>NW_026294436.1:25358682-28186182 GCF_007827085.1 Peromyscus californicus insignis | reverse complement strand
AGGTATGGCCACCGGTAGGCGACCTGAACCCCAGTGGTTGTACATATGGGCATTATTAACTACACTCAGGGGATTAAAAGAATTTTTAAAAATGAATACAAAAATAAGGTATAAAGATGAGATGGATATGTATCAGGGATTCCTGAGGATAATTAAGGGAGTGAAGTGAAAAGTGGATATGATCAAGATACGAAATATTCATAGATGGAGTTTTCAGATAAATAGTTTCATAAAAATAGTATAAACATAAATATTGATGAAATTGAGTACTAAATGAAATTATAAAACAAATACAAAATTGGATTATCATCTATATTTGAGTTTGTATGTGTGTATTCATATATATGAATACTCATTAGAAGCAATAGGAAAAATTATTGAAGTGACATGTATAAAATTTGTTCACAGATATTTCCATCAGAAAAATCAAAACAAGAATATTTCCTCCTCAAGAAAATTTTATCAGCAAACATGGTTCAGAAAAGATGCCGAATTTCTAGGAAAACAGCCAAGACAGTCTATCAACACTACTGAGTAAAAGGTAACACCGATAGTATTACTGTTGAATATGAGGAAATAAAATGCCTTAATAGATAAATTTTGGTATGTTCTAGAAGCTAAGCAATAATGAATACTGGAGATTTAAATGGAAATATGTACACAGGCCAAGCACAAAGCTTCATGAATGCATCAACTTCATCTATTGTAGATTTTAGATGGAAGAGTAAAGAAAAGGGCAGTATTTCTAAATGCAGATTGGCTTGCTAATTGATAACTTTTTTTTTTTTTTTTTTTTTTTTTTTTTTTTTTTTTTTTTTTTTCTTTTTTTTTTTTTTTTTTATTAATTTATTTTGCAATACAATTCAGTTCTACATATCAGCCACGGATTCCCTTGTTCTCCCCCCTCCCGTCCCCCTCACCTTCCCCTCAACACCCCCCCCCCATTCCCATCTCCTCCAGGGCAAAGCCTTCCCCACAGACTGAGGTCAACCTGGTAGACTCAGTCCAGGTAGGTCTAGTCCCCTCCTCCCAGGCCGAGCCAAACAATCCTGCATAGGCCCCAGGTTTCAAACAGCCAACTCATGCAATGAGCACAAGATCTGGTCCCACTGCCTGGGTGCCTCCCAAACAGATCAAGCCAATCAACTGTCTCATCCATTCAGAGGGCCTGATCCAGTGGGGACCCCTCAGCCATTGGTTCATAGTTCATGTGTTTCCATTCATTTGGCTATTTGTCCCTGTGCTTTATCCAACCTTGGTCTCAACAATTCTCGCTCATATAAACCCTCCTCATTCTCGCTAATTGGACTCCCAGAGATCCACCCGGGGCCTAGTCATGGATCTCTGCATCCAGATCCCTCAGTAGTTGGATGGGGTTTCTAGCACAACAATTAGGGTGTTTGGCCATCCCATCACCAGAGTAGGTCAGTTCAGGCTGTCTCTCGACCTCTGCCAGCAGTCTGTTGTGTGGGTATCTTTGTGGATTTCTGTGGGCCTCTCTAGCACTTTGCTTCTTCCTATTCTCATGTGGTCTTTATTTACCATGGTCTCCTATTCCTTGTTCTCCCTCTCTGTTGTTGATCCAGCTGGGATCTCCCGCTCCCCCAAGCTCTCTTTCCCTCGACCCTCGCCTTTCATTACCCCCACTCATGTCCAGGCTGTTCATGTAGATCTCATTCCATTTCTCTGTCATTGGGTGATCCCTGTGTCTTTCTTGGGGTCCTGTTTTCCAGGTAGCCTCCCTGGTGATGTGAGTAGCAGACAAGTCATCCTTGTTTCATGTCTAGTATCCTGCTATGAGTGAGTACATACCATGTTTGTCTTTCTGAGTCTGGGGACACCTAAAATATTGAAATGAAGCTGGGATTGATGAAATGCTTATGAATCATGGGATTTTTAAATACAATTTACCCAGGACAGCTTAGAGCAACCACTTTCCCCCTTATTATATGAAATAGTTCCCTTGATAAATGGATTTTAAAAAAATCTAGAAGAGAAACATATAGCCATACTCTACCTAATGTCCTGCATGATGTCTTTTCTTCAAATACAAATGACATACCTTTATATATTTTGGAACAAATTTCCTGATACCAAGACACCCACTGACTATGCTTGAAGTCCCTTTCTCATGATTAGTATTAGGAATGAAATGCATAGTTATATAGACTGCTTCTTTTCATGAACCTATCTTCTGGTTTATGCTGTTATTTGCATGGGAACTGAAAGAAGATTTTACTGTCAGTAAAACTTAGCTCTGAAAATTCTAAACCACAGTTTGTCCATACAAAAAAATAGAATAGCAATGATTGTCTTGTGTGGTCATTTTGCATTCTATTGATAATCCTTATGAATCAGCATATATTAGTCATTTAACTTGCACTGTTGACATTACTTCATTGCAATGGTTCCTATAATTAATCCAATTCATTGCACTGAATCATTTAGTTTGATAATTATAGACTGAATAACTTTTAATAATCTTTACTCCTTGATGTTCAAGTTTTATTTGATTAATGCAACTTTTTACTTTAGTGATTAATCAAACAGCCATTTTAGAATATTAAAATATATCTATTAAGTATTATATGACAAATTGCTCTACTTAATACATTTAATTAATTTACTAAATGAGGTTTATTTGATCAATAATACTTCTAAAGGAAAGACAGAATGTTTAATACTGACTAAATTTATTGCAATAACCTATGATGTTTTGGTAAAGTATCCATCATTTAGTAGGTGAGTCAAGGCCATCTTGTATATTCTTCAATTCTCTGTGCTGAGAACATTCAACAACATTTTAGAGTTTTGAAATATATACCACATTATTGTTAGCCACAGTTTCTCTACTGTGCAATAGAATAACAGGGATTATTTCTTTAAAATAACATAACTTTGTAGCTATTGACCAAACCCTGCCTATTCTTAACAACTGTGAACCCTTGATGAGCCCTGCTTGCCCTTCAACTCTGCTCCATCCACTGAGATCAAATTTTTAGGTTTAATTTATGGATGAGATCCTTTGGTATTTATAAAATTACTTTTTACCAATCTATAACAAGACATACACACTAAACAAAATTCCAAAGTTAAAATTGACTTAAAAGTTATCATTTTAAGTATATCACTCAGGCACATTTAGTTTATTTACAATGTTGAATCTATTCCAACTTTAGTTGTAAGATATTTCACACAGTATATATATTTACTTGCAATACATAACATTTTTGTTCAGAAGTCAATTAACAAAATGAAAAGTCTTTAAACATACTTATGAATTAACATATTCAAAATTAATAATGGCTGTCTATTAATTAGCAAAGCATTTTGATTAATATGGGATAATTTATTTAAACTTGAATGAGAAAACTAGTTATAGGCAATCAGTCTAAGGATTTATATTTCATCATTAAAAGAACCCAACACATGACATGAAACAAAATTTAGAAGTCAGTATTAGATAAAACTAATAACAATGTTCAAACATTAATATTAATTTACTATAACATCAAATCATAACTACATTGATCTCAAATGTTACAAAATTTTCACATTGAGGCCCTTTTATATACCCTCATCAGCTTAAATTAATATTGTATTTATTTGTTTAGTGTGCTTGTGAAACTATCAGCAAGCTTCTAACTAAATGCTTTATTTTATAAGCTGCCTTGGTCATGGTGCCTCACAGAAATAGAACAGTAACTAAGAGAGTGATTTGTACTAGATCACCACTTGTATTCTAAAATTCTTAAAAAATCAGGAACCTGAAAGTGCACCTTGTACAAAATAATTTAGATTGTGTAGCAAATATGAGAATGAACAAAATTAAGGGTAACTCCAGAAAAGTTGATTGTAAGTAGTTGAAACTATCTGAGGAACTTGCAATGTTAACTAGTAAGTAAGGAACATGTGAATAATTGATCTATACTCATACACATAATACATCTCCTAGGAATTATAATGGTGCATGGTGTATTACTGAACAAAACTGAAGATGATTTTTCATTTATTATAATCAAACCAAGTGCTACTGCTGTTTAGTATTACTATGCAACTGTTTACTCATCATGGGACTAAATATCCACTCAGGCAAGAAAACACATTATTTGGCTGAATGTATTTTGTTCAGACAATCCTGCTTCATATCACAACAAAATCTATTTATTCAGTTACTAAGCTAAATGACTCAAATATAAAGAATTTTAAAACACAATTCCTTAAATCGGCCTGTTTAAATTTAAAAAGTTTAACAGTTATTTGATGTGTCATTATTTTAAATTTAACATAGTTATTTTGTTGTGGTGATTAAAAAGTGAAGTCATAAAATCATGATATGTCTCTTTTTAGAATCATTTTAAATCATTTAGTAACATTACTCAACTAACTTTCAAAGAAGGTTCATATAAATATTCCATTCTTTAATGATCTATATTATTATGTTTACTAGTTATACTAATTGTAGCATGAATCTTAAAAGTTCTTATTAATAAAATCAAACATGAAGCCAGGTATTGGGGTGAACACTGAAAGATAAGAGAAGCAGAACAATCCTCGCCTCACCAATTCCTCAGCTGATCCTGTTTCCTCAGACTGGAAGCCTCTGTGTTCTCATCCAAATCGATCTCAGCTGAACTGCTGCTAAGAGATGAAAAGCTTAACCAGCCTAGTTCCTCGTCCTCACGCCTTAAATACCTTTCTGCTTTCTGCCATCACTTTCTGGGATTAAAGACTCACTTCCTGGGATTAAAGGCATGAGTCAGGCTTTAAATTCACAGAGATCTGGATGGATCTCTGCCTCCCAAGCGATAGGATTAAAGGCGTGTGTGCCACCATTTTCTGGCCTCTGTATCTAGTGGCTGTTCTGTTCTCTGACCCCAGATAAGTTTATTGGGGTGCACAATATATCAACCACAACTAATTTACCATTTCTTTTTACTTATTTCTCCAGTACTGTGAAAACTACATTTCTGATGTTCAAGGCACTTGTTTTCTAGTATTCTTGTTGTATCAGTCTGCGCTGATTAAAATGTCTACTAACTTTCTGTGAATTTAAGGCAGTTCTACCCAGCTTGTTATACAGACCGGGTTCAGCAAAATCAGTATCCCCCTGAAGGACCATATTTACTCTCATACTTAATTATTTTTGTAATGGAAGAGTGAACTACAGGCGATTACTGCCATATTGATATTCAAGAAGTGAAGCAGGAATGGCTTTACTATAGAAAGTATTCAGGAACATAATGTGACTCCTCCCCCCAAAGTTAAACTATACAGAATTTGGTACTTAATATATTGGTACTTTTTTTTGTAAATCACCTTAAAATTCAATACTTTCTTCAAACCATAGGAAACTACAATGTTTTGATGCATATGATGCTAAATATAACGTGCTAGTAAATTATTACAAGAGCATCTGGTAGTGATTTTGCTTTTCAACATGCAGCAAGTCTCCTTTGGCATGGCACCAAGGGACAAATGATGGATATATTTGTATTCATGAATGATATCATGTTATTTATTTATATTTATATATAAATAAACATTATATTTATATGAAAATAAAAGCTTGAAGTAGGCATCATGATTCACAAACAACATATTATCTCGACACTTGGGAAGCAGAGTCAGGAGGATCAATGCATGTTTCCATGAAAGGGACAGCTGCATACTGAGTTCCTGGATTTATAGAGTGAGAGTCTGTTTCAAATAAACACATATTTAGAAAATAAAATTGTAAATCAAAAATCTGTAACCAATTGAAAATAAGTGTTGAATAAAGAACACCTCTATTTGGGAGGGTATAAGAGTAGGTGCTGGTTGCTTTGGGGAAAATAGAATGGTCATTTTTGCATTTTTATTTTTTTATTAAAAAGTTATCATTGTTAGTTTCTCTGCTTAGGTTGTCCCAAATACAATAAAGCAAAGAAAAAAGTTGAGTAAAAAGACAAGAAGCAAAATGGTAGGAAGCTGAATGAAAATGGTCCTGCACTTCAAGAGTTTCATACCCAAAGTAAGAATTAATTAAATTACAATATTATATGCTAAATGCCCGTGCTTTAGTTTTCTATTTTTTATAAGCATTTGAAAACCCAAATTTAAAAAATTATATAAAAAAAACCACATCTTGTAGAAAGATACTAGAGCCACGCATTTCGTTTACACTACTTCTGCAGCAAAATACCCACCAAGAGGCCATTTAAGCAGGAAAGGTTTCATTCTGGCTCACACATACAGAGGATGTGTTTTATCATGGTGGGGATTCATGGTGGCAGATGTGTGAGGCCAGCTGGTCATGGAACAAAGTGTCCCAGAATTTATAAGCAACCAAGATAGCTTTTATTGCATGACTAAATATATAAACTTAGGTACAATGAAACAGCCACTATTTCTCACCAAAGAAAATGAACCATCATCAAATGACAAGAATCAGTAATTTCAAGTTTGTTAATAGTTAAAAACACAGTTAATTTTATTAAGCATCATCTTTTGTTCTGTGTACATTTTTATAATTAGGAATTCTATTATTTTTATGACTGAGTAGTATCACAGTGTTTAGTGATTTATTTACTTCTGTTTTACATGTATGCTTTGCCTGCATGTGTGTATCTGCATTGCATGTGTACCTGGATTATCACAATTTTATGGATAACTTTCCTTTATACTGTCACTAGTTGGTGGACACCTAATATTTTTCTTTTTATTGAGACTACTCTTATTCTATTACAAATAGCTTCTTGGTTAGGGGTGGGACTCTCAGTGTGGGCATGTCTATTTACCACTCTCAGTGTGGGCATGAATCTATGCAGGTCCTATGCATGCTGTCACAGCCTCTGTGAGTACATATGTGTATCAGTCCTGTTGTGTCTGGAGGATACTATTACCTTGGAGTCATTTACCACATCTAGCTAGTACAGTCTTTCTTCTTTCTCTTCTTCATAAATCACTCACCCTGAAGGGGAGTGGTTTAATGAAGACATCCAGTTTAGGATTGAGTTCTCCAAAGCCTCTCACTCTCTGTACTTTGTTGTTGTTCTCTGTTAGTTACCATCTACTTCAATAAGACTCTTCTCTGATGGAAGTTGAGTCATGCCCTGATCTTTGGCTGTGTTGTTAGAGCCAAGTTATTCTTTTGTTATGTCTTAATTATTACTACTGTATAGTAGTATATTTTTGAAGTCTAATGGCAGAATTCTCCAGGTTTGTTCTATTTTCTCAAAATAATTTTGAATATCATGTGTGTGTGTGAATGTATGTGTGTGTGAGTGTGTGTGTGTGTGTGTGTGTGTGTGTGTGTGTGTGTGTGTGTGTGTGATAGGTTTTAGTGATTATTTGTAAAATGCCATTGATGCTTTGACAGGGATGCAATGAATCTGATAGATCATTCTGAATAGTTTGGAATGTTTAACAATTTTTTTTTCTGACCCCTAAAAAGAAGTCACCTCTCCAGTTTCATATTATCACTTAATATCTCATTAAATCTAACTTAATTTTAACTTTTGTTGCTCAAGTACATCACATCTCAGACTCCATCTCACGCATTTGACATCGGGAGGCAAAGGCTCTGACAATGCACTTTAAAAGCATGTGTAGTACGGTGCCACCTTTGGTGTGCAGACAGGCGGGTATGAAGTTAACACACAGCAGCCAGTCTTTTCTGTGAATGTGAGTAACTAAACTAGGAAAGAGGTTAAGACATAGAAATTGAGAAACATATACTTTACAGATTAAAAATTAACTATGTATAGTAGTATTTTTGAGTATATATACCTGTCTTCAGAAGAAAATTAATTTAATCTTCATGATTTAGATGATTTGTTCATTGAATTTTAAATTACCAAGTTTAATACATGCAAAAGTATGTTTTTATCACTTCAGCCACCATTACTATTTTACATATAAAGTTGCTATGTTCATGCCAGAATTTAGCAGTAAAATCTGTAATATAATACAATTTTATGATGAAAGTATCTCCACAAAGACAAGTCATTTCTCTGAATGACGGCTATTGTCTCTGGGAAACCCCCATCACTAGCTGTTTGATGTGGCAATGTGATGTCATGTTCCTCACTGAAAACTGAACAATTCTGAAGGTTTTAATCAATGTGTGGGTGGGCTCATCATTCCTACACAGTGGAACTTTATATTGGTCCAATTTCTGCCTCTGCCCAATTCTATAAAAATATATCTTGTAACATAATGAGAAAGATAAGCTCTTGGGGTATGTTTAGCTACTGAATGTCAAATAAAGCCCATATCAGTGACAGAAGAAACAGAAATAATATCTAGTACATGATATTTTCTAATCATAACTTTAAAAAAAATCTGTGGTCAAATGAGATTGAATTTCACTGTAAGAGAATGTGTTAATAGATAAAATGTATTAGCATTTGTGGAATAAGTAAAGGAAAAATAAAGAGGACAATTGGCATAAATGTTTTGAAATGAAAGCAAGCTAAAGCTGACAGTAATTTGCCTAACAGCAACTGATAAGGTAGAGAACAAAAAGCCTTTCTTGTAGTGACTTTCATTTTTTATTTATTGGTAGGTAGATTTGAGAACCAGGTCATTAAAACAATAAAAATGCAGATCCAACTGAAGTAATTCAGATAAAGCTAAGTCAGTATAAAGGCTTAAGAGTTTAGATTCTTATCCATGAAACCAAGACATTGAGGTTCATAAACTTGAATACATTGGACTCAGGATAGAACATTTTAGTCAAGGATCTCAGGATGTAGTGTAGACAATCTATTAAGTGTATTAATTGCTTGTACCTGCCAAGAAAAAATATGAGTAGTACTTCAATAATTTCAAAAAGAAAACCAACACATTTGGCAGTCAGCATCTATGGAGAAGAATGAGGTATACGATATTTGACCACAAACAGAGATTTGGAATAGCTTCCATGAAAACCAGGGAGAATACTGTAATTGAAGCAAATTCAATTTTAACTTTCAAGTGAATTTGAGAAGTGAAATAAAATTGTGCTAATGTGATATATTTACCTTACCATCCTTTTCAGCTTATTATATGGTACACATAAATAAATATGTGATAATTATTTCCCCCTGGATAATACTCCCTATGTTACGTGCTTTAAATTGCCCTACTTACTGTATTTGCTGGCTGCATTTTGAATTAACTTGTTTCCAAAAGAGCTTTCATGCTGCCTCCTGTATATGCTTATTTACTTTTTTTTTGCATCATGTAAAGGCCTCATCAATTATGTTGCTTATAGATATTATGATGCTGTACTACATAACCACCTCATGTCACCTTTCCCTTTTATTTTAAAACTTATGTTTGATAAGAATATATGAAAGGACAAGAATATTCTGTATGGCAACTCATACCAGATTTTTCAGTGGCCCGTGTAATTGCTGTCTGTATCCTAAGACCCAAGTCAAATTTATCTTTATCCTGATTAGTATGTAGTCACTGCAACTTGTGTTTCCTTCAGGAAATCCACCTGTCTAGCCTTGGTTAATAAGTCATTATTTGTTTTTTCCACAATAAGGTCTACTTTCACTGAACACTTTATTGAGGCCTAAACTAAAAATAGACAAAGGACGTCAAGTAGAAAATATAAAATACTTTTTTATTCTAAGAACTATTTGTTTAAAAACTCTTCATTTTATTAAGATTTTCTTCTCTTTTTTTTTTTTTTTTTTTTTTTTTTTTTGGTTTTTCGAGACAGGGTTTCTCTGTGTAGCTTTGCGCCTTTCCTGGATCTCGCGCCGTAGACCAGGCTGGCCTCGAACTCACAGAGATCCGCCTGCCTCTGCCTCCCAAGTGCTGGGATTAAAGGCATGCGCCACCACCGCCCGGCTGATTTTCTTCTCTTACATGGCCCACAGGACCACAGAATCAGCTAAGCAGGACTTATAAGGACTAACAGAGATGGAAATGACATGCATGGACCCTGTGTGGTCTGAGTAGGTCCTCTGCATATACCTCAGGGCTGTGTAACTTGGTATTCTTGTGTGACTCCCAACAGTGGGAGTGGCGGGGTCTCTGACACTTTTGTCTATGTTTGGAACCCTTTTCCTCCTACTGGGTTGCCTCATCCAGCTTTGATTTGAGGCTTTGTGCCTAGTTATTGTAACTTGTTGGGTAATGTTCAGTAGATGTCCTCCTTTTTTTATATTTGAAGGAAAAAGGAGGATGAGTGGATCTTGGTGAGAGGGGAGGTAACGGGGAGGGACTGGGGGAGTGGAAGGACAGGAAACTGCTGTTGACATGTAATTAATGAGAGAAGAATAAAATAAAATATTTTTTATTCTCTGGAGTGGTTTTAAATATCTGACAAATTACTTTTAGAATTTAATGTTTTTGTGACATCAGTTTTTAAGATGAAAGCTTAAAGATTGATGGAATAAAAGCAGCACGTAAAATTAATGCTATTAATCAAATCATGAAATACATTTATCAGTGAAAAATGTCAAGACACTCAGCATATTTTAGTAATCATTTTAATTTATGCTTATTATCAGTAAGACTCCAGTGAATTGTGGTTCTTCAAGCACTCCTTCCTTCTTCCCTTCTTTTTATCTTCACTCATGTCCATCTTTTTCTGCATTCATATGCATCTCCTTCTTTAATTTCTTTCTGTCCTATATCACATGGTAGGCTACAATGGTGTAATACTGACCATGGGAACAGTTGCTTTTAGAGTCTGGGACATCACTACAGTGCTACTGTAAACTTGTTTAAGAGACAAATACTTGCAACAAAGGAGTATCTGCTGACATTGGGAAGATGCATTTTCTTCTAATCACTCCCAGTGAGCTGCTGCTGCCTCAGTTGATCAGATTTGCCTACTTAAAAAAATATGGAACTATGTTTTTTATACAGTAAGACTGTTTTTATGAAATTTTTAATTTTGAAAAATTAAAAAGGATTCTTCCTTTGTAAATTTCTAATTTATCACTGTGGTGATATTTTTGTGTACCCCAATATATTGTATACCCTAATACACTTATCTGGGGATCTGAGTACAGACACAGCCACTAGATTGGACTTAGAGGCAAGCAAGTGGTGGCACACACACTGAATCCTATCACTTGGGAGGCAGAGATTGGTCTGGATCTCTGTGAGTTCAAGGCCACACTGGGAACAGAGCCAGGCATGGTGGCACATGCCTTTTATTCCAGCACTAGGAAGGAAGAAAGATGGCAGGGTACAGAGAGGTATATAAGGCGTGAGTATACAGGAAGTAGCTCTTTTGGACTGAGAATGTCCTAGTGGTAAGAACTTGTGCATGGTTTGTTCTATTCCTCTGAACTTTCAGCTTTCACCCCAATATCTGGCTCTGGGTTTTTTATTAATAATACCATTTAACAATTCTTGTTACACACCACAGTATAGGTATATTCTTTTTTTTTTTTTAATTTTGCAATACAATTCAGTTCTACATATCAGCCACGGATTCCCTTGTTTTCTCCCCCTTCCCGCCTCCCTCATCTTCCCCCAGCCCACCCCCCATTTCCACCTCCTCCAGGGCAAACCTTGCCCCGCGGACTGAGATCAACCTGGTAGACTCAGTCCAGGTAGGTCCAGTCCCCTCCTCCCAGGCCGAGCCAAGGGTCCCTGCTTAAGCCCCAGGTTTCAAACAGCCAACTCATGCAATGAGTACAGGACCTGGTCCCACTGCCTGGATGCCTCCCAAACAGATCAAGCCAATCAACTGTCTCACCCATTCAGAGGGCCTGATCCAGTTGGGGACCCCTCAGCCATTGGTTCATAGTTCATGTGTTTCCATTCGTTTGGCTATTTGTCCCTGTGCTTTATCCAACCTTGGTCTCAACTCTCGCTCATATAAACCCTCCTCTTTCTCACTAACTGGAGTCCCAGAGCTCCACCTGGGGCCTAGCCATGGATCTCTGCATCCAGATCCCTCAGTCGTTGGATGGGGTTTCTAGCACAACAATTAGGGTGTTTGGCCATCCCATCACCAGAGTAGGTCAGTTCAGGCTGTCTCTCGACCATTGCCAGCAGTCTGTTGTGTGGGTATCTTTGTGGATTTCTGTGGGCCTCTCTAGCACTTTGCTTCTTCCTCTTCTCATGTGGTCTTCATTTACCATGGTCTCCTATTCCTTGTTCTCCCTCATAGTCTTAAGGGAAGCTGTTGTATTTCTTTAAAATCTTCTTTTTCATTTAAGCAACTATGATAAGACATAATACAAATCAAAGTAGATAACTTAAATAAATGAAGGATAATTTACTTGTCTATGTAACTAAGGGTATGGTTATTTGGGGATTATATGTATATAAAGACACAATACGCCCTGAAAATACTCTTTCATATAAACAAAAACATTAAAATACTAAGAGTTCCAAAATTAAACCATGGGAAGAATAACAAAAATGGGTGACAGCAGTGACAGAAGGACACATAAGGACCTGAGTAGCGTCCACATATTGTTTTTAAACTTTAACTCAAAATGGTGTTTTTAGTACACACTATGACTCTGATTAATTAAAAATAATAGTGGATTGACTCACTACAATTAGCGATTAAATTTTTAACTTTTTATAGAAAACGTTCTTGGACCTTACCTAGTTCTCATTGAAACCATTGAGTATCCAGTCACTGAAAACTACTTTCATGGAACAACAACAACAACAACAACAAAAAAACCACTCAGGAAATTATGTTAGTTTTTTCAGGGAAAAAGTAAAAGGTGCACTATGAAACATAATAAGGAAGGATATGTGAGTGCCGTTGTTCCACCAAACTCACTGATAATGGGAAGAGATGCCTCTTTCTTGAAGAAGAAGAAGGCAGTTTGAAGTTTAGGACTTAGAATGGAAGCCCAGAACCAGGCCTACCACAGTTAACCTCATTCTGGTTATCATAAACATTAACCTTTGTTCAATACCTTTAGCATGAACTGCTGGAGATGGACTAGTCCATCAGCAGAAATCCTGCCTCAGCCATCTGTCTTATATCTTGAGACAGCAGAAGCCTTAGTCAAAACTGGTACCAGATAGAAGGCTTTCAGCTTATTCCTGCATCTACCACAGAAGACCAAAGGCTAGGTAGAGACTAGATAGCTATCAAAGATCTTTGCTTTGAAATTCAAAGATTTCCTGGTGAAAACGGACTTTGATAGATATCACTATCTCCATTTATTCAAGACAGTGCCTGTAGATATAACCTCTGGAAGCTCAGATGCTAGCAGGAGATACAGGATCCCTGAGTGATAGAATTTTATTTGGGTCAGCATCATCAGTGGCTGCTTGTTACAAATTCATTCTTAGGTTCTAGGTAACTAGCTGCATAAAAATAAAATCAATTATAATGCCCCAGCAGAGAAGAAAAAGGAAGACATTCTCGGAATATAGACAAGGCCATCACTTCCTGCCCGTTGCCTTTCTTGATGCTCTACACTTTATTTTTCATATAAAACACCATTGTGCCATGAATGTTCCTAACATAGAGGAAATTGACATGGAACATCTTGCCCATATTTTCCAGATTCTGTTTTAGTGAATTTGACTTTTTACAAATTGATTTCCTTTGCGTTTAATTCAGTAGGATGAAGAACAACACTGAACTTGGATTTTGATAGTTGTATAACTGCATGTATGACATGGAATCCCAAAGCTTGTTCTTCAAGGGTCTTTACCTATACCTCACTATGCTCAATCACATTGCATGATATAGCTCTACGTGCTTTAATTATAGAAAAGTACTTGGGAGATAGACTAGGATTTTTAGGTAGGTTAAAATTCACTAAGTATAATGTAATTAGTATAGATTCCAAACTGACCTAGACTGGGGTCACCCTCCAGTACTACAGCTGTGTCAGCACACAAGTGGGAAACTTACAGCAGATCTGTACTTAGGTTACCACTTATTCCTAAAGTATGAGAAATAGCAACAAGAAGAAGAAGAAACAATCATTCTGCTATAGCTTCTCAAACAGAATCAAACAAAAACACATTTGAAGACTTGAATAAATAATTTGCCTTTCAAAAACCAGACTATGATGTATAAAATCTAAATGAGATCTCAAGAAACTATGAAATCACCAAACAGTCATAATATGATGTTAGAAGCACACCAGAAAGTAACCTGTGAGAGAACTCACAGAAGAATATTAAACAGCTATACTAAAGAAATGTAATGAATTTTAGGAAATACAGATAAATGACTCAATACTCTAACAGGGAAATTTAATGGAAATGTAGAAGCAATTAAAAAAAAACAGGCAGAAGTCTGTAAAGTGTAGAATACACCAAGTTAAATTAAACTGTGATAGATAGCACTGGTAGCATAATGGATGCAATGAAAGCTAGAATCAGGGACCTCAAACATAGCCAATTTGAAAATGAACAGCTGAAGGAGATAAAATAAACAAGAATGAAACAGAAAAAAGGATAGTATACTTGAGTATTGGGTTAACTTTAATGAGAGTCAATATTCTTATTTTGAGACTCATGAGGAAATTAAAAAAATCAAAAGTGTAAAAACCTTATTTAAAGAGACAATAACAGATATCTATGTAAACTTAGAGTAAGATACAATATACAAGTATAAGATAGTCAGAGATCATCATGAATGTTCCACTCAGATGCATCTACCTTAAGATACATCACATTAAAGTTTTCAAAGAATTATCAGAGTGGATTCTCAAGACTGCAAGATCAAAGAAAAAGATTGTATGCATGCTGGACTCAATTCATCTGCAGCTGCCTTATCAGCTTACACAGCAAGATAGATTGTCATGATTTTTCTAGTGCAGAATGAGGAGAATTTTTCCATCTGAGCCACATTAAGATAAGCTATATTTTATGGGTGAAGGAGAAGGTACATTATCCCTAGACATACCAAAGCGATAGTAGTCTCCACTAGATTTGTCTTACAAAAATGTGATAAAGTCATTGTCTTACTTAGGGTTTCTATTGCTGTGAAGAGACACAATGACCATGGCAACTCTTATCAATAAAAAGATTTAATTGGAGCTGGCTTACAGTTTTAGAGGTTTAGTCTATTATCATCATGGTGGGACATGGTAACATGCAGGCAGACATGGTGCTGGAGAAGGAGCTGAGAGTACTACATCTTGATCTGGGAGCAACAGGAAGTGAACTGCATACTGGGAGTAGCATGAACATATATGAGACTTCATAGGCCACCCCCACAGTGACATACTTCCTCCAACAAACTCTCACCTCCTCCAACAAGTTCATACCTCCAAAGAGTGACACTTTTTATGGACCAAACATTCAAACATATGAGTCTAAGTGGGCCACACCTATTCAAACTACCTCAGTCATCAAATTGATGTCTGGATGTTGTGATAATCATTTGCTGAAAGAGAAAATGATTCAAGGTGACCTCGTACAACAAGTGTCTGATATAAATACTGGAAAAAACATATGGATGTTGTTTGATAAATGGCATGTTTGCAGTACTCTGTTTTCTGGGTCAGCTGAGGTCACTTAAAGTTATTGAAAACCTTGAAAAGCTGTTAACAATTTCTGTAAAATATCCCATATTTCTTCCCCATGTGACGTTTTCTGTTCTGTTAATAAATAGGGAGCAAAAGCCTTTACCAGGGACAGACAGTTAGACATCAGATAGACATACACAGATGCATAGCAAACAGACTACAGATAAGCCAGAAACCTTGGGCTAAACACAGATTGCAGACACAGGGAGAGAAGTAGAGAACTCAAACTTGAGTTCACACTTGATCAAATCCGTCCAAAGGAAGTGCTATGTTTTCTTTAATTAACATGGCATCAATACATTTTGATGCTTCTAAAGCTATCTTTAATATGTTTAACTGACACATGTATGGTCTTTTGTTGTGTTTGGTTTTAACATTATATTTATTATTATCATTTAAACCTATTTTGAAATACAAATATAATTAGATCATATTTTCCTCTCCTCCAAGTCCTTCAGAACTCCCCCCTCCATACTCACTGAACTCTAAGTTCTTTCTCAAAAGACAAACAAAAACACAATACAACAACAAAACCTCCCCAAACCAAGAAAACAAATTGAAACCTCACCATAAAAGAAAAAAAAAAAACTAAACTATCACAAAACTGTAACCAAATAAAAGCACACAAAAAACTGTGGAGTCAATTATATCTTGTTCAACTACTCCTGAGCATAAGGTCTGTCCTGGAATGGTTTGTATACACAGTGTCACTCTTTTGGAAAGAACTTACTTTCCCTCTCCCAGCAGGCACAAGTAACAGTTCAATTGTTAATCTTTAACCCACTCGCTAGGTTTTCATTCATTCATTCTTTAAAGTAAAATATAAAAAGATAAAACAGAAATTATCATTTCAGACTTGGATAAGGAAAACCAAAAGACATAAAAGAGTCCCAAGACACAAAAATCAGAGACCTACATGTTTGCACACTCAGGATCCCATAAAAACACTAAATTGGAAGCCATTATTATGAAAAATGATACTTGTCTTGATGCCAGAATATAGATTTTTGTCAACTACATGAACTAATATGAGGCATCTACTAAGCCCTGATCTTTTCCATCTTTTATCATGATTAAAAGAAACAACTAATTAACTATAAATTTACTATTCAACTCTTATTGAGTACTGGGAGTCATGAAGTAATTTAAACTAGAATTTAAGTAATAATGGGGTGTAAAATAAAAATACTACTAGATTTTCCATGATAAAAGTAAAGTTTGTACTAATAAAGAATACAGTTCTACTCAGTTCTAGGTAGTAAATTCTGCAAATAAATTTAGGTAAATTTTATACGTTTGTTACTGTTGTTTTTTTCAACATTCAAGCCATGATCTTATTTTAAAATAAACTAAAAATGAATTCCTTAATTTCTAAAATTAGAGCCCATCATTTCCTACTAAATATCAAGTAGCCCATTATTTCTTACTAAATATCAAGATATTGGTTTAAAAATATTTTCCTAGGTCCCGGAGAACTACATTGCAGGCATAATTACCAGAGTATATTAAATGGGAGAAAAAATGTTTGGGAAACTATATATAACCTTGAATTGGTTACATGGTAATTTAGGCAGTCATGTTCTCATTAATATCCCTCATTGGGAACATGGGACATTATTCTGTAGAAGTCAGAGACAATTTAATTATCCTTAGTGAACACCTTGGATAAAGACTCGTTATGATCTAAGACACTGGGAACTGCATTATCACTACCATTGAGCAGTATGAACAAAGGAGAATATTCAGGAACACGAATTTGGGTGTAACCTCCAAACCAGGAAACTTTAAAGAAAGAATGAGTGTTCAGATAGCAACTCAAGCCATGTGGGCAGAAAGTAAAATATTCTCTATAATGTTGATAAAAGAAGCTCTTATCTGTTAAAACTGCAAAATGGACAAACCCGACAATCCAGATCAAACACTGATCTCTTGATTCTGCTGGCTTGCAAACTGCTTTGTCAGTCACACTTTTAGTCCTGCTAGATATCCTGTGTGGAAAGTAGGGCATCTACAGAAGAAGAGTATAATCCTGCAGAACTGAATTGGTTTAGGGAGATGAGTAGCCAGGTGGGAAGCTTGCACTAGTTCTTTAGATTACTGAACTATTCCTTTCTGATGGGGTTGATGATAATGCTTATCAATGGCAGTATTTTGGAAAGAGTTGGAAACATTCTGTTGCAGGAGCAAGCATATCCCATTTCCTAGGTGTTTTTTCTCCTTTTCTCAGAAGTGTTTAAAGTACAGTTGAAAGACGAGATGTGTTCCTTCATAAAGGCAATGGAGTATGGAAGGAAGGTAACCAGATTATGTCATAAAATGAAAGTACAACACTAAGAATTTTAAGATATTTTAGTAATAATGTATATAAGATTCTAGACAATAATTTTGGAAAGTGATTATAAGCATAACCAGCCATTAATGACAGAGGAATTTATATCTACATAAATTATTTAACTCTTGTTTCTCTGTTCATCCCAAACTCATGCTTCAATTTTCCAATACTTATGAAATTACAAGGAAATATGTTTCTCTATTGTAATTAATATAAGAATCTTAATCATTTAAAAAAATTAATGACCTTAGAATGTAGCAGTCAAACATCATCCTAAATCCTTGCTCAAGATGCTTACAAATGACCTTGGATTGGGTTGTGCTTTATTCCAATGTTCCAATGTTCCATTGGAAAACATTCATTAATTATCTTCTAGTTTATGGTTCCTCCAGGAAGACATAGTTTGAGATATGTAAGAGAATATAGTGAGTGACTGTACACTATTTTTTACCAGAAGCTCCCAGTGTGCTTTCTATATAGAAACATAAAACATAAATGTACCTCTTCCAAATTTCATGTTTTCATGAAGAAGCAACAAAACACAACCCTTTAGTATGAGAGTCAAAGAGTTAGTCAGACAAATTGACAAAAGGTGGGCCTGTTTAGTTATGAGGAGGCCCAAGATTTGTCTTTACTAGATAGGATAGTCATTCTGAGTCTTTCTGCCATAATTTTCTTAGTACTTTTAAACACAAACACATTGAATATCATAAATTTCATTATATAAAATGAATAGTATTCTGAATAAAGATTTTATTTCATAGTGAAAGAAGGTAATGGGATGCTGGCAGTGTGATTTCTTCTTTTATAAGACATATCGTCTCTCAGGGCTTTCTATCGCTTTGCATTTGAAATGTACTGTTCAATCTTCCCTAGGTAAGTTTTTTGAAAGTATTGATTCAATCTTTGGGTCTACAGTATAAAGAAAATGGCTTGTTCTCTGAATTTCTTAACAATGTGTGACTTTAGGTAGTTTATGTGATATTGTTCTTGTAGTTTCTAAAGAAAGATGATCTCTAATAAACTGAAGCAAGGGATCGAAATAATGAGAGAAAAGAAGGAAAAAGACTTGGAGACTGCAGTATCAGGGAGGTCAAAATATGCTCTAGCAACATAGTGTTGGTGAGGATACACTCATAGTAAGAGCAATTCTTCAGTCAATTATTCTCTTTCAGGATATGTTGTAGGTGTAGAGCAAATAAAACCACTTATGCTGCTGAGCACACAATCCCAACATAGATATCCATATTTTAATTGATACAAAAAAGATTTAAATAAGGTAACAGTAGCAGAACTTGCTGAAGAGATTGACTGACAGAACATGAATATTTCTGTGACGCATGGACTGAGAAACCTATATTGACTGTGTCAACTTTTTTTCATATTCCTTCCCAGTGTCCTCAAAATATTACTAAATCTTTCCAAACAATTCATGATTTTGAAACATTTTAGCGCTGCTTTATTATTGCAGTTGTGTGATAATTTTATACATGTTTTGATTATACTCACTCTCCCTACCCAGTTCTTCCCAGATCAACCCCTCATTTCTTTCCCACCCAACATTCCCCCCATCAATGACAATTAGTGTTGCCCAAATAGTGGTGGATATGTGGCTTCCCCTTGAGTATGGCAAACTTATTAGTGTCTACACCCTTAAAAGAAACATATCCTCCTTTTCTCTGGAGCTAGGAAACGCCAATGGCTCCTCAGACAACAGTGGAACTTGGTGCCCAATCCTGCTTTCCATGCTTGGATTTGTCTGCTATAGAGTTTTCCAGGTCTTATGCACTGTGTCACTACCACTGGGAGTTCATATGTGAGTTGTCATACTTTTACGGTCCGATCTTCTGCAATGACTCCTGATTGTCACTTCTGATATTGATACATATATGTATATATCTATACATATCTATAAATGTATACATAAATTTTTATATGATAAATAATATATAATTTACATAGTATATAAAATATATAATATATAATTTATAAGTAATATATGTGTAATTATAATTTACATATAATTGTCTTACTTTGTTTTGTTTTTGTCTAAAAAGTTTATTTATATAAAATCTTGAATAAAATTTTTCTTCTACAATTACTGTATTACATAATATTATAATATATTACATAAATATGTGTATATTTGCTTCAAGTTATTATGAACAAAATATATTCATAACTTTGCTCACAAAAGTAGTTTAACAATATTAATACCTTCTAACATTAGAATTTCTCCATTTAGTTACCACTTAACCCTAGAACATCTTATCACACTAAAATAAGTTGGAAATCTATTAATATTCAGTCTTTATTCTTCTTGGTTACTAAGAACAAATCTGCATTTCCTACATCTATACAAGCAAGTGGTTGGAATGTTTGAGATTATTATATTATGTTAAGGATGCATCCTAACAGTGGGTATATTGTAGTAGGAAGTTTTTCTGTGTCCTGCCTGGTCTGCAGCAGCTCAGATCCAAGTAAACATACGAAGGCTTATATTAATTAAAACTGCTCAGCCATTAGCTCAGTCTTATTACTGACTAGCTCTTACACTTAAATTCAGCCCATTTCTGTTAATCTATATGTTGCCACATGTTTCGTGGCTTTACCTGTGTGCCATTACATGCTGCTCCCTAGATGGCAGGTTGGCATCTCCTGACTCAGCCTTCTTCTTCCCAGAATTCTCCTTGTCTGCTTATTCCACCTTACTTCCTGCCTGAGTACTGGCCAATCAGTGTTTTATTAAACCAGTGTACAAAAGCATTATTCCACAGCAGCATATTACTTTGAAAGTCTTTCCATAGTGGAAAATGATAAAATACCTCATTATTAGGCAAAGGTGTAATATAATTAAAGAACACAGTGTGTTAAACACAGCAATCATCATTTGTCAGTTGTTTTTATTATTTTGATTTAGTACAACATGTGGAGGGATACTATGGGTGTGTAGGTACCGGTTAATGGATGGTTATGTGTCTCATTTGCTAAAGCTGGTATTCAGATGTGAAAAATGGAGGGCATAAAATTGTGTTGCAATTATGTTCTTGAGAAATTGGACAATAATTTCTGAAAAGTATATACTTTGTTATAACCATGCCAAGGATGCCAGAGATATCTAACAACAATATTCTTGCAAAAAAAATGTATTTAATTGTTTTTTTCTTAGAGTAGTTAAGAATTTATATTTCTTTAAGATTTATTTGCATTTCCCTAATGCCTAATGGTATTGGACATTATTTCATATGTTTATTGTACATTTTGTGTCTTTATTATGTGTTTTCTGTTTTAAATTGAGCTGTCCTACTTTGAATTGCATCTTAAGTGTATTATAGATTTAAATATTTTAGTTACAGAATTGCAAATATTATCTTACAGTTATGAGTCATTTCACTTTCATTTCTCAATCATTTTCAAACACATTTATTTTGTTATATTTTTGAGAATTTCATATGAATTCTGTAGCTATCTTATTTCTACATCATACTCCCCTTTCTTCAACTTCTTCTACACCACACAAGTTCTCTCAATTCTATGATGCCTTCTTCATAAATTATTATTGTTAACAAGGAATTTAAAAAGTTAATGAAGTACAATTTACCTACATTTGTCTTACTTTCTTTTGTTGTCTCAAGTCTTTTTCTGATACAAAATCTTGAATACTAACTTTTTTCTTTTACAAATTTAGTGTTAAGACTTGATTATAGATAGTCATCTTATTATTTTGAGACATTTGGTGTAGGTGTGATGAAATCATTGAACTTTATCTCTTATAAATCATCTTCTCCTTTGGTGAACTCTCCTGACATTTGTGTTAAAAAATCAATAACCATCAAGTAAAATATGATACGTGGGATTTTATCATCACTTCATTTCCTGAATATACTTAGACAAGCTTTGAGACAGAATTATTGAATTCTATAATTTTATAATTCTTTTCAACACTATTTAGACTATCTCAGCTTTGCTGGGTTTCTGTGCATCTTGTAGTATTAACTTGCACAATTCTAAGATAACCTGGAATTTTGTTAGAGATTTTGTCTGATTTTCATTTTACAGGAGGGGGTATCATGAGCTTAACAATAGAAAGCCTTTAAATCCACGTGTGACAAGTTTTGTCTTAATATATTTAAGTCTTAATTTCTCTCAACATTACTTTGTAGGCTTTTCAAAATAAATTTTGAACATTGTTTAAATTATGTCTAGTATTTATTAATTTTGAGATTTTAAAATAAAAGTTGCTTTCATTATAAATCTAACTTTCAGGATTTTATTGCTAATTTTCAGGAATGCAATTTCCTTTTTTATTTGAAACTAGATTTTTTTCATTCAATATATTCTGATTATGGTTTCCTCTCCTACAGTACCTCCTAAATCCTCTTCAGTTCTCTTTCCTCTCATATCCAGAACCTTCCTTTCTCCTTCTCAATAGGATACAACGAAACATCAATAATAATAATAATAATAAAGATGAAATAAAGACAAACAAGAATGGAAAGCACAAAAAATACAAAAAAAACAGAAGAAAAATGGCCAAAGCTAAAACTCAATAAACAGATATAGACACAGAAGCAAACAAGTCCACAGACACAGACTTCTATTGATATACAAAACCAGGAAACATAATATTTATAATAGAAAAGAACCTGTAAGTTTAAAAAAAAAGAAAGGAAAAAAGAAAGGAAGAAAGAAAATTGGAGGAGCAGAAGAAAGGAGAAAGAGAGAGAGAGAGAAAGGACAGAGAGAGAGACAGAGAGAGAAGCAAATAAGGAAGGATGGAAGGAAGCAAGGAAAAGGAAAGGTAAAAGATCTGACAAAGCATTAGGAGACATGGAACCTGCAAAAAATGACACTGATTTCACTTTTTTGTTTACCATTTACTGTTAGGCATAGGGACTAGCCTTAAACATAGACTATACACCCACTGAAACTCTGTAGTATTCAACATTTTTCCTCCGAAAGCCGTTATCAGTTGAAGATAGCTTCTGGGTTAGGGATGCAGGCTTGTGTCCAATTTCCTTCTTGGTGTTGGGATACCACTGGGCCTGGGACTGTGTAGTTCCTGTGTATGTTGGCACAATCTTTGTAAGTTTATAGATGTATTAATCAAATTATGTTTAGAAGGCTTAATTTCCTTGATGTTCTCCATCCCTCTGGCTCTTAAAATCTTTCAGCTTCCTCTTCTTCAAGGTTCCCTGAGCCTGGAGGGGAGGAACTTGATGGAAACATACCATTTAGGACTTAGAGTGCCAATATATCTCACACTTTTGCACAATTTCCAGCTGTGTGTCGTTGCATTTGTTCCCGTGTACTTCTTGAGGAAGCTTCTGAAATGATAACTGAACAAAACACTGATCTCTGAGTATAGCAGAATTCCTTGCTAGTCATTTTCTTGCTATGTTCCTTTAGTGGAACAGTAGTATTTAGTTTCCTATATGTCCCTGCTCTGTCTAGTCTCAGGTTCTTGGCTACCTGATTCATGTCAAAGATGGGATCAATCTCTTGGAGTGCTCCTTAAATCATCACATATTGTTTGTTTGCTTCTACAAGTTTCGCCATTATTGATCTTGTGCATCTTGAGGGCAGGTCACCATTGTAGATAGCAAGTTTGGGAGCTTGGTTAATGTTTGCCTTTATCATTTGATAGCATACAGATTACCTTAAAATACCTGAGGGCTAGTCAGTAGGGGTGAAGGTTCTAGGTAGGTACCAGTTCAACTTCCTCATGTACAGTGAGTTGTGTAGGTACTGTCTTCAGCAATCATGCCTTACCATCATATTGTAGACTGCAATCAACAGACTTAGCAATAGTATGGTTGTTTTGGATGTTCCCATGTGGTCCCTTAGCCAAAAACTTGGTTAAATATAACCCCCACTAAAAACAGAAGGATTCATTTGGTGATGAGAGATGTCTAGCTGGGGCTCTGTTTCACCTGTTACTTGGAGATTCCATTTAGATCAACTTCATATAAGTATATATGTTAGGAAGCTTCTATTCTATTAGCTTTACATACTATCCCACAAATAGTCCTTAGTTTAAGTTGTCCATCCCCATGTTCTCTCCTTTACCACCCTCTTTACTTCCTCTCCCTGTTTGATCCTCCAGTTCTAGTCCCCACCTCCCTCCCGTTCATCTATAACTAGTCTATTTCCTCATCCTAGGAAGTCCCTTACTTTATACAAATCTTCTGTTGTCATATAACTCGTAGCCTCCTTATGAAGGGCTTAACGGCTATCCACCATGTATAACTGGTTATATACCATATTTGTCTTTTTATGGATCTGGGTTTCATTGCTCAGGATGATTTTTTTCCTAGTTTCATCAACTTATATGCAAATTTCATGATTATTATTTTAACAGCTGAGTAATAGTCCCTTGTCTAAATGTCCCATATTTTCTTTATCCATTCATCCATTCTGTTTATCCATTCATCCAGGCATCTATTCTGCTTCCAGTTCCTGGTATGTAAAGAACAGAAAGCAACATCATTGAGCAAGTGTCTCTGTAGTAGAATACAGAAGTATTTAGGTATATACCCGAGAGAGTTATAGCAAGATCTTAAAGCAGTACTATCCTCAGCTTCTTGAAGAACTACTTCACTTGCTTTCATAGTTTCTGTCCAAGTTTGTAATCCAAGCAGTAGATGAATGTTCCCCACACCCCACATCCTCACCAACATGATCTATCTTTGTTTAATTGACCTTGGTATTCAGACTGACATAAGATAAAATCTCAAAGTAGTTTTTATTTACATTTTCCTGATGACTAAGGATGTTGAAAATTTAAGTGCTTCTTGGCCATTTGTGTTTCTTCTTTTGGGAATTCTTTGCTTAGATATGTACCCATTTTTTAAAATTGTTTATTGATTTGTTTTCTTGATGATCAGTACTTTTTTATTTCTATATATTTCATATAGTTCAGATATTTGCCCTCTGTTTGACATATAGTTGATAAAAATGTTTTCTATAACCTCCTGCTTTGTCTACATGGTGGCATGTTCTTGACCATACAAGAGTATTTCAGTTTCATGAAGTCCCATTTAGTAATTGTTGATGAAAGTGCCTATGCTAGGTAAGCTGTGTTCAGAAAGTCTTCTCCTGTGCCAAGGAAGCCAAGACTATTTCTATTAGAGTCGGGGTGTCTAGCCATCTGTTTACATTTTTGTTCCCTTTGGAGTTGAGCTGTATTCAGGATGATTAGTATCAATCTATTTGCATTCTTCTTCATGCAGCCATGCAGTTTGAATAGGGCTATTTGTTGAAGATGCTTCATTATTTCCTGTGTGTATTTCTGGCTTCTTTATTAAAAATCAGGCATCCATAAATGTTTTGCTTTATGTCTGGGTCTCCATTTCAATTCAGTTGATCAATTTGCCTGTTTTTATGTAAACACCCTGTAGTTTTTTATTACTATAACTCTGATATACAACTTGAAGTAAGGGGCAGGGATATTGTCAATATCTCTTTTATTATTCATGATTTTTTAAATATCCTTAGATTTTAGTGTTTCCATATGAAATTAAAATTGTCCTTTAAAATTATGTGGAAAATTGTATTGGAATTTTGATGAGGATTGTGTTGAATTTGTTGATTGCTTTTGGTAGGATGACCATTTTTACTGTATTATATCTATTAATCTATGAGCATGAGAGACTTTTCTTTTGATATCTTCGTCAATATTTTTCTTCAATTCCTCAAAGTTTTTTAAAAAATATTTTTTATTTTATAATTAATTTAATTTTACATATCAGGCACAGATTCCCCTGTCCTCCCTCCTCCCACCCTGCAGCCTTCCCCCCAACCCACCCTCTATTCCCACCTCCTCCAGGGCAAGGTCTCTCCTGGCGAGTCAGCCCAGACTGTTAGATTCAGTTGAGGCAGGTCCAGTCCCCTCCTCCCTACACCAAGGCTGAGCAAAGTGTTTCAGCATAGGCCCTAGGTTCCAAAAAGCCAGCTCATGCACCAAAGACAGGACCTGGTTCCACTGCCTGGGGGCCTCCTAAATAGTTCAAGCTAATCAACTGTCTCACTTATCCAGAGGGCCTGGTCCAGTTCCATGGGGGCTCCTCAGCTCTTGGTTCACAGTTCATATGTTTCCACTAGTTTGGCGATTTGTCCCTGTGCTTTTTCCAATAATGTCTCAATATCTCTTTCTAATATAATCGCTTCTTTCTCTTGCCGATTGGACTCCTGGAGATCCACCTGGGGCTTGGTCATCAATCTCTGCATCTGCTTAAAGTTTTTATCATACAAGTTTTTATTTGTATGAAAAATATTCAGTGATATTTATTTTTTAGTCTATTGTGAATGACATTGGTTCCCTGAATTCTTTCTCTGTCTGTTTACCATTTGTATATAGGAAGGCTATGCATTTTTTGTATTAATTTCGCATACAGCTACTCTGATGAATTTATCAGCTGTAGGCATTTCCTGATGCCTAAATTTTTACATATTTAGAAATTTTATGTATATAATCACATCATCTGCAAATAAAGACACTAACTTATTCCATTTCTATATAATTTTCTTCATCTTCAGGTGTCTTACTTTTCTAGCTAATATTTCAAGCACTGTATTGAATAGATATGGAGGAAGTAGACTGCCTTGTGTTGCTCCTGATTTTAGTAGAATTTTTTGACTTTCTTTTTATTAGCTTGATATTGTCTGTGATTTTGCTGTATATAACCCTTATTGTGTCAATGCAAATCCCTTGAATCCTTAGTCACTTCCAAATTTTCATAATGAAGGAGTTTGGAATTTTGTCTAAGAACTTCTCTGCATCTAATGAGATGATCAAATGGTTTTCTTCTGTTAGTCTGTTTATATGGTACAATAAATTTGTCTACTTAGACATGTTGAATCACCCCTGAATTTCTGGGATGAAGCTTAATTGATCAAGGTAGATGATCTCTTTAAATGTCTTCCTTGATTCTGTTTGTGAATATTTTATTGAGAATTTTTAGATCTATGTTCATAAGGGAAATTGGTCTGAAATTCTTTCTTTGTTGGATATTTTTGTGGTTTTGCTATAATGATAACTGTGGACTCATAAAAAAAGTTGGTCAATGCTCCTTATGTTTCTATTTTGTGGAATAATATGAAGGGTTGTGGCATTAACTCTTCTTTGAATGTCTGGTAGTATTCTGTGCTAAAACTATCTGGCCCTGGACTCTTGTTGGCATAATTTTAATTACTACTTCTGTTTCATTATGTTTTGATGTGTTTAAATTGCTCATTAGATGTTGATTTAACTTTGGTAAGTGTTATATATCATGAAAATTATCTTTTTCTTTTAGATATTCCAATTTGGTAGAGTCAGATTTTTAATGAGTGTCTTTATTAGTCTCTAGATTTCCTCAGGATCTGTTGTTATGCCCTCCTCTTCATTTCTAACTTTGTTTATTTGGATATTCTTTCTCTGTCTTTTAGTTAAGTTGGATGAAGGTTTGTTAATATTATTGATTTTATCAAAAAAATCTCTTTGTTTCATTGGTTCTTTGTATTGTTTTGTTTGTTTTTTTCTGTTTTATTGATTTTTAGCTCTGAATTTGATTATTTCTTGCTGTACACCCTTTGGATGGTATTATTTTTCTTTTTCTAGCACATTCACTTATGCTGTTAAATTACTAATATGAGACTGCACCAATGTTTTTGAAGAGGTCCTTACTAATATGAAGTTACCACTTATACACCTCTCCATGTGTCCTGATAGTTTGGGCATATTGTATTCTATTTTTCTTCATTTCTAAAAAGTTTTTTATTTCTTTTATGATTTCTGTTCAAATCATTTGTTACTCATTATTACTCATTACTCATCAGTGTCTTTGAATTTGTGAGCTTTCTTTTGTTCCTGATGTTGATAGCCAGATTTTTTATGGTTTGTAGACATCATATCGTCAAGGCTAGGAAGGCACAAGAATGGGAGTGTGAGTTGGTAAATTATGAAGGAGTAAG
Organism: Peromyscus californicus insignis; assembly: GCF_007827085.1. Classification (NCBI taxonomy): domain Eukaryota; kingdom Metazoa; phylum Chordata; class Mammalia; order Rodentia; family Cricetidae; genus Peromyscus; species Peromyscus californicus. The sequence continues at coordinate 28,158,435 of NW_026294436.1, read as the reverse complement.
AAAGCAGAGTGGTGAATATTGGTCTTCAGCTGATATTTATCCCTTTCATTATTATTCAGTCCACAAAAATGATGCATGAAAATAATACCTACATATATTCGGGTAAGTGTATCTTAATTTAAACTCTGTATAAATGTCCACACAAACACACACTTGAGTTGCTTCAAAAACATCCAAGTTGGTTATTTTCTTGAAAATTCTATACATATATAGAATGAAATATGATACACCCTATCTCCATTTCTCTCTTTCATACCCTCCATATTCTCTTACAGTTTTCCAACAAAATTCAATTCATTTCTCTTAATCTAATAAGTAGAAAATTCAAATTAATCATTATAGTTATTCATATAGTGATAGTTCTTCCATTTAAGCCATTTAATACTGAATGAATTTTACTTTGATTTACTTACAAAGTCAGTCCTACAATATTTGAGAACTGTACAAATTTCAACTTTACAATACTTTGTCAAACAATATTCATTCTATGATCTCATGACCTATAAAACTGCAACCTTTTTTAATGCATGTGGACAAATAATGTCAAACATCCTCATAACTTGAAGGGTCAGAAGATCAACTTTATCACAATGACCTTCTCCATGTTGCTGAATTGTGTTCTTCGGCCATAATTCTAATAATGTTCTTTTTTTTAAGGTGATTTTTTTTTCTTCTTAGATGGAAACCATGGCAATGATCTTATAAGATTTGAGATTGTTGGAGAATCTTCTGTGTGTAGAATACAATGAAGAATCAGATGTGAACTTTTGTCTCTCTCTTCTCTCAGGATTGCCTTGTGAGTCATGACAAATATGAATATTTTTTTCTGATACCCTCAGAACTGCTGATGTTTATTTTCCCACAGTATAAATAAGACTGATCTCTTAATTATTTTCAAGTTCCTAAGTTCAAGGAAGTTATCCTGTCTTCTTTGTATAATTTGTGTTCTAATATTTAAAGACATATTATTTAGATTTTAAATTGTATCTTGGCAAACATTTTGTTTCAGAACCCACTATATATTACTTCAAATGAATTACATATTTAGCAATGCAACACCAATGCTAATAAGGAACTGATAGCTACTGAGTGGCTACTTTGCATTAAGAATTAGACAAAACCCTTATATTATTTATTTTATTTCATCGAGGAAATAATTCTGAAGCAAGTGTTAGTGACTTTTAACATTAAGGAAGTAACTAAAGTCAAAAAATAAATAATTTAAATATATGCAAGTTATATCAACTATAAATATTACAATTAAAACTAAGGTTATTTTTCTATTGGGTCTCAACTATTGAACATTATTTTTAAAAATTGGGATTTCATAGACAGTACAAAAAATCACACTCTATAGTAATATCATTTTTAGGATCAAATGAATTATTTTTATTACTTAAATGAGGTAAATAAATTAAAAAAAACACAGAGCATGCAGTAGGTAGGAGACAACATGAAATAAAAGTGAATGAATCCTCCCAAACAAAAACTAATGCAAATACCAGAAAATTTTCAGTCCTACAATCAAGAGCATGGATGATTTCTATTAATAAAAATAAAATAAAAGCTGTAATTGACTGTCAGGGACAAAGATAGAATCTCTAGTTAGTGGAAAAATGCAGACCCCCCGATAAGACGGGGAACTAGATCTTACAGTCAGGTTGCCTAGCAACAGGGCATTGAGTCAGAGCCCTTGACCTTTCACCCTGTAAACATCCTATACAAACATATATCAAAAGATGTATTTATGAAACCATATTTCTCAATGTAAAGTGCTAAGAGACGAGGAAGGAGAATTGGGGATGTCTTGAGCTATTGGTCTTACTTGAGACTCCACACTGGCAGCTGGCCAGCAGCCTTCTAATTCTCATGATGTGAGGTAGGAAAACATTCAGCATTAACACCATTGCTGATCATCTCAGAAAGACTAGGTCCTGTTAATGGTGCCACAAAAGAGATACACTCTGCTCCCAGATGGTTACCAGAATGCCTGGTTAGAGCTGCAAATATACCTGATCTGCCCAGGAGAATTGACAATGGATTATGTGATCATTTTAGAAAGAGTCACACTGTCAGTAATGATGAAATAGAGACAGATACTATCATCCTCGGAGAATAGGGACTACCCTTTATATTTTAGGGACTCCAACTCATGGAAAAGAAGAATTTGTGGCTTCAGCATAGAAATAATTCTAGTCACAGGAAGATAGAATCAGAGTTGGAGATTCATTACACATATTTTAATATTAGCCTACACATAAAAAGTTTAAAATACAGATTGGTAGAAATAAGTCATCTCAAGTATTGTGCAGGGTGTTCAAGAGACCTGAAATAGTCTTATCATGGCCCATATGCCATGTGGGTGTCTCCCAACTTAACATCTGAGAGCGTTGCCAAGCAACCTTTGTTTCTCAGTTTTCTCTCTTTTGATAAGTGAGATCATGGGTGACTTTAGAGATAAATGGATGCAATTAAAATCTGATAAGATAAAACCATAAACCACTAGGGTTACAGAAAGGTTTACTCTATGCTCTTTCTCTTTATATATGAAATGGTATTTCTGATGTGGTTCCTAGAAAATTGCAGTTTTATCCTTAATCAGCTGTTAATTGGGCTGGAATTTTACCTTCTCTGCAGGCAAAAAGATTCACCCCAATCCAGGGTGATGGTATCCATTCCCTCATCATATGTCTATAATTTTTACCATTGATCTATCTTGCCTCAACACTTACAGCAGAAAGGTAAGAGAAAATTAAAAAAGGTATCTAATAAGCATATAATATGTAATATGTAATATGCTCAGAAAGATTGAAACATTTTAAAATAAAGCTATTATATAGATACATAGGTTATATTTTTTATTTTGATATATTCATATATACATTCACATATATAAATAAATCATGAAATAGATGTAAATATGTTTGGCAAAGAAAAGTAATTGTAGAAAATAAACCTTAAGTATGAGAACTAATTTTTCAATCATATGTTAGAAAGTGCAATTGTAATGTGATCAACTAAAAGGTGAAAATATTATAATCATATAGTTCAGATACATAAATTTAAAATCAAAAGCTTTCACTAAAATATTCAAAACTTTTTTCTAAGGAATGGTTGCCGACAATTTTGAGGAAAGGTGGCATAAGAAGTTGGTATTTAAAAATTACAATCATTTTATAATTATGTCTTTGTAAACTCTGAACATTTATAACTTTGAAAAAATGAGAATTAAATGAAGGGATAGCGTGGGAGGTAGAGTAGAACATAGAGGATCTCTTTGCATTTTAAAAATGTAATTAGTTACTTAGAATAATGGCTTGGTGCCTAGCAACATCTGAGTTTTACATAAAGGGGTTACCTTATTTGTTTACTTTATAGAGAACCATCATAAACCTACAGATTTCAGCATGCTCCATGGGACTTTCTTTACCACAATCATTAATCTTTTATTTTCACAACTCAGTATTATTGTTAATAATATTTAAATAACAAATTTAATCTCGTAGGTAGAATGATCAAATTATGTTGCTACTACTATGAAATATAATGATGAAAAATTTATCAAGTATAAATGTCTACTTTATCTTTTTATCAATAAAAGATAAGAAAAATTACCATGAACACTAAAAATATAGATATTATACATCAAGACACAAATAAAATTTAAAAGATTAAAAATATATGATTCCTAAGCTAGGGAAGTGTCTCAGTCAATTAAATGTTTGAGGAAATGAGTTTGGATTTCCAGAATCTTAGTAAGAGCCTGACCTTCCTGGTCAGTCTGTAATCCCATTGCTGGGGATAGGAGGATACTTGCAGAATACTGATTAGTCAGTTTAGACAATCAGTGATTTCTATGTCCAGTAAAAGATATACTCGCTAAAAGAAAACTAAGTTGAGAATTCTCTGAGGAGCACTCACACCCAGTAATGACCTCTTTCTTTTACACGCACAAGACTGTTCATCATACATACATACACAGAGTGAGAGAGAGAGACAGAGAGACAGAGAGACAGAGAGCGAGAGAGAGAAAGAGATTTAATTCAATATGCTGGAGTTTTTTGGATTACAATTTAAGTAAAGGTATCATAATAAAATTTTGATACATCTGACTAAATTTGAGTCAATACTAGATCTGTTATAAAATAAATAAGCAAATAGTCCCCCATAGTAAAACTAAGAAAAAACAAAAACTACATAATGAAAATTTTTATAATGCTTGTATAATTTTAAGAATATTAACATAGCTCCAATTTTGACATATCTTTCCTACAAGGTTGAGAATATAATGATAGGATTTGCAGAAGTAATTATTATTATTATCTTTAGCTTTGTTAATTTTCTATTTGAAAGTGAGTTCTTATATGTACTGTAATATTTGGAGATAGATTTGTGTAATACCCAAGGAATTTTAAAACTCACTTGTTTTCACTTAGAAAGGGTTTCAAAATGAAAAAAATTATTGGCTAGAAAGTGGTCATTGTATTGCATTATTTACAACATATCAGAATCCAAAAACTCACAAAATAAATCTTTTTCACTGTATAAACAGACATTGTTTGATGGTAATGATGATGTTAAACAACATACAAAAATAAAAATTTATCAAACTTTTCTGATTTCATATTTATTTTATTTTATTATGTCAGATTTAAACATGTGAAACTCTATTCTGAGTTTATAATTTCTATACAAACTATATATATATATATATATATATATATATATATATACACTATTAATGTCCTCAAAATGATAGTAATTATTAAACTATAAAATAAGTTGCAAATTATCACAGGATATAGCAACAATAATACTAAAAGGGAAAATAGGATCCATTGCTACCTTACTATAATGTCTAAAATATCCAGTTTTCAAAAATAATTCTGTAAAATACAAAGAAGCTCTCATGTGTGACACATACTCATGGCAAGAACAGTCAGTGCTAACTATTTCTGTATAGGACATTATGCTAGCTGTGGCTAGTCAATAAGGTTATCAATGAGTTAATATAATTATGTTCAGACAACTAAGCAACACTAAATTTAAGGAATTAAAAGGAATTTCAGTCATTAGAACTCAAAAAGGTATGATGAATTACTGTCAAACAACCAAATAAAATCTCTCGCTTAAGAAGAGTAACATCTGAGGTGTATTTCACAGGAGGGAGTTGACAGAAGATGGACATGGATAATTAGAAGTCTTCAAATCTGAAGAACAGGAAGGAAAAAAGAACAATTTGGAAAAACAAATAGAGCCTCATACTAACCTACAATTAATGGAAGTCTCGGAAGAGATACATTAATATTTCATAAAATAATGTATTCAAGATTCATATGATTCACAAAAGATTAGATAAAGTATAAACAGCTCAATGAGTGAGAAATAAAGTAAACTGGAGAAATACATGACTGTACAATGCATAGGCAACTTTGTGCTTAATGTAAAAATAATTTGTGAACTTCTTATTTATTTTTTTGAATGTTATATATACTAATCTATTTGAATCATTTCTTCCTTGTGTTATCTTCACTCACTCTCAAATTCATAATTCATAGCCTCTTATTATTTATGTATTATTATTAAACATATGCATACAAAGATACACACACACACACACACACACACACACACACCTTTTTAAGAACAAGCTGTCAAGTCCCTTTAGTGCTGCTCCTATTATGTATTTATGTGTAGAGCATACATGGGTGTAATAGGCACAACTGTACCTTTCTAATGAGGAGTAATGTGAGCTATGGAACAAAATGACTTTGTATTATTAGAATTAACACTAATGTGAAATAGATTTCTTAAGATATACATTAAACCCTTATAAAATCCATTGAAAGTATTGTCAAATATTATTTTCCAAAAATAGGTAGTAGAGTTGTCTCAGTGGCTAAGACTACCTACTGTTCTTGATTCTAATTACCCTGTTAGTCTGCTCAAAATAACCTATAACTCCACATCCAGACACCTTCTGCCTTTCATGAATACCTGTACTCATACATAATTTCATGCATGCTTCTATGGATACCTGCTCACATTACTCTGCACAGAGTCACATACCGAAGCACACGATTGAAAAATAAATGTTGCGGGGCGGTGGTGGCGCACGCCTTTAATCCCAGCACTCGGGAGGCAGAGCCAGGCGGATCTCTGTGAGTTCGAGGCCAGCCTGGTCTCCAAAGCGAGTTCCAGGAAAGGCGCAAAGCTACACAGAGAAACCCTGTCTTGAAAAACCAAAAAAAAAAAAAAAAAAAAAAAAAGAAAAATAAATGTTAAAATTTCATTTTAATGGGATCCAGAAAGCCAGTTTATGAACCAAGGATAGATCCTGATCACATTGCTAGGGGCCCCTCACACAGACCATGCTACACAACTGTCTCCTGTATGAAGAGGGTGTAGACTGGTCCCTTCCAGGTTCCACAGATAGCCGTCTAAAGTTCATGATTTTCTACGAGCTTTGTTCAGTTGTCTGTAGATTTCCCCATCATGACTTTGAAACCCCTTGCTCATATAATCCCCCTTCCCTCTCTTCGACTGAACTACTGGAGCTCAGCCTGGTGCTTGGTTGTGGATCTCTGCATCTACTTCCATCAGTTATTGGATGAAGGCTCTATAATGACAGGATGTTCACCAATCTGGTTACCAGGGTAGGCCAGTTCAGGCACCCTCACCACTATTCCTAGTAGTCTAATCTGAGGTCATCTCTGTGGATTCCTGAGAATTTCCCTAGCACCAGGTTTCTCCCTTGGCCCATAATGTCTCCCTCTACCAAGATATCACTTTCCTTGGTCTCCCATTCCTTCCCTCCCCCAGCTTGACCATCCCATCCCTTCATGTTCTCATCCCCCATCTTCTCCCATCTATAGCCCCTCCCATTCCCAGTTTACTCATGGAGATCTCCTCTGTTTCCCATTCCCAAGATGATCCATATGTCCCTCTTAGGGTCCTCCTTATTTCCTAGATTCTTTGCGGCTGTGTGTTGTAGTCTGGTTATCCTTTGTTTTATATCTAGTATTCACTTATGAGTTAGTACATACCATGTTTGCCTTTCTGAGTCTGGGTTACCTCATTCAGAATGATATTTTCTAGTTCCATCCATTTGCCTGCAAATTTCATGATGTTATTGTTTTTTTACAGCTGTATAATACTCCATTGTGTATATGTACCACAATTTCTTTATCCATTCTTCGGTTGAGTGACATCTAGGTTGCATCTTGCTCACCCTTGAGGTGGGGGTAGGGGCTGGGTCCTGCCTTAATTGAATGTAGCAGGCTTTGCTGTCTCCCCATGGGAGAACTTATACTTTTGGAGGAGGGAATGAGGGGTGGGTTGGGGGAAATTAAGCGAGGGTGGGGAGAGTGGGAGGTAGGATGAGAGGGAGATCTGTGGTTGATTAGCAAAATGATTAAAATTTTTTTAATAAAAATTTCATTTTAATATAATTTAGAAGGCTAAATTAAATGTGTGTATAAACATTTTATCTAATACAATTTATCTAAATATTTGGTAAACAGAACAGCAAAATAATACAAGACCAGAAAAACTGTCAATTGTATTGGTGTATGAAAATGAAAAAAATTAGATATGATAAGTTTTAAGTGTTAAATAGAGTTTAAATTACTAAATATAGCTAGTATGAATGGTATAAAAATACAAGATTAACAGATTATTATATGTCAACATTCATGGCAGCTGTAGTGGTGTATGCATATAATCTCCTCAAACAGGAGGCCAAGGCATGAGAATAATTATAACTTTAAAGTTTAGGAAGTGCTATGTAATGAGATCCAGAATAGCCAGGGAGAGGTTCACAATGCTCACAGGCATCCAAACCCATTGTACGTGTCTGGAAAACATAACCTCTGTAAATTAAAGCAGGGAAAAAAAAGTTTCCATTCTGAGGCTACAGAAAAAATTCTAGAAGGGACTCTAATGAACAACATTCTGCTCTTTCATTTGCTCACGTTAGCCTGCTGGACACATACAAAGCAAATGAGTGGAGCACTGGAGATCAACTATTGGACTGAATCTTTTTGCACTGGCTAAAGTCAGGTGGCAGTGTTTGGAGAAGATGGAAGCACTTTTCATCATGTGTTTTCTCCTTTTGCACACTCAGTCCAGCTCCTGACTGCTTTCCTATTTATAGATCTTGGGTTTCCTATTTATAGATCTTGCTTTGTCCATCCTGCACTTGACTGCCAGCTATGGCTTAAGTTTGGTTGGCTGGTGGAAGCAGTTTTATGGTTATTGTATCTCAAATTTTAATGATATCAATGCAGATCATTAAGACCTTGTGTTAATATTTGTTTAAGTATGGACTTATGCATTATTTATAAAGAGGAGATGCCGTGGGATGTTCTGTATGTTAAATGTGTTGCTCTGATTGGTTAATAAATAAAGCACTGATTGGCTAGTAGCCAGGCAGGAAGTGTAGGTGGGACAAGGAGAGAGGAGAATTCTGGGAAGTGGAAGGCTGAGTCAAAGAGAAGCTATCAGCCACCACAATGACAAGCGAGATGTAAGGTACCTGTAAGCTACAAGCCACGTGGCAACTTATAGACTAATAGAAATGGGTTAATTTAAGATATAAGAACTAGATAACAAGAAGCCTGCTGCGGCCATACAGTTTGTAAGCAATATAAGTCTCTGTGTGTTTACTCAGTTGGGTCTGAGTGGCTGAAGGACTGGCAGGTGAGAGAGATTTGTCCTGACTGTGGGCCAGGCAGGACTGGAGAACTCTCCAGCTACAAGGAGACATGAAATGAATCATTTTATTTCTGATCAATTTGTTCTAGCCAAAATTTTTAAGTGGTGTTCAAGATGGTCCAATATGTAAAGGTACTTGTAAATAAGCCTTTCAATCTGAGTTCTGATTTTGGTTTCAGGATTCACATAATAAAATGAATTGTCTCTGATAGCACACAAATACACACACACACACACACACACACACACACACACACACACACAAAATAAAATTTAAAATATTAGGTTTTCAAAGCAATTCACCATAAACAATATAGAGTTCAACTATTGAAACTATACTGTTCAATAGATTATGCTGAGAAATTTCAATCTTTTTCAAAAAAAGAAAGTAAGCTTTTACTTTGTGGATGAATTATTCAAATTAAATTACTTGCCTAAATGCAATCTGTATTTCTGAAGGAGCAACTTATGACTGATTCAGACAAAAAAGTTATCTTTCATGTAATATTAAATGAGTAATTCATAAATATAAAGTTAATAATCTGTAACTCTTAAATTTTTTTAAATTAAATTTGCCCATTCTAAGACTCTATTATGAAAATAAAAAGATGAAACCCAACGTGAAGAAAGTATTTGAAAATCAGATGGATAAGAAAGTCATGTATCTATGACACATAAAAGATAATGTAATATCAATAATAAAGAAAAAAGATGAAGAATCAATTGAGCAATATGTGTAAATGAAAAATCCAAATGTAATGACAATTAGGAGGTACATGGACTGTTGATGTGAAACACTGGGGATTCTATCCTCCTTACTAATAATAATACAAAGTAGTCACACCAGTTATGTGTGTGTAAGACAATTACACACTTAAAAAACCGAATATATTTTACTCTTGTAAGTCAGCAATTGATCTTTTTTTATTATTTTTCTCAGGTAATTGAAGATTTAGTCCACAAGAAAACACATAAACATCTGGAGCAGTTTTATTCACTGTTGCCAAACTGTGAAAGTATACTAGAGTTCAATAAGTTGTTGCATAAACTGGGTTTGCATAAAATTGAAAGTTATTCAGCACTGAAAAGAGGTGAGCTAAGAAGCCATAAAGGACATATATAGAACTCAAGTAAATATTGCTAAGTAAAAGAACCCAGTCTGAAAAAGATTTAAGGATGTAACTCAAATATATTACATTTTGTCAAAGGCAGTGCTAAGGAAGAAATATAGTGATTACCAGGGCTTGCCATGGTGACAATTGAAAAGGCAGAGCATGGTGGATTTTTAGGGTATTGAAACCTTTTCTATTTGACACTCTATTGTTGGCATGTGCCTTTTCAAACACCTGAGATGGACAATAGCAAAATGGGAAACAAATAATGTTAAACTATGAACAAAGGTGCTTGGGAGAGGGGTCAGTAGATAAGAAAGCTTTTGCTGAGTTTCAGAGTTCAAATCCTCAGAATATAATAAAAAGCTAGGCCTGGCCATGTGTCCCTATGACCTTAATGTTGGGTGAAGAGTTAGTGTAAACATGAGTCTTGTTGGTGTTTGCTGATTACCAGTGCAGCAAAAAACGAAACCAAAATGAAACAAAAGCAGTGACCTATGTGTTCAGTGAGAGACTCTGGTTCAAAATAATAAGGTGAAGATGAATCTATATGTCCTCTGGTCTCCTCATGTGCAGACAGGCATGTGTACACACATATTTAAACAAGGATGTAATATACAATTAAATATTAATAAATAAACAAATAAAACATTGATATAGGTTTTGAGTGAAAATGATGTGCATATATATTCATCAGTTATTAAAAAATATTTGGCTTTACTGAGGTGCATGCATAGTGGAGGGATATGTAGGTGGGGGGATGACAAATATTTTTAATAATCAAAATTGCTCTTAAAATTATATGCAACTAAAATTTAAAATAATATAAAAATATATAGGCCTTTCTATGACTTTTGAAATGTACCACTGAAGCATTAAGGTAGTGGTTAGCAGCGTGAATGCTTAGTCATTCTGTGTAATGTGCACAGAATGCTTACTCAGCCTGTTCTGTGCACGATTCTCCTGATGTGGTTAAAGAAATACAAACGCATAATTTTTTTGCTTGTTTTTCAGTATCAGAGATTTATATTTTATATTTGGAATTAAAATAATCCCTAGGATGCTCTGTCAAATTAAAATGATAATGTAAATTATATCCAAATATATTTTATGATCAAAGTATAAGTGACATATTTACTTTTAGAATTAAAATAAATTTATCTAGAGATATGACAAGATGTTGTCTCTTATCACCAGCTGCTTTTAAACTATGGCATTTACAAAGGATCTTTATACTGTATGCTTTGCCAATTTTAAATGCACTCATTCCAGAATAAAAATGAACATATGGATGTCATAGTATTATGTCTGTGATTAAAATTTCTACTTTAAAATGAAAATGTCTTAAGGAGTGTAAATTCTTTCAATCTTTTCATTTTTCTTATGTTTGAGAATTTTACACATGTATTCATCATAGGTAATTATATTTTACTCCACTTCCCTTCCAATCCACTCAAAATGTCCATTTCCATTTTCATGCCTTAAAAAACATGAAATACACTGTATTATTTAGGGTTTCTGTTGGTGTGATAAATGATCATGGCCAAAAGCAACGTGGGACTGAAAGTATTATTTTCACATAAATTCCATATCACAGCCCATCCTCAAAAGAAGTCAGAGCAGGAACTCAAGGCAGTAATTTGGAAATAGGAACTTAAGCAGAAGCTATGGAGTAAGGCTTTTTTCTGGCTTGCTCTACAAATCTCACTCAGCCTGCTTTCTTATACAGACCTGGGCCACCTGACCAGGAGTGGCACCACCCTCAATTTGCTGGACTCTCTCACATTAATCACTACTTAAGAAAATGTTCCACAGGCTGGCCAACAGGCCAATCTGGTGGGGGAATTTTTTCAATTGAGATTCTCTCTTCCCAAATGTCTTTAGCATATGTCAAGTTGACAAAAACTAGCCAGAACTATCATTAGTGCTGTCCATTTATACATGTATGTAGTACCATCCATTGGATCCACGAGAAACCTTACCAGTGTCTGCCAACTTCAAATTTTGGGGATGTCTATTGGATATTGAACCAATGACCTTGTACATATTAGGAAAGTAATGTGCTCTACCACTGAGATATGCTTCTCAAATATTTCGTATTTTATACTATTTTGAAAAAGTCTTCAAGTTGTGCAACCTGTTGTTAGATTCACTCTGAATCATAGATTGACATTGAATTTGTGATGTTTGTATCTCAAACATCTAAATAGCTAGGATTGTAGGCTTATGTTCAACAGGGCCAAGAAAGAGATGTAGTTGCTACAGAAAAAATAAATCCGAAATTCATACAGTCTTGCTTACCATCAGAAACTAACATACAGAATTTGTTAGTTTATATTTGCAGACCTTACCATAAAAAGAAAAAAAATCTTCAAAATTCCTGGACAGAGCATGGCTATCAAAGAATAGGTAAATGCTGAACTCATTTACTTTCACAGAAATAATATAATAACAAAACTTAGCTTTCAATATTAGGCAAAAAGTTTGGATTAAGAAAATTAATGTGGCTATTTTAAGAGTGTCCTTTTATTTTCACATATTTTACTTAGATGATACAAATATAGTTATGGATTTTTATCTGGTACTATGTGACTGAACAATTGACTCTAAAAGTAATGCTTTTTAAATTATTAAATATTTGAATTAATAATAGTTTAAAGCATGAAAACTAAATTTCATTTAGCTTGTAACATTGGAAGATATAACTTCTTTGTATAACACTTCCAATGCCCAATGTGCCTACACACTTAAGATATACACATTGAAACTCAAATAATTCACAAGACAGACTAGAGTTACAGTGTGCAAATTTTCTTTTTAAATAATAATTCTTATAATTAAAGATCAAGAATTTTATTTTAGCTGGGTCCTGGTGGTACATATCTTTAATCCAAGCATTAGGGAGGCAGGGGCCAGTGGATCTCTGTGAGTTCAAGGTCATTCTGGTATATAGAGCTAGTACCAGTAGAGCCAAGGCTGAAAAAAGAGAAAAAGGAAATTGATTTTATTCTCAAGATAACTAAACATATTTTAACCATTTTATCTTGAAAGTTTTTGAGAGTCAACATTATATTTGCTATGATTTGTATGTGTTTCATAAATTTCATCTCAGTAATAATAGAGTTGTAATGCTATGTGCTTTAGAAATGTTACACCATAAGCATTTTAGCATTGAATTTGTATCATTCATAGAAGTTGTTTTTTCTGCTTATTTCTCATTTTGTCATGTTCAATTCATAACTTTTACATACATTGAATGTGTGTAATGTGCACATGTTTCTGGAGGTCAGAGGATAACTTGAACAAGTTGATTCTCTGGTTCCATCATGACATTTACAGATGTCAAACTCAATTTTATCATGCTTGGTTGCAAACATGTTAACAAAGGAAGCTCTTTCCCAAGTTGGGTAGCCAATATTTATGAAATAAAGCACTATTTTGTTGCGTATATACACATACATCCGTATATAATTTTACCTGGTTGCAATAATTAAAATGCTACTACTATTTTAGAGAATATTTCTTATAGCTCATAAATTTTTGGTGTCTGGCCTGGCAATGCAGGGCTGTAATCCCAGAACTAGGAAAGCTTACACAATAAAGTCATTTATTTGAGGCCATTTTGGGATATATAATACGACATAGTCTCTATAGTATAGATGAATTTCTAAGCAGTTTTATTTAAAAAAAAAAGCAGAGAGCCAAATATAGGAATGAAAGCCTTACAGATAATGGAAAAAGGAATAGCCACCAGATAACCTTACCTCACCACACTGCAGCTTCCAAAGTGCAATGACTTCCTGTCTACCCAGGGTTTTATTGCCTTGCTGTTCTACCCTCTCATTGACTCTTAGTCCAGCTACCTCACTTCCTTGTCACTGCCTGTCTGTACAGACCTCCAGGTCTCTATGTTTGGTACTGGGATTATAGGCATGTGTCACCACTCTTGGCTCTGTTCCCTAGTGTGGCCTTGAACACACAGAGACCCTGCCAGCTAAGTGATAGGTTTAAGGACATATGCTACCCCTGCCTGACTTTTTGTGTTTACTTCAAATAGCTTGTTATTTCCTCTGATCTCCAGGCAAACTTTATTTATTAACATACAAATAAAATATCACCACACTATAGCAAATTATATAAACAGTTATTTAATTTGTGGTGAAATAAAAATGTCAGCAGCATCTGTAACAGTAGGCCTCAAATATTCACAGGAGTTTAAGAATGGTCCAGTTACCACTCACACCAGAAATATTTCATGTGTGGAAGGTGGTGTGAACTATATGTCAGAAAGAAGATCTTTAAATTATGTAAGTATACAAAAGGGTGAGGGAAAAACCTCTAGCAGAGAATCGCAATATAAAGTATAAATTGCATGTCAAAGTGTTGGTTTCTATCTGGTAAAGTAACAGAGTGAGGTGTGTGTACATTTGTGACAAAGCTCAAGGGTCTCTATTTGAACCACTTGGTTTCTGAAATGGATAGATGCACTTTATACTTTAAAAGGTAACTGTGTTTTTAAGATACAATTTTCTTTACAAGAGCTCAAGATCAATTTGACAATATGTGTTGCAAATAAAACAATGCTTTCATCCAGCCTTAGACTAGATCTGTTTGTAGAATTCTCACATAACATGCAGGAAGTTGTAGTCTCCATCTTCAGCAATGCATAGACGGGCTACAGTGGCACACTCCTGTAATCCTAGCATTTCAGGAGTGGAGAAGGAGATTAAGAAGCGCCAGTCATCCTCAGATACACACAAACTTGGAAACCAGCATAGGCTGTATGGGGTTTTGTTCCCAAGAATATCTAGGTATAAATCTAAGCTAAGGAGAGAAGGACAACTGTTAAAAAAAAAGAAGACATTAAATCTCTGAAGAAAGAGATAGAAAAAATTAGCATTCAATATTTGTGGGTTGCTAGAATTAATATTGTGAAAATTATTTTACCAAAAGCTATTTACAGATCCATATATTCCTGATCAAATTCCCCATCTCATTCTTCACAGAAATAGGAGAAAAATTCTAAAACTCATGTGGAATTACAAAAATACCCAGATAGATTAAAAAAAATCAAGAGCTAACAGAACTATGGTGGGTGCAAGAGAGATGAGAGATGAGAGAAAGAGAAAAAAAATCAAAATACCAGGTAAATAGATGGAACTAGAGAAGACCACATTGAGTGAATTAACCAAGACCTACAATGACATATGATTTTATTGGAGATTCCTAGCTCCAAATCTTCATGTTTGAGTACCTAGTCTATAGTAAGTGTAGAAACCAAGGTAAGGATGTCGTGGAGCAAGAGATAGCAGGTTACAGATTACAAGTGGTCTGGTAGGAGAAATGGGGAAAAGAATGAGAGTCAATTAGTAAAGGGGGAGAAAATACAGAAGAATGAGGAAAAATGCTAAATAGAAGTAAGGGTGCCTGGGAAACTCATAAGGTATACTGTTAACTATCTACCTAAAAATTAATTCACATAAGTCTATCCATAAAATATATATATAGTTTAAATGAAAATTTCTCACATGTGTTGCCAGTGCTCCCTCCTAGAGCCAAAGAACAACCAATAGAAACCTCCAAACCAGGTATGAGATGTTACATTTTTCACTTGTTAGTCAGGCTATTTCACTTGTTTTTCCCCTAGTGGTGAAGATGCCACTTACTACAGACACAGGTCCCAAAGACACATAAAATGGAAATGACTTGAATGCATCCTCCATGAGGACTAGCTTTCATGGCATCAAAAGACATTGTGAGTGTTTCCAAAGGATTGAAATATTATCAATCTATGACACCTATGAACCACAATAAAGAAGAGTATGATATGATAATCCTAAGGTTACAACAGGGACAAAAATATCTTAACTTTCAGCTGGACTTAAGACCTGCTCAACAAGAAGGAAATTATGTCTGATGCTAGAAACATAAACAACTACACAGAGGTTGTAAAGTCACAGATCTTGGAGAAGATTCTGAAAACACCACTTAATACAGCATAATCCCAAAGTACATTCTAAATATTTGTCCTTATCCTAACAGGAAAGTGTAGCTCTCATCTTTCAAAACTTACCTTTGCAAGTGATGGAAACCATTACAGAAAAGCACAGCCAATCAAAATGCAGAGTTGTGGAGTACAGTCAGAGTGGATGCATCTACCAAGTGACTCCAGCACCTACAATTCAGGGAACATTGCAGAAGAGGGAATGGAAAGATCCTAAGAGCCAGATGAGGGAGTTTGCTGTGAGAATGTGGTTCGTAGTCACATCAGAGGCTACAATCCTAAGATTTCACCAACATGTCTGCTTAAACATGAGCTGAACAATGACAATCATGACAGTGTTCAGTGGGAAAACCATAAGGTCTCAGCCCCACACAAAGAACTAAGGAATTCTGGAAGCAAGAGCTATAGTCGTCATCAAGGCAGAGTACTGCAACTGGTTAACCAAAACCAAATCCCCTGACCTGAAATATACATACAAGTAACATTATACATATGGAACCAGTTGTATTGAGGAACATATATGTATGTATATATAAATATATGCATCTAACAACAATCAATAAAAGGGTTATGAATTTGAAAACAAGCAAAAGTGAGTATGTGGGAGTTATTAGAGGGAGGAAAGGGAGATTATGTTATATTATTATCTCATTAAAGAAATAGTAATAAAACCAATATTAGTAATACTTGAAAATGAAGTAATACAATCAAGAAAATTGTATTTTTGTTCAAATAATAATTATGTATTTTGTATAATATTTAGAACGATAATCTCTAGATAACAATGTCAAGAACCACAAAATATTAATTGTCAATATTTTATGTGTATATTAAGTGCCCAAGAGCACATGTTGGACAGATGAAAGAATCATATTTGTTCACAAGTTTTTTGTTTTTTGTTTTTTGTTTTTTTTTTATTTTGCAGTACAATTCAGTTCTACATATCAGCCATGGATTCCCTTGTTTTCAAAAGTTTTATTTTGACCTGTTATTATATTTTGAATATAATTTGTTTTATTTTAATCTTTAATTTTTTTGAAGTTAAAATATAATTGCATCAATTCCCTCTTCCATTTCCTCCCTTGAATCACTCACACAGCTCACCTTTGCTATTTCTCAATTATTTCTATCTTTAATTATTGTCACATATTGTTTTAATTTTAAAATGTTCACAATATCCTCCTTATGCAACAATTCAATGGTACTATCTTTATCACTGCCCTTTAGCATTATATTATCAACAGTAGAGTTTTGATTTGAACAACTAATGATGAAAATGTCCAGATAACATCTTAGGTAGGAAGAAAATAGTTCAAATAGTTAGAAATCAGAAACATGTTATTTTCAATGTAACAGTTTATGGAGAAGGATGTAACCTGCTATGTGGTGCAAATAAACAGGAAAATAATAAATTCTATTAGAGAAATTTATCTGTTCATAAGAAAAAGTGACGTTCATAATTAGAGCATTCATACTATCCCAGTAGTTAATGTCTCTATGGAAATTTTTAATCTCCACCCAAATCACAAGACTCAAGTAGTATCTTTTATTACCACAAAGAAAATCTGAAATCAACAAACTAAGGCAGTAATATGATTTAATTCTTCTTTTATTTTTTTACTGTTATTTTGTGGGGCTTTGGATGGAAAACACTTCCTTGTGTATGCTCAGTAAGATCTCAGCTAGATTCTGAACTGAAAATACTGGGTATTTTAAAGGGAAATGTTACAAATCAAATTCAATTAAAAGGTGGAAAGAGGAAGAGATGAGAGAAGTCATAATCATTACAATATATTTCTGCTTATAGTGAAAGATCAAAATACTTGATTGAAAATGACACATATTTCTTTAATCCTGCATACCTCCCTTCTCATGTAAACATACACACACACAAAAAAAAAAACAGAGAGAAAGAGGGATGAGTGGAGAGATGGATGGACAGACAGAGAGACAAGCATTACCACAGAAGATAAATTTGATTCTCTTTACCCTGTACATTGTAATACCAGTTTGGAATACTGTCATTTTAGATTACTGTGAATCAAATTTGTTTGTTTGTTCTTTGTTTTGTTTATTTGAGACAGGGTTTCTTTGTGTAGCTCTGATTGTCCTCCAACTAGCTCTGTCGACTAGGCTGGTGTCGAACTCACAAAGATCTGCCTCCTTAGTGCTAAGATTAAAGGCATGCACCACCACTGCCAGGCCAATGAATCAACTGTTGAAGATGAGTTTTTAAAACACATATTGTCAGCCAGTAAACTCATAATTTCTACTCTTCTGATTTAAATATATTAATTGTAAGAAGTTCCTTAGTGATTTCTTGGCTCACATGTGAAAATCACTGATTCAGATGGGGATCCTCTCTTCTCTTTCATGTGTATTAATACATGGTTGGTCTTTGTTATACAGGAAGACAGTTTTTGTCACTGTATTTCATAAAAGAATACGGATACATTGGGAGACAATGTTGTAAAGTATGTCTGAAGACAGTATCTCAGAGAAGCTGAAATTTCTCATTTCCTCTAAAAGCTAAATATGTACAGATTTCATGAAACTTTTACAGAATTCTTTCTAAAATATGCAGAAAAATATTAATTATATTTGTCTTTCTGAATTACAGATTTATATGCTACTGAATTAAATATATCAGAATGGCAAAGAGCAAGGAGGGGCAGTATTAATTAATGCAATATGCTTTGGGTGTTAGCTTATAGGCAAGGAGAACCGATTGCTGAGATAACTTTTTGACAATCAATGATTCCAACTATAGTATTAATGGGATAAACTAAAAAAAAAAATACTAGTCAATGATAACACATTCCTGTGACAAAATATCACATAATTAATATAAAGTCATGTTAAATATGTTATGTTTGGGTGGAGTATTAATAAAATAAAAGTAAAAGGAAGCTAAAGTAAATGAAAGAAATACTTGTGAGACAATCCAGGCCTTTAACAAATCTAAAGCATTTTCTAGAGATCAGAAATAGACAAGTTTGAATGGAGAATGGAAATGTAAAGTACTTCTCTTTATGGAGAATAAGTCAAGGCACTCAGTTATGACTTATATTATTGTTTAGGAGTTGAAGACAAAAAATTTTTACCTATGATACAGTAACATAATTTTACTGTATTGCTTACTGCTATCCTGAGGAGTGTATGAAATTTTCTGATAAGGGAAAACAGTTAAATGACACCAAAGACCTTGCTATGAAGAAGTAACTACAAAGAGAGTTTAGTATAAAATATTAAAAGTAGTATTTAGTTGAGAGCTCTCATCAATAAGAAATGACAAAGAACAGATGGTATATGTTAGAAAATAAGTTGAGATATTATTGCTTGAAGCCATAGGCAAGCTAATGAACACCCAAGGCAGACAGGGAGAGTTTAACTTCATAAAAAATATTTAATACAATTTATTTAATTTACTTACTGGGAAAATGGTGCTGGTTATATATTTTATTTTGTTGTAAAGTTATTATAAAAATCTATTTGCATGCTTTAATTAGTTTTTCTCAATGAAATATGTTTTGTAAAGGAATAAATCATGCTTATAAAAGTGTGTAGTTGAGTGTGTTATCTATAACAAATGTTAAAATTCTGTTGTAAATCATTGTTATTTAATTCTATAATCCTCTTAATCAGGTGGCTTGAAAAATTCCCCAAGACAAATTAATGTTATCTAATTTCATATTTCCAAAACCGAGAAAAGTGTCTTGCTCACCAGCAAATATCGAGAGAATGCAAAAGAGCAATGCATAGCATTTTATCAAAAAATTAAAATAATCTCTGGAAATCAAATATAGGTAGGATGAAGGTAATTCATTCACTGTTTCTCTCTCTCTCTCTCTCTCTCTCTCTCTCTCTCTCTCTCTCTCTCTCTCTCTCTCTCTCTGTGTGTGTGTGTGTGTGTGTGTGTGTGTGTGTGTGTGTGTCTCCATCTCTCTATATCTGTAGCACGAATCTTAAAAGGTCTTATTAATAAAAATCAAACTCAGAGCCAGGTATTGGGGTAAACGCTATAAAATCAGAGAAGCAGAACAATCCACAGCCACCCCACCTTGCCCATTCTTCAGCTGATCCTGTTTCCTCAGACTGGAAGCCTCTGAGTCCTCATCCAGAATGAATCTAAGCTGAACTGTCGCTCAAAAGCCTAAAAGCTTAACCAGGCTCTATTTCCTGGTCCTCACACCTTAAATACCTTTCTGCTTTCTGCCATCACTTCCTGGGATTAAAGGTGTGCATCACTATGCCTGGCTGTTTCCAGTATGGCTTTGAACTCACAGAGATCCAGACAGATCTCCACCTTTGGAATGATAGGATTAAAGGCACGTGTACCACCATTTTCTGGGCTCTATGTCTATAGTCACTGTTCTATTCTCTGACCCCAGATAAGTTTATTAGGGTGCACAATATTTTGGGGAACAGAATATCACCACATGTCTCTGTCTCCATCTCTCTATATCTGTCTCTGACCCTCTCTCTCTCTCTCTCTCTCTCTCTCTCTCTCTCTCTCTCTCTCTTTCTCTCTGTCTCTCGTGTGTGTGTGTGTGTGTGTGTGTGTGTGTGCGCGTGCATGTGTGCACACGTGCACATGTGTGCACACAATTTCACAAGACGTTTATAAAGATAAAGTAAGGGCTTCAAATTCTGAACTAACTGGCATCCTACAAGGATACGGCATTTATAAAACAGAGTTTCAGTGATGATCTGTTTAAATATTCAGTTCATGAAGTACAAAGCTAAGGCTGGTGGCTGAACAAAAAGAAACCCAGGGGAGTTAGAATCACACGTGCTTTTGATCCAAGCATTTTAGTTGGGTAAGAGAGAACCATATGAACTCATCAGTAGGGAGGGATAGTAAAGCTGACAGCAATGGGGGATTTCCTGAAACATACCTAATAGCCAAATGGTTAAGCAGAGGATGGGATGACTTTTAAATAGTCCCAGATTTTGGTAGACAAAACCATTGGACTGACAACAGATAACTCAGGGCGAGGATTGGAATAGTGGTTAGATACCATTTTAACTTAGGAAAATCATTTTGAAGTATCTATAGAAAATTTATCCATTTCTATCTTTCTCTTTTGAAATTGTAACTTAAGCAGCAATATACATGTGAGGCAAAATTAGAATAAAGCAGATGGGAACTATGGAAATCTGTTCTAATGGCATAGGGAAGAGGCACTCTTGGGCTGACAGTACTGTGTGCCTGCAGAATCGGTTTCCTCTCAATTGCATACTAAGAAATCTAACAGAGTGATGTGGGTAAAATTAAAAACATAATAAAATGGAAAGAAAGTAAAAGAAGAATTTTTAGTTCTGTTCAAAGATACCAAGTTTGAAAACCAAAATGAAGGTTTTGGTAAGTTATGAAGTTACAGTTGTATCAAATTTCGAAAGGAATATTGATGACACACAGATCTCAATGAATATGTTGAGTTTAAAATTAGCCTACAATTTCTTTGAGCCTCTTTTCTAAATAGAGGAAATTAATATCTCTTCCTTTAACAGAGGTGGAGTTAAATAACTCACATAAAGGTAATAAAATACTGCAGAAGTCATGCATTGCTGTTTTGTGTCTAACATAATATTGACAATTTATTCTGAATCACTTGGCTCATTTTCTCTAGTGGACCATGCATCGAGAGAGAAGAGAGGTCCAATACTGTGAAGATAGTAAAAATTCCTCTATCACATGTACACATGCAATAAAACATCACTTTAGTGCATAAATAGGTATAGCATATTTATGTTTCAAGTATCAATTATAAATCTACTTTATTAAAATTTTATCCATTTAAAAATTATTTTATTTTTTGAGATTATAATTGCATCATACCCCTGTGGGATGACTCATCCCTAACGGGCTTGAGGGCCAGACGGACCAAACAAGTAAAAAAAATACTTTTTGAGAGCCAGGCTGGGTCTGCCTAAGGGTCTTAGCAACAGCAGCTGAAACATGATCTGGAGATGGCCTGGACCAATGAGAGGCAGCTGTGTCACACCAGCTGATGCATATTCATCGGACCTTCCCCAGGGTGGGGTGGAGGGTATATAAGGCTTGCCTCTTCCTGAATAAACTGAGCTTGTTGTTTTCGACACCGGAGTCTGTGTGGTTTGACTCTGTGCCTACTTGGACCCCACCCCCAAAGGGAACAACAGCGAGGACCCTGCTACATATCCCCTTCTCTTTCCTCCCTCCAAACCCTTCCATTTACCCTTCCATGTTCTCTTTCAAATTTATAACTGATATTTAGTATTCTATAACCAACTCATGTGTTCTTAAAGCAATTTCTCCTGTTCTCAGTATTCCTTAGTTGCCTGTAATTTTTTTTTTTTGGTGTGTGTGTGTGTGTGTGGGGTGTAGGGTTGAGGCTTTGTGGACTTTTTCTGTACTTGCTGATGCAAACAATCATCATATTGGCACAAATTATACATTTTATGTAGCTCAAGTTTTCCTGTGTCCTGGCCTGCTGACAGTCGGGACAAATCTCTCCCATTAGCATCCCCCAAGTAAACACACAGAGACTTATATTACTTATAAACTGTTTGGTTCTGGCAGGCTTCTTGCTAGCTAGATCATACATCTTAAATTAACCCATTTCTATTAATCTATAAATTGCTATGTGGCTTATGGCTTGTGGCTTACTGGTACTTTACAACTTATTCTCATTGTGGTGGTGGCTGGCAGCATCTCCTGACTCAGCCTTCCTTTTCTCAGAATTCTCCTCTCCCTTTGTCCCACCTATACTTCCTGCCTGGCTACTGGCCAAACAGAGTTTTATTTATTAACCAATCAGAGCAACACATCCACAGCATACAGATATCCACAGCAATTTTTATAAAAAAGTAATAATGATAAATAAAAACTGATTAACCAACCAAAACTGTGGTAGCTATTTCAAAAGTAAAAGTAAATGCTAAAAGTAATTTGCATTCAAAATATTCTTTTTAGTCAATATGCTTTCTGACGGCAAACCATTTTTTCCAATTCCCTTCTGACCTATCACTCTCCTCCTAAAACCCATTACACTCAAAATCCTATTAGCTTTTTGCACTGTGCATATCACCATGGCATTTTGGTGGAGAATTACATCCTTTTAACTTTCATTATAGGTATAAAATATCAATTTTTCACTAGGAAACAAAACTTTAGATTCTAAGAAACAAATCGTATAGTTGAACTAATAACATAGTCATTATACCAATATCAAGTAGATATCTTGACTGCAATAAAGAATATATTCAGTTTTACTCAGCATAGTATTTACTAACATTTATTTTCAAGTTAGTGCCAAATATAATTAATAAAGCCTTAAGAGTGATGCTATCTCATATATGAAAAAGGCACTATGCCAGCAGAGGAATGGCATTCATCCTTAACCTCAGAGAGACTAAATGCTATACGTCCTTTTTCCTATTATTTTTTTATTCCACTGTGAATTTGCATCTTGCCGTTTCAATCATCCTTGAACATTTTCTGTAAAATTTTAATATTGTGACATATTTGTATGTAACTATAAGTCCTAGCACAAACATGGACTGCCTTTTCAGTTCTTTTAAAGTAAATTTTCTTTTAGTGGGGTACACAGAATGGAAAGTTTTACATGGATGTGATATTCTGAAACATGTTGACATGGTAATCATTGGTTTATGCTGAAAATGTTGGAAATCCATCTTTACAGCTCTCCTGCCATTCTAAAGCACAACAAAACAGGTGACATCCATCTCATTTTAACTGATTGTCCCCTAATAAATGTTTTCCATTAGTCCTCTGTGCTCTGTTCTGCCTCGCTTTTGCATGCAGGATTCTACTCTCAACTTCCATGAGATCAGTTTGTATAGATTCCATATGTGAGTGTGTATATCTTGTCCTTCTCCACCTCATCTATTTGACTTAAAGTAATAATCTTTCTTTACATCGATTTGGTCACAAATGTATATGACATATTTGTATATCTGTCAATCAGGTTTCCTTAGCTAAGCTATTCTGAATACTGATAACTTGATTTAATGCAGGAGGCAAATAAACACTGCTGTTAGGTTTCCTTTATACAGAAGGGTATTTGAGCTATGCAGTGCTTGGAAGAAATAAATGCAGTGATGCCGATGTTTCCTGCCTGAAACTGGCAGAACCTGTGATTTTTCCTTTCCCTCTGTTTTCTTTCTTGTGGTGTTCAAAGGGCACCGAGTTTCCTAAAGCTTCAGATTTTCAGCATGTTGTTGTGTTATTTATTAAACTCTTCCCTGTAAGCACCTACAACCAAAATCGACACTCCCTGATTCTCTGTAGTCTCTTTATGTCATTATCTCACTATAGTTCTCAAACATAACACAAGGGTAGCAGAGTTGAAGGGGATTTCTTCAGAAAATCGTGCCAACACTGGCATTTCTCTACACAAAATCCCAACATTAATGCTGTCTAGTGCTTTCTTTTCTTGATGATAATTTGCTTTGTGATATTTTATATAAAAAAAATCCCAGGTTTTCAGCATAATTTTTTTTAAAACTCCATCATATTTTCTGACACTTGTGAAAAAAATTACTCAAGGGCAAGAAAACCAAGTAAATTTTTTCTCACATACCTCTTTCTATAATCAAAAAAAATATATATTTCTACATTTGAAAAACTAGTGATTATCCCTATTAAAATGAAATTTCTCTTTGATTTTTGTGTATCTTGTACCTTATGTAATTAAATTGTTCAAATATGAATACATTTTCTTATTCATTGTAAAACTCATTGTAGAATATAACTATCATATAATTGATGTGAAACATTGCAGTTACGAAGGATTATGTTACATTTTATATATAATTTATATGATTCTTTTAACTGGAAAATGAAAAATTACATGAAGGTTATTCTATACATATAAATTAGTCTATATATATATGCTCTAAAAGTCATATAAATCCTAATTTTACTACTTATAAAGTCTCATGTCATTTTGAAATTTCATTTTGTCCTATATTTTGTGTTGACTATACTTATTTATTTTAATCTTTTGTATTTTAAAATAATTCTAGACATTTAATATAATAAACACTTACTTTATTGTTTTTCATTTGTTTTGCTTTTTTTCCTAAATAAAAATCAGCTGTTTTAATCTTCTGCACAAAACATGGTATTTATCGTTTTAATTCACCATATTACCAGAAGAAATACATTTGAACTTTCATCATACTATTTTCAAAAATGATAATTTTAGAATAGTTATCATTTTTGATCTGTCTACATTGTTTTCTTTTTAAATTTCACAGTATACATTATAAGTGCACATTTCTTTAATTCTTTAAGATTATTTGTTACGCCGGGCGGTGGTGGCGCACGCCTTTAATCCCAGCACTCGGGAGGCAGAGGCAGGTGAATCTCTGTGATTTCGAGGTTAGACTAGTCTACAAAGTGAGTTCCAGGAAAAGGGCAAAGCTACACAGGGAAACACTGTCTCAAAAAAAAAAAAATTATTTGTTACAGTTTTCATGTTAGATTACATACCTTGTATAAAACTATAAATTAAAATTTTCTGACTAGGTATTTTATGAATACTAAAGTGGGTTAATAAGGTATATGAGAAACCAATGGCTTTTGTCTATTAATCAGGCATTGATACATCACCCGAACTGCTTGAATTTCACAGAGAGCAAATTTCATCACAAGTAAATGATGTTGAAACTTGAAATCTTACTGGGATACTTGGAATATGCTAGCCATGCAAAATGGGCTTGTAACTCACTTTTCTTATTTCATTGCACAATTTCATAGGCCATTCACTTCTGTTGAACAGCTGCAATTCACGCAATATCAATGATTGACACGTGTTCCTTACCCAGCATTCTTAAGAGATCTATCATGTGATTTATCTATTTTCAGTAATTAAGTTTGAAGAACAAGATTTTTACTTTTATGGATAAATAATCATCCAGGTTGATAACTCTTCTGTGGATTCTTCAGTTAATTACAATGAAATTGGAATCTCTAATTAAATTGGGAATAAAGTATACATCCCTTAATTCTAAAAACTACATTGTATTATTCTTTTGCAATAAGCACTATCCATATATGTGTGTATATATATATAAATATATATATATATTAAAATAATGAAATTTTATATACTGTAAGAGACCAGCTCTCACCTGTCAAAGGGTTCATGGGCGTGAGGAGAGAGGAATGAGATAGAAATATAGATGGAGATGACAAGAAAGACAGAGACACAGGGTTGCTACGGGAGGGCCCTGAGTCAATACCCAATCACCTCAAGTTTTATTCTAATGGGCTTTTTATAAACTATCAAGGAGAGAGACTTTCCCCTTTCAAGATCAAAACACAATGTACAGCCAAGTGCAGACACTTCAAAACACCCGGTAACCAGGCCCCTGGCCAAATCGTTGTATTATGCAGCCCTGCTGGGTAAAGCAAATTCAGATTCTCTGACCTTGAGTGAGGCCTTATTAAGAAGCCTCTGTGGGCCCCCACCACATGCATAAGTAAATCATATCTATCTGTCATCTATGCATAAATAATTTATATGACATCAACAATCTAATCTGATTAATATGAAAGGAGTGAGCAGAGATGTGTATACCTCTAGTGTCCAATTTTCAGAAACATATGGCTGCAACAATGACACCCTGGCCAAAACATTTAGTGCTCAGTTTATTGGCACTGTATATACTACTTCTTCCCTAGAAAACTTTCTTGAGTTTTTAAAGACTTGCTCTGTGGAAAAAGCTGAGAGTTATATCTTTCATGTACACTTGTGGCTGAACCTTGAGGAGTGTCTGTAAAAGAGATACACCAAGGGTTTGACTTTTATTTATTTATTTTTATTTTTTTATTTTGCAATACAATTCAGTTCTACATATCAGCCACGGATTCCCTTGTTCTCCCCCCTCCCGTCCCCCTCACCTTCCCCTCAGCCTTCCCCCATTCCCATCTCCTCCAGGGCAAAGCCTTCCTCACAGACTGAGTTCAACCTGGTAGACTCAGTCCAGGTAGGTCCAGTCCCCTCCTCCCAGGCCGAGCCAAGCAATCCTGCATAGGCCCCAGGTTTCAAACAGCCAACTCATGCAATGAACACAGGACCGGGTCCCACTGCCTGGATGCCTCCCAAACAGATCAAGCCAATCAACTGTCTCACCCATTCAGAGGGCCTGATCCAGTGGGGACCCCTCAGCCATTGGTTCATAGTTCATGTGTTTCCATTCATTTGGCTATTTGTCCCTGTGCTTTATCCAACCTTTGTCTCAACAATTCTCGCTCATATAAACTCTCCTCATTCTCGCTAATTGGACTCCCAGAGATCCACCCAGGGCCTAGTCATGGATCTCTGCATCCAGATCCCTCAGTAGTTGGATGAGGTTTCTAGCACGACAATTAGGGTGTTTGGCCATCCCATCACCATTCAGCTATGTTCATATCAGCATTGTTTGTAATAGCCAGAACATGGAAACAACCTAGATGCCCTTCAACTGAAGAATGGATAAACAAAATGTGGTACATATACACAATGGAATACTACTCAGCAGAGAAAAACAATGGCATCATGAGGTTTGCAGACAAATGGATGGATCTAGAAAAAATCATCCTGAGTGAGGTAACCCAGACTCAGAAAGACAAACATGGTATGTACTCACTCATAGCAGAATACTAGATGTGGAACAAGGCTTACTTGTCTGCTACTCACATCACCAGGGAGGCTACCTGGAAAACAGGACCCCAAGAAAGACACGGGGATCACCCAATGACAGAGAAATGGAATGAGATCTACATGAACAGCCTGAACATAAGTGGGGGTAGTGAAAGGCGAGGGTCAAGGGAAAGAGAGCTTGGGGGAGCGGGAGATCCCAGCTGGATCAACAACAGAGAGGGAGAGCAAGGAATAGGAGACCATGGTAAATGAAGACCACATGAGAATAGGAAGAAGCAAAGTGCTAGAGAGGCCCACAGAAATCCACAAAGATACCCACACAACAGACTGCTGGCAATGGTCGGGTTTGACATTTTTAAGCTACCTTTCCCTTGATAAACTTTTTTCTTCAAATACTTTGGTAATAGTTACAGCTGAAAAAAATTATGAGCTGTTTTGGACATAACCAAAAAATGGATGGGTGATGGTGGCTCTTACACCTTTAATCCAAGCACTCTGGAGGCAGAGGCAGGCAGAGGAGTTAGAGGACAGTCTGATCTACAAAGTGAGTTCCAGGATAGCCAGAGCTACATAGAGAGAGACCCTGTCTGGAAAAACAAAACAAAACAAAAACAAAAATAAAACAAGCAGACAAAAAATTCTCACCACAAAATGACAAGATTAAAAGTGAGGGGAAAGGGTGAAAGGCGTCAAAATAGAAATATTCTTTGTACTTATATTTTATAATGCAACATCAGTAAATGTATTGAATGATAATTTTTGTAGTCTAAAACAATTAGACTCGAATGTCTGTTATCTCAAATAAACCTCTGCACTTTACTAATTTTTATAGGTAGGTTAAATAAAATATTGCATCAAATAATGTTTAATTCAGAGACCCAGAATTGATAATAGAGTACAGTATCCTAAATGGGACTTCTATAACACTCCCTCAAGGCTCAAGCAATACTGTGGAAATAATGCAAGGAAAGACTTGAAAAGCCAGAGGATAGGGAGGTACGTTATAAAGTGACATCTTCTGGACATGACATTGTAGTCATCTTGTCACCACAGCAATGGTTTACTCTGCAAGATCTCAGTAAGGTGGGGTCCATCAACATTTCATCATAGAATCGCTTAGCAGGCCTACCCCTCCCTGAGGGATAGTTCTTTTTATAGTTTCATAGCCACTGATATGTTTCCTACGTCCTAATAAGTCCCTGACATGTTCATACAAGCAATTCTATTAAAATTCATTGGGACACATAAAGCACACAAGGACATGGGACTATATGGAGGAATTATTGAGATAAAGAAGAAAAGGAGAAGGAATGAGGGAGCTTGTTGGGGTAGAAAATGAATAAATTTCATTATTTATACATATGGTTAAAAAATAAAAGGTGTACAAAATGTAGACAATTTAAAACGGTAAAATGGAGTGTTTAAAATTCTCAGAATTACTGACTTAAATCAGTATTTTATTTAGTGATTATTTTTATTTCTTTAACTCTTACTTTTGTTGTTGTTGTTTTACTTTTGGTGACAGGGCTTCTCTGTGTAGCCCTAGCTGTCCTGGAACTTGTTCTGCAGACTAGGCTGGCCTCGAACTCAGAGATCTGTCCTACCTCTGTCTCCTGAGGACTGGGATTAAAGGGATGTGCCACCAAAACCTGACCAATTATTTTTCAAAAAGTAATCAATTGTCTTACCTAGCTGTGAACCCAACAGGTTTGGATAATGATTGGTCTGGCAAGACAATGCCTACTGGTTTACTAGAAGCAAGAACATCATGAACATAGACAACCACTCTCTGGATTCAAGTCACACTCCACAGGATGAAACCCACACCTGGCACAATTGACAAGGTCAAAAACCTATGTCTATCTAGGTCTCACAGCTTAATACTAATATTCTATAAATGAGCTTACTAATAAACTTTCTTCTGAGTTCTTATCTTTATATTCACAGATCAGTGTATCTTTCAACAATCATCATAGGTTCATTTTGGTGTTCATGATGATTCATACAGGCACCCACAATTGGTCAATATGAAGTGAATAGGATACTGTGAAGTGCTTGTTTGAAAATAAGAAATAATAACATGCCCCTCCCTCCAAGGATCAGGACTCATTGCTAAAAGTGGGCCAGATGATTGTAATAACCAGAAGTAGTGGATATCTGGATCCATATAATATTTGCTCGACACGGCAAGGGCACTGCATGCATGAATTCAATAGTTGTAACTGCACACCCAAGACCTGTAGAGGATAATGCCAGCCCAAATCACACAGTAAGAGTGTGCAAGAGTTTTAGGATATTCCATCCAAACTAGGAAATGGATGGCTGCTGGGGGATGGAGAGTCATTTTTCTTCAGGGATGGGACCTTTAACAAGATACGCTCCTGTAGATTGTCCTGGAACCATACACACACAGCTAGCAGAAAGTGGACCCTGTAGATTTTACAAAAAAAATAAAAACCACATGAAGTTTGGAGGAAAATAGGAGGTGGGGAAAAGGAAAGAATTAGGAAGTGGAGAATGAATGGGTAAAAATTTGAACAAAATACATGTGAAAATTAAATGAAACGAGGTAAAAATTGTTCACATTTTAAGCCACAACTTTTTTGGGATCTGGATAAGATTTTTATATATTACATAATTTTCTCAAATTATGATAATATAATATAATGGATTTCTAAGAGCCATTATTTGGATAAGGGTTGAAACTTTTCAACAAAGGAGATAAATGTTATAAAGAAAACCTTAGTGCCAACCAAGATAAATATGATCAATATGAAGTGGAAATAATCTGATGAGAAAAATGAGAGGGATTAAATGTATCACAAAGTAGTTATTAATCATTGTAAAGATGAAATAGCACTGAAGTTTAAGATTTGGTATAAAAACGCACACATCAATATGATGGTTAATATTGTTAACCTAACAATCTAGAATCACAGGAAGCAAGTCACAAGGAAAGAGAATCTAGAAAGGTTGCCCTGTGTGCTTGTCTGTGTAAAACACCCTTATTATATTAATTGAGGAGTGACATTATAGCCAGAGTGAGTAGACTCATTTCCTAGGCAAACAATAGATATAAGCCTTTTAAAACCAGAGACAGCAAGCTGAACAGAAGCATTGCATGCCTTAATTATTCTCCTCCGTGGACTCTGGATGAAATGTGAGTAGCTGCTTGAATCCCACTGAAGGTGGGCTCTAATCTGGAATTGTGAGCAAAATAGTCTTTATTGTTTAAATTGCTTTTGTTGTGATATTTTGCCACAGAAACAAGAAGAGAAACTAAGACAACCAGATAAACGAGGTGTTGTTAATATGGCCATTGTTGGTATGACAGTTTCAAGTTCTATATCACTTTTCATTCATAAAAAGAGTTTTATTAGTATTTTATTGTTTTATGTGCATGAGGTTTGTGCCTACTTGTATGTCTGTTTACCAGTACATGCAGCACTATGGAAAATGCTAGGAAGGCAAATAACAGGAAACTGAAATTACAGAAGGTTGTGAGACATCATGTGGGTGCTAGGAATTGAAACTGCCCTCTGCAATAATGGCCAGTGTTTTTTAACCTCTGATCAGTCTCTCCAGCCCCTTCATGTTCTATGTAGTTAAATATTGCAATTCAAGATAAAGAAATAACAAAAACAAAATATAATATTAATAGAATCCTTTGTTTTCTTCCAATAATCTCTTTCTTAATGTAACAAAGTCATTCCCCTTTGATAAGTGCTCTGAAATAGAGAATCATAAATCAATAAATAAAAGCATTACACCCTGTTTTCCTTCTTTCCTTTTTTCTGTGTTTTTGTGTGCCTGTATGTCTGTGCATGAGTATGAGACTATGGGTGTCCACAGGATGGAGAAGGCACCGGGTGGCCTCCTCTGTTTTACTATGCCTCATTTCATTAAAGGCAATTTAGTTTATGTGGAGCTTATACTTTTGGGGATGGGGGTGGGAAGGCTTAGCAGGAGGCCAGCCATCATTCTGTATTCTCTCGGCACTGGCTCACAGAAATTCATCCACCTCTGGGATTTTGTACTTTCAGGTGATAAAGACACAATGCTGGTCTTCATGCCTGCACAGTAAGTTCACTTACCTACTGAATCTTCCATTTTGTCCTGGTCTCTTCCTAACTTCAAAAAAACATTGCCAGTTCTATTTTTCTGTATGCTTTACTATTTTTGTCAAATGTACTTAGGTTGCAATTTATTTTCATTGTTTTAAGTATATTTTATTAAATATTTTACTTTATGAACATAATTACAAGGAAGTGTGTTCTATATATATTGAAACAACCAAAATAATATGAACTCTCATATAATACTCTTCCTGGTCAATACCTTTCCATACTACCTTCTGAGGAATAGAATCTAGATGTATCTTCAGTGATTTCATTTTGTAAATGCACTACTCATACACTTTAAATACCTTTATTTCCATGTTCCTTATGTATAATGCTTCTCTCACTTCACCAAAACACTTGCCCTAGTCCTCTTTCAATGTGGTGATATGTAACAGGTATCCTTTGCAGTAGTTGAACAGTCCTTCACAGGTGCTTTACAACTTAATCTAGTCACATATTCTTCCTTCTCCACTAGAGAAAAATCAAGCATTTACCTTAAGATATGCTATTAAAATTTATCCAGGATTGATAGTCAATGAATTCCCCCATCATGTTATAGGTAAAATGGTCAATTCTTAGTCTTTAAAAAAATGTTTTCCAGTACAATGATTCCAATTGTAATGAAAATGGAGATGAGAAGTTTATGTTTGTATCTTATTCAAAGATCTCTTACTAACCTTTAATAAGTCTTTACAAAATATTTATTCAAAAGATTGATAGCAGTGTTCATGTATGACTAAGGAGCAGGGGGAGGAGTCTGGGGATAGGTTATTTATTGAATCATACTTGTTTACTATTGTGGAGAACTTTTGTCCAGCATTGATGAGAGGCAGTGAACACACAGAATGAGCATACTGATGTGCCTGGAGGCTGGGTGATTTACAAGACTCTAAAGAAGAATTTACCCAATATTGATGGGTTTTTTGAAGTCATGCAGATACACTGGATATTACCTTTAATGACTGTGCAATTAGTGGCTGCATCACATTCCTTCAGTACTGTTGACATGTTTGCTAAATATCTTTATATAAGTTATATATTATATTCAG
This sequence comes from Peromyscus californicus insignis, assembly GCF_007827085.1. Classification (NCBI taxonomy): domain Eukaryota; kingdom Metazoa; phylum Chordata; class Mammalia; order Rodentia; family Cricetidae; genus Peromyscus; species Peromyscus californicus. Next base: position 28,125,777 of record NW_026294436.1, on the reverse strand, counting down.
TTATTGAGCAGAATTGTGAGTTTACTATGAAATTTCTGTATATTCATGTATTGTAATTCCATCATATTCAATGTCTTCATTATCACTCTACTACTCTGTAGGGACTCCTTTCTCCAGCCATCATATCTCTGGTCATTTCTTCTTTACTTTCATGTTCTTTTCTCCCCAAATACCAAAAGAGCACACATGAGAGAAAGCATTTAGTATATATCTTTGTAAGGTTGCGTTATTTTGTTTAATACAATTATTTCCAGTTTAATCTACATTCCTGCTAATCAAACAGCTCTGAACATCAATATGGGTCAATAAATAAAGTACACACACACACACACACACACACACACACACACACACACACACCACACTGCTAGCCACATAAGTTAATCTCCGTATCTGAAGTGAATCACACGATAATTTTATTTTGTGCTTGGGGAGCACACATGATGAATTTTACTGTGTTTGGAAGAACAGTCATTGCTACCAGCCGTGTACGGTTTTCCCTGCCAATCTATCCATTTGTTGTTTGCTTTCTTGATTCTGACCAGAAGAGAAGGAATCCAATGCATTTTTCATCACTTTTTGCCAGATGGCTAGGCACACTGGACACTTTTCAAGTATTTATTTACTATTTGCATTTCTTCATTTGAAAAGTATCTGTTCAACTAATTAACTTGCTCATTTATTAACTATATTACATATCCTTTAATTTTTAGAGTTCTTCATATGTCCTACATTTTAACTTTCTCTAGGCGATATCACTGTAGACAGAAACTGCATTAGTTTATTCTTTCTTTTGTTGTATAGAAACTTTTAAACTTAATACAATCCCATTCATCAGTTATTATTATAGATCTTTTAATCTATTGAATTTCTATTCAGAGAGGCACTGCCTATGAATAACTCTCAAAGTGTTTGCCTGATATGTTCTTCTAGCATGTTTAACCATTCAGATTTTAAATCCATTTTGAGTTGATATTGGTATATGTTTCGTTAAAGATTCACTTTCTTTTTTCTTTGTGTAATAGTCACATCTCCCACAATCATGTTGAAACATTCTTCTTTCTCAGATTCATGTTTTTGTCACCCTTGTCAAGCTGTCATAAACCAAGATTTCACTTAGTTTATTTCTTTGTTCTATATTATTCTATTGATGCACATGCCCTATGACTTCTGGTAAGAACACTAACACTCTGAAGAAAGAATTTCAAGGAGACACTAGAAGATAGAAATAATTCTGCTGTTCAAGGAGTGGCAGAACAGGTTTCATCAAAATGAACATACTACCATAAGCAACCTGTACATCAGAGGAATTTCCCCTAAAACTCCAATCACATACTCAGAGAAACAGGAAAAAAAATTGCTCAAATTAGCAAGGCAAAACAGGACATATTAAATAGCCAAACTGTCTTCAGCACAAAGAACCCATATATATGTATATTTATACAGATAGATAGATATAGTTAGTTGATAGATAGATAGATGATAGATAGATAGATAGATGATAGATAGATAGATAGATAGATAGATAGATAGATAGATCATTATGCATTTTCTGAGTTTTTTACATTTATATGGTTTGATGATTTGTTTGGGGAATGACATGTAGTAACAATGAAAATCAAAGGAGGTGAGGATGTTGAGAAATAAAATTTGATGAAGTGAATGTGGTTATTCATTTAAAGCTGACCTTTGTGTAATCAGAGCAGGTGTACATCAGATAATTGTAAAAAGAATGAATGGAGGAAGTAGTGTAAACAATGGGTATTTAGATGTAGTGTTAATTATTATTAGAAAATCATTACTTTATAGTAGAGGGATTATGACTAAAAAGTGGCAACATGGGCTGTTTTGTACCACCTGACTTTATTATTTTATTTTATATTACAATATAATTTAATTCTACATATCAGCCACGGATTCCCTTGTTCTCCCCTCTCCCGCCCCCCTCCCCTTCCCCCCAGCACGCCCCCCATTCCCATCTCCTCCAGGGCAAAGACTCCCCCAAGGATTGAGATCAACCTGGTAGACTCAGTCCAGGTAGGTCCAGTCCCCTCCTCCCAGGCCGAGCCAAGCGATCCTGCATAAGCCCCAGGTTTCAAACCGCCAATTCATGCACTGAGTACAGGACCCGGTCCCACTGCCTGGATGCCTCCCAAACAGATCAAGCCAATCAACTGTCTCACCCATTCAGAGGGCCTGATCCAGTTGGGGGCCCCTCAGCCATTGGTTCATAGTTCATGTATTTCCATTCGTTTGGCTATTTGTCCCTGTGGTTTTTTTTTTTTTTGTTTTTGTTTTTTGTTTTTTGTTTTTTTGGTTTTTCGAGACAGGGTTTCTCTGTGTAGCTTTGCGCCTTTCCTGGAACTCGCTTTGGAGACCAGGCTGGCCTCGAACTCACAGAGATCCGCCTGGCTCTGCCTCCCGAGTGCTGGGATTAAAGGCGTGTGCCACCACCGCCCGGCTGTCCCTGTGTTTTATCCAACCTTGGTCTCAACTATTCTCTCTTATATAAACCCTCCTCTTTCTCGCCAATTGGACTCCCGGAGCTCCACCCGGGGCCTAGCTGTGGATCTCTGCATCCAGTTCCCTCAGTCATTGGATGGGGTTTCTAGCACGACAATCAGGGTGTTTGGCCATCCTATCACCACAGTAGGTCAGTTCGGGCTGTCTCTTGATCATTGCCAGCAGTCTATTGTGGGGCCATCTTTGTGGATTTCTGTGGGCCTCTCTAGCACTTTGCTTCTTCCTATTCTCATGTGGTCTTCATTTACCATGGTCTCCTATTCCTTGTTCTCCCTCTCTGTTCTTGATCCAGCTGGGATCTCCCGCTCCCCCAAGCTCTCTTTCCCTCGACCCTCATCCTTCATTACCCCCACTCACGTCCAGGCTATTCATGTAGATCTCATATGTTCATATCAGCATTATTTGTAATAGCCAGAACCTGGAAACAACCTAGATGCCCTTCAACTGAAGAATGGATAAATAAAATGTGGTACATATACACAATGGAATACTACTCAGCAGAGAAAAACAATGACATCATGAGGTTTGCAGGCAAATGGATTGATCTAGAAAAAATCATCCTGAGTGAGGTAACCCAGACTCAGAAAGACAAACATGGCATGTACTCACTCATAGGAGGATACTAGATGTGGAACAAGGATGACTGGACTGCTACTCACAACACCAGGGAGGCTACCTGGAAAACAGGATCCCAAGAAAGACACAGGGATTGCCCAATGATCATTACACGTTTTAAAGCTACACCACAGAACACTGTTGTCCTTTTCAGCTGAAGAAATCTGATTTAGGTGAGGCTCACAGGTGAAACCTGTTTGTCTTGTAGTGAAGAACCCATCTCGCAAATGGTTAAACCAGAACAATTTGAAACAGTTAAAATTTCATTCAACCTAAATCTGCTTAATATTATACTTAAGCATCAGGATATATGTAGAAGTCTATATCTTTTTCTTTCACCAACAACTGTACTATGTTGCTAGTATAATAGTAAGTGACAGAAGATAAAAAGTAATAAAACACATATCTTTGGAAATTATAAAACTCATACAATTGTTAAACATTTTAAGAATTTTTAAAAACTATTTCTACCCATGCTTACCCTGAAGTCAGAGAACATACATTCCTTCACTGGAAATTCAGTATGATAAATCAGAACCAACAGCCATTCTTTCTGACACAGAAATTGAAAGATTAAATGTCCTCTATGCCAACATATTGATGATAAGTACATAAATAGGCATTTATTATACTGATAATATGTCAGCATTTATTTTCATTTTCATTATTAATATACTTTCAATTAAGATTGAATTACATCATTTATCCTCTCTTTTTCCACCCTCTATTCCCTCTCTGATACCTCCAATATGTTCCTTCCATGAACCCAACTCTTGTTAATAATATTTTTCTTTGATATTATTGTTATATACATATATGATTATGCATAAATGTATATTTGTACATGTACACACAAATATCTTTAGACAAACAATTTTGAGCCACAAAAAATTTTTGTTTGAGCGTGTGTGGTTTCAGTGATGAAATATTTAAGGGGGCCTCATCTCTAGTTTCCTGTTGTTCTTTGAGGTTAGACCCCAAAGAAATCTCCCTGCTTCTACATTGGCATGTCCATGGATCCTGCCATTGTTCTGATCATTTTTATGCAAACTGTTTTCTGTGCTCTACCTCCCATGATCCCCCAATATACTATGATAACCAATAGATGTCTCATTGGACTTACAGAAATTCAACCAGACGGCAACCATTCCTGATATTGGAAACCTAAGAAATTTCCCAGGATTGTAAGGTCATTTACCTTAGACAAGAATCTATGACTGTCATATTGCAAGACCAAAATAATTCCTTTTGACATTCGAAAGATTGTCCTTATGTCCACAGACAGGTGTGGTTACTATCCCACATCAAAGAAGCCTACCTTTAGAGCAATGGTAGACCATCACAGAAAACCACAACTGGCACAACACAACTATCAATTAATTGTTCTTTTCCCAACCCCAACGGACATAGTACATCATAGACCTGTATCTATGGCTCAGGATGTCACAGAAGATGGTGCAAAATGATTGCAAGAGAATACCATGAGAATCTACTTTCTCATATTACAGTGGGTCAATTTCACAGAGTTATTTTACTGTTTTAGGCATATTATTAAGAAAAATATGATACTTCAGAAATAAATGTAGTAAATCATTGTTTTCTTTCAGCACACTTTATTGAATGTATTTAAAATAAATCTTTGTAAAAGAAACCAAAAGTGAAAAAAAAAGCCTTCAGAAAAGGCCAGAGAGCAGAGATGACCTTTGTGTGTGTGTGTGTGTGTGTGTGTGTGTGTGTGTGTGTGTGTGTGTGTGTGTTTTGGTTTTATTCTTTCAAGACAGGGTTTTCTGTGAAATTGCCCTGGGTGTCCTGGAATTTGCTGTGTATACCAGGCTTACTTGGAATGCCCAGAGATTATAGCAAATGTTTTCAATAAATTATAGATGGAAAACTTTGAGCAGCATTATCCTCTTTGAACAAAGAAGAGCATCCCCAAAACTTTAAATGAAACTGCTACTCTGATTCCCACTTCAGTGATAGGGAGGGACTTAATTATTAATTCTTAATAGAATTCAAATGTGGGCTCGATTTATATAATTATGCTTGAGAAGTATAACTAGGAGCGTTCCTGAAACAAGGTAATTGTCTTGCCTCCTAAATATAAAATAACAGGAAAATTACCATGTGTCTTAAAAAATGTTTCCTTTGATTATCTTAATGAGCTTCACCAGACATTTCCAAAAAAAATCATCAAAGTACAAATATTGTTATTCCTTACATTCAAGTTATAGTTAACCTCTTATGTGCAGAAAATATCTTATTTCACTTTATGCATATTTCACATTGCTGTAACAATCTAAGCAACAGCTGTAGTCCATACTCAGTCTAGGACTCAGATCAGGGAAGTACTTAGTCAGTACTTATTCTTTGATGATTTTAAGAAATGAAGACCAAAATTCTCAGTGACTACTGATTGCAGGACACTTTCACCTTCTGGTCACATGGGTTTATGAAGCAATACTATACTTTAAAGCTGAAACTGACAACGAAATTGCCTGCTGGTGAGACAGATAGAAATCACTAGCTTTCATAACCTTGTACTTTTACTTTATATTATTAGTGGTAGCTGTAACTTAATAGACATGATGTTTATATTGCCACTCCTAAAGTTTGATCATTGTGGGCTATCATGAAATATTGCTTATTTCATATAAAAGAAACAGACGATCAGATAACTTAAGAAATTTGTGCAATTGAAATAAAACAGTGGTAAAGTCATCCTACTGGTGGGAAAAAGGAGTTATGTTTAAATGTGAAAACAAGGCCTACTAACTGACTGGATATTTGTCCTTGTAAACCTTCTGCGATGGGAGGCATAATTTCCTGCAGGAGCCCACAGTGACTCCATCTTGTGACTTGTTTCCATCTTGACATAAAGTCAGAGAGCTCAAGTTTGTCTTTGTTCTTCAAAGCTGATAACTGGATGATTGGCCAAAGGTGTGGCTACTAGATATTTTCTCCTCAAGGCTGGATAATAGCATGTTTGGCCAAAGGTGCGGTTGCCAGATGTCTTGAGAATTAAGGAGGTGTTTATGCTTGTTTGTTCCTTGAAACATGGTGTCCTTGAGAAGGGGAGGTCTTTTGCCCCCATTGCTTTGGGTATAAAAAGGTTCTGAGAAATAAACTCAAGGCTGCTGCAGTATTGACTCAGAGCTCTCCCGAACCCCTACCCTGTGTCTCTGTCTTTTCTTTTATGTCCCTGTTTTTCCTAGATATCTTTTCACCATCCCCACTCCCTTACTCTGAACTATTCGACAGGCCGGGCAGAACCTGGCAATTTCCGATTACAGTCGCATTTTGCACTAGAAAATTTATTTCATTTGATTAATTTCCCTTTTGACAAAGTGCCGATGCAGAAGAGGCTTGGTTTATAACTTAGTCATTTAAATAGAATAAGTAATTGTAATTATTAGGATTCAGAAAAATCCATATTCTTTTATAAAGTTGTTTGATTACTAATACCAAGTAATTAATAATTAAAGCACTTTGTAAATGCATTTAAATATCTCTACTAGAAAAATAAGTTGTATATTTGCATTTACTCTATGTAAATATTAAGTATAGTGAACTTATGTTTAACATTATCAATATATTATACAGCACAAATTCATCCTGAAAGCAAGTAGGATTTAAATCAAAGTACATCTCAGTAGGAAAATGACAAGTGTATAAATTCTGTAGGAATCACTAACATGTTTTCAATGTGGTCATATGGTCAAGACTTTGGCTAACTTTACTTACTATTTATTTATTTATTTTACTTATTTTACATCCCAACCTCAGTTTCTCCTTCCTCTTCTCCTCCCATTCCCTCCCTGCTACTCCTCTCTGCCCCCACCTCATCAATTCACTCCTCTTATGTTTCTGTTCAGAAAGGGGCAGGCCTCCCATGGGTATCTCTAAGGCATGGCATATCAAGTTGTGCTAAGACTAACAACCTCCCCTTGTATTTAGGCTGGGTAAGGCAACCAAGTATGAGGAATAGGTTCCCAAGAGCCAGCCAGTGTTAGGGACAGCCCCTCCTCCCCTTGTTAGGAGTCTCACAAGTAGACAAAACTCCACAACTGTCACATATATGCAGAGGGCTTAGGTTGGTCCCATGCAGCTCCCTGGTTGTTGGTTCAGACTCTGTCAGTGCCTATGTTAGCTGTTTCTGTATGTGTTCTTGTGGTGTCCTTGACCCCTCTGATTCATACAATCCTTTCTCCCTCTCTTCAGCAGGATTCCCTGATCTCGGCCTAATGTTTACCTGTCAGTCTCTGCATCTGTTTCTATCAGTTACTAGATGAAGGCTCTCTAGTGACAATTGGGATAGTCACCAATCTGATCACAGGAGATTGCCAGTTTGGGCTACCTATCCACTATTGCTAGGAGTCTTAGCTGGGATCATCTTTGTAGATTCATGGAGTTTCCCTTTCATTAGGGTTCTACCTTACCCTGAAATGCACCCCCCTTTCTGGTCATCTCTTTCAGTATTCTCCCCCTCCACCTACCCTCCAAGGAAATCCCTAAGTTACCATCCCCTCCTGGCTTGAAGAGATCTCCCAACAGTCCAGAGCCAGAGGCAGGTAGATCTCTGTGAGTTCAAGGCCAGCCTGGTCTAAAAAGTGAGTTCCAAGACAGCTAGGGCTACACATAGAAGCCCTGTCTCAAAAAAAAAAAAAAATCCCTAAGTAAATAAACAAAAAATAAATAAAATGTGCTTTGTTTGTTTGGTTTAGTTTTAGTTCATGAGACAAGGTTTTTCTGTGTAGCCCAGACTGTCCTGAAATTTGCCCCTATAGACTAGGCTGACCTCGAACTCACAAAGATCTGCCTGCCTCTGCGTCTTGAGTGCTGAAATTAAAGTGCTGCCACTGCCAGGATTGACTAAATTTTTAAAGGTGTTAAAACTGTATGAGGAAAATTTAGACACAGCTTTTTAAGTCACAAAAGGCTTTATAAGATAGATGTTAATATTTATTTCCATATAAGCATGAAAACATCAAAGCTGAACCACAAAAGATAAAGTTTTCAATTTACGTGATTTTTTTGGGCTACATTGTATATATTGGCTATAGCCCACATGATGAACTATTCATTAAGTGACTGTTTTGGTCAAATGGAATTCACAATTTACTTGTAAAAGTAAATATTTTATTAAATAAAAATTAACGTACACAGAATAATAACATACATATATACATAACTGTGGTAATATCGTGTTCCCCAAAGTATTATGCACCCTAATAAACTTATCTGGGGTCAGAGAACAGAACAGTCACTAATGTATATATAAGGCCAGAAAATGGTGGCACAAACACCTTTAATCCTAGCATTTCAAAGGCAGAGATCCGTCTGGATCTCTGTGAGTTCAAAGCCATACTGGAAACAGCCAGGCATGGTGACAAACGCCTTTAATCCCAGGAAGTGATGGCAGGAAGCAAAAAGGTATATAAGGCATGAAAACCAGGAACTAGAAGATTTTGGCTTGGTTAGCTTTTAAGCTTTTGAGCAGCAGTTCAGCTGAGATCCATTTGGATGAGGCCTCAGAGGCTTCCAGTCTGAGGAAACAGGATCAGCTGAGGAATTGATGAGGTGAGGAAGCTGTGGCTTGTTCTGCTTCTCTAATCTTCCAGCATTCACCCCAATACCTGGCCCTGGGTTTGTTTTTATTAATAAGACCATTTAAGATTCATGCTACACATAACTATCATCTGTCTATTTGAAAAGATTGTTTATAATTTTCTATGGATATTCTCCCATTACTAAACATAAGAGTCTCAAAATACTTCTGTTTAGAAAGCTGTTTTGACTCTGAATCTGTTTGAGCTTGAAACTTCCTGGATCCCCAGTGTTTGATGTTAAGTGTTTGATGACCAGGTTCATCATTTCTAATAATGGAATAAGGTGTAACCCAGCTAAACTTTCCCAGGATTTCCAAAGTAATTATTGTTAATGAAGAACTGTTTAAATCCTATATTTACTCAATATTTTGTTTTCATGATCAGCAAAATTAAAGCATTACTATGGAATACAAGTAGTTCTCTGTGTTTCTTCATTATGTTCCTGTGCTTCTCTTCATTTTAGAATTCTGGTCTCTTCATTTCTCTGCTGATAATTAAAATGTCTTTAAAATTAAAAAAAAATCAATGACAGTTCAAATATTGATGTATACATAACCAATCAATTGTCTCAAAAATACTGAACATGTTAAATACTTCAATTTTGTTAAAGAGAATTCACATAAAATACAATTTTCTCTTTTTAGAAGTCAAAATTTATTTTCTCTTATTCAAAATCAAAAACAAAAGCAAACAAAACAGTAAAGTTCCAATGTAAACAGAGCCTTCTCTCCTACCCCCTGTTCCCAAATACCAGGCAGTTGCTTCCCAAATTACCACACAGAGGCTTGTATTAATTATAAATGTTTGGCTGGTTGCTCAGACTTATTACTAACTAGTTCTTACATTTAAATTAATTCATTTTTATCAATATATGTATTGCCTTGTGTTCTGTGACTTTACCAGTCCTCTGGCATCTTGCTTCTTGGGTAGATGGATCTTGTCTTCTTCTCTCTGCCCCACTCCTCTGAGTCCTCAGTTTGATTTTCTGCCTAACCATATCCTACCTTGTCATAAGCCAAAACAGCTTTATTATCAACCAATGAGAACAATACGTATCACAGTGTATAGCATTCCAAAGTAATTTAGAACTCAAGAAGCACTTTACTAATAAGTAAATAAAAGAAATTATATTATTCCTATAGTTTAATATCAATAAAAGTTTTAGAATTCCTACTTTGAAATATTATTATGTTTTTCATGAAGGTGCTTGACCTTTAACTGAGCTCATTATCATCCATGTGTTTGTTGGAAAGAACACTGATGGAAATCACCTTAAGTTTGCAGATTTCTTTTTCTAGAGAACTGTTAGTTAACCGGTACTTAAGATATGTTATAATTATTCTGTAAATGAGTATGTTTCATTCTTTTTTTCAAGATTTTCAATATAGTTGAGGCTTTGGTTTTGTTTAGTGTTTAGTTTTAAGCATTTAAAATATTGGTTGCTTTGAAAACCCTTCATGTCTCCATCAGCTCAATTTAGTCTTTATGTATTGCATGTCTCCCAGTTTGTACTACCATTTCCTTTGGGAAAGCCCTCTCACCCAATGCTTTAGCTTCCACTGATAGAGTTCTAACCTGAATGGACAATTACGATGTGGGACCTGTTTGGGGTAAGTCAGTCATAGGAGTCATGATGGTGAAAGGTATTTTGTTTCCAGATATTCCCACCCCCTCTTCTTCCTGGCTGCAATGAATTAGGCATTTTTCCTCTACCATGTTTTTCTACCATGGTGAAACACCTCATTTTGGCCACATCACAATGAATTAAATCTTCCTTATCCCTAAATTTCTGAAATCATGAACCCAAATATATCTTTCCTCATCAAGATACTTATCTCAGATATTTTGTTATGGTAACACAAATAAGCTAATACAGTAATTTAGAAAAGTTCCTGTCATCTATAGAAACAATGAACTTCATATGCAAAGAAGGTATTCATCCCTTTTGAGTGGGATTTGTCACTTATTTTCCACATATCTTTTTTATAGTGAGTTTTCTCATTTCATAGATATTTCTGTGCAATTAGTAATTACCTAATTGATATTGTTTCAACCAGCTTATGAGCTTTTTAGAACAGATACTATTTCTTTAAATCTTATATCCTTAGAAGATGACATGGACTTCTATTTCTGTACGAGGTCATTTGTAGCAACCAGAATAAAAGGAAAGAAGGAGAAAGTGAGGGAAATGGAGATAATTAGTTGTCATAGCTCCTAAATGTCCTCCACAATGTTTCTTTAATCTTTGTTATAAACTTTTGAGGCTGTATCTTTCCCTTCCTTTTAAATAGGAGAAAATTGAAGGTTGAAAGGATTAACTCTTTTAACAAAAGACCACACATACTGTGGAAATTAGAAATCAGCGGATGGTTCCTGGACCTGTCTCCTGCTAAAGTTCATGCTCTTTTCACCACCCCTTGCCTGACTGAAAGATGTGACTTATGCTGCATTTAAAGAGGGATGTGTGGTGTCAGTGAGCATTATGCACAGACTGATAAAGAGCATGGTGTGCCTTAGAAGAAGAAAAGATTATCTAAGGATAGAAAAGCCATTTTGGGAAAGAGTGGGAGGGAGAAGGTAAATTAAGGGCAAGACCAAATAAACCAGGGAAGATGGTATGGTTGAATTAAAAAAGAGCTACAGCCTAGGAAGTTCACTTTGAAGTTGGTATATTGCTTATACTTCAGACTATATAAAAGTTATTCTCTTCATTTAACCACCAATAACAGAAGAGTGCACACATTCATAGACTGTCGCTAGATAAAGCCAGAACAAATCATAGATATATTTATATATTAAACTACTAGATGAATAGAATAAGACACTGTCTTGGATAGTGTTAATTGCCAAATTTACAGAATTTAGAGTCACATGTAAAGTGGGCTACCACACAAGCATGTGGGAGATTATCTTGATTTCATTAATTGAAGTGGGAAGGTTCACCCACTATAGCTGGCATCATTTCCTGACTGGGTTCCTGGACCTTATGAATGGAGAGAAGAATTGAGCCACAGCAGCCATCACTCTTTAATTTCTGATGGTGTATATGATGAGCCATTCTGAGCTTCTGCTGCCTTAAATTCCCAGACATGATGGACTGTACCTTCAACTGTGAGTTTAAATAAAACCTATAACTCTTATTTGCCCTTGTCAGGGTATTTTATCACAGATATAATATATCACTAATTGATATATTATATATAGACACTGTGTTGGTTAGTGTTAATTTCGAAATTTTCATTAAGTATAAATTACATATACTATAATACCTAATATCAAGTGATGGTATATTTTATGTGCCAATTTCACTAGATCATAAGATGTGCAGATCTTTTCTAAGCATCACACTAGTGTCTCTGTCAAGGTGGTTCTTGATGAGATGAACATTTCATTCCATGACTTGAGTAAAGCAGATCATCTTTATTGTTAAGAATGGGCCTCACTCAATGCTTTGAGGGCCTAGACAATCAAAAAAAGTCTGACTAGGAAATTAATTCTTTTCAGTTTTACTTTCTTCAAAATAGCATCCAAACTGAAGCATCATTTAAGTTGAGGACTAAATCTTAGGGACCTTTGATTAGAAATTACACCACTGAGTCATGTGGCTTTTTCAGGCTTGCTGAGAAACTTGTATGCTATAGAAATTATGTAAAAACAAATTTATTATCTATGTGTCTGACTGACTACTCACCAACCTACTATCAATCTCATATCTGTCTATTACTCTACCAAATCCTGAACTCTACAATTAACATATTTCCATAAATGATACAACTGAAAATGTTAAAAGAATCTCAGAAGTACAATGAAGGCATTATTCAGGTGCATAGTCATTAAACTGCCAAGAGTGCTACATGCATTTGAAAGAAGTAATATATAATATTTGCAGCTTGGTGAAATGTACAACTTTGACTTATCTATGAACACAAGAAAATATTGTTAAAATTTCATGTATTTCAAAGAATAGTCATTATCACTTCACAAAATAAAAATAATCAGCAAAATAATGCCTATAGCATTCAAAACATTAAATATGACTGTGAATAATAGAAATGTGCCATTTAGCTTTGATATTATGACAAACCATTCAGAATATAGTAAGTAGAAATGATAATTGACATTGAGAATGAATTTGCATGCATGTACATACACATGCATATATCTATCTAAATATGCATATATTGAAGTATAATATTAAGATATTTATTTTATTTTTAATGTTCAGTGCATGACATGTAGAGACCCACAGAGTTTTCCTAGTGAGAACTTAACTCAGGGTCTGAGAATCTGAGCGTGCTTTACCCAGCAGGGCTGCATAAGGGGATGATTTGACCACGAACATGGTTATCACATGTTTGGAAGGGTCTACACATGGCTGTGTGGTTTGCTTTTAACTAGCAAGGGGGCTCTTTTGCCCTGCCCTTTATTGTTGTTATAAAAAGCTGTGCTGAAGAGGCAGAAGGGACCATTGGGTATTGACCCAGGTCCTCCCAAAGCTATCCTGTGTTTCTGTCTTTCTCCTCTTTGCTATCTTTCTATCTAAAAGTTTCTTATCCCTCTCTCTTCCACATAAAAACCCTTTTAAAAGGTGGGAGCTGGCCTCCCACAGATGGTTCACTGAACATGGGTCTCCACAGATAGCACCAGAACTTGGGACTTGGGTGCAGAGGAAACAAGAGAGACTGGGGGCATGGTGGAAGCAGTTGGACATGTCCAGTTATTAATTAATAATTAGGTGGTGGTATTGTATTCTTCAGAAGTAAAACTGTATATAAATAAAGCAGAATAATTCAAATTAGGTTGCAGCAAGTATCTCTTTCTCTGTCTAGGTTTCTCTCTTTATCTCTCTCTCAATTTGTATCTATTAAGTTAGAAAAAATATAGGGTTTAGTCATATAATTATTGTCTATGAAAAAATTTAGGTTAAGAATAGCATTTCTCTGGTGCCAGACATGAAAACAGAGTCCAGGAGCAAGCAGTCACTATGAAATTAGCAGTCTGAGAAAGAAAAGATGATATGGAGCAAGGAAATAATAAGTAGATATTTGTATATTCACTTGTAGAACGTTTGTAAACTAGGGGAGTTAAGGTAGAAGAGCAACAAGTGCAGAGGCTCTTGGTGTTCATAGAGGATCTGTGTCCTTGGTTTTCTGACTATGGGACTTTGGATGCAGAATCCTGTGGAAGAATCAGAGTCAAAATGAAACAATATTATGAGGAACATGAGACAGAAAAGATTCCCATGGAAGCTTTTGGCCTGTGGATATTAATTCAGGACAGCTTAGATCAAAGTCCTGAGAAGCAGGGGGGAATTGTCCCTGAGGCAGATAAGGGTGCAACAAAACCTTCCACTCTGCTGGAGCTGCTGCTAGATGAGAACACTTTTTACATCATCATTCAATCGGGGTCAATTCCCTTTTGGCCATGAAGTCAAATTTAAGGAACAGAAGTCTTGTAAGGGAGAAACTGAAGGGCTGGAAATATTTAGTAATTTATCTTTCCCTAAAACTGGAGGCTCTTCAGGTCTCTCCTTCTCAGAAGAGTACTCCTCTTCCTTCAGTAGGGGGAGAATTAGACTCACCAGGGTGTCTTCTATCAGAATGGCAAAGTCATCCATAATTTCTCTGTCACAAAAAGGCTCCCAGAACATGCCAAACTCTTGCTGCTAGTCATTCATCTCTCCTTCAAGCAAGTGTTAGAGAAGAGCTCTGTAGCAGCTCAGTTACCTTGACCAACCAACTTCTCCCTGAGGCAAGGTTCCTAGGGATACAGCAATAACAGTACAGCAATAAAATGCTGCTGTAACTGAGAGTGAATTTTCAGCAGCTCTCGTTTGAACTAGGGTTGCATTCAGAGGAACTTTAAGACTAGTATCAGAAAACTTTCAGGGGAACTTTAAGACTATTATTAGAACTGATTTTTTAAACTTTGAAGTACAGAAATGGAACAGTTTTGAGTTCACCAATAATTTTATCTGTGGTGACTCACTATTCTTTTACCCTCTGTCTTGTGAGAAAATGTAAAATAGTTCTGTTAAGATTTCTTTTAGATGTTTGCTAAATCTTGTAAAGTGTACATAGTCCTATAGTTTTCTTTTGAATGTAAGTTTGTACGAATTGTGAATATGCAAAGTAATATTCATGCTAGTTGTAAATATGTACAGTAATATTGATATTAGAATTATGTTGATCTGTTTATATTAATGAACCATGGTTTGGTGAAGCTAAGAGAGTTCTTAAGTTTGATGCAGTTACATCAAGAGTTTATCGATTTAAAAAAAGACTTGACACAGCTCACAGCTAAGGCTGTTATAGACATCTTAGACCTATCCAAAAAGGATATTCCATCTTGGTCATCCTCTACTGCTTTACTGGGGTATGTGGCAGCAATAAGGATTGCTGTGGTTGTTCCAACTACTTGCCAGCTCTTAATAGGGACCTGAGTCAGAGCTGAATTAAGCTCTGTATTTTCCCCTGACAGAAGCTGGTAGTCAGAGATGGGTAAATTCTTCTTGCTAGCTGCCAACCTAAGACAGAGTATGCTTGATGGAAAGTGTATCTCCACAATGGGTAAGATTGATTAGGAAAGAAGGACAACCTAAGGTGGGCATAGTCTATCTGAGGGATCTGAGGGAAACTTTAATATATTAAGAAGGGGGAGTTGTAATGACCCATAGAGGTTTCCTAGTGAGAAATTACTCAGGGTCCCAGAATCTGAGCTTGCTTAACCCAGCAGGGCTGAATAGGGGATGATTTGACCATGGACATGGTTATCAGTTGTTTGGAAGGGTCTACACTTGGCTGTATGGTAGGCTTTAATCTAGCAAGGGGGAGACCTTTTGCCCAGCCCTTTGGTATTGTTATAAAAAGCCCTTTTGAAGAGGCAAAAGGGACCATTGGGTATTGATCAAGGTCCTCCTGAAGCTATCCTCTGTTTCTGTCTGTCTCCTCTTCACCATCTTTCTATCTAAAAGTTTCTTCTCATTCTCCTCGTAGGTACCCTTTTAAAAGGTAGGAGCTCTCCTGCCACATGACAGAAGTCTATATTCATTCTCTTGCTATCATTATATTTTTCTTTCATAATAAAGAAATAATAAATTGACAGAATACACTTGGTCCTAGTTTTTTGATAGTCTTTGATATTTCAATTATGTAACATAGTTTCTCTTAATATAATAATTGATATTTTTATTTTATTATATTCTCTTATTCAACAATCACTTCTCTACTCTCTCACTATATTGAAAGCACTCTTATGAGGATTCTGGATGCACCTGAGACTAGAACAGAGCTTTATGCTCTATTATTCCTAGTATAGAATTTTTGTTTATTTGTTTTGTTTTTGCTTTTCTAGACAGAATTTCTCTCTGTAGCCCTGGCTGTCCTGAAACTTGCTCCATAGACCAGTCTTGAACTCACAGAGAACCACCTGCCATTGTATCCCTAGTAACGGGACTAAAAGCATGTGCCACAACCATTCAACCTACTTTAGAATTTTTAATTTAAATTACTTTAATTAGCAAAGAAATGAACGCATTTATGAAATAAATGTTTTATTTTAATATACAAGTAAATCTGAGAAAATTTCAAATGGGTTAGTTGTTATATTAGACCATTTTAAATAATTATCTTTTTTTCTAGTGAGTGCAATTAAATAATTTCTTTTCCCATGTCCTGTTCCTTATAAAAATGTTGTGGTTAATATAAATCAAAAATAAGAAGGAAATACTGATAAGAATATGTTCCAATAATGGAGTTGTTAGACATGTAGTAATTCCATTTTTCATTTTGTTGAGAAAATTTCATGTTTTTTCTAAGATGGTGTAAGTAATTTGTGAGATCTACCCATAATATATAATACTAAGATGTCCTCAACAACACTAGTTATCTTTTACTTATTTTCAAGATAATATTTGACTTTCTGTAATTTTGGAAATCATTTCATTGCCAAAGACTGTCAATAGGCACTGTATCCAGTACTGACACTGTCATCAGTTCATAGATTTGAGCATAACAACTGGTAATCCAATTGTGCTCTGTCTATTAATACACAAAACAGCTCTTCAGTTCCAGTTAGTGCAGCTTACTTCTTATGCATCTGATTTTTAAAGGTGAGGTATGAGAAATGACAAACAAAGGTTCTCTTACATGTACTTGGTTTATCAAAGTCTACAGTATTATTCATGCCCATAGATATAAGTGGCATGAATATTTGCTTTGAATTTAACCTTTTACCATAGTTGTTAGAAAGTGCTCTGTTACCTTCATATCTGCCACATTCCAAAATTGGTATTATCAGTTGCCAAGTGCTATGTGCTCCTGTCAGGTGTCCATGCCTCCCGGGGAAGAATGAGCATAACATATTCATGTAGGACTGCCATTGTTCTTTGGTTACAAAGGAACATAGAAGTCTGCACAGTAGCCATGGCAGGGGGAGTAGCTCAATAAGATGTGACTTCTGCTCAACAGCCAAGGCTTTGCAGCTTTGAAAGCAGAGTGACTCCAAATGTCCACTCATTTTCATGGCTACCAACACTAAAGAGCCTGAGGATCTCTGATTGGTTTTGCTGCTTTCAACCTTCTTATTAATAATACAATATAAACTACCAGTAGTACACTAACAGCTCAATGAACATTAATTTGCACTTATCTAAAGATTAAATAGGACAAGCAATGAAAATTAACCATGCTTGTGTGTGTGTGTATGTATGTATGTACATATGCATGTATGTATGTATGTATGCATGTATGTATGTATGTATGTATGTATGTGTATGTATGTGTTGATCATTTTTGTAAGTCCTGTCTGTAGAGATATTCAGGTACTTGAATATCTGCATTTTAATCAGCTTGTTTACTTGAGTTTTTGACAATTTGAATGTCACTTTATCTCAAGTGTGATTTTGTATATTTTCTCTCACTCAGTGGATTCTTTGTGAAGTATTTGCTGTACGAGTTTTTGTTATTTGTTTATTTTATATTGAACTGTTTTGTTCCCTCTAGAACATTAAACCAAATAAGCCCTTCCTCCTACAAATTGCCTTGATCCTGATATTTTATCACAGGAATAAAAACAAAACTAATGCAGATGTGTTGTAATAATGGTTAAACTAACATAAATATTGTTTATAAATAGTATTCTTCAGACAATCATATGTAAACTCTAGCTATCATTTTAGTTTATTTTTCTCTAAGAAGAACTGTAGGACACCTTAAAAAACATGAAATGAATAATTATCTGGTCAATAAAATGTCTAAATTATTGAAGGAATTGAAGAATAGCTGGTAAGTAAAGGATTATGGATGTTGCCATAATTATCAATACATTTCTATTTAATGAGCTTATAGAAAATATTTAAATACTCAAAGGTATGGAATACCCATGGAATCAGGGGTTTAGCTACATCGGGCATGGGATATCTGAGGGAAAAAAATCTAAGTCTACTATGTTCTAATGTCTGTTAACTTTACTCCTCTAAGACAAAATTCTATCAATTCAGCTGTAGCTCCATTAGGCACTCAAGGCAGGAATAACTCTAGGCACACCAAGCTCTTTATCCATCTACTTTTTTTCTCTGGGATGAAATCCTGTTTCCATAGCTTCAGTTCCATCCAGTTCCCTATCTCATAGCCCTGCTAATGACTAAACTCC
Source organism: Peromyscus californicus insignis (assembly GCF_007827085.1). Taxonomy (NCBI): domain Eukaryota; kingdom Metazoa; phylum Chordata; class Mammalia; order Rodentia; family Cricetidae; genus Peromyscus; species Peromyscus californicus. Next base: position 28,107,382 of record NW_026294436.1, on the reverse strand, counting down.
TATGCCTCTAGCCTCATCTTTGTCCTCTGTATCCTCTTTCTCCATCTCTGTTACTCTCTACTCCTGGCACTCAGAAAACTCTACCAGAGATCTGCTTACCCTCTACAGAACCTCTGCCTTCCTCTCTTCTCTCTAGCCATCTGATTCTGTCCATTTCCACAGAAAATACCTGCCCTTTCTTTCCCTAGGCACATGGTTCTTTGCCTCCTCAGAAATGTTGTTTTACTTCCCACCTTGATATGTAAAAACCTCTTTTGTTCTCAGTCCATTGCTCTGGAGAACCACTGAGCCTCCTCAACAAGAGGCTATTGTCTGAGCTTCATTAGCACAAGAAATAAAGCTATGAGTCTTCCCCAGCTTGTCTTCTAAGCTCAGCAGGGGAGTTTGTAATTTAGTAGTTCAGCAGGTCTACAGAGCTGAACTGTTTGCCATTTGGTTTGGGCATGCAAGGATTTCATAGCAGAAGACAGCTGGAATATTACAGGCTGAATAACACCAAATATTCACAGTAAATGCCTTTGCCTTTTGACAGACCCTTAGTCAGTCAAAGTTTAGCTTTAATACACAGCTGAATCTCTATAATATATGTTTGCAGCCCACAAGACAAAGCTATCACAAAATTAAAACACTATGGATAAGAATTAAATTTGAAAAAAAACTAGATAGATGAGACAGTGTACATACTATTTACATTATAATAATGTGCCATAATTATCATTGTATTATTAGTAACATTTCTATGTTGAATATTAAAATATTCTGAATAGCTGAAAACAGATACAAATTATGCAGTAGAAGAGTTGTATCACACCACAGTTCTCTAAACTATTTCATGTAAAAACTTGAGGGTACTACAGTTTCTCTACAGCAGAAGGGAGAGTTGAGGGAATCTTCCTTATTCACAGTGTGAAAGTCTAGACTTAATTTTACAGGCTCCATCTTAGGGAAAAGGCTACCATCTCAGGCCACCTGTTATACTCAGTTCTAGGAAGGACCTCAGGAATGTGCCATTGACAACTCAAATGGTTACAGAGCAGTATCCTCCCGCAGACATCCTATCTGTGGTTTATGGCCCTTGGAGATATCTAGATAATCCCTCTGAGTAGTCCAGATTGTTGTGACCAGATCATGTCCCCAAAGAGGTCACTGGAGACTTTAGGTACAGAATGCAAAAGCAAGGTTTATTCTGTTTACAAGCCCAGGGCAGGGAAGCTCAATCCAAAGCACTCACTCATAGCAGTGAGGCCAGGAGGAGCTTGCCCTTTCTTTGTGAGGCTAGTTCTTAAAGGCACAGACCACATAATTCATTTCCCACAACCTGCCTCCCTTCCTTTGATTCGTATCAGTTTCCTCTTTTTAGTCTTTCATGTTATCTTTCATGTTATCTCCTGTTTGTTCAGCAACTTAGGAGTTTTACAAGTTGTCTCCAGGGTTTGGGATGTTTGGGATGTTTTATGACCAATTTGGCCCTACCAGATGGTCGAATATCCTGACCCTGTGTTTTTAAGTCCCTGTAGCTGATATCACCACCTGGGAACTTGAAAGGGGTCTAAGTTCTTATCTATACTTAGGAATCCTGGTTTAAGCTCCTCTTTGTCTGTAGGGGATAGAATGAGGGATTTTTACTGAGGTTTCACACAGATAATCTTACTCAGCAGGTTGTGGTTCCCCGCCAAAGTCTAACCCAATGGTTTCAAATGTGGTTTCACGCCCAAAGTCTAGACCAATTGTTTCAAAAAATCACCTTGTCCCTTTTCCCTTCTACTCAATCCCAAGCATGTGATTCCTGGCTTGTGGTTTTTTTCCTATGAAAACTCTCTACACCTGGGCTCTTGGCCGCTACCACATTTCCTTCCATCTGCCCTGCTGTGGCCCAGGTTGAACCTGAATAAAAGGACCCTTATGTGCTTGCATCGGAAACCAGGTCCTTGGTGGTTTCTGGGGGTTTTGCCAAATGGGTACAATAATGGTAAGTCTAATTCTACTATTTCACTGAATAAAACACAAATTTATTCTATTCACAATGTTTACAGCCATGTTAGAGGTTCAGAAAGTTCTATACCAACATTATTACTTTCTCAAGTCTGTTTTATAAGCATATCCAGTTTAATAAGATTACATCTTAGTAAATTTATTAATATCTTTTGAACATTAATGTTGTATAAAACATGACTTGGGAAATGTTACAATAGTTTCACTCACAATCTGGGAGGTGGCCACTGTACATACTAATGACAGTAAACACTTCAAATTATTTTTCACCAAAAATAGTTGTGCTCAATTGTATTTTTAATGTAAAACCATTTTGTATAGTCTATATAGTTCTGAACAATCATGATACCCTTAAAGTTAAGATTGTAAATCTAGAATTTAGCAGATAATGCAAATAACAGAATAATAGCAACCAAATAATAATGTTGGCTTTTTTGGCTGTCTTTGAACAGAGAAAAAAATTTTCTTGGTTCAAGAACATGTTGAAAAGGTCATGTTGAAAACTACTTTGTAAAAAGAAAAGGATTATGTGTTGTTATACTTTTACAGAACTGTTTGTCTTTTATTTGCTTCCAGTGTTGACTGAAAAGATCATTAGAATCACAGGAAGTTCAGCAAATCCAATGCATAGCTTATATTAGTTGATAAGATACCTGCAGAGGCACACAGGCAATGAGGAGATTGGATAATCTTGATATTAGTTTAGCTACAGAGAAAGAGAGAAAAAATGTGCACATATATGAAAGTTCCCTGTATAAATGGAAGGAACAGAGATTGTGCAGGAAAGTGTTTGATTTATGTATTTAAGGGGCTGCCTTGAGCTTCCAAGCTTGAAAACAGTATCTATGCTTGACTAGAACAGCAGGAGTGGCAGTGAACTATGCAAGTCAATGAAAGTATGTTTACCTATGATGCCTCATTTCCCTTTTGGCATTATATATGGATAAAACACCAGAGTGAGAGATGTGACATTCATTTTCTGGGTGGATTTTGCGAAGTAGTTTTGCTTTTTAAAAAAATCATAACAACCTTAAAGATTTTGGTGCCATTGAAATGGATAAAGACTGACAAAATGGGCAAGAAATTAAAGATTGTATTTAAAATGCAAATTATCAGAGAGTATCTAGGAAACGTCATGAATTAATTGATTTGACAACAACTTTCAATTATTCCTGACACATATTTAAAAATAAAATTACTTTTATAGAGCTACTTTTTGACAAGAAAATTTTGAGTTTGGAAAACCTGGATCCTGTGGATTACATTTCTTTTATGAGATATGTGTCCTTTAGAAATACATCTCATTTGGGTTTTTCTTTAGAGATTTATTTTTATTTTTTATTTATGTGTGTGCCAAAATATTTAAGAGCCAAACTCTTCAGGATTTTAACAACTTAGTGTAGCTAAAGTTTTCCTGCCTGGCCCACAGTCAGGACAAATCTCTATCACCCGCCAGTCCCACAGCCACTCAGACCCAACCAAGTAAACACAGAGACTTACATTGCTTACAAACTGTATGACCGTGGCAGGCTTCTTGCTAACTGTTCTTACAGCTTAAATTAATCCATTTCTATAAATCTATGCCTTGCCACATGGCTCGTGGCTTACCGGCATCTTCACATGCTGTTTCTCATCATGGTGGCTGGCAGTGTCTCTCTGACTCAGCCTTCCACTTCTCAGCTTTTTTCTCCTCCTTGTCCTGCCTACACTTCTTGCCTAGCCAATGGCCAATCACTGTTTTATTTATTGACTAATCAGCAACACATTTGACATACAGAACATCCCACAGCACTTCCCCCCCCTTTTTTTTTCCAAAAAGGAAGGTTTAACCTTAACAAAGTAAAATTACATATAATTTGGGAATTTGGGCGTAGCTTCTCTTACTACTTCCTGCTGGAGGGGGGCGCTGTATCTTATGGGGATACAAAGAAAATTTTAGGATTATGGAATAGTCCATGAGGCTGTATCATCTGAGCCAGATGCCTTCAAACCATTCTGGTTGTTGGATCATCTGGGCCATGGTGTCATCGGAGACCTTTCAGGGGGTCTTGGCTGGTCAAACCTGATGTATCTTAATCTGGAACAAATCCATAGCTTTTGGCTTTCTGTGGAAACAAAAGCAGAATCTCCTTTCCAAAGCAACATATCCTTATATCCAAATTTTGAAGTCAAGATACCTTTAAAATATACATTTTGGCATAACTCAACAGCTTTTACAATCAAATGTTTTTCTGCAGTTAAAAATCCCAAAGACAACACAATCCAGATTCTCTGTGTAATAGTCATCTTTACGTAGCTTATTTTTATATTAATTTTATTGTCTCTTTAAACACTTTATTTTTTAAAACTATGTATTTGTTTATATAACTATATATATCACCTCTTTTGTCTCTTTCAAGCCTACGTATATTTTACACACATTGTAAACTATTACATCTGAATCTGTCTTATTGTGAATCTATTTCTTTAAGCTGCAGCACCTGTGGCTGGCTCCGCCCACCTCAGCTTCCCAACATGGTCGTTTACCAGCAGCTCTGGGAGCTATCGTGGGTCTATGCTTTTATCCAAGCAGCGTGTAGCCCAGAAACCTCTTTTTTTGTTTTGTACTAGCAAAGGCTAAATCCATAATGTAGCTTAATGTGCCACTTGCAGAGGCCTCATTCCCGCCATACTGCAGGTCGAGCGCGCATGCCAGCAACCCTCCAGTAGCTCAAACCGGCAGCTGCCACTCATTTGAGAGAGACAATTAGGCAGCTGTTTTTAGTTCCGTTTTAGAATCTTTTTTCTCAGGTTTTAGGTGGAAACTCTTGCCCCACGTTGGGCGCCATTTGTAGCTAAAGTTTTCCTGCCTGGCCCACAGTCAGGACAAATCTCTATCACCCGCCAGTCCCACAGCCACTCAGACCCAACCAAGTAAACACAAAGACTTACATTGCTTACAAACTGTATGGCCGTGGCAGGCTTCTTGCTAACTGTTATTACAGCTTAAATTAATCCATTTCTATTAATCTATACCATGGCTCGTGGCTTACCGGCATCTTCACATGCTGTTTCTCATCATGGTGGCTGGCAGTGTCTCTCTGACTCAGCCTTCCACTTCTCAGCTTTTTTCTCCTCCTTGTCCTGCCTACACTTCTTGCCTAACCAATGGCCAATCACTGTTTTATTTATTGACTAATCAGCAACACATTTGACATACAGAACATCCCACAGCAACTTAGGTCTTGGTTTGCATTTTAATTTAATCTAAAGTCACTATATTTTGACCTTCTTGGGTTCCTACCTGCACATGGTACACATATTTATACATATATTATGCATAAACTCATAATACATGTATTACACACACATAAACACACACACTAAATAGATGTATGTAAACATGCTTTCTACAATTTCAATTTGTTTAATGATTAAATCTTGTTCTCAATGCATACACCGTAATAAGATGAGATGCAGTGGAACTAAACAATCTAAGTACTTCACAGGAGACCAAGTGATATGAGCACATTGAGATGCTGCAACTCAACTTCTAAAACAGTGGCCCAAGTCAGAAATTTAGATTCCTCACTTCCAGCCAGTATTGTTGTTTATTAAATTCTCATTTTCAGTTTAAGTATCTCTATTTCTTAGTCACTTCCACAACACCCATTTTATTTTATTTTAACTTTCAACTGAAGACAATGACTGAGAAAAACATGAACACACTCCTAAAAGATAATAAAGATTGTAAAAGCAGAAAAACAAACTAAAATGATAAGTTGATTGAGTATTTATTGATTTTAATATATCCTAAGATATTTTCTTTAACTTTAAAATGTAAGTTAAACATAAAATAACATTATGGTAAAGTTCTCTGAGCTCAAATAGTCTAATTAATTGCTGGAATATAGTGGTTGGTGTATTGTATATCATGATTGACACTGGACAAGTAAACATTTTTATGACAAAGAGGTTAGGTATATGTAACAGTGGCATTAAACAAGATTATGGACTCTAAATATATTTAATCAGATTACTGAAATGTGAGTTAAAAAAGTTGGTCTGGATTGCTGATAAAAACAATGATATTTTACAATAAATCTTTTCAAATTTGTAACATGGCTGAATAATTCCTACCAGAGCTTATATCACATTGAAGAAGCAAAAATTACAAATATCTAATTTAACTTCACATTTTTTGATATTATTTGTGTGATTCTTTTTTGTGTGTTGTTCTCTCACAGTTTATCATCATTTAATAAATCCATTTGCTTCTTACTTTTTTTCAATTGTTGTGTAACATATGATTCCAAATTCAGTACTTTAAAAAAAATCTACATTTTAAAAAAAAATTTCAGCAATTCCAGTTACCTATACAGAGGGGATTGACTCTGGGCTTTCCAGTGCTGTGTGAGAGCCACAGTTCCCTGGAGTCACACCAAGGATCGCATATGTCTTAAAGCCTTGAGATTTCTCCATGCTGCCTCCCAACTATATGTGTTTGTTACATGAGTCACAATTAGAAATGGCAAATATATTGTTAAAAATAAGAATTGATTAAAAATCTAGAAGTACATCTAAGATCACATATATGTATGTGTGTGTGTGTTTTCAATATTCACTGACTTCTTTGTCATTAATATAAAGAACATGATGAGTAAAAGCTATTTTTCCCATATGTTTTTAAATTTTTTGTCCTGAATGAGTCAATGATATGATATTGATATCAAGATTTGATATCAATGAACAACTTAGAAATTATTCTTTATTTATGTAGACAAAATAATGTACACTTTAAATACTTAATTTTATGACTAAAAATGCAGCAATTTGCCCAAAAATTCTGCTTGTTGTTTTCTTAGATCCTTAAGTTATTTTTAATTTACATTATTTTTATTTTTTCTTTGAATATTTTTTTACAAAGTACTCTGATCATATTCACCCCAGTCCTGAAATCCTTCTGATTGATCTCCTTTTTTCCAACTCAGCCAGCATTTTGATCTTTTGCTTTTTTACACCTATCAGTTCCAATTTTTGCTACTCATGCCATTTTGAATGGGGCCAATCCACTGAAGTGTTACTAATCTAAAAGGGGCCACGCCTTTAAATAAGACATTCTTTCTCTTCTAGCAGCTATTGATTGTGACAAAGCTCCACAGCCAGGAGTGTGATTTTGTGCCCAATCTTTTCAGTTCCAGTTGATGTGATGTTGAGATCTGAACTAACTACTTTTTACCAGGAGAGGGAAACAATAAAGGATAAACATAAAAGAGAAATGAAAAGGACTTGGTCCTACATCCTGGATAGCTTCAACATACTGGCTTTCTCTACGATTTCCTATCACAAGATTTATATGAGAAAGAAGTAATTATTACACATTAAAATATTGAATTGAAGTAAATTATTCTGATGAAAAAATAGGGATAAGTTTTGTATTTAAATATAATTCAGTGTCTGAAGCAGTGTACTAATTAAAACATAAAAATTGAAACATTAAATAATTCTGAAAATATTTATAATTAATTCAGCAAAGACTTATGTGATTTTTATACAACACTTCTGCATTTTTCACAGCTTTATGCTTGTGTGGATAGTTTTATGTCAACTTATACACAAATTAAAGTCATTTGAGACAAAGAACATCAATAAGAAAATGTCTCCATTATCCAGGCTGTAGATAAACCTGAGGACTTTTTCTTAATTGGTTACTGACATGGGAGGATCCAGCCCAGTGTGGGTGGTGCCACCCCTGGGCTGGTGGTCCTGGGTTCAATAAGAAAGCAGGCTGAGCAAGCCATGGGGGGCAAATCAGTAAACAACACTCTTCTATCACCTCTGTATTACTGCTGCCTCCAGGTTCCTGTTCTGCTTGAGTTCCTGCTCCGACTACCCTTAATGATGAAGCATAAGGGAAGCATAAGCTGAATAAACCCTTTCCCCTCCAAGTTGCTTTGGTCATGGTGTTTCATCACAAAAATAATAACTCTACCTAAGACAATGCTTAAGAATATGGCCATGTCAAGTTCGGAATGGTTCCATTTTCTGACCACTCTCCTCTTCTAGATGAAAAACACAAATGACTCTGAAAATAAATCACAGCAATGAGAGTAGAGATTATAAACTGAGGTTGAATAAGTGCTGTGTTCTGGCATCAGGAATCTCTTCATATAACATGATTAGGAAAGATTTTTAGTTTAAGAGATCTCAGGTCTTACTCTAAAATCAGTTGGATATCATCTGCCTGGAGACATCCCTGGTGGTGGATGGGTCCTGCAGAGGGTGTAAGGAGTCAGCAGTGGGAGAAGGAAGTGAGCCAGGCCATGGTGGTTTGTAGAATCTTGCAGCCTGACTGACTAGCAGCCAGATTGTTTCTTTATTTATACAGAATTTAGTTAGCAGGGATACATTCATGATGTTCCAAAACATAGATCATATCATTTTTGTTTTGGACATGTGTTTCACTTCCTTTTGTTTATCTTTTAGTCACCATTAATAAACTATGACAGAACAGAGTTATTTCCAATCATTTTCCCTCAAGTTTTGGCAACATTAATAAACAGAGTTATCATTCTTACTCATGAACCTCATAACCCAATTTTTGAGAATCTAGAGGCATAGGACAGCCTGTGCTCAGGGTGGTTGCTTTGGTTGCTTCAAGAACACTAGACCAAAACAAACTCTTCACCCACCCTGGGCATGTTGCCATGTCTTAAGCAATGTATTATTAACTCTTAGTGGTCAGAGTGCCCAGGAAAAATCCTCAGGCTAAAGCTGCTGTAGTTATTATTAAAATTCTGGCATAATACAATCAATGTTCACATTTATATCTTTATAGAATTTGTCTATATGTCTAATCTTGGCATTCTGTTGTTCCTTGGTCATATGACATTGTAGTGGTTCTACATGAGCTAACTTCTAAGAGAGGGAGGTCCTACCATCTCATACTTTTATCATCTTTCCACTCCATACTTTGCTCATCAGTATGTCTCTGTGTAAGGCAGAGTTGTATGCCACATAATTGTCTGAGTGTTCAGTGGGAAGAGACTTGTAATCTGCACTGCAGACAATTCCTCTAGCCCACCGAATCTTGTTGACCTTTTTGAATTTACTTTGTTTTGAATATCTTGTTCCTGTGTAAGTAGAGGGACAGATGTTTCAAGAATGTCTCATAGCCTCATAAAGAGACCTCTGGCTTCTTCTTTAGGTGTCACAACCTCCAAGGCATAAGGAAGACCTTCAAGTAGATAAGGATATCTCCCTCAAAGTGTGTGTGTGTGGGGGGAATAGTATGTTCAGGAGTTTCCTGGATGAGCTTGGGAGGCATAATTCCTGGGAGAAGGCATAAATGATTCATAAGGAATTTTCCATTAATCCAACATCCTCAAATTGTACAAATATTAAAAGTATCCCAAGTATGCAACAGGTAGAGATGAAAACCAAAGGTGATATGGCAGCCATCATGTGGCTCAGCTTTGCTGGATCTTTGTCAAACAGCTCTTCTGCCATTCCATTCTGATATGGCTGTGCTAATCATCAAAGAGTGTTAACAGTAAAAAGGACATCTAAAATTTTCTTTTTTTTTTTTTTTTTTTTTGGTTTTTCGAGACAGGGTTTCTCTGTGTAGCTTTGCGCCTTTCCTGGTACTCGCTTTGGAGACCAGGCTGGCCTCGAACTCACAGAGATCCGCCTGCCTCTGCCTCCCGAGTGCTGGGATTAAAGGCGTGCGCCACCACCGCCCGGCTCATTTTTTAATTATGTGCAAAATAAAGTTGGAAACTCATATATTCCAAACAGATGGTAAACTGTGGGATTGAACTGAGAGGTAAAATCTCTCTGGATCTCCTGCTCTATCTCATGCCTCTCTCTCTCTCTCTCTCTCTCTCTCTCTCTCTCTCTCTCTCTCTCTTTCTCTCTCTCTGTTTGTGTGTGTGTGTGTGTGTGTGTGTATGACTGTTCCTGTGGGTTTGTGTGTTTATTACATGAGTGTGGATGTGCTGTGCTCACTGATGGAGAGCATGGTAAGGCCATAGGTCAATACAGATTGTCTTTATGACTCTCTACCTTATTTTACTTATTTTTTAGATAGGTTTTCTATGAACCTGAAGTTTGCTTATGAACTATGCATGCTTGTCCAGCAAGCTGCTGTGAGTCTTCTATCTTCTATTACTACTATGCCTGACTTTATAGGTTTCCAGATAATTTAACTCAGGCTCCAATGATTGACACACAAGTACTTTAACTACTAAGCCAACTCTCCATTCAAGAGACTATTTGGCATTTATTGTAAATATAGAAATAATGGTATGGATTTAACCATATTTAGAGTTTGAGAACATATTCTAAGTGTGTTCTCAACTGTCACTCACAAAATTACTACTTTTATTTTGATTGAAAAAAAAATAGACTAGCTCCCTACTTTTTTCTTCGTAGTATTAGTAGTGGCTACTTCAAAAAGCAAACATAAACAAGGTTTACAGAATTAATGGGAAATTAAGATTCAGGGAAAATCAACAGCATAAACACTGAAGAGTTAAGAATACCTAAGCAATCATAGCTAAGATAATCTTGTGCAGAGCAAAAGTTACCATATGCCATAAGCTGGCAAGAATTCTTAAACAGCATATTTAACAAAATGCTAAAAGCAGAGTACAGACTTGAGACTGAAAAACCCTGGTGAGTTGTATTTTGGGGATTCCCCACACAGGTTCAGGCTTTTCCTCCAGATCCCTCACCAGATTCTAAAGAAAGATACAGAGAACACATCTCAGGGAGTAGTGCAGTAAAAGCAGAAAAGTAGCCACTCTCAAACCTACTTGAACATAATCCTGACTCTTTGGGAAAGGATTCCACCAGAGAACAACAGAGAAAATTGGGCTAGGTTTCAGATTTAAATACCACATCAGATTCTAGTCTTATTGCTTCCACTTAGGAAAATAAATAAGCCTGTTTTTTTGCTGAGAGTTGGTAAGGGAATTGGCTAATAGCTGAGGTGATTTTTGCATTATCTGTAGGTATAGCCTACACTATAGTGAGCCAGGCTATACCTCACTCTCAACCAGATTCCACAACCAGGACCAGAAATACCTAATAGTCTAGGAAGCAGTTGTATTCTCTGCATGGTCATGTACCCACTGAAGCTTCCACAACCAGGACCATAAGTGACTAATAGCCCAGATGACCTCTACTACTGTCTATATCACCAAGCAAACACACTCAATTCTCCCAAGGCCCTTAAGACAACACATGTAGCCAGCCTATCTATAGAACCCACCTTCATGGAAAAAGTGAAATGTAGACTTCTAGTGTAATCGCTCCTTACACAGAACACAGGGTTATATAACACCAGGAAAGTCTTTTCAAAGATTATATTGTACTTAAATATGCCTAAAATAAACTCCTTAGTGTCAGACTGTAGAAGTTTGAACCAACTCTGACTACTGAGTTGTGATGAACTAAATGTCCTTCCTGCCTCACATGGATCATTATTCTTCCAGCCTTGGATGTTTCAAGAGACCAAACATTAATAGTAATAATAAATACTTAAAAGAGAAAAATGAATACACATTCCCATTATGATATGAAAAGGGAGCAAGCACATTAGTGGTTTTTGGGGCTTTGATCAAGGAGGAGTTTTACTCAATCACTAAAGAGAGAAATATATGACATAATTTACATTCACACTTCCTAATTAGAGAGTTTTCTGTCTTTGTTAGCCTACTTTCTAAAACTACTGGCAAGCTAAAAACATTGGGAATATGATAAAGATTACAGTTTAGATATATGTGTTAACAACTCCAGGTGCTTGTAGAATATTCATGATACAGGGAATATAACTAAGGGTCAGAATTATTAATAGTATTCAATTTCATAAACCTCACTAGTTGCATGATGTTACCAAGATTCAAAATATTATTCTGAGGATATATGGTTAAGACCTTTGTATGGTTGTAGCTAGAGTTTTCCTGCCTGGCCCACAGTCAGGACAAATCTCTCTCACCTGCCAGTCCCACAGCCACTCAGACCCAACCAAGTAAACACAGAGACTTGTATTGGTTACAAACTGTATGGCCATGGCAGGCTTCTTGCTAACTGTTCTTACAGCTTAAATTAATCCATTTCTATAAATCTATGCCTTGCCACATGGCTCGTGGCTTACCGGCACCTTCACATGCTGTTTCTCATCATGGCGGCTGGCAGTGTCTCTCTGACTCAGCCTTCCACTTCCCAGCTTTATTCTCCTCCTTGTCCCGCCTATACTTCCTGCCTAGCCAATGGCCAATCAGTGTTTTATTTAATGACTAATCAGCAACACATTTGCCATACAGAACATCCCACAGCATATGGTGATATTTTATTTGTACTAAAATGTTATTTGTATGTTAATAAATAAAGTTTCTTGGGGTCAGAGCTATTAGCAAGCCATAGGAAAGCCAGGTAGTGGTGGCGCACTCCTTTAATCCTAGCACTTGGTAGGCAGAGCTAGGTAAGTCTCTGTGTGTTCAGGGATACAGCCAGCATTGGATACACATGCCTTTAATCTCAATACCAATCATAGAAGACCTATACAGAAGACCTGTCTGTACAGACAGGCAGTGACGAGGCGGTCATGTGGTTGGGTTTACAACCAATGAGAAAGAAGAACAGAAAGTCTATATAAAGACTTTAACACAGGAAGTAGCTCTCTTTCGGAGAGGTAGGACTACCGCAGGAGGAAGGGTAAGGTTTAGCTCCTAGCTCTGACCTCTTGGCTTTCTTCTTTGCATTGGTTCTGTGTTTCTTATTTAATAAGATGGTTGGTTACATCTACATCTTTATGAAACAGAGAAACTAAAACCATTCTCTAATTATTTATATTCAGATGTCTGATTGTCATTTGTAAAATGATAAAATATTTTTCAATACAATGACAGAGTAAGAAAAGAAAATTCTCATGGAAGTGAAGAGAAAAAGAACTAATAAAGAACAATTTGAGAAACAATTACAGTAAGTGTGTAGTTTTGATAAAATAGTCTTCTTTATTCTGAACAACCATGCAAACAATATAAATAGCCCAAACAATGTTAAATGTTTATTTTCAATGACATTTCCTACTTGAAGAAACATAAACATGATATCCACTAACACTATCTTAACATGTTATAGGGAGTTCTATTCAATAAAAAAAAATCAGGGAAGTATAGTTGTCTGTACACCAGCTCTATATCCTTTCAATAGCAAGTTCTTATTTCCTGAACCAGAGGATTCAGAAAAGCAAGCTACAAATTCTGATATGTATATCTACTGACATTTAAATGCCTTTGATTTTTATTTCTGTGTCTCAGTCTGTTAGGTTACTACTTTTTTTTAATTTTTACTATGTGTTATTCATCTGTATTCACTCAGTTTTCAATAGCTGAGGGTGCATTTCTGTGAGCCTGTAGTGTACTGTTTTTCTGTTTTATATTTCTCTATTAAGTAAACTTTAATTTATTTTTGTATTGTTCCATTGTAGCCAAAGGTTTTTCTGAGTCCTGCCTGTTCCTGAAGGCACTTATACAATGATCATTCAGAGGCTTAATATTAAGTATAACTGTTTGGCCAATAGCTCAAGCATATTATTGCCTAGCTCTTAGATTTAAATCAACCTAGTTCTATTGATCTACATTTTGCCATGTGGCTGAGGCATTATCGGTCTGCTGGCATCTTCCTCTCTGGGCAGCTGCATGGCGTCTCCCCAACTCTATCTTTCCTCTTGCCATATCTCTGCTTCTGTTTCTATCCTTCCTCTTGCTGTATCTCTGCTTCTGTTTGCGTCCTGGCTCCATCCTGCCTTGCCATAGGCTAAAGCAGCTTTATTTATTAGCCAATGTGAGCAATACACATTCAGAACAACAGAAAGATATTCTATATCATTCCATTTAAATAAAGGAATTATTTTTTAGCCTTGATGGTGAAATAGTAACATATTTCTATAGGGTATAAGTGATTACTAAATATGCCTGGGTCTTACAAAAGATGTCTTATAGATGGTAAAATCAATATTTTTTTTCTAAATATTGCCTAACATATTTCAGATTTTCCAGGATTATATGGTTTAACAAGCAAATGATGGGGGAATGAAGTACTGTGGGATGTCTTTCTGTATATTGTGGATATGTGTTGCTTTGATTGGTTGATAAAGAAAATGCTGATTGGCCAATAGCCAGGCAGGAAGTATAGGCAGAGCTAATAGCCAAGGAGAATGTTGGGAAGAGGAAGGCTGAGTCAGGAGTCACCAGCCAGACACAGAGGAAGCAAGATGACAAGGCAGAACTGAGAAAAGGTACCAAGCCAAGTGGCTAAACATAAATAAGAATTATGGGGTAATTTAAGTGTAAGAGCTAGTCAATAATAAGCCTGAGCTAATGGTCAAGCAGTTATAATTAATATAAGCTTCTGAGTGATTATTTTATAAGCAGTTGAGGGACCGCACGGCTGGGCAGGACACAGAAAAACTTCCAGCTACAAGCAAATCTGTGTCACTCATGACACTGAAATGTTTTAATGTATTTCTTGAATTGATACAAATGGCTACATCATAGTTAACTCAGCATTTCTGATTATGAGAGGGCTCAACAGCTTTTATGAGTATAGATCATTAATAGCACCTCAAATTTCTTTCAAACATTATGTATATTTTGCATGCATTGAACTCTTTGTAACACATAAAGCATTCTTATTGAAACAATTTAAGCAATTTCTTATTGACAATTAAAAATCAAAACTAAGTGCCCCATAGTCAAGGGTATAGACAAAAAGAATTCCATTAGTGTTCATATATGATGTCAGAGAGCCTACATTGTAAAACAAAGTATGTTAGTAGATATAAAATTCATATTGTAGTTTTATGTCCTATAGTTCCAGTTTCATAGTGATCTGAACCAGAGGACTCAGATATGCAAACTATAAATTCTGGTATGCATATCTACTCACATTTAAATGCTTTTGACTTTTATTTCTATGTCTCAGTCTGTTAGGTTCCTTTTTAAAAAAATTTTACTGTGTGAACCAAATGCCTAAATCTACATTCATATCCTTAATGTATTCTTCAGTCTATACATGTTTAACAAATAGAAACATAGAGAAAACACAGGGGTGCATAAAATATTTTGGAAAGTTATCCTTATTGATTATGAATAGATTTTTTTGGGGGGGGAGTAAATAAAACCGAATTTCAATAGTAGGCATTGTTTTATGAAGGTAAATAGTATTTGTATAGCATAAGAATATTTATTGCTGATAATTTTATGAGGCAGTGGGCTTCCTAGAAATGTTGCAGGCAGGAAAGTCCATCTTTTCCACAGAGGAATGTTATTTATATGTTTACCGTTTATTAGATAATTTCAAATTTTGCTGCTACTGCCCTATGATATGTGAAAATCATGCCAGTATTTAAGATATTTATTTTCTAGGTTTCAAGAATAAATTTACCACATATTCTCTTCTTCTTCTTCTTCTTCTTCTTCTTCTTCTTCTTCTTCTTCTTCTTCTTCCTCTTGGTTTTTTTTTTTTTTTTTTGAGACAGGGTTTCTCTGTGTAGCTTTACACCTTTCCTGGAACTCACTCTATAGCCTAGGCTGACCTCGACTATATATATATATATATATATATATATATATATATATATATATATATATATATATATAACAAAATAGTAAGAAACTCACAAACTAATATTTAGTGATTCCAAAGCATCCTTGGTTAAACTAGAAAATGATGTTTAAACAAGTCATAAACTCATTCCATCTCGTCAGGCTATGAAGATCTTATCTGAGCCAGAGTGAGAGAAAGGGAAGAGGTGAGAGGGGTGGGAAATTAGTGAGCATGTGTCCGAGTAGCCAATTAAAACATCCAAACAAAGAAAAGAATTAATCACAAAGTGAGCAATGAAGATAGAATAGTAATTTTTAAAGCTGGGGAAGACCATGATTTTGCCAATTGTTTTCTAATGGAAAAGCACATCAATGGATGTTCTGCTGGATTAACAGACATAGGAGTCATGTTAATGTTTCAGAAGAACAATGGTCCAGGATGGAATGAAAAAGGTAGTAGAGGTAAGGTTATAATTAAAAAAGCCAGTGTATTTTCAAATTTCTCTTCCTTTTTTCCTATACCCTACTTCAGAAGGAACTCTCTGTACATAAATATGAAGACCTCTGGCCAAGATCTGATATTATGAGAAATGAAAGCTATAGGTAAGAGATATAAGTGTCTACATGCTGACCATGTGGAAGGAACTGTTCTGAATCCTGTACTGTACCCACACAGAACCTAACATGGGGAGGACTGCTTCCCACTGTGCCTGTTATGAAAACGTTTATAACTTCTGTTGTTGGACATAAGAAACTACAAAGAGAAATCTACCTAGGACTCTGAATACCTATAGGAAATTTACTCAGTAAGAGTAAGAATTTTTATCCAAAATTGGACCACAGTTACTTTTATAATACTTAAGGAGCACATATCAAATCAATTTCCTTGTTTAAAGATTAGTTAATTGTGACATTCAGCTTGTTGAAATGCCATATGTTCTGAAATGTCTATCTATACTTAACTAAAACTTAACCATGGAAGCTGAAAAGAAAAACAGAACAGAATGTTATATTGGCAGAAATGTAAAAGATTCCTAAATAGAAATGTTCAGGGATATATGCTCCATTATATAATTTTAGATTTGAATATCATCTGATATATGAAAGCCAACGAATTGATATTAAATAAGAGCACATATCCTTATAAGTAGAATTTTTTAAAGTTTCTCAAGGCTCACAAATTTTATAATGGTGGATCAGGAATTAAAATATAAAGCTGCTATTTTAAAAGCACATTATCCATCCTGTGTAATACATTACTCTGAAATCAGGATATGTATCACTTAGTGTTACAGAAATATCACAAAATGATTCTTAACAATAGAACATGGAGTAAAAATTTTTCTACAAAGTAAGGTAGATGTTTTTAATGGAAACATGATAGCTAAGATAAAAATATTAATGTATAATGCTCAGAAATAGTTGGCATAATCCATTAGCAGATATTAAAGAGACTGTTTCTATTATAGGTTATATTCTTAGTGCACTGATATTTATCTATTGTGTGTCTCCATTTATTGAGATATTTATGATTTCTTCACCAAATATCCTAAGCTATGTGTCTCAAAACAAAAACATATTTTCAAAAATACTGAAAAAGAATTCTTAAATTACAATTCAACAGTGGCCATACTCTGCATTCCCTTTTACATTGAAGAGAAGTTCTTTCCCACTTGAGTTCTTGTGGTCTTTCTATTAGATTGGCTCCATATCCTATGACTTTATTTAAATTCAACATCAGACTATAAGAATGTCTTGAATATTGTCATACCAGAGGTCAAGCCTTCTCGAATACATTTTGCTGCAACATAGTTTAGCACATATCATTTATCATCAGTAAAGTCATGGACATGGCCACTGGAAGTATTTTTACTTCCTCCTTGCAAAGAAGATTGCCCCAAATATTCAAATTTATAATCCATATTTTGAGTTTTAAAAGTTGAACATGAAGAGCTGGCTCATCATTCCAGAGAAGTCACTGATCTTGCTGAAGACCACAGTTCAGTTCCCAGTACTGATATGAGACAGTTCATAAACTCCCCTAACTCTGGCTTGAGGGGACCTGACACCATCTCCTAGCTTTTGCTGGCATCTGCACTGAAATGCATGTGTGCACATTTGTACATGTGTACACACACACACACACACACACACACACACACACACACACACACAAACACACACACACACTTATAACAAACTTTTAAAAATTAGCCTACATATAAAGACAATGCATAGTTACATTTGAGAGGACAAAGAGTTAATAAAAATTTTAAGTACTACTTTCATTCTTTTGATTTCTCATTTCAAACTTATATACAATAAACTTTCCTGTATCTTCCAAACAGCTTGATCATAATTTACCTCCTTTCTACATACTTATTTTTGCATTTAAATGTTGAAATTCTTTTGTTATTTTTTTATTTCTTAGAAGCCCCTACAGGACTGGCCTAGGCCCTCTGGGTACGGAAGATGGTTGATTGGCTTGAACTGTTTGGGGAGCACCCAGGCAGGGGGATCGGGATCTGTCCTGGTGCATGAGCAGGCTTTTGGGATTCTGATGCCTGTGGTGTGGTGCCTTGTGCAGCCTTGGTACAGTGGGAAGGGGCTTGGACCTGCCTAGGCTCAGTGTGCCAGGCTCTGGTGACTTGCCATGGGAAACCTTGATTTGGGGGATGTGGGGATGTGGGGTGGCATGGGAGGGAGAGCTGGGAGATGGGAGGAAGGAGGAGGGAGGATCTGTGGGTGGTATGTAGAGTGAGTACTTAGACTTTCTGGACAATGAGACATATCTGCCCCTGGCAGCACCAGTTTACTTCAAAGAGAAAGATGGGCATCGAAGACACTCCATATGGAGTTAATCTTCTTCTTGGCAAAAATAGTCATTTGGGCAAGAAACTATTCTTGCCTGGACTGCTTGGCAAAATTTTGTATTGACTAGACATGCAGGACTCTTATGAAAGTTACCACTGAACTTTTCAAGGTGAGATGTTCCTTCAGGTTCATGCTTCACAGAAGAGACTACCAGACATTCTACAGGACACAGAGAAAAGTGAATGATAGACTCTAGGCCTGTAGGCTAAAGAATGGATGGCCCAACATTGCAGAACTTTGGGTGACTGTCCAGGCAGCCAGCTGTCTCTGTCATTCTAGATTTTTGGAAGTTGTTTACAATGCATTTCCTGTTTATGTAGGTAATATTATATCCTTCTGAGGTCTTTGATGTAGTTGAAGACTAGATAGTTATAATTATGGCTTTCCTTTTTTATGATAAAAGATAAGTTAGCTATGAAACCTTAGACTCACAAATATAAGATAAATAGAATATTTTCTTTGAATTTGCCAAATACAAATAGACTAGATATTGTAACTGTAATTTTTGCTTGATAACTTTTGTTTTATGTAATTTTACTGTGTTAAAGTTAAAGCCTTCCTTTTTGATTAGACAGAAAAGGGGAAGTGCTGTGGTATATTCTGTATGCTGTGAATATGTGTTGCTCTGATTGGTTGGTAAATAAAATGCTGATAGGCCAGTAGCCAGACAGGAAGTACAGACAGGATAAGCAGACAAGGAGAATTCTGGGAAGAGAAAGGCTGAGGTAGGAGACATCAGTCCGTCATTCAGGGAGCAACATGTAATGGCACACAGGTAAAGACACGGAACACATGGCGACATATAATTAATAGAAATAGGCTGAGTTTAAGTGTAAGAGCTAGTCAGTAGGAAGCCTAAGCTAATGGCCAAGCAGTTTTAATTGATATAAGCCTCTGTGTGTTTACTTGGGTCTGAGCATCTGTGGACCGGGCAGGACACAGGAAAACTTCAGCTACACAGGTGAGTCTATTAAATGGTAATAAGGATTAAGATATAAATTGAGGAAATACACTCACAAATACAGAACTGAGTAAACAACTGAAGTCATCTTCCGTTCTGAGCAGGTTATATGTAGGAATATATATATATATATATACATATATATATATACATATATATGTATATATATATATGTAACAACAATTAATGAAAAAGAAGAGGACATGAATTTGAAAGGGATCAAAGAGGAGTATATGAGAGGGTTTAGAGGAGGAAAGGGAAGTGAAAATGTTAAATTAAAATAAAATAGGGAAGGTCGGTATCATCTACTCTTAACTTATATGAACAGAATCTAAAAGCAGGTCTTCCATATGCTAGAAACACTGGACAAAGGTGAAGAAGAACAAATAACTCAAATCCACGCAAAATGAGTGGCGGAGAGGAGAGTATATGGGGCATATTCATTCCTTTTAAAAAATACATTATGAGAAAAAAATAGAACATGATTCAATTGGTAAAAACAGTCCTAGATTGTCTGAAACATAGTACTATTTAAATGTTAGCATTATCAGAAATATCCTTATTTTGATTATTTGCTATTTTTATAAATTCAATTTTATATTAACCAAAATCTCAACATATATATTTTATGATATTAACACATGGACATTAAATCTTTTGGAAAGGTTAAAGTATTAATATTTTAATAAAAATGGTGATAAAGACATTGCTATAAATGCCATTAAATTGCATAAGAATATAGTCATGGAAGGTGTTCTTTTTATCAAAGTATTGTATATATTTTTTATCTGAGATGGCATTATGATTTCCATTATCTGTGATATTTCAATATGGTTTCTAGTAATGACAAAATATTTATCCTTGAGACATATTCATTTTGTTTGATTAGAAGTTTCTGCCAGGTACTAGTATTGCCTTATTTAGCTTTATAATTCCAAATGTCACACACTATCTACAAATAGATCATCTGCCATAACTGTTTTTAATTAAAAAGTAAGAGAAAATAATTAATTTAAAAGATTAATAGCTATATAACTAGACTTAGTCATTAATTCTTTGCCAAGGTTAACAGATTATTGATATTATACAAGTAATTGAGGAAAATATATTTAGAATTGTGTTTATTTTTATTGAAGAAATGCCTAGAAAAATCTCACTCTTTTTTTCATTAATTTATTTTACATACCAACCACAGCTTCCCCCCTTCTCTCCTCCTGTTCCCACTTCCACCTCCCTTATATCCACCCCATCCACTCCTCCTCCCTCTCCATTCAGATGAGGTAAAGTGTCCCTTGGGAATCAACAAAGCCTGACATATCAAGTTGCAGCAGGAACAAGCTCCTCCCCACTGCATCAAGACTGAACAAGGCATCCCACCATAGAGAATAGGTTCCAAAGACCCAGCTCATGCATCAGGGACAAGTCCTTGTCCCACTACTATGGGTCCTACAAAAGACCAATTTACACAACTATCACCCAGATTCAGAAGGCCTAGGTCGGTCCCATGTGGGCTCCCTAGTTGTCTGTCCAGCTTGAACTTCCATAAGCTCAGGTCAGTTGTCTCTGTGGGTTTTCTCATCATGATCTGAATGCCCCCTGGCTCATATAACCCCTTCACCCTCTCTTCAACTAGACTCCCAGAGCTCGGCCCTATTCTTGTCTGTGGCTCTCTGCTTTTGTTTCCATCAGGTATAGGATGAAGGCTCTTTGATGTCAATTAGGGTAGTCACTAATCTGATTCCAGGGGAAGGCCAGTATGGGCACCCTCTCCACTATTGCTAGGAGTCTTAGCCGGAGTCATTCTTGTGGTTTCCTGGGAATTTCACTGGCACCAGGGTCTCCCTGTCCCCATATGGTGCACCTTTAGTTCCAGCATTTGGAAGGCAGAAGCAGGCAGATCTCTGTGAGTTCAAGGCCAGCTTGGTCTACAGATCGAGTTCCAGGACAGCTAGAGCTACACACAGAGAAACCCTGTTTTGAAAAACAAAACAAAAACAAACCTCACTCTTATTGTGAGTGTTCTTAAAAACCAATATTCTCCTTGGCATGAAGAGGAATTAAACCTTACAGTGTAAATTCATTATGAGTGTTAAAATTTCATGTCTTGATTAAGCAACAGATACCTAGATCAGATTTTTTTAAAATCTCTTGTAGAGGAGACTACAGCAGACTTCTGAATGGGAATGAGAATATAACACAGTCATCTCAGTGGCAGACTACAACAAACGAAGAACTAACTTGGGAAGTGGCCTACTGTAAAAAGATAGTATATTCAACTGTAGGGAAACCAGACTCAGTAGCAGAGGTTAACACAGCAGGCTAAGCCTTGCTCAATGGCATCTGGGCTGCCAACTCTCCAGATGATTCCTGTTTGTATACTGTGTTTAATGTCACATAAGTTTACTCATGAGATCTTCTGAAAATTAACTTTGGTTAATCTCCTTAATTTTCAGGCATGAATTGGTGAGATGGTAACAAACAAGAGCAGTTGTTTCAGATTGTTACCTGAAATGACTGATAGTATTTTCCCCAATTTAGCTTAATCTACAATATCATACAATATACATTTTATTGTGTTTAGCAAATTTTTCAGAGTAGTGTGTCTGGTTAAGAATTTGCATTTATTTAATTTACTGTCCTTTAAATAAAATGATGAAGAAACTTGCCCTTACAAGGAGGAGGAGGAAGAAGAAGAGGAAGAAGAAGAGGAGGAGGAGGAGAAGGAGGAGAAAGAGGAAGAGGAAGAAGAAGAAGAAAAAGAAGAAGAAGAAGAAGAAGAAGAAGAAGAAGAAGAAGAAGAAGAAGAAGAAGAAGAAGAAGAAGAAGAAGAAGAATATTCATTTTGGTTCTGATTTTGTCAGTTTTTGACAGGTTGAGAAAGATACTGAAGTTATTGAATGGAAATCACAAGGTAGTTCTCTGAACTATTTGCAGTTCCTTGGGAGCCTAACATATTTTAAAATTCCAAGTTAGAAAAGGGACAATCAAAGGAGTGACAGGATTCTCACATCTAAAAAAATTAAGTTAGCTAAAGTGAGTACAGCCATTTAAATAATAAATAAACACCAATTTGGAATGTAATATTTTTACATGTATTTTTCATCTGATTAGTTGTCAGTTTACATCATTTTAAATGTACCTAATTTTGTACTTTATCAAAATGACTTGATGATTTGTTTTGTACGTCTCATAATTGTAGAAGTGTCTTCAATGAATGTGCATATATGTGTGTGTATGGATGTTATAGAGCTGGTCATATCATTATTACAAAAATTCAAATATGTTGATGGAGTTTTCCTTTTCTGACCACCTGCTCCCAAATAACTATCAGGTGCTTTCCAAATTTCTGACTCAGAGATGTAATATAAATTATAAATGCTCAGTCAATAGCTCAGGATTGTTACTAATTAACTCTTACAACTCAATCCATTTCATTAATCTGTCTGGCTAGCAATTCCTCTAATTCTACCCTTCCTTATCCCAACATTCTCAGTTTGACTTTCCTGCCTAACTTTATCTTCTTTGGCTTTTGGCCAGTCAACGTATTTGTTAAACCAATCATAGAGACATATATTCACACAGTGTACAGAAAGAAGAACTATTCCACAGCATTCCCCTCTTGTTTCTAATTAAAAGGGAAGGTTTTAAACTTTAACAGTAAAATTATATAAAACAAAACCAATTATCAAGTAAGAATTACAGTTACAATATCCAAACTATTTGAATTTGGCAAAATTAGAGAAAATGCACTATTATCTATCTTATCTTGGTGAGTCTAAAGTTTTTACCTAGTTTTCTTCCTATTATAACTAAGGAAAATTATAAGTTTAACTGTTTAGTCTTTAAATCCATCAAAGACACCCAAAAGATGAAATATTATCTAATGACAGGGACATCAGACTGCCTGGACAGTCACGCAAAGTTCCTTTGTAACATTGGGGCATCCAACTGTGACCTACAGGGCTTGCATATCTGACAGACTTTCTTGTGAAGTAGGGAATTTTGAAGAACTGTCCTACTTTGTCTTGGCAAAGTTTAGTAATTACCTTTCTTGTGTTCTACTGGTCCAGTTTGGACAGTACATTGTCAGCAATTAAGGCAAGGGCACTTTCTTTGCCCACATGGCTGGCTTTTGCCATAAAAAAAACAAACTTCATATGGAGTTTCTAACATGACTATAATTTTGACAATTATATATGACTATTAAACTGTATTTCTTAATTATACATTACACTTTTAAATGAGCTGCATAGACACACTACTCCAAACTGGAGTAGAAACATACATATGTATAACAAAATTAACTTTCAATTTGTATCAATAAACCAAAATTCAAACCAATGTAAAATATTTAAGATTAATAATTGTTTTTTTTAGTTTAAAAGTAGATTCAACAATCTACACTTTCATCCAATCATTTCTATATTTCATCTTTTTCTATGCCAAAAGAGATCTTTGAATCTAATATCCTTTGTTCAGCTTTGTTTCCTGACAATCACCAATACAACTTCTAAAAAAAAAAAAAAAAAAAAAGACAACAAACATTTATTTTGGGATTGGGGGGGCATAGTTCTCTACACTACTTCCTTTTGTCTGTGGGCACTGTTATCTTTTGGGGAATCTGAGAAAATTAGGATGACAATGAAGTCTCAGTTGGAGTATTCTGTGAGGCTGGACCATCTCAGTCAGCAGCATTGGGGCTGTTTTGGATGCTGGATCACTTGAACCATTGGATTTCATTGGTGTCTGGTCCCCTTGCTCTGAAAATACATAAACTTTTAAAGGTCACATGCATGTCTACATTAATACAAACATAGACTGTGCATTGTACATAAGTCAGCCAAAGGTGTTTTTTGTTAGATATTTGAGCAGGTAAAATACATATCACGTGTCTTGTAGTTCTTTTAGGTTTATTTCTTTTTGTTTGTAGCCAGGATTTTCAGCGGGGTCTTCCTTGAGCAAACCTGATTTTCTTTAACTCAGAATAAATCCACAGTCTTTCATTTCCTGTGGAAATAAAAGCATAATCTCCCCCAAAGCAATACACCTTTTAACTTAAATTTTGAAGTCAAGATGTTTTCAAAATATATAGGTTGGTTTAATTTAGCACTCCTCACAATCCAGTGTGTCCTAGTAGCCAAAAAAATTCAAAGATAATACAATAGCATACAGGATCCAGACTCTGTGTAGTTTTCATCTTTGCACTTTTTTTTAAGGACTTTACCCGATTGCCATGCAAATAGGCTGGACACTGTTAATGTAATTTTTACCTGTATATATTTGTATATAGTTACTGTACTTATTGTATATTGATTTTCTAGGTTAGTTGAAACCTTCACTTTTTAATTAGACATAAAAGGAAAAATGTTGTGTGATATTGTGATTGTGTTCTGACAATTAAAACTTGCTTGGAGTCAGAGGACAGAGCAATGCAGAAGGACTGTTACCTTAAATATCATACATAATTAGGTATAGTTAATTCAATTTAGACTATCTTCATATTCATAGAAAGATTCATAACTATTCACCATGTTACATATACCTTGTGTTTAATTTAGATTCTGGTACTGCCTTTTAGAATGATCAGAATTTAAAGTTTGAAACAGTTATATACCTTACATTTCTTTTTAAATCTCATCAACTTTACCAAAAATTTCTAAGTGCAATATAAAAAATATTTTGTGTTCCTTTTTGTTTGCTTCATGTTTTAGTTACAGAGTTTTTAAAAATGCTTTACAATAAGCAATTAAATATCTTTTCAGTTCAAAAATACAAACAAACTAACATTACAGATGTTGAAATTAAAGCTTAGTAAATATTTGTCATTTTATGTAAAAAGGATGAATAATATAGCTATATAACACCAAATATTCTTCAAGCATGTATAATAAAGTGGAGTTTTAAAGAGTCAGTTTATTTCACCTAAAATATTCAGATTTTGTTATTATAAGTATTCTGTTTCTTGTATTTTTACTTTCTTAAGGAGAATATTATTTTAAATGTTCTTAAAATTAAAATTTTAAAATATTATCAAGAAAATTATTTAAGGAATGAGGGAGATAGATCAGCACCTAAGAGCACTGACTGCTTTTCCATACCATTTGGCTTTAAATCTCAGCACCTACATTGTGGCTCACAACCATTTGTAACTCAAGACTCAGGGTCTCTGATGCCCTCTTCTGCCTATAGAGACACAAGGCACACAGGTGGTACACAGGCATAGATGCAGACAAAACACTAAGAAGTAAATACTTAGAACAAATTATTTTGATATATGTATGAGAAGAAATGTAATTGATAGATATAATACATAAAGGGGAATTGTGGTTTGTACTGTACCGTTCTCGAGAAAATGACTTAACTTCACGCTTTTGAGGGTTGATTGATACCTTAAGAAAAGAAGTAGTAAATGTGTAATAGGCAGTGGAAATACAAAATGCTGATGCTCTTTCTGAATTGGCTGTTAAAGTTTTACTTTTAGGGCAATATTAACCTGATTACTAATGTCAAGCTTGCCAAAGTAATCTTGCTTTTGATGTTTAATATATAGATTTAAATAGTTTAATATTTTTATCGTACATGTATTTTATTTTTTATTATTTTATATGTTTAATTTTATTTACTTTTATTATTTTATTTATTTTATTAGTGATTTTTTGAGTTTCAAGTTAAAAATAAACATGTAAAAAGAACTAACAAAAAATGTAGTCAATGATTTTGAAAGACAGTAATGAATATGTATGGCAGGTTTCACAGGGCGGAAAGGGATTGGGAATGTTGTAATTATATGATAATCTCAAAAGATAAAATAAGTTATTAAAATAGTTTTGAACAACATGATATGATCATATCCTCTTCTATATCATCCCAGATATACTGCCTTCTCTTTCTAAAGTTTATGTCATTTTTTTCTCTTTGAAAATTTAGAGATTATGCATATAATTACAATATTCTTTATTCCCTTTCATCACTCCAAGACCAAATTGTGTTGCCCAAATATCCTTGGAAGTATGCTCTTCCACTGGAAAGTAGTCAACTAAAGAGAGTATACACTCTTACCTAATACTAGTAATTCTTTTCCAGAAGCTAACACATGCCATTACTCCTTGGCTAGAGGAGGGATTGTGTGTTTAAAACTCCAGTATGCTCTCCATGCTGACATTTTGTCTGTCTTGGGCTTGTACTGTTTTTATTCCTGCTGTCATAACCACAGTAAGTTCATATGTGCAGCTGGCTGTTGCATTCAAAGGACACTGTTTCGATATAGTTATCCATCAGCTCATGTTCTCACACGTTTTCTGCTCCCTCTTCCAAAATAACCCCAGACCCTTAAGACTAGATTTGGTTGTAAATGCTTTACTTACAGTTAAAAATTCTGTACTTTCTTATTCTCTGTACCTTAATGAGTTTTAAGTACTATGTTAGTCTCTTGTAGATGAAATTCTAAACAGTTTTACAAATAAGAAACACAGAGCCAAATTCAGGGGTGAAAGCCGTAGAGATCAGAGAAATAGTGAGAGTCACCAGCTAACCTTTGCTCACCACAATGTTGTAGCTTCCCAAGAGAACTAGATTCTTCCTGTCTAACCTGCGCCTTTATTGCTTTGCTGTTCTGCCTTCTCATTGGCTCTTAGCCCAGCCACCTCACTTTCTCATCACTGCCTGTCTGTACAGACCTCCAGGTGTCTATGCTTGGTACTGGGATTAAAGATGTGTGTCACCACACTTGGCTGTGTCCTTGAAAGCACAGAGACTCTGCCTGCTATTTCATCAGATTAAGGGCATGTGTTACCATCTCCTAACTTTTGTTTATGGCTGACTATGACCTTTGATCTCCAGGCACACTTTATTTATTAACATACAAATAAAATATCACCACAGTCTCCATCTGCTGAAATGGAAGCTTCTCAGATAAAAGTTTAGAGATACATTGTCAGTGGATATAACAGGAAGTCTCTAGGTGTTTGTTGGATTCTATGCCCATTACACACAACAGATTACAGATAGACCAATAACTTCAGACTAGAGACAAGTGGAAGACACAGAGAGAAGTGGAGAACTCAAATTTAGTCTCATACTTTTTCAAATAGACCCAAGAGGAAATGCTTTGTTTTAATCCCTTTTATAAAATATCAATGCATTTGTGTGGCTTTACGTTATCTTTAAGAAGTTAAATGATTTTTAAAAACTGTGATATTTCTTGGTAACATTGTAATTATTCTTTAGATATTGTCAACAAAGACTACTTCTTTCAAAAGTGCCATCAGCAACAAAAGAACACTCTCTAGAAAATAATAATCCATGCAGGGCAATTGATTTATATGAACACTTGGGTATAATTCAGTAAGATCTGTGTGCTCAATGGATTTTGTGTTTGTCATGCCTGGACCACATTGCAGACACAATTGCATTTGGCAGAAGTCCCATAAAAAAGCACCTTAAAGACTATAATTATCATGCTTTTATCTATATACTAGTTGACATTACATTTTAATAATTTATTTATCATATTTCACTTCACTGATTCACCTTCAGAATGTGCATTGAAACTCACTGCATTGCAACATTACTTTGTTACACCAATTATTTATATTCAAAATTAAGTTGTTACTAACCTAAAATTTAACAAAATATAGTAAGTCGTAGGCCTTACATGTGGCTAATTTATAGAGAGGGGTTTTTACTTTAAGAAATAGGCTCTTACCTCCTCAAATCTAAGCTTATCAGCATGTGTAAGCGAGGATGGTTTTCTGAAGTGTTACAAACTGAACAACTTTTACAACTGTGTTGACAAGCACTTTCCTCCCCTGACATTTTGCTATTTCAGGAAAAGATGCAAAATGTGGTTTTTTTTAGAACCACTTAAACTTGAAAGGGCAGAGTTTAAAAAAATAAAATATAAGGAATAAATCAATTCTGATAAAATATTAATCAGAAGATTTCTTTGAAGTAAAATATTTTGTAGAAACAGATATAAAATTGCTTTGACCTTTCACGTACAATAGAGAGCAAGCAATTGCTCTTTCATCAATAGAATGTCTCATCCGTATTTGACAGAATAACTAGGGAATATGAGTGAATCTTAGCTAATACATTTAGAACTGAGTCTCAGAGTTTAAATGTAGATCAAGGGTAATCACCATTTGCATAATAGTTTTTTCTCAATCTAAAATGGGAAACTTACTCATATATTTCATAATAACAAAAGCAATAGATCTGCAAGGTATTATTCATTTCCATAATTTTGACAGTAACCTGGCATGATATTTTATATTTAATTGACAATAGACAATTAATGATAAAAGAGAGTATATTGTTAGTTAAAATAATAACTAGGTACTTGTGATCAGTAAACCACATAAAATTTTACTTCTCATGGCATCTCTGAATTCAAGTTCTCTGTAAGTCAAATTTAAGGAGAAAGTTTAGCATATAACATTCATTGAATATGAGGAAGATGTACATAATTTACTATACTCCTAATTATTTTTTAACTATGCTCCTATTTATTATTTTTACCATGCTATAAATTATATTAAAAAAAACTTTAAAAAACAAGATGTGGAGACTCCACAGCCCCACATTATGCATAGAAAGAGTCCTTAGAACGCACAGCTCTAAATGGGATGTGTCCATCAGATTCCTCTTTTCAGAGCTCAGGGAACCTTGCTGAAGATGAGACAGAAACAATGTAAGAGACAGAGGGGCTGGAGGACACCAGGAGAACAAGGCCTTATGAATCAACTAGGCAAAGCTCACAGGAATTCACAGAGACTGAAGCACCTAGCACAGGGCCTACATGAGTCTGCACCGCATCCTCTGCATGAATGTTATATATTATAGTTATTACCTTAGTATTTTTATGGCACTCCTGAATGTGTTAGTGAGTGTGTCTCTGATTCTTGTGCCTGCTTTTGGGGCTCTTTTCCTTTTGTTAGGTGTGTTGTCCAATATCTGTGTGATGGTTTTTGCTTCTCTTATATCTTATTTTGTCATGTTTTGTTGTTATCTCTGAGAAGCCTGTTCTTTTCAGATGAGAAACAGAAAGGGAGTGGATCCAGAGTAAATGGGAGGTGGGAGGGTGGGAGGAATAAAGCGAGGAGAAAGAGGTAATCAGGATGTTTTGTATGAGAAAATAATCTATTTTAAATAAAAGTGAACAATAAAAAAAAATAAAATTAAAAAAGACAAAAGATAAAAAATGTGAAAACAGTGGAAAAAAGTTTGTAGTAGCTTGATTCACTTTTTTAATGATAAACTTGAATAAAACAATAACTTTAGCATTGAGAGTACTAATATTCATTTTTGTGTCTATTTTAATGGGTTTACTCAAAGTATTATCATGTTGCTTAAATGTGTACATGTTACGGCTGTTCACTTTGTGTTTTTGTGGGAATCCTTAACGCAGGAACAGGTGTGTCTCTGACTCCTTTGTCTGCTCTTGGAACTATTTTCCTCCTGTTCAGCTGCCTTGTCCAGTCCCAGTACCAGGGCTTTTGCATGTCTTATTGTATCTTGTTTTGTTGTGTTTGTCTCTTGTCTCTTGGAGGCCTGCTCTTTTCTGAAGAGGAAACAGAGGGCAAGTGCGTCTGGGGAAGAATCAGTCCTACAAACACAGATACAAATAAGATTATATGGATGGAACAGGTCATATTTAGGAATATCTATGTGTACACATAGACATATGTGATAACAATTAATAAAAATGCCATGGATCTGAATAGGGGTGGGCTATATAGGAGGGTTTAGAGGGAGAAATGTTTTTTATTGTATTATATTCTCAAAAATAAAAAGTGAAAATTAGATAGATGTGTATACTTCTTCATTTTTTGACACTGCCTTGATGTTTCTGATTTTTCCTGACTCTATCTTCGTAGGAATTTACCCATTTTTCCCTATGTTTTCCAACTTTCTCAAATGTAGTTGGTATAATAGTCTCTAAAGATATTTGGTTTTAGTTTGGTTGGTTACAGTGTAGTATTTAAATACCCTGCAAAAACGTTGACTTTATTGTTCATTAGCATAGCCATCTATATTTCCCTCATGGCTAGTTTCTCTAAACTATAGTTAATCTACCTAACTTAAAGTTTTCATCAATCCTAAATCAATTTTCACATTCTCTTAAACTTACTTCACACTATGTGAGAATAAACATTTTAATAAATGTTGTGTGAAAGTTTGCCAGCTACTTTTAAGATAATAAAAAATACTTAAGGCATTTCACTTTAGATTCCAGTCTCATTCATCCAAAAATAATTTAAAAGGTTTTTTTTTCTTATTATCTTAGACATGAGAAATGCTATTTGGGAGAAAAAAATAGACTCTAGAATTTTTTTTTCAGATTTCTTTAGAAAATGCATATAATTCCATTTTAAGATTTTTAAAACTTTATTTTACCACTTACATTTTTGTATTCTGGACGGTATAGTCTTGAATGCTCCTTGCAGGGGAACAATTGCCCAAGTATTCAGCATGGTTAAGGGATCTCAAAGGCAAAAATTAGATCATGCTTTCTTCAGTCAAGAATATACTCAGTCTTGCCATATTTTCTGTGGGCCCCAAATCCCAGAAAACAGTATCCTTTTATTATCTCGTGTACATCCTATGCCAAGCAAGTATAAACTAGCTCTATAGCTCAAAATGTCCTGTAGTTATTGTAAAACATCTGTCTAACCTGGTTGCTTTCTTTGTCTGGAAGAACTCTTCCTTGGCTTGCTGTGCCACCTCTTTTAATGACCTGTAAGTATTATAAACCCCATTCCCTAAGCTTCTCTTCTGTTCTCTCTCTATCCATACTTAACTGACCATTGCAGCCATAGATGCACAAGCATTGGATCTGGTTAGAAGCAAGGGACAGGCTTTTGTACCTTATCTTAAAATTTTATTGTTTTGCTGGGCAGTGGTAGCACACGCCTTTAATCCAAGCACTGGGGAGGCAGAGCCAGGCGGATATCTGCGAGTTGGAGGCCAGTCTGGTCTACAGAGTGAGATCCACGAGAGGCACCAAAACTGCACAGAGAAACCTTGTCTTGAAAAATGAAAGAAAAATGTTTTCTTATTTTTTTATCTATTATTTTCCTGTGAACATAAAGGCATCAAATGTATAGAATAAAATATTTAAAAATATTATGGTTAAGAAAATTTTAGCCATACTAAGTTGATATGTAATATCATTTTTTATGTCTCCAAACAAAAATAATAGAAGAAAGGAAACATTGTTATTTCAAAATAATTACATTTTTACATTTCTACATTATAATTATGGTGTTTTTCTTTTTCCATATATTATAAAGTACATTTAGCAGATTTATGGTAGAGTCTATAACACCTAATATTGCTTTTCCTTCATTATATATCTTAGAAATTAAATGCAGAAGCCACCCATAAATAAATGGGCTGACTGCACATATTGCATGTGTTATTTTATTATTTTTACTTTCCTAGTAGTTAAATGACATTTTAAACAAAAGCAGTTCTTAAAGTTGACACATTTTCCTCTCATCAGTGAATGCATAAAAATTTACAGCATGCCTATCCTAAGAATTTACAAACATTTAAGTTGCATAGTCTGAAGCTTTAACTTTTACTGAAAAATACATATGAATTTTTATGTTGAAAGTAGCTAAATGGAACATCCATAAGCAAAGTATTGGAAGTATGTTATATAAAGTAGATAATTTGCAAAGTTCGAACTGGATTTATAGAGTTCAAAGTGTTCTCAGCATTGGTTTCCCTCTATGAGGCTGTTTTGGTAACGGTTTCCTGAATGGCAGTATGATTTGCATAATCACATGTATTCGCTACACTAAGGAACTTGCTAGAGGGTTGAATGGATTTGTTGTTATTTTTCAAAACAGAGTACACAAATTTGTGTCAGTGTATTTACTCACTAAGATGTGGAGGATTATTCATATATCTTTGAAATTGTTTAACATTATTCAATTACCAATAGAGTTGTCTGTCTCTACACCAAACTGTGAGTTGAAATATAAACATAGCATTTACTTATAGATTTAAAACTGAGAAAACTAGGATAGCCTACAGCAATTTACTATAAATCTTTGTGAAAATG
This sequence comes from Peromyscus californicus insignis, assembly GCF_007827085.1. NCBI lineage: Eukaryota > Metazoa > Chordata > Mammalia > Rodentia > Cricetidae > Peromyscus > Peromyscus californicus. The sequence continues at coordinate 28,074,891 of NW_026294436.1, read as the reverse complement.
TGTTCTTCCCCATACAGGTGCTCATCTGTTTCTCATTATGAGCTTATACCTGCACTCTACTGCTCTCAGGTAGAGAAACTGCTCTTCCTGATTGAACTCACCATAAAGCATTAAATATTGTTCCAGTGAAATGGTGTTTCGACATAGAAAATGGCATAATTAAAACGTACTTTGACACTCAAATACTGAATTTTATTGTATTATTTTTCTGCAAGATTTTTAAATTTCATACAATTAAATAAAAATTCAATCACTAAATGAAATATATCGTATGTTGATTTATTTTAAGAGGGATATATTACAGAATGATTATAGTCAGTTATTAAAACACAAGGACTAGGTTACAGTACTACTTGATGGGTGGTAACTATTTTCTTGCTTTATAGAAATGTTCTGTCCTTGAAATTTTCTTGCAAGACGATATTATATTCTTTTGGGGTTTAAAATTGAAAATACAATCTTCTCAATAATCTTTATAACCTGTAAAAATGAATTAATTACTATTGGGAAGATTTTATGGAAAATAATTCTGAGAAAAAGTATATAAATTAGCCCCATGGTAGCAAGCTGAGAACAAAAAATGTTCATCATCACCTACCTTCAACACCTGCATTTACTCAGTGTGAAAACAAAGTGAAACATTTACAATTTATTTGGTTGGATGTTCATATTGGATTAAAATAAGATTCTATTAAGAGTAATATGTATTTGTAAGTCAAAATAAAAGAATAATAAGTATTATTTTAAAATCTGAAATGAATACAGAGTTTATCTTTTCAATAGAAATAAAAGGGACTTTGAAGAACGATAAATAGGTCAATATCTTGAGAAGGTGATGGCATTCTGCTCTTTTTATTACATTTTTTAACTCCTTAAAACCTCCACATATGAGGTACTATGAGAAATAATATTTTAAAGAATCTAACCATCAAAAGTTGTAAGCTGGTTATCAGATAGAATCTCAATAAAAATATTGTAAAGACTAAATTTGGTTAGGAATTGCAAAGTTAAAACAAAGGATATATTTACATCATTGAAGATAAAATCAGAAATGTGTTAATTGGCCAGGGTCTCTCGGAGGCTTAACAAAGAAATTCAACCAGAGCTGTGTGTAGTGGCCATACTTCTGATTCCATCACTCAGATATAGAAACAGAGGAATCTGGAATTGATAACAGGTCTCATGGCTACAAAATAAGTTTTGGGCAAGCCTGAGGTATAAAAGACAGTGTCTCAACTAAGAAACTCCAAAGTGGATAAATAAATACATAAAACTTGAGTACATTCTCTGCCATCCTTTCCTAAGAATAAGTCTGTGTGAATTACAATATTTCAATTTAATTAAATTATTTACTGTGAATCCCAGTATTGAAAGTAATCAAGGAGTAACATCTAGCTATGGAGATTAGATGTGAACAAGACTGTGCATTTCTGCTTTTGCTTTTTTTCTGGAACAATGACATCTATAAGACAGGCAGATTGTTTATAGAAGAAAAAGTTAGAAAAGTTCCCTCTTTGATCACTTGTGAAAAACTACGGTGGTATGAAGAACCTAGAATGAGGGAACCGCAAGAGATTTTTCCATTCTATCATTCCTTTCAAAATCCCTCATAATTATGTACTTTTATCCAGCTAAAAGTAAGGTACAATGATCAATAAATTAGCATATATGTGTGCTTATTTTAAGATATGCATTTGAAAAAAGTGAATATCTTTAAAAAGTACCACTAATTTTTAATTATTCTCTTGGTTTATATCCCTCAAAAAATTTACCTCCCTTCAATTAACGGAAAATTTAATATTCCATCTATCCTTTGAATCCAATGCCTGGTCATATTCCAGCATTAATTGCTTCAGTTCTACACTAATGAGCTAATTTGCATTTTACACAAAGTACTTGCTGTCAAAACATCCATATGAAACCAAAATTTAGTCAATTATCTATATATGTATTATGCTCCCAAACATCTGGATATTTAGAAGCTTCAGGGTGTTTAAAATGGCATTTTAGCATTCATATAGAGTATTTTTCAGAAAATTTTAGGGTCAAAGGGCTGTTTGGCAATATACGACAGCTAGCAACCTAATCATCTGGATGAAATTACTTCTTTACAAAATGCACAAGATATTGCATGTGATTTCAGGTCAGATCATTCCCAGCTCTTCTGTAATCTCAGCACTTATTATACCTGATTTTGAAGTTGACTGCTTTATATCCAGGATCTTATAATGGATTATCTTGGTGTTATCAAAATTTTATCTCCACTCACTTTGAATTCCAGTGTTTTGCAATATCTACATACTACTGCATATTTAAGAATATTTTTGTGTTGATGTTTGTATCATATAAACCTTTTCCATTTATAAGCTGCCCAAGTAAATAAAAGATTGACAGTTTTTCTCACTGGTTACCCTCAGACCCCGGGGCATCTCCAGATTAACAGATATCAGTTGCTGAAGTACCCCAACAATTTTCAAAAAGTGACATATCTTAGCTGAGTGTGTCAGCAACTTCATAGTAGATTCTCTCTCTTTCTCTCTCTTCCTCTCATTTTATCTCATGTAAATCCTAACTCATATAAATATCCTATGAGAATAGACATCAACCCAGCAAGCAATACAAATCTCTTTTTGAGATTATGGAGATAAAAATAGAAAGACAGTTTTTAAAAAAAAATCAAAATTTCCTCTAAAAGATTCACAGAAAAGGAAGATTTGTGTGTAATGTGAAATTCAGATTTCCTAAACTGATTGTGATTTGAAAGTGAAATTTTTTGGCCCCACTCAGCAGCACTATTTGTAAAGACTATGGAACTTTCAGAACGTGATTTCCTGGAGGAAGTGGGATACCAGTATCAAGGTTTAGGATTTTATAGGCCGGCCACACTCCCAGTTTATTCTGTTTCCTGACTGCAAATGCAATGTATCCACCATGACCTCCCAGCCATGGTGGAATATATTACCTACCATCTCAGGAATAAATAAACTTTTGCTTTCCTACATTTCTTCTTTCCAGATATGTGGTCATGGCAACCAGAAAGCTGAGTACAATATGGATTTTATCTACTAGGTCACCCAACAGCAGGTGTGGCAGTTTGAATGGGAAACATGTTCCAAAGGCCTGAGTTTTCAGTGCTTGCTTCACATCTGTGGAAATACTTGGGGAGGTTCTGGAAACTGGAAGTGGTAGAGAAAACAGAGCACCACATGTATTTTGTTTTTTCTTTTTGCTGTTACTGCCTTACTTTCTCCTCCCTGTCCTCCTCTCTACTGCCTGTATACCTCAAGTGAAGTGGTCATTTCCACAGAACCTTGCCACCATAATGTTCTGCCAAGGTACTTAGGAGAAAGTGGTTGAAATAATTTTACCTTATTAACTGTATTATCTGGGTTATGGAAATCTAACCCAAGGCCTCATACACAACAGGCAAATGCTCTACCACTTCAAGTATAACTGAGCTTCCAAAAGGACTTCATCATCCTTAGCTTACTCTATTTTTCTCAGTTTCCCTGACAAATCATCAATTCTTAGCACACCAGATAACTTAATCACTGTTGACACAAGGGTCAATTGACAATCTGTTCTTACATGCAATCCATGAGAATTTGTCTTGAAGTCAGAGAAATGTTAATTGAGCTACTGATCTCTTGCTGTGGTTAAACACTATGGCAAAAGAAATGTCTAGAAGAAAGGGTTTATAAGGACTTACAGTTCCAGAGGGTTGTGTGAGTCTATGATAGTGAGGAAGGTGTAGTAGAAGAAATGTCAGCCAATGAGGTACTGGTGTCTTGAACTGCAAGCATGAAACAGAGTGAATTAGCAATAATGTGTCTTTAAACTCTAGAAACCCCCTCTCCACAGTGACATGCTTTCTCTAGCAAGACCACAGCTCTAAAACCTCCTAAGCAACACTACCAACTGGAGAACAGGTACTCAAATGCACAGTACTATGGGTAATATTTACCTTTCACACCACCACCACAAATGTTGTCACCTGAGAAGTTATTTAAGAAATAAATAGGATGCATGTGATCATTTCTCTTTGGATCTCTAAGTACCTACAAGAATTTGGTGAATATCTGCTCTGGTTTGGAAAACATTATGTTGACCAAATGACAAGAACCATAGCTAAATGCCAGACCAGAATAGGAAGTGCAAAAAGAAATGCTTCAGATATGATTGTTAAAATATATTTGTAGTTTTGTGGTGAGTTGTAAGAAGACATTAAGTGTTAATTAATATGTTTAGTTGCATATTGGAACAATGCTTACAATTGTCTGTTTACACGGTGTAGTGATTACCATTCTATTACTGTGATAAAACATTATGACCCAGGAAAATTGTAGAAGGAACAATTTATTTTGTGCTGTGTATTTATTTATTTATTTTACCCATGTCTATGATGATAGAGCACAGGTGGTAAACAGAAGTACCTGGAGAAAGCAGATGAGAATTCATCTCAAGTTGCAAAGAGATTGAAAAAAGGGTTAAGTCCAAGTGGCCTGAAGTTTTCCACCATTAAAGCTGGCTCCCAGTGACATGCTTCTTTCTGGCAAGTTCACACTTACTATCTTTCCCCCAAATGCCACCTATTCTGGACATTTATGCAGGACATCTCATTCAAACCACCATGCATGATTATGAGCAAGGCATTCTGTTATGTGTAAATGAGAGTGCACTTGCTATAGTATAAAGCAGACCTGGGAGGTAGAATAAAATATAATGACAAATGAAGATTTATAAAAGGATATCAATTTACATACAAAACTAAGTTTTCTTTGAAATATTCCAAGATAAAGTACATAATAAAATAAACACATGAATCCTAAATCCTATGTATGCCATAACAATAGGTATTTTTGCATTGTGGGGATTCGAATATGAATTTTGGATGTGAATTAACTCTTAAGTTCCTTATTCATAAGGAATTTTCTTTCCAGTCAACAGTTAGGTAGGAATCAGGACTGAACTAGAAGTGTGTTTTTGAGGTTAACATGTAACTCCTATTTCTAGGAGTGTAGAGTACCTAGCATTAACTTTGCAGTCTATCAATGAACAATTGCTTCCGCCATACTATATTGAAACATGGCTCATTGGAATTGGGTGTGGTGGAAGAACACCTATCATCTCAGCACTCAAGAGTCAGAGACAGGATGATTATGAGTTCCTAGTCAGCCTGACATAGAGACCTTGTCCAAACACGAGGATGCAGATATTTTGACATATGGAAATATTTCTGGATGGGGCTATAAATCATTGATATAGTATTTGTCTAGCATGCACAAAACCTTGGATTGCATCTGACTTATCTACCTATGAGTATATTAGAAGTACACATGCAAACGTAGGGGGGTACATACTTGTTTAATCTTCATAACTAAATTTGCACTCTGTTTACACTTCTTAGAGAGTATTCAATAAGTTGTGAGAAATAAGAAAATGGAAACATCTTATTCATAAAGTTTAAATGTAGCTGAACGTCTCTTAAATAATGAAACTTGGCTTATCTCTAAAAGACCTGAAAGAAAACTATTAAAACTGGCAAAAAATGTAATTTAATGGATGATGAGTTCATACATTTGTCAGTGTTTTTGTGTTTAGAGGAAGAGGACTTTGTTTCCCTGATGTACTCTGTTCCCTCTAACTCTTACAGTCTTTATGGCTCCTCTTCTGCAGGGGGAATTTATTGGATATATCCCACTTGGGATTAGGTGTTCCAAGGACTGTCACTTTCTACACATTCTGCAAATGTGGGTCCCTGTATTTGTTCCCATCTACTGAAAGAAGATGATAGCTAAACAAGGCACTAATCTATGAGTATGTATAACAGAATGTCATTTGAAATCTTTTTATTTCTACATTCCTTTAGTAGAGCAGTGGCATTTGGTTTTCCCTAAGGTGCCTAGCTTATCTGGTGTCATATTCTTGGCCACACAAGCAGTGTTAGATATGGGTCTCATCTCATGGAGAGGGCCTAAATCCAATCAGATATTGGATGGTTTGTTTCTTCACAGGCTTTGTGCCACTATTGTAGTAGAGCATCACATAGTCCAGTCATCATTGTAGATTGAAAAATTTATAGCTGGTTAATGTTTACCTCTCTGTAGTGGGTAGCCATTCCAGCTTTGATCTGGAAGTTCCAACCCCCACTGAGGCTTCGGTAACTGTCACGCCTACAAGGCAGGGCTTAGAGAGGACCTTGAAGACCTGAGATTGGGATGCGCCCTCTCTTGTTTCCTGGACCCTGGAGTTGGAGGTAGACCGAGCAGAGTTCTCCAGAGAACACCGCCGGACTGCTCTGTTTCTTTCCCAGACCCTGCAGCCTACCTATCCCTTCATTTGTAAGTTACGCCACTAAATAAATCTCCCTTTTAACTACGTGGAATGGCCTTAATAATTTCACCAATACCTTTCTCTTTCAGTAGTGTAATGAGCAACTTCAAGTACCATGAACACTAGTCTGTAGCAGTGAGGGCTCTAGGTAGGCACCACCTCAATTCCTCCATATTCAATGAGTTGTGTAAGTGTTGTCTTTAACAATAGGGCCTTATAGTCAGTTTGTGGATAGTTAACAATAGCCATAGAAATAGTCTGAGATGTTTGAGGATTACCATGGGGCCTCTTTGGCCAACCACTCTATTATATATAACCTATTTCCGGCACTGGAAACTTCATTTGATGACAAGAGATGACCATTTTGGGTTCTCTCACCTCTAATACTTAAAGTTTCATTTAGATCTCCTTCACACATGTATCTATTTTAGGAAGGTCCTACTGTTTCAGTTTTGAATAAGACCCATAAGTGGCCCTTAATTTCAGCTTTCCTTTCTTCAACCTCTTCTTCCCTTCCCTGCTCCATTTGATCATCCTCATCCTGTACCCTGCCTCCTCCATAACTGTCTATTCTATTTTTTACTTCCTAAGCAGATTCATCTCTCCCCACTATCTGTATAGTCTGTACCTAACCTCTGTGGTTCTACAGAGTGTACCTTGCTTACCAAAGACTTAAGGGCTAACATCCATATTTAAGTGAATACATGCCATATTCTTCTTTCTGGGTCTGTGTTACTGGTTCCTTTAGACTTTCTAATTCAGTGGCTTCCTTCTATTTTTCTTACTTGTCATTAGTAACTGCACCAGCTAATATTGTTTTGTAGGAAGATATGGGTTCTTTACCTCAGATATGCAATTTCATTTTGACACTGAATTTTATCCTACATATCAAACCTATAATATTATGATTGGGAAATGGGCTCAGAAGATTACCAAGGAGATTATTTGATCGATGTTCCTATAATTTTGATGTGCCTTAAGAGTTTGTCACCTCATCAGTGTTATTATTTGAGATTTTTTCACTGAATTAATTTATAACAATGCTTCTTGATTTCACTCTTTGCCTAGGTCTCCTCTAAGCATCATTGTGCTCACTAATTTCCTTATAATATCTTTTTGTTAGATTTTTTCTATCTGACAATATCTTTTCAATATGTCAATCACGTGGACATATTAAAATTAATGTTGTCTTGAAGATTTTAATTCAGTGGCATGCTTCATTTTTTTTTGGTGAAAAATATTGGATTTTATAATATCTTTTTGATAGTTAAAATTCCTGTTTTTCTTTATGAAAATCATCATCACATGGTAAACTCAACATGGCATAACTGTGTTTTAATCATTACTAGCTTATATGTAAATCACAATATATAGGTAATTAAAGCATGACCTATCAGTTGAAGATATTTATATACAAGTCTAGAATTGAATTGCAAACTAAAGGCTTCTCAATGCACATAGTATAGTCATAATACATGATCAGTTATGTTATGAATGCTATAATTTCCAGGTTATTCATTAAGCATAAGCTGTCCTGGTATTGGCTTACTATCTGTAGTCTTCCTTGGTCTCGTTTGTATGAGCCATGAATACATCAAGATAATTGCTCAGTCAGCATTATACATAGTTTCGTTTTTTCTCCAGTACTAGAAATGAGAAACGCAGTAGCTCTCAGATTATGATTATTTGTGCCTCCCCAAATGTTTTCTTTTTCTTGTATCAATATGTTAGTAGTTAGAGAGATTTCTGGGGAGAAATAGTCACTAGTATTAAAAACTGCAATTTTTTTCATGGATTCTATACACTAAACTTTTTCAACAAATAAATTCTCATACACGGATTATTTTGCTGTCTATTCTCAACTTCATGTGAGTTCATATATTAAGACTGTATGCCAGCTGAGATCAAGGTACAAAAGCATGGAGACTCTGACTGGGGAATCAGAAAGATAATAAATGAGAGCAAGATTTAGGTAAGCATTTCTTTCTGAAGAGAATGAATAATAAACTGATGAGGACCAAAAGCACATAAATGACTAGCAGGGACAAATGGGAATCTGGGGGGTGTGGTGCAGTGTGAACTGAATGTGACTATCTTCAGTTGAAGTTTACTGTTAATTGAAGAATCCTCTGAACAATGGAGAACATGCATTTCAAACTGCAGTGCTTCAAGCCTCGGTCTACCTTGAACTCTGTTCCATCCATAGCAAATAAAGAAGTGATTTAAGATGATTGATTTTATAATAATGCAAATTCCTGCTCCTCTATAGTTTACATTTAAAACAACATCTCGTCATTTATGCATAAAGATATTTTATATATTAAATATACTCTGAAAAGTGTCAAGAATTAATGATAGATGAGAAATAACCTAGAAATGGTGTTTTCCTAAATGCATGGTCATTAGAAATTACTTTATATAGCGCTACTCTTTTGCAACTTTTAGAGAGGCTTATGTAACTTATACTTATGACCTAAGTATTTCATTTGTCTTATTTTATCCATTTACTATAAAGTATACACACTAGTGGAAATCTGTAGCAAAATAAAATACCATTTTTTAAAATGGGAAGACCATACTACAATAAGAAGTGCCTCTCTTCTATATCACATGTATATGAAGATCTGATTTTTTTCTGGACAAATCATTTTGAAATGTGCAATTGTATAATCCCATGAAAGTATATGACCTTCTTTCTTTCATTCTCCCTAGTAAATCTCTGTTATCACTTAATTGGTTTACTGGGCAAGTGTTATAAATTTTGACATTATTCATGTGTAAAATGAGGATACTGATACTACATAGGCAGGATAAGAATGTTCTTTAAACTCAACATGTGATAGATAATAATAGATAATGATGCATTGTAAATGTAATTTAATCAAATGGATTTTCCAGTGGGAAGTGAAATACTTGAAGTGCCACTCAAAGTAGAATGTTGCTATTGACACTCAAAAACATGTGTTTTTCTTCACTCAGAAGTAAATTAGATCCTCACTAAGATATAATATACCAACATATATATTTAAAAGCACGTTGATGATACAAACCAATCAGATTATTTATCCTCTAGTATTTTTATGATATGGTCTACATTACATTCAAAGAATAAGAATACATAAACTGACTTCCTTGTTTGCTAAGATAATGTAATATAATTGATGACATTCAAATCCAGAATTAAATGTATCAATTGGTGAACCCAGGGAATGCTTTTATCTAGATTAAATGGATATGACTCTAAACATTTGCATTTAAATTATATTTTATAAAATGAAGATAATCATATTAGGTTAGGAATGGTGATGACTAGTTATTTTAGTATGACAAGGGCTAAAATGTATGTTTTCATTATATTCAAGATTATTTTCCTATAAAATGTATAAATAACATCTTTATAACTAATAATTTAATTATTTATTAGTTATATTACAAGTGAATATTAAAAATATATGATCATGTGTTTTTAAAAATATGCATATCTTCATTGGAATGTAAATGTAAACTTACTATCATATCTTTCAGGATATGGAGGCAGAGGCATCAATGATAACCAACTTGGGATACATAATAAGACAATAACACAGAGAGAGAGAGAGAGAGAGAGAGAGAGAGAGAGAGAGAGAAACAATAAAATAAATCAAAATCAGTACATGTCATACAGTAAGTTTATTTATGTTTTCAAAAATATTTAATGTCACAACAGTCTTAATGTATACTTTGTAAACAAAGATCAGAATGTAGTGTATGCAAATACTTTCTGTGAGATTCTCTGTATGAAGCCTGGTGTTAAAGTAATTTGTGAAGAAAACATGAGCATTTTTAAAATGAATGACTCATAAAATATCATTCTGACTGGGAGATTTTTTTAAACTTCTTACAATAACAAAAAAAATCTTTGAAAACCAAGGTACATCAAAATGACCAGAGCATATGGGTCAATAAAGCCTCACCTAAGTAGCCAGTGAAATCGCAATGATCTTCCTTTGCAGCAGCGTTTAAAATACAGCCCTGAAATGACAGAAGCCACTTTTGAAAGAACGGAAGCATCAATGCAGAAAACCCTCTCTGAGACTGTGATCGTGGCTATAATGTAACATTTTATATTTTCAAGCTTAAGCTTACAGTAAAATATGATTTCATTTGTAGTAATAAACTCAGACTACCCAGAAATTGTAGGAAGGTGTTAGGAATGCATGACATGAACTTAAATCAAGGAGGTAGAGAGCAGTTTCTTCAGTATTGCGCTGGCTGATGAGAACTGTGAGGACAAAGGGACTTCCGCACATATAGAGGCAATAGCTGCTGAAATTTGACACAGGGTTTAAGCTTAGTGTGTAAGTGGTAACATGAATTATTGATAGTCGAATGAAATGAACAAAATTTACTTCTGGAATCATTTTAATATTTTGAAGACAGTGGGAACAAAGAGAATTTGCATTTATAAAAACAGAAAGGTTTTATTTTAGTAAGTATTTAGCAGCATAATTTTAGGATACAACTTGCACTTTGCTAAACACTATATCAATATAAATTTTCCTAAGTGGTTGTATAAAAGAAACAATGTATTAGAACAAGGAAAGGCAATGGTGTTTCACAAGTAAAGGTAATTTGAGATTTACATTGGAAATTTTATTTTTACAAAAAAAAATCAATGGAGGTAGGAGTAGACGGAAGGATATTTTCCTTTTTGGGCTTATGTGGTTGAAATCAAGTAGAGAATATGTCCTTTATAAGTAAGGTCCACTTTTTCTAATAGTTATATCACATGGATATGTCAAGTGTGTACTCTGTTTGCTGAATATACTGTATTGTTTCTGTTCTAAGTTGATTTATTACGTCTATAAAAGAATTGTTGACTAATTATACCACAGAAAGGGATTGTGTGATTAAGGCAATCACAGCTGAATTTATTGGGAAAACGATATATAATGGAATGATTACAGTACTGTCTTATAATCCTTCTAAAATAATGTTGTTAGAATTTAGTACAGCAGCACTAATAACGGACAAAGAAGATTGAGGAATTGAGCCAGTTGGTTCTGAATTGCAGCTACCACCTCACATAGAATAACCAGCTTCATGTAACTACAAAAGTGGGATAGAACGCACAGTAAACTGAACACACAAATTCAGCTCACCCCTCAAATCCCGGCTTATTGATTTCTTACTGGAAGGAATCCAGATGACTGATAGGACTGAGAGGCGAACAGAGTTTGTAGTTTATTACTCATTAACTGGAGACTTAGAAATTGTGGTTAACCAAGTCGTTAGCAAGTGTATAAGCTAGGTATGCTTAACACAGCATTTCTAGGAGCATGGAAAAATATCCATAATGGGTACCAGCTTGAAACACATCACAGGTGACATTTACAGTTTCAGGGGTCATAGAAGGCATATTTATTCTAATCTCTATACTTTCATATTGAGAAAATCAATAGAGAAAAATTTTGTGAGAGGTGGAATTATCTAGCTTTGAACATTAAATTTTGTGTTGTTTTGAGTATTTTTACAATTAATTAATATAGAAAATCAAACTAACATATGAATGTCAAGGTATTATTGCAAAATTTATATTTTATATAAAAGCTTAAATGTTAAATTAAATATAACTAACTTGAAATTGGATATGATCAGATTATATAACTGAAGACTAATATGCTTCCATAAATTTTATCATTCAAATATTTGCTCTAGGAATATCAAAGCAAAGAGTCATGTTGTATTACTTTTTTTTAAATTTTCAGGTTATCTACTCAGGGAATATATTTATTTATTTGTTCATTTACTGACTGATTTGAAGTAGGTTGTCATATGGGTCAAGATAATACAAGAACTCACTACACTGGATTGGTAGCTTTGATCATGTGATCTTCCCAACTCTGTCTTCAGAGTGCTGGGATTACAGGCTTATTTGATCATAACCCGTGTTTCAAGCCATTACTTGCATTACATATGTTTTGTCATTGTATTTGTGCATGTTTTATATTTTTATAATTTTACAATTATACTTAAATATTGCCTATAAAATAAATGCAACATAATCTAAAATGTCCCAGAATATAAAATTAAATCACAATTATAATTACATAAAATTAGATGTATGTGTTACTTGTCTAAATTTTCCTTCATAGTAAAATGAAGAATTATAAAAATGGCTTCCTTTTCTTGTTGTCTTCTGACTTTGTCAAAAAAACTAAGCACTCTTGCTTCAGACTGTAGGGATTTATAGACTGTTTTTTCCTGTTTTTGCTTCTGTTAAAGGATGCAACATTCTAACTGATTGCCTCTGACTTTCAAATTTTTCCATCTAACTAAAACAAAGCACCTCTCTATTTCTGTAGCTATGCCCTGGGGGTCCTCAGCAGTGTCTGATCTGCTCAGTTCAGTCCCGAACTGAAAGGTGACATGAAGTACATCTGTCTTGGTCTTCACTTCTTTATCCACAGAGCACAGAAACAACAATACAAATAGTATTCCCAGCCATATTCAACTGTGAGAATCACAGAGAATAATATGTGATTGTGCTTTGAAAACTCTGAAACAGTGTTAAAATATAAGGTGATGCTCTTGGTATTAGAATAATGATATTTTTAGTCTTTGTTGTGTTTCTCTTCATCCTAAAAAGTTGTTATTTGAAAGTGTATCCTCATTGCCTCTGATTTCTATTCACTGCTGAAAATGTTCATTGGATTGAGAGCAAGTTTCAGCAAAACAAGCACAATCAATGGGCTCTTTAATTTCAGTTGCAGACATGGTGTTTATCTATAATTTTTTCCACAGTGCAGTAGATAAAATTGAACGATATCTAATGCAGTTTGTTCAATTTGATTCACTGATCAATTTGGTGGAGTAGTCTCCACAGGATCTGTCAGTATCACTTAGGTGTCTCTTATAGCACAGAGTCATGAGGCTTGGTTAAGGAGCTGCTGAGTCAATATTTAGGGCAAAAAAGCCATAAAGACATGTTCTTTAAGACTAACTGACTGTATTTAACTTAGCTCAAAACACTCATTAGGGAAGTTAGAATGTGAAAGTTTAAAAAGTTTACAAGACCAGAGTTTAAATAAATTATATCCATTTTCTAATTGAGTACAGATTTTGTGTGTGTGTGTGTGTGTGTGTGTGTGTGTGTGTGTGTGTGTGTGTGTGTTCAAATATGTGAATGTCAGAAATTGACATTAGATACTTTCCTCTATCACTCCGTACCTTTCATATTGAGGCAGGGTGTCTTACTTGAACCAAATCCTCACAAGTTCATCTAATGTAGCTTGTAATTTTGCTTCAGTGTTCCCCTGCTTCTACTCTTTGAGCCCTGGGAACATGGGTGGACCACCACGTCTGCCCAGCATTTGCATGGGTACTGAAGATCTCAACAATGGAATTATGTTTGCCCAGAAAGCAATCTTTCTACCCACAGTGGCATCTATCTCTCCAGCCTCTCAAAGATGGTTATTAATTGAACCATTTATTGAAGTGAGAGGTGTGTACATGTAAATGTGGTTGCGACTCCACAGTGGTATGTTCATCAGATGGGCAACAATGCATGAGTGCTCCTTCAGTAACCAGTTTCCATTGATCTTCAGAATGAAAAATACTGCTGCTTCTTTCCCACTCTCTAAGATCTGCAAACACGATTTTCATCAATTCCAATTTGCAAACAAATAGTCAAGGAGTGGTTTCCCCCTTCACATGAATGATATAATTCGCTAGTTCTTCTGTAAATAACATCCAAATATGATTCCTCTTTCTATGCAAGATAAGTACTACTGTCCTCTTCAATAGTTTATAAGTTAAACAGCGGACATAGAAATCTCTAAGTTCCTTTCCAGCATTTTATCAATAGTACTGCTTTCTGTTGATGGAGGTGTTGCGAAATCAGGGATTCCCATGCTTAACATGTTCATTGTGCATCTCGTTGTGTGAACATTTTGTCAGATGTTACACTTTGCATAATTGTCTAAGATATATATTAGAGTCATAAACCGGGTTAGCAGAAGCACTGGGCGATAACAGGACAATATATGTGTTCCAATGAACTGTCTATTAAAAAATCTGCACTGATCTAGTATTTCCATGTTATAACCAGATGTGCAACAAGAAATCTTAGATAGGGTGTGTCTTTGTGGTATTGACAAGCTGAGCTCAGAACAGTGGTGGCAGCTGAGGTGGTCTTGGAAATAAGAAACTGTTTTGCTTCATTCATGTATGAAACCCTGCCACCATGCACATTTTGCACCTGAAGAAATCAGACAACCACATATGGCTCCTATAAATTTTGTTACTCACAGAATATGTTTTGTTTAAATTTTTACCTTTTTTGAAGAAGTAATTCTTTCTTGATTGTTATTCATAAACTATCACTGCCTTGATCTCCAGCATACATGCTGTATGCTATGCTCATAAATCATTGCCAGGTCCCCTTGTTACTGATCAAGTCTAAGCCAAATCATCAAGTCTGTACCTCTGGCCAGCTCATCCTCCTTTACCAGAGGTACACACTGCCCAAACACCTGCCCATCATGAGAAATAAGACTACCCACAATTATGGAAAACTGGCTCAGTTAGGACTGAGAGGTGCTCAAAGAGTCCTGGCAGTTATAGTGAATTTGAATACCAGATGCTACCCCACAGGAGCAAGGACAGCAAGCCAATCAGTTGTACTGTATAAGTCAAAGACACTTGGCATGGTGTTGATTTTTCAAAGCATAAAAGTGATTGCCTTTCCATATTTATATATTTTGTCTTCTAAATCTCACAGAAATTTCTCTAAGGGTCAACCCGGGGGTGCTTTAAATGGAGAGGAACCTAGGAAACATGTTCAGCTTAGACAGCTGAAAGTAGACACTTACTACAGAAGGGAATGGGGGAAAGGAATATACTTTAGAAGTGTGGAAAACTGTGGTGATAAGGAAAGTAGTTGACAAATGTGATCCAAAAAGTTTCTTTAATATGATTGGGCGAATGGTGGTGTCTAAGAAACGATAAAGACCCTAAAAGTGTCTACCTTATTTCAGAATATTCAGTTTCCATTGCAACTCAAAATTCCAGTTGTTCCCATTGTTGCTAATGATGTAATATCTCTTCCAGATTTAGTCTTTGAAAAATATAAGTTGGCCTCTTAGAAACTCGTATTTATTGTATTGGATAAAGTAATATCCTGTGGGTCTCCTTCCACTGTGGCATGTGGAGAAATGAATGATTTTCTTATAATACAATCCACAGTATTTTAATCTCTTAGCACTAAGACTCCACTGCAGGATGTCAAGAATGCTTTTTTTTTTTTATTGCTAAGCAACAGTATTAACCACAAATTTAACATTCTACATTTATATACATTAATTGTTTCACAGTTTCTCTGGTAAGAATTAACTAGTTCTTCTTTTTATAATTTCCAAAGTGGGCAAGGAAGGTAACATACTGTTACCTAATTCAGCCTAATTCAAGTCTAATCTTGGGAAAGATCCATTGCAAGATCACTGAGAATAATACCGAGTTCCGTACCTTGGAGATGTCAAATGAATTTCATTGCTTGCTGTTAGTAAAACTTCCCTCTGCTCTGAGAGGCTGAATTTGTCAGGATTTTTATGATTACTGTTATTATTATTATTTTACATACTGACCACCGTTTCTCCTCCCTCCTCTTCTCCCAGCCCATCCCCCCAGCCCCTCTCTTTCACCACTCCTTAATCCACCCCTCCTCCATTTCTGTTCAGGAAAGGGCAGTTCTCCCAGGGATGTTAACAAAACATGGCATGTTAAATTATAATGAGACTAAACACTTCCTCATGTATTAAGGCTGGGCAAGGCAACCAAGTATGAGGAGTAAGGTCCCAAAATCCAGAAAAAAGTCAGAGATAACCCCTACCCCCACTGTTAGGAGTCACACAAGAGGATCAAGCTACACAACTATAATATATATGCAGTGTGCCTAGGTCAGTCACATGCAGGCACCCTGGTTGTTGGTTTAGTTTCTGTGAGCCCCTATGGGCCCAGGTTAGTTGATTATATAGGTTTTCTTGTAGTATCCTTGACCTCTTTGACTTCTCTAATCCTTTCTCCCTCTCTTCTGCAGGCTTCCCCAAGCTCTGCTGAAAGAATGGTGGGTTTCTGTCTGTTTCCATCAGTTGCTAGGTGAAGACTCTCTAATGACAACTGGGCTAGGCACCAATCTATGAGTATAGCAGAATATCATTAGAAATCATTTCATTGACTTTTTTGTCATGTAGCCAAGTCACGTATGTAGAAATATGTACACCATGGCACTGATGCTGTGTACTAGGAGGCCAAGATCTCACAGGAATGTTAATAGCCAGAAATAGGGATTATAAGTCTCCATGAGAGTACACCGTATCTAGATAATTCCAGATTTGTACTTCAATGGCTACTGGTCACCTTGAGTTCAGGATTTAGTAGCAAATTTCAAAGATGACTAATAATATTTTAGATATCCTACCAAAATTATAAACTGCTAACTATAAACTTAGGTTTCTACATCAGTCAATTTATCCCAATAAAACCTTATCACTTATCTTATGCTCTTAGAATGTGCATGCATATGTATACACACACACTTCCAGACTTTCCCCATTATGGGACTGAGCCTTGTTACAGACCACAGAGAAGGGAAATGTAGAAAACTGAAGAAATTTGGCATTAACTTGTTTTTCCCCTTTTATTAAAAATGGATTTTACATACTTTATAATCTGAATACAGTATCCCCTCCCTTTACTCTTTCTAGTTCCTCTCCACATCCTTTCAAATCCAGATCCACTCAATTTCTATCTCTCATCAGAAAAGAACAGGCTTTTAATTAATAGATAACAGCAATATATAACAAAATAAGATAAAACAAAATCATAATATGAAAGCTGGACAAGGAAACCCAATAGTTAAAAAAAAGAACTCTAAGAGAAGCACAAGAATCAAAGATCCACTCCTTTACACATTCAGGAGTCCTTAAAAATACTAAACTGAAAGCTATCATATATCATATATATGCAGAAGGCATGGTACAGATTCATGTAAGCCACATGCTCCTTCCTTCAGTCTCTGTGAGGGCCTTTTCCTGAATTCTGAGGGAAGAGATTTGATGAAGACATTCAATTTAGAGCTGTGTGTGCTAAGATCTCTCACTCTCCACATTATGTCTGGTTGTGAGTCTCTGTATTTGTTCTTATCTGCTGCAGGAGGGAGCCTCTCTGATGATGGCGGAATAAGGCACCAATCTATAAGTATAGTAGAATGTCATTAGGAGTAGTTTTGATTTGTTTTTGTTTTGTTTTGTTGTTTTTGTTTGTTTGTTTTATTTTTTCCAGACAGAGTTTTTCTGTGTAGCTTTGGAGCCTGTTCCTCTCTGGACCAGGCTAGCGTTGAACTCACAGAGATCTGCCTGCCTCTGGCTTATTTCATTTTTTGTTTGTTTTAGACTAGTAGCATTTGGTTTTACTCTAGGTCTCTTGGCTATCTAGTCTGTGGTTCTTAGTCACTCAAGCAGTGTTAGGCATGGGATCCATCTCATTGAGTGGACATTAAGTCAAATCAAATATCAGTTGGTTACTCGCACAAGGCTTGTGCCACCACTGCTTTAGCGTGTTTTAAAGGCAAGGTAGATTGTAGATCAAAGGCTTTGTGGTTGGGTTGGTGTTTATTTTTCTCTTTTGGTATCCTGCAGACTTGATGAACCCTGACACAAAGCAGTCAAAGTTTTTCTACTTAGAGTTTGAGAATCAGGTACAATCATGGTTGATCCAGAGTTAGAAGCTGGAGGAAAATTAAGCCTTGTCATCTTCATTTTGTGGAATGATTGAAGAAATGGTGACTGGTCAAAGTGCTATTGTCATATGTCAGCAGCCCAGAAATTTTAATTGTATATTCATTCTCTGTGTCTCTGTGTCTCTGTGTCTCTCTGTGTCTCTCTCTGTCTCTCTCTCTGTCTCTCTGTCTCTGTCTCTGTCTCTCTCTCTCTCTCTCTCTCTCTCTCTCTCTCTCTCTCTCTCTCTCTCTCTGTGTGTGTGTGTGTGTGTGTGTAAAATTAACCCAACATCCAAGCTTAATCCTTCCCTTTCCAAAGATTACCATAACTAATGCACCATATGTGAATGTGAGAAGAAGTATATATAAATATAAATGATAGGAAACATTAAATTTGTACTTGTTAAAAGATTAGTGATTGTCTAGGAGCCAGAAATGAGAGAAGAGATGCAGTATTTTTCTTTCCAAGTCTGGATTACTGCACCCAATATCTTTTCTAGCTTCATACATTTACTTGAAAATTTCATGATTTCAGTTTTCTTTACAGATGAATAGGATTCCATAATTTATATATGCAGTCTTTAATGCTTTCATTTTTTTCAGTTGAAAGGACGTTAGGTTGTTTCCATTTCCCAACTATTGTGAATAAATCAGCAAAGACATGACTGAACAAGTATCTGTAGAATGGGATGTTGAGTTCTTTGGCTATATGTCTAATAGTAGAATAGCTGAATCATATGATGGATTTTTTTTAACTTTTTGAGAATTTTTCACATTGATTCCCATAGTGGCTGTACCAATTTCCGATCTCATTAATAGTGATGAGAACTCCATTTCCCCATATCGTTTCCAGTGTTTCTTTTTTGTTTGTTTGAAATTATTTGTTTTTCCTTTTTATTAAGAAAAACTTTCATTAATTTTACATACCAATCAAAGATCCCCCTCTTCTCTTGTCCCACCCCCCAGTGTCCCGCCTCAACCCACCCCTCATTCCCCCAACAAGAAGGCAAGGCCTCCTATGGGGAGGCACATCCAGTAGATTCTTGTGAGTTGTTTTGTTGATCTTTGTCATTCTGACTGGGGTAAGATACAACGTAAAAATTGTTCTGATTTCCACTTCTTTAATTTCTAGGGATGATGAACATTTTTATATATTTCTTAGCCTGTTTTCTTCTCTTCAAAACTCTGTGTTCAGACACCAGATCCATTTTCTGAATGGGTCTTTTATTTTCTTTATTGTTTGAATTCTTTATGTATTCAGGTAATTTTCTGTCAGAAATGTAGTTGGAAAATATTCTCCCCATTCTGTGGGCTTCCTCCACATTGAACTGATTGTTTCTTCAGGTGTACAGAAGCATTTAAGTTTGGGAAAATCTTTCTTGACAATTGGTGATGTTAAATCTTGGGCAAATGGAGTATTACTCCCAATATCATGCAGAGTACTGGCTATATTTTCTTCAAGAATTTTAGTATTTCAGATTATAGATTTAGATCTTTCATCCAATTGAAGTTAGTTTTTGTGCAGGGAGATAAAAATGTGTCAAATTTCATTTTTCTGTATCTGGAAAAACAATTTGCCCAGTACCATTTGTTAAAAATGCTATTTCCCAGAGTATGTTATTCGACATTATTGTCAAACATTAGATTCTTATAGTTATGTGTACTTGTGCTTTGTCTACAATGGAGTATCAGGATTGAGCTACTAAAATCAAAATTACATCAAACAACTCTCAAACTTCAAATTCTCCATAGATTTTATTTAAAGCCAGAATAAAATATGAACTTTCACCTTTGCCAATAAAGTCTTACAATATCTATGTAACATCAGCCTTGTTCTGTTTTGAAGGTCATATTTAAATATGTTGCTCACTGTTATTTAGTTTTCATTACCTTATTTCTATTGTACACCAAACCAATGTTATTCCTACCTCATGGAATATTTTTTGGTTTTCTCTTGCCCTTCAATGAGATGTCTTTCTTTCAGATTTTACTCCAAGTGTCAGTAATATGGAAGACAGTCTTCTGACCAATGATGACTCATTTTCTGCAATTTGTGATAATTTTCAGTTCAGGAAACTTGAAAAGATAAAAGATAAAATCTTTGTAATTTTGTGTGTTGTATTTCTTGTTTATTTTATCTAGAAAATGCAGACTACTTATGTATTAAAGCCTTTTATACTTTAATTATTGTTCTTCATAGGTCTACAGTTATTGTAGTTGTACAGAGGAACTCTAATACAGTCTTATTATAAAAAAAAAAAAAACTTTTTTATTCCCTCAAGGGTGGTGACTCATATCTGTTATCCAGTACTTAGGAGGCTGAGCAGGAGTCCAAGTCCATCTTGGGTAACACATGAGTTAGAGGCTAATCCCTGCCACAGTTAATCCAAACTGTCTCAAAATAACTACACAACAAAGACCAAACAAAAAAGGCAAGTTTCTTCTTTAGATTACAAAAACACATCCTGTGACCCTCAGAATAAACAAATCTGTAGCACATAGTAAGAAAAATTTCTTTTGCTTTTATATTTATAGTGAATTCTAGAAAGTTGCTTTTGAGTATAGTAAAGTTACATTTATAATAAACAATGGGAAATATATTAACAAGGACAAATGAGGGAAAAGCTAGGACACCTATAATCTGTACACAACATTGATTTTTTTTTTAAAGTGGGTCTTAAGGAACACGCAATTCTCTTCACAGGCTAATTATGCAGACTCAGATATTGTTCACTGAGTCAACATCTATTCATGTGTTCCAAAAGCATTGACGTTAAAATGGTTTTGAAGAGTTGCTCATACTTATGAGGTGAATGACAGCAATTTTTCTCTCATAATGTTCCAAGCACTTACGGTTCTAACCAAGTTCTCATCCAAGTTGGATCTAAAAGAAAAAGACAAAAAGATTCACCAGGTTAGAAATCTACAATTTCATTATTCTACAACAGCTTAGTGAAACATCAAAAAATCAATTGTTAGGTTATTTTTCTACTGAAAAGAAATGGATGAACAGCATAGATTGCTTTCAGAACTGTTGTTGAATTAGTTACAGAGGCAGTGTTTGGAAAGCTACCATATATTGAGTAGTTGAAGTGAGTTGCTAGAATTTTATTAAAATTAAATAGTAGCAAAAGTAGGAACACTTATTAGACAAATCATATTTACAAATGAACATTCAAGTTTTTGATAGTTTTTTTGTGAAATCATTAAGGTTATATACTGCTCGAACAGAGAATAAAACAGAATTTATTCCCAGGTTTGTCTGTCTATAAATCCTTGGTCTTATACATAACAGTATTTATATTTTCTCTATTCCATATATATGCCAAGTGTGCTCTTTAAAATTTTAATATTGCTCAACTTTATTTTTCAGTACTTAGCATGTTTTTTATGGCTTTATTTTGAAAGGAATTGGTGTTTAGTTTTACAAGTCTTTATTTATTATTTTTTTTCGAGACAGGGTTTCTCTGTGTAGCTTTGCGCCTTTCCTGGAACTCACTTGGTAGCCCAGGCTGGCCTCGAACTCACAGAGATCCGCCTGGCTCTGCCTCCCGAGTGCTGGGATTAAAGGCGTGTGCCACCACTTCCCGGCTACAAGTCTTTATTTTAAAATAAAAGAAAATTAGTATTAAATTCAACTTCCACAATGATCTAGTCATAATCCCTTATGAGTGTATACATTAGTCTACCTGGAAAAAGTACTTTATTTTTATTTCCTGATAGAAATAAAATAATTAAAATAAATTTACAGAAAACAAATGACATATAATCAAAATTATTAAATGATGGATGAAATATTACACAGCCTTACAAGATCTTTCTGTGGAGTATTTATTTACATCATAGAATACCTACATTTTCTATGGCTAATAGGGAATGAAAACTTGAATGTAGGATAAAATATATATTTTGTTGCTACACATAATACTATATATTAGATTAAAAAATAACAGTGTTAAAGCTTAATTACATGCTGGAAGAGTGTTCAGTATATATAATATATATTTTAAATAAAGTTCATATATATATATATATATGAACAAACAGTAACTAATGAATACCAAGGTAAAGCCAGGAGTACCTGGGCTGGGACCTCACCCAGGGTGAATTAATTATTATATACAAAGTTGTTTCATGTGACTTCCTACTCCACAAAGGATAGATTGTGCTTTGGTGATATATTAGTAACATTATAAACTGTAGAATGATCAGTCTTATATTGATTACATGAAATACAAGCCCTTCCATTGTGATATCTAGTAGTCCTAACAGGAGAGGGTGATCCAGATAAGGGAAACATTCAGTTTGGCCTCACCCCATTCTCACTGCTTTCCAAAAATTGACAAAATTAATTTAATTTGCTAGCTAAGTGTGCATAGTGTTTATATAGTACTAAAGCTTTAAAATACTAGGTAGTGGACTTCTTTTTATTATTGTTATTTACTATTTTTATTTTTAAAGGAAAAGTCTGATCTTTTATGTTTCTATATTTCAAATATTAAAAATAGATTTTTTAATATATTATATTCTGATTATGGTTTTCCCTGCCCCATATCTTTTGAGATTCTGTCCATATCTCATCCCATCTAGATCCACAACCTTTCTACCTTTCCTCAGAAAACAAATAGGCATCAAAGGAATGAAAATGAAATATGCTAAAGAAGAAAAGAAGAAGGGGAGGGAAGAAAGACACACACACACACACACACACACACACACACACACAGACACACACACACACACACACACACACACACACACACACACACAGACACACACACACACACACCACACACACACACACACACCACACACACACACACACATACACACACAGACACACACACACACACACACACACACACACACACACACACACAGAAAGAGAGAGAGAGAATACAAACCATAATACAAGAAAACAAACAGAAGAAAAGAGAAACACATATAGATGCAGAGGGCACATGTTTGCAGACACAGGAATACCATAAAACAGAAATCCAGAAACCATGATATACATGCAAAAGACCTATAAGGTTTTATAAAAAGAAAAGAAAGAGAGCGAAAATTCCCTGACAAAACATTATGAGACAAAGAAACTCCAAGACCACCACTGAGTTTGTTGTTTGTTGACCATCTACTGCTATGTAATTGTTTGCATCTGCCGTAGGAGTGGTTTGCATTCCCAGTGAGACTCCCTTGAGGTGAACTGAATTTG
The DNA here is from genome assembly GCF_007827085.1 of Peromyscus californicus insignis. Lineage (NCBI taxonomy): Eukaryota > Metazoa > Chordata > Mammalia > Rodentia > Cricetidae > Peromyscus > Peromyscus californicus. Next base: position 28,051,588 of record NW_026294436.1, on the reverse strand, counting down.
GGGGGTGGGGCTTGTTTTCACTTCTCTCAGCACTGGGACCTCATCTAGCATGAACCAGTGCAGGCCCCATGTATGCTGATGAGCCAGTGCAGGCCCCATACATGCTGATGAACCAGTGCAGGGCCCATGCATGCTAATGAACCAGTGCAGGTCCCATGCATGCTGCCACAGTCCCTGTGAGTCCATATGTGTGTCAGTGCTACTTTGTTTAAAAGGTCTTGTTTCTTGGAATCCTCCATCCCTTTGGCTCTTGAAATCTTTTGATCTCCTCTTCAACAGAGTTCCCTGAGGGCTGAGGGAAGGGATTTGATGGAGACATCCTGTTGAGAGCTGAATGTTCCAAGGTCCCTCACTCTGGGTACATTGTCATTCTGTGAGTCTGTATTTCTTCCTATCTACTGCAGGAGGAAGATTCTCTGATGATGGCTGAGGAAGGCACTACTCTGTGAGTACAGCATTATACCATTAGGATTCATTCTGTTGCTATGTTATTTAGCAGAACAGGAGCATTTGGTTTTCCCTTATGTCCCTGGCATATCAAGCATCAGGTTCTCATCCACATGAATAGTATTAGGTGTGACTTCCATTTCATGAAGTGGGCTTTAAATCTAATCAGATATTAGTTGGTTACTCTCATCAACTTTGTGCTACTATTACACAAGCAGACCTTGAGGGCAGTTCATCATTGAAGACTGAGGGTTTGTAGGTGGGCTAGTGTTTACCTTTCTACTTTGATATTGAACAGTGTACCTTCTAGTACCATCAATACTAGTCTACAAGGGTGAAGGCTCTGGGTAGTCACTAGCTCTACTTCTTCTCTTTCAATGAGTTGTGTAGGTGTTATGTTCAGTCTTCAGAACCATATGTCAGTTTAGGTAGAGAAACCAACAGCCACAGCATTAGCCTGGGCTGTTTGGAGATTCCCATGGGGTCCCTTTGTCAGCAACTTGATTAGATGTAACTGATTACAAGTAAGAGAAGCTTTATTTGATGATGAATGATGTCCAATTATGGCTCTATCTCCCCTGAATCTATCATTCAGGTTGCCTTCATATATATATATGGTTCTTAGCTTTAGCTGTTTGTCCCAATATATACCCCCTTACTACCATTTCAGGCCTTTTCTCCGTTTGATCCTTCCAATCCAGATCCCACTCAACATTCATAACTGTCTATTTTTCCTTCATAGAATCCACCCCCACTAGTTCCTTATTCTACATCTAAACTCCATTGATATCTGGATTGTTGGTTTCTTATAGAAGATGTAACAGCTACTATCCTCATATAAGCAAATATGTAACTACTATGTTTTTCTTTTCTGGGTCTGAGTAGCCTCTTTCAGGGTAATGCTTTTTTTTCTAGTTCCATCAATTTACCAGTGATTTCATTTTTTAATGGCTGAGTTATATTCTGCTGTGTAGATGTACCACAATCATTTTATTCATTAATCCATTGAAAGGTTGTGCTCAATTTCTGATTCTTATGATTAGAGCATCAATAAATGAGTGTCTCTGTAGTAAGATGATGTGTCCTTTGGATATATGCCCAAAGAGTGGTATAGCTGAGTCATGGAATCTTGAGGTAGGCCGATTTCCATCTTCCTGAGGAACTGCCACACTGATTTCCATATTTTTAAATTCATTAATGCATTGAAAGACATGAAGGCTGTGCCCAAGTTCAGGTTCTTATGATTAGAGCAGCAATAAGTGAGTTTCTGTGTAATAAGGATGTGTCCTTTGGATATATGACAAGAGTAGTATAGCTGAGTCATGGAGTCTTGAGGTGGGCTGATTCCAATCTTCCTGAACAACTGCCCCACTGATGTCCACAGAGTCTTATATTAATCAGGGTTCTCTAGAGGAACGCAACTTACAGAATGAGTACATATTTATATATTCTTAATATGTATATATACAATGCATATATCTCTATATATGCATGTGATTTATTAGAATGTCTTACAGGCTATGGCTACATAGTCTAACAATGACCATCTACCAGTAGAATTTTGACAAACAGCTTTTCTTCTATCAAATGAGATGATCACCTGATTTTGGGTTTTCTCCCTTTTTACACTGTAGATTATATGTACCTATTTACATAGGTTGAACCATCCCTGCAACTTTGGGATAAATCCTACTTGATCATTTTTAATAATGTTTTTGATGTGTTCCTGGATTTGACTGTAAGTATTTTTATTTTGTATTGTGTGTTTTTGCATCTATGTTCATAAGGAAAATTGATCTATAAGTCTCTTTCATTATTTTTTTGGTTTTGGATCAGCATAACTGTGGACTCATGGAAAGAATTAGACAAAAATCCTTCATTTTTTATTTTGAAGAGTAATTTAAGAAATATTGGCATTAATTATTTGAAAATTTTGTAGAACTCTATGCAAAGCTATCTGGCCCTGGGCTTATTGTTGTAAGACTTTTAATAATTCCTTATCTTTCACTATAGGTTGTATGTCTATTTAAATGGTTTTTACAAACTTTACTTACTTTAGTAGGTGATAAATATCGAGGAAATTATCCAGATGAGAATAGGAAGAAGCAAAGTGCTAGAGAGGCCCACAGAAATCCACAAAGAAAAACGGGATGTTTTACTCACAGCTCCAGTAACAGAAAGGTTAGGTGGGTGGATATTCCAAGAAAGAAAAACAACAGGATGGAATCATGAGAGGTATTTATTCACAAGATCCTGACTTACTATATATTAAATATTTGCAATAATTCCTATGGCCAAAAGACGGTGTTTATTCATAGATATTTGCCATTTACTGCTGGTTGGAACATGGATTTTTAAATATTTTTCTGCAAAGTAAAAGACTGAGTTTTTAGCAAGGATCTCATAGTTAGGGCAGGTTCAAGTAAAAGGTAATTGAAAAACATGGACTGATGTACCAAACATAAGCTTAATCCCTACATTCAAGCTTTGCTGTAACAATGTAGTATCTCCCAGAATGTATGGTGTTTCTTTGTGCCTCACGTCTTACATGTAAAGGAATGTATGTGTATCTGTGCTCCAGTCTTTAAATATTGTTTATTTCTTTAATTCTGAGAAAATTGTTTAGAGAAATGATTTTTTTCAAAATCAATTTTTGGAAAAATACAGAAGCTCACAGAACATCATTACTAATATGTTCATAAGTACTATGAAATGCCTATGAAGTATGTCTTCTGTTTTCTTTGCATATGCACTCAGGTTTATGAATTTTATGACAATGTAATGCTCAAAATTTATAATAAATCAAGAAATTATTATAAGAAATATCCATTTTAACTACTATTATTTTATTTTATACTCTAGACAAATATTTTAAAAATAGCTTTTGTGTATGCCATTAAAATATTAATACTCTCTGGAAGACTATGCTCATTTTACATGAGATCATCTGACATTTCAATCACATTCATTATCATATGCTTTATTAAAAAAAACTCCCTACTGTCATAGGCAATGTGGACCAAAAATAAAAATATCTTACTGGAGCTTGCTTTCTAAGAGCTCTGACCTTTTACTTTTTATGAAAGTTTTTATTTATTACTTGGATTTTTCTTGTTATGTTTCAGTTGATCTGCTTGTGTGATGACCTTTAAGAATTTGTTGATTATAAATCTTCACTCATCACCATTTCTTATGCCTCTTTTCCCAGGAGAAGCAAGTGTAAGTAATAGGATATGGGATTGATAGTGAGGTACTATGGCCAGTTGCAATAAGTAAAAAAAAATATAAGTTCAGAAGGTGGCTGTCTATGACTTAAATTAGATTTCAGTTTAAATTTTGTGATAAATTAGGAAATTTAAAATAAAATTGTTTGTGCCTTGAAATTGCAACTTCTCACACATATATGTGCAAAATAGAATTTGAATTGTTTTCATTAACATATAATCCACAAAATAATCTTATCTTTAGAAGGTAGACTAGAATTACTTTAAAGATTCACTTTATTCATTGTGTTCATATGCTTGATAAGATTGTAGAGATAAAACACTACTCCTTTTAGAGTGGGTTTTACAATACAAACAGTGATTAACCTAGTTTGGCCATTTTCAAAAAAATATTTCAACCCACACAGTTATGGAGATAATTTGATCTATACCATGTTCCAATATTATAGAATATTACTGTTACTGTTAAATATATACAAATATATGATAATTATAATAAATTAAGGAATTTTGTAGGATACAAAATGAAGACATGAAAACGGTATCATCCAGAAAAAAAATGGGTTGGGAGAACACAAATCATATATCTGATAACAGATTAATGTCTGAGAAAAAAAAAAACACTTCAGGAATCTCAGTATCAATGTATCAATGCATGCATAAAGAAACACACACACACACACACACACACACACAGAGACACACACAATAAAAATCCAATAACAGGCCGGGCGGTGGTGGCGCACGCCTTTAATCCCAGCACTCGGGAGGCAGAGCCAGGCGGATCTCTGTGAGTTCGAGGCCAGCCTGGGCTACCAAGTGAGTCCCAGGAAAGGCGCAAAGCTGCACAGAGAAACCCTGTCTCGAAAAACCAAAAAAAAAAAAAAAAAAAAAAAAAAAAAAAAAAAATCCAATAACAACAACAAAAACATGTAAAGCAAGTTAATAGACAAGACTATGGGCTGAATTGGTTTCTCTAAATACTATATAATTTTTTTAGCAAGGATGTAGTGAAAACACACTTAACATTGTTAATTATTAATTCAAATATTATAATTCCATGACAGCTTTTAGAAAAATTCGTATAAAATGATTAGAAATGACTAATGAGATTGTGAGGGAAAGAATATGTCAACAGAGATGGTGAGATTATAGATGTGTAGACATTTACTACAAGAACAGTAGTATTAAATTTCCTAAGGAAACTAAAAGTATCACAATGATCTGATCCATCATACCTCTAGTGGGCATTCAACCAATGGTCATATGTTCATCACTTTTTTTTTTTTTCGAGACAGGTTTTCTCTGTGTAGCTTTGTGCCTTTCCTGGAACTCACTCCATAGCCCAGGCTGGCCTCAAACTCACAGAGATCTGTCTGGCTCTGCCTCCCCAGTGCTGGGATTAAAGTCATGAGCCACCACTGCCTGGCTATGGTCATCACTTATAAGGGCAACTGCACAGGCATGTCCCTTTTAGCATTATTTATCAATATCTCCTAAGATACATAAAGAGAAAAAGTCACCAATGCTACAGTAGGTGAAGAAACTTGGATTTATATGAAATGTCTTTCCTTCTTAAATAAAGAAATCTTACAATATGTCATAAGATAGAAGAAATAAGAGGGCACTGTGCTAAGCCAAGTAGGGCAGATATAAAACATACCAGGCTTTCTCACTTATACAGGGAGGGGAGAGAAAAAATATACAGTAGCAGATGGTCAAAGAACAAGCCTATAAATATAATGTAGACCATAACCACTATAATTTATAATGTTTTGTTGAATTAAAGTTTTTCATTAAATGTATGTTTTAGCTGTTCTTGGCACAAATCAAAGAACATTTCATAAGATGACAAGCCACACTAATTTCACACACTTTAGTAACCATTTTACTGTCTTTTCATACCGCATAAGATCATGGGGTTTAGCTTTAGGATACGATATCAAATTTATTTAAAAATTAGCAAAGATAACATGAAACATTTTCTTGTTTATTTTGTATCATTGAAATGCTCATATTTGTAGTATGTTACACTTAATAAATATCATATTTATTTATTAATTATAAAAAATTATATGGGATAGGACCATGATACCTAAACCCTACAAAAAAGAGCTATAGGCACTGGATGATGAATTGATCTTCTCTTCCCTGGGAAGGACCGTTTATCCTCAGGTGCCTATAGTTCTTTGTCTAGGGTTCAGGCCTCATGGACTTTTCCCTGTTTAGTTTCCATGTCCAATGGCAAATGGTTAGTCTAAAAATATACATGCAATTATGTATTGAGCATGTTATTTTAGGAATATGTATATATATATATATATACATATATATATATATGCATGAAATAATAATTAGTAAACAAAGAGTCCATGAATTTGAAGGAGCATGGGAAGGGGTATGTAGAATGGTCTAAAGGGAAGAAAGTGAAGAGTATAATATTATAATTACACTTAATCTCAAATATTAAAATATTCCCTCTTAAAAGAATATTGAATTCAAAATAAAATATCTTGGATGTTAAAAATCAAAATAACTATGGGCACCCATGGAAAGCTAAAAATGAGAGGAATAGTTTTCCCCAAGGAAGAGTACATCAATTGGCCTTTCAATGCCAAACAGTAATCCCTAAAATTGTACACAATTTACATTATATAGACTGAGCAGGTTATACCTATACATATATACATATACATACATATATATGCGATAACAATTAGTGGAAAAAGGAGTCAGAAATATTTAAAAGATGGCGTGATCATGACTTAAGAGGACCTTTATAATTCCAAAAAAGCTGAGATACAAAAATATGGTAAATGAAAGCAGAAGAATATTTAAATAAATGTAATACTCAAAGACTTTTTTAAAATAAACTTTTATTTTCAGGACCAGTCTGAAAACTTTTACTTAAATAATAATATTTAAGAATATCATATTGTGTTTTCAATATATTTAATGCTGTCCTCATTGTATTTAGTGTGATTGTGTACATTTAAATATACCACTGATTTAGCTATATATAATATAAACCTACAATTAAATATGACAATAATTATTATTTTTTACTTAATAATTGGCTGATTTGCATTATAACAGCAGTAACCATCTTATCTGAACAAATAAAATAAAAGTAGAACTACTAAATGCTAAAGCACATTTTATGCATATTACAGAGAATGGAACAAAAGTGGACTGTTCCCTTATACATTTGGAATACACTACTTTCTACACCTTTAATTTTTTTCATAGTGGTAGTGAACGGTACAAAAAAGAGAGAGCAGTACAAGATTTCCACAGTATTGTATATTTTTCTTTTACAGTAGTATTTCCCCCTTTAATGTATAAACTATTTTTTTTTTCAATTTGGGTTCTAAGTGTTTAATTATTTCTGTTTTAATGTCTTGAAAATAAAGAGGCTTAATTAGCCATATTGAAAATCAAATTTAAAAAATGAAATTCTTTTTCTCTTTTAACATTAGAATATATAACATTCATGTGGGATGTGTATGAATGCATTCAAAGCTTAACCCAGAGACAAGGCTATTAAATGACATTTTGAAAGACAAAGATTTTCAGCACAGTGCTCAATCATATAAATCAGTACTGTATTTTTCTAGAAATGAATTAAAAGAAATTTGGCTAAAAAATGATATTGCTACAAATGACTATTATTCAGCATGCCATAGTATATCAATTTAAAATATGTAATTTTGAAATATCTATATATCTACACACATACTTTCAAAACAGAGTATTGGATGTCAGGAGATAATCTAACCTGGTAAATTGATGACCCACAGAAATCAATGCAGTCTCTAAAGAGTATTCCAAAAAAATTTTCATTTATGACATGAAAATATATTGTGAGATCTCATCTACTTCCCCTTCCCAGGGCAATCCATGTGTCCCCTTAGGGCCCTCCTTGTTAGCTAGTTTTTCTGGAGCTATGGGTTGTAGTCTGGTTAGCCTTTGCTTTATGTCTAGTATCCACTTGTGAGTGAGTACATACTGTGTTTGTCTTTCTGAGTCTGGGTTACCTCAATCAGGATGATATTTTCTAGTTCCATCCATTTGCTTGCAAATTTCATGATGTCATAGATTTTTATTGTTGAGTAGTACTCTATTGTGTATATGTACCACATTTTCTTTATCCATTCTTTGGTGGAGGGGTATCTACGTTGTTTTCAGGTTCTGTCTATTATAAATAATGCTGCTGTGAACACAGTTGAGCAAGTAACCTTGTAGTATAATTGAACATTCCTGTGGTATATGCCCAAGAGTGGTATCATTGGGTCTTGAGGCAGATTGATTCCCAGTTTTCTGAGAAACCGCCATACTGACTTCCAAAATGGTTGTACAAGTTTACACTCTGAATAACAGTGGAGGAGTGTTCCCCTTGTTCCACATCCTCTTCAACATAAGTCATCATTAGTGCGTTTGATCTTAGCCATTCTTACAGGTGTAAGATGGCAACTCAGAGTCGTTTTGATTTGCATTTCCCTGATGAATAAGGATTTTGAACAATCCCTCAAATGTCTTTCCGGCATTTGAGATTCTTCTGTTGAGAATTCTCTGTTTAGCTCTGTAGTTCATTTTTTAATTAGATTGTTTGGTATTTTGCTGTCTAGTTTCTTGAGTTCTTTATATGTTTTGGGTTGAAGATCTTTTCCCATTCTGTAGGATGTTATTTTGTTTTATTTACCATGTCCTTTCCCTTACAGAAGCTTTTCAGTTTCAGCAGGTCCCATTTATTATTTTATTTTGATTTTTCCAGACAGGGTTTCTCTGTGTAGCTTTGCACCTTTTCCTGGAACTCACTTGGTAGTCCAGGCTGGCCTCAAACTCACAGACATCCGCCTGACTCTGCCTCCTGAGTGCTGGGATTAAAGGTGTGTGCCACCACCACCCAGCTGAGGTCCCATTTATTAGCTGTTGTTCTCAGTGTCTGTATTACTTGTGTTATATTTAAGTGGTCTCCTGTGACAATGCATTGAAGGCTACTTCCCACTTTCTCTTTTATCAAGTTCAGTGTAACTGGATTTATGTTGAGGTCTTTGATCCACTTGGACTTGAGCTTTGTGCATGGGGATGGATAGATATGGATCTATATGCAGTCTTCTACATGTTGACATCCAGTTATGACAGTACCATTTGTTGAGGATGCTTTTTTTTTTCCATTGTACAGTCTCGACTTCTTTGTCAAAAATCAGTGGTCATAGGTGTATGGATTAATGTCACTGTCTTCAATTCAATTCCACTGGTCCACATGTTCATTTCTATGCCAATACCAAGCTGTTTTTCTTACTATAGCTCCATAGTAGAGCTTGAGGTCAGTGATGGTGATGCCTCCAGATGTTGCTTTATTGTTCATGATTGTTTTATCTATTCTGGTTTTTTTTCCATATGAATTTGAGTATTGTTCTTTTAAGTCTGTGAAGAGTTGTGTTGGGATTTGGTGAAGATTGCATTGAACATGTAGATTGCTTTTGGTAAGATTGCCATTTTTACTATGTTGATTCTTCCTATTAATGAGCGTGGGAGATCTTTCCATTTTCTAATATTTTTGAATTTCTTTATTCAAAGTCTTCAAGTTCTTGTCCTACAAATCTTTCACTTGCTTAGAGTTACCCCAAGATATTTTATATTATTTGTGGCTATTATAAAGGGTGTTATTTCTCTGATTTCTTTCTCAGCCCATTTATCATTTATGTATAGGAGAGTCACTGTTTTTTTGGTTTTTTTTTTTAGTTAATCTTGCATCCCACCACATTGCTGAAGGTGTTTACTATGAGTTGGGGGGGGGGCAACAGAGGTTAGGGCATGGGGATGACAACATAATGGAACAGGATGGTCAATCTGGAACAAGGATTGAGTGGGAGAGCAATGAAATAGGTATCTTGATAGAGGGAGACATCATGGGGACAGGGAGAAACCTGGTGCTAGGGAACTTACCAGAAATCCACAAGGATGATCGCAGCTTAGACTACTAGTAATTGTTGCTAGAGTTTTCCTGCCTGGCCCACAGTCAGGACTGGCAGGTGACAGAAATTTGTCCTGACTGTGGGCCAGGCAGCAAAACTCTAACTACATGCAATAGTGGAGAGAGTGCCTGAGAAGGCTTAACCTGGTAGTCAGATTGGTAAATACTCTGTCATCATAGAGCCTTCATCCAGTAACTGATGGAAACAGATGCAGAAATCCACAGCTAAGCACCAGGCCAACCTCCAGAACTTCAGCTGAAGAGAAGGAAGAGGGTTTCTATGAGCAAGGCGCATCAAGATCATGATGGGGAAACTTACAGATACAACCGAATCAAGCTAGTGGGAACTCATCAACTTTAGACCAATAATTGTGGAGCCTACATGGGACTGGACTAGGTCATCTGCATTAAGCGAGACAGTTGTGTAGCTTGGTCTGTTTAAGGGACCCCTGGCAGTGGTAATAGGATCTATCCTTGGTGTATGAACTGGGATTTTGGAGCCCATTACCTGTGGTGCGACACCTTGCACAGCTTTTTGCCTGGGGAGTGGCTTGGACCTGCCTCAACTGAATGTAACAGGCTTTGCTGACTCCTTGTGGGAGGCCTTACCTTTTCTTAGGAGGGAATGTGGGGTGGGATGGGGGCTGAGATTTGGAGGGAAGGCTGGGAGAGAGCGAGAGGAGAAATAAGAGGGGCATCTGTGGTTGGTATATAAAATGAATAAACAATATCTGAATAAAAATATATTGTGAGCCCCAAAATAATTTCTATGAATACACAATAGTTAAGGAGAATATTAAATTAACTATATTATACAATATAGAGAAGCATACACAGAAATTAAAGAGATGAAAGCTATGAAATTTTTTTTTTACTATGAAAAATAATGGAGGTTTATTGTAAATTTTTTTTGCCATAGGCATCATTCCCTGATTTTTTTCAAATGTGACTAAGAGAAATCCATTTCCTTGTTACATTTGAAATTTAATTTTAATTAGTTTTTCAATCAATAAGTTGATACCTTCTGTCTTTGTTGGGATTTATATTGCTGTAAAAGAAGACTATGACAAAAACAAGGAAAGGGTTTATTTCAGCTTACAGTTCCATATCACAGTCCATCACTAAGGGAAGTCAGGGCAGTAACTCAACCTGGAGACAGGAACAGATGCACAGAAGAGTGTTTCTTGAAGGCTTGCTCCTCATGACTTCTTAATCTTCTTTTTTATACACCCACAAGATCCAGGGATGGAACCACTCATAATGGGATTGAACCTCCCATATAAATCACTAATCAAGACATGGCCCCCAAACTTACCAACAAGACAAAATTCTAGGGAAATTGTCTCAACTATTGTTTTATCTTCCCCCAAAGATCTGACTCTTGTCACATTGACATAAAAACTAGACAGTATTTGGTCATTAAAGACTAGGCACACAACCATATGTATATATGGAAGTTTTAGGGGTGATTCTTCTTGTAATAAGTAGTTCACTAACAGAAAATACATAGGAGTTTATATTACCTGTACAGTCCTTACTTCCTCTCTGTATCTTGGTTAGACATAAAGTGATCCCCTCTCTCCTACTATACCTTTATACATCCATAATGTTCTATGAGGACAAATATTGAAGCATTTAAATCTGTAAGTCCAAATACCTCCTCCATGGTTGGTTTCTTGTAGGTATACATAAACCGGTCAAAGAGTTGGCATGCCTTATTACCTTATTACAGATGTATCCCTTGCTTTGAAGAAAATCTTGAATTATACCAAACAAAAGCCTTGTAGTCCTGCATTTACATTGCTGTTTACATTATTAAGATACCTGTATAAGCCATTGCTAATATTATAGATGTGAAAGAATATAGCATTATTCAACCTTAAAGTTGACTATACTGCAGAGTAGGATAGATATTTCACTGACTAAGTCTCAATTTACTTAAACCTATGTTGACTTACACTTATCAATGAATTTTCACTGTATTATTTGTTTGCAGCGGGAAATTATAGACCTGTTAGGATGGCCACAATTACCTATAGTCATCATATATTTCAGATGTACACTCTATTCATTATTGGTTTCAATGTATAATCAAGTTTCAGAAATATTAATAAGTTGCAATACATAGCTAGTAGGACATTGCCACTGACATTCACATTTTCTTTTACAAGTATCATATATAGTTTTCTACCACTTTTAATTTATCATTTTAGCTATTTCATTTCCCGATGTGAAAACAGCTGGGATTGTCTTTTACAAATTTGTTAAAAACATTATACCTGTATGCAAGCTTTGATACTCATTTATCATTGTTTTCATCAAATTGTCTCAATGCTTTCTTGTCTACCACAGTAAACAGTGAATTTAGAGATAATTAATAAACTGTTAAAATTTGTGAGTAACCTATGGCAAATTTTAATCACCATCCAACGACTGAGGGATCTGGATGCAGAGATCCATGGCTAGGCCCCAGGTGGAGCTCTGGGAGTCAAATTAGCGAGAAAGAGGAGGGTTTATATGAGCGAGAATTGTTGAGACCAAGGTTGGATAAAACACAGGGACAAATAGCCAAACGAATGGAAACACATGAACTATGAACCAATGTCTGAGGGGTCACCAACTTGATCAGGCCCTCTGAATGGGTGAGACAGTTGATTGGCTTGATCTGTTTGGGAGGCATCCAGGCAGTGGGACCAGGTCCTGTGCTCATTGCATGAGTTGGCTGTTTGAAACCTGGGGCCTATGCAGGATCGCTTGGCTCGACCTGGGAGGAGGGGACTGGACCTGCCTGGACTGAGTCTACCAGTTTGATCTCAGTCCACGGGGGAGGCTTTGCCATGGAGGAGGTTGGAATAGGGGGTGGGCTGGGGGGAAGGTGAGGGGAGCGGGAGGGGGGAGAACAAGGGAATCCGTGGCTGATATACAGAACTGAACTGTATTGCAAAATAAAAAAAATAAATAAATAAATTTAAAAAAAAGAGACTCATCTAAGGAAAAAAAAATTTAATCATGTGTGAGTGAATGTGATATGAAAACATTTTGGAAATTCTTACTATCTATCACAAAAAGATACAGTCACATTTTTCTGACTCTGAGAATGAAGGTCAAAGTGATGTTAAAATTACACACAGACACATACACCCCCATATATCAGTGTTAATTTTCTCTATTTTAAAAATTAGTATAAGGTTGAAAAAACATCCCATTTCAATCAAATCTCATACTAAGTATAAGAGAATTCTCAAAGTATTCATTGAATATGCCACACAGCAAGAGAATATTACAGAATTATATACACTCAACTTTGACATTTTAGGAAGCCAAATGTCAGGAATATAAAAAAAAAAACTTCATATAGAATGTAATTTATTTAAAAGATATCCCAAAGTTTCACTTTCTTCAGAATAAACTGTATCCAAACTTCCGTAGGGCAGCTGGCATTGGTGTTAGGATAGCCCTTCCAAATGATGAACATTTTCAAAGTGATAAGATCAGTTCCAGTTAGTTCCTTTGTGATCAGTTTGAACTTTTCAGTGGAACCAATATATCACATCCTCAATTTGGCATATTCATTCATGTATTTGTTTGAATAATTTATTTGTATATACTCTAAACATTAAAAATAGAGATGATTGTGGCATCAGTTAAAATTTGCTGTACGCTGAGCAATGGTGGTGCATGCCTTTTATCACAGCACTCATGAGACAGGAACAGGCAGATCTCTGTGAGTCTGAGGCCAGCCTGGCCTACAGAGTGAGTTCCAGGAAAGGCCCCAAAGCTACACAGAGGAACCCTGTCTCAAAAAAAAAAAACAAAACAAAACAAAAATTGGTATACATCAAAACACACTGCATCTTTTTTTTTTTTTCTGAAAGTGAGCTTTGCCTTTGTTAGTGTACTGTGAGCAAAACAATTTTATTATTTTTTAAATTTTATTTTATAATTTATTTTAATTTTTTTTACTTCATATAGAATATAGGAATCCTCTTCATCTGCCCTTAGATGTTCAGCTCATTGGTCTAGGCAGGAGTTACGATGTTTTCAATTCCATATGTAACAAACACTAGGCAGACAAACATTTATTGAGACATCAGGAATCAGTCACAGCAATCTCTGAGAGCTATCTGACAATACAATATTTAGATCTCTGCTTGTGTAGTTTTGGTATTATCATACTAGCCTAAGTAAGTCACAGGCCTTATCTCAAGTATAGAAAATTAGGCATCAGTTATACATGTCAAAAAAGTGAAATACTTTGTGAGCATCTGTAGTCCACTGCTTCCTGAATTATGACCACTCATGTGGCTCCTCATTACCACAGGAAGGTATAGAGTAAATATCATGGTATATAGAACCTCTGTTCTCTAAGCTCTGCACTTAGTTATTCTCCAATTCTTGATGAGCCTCAATAGGATTATCTGACAGTCCTTTATCCATTATCAACAATATGATTTTCATAAAGTGCTTAAACTTCCATTAGCACCCAACTCATAACAATTTCTTTTCCTAATGAACACTTTTGTATTTATATTTTAAATAACAGATAAATTCTCCAAGATAGTCTAAAGTATGGAAGATTATACACTACATTATCTTTGTTTGCAAACATTCCTACACATATTTATTTGTACCTGTGTTGGTCTCTCTCTTTGTGTAGGTCATAGTCTATGTGTAGAAGTCAGAGCACAATTTATAGAAAGCAGTACCTTATTCTACCATGTAGATTTTAGACATGGAGCTCAGACATCCTGGCTAAGTGGCATGTGACTTTACCTACTGAGCCACATCACTGGCTTTATATTTTATTTTTACATAAACATAATTATATGTTATAGGTACTTCATTTATAGATTTTTTTCTCTTGTAATAGTTTGAATCCCTTCACTCACTCAAGGAGTTATATCACTGTTGATTGTCATGAGCACTTTAATATAATTTAAGGAGCAAGAAAATTAGTCTATATATTGGTTTTGTGGTCAAGGAAAGAGGTTCACTCTACAAACCAAAACTTTTCCTTGATTATCAAATTTGTTTGTTATATTTGATGAGTAATCCATTGCAGTAGATTTTAATCTACAAATGGAATTTTGCACTATTAAAAATATAGCACATTTAACTGCATCAAGTTCATAAAACCTGCTGGAATTCAAATGTTTATAAAAGGTATGAGCAGCTTATTTTTAAATGAAACAAATATTCAAGAAAAACATCTATAAAATTATTTACTTTATGTATGTTACTGTGTTAGGAGAATTCTGGGAAGAGGAAGGCTGAGTGAGGAGACCCCAGCTTGCCATCCTGGGAACAGCATGTAATGGCACACAGGTAAAGTCACAGAACATGTGGTGACATATAGATTAACAGAAATGGGCTGTGTTTAAGTGGAAGTGCTAGTCAGTAGTAAGCCTGAGCTAATGGCCAAGCAGTTTTAATTAATACAAGCCTCTGTGTGTTTACTTGGGTCTGAGCGGCTGTAGACCTGGTGGGACACAGGAAAACTTTCAGCTACACAACTACCAAGTTAAATTGAAACCAGATAAGCTATGTAACTAGATCTACAACCACTAATGTAAAAGAATCAGTAATTAAAACTTGATCAACCAAAACTAAATAAATAAAAAAAAAGTCCAGGGCCAGATAGTTTTACCACAGATTTCTACTTAAGTTCAAATGAAGAGACAATACCAAAGCTCTTCAACTTACTCCAAAACAGAATGAACATTACCAAAACATTATATGAGGTCACAGTACGCTGATGCTCAAAACACATAAAAACCTAACAACAAAAGGGAATTATAGATCAGTTTCCATTATAAACATAGATACAAAAATTCTCAATAAAATACTTGTAAAATGAGTCTAAGAACACAACAAAATGATCATCCCTCATGGTCAAGTAAGTGTCATTCCAGACATGTGTGGATGGCTCAACATAACAAAAACCACATGATCATCTTAATAGATGCAGAAAGGGCCTTCAGCATAACTGAACACCCCTCCATGATAAAAGTACTGGGTAGATTAGGGATACAAGGGACTTACCTCAACAGAATAAAGGAAGTTTACAGCAAGCTCATAGTCAACATCAACTTAAATGTAGAGAAACTCAAAACAAATCCTCTAAAATCAGGAACAAGACAAGATTATACAATCTCTCTATACCGACTCAATATAGTACTTGAAGTTTTAGCTAGATCAGTAAGATCACTGAAGGATATCAAGGGGATAGGAAAGGAAGAAGTCAATTATCTTTATTTGATTACATGATAGTATGCATAAATGACCCTAAAAAAATCCACCAGGGAGTTCCTATAGCTGACAAACACTTTCAGCAACACAGCTGGGTACACCACTATCTCACAAAAGTCAGTAGTCTTTTTATTCTTATATAAAACAATCACAGGGTCATCAATAAAAGGTACCAGTTAAACTTAATTGCTCCATGTAAAAGAATCCAAATAGCTGCACAACTTAATTTATTTCTTTAAAAACATGAGTTTGGGTTATTTTGGTGGGTCAACTTTTGAGTGCAAAGGAAAGTAAAAGACTTGAACCAACGTGGACATTTTGCTGTTTGTTTCCTCTATCTTACCTGTAACATATTTGTACCCCATAATTTTTTTTCAATTTTCTTATTACAAAGTGCATTTGCTTTGTTTTGTTTCTAGTATTTTAAGTGAAAATGAGCAATTTCAGAGGTAACTAACATTTTATTGCAAAGTTTTCAGTGTTAAAAACAAGTATATAAACCCACATGTTTACTTCTTACTTTGACTCTTAGAGTCAAGTACTTAACAGACAAAACTAATATGTTCTCTGGCCACCTAAAATATTAGAATCAGATAAGCATTATCCCTGGCAACCACCAACTGTAGTATTAATATTATTTCATATCAAAATTGCAAATATTGCACATCTATGAGAGCATTTTGCCATCAGAATTATTGGAAATCATTATTTTGTACTACCCAGGAAAGTGTAGTCTATATGTGAATCAATTTCTCACATGAAGTCAAACTATGCTTATGTATGTATGGTGATGAAACTTGTCATTAAAGCCAGAATTATGTGTTTCTACATGACCACAGCATCTTCAGTACATCTTAAATATGTCCTACCCTATATTTCAATGGTATAATTCAAACATTCATGAAGTAGTCTGTTAAAATCTGCATGAGAAGAAGGATGAAATATAGTAGGGATAGGTTAACCTCATTAATTATTATGTCAATAGTGATAAAATGTACTTCTTTATTTTTAACCTGTCTAAAGATAGATTGTTTTTAGTTCATCTCAAACTAAAATGAATATACTCCATTTATAAAATATACCATAGGTACAGTCATATCAACTCAGATATATCTTTAGAAGTAGATCAAAATATTTCCTAATTTTCCTCCAGCTTGAAGAATGACTATCCATCTTCACAGATGTTCTATAGATAACACAAAGTGTATGACATATTTTAAGAGTTAACTTATCCTTCAAAATGGCTAATAGGCATCTATTTACTTCATTTTAATGTTGAAGAAAACATTACTTTGTTATTTTAAAATTTTATTTATTTATGAATTGATTGGTTGATTGTTGATACCAAATCTAACCCTGTAGACCAGCATGGCCCCAAACTTGTAGTGATTTTTCCCCCCTCAACCACTTTAATGCTGAGATTCAAGGTAGGAACTATAATGTATCAACATATTTCTAATTGATTATTAAAGTAAAATGAGTTAGAAAACCTGTCAACTACTTAAAGGGGTGATGCACACTCCACGATTATATGAGGAAATAAGGAAAAAGTGACTAAATCACACATATAGTACAAGATGTTATTCACAAAGAAAACGTTCTGTGATGTTATTTGAGACTGAGATTTCTTACTGGGGAAGAGCACAAGAGAATGGGAAAGAAAGGAGGGTAAAGAAAGAAGGGAACCATTTCATAGCTCCTCTGATTTTCCTAATAAAATATTTCAAGTTCTCCTTTTCCTCGTTACTCACTAAATAATCATTTTCTATGTGAAGGGAAAGCTTTCTCTAAAACACAATGAGAGATTTTATGTCTACAAACTTTATGTGAAATTTAGTGTCATATACCTAGTCTTAAGACAGTTTGCCTATGTAGTATCTTATAATAAAGTTAAAGAGAATACCTCCATCATATATAAACTGTGTTCTGTGCCACAGTGTTTAATACAAAAAGGGGATGTAATGAATCTAAAAGGTTTTTTTTGTACTAAGGATCTTTAGTATATTAAATATTTAGTCATGATAATGCTTGTGCCCTGTCAAAAATAATTGTTATTTCAACCATATGGGCTTCATTATAACTAAGGTTCATTGGCATACAACTAATAGACTGAGTTCAAGAATGTGTTTGAAACAATTTTAAAATTTATAACTAAATTTAAAGTCTATTTTAGGTTATGCACATTAGTCAGATAGATCAAGCATGTAAATCAAAATCTATGCTGTTACATAGGAACTAATTTGAAAATTTTATATACACTTTATCTTTTCAAAATTTTTTGTGATGGCTACAAAAAAAAACCACATAGAGTTGAGTTTTCCTCTAGATGTACAGCTCCAGATATAGTAAAACATTTTAAAATGTATCTGAAACCAACAGTTCTATAACTTTCTTATGAAGCAAAATTATTTAATAACAGTGCTTGGACTGTTAAATCAAATGAATGTATTTTAGTATGATACCTGATGTATACTAAGAGGCAAAACATAATATTGGTCACACTACCATATATTATAGAAAATAAATCCTGTAAGTAAGGCCAAGACATGACTTATGTGAAGAAGGTCTTGGAAAGTACCTGTGTATTATGTTTTGCTTTCAGGTAACTTTGATTATGCTTTAGCTGATGAAGGATTCGAGTGTTCACCTGTGTTGTACACACATAGTGACGTCTTAAATCTAGGACATTTTTTTTTCTATTGTACTGGAAAATATTTTTGTTTTGTCTCTTACATTTCTCTTAACTCCTCTACTATGATGTCCTTATTTCCCCCTTCTTAATATCCTTATTCTTAATACTTACTTTAATCTATTTTCTAATTGCTTTCAATTTTATTAAGAAATTTTTTATTCATTTTACATACCAATCACAGATCCCCCTTTTCCTCTTCCTGCCTCGCCAGCCTACCCACCCCCGACAACCCACCCATTCCCTCCTACAAGAAGGTAAGGCCTTCCATGGGGAGTCAGCAGAGGCTGGTACATTCAGGAGAGGCAGGTCCAAGCCTCTCCCCCTGCCTCAAGGCTGTGAGAGATCCCCCACCATAGGTAGTGGGTTCCAAAAAGCCAGCTTATACACCAGAGATGGATCTTGATCCTACTGTTGGGGTGTGTGTGGGAGGTGTTAAGCAGATGAAGTTACGCAACTTGTTTCACTTATGGAGCGGGCCTAGTCCAGTCCCATGGGGGCTCCACAGGTATTGGTCTAAATTTCATGAGTTCCCACTAGTTTGTTTTGGTTGTCACTGTAGGTTTCCCCATCATTATCTTGATGCCCCTTACTCATAGAATCAATTCATTTAATTCAAGAATTTCACAAGTTTTGCATTTCACATTGTGTTTTCAATATTTTTTTTTCTGCTGCCATTTCTAGAAACTTCTCTTCTAGTTTCTATTCTATTGTTGTGATAAACATTCTTACTAAAAGTGAATCATGGAAGAAAGGGCTTTATTTGGAGTACACTTCGAGGTCACAATTGATCATTCAGTGATGTCTGGGCAGAGTCCTAGCAGGAACCTGGTAGCAGGAATGGTGGAGGAATTCTGCTTTTGGCTTGCTAACTTTATTACACAGCCAGTGCCTGCCTACCTAGAGCTGTATGCCCACAGTGTGCTGGTTCCTCCAAAAGCAATTAGTAATCAAGTCAATGACCCACAGACATGCCCAAAGGACAATCTGATCTAGGCAATTCCTTAGTTCTAGTTCTCTCTTCCCATGTGGCTAGATTGTGACAAGTTAACACCATGATTTAACTGGCACAGCATCTCTACAATTTCATCTCTATTACAGTATAATATCAGTTATTTATATGTTAGTGAGTATAAAATTTCTAAAATTAAAGTAAGAATGTTACATTATATTTAGCATGTTATCACATTATACGTCATAAGTATATACAACTTTTACAAGTCAGTTAAAATAGATTTTGAATACTTTATCCATGTTTGTGTGGTGAATAAGTTACAGTCTTCATAAAATTCTTTCTGTCATATATTTTTGAGAAAGAGTCATATTAACAGTCTTCATCATTATGGTTTTCTATTTAATTTTCACTTTGCCATTTTGTTCTTATCATAAAACAATATGTTTAAGGCTGTAACATGTTCATCTATGAATCTTAAAATGTCCACAAATCAATAACTTCTTAGTTTTATTTTACCATAATTGAGTACTCTCACATGGATAATATATTTGATTAAATAATAGTTTTTTTTATCTTTGAAATATAGCAAACAACTTATTTATATTGTCATTTTAGTTAAAAAGTGTTGCATGAAAGTCTAATGAGGTGCTCACTGTGCTGATCAAAAGAAAAGCATGTCTTGGTCCTAACACTCATATTGAATAATATTAGGTGATAGAATTTAAAGTTAGTATAAATATTCATCATCAGCTGCTTTTCAGTCATCTAAGAAATGTTTAGCTTTTTGCCTGATGATCACTGGTAGAATACTTCACCAAAAGGTCAATATACATTGCCAGAATTATTTGGCAAGAGTATGATGCTGTCAGTTAAGTGTAGTGACATTATATGCTTCTCCTTATCAGATAGGCTTTTATTCTTTCACTATATATTTTCAGAAATGTAATTTGATCACAGGACAAAATACTGCATTTATATATGGAACCAGTAAAACTAGATTGTATTAATTTTAGAATTTGAGATGTTTCAATCTTTTGACTTCATCATTTTCAATGATTTATTATTTAAGAAACTTATCCACAGGCTCCATCTAATAAAATACATTCTTATTCATTTTAAAATACACTTTCAAAATCAACTTTGAAAAAATCTCTTAAATCAAATATTTTTAATACTCATAATTATTAAGCAGTATAAAATATCACTTGTTTAATATAGCTGTTATCAAACTATTTAATACAGCAAGAATCTTTACTGTATAGAAGTATGATATGTATATGGTAAATAAATATACTTATCGATGGAAATATAGCCATATTATAATAATGCTGAATTTTATAATAGATTAGAAATGAGTAAATTCAATAACTCCCAGCACAGTACTGTATCGTTAATGGCAAGTAACAATGTCCACATTGATTGAAGAAGGATTTTGAGTCTGATGCCAAACATGTAAAAATAGAATTAGTTGATTTGCATTTAGAAAGAATCTTTACTTCATTTCATCTTTCTTCAAAGAAAATTTCTTCTAACTGACCCCTACCTTGTTCCTTTAAACGCCTTTAATCCCAGCACTCGGGAGGCAGAGCCAGGTGGATCTCTGTGAGTTCGAGGCCAGCCTGGGCTACCAAGTGAGTCCCAGGAAAGGCGCAAAGCTACACAGAGAAACCCTGTCTCGAAAAACCAAAAAAAAAAAAAAAAACAAAAAAAAAAACCCCATTTTCAGTACACTGCTTACATCTATCTGCATGTAACCTCTTGAAAACCATCTGCCTTATGTCTTTTAAGACATGTTCTGAAAAACTTTTCTAAAATTAGGCCATTGTTTCCTAAAACCATTACTTCACATCTTCAAGTAGTCCTTTAGAATGAAATATTTTTATCACCTTATTTAAAATCATTGATGTGTACATCCTTTTTAAAGTGACAGATAAAGTCTTTTTCAAGGCAAAGAAGATAAGGCACTAAGTAATATGTCAAAAACTACATTCCTTATAAGTTTGCATTGAGAGACTGACTATTTAATGAGTGGATTTAAAATGTTCCCGTACTCCATTTGATACTGGGTAAAATGAAATAATACATCATCATATTTTGTTGCCTTTAGGTTCAAGCATGTGTCCAATTCTTTTGAAATAAACTTCAGATAATTGACTGTTTTTATTCTTTTTTTTTCTGTCACACCTCATTTTGAAAATAATTCCATAATATACTCTAATCTTCTTATAGAAGAGTAAACTTTCCCAGTGGAAATCAAAACTACTCAGGCAGGTACTGAGAAGCCATCATAAAGAAGAGTCTCACACTTCCTTAAGAAGACCAAATGATCAGAGATTTGGAGATGTCTTAAAATAAGTTTTCCTTCCTTGGTAACAATTCAGAGATTATTTTCCTTCTGCTACTGATAGAGCACTTTCTTGTGGGGTGTCACACTTCCTTAAAAAGACCAAATGTTCAGAGTGAGTTTCTTCCTTCAATTGTATGTTACAGTCTCTGACTCAAAAGACAAAACATACAGCAGAAGCATACTGGGTAAGGCATGCTCTGTTGAAATGTTATGTATCCCTTCTACACAATGTTTTATGCTTGTTTGTGGTGTCTGTTTTTTTTTTGCATTAATTTGTTCATTTCATTATCTATCAATACTAAGGCTATCTTATTAGTTACAATGTAGCAGGGTCTAAATTAGACATCATTTGATTCAAATCTATAGCCAAGTTTCAGTGGTGTACTAATATAGGAATATAGCAATCTATCATTAGGAGTCATTTTATTGGTATTCACTGAGCAGAATAATAGTAGATTTTCCCCAAGGAACCATAGACTATATAACTCTCATGGTTTTGGTCTCAATAACAGTATCATGTATGGGTTCTATCTCATGGATCAGGCCTTGAATCCAATCAAATAGTGGCTGTTACTATAATCACAACCACGCCACTCTTGCTTCAGTGGGTTTATATTGCAAGCAGGTACACAAACATTGTAACAGCATGCATTAGTTCCACTCACTTTCAATAAATACAATATAAGTGGACATGAACAAAAAGTCCCACTAGCAACCAATAAGCAATTTGTAATTTGCAGTTGCTTGGAAAGTGAAAACGTATTTTTTTCTTCAATGGAATGACACCCAGTGTATTAACTGCACTTGGTTGCAGACCCCATGCATGGTAGGTGATCAACACAAATTGCACTCTGTGGTTTTTGCACTGTGTGTGCATGTGTGTGTGTATGTGTGTGTGTGTGTGTGTGTGTGTGTGTGTGTGTATTTGGTTTTGTTTGTTTGTTTTTTCCCATGTTTTATTCATAAGAGAAAAGAATATATAAAGTTGTATGTGTAGGGAAGAGGGTGAGGATCTGGGAGGAGATAGGCAAAGGGAAAGAATATGAACAAAATGTCTTGTATGAAATAATAAAACGTAAATAAAAATGTATAAAATATGTAGCAAATGAAAAATAAATGGTGAATGAGAAAAATGGCATAATCAGTACAGGGCCTACAGAAAAAGCACAAGAGCTGAGTTCTGACACCAATACTCACTTAGAAAATTGGGAACACCAGCACACACCTATAATCCCAGTGGTATAGGAGAGAGGCAAGCAAGTCCCAGGGCTTGCTGGTTAGCTAGCATTGATGAATTAGTGTTTGAGTTTAGATGTAAAACACTCTCCTAAGCAATAATGTACAGAGAGATTGGGGAAGATGTCTGAAACTTACTTTTGGTCTCCACCTGTATGCACACCAAGCCAAGGCAAGTCCAAGCCCCTCCATGCTGTGTCTCCCGTATCCAGAGGGCCTTGTGCAGTCCCATGGGACTTCATAGCAACTAGTCCACAGTTCATGGGTCTCCACCAGTGTGGCCTGTCATCTCTGCACGTCTTCCCATCATGATCTTGAAGTCCCTCAATGGCAGAATCCCTCCTCTCTCCCATTGACTGGATTCCCGACGCTCAGCCTGGTGCCCAGCCTGCGGTGGATCCCGGCATCCGCCTCCATCAAGCACTGGATAAAGGCTCTATGATGACAGTTAGGGTATTCACTAGACTGGTCACCAGAGTAGACCAGTCCAGGCACCCCCTCAATCACTGCCAGCAGTCCAAGTTGGGGTTATCCCTGTGGATTCCTGAGAGCCTCCCCAGGACCCTGCCTCTTCCCACTCCCATGATGTCTTCATCTATCACGGTATCTCCTTCCCTTCTCTCCCACTCCGTCCCCACTCCAGCTTGATCCTCCCATTTCCCTATGTCCTGACCCCCCATTCCTTGCCCTCTGCCACCCCCTCAACCCCAGCCTGCTCATGCAGATCCCATCCACTTCTACTTTGCTGGGCTATCCATGTGTCCCTCCCAGAGTCCCTTCCTGTCAGCTAGCCTCTCCAAAGTTGTGGGCTGCAGTCTGGCCCTCCCTTGACATACATCTAGTATCCACCTATGAGTGAGTGTAGCAGGAATCTTAACAGTTCTTATTAATAAAATCAAACCTGAGGCCAGTTATCAGGGTAAACACTGGAAGATCAAAGAGACAGAACAAGCCACAGCTAACCTCACCTGGCCAACTTCTCAGCTGGTCTTGTTTCCTCAGACTGGAAGCTTCTGTGTCCTCATATTTGAATGGCTCTCAGCTGAACGGTGCTGCTCGAAGCCTGAAAGCTTAACCAGCCAAATGCTTAACCAGCCAAATGCTTACCCAGCCAAATGCTTCTAGTTTCTGGTCCTCACGCCTTATATACCTTTCTGCTTTCTACCATCACTCCCTGGGATTAAAGGCTGGCTTTCTGGGATTAAAGGCGTGTGTCACCATGCTTGGCTGTTTCCAATGTGGCCTTGAACTCACAGATATCCAGAGGGATTTCTATCTCTGGAATGCTAGGATTAAAGGTGTGAGTGCCACCATTTTCTAGCCTCTGTATCTAGTGGCTGTCTGTTCTCTGATCCCAGATAAATGTATTAGGGTACACAATATTTTGGGGAACACAATACCACCACAAGTGAGTACATACCATGTTTGTCCTGAATCTGGGTTACCTCACTCAGGATGATATTTTCTAGGTCCATCCATTTGCCTGCAAATTTCATGATATTATTGTAGTTTTTTTAACAGTACTCCATTGTGTATAAGTGCCACATTTTCTTTATCCATTTTTTCAGTTGAGGAGCATCTAGGTTGTTTCCAGTCTCTTGCTGTTACAAACAATGCTGATATGAACATAGTTGAGCAAGTGTCCTTGTGATAAGATTGAGCATTTCTTGGATATATGCCCAAGAGTGGTATAGCTGGATCTTGAGCAAGATTAGTTCCCAATTTTCTGAGAAACTGCCATACTGATTTCCAGAGTGGCTGTACAAGTTTGCATTTCCACCAAGAGTGGAGAATTGTTCCTCTTGCTCCCCATCTTCTCCAACATAAGCTATCTTCAGTGTTTTTGATCTTAGCCATTCTGACAGGTGTAAGATGGTATCTCAGAGTCATTTTGACTTGCATTTCCCTGAATAAGGATGTTGAGCAATTCCTTAAATGTCTTTCAGCCATTTGAGCTTTGTCTGTTGAGAATTCTGTTAAGCTCTGTAGCCCATTTTTTAATTGGATTGTTCAGTATTTTGAAGTCTTGCTTTTTGAGTTCTTCATATATTTTGGAGACCAGCCTTCTGTCAGATGTGGGGTTGGTGAAGATCTTTTCCCATTCTGTAGGCTGTTGTTTTGTCTTATTGACTACATCCTTTGCTCTACAAAACTTCTCAGTTTCAACAGGTCCCGTTTATACAAGGTCCCGTGTATGCAAAAGCACTTTACAAATTCATCCCCCAACCCCTCTGATTTTTCAATCTAGGCATTTATAGTTGTAAACCACCTGCTGAGAAACAACTTTCATACAAAACGTAGCAAGTCATGTTTTCATTTTCTTATGTAATTTATCCTCCTGACTTGTTCAATGACCATGCTTCATTCAAAACTGTGTCATTCAATTTCCATTAATCTGTGCATATTTTATTTTGGTAGTTTAATGCAAGGTATTATTTTGACTTATTTTCTCTTTGTCAGTACTTGATTTGTGTCCCAAAATGTAGTCTATTTTAATAATATGGTGTGGGAAGTTGTCAATTGTGAATATCCTTTAGTGTATTTGTGGAATATTCTGTAGATTCTCTTAAGTCCCTTTGATCTATAATGTCACTTAACATTGAATTTTATTTCATAACTTTTTCTGATGACCTGATTAGAGGTATGAGTAGGAAGCTAAAACAGTCCACTATAATTTCACTGGGTGAGTGCCTGATTTTTTTTACATACAATGCAGTGTATTTTAAGGAATTTGTTGACTGGCGCATAGACTTTATATGTTTAGCAGTAGGATTTTTTTGAGTTGGTGTTTCACTATTATAACGTCAGTCATTGGCATTTCTACACTTGATTCTGTTCAAACAATATTTGATGATAATTTTTTTCTCATCAAACATTTTCACCCTTCCACTCTAAGGCTGTGTTTTTCTTTCTCATTGAATTGTGTCCATTGCTAAAGTTGAACATAGGGATCTATTTTTTTATCTAACTTGATAGTCTTCCTTGTGTTTGTAGAATTGAAGATCATTGATGTTTAGAATGACTGTGTACAAGTATTGATTAATTATTGTCATTTTGTTCTTTTTTAGTACTTGGTAATTTCTTAATTGTAATTTAATTGTTTACTATTCAAGAACTGTGTGTTATTACTTCAGTGGCTTCATGGATACATTTACTTACTTGTCGCATCTCTTGAACATCTTCTGAAGTGATGGTTTGGTGATCCTGAGTTTGGATAATTTGTGTTTATCAAGAGATTATTTTTTCCAATTATAAAAAAGAAACTTGATAGTTACAGTCATCTAGACTGTCACTTATTTACTCTTAGCATTTGAAATATATCATCCTATGAAATTTTTAGAGTGTAATTTTGTATGTATTATTAGATTTATAAAAATATTTTTCTTATTTTAACCCTTAACAATAGGATCTTTCATGCTGATTTTAAGATTATTCCACATGTGAAATAAATCTCATATGGCTGTTCTGTATTTTTAGAAAGACACATAAAGTAAAATAATTATTTTAAAAATATTGAAACATGAATTGTCAATATTTATATTTGCTACAATATAAAATACAGCAGTTTTAAAAGCTTTATTTAAGCATAATATTTATCTTAGGCAGTTCATATGAGCTGTAGCTGACAGAATTTTAATTTTCTTTGTTCTAAAAGTATCAAAATAGATATTATTTTATTCAACAACACTTAATAAACTATGACCTCAAACCCACATTGACATCTTAAATGATGAATAATATACCACAAATGAACAATGGTGACCATTTAAGAAATCCATTCCTATTTTAAGCAATTATCTATTCATAAAAGTCTAGCACAATATCCCTAAGCAGTAGCTGTTTTTTCAAGATCAATACTAAGCACTCTTGAAGTCTGTAATTTTTTTGATTTCCATTGGCAGTTCAGCAAATTGCAAATCTGTCAAAAATGTAGTAATCTATTCTCTATAAACATCTTTTCTGTCAAATCATTCTGTCAACTCTAAGCCCAGTAATAGCAATCCCAATCAATACAGAAGTTTATTTTATTCTAGTTATGAAAATTATCATTTTACAAAAATTTGAAGTATTTTGATTTGAATTGAAAAATTATCTTTTCTTTCTTGATTTTAAAATTAATGAAACTTAGAAAAATAATATATATATGTAAATTAAAAGTATGTCACCATGATAGCTTTAACATTTTCATGTACTTATTCCTAGGTATATTTTGATGCATATTTAAGTAACATTTACTTTAAATAACTCCAACTATAAGGGAATTAAATTATTGAACATAGTATTTTATTTAAAAATTATACTTTTTGAAGTTTTATTTGCAGTGATTATTGTATATGATATTAAAATTTAAAATGGCAAACAAGGAAGCATTTTTAATATTAGAATTTTAATGTATCTTCATTTACTTTATGAATATTATTTAGCTTTGTGAGAGTATAACACATTTATATTACTTCTTCTTTCTCTTCCCTCCCTCCCAACACTGCCATATATCCCTTCTTACTGTGGCCTCTTTTTCACTAATACATAATACAGAAATACATAACCACAGTGTGCTCAGTCTGTATAGTATTATTTGGTATTAGATGAAGAATTGGTATGCTGTATCCAAGAGAAGACTAATTCTCTCACTTTAACTATTCCTTAGTTGCCTGTAATTCTTTATGGGGAGCTGATTTTTTATCCATCTTCCCACCAAGAATGACATATTTAAATAAAGAATTCTTTTTGCATCTTAAAAAAAGACAGAAAAATACTGTATATATATATATATATATACACATATATATATATGTATGTATGTATAAAATACTATATATATATATTTGGGAAAATACATTTCTCCTATACATATATATATACATATTTATATGTATATATATATGTATATATGAAAATGTATCGACACAATCACAACTGTTAAAATCTCAATCCCCAAACCAAGATTGAAGAGTTGAGATATGCTTCAGTCCTTCAGAGCATGTACTTACTCATGCTCTCTCTGGCCTTTGAGGGAACCCAAAGAAATATAGCAGACACTCATACAGGCACAGTCATAAATATAAAAATAAATAAATATTCATAGAAGAATTACATAATAAAACTTTCCACAATTCTGTTTTACTGGCAAGTTTCAAATAAAAAAAAAGAAGCAATTATAAGAGATAGACAAAAAAAAAAACCACTTAATTTAAAAAAGTAATCCCAGCACTCGTGAGGCAGAGGTAGGCGAATCTTTGTGAGTTCGAGGCCAGTCTGGTTTACAGAGCAAGATCCAGGAAAGGCGCAAAGCTACACAGAGAAACCTTGTCTTGAAAAACAAAGTAAGTAGTTCTATTTTATTTTATTTTTAGGTTGTTTCTTTTTCCATTCTTTGCTGTTTTATTTTGAGGTGATACCTTGCTCTGTAGCTTGGACTGGTCTTGAATGTAAGATCTTCTTTATTTCTGGATTTTAGGGATTGATTATGTGAGCCATTAAATACAGCCATGGTAGAATCTTCATCTTAGCTAATTTTTATTAAAATTTTCATATTTTATGGTGAAAATGAGTAAAATATTTTCATATATTAGTTTTATAACATTTTGTTTCAATTTATTAAAAAAATGTATATTAGATTAATTTCATTTGTTTTCAGTCAATATTAAGCACCAATAAACAAAGTAGTCAGGATATAGTAGTTTTCAATATTTATTTGATATGATGCAAATAGTTTTATAAAATATTTCAGCTTTTATTTCTTTTCAAGGTTGAAAACACCAGCAATCACATTGTCATTTTACTCTCTGTGAAGAAAGCAGTTTATCATTTTACTTATTTCCTCTACTGAAGGTTTTCATGGCATCTACCTTAAAAATAATTTGAAATAAAACTGAACAAGGAGTGTCTAACAGCTGTTTATACAACTGCTCTGATGACCACAATGCTGCAAATATATTTCTTTGGTTCTGCTGAACAGTTCAAAAGACTCATGAATACAAATCAGTTATTTAGTGTTGCTTAGTGGGCTGTAAATTCATGTATACCTGTTTATAGATTGGTTTACTGATGCCAAATCCACATATCATTACATTTGTTTCAGATAATTCAACTTTTATTTATACAACTACGGGACCATGTTCAAGATTTAGTCATTTATTCTGGTTCTACGTACCTTAATCACGTTTACTGAGAGAAGATAGTTGATTATGTCAAATTTGAGTTTCTTGTTTTTTTTTATCCTGATCTGAAATGCGATATTATATATATGATTGTGATTCATGCTACAAGAGTAGTAAGTGACCAAGAGTTGTCCAAACAGTTCTTGTTTAGTAACTCATCAAGATTTGAGGCTACTATTTTATTATTATCATTGGAAACTTGCAGGAAGCCTAGGGGAGTCTCAGCCAACTCCATTGTTGCATTTCTCATAGGGACTTGCATTTAATTTTAATCCACACTATATTTTTGCTTACATTTTTTTTTCTTTTTTAAAAATTTTTCTTTTTTATTTATTTTTCTATTATCAGCTTGATACAGTATAAATTCTTATCCAAATAGTGAAATGTTTCATTGAGGCTTGCCCAGTAATTGTGTAAAACCAAAATTTATTATAAGCCACAGTCATCCTAAGGTCCTGCCTGCTTTGTAGCCTCTCTGGTTCTGTGGGTTGCAGTCTGAATGTCCTTTGCTTTATATCTAGAATCCACTTATGAGTGAGTACATATCATGGTTGTCCTTCTGGGTCTGGGTTACTTCACTCAGGATGATTATTTTCTAGTTCCATCCATTTGCCTGCAAATTTCATGCTGTCATTGTTTTTCTCTGCTGAGTAGGACTCCATTGTGTATATGTACCACATTTTCTTTATCCATTCTTTAGTTGATGAGCATCTAGGTTGTTTCCAGGTTTTGGCTATTACAAATAGTGCTGCTATGCATATAGTTGAGCATGTATCTTGGTGGTATGATTGAGCATTCCTTGGGTATATGCCCAAGAGTAGTATGGCTGGGTCTTGAGGTAGATCAATTCCCAATTTTCTGAGAAACCACCATACTTATTTCCACAGTGGTTGTACAAGTTTGCATTCCCACCATTTTTATTTGTTATCTTTTATATATTTAAAAATATTTTTATGGTAGAAATTTTAGAATGAGTTATTTTCTTATTTCAAAAGCAACAAAATATAAAAGCATAAAATCCCAGCTAATGGAGAATGTTTAGCATTTTTTTTCTTTATCAGATAGAACACAATATCCCCATGTGTTTGGTGCATATTAGTAAAAATAATGTTTCTTATTTAACAGTTTATGCCATCATTCTTTTGTGTAGATATTTACTTTTTGTTATTTTTACTGTACATAGGTCTGTGTATCCTAGTAAGATGATATGTGTATGTGTATATGTATATTCAGGTATAACTCTAAGTGTGCATATATGAGTGCAGGTGCTTGTGGGGCCAGAGAGGAGGCAGATACTACAGCTGTAGTTAAATGGTTTTGTGAATTTACAGATGTTAGTGCTGAGAACTAATAGGTAAATGATGGAACTAGAAAATAAAAATCACCCAGTGATGCAAGTCCAGACCCTTAAAGACAAATATGGTACTTATTCACCTATATGTAGATATTAGTTATATGTGGATATTATTCAATGATGACCAAGTCAACCTGCAATCCATAGGGGAAAAAAGGTAAGGGACTAGAGAGGACAGTATATATCCCAAGGAAAGGGAAATGTAATAAATAGTTACACTTGGATGTGGGGAGAAGTATGGAACAGGAGAATCAAGTGGGGGGGGGAGGAACAGGGAGATGAGGGAGGGGATTAAGAGAGAGAGCTAAAATTAAGGGTCATTTCAGACATGGTACAAAAATTTAATACAATACAAATTTTATAAAGTGTATACATATATGAATGGATTATGCATGAAATCTCCAAATAATGGAGGAAATTTAGCCCCAACTAGCCATCCTTTCCCACCAAATGAAACTTCCAGTACAAGGACCACATCTACTTGAATTAGTTGTTGGCCAAAGGTGTCCTTTGGGAAACCAAAAACAACCCAGGCTGTTGCCAAACTATAGGTTGTTCTCCACAAACTGACTGCAAGGCCCCATTGCTAAAGAAAACACCCATACAACTCATTGGACATGAGGAAGTCCAGCTGGTGCTCACATAGAACCTTCACTGCTATGTGCTAGAAGCTTTGGTACAAAGCAAAGATGTGCCCCTATTTCACTAGCACATCTTGCAGGCAAGACATTGTTGTAGATCAAAGGATTTGTTCCTTTGTTGATGTTTATCCTTCTCCTTTGGTAGTGTACCAAATTATGATGTGACATGAGGCCTATTCCATGAGATTGAACCCATCCCCAGCATTGAACTTGTCTCTTAAGGTTCAGCAAAAAGTACTTTTAAATGTGGAACCAGACCTTCACCCCTCAGAACAGATGTCCAATGAGAACTCAGAACCTTCAAAATGGTTGTAATATTACTCATTTCAGAAAAGATTATTTCAATCTAACTTTTAAATTTTTTCAATATTATGCTGAGAGTGGGCATCATTCATGAAACTAAATAGGGAACCATGAGACTGGAATAGATGGTAAGGAGTGGGGGACCAAATGTCAAATATGACATCAAAGACTAAAGGAAGCCACAGGGTGTAGAAGTAGGGGTAGGGGGTAGGGGGCTGTGTGTTGGTGCAGCAAGGGACCAAAGGGTATGAGAAAGGAGTCAGGGAGAGAAACAAAAAACATTGTTTTTTTCCAAAAGTCATCATGAAATCCAATTCTTTGTAAACAACTAAAAATAAAAATAAAACAACTTTCATACTCTTTATAGACATTCATTGATCATTTAATTTGAACTCATTTCATTTTTAGTAAATGAAATGTAATAGAAATTTGAGAACATAATACTAAAATAAATAACTTTAGATGATATGTTATTGAATCAGGACACTTACTCCATGGGGGGAAAAGCACAAATAAAAGTATAAAGACAGTTCCTACAGGAAGTGTTGCAATAGTAATAAGATTTAAGAACTGTGTGAACCATAATACTTCAATTGATATTTTGATTTATTTTCATTTTATAATTCAGAGATAAAATAACTTTAACACAGACTTTACATTTAAAGTGGCCATTGTGTATGCACTCATTATGCAGGCCTGAGTTTTAGACATTAAAATTTTAATGTGTATTTACCTTACATAAAAACATGTAATGAGCCGGGCGGTGGTGGCGCACGCCTTTAATCCCAGCACTCGGGAGGCAGAGCCAGGCGGATCTCTGTGAGTTCGAGGCCAGCCTGGGCTACCAAGTGAGTTCCAGGAAAGGCGCAAAGCTACACAGAGAAACCCTGTCTCGAAAAACAAAAAAAACAAACAAACAAACGAAAAAAAAACATGTAATGAATGCAAAGATATTGAAAAGATTTTCTGTACTTTATGGTTCGAGGAGCACTTAACTTTTTGACATAAAAAGTATTTCAATGGATGTAATATTAATGCAATAATAGCTACTCAAGCAGGAAGTTACCTGTTCAACTAATATGGAGTTTAAGAATTTAACATTCTTAGCATCTGATTATTTCTTTCTTGAAGTCTAAGTACCTCCAGCTAATTCATTTTTGCTTTTATACTATTCTATCTGCTTTTTCCTTCCTTAATCTTTCCTTGTTCATTGGCTTATTATTGCTTAGACTTGAATAAAATGTATATAAAAATGATAGTATTTCAAAGTACATTTCATTTAACCAAATGAATATAAAATGTTACTATGTGTTCTTAGGGTGATATATGAATAAACTCATCCCAATAAATTGCAGATATTTATGTGAGAATTTCAGTACAATGAAATTGTCAAGTATGGCTACTGTGTGACTATCAATCATTCACTTAACATCTTTACATTTCATTCATTAATATTTGATTAAATTCTATAGCATATTTTGTAAGTCTATATATTTCCAGATGGACATTTAGGTTGATTGTGATAGTTTTTTTTTTAAATGTTTAAGAAATTTCTTTATTTTTAAAACTATTTGATTATTGTATGTGAATCTATGTATATGTTTTTATAGTGTGTATTTGGGTAAATATTGGTGTGCACATATATGTGTGTAATGTGTATATACATATTCATATAAGAAGACATACAGACGTTACTGTGTGTATGTAGAGATCAAAGAACAACCTGTACCTTGTGTATTTTCCTTGTCTTCTGCTTGATTTGAAATGTGTTATCTTTTTGCCCACGTGCCGAGTATTCCAGAATAACTGGCCTAGGAACTTTCAAGATTTCTTGATCCAGAGGCACAGGAATAGCAGCTTTATATGGTTTCTGGGCCCTCATTTCAAATTATCAGGCTACAGCATGTATTTTGCCTGCTAAGTCAGCTACCCAGCCACAAAAATATATTTTTACATCTGTTAATTGACAAAAATCTGAATATATTTATGAAGTACAGTGTGCTATTTTGATTCATATACATGCTAGATGCTGATCAACCCACAGTAATTATATTTATTTGTCAAACTCTCCCAATTATTTAAACATAAAAACAATTGCATGCAACTATTTTATCATTTTTGAGATAATCAATACATTTTGCTATTATGGCAACTATTTGTGCTCTGATGTTACATACAATGGCATAAATTATCTATTCATCACATAATAAAATAGTACACATATATACATCTCCCATCTCTTCTTTTACACTCTACTCTGCCCAGTCTCTTGGAATTACTATCTTATTTTCAACTTCTGTAAAGATGACATATTCAGAGTGAGAATAGTTAAGTGTCTATATTTTAACCCGATTTATTTCCCTTAGCAAGAAGAACTGTGTAATATACCAACCTACTACCAAAACTCTCTCTCTGTCTCTCTCTGTCTCTCTATCTCTCTGTCTCTCTCTATCTCTCTGTCTCTCTGTCTCTCTGTCTCTCTGTCTCTCTCTCTCTCTGTGCGTGAAATCATTATATCAAAAAGTCCACTCGCACTTTCATATCTTCTAGTCTGTTATTTACTGTTAGTAGTATTTTCCTAATTGTTCCTTATCTTGAACAATTGGTGTTGCTACATTTTTTAGGTTTAATAATTCTAACAGCTTAGTGGTACTATCAAACTGTAGTTTTAGCTCATTTTCTTTAAAAATGTATCATATTTATCTATCTATACCAATATATACACATTTATATGTGAATTATCTTGTTAGAAATGAAGGTAATGAATTTGAGAGAATGTAATGTGGTACAAGGGAAGGTCTGGCAGAAGGAAAAGTAAGGGGATGTAGCAGGAATCTTAAAAGTTCTTATTAATAAGATCAAATCTGAGGCCAGTTATTGGAGTGATGCTGGAAGATCAGAGAGACAGAACAATCCACAGCTAACCTCACCTGGCCAACTTCTCAGCTGATCTTGCTTCCTCAGACTGGAAGCCTTTGTGTCCTCATATCCGAATGGCTCTCAGCTGAACTGTGCTGCTCAAAACCTAAAAGCTTAACCAGCCAAATGCTGCTAGTTTCTGGTCTTCACACCTTATATGCCTTTCTGCTTTCTACCACCACTCCCTGGGATTAAAGGCTCACTTTCTGGGATTAAAGGCATGTGTCACCATGCCTGGCCATTTCCAATGTGGCCATGAACTCACAGAGATCCAGAGGGATTTCTACCTCTGGAATGCTAGGATTAAAGGTGTGAGTGCCAGCATTTTCTAGCCTTTGTATCTAGTGGCTGTTCTGTCTCTCTGATCTTCCACCTTTCCCAAGAGGGGGGATTGATATTATATTTTAATTTTTAAAGTATGTTTCAAAAATAAAATTGTATTTCCTTGTTTCTTTCCATGTGATTATTTTCCATGTTGGCATCATTTATCTTCCTGTGTGAGGTGTACCCTTAGTCTATTTGGACTATTTTCATTTAGGTAGTTTATAATATTACTGATATTTTCCATACATATTTGTGGTGTGATGAACATACTATTATAATAATTCATTTGTGTATTTCAGTTCTAATAGAGTTTATTTTAAAAATTTGAAGTCCTCTTTATATACTATACATTTTAGAAATTGTATTCTGTCATTACAAAATGCTTCTTGTTATGGACTAAACTGTGTTCTTCCCAATTTACTTTGATTTGTTAAAACCTAGTATTTCAGAAGTTGACTTTTATTGAAAATAGAGTTGTGACACATTAAAACAAAAATTTTAGTACCAACCCTACTCTAATGCAATTAGGTGTCCATAAAAAGATGGGATGCCATATAATTTCTCTAATTTTATACATGCATGAAAATGTCAAAATGAAGCATCCAAATGCTATTCAGAGATAAAAATGAAGACTTTTCAATAAGGTAATATGAGATTTTGTTTTAAAAAAAGATTTAAAATTAACTTGTTAAGCAGATTATATGAAAATCTAGAAAGCTGCTGTGGATTGCATAATTTTCAATTCATCACTTCCATTGTCTTAGTATAAAAATAACTTGAGTTTTAAAAGTACTATTAATGTTACTTGTAAGATTCTGTTTAATATTAGAACATATCACAAAAACAAACTATGTTTTTCAAACATATTAATATATTGTGTCTTAATGTAAAACTTAAACTATAATACTTATCATGATTGAACAGTATTTAAAGTTAAATATGAAATCCTTTGCAAGTGATTAAAACGGCCAGGCATAACTTAAAATGTTAATGATATTTTAAATCAGTAGATAATTGTTTGTCAGAAACAGCATTAACCTTGAAAAAAAATTCCGTATTGGTTGTCATTCATGCCTAGTCACATTTTTATTTTTACCAGATCAAAGAACTGTAATTTAGCTATGGAAGTGAGATTGTAATTATGATTGTGTGTGTTCTCACAAGTGCATGACCATGCTTGTGTATGTGTGTGCATGTTTTTATGGTGGCCAGAGGTTGATGTCAGGTGTCTTTCTTGTTCACTTTCCATCTCATATTTTGTAACTGACACTCACCATCTGGATAAACTGACTGATCAATGGGCTCAGGCTATCTACCTGACTCCTCCCATCTCTCATTCCATTTCCTATATGTGCACTGCAGTAGTGTATATCCATACCTTGTTTTTCCTTTTTGTTGTTGTTTGTTTCTTTGTTTTTACATGTGTGCTAGTGTTACAAACTCAGGTCTTCATACTTGTTCAACAGACATTAACCCAGCCATCTCACCAGCTTCTGATTTTGTGATTGTTGACTAAACATAGCTAATTATAAAAACAAGTTCTTAGCTTGTCTTATCCTGAAACAGAAATTTTCTAAAAAGTAATGGATTGTTTTCCTGGTTATCAACAGTAGTTTTTTGTTTGTTTGTTTTTTGTTTTGTTTTGTTTTACAATACTTCCTGATGTTTTGAATTTGTCTGTAGATAACTTAGAATACTTTTTTTTTTTTTTTTTTTTTTGGTTTTTCGAGACAGGGTTTCTCTGTGTAGCTTTGCGCCTTTCCTGGATCTCGCTCTGTAGACCAGGCTGGCCTCGAACTCACAGAGATCCGCCTGCCTCTGCCTCCCGAGTGCTGGGATTAAAGGCGTGCGCCACCACCGCCCGGCTTTTTTTTTTTTTTTTTTTAAAAACAACATTTGTTTATTTATTTATTGTGCATACAGTGTTCTACCTGCATCCCTGCAGACTGGAAGAGGGCACCAGATCTCATTACAGATGCTTGTGAGCCACCATGTGGTTACTGGGAATTGAACTCAGGACCTCTGGAAGAACAGCCAGTGCTCTTAACCTCTGAGCCATCCCTCCAGCCCCAACTTAGAATACTTTTGCAAGGACACATGTATGGTACATATTTTACTCTTCACTTTATGAATTGCTAACAATTATCAGGATCATCAAAGTAATGACAAGCCTCTGGAGTACTTTTCAATGTAATTATTCTCTAAATGCATTTCTGACATGAATGTCAAGCTTCAAGATAGCTTTTATCTTTCTTTATGAACCTACTGATCATCAAACTTCTCAGCCTAAGTTTCTGGCAAATACAGGTACATAATACAGCAATCAATGGATGATGGCATATGTGATATTTTTGCATATTAGTTTCCTATGAGATTATAGCATTCAATCATCCAGAAAGGGTCATCAGGACACAGAATGTCAGCAAAAGGAAAGAGAATTTGCAAGACACTGTAAGGTGAGGTGAACCAGTCTATCCTTCAGGGAAGCTGGTAAAGTTCAGGAAGTAAATAATTCCATAACTGTAGGAAGTCACTGAAACTCACTAGAATCACTTCCTCCCTGAGTAAGTATTGAAGACTACTGAAAATAAGTCATAGGCTAGCCCAGTTGTTTTGAAAGGGCAAATTATCCTCAATTCCTGGAAGAAGCAGAGGCTACACAAACCATGGAGAAGAGTCAGAAATTAGTCTGGCCTCCTAAAAGACACTTCCAACTTTTGAGCTGCTTGCAGGTTATACAGTGTGCCTAGGTTTCTAGCTTTTATTGTCTGTCACCCATGCTGAATTGTGCTTTTAGTGATGGTCATTGAGTCATTTCTTCCCCTGTAACTCTTCCTCATACAACTCTAAGTAACCCCTCACCCATACACCTCTACTGAAGTATTTCAATATATACATGTGACAAAAAAAACCTCTAAATTTTCTGTCAGAAATATAGTATTCTATAACATTATGCTATCATGATTTTCAGTTTTAATTTATGATTACCCCTAATATTGTCTAAACTAAATTACCTACATACAGGCCGTTTCTTCCATGATAACTGATTTGGGCTGGTCTAATACTATGTTTTCTTGTTTATTTGTTTGTTGTCCCAAGACATAATTCCAAGCCCAGGCAGTAGACTTTTAGAGGCACTGTTTTCCTAAATCCGTGATCCTCATGCTTCTTTCTGTTTGTGAAACTTTGAAGGACAAGCATGCTCCAAAAAGCCCAGCTACTTTCTTTCACAAAAATTTAAGAATTAATAATTAACAAATGTAAATATTTTCCTTGTGATTTAACATTTAATAAAGCAAGCAGGTTTTAAACTATGATTTTAATGGTAGTATTTTTCACATTAAAGAGACATTTGTGGCACTCCGTATACATCTGTATGTACATGTTTGGGTATTTGGATGTGTGTAGGTGAATGTACGTATGCATGTACGTATGTATGAATGCCAGAGGTCAACACCTCAAGTGTTGTTTCTTAGGTGTCACATCACATGTTTGTTTTTAAGCAAATTCTCTTCCTGACCTGGTGTGGTAGTATTGTGTTCCCCAAAATATTGTACACCCTAATAAACTTATCTGGGGTCAGAGACAGAACAGCCACTAGATACAAAGGCTAGGAAATGGTGGCACTCACACCTTTAATCCTAGCATTCCAGAGGTAGAAATCCCTCTGGATCTCTGTGAGTTCAAGGCCACATTGGAAACGGCCAGGCATGGTGACACAGACCTTTAATCCCAGAAAGCAAGACTTTAATCCCAGGGAGTGGTGATAGAAAGCAGAAAGGCATATAAGGTGTGAAGACCAGAAACTAACAGCATTTGGCTGGTTAAGCTTTTAGGTTTTGAGCAGCACAGTTCAGCTGAGAGCCATTCGGATATGAGGACACAGAGGTTTCCAGTCTGAGGAAACAAGATCAGCTGAGAAGTTGGCCAGGTGAGGTTAGCTGTGGCTTGTTCTGTCTCTCTGACCATTCAGCGTTCACCCCAATAACTGGCCTCAAGTTTGATTTTATTAATAAGACCTTCTAACAATTCCTGCTACAACCTGGAACTTGCCAAGTTGGTTGAGCTGGCTGGCTGGACACTGAGCCCCAGAAGTCAATCTGTCTCCATCTCCTCAGTGCTATGTTCATGTCACCAGGTCCAGTTCTTTGATGATATTTACCCTGGTGGGTTCTAAAGATGAGACTCAGAATGTCTTGTACTTGTGAAGCAAACATTTGACCACTTGAGCTATCTTACCATTCCTTTTGGCATTGCCTTAAAAAAACTAGCTTTGGACTTATTTGATCACTAAAACTATTAAAACAGGACTTGTGAGATGGCTCATTAGTTAAAGGCACTTGCCGCCCAGCCTGATCATCTGAGTTCCCCAGGAACTATAATTGTTCTCTGTTCTCTACGCACTGGTCACAGCATATACGCGTGGTGTGGATGCCCACCTACCCCAAATGATACAAATAAAAACAAAAATTTGAAAGTTATTAAAATATAAAAAAATGGCCCAATAGAGATTTCTTCTAGTAAAGGAACTTACTGCCAACCTAAATTTTATTTCTGGAATCCCTATAGTAGAGAGAACCAAATCCCATAGGTGTTAATGACCTAATGTGTGCATAAGCACACATATACACACAAATGATGCAAATGTGAACTAACATAGATAAATTATTTGAAAGTAAATGAGGTGAAACATTTTTTAAATAAAACCATAAACTTTTGAACTTTAGCACAGTCAAAGAAGGTTGCATAATATTTTGTTTGTTCGCTTCTAACATGCATGAAACTTACAAGAGAAGACTGAAAAAGCTGTAACAGTAAATTTTATCCCAAAGACATTAAAATGTAAATAAATTGGGG
Source organism: Peromyscus californicus insignis (assembly GCF_007827085.1). Classification (NCBI taxonomy): domain Eukaryota; kingdom Metazoa; phylum Chordata; class Mammalia; order Rodentia; family Cricetidae; genus Peromyscus; species Peromyscus californicus. The sequence continues at coordinate 28,011,902 of NW_026294436.1, read as the reverse complement.
CCAGAAATTTCCCCAATTCTTCAACATCAAAGGTCTGATTTAGCTCTCTCTCTCTTCTCATTTTGCTCTTCATAGGTACAAAATATCTTAAATTTTCTAGACTGCTGCATGTATTGAGAAATATCAGAAAACTACGCATATATACAAACATGTATATATGCTGAAGTGTCTGTCATATAGTCAGTAGTCTACAATAAATGCATTCAGAATCCACAGAGCATACATGTAGTTTTGATGAATAATTACTTTATAATTAATGAGTTCACATGTTTGGAAGTTTATGGAAATTTTATGATAGATATTTGGACAATTACAGTTACATATGTTATTTTATATTCATTGATTTTATATGCCAAACAAGAACTGAAAATGTGATTGAAAACATGGTAGCCTTTCTTCATTACCAAGAAAATAAATGCAGTATATCTCCAAATTTTCTCTTCTTTACTTTTTTTATTTTAAAAACTGTATATTTATCATTTCATGTGTAATTGTTATTCATTCGGTTATGACATATGCATGACTTTGATGAATATTCTAATTCCGACCCACTAGTTTTCAATAAATAAACTCTGAAAATCAAATCTCACATTTAATATCTGACTATACAATCTGTTTTAATGTACCCGCCACTTTCTGTCCCTATTCCCATTGCACTAAGCAGATGTTTTTCTTCAGCTTCCCTCCCTCGTTCCATCCCTTTGTCTCACCTACTGTCATTCCTAGCGCCCTCTCCATGGAAAAACCACTGGCCACACAGGACAGGGGAACAGGTATACACGTTTCACTCTCTTTCCTGTTCCCCAATAAAAGTTCCCCAGTCTTGATGCCAGTACTGTAGCAGACAACCTGCAAGGGCAGGTTTATTCTCTCTCCTCTTACCATTTTTCCACATATCCTCATGGCCTAATCATATTTCCTGTCTCCTCTAGATGCTCTCAGTCCATGGCTATTCTAGTACATTCCAATTATTTTGTGTTAGCTCCCAACTCATAGAAAACAAGTGCTACCCAGGACCGTTGTGGCCATACTTGTCAGGGATTCAGAAACATACCCCATCAAAAAAACTCACAACCAGCATGTGCTCCCAAGATCCAGAGAAAAGAAACCAAATAATGGAAGACTAACCACACAGAGACAAGATCAGCTATCACCACATAGAACTACAATCATCCAAAATCCAGACTACCAGATGCCAGAGTAATAACTAAATCAGTAACAGACATGACAACATGTCTCCATTAGAAACCAGCAACATTACTAGACCCTGAGAAATATAATCATAACAACCAAACAATATATTTTAAAGCTCTAGATCAAAAAGAAGAAATAATGTACAAAAGGAGTAGATGAAAGGAAATAATCAAACTCAGGGTTGAAGTCAATAAAATAGAAATAAACATAAAACATTACAATGAATTGATTAAACAAAGAGTCAGTTCTCTGAGAAAACCAGTAAAATTGAAAATCCTTAGACAACTTAATTAAATAGCAAAGGGAGGAAGATCTAAAATCATAAAATTAAAGATGAAAATAAACAACATAATTAAAATATAAGATACAGTTCAAAATAAAAGCGTCTTAGAGGACGTACAATTAGCTGATAAGAACTGAAGGAAATGTTTAACATCTTTATTCATGAGTGAAATGCAAATCAAAATTAATATGAGATTTCATGTTACCAGTCAGAATGGCCAAGTTCAAGAAAACAAATGACAGTATAAAGAGAACATTCATTCATTGTTATTGGGAGAGCAAACTCATACAATCACTTTAGAAATCACTGTGGCAGTTCCCTGGAAGCTGGGAATATTTATACCTCCAGATCTAGATATACTACTGTTGAGCATATACTCAAGGACCCTATATCCTATGACAGAGACACTTGCTCCACATGCTTTTTGGTTCTCTACTCCTAATAGCCAAAACCTGTAAACAGAATAGATGTATACCAATGGATGAATGGATAAAGATCATGTGGTACATATACACCAAGGGATATTACTCAATTGTTTTTTTTTCTTGCCTTTTTTTTGCTGTTTTCATCATCATCATCATCATCATCATCATCATTATTATTATTTTTATTATTAATTTTTTCTATTCATTTTGCATACCAACCACAGATTCACCTGTCCTCCTTCCTCCTGCCCTCCAGCCTTTCCCCCCAACTCAGTACCCATTCCTACCTCCTCCAAGCAAGGTCTCTCATGGGGAGTCACCAGAGCCTGGTACATTCAGTTGAGGCAGGTCCAAGCCCCTCCTCCCTGCACCAAGGCTGTGCAAAGTGTCATACCATAGGCACTAGGTTTCAAAAAGGCAGCTCATGCATTAGGGTCAGGTCCAGATCCCACTGCCTGGGGGCCCCTAACAGTTCAAGCTAAACAACTGTCTCACCTACCCAGAGTGTCTAGCTCAGTACCATGGGTGCTCCTCAGCTATTGGCCTACAGGACATGTATTTCCACTACTTTGGCTAGTTGTCTCTGTACTTTTTCCCATCATGGTCTTGATGTCCCTTGCTCATGGAATTCTTCCTCTCTCTCATCAATTGAACTCCTGGAGCTGGGCTTGGGACCCAGCCATGGATCTCTGCATCTGCTTCCATCAGTCACTGGATGAGGGCTCTATGATGACAGTTAGGGTATTCAGCCATCTGATCACCAGAGTAGGCCAGTTCAGGCACCTTCCTGAAGTCTATGGTGGGGTCATCCTTGTGGATTCTTGGGAACTTCCCTAGCACTGTTTCTCCCTTTTCCTGTGATGTCATTTATCATTGTATCTCTTTCCTTGCTCTCCTACTCTATCCCTGTTCCAGCTTGAATCTCCCATTCCCCTATGTTCTCATGCCCCATCTCTTGCCCTCCATTACTCTCCCTCACCCCCAGTTTGCTCACGTAGATCTCATCTATTTCTCCTTAACTGGGCAATCCATGTGTCCTTCCTAGGGTCCTTCTTACTAGCTAGCCTTCCTGGAGCTGTGAGTTTCAGTCTGGTTATCCTTTGCTTTACATCTAGTATCCACTTATGAATGCCACAAGGACACATACTCAAGTATGTTCATAGCAGCATTGTTCATAATAGTCAGAACCTGGAAACAACCTAGATGCCCCTCAACTGAAGAATGGTTAAAGAAAATGTGGTACATGTACACAATGGAGTACTACTCAGCAGAAAAAAAGAAAAAAAAACAATTGCATCATGAAATTTGCAGGCAAATGGATGGAATTAGAAAATATCATCCTGAGTGAGGTAACTCAGACCCAGAAGGTCAACTGTTGAAAAAAATGAATCATAAAGTTCTTGAATAAATAGATGGAACTAGAAAATATCCTGTATGGGATAAACTATGTCCAAAAGATAAATATGATATGAATTCACTTATATGTAGATGTTAGCTACTAAGTCATCAGTAACTAGCAATAATCCATAAAACCCCAAAGGTCAGCTATAGATTAGAGACTAGGGGGAGGGTTGGATCATCATGGGAAGAGGAAATAGAATAGTTACTTATAGACTGTTTATGGATGGAGAGAGGAGTACTGAAACTGAAGGATTGAATGGCGTGGGAGGGAAAAGATGGGGAGGAATACAGAGAGGAACAGCTAAAACTAAAGGCTATTTGAGGGGTAGTATGGGAACCTAATATCATAGCTTCCTAAAATACATACATTTATGAAGTTGATCTAAATGGAATTGATAAATAAAGGAGGCAATAAAGCCATGATTAGGTACTTCTGATAATCATATCAAGCCTCTAGTCCCAGGATTGAGTTGCATTTAACCAAATTGTTAGCCAAGGGGGCCCCATGAGAACCCTCAAACAAGCCAGAAATGCCAAGACTATTGGTTGCTCTTTACCAACTGATGGTAAAATCTTATGGAGAAAAAGCCACCCTAGGCTTTTATTATCATTTATCTATCTATCTATCTAACTATCTATCTATCTAATTATTTATTTTATTTTCATGTTCTTGGTTGGTCATTTTATTCCATTGTGATAAATCATATTGTTTTCTTGCAATGCTTTGTATCTTCAAAAATGATCTTATTTTAGAGAAAATTTCAGACTAGGGATATTTCTCAGTTTCTAAAATGCCTGTCATTCAGGCAGAAGGGTGTGAATTCAGATTCCCCAAACCATATTAAAAAAATGAAACAAGCAAGGAGATCACCACTGTAACAGCAGCACAGGGGGAGAAGGCAGATAGGAGAATGCCTGAAGATCAACTGCCTGCTATCCAGTCCAGCAAAAATTAACAAGCTTCTAATAAAGTTAGAGACACGGCCTCAAAAATCATTGGTGGAGAATGACTGAGAAAAGTTAGCTAATGTATGCCTCTGGTCTCCACATGCATATACATGCACATACACTCATGAGCATGTATGTAAAAACTTATATAACTTTACTAATAAATGTATTTACCATAGATTCAACAACTGTCTCTTCCCCCCTCTAACACACACACACACATACACACACACACACACACACACACACACACACACACACACACACACACACAATTATAGAGAAAATTACATGTACTATTAAGAAGCCTATGTACTTGGAAATTTTCTATAGATGACTATTAATCCACTTGATCTATAATTCCATGCAACTCTGATATTTCTTTGCTGCTTTTTTTCTCCATGGTTTGTCTAATATTAATAATAGTCGCTGGGTGCTGGTGGTGCATGCCTTTAATCCCAGTTCTTGGGAGGCAGAGCCAGGTGGATCACTGTGTGTTCCAAGCCAGCCTGAGATCCAGGACAGGCACCAAAACTACACAGAGAAACCCTGTCCCCCCAAAAAAGTGATCTATTGAAGTACCACTTTGTTATTAGATGGAGATTGCAGTCTCTTTACCTGGTAGAATTTACTTCAAAAAATTATGTGTATCAATTTTCAGTACATAGATCTTTAAAATTTGTAGTATTCTCTTGATGAACAGTTTCTTCATCAACATGAAATGTCCCTTATCTCCCCTGACTGGGTTTGGGTTGAAATGTTTTATAGGATATTAATATAAACAAATGCTTGCCTTCTAATTCTATTTGCCTTTGTTCTACTGAAACCTCCAACTCCACAACATTCCAAACCCTGCCATCTCAGAAGGACCTGCCTGGAGGATATTTAAACTCCCTCCTTTAGACTGGCCATATGGTTTCTCCTGCTTCCTTCCCCTGCCTCACCTCTCAGGGCTGGAAATGTCACCAGGGAGTCCTTTGCCCAATAAACCTGGTCTTTTTAATTCAGCTTGATCTGACTTACTGTGTCAGTGGAGAAACCTATTATTGGGGTACACAAACATTTCAGTATGAAATGTGTTGTATGACTTTTCTCTGTAATGCTGTGATTGTCCTTGTCTGTAATACTATTTCTTGCAAACAATGAATGAATGGAGTCTGTTTGGATTTTCTTGTTGTTTGTTTATATTTTAATATACTATGATAGTATGTGTCTTTTGCTTAGGGAATGGAATCCATTAACATTCAGAATCATTATGACTGGTATGTATTAATTCCTATCATGTATATAATCATATAATAAATATTACATGCTTGATCCTCATTTGTCAACAATTTACTAAAGTGAAATTTATTCTTCCCTGTGACTTCAGAATGTATTTATATATCTCTTCAGTTGTTTGAGATTCCTACACTACCTTGTATAATTTTTCCTACATTATGAAGGATAATCTTTATATATAGTGATCTGAGTTGGTAACTAATGCCTCTTAGACCTTGACATATATCATGCTGTATCTTAATGGCTTGGAAAGTTTCTGCTGAGAAATATTGTTATCATTACATGTGTCATAGTTAGGGCTTCTAGTGCTATGAACTAGTCACTATGACCACAACAACTCTTAATTCATAAAGGAAATCATTTAATTGGGGATTCAGAAGTTAAATTCATTGTCATCATGGTGGAAAGCATGGTGGCACATAGGTAGACATAGTGCTGAATAGGTAGCTGAGAGTTCTACATCTGGATCTTCAGGCAACAGGAAGAGAGAATGAATTACTGGACCTGGCTTGAGCTGCTGAAACCTCAAAGCCCACCACCAGTGAAACATTTCTTTTAGCAAGTTCACACCTGTAGTAGGACTGGACAATAGGGCCGAGTAAAATTGGCTCAGACCAGTTGCCGAGGCATGCACATAATGTACTCCTTAAGAGCCAGCCTGGAGTCTGCCTGAGGGCCTAGCAACAGGAGCTGTCAGAGTTCCTGGTCACTGTCAGACTTTCCTAGTCACTGTCAGAGTTCCTGATCATGCAAACTTATGCCTAAGGGCCTAGTTACAGTTGTTGTCAGAGTTCCTCATCAATGTCAGAGTTCCTGATCATGCCCAGCCAATGAGGGACGACCATACAGGCTGGGTTCTGGGAGGAGGTTATATAAGGTCTTCCCTGTTACTGAATAAATGAGTTTGTTATTTGCATTCAACTGACTCCCGGTGTCTGTGTCATTGATGCCATGCCTTCTCACCCCATCCCCTGAGGGAGCTGTTAGGATCCAACAACACATACCTACTCCAACAAGGCCACTTGTCCTAATCCTTTTTCATAATGCCACCCCCTATGAGCCAATGGGGGCTATTTTCATTCAAACCACCATATTTCACTCTCTGGCCTCCTTAAATGTGTAGACATATTATAATACAAAATGCATTTAATCTAACTTCAAAAGTTCCTAAAGTCCATCACAGTCTCAACACTGTTTAAAAGTCCACAGTTCAAAGATTTTGAGACTTATGGCAATCTCTTAACTATAATCACCTGTAAAATCAAAATGAAAAGATTATGTTTATTACTACTCTAAAAAGGAGCATAGTATGAAATACTGGACCAAAGCAAAACTGAAAATCAGATGGACAAATTTCAAACTCTGTGTCTTAGGATTTCTATTGCTGTAAAGAGACACCATGACCACAGCAACTCTTATAAAGGAAAACATTTAATTGAGGTGGTGGCTTACCATTTCAGAAGTTCAGTGCATTATCATCATGGTGGCAAGAATGGCATGGAACGTGGTGGGGAGCACGGTAGCATGCAGGCAGAAATGGTGCTGGAGAAGCAGCTAAGAGTCTTACATCTTGTAGGCAATAAGAAGTGTTATGTCTCAGACACTGGATGGTGTCTTGAACATATATGAGACCTCAAAGTCTGCCTCCCCAGTGACACACTTCCTCTAACAAGGTCATACACATTCCAACAAAGCCACATCTTCTAATAGTGCCACTCCCTTTGAGGATCATTTTTCTTTCAAACCATCAGACTCTGCATCTCCATATCTGACGTCAAAGTGCTCTTCTGGTCTCCAATTCATTTCAGCTTTGTTGACTGCATCATACATCATTCTTTTGGACTGGTTCTACACCCTGTCTGAAGCTTTCCTTGGCAGGTATCCCATGACTCTGGAATCTCCAACATTTTGAGAGTCTCAAGGGCAATCCAAGCTTCACCTTCACAGCTTCATACAATGGCTTCTCTAGAGACACCCCTGACATATACCTGGCATCAGTTGCTTTCCTCAGTTATGGAGGAAGATTCCATAACCCCTTTAGTGTATCCTTGACACTAAAGACAGAACCATGTGGTCCAAGCCTCTACAGTTTGCTGCCTACAGGGTCTGTAACACAGCTCTCTCATTGAAATGAATTACATTTTAGACAGCTTTCTTTTTTTATGGTTTCCTTTATTTCCTAAGTTTGATTGTCCTGGACTTGATGTGCAGACCAGCTGGTCTTGAACTGAGAGATCAGCCTACCTTTTCCTCTAGAGTGTTGGGATTAAAAGTGTATGCTACCATACCAGTCCCTAAACCTCTCTTTAATTCTTTTTCATAAGTTGTAAACTTAGCTAGGTAGGGTCTTGTCCTGAGGTCACCACTCCATTTATATTATTTAGCCTTAGGTTTTTTTTTGCTAATTAATTATTTTTTCCAATCCCAGCACAGTTTTATCTCCTTCTTTCCCCTCCCAGTCCTTTCTCCCAACCTCACCTCAACTCCATATCCACTGCTCCTTCTTTTTCTCCAGGAAAGAGCTGGCAGGCTTCCTGTATGTATCAGCCAGCCATGGCATATCAAGTTTCATGAAGACTAGGCAACTTCTCTCCTATTAAGGCTGGATGAGGCAACCCTAGTAGGAATGAAGGATCCCCAAAGCAGGTAACAGAGTCAGAAACAGCCCCTGCCTTCACTGTTAGAAATTCCATGAGAAGACCAAGCTACACAACTAGAACAAATGTGCAGAGGGCCTAGATAACCCCATGCAAACTCTTAGGTAGGCAGTTCAGTTTCTGTGAGCCCCTCTGAGCCCAGCTTAGTTGATTCTGTGGGTTTTCTTGTGGTGTCCTTAAACCCTCTGGCTCCTACAATCCTTTCTTCCCCTATTCTGAGGGATTTCCTAAGTTCCACATAATATTTGTCTGTGAGTCTCTGTATCTGCTCCTATCAGTCACTAGAAGAAGCTTCCATGATGACAATTATGTTACTGGGTTACTGGTCTATGAGTATAGTTGAATATCACTAGGAATCATTTCATTGACTTTATCTATCTATCTATCTATCTATCTATCTATCTATCTATCTATTATCTATTTGTGGCCAGTCATATTTGATTCTATCCTAGGTCCCTGGGATATTCAGCCTCTGGCTCCTGACCATCCAGAAAGTATCAAGCATGTGATCTCTTTCATGGCATGGGCCCCAAGTTAAACCAGTCATTCATTGGCCACTCCCACAATTTCTATGCCACTGTTACCCAAGCACATCTTGCAGGTAGGACAAATTGTAGGTCAAAGGTTTTGTGGCAGGATGGATGTCCCAGTCCAGCTACTGAAAGCATTGCTTGGTTACAGAAAATGGCCAATAAAGGCTCTATGTCCACCAATGCTTGGAGTCTTAGCTAGGGTAACCCTCAGAGATCCTAGAGAAATTCCATTGCACTGGGTTCCCACATCACCCCTGAAGTGACCCCCAATTTCAGTCATCTCTCCCAGTATTCTCTCCCTCCATCCACCCCACTTGATCCTTCCTATTCTCATAGCCACTCCCCACCAGTCCACCATCAAAATTTATTCTGTTCCCTTTCCCAGCAATATCCATCCATCCTCCTTAAACCTTCATTGTGATTTAGCCTCTCTGGGTCTGTGGGTTGTCACATAATTATCCTTTACTTTAGAGTATATTCACTTATAAGTAAGTATAAACCATGTTTATCTTTCCAGATCTGGGCTATCTCACTCAGGATGATTTTTTTTCTAGTTCCAACCACTTGCCTGAAAATTTTATCATGTCATTTTTTAACAGCTGAGTAACATTCTATTGTGTAATGTACTATATTTTCTTTATCCATAATTTGGGTGAGGGGAATCTAGGTTGTTTCCAGGTTCTGGATATAATGAATAAAGCTGCTATGAACACAGTTGAACAAGTTTCCTTGTGTGAGGACTGACCATCCTTTGGGTATATGGCCAGGAGGGGCATAGTTTGGTCTTGAGGCAGATCGACTGTGTGTAGCTGGGTATTAAGGTAGATCGATTCCCAATTTTCTGAGGAACTGCCATATTGATTTCAAAAATGGCTGTACAGATTAGACCCAATTTTTGAAAAAGAAGGCAGAAATATAAAAGGGAAGAAAGAACACATTTTCAACAAATGGTGCTAGTCTAACTGGATATCAGTATATAAGAATGGAACTAGACCATATCGATCATTTTGCACAAAATTCACTTCCAAGTGGATCAAAGACCTCAGCATAAATCAAGATACACTGAATCTGACTGAAGAAAAAGTGGGGGAAAGTCTTGAATACATTGGCAAAGGAAGCATCTTCCTGAACAGACCACTGATAGTGCAGGAACTTACATAGTCAATTAATTAAAGGGATCTCATGAAACTGAAAACTTCTATAAGGCAAAGGACACCATCAACAGGACAAACCAGTAGCCTATGGAGTGTGAAAAGATTTTCACCAACTGTACATCTGACAGAGGGCTAATGTTCAAAGTACATAAAGAACTCAAGAAATTAGACACAATTAGACCAAATATTCTAAAGAAAGGTGAAGTACAACCATGTGGCCCCTTTTGTTAATGATGAGGAAGGACTGTATCCATCTTGATAATATGTCCACCAGAATGGGAAAGCATTTGTGTTTTTTGACTGGGGGCATGTATGTGAAGCTGATGTGATAGTCCATGCTGCATTGGAGACCCTGCGTATGGTGAGTGGGCAGTAAGTGGGTTAGATTTGGGACTTTGGTTTAGTTTCTTGGCAAGTGAAAGAAGTATTGGTGAACTGTTACAAAAACTGTCTGTCTGAGGATTGTCACAGTATATAGTTTTGTGCAAAGGTTATGAGAGCCTGGATGGAGTGCTGAAATAGTGACTGTAGATAGGACAGGGTGCCTTTGTGGAGTAGGAGAGGTTGTGTCTCTTTGATAAGGTCTGGTAGGCTATGATATGGAGTGGGGATTTTGTAAGGTCAGCGTACACGAATGCTGTTTATTTTATTTATTTTTTATCAACAAGATTGAATTATTATTAGAATTTAGAAATGTATTGTTTTTCCTGTTGGTACCCTTGACAATGAATGCCAGCTGCCCAAAATGGAGAGAGATGCCTCCAAGCAGGCATGTTTGAGGGTAGCATTGAAAATGGGAGTTCTCTTTTAGGTAAGGGAGAAATACAAGGATGTTGGAATGGGTGATAGCGTAGGCACACTTGGAGTCTCTGTATATATTTATCCTGGCAAGTGTGATAATAGTAAAAGTGGTTAGTTTTGACTTTAAAAGGTGGTGGCTGGGGCTTCAGATTTGGCTTATATGCTGGTATAGATATTAAGGGGCAAGGACTGTCCTAGGATTATGGCATATCCAACTGCAGAGGTGTTTTTTTGTGAACTCTCATATATAAAGAAAAAATAGGGTACAAATCTAAACACAGAATTGTCAACAGAGGCATCTCAAATGGCTGAGAAACACTTACAGAAATATTCAACATCCATAGCGACCAGGGAAATGCAAATCAAAATGACTTTGAGATTCCATCTTACACCTGTCAGAATGGCTAAGATCAAAAACACAAGTGACAGCTCAATCCGGAGAGGATGTGGAGCAAGGGGGATCACTCCTCTATTGCTGGTGGGAGTGCAAATGGGCAGTCAAAAATTTAAAATGAGCTTTTTACTGTAGTTCTTTTTCTTTGTTGATTTTTTCCTTCATATTTTATCCTTACTTCCTAATTAATTAAATTATTCATATATATTATTTTTAATTAATCCACAAGTTTGATTGTTTTCTGATTTCATTGAAAATTCTTTTTGTCAGCCTTTTTAATTCATTCTCTGGGATTTAATTTATTTGAACCCCTTGCAATTTATTATTGCGGAGTTGGTTATTTTGAATGTTGCTTTGTTTTTCATGATTTTTGTTTTAGTAAATTGAAATATGCCCAACAGCAGTCAGGATTTTTATTGGAATTTAAGAATCACCTGTATCTTTCAGCTAACACATTTAGTGGTCAAGTTACATAAACTTTTTAATAGGGTTGAGATGTCACTCTTGCTTGGGTGTAGCTTAATAAATAAGCCCTCTGCACATATGTTCAGATCACCAAGCACAATCTCCCATAACATACCAGAGGTAGAATTGCTAATAAAAATTCAACCACAACTGATGAAGTTTCCTGTTATTTTCATATGTGGAAGTATATCACTAAAAGAATTGCCACTTCAACTCCAATAGTATTGGTATAATAAAGAAAAGAGGATAATGATATTTGCAGTATGGTATCAGATATGGATTGCAGGAATGGAAAGATAATAATCAGAATAAGACTTGAAATTAGTATTGGAAAAAATGTAAACCATAGAAGAGGAGAGGAAAATGGAAGAAATTGATGGTAAAAATAAGATTCTGTATAATGCAACTTCTGCAAATGTTAAAATGACTAGAAAAGGAGGCCGGGCGGTGGTGGCGCACGCCTTTAATCCCAGCACTCGGGAGGCAGAGCCAGGCGGATCTCTGTGAGTTCGAGGCCAGCCTGGGCTACCAAGTGAGTCCCAGGAAAGGCGCAAAGCTACACAGAGAAACCCTGTCTCGAAAAACCAAAAAAAAAAAAAAAAAAAAAAAAGACTAGAAAAGGTGTAAAGGTGTTTACAAAACTTAATCATAACATCTCAATCAGTTTCAAGACATGTACAAAAAACTGGGAAGGAGTGTAGAGTATGTGTGTGTGCGTATAGTCACTATGGACACAAGTTCATGGCCTATTTCTAGGTAGTTCCTATGTGAGCACAGTTACAGAGTTTATCTCCATTGCCTCATCTTCCATGCCAAATTGAGTTTATGGTCTCCAATAAGAACGGGTGTAAGCCAGGTGGTGGTGGTGCACCCTTTAATCCCAGCACTCGGGAGGAAGGGGCAGGCAGATCTTTGTGAGTTCGAGGCCAACCTGGTCTACAGAGCGAGATCCAGGACAGGCACCAAAGCTGCACAGAGAAACCCTGTCTCGAAAAAAAAAAAAAAAGAACAGGTATGTTGGGGGAGGTGGGGGAGGGAGTTAAAGGAGGGAAGGGAGAGAGAACTGTGGTTGGTGTGTAAACTAAATAAAAAAATAAATTAATAAACCTTTGTGGGATTTGATATCCTGATTTGATCATTCTATTTCTTTCCCTTCAACTAGATAAAATGTGATCATGCTTTCTCTTCCTCTTGTTGACTGAATACTGCTGTTGGCAATTTGTCCACCTGTGTACCTTAGACCTTATCACTCTTCTGCCCAAAGCAGATCTTAAGCTTTCTCTGAGAAGCTAGTGAGTGTCAAAACAAACTCCATCCCACACAAGATATCTAAGAAATTGAAGACTATTATTCTGACTACAAGTTTTTCCCCTCTAGCTAGAGCTATTTTCCAGAGGTTTCTCATACGATAGTCCTCTGACATCTCCTTCTTGGTATCCAGAGTGGAATATGTGGAGACAGGTGCCTTTAACTCAGAAACTAGTCATAGACTCACACAGCTGTCTTTTAAATGACTGATTACACTGATGATATAGCTGAGTCCTGAGAAGATGTTTCCTGAACCTATATCACATGTGGACCCCATGATTCCCTTCTGATTGGACTAACAAATAACTCAGTGATACTTTATAGTGCTGAACGTGTTTTAGCCTATGTTTCCCACCTACATCTGATCTCTTTTCCTCATGTCCTCATGTGGTTCCTACTGGCTCTTTCTCTCTGTGTGTCCTCTCTGCGTGTCTCATCCTCCCCTCTCTACCTCCCCCCTCTTTCTTTCTATCTTCATTTCTATCTCATCCCTCTTATAAATTACCTGGTCCTGGACATAGAGTCCAAATTATATGAAACCCACTTTGTTTTAAGCTATGGTTTTATCTTTTTGCAGTCACTATAGACTTAGAACAATAGTGTTTAGCCCACCAGAAGTAATATTGTTCTCTCTAATCTGCTCATCTTTTAAAAATTTCTGTCTTTCTTTGATATATAAACCTGTGTTTTCCACTATCACCTTCCTTCTGGAATAGCTTTTCTCTAGTTAACATTGGATTAAGCGCTAGAGTCCAACAATCATTAAATGGATGTCAGCTACCATCTATGGTACTTGTTTCTTGGTCTTCATCTGCTATAAAAATAATTTGTATTATAACTTTTTATCACAATAAGTAGTTGTCCAACTACTATATATTCTTTCTTTAATAAATATTTTCATTTTATATTACTTTAATTTTACATATTAGCCACGGATTCCCCTGCCTTCCCTCATTTCCTTTTTCTGTTCTAAATTCTAATCTTTTATATCTAAGTACCAACTTAACCCAATAATTTAATTTGTCTACCAATCTCATTCTATGTCCATATACTTAGTTTTGTTTCAAAGTGAAAACTCAGTTCTAGCTTTGGTCATTATGAAATCAAATAATTGTAGTGTTTGAATGTGAAGTAAGAACATAAAAACACTACATTCAAAACCATATTCCTGAGGAGACAGTTGAGTATAAAGCATTTGCTTAACAAACAGAGGAATCTGACTTTGACCCCTAGAACCTATTTAAAAACACCCGAGCCATCATATACGTCTAAGACTATGTTGGTCAGCCAGTCTAGCCAACATAAAGTTCCAAGCCAGTAAGAGACACTAACACAAACTCTGTAATTAAAAAGTTTTTAAAAACTGTATGGATATGTAGCCGGGCGGTGGTGGCGCACGCCTTTAATCCCAGCACTCGGGAGGCAGAGGCAGGCGGATCTTTGTGAGTTCGAGGCTAGCCTGGTCTACAGAGCGAGATCCAGGAAAGGCACAAAGCTACACAGAGAAACCCTGTCTTGAAAAACCAAAAAAAACAAACAAACAAACAAAAAAAACTGTATGGATAATATTTAAAGAATAACACATAAAGTTGTACTTAGGTTTAAACACACACACACACACACACACACACACACACACACACACACACACACACACACACAGAGTAAGTTATTAAGGACCTCCTGTTTTTTCTTCTTTTCCTTGTTCCAATTTTGTATGTCACTGGCATTTGGTAAAAAGGTTCTGTGTCATGATATATTAAATTATAAAAACTACACTTTTCATTCTTATGATTTAAACATATTTTATAGAAAATTCATATTGTCTTCAGAAAATATGAATGTCAGTACAGCTCCAGTTCTATTTAATGGTTTGTGTATAGCCTTCTAGGTACTCATTGAGTATGTAAGCTGACAGTGTTTCTACAGGGATTGGGAAAAACAATAGCATGGTCTGATAAAAGGAACCATTTCCTTAGGACAGACATTAAATATGATTAATAAAAATGAAACCAATTCAAGAGAATGCTTTTTATACTCCCAGGGAATTTATAGTTATCTACTTTATTTTCCACTTTGCTGTGATACTCCTGTGATAAAACTTTATATTGAATGTTAACTGATAGACTCTTCTTAGGAACTCTATTTATGCTCTAATTTACATTATTTATCCTTGGAGAGCTATTCTTAATTAAGATATATAATCATAAGCCATGTAGAACCCTAAGCAAAGATTACCAATGTGAGACTAGAGAACAAAAACATACAGTTGTTAGTTTTCATTATTAAGGTGTCAATATATGCATAAAATTAAATATTTTAAAATTTGTCCATGTCATATTTCCCTTCCCTGAGGCCAAGCAAAGTTCCCATGAAACCCAAACTGTGTTTAAAAATGACTAGACTTAGTAGTGTGTTAATCACAAAGAAATTCTCAGCTTTGCATTGGCAACCCCCAGTTTGTCCCAGGAAAGCCTCTGAGAGACAGTGTTGACAAACTACCAATCGATCTGCTTAGTAGATCACACCTTTGCAAAGCTTTCTTAGTACTAAATGTTCTACCCTGGTACGGGGTTCTTCACAGGAATTCGTGCTCTTCTTACCCATGAGTGCTCTCTCTCTCTAGTCAACCATTTGATTCGCTACTGTTTCTCTTGCATGTGGTCAGTAAATATTTGACAGTCATCTAGAAGAAAATTTGTAAGTCGTACAGAACACAGACAATAATTTTACAATTTCAGAAATTTCAGAACTCTGCTTATAGTAGGACAGTGGGAAGAGCAAAGGAGAATGACGTACAGAAAGAGTGAACTTTTTTCTTATATTTCCCACCAAGCCTGGAGGGAGGACAAAGACATACCAATCTCATGTGTACATGTATATATGTATGTTATGATTTGATAGATTAGGGGGAAAGGCCATGAATCTTAAGCAGGGCTTTGTCTATGAAGAGCTAAAATTCTCTTCCCCATCTATTTGAAGCATCATTGTAGATTTACCCATCTGATTAAAGATAGAATGTTGATAAAAATGTTGATTTTTCTTTCCTGCAAATCTATACATTATTCTCAGAAATTCAGTGTCCTTGTGGATACTACATCTAGAACTTTACCTCATCTTTTCCGAATGTTTAAAACAATATTTTTTCCAATCTTTGGAAAAATTTTTCTCATATTTCTTTTTATAATCAAAACATCTCAGCTTCCTAATATGATGACTTACTCCATACATTCTATCTTCATAATCTCAGTGTAAAATGACCAATAGCTCTTAATTTTGTCTCTGTTTTTCCTAATCAAACTTAGTAATCTTTTCTTTTCCCACATAATAATAATTGCACGTTCCCACTCATTTTCTGTCATCCTTATTTTCCTAGTTCCCTATTCAGTGGTCATAGTTTAAAAAAAAAATCTCAAATCTAAAAACACATTTATTACTTGGCCTTCCGGTACTTTATTCCTTGGTATCCTCTGGAAAAGTGAATTATCAAAGGTGTCCACCCATACTCACACTTACCTGTCTTTCCCATCTACACTCCTCCAAACCATACAACATGATACAGTGAAATATTTACTATCATTCCTCTAATTAAAATTCAATCACTGCATAGCATTCTTCTCTATGTCACTTAGTTATCCATGCCATGTTCTAAGTTCTTAGTACTCTGCTCAATTTTTCTAGTTCTGTCAAAAGAAAACCCACATGATTTTCAAACATTTTGCAATGTACTTTGTACACTAAACAAAATAAACCAAATCCAATCTTGTAAATCGATGTGACCTTCTATTAAATGATATTCTTCTAAATACAACCCAGTTGTCTTTCAAACAGGTGCCTGTTTTTGGATCCTTCTCAGATCTTCATTTCATTGATTGTTGAAACCTCCACCCCTTCCTTAAGTCATAGTCTCAGATACAGATTTAAGCTATCTAAATTAAAACATATAACAATCAGAAGCTCTATGCCTCTCTTTAGCAATTTAATAAAATCCTATTGTTTTGTTGAAAATAAATTATAGGTACAACTGAAAGAACTGGTCACCATAGTCTTTCCCACACTCAGGATTTAGAGCGAATTTTATCTTCAAAAAATTTCAGCTCCTACTAATAATTTACAGTTGTATTTAGATTTCATGAGAAACAATACTCAAAGTTATCAGTGGTCATGATAAAAGCCAGCAACTTAGATTATCAGATATGTATAAAGATCACAACTATTTGTGACAGATTACAGGAGACTACCATGGAGCTACTAGAGAGGTTTATACCAGACTGTGCTCACAGCAACAAATACAATTTCAACATGTATTTTAATATAAGAATCTACACTCTTATTCATGGTACAGTTAAAAAAAACGTATAAAAGGTATTTCTGCTCTCATTTTTCCTTAAATATTCCTGTAATTTTCTCCAGTATGTTATACAGATAATAATACTTTTGTGCTGTGTCAAAAGTGAAACTTTGGCAAAACACCACTTGATAACTCACCTCACAACTTTCTTTCTGTGATGAACTTCTTTCACTTACCTTTCAACACTGGGATTACCACAACTACTCATTCTTAACTGTAATAAAATATCTGGGTTTGTCAGCAATCTATTATTTGCTAAATCTAGTGAACTGCTTTTAGACAAAGCATGATTTCTTTTCAAAGTCTGATGCAACATACTCCTAAGATCTTGTTTTAAAATTGCAGCCCTCATGGGAAGTCCTGTTATCTAGAATACCTTCTACACTCTCCGGTTTTTATCTTTGTCCAGATGCTAATTTCAAAATGCCACCTGTATATTGTGGTGTTTCTCTATCCCTCACGGTTCCTTTGTCACTAGTCCGAAAGGACAAAGGGGCAGAAACAGTGACAGAGAGCATTGCATGGCCTGTGGACACCATGAAAATAGCCTTCTGGGATACAGTTTCAACTTAATTCCAGAGTGAGGGGAAATATAAAGGATGCAGACAGAAGCTAGAGCATCAACAAATTTGCATCAAACAGCACATTCCTATCATAGGGAACCTTGTACAAGTGTAGTTACATATGGACCACAATGGGTAAAGCTTCTTTAAGAGACTGTGCTAAGGGTCACACTGGAGATGAGTCAGGCATATGGGTCTAGGGACATTGTCCATTGAAAGGTAGAGAGCAGGAAGCTCCCCACTAGTGTGATGGAATCCTCCGTGCTTTCAAGCATGGAGAGAGTTGCCAGGACATGGTAGACTGACCATCTGGGCCTTATAACAATACATTGCTGATTTTATATTGTCATTCTTTATTCAAAACATTGCTAATATAACAATTTCTTCCTCTAATATTTTAAATAGTGGATTTATCCTTGTTTCTTTCTAACCAAATATTCTCTATTTCCCAAGCCCATCAAGTCAAACGCCCAGGTCCTACCACACCCATGGTCTTCTTTATAATGTGTCCCCAAATCTCTGCATGGTTGTCTCAAGTTAGTCTAAGTTGTCTCTGCTCTGTTCCCTTGCTAATTTAGAACTCATGTTTCCTACAAAATAAATAGACCCTTTTTTTTCAAAAACCATTTACTTTCTACTTTTCTCTAAGCCTATAATGTGTTTGTCATTCTCCTGCACAATGTACTTCATCACACAACAAAATGTCACAGAATTATCATATTTCTGTATCAAATCCTTAATTATTTGTCAAGCTATACAATCAAATTTCATCAGATTATTGGAGATTAATCATTTTCAGATGGTAATCTCCACTATCAATATATTATCCTTAAGATGTGTCTTAGGTTTATGAGCTAAGAGATGTGAAAATGTAATCTCTGATGTGAGAATCACCTTAAAGATCAGGCCTGACTGAGGTTTTTACAGTTTTCTCCTCTGTGATAAAACATTCATTCAGAAGTCGTCTCTTGCAACTTCGTAATCTTGGTAATACAGACTTTAAATGTATTCTCTATGTGCAAACTGCATTGTTTGTAAATCTAGAGCTCTCTTTGACAAGTCTGCATTGGCTATAGCTTCATTACTTTTAGAGTTGGTACTCAAGAATTCTGTGATTTCATAGTAGTTCCTGACATACAACAACATTTTATTATTTGTTAAAAGGAAGGAGGAAGATATCACAATGCTGCTAAAACTAGAAACATTCACAAGATCAGGTGAACATACTTGCACTGATCTTTCTTTTTTTTTTCTTTTGAGCTTCAATATCGCTATTACTTTAATATCATTATAATGAGAAAGATATTTTATAGAGGTAAGCATGTATATATCTATATCTATATCTATCTATCTATATATTAGAAAATGTGTAGAAGATACATTAATAATTGAACATTAAATATTTTGAACACATGAAATACATTTTTTATTTTATGTATCAATATTTTTTTATCCAGTATAAGATGCTTTATTCTATATTTTTCTCTTTTCTTCCCTTTTTCTCTCCTTCCTTCCCTTCTCTCTCTGTCTCTCTGTCTCTGTCTCTGTCTCTCTTTCTCTCTCTCTTGTGTATGCATATGTGGGCATGTGTTAGTGAATGACTGTGCACCTGTGAATGTATGTCACAGCCAATGTTTGAGGTCAGATGACAATTTTAAGGTATCAATTTTTTTCTTGCCACTATGTGAATAACAGAAATTGAACTTTATATGTCTACTTACCAGCAAGCACCTTGACTTTTTGTACAATTTTGTTGGTCCTTAAATTTCTTTTTAAAATGCTTGTAACTTTATATACCTCCTTTTCATGCCCATTCCTATGCTCTCAGCTGTGTCAAGATGAAACTGAACATCTTCTTTTCAGCGACCTGTGAAAACCTCACTGAAGTGGAAGATGAATGAACATGTTGTACTTTATATGAGATACACATGGCCACAGAAGTAGTTGCTGATGCTTGGTGTGAAGAGAAGGGTTATATGATCCAAGTCAGTGGTGGGGAGGACAAACACAGTTTTTCAATGAAACAAGGTAAATTGACAAATTACACAGTGCACCTGTTGTGGAGAAAGGGACATTCTTGGTATAGACCAAGGATAAGTCAAGTGAAGAGGTGCAAGTCTTTTCTCAGATGCAATGTGGATGACAATCTGAGTGTTCTCAATTTGGTTATTTTAAAAGAGAGAAAAGGAGAGAGAGATAAGTATATTCCTAGATTGACAAATACTACTGTTTCTTGAAGGTTGGATTCAAAGTAATTAGCAGAACCTAAAAACTACTCAGTCTCTTTAAAGATGATGACATCTGTGAATATGATGTCAGAAAGTTCTTTAACAAAGTTACAAAGCCCAGGACCCAAACACCCAAGATTCACTTTCATGTTACTCCGTATGTCCTGTAACACAAATGCCAACATATTGTTCTGAAGAAACAATGAACTAAGAAAAAAGGTGAAGCCTGCAGAACATGCTAAACTTTTGATCCAATGAATGAAGAAGCCAAAGAAAACCACCAGAACACATTGCCAAGAAATGTAGGCTGTACTTTGTGAGGACTTACATGTCTACATCTGATTCCAGGCAGTAATAAGTCTCTAAACAGAGCAAATAGCTTATCAGATCATGAAAAAATCTACATATATGAGGGAATAGGAAAAATATGAAAAGTATTTCAATTATCCCTGTAGAATATCATATGCAGAAATGTTCTTTATGTAACAGAACAAACAATTCACTGAACTGAACTGAAAATACAGAAAATGGCCACAAACTGCGCATCCTTGTTTGTGAATTTTGTGCTTGGAAAACGCTTAGAATCATATTTTTCTTGCTTAGTGTGTGACAAATTATGAATGATAATTAAGTCATTACATCTTTATAGTTAAAATGTGTACTTTAATAGTTATTAATAAGATATAATTGTGATAATAGAGACAGTTCCTAAATTATATTATTTTAGCTAAATCTGTACAATAGCAATTATAGAAGTTACCTAATTACATAGATGTTTCATTTAACTGCATCTCTAATTCATACAAATTACAATAATTAACATTTTGTGATATTCACATATTGTCCGCGTCAGTAAAAGACATGAAATTTGAAATTTGTCTTTCCACTTTGGTTTATATTTCAGAGGAAAAAGCATACTTTTAAATTATCAGTTAATTTTCTATCATAAGGACATGATTCTTTTAAAAAATCCAGATTAAGATTAAGCTATACTGCAATACTCTGAAGTAAAATTCTAAAGTGACAATCCTGTAAATACAGCAATAAACTGAATATCAAGTCATGAAGAGATGATACATACTATTTAATAACGTATATGTTTATCCTGATTATAGATATGTGTTAATTCACACATGGACATACATTTTTAATCTATTTAATATTTTAAGTATAGAGCATTCTGCTAAAAATAAAGATACCAATCTGAAAGACCAATTAAATTTTTGAGGAGTTAATTCATTCTATCAAATGTAAATTATTTAATATAATTTATTCGGATTCACTGGACAGAAATTAGAAAAATATATAACCAGCAATACAAAGGGATTAAAATATATTGCCAGTATCGTTTATTTATAGTATTTTTATTGTAATATTTCTTGTATAACATTCTAAATCAAATAGAAAAGAACCTATGAGAATTAACAAGACCATTCCTAAGCTTTCTGTTATATATACATGTATAAGGTAGCTACCTATTTTATCTAAATTTATTTTACCAAATGCATAATTACATTGAAATTATGCATACTAGTGGTGAACATTGTTCTTTTACAATAATATATTCATTTTTTCAGGGATCATTGCTTTCAGCAAAAATGTTCAGAGACTTTCTTTCTACTGTATGGAAATACTACATTATCCATACTATAAGTACTATGCTATATAGTAACACATCACCACATATTTTATAACTATTGCTTAGTTCATATAGATCTAAATCTTTTCATACATTCCCCCTGTGCTTTCTTCAGGCTCATACAATCACTCTTACATTCTCATTTTAGTTGACTTCAGGTTTTATACTGTTGTGGGATATTTTGATCGCACTCTGACACTCTCTTGACTGCCCAATAAAGTTACACTTTAAATCAGGGGATGGAGCCAGTGACTAGCTGACCAGAATTGGCCATAGAGAAGTCAGCAATTTGGATAGAGAAGACACACAGGAAGGAAAGGGCATGAACTAGAATTTGAGCTCTCTTGCTTCTGGGACAGGGAAGATACCGGTCTCTTGTGTTGTCTCTGGCCAAAAAGCAAGGCCAGCTATTTCTACTCAGCCTCTCTGAGCTAGCAGGTTTTCACTCCAGCCTTTGACATTAGAGTCTTATTGATAAATAGAATGATAGAGACTTAATTGAAATCTGCATACCTAGGCTGTAGCAGAGCCAGGTCATGTGACAGGATGTGACAGGAAGCCCTGTCTGGAAGCAGCATGACTGGCAGATGGGCTGCTGGTTCAGGGGCCTTGGGGTGGCAGAAGATAATTAAAATGTCAGTAGATTCATTTGCAGCTGCTAACCTGATAGAAAAAAATTGTAATTTACAAATCATGGAGCTCGTGTGCCTGTATTTATTTTGCATAATATGTTGATCTCTGTTTCCATCTATCCATAAACATTGACAACCTCTTGGTTTTACAAAATTTCAGGTATTATCTCTTTAAAGCCTTTCCATTTGACATCTCAATCACTTCTTAAACCTCTTCCATCCAAATGTTCATTCCTTGGTGTTTCAAATGTCTGAATAAAATTTTCCTATTCTTTTCATATTTTACCTCTTATTACTTGATAACTTCTCAATTTCAAAGAATATTTTATCTCATAAATTCTTTATTCTTGACTTATTCTGATATTGATATTTTTTTTCAGTTTTAGTATCTCCGACTATACATTTCTAGCTCAATGTCTCATGTTTGATCTTTAAAACTCCCATCTGTCTACTCATTTCTCTATTAAAACACTGAATCTTTGTTATTGAATCTTGCTGTGTTTTTCTGCAAGCCATTTATAAGTTGCTTTTTTCTTGTACTCCTCTCTCTCTCTCTCTCTCTCTTTCTCTCTCAACACTACATCTATATCGGTCACTATAAGATCAGATTACAACAATTTATTTGGACCTTTAGATAGGGCCATGCTTTCCAGAAGATTCTGATGTTTATAGAAATGCAAATCATATTGATAAAGAATTAGGTATTCCTATCCATCTTTCTATTCTGGCAGTATTTCAATCCTTGCAGAAATTAAAAGCAGTCTACTACTTTCTCTGAGCCTGTAATCATTTCCACTATTTTAGCACCAGATGGCAATTGAATTCTAG
Source organism: Peromyscus californicus insignis (assembly GCF_007827085.1). NCBI lineage: Eukaryota > Metazoa > Chordata > Mammalia > Rodentia > Cricetidae > Peromyscus > Peromyscus californicus. The sequence continues at coordinate 27,988,817 of NW_026294436.1, read as the reverse complement.
GTCTGTTACTACTTTGCTGTTGGTTTGATTTCCTCTGTTTTAGCAGTAGTAGAGCATCCAACCCAGGTAGGTTTTATATATTCTAATAAAGTGCTGTCATCATGAACTGGGGCATATCTTAAAATGTTAGTACACCAAAGACAGGCTGCAATGTGTACTTTCAAATGCATATTTAATTAATGCATACTATTTTTAACATAGCATTTGATTAGTTTATTAATGGCAGGAGAACCCCATTGTTCACTCATTGAAGGGGAATATTGAAAGAGATCCATCCAATAAACGTAATAGAGGTAAAGTGTGATTTAAAATGCTATTTGTAATATTATAGGAAAATGTTATCAGTTGGGGAAATATTATAAATGGTAGAGTTACATTGGTTATAAATTATCCCTATAATAGTTAGGATGTCACTTGAATAACTTTTAAATATAATGCATGATAAACTCTTTTTTTTATTCTTTTCATGCTCTTGACTTTATTCTCCAAATTGTAGCAATGTGTTAGCATTAAATATTTAAGAATCACCTGAAACCATATACATCTTATATGACAAAACAGATGCTTACAGTGTAACAATAGGTGACTTGATTTAAAAGTTCTTGTCAGCCCTTAATTCAGGATATAATCTCCAGAGATCAGGAGGACAGAGAGTTTAAATGGGCTTTTAAAAAGCCAAGGATAAAAGCAGAAGCACCTTCTTTCACATAAGGGTTTTCTTTTGACCTTAGAAAATCATTGGAGGCAGCATAATGAAGTGTATTATGAAATGAACAACATCTAAAAGGGCACTTATGATCCCAGGTGACCTCCTTTGTAAAGGGGATTCTATTGTCTGTTCTATATTAATTAGATCTGCTTGCTACATAGATGTGATATTTTTCCCTATAGATTTTATTTGCTTGACATTGGTATTTAAAATTTTCATATTCAACAATTTATTTGAAAACTTTTAAAGACACATTTGTTATAGAAAGACTGTTAATATACACTGTTGCAATTTTATATTTAACTAGATATTTATTCAGTATATTCAAATATGTTATGCCTAAGTCTACACCTATTGAATGTGGTTCAGATGAAACGAATTTTGGTGATCATAAGACATCTTGTATATTAAAAATATCCCTTTGTTCCTACAGTATTCTTTGTTTAGATTCCTAGAAAATACAGCCTGAAGCAAAAGAAAATTGGTCTATTATTTATTACGAGATATAATCCCAGAAAATGAGAGGAGTACAAGAAAGTAAAACCTAAAATCTGTCCTGCCTTGGAGATTGATGGGGCAATGGGGGTGCAGAACTTGTGGTAGTTGTCAACCGATGTCTGATTTAACTTGAGGCCCACACCACAAGAGGGAGCCCATGCCCTACATGGTCTGGATGGCCAGGAACCAGAGACTGGATAGCCCAGAGACCTAGGGGAGAATCAAACACAAGTGACATAAGAAAAATGAAATGATTTCTGTGATATTCTGCTATATTCATAGATTGGTTCCTTGTCATCACAGAGGCTTTCACTGGCAGCAGATGGTATCTGATGCAGAGACTCACCTGCCAGACATTATACAAAGAGACCAATTGGAGATCTCCATCAGGTCTCTCCCCTTAGAGATGGGGGAGCCCCAGATAAGAGGTGGGGAAAGACTGTAGGAGTTAGAGATGAAGGATACCAGGAGGACATGGCCCACTGAATCAAATAAGCGTGGCTCACAGAAGTTGAAACAGCAAGCACCGGGCTTGCCATAGGTCTGTACCAGGTTCTCTACATATATGTTATGGATGTGAGCTTGGTTTTCTTGTTAAACATTTAATTGTGGAAGCACGTATGTCTCTGACTCTTATGCCTGTGCTTGGGACTTTCCCCCTCCTGTTTGGTTGCCTTGTCCAGCCTTGATGTGAGGGGCTTTTGCCTCGTCTTATTGTATCTTGTTTTGTCCTGTTTGGCTATTATCCCTTTAAGGCCTCCTCTTTTCTGAAGAGGGTTTAGAGACGAAGTAGATCTGGGAGGTAAGTGGGTAGCTAGGAGGAGTGGGGGGGGGGAACTGTGGTTAGGATGTATTGTATGAGAAGAATCTATTTTTAAATTTGATAACATGTAAACAAACCAACAAAAGATAAAAACAGAAAAAGAAAATATGGAAAGGCAAATACAAAGGATTTCTTTGTCTAATTGTTACGGCAATCAAATTCTGAGACAAGTTAATAGTCACCAACTTCTTTATTAATAAACCTAGTGAAACAGTTACTTGCTGATGCATAACTGAGATCTTCAATCTTACATTGTCTTTTCCTTATTAGATTTTAGTTGCTGCAATTACCAGATGTTTATAACTAGATCATAGGCTTAAAGAAAATTGTAAAATATAAACACAGTATTTGGGCCCCATTTTATATTTATATGGATGCAAACTGATTTCTTTAATGAATGCCCCAGCCAAAGTGTATTTCTTTTTATCAAACAAAAAGAAAAAATATATTTGTGTATCCATAATCGCTTTATTCTGGGATCATTGAGAATCCCCCACAGTGTCCTTTCCTATCATCCTTGTCAGAAATATCTATCTCCAGAAAACATATTGCTAATCCAAAACATATTGAAAATTTGAAAACTGGAATCATAGAGAGGGAGATCTGTGGTTGACTAATTTCCCTTATTTTGTATTCTCTCTTAGAAACTATGGGGGACATGGTACTCTATATTGGCTTTTCAGGGCATCAGTGTGTCCTTTAAGCTAGACATAAGGATCCAAGCCAGTATAGTCAAATCCCATAACTGAGCTTTCAGTCAGTTGTTGTGACTTCTTCAGGAAAAATGATTGAGTATTTGCTGTAATCCACCTTTCACAGCACATTGTTTACAGTGCAGTTGAAAATGTGGGCCAGATTTGCTGTTCTTACTTAGCTTAAAAAATAGTTAAGGAGTTACATTGAGCAAAACTGTAACAAGAATATAGCATATGGAAAAAATATATTAAAAACACAACAAAAATATAGTTAGAGGTAGCAAGTTGGATAAATGGGTAAAGACACTTACCAACAAGTCTACAGCCTGAGTTTGACCCCCAAAACCCAGAAGGTGGAAGAGAGAGCTGACTCCTGCAGGTTGTCATATGATGTCCACATATATGTTCCCCCTACACACATAAATAAGTAAATAATAATTAGAGGTATTTAAAAAGAAAGATAACTGAGAACCATAGCTGGTCTATGAACACACATTTGTTTAAGAACAGCTCCTTATAAGTTTTTTTCTTTTTTTTAATTTTATAATTTAATTTAATTTTACATATCAGCCACTGATTCCCTTGTTTTCCCCCCTCCTGCCCCCCTGCCTTCCCCCCATCCCACCCCCCATTCCCATCTCCTTTAGTGCAGAGACTCCCCTGAAGATTGAGATCAACCTGGTAGACTCAGTCCAGGCAGGTCCAGTCCCCTCTTCCCAGGCTGAGCCAAGTTTCCCTGTATAAGCCGCAGGTTCCAAACAGCCAGCTCATGCACTGAGTACAGGACCCGATCCCACTGCCTGGATGCCTCCCAAACAGATCAATCTAATCAACTGTCTCACTTATCCAGAGGGCCTGATCCAGTTGGGGGCTCCTCAGCTATTGTTTCATAGTTCATGTGTTTCCATTTGTTTGGCTATTTGTCCCTGTGCTTTACTCAACCTTCATCTCAACAATTCTCACTCATACAAACCGTCCTCTTTCTCACCAATTGGACTCCTGGAGCTCCACCTGGGGCCTGGCTGTGGATCTCTGCATCCAGATCCCTCAGTCATCGGATGGGGTTACTAGCACGACAATTAGGGTATTTGGCCATCCTATCACCAGAGTAGGTCAGTTCAGGCTGTCTCTCGACCATTGCAAGTAGTCTATTGTGGGGAGGATCATTGTGGATTTCTGTGGGCCTCTCTAGCACTTTGCTTCTTCCTATTCTCATGTGGTCTTCATTTATCACGGTCTCTTATTCCTTGTTCTCTCTCTCTGTTCTTGATCCAGCTGGGATCTCCTGCTCCCCCAAGATCTCTTTCCCTCCACCCTTGCACTTCATTACCCCCACTCACGTCCATGTTGTTCATGTAGATCTCATCCATTTCTCTGTCATTGGTCGATCCCTGTGTCTTTCTTGGGGTCCTGTTTTCTAGGTAGCCTCCCTGGAGTTGTGAGTAGCAGTCTAGTCATCTTTGTTTTACATCTAGTATCCTCCTATGAGTGAGTCCATACCATGTTTGTCTCTCTGAGTCTGGGTTACCTCACTCAGAATGATTTTTTCTAGATCCATCCTTTTGCCTGCAAACCTCATGATGTCATTGTTTTTCTCTGCTGAGTAGTATTCCATTGTGTACATGTACCAAAAAATATTTATTTATCCATTTTTCAGTTGAAGGGCATCTAGGTTGTTTCCAGGTTCTGGCTATTACAAACAATGCTGATGTGAACATACCGACATGTGGACCAATGGAATCAAATTGAAGATCCTGACATTAATCTGCACACCTATGAACATATAATTTTTGACAAAGAAGCCAAAACTGTACAATGGAAAAAAGAAACCATCTTCAACAAATGGTGCTGGCATAACTGGATATCAATGTGTAGAAGGCTGCAAATAGATCCATATCTATCACCGTGCACAAAACTTAAGTCAAGTGGATGAAAGACCTCAACGTAAATCCAGCTACTCTGAACCTGCTAGAAGAGAAAGTAGGAAGTAGTCTTGAATGCATTGGCATAGGAGATCACTTCCTAAATAGAACACCAGTAGCATAGACACTGAGAGAAACAATCAATCAATGGGACCTCTTGAAACTGAGAAGCTTTTGTAGAGCAAAGGATACGGTCAACAAGGCAAAGCGACAGCCTACAGAATGGGAAAAGGTCTTCACCAACCCCACATCTGACAGAGGACTGATATCCAGAATATATAAGGAACTCAAGAAATTAGATATCAAAATGCCCAACAGTCCAATTAAGAAATGGGCTATAGAACTAAACAGAGAATTCTCAACAGAGGAAACTCAAATGGCTGAAAGACATTTAAGGAATTGCTCAACATCCCTAATCATCAGGGAAATGCAAATCAAAACAACTCTGAGATACCACCTTACACCTGTCAGAATGGCTAAGATCAAAAACACTGAAGACACCTTATGCTGGAGAGGATGTGGAGCTAGGGGAACTCTCCTCCACTGCTGGTGGGAATGCAAGCTTGTACAACCACTTTGGAAATCAATATGGCGCTTTCTTAGAAAATTGGGAATCAATCTCCCCCAAGATCCAACTATACCACTCTTGGGCATATACCCAAGGAATACTCAATTATACCACAAGGGTACTTATAAGTTATTTTAAGTGAATATGAAATGAAAGCAATATTCAATATGACTATTTCCTTGGTTCTTTTAAACTTTCTGCTCTCTTCTTTCTAGTAAAAGGGTCATTTTTTTTTAGTCTCTCAGACCCTCTCAGAAAGCTACAAATCTATGTATTGTCCTATGATTTCAAGGGTTCATTGTGCATCAATAATATTTGTAGTTTTATCACTGTGAATTAAAATTCAATAAATATTTATATTGTTGCTACCCATTGTGAATAGCTGAAGAGCCAGAGATAAATTTGTTTTGATTCTGTTGTTGCTTTCTCTGTTCCGCAAATGATTAATCTGATATCTGATTCTGCCTGCTGGAATCATTCCCATTCATGTGTTACATCACATCTTGCAGGAGCTAGAAATGCTGCTTCAATATGCTTGTTAAAACTGCTAGATGTCCTCAAATTTTCACTTAAATCAAGATCAAAGCCTTCCATTAGAACTGATGAAATTGATGACAAGCACAGAAATGAACATTTCAGTGTCCGAGCACATTTGACTGAAAGTTGGATTCTATTTATGTAATGCTTACACATCAATTAACATCTTTAAGATTTAGTAGCAAGAAATTCTGAGGATTGATTTTACAATATGATGACTATAGATCATATATACTGTACAAATGAAGATAGAGAGAGGGTAAGACTTTGAAAGGTATTATCAGTAATAAATGATAAAGGCTTTCAAAGACAGTGATCTTTAATACAATTTAAGCATTATAGAATGTATGTGTGCATTGATGATCATATGGAAACCTCTTACCATACACAACTCTTGTGTTTTGAGCTATCAGACTAAAACAATGAAAACCATAATATTTAGGTTTAAATTTTAAAATAAATATATAGATTCATTTGTTTCATTTTTTTTAATTTTTTGAGATTATAATTACATAATTTTCTTTCTCTCTATTCTCTCTCTAAAAACCTCCAATGTAGCCCCATTCCTTCCTCTCTTTCAAATTCATGGCCTCCTTTATATTAATTTTTGTTGTACAAACATATGTGTATATGTACATATATATATATATATGTGTGTGTGTGTGTGTGTGTGTGTGTGTGTATTCTTAAAACCACACATGAGTACACAGATGCACATACACATGCATGTATGTATATGCATATATAGATATAGATATATGTACTTCCTGCTGTCTGTATAATATTACATTTATATATGATTCCAGGGCTGAAAATTTGGTACTGAATAATCAATTAGTTTGATCTCCCCTGGTCTCTTTCCCCTACGTAAAGCATTCCTTAGTTGTCTGTAGTTCTTCATGTAGGGGTGAGGCCTTCTTGGAATTCCCGGATCTATGTTACTGTGTCAACTGTTTTTGTCTTCATTTAGCTGATATTTTGGAGGTCATGTTGGTGAGATGTTTTGAGTGTAGCTGATGACATTATTAGAAGACACAATCTTACAGCAAACTCTGATCATATGGCTCTTATAATCATTCTCCTCCCAATGGTCATTTGGTCTGTTCTGGAGACTGGTGATGAACCAAGTGAATTTGAAGATCTTTTAATAAGATTAGGCTTATGTACTTTGGAGATAATTATCTTTGAACCACAAGTATCTTACCTACAGATACCATGAGAATATACTTAGTAGTTCAATTGTTTATAATAAATATTAGATTGTTTAAATATCTCCATGAAATTTGGTTATACTTGAGTAAACATAGGATCAATATATTCCTAGTTATGTATAAATAGCTTTAGTTTTATTTTAATCAACAACTATAGTTTATATTTAATATATAAATAAGTATGCATGTCTGTTATGGAAAAGAAAATACATTAAAGATTCCAATTAAAAACTTAATAACATCATGAACATATAACCCAGATAGATGAAAATCACAGAAAAATTAGAATGATCATCTCAAATTTAAACCACTTTATACTATTTTAAAGAATTGTTTATTATTTTTATTTTTGTGTACCTGTCTGTGCCTGCATGAATCTATGCACTAAAAATGTGTTCAGAGCTGTACATGCTCTTAATTTCTGAGCTACCTCTCCAGTCCCTACAGATACACTGTAATAAAGAATTTTCAACTTTGAAGGTAAATGAAAGAAACTCAATGCAGCTGGGGAAATCATGAGTTATTTCTTCTCTTTGGAGCATGGACATAACTAGGATAGACCTGAATGAAACTATGCTTACATAAACAGATCAACAATGTGCAATGAAGTCATGGTATTGATTTTAATACATCTGATGCTTTCTTTGGGATTATCAAAATAGAAATATTACCTGAGTTGGCCGTTACACATAATTCTTTTGTGACTTTCTCACCCATTTCTCACACCTGTAACTCTGTGCAGCTATGGGTTACAATGAATCTTAGAAAATTGTAATTGCCTAGTTTTTTGCTGAGGAGCATAAACTGATTGTCCAATGTCACAGTTCAATTGAAACTACATTTTAAAGTAGAGGTTCATGGGAAATAATTCTGCAGAATTATTATCACCTGCATATTTCTATAGCATATAATTTAAACAATTTTCATGGAGCTTCTGATAAGTCAACTTACTCTATATGATGCCAAAATCCTTCTGTTATGGACTAGATGGAGTCAGTCTGCACCACCCTTCTCATAAATAATGGGTTAGTTCATGCTGACAGTCTCAATTCTTCATAAGCCTATTTATTAGACACTTGCAAAATTTTTATTTATTTTTACTTATAATAAAGTAGTATAAAACAAATGTTGCTCTGGATGTATGATAAACTTAATAGGACATATTACCCTGTCTTTACTCAAAGGAAATTATGGAATTTTGTTCTATGTCATGGCCAAAATGAACATACATCATCTACTATAAACACATTTTAGGGGTAGACTTTTTTGTCTGTGCTAGAGTTTGTATCAAGAATTTCCTATATGCTAACTATACTACCACTGAGCCATATCCTTAGACATAGAACTAAATCTTCATTCTCTAGGAGCAATATCACATGTTAGAGTGCTCAAAGACAATGGTTGGTAAAACACTGATGTAATCATCAAGGTTTGCATTTCTTCACATTTATGTGCTTTACCTCTACAAAATGTTTAAAGTCTGCTTGTTTAGAAATAGGGCAGGTTCAAAATATTTTGACCACATTGCCTCCTAGCAATGTCAGCAAAGAAGGCTCATTCTTTCTTTGCCAATATTTTTATTTAGTAACTATTAGTTCCAGAATTGAATAATCTAAATATGGTAGTATATCAACCATTAACATCAATAAGATTAAATATATTTAATAATCACCAAAGAGCCACATGTGTGAAGAATGATCTTTCAGTTTGGCTTGAAAGTTGACCTTCTTATTATATTAATTTATTAAATGCACACTATAGTAAGTGATATGTTCACAAACAGGAACTATCTTTGTGGTAGTTGCATATTTGATTCCTTGCAATGGAATCAAAATTGGTGGCTTTTTTTCTTCTTACTGGACCTACATGAGGAATAACTGGCCTGGGGAGTTTCCTTCAGTTTAAGAAGAGACATTTAAACAAGGATGTTGTTTATAAGGAAAAGCATATATCCTACATATTTGAATTTTGAAAATACCATCTTCCAAACAGATTCTATCATACAGAAATTCTGTCTTTTGTCTCACCCTTACTGGTACAAGTCAAAGAAGGTTGTCAGTCACTTTCCTCTGTGTCCTGCAGAATGGGCAGTTTCTTCTGTGACGGATGAAACCTGAAGGACCATCCTGCCTTGTTTTGGCAAAGTTCAGTGGTCACTTTCCCATGGGTACTGCATGTCCAGTTTATACAACATACTGTCAATCAGTCCAGGAAAAAGCAGGTTCTTGCCCAAATGGCTAGCTTTGCCACATTGAAAAGAAGCTCCGTAAGAAGTTTTTTCAACCCCCATCATCTCTGAAGTAAATTTGTGCTGCTATGAGCAGATATGTCTCATTGTCATGAAAAGCCCTAAATTAACAAAACATTTCAAATGCCATATTCTGTAGGTCTTTGAAATGTTTAAAAAACCATCTATCTATCTAAAATATAACTCTATATGATCTGGAAGGCACACCTAACGTATCCACAATTTTGATTGTTATAAATGACTAACCACTAACCTATGTTTCCTATATATAGTTTATATAGTTTCCCTATATAGTTTATAATAATAGCTTTCAAAAACTAGAACTTCACCCTGTATTTCTAAATGAACTGCATAGGCACAATACCTCAAACAAAAATAGAAGCATACATACAATATGTTATAACAAAATCAATCTTAAATTTTTATCAATATACAAAATCTCCCAAACAAGAACAGAAAAATACATGCAGTATGTTGAAACAAAAATTACCTTAAAATTGTATCAATAAACAAAAGTTCTTACAAACACAAAATATTTTAGATCAATAGTTGTCCCTTAGTTTATATTATTTTATTATATTAGTAGATATTATTCAATAATCTACCCTATTATTTAAAGTTGATCCAGTAATCTACCCTTCCATCTTATCATTCCTATATCCCCTTCTCTTCCTTATTTTTTCAAAAAGATCCCTGAATGTAATATCATTTGTATAATTTTCCCAGTAATAATTAATAAAAAAAACCCATAAATGACAACATCTATAACCCACCAAATACCAAATGTCATTCTTCCCATCTCTTAGGAATGTTGGTGTTGTGTTCTCAAAATTACTTCCTGTTGTCTGATGCCATGAAAAAACTGTTGTAATTAGGACCAGCTTCTAATACTGCTGAAAATAAATCCTTCCAGTCTTGTGGAATAATTTTATTCCTAGATGCCCATGAATTTAACGTATGTCTTACAAAAGGTGAATCCATAACATATGAAACTACTGCTTCATCAAATCTTTTTAAGTCTAACATATCTACAGGATTCCAATTAACTTGTGCACAGCCTTGGGGATACATGTCATCTGGTGGTTGTTGTTGAGCAATAACTGGATATATTAAAGTTGGTGTTCTAATAACTTTAGGCCATTCCTCTCCAGTTTCCCAATGCAACGTTGTGGTGAATTCTTCTCTAAATTCCACTGTGTCTGAGAATTTTTCTTTTTTTCATTATTATATATTTCCAAGGCCTGCCTGCTATTAATCACTTGTCATATTTAGCACAGAAAAATCACCAAGACTATTATTGATAAGATATTAATTACCATACCGACAGTAATTATTATTGGTATTATATTGATGCCAGTTAAATCATTTATCTTTCCATATTTTGCTTCTAACTTCAAGCCTTCTAAGGCAGCAGTATAGAGAGCCCTAGCACCCTGCATTGTTATTTTTCCCATTCTTAACATAGAAAAAAGTTTCTTTTTAACTCCTCCGACTTTCAAATAGTATGCCACAACAGGATTCATATGTTTGTCCCCATAACACCACCTGACCTTGCAAATCACTATTCATTTTTTTCTTAAGCCATGTGCTTAGAATCTTTTGGCCTCAATTTCCATTTAAGCAGCATTTGGGGAGAGGAAAGCTGGAGTGTGTATAAGCCTGAGGACACAGTAGAATACTTTGATTCTCTTTATCTTCCATCTAAAGCTAAACTTTATTTAAAACTGTTCAGTATACAGATTATCATCAGTGAATAAATTCTGAGAAACACTGATTTTGGATGAAAAAGTCCTTGATAGTGTTAAGTATTGCTTCTCAGGTAAGTTGTATTTCTAGAAACATACCACAGGAAATGATTGTGTTTTACTTCCTAGCCTCATCAAGATAACACTCTGCTCCGGGGAGGCAGGGAGAAGATTTATGGAACTATGAGATTTTTCTTATCAAATACTGTCCTTATCCTTGGTGATAATGGCATTTTTTTTATCTGCAAATACTTCAAAATACCTGACTAGAGCATATTTCTAGATGGTATATGTAAGCTAGAATTTCATGGTATTATGCTTATCAAATTATTTGTATGTTGGAGCATTAAGTGTAATAAAATTGAACTACAATATTAGGTAAGAGAAAATGTCATTTACCTTGATACATAATTGCATAATTTTGGCATAAGTTGCTTTTTTGCTTTAATTTTCTTTTTTATTGTATGAATATTATTTTTCAACAAAAAATAATAAAACAGTCTACTCTAAATACTTATACTCATCAGCACAATTTTAGATATCATGTAAATGAAATAATCAACATACACAAGGAACAAATGTCAATTCTTGCTCTTTGCAAGCACTTCTCATAGTACTGAAGCTGAAACAGAGTTCATAATATCCCTTCTTTATGAGGTCAATTATGGTGATACTTTATTTGTACTAAAATGTTATTTGTATGTTAATAAATAAAGTTGCCCAGGGGTCAGAGCTATTAGCAAGCCTTAGGAAAGCTGGACAGTGGTGGTACATGCCTTTAATCCCAGAACTTGGTAGGCAGAGCTAGACAGATCTCTGTGTGTTCAAGGATACAGCCAGCATTGGAGACACATGCCTTTAATCTCAATACCAACCATAGAAGACCTGGAGGTCTGTACAGACAGGCAGTGACTAGGAGGTCATGTGGTTGGATTTATAACCAATGAGAAGGCAGAACAGAAACTCTATAAAAAATAACAGACACTGCTGATATGAACAGAGCTGAACAAGTGCTCTTGTGGTGTGGTTGAGCATTCCTTGGGTATATGCCCAAGGGTGGTATAGCTGGATCTTGGGGGAGATTGATTCCCAATTTTCTAAGAAAGTGTCATATTGTTTTCCAAAGTGGTTGTACAAGCTTGCATTCCCACCAGCAGTGGAGGAGAGTTCCCCTAGCTCCACATCCTCTCCAGCATAAGGTGTCTTCAGTGTTTTTGATCTTAGCCATTCTGACAGGTGTAAGGTGGTATCTCAGAGTTGTTTTGATTTGCATTTCCCTGATGATTAGGGATGTTGAGCAATTCCTTAAATGTCTTTCAGCCATTTGAGTTTCCTCTGTTGAGAATTCTCTGTTTAGTTCTATAGCCCATTTCTTAATTGGACTGTTGGGCATTTTGATGTCTAATTTCTTGAGTTCCTTATATATTCTGAATATCAGTCCTCTGTCAGATGTGGGGTTGGTGAAGATCTTTTCCCATTCTGTAGGCTGTCGCTTTGCCTTGTTGACCGTATCCTTTGCTCTACAAAAGCTTCTCAGTTTCAAGAGGTCCCATTGATTGATTGTTTCTCTCAGTGTCTATGCTACTGGTGTTTTATTTAGGAAGTGATCTCCTATGCCAATGCATTCAAGACTACTTTCTACTTTCTCTTCTAGCAGGTTCAGAGTAGCTGGATTTATGTTGAGGTCCTTGATCCACTTGGACTTAAGTTTTGTGCACGGTGATAGATATGGATCTATTTGCAGCCTTCTACATGTTGATATCCAGTTACGCCAGCACCATTTGTTGAAGATGCTTTTGTTTTTCCATTGTGCACTTTTGGCTTCTTTGTCAAAAATTATATGTTCATTAATTAATGAACAGGGTCTTCAATTCAGTAATAGCCAGAACATGGAAACAACCTAGATGCCCTTCAACTGAAGAATGGATAAACAAAATGTGGTACATATACACAATGGAATACTACTCAGCAGAGAAAAACAATGACATCATGAGGTTTGCAGACAAATGGAGGGATCTAGAAAAAATCATCCTGAGTGAGGTAACCCAGACTCAGAAAGACAAACATGGTATGTACTCACTCATAGGAGGATACTAGATGTGGAACAAGGATGACTGGACTGCTACTCACATCACCAGGGAGGCTACCTGGAAAACAGGACCCCAAGAAAGACACGGGGATCACCCAATGATGGAGAAATGGAAGAGATCTACATGAACTGCATGGAGGTGAGTGGGGGTAATGAAGGGCGAGGGTCGAGGGAAAGAGAGCTTGGGGGAGCAGGAGATCCCAGCTGGATCAAGAACAGAAAGGGAGAACTAGGAATAGTAGACCATGGTAAATGAAGACCACATGAGAATAGGAAGAAACAAAGTGCTAGAGAGGCCCACAGAAATCCACAAAAATACCCCCACAAGAGACTGCTAGCAATGGTCGAGATACAGCCTGAACTGACCTACTCTGGTGATGGGATGGCCAAACACCCTAATTGTCGTGCTAGAAACCCCATCCAATGACTGAGGGATCTGGATGCAGAGATCCATGGCAAGGCCCAGGGGATCTCTGGGAGTCCAATTAGCGAGAATGAGGAGGGTTTATATGAGCGAGAATTGTTGAGACCAAGGTTGGATAAAGCACAGGGACAAATAGCCAAACGAATGGAAACACATGAACTATGAACCAATGGCTGAGGGGTCACCAACTGGATCAGGCCCTCTGAATGGGTGAGACAGTTGATTGGCTTGATCTGTTTGGGAGGCATCCAGGCAGTGGGACCGGGTCCTGTGCTCATTGCATGAGTTGGCTGTTTGAAACCTGGGGCCTATGCAGGATTGCTTGGCTCGACCTGGGAGGAGGGGACTGGACCTGCCTGGACTGAGTCTATCAGTTTGATCTCAGTCCACAGGGGAGGCTTTGCCCTGGAGGACGTTGGAATAGGGGGTGGGCTGGGGGGAAGGTGAGGAGGGCAGGTGGGGGGAGAACAAGGGAATCCATGGCTGATATGTGGAACTGAATTGTATTGCAAAATAAAAATAAAAAAAGATAAAAAACATGTTAAAAAAAAAAAGACAGACATAGGAAGTTGGTCTTTTTCGGGGAGGTAAGATCACTTCGAGAGGAAGGGTAAGGTTTTTTGCTCTTAGCTCTGACCTCTTGGCTTTCTTCTTTGCATTGGTTCTGTGTTTCTTATTTAATAAGATGGTTGGTTACATCTACAGTCAGTGAATTCCAGTCAGCCAGTGTTTCTGAGAATGCTTTCTCTTCCACTAGTAGTTAATTCTACAAGACAACTAAAACCAGCTTTAACCCACAGTTTCCGAGCTTACATTTTTCTTTCATTTGTAAGTCAGAGTGCTGATGGTAACTGGGGCTCTATGGAAATAATGGCATCAATTTGATACACGACGTCTCATCACTGTAAGTATCTTTTCCCCTAAATAGTGATCCTTCTGGATGCCTGAGCTGCTTGAAGCTATCTCCACTATTATCAGCAGGATCTTGAATTGTTTGCTCTATCTTGATGCTACATCGGCCAAAACACCCATGTTAATTTTACGTTTGAAAGGATTTTTCAGCTAAAAAAGCTTTCACTTCTATGTCTCTCAAGGAACAGGCCTCCTTAACTTGACATTTTAAATGGATGGATTGTGCCTGTTTGGATAAAGCTCACATATCATAAGAAGCTGAACCCAATAGGAGCAAGGTAAAAAATATATCAGTACTTTCTCCCTATGGCCTCCACATGCATCTGACACATGTGCACATGCACCTATACACATGTCCACATGTACCTGCACATGTACTTTCATATACATGTATACCCAAACACATGCACACATGAATGCACATATGAATGATACCACAGACACTCATACAGATGTGGAAAAAAAAGAACAGTCAGAAATTTTCATGAAAGAGAAATGAAAACAAAATCAGTGAAACAAAATGTTGATTCTTTGCAAAGGTAGAAAACATGGACAAATTCTTAATAAAAGTAAGAAAAAGGGAGTAAAGTCTGAAACTAACAAGTTAAAAATGAAAAGGATACATACCAATGAAATTCAGAAAATCCTTGAGAACATAAATTACAACCTATAGTCAAAAAACTCAGATGTTTAAACAAATAAATTCCTTTCTAAAAAACCCTATGTTTTTAAATTAAATGACCAGGAAAACAAGCAATGTGACTGAAGCAGTGATAAGCTTTTTCATGCATAAATAAATAAATGTTCCAGTACTAGGAGAACTCACTGTTGAATTCTATCAGAAAAATAATTAAAAAACTAATATGAATGTTCCCTATACCACTCAAACTGGAAACAGAATGAATAATTTCAAACTCATTGACAAAGCTTGTAATTCCTTACTACCAAAACCAGAGACACACACAGCAACAACAGAAAAAGGAAATCATAGGCCAATCTTTCTGGATGCTATAAATGACAACATTTTCAGCGAAACAAGTTTGAAAAACAATAAAATGATAATTCTCCACAATATAGTTATCTGCACTCTAAAGGTTCAAGGATGAATCAACAGTTGAAAAGTCAAAATGTAGCACTGCATATAAACAGACAGAGGGACACAAATCACATGATCTCTTCAACAGACCATGAAAAGTCTTTTGACAAAATACAGCATGCTTTCATCATCAAATCCTAAGAAAACAGTAAGAAAAGAAACATTACCAAATATAAGGAATATAAAACAAAATAGCAGCCACTGTTCTTACCAATAGGACAAAATTCAAATCATTCTACTAAAATCCAGAATAAGAGAAATATACAGTTTTCATTTTTTTTTTTTTTTTTTTTTTTTTGGTTTTTCGAGACAGGGTTTCTCTGTGTAGCTTTGTGCCTTTCCTGGAACTCACTTGGTAGCCCAGGCTGGCCTCAAACTCACAGAGATCCGCCTGGCTCTGCCTCCCGAGTGCTGGGATTAAAGGCGTGCGCCACCACCGCCCGGCTATAGTTTTCATTCTTAATATAGATACTGAGGTCACAGTTAGAAAAATAAGAAAACAAAAGTAAATGTTTACAAATAGAAAAAGAGATTTTTTGTTGATGGTGCACACCTTTAATTCCAGCACTTGGGAGGCAGAAGCGAGCAGATCTCTGTGAGTTCAAGGCCAGCCTGGTCTACATAGTGAGCTCCAGGACAGCCAGGGCTACACTGAGAAACTCTGTCTTGAATAACTAAAACAAAACAAAAATAAATAGAAAAAGAAGATACCAACTTATCTTTATTTGTAGGTGGTTTGTAAGAGAACCTAAGAGTTCTACTGAAAGATTAAAAAAGATGTACATTTTCAGAAAATTAGCAGAATACAAAATCAACAAACTATCATCAATAACCTTCCTTTATACTTACAATGGGCATACTGAGGATGAAATTAGGGAAATAATCTCATAACCTCCCCTCCACCATAAAAGAATGTAAAGATCCTTACAGTGAAAAGATTCAAACATAGGAGGGAAGAAGGTGAAGGAACTAAAATGTAGATAAACCTCTGTACATGGAATTTCATACTTAACACTGTGGAAATGGCAATCTTGCAGAAAGCAACTTACATATTCAATATAATTAGCATCAAAATTTAAATGATATTATTAAAAAGCAAAGAAGAAGGCAATGATAAAATCCATAAGGAACCACAAATAGTGCCAAATAGCTACTGAAATCTAGAGCAAAAGAACAATGCTGAGGGTATCAACATCCCTGTTTCAAGTCATACATTCTACAGATCTGTAATACCAACACCAGGAATGTACTGACACAAAAAGAAAGATATAGATCTAGATAATTGAAGATCCAAATATAAAGCATTGAACTATAGATGCTTAATTTATACAAAGATGCTAGAAGAATACATTGGGTATCACATAGAAACATAAAACTAGATCCTAGTGTCTCACCCTTACAGAAACCAATTCAGAGTGGATTTAAAAACTCTTGCTATGAGTTCTGAAGCTTAGAAGCTATTACAAGTCTTGGCATGAGTAAGAAGTTCTTGAAAATTACTAGGTAGCTTAGGAAATAATAGCTAGAACATGGAAACAACCTAGATGCCCTTCAACTGAAGAATGGATAAACAAAATGTGGTACATATACACAATGGAATACTACTCAGCAGAGAAAAACAATGACATCATGAGGTTTGCAGACAAATGGAGGGATCTAGAAAAAGTCATCCTGAGTGAGGTAACCCAGACTGAGAAAGACAAACATGGTATGTACTTACTCATAGCAGGATACTAGACATGAAACAAGGATGACCTGTCTGCTACTCACATCACCAGGGAGGCTACCTAGAAAACAGGACCCCAAGAAAGACACAGGGATCGCCCAATGACAGAGAAATGGAATGAGATCTACATGAACAGCTTGGACATGAGTGGGGGTAGTGAAAGGCGAGGGTCGAGGGAAAGAGAGCTTGGGGGAGCGGGAGATCCCAGCTGGATCAACAACAGAGAGGGAGAACAAGGAATAGTAGACCATGGTAAATGAAGACCACATGAGAATAGGAAGAAGCAAAGTGCTAGAGAGGCCCACAGAAATCCACAAAGATACCCCCACAACGGACTGCTGGCAATGGTCGAGAGACAGCCCGAACTGACCTACTCTGGTGATGGGATGGCCAAACACCCTAATTGTCGTGCTAGAAACCTAATCCAACTACTGAGGGATCTGGATGCAGAGATCCATGACTAGGCCCTGGGTGGATCTCTGGGAGTCCAATTAGTGAGAATGAGGAGGGTTTATATGAGCGAGAATTGTTGAGACCAAGGTTGGATAAAGCACAGGGACAAATAGCCAAATGAATGGAAACACATGAACTATGAACCAATGGCTGAGGGGTCCCCACTGGATCAGGCTCTCCGAATGGGTGAGACAGTTGATTGGCTTGATCTGTTTGGGAGGCATCCAGGCAGTGGGACCGGGTCCTGTGCTCATTGCATGAGTTGGCTGTTTGAAACCTGGGGCCTATGCAGGATTGTTTGGCTCGGCCTGGGAGGAGGGGACTAGACCTACCTGGACTGAGTCTACCAGGTTGACCTCAGTCTGTGGGGAAGGCTTTGCCCTGGAGGAGATGGGAATGGGGGGGGGGGGGTTTGGGGGGAAGGTGAGGGGGACGGGAGGTGGGAGAACAAGGGAATCCGTGGCTGATATGTAGAACTGAATTGTATTGCAAAATAAATTAAAAAAAAAAAACTATCACTAAAGAGAAACACCTGAAATTTAAAATTTCTACACCACAGAGGAAGCAGATCCCAAAATAAATAGCCTACAAAATAATTTCTTAAAAAAAAAAAAAGATCAGTGTCTTGCTCAGCCATCATCAGAAAAGCTTCCTTCTGCAGTAGATGGGAACAAATCTAGAGAATCACAACTGGACATCGTGCAGAGAGTGACATTGGAACACTCAGTCCTAAATGATATGTATCTATCAAATCCTAGCCACTCAGGGAACACAGAACACTGTGCAAGAAGAGGCAGAAGGATTATAAGAGTCAGAGGGAATGGAAGACATTAAGGAAACAAGTCCTTAAAGACACAGCATGGCTGGTGTATGTATGAAGTCACTACGCTGTGATAGTAAGCACAGTGTCTGCATAGGTCTCAGCCAGATGTGGTCGCAGCACTGAGAAGGGAAGCAGACATATCTCCCATCCCTAATCCAGCAGAGCTCTCCAAATGATAAAAATCTGCAAAGGAAAAAATGTGTTTTCAACAAAGTCTCCATGGGTATACACACAGCACTTAAGAGCAGGCCCCATGCCTAGCCATAGATAGCCAACACAAAATAAATGTGATGTTTTGTTCATTTTGCTTTGTTTTGTTGTCTCATTATGCTTTATCTGCCCTGCCTCCCACACACACAGGGATTTCCCTTATATATTATGGTTCTGATTTTTGTTTCTTTATAGGATTTGAGTGTGTGTGTCTGTATCTATGAGTTTCTTGTGTTTTTTCTTTGTCTCTATATTTTTCTATTTGCTTTGTCATATTCAAGATTGTCTTTATTTTATATTATTATATTTTTATATATTATATTTTATATTATTCTTTCTTTTTCTTTTCTTTTTTTGGATTCATTTTTTTGTTTTCTAATGAAAAAAGGTGTGGATTCTGTTGGTGGGGAGGTTTGAGAGATCTATGAGGAGGTGCATTATGGGAAACCATAATCAGAATATATTTTATAAAAATATTTTCAATTAAAAAAATTACTGCATGAAAATATTCTCAATGAAAAAAACTTCAACATGAATATATCTCTATATAAATTGATATCAATATATAGATATAAATATCTGACAAGATTAACATCTAAGATATATAAAGAAGTTAAAAAAAAATTAGAACCAAAACACTTGAGCTGGGCTGAACTGAGCTAGAGTCAAGTAATTAGATCCTGGGTTGACTCAGAAGGACAAACATAGTATGTACTCACTCATAAGTGGATACTAAATGGGAGGGAAGGGATGGCCAGACTGCAACCCACAACTCCAGAGAGGCTAGCTAACAGGAAAAGACCCTAGGAGGGACACATGGATGACCCTGTGAAGAAGTAGATGAGAGTCCACATGAGTGGACTGGGTGGGGGGCGGGTGGCAGACGGCGAGGAGTGGGGGATGAGAACATAGGGAAATGGGAGGGTCAAGCTGGAACAGGGACAGAGTGGGAGGGCAGGGAGGAAGATACTGTGATAGATGAGGACATCATGGCAATAGGAAGAGGCAGGGTGCTGGGGAGGCTCTCAGGAATCCACAGGGTTGACCCCACCTTGGTCTGCTGGCAGTGGTCCAGAGGGTGCCTGAACCAGTCTACTCTGGTGACCAGCCTAGCAAATAACCTAGCTGTCATCATAGAGCCTTTGTCCAGTGACAGATGGAGCCAGATGCAAAGATCCATGGCCAGGCACCAGGCTGAGTTCCGGGAATCCAATTGATGAGAGAGAGGAGAGATACTGCAGGTGAGGGACGTCGATATCATGACGGGAGGATGTGCAGAGATGACCGGCCACACCAGTGGAAACCTATGAACTGTAGACTGGTGGCTGTGGAGCCCCCATGGGACTGGACTAGTCCCTCTGGACACGGAAGACGGTTGTTCAGCTTGAACAGTTTGGGGGGCACCCAGGCAGGGGGATCGGGATCTATCCCTGGAGCATGGGCAGGCTTCTGGGAATCCGGTGCCTGTGGTGTGACACCTTGCACAGCCTTGGTGCAGTGGGAAGGGGCTTGGACCTGCCTAGGCTCAGTGTGCTGGGATCTGCTGACTCCCCATGGGAGACCTCGATTTGGGGGATGTGGGGATGCGGGGTGGCTTGGGAAAGAGGGCTGGGGAGTGGGAGGAGGGAGGAGGGGCGTCTGTGGATAGCATGAGGAGTGAGTAGAAAATTTCTTAATAAAGAAAAAAAAATTAGGTCCTGGGTCATCAACACCACTAACAATGGTTACACCTGAGTAAAGCAGCAGGAAGTGAGGAATCACTTCCAGATATACAAGGGCCTGAGCAGGATACTTGCAAGTTTCTATTTATTGACTTGTGTGATGGTTACATGCTAGGTTTTAGGCTGAAATACTGACATAATGTTAATGTCTGTATGTGATGAATCATTTTGAAGTCAAGTAGAAAAGAAGACAAAGAGGAAGAAGAGTAAGAGGAGTACAATATGAATACTAATTATTTTATTTTAGATACCCACAAGCTGAAGTTACTTCACAAGAGGGAATCTCAATTGAAAAAAAATGTCCCTAACTGATTGGCCTGTTGTGAATATTTAGTTAGTGATTGTTGTGGATGGGCCCATTCCAAAGGTTCAGTGGTCCTGCATGGAATAAGAAGGCAGGCTGAACAACCATTTGGAACAAACCAGTAAGCATCATTTACTGCCTCCAACCTTCTTCCTTGAGTTCCACCAGGGAGGAGGGACTAAAGACTGCAAGATGAAATAAACACTTTTCTCCACAAGTTGATTTTGGTCCTGTTGTTTTTAAAACATCAAAAGAAATACTGAGGTAGTAGGGAAGGAAGAGGATGGAGAAGAGGTGGAGAATTATTGAAACATAGTTTTAAATCGATTTCCCCAAGTAATTTCATGGAGAAGAACATACATACAATTATGCAGTGCTATAACAATAAACCATGAAGCTCAAAAAGTGAAAAAGAAATAGTAGATGTAAAGACAATCTAATAATTAATGGCTAAAAGCTAAAAGGCTGCACTATAGGCCACTGATGTCTGGAAACCCACAAAAAATTTAACATTGTGCCTTTATATTGAAGAATGAAAAAGATAAACACCGATGCCACTTGAGGGCATTTCACTGAATGGATTTAAAAGTGAATGACCTCAACAGCAGCCTTGCTTCTATGTATACAGACATAAATATCAACAGGAGAGTAGAAGACTTTCAGATATGCCATGATTTATTTCTTCCTCTCCAGAACCAACATGAAATTTGAAATAAGAAATTCCAAATATCGAATTGAAGAACTATTAAAGAATTTTTTCACTCTTATGAACTTCAGGGTTTCTAAAGTATTTGCCAATTTGATCATATTGAAATTAGCCACAAATGGGTTTTATGGGAAAAAATGAATTATTATTTATGGTGTGTATCTTATGATAGAGAAAACAATCCTTAATTTGTACAATGTTGATTAAAAAGGAGAAAACTTTCATAGGAGTGAAATTTTATAAAGCCCTTTCTTAAAAATAAAATTGTTAGGTAGTGTGCTGTTTGCGGATGCTTTGAACTCTAGGGACAAACCTCTATAGCTTTAAATACAGAATATATTACTTACAACTGACACCTTTGGGAAATAAGTGCAAGACCATGGTAGAGACATGTTCCTTCTCTTCATGAAACACTGACCTTTTAACAACCTTTCTATATATGAAAACTACACATTATATTTTCATTTATCAAATCATTGAAGATTATCTATGGTAAAATATGTGAGAGAACTTTGAGCCACAAATTGCTTAGTACAGTGTAGCTTCATTAAAAGTAATATTTTTATTAGTCTGTTGTAGAATATTATTTTAAGGTGTGTTACATTTATTTATGCTGTGGAACATTTGTTTAATGATGCAAAGATGTGCTGCATTCTTTTATGTTGCATTTGTTTAACTCTGTGAAACTATGTTACTGTGCCTGACTAAAACACCAGATTTGTCTAATAAAGAGCTGAATGGCCAATAGCAAGACAAGAGAAAAGATAGGTGGAGCTGACAGTCAGAAAATATAAATAGAAGAAAAAACACAAGAGAGATGAAGGAGCTAGAGAAGGAAGAGGACACAAGGGGCCAGGCACCCAGCTACACAGCCAGCAACAAAGTAAGAAAAAAATGTATACAGTCATAGAAAAAGGTAAAAGCCCAGCAGTAAAAAATAGGATAATTTAAGGAAAACTGGCAAGAAACAAGTCAAGCTAAGGCAGGCATTTATAAGTAAGAATAAGCCTCAGTGTGTGATTTTTTGGGGGAACTGAGTGGTGGGCCCCCCACAAGAGCAAAGAGTAAAAAACAACATAGGCCACACTTATCTTAATTTTTTATTTTAATTCCAGAATCTATTTTCATCAACCACTCTTTGTTAAGTCTTCTTTTAATTTTGTAGTCCTAAAAATTTTGAGTTAAAATAATTATAAACTTCCTCATATGATTTCTGAATGGTTTTATATATATGATAGTGCATTTTGTTCATAAAATATTACATATCCTTTTGTGAGTGTTACTATTTTATGTTTATTAATTCTAAATCTTTTATTTGTTGAGTTCCAATTTAGTTTAATAATTTTATATTTCCATGAATATATGTTTTGTTAAATTGCTTCTTTTCTAAAGTTGCCCAGTAAAGCCATTTTCTGATGAGTGTACCTGACACTTGCAAAGAAAAAAAAATCAACTTATGTTTTCAACTCCAGCTGTTTTCCTAATTGAACATATGTGAAAAAACATCAATCAACATCACAGTTTTCCCCTAAAGGTCGCATGGCATCTCCTGACACTTGCTTATCTCCTTCTTCACTACATAAATTTTCCCATGCTACATTCATGTCACATATATTTTATTGTTTTGTCTTATGGCCCTTTTAGGTTTTTTTGTTTTCTGCTTTGTATTTTATTTATTTATTTTTTAAACATGGTTTCTCTGTGTAGTTTTGGTGCCTGTCCTGGATCTTGC
Organism: Peromyscus californicus insignis; assembly: GCF_007827085.1. NCBI lineage: Eukaryota > Metazoa > Chordata > Mammalia > Rodentia > Cricetidae > Peromyscus > Peromyscus californicus. The sequence continues at coordinate 27,965,665 of NW_026294436.1, read as the reverse complement.
TCTGTAAACCAGGCTGGCCTCAAACTCACAGAGATCCACCTGGCTCTGCCTCCCAAATTCTGGGATTAAAGGCATATGCCACTGCCAACCGGGCCCCTTTTTAGTTTTTAATCATATAACATGATTAACATCAAAGGCAAGCCAAATTCTGAAGAAATTACATACCAAAATGAACAAATAAATGAATGCATAAATTATATGAGCATGCATTTGAAAGAGAATAAATACATTTTGTCAGTAAATAACATTTAAAATTTTTCATTGTCCTTAATCTTCAGGGATATGCAATTCAATATTACCTTGAGATTTCATTTCATCTCATTTGGAATGTCTGTCTTTAAAGAAGCAAACAAGGACAAATAATTCTGAAGTTCCAGAGAGAAAGCATCACTTTTTAAGTTGCTGACTAGAATGTAAATTTATTTCGATTCAGTAGAAATCAGTATGGAATTGCTTTGTTTCCAAATCTAAAAATAAAACTACTTTATTTTCCTGCCCAAACAATGCTAGAAACTGATCTAATAATCCATGTTTAATGTGGCACTAGTCACAGTAGACAAGTTCCTGAATCAGACTAGAGGTCCATAAATGAATAAGGAAAATATGACATCAGTATATAATACTGAAGCAATGTAGTTTGAGTCAGGAGAAAAGACACAGGAAAAATTAATGGGCTAAAGCATATGGTCAAAGAGAATGACACAGTTGAAAGAAAATATTATCAATCCAGCAATTGGTTCACTGAATATACAGTAATATTTTTTTTTCAAAACAAGTATAATAAACTATGATTTTGAGAATCCTACCAGGTATTATATTGGTATGATATATTGATGATAGTAGAACAACAGAAAAATTATGTTTTGCCTATATTAAAAGTAGATTTATAGAACCTATGCTATAAAGCCTTCCCCAATTTCTAATGTCATAGTCTTTATAACATTTAATTTTGTGTCTTTAAAAAAATTATATCTCCCATTTATCCTCTTTTGTAGCCTATTATAGTGGTAACTAGAATGTGCATAACTCCATTTTTTATAATTCTTCTTTCAAAATGTATTATTTTCATTAAATCATTGAGGATTTCATACAATCTATTTTGATCATAGTCACGCTTCCCCAAGTTCCCCAAGATCAAACTTAACCTCACACCATCAACTAGTGTTCTCTTTTTTCAAAATAATATTCCACTGAGTCCAATTTGTGCTTCCCATATTCTCCTGGGTGTAGGGTTATCCTCTGTAATTTTAATTAACTTTATGACTTAGCATGCAAAGTAATAGACTTTATTGTGAAATCTATGTCATATATGTGTTCTAATTCATCCCTTTCTCCTTTGCCCCCCCCCCAGCCCTCTCCCAAGTCTTGTTTGGCTAGTTTCTACCTACAAATAATCCCTCCTTCTGCTCCTATGAGAGATATATATTATTATGCTCTCTTAACTCCCCCTACTAGACCCCTTTCTTTTGGAACTGGAAATCACAAGTAAAATGAAGCAAATTCACAACACAACCATTAAACAAATTCTGACACACACACACACACACACACACACACACACACACACACACACATATATATATATGCATATATAAATAATTATACTTTATGTCTCATGTCTTTCTTATACAATCATTATTAATCAGCTATAAATATTAACAGTTCCTTTTGTATTGTAGCTTTTGGAGGATATGGGAAATTCCCTCCTCTTCCTCCTCGTCCTCCTCCTCCTCCTCCTCCTCCTCCTCCTCCTCCTGTAAGTTAGTGCTGGCTTTAATTTGCTGCTATTACCTAAGTTTTACCTAGCTTCAAATGGCCAGCTAGAGCCAGCATGGATAAACTTTCTAACTTCTGAGAAGATTAAGAATTAAACAGATTTCACTGCTGTAGAATTGGAAAGATTTGATTTAAGGCTTTCTAATAGGTAGGAATCTTTTTAAATTTTGGTAAATAACACATTTAGTTCAGGAATCATAATACATTCATGAATCATATTATTATAATGAATCAGAATATAGTATTCTTTAGTAGTTAATTAAGAGTCCAGTTAATCTTTTTGTTTGTTTGTTTTTTGTTTTTTCGAGACAGGGTTTCTCTGTGTAGCTTTGTGCCTTTCCTGAAATTCACTCTGAATCCCAGGCTGACCTTGAACTCACAGAGATCCACCTGGCTCTGCCTCCCCAGTGATGGGATTAAAGGCGTAGGCCACCACCGCCTGGCACCAGTTAATCTTAACAAAGCCTAAAAACAATAAATTCCGAGCATTTACCTGGCCTACAAACAGGTAGCTGTGACTTTCCTGATGTGGGTTCTGGGAGACAAATCTTGGGTTTTTGCATGAGCACTGAATGTTTAACTGCTATACCATTTCTCCAGCTCTCCATTTCTTCAGATTAGTAAGCACATTTTGGCAATAAATTGGAAGGCATAGAACTTAAAGGACTGTTACCGCCCATTGTAGTGGGTAACTGCTCTAGCTTTGACCTTGATGCACCGCCCCAGTGAGGCAGCTGGTAACTGCCACACCTACCTAGGACCTGCCCCTGGGGTATGGTGAGGACAGGAGCCCTTAAAAGCCAAAATCCAGGAGTACTGGTTCTCTTGGTTCCTCATGAACCCGGATGCTAGGTGGTAGACTGAGCAGAATTCTCCAGAGAAACCTGCTGGACTACACTTCACCTCTCCCGAATCCTGTAACCAACCCCTTTACTGGCTGTAAGTTACCCCAAAATAAATAACCACCAGATAAACTACATGGAGTTGCCTTGTTAATCCCCACAACAGCCCGTAACTCTAATTCCAGTAGATCTCATCCTTTTCTTGGTACACATGAACTGAGGGAGTCACACAGCCATATAAAAAATGAAAAAAGAAATCTAAATTTTTTGAGAAGTAGTGTAACAAAATAACGTTGGCATCATCCAACGTTGAGACATAAATCTAATAAAAGTTGAACAATCAGTATGCGTTGAAACCAGAAAAAATACGACTGAGTTGAATTAAGGAAAATACAATAAATATGTTGCTACATCATATTCACAGAAGAACCAACATTGTTAATATAGTGCTCTGTATGGTCCAGAAAGATCTTCAGCAACCATACTTTTGACTTAGAATTTGAAAATTCATTAAGTCTATAGAAAAGCAAAGTAAAATAAGTAGTGAGAGGCATATAGATAGATAAATAGATAGAAGGCAAGCCCACAAGGAAACCAGGCCTCTCTGGCTTCTGCAGGACCAGAGGACACTGGAACTCAGGCTTTGGGCTACTAGGACAAAAGGCGAGGATGACTCAGCATATGTAAATAAATAAATGGAATACAACATAGACATAAACCTAGGAAGAGACACCATATAGAATTATTTCAACTGATGCTCAGAAGGTACACAACAAGGATTAGCATGCCTTCACAGAAAACTTCATATATTAACTGATAAGAATTAAGGAAACTTTAGGAATAAATAGAACACATTTCACAATAATAAGGGCTACATGCAACAAACCTATACCAAGCATTACATTAAATGGAGACAAAACAAGAACATTTCCTCTAAAAATCAGAAGTGAGACAAGGACATCCACTACTGCCTCTCCTACTGGACACTGTGCTTGAAATCTTAGCTATAGCAATTAGACAACAGAATGGTAGGAGATTTAAAATAGGAAAAGGAGTGAACAAGAGACCCTGTCTCAAACAAGGAGAAAGACTAGGAGTGACATCTAAGGTTGTCCTCTGTCAATCTCAAACACACACACACACACACACACACACACACACACACACACGGCACACATATACCTACCTGTACTTACTCAAATCTACATGTGCACACACTCAAAAAGCACATATAAATAACAAATAAATAATGAACAAAAAGGCTACAGGAAATTGCAAAAACATATTTTGTCACCCTACCTAGAAAACTTTGGCTAATCTCCATTGGCTTAGCAGTTTCTTTTTTAATCAGTAAACTTTTTTCTTTTCTTATCATGACTATTTCTGTGACAGATACAATGCTAAACTGTTAAAGTACTAAATTCTTTATCTCAGGAGGAAGTAACAAGCTTATTTCCAATGACTATGTCAGTAGTACAGGGGATTTATGCATTAATCTCCATGTCCTGTCTTCAGCAAGCAATACTTTTTCTACAGATAGAAGTTAACTTCCCATGATATTTTGAAGCTGTATCTGTGATGTGACTAAAGATCAGACAAATAGTTTGTATGATGTATTTGGACAATTTTCCAGCTTAAAATAATCTTACTCTATACATTTCAGGGCTTGTTACTTGGTTATGAAGCTACATAAAAGCATAGTACATTCCTAAAAGCACATAGCTCTCATTCTTTGATTATATGCACATCACACAATGATTATCTATAGGCAGCAGACAAAAAGGGGTGATAACATTTTGTCTTTCTGACATTTAGTGAGGTTGTGGTTGGAAAGGTTTAAGGTGTTTTGCTAGTATATAGATTGGACAAGTAATCTCAATTTATTATTGCAATACCTTTCCATTAGTCATTTTAAAAAAAATCTATGTTTTTGTGGCATCAAAGGAAAATAAATATTTAGAATTGTACATATTTGGCAAATGGAGCTTTATGTTCATTAAAAAGATAACTTTTTTATAAATACAGTCTGGTATATAAAATTTAATTGCCTTAATTTTTGTACACTATGTCATTTGTTTGAGTCATGATTTCACTTGCTTTCAACTTGGAGAAATTCTTGCCTTTATTCCTAAATAAGCTATCATGTTTCACCACATGCATGCATTTTGTTCAGCATCTCTTTGAAAACTAGAGCATAATGTTTTTGAAAATATTGTTTGGTAATTTGTAGCTATGATACCTAGAATTTGAAATAAATATGAAAATGATTCATAACCATGAGGTCATATAAATAGAAAAGGCCTCTCATACTATACAAATTAAAGCATTGTCATTTTCTGAGGTACAGAAAAATATATCCTTACAGTTAACTACAAAAATCAAGTGACAATTAAATTAAATTGTTCCATTTAACTTAGGAATGCTATCTTTTTAGGATTTATTATTGTATATTACATTTACTAATTGTACTAGAACATAATTATATGTTAGCTACAAATAAATTCTTATAATAACTGTATAAACATATTTACATTTACCAGAACTATAAATAGTAGGAAGAAATTCTGGGACAGCTTTCTTATCCCTTCTTTGTTAGAGAAAAATGATTCATTCAGAGTCTTTTATGTCAATTTCTATTATATGCTGAAAATCTTGAAAAATAAATTAATAGAAAAATCCTGAAAATATAAAGACTTCTTGTCAAATAATTCTAGATGACAATCACATTTATAGTTATTGTTAACTGTGCCTAATTTAAACTTGTTTATGTAGCAAAAGACAGTTTTAATTTTCAAGGGTGTGTGTGTGTGTGTGTGTGTGTGTGTGTGTATGTGTGTGTGTGTGTGTGTGTGTGTGTGTGTGTGTGTGTGTGTGCGCGCGCTTAGGCATGTCTATTCTTTTCTTTTAGAAGTCTCAATATTTCATGTATATTAAATGGCTTCTGATTTCTTCTCAGATCACAAACTGGAAATACCTTGTCAGTCCAATCAAGTAGGATTCTTTGATGCCTCACCTGCATTAGGCATAACATAGTCCATTACTAATTAATAACATGTTTACAATTAAACTTATGCTGCTGTGTGAATTAGAAAAATATTTAGAGCTGAATCCAGAAGAGTAATAATATAAAGCTAGGAAAGAATAATTGAAACAGCAAAAAGAGAATCAAGAAATGGATGTTGACCTATGAAATTCTTACCAGATATAGGTAAAATGATCTGGATATTATCTTCCATAACAAAATTTGAAGTTATCTGATACCTTATTATTCTATAGACAAGTAGGAATACTTTGATGTGAGAATACTACTACATATTATATTCATTAATTTACATAGATTTACAGGTGAAAAATATTTTTCTCTTTCAATGTTCCAAAGGTAAATTATATTCTTGTGATTAATAAGTAATTTATTGATTTTATTAACCAATGAAAAAATTAAGAATATAAAGAAGGATGATAAATTGAATCTGTTATTTGGTATTGACTTAATTGTATCTGGCAGTTTGTTGGCCCATAAGAAAATGTGATTTGAAAATAGATAGAATTTATGTCAATAAAGATAGCTCAACAACAGTTTTTGTACCTAATTATTTTTAATTTATTTATTTATGCATTTGTGTTTGTTTATTTATTTATCTTACATCCACACCTGAGTTCCGCCTCCCTTTTCTCCTCCCAATCCCTGTCCCCCATACACCTTTGTTCCCTCCCCCAATCCACTTTTCCACTGTTTCTGTTCAGGAAAGGGCAGGTCTCCCATGAATATCAACAAAACATGACATATCAAGTTGCTGTAAGACTAAGCACTTCCTCATCTATTAAGGCTGGACAAGGCTACCCAGTATGGGGAGTAGGGTCCCAAAAGCCCATAAAAGTATGAGAGACAGTTCCTGTTTCCACTATTAGGAGTCCCACAAGAGAAGCAAGTTACACAACAGTAACATATATGCCGAGTGCCTAGTTCAGTCCCATGCAGGCTCCCTGGTTGTCACTTCAGTCTCTGTGAGCCCCGATGAGCCCAGGTTAGTTGATTCGGTGACTTTTCTTGTGGTGTCCTTGACCCCTCTGGCTCCTATAGGTCTTTCTCCCGCTCTTCTGCAGGATTCTTTAAAGTCTGCCTAATGTTTGGCTGTGGGTCTGCATCCATTTCCTTCTTTGACAACAACTAGGCTCGGTACCAGTCTGGTCTCAGGATATATCCAGTTCAGGCTGTGTATCCTTTATTGCTAGGAGTTTTGCCTGGGGTCAACCTTGTAGATTGTTGGGAGATTCCCTTGTGGCAGGTTGTGACCTGACCTTGAAATGCCCCTCTTTACAGTAATCTCTTTCCGTATTTTCCCCACCCCATCCCCTGACCTAACCTGATTGCTCATGTTCTCATCCCCACCTGCCCACAGTCCACTCATGAAATATATTGTATTTCCCCTTCCAAGGGAGATCCGGACATTCTTCACCCACCCTTACCCCCCACCATGCAACCTCCTTGGTACCTAGTCTACCAAATCTTTTTTTTTTTTTTTAATTAAGAAATTTTCTGTTCATTTTACACACCAACCACAGGAGCCTCTCTCCTCCCCTCCCCTCGCCCAGCCTTCCTCCCACACCCTACTCCCCATTCTCTTCTCCTCCAAGACAAGGACTCCCATGGGGATTCAGCAGAGCCTGGTACATTCAGTTGAGGCAGGTCTAAGCCCCTCCCCGTGAACTAAGGCCACACAAGGTGTCCCACCATAGGCACTGGGCTCCAAAAAGCCCACTCATGCAGCAGGGACAGGTCCTGATCCCACTTCCAGGGGCCCCTTAAGCAGGTCAAGCTACACACCTGTCTAGCCTATGCAGAGGGCCTAGTCCAGTCCCATGGAGGCTCCACAGCTAATGGTCCACAGTGCATGAGTTCCTACTAGTTTGGTTTGGTTCTCCTTATATGTTTCCTCATCATTATCTTGATGTCCCTTGCTCACAGAATCCCTCTTCTCTTTCTTCAACTGGATTCCTGGAGCTCAGCCTGGTACTTGGCTGTGGATCTCTGCATCTGCTTCCATCAGTTACTGGAATGAGGCTTATGATGACAGTTGGGTATTTACCAATCTGATTACCAGAGTAGACCAGTTCAGGCACCTTCTCCATTCTACCAAATCGATTAACTGTTAATTTGAAAAAAAAAAAAAATTGAGACCATGTGCCAAAATTGATATGACTTATAGGAATGACAATATCAGACACCCTTTAGGATACAAATTGATTTCCTTAAATCATTCTTCATATTTACCTATCTGCTTATTAGCTGTATGATATATATATGCATATATATATGTATATATATACATATATATATATATATATATATGTATATTTCAGTTTTCTGGAATACCCAATGAAAACAAACATGTACTGTAGTGTGGGGAGCTAGTTTGCATCTGCAGGACTCTAACGCCCACTTATTGTCAAGTGTTCTCATGGCAAGATGAGAACAGATACAGGAGATTCTCCAAAAGTGTCATTGCCAGCTAACCTGGCATTTCAACTCACAGGGCAAGAGTGACCTTCTTCCAACAAGGTAAAAGGCAGGAATCCACACCTACGTTTGTCCTCTTACCTCTACAAACACAAGTAAGCCTATACTCACACCCACATCTGCATACCCATCACGCACATACACCACAGTAAAAACAAAGGAATCTGAACTATAGATTTCTAAAAGTTCTAGATTAATTGACACAGACAAGATACATGATTTTAATCAGTCAATGAGCATTTGAAAGTGCATTTTGCCATGTTGGTCCCAATTAACTGGATTCTATGTGATTTTACCTCATTTTTTGTCAGCTAAATGAACAAAGAATATTTGCTTTGCCTGTTCGTGAGTAGAAATATTCTGAGATGATTAAATTCTTTGATGGAATGAGTTTTATTCATAGTATTGCTCAATATTAAATCTTTAGTTGTCCCATAAACTTGACCCTCTAAATAATTAAAATCAATCTATACTTCAAGGTTATTTCAGAAAAAAAGATGTGATATTTTGTTAAGACTATAACAGATATATGGGAAAAAAGATATTATTATATCCTAGTGTCTTTGTTTTCTTGTGTGTGAAGATTCTAAATTATCATTTTTGCTTTTTTAAAGTTATTTCAAAATGTTGAAATAATCTTTAATTTTCTCTTGAAATGTTTTGTACACAGTTTATTATTTCTGGCAGATATTTTTTTCTACTAAATTGTCCTTACGTTAGTGTAGGAAATTGGCAAATGTGTGATGACATAGCAATAAAGTAGCCACATAGTTAAAGCCTTTCATAACAAAATATAATATGTAAAGAATTTTCTAAAATAGCTTTTAATAAAGTATCATAATTTAAGACGTTTTCATTTACCAAGGACTTGTGAATTGTTGGCAGATCAGAAAGTAACAACAAATAGACTCCACTGGAAAGTCATGTTATCTCAGATGTTCTTTAGCATGCTAGTATTATGAATTCCAGATTTCCCTATACTTGTTGAATTTTTTTAATATTTTAATATTGTTAGCAATAACAGACTTGCATCTGAAACTGTTGATATTACCTGTGCACATATGTTAATGTGTAAAAAAATGAAAATGTTGTTCTAACAAATTCATATTAATTAAATGTCATCAAGCAATAATAATATAAAGAACCATGGAGTATTATATTTACGTTTAGATAACTTACTCTATATAAATCAATAGAAAAACAGTATCTCAGACCAGTTCACTTCAGAATGACATGCATCCTTAATTATTTTAGCTGATGAAGCCACAAATAAAGGACTCCAAGCTTATTTATGTTTTTCTGACAGTAGACTTCAATAATATAAACCTAATTTAGTGAGCAGCATCAGAAGGTACAACATGATTCATAGGTGTTTACTTAAATGTCTTTGGGAATAAATGATAGCAAATACTCTCTGTCAGTGATTAAAAATGCTTAGAAGACTATAAAATTCTTAAAATAATTTAATGTTTCATGGTTAATTGAAAATACCAAATTTATATATCCTGATATTTTATGTTATAGAACAAGAATATGAATGAGAAGAACTGTAGTAATAACTAGTAGAACAATAATTACCTTGGTGGCTTTCCTACTGGGTGCTTAGCACATGCTATATACTGTTATACATGTTTCTATATTTTATATTTTTCTTCATATGAAAATGGTATAACATAATGTCATCATTTTATCAAAGTAATAGTCAATATTTCAAAGGAATAGTTTACACTTAGAGTATATATAAGAATTAAGGGATTGAGTAATTCTGTCAGTATCTAACGGTATGGAGTAGTTAGTTGTTCAGGTCATGGACTCTGGCCAGATGACTATTATTTTTTACTCTAATTTTTTCAAGACTGAAAAATGAATTTAATAATAACCTATGTCTCATTAAATAACAGAATGTATTTTATAGAAATTAGGAAGTTAAAACTCATACTAGTTTGGTGACCAACTACTCTTAGGCATTGCACAAGTGGCCTACTGGATTGTGGTTGATACACCCAGTGACACTAGATTGGAAAAAAAAAACTGATTTGTTCCTTTTCCAGCAGGTATCAATAGCTTCTTTGTTAGGAGTGGAAATTTGTATCTATTTTCCATTCTCCATGATGGCATTTTGTCTTGCTTGGACTTGTATGGGTCTTGTGAGTGCTATCACAGTCTTAGTGAGTTCTTGTGTGTATCAGCCCTGTTTTAGGAATTAGGCTGTTTCTTCAAGATATCCATCAGCTCTCACAAGTTTTCACTTCTTCTTCCACATTGATCCCTGAACTTTTGTGGATAGGGCTCAATTAAATATACATATTTATTTTATGTTACATGCTCCAAATACTTCTAGTCTTTGCAAATTATCCACTGTGGGTCTTGAAAGATTCTTTGGAAAGATTGGATCACCGCACTTTTACATTTTATAGCATTATGTCATTAAGTATCATTTATATTTTGCATTGCTTTAGCAGGATAGTAATAGTAAGTTTACCCCTAGTCCTCATGATCTATCAGATTTTAGGTTCTTGTACACTTTATCAGTGTCAGATAGAGTTTCTGTATCATGAATTGGGCCTTAAATTGAGCAAAAAGTTGTTGATTACTCCAGTTATTCTTACTCTATATGTGTCACTTTTGTACCAGTATACCTTGAAGGCAGGTCACTGTTGAAGGTGGCAACAGTTGTAGCTGGGTGATATTGATAATTACTCTTCTCCTCCAGTAGAAGACAAAGTATCTTTCAGTATCACGAACACGAATCAGTAGGGATAAGTCTAGTTGTACACCAGCTTACTTCTTCATTCTCTATGAAATAAGTAAGTGGAATTCTCAGCTACAGGACTTTGTAGTCAGGTTATGGTAAACAGCCAATAGCCTTGGCAGTACTTGATATATTTGGGGGTCTTTCAGGAAATGCTATGGTCAATGACTCAATAAGAATTAACACATTACTAATAGATAATATATTTTATATCAGTCATAAACTATCATAAGGTTATCACTCAAAGTTAAAATTAAATATTCACAACTTGAGTAGCATTTACTATTTTCATACTGTGTTATTAACTATCAATAAAATCCAATGTATTTCAATCCCTGATTTATTTACTTTTGTCTAATCTGAGCAAAGGAAGATTAATTCTATTGGTTAAATTCTTAGTGTTCTCCCATTTCTCATTCACATTTTTTCTTGAAACAAATAAAGAGAAACTGATTTAGCTATTCACATATAATTATATTTCAATTACTATTTATGTCTCAGAGGAATATCCTAAATTGAGAATTCTAAGTTGACAATTTTATTCAGATTATATAATTATGCAACAATGAAAATATGAATTTTCACTGAATTTGTCAATGTAATAAGGCTGAATTTTGACCCCTAAATTTTGCAAAAGGATTAGTCAATGGGGAGAGATGTGTTTTATGTCTCAGAGACTTAATCTCCTATATTAAACTTACTTTGTTCTAATGAACCAGGCAAAATCTAAATGTTTTTCTCATAAAATGGACATCATTTGCATTAGTTGAATCAATAAATAAACATGCATCTGGAAGGATGCACAGAATCAATTAGCTGAATAAATCATGCAAAAATCTCCAAAGATAGAAATCATAACTGCTAGCATTGGATTCAGCCAAAATTTAAAATAAAATCTTGTTAACATATAGTAAATATATACTTTTATTATCTATGACTGGTATTTTAATATAATCTATCAATTTTAGTTAATTTGTGCATCAAAGGAGATAAATATAAAAATTTACTTTCCTAATTATTTGAGTTTTAATAATTAAAATTACATGGCTTTTTTAAAATCATTTTTTATATTAACACATATCCTAGACATCTCAAATATAAGAAGTAAAAATTTTCTAAAATAGCCAAATCTAAATAATGCATTTTAATTATTAATTTTTCCAAGAGTACTAACTAAAACATAAACTATAATAAAAAAACCTGTACATATGAAATATTTTATTAGATATCAATATAAAGGTAGTGTTTGGGCTGCCACAACACTTATTTTAAAAATTAATCCTCACCCAGGATCTCTGTATAGTGTGAAATATTAATATTAGAAAATTTGATTTCTTCAATTTAGAATCAGTATCTATAAGCACACACACACACACACACACACACACACACACGCACTCACACATACACGTAATCTTACACATACACGCACGTGCACACACATATAATAAATACACCACTGCTTTTTTTTACCATGCTTTCCATTTTTTTCCTCAAGTTTCTAGTTGCTAACCTTCATAAATGAATAAATTAAAGGAAATAATATGCCAATTCTGTTCTCAAAATACTTAACGGCTTTCTTATTTAGCAAACTCTAACTAGAGCTCACTTGAAGAGGAGACAATTTGAATATTTAAGGAGTTCTTGAGCCTTCATCATGACTGTGAATACACCATCGTACATTGTATGAATTGGGGACTTGAATAAATTTATTTTAGCTCTTCTAAGGTACTTGCTCAGCAATTAGCAAGTGCCCTTTGCTGCCTGCAGACTTTCAGATTATCAAGTAGCTTTCAACCTTGATTTTCAACAAACTTCCCCAATATTTTTGAGAGTTCTGCTTCACTGGAATGTAACAATCTGAATAATATAGCAATCTCTTAGTTCAAAAATATTAGTAAGTAAATCTTATTAATAATATTATAGTTGGATATGATTTCAGGCAACATACACATAATCACTTACAGTGTTATAAAAGTTGTTTCTGTAAGTAAGGTTTACTTATTATTTCATTGAACCTTGGAGTATTTCATAGAATGTTTAATCTATATGATCAGACACATGGACTTAGAAAGAAAAGCTGGAAACAGGTGGATTGAGCTCACTGATGGAGAAAATGTAGCACTCCAGAAGTTCAGTTTTTGATTATAGTAAAATAAACAGAGAGCTCAGTTATTGCATAGAGCAGAACAGTGAGGCAGTCTTATTGCACACACACATAAACAGGAACCACGGTTTTCAGTGTACAGCTGGATCAAGTAGATAGCTGGAGAGATGGCTGAGAGGTTAAGAGCACTGACTGCTGTTCCAGAGGTCCCGAGTTCAATTCCCAGCAACCACATGATGGCTCACAACCATTTGTAATGAGATCTGGTGCCCTCTTCTGGCGTGCAGGCATACATGCAGGCAGTACATTGTATACATAATAAGTTAATAAACAAATAAATCTTAAAAAAAAGAGAGAGATAGCTCTAGTTTCTGTGACTATGATGGCCTCCATAGATAAGCTTTACTTAGGACATGATATTTTATTTGTACTGAAATGTGATTTTATTTGTATGTTAATAAATAAAGTTGCCTGGGGGTCAGAGCTAAGAGCAAGCTAGAGGAGAAGCTGGGCAGTGGTGGTGCATGCCTTTAATCCCAGCACTTGAGAGGCAGAGCAAGGCGGATCTCTGTGTGTTCAAGGATACAGCCAGCATGGAGACACACACCTTTAATGTCAATACCAACCTTAGAAGACCTGGAGGTCTGTATAGATAGGCAGTGATGAGGAGGTCATGTGGTTGGGTTTACAACCAATGAGAAGGCAGAACAAAGTCTATAAAAAGACAGATACACAGGAAGTAGCCACTTGCTGAGAGGAAGGACAGAAGCAGCAGTAGGGTGGGAAAGGGTTTTTAGCTCTTAGCTATTGCTCTGACCTCTTGGGCTTTTAACTCTGCAATTGACTCTGTGTTTCTTATTCAATAATACGGTTACATCTACACATAAACATCTGGAGTGGGCAAAGAGATATTCCAAACATTTTGGGCAAACAGAATCAACCTCTAGACATGGACCAGAGGAAGGTTTTTCCATCACTCTGAACTTTATCTCTGGGTTGGAGGCTTCAACAGGAATTTCAGGTGGTTCCTTGACCCTACCAGCTCATGTTAACAACATACATTCATACAGGACTTTACATACTCAGGGCTTTCTCCACACTTCACAAAGAAAGGGTAAATAAAAGTTGTTATTTGTCTGTTAACTTCAATTTTGTCCAATGAATAAACCACCCAATTTTATTAGCTCACACTCATTTATTCATATTGAGTCTCTTTCCCTCCATATATCATTCTCTGAGATTTAACAAGTTATCTCACATTCCATCCTGCAATTTGCTCATTACTTCCTGTCACCACTTCCATTCAGTGTCTACTGCAAAGGAACTTCCAAATATCATGTAAGGGATTGATTACATCACAATTTCTAGCATCACAATTTCTAGGTAGAGGGTTTTGGCCAAAAAAAAAAAAAAAGCCCAGGTAAAACAAAGATAGAAATTCTTAAAATATGATTCATTTATTCAAATATTTTCAATTTTGTTTGTGTGCTTCTGATATTATTTATCAAACAATAATTTAAGTAGCTCCCAGGTGGATTTGCATAAGCATATTTCTGCCATGAACACTTGCTATTTTAATACACTTATTTTTAATCTATTTATATCTTATTTTTGGCATTATGTTCAATTTCTCTTGTTTTCCATTCTAATTATGTTACTATGCTCCAGGACCTCTGTGGCATTAAAATAATATGATCCAAGCTCCACAATAATTTTTTCAGTTTTCTTTACTAATTGTGACCTGAAATGATTTTAATAACTTGGGTACTATTTTTGCATCATTATACATATAGATTTGGCTCATCCAAACTTTAGCCAATGACTCTCAGAGTTTACCAAGCTAGATCTTCTGCTTGTCTCCTTTAACTGTGTAATTTATTTTATTTTTTTCAGTCTTTCTGGATCTATTGCTTTGGTTTATTTAATTAAATTTCATCATATATTGCTTTAAATATGCAGAAATGTAAATATAGTAATATAAAGTCCCCATACTAAAAATATAAAAATTAATTACATATACTGGTACATTATTAAATAATATGTGAGAATAAGGTTTCCTACAGAAATTAACATTTTCCAATATTCTTTGAGGCTATGTAAAAAGGTAAATACATTTTTCTCAAATTTAAGCTCATAAATTTTGCCATTAATCATTTATCTTGCCTAGAGGAATTTTGACTATGAATTCTAATTATGATTTTTTACCTCTCCCATTCCTCTACATTTGTTATTTACAATTGCTCTGTCAAAATATGTCTTTTTCATGTATATAAAGTATGTTGATTCATTATTGCAATATTTTACTATTATTTATGCAAGAAATATTACAAATACAAATTTAGCACCTTAAATCAGCCTGGTTTTATTACCTTACATTTCTATGGGTTCAGCTGCCTCAAGGTGTTTGAGATAGAAACCAAGATGTAGGTAAACAGAGCTTACTCAATGCTTTGTAGATTACCTTTCTAATTGTTATTTCAATTAATCTTTCAAGTTATTGGCCAGATTCCATTGTCTGTTGTAGAACTGAACATCACTTGCTGAATATTGACCTGGATTAATTCCTGCTTCTGTAGGCCATATGTGTTCCCTGAATTAACCATTTTCAAATCCATCAAAGTGACATGGTCCTTCTCACTCTTTTACTACCCTCCACAAGGTAGTGTATGGCTTTACTGTATGGCTCTGACTGAGTCTAGTGGAAAGAGATGCTTCCTGCTTGGTAGGGCTCTGATGAATTTAGTAGGCCCAACCAGATATTTGGATCATGTATTTATTATAAATTTCATAAGCTTGAATAAAGATTGTAAATTGCTTTGTTTTTGTATTATATAATAACTCAGCATGCAAACAAATCACATATAAACTAAGAATATCAAATATCTTCCCTTAAGGGAGTCAAGAGATAAAGTTATCTTTGTACATTTCTTCATATTTCCAAATACATTCAAGCCAAATTAAAGCAATTATCAAAGAAAACTATCTAGAGAATCAAATATTTTTTTCCCACAAACATTTGCTCTATGTTTACTTTTTCTTCTCAAAATGTATCTGTGGTGTGTGCTTTAGATCAGATGAATATGCTGCTTTGACAGCTGTTCTCTGGATACTCACCCTAAAGTTATCTCCTCCCCTCTGTCTCAGGTTTACACTGTACATGTATGGGAATGTAGGAGGCCAAAGACATTGGTGCACAATTCTTATGCATGGCTCTTTAAGTGAGGGAATTAAGTTCCTTTCAAAGCAGAAATGCAGTACATTGTTCTGGAATTCTATGAGGTAGTTACAGTTCTGGGAGTGCCTCTCTTGATATATCAACCCCCATTGTACTACATGGAAGTAGTGCTTCTAGTTTCGGTATCTCTGTAATCAAGCTTCATAAACTCCTTAAGGGGTGAGGTGGTAATAAGCAGAGGTGGTCATAGGAAAACACAGATTTCGATATAAAGTTAGTGAAGAATACGCACCCAAATAAGTGAACTTTCTGAAAACAAACAGAACACAAACCAAATTCTCTCAAAACAGAGTAGGATATACAAAAAACATAATGTTCATTCTCAAAACAAGTGCAGAACATAACAAAACTAGGGAACCCAAATGCAAGCCACAGAAAGCATATTGGTTTCACTACCCCCAAATTCACCTTAGAGAGCACTGGGCACAAAAAAGGCTATACTGGTGTCTAATAACTAACTCCCCTTGTGTCTTCCTTGGTGCCCAATGCTTGAGGCATGCAAAATATAACCATCATCTTAAAGGAAATAAGAGAATTCATTGCTGTGAGATGTTCTGTATGTCAAATGTGTTGCTCTGATTGGTTAATAAAAAACAAAAAACAAAAAACAAACAAAAAAAAAAAACAAAAGAAAAAACCAAAAAACACTGATTGACCAGTACCCAGGCAGTAAGTATAGGCGGGACTAGCAGAGAGAATTGAGAAAACAAGAAGGCAGAGAGGGAGACACTGCCAGGCGCTGCCATGACAAGGAAGATGTAAGGTACTGGTAAGCCACGAGCCACTTGGCAAAGTATAGATCAATAGAAATGGGTTAATTTCAGATGTAAGAACTAGATAGCTAGAAGCCTGAGCCATCAGGCCAAACAGTTTAAATGATATAAGCATCTGTGTGTTTATTTTATAAGTGGGCTGTGGGACTATTGGGGCTTGGTGGGACCTGGAGAGAAAACTCTAGCTACAATTCATTCTGGAAATATCAATGGTAATGACCTAGGAATATGGATTCTGGTTTTCACAAATATGTTTTCAGATGATAACATCTTTGTGAAGTTTTTTATTTGTAGAACTAATTAAAGCCTTGAATCAAGGCACTCTTCATACATGTTGCCAGAAAAATCAGGTGGGCAGTCTAGAACAAAGTAGACAAAATTTTGCAGCACATTTCAGGTTCTTTTAAATGACATTCTCAGCTATTGTCTTGACAGTGTAAGGTAATGGTCTGTTAAGTCTGAAAAGTTTTCTTCATATATATCAGAAAAAGTTAAATTATCACTGAACTTCTATCAAAGGAGCAAAAGACATCCCAAGATAATTTGGCTCTTGTTATGAACCATTCTAACTCTCACTAACATGAAACTCTAATTATTAACAAGCAGCATACTTTTCAGCACACATGTGATTTTTTTTTCTGGGAGCTTCAGGTTTATGAATCAAAATAACTCTGGTAAGCACAATATACAAATACAGCAGCATATGGTTGCTTGGGGTAGACTGTGGAATAGCGAGAAATCAAACCATGAACCAGAATAGAAAAACAGGAAAGAGATGCAAACAAATTATATTGTTAAAAATCAGGATAATGTGTTTTTACATTACTGGTTTTCTGAAAATGCTTCTGGCTTCTATGTAAAACACATTCAATTTAAAATCTTAGCACCAATTCCTTAGAATGTTTATCAAAGAAATGTGTATTTTCAGTTTGCCTGAATTATCTCTTTTACAACTACAAAAGATTTTTAACAATAGTAAAAGCATTCACTAAGTATTTAGCTTCTATATTCTAACAATTTTTAGATGTCAATAACTTTATTTCAAAACATAAACATTTTTTCAAGCAATGTATTGTACTATGATATTAAAACATCTTCCACTTTTCAGGTGTCTTTAGTTTGCCTATTTCACTATATCTTTTCTATTTACTCAATATATATAATCTATTATTAGCATTTATAACTAGTAAATTTGAATAATTCTGCAACTTAGAATGATTATAATCTTAATTTACAAATACTATCTCCACCTCAATGAGAATCTATAGATAATTTCAGTGAACATGACCTACTAACAGTGATTCAAACACCATGTTCCAACATGTAACAATTTCATGAAGTATTTATAGTTGTAAAACAAAGGAGTACTGTATCAAGACCATTTCTTTATATATTGATGAGGACATCAGGTCGACAGGATGCATCAAAGTGAGGAAATCTCTGCTATCATTTTCAGAGGCTATCTGATGATGTTCTAAACTTTGGGCTTGGTTATAGGTTTATGGAAAATAAGTGGTATGTTAATATGTTCCAAATGATTTTACCCAATAGTCACAAGAATAGAAGGTCATACAAAGAGATAAACAATTAATGATATTAATGAGACTAATGAGAGAGCTAAAAATAATTTGGATATAGACCCCACAACTCTCCAGATCTCAAAAATATAGAGATTGTAACCAGCCAGCTTCATAGACTATCAGATGTCAGGAACTCAGTTTTCAATTCTATGCATTTCCTAAGCAAACTTTATTTTAAATATTAATGGATAATCTAAAATTTTGTTAATGTAAATGAAATAGAATAACATTTAGGTTTTAAAAACTAGAATGGTTTTGAGGGTAGTTTTAAATTATGAAATTGAAAATAGCAGAATAAACAATGACACATTAAAATAGGTTGATTTTATGATTATATGAAATATTCTTTATTTACCTCTTATGCAATATCAGTGGGATAGATTTTGATATTTAGTTATGTGGGACAATGAATATTTTAGGAATGTCTGAGCTTGTGTCTCTCTTTCTCTTAGTGAGACAATTCTTATAAGTAACATTGAATTGTTCCATGTCTATGATGACTGTATAAAATACTGGCTATATATTTATTCATAAAGAAACATACCCTACAACACCGTTGTTTAAAACCAATGAGGCCTTACTGGCAGTGTATCCCACATTACATTTCACTCCTTGTTTTGGTGAATAATCATAATAAAATGAATCAAGTGTACTTATCAGCAATATTTTAATGTCTTTATCAAGTTATCCTGTTTTGGTTCATGGTCACAATGTTTGTCTTTTTAATGAATTAAAAAACACAGTTCTGGTATACATTGTAACTAGTGAATACTAAATATTATTTACAAAAAATGCAGAATAATGTATAATGGTTTTTGAAGCCCCAAGAATTCTTCCATAAGCTGACAGTCCACTTTTATCCACGACAGTTATTGTATGAAAGGTTTCAGGTGTAGGATTCAATGACTTCAACTTCGTTGTTTTGTTTTGTTTTGTTTTATTTTCAAGTAGTTGTAAGCATGTGGATTTGTTCATCATGAATCTGAGCTTATGTAGTTGGTATCTTTCTCCACTTTGCCTCAAACTAATGTTTGGTGATACTTGCTAAAATTTCAGGTCAGAACTCTGATAGACTCTCCTAGACTTTTAAACTTTTCTACAGAAAAGACAAGTAATTTGACAATTTTGCTGTAAGAACCATTGCACATAGACACTTCAGTTCAGCACTCAATTGGTTTTTCCAGCCTCCAATAGTGACATATTCTTTTTTTTTTTTTTTTTTTTTTTAAATTTTATTTTTATTTTTATTTTAATATCACTCAAGAAGATTACCAGATCTTACTTCTTTTTTTTTTTTTTTTTTTTTTTTTTTTAACTAACTAATCTTCAACTCCCTCAGAGACCCAAGAAGGAAATAATATTAGCTAACAAAAATAAAAACAGAAAGTGCATGCAAGCAACTTCCAAAAAATTTGTGAGTTGACAGAAACAGCCAGCTGCCTGGACAGTCACCTGAGGTTTCTCCACAGTGTTGGGGCATCATCTTCAGCCTATAGGCTTAGCATATCTGACAGACTCGTTTGTGAAGTAGGATGTACACAAGGTCGACAGTTCAACCTCACATTGGGTGAGAGCAGTCCATGTACCAGAAACACCTGAATTCCTCTAGTGTCATGTCATGATTCAGGATTTTAAATTCTGGAGATTGTTGTTGATTTTTTAATTCAGCTGTCCATTCTTGGCTGTGTATATATGGCTTCATCTTAACATCCCGTTCTTCTCCACATCCCTCTGTCAAATGCCAGTTTACTATTGCGAGGCGTGAGCTTAGTTACTCTTCAAGAATAACTGTTTCAGCTGCTGTTCCATTGCACATCAGAAGCCATCGGCCCACTGCCTATTCAGCTGCCTTCGAAGAAAAGGGCACTGTACCTTTTCCAAATTGCGAAGGCCACTTCAGGGATGGTGCCATATTGTCCTGGCCTCAGAAGATGCCTTTTGATAAAGCCATAACCACACTCGTTTTGGCAAGAATCAGTAGTCCTTTGTTTCATGTCCTGTCTGTCCATTTTGTCAGCAGTTGATTCAAGGATACTTTGTTGTCCAGTGGCTAACTTTTGCCACAATGAAAGTTAACTCCATATGCAGTTTCTTCAATGCCCATATTTTCTCTGAAGTAGATTGGTACTGCCAGGAGCCGACATGTCTCATAATCATAACAAAAAAGAAAAATTTTCTAAGTTATTAAAACATTTTAAATGCCATATTCTGTAGATCTCTGAAGGGTTTGAAGATGACCTGTCTAAAATATATCTGCTCAATTTTCAAGGACCTCAACATAAATCCAGCTACTCTGAACCTGCTAGAAGAGAAAGTAGGAAGTAGTCTTGAACGCATTGGCATAGGAGACTACTTCCTAAATAGAACACCAGTAGCACAGACTCTGAGACAAACAATCAATCAATGGGACCTCTTGAAACTGAGAAGCTTTTGTAGAGCAAAGGATACGGTCAACAAGGCAAAGCGACAGCCTACAGAATGGGAAAAGATCTTCACCAACCCCACATCTGACAGAGGACTGATATCCAGAATATATAGGGAACTCAAGAAATTAGACATCAAAATGCCCAACAGTCCAATTAAGAAATGGGCTATAGAACTAAACAGAGAATTCTCAACAGAGGAAACTCAAATGGCCGAAAGACATTTAAGGAACTGCTCAACATCCCTAATCATCAGGGAAATGCAAATCAAAACAACTCTGAGATACCACCTTACGCCTGTCAGAATGGCTAAGATCAAAAACACTGAAGACACCTTATGCTGGAGAGGATGTGGAGCTAGGGGAACTCTCCTCCACTGCTGGTGGGAATGCAAGCTTGTACAACCACTTTGGAAATCAATATGGCGCTTTCTTAGAAAATTGGGAATCAATCTCCCCCAAGATCCAGCTATACCACTCTTGGGCATATACCCAAGAAATGCTCAACCACACCATAAGAGCACTTGTTCAGTTATGTTCATATCAGCATTGTTTGTAATAGCCAGAACATGGAAACAACCCAGATGCCCTTCAACTGAAGAATGGATAAACAAAATGTGGTACATATACACAATGGAATACTACTCAGCAGAGAAAAACAATGGCATCATGAGGTTTGCAGACAAATGGATGGATCTAGAAAAAATCATCCTGAGTGAGGTAACCCAGACTCAGAAAGACAAACATGGTATGTACTCACTCATAGCAGGATACTAGACATGAAACAAGGATGACTTGTCTGCTACTCACATCACCAGGGAGGCTACCTGGAAAACAGGACCCCAAGAAAGACACAGGGATCACCCAATGACAGAGAAATGGAATGAGATCTACATGAACAGCCTGGACATGAGTGGGGGTAATGAAAGGCGAGGGTTGAGGGAAAGAGAGCTTGGGGGAGCGGGAGATCCCAGCTGGATCAACAACAGAGAGGGAGAACAAAGAATAGGAGACCATGGTAAATAAAGACCACATGAGAATAGGAAGAAGCAAAGTGCTAGAGAGGCCCACAGAAATCCACAAAGATACCCACACAACAGACATATTCTTTTAAAAATTCCTAATTTCCATCCTTTGGTGGCACAATAATTAATTTATATTTCATGTATGAAAAGCAGTGTATAATACCACCTCTTCAGTTTTCCTTTTCTGCAGAAATAATTTTTTAAAATGCATTTCAGTTATGTTTATTTCTTTTGATTTCATCAATATTCTTCCCTATCATGTACAACATTTCTAGGTCTTTGTGTATAATTTATACCTGAAATGCACCCAATGGTCCATGTTAAAATTCTGGTCAGAACACTTTGGAGCTGTATGGAGATGGTAGAGCCTTCAGTAGTTAGGACCTAAGGGAAGGCATGAAGTCACAGGACATTTTCAGAGTGGAGGGCTTAGTTTATTTCAGCTTTATTTTATTTTAAAACATTAATTGCATGTGGCACTGTTTATCAGGGACCTTAGCATGCTCTCTCTCTCTCTCTCTCTCTCTCTCTCTCTCTCTCTCTCTCTCTCTCTCTCTCTCTTTGCTTTTTATATGCCAGGTTAGTAGTAATATTACTCTGTAATTGACTCACTGCTATTATGTTCTGCACAATCACTAGCCCAATATAAGCAAGCCAAGTGATGAAGGACTGAACTGATGAAACAATGAGCAAAATAAATCTATTCCTTCCTTTTGGTTGTTAATTTTATGTATATATGTCACAACAATAGGAAGTTAATTTGAATTTGTTGTCCTTTGGAAGATTCTATTTATCTTTTTAATGATATAGAAACTCTATCTTTATTATTTGAATTAGGATAACTAGCTGCCTCAATATCATTTCATAAAAAGACCATCTGTTCACTAATACCCTGCCATGAAAAATCTTGTTACAAATGAATTGACCATAAAGATAAAAGATTATCTGTAGAATACATTTCTTGATTTACATATTTACATTGCAAATATAGCACTACTGTGGTTATGCTGGAGTTCTGAGATGTTTTCAAATGTGATCTGGAGCTGATGGTTCAATGAGTAAAGTGGTTTCTGTGTGAGTGTGAAGACCTGATTTTGAATCCTTGCACATACAAAGAATTGAGGCATGATGGCATGTAAGTTTAGTCTCAAAACTAAGAAAGTTGAAGAAAGGCGGATCCCAGGCACTCACTAGCCATCCATTTTAGCCAAAATGTAAACCACCAGATTGAGATTCAGAACCTATTTTAAATAAAGAAGGACAGGACCTGAGGAAGACAACCTACCATCTTCAGTTCTTCATGTGTAGCAGAATGGGCTAGCATGCATGCATACATATATTACACACATATGCACACACACATGCACACGCACATGCACATGCACACACACACACACACACACACACACACACACACACACACAGGGAGAATGCAAGAAAGAAAATAAAAGAATGTAAAAAAAAACACATGATTTCCAAATTTAAATTTGTTTTTATTTGCTTTATATGTTTTGATATTCTTGGTTTTCACAGTTCCTTATCAGGTTCTTGAATCACCTTCTCAATTTGCAGGGGGAAACAGCTATTAATTTCATATTGTTTGCATTGGGTTTATACATCAATTTGGAAAATTTTTACAAGTTATCAATATTATTTCTCCCATTCATAACAAAAGAATTATTTCCATAAATTTAATTATCTTTTCAATTCTCTCACTGATATTTTTAAATTTTCAAGATGCAAAATATATGTTCATTTTGTTAAGCCTAATTTTAAGTGTATTACAGTTTTTTATGCTATTGGAAGACTATAATTTTCTGGGTTTCATTGTCAGGGCTAAAAATTACTGTGTTTGGAATACAGTTTAGTTTTTCACAATCCTTTAAATTGTTATAAATAGAAAATCACCACTAATAAGGTAGAATTTTCTATGCAAATATATAGGATCTGAAATTGGAAAGCTAGTCTTACTTTTCTTTCCATTAATTGTACCATCTATTCTTGTATTTCTTGCCTGATTTCCACTAAAATAAAATGCAGTTTTATCTTGAGTGAAAGTGATAATAATTAAAGGATCAGTCTTGTCCCTTTCGCAGGAGCCATTGTTCTCTGTCATACATATTCAAGGCATCGCTGTGGTGACTACTGACAATTCCATTAGGGAGAAGAAGAGACTCAGGACTTTGGAGCATGGCTGACTGAAATATTATCTGCTACTGAGATTTGTAAATTCCACAAGAAAAGCCAGAGGACAGCCTCCTATGCCCCTAAAATATAACTTTGTTGCAGAACTTAAGGAAGAAGAAGGAGCCTTGTGTCCTTCATTGAGTTCTATGAACATAAAGCTTCTGTCCTACTGAGGTGGACAGATTTGACAGGACATGATGTAACAACCACCACAGACTGACACATTTAATCCTGGAGATTAGCCTTCAGTTTTTATCTACACTCTATTCCTTTTGAATGTTTGCCTCATGGGATCAATATGTGCACCTCCTATTGCTATTCAAAAGTCTGTGTTCCCTTCACAAAAACACTTCTCTGGATCCCTGGGCACCAGCCACTCCAGGGAAGACCTGCCCAACTTGGCCCCAGGTTCTGGCCACCGGGCAGGTTCCCTGCTAGCCGCACCGGGAAGGATCCCCTTCTCCAAGACCCCTGGCAGACCCTGCAGTCTCCACGCCCTGCCCCCACGCCCATCCGCCTGAGCCCCAAGCCTCTTCCTGAGACTTAGAGGCCGGCCCCCAGCTCCCATCTTGCTCCGGACTTCCCTTTTGGAAAACTGGTGAGTGCCCTTCCTTGCCCCGGACCCCATCCCTGGGCACCAGCCACTCCAGGAAAGACCTGCCCAACTTGGCCCCAGGTTCTGGCCACCCAGCAGGTTCCCTGCTAGCCCCACCGGGAAGGATCCCCTTCTCCAAGACCCCTGGCAGGCCCTGCAGTCTCCACGCCCTGCCCCCACTCCCATCCGCCTGAGCCCCAAGCCTCTTCCTGAGACTTAGAAGCCGGCCCCCAGCTCCCATCTTGCTCCAGACTTCCCTTTTGGAAAACTGGTGAGTACCCTTCCTTGCCCCAGACCCCATCCCTGGGCACCAGCCACTCCAGGGAAGACCTGCCCAACTTGGCCCCAGGTTCTGGCCACCGGGCAGGTTCCCTGCTAGCCCCACCGGGAAGGATCCCCTTCTCCAAGACCCCTGGCAGGCCCTGCAGTCTTCACGCCCTGCCCCCACGCCCATCCGCCTGAGCCCCAAGCCTCTTCCTGAGACTTAGAGGCCGGCCCCCAGCTCCCATCCTGCTCCGGACTTCCCTTTTGGAAAACTGGTGAGTGCCCTTCCTTGCCCTGGACCCCATCCCTGGTCACCAGCCACTCCAGGGAAGACCTGCCCAACTTGGCCCCAGGTTCTGGCCACCGGGCAGGTTCCCTGCTGCCCCACCGGGAAGGATCCCCTTCTCCAAGACCCCTGGCAGACCCTGCAGTCTCCACGCCCTGCCCCCACTCCCATCCGCCTGAGCCCCAAGCCTCTTCCTGAGACTTAGAGGCCGGCCCCCAGCTCCCATCTTGCTCCGGACTTCCCTTTTGGAACACTGGTCTGGCTGAACCAAGTGTGCGGATAAGGCCAGTAACGAAGCACAAGGAGATGGGCAGACGTCAAGGCAGAAACATATACAACAAAATGAATAGCAATACAGCATCACCAGGCCCTAGCCCTCCTCCAACACCTAGACCTGAACATCAGAAATTGGAAGAAGCAGAAGAAAACAGCCTTATGAATGACATCATGAAGAAGCTAGAGGCTTGTGTAGAGGAAAAGACAAAAAAATGTGAAGAACGCTGTAAACAACTAGAGGAAAGGGCAAACAAATTAGAAGAAATCAATAAAGTCCTGGAAGAAAACAATAAAATACTGAGAGAAAATCAAGAAAAATCAATGAAACAAATGAAGGAAACAGTCCAAGACCTGAAAAGGGAAATAGAAAAAATGAAGAAGACACAAACAGAGGGAATGCTGGAAATAGAAAATCTGAGAAAACGATTGGGAACTTCAGATGCAAGTATAATCAACAGAATGCAAGAGATGGAAGAGAGGATCTCTAGCGTTGAAGATACAGTAGAAGAAATACATTCATCAGTCAAAGAAAACACTAAAGCCAACAAAGTCATGAACCAAAATGTCCAAGAAATTTGGGACACCATGAAAAGACCAAACCTAAGAATAATAGGGGTCGAAGAAGGAGAAGAATACCAACTCAAGGGCACAGAAAATATATTCAACAAGATCATAGAAGAAAACTTTCCCAACTTAAAGAAGGAAATGCCTATGAAGATACAAGAAGCTTATAGAACACCAAACAGACTAGACCCCCAAAAAAAGTCCCCTCGCCACATAATAGTTAAACAACTAAACGTACAGAATAAAGAAAGAATATTAAGAGCAGCAAAGGAAAAAGGCCAAGTGACATATAAAGGCAAACCCATCAGAATAACACCCGATTTCTCAATGGAGACTTTGAAAGCCAGAAGAACCTGGACAGATGTAATGCAGACACTAAGAGACCATGGATGTCAGCCTAGACTAATATACCCAGCAAAACTTTCAATCACCATAGATGGAGTGAACAAGACATTCCATGACAAAGCCAGATTTAAACAATACTTATCCACAAACCCAGCCCTACAGAAAGCACTAGAAGGAAAATTCCAACCTAAGGAAGTCAGATACACCCTCGAAAACACAGGCAACAGATAAAGCCACAGCAGTAAACCCCAACGTATAGAAGTACCCACACATCACCACCAAAAAATAACAGGAATGAACAATCACTGGTCATTAATTTCCCTCAATATCAATGGACTTAATTCACCTATAAAAAGACATAGGCTTACAGAATGGATACGAAAGCAGGACCCATCTTTCTGCTGCATACAAGAAACACATCTCAAATTCGAAGATAGACACTACCTAAAAATAAAAGGCTGGGAAAAGACTTTCCAATCAAACGGTCTTAAGAAACAAGCAGGTGTAGCCATCCTGATATCCAGCAAAATAGACTTCAAACTAAAATCAATCAAAAGAGATCAAGAAGGGCATTACATACTCATCGCAGGAAAGATCCACCAAGATGAAGTCTCAATTCTGAATATTTATGCCCCAAACACAAGGGCACCCACATATGTAAAAGAAACATTACTAAAGCTTAAATCACATATAAAACCCCACACATTAATAGTGGGAGACCTCAACACCCCACTTTCACCACTGGACAGATCTCCCAAATTGAAACTTAACAGAGAAATAAAGGACTTAACTGATGTCATGACTCAAATGGACTTAATCGATATCTACAGAACATTCCATCCTAACAAAAAAGAATATACCTTCTTCTCAGCACCCCATGGAACCTTCTCTAAAATTGACCACATACTTGGCCACAAAACAAATCTAAACAGATACAAAAGAATTGGAATAACCTCCTGTGTTCTATCAGACCACCATGGTCTAAAGTTGGATTTCAACAACAACAAAAACTACAGAAAACCTGCAATCTCATGGAAACTGAATAATACCCAACTGAATCACCAATGGGTTAAGGAAGAAATAAAGAAAGAAATTAAAGACTTCCTAGAGATCAATGAAAATGAAGACACCACATATCCAAATTTATGGGACACTATGAAAGCAGTACTAAGAGGGAAATTCATAGCACTAAATGCCCACATAAATAAGTTGGAGAAATCTCACACTAGAGACTTAACAGCATACCTGAAAGCTCTAGAACAAGAAGAAGCACAGTCTCCCAGGAAAAATAGACGCCAGGAAATTATCAAAGTGAGAGCTGAAATCAATAAAATAGAAACAAAGAGAACAATACAAAAAATTAATGAAACAAAGAGTTGGTTCTTTGAGAAAATCAACAAGATAGACAAGCCCTTATCCAAACTAACCAAAAGACAGAGAGAGAGCATCCAAATCAACAAAATCAGAAATGAAAAGGGGGACATAACAACAGACATTGAGGAAATCCAGAGAATCATCAGGTCATACTTCAAAAACCTCTATTCGACAAAACTGGAAAACCTAAAAGAAATGGATAACTTTCTGGATAGGTACCACATACCTAAGTTAAATCAAGACCAGATAAACTATTTAAATAGTCCAATAACCCCTAATGAAATAGAAACAGTCATTAAAAGTCTCCCAACCAAAAAAAGCCCAGGACCAGATGGTTTCAGTGCAGAATTCTACCAGATCTTCAAAGAAGAGTTAATACCAATACTCTCTAAATTGTTCCACACAATAGAAACAGAAGGAACATTACCAAACTCCTTCTACGAGGCTACAATTACCCTAATTCCTAAACCAAACAAGGATACAACAAAGAAAGAGAACTACAGACCGATCTCCCTCATGAACATTGATGCAAAAATACTCAATAAAATACTGGCAAACAGACTCCAAGAACACATCAAAACAATTATCCACCATGATCAAGTAGGATTCATTCCAGGGATGCAAGGGTGGTTCAACATACGAAAGTCCGTCAATATAATACACCATATAAACAAACTCAAAGAAAAAAACCATATGATCATCTCACTGGATGCAGAAAAGGCATTTGACAAAATCCAACACCCCTTCATGATAAAGGTATTAGAGCGATCAGGAATACAGGGAACATACCTAAACATAATAAAGGCAATTTACAGCAAGCCAACAGCCAACATCAAATTAAATGGAGAGAAACTCAAAGCAATTCCACTAAAATCAGGAACGAGGCAAGGCTGTCCACTCTCCCCATACTTATTCAATATAGTACTTGAAGTTCTAGCCAGAGCAATAAGACAACATAAGGAGATTAAGGGGATACAAATTGGAAAGGAAGAAGTCAAGCTTTCCCTATTTGCAGATGACATGATAGTATACTTGAGCGACCCCAAAGATTCCACCAAGGAACTGATACAGCTTATAAACACCTTCAGCAACATAGCAGGATACAAGATCAACTCAAAAAAATCAGTAGCCCTCCTATATACAATGGACAAAGAAGTGGAGAAGGAAATCAGAGATACATCACCCTTTACTATAGCCACAAATGGCATAAAATACCTTGGGGTAACACTAACCAAGCAAGTGAAGGACCTATATGACAAGAACTTTAAGTCCCTGAAAAAAGAAATTGAACAAGATGTCAGAAAATGGAAAGATCTCCCATGCTCATGGATAGGCAGGACTAACATAGTAAAAATGGCTATCTTACCAAAAGCAATCTACAGATTCAATGCAATCCCCATCAAAATACCAACACAATTCTTCACAGACCTGGAAAGAATAATACTCAAATTCATATGGAAAAACAAAAAACCCAGGATAGCCAAAGGAATCCTGTACAATAACACAACTTCTGGAGGCATCACGATCCCTGACTTCAAGCTCTACTATAGAGCTACAGTAATAAAAACAGCTTGGTACTGGCATAGAAACCGACATGTGGACCAATGGAATCGAATTGAAGACCCTGACATTAATCCGCACACCTATGAACATATAATTTTTGACAAAGAAGCCAAAAGTGCACAATGGAAAAAAGAAAGCATCTTCAACAAATGGTGCTGGCAAAACTGGATATCAACATGTAGAAGGCTGCAAATAGATCCATATCTATCACCGTGCACAAAACTTAAGTCCAAGTGGATCAAGGACCTCAACATAAATCCAGCTACTCTGAACCTGCTAGAAGAGAAAGTAGGAAGTAGTCTTGAACGCATTGGCATAGGAGACTACTTCCTAAATAGAACACCAGTAGCACAGACTCTGAGACAAACAATCAATCAATGGGACCTCTTGAAACTGAGAAGCTTTTGTAGAGCAAAGGATACGGTCAACAAGGCAAAGCGACAGCCTACAGAATGGGAAAAGATCTTCACCAACCCCACATCTGACAGAGGACTGATATCCAGAATATATAAGGAATTCAAGAAATTAGACATCAAAATGCCCAACAGTCCAATTAAGAAATGGGCTATAGAGCTAAACAGAGAATTCTCAACAGAGGAAACTCAAATGGCCGAAAGACATTTAAGGAACTGCTCAACATCCCTAATCATCAGGGAAATGCAAATCAAAACAACTCTGAGATACCACCTTACGCCTGTCAGAATGGCTAAGATCAAAAACACTGAAGACACCTTATGCTGGAGAGGATGTGGAGCTAGGGGAACTCTCCTCCACTGCTGGTGGGAATGCAAGCTTGTACAACCACTTTGGAAATCAATATGGCGCTTTCTTAGAAAATTGGGAATCCATCTCCCCCAAGATCCAGCTATACCACTCTTGGGCATATACCCAAGAAATGCTCAACCACACCATAAGAGCACTTGTTCAGTTATGTTCATATCAGCATTGTTTGTAATAGCCAGAACATGGAAACAACCCAGATGCCCTTCAACTGAAGAATGGATAAACAAAATGTGGTACATATACACAATGGAATACTACTCAGCAGAGAAAAACAATGGCATCATGAGGTTTGCAGGCAAATGGATGGATCTAGAAAAAATCATCCTGAGTGAGGTAACCCAGACTCAGAAAGACAAACATGGTATGTACTCACTCATAGCAAGATACTAGACATGAAACAAGGATGACTTGTCTGCTACTCACATCACCAGGGAGGCTACCTGGAAAACAGGACCCCAAGAAAGATACAGGGATCACCCAATGACAGAGAAATGGAATGAGATCTACATGAACAGCCTGGACATGAGTGGGGGTAATGAAAGGCGAGGGTTGAAGGAAAGAGAGCTTGGGGGAGCGGGAGATCCCAGCTGGATCAACAACAGAGAGGGAGAACAAGGAATAGGAGACCATGGTAAATAAAGACCACATGAGAATAGGAAGAAGCAAAGTGCTAGAGAGGCCCACAGAAATCCACAAAGATACCCACACAACAGACTGCTGGCAGTGGTCGAGAGACAGCCCGAACTGACCTACTCTGGTGATGGGATGGCCAAACACCCTAATTGTTGTGCTAGAAACCTCATCCAACTACTGAGGGATCTGGATGCAGAGATCCATGACTAGGCCCCGGGTGGATCTCTGGGAGTCCAATTAGCGAGAATGAGGAGGGTTTATATGAGCGAGAATTGTTGAGACCAAGGTTGGATAAAGCACAGGGACAAATAGCCAAATGAATGGAAACACATGAACTATGAACCAATGGCTGAGGGGTCCCCACTGGATCAGGCCCTCTGAATGGATGAGACAGTTGATTGGCTTGATCTGTTTGGGAGGCATCCAGGCAGTGGGACCAGATCTTGTGCTCATTGCATGAGTTGGCTGTTTGAAACCTGGGGCCTATGCAGGATTGTTTGGCTCGGCCTGGGAGGAGGGGACTAGACCTACCTGGACTGAGTCTACCAGGTTGACCTCAGTCTGTGGGGAAGGCTTTGCCCTGGAGGAGATGGGAATGGGGGGGGGGGGTTGGGGGGAAGGTGAGGGGGACGGGAGGGGGGAGAACAAGGGAATCCGTGGCTGATATGTAGAACTGAATTGTATTGCAAAATAAATTAATAAAAAAAAAAAAAAAAAAAAAAAAAAAAAAAAGAAAAAAAAAAAAAAAAAACACTTCTCTGAAGGAAACCTCATCCAGAAATAACACTATTGTTTATGGTGTAATTTTATTAGCTATCAATATCTTTTGTTTGCTTGTTTTTTGTTAAGCCATTGACCAGCTAAATAGACAATGACAAAAAGCTTCAGGTTAAAATTAAAACATAAGAATTAGGCTACTTGTAAGAAGTTTCTTTCAACTTGGTCCTGTATTAAATTAACCCTTGGTAAGTAGAACTGCCAATTTTTGGCCAGCTACATGAAGCTGTCATTCTTTTAGACATCCTTTCCCTTGACCTAAAAACTGAATCCCAAACATAAAATTGCAAGTGAGATGAGAACGAAGGAGGAGGAGGAGGAGGAGGAGGAGGAGGAGGAGGAGGAGGAGGGGGAAGAGGAGGAGGAAGAAGAAGAAGAAGAAGCAGAAGAAGGAAGAAGGAAGAAAAAAAGAAGAAAGAGGAGATGGAGATGGAGGAGAAAAGAAAAGAAGAGGAGGAGGAAGAGAATGAGAATAAGAAGGAGGAGGAAGAGGAGAAGGAGAAGAAGATTAAAGAAGGAGGAGGAGAAGCAGAAGAGGAGGAGGAAGAGGAAAAATATTGTCGAGGGTTGTGAAAGTATACTGCAGGTGATAACTGGTGTTCATATGTCAACCCACCAAATGAATGACTCCTTGATGGGAAGCCCCACCTGGCAAGACCATGAAGTTACTGACAATAAATGACCAGTTGCTCTGTGTCTGTGTTTCTCTCATGCGCCACTTCATTTCTTCCCTAAGAACTGCATTCCTTCCTTAAGAACAACTAAGATATCTCCCCATTTACCATACATCCATGTAATTGTACATGTACAATCTCATGATTATATCTCAATTTTTATGGGCAAACATAATTATGGATAGTCAAGAAGATGATTTCTTATTTAACTGTATATTTTTATGAATAGAAATATACTAAAATATGGTTCATAACTATGTTTATTGTTCAATGTGGACTGTAGACACTTAGAGGTCTTGCTCTCCATCCTTAGCCACTGACAAGGAAAGTTGGCCAGACAAAGTGTCCTCATGGAACTTTCACGAAGAAGATTTGCAGATGCTTGGCCTTGTTGGATCCAAGCCCTTCAGAAGAATTATAGTGAACTAGAAGTGATAGTGCAGGTGTCTGGCCTTGGTGTATCTTAGTCCTTCAAGAGATCAATAGCAGCTATGTTGCCTTAAGCTTCCTCCACCAGCACCTCCCCACTCTGATTCAAATAACAATTAACACTCTGTATTTATTTCTACACCAGATTTTAATGAATGATTTTAGGCTCAGTAGACTAAACAGATTCAGGTGACTATCAAGAAAAGGCTTTTAACTGACTAACCATGTCCAGGTATTATTAATCACATAAAATAGTACACATATTCTTTGACTCTTCCTTAGATCTCTCATGGGTTCAGTTTCTTCCCTCTTAAACCTTGTATCTCTTTAAGAGATAGTCAGAACTTTTTACAACTACAGTTTTTGTCAGTCACCAATTAAGCTGACCAAGCCTTGCCAAGTGTAACTTTTATCAGAATGCTTGTCCCTGAAAGTTTACTTTTTAGTTTTTACTAACAAGTTGTTAATGAATGAATACACACACACACACACACACACATATATGAATGGGAATGAATATATATATATATATATATATATATATATATATATATATATATATATATATATATATATATATACATACATATATATGTGCTTGGGAATTTGTAATGCATAGTAGAATAGATATATAGTAAAATAAAGATGGAATAAACAAACAATACCATGATAAAGTGCACATAGAATGAAGAGCATTGGCCTGTTTTTGTGAAGTTATTATACAGATATTTCACTTTTCCCTTGCTCCTGGGAACCATTTCTCAGAGGATCCTGGATAGAGGCTGAATCCAGGTACTTCTCCCCTACAGAGATTGAGGAAAAAAAGGATGAAAAGGAGGAGAGGGAGAAGAAGGAGGAGAAGGAGAAGAAGAAGGAGGAAGAGAGGTAAGAGGAAGAAGAGGAAGAGAAAAAGAATAAGCAGGAGAAGGAGGAGGAGGAGGGAGAAAGGAGGTCTCTATATTCACCTTACTGCCTCTTTCCTCCCTGAGCTCTATAGATCCTCATATCTCAACTGCCTTGAAAGTTTCCTGATGCCCTCATATTCCAACATTTTTTTAAATTTATTTAGCTTTTGGTGCTACTCTACCATGCTCTAGGTTCATTTCTACCTAAATAATCTTGTTCAAACATTTACATTGAAACATGTTTAAGATGTATATCAAATAGATTATATCAATACTGCCCATGGGCCTATTATATCTTAGACAGACACTTTTTATAATGCATACCATTTCTTTCTTATGTTTAATGCTATATGCTTAGTGTGAGGAGATTTCAGTGGTCAATTTTTGTTTCTAATAGTTTCTTTACTGATATATGTTGATTTCAGGTGCTTACTAATATAAATATTTTAGAAAGAGATATTGCAGTCAAAAAAGATTTTATATTTATTTTTAGTTTTACTATTGATAAAGTATGGGATTTTTGTGTGAACGTGGTCATACCTTTTCATAACTTTCTCATTTCAATAGTATTGCATGCTATATTGCCAACCAGTATGTGCAATTGAATAGCTGAATAGCTATTTAAATTTTCAAAAGGCCTGAACTAATTTAGTATTATTATGAAGATTGTTGTATAAAAGGCAGTTAAATAGCAGAAAAGCACAATTTGAGAGGTAATCAAGCAAGCATCTCTAGAAGAATGACTAGAATAATATATATATATATATATATATATATATATATATATATATATATATATATATATATGGCTACCAAAAAGAGTTGTGTAATTAGTAAGAAAGAAATCTATTCATAAGTAGATAAAATTATACACAGGAAAATTTCCCATCACATGCTAAACAATGCCAAGAGTACAAGGAAAATGAGAATAACCTTGGATAAAGGAAAAGGGAAACCAATGTTAACTGTGAAGTAGGACACTTCATGAGTTGGTTTATTTGTATCACCCTCCAGTTTGACAGCTCCACTTTCTAAGTTAGTATAGAAAAAAAGCATAATTTAACTGATGTCATATTCAAATATATGAAATGCATTATTGATCTCTATTTTGTTTTTGATTATATTAATTAGTGTGTCATTCTGCATGTTTAAAGTAAGATGTTCTTCGGTTACAAATTCAAGCTGTGATACTATAATTATTGTATTTAAATAATTTAAAAAAATTGCATGTTCACTAAGAGATGAAATGATAAAAAATTAATTTAAAATGAAGTCCTTTTTATGGAATTTACATTTATCAGGTCATCAATATTTGATGTTTTTAAGTCTATTAATGTTTTTAGTATGAAATAGCATATGTGAGGCCTTCAGAAAACTTTTTAATCATGATTTAAAAATAATTAGTTGGGGTGGTGGTGAGTTGGTTCTGTGGTTACAAGTGCTTACTACTCTTTCAGAAGACTGGATTCAGTTCCTAGAACTCAATGAGGCAGCCCACATATCCCTGTAACCCAACTATAGGGGATCTGATGCTCTCTTTTGGCTACAACTGGCTCCACACACAGACACCAATACATATACACCAATAAAATACTTTTATATAATGAGTATAATAAAAATACCCTATACAATTTCTTATTCATGACAAAAATATATTTCAGTATTTCTCCTTAGGTTTCTATTGATAATAAGTTGAAACAGATACTGTTGAAGAATTGGAAGCCACTTTGCACACAGAAGGCATTTTTTAAAACTCATTTTCCTTTCCAGTATTTTCAACGCAATCTTTCCCATTGAACATTTTCCATGCCACGTCCAGGGGAACTCTTGCAAGGGCAGAGCTTTCCTCAAATCATGCTTTTGGTAACATGATGTGTGGTGAATACGTGAGACTTATGGGTAAGCAGCAGGTGAGATTTTGCCTCTTCTCTACACTGTGGAGACATTTTAAACACAGCAGCTTTCTTAGGAGTCTAAGAATCTCTAAAAGTTGGGATTATTAGCTCATATCTTTCTTCCAATGCTTCCCACCTAATCTATTGTATATTATCTTCATTTATTGTACAAAAAAGCAGTTATTAAAAATTGCCAGAAAATACTTTGACAGTTTTTCAAAGAACTATATCATTTTGAGCATGAAGTCACCCTAACTGAGAAGTCTTTGTTTTAAGTAATGCTATTAGAGAATCATCCATGATTATGTGAAAGCATTAGGAGCAATTAATTTTAAGATTAAATAATTCCCATTAAGAAAATTATATCTTATTTTTATTTTAGAAAATAAAGAATTTTAGAAATGACATTTATTGGCATACATTACACAAGGGCCTTTGTTATACTTCTTAGCATAAAATTTAGATATTGTTTGAAAAGAATTTATAGTAAAATTACTTTTAACATTTTTCTTTCTCTTTTACTGGCATACAATGAAACTCTAGGTATGTAGCAAACATATGAAATGATCTTTGATTTTCTCTTGTGCCATAATTCATTTTCACTAATAATCAGCTCAAAATGTTTTATTATGTTGCATTACTATGATTCAGTTGATCAATATAAAACATGTATTTTCCATTACATTTATTTACTTATCTCTTTGTATGTATGTATATATATATATAAATAATTATTATTCGAAAGAAAATGTATTTGAACCTTAAAAGTCTTATGTCCTTAACATTTTTATAGTTTGAAATGATTATGTATATAATCATTTATATGTTTATTATTATATTATTTA
Organism: Peromyscus californicus insignis; assembly: GCF_007827085.1. Lineage (NCBI taxonomy): Eukaryota > Metazoa > Chordata > Mammalia > Rodentia > Cricetidae > Peromyscus > Peromyscus californicus. Next base: position 27,929,240 of record NW_026294436.1, on the reverse strand, counting down.
TTATAATACATTATATTTACTATCATCTTGTTATATAATATATTATAATTTTCATATATAATTATAATATGTTACATTGTATATGATAAATATATAAAATATAATCATATGTGTATGTACATATATATCATAAACTTACACACCCATATATATATATAGATAGATAGATAGATAGATAGATGGATAGACATAGATATAAGTCTTTGAGCCACATTATTTGCTTTATTTAGTGTAATTCCTAGGGATAAATATAAATTCCAAAGGCACATAAAGGCAAAATTACTCTTTTTTAAGAAACAGGGCTATTAAAACATGGTTTGCCACTAGTAATGGCATTCTTCAAAGACAAGAATTCAGTCTCATATAGATAAGCCTAAAACACAAATATATTTCAAAACCATACTCATCATCACAGTTTGACATGCTCCACTTTGACTGCAAAGACAGAAATCATATCGATGGAGTTGGGAACCTGAGCCAAGGAAAGGGGTTCTTAGTGACTTAAGGCACTTGTCTTCTGACTGATACATAAATACTGTAAATATATGTCATAGAATTATCTGATACATATATGCTAAATAATGTTGAAATAAAGGAAAGCGGGTATATTTCTCAATTTATAGAATAAATATCCCAAATGATTTCCCCTAAATATTTTCTTAAATATGCAGTATGTTATTGTTAGCTATGTTTAATCTATGATAAAAAAAAGAATACTTGAACTTCTATACTCTATGTCACTATCATTTATCATTTTACCATCTATACAGAGGAACTCACATCTTCAAATCCAACCTACACAGCTTAAGGACCAGTGGTACAACAAACATTTAATATCATATGATTTTAAAAATATTTTTGATGTTTGCAATTCTGAAAATATTCACAGGAAGTCTGATTAGCTTTCCATAGTACAGGTATACTCTCAGCAATAGATGAGAGATGCACGCTGTGGATTAAATGCTCTTTGTACCATGTCAATTCACACAAATTACTCGATCTGTTTATATGCAGCTTTCCTCATCTAGAAAGATAGGGCAATATTATATGTTTAGTTTTCTTTTCTTCAAGAAGTATATGGATTAATATTGTATTGACAATGTTAATCATATATATGCTTGAGCTATATATCTGCATCATACTGTAATTTATAATATCTCTAAGTATTGACATATGTCTTAACATGTAATATTTATAGCCATTGAATGGTATGTTAATTTTAAAAAATATTATTTCAGATAACCAATGAAAAGATGAAAATTGTTAAAAACCATATTGTCTTGAACAATTTATTAATATATAACTCAGTGCTTGTAATAGAAATGTGAGATATTTTTTCAGTCTCAAATGATAACTTTCATTATCTTTCAAGAAACATTCAAAGATTTGTAGTTCATTTTATAATATAAATAAGCACATATCATTATACTTTGTTATTATTCATCATCTTCACTGCCCTTCCATAATCCTTATGGCTAACTGGTCTTGCTGGTTGATTTATCCCCCAACAGTCTTTGGTTCTGCTTTCAAATATGTATTCCATTAACCTCTCTTCTCATCTTCTTCAAAACTCTTCTTCCCAATGATTCTCTCCTTTCTATATGTATGATGTATGCATACATGCACACAAATTTAAATATGTATGACCGAATTCTACATGATGTAGAAAGCATGTGGTGCTTTTCTTTTCTGAGTGCGATTTATTTCACAGAATGCAATCATCTTCGCTTCCATCCACTTTTGAAAATGTCATGTTTTCCTTAAGATTGAGAAAAATTCTATGATTTTTACCTGCTGAGCAAAATCAGTAGTCCATAGTTGTTTTCCATTTGTAGTGTGGTGAAATGGAAACCCAAAGAAGATTGAACTTGCACTTTCCTGTGAGCGAAGGCTATTGAACATGGTTTCAAAGATCCATTTGCTATTGATATTTCTTCTATGAAGATCTCCCTATCCAGTGCTATATTAGTCTAATTATTGATTAGTGTTGTTTTTATTGTTTAAATTTTAAAATTATTTTTTTCATACTACATAATGAAACCTTGTTTCATTTGTAATTTCACCGACCTTGTTTTCTTCCTATAAGCTGTCCCTTCATTGTCATGATTTTTCCTTTGCTGTCCAGAAGGTTTGCTATCATGCAGTCACTCTTACTAGTTCTTGGTATTATTTACTGAGCTAACAGATACTTGTCCAAAAGTCCTTGTGTATAGGAAGATGGGTTAGTAGCTAAAATGTTTGCCAGGCAAACAAGACTAGAATTTAGATTGTCTGACCCCAGGAATAAACTAAGTTGGCATGACAGGATACCTGAAATTCCAGAATCCACAGAGACTGGCATCTATGAAACAACCTGGCTATGGGACTTTCTGTATCAGAAGAGCTCTGTGTTTTTTAACAGTCCCTGCTTCAAAAAACTAATACATATGAACATTTCAGAAAAATTCTCCACATTAACCACTGAACCTTCACATGTCATATATATATATACACGTTTAAAACCATAAGCAATTGCATATACATATGCCCCAAAATAAATGTAGACATATACTCACATCATCATACCACAAACGTGTATATGAAAAAGAAGAAAAACAAATAAACCTAATTGAATAAATTTTTTAAAAAAGAATCTCTCTTATCCTGCAAAAAATCGAACAGAATCAAAATGTGTATTTAAAACCAGAGATGTTGAAACTGAGAAAAGAAAATATTAGGACTACATGTTAAGACATAGTTACAAAAGAGAAGCCTGGGAAAGCAATAGAGAACAAATGATATATTAATGTAGAAAAGGGAATACAAGGGATGCAAGTGTATAGTGGGGAAGGAGTTGGGCAGCAAGATGGTGGGAAAAGTAGGAGTCAGAGGAAATCAACCAAAATGAAACATGTATGAAAATGCCATAAGGAAACCTGCTATGCTGTATGCTAATAACAAAAAATTACAAAAGGAAAGCAACTAAAAGAATAAAGTGTTGGATTAGGTTTTCCTGGCTCCTTAAAATTCCTGGTCTGCCAGTAATATACACATGCCTAGGTAGTGAGAGTGGCAGATGAGCTCCTGGACCATTGGATTTTCTGTGGTTTATGCTAGTGTTGAGCCTGTTTGGACAAAGGACTGATGCTTGCCAAAGAGTTCTTCCTGTTTGTAAATTGTCCTCATTGTGTCCTAAGGACTTTGCACTCTCTTGGCTAGAATAGTTCGTTCATCTTCTTTCCCAAGACTCATCAGATCATATGCCCCAGAGTAGCTAATGTTTCAGCAGAGGGATTCATCCCAAGTTTATTGGAGCTTGGGAAGAAGTCATAGCATTGAGATCTATGCAGACAGAGCACATGTTTTTATAAACTAAATACTAATCATCCTACTAGAGATATGAACTTCATACTTCTTGGACTTTAAGCTTTGATGGGTTTATTGGTGACTCCAAAAACTAATAGATGATGGACTTCAGGGTCAGGTATATTAAGAAACATTATTATTCACCTTTTATGAGATCTATTACCTCCAGAAGGTGAGGTTATACCTTATACCTTTCATTTCCTGAGGAAGGCCTCCTACACCCTGGGCTTTTCAGATTTTAGTTTGCTAGTCCTTCTGCCCTGCTCCCAGGGATGTGTTTTTTGCTTCAATTGTAGTAGGTTAAATTCCTGCTCCCTAACTTAAGATGGTGTTCACCTGTCATAGAAATCCTTTCCCATCAACACCTGCAAGTGGATTTAAGAGTTCAAAGGACCCTGGTCTTGGCCTCAAGATAAAACTCTGCTGACATTTTTTTTTCCTTAGGGCCACATTACTTACATTATGAAAAAAGACTTAGCCGGGCGGTGGTGGCGCACGCCTTTAATCCCAGCACTCGGGAGGCAGAGCCAGGCGGATCTCTGTGAGTTCGAGGCCAGCCTGGGCTACCAAGTGAGTTCCAGGAGAGGCGCAAAGCTACACAGAGAAACCCTGTCTCGAAAAACCAAAAAAAAAAAAAAAAAAAAAAAAAAAAGACTTGACTTCCCTTATGTGGGAGTGGCCTGGCAAGAAATGTACTTAACTTGGATTATTTAGCTTTTGTATATTGTCTAATTTTACTCATATTTTTAAATTACTCAATTACTGCTTCATCAACTTATGAAAGGCTTCCTCTTTTTTGATATAGACTATTTTGTTTTTTCATTATTTTTTTAAAATTTCAAACACATATACAATGAATTTTGATCATATCTATAACTATTTTCCTCTTAGGTTTGCACTATGTCCCCTTATATACCTCTTCTCTAATCTTATATATTTTTAAGTGACTCACTAAATGCAAATAGTAATTATTGTATGCACATGGGTATGAGGACATTCATGCCCATGAGAAACCTGCTAGTGACCACATACTCAAAAAAAAAAAATAAACAGAATATCAAACATCGATGTTATTCACCTTTAACAGTGAGATAGGAAGAGAGACCTAACCATGGCTCTCTCCCTATCAACTATCCATTGTTAATATCTCCTACATAAATTGTGGGGTTTAGATATTAGTTAGCCCAGGAGTATTTATTTGTTTGATTTTTTGGATGCAGATTTTACGCAGGTAACCACAAGTGCTGTGAGTTCATGAGTGATAAAGTTATGCCACACACAGAATGCAGCACTTCACAGCACCCCTTACCATCATTAAGTTCTTACATGCTTCTGTCTTCTCAAGACTTCCACTGACCTTTGGTGTGTGAGGGTTTAAAGTACATATCCCATTTAGGGCTGAGCACTCACAGGTTTAATTTCTTGTCCTGACTCTTCCTTACCTATATCAAACAGAAACAATTTCTGTATTGCCATATTTCATTTTACTGACAGGTGATTATCAAAATATTCCAAATATTTATTTTTAAAATATTTAAAAAATAGATTATCAAGACAATTGTTAGAAATTCAGTCACTGAGTTAGAGATCTTTTAACTATTATAACTTTGTGGTGTTAGATTGTTGTCATAGCTTGGCTACTATTACTGTGATAAAGCCATAACCAAAAGCAACTTGGAGAGGAAATTGTTTGTTTCATCTTACAGCTTAGAATTCATCATGGAGGGAAATGAGGCAGGAACTCAAGGCAGGAGGTAGGAATTGAAGCAGAAGCCATGGGGAAGTTCTGTTTATAGGCTTTATCTCATTGCTTGCTTAGCAAGCTTTTTTTTTGTTGAAAATAGATTCTTCTCTCATACAATACATCCTAACCATAGCTTCCCCTCCCTTCACTCCTTCCAATTCTCGTGCACCTCCCCTCTACTCTAGATCGAGTCCCCCCTCTTTCTCCATTCAGAAAAGAGCAGGATTTCAAGAGACAAGCAAACAGGACAAAACAAGATACAGTAAGACAAGGCAAAAACTCTCATATCAAGGCTCGGGAAGGCAACCCAATAGGTGGAAAAGAGGCCCAAGTACAGGGAAAAGAGTCTGAGACACACCTGCTCCCACAAAGACACCAAGTCTGACAGCCGTAACTGTAGCTAGAGTTTTCCTGCCTGGCCCACAGTCAGGACAAATCTCTCTCACCCGCCAGTCCCACAGCCACTCAGACCCGACCAAGTAAACACAGAGACTTATATTGGTTACAAACTGTATGGTCGTGGCAGACTTCTTGCTAACTGTTTTTACAGCTTAAATTAATCCATTTCTATAAATCTATACCTTGCCACATGGCTTGTGGCTTACCGGCATCTTCACATGCGGCTTGTCATCATGGCGGCTGGCAGTGTCTCTCTGACTCAGCCTTCCACTTCCCAGTTTTTTCTCCTCCTTGTCCCGCCTATACTTCCTGCCTGGCCACTGACCAATCAGTGATTTATTTATTGACCAATCAGCAACACATTTGACATACAGACCATCCCACAGCACGTAACATATATGCCCAGACCTTGTACAGACCCATGTTGGCCTGGTGCTTCTCGCTACAGTCTCTGAGAGTCATTAAAAGCTTTGCTTGTTGATGCAATGAGCTATGTTCTGGTATCTTCCATTCCCCTCTGATTCCTACAATCTCTTCTCCTCTTCTTCTGCAGGGTTTCCAGAACTCTGAGAGGAGAGACCTGATAAAGACCTCCAAATTAGATTTTCTCTGCATGTCTTCTCTGGCTCTCTGCACCTGCTCCCATCTGCTGCCAAAGGAAGCCTCTCTAATGATGACTGGACAAGGCACTAATCTATGTGTAGGTCAGAATATCATTAGGAATCATTTCTCATGAAGCTATAATTTCTTAGTAGATAAATTATGCAGGGATTTAAGAAAGCAGGTTTATACTTCTGAATACTGGAAATTGAAACTGTTCATACCTGCACTGGATCCATACATTTTAAAAGCTATAGGTCAATTTTTTCAATAGGGTGCCACAACCTGAATGTAAATGGGAAATTAAAACACAAGGAAAAAAAATCATCTCCAAAATATTTTCAATAAGATGATATGAAAAATAACTAAATTTGGACAGCTTATGTATAATATAGTCTTTTCATTTTTTAAAATTTTATTTTATAATTTAATTTAATTTTACATATCAGCAACGGCTTCCCTTGTTCTCCCCCCTCCCGCACCCCTGCCTTCCCCCCAGCTCACCCCCCATTCCTATCTCCTCCAGAGCAAAGACTCCCCTGAGGATTGAGTTCAACTTGGTAGATTCAGTCCAGGCAGGTCCAGTCCCCTCCTCCCAGGCTGAGCCAAGCATCCCTGTATAAGCCCCAGGTTCCAAAGAGCCAGCACATGCACTGAGGACAGGTCCCAGTCCCACTGCCTGGATGCCTCCCAAACAGATCAAGCTAATCAACTGTCTCACTTATCCAGAGGACCTGATCCAGTTGGGGGCTCCTCAGCTATTGGTTCATAGTTCATGTGTTTCCATTTGTTTGGCTATTTGTCCCTGTGCTTTATCCAACATTGGTCTCAACAATTGGACTCCTGGAGCTCCACCTGGGGCCTGGTGGTGAGTGGGGGTAATGAAGGGCGCGGGTCGAGGGAATGAGAGCTTAGGGGAGTGGGAGATCCCAGCTGGATCAAGAACAGAGAGGGAGAACAAGGAATAAGAGACCATGATGAATGACGACCACATGAGAATAGAAAGAAGCAAAGTTCTAGAGAGGTCCACAGAAATCCACAAAGATACCTCCACAATAGACTACTGGCAATGGTCGAGGGACAGCCCAAACTGACCTACTCTGGTGATAGGATGGCCAAACACTCTAATTGTCGTGCTAGAAACCTCATCCAGTGACTGAGGGAACCAGATGTAGAGTTTTTTCATTTTTAAGCATGCAATTTTTCCAAAGTGTTACTTATTTCTAAATAAAGAAAAACTGATCACAGAAGCACAACCCCATGATCTCATTACTTGTGTGGTAGAAACTGAAGGATCAGCATTTCAGTTCTTCAGGGCCAATCTCTGCAACAGAGCAAGTTTTATACCTTGGAACAAGCACCTATTTGAAACTATGGTATTGATTAAAATAGACTCAAGTCATCTTAATTGTATTGGAAAGGACAATATTTCAGTTGGTGAGCTGAGACATTATCACAGTTGGTTCACTTTGCAAGTGGTTTTTATCATTTTAAGAGTAAAGCCATTATTGTTGACTTTTTTGTTTAGAGGTCAGAATCATAAAGGCATTTATTATTGAGTTTTTGTCTTTTGATCTTTCAGGCCTAAGCATCAGTAGGGCTGAGAGTAATTACCATACAGATATATAACATCTTTTGTTGCTTCACTGAGCATAAAAGCCTTAAGAATAGCCTTAGGGGATAATCCACTCTCTTGCTGCATACTTAAGAATCATTTAGGCTCCCTGGATTCAGCATGCAAACAGGGCTGACAACAGAGAAATACAATTAACCTTTCCTGTAAATTAAATGTGTAATTTGTCTATGCACAACTTGGTTAGATTAATTCTCAATCATTTCAAAAATGTATTCCAAGATAATTTTCCATCCTCATTAGGCAGTTGGAAGATTCACAATGAATTTAATTTTTATTTTTCAAACAAACTGTTTTCTGAAAAACAAGAAAAAAGTAGAGTATGGACCTTTATACACAAGTTTCTTTCATATTATTGCATTAAAATGCATGTATTCTAAAAAAAATTAGAAATGTATGTCTATACCTCCAGAATGTGCATGTCTTTTTATATTTTTAATGTAAACATATATTTGGAGGAATTTTTTGAGTTCATAATTTAATTACAGCATGCCTCTCTCTTCTGTTTTTTACCTCCAAACTATCCCACATACTCCACCTGGCTCTTCTTCAAATTCATGGCCTTTTATTTTATCGATTTTTATTGCTTGCGTATTTGTATTTGTATATACATATATATCCCTAACTATATTCTTTTGAGTCTGTACAATGCTTCTTCTATGTATGTTTCTGGGTTGATCATTTGGCACTGGACAACCAACAGGTATACTCTGGGAGGACCACCTCTCTTGCTCCCAACTTCCTTTGTTTTTAATCACAATTATTTCATTAATGTGCTCTTAAGTTTGTTTTTGTCTCTATATTCCTCACATATTTACTAACCACCTTTCATGAAAGCTCTCATATTGAACAAAATATGAAGACAGTTTCCTTTATCATAAAATTGCATATTTATGAAAATATATACCACTCATATAGTCTGCTTCTTTGGTATATTCTATGCAAGAGACATAAAGATAACATTTTTTGTTTTGTTAAATATTTCACTCCATTTTTGTCTCAACCCCTGAGTACACTGGTTAGTGACTGATTTAAAATTGTACAAAATAAGATGTTACCAAACACTCCGGGCGGTGGTGGCACACGCCTTTTATCCCAGCACTCGGGAGGCGGAGCCAAGTGTATTTCTGTGAATTCCAGGCCACTCTGGTCTGCAGAGCGAGATCCAGGACAGGCACCAAAACTACACAGAGAAACTCTGTCTAAAAACAAACAAACAAAAAACCAAACAAACAAAAAAGATTTTACCAAATACATTAATACATAACCAGGCATCAGGGGAAGCATTTTTCAAGATATCTGTAGACCAATCAATGACTGGATAACTTGTGCTGTTAGTCAGCATAAAGCTTGTGCTAAAACCAATGACATGCTGCTTAGAAGAAATGGGGAAATAGAGGGTGGGGCTTAGCGGCAATGAACGGGGGAGAAATATAAAAGACAGAGGAAATGAGGAGTGGTAAATAAAATTAAGGGTGCTTGTAAAAGTTGTGTGTGTGTGTGTGTGTGTGTGTGTGTGTGTGTGTGTAACAATAATTAAAGAAGAATTAAGAGGTCATCAATTTGAAAGTCAGCTATCTGAGGAGTTGTAAGGAAGAAGAGATATTCAAGGGGGTTGCAAAGAAAAGGGAGTGGTGGAAAGGATGGAAATGCAGAACCCATGTGTGAAATTCCTTAGAAAATGAAAACCAAAAGATTTCATGGTTATTTATATCAGTGTGTGTGTGTGTGTGTGTGTGTGTGTGTGTGTGTGTGTGTGTCTGTGTAAGTATTACCAACATGTATGTAGATTCTTCTAGAGGCCAGAGGAACATAAGAAATCTCTTGGAGATTGAGTCATAGGGGGTTGTAAACCTCACAAATTAAGCATTAGGGATCAAACTTGCTTCTCTGGAAGAGTACCAAGTTCTCTTCAGAACTGAGCATCTCTCCAATGCCCAGACATTTTATTTTTATTAACAAAATTAACAAGAAAGTCAATTTTTATTGTTAAAAAGTTACTACAATGTACATCAGAGACAGAATCTTTATAGAATATATGTTTTGGACTTAGTCATCACTAATACAAAAGGAAAAATCATGTGAAGCCAAATGAAATGGTTATAATTTTCTAACAGTATCATTTCTATCAGGTATTCTTATATATCAATATTTAAAATAAAAATATACTTGCAGAAATTCAGAAGACATGAAAATGTAGCTCAAAGTGCTGAAAGGCAGGATGGTGTGACAGCACAGATCATGAGACAGTGTGCTTCATTAATTAGAAACTTTAATTATAGAAGAAAGAAAGTCATTGCTGCCAACAATGTGAATCTTCAAAGGGCTCAATTTTGATTCTTATTGCTGTGGGAAACACTACTATGGAGATAATGCTTTTTATTAATAAAATAGTATTTAAGGAAATTAAAAAGAAGTAGCTAGCTCATTTCTATTATTAGTGTGATTATTTTGTAATCATGCTATATTAGGGATCCTTAAGAATATAAATTACTGGAATCGCAAATGTATGCCTCACAAATATGTTATGTCAACCGACACAGGAGCACTCCCCATGAACTTTGTGTAAGACACTTAGAGAAGCATACATTCTCAGGTCTGAAATATAACAGTTAAATTTTAAAATTAATATTTATTTCATCAGTGCCATTAAAAATGTATTCATTCCATTTCCCCTCATTTATTATTTACCTAGTTCTTTTGAGTATTGCATTCTATCCACATTCTAAAATTGAACACATCTACTCCTATCATACAGGGTTGATTGCAACAGACATGTGACCTACATTAAAAAAATATTTAAAACACTATAATGTATTCAGACAAGTCACACTATTCTAACAGGCAAGCCAATGTTCTATTGGAAGCTAAAATATATTTGTCTAAGTTGATAACTTGAAAACTTCAAATAGAAATGATAAAACTAATCCAATTATATGGTCTTCATTTTTCACCTACCATTTCATTTTTCTGAATAAAACTTGAAATTCCCTTTTTGTAAAAAGCTCTTCTGTCTTTCGTGTTTTTATTTTTATTGCTTGACTTTTCCCCTTCAAAATATTATTCCTAACCTTAGCATTTTCTGATCATCCCTTTATAGAAAGAATTTTTAAGGAAAACTCTGGATCTGACATGTCCTCTCACAATAACTGGCAGCTCATATTGATGCAGTAAATAAGCAGACATGTGTAGTAAAATCATAAAAAAGAAGCTCTAGCTACTGTGGTCAGGTTGAGTGGAGAGGTAACAGGACCCAGTGACATCATTCCAGTTTTTGATTACTAATGATATGTCTAAGCTCAAATAGAGGGCAAGTGTCACACACACAAAAGCAACTAAGTCTAAGCATTATGCTTCCACCTATCATTGTCTCAGCTCTGTCCAAAAAGTGGGCTGAAGATGTCTCCAATGCTACATAGCACATGTGTGATAAGTTTTAAGCCTCCTGAAGGCCTCTCTGCCATCGCAACAAACCGAATCAGACTGAATGGCAAAGTCCAGGTTTAACGGGTAAAATGCTCCCGAGCGATTCCTTGGCCCCACAGAGAGGAGATGGGGACACGAGACAGGAAGAACCGCTAGTGTGTTTTCAGGGATGCTGCTTATATATCCCCTGTGGGAGTCGTCCTGAGCCTCTCTGAGGGAGGAGCTATGTTTGGTGGTTTCTGAAGGGGCAGGTGTGGGAAGGAGCTGTGTGAGGTGGAGTTCCCACCTAAGCATTCCAGCTTTTTGGGTATAGGGATGCCAGGGTGCCAGGGTTCCAGGGGTTGAGGTGGAGCTCCAATCCAAACATTCCAGACTCTTTGGGTATAGGAATGCCAGGGTGCCAGGGTGCCAGGGTGCCAGGGTGCCAGGGTGTCAGGGGTTGAGGTGGAGCTCCCATCCAAACAATGTGTTTCCTAAAGATGCTTCTTCTGTTTTAGGTGTGGTCTCAAAACCACGGGTAAATATCATTTTGGGAGGATTGTGAAAGCTATGAGGCTGTGTTTTTCTTAGAATTCTTTATTACTCCAGGTTTGGGACAATGATTTGCCTTTGTGCCTTAAGCCTTGAGCGTGGCTGAGAGAGGACAGATGAAGTATCTTTGTATCATTAACATGTTGACTTGCAGAGGGAAGTAAATGGTCCAAAGTAAAGCAGACAGATACAGAATAAAAGCAGCACAAAGATACCAGCCTTTCATGTAATTCGAATTGCTAAATGGTCTTATTAATAGACAAAAACCTGGTGCCAGATACTTGGGTGAAAACTGAAGGATCAGAGAAGCAGAACAAGCCACAGCCAATCTCATCTCGCCAACTCCTCAGCTGATCCTGTTTCCAGGAATCCTCAGACTGAAAGTCTGAGTCCTCACCCCTGAGGGTCTCAATTGAACTGCTTCTTCCACTAGCTTACACCCAGGAAATCCTTAGTCTAAAGACAGTGAGTTCCTGTTTCTTCACACCTTACATACATGTTTGTATCCAGCCGTCTTACTTCCTGGGATTAAAGGCATGTGTGCCCAAGCAAAGGCAAGATCTCAAGTGTTGGGATTAAACATATGTGCCACCATGACTGGTTCTGTTCCCAGTGTGGCCTTGAACAGAGATCAGAGATCCTCTGATCCCCAGATAAGTTTTATTGGGGTGCACAATATATCACCACAATTTCATCCAGCCTTTAGTTACTTCAGTGCTTTGTAGCAAAAGCAACTTAAAGTTGCCTGTTAAGATTTATGTTCCACATTATATGGAGCATCAGAGGACAGTGCCTGCCACACTGTAGTAAGGTAGTATAGTTCTGTACTTCCATACAGTATTTTACGACCTACTAAAATGGTTCCTGATGCTATATGCAAAAAATTATATTTATATTATCTGTAAATAAATTAATTATAAAAATTAACATCTAAATATGCCAATCTACCTAACAGAAACATGTAAGGCATTAAATATATTGATTTCTATAGTAACTTCTAAGAAATTCATAATAACAACAGGAGAAGAACAAGCGTTTCATAGTGATAAGGATAAGTAACTTCCCCTCATTCTTAAAGAGCGTGATCCCTACCAGTGAGGCAATTCTATCTTTGACTCTTCCCCTCTGATGTCTGATGTCTTTCAGAGTAATTCAATAATCACATAAACAGTGCTCTCTCTCTCTCTCTCTCTCTCTCTCTCTCTTTCCAACTCTCCCACTCTCTTCCTCTCTGTCTCTTTCTACATTTTAAACACCCACTCATGGCTACAATAACATATTTAGCTCTAAAACCAGTCCTCTGTGAATTTTAATCTTTGAATTTTCAGACAAAAACCCAAAACCTGCTAGTTTAGAAGGGGCTTTAATTGCCATTAAGATTCCAGGACACTGAGCTCCCCAATCAGAGAAAGGTTCAATTATTTCTGCACACCTAAGTGTTCCCATATCAAAAGCACTACAGTTTAATACCCTAATCTTATTCACTTAAAATATCTACATAAAATATTCTTATCAGTTTTTTCCCCAATGATCATTCTGTGTTGTGTATTATACTATTAGCAGGTAATATTAATGTTTGTTATTAGTTTTCCAACAGAATTTTTCCCTAATATATGGAATTCATCTGAAAGTATGTGATAACCTGGCATAGTGATGCATGCTTTAGAACTATAACTATGAACCTGGTGGTGAAGAACATATTCTAAAGGAAGATGTCTTTATATCTTCCTTGTGCTCTCAAACTGAGGGAATTGTCTCTAATTAGTAAGATTTCCTTAGGAATATTGTTTGAGGGTAGAAAGACTGGGACCTTCATCACTGGCCAGAGGAAATTTTCAGGAAGAGATTTCACTAGATTCTTTAAACTCATCTTGTTAATTAACATATACATATATCCCGCTTTGTTTTATCTTTTCTATAAAATTGTAATAAACATTGTAGAAAGGATGGAGAGTAACCAGTAAGTTTTCTCTCCCAGGTTAAACCAATGTGTGAATGAGTCTGTTTATCAATTTTTAGCTATCTATTGAAATATCAGAAGTCTTGACAGTCAGTTCAATGACTCTCAGTTCCAGTTCTGGCTAACAGTAAGCTAATAATGAGATTGAAGTCTTAGAATACTTGAAGACCCATGAAAAATGGCATCAGCCAGGTAGAGGTTCCCTCCCCCACTAAAAGATAATAGGGCTTGAACATGGAACTTCAGGATATAGCAGTTGTCTAATGTACATGATGCTTTCACTTCAATACAAGTAGTACAAATCACAAAATAATTTTTTAAAAAAAACTTGCTAAATTTTTCTGTATATTTCATTTACTTGTCTTATGATTTTTGGTTACTTCAGTGTGAGTATAAATCTTTTTAAATTTATTTTAAATTTTTAAATTTAGCTCACTGCAGCACATACTTGTCAGTTTAAACCTTCATATAAAGTAATAAATACTTTCAATATTATTTATTTTTCTTGTTGACTTTATGGCATAATCCAAAATCAAGGTCTTTGAACCATATGCACAAAATTGCACTAATAATCCAGGCTTAGTTTTTGAGGAATAATCCTCTTGTATACTGTAAATATTTGTCACTTGAATTGGCTTAATAAAATGCTGATTGGCCAGTAGCCAGGCAGAAAGTATAGACGGAGTGACCAAAATAAGGATGAAGAGAAGGAGAATGTTGGAGTCAGGAAAGATGCCAGCCACAGAGTAAGCAGGATGTGTAGGAAATGAGGTAAAAAGCCATGAGCCACATGGCAAAGCATAAATAAAAATATGGGTGAATTTAAATGTACGAATTAGTAACAAGCCTGAGAGATTGGCTGAGCATTTACAGTTCATATTTGGCCTCTAAGTCAGTTATTTGGGACCAGACAGTCGGGACAGGAAATTTCCATCTACACTGAGTCATGCAGATATATAATCCCAGCACTTTTGAGGCAGAGGAATAGTGAATGGAAGTTTAAGGCCACCCTATTCTACAGTCAATTTCCAGGCCAGTCAAGACAATAACACACCAAAACTCTCTCTAGGCCATCTCCTGTAACCAGGCAACACTTTCTTTGTTAGAATGGGACCCCAACATAGTCACCTAAGCTTTGACCTATGCTGTGGCATGGTCTTTCTGTATGCTGTGAATATGTGCTGCTACCATTGGTTAATGAAGATGCTGCTCTGGCCTATGGCAAGACAAGTTAAAGCCAGGTGGGAAATCCAAAGAAAGAGACGGGGAGAAGAAGGGCAGAGTCAGGGCAGATGCCATCCAGCCGCCCAGGGAACAAAATGCCAGCAGACCAGTAATGCCACAGCCACGTGGCAATATATAGATTAATAGAAATGGGTTAATTCAAGATGTCAGAGCTAGCTAATAGTAAGCCTGAGCCATAGACCAAACAGTTTGTAAATAATATAAAGTCTCTAACTGGTTATTTAGGAACTGACTGGTGGGAGAGATTCATCCATTTACAGACCTATAATTTACCCTGCCTACAAGCTATGCTGGAACAAAAGTGGCAGAGAAATTATAGAAGTTGTCAATCAATGACTGGTCCAGCTTGAGACCCATAGTATGAGGGTTAGCCTGGAGGGCTAGGACGCAGAGGATGGACAGCCAAGAGACATAGGATAGAACCAAACATGACTGGTAAAAGAGAAAAAAAAATGAATGAAATGATTCCTAAAGATATTCTTCTAAACTCATAGATCATTGCCTAGCCCAGTTGTCATCAGAGAGGTTTCATTCAGCGACTGATGGAAATAGATGCAGAGACCCACAGCCAAACACAAGGCAGACCTCAGGAAATCCTGTGGAAGGGTGAGAGGAAGGATTAAGGGAGCCAGAGGGACAGAGGACAACACTGGAAAACACAGAGAGTGAATAGTCCTTGGCTTATGTAGGCTCATGGAGACTGAACCATCAACCAGAGAACTTGCATGAGACTGACCTGGGTCCTCTGCACATGTGTTACAGTCGTGTAGCTTGGTCTTCTTGTGGGATTCCTGGCAGAGGGAGCAGAGGCTGCATTACAATCTCTTGGGACCCTTTCTTCCTGCTGGGTTACCTCCTCCAGGCTTAATAAGAGAGGAAGTGCCTAGTCTTGCTGAAAATTGATATCTCATGGTTGGCTGATATACATGGAAGGTCTACAATTTTCTGAAGGGAAGGGAGAGGAAGTGAATGTGGGCTGGATAGGGAAAGAGACTGGGAAGAGAATAGGGAGACAGGGGAAACTATGATCTATTTGGGAAAAATAATTAATTAATTGGTTAAAAAAGAAGTGAAGAAGTGAAGAAATAAAATATTTACTTATTATTATTTGATTAAATATAACGATAAATATTACTTTCCTTTTGTTATCAGGTATGGAATTGCATAAAATGTCATTTTCAAAATAGATAATATGTTAAAGGGCTTAAAGTATGACAACCCCTTTAACACTGTGGCTTAGGTTTACTGTTCAGCAAGTGTATTATACACAGTGAAGCTTTGGAAGTCGACTGTGAAGTCTGGAGTCTTCCATTTTTGTCTTACTTAATGTTCATTTTCTAATCAAAATAATCTGTGTCCTGGCTGGGCAGGAGAGAAGATATTTGAAGCAGAGACACATCTATACAACCTTTGGTTATAAGACTATTGAGACAACAGGCCCAAAGAAATTTAAATCTCTCCAAGGGTCTCAGGCTAAGGAAAAAGAAATGGCTTGGACTGAATCGTAAAATTCCCACATCTACACCATAGAGTTTTTTTTTTCTCTACATGATTATAGAACCTGTCACACTGATAATTAATATTCAAAATTAACAGTTGACTATAACAACCAAGCATATCCCTATTATGATCAATCCACGTGAGTCTATCAAATGGGTAACAATATAAATGGAGGAAATACGCTCATGAATACAGAATGGAGTAGACAGCAGAAGTCATCCTCTGATCTGACCAGGAGTGACTCCACCTTGCAGGTAGAAGCAGGGAGAAGGATGATATGTCCCTTCTCCAACTCCTTTTAAGAGGACACATACAATGGCAGGAAGCACCACCTCCTTTGGGCCATATAAGTCCGAGGTTGTGGGTGAAGCAAATACCACTACATATTCCTTATGATCTATAACTATAACCTCTTATACTTGTAGGCTATTAACCCTTGAAAAAACCCTACTAAGGTAACTTACCTACACTGCTATAATTTCTAGCTTCATTCTAAATACTTCTCCTTTACTCAGAAGTAGGTATAGGTCTCACTCCTCATCAAGGTAGCTTCTTTTTACATCAGAAAAAAAAAAAAAAACGACTATTATAGAAAGCCAAAACTGGTCAAACTACTGAGAACAACTGACTGTGTGGTGTCCAGCCCAAATTTATAAATCTACAGCACAACTCAAGGAATATCGTAGAAGAGGGTGTAGAAAAGGTATAGGAGTGAGACTAGTACATCTGTCTTCAAATTATGACAGGGAATCTGCACAAAGGAGTAACAACAATATGGTCATCCAAACAAGACATGAAAAATAAGAATACCAATTTACAGATGAAAATGAATGGAGGAATTCTCATAAGGCTACACATATAGATTAAGAGTTACAGGCAATGAAGGGTTTCTGAGAGATGAAGGGTCTGTCCTCCTTGAGGTTGTACCCCCTAACAGCTTTTCCAGTCTCAATAGGTCAGTCCAAATACATATGAGCAACATTAAATGAGTTCAGCAGTTTGTATATAAACACACACACACACACACACACACACACACACACACACATACATACACAAACACCAGTATAGAGTCTCTTCTGAGGCCTAGGAAGTGTTATAAGATTGAATAAACATATTATCAGAAATACGATAAACTCTTTATCATAATTTATTATTTATTTTGTTGCTCTGACAAAAATAACTGAAGTGAAAAAAGAGCTTACCTGTCTTATAATTGTTGGGTACAGTCATTCTTGGAGAAGAAGATACAGTAGCAGACCTTGAGGCAAATGATCACATTGCACATTTAAGATCTCTACTGCAATTTGAAACTTTACATTTAAGATTCACACAATGGCCTCTTTAGGCCACCTTGCATGGGCTCTGATTATGACATAGATTGTTCAACCTCAACCATGAATTGTGGATAAAGCTTCCATGATACTCTTATTTTGGTACTTTGGTAGCTTTCATATCTTCAAAACCGTTGTCACATAGATGATGCTGCCAATTTCTTCAGCATGCATGATATGTAGTCTGGCTCCCTTTGACCACAACTGAAGCAGTCTGCCTGTGCCGACCCTGGGGGAATTGTTTCCTCAAGTGGTGGTTGTTTGCAGTCAAAGTACTCAACAATATTCTCAATTTAGGTTCTCCTTTCAGTAAATTTGCATCTCCATCACAGGGTATCTTGATGGGTAGGCACTTGGATTCTGATTACCCTTACAGTTGTCCAATGCTTTTCTGTAAACTTGCTAGTTTAATATACAGGGAGGGGGAAAGGATTCTTTCTTAACATCAATCTATTCATCTAAACAAAACTCTTAAACTTCTCACTACTCTATGCTTTCCAAACTTCACATATTTCACATCTTTTCTACCCAGTTTCTGTATTATTATTTATTTTGTTGCTCTGACAAAAATAACTGAAGTGAAAAAAGAGCTTACCTGTCTTATAATTATTGTCTACAGTCATTCTTGGAGGAGAAGTTACAGTAGCAGACCTTGAGGCATATGATCACATTGTACCCACAGTCAGGAATCAGAGAGGGATAAATTCTGTTTCCTCACTTAGATCACATTCTCTTTTCTTAATCCATTTCATCATCTCAGCCTATAGAGCGTTGCTACGCACATTTAACAAGGGTCTTCTCATTGAGTTAGCCTAATCTTCATAATTCCTCATAGATGTGTCCACAAGTTTGTCTCTAAGTGATTCTAAATCTCATCAAATTGGCAACGAATACTATATGATTTTGAAAAAAAAAGGTTTTTTTTATTCATGTTATTTCCATTTGAGGACAAAAGTAATTGTGCCTAAGCTATATTTTAGCAATGTTATCTTTTACATAGAGGAACTTGCACCAATATTTTTCCTCTGTTGATAAAAACCATTAAAAGGATAAAACCTTTAAAAGGGTAGAGGGATTAAGCACTATGGTATGGTTACACTATACAATATATTTCATGGGTTATGTCTGAAATAAAATTACATTTATCAGATGCTCAGAGAAACAGGACTATTATAAGGTGAGTTAATTGGAATTCCTTGAGAGTGTTTCATAATAATGAGTGTTCCTCTAAGTGTTCTGTGGTTGCAAGTATTAAAGGACCTTCACAGGCGTGCAGTTGTTGGTTCTGGCTGGATTTCCATTAGTGCATACTGCTGGGTTAATGATTTCTTTCCTTATGGGAGATGCTAATTGGGAGATGCTAATTCATCCTCTTCTTGTTTCTCCACAATTAACATCATATGGAGGTTCACAGCCTGCTCAGGTGGTACCTTTGTTTGAATATTCTTTTTCCCTTACAAGAGAATTACTTGGCCATTGAGTGGACATAGCATGCCTCCTTAGCATTTGAATTAGACATTCTGGAAACTACTGAAAGCTCAGAGTTTGTGGCACTACTAGCAGCTGTAGTAAAGCCAACTCTTGAGGCTTTCATGATACTCTAGTAACAGGCAAAGTCTGATTAGTTCCTTTTGTAGAAGGAATCATTGAACCTAAATACTTAGTACCCCTGTCGACAAGTAAGCTTTTGGTATTATTCCCCATTGTCAGTTTTACCCAGGATTCCCATAGAAGAAATCATTATTAGAGCTGAAAGGGTCATGGAAGCCCTTAGGCATTCTTGGCCCTCTTTAAAGACATCATTAACTCCTGCCATCTGGTACTTTGGCTGTTTTTCAAGCCAGATCATTTTATTTGAGAGTTTGGGGGTGATGTCCCATCCAATGCCTATTCTCATTATGGAATGCACACTGATTCTTCCCTAAGGTCCTTCTTCTCATTTTGGTTTGTGACTTTGGTTCCAGATTTCTAGCCCTGGGTGTTTTGAATAACATTGGAAGCTTGCTCAGCCTGTTTAATTTCCTCAGTCACCACAGATCTTACAGACTATGTTCACCAACTGAGGACATATAGTCACAAACAACCATAATTCTACATTATTTTCACCTAATATCTAAGGCAGGCTTTCTATTAAAGGTTGCATTGACCATCCACACATTTTCAATGAGTTTTGCCTCAATGTCAGTATACTGTCTGTAAGTCTGGTATGTAAATTTCTAAGCAGGCAAAAGTGTCCTAATTGTTTGCTTTTGAAACTAGTACCTGTTTAGCTTCTTGGCTAAGGAACGCCCTTTTGGAGCGTTGCTAGGATATAATTAAAGGAAAATCAGTCTATTGTCAAGAGTTTGGGGCCCCATTTAGTCTCCTTGTTGATGAGTCACTTGGGTCTAGAGTGTGTTAGAGTTTGGACTGCTGAAGGATCTGAGATTCCTCATCATCACTGCTCATATAAAGTCAACATCATATATAGTGAAGTTTGGCATTCAGCTAAAAGAGGAGTGGGAGTAAAACAAATGCTGATAAAGAGTCCCGTGATCCTTTAGAATCTTCAAAACAAAAATGGTTAATGCTTCTTTAATTTAATAAGTCAGAAGTAAAAAATAGGATGTGAATGCATTAGCTTCCCCTCAGTTTGCCTTGTGGATTTAACCTTTCTGCTAAGAACCATCTCCAATTTTTGTCCCACTTGGATGTAAATTATGACTGAATGAATATCCTGGGGAGTCTTAGAGGGACAGACCATTTAGGACTCGCCACCAGCATATCAAGGAGGGAGGTATATCTCCTAATTCTCCCACACTTCATTGAATGGAAGATGACCCAATTGACCTCCATGGAGGGTAACTTTTGGGTATAAAGCAGTTACCAAATTTATGTTCAGCCCTTCAATACCATAATTATATTCCAAAAGCAATTACTTAGATGTCCATGATCTGTTTACTATGATCTTGTTCCAAACTTTAGAATAATATATATATATATATATATATATATATATATATATATATATATATATATATAAATACATACACACACACATACACAAAAAGAAATGAACTTAACTTTGCTGGCAGGGCTGTAAATATGCTATGATAATGGTGGCACAAGGCTTGAGAGAGTAACCAACTAATATCTGATTTTACATAAGACCTGCTCCACAAAATAGAACCCATACATGACACAGCCTGGGTGACCAAGAACCAGATACTAGATGGCCCAGAGACCTAGGGTAAAACCAAATACAACTGGTCTGGAAGGTCTGGAAAAAAAGTAGTAATAAAATATATCCTATTGATTTCTGCTCTACTCACAGATCAGTACCTTGTTCAGCCATCATCAAAGAAGTTTCTTTCTGTAGCAGATAAGAAAAATATAAGAGACCCACAGCCAGACATTATACAGAGAAAGAGAGAGTGAGAGCAAGAGCGAGAGCGAGCGAGGGAGGGAGGAGGGAGGGAGGGAGGGAGGGAGGGAGAGAGAGAGAGAGAGAGAGAGAGAGAGAGAGAGAGAGAGAGAGAGAGAGAGAGAGAGAGAGAGAAAGAAAGAAAGAAAGAAAGAAAGAAAGAAAGAAAGAAAGAAAGAAAGAAAGAAAGAAAGAAAGAAAGAAAGAAAGAGAGACTTGGAACACACATCTCTAAGTGGGATGTCTCCATGAAGTCCCTCCCTTCAGAGATCAGGTAACCCTGTAGAAAAAGTCAGGAAGAGTTTAAGAGCCAGAGGGATGGATGACACCAAGGGAATAAGTTCCTCTAAATCAACTGAGCAAAGCTCATGTGAACTCATAGCTGAGAAGCAGCAAGCATGGGGTCTGCACGGTTCTGCAAGAAGTACTCTGTATATCACAGCTTTCAGCTTAGTATTTTCATGGAAATCTTAAGTATGTGAATAGTGGGTCTATGAATCTTGTGCCCTCTACCAGGTCTCTCTTCATTCTGGCTTGCGTTGTCCAACTTTGATGTGATATTTTTTATTTTATCTTAGCATATTTTATTTTGTTATGTTTTGTTGTTATCTCATAAAAATCTGTTGTTTTCTAGTAAGGGACAGAAGGTAGGTGGATTTGGATGGGAGGGAATGTGCAGGGTAAATGGGAGGAGAAAGAGATGAGACTGTAATCAGTATATATTGGATAAGAAAAGAATATTTATTTTAAAATAATTAAAGGAAAAAAATCTTAGTTTTGTTTTGCTTGAGGCAGGATCTTATATAGCCTTGGCTGGTTTCAAAGTCACTATCTTGTTATGCAGCTGAAGGTGGTCTTGCACTACTGACACTTCTGTATATACTTATTAGTGTTAGGATTATAGTTGTGCCCTACCATGTCTGATTCAAGAAGTAATAAGGCTCAAGCACATGGCTTTGTATGATCTAGGTAAGCACAATACCAACAGGACAACCTCCCTAGCCTATCCTCCCGGGCTTCAACAAATTAACTCCAGCTGTAAAATAGTATAGAAATACAACTCATTAAAGTACCATTTTCCTTTTCATCTACAGTATATTTATGCCTATGATATTATAAGAATACAACATCTTTATTTGGCCTAATTTGCAGTTACTGTTCTCAAGAACTTTATATAGTATGCCCCCTAGCTGTAAATATCTAGGAATTTTCACAATTACATAAATACAATAAAGATCTTATTCCCTCCTTAATGTACCTTGCATGTATTCTTAATATTTGGCCCTACAGTATTTTCCATGGCCATATTTACTTCAACCAAATAAGCAATATGAAACTGATGATAGAAAAAATTCAAGTTTTCTTATAAAAATAAACTCAAGTCACTGATAAAAAACTCAAACAACAAAGGAACAAGTAAACCATCCCAGGAATTTCGAAGTTTATAAACAACAAATGTGAATATGGAACCACTCTGCATAAGTCTAGAAACACTCAAGAGTTCATATACTCCAGGGTCTCTTCAGCCTCCAAGGTCAGAAGAGGAACAATCCATGGGAGGCAGGAAGGAAGTTCCTTTCAACATGACTAATTAGCTGGAGTTGTTTCAAATTTTGGGAGTCTGACCTTGAGTAGTTTATTTGTGGCATATTTAAGTACAGCACAATTTAGTGAAAACTTTCCTGGTGAAAATAAACTCATTCCTAACTGCACAATAAAGCATATATATAACTCTCTTTGAAGAACAGAGTAAGCTAAATAGAAGTTGTACATGACTACATCAAGGCTCTTTGTAAAGCACATGTGATACTTTCCAAAACGATAGCTTCTGTATCTTGACTGAGAAAAAGAAGTTTATGATAAGGGTCTTGGGGAGGATGTGGTGTGGTCTCCAGACTCGCCTACAATGCAAATATTGCCTGGCTAGAACACATGTCCAAATGTTTGCTCACAGCATTCTGGGTAGACCACAAGCCCTTCTTCCCTTGAAGCAGTAACCCTGTGACCCTGTGTGCTATCTATGAGGACAAGGACCTCTGTGCCTCCTACTATATATCAATAAATAGGTGAAAAGTCTAATATGCTCTGTTGGGAAAAGGACTTGGCAGGCATGTTACTCTAAATGCCTTAAAATTCAAACATTGCTTTCTCAGCCTCAACCAATAGTGGCAGAAAGCAGCTAATGCCAGCAGAAGTACAAAGATCAGGAAAATTCCTGCAGTTAAAGTGATTCAAGCCCTTGAGGGGGACATCAGATCCTCTCTTTTCATCTGGGGTCAATTTGCTTAGTAGCTGAGGCCCAAGAATGGTATCTTTTCTTCCATTGTTACTCACCAAGATCTTAGCAGAATTCTAGGTCAAAAGCCCTTGCTCCACTGGGCCTGCCAAGCTGAGATCAGCCACACATCCCATCATGACTATTGATGAAACAAATGATGATGAAAAGGAGAAAGAAAGATTTATATTATGTGGCTGTACTGGTAAGACAAACAACCCAAAAGTCCCATGTGCCCCTAAATCCATCATTGGATGATGAGCACAAGATTTATCTTAAACAGAGGAAAAAAATTACTTCAAGGGCCAATAGGTATGCCTTATAAAGAAGTCCTATTCAGGATGTGGTCTTTAGGATCACCAGCTTAGCCCCAATTCTGGCTCTACAGAGTGGTGTTGAGTTAGGTCTTATTACTCTTCACAGATGAGGATATCAGAGCAGTTCTCGTGAGATGACCTCTTCTGTTCTAGGAAGTGCACTCTCTATCATTGAAAAGTGCAGTCATTTGAGATTTGGGTATTGTGTATCTTGGAGGCTGGTCTTTAGCTTGGCAGTAGATTAACTTCTACCTCACAAAGATGTTTGTGGATCAAACAAGTTGTTCCTGGAATTACAGAGGAATGATTATAGTGATGAACACAGAGTTCCATAAGGAAAAGCTGGAGCATCCTATATCAGTGACTGGTGCTCTCCTTCAATTGAGGGTCTTTCTGTGCTAATTTCTTTATTATTTTTGTTAGTTTTCAACTATTTATGGGATACTCATCCTGTCCAGACTTGCATACTTGGTAATAATATAAATTTGTATATTCATTAGTACATATTCATATATTTGAAATGTCAGCATAAATTTCATTGCTATAAATAAATTAAAAGAAAATAAAGAATAAATTTAAAAAATTGCTTACACTGTCAGATGTGGGGTTGGTGAAGGTCTTTTCCCATTCTGTAGGCTGCTTTTGTCTTATTGACAGTGTCTTTTGCCCTACAAAACTTCCCAGTTTCAAGAGGTCTCATTTATTAGTTGTTGTTCTCAGTGTCTGTGCTGCTGGTGTGATGCTTAGGAAGTGATCTCCTGTGCCAATGCATTCAAGAGTACTTCCTACTTTCTCTTCTATTAAGTTTAGTGTAACTGGATTTATGTTGAGGTCTTTGATCCACTTGGACTTGAGTTTTGTGCATGGTAACAGATATGGATCTATTTGTAATCTTTTACATATTGACATCCAGTTATGCCAGCATCATTTGTTGAAGATACTTTCCTTTTTCCATTGTATAGTTTTGGCTTCTTTGTCAAAAATCAGGTGTTCATATGTGCATGGATTAATCTGACAGAAGACTGATCTCCAAAGTATATAAAGAACTCAAGAAACTAGACTTCAAAATACTGAACAATCCAATTTAAAAAAATGGGCTAAAGAGCTAAACAGAGAATTCTCAAAAGAAGAATCTCAAATGGCTGAAAGACATTTAAAGAAATGCTCAACATTCTTAATCATCAGAGAAATGCAAATCAAAACGACTCTGAGATACCACCTCACACCTGTCAGAATGGCTATGATCAAAAACACTAATGACAGTCTATATTGGAGAGGATGTGGAACAAAGGGAACACTCCTCCACTGTTGATGGGAATGCAAACTTGTACAACCACTGTGGAAATCAGTATGGCGGTATCTCAGAAAATTGGCAATCGATCTACTTCAAGACCCAGCCATACCACTCTTGGGCATATACCCAAGGAATGCTCAACCATACCACAAAGATACATGCTCAACTATGTTCATAGCACCATTATTCCTAATAGCCAGAACCTGGAAGCAACCTAGATGCTCGTCAGCTGAAGAATGGATTAAGAAAATGTGGTACATATACACAATGGAGTACTACTCAGCAGAGAAAAACAATGACAGCATGAAATTAGCAGGCAAATGGATGGAACAAGAAAATATCACCCTGAGTGAGGTAACACAAACCCAGAAGGACAAACATAGTAAGCTAATTGAACCATAGGGGGGTCAGCTTTACCCAGACTTGTCCATCTGTCCCCTTATGCTGGGCTTAGCTTCTGTCACAAGCTGAATGAATCAAAACCCGCAATGTCTAATAAACATGAAGTAAAAAAGGGTAGGATCTGAAATACCCCAAAGGGGTGAGGACATAGAAGACAGGGCTCATTTACTCTTTGGTTCTCTGAGTGTAAACTAAATATATGTTAAAATATGAAAAAAATTGCTTACACAAGAATTCATATTTTAATTGACTATCACTATATTCTAAAAGTACCAGAAGGGAACCACTAAATAATGTCTTGTTTTAAAATATAAAATTAAGGTCAATTATGTATATTCTGGCTTTTCTTTGGGTAGCCAGCTCACAAAGAAATGATGCAGAGACTTATGTTAATAATGAAAGTTTGGCCTTAGTTTAGACTTGTTTCTAATTAGCTCCTATAACATAAATTAACTCATTACTATTACTTAATTTTGTCTCATGGCTTTATTACCTTATCTCTGTACTGCCCATCCTGCTTGCTCTGTGTCTCCTAAGAATCTCCAACTTCTTCCCAGTGTCCTCTCAGCCCAGAAATCCTGCCTAGCTGTTGACCATTCATCTTTTTATTAAACAAATCAGAGTGGCACATTTTCACAGTATACAAAAGATTATTTCACAGCAATTATGAAGAGTTACTTAGTATATACTCCATTCTGTAATATTGTCATTATTTAATGAAATTCTCATAAACAATGCTTAAGATATATATGTAACTAATTATATACAAAATAAGCCTAAGACACTTAAGAGACTCCATTAAGTAGATTTATAGAGAATGGTAAATGATCTAATATTCTATGTTCATCTATAAAAGTTTAGTTTAATATTTGTTATTGTTATGTTGCATTTTTCATTTGACCTTTCTGAATCAAAAGAAAAATTATCCAATTAAATAAGTATAATCATTGTTTAAACAAAATCCAGAAAACATCACTTTTTTCATTAGTGATAGATATGCTATTTTATGTGATTGTGTTTTAGTTGTTTGTTTTACCATCCACCAACAAACTAATTTCTGAAAAAAAAAATTACAAACATCAAATACAGGTTCACCATGGCAAGTCTGCATGTCTAAAGTAGAAAAGAACAACAATGGTGAATAGTGTTGAGAGAGACAGAGACAAAGAGAAAAAGAAAAAGAAAATGACTTATTTAGCACATTTGAAATTATACTTTGTCTCCGAACAATTTGTCTTGGAATCATTAAAGAAAAATACAGAAATGAGTCAAAAATCTACTCAACTCATACCTTAGAGTGAAACTGTTGAATTCCAGTAAACACTCACTCACTTTCATGTTTTCTGTGATTTCTTTTTTTTAAATCTTTTTTCTAAATTTTTTATTCATTTCACATAACAACCACAGATGCCCCTCTCTTCCCTCCTCCTGCTCCCTCGTGCAGCCTCCCCTCCAAACCTCCTTCCATTCCCTTCTTAGAAAAGGTAAGGCCTCCCATGGAGAGTCAGCAAAGCCTGGTACATTCAGATAAGGCAGGTCCAAGCCTCTTCCCCTGCATCAAGGCTGTGCACGGTGTCCCACCATAGATAATGGGCTCTAAAAAACCATCTTATGCACCAGGGATAGATACTGATCCTACAGCCAGGAGGTCCCTTAAGCAGACCAAGCTACACAACTGTCTGGCTTATGCAGAGGGCCCAGTCCAGTCCTGTGGAGGCTCCACAGGTGTTGGTCTAAATTTTATGATTTCCCACTAGTTTGGTTTGGTTGTCTCTGTAGGTTTCCCCATCATGATCTTGACGCCCCTTGTTTGTAATTGGTGAATACCCTGACTGTCATCATAGAGCCTTCATCCAGTAACTGATGGAAGCAGATGCAGAGATCCACAGCCAAATACCGGGCAAAGCTCCAGGAGTCCAGTCAAAGAGAAGGAAGAGGTATTCTATGAGCTTTCACTGATTTCATTCAAAGACTAATTATAAATACACAAACCATACAGTCTACAAAGCACAATCATGAGTCACTTAACACAGTCTACATTTTGCTGTAACAACAATTTATGAAGATGTCTTAGAAGCAAACTGGGCATGGTATGACTTTCTATTACATTTGTATTATATTCCAGTGAGACGTTCCGGGCCTCTGCCTTCTCATTGTGAGAGGTCAAAGAGGGTTTTATCTAGCATATTTCAACATTGTTTAAAGAGAAGGCTTCAACTTGCTCTGAAGAGCACAATACACCCATACTTACTCAGCCACTATGTAGGAAAATCCACACTAGGATCTTTTTTCTAAAAAGCGTGTTTGATCTACATCTACATTCAACTTCATTCTGACAAATAAATTTCTTCAATACTGAAATGACAGATTTTCAAAAAAAATATCAGTTCACTACATATCAACACTTAGAGATGCACCATTAATTCTCATAATATGCAATGAATAATGAGTAATCATTTAAATGTTTTCAATATCATATTCAGTTAATGATACAGAGACAAAATTTAAAGAGACCAAAGAAGTAGAGCAGAGGAAAATAAGTGATGTTACTGCTTACTGAACAGACATATCCAACTTTCCTACAGATAATAGAACAACAAGAAAAAGTTATTGAGAATCTTCTTCCTAAAGTATGGTTCATTGTGAGTAGTTCATTGCTGCAACAAAAATCAACAATGAAACAACTTACATGTCCAATAACTGTTAGATGGATATAGAAAGTAGACTACATACAAAGTCACTTGAAAAAATACTACATTCCAGCCATTTGTACTAATATATGTATATGGGAGCATGCATGTGGTGTGTGTGTGTGTGTGTGTGTGTGTGTGTGTGTGTGTGTGTGTGTGTGTGTAAAACAGTCTGTCTTCTGACAAAAGTCCCAGTAAGTAAGAGCAGACTCGAATATAAAGATAGAGTTATAATCCACCACATGTATGAACCAATAACATTGTATGTTATACCTAGTGTAAAGTATTGTGGTCAACATATTGTTATATATGCTATAATCTATGCTATATGACTGACTATATAGTTAATTTTTTTCCACAACAACATTACTACAAACATGTTAACAATGTATCACACTATGATTATCAGGATGCCTGTGTTTATGCCAAAACAAAACCTTTCAGCTTCTGGCCAAGAAGCAAATAAGAAGCTGTGATTCCTCAAACTCCCTTGAATGTATGCCACAAAAACTTATGTATCTTCTATTAAAGCTGTACTAATTCACCATAGTGCTGCCCTCATAACTAACCCTTAGATGAACATCTGGGAGCATTCGTTCCCATTTATGGAACCCAACAAATTAATCTGAAGTGATTTGGTTGTTTTTAGTATTAATATATATTTTTATTTGTGTGTGTTTATATGTCTGTCTGTCTGTTCAGTTTATGTGTACCAAGTTTGTGCAGGTACCAATGGAAGCCAGAGTGTTAGAGACCCTGGAGTGTAGGTATAGGCATTCTGAGCATTTGATGTGGAACTGGGAACCTAAACCAGGTCCTTGACAAAGCAGTAAGCTATCATAATTGTTGAACATCCCTTTGGTCTTCTGACATTATTATTATTATTATTATTATTTTTTTTTTTATTTTTATTATTATTATTTTATTTATTATTACTATTTCAGTTTGAGGTTACTTAATCCTTTACTTTCTGTAAAAATAGAAGTTCTGTAACTGGAGAGTATGTATAAGGGTTTCAAACAAGAGATTATTTTATAGTATGAAAGAAAATACCGTAAGAAGATATTTAGCATTGACACAAATTTTTTATCAGAAATCTACTCAAATATGAAATAACAGTATTATTTCATAACCAAAAGAGCAAAATATAAACTTTTGTATTAATAACTTTTCTATGTATTTGAGAACATGAGAAAGTTAGGGGAAAGAGAACAAAAATAATATAAACGTATTCCTAAACACTCAGTGTTTGCTGGTAAGCAAGCAAGCAAACTAACATCAACAACAAAGAAACAACTGCTATATGTCTCAGGAACATAGCATTATACATACAAATAAACTGGAAAGGGAATACAATAAATTTGACTACATAAAGGGAGAGAAGAGTGGATAAACAGAGTTATCTTCTCTTTGGTGGATAATACAGTTGATGATGTAGGCAGAACCCATAGGGTAGATTTTTGTATGCTTCAATAAATATTTTTGTGTTTTAGGAAACAGGTACTATGATTTTCTGCTTTGTTTTGTTGGTTCTTAAACTATGCTTTTAGAAGCATCATTGGCGCTTACTTAGATTTAAAAATCTAACTCTATTAGAAATTCATCTAACTATACTGAAACTAAATTTGATAGGGACATTTAGAAATATTTAAAGGTGAGTATAGAGAAGCTAGCGTTTGAGTGGATATCACAGACCAGAATGTTATCTAAACGTGCAGAGGATGGTATAGGCTGAAGTGACATTAAAATAACCTTACAATTTACTATGTAAATAACATGTATTCAAAACTGGGATGTTGGGAACTCTGAAGTTCCTAGGAAAAAGGTAACCTGTTTGAAAAATGAATTTTGTATAACTATACAGACATCAGAGAATATACATGGAGTTAATAAATCCATATACAAATTTAGAGCACATAGATCAAATCCAGATTAAAGCTGTCATATATTTTAATATTCAATGTAAAAATTTAGCTGTACACGTTTTCAGGTATAAGTATGAAAGTCTTTACTTTCTAGAACATTTAGAAGCAGAATATAAGTTTTACCACCAGAAGAATGGGTGAAGTTGTTGAAAACAAGGCCAAGACAGTAAATATTTCAGTGTGAGCTCATGATCAGGTGCATAAGGACTTGATTTCACTCCCCATACAAATTCAAAAATTGATAAAGAAATAGTTGATATGATAGAAAAGACACTTGAAAGGCTGATAAAGATGAAGGCAATGACAGCCAGCATATTTTGAGCCAGTAATATACTAGTTTTATAAGTATGTTTGGGAAAGTTGTGAGAATATATATCTTCTACCAAGATAAGTGGAGAACAAACATAGATTTTTTTATGAAAGTCTTTGTCTATCAACGCAGTCTAGATACATATAAACAATTCTCTGAAAAATATCTAGCATTATTAATTATGCTTGGTAAAGCTGATGTAGCATATAAAGCAATATGCTGGTATGTTCATGGTTACACACTCTGGCCATGAAGCACAGAAAAATGAGCAACAAGTACAAATGCACTGGATACTCTTACTTGTGCTTAAGTAAGTAAATCAATAATGATTTGTGTCATGGGCTTAACTGTAAGACAAATTACTAAACGGTCTTATTAATAAAAAAAAAAACAAAACCCGGAGCCAGATACTGGGGTTAAAACCGAGAGATCAGAGGAACTTCACCTTACTGACACCTCAGTCTGCAAAGAGACATACTTCCTGTATACACAAGCCTGTATGCTCTTTTGCCCTGTAATCTCACTTCCTCTCTCCACCAAGCTTTATCACTTCCTCTTTCTGCCAAACTCTGTCACTTCCTGTCTGTCTGTACAAACCTCCAGACCTTTATGGTTAGAGCTGGGAGTAAAAACTTGTGTCACCATGCCTGGCTTTCTTCCCCAGTGTGGCCTTGAACTCACAGAGATCCATCTAGACAGATCTCTGCCTCCCAACTGCTAGAATTAAAAGCATATGCTACCATTGCCTGCCTTCTGTGTTTAATATAGTGGCTGGCTTTTTCCTCTGATCCTCAGATAAGCTTTATTAGGGTGCACAATAATTTGAGGGACACAATATATCACCACACTTAGCCAGCTGGACTTCATGGTAGCATTTTATGTTTATATGAAGGCATAGTGTCAACTCTGTTCCATTAAATCTAGATGTTTGAAATGTTAATTGAAAACAGAAATTTTTTAAAAGAATCCATAAATTATTTAATTAGCATCACATGTCTTCTAAATGACATTTTTTTTGAAATTTCTACTTAAAACATATATTTAGTAAAATAATGCTACTCAAAGGATTGTTCATGTCAAGCACTATTCTCCAAGATCTTGCTATTTTAGCCCCAAGATTCAGAGAATTGTTAAAGTTACAAATTCTTTAGAAGTACTGACTAAGTTACTTTAAGTTAAAGTAAAACTTAAACATTTTGTTTCCTGAAAAGTCCTTGTGCTGCTATTGAGTTAATTCTGAATGATTTCATTTCTAACATTGTTCTCACTTATGACTCAGAGATATTTGCTTTATGCCATAATTAAGCAACAAACTGAACATCAGCTATTAAGTTCAGTTTCACTCTGCAAAGTGGTTGAGTTCCCATGACTCAGCATTAAAAGCAAGAATTAGAACAACTAATGAAGCCATTTCCTTCAGCTTCAACTGGGTGATTATATAATGGATAGTACTTATACACATACTTATAAAAATCCTATTAGTACAAAAAATCCTATTCTTTTAAAATTAATTTTCAATCAGGATATTGAAAATGATTTATTTTTTATATTTTACAATGTAACAAATTGATAGATGTTAAACAACTGACTTCAATTTGCTTTTAAAATGTTTGAAGCATTACTACCATAGAAGTCGATGGAAAAATGGTATAATTAGTTCTTACTTGGCTGGCAGAAAATTAAAATACATCTACTCTCCAAACAGCATATGAATACTAGAGCAAAATGGTCATTGATTTTGCAGTGTTGTTAGGAAGAAAACCTAATGCCTGTCTAAGCAAGAAAGTGCTTTGTTCCAATGATGACTCTACGCTTCTAGTTGTTACTCATGTGCTCAAAAAAAAGAAATCTACTGGAAGCTTCCATGTTCAGTAGATCACACAGATCTTCAAAAGCCTCCCTTACCACACCATCCCTTCGTCTCAGCAGGGAACTCTTACAGGCATTCCCTTGGAAATCTCCTGCCACACCAGCTAGAGAAGCAGGTCTTCAGTACTTCACTCTCCCTCCTCTCTTCCAAATCCAATCCTCCTGTCTCATCCCCAGAACTGCTGCATGTAAAAGAATGCAAATAGATCCAAACTTTTCACCTTACACAAAATTCAACTTCAAATGGACCAAAGACCTCAACATAAAGTCAGATATGTTTAATCTGATAGAAGAAAAAGTAGAAAATAGTCTTCAAGTCAATAGAACAAGAAAGAAATTTTTGAACAGAACAGCAATAGGACAAGAATTCATGAAAATAAATAAGTTTCTGTGAAGCAAAGGACACCATCATTGGGAAAAAGTGGCAAACTACCGACTGTCAGAAGATTTTTACCAACTACACATCTGTTAGGGGGCTAATATGCAAAATATATAAAGAACTAAAAAAAAAAACTGGACATCAAGAAAGCAAGTATCCCAATAAAAAATGGGGTATAGATCTGTAACATGAATTGCTAAACAGTCTTATTAATAAAAAACCCAGAGCCAGATATTGGGGTGAAAGCTGAAAGATCAGAGAAACAGAACAAGCCACAGCCAACCTCATCTTTGCCAACTCCTCAGCTGATTCTGTTTCCATGAATCCTCAGACTGAAAGCCTTTGAGTCCTCATCCCTAAGGGGGTCAGATGAACTGCTGCTCCTGTCTCCTCACACTTTATATACTGTTCTCCACCCAGCCATGTCACTTCAAGGGATTAAAGGTGTGTGTGCTTTCCAAGCAAAGGCATGAGATCATAAGTGCTGGAATTAAAGGTATGTTCCACCATGCCTGGCTCTGTTCCCAGTGTGGCCTTGAACTCACAGAGATCCAAATGGATCTCTTTCTCCTGAGTGATAAGATTAAGGTTGTGTGTCACTGTCTGGTCTCTATGTCTATTCTAGTGTCTGGCTCTGTCCTCTGATTCCCAGATAAGTTTCATTTCAGTGCACAATATATCACCACACAGATCTAAACAAAGAGCTCTTTAAATAGGCAACTCAAATGACTGAGAAACACTTAAAGAAATGTTCAATACTCTTAGTCATCATAAAAATGCAAATTAAAACTACTTTGAAATTTCTTACACCAATCAGAAAGGCCAAAGACAATGCTTACTGGTGGGGACATATCAATTGCTTATGGAATGCATACTTGCTTAGCCATTGTGGAAAGCAGTAGCAATTCCTCAGTAAGTCAGGGAACTCAAGATCCAGCTATACAACTCTTGGACATCTACACAAAGGATGCTATATCTTATTGCAGAAACACTTGCTCAAACATGTTCACCCTCATTCTATTCATAATTGTCAGAAATTGGAAACAACCTCAATAGAAGTTCATCAATAGAAGAATGGATAAAGAAACTGGTATTTACATGATGAAATATCACTATTATTAAAAAAAATAAAATCATAAAAATCACAGCTAAATGGATTGAATTAAAAAGAATCATCCTGAGTGGAGTAATTCAGACTCAGAAAGACAACTATGCTATGTATTCATGGAATTGTGGAGTTTATCTGCTAAGTCATTGATAAGCATACTACAATCTGTATATATAACCAAGTATGTCAGGTATAGAGTAAGGGACTGGTGCTGTGGGATGGTCTGTATGTCAAATGTGTTGCTGATTGGTCAATAAATAAATCACTGATTGGCCCGTGGCCAGGCAGGAAGTATAGGCGGGACAAGGAGGAGAATAGAGAAGGGAAGTAAAAGGCGGAGGGAGAGACACACTGCGAGCCGCCATGATGACAAGCCGCCTGGGAAGATGCCGGTAAGCCACGAGCCATGTGGCAAGGTATAGATTAATGGAAATGGATTAATTTAAGCTGTAAGAACAGTCAGCAAGAAGCCTGCCACGGCCATACAGTTTGTAACCAATATAAGTCTCTGTGTTTACTTGATTGGGTTTGAGCGGCTTGGGACTGGCGGGTGAGAGAGATTTGCCCTGACTGTGGGCCAGGCAGAAAAACTCTAGCAACAGACTGGGGTATGGGGGATGAATTTCCTAGGAAGGGGAAATAAAAAAGATGGGTATGGATAGAAGCAGGGTGGAAGGACTTGTTCCTGAGAGTCAGAGACAGGAAGGGAAGAAGCCAAGGGAAGAAATACAAGGGGGGACCATAAATATCTAAGTGTTATTTGAGGGACTGTATGAAAACCTGATACAGTAGAAGCATCCTATATATGAAGGCTATCTAAATTAAATTGCCAAATACTGGGCCAAACATAGTTCCAACTAGCCATCTCTAGTCACCAAATGAAACTTTTAATACTGGGAACAGGTTACATCTAACAGAGTTCTAATAAACCCCCAAAGGTCTCAGTCAACCTCAATCATCCCCCAGTCAACTGTGTCTGTTGGTGGCCCTTCACAGCTTAACAGTAAGGACCTATTGCAGAAGACAACAGCTATACAGCTCATGCAATGTGAAGACTTGAAACTAAGTAGTGCCTACCTAGAGTCTTCACATGTATGTACTAGTATCAATGGTACTGAGAGGTATTACTGACAGGTATTATGCACAATACCAAAGGGGAAAGTTCAATATCAACACAAACAAACCCTTTGATCTACTCTAGTGATCTATCTGTAAAGTTTGCTGTGCAATAGTGGCAAATAGCTTATGGGAATAACAAACTGAAATCTGATCTGTGTTAAAACCCACTACATGAGAAGGTACCCATTCTTCACACTGCTTGGGTGGCCAAGAAGCCGAGACCTAGAGGAAAACCAAATACTACTGTTCCACTAAAGGATCACAAGAACAACACGACTTCTAATGACATTCTGTTATACTCATTGTATGGCGTTCCTTAGCCATCACCAAAGAAGCTTTTTCTTGCAGCAGATGGTAACAAATTCAGAGATCCACAGCCAGACAATATGCAATATCTTCAAACACCTAGTCTTAAAAGCCATGTCTCCATCAAGTCCTTCCCACCAGGGATCAGGGAACTCTGTGGAAGAGGAGGCAAAGGGGATTAGGATACCAAGCAAATAAAGTCTTCTAGACGTAACAGTGCTGGTACACATACCAACGCACAGAGACTATAGCAGTATCCACAGGGCCTGGTCAGGTCTACACCAGATGGGGTCCTAGATCTGTAAGGAGATGTGGACATAATCATCCAGAAGCTATATCCAATTCATAGCCATTCACAACTGAGAAATTTGTTTTCTCCAAAGAAGTTTCAATGAGGAACAAACCACTTTTAAGGGTAGGCCCCATTCACAGTAGTAGATGGCCAATATTAAGAAAACAAAGAAACAAACAAATAAAAAAAAACAAATGCAAAACTCAGTTACAGTTTTGGAGGGTTTTTTGTCTCACATTGTTCTCACGGCATTATATTTTTTATTATGATGATGGTTATTATTATTACTGTTATCATCATCACAAGTCCTCTACATACATACATATATATATATTATGAATCTGTACATATATATATATATATATATATATATATTATGATTTATATTATGGTTTCCTGTTTTGTTTTTATGGGATTCTCCTGCATGTGAACATGTGTGTCTCTTCATCTATATGAGGTTTTTGTTGTTGTTTTTTCCTTTAGCCCTTTTTCTTGCTTGATTGTTTTGTTCTAGTATGGTTTGTTTATTTTTGTTTTATGTTATTGTATCACATTATACTTTTTTATATAGATGTCTTTTTGTTTTCTAATGAGAGATAGAGAATGTGGAACTGGCCAGGTAGAGGAAGAACTGGAAAGAACAGGGAGAGGAGGATATTGTAATCAGAATATATTTTATGAAAAAAAAAATCTACTTTCAATAAAATAAGCAAATAGATAAATAATAAAAAAAATCTAAAAATAGTTGAAAATAGCCTTACCAGGATCCAGAAAACACCTGGATAATAGAGAAAAATAAAATAGTTCTCAACTTCAAATAAAACTGTATTTTTACAAGTTGATCAGACTCCTAGCAGTGAGATCAGGGGATGTCTCTGACTCTGTTGCCTGCTTTTGGGACCCATTCCTCCTGCCTGATTGCTTCATCCAACCTTAGTGGAGGAGGGGGTGCCTGGTCTCACTGCAGCTTGATGTACCATGGCTCCCTGATATCCATGGGAGGCCGGATTTAAAGGGAAGCAGTGGAGGAGGAGTAGATGGGGGCGGGGTGAGAAGATGGGAAGGAGGGGAACCTTTGGTTAGGATTAAAAAACAACAAAATAAAATGAAAAAAATTGTAATATTATATAGTTATTCTATATACAAGTCTGCTAATTCAGAGGTTCTTTCTAAGAAATACTGATAAATGCTGATTCCCTAGGCTCCCTACTGAACAATTAATCTAGTTCTTCCATATGCTCAGAATAAAGGGGAGAATGTTGAAAGTACTTGGAAGACTTGAAGCAGACAGCTGTGTTTGTTACTAATTGCTTGAGATGCATACAGTCAACTTGGTTCATATTTAGTTGTGATTACTCACAATAAGTATCCACATTCCACCTGTGTTCCCTACCTGCTCCCCACAAGTCTGTATCCTGCATTTGTGGTTGTTAATAACCCATCAACTTCAGTCTTGGCTATGTGTGAACTGTCTACTGGTGCACAGTGGGATGTAACAAGAGCCACACCACTAAAAGACACTGATTGTCCCTCCACAGATGCTGTCAGCCTCCATACTCCCCAGTCAGATATGAGGGCTAAGCAACCCCCTCCCTGGTCATACCAAATGCTTACTGGCTTGATTTTGTGCAGGCAACCACAGCTGTTGTGAGTTTATGAAGGCAGTGGCCCCAGAATTTCTGGAAGACACTTTTATAGGTCCTCCTCACACCTCCAGCCTTTCCAAAATTTCTGTTCCTTCCACAACGATCCCTGAGCCCTTGAGAGGACGAATTATATAGATTCCCATTTTAGGGTTGAACATTCTACCAAAACTAGTTCTGTGCCATTGTACAATCTGTGAATTTCAGCATTACCATCATCCAATGCACAACAGGCAGACAGCATTATTTTTAGCATAATATTTTATTGGTTATTTGGGAATTTAACACAATGCATACCATCACCCTTTCTTCTCAGTCCTTCTCGGTCCACCACACTCGTGGCTTCAACCCTATGAAAAGATTTAAAACAAGTCCAATTTGTGTTGATCATTATGTCACTGGAGCATGGCCAAACTCCTGGTGGTCAGCCTCTTAAAGAAAAGTGAGTCCTCCCCTCAAATATTATAGTTGGATTTAAAAATACATGTCTTTCAGCTTCTACCACCACCTGTGAACATTTGTATCATATTCTTTAAAATTTAAGAGTGTTAAAATCAAAAATGATCTGATTAATATCACAACATTATGGAATTGTTTTACTTAATAAATATTCTAATAACATACAGATTTTATTTTCAAAATCTATAATACTATATTGTTTGAAAAAATTAGGCAACCTTAGCCTACTACTTATTTAAGCACAGAAAATAAATGATACAAACTTGCCTTTACGCATATTTTTATTAATTTTTGTTTATTTATGGCAGGGCCTCACTGTGGATCCCAGCTGACCTTGAACTGATCTCTTCCTGCTTCAGCCAGTGCTAGGATCACAGATATATATATTACCTGCCTACCATTAGCATCACTGTTTAGATTTGAGTAATTTGAAGCATTGTTCCTTTTTCTTAAGTTTTATTCTTTTATTCAAAATTGTGGGGTTCTTAATATAATATATTCTGTACAGTTCCCCTTCCCCTATTCTTTCCATCTTCTTACCGCTTCACTTCCTATCCAGAGTCACACCCTTTCTGCCTCACCTCAGAACACAAACAGAAATCCAAGAAACAATAACACAATACAAGAAAAGAAGATAAATTAAAAACAAATCAGACAAATAAAAAGAAAGCCTGAGCCAGGCATAGTGATGCACACCGTTAATCCCAGCATTTGGGAGGCAGAGGCATGAGGAGCTCTGTGAGTTCAAGGCCAGCCTGGTCTACAAAGCAAGTTCCAGGACAACAAGAGCTCTGTTACACAGAAAAACCCTGTATCGAAAAACCAAAACAACAACAACAAAGAAAACAACAAAAAATCAGAATATGACAAAACAATAATGAAAAAGAGTCAGAGTAAAAGCCCAAGTAACACAGACACAGAGACACACATTTACACACACACACACATACACACACATGCACACGCACACACACGAACCCCATGAAAATCCCAAACCGGAAGTCATGACACATACAAAAAGGATTTGTGGGGCAAAAATAAAGAAATTAATAATAATAGTAATAATAATAATAATAATAATAATTTAAAAAATTTCCTTCACTGCTTATGGTGGTTTGAATAAAAATGTCCTCCATCAGCTCATAGTAAATGGCATTGTTAAGAGGTATGGCCTTGTTGGAGTAGTTGTGGCTTTCTTGGAGGAAGTGAGTCATTAGGTGGCAGACTTTGAGGTCTAAAATTCTCAAGCTAGTGTGACAGTATCTTTCTGCTGCCTGTGTGTTATGATGTAAGAATTCTCAGGTCCTTCTCCAGCACCATGTCTGCCTGCATGCCACCATGTACTCTCATGCTAACAATGGACTAAACCTCTGAACTGTAACCTACCCCAATTAAATGTTTCCCTTTATAATAGTTGTTATGGTCATGGTATCTCTTCACAGCAGCACTAGAAACACTAACTTAGTCACCGACTTAAAATTACGAGAAAAAGAACCTCCAAAGATGTTATGGATTTGTTTCGTTTGGCCATCGATTGCTAGCCTTGGGGCATGACTTTAAGAGTGGTCTGTTTTCCCAGTGAGACTCCATTTGAAAAAAACAAATTTCTTCTCATTTGCAAATGGTTATCAATTGAAGATAGCTTCTCTGTGCCTGTGTCCACTTTTCCTTTCACCTTTAGGACCCTATCTAGTACAGACATGCTCAGGCCCTGTCCATGCCACCATTGTCTTTGTGAGCTCATGTGTTTATCAGTCCTGTTGTGTCTAGAAGGCCTTGAATCCTTGGTGTTCTCCATTCCGTCTGTCTTTTACATTCTTTCTGACTCTTTTTCTGCAGAATTCCCAGAACTCTAATTGGAGGAAGTTGACGGAGATACCACTTTCAGCACAGTTTCTTAAGCAGAAAAAAAATGCTGTAGATCTCATATTATTATTATTACTATTACTATTATTATTATTATTATTACTATGCTGCAGCAAGAGGCATTGGAAGAATATAAATTTAGTAACAATTCAACTTAGAATGATTAGTGCTCTTGGCAACCCATTCTCCTTTCAGTAGAGAATTCACGGTAAGTATAAGTAATTGTTTAATTCCCAGCACTACAAAATATAAACAAACAAACAAACAAAAAACCAGGAATCATTTATATCTAATAACAACACACTTGAACTAAAACTACTCAGCCTGATATTTAAACTTACATCAACTGTAAATTCATCTTATTTTATCAATTACTTTTGGAAAAGTTATGTTTATTTCCCAGAACTCATCATTACTTTGTTACTTTCCTTTTGTAATGAAATTATGGTATGAACCAATTTGTAAAGTCTTTCAATTATAAATCACAAATAGATTTTTTGTTTTGAAAACTTATCTTTGAAATTGTTGAACATTTAACTTCACTTAATATAATAGAGATGTGAAAGTATTTAGATTTTTATATGTGTTATCATCCCATGC
Organism: Peromyscus californicus insignis; assembly: GCF_007827085.1. Taxonomy (NCBI): domain Eukaryota; kingdom Metazoa; phylum Chordata; class Mammalia; order Rodentia; family Cricetidae; genus Peromyscus; species Peromyscus californicus. The sequence continues at coordinate 27,889,266 of NW_026294436.1, read as the reverse complement.
ATTAAGGAGGAAACTGTTTTTTAGAAATTTGATGTAATAACTTATCAAATTAAATCATATTAAATTGAATTTATTAATGACAAAATACTTCAAATTTTTGAGTTATTTTTCTTGAATTAAATTTCAATGAAGTGGAATCCAGTAATAAATGTATTGTTCCAGGTTCACAATCATAAGGAAAATATGAAAGTTTGGAAAAGATTGAAGAGAAATTTTAGAATATAGAATTAATTATATGTTGGTCACAGGAAGAGAAGGATATAATATTTATTTTGACTATGATGTTTATTTTATATCCATGCTTTTCATCATTAGTTAGGAATGATGAGCTTTATGTATACTTCAAGAGAGTTCTTGAAAGTGAAAGGGAGAGAAAGAAAGAAAAGAAGCGGTTAAGGCTTGAGACAGTTAATTGTTTTGTTTGGAGTGTTAGGAGCTGCCATGGGCTTTTATGATAGTATTAATGGCAAGCCTGGCCTTCTGCAGCTGTGGGGATGGCGGTCACCAGTCAGGTCTAGAAGCTGGAAATAAGGGTGAAAGACTGTAAATATGACAAGTTTCCATGCTTAATGAGCTACTATCTAAAAATTGAAACTATTATTTGGGACTAATAACAATGCACCTGAATTAAAACTACTTAGCCTGATATTTAAACTTATATCAACTGTAAATCTGTCTTATTTTATCAAATAATTTTGAAAAATTTATGTTTCTATCCCAGAACTCATCATTACTTTGTTACTTTCCTTTTGTAATTATGGTGTGAACCAATTTTCAAAGTCTTTCAATTATAAATCACAAATAGATTTTTTTTGTTTTGAAAACTTACGTTGGAAATTTTTGAACATTTAACTTCACTTAATAAATACTGAAGTAAAAGTATTTAATTTTTATATGTGTTATCATTTCATGCATTAAGGAGAAAACTGTTTTAGACTACAAGGGAAAAGTAAATGGTAATGCATTTTTTTATACATGATTTAAATTCAATGTCCTGGCCAAAACACCTTTAATCACTTTACTTATTGGACAAAAATTGATAGATAAAATTGAAATCCAACGTTCAATCTGAGGTAGATTGAGACTATAAGAATACTACAGTATTTAAAAAAGTAAATGCTGGAGCAATCTTCTTTATCAAGTAAGATTACTTTTAATAGTGAGCCTGTTGGCTGCGTCATGAGTGTCCCCCACCCCAAGACCCAAACTTTCCAGCTAAGGCTATTTAACTGGCCTTTGATAAGCATTATGACCATAACTGGAAAGAGCCCAGGCAGGTCTCTGTAATCCCGAAGACATTCATCTGTTTCTTCTGACATTGTAGGACCAATTAAAAGACTGAAAATTAGATACACCCTTATTGAATAGACAGTGAGAGTCCATTTGCTTGTGGCAAGGCTTCTGGAGGGACTATCAACTAATATAACACATATAATATATATACTGAGATCTTGTGATTTAAGAAAGAAGACTAAATGGGAAATGAAACTTGAAAGAGGACAACCCGTAGAAACAAGGTATTAGTGAATACTGCAAAAAGGCCTTTAAGAAACATGCTCAAAAAAAGCATTCATGTCAGCATACCCAGAGTCATTGTTCAGGTGGAGCATGAGAGAAGAGGGAAAACCTTTTCTTTAAGTTCTTTCCTAGCTGGCTTTATGAAAAAAAATATATATAGAATGCTTAAAATACTTCAGATAAAGATATAAAGAGGAGGGAGCAAGTGAAGTGTAGTAGAACACACAAGTGTATCCATTGTCTTCAGCAACAAAGGAAAACTCACACCAAATGGCCCATGCATCTATGTCCAGGAGAAAGCAGTAGTAGACATTAAACAATGTTCATTTCTGAAGCCATATCGCCCATGGTTATAGGAAAAGCCCCCTTTGCGGGGTGGCTACCCACCAACCCCACAGTTCCCCAGAGTTTTCTTGAGTGAGAGCAGCAGGAAATATTAGATAGAAGGATTTAGATTGTGAAGATAAACAGATAGAAAATACAGGATAACTTTGAAGGGGGCCTGGAACCTATTCCAACGGGCCCTGACTGTCTCTGCCCTAAGGTATTTATAGAAACGACGAGGGGTAGAGCAAAAGAACCTCCCCGAGTACAGCCAAGTGCAGACCATCTCAGACACCTGCACTCAGACCCATGGTCCAATCATCCTCTCTATGCAGACCTGCTGGGTAAAACCACTAGGAACCTGAAAATGGGCTCCCACACCCCTTAAGTTTATAAGCATGATGGCTGACTGCAGAAATATTTGCAACCAAAGTATCATTTCTCATGCCGTTGCACACAATTCTGGCAAGAGGAAGTGGTTCAAAGAAAATTGACCTCATGGGAAATAGTTTTGCTTCTCATTGGGTGCATCTTTCCTATACAGAAAGAAAAAAAAAAAAACTTACAACTTTTTTTTTTCGATAAAGTGAGAGGTGTAAGACATGTGTGGTTATCACAGGGTTCTGTACTTGTGCCCACTCCACGTTACCTGACTTTTTGGATAGTCTGTAGAGTAGTAAACATATTGACTCACAGAAACATTATTATTTTTAGACTCATTGATTCAGGAGAAAAATAAACACATGAGGTCAAATTAAGCAAATATTTACAGAAGCAAGGACTGAGAAGTTAACTTCAAATCCACTAAAGAAAGAAAGAAGAGTGAAGAATGAACATAATAAAGAAAATAATCACAGAAGAAAGGTTATAGCAACAAGAATTGATTTTTAAAATATAATATTGATACATTAATACGATATTTGAGTCTGAAACAATACCTGCTGCACAAATTTGAACTAATGATTGGTCATGTAAATTTGGCTATGAACCCATGGCAGGCAAGGCCATAGGCCCTGTGGAAGAACTTACAACTATTATTAGGCAAAATGGGCATAATGATAAACTGAATTCTAATGTATTAGCTTCATACCCATAGATCAATACAGCTCTTCTACTTCATCAGAGAAGCTTCCCTGTGTAGGAGATAACTGTTAATTAATACAGACTTATTACTATATGGAAAATAGAAACTGTAGAGTGTTCAGACCTAAACTGGATATAAATATCATACCCTTCACATCAAACTCAGGGATCATTTCAGAAGATGAGTAGATTATAAGTGACAGATGTAGTAGGTGACTGCTTCAAAACACTTTTCCAAGTGTATCAGTGTCCTTTCACACATAGACTCACTGAAGCTGTGACTACATGCACAAGATCAAGCCAGCTATGGGATGTCTTTCTGTACACTGTGAATGTGTTGTGCTCATTGGGTGATAAATAAAGCTGTTTGGCCAATGGTGAGGCATAATAAGGTTAGGCAGCACATTCATACTGAAGACAAAGACAAAGAAGGGTGGAGTGAAGAGAGATGCCAGCATACCACTCAAGAAGCAACCAGATGCCAGCAGACTGGTAATGCCACATCCATGTGTATAGATTAATAGAAATGGGCTAATTTAACATGAAAGAGCTAGCTAGCAAGAAGCCTGAGCCATAGGCCATACAGTTGTTAATTAATATAAGCCAATGTGTGTTTACTTGGGAGTGAGTAGCTGCAAAACCAGGCGGGACACAGGAAAACTTCTATCTACAGTCCCCAGACTAATAAGCAATTGGCCCTGCCTCACAAGATTTGGAAAGCATTTGTCAGGATGACAACAGAGGCTGGCTCCTGACTACCACATGGACTTGCAATCCCCAATACACACAAATTGAAATATATGCACACATTCACATGAACATAAAAATAAAATAAATATGAAAATTACCAAAGAAAGGAATGCATGCTGTGTCTGCTGGTTTGAGGGAAGATCATGAGAGAGTCTGATATCTTGTTGCGTGTGTGTGTGTGTGTGTGTGTGTGTGTGTGTGTGTGTGTGTGTACAGTATTAGGGAGTAATTTAGATAGCAAATATTTTCAGCCTTTAAGTATTAATTCTCTTCATTTCTCAAATTTAATAGCCTCTTATAAAAGATATATACACTTATCTGAATATATATATATATATATATATATATATATATATATATATACTTATGTACACAAGTTATTGCTTGATCCTACACAAATTAAAAATAGAAATGACATGCAATTTTTTAACCCAGTATAATATTTGACAGGATTCACTTTTCTAGAGAAAATAGGCAGGGAGAGTTACAATGTGTTCATTTATAGTTAAGAAACTGAATGGCAGATGCTAAGGTAAATGGAGCACATCAAGAATCTGGAAATTTTGACAAACAGTAAGCACAATGCTTCTAAAATATTGCCTCTTAGCAAGTTTTTAATTTGAAAAGTTTTAATTTGTCATTCTCCATCTAGGCTAGTTTAAAGGATTGCAATTGAAATTGCAGCTCTAAAGTATCAATGGCAGTTAAAATTTTCTGGGGACACATGATTTAAGAAATGGTTCAATAATAAATACTGATGGCAAGTATTGTAAATTGGGAAAGGTACTAAATCTTGCCAAAATAGTCACTAAGAAGGGAAACAAAAAGCCTTTAGTGTTTAGCCATCACTGCAAGTCCTGAAGCCAAGACAAGCCTGGCTCTCATCCCAGGTGAACATAAATGGAATTGAAGGAGTTACACGCATAGGTGACTGCTCGCTAGTGGGCTTGCATGCAATATTAATCACATGAGAAAATGTAAAATTGTTCCTACTGGGATACAAAATTATTCCAACCAATATGTGCATTCTCTAAAAGTGTGAATTATAATGAAAAAATTGAAGAAGTTAGGCTCATTCTCTGAGGAAGTAGAATCATTCTCAACTGAAGTTTCAAATTCAGCAGGGATACCATAGTTCCAATGGACTACCTATATTTGAAAAGACAGTGACAAACTGGATTAAATGTTTTTGAAATGTCCATTCACACTTTCACGGTTTGCAAATCAAGCTAACCATATCACTTTACTAAAATATTTTTAATTTACTAAATCTGTTTTTTCACACTGTGCCTTTTTTGTCACAGACTTCAAAGCATTAATTGATTTTATGGTAGTAAAATTTGAGAATCACATGAAACGGACATCTTATGAAGTGATCTCTTCATTGTGGGTCTCATAAATTACTCGAAATGAGTTCAACATTTCAAATATATTTTAAAATTTATTTGGAAATTAGAGATGTTCTAATGAAAGTCTTAAATGCAGAAATAAATCAACATTTTGCTTTGCCTCCTATTATACTTATGATTACAAATAAGGCAAGTAGTAAGTCATAATTAACACTATTTGAATTAAATTAATTATTAAAAATAGTATTAAATACTTGCTTGGGTCAAACATTCATGGTCAGACAAAGACAAATCGCTACTTATCAAATTACTGATAACAATAAATGAGAAGGAAGTTGGTCATACACATTATAAATTTTTAAGATTTATTTGTTTATTATGTGTACGGTGTTCTACCTGCATGTATGCTCGTACCAGAAGAAGGCACCAGATCTCATCACAGATGGTTCTGAGCTACCATGTGGTTGCTGGGAATTGAAATCAGGACCTCTAAGATAGGGCAAAACAACGTGCATCAGACATCTACAAAATATATTGTAAACAAAAAGTGGGAAGCTCAGAAAGTTATCTCACATTCTAGCTGAGCAATAAGTGGAACCAAGTGATAAAACAAATTAATTCACAGAGATATTCCTCCTGTTTGGAATTCATGTGATAGTATGTTTTGATGCTATTTCACATTTGGGAAAATATATTTTAATTGATTAGAGTCATGTTATCTATTGAATTGCCAATAAAAACAAGTCTAGGAACCATTATAGAATCAGACTTAACTTGTGGGTTATATGTTTAGTTTCTCAAATAATGATACTTAAAAATTATTTTACTTATTAAGCTACCTATCCTAGATATATGTTTATACTTAGTTCATATCAATGAGTAACATACGCTTTCCAATAATCCTAGCTCATTTCTGTTTTTTCCCTTTGTTGAAACATAATGATGTGTTTCATGGTGAAGGGTAAATGATAATCTTGGCTGTATTTGAAACCTATTTGGGGAAAAAGAGCTTTTTTTGAATAAAACTGTTAGTCATGTGGGAAATTCATTTTACACACAATGTGAAGAAAATGGAATAGTTGAAGGAAAGAGCTTCATATCTTTTATGATATGCTTATTTTAAAATAAATCTTAATAGTAGTAAGAGAAAATGTCATCTCATTTGCTTCAATTTATAATATTCAAAATCTCCTCTATCTCAATCTTTCACTTCATATAATTTTATCTTGCTCCCCCTCTCTTATTTTCTCTCTCGTATTTGATTATCCAAAACTATACTGTCCACTCTCCAAGCCTTTGTAGTTCTATGGTTGATTTTAGTTCCATGCCAATATGAGTTAAGGAGGTATTAAATTATCTCAATTTATTTTGAATTTGATAATATTCACTTTGTGCTAAAGAGTATGTGCAATGTAGAAAATTTTCACCTTAATAATGAAAAGAATATTTGTTTTATAATTGTTGTATAGAATATTGTGTAGTTTTATTCTCATCAAGTCTAGGGTAGACTTCATGAAGACTTTACTAAATGCTTGTTTGGAAGTCCCATCTGAACTTGAGAGTACAGTATCGAAGTTAACTGCTGTTATTGTGTCAGAATCTCTGTATACTTTAAAGCCACTAATAGTTTTTTTTAAAGACATTTGTAATTTTCAATGTTATAAGCCAGGATCTAAGAAATATAATACCAATGCATATCCAAACTCAGTATATAACAAAAAATAGTTTTCTTTTTTTTAAGACAGGGAAATCAATGGAAGAAAGACTGAAAGAACTATTTATAGACTCAATCTAACAAGAGTAAATAAAGTTTTGTACCCTCTGTTGTTGAAAGGAATCTACACTTGCAAGTTAATGGCTAAGCATGTGGACACTGTTCATGATTTGTGTTCCTGGTTGATCTGATTTCCAGCCCATACACCCTTGGAGATATACAAGTTTAAGTCTGACAAACACTAATTAAAGTAAGGAATTCAAGAGGTGATTGATATCAGAAATACAGGAAATGAGAAAAGGGAAGAATAGAAGAGAAATGCAGACATCATAATTCTTGGAAATATGGCTAACATTCTGCAGAGTGGGGTAAAAATAAGCTCCACAATGATTGGCTGCTTTTTTAGGTATACATTAATCATGATGGTGGAGTTGAGATATAAAACAATTTTTTATTAGGCTGTTAATCCACTATCTTCTCAAATCACCAACTCTATGATTAAAGCACAACTTGATTAAGTTCTGGTTTCTTTCCAATAGCATTAATGGTGAGCTGTAGCACAGCCCTCTTGTTGAAGTTACAATACCAATACTGTGTGAGAACACATTAGAAAATAATCCTTTGAGCCATTTCCTAATGAAAATTGGCACAGATATTCTCAATAAAAATACTTGTAGTTGAACATAAGGACACATTAAGAAGATCGCAAATCAGAATCAATTTAATTTTTATGCATCATGATAAATGTTAAACAACACATTAATAATATAAAAGCACAGTAGTCACATGATCATCTCAATAGATTAAAAAAAACCTCCAACAGAATAAAGTATTGACACACAGTAGATATGTGAACCAATGTAATGGAAGAGAGTACCCAGAAATAAACCTGCAGAGATACATACACCTAATTTTATAAATGGATAGCAGAACATAATTAAAAGGCTGAATTTAATTAATGTTTATGTGAAAACTGAATAGCAACACATAGAGCAATGAAACCACACTGATATTTCTCACCTTCATGAAAATCTAATCAAAATTATTGAAATACCTATTAACGTATTAGTAAGACCAGAAACTGTGAAATCCTTACAGTCAAAAATATAAACAGGTAGGTTATAGACAAAGACTTTCTGAAAACTGTATAGGAAATAAGCTCAATAATTGTCTAATAATATTATATTAAATTGAAAATCTGTGCAAAGTATAGAAAACATTGGTGGCATGAAGAGACATCCTGAACAGCAGAAAACAAAACAAAAACATTGGTAAAATATACTTCTGACAGGGAATTAATGTCCAGTGTATATAATGAACTGCAAAATTAAACCTTCAAACTTCAAATTACCCAAATTAATATAAGTCCTTAAAGAACTGGGTAAAAGATTCTAAAAAGAAGAAATATAAGTGACCATTTAAAAATATGGACAAAGGCTAAACAATTCAAATGCCTTTATCCACTAGGCCATCTCACTGATGCCCAAGTTGATTTTTAAAAACAAATTTATGGCCGGGCAGTGGTGGCGCATGCCTTTAATCCCAGCACTCGGGAGGCAGAGCCAGGCAGATCTCTGTGAGTTCGAGGCCAGCCTGGTCTCCAAAGCGAGTTCCATGAAAGGCGCAAAGCTACACAGAGAAACCCTGTCTCGAAAAACCAAAAAAAAAAAAAAAAAAAAAAAAAAAAAAAAAACAAATTTATTAGCTTTAGGAATAAATTGTATATATTAAAAATATAAAGTAAGATGAGGATAATAAAACATTAACATTAAGATTTCTAATCTGGCCGGGCGGTGGTGGCGCACGCCTTTAATCCCAGCACTCGGGAGGCAGAGCCAGGCAGATCTCTGTGAGTTCGAGGCCAGCCTGGGCTACCAAGTGAGTTCCAGGAGAGGTGCAAAGCTACACAGAGAGACCCTGTCTCGAAAAACCAAAAAAAAAAAAAAAAAAAGATTTCTAATCTGATAATTAAGAATAATGGCTAATTTACATCATTATTTTTTAAGTGATTCCTAAATAAATATTACCAGAAGGGAGATGAATGAAATTTTACACAGATTATTTTATTGAAAAGAACCAATGTGTAGCGGCTCTTGGAGTGAGAACATGCATAGTTTATCTGAGGAACAGGAAGAAGGGCAATGCTACTAGAAGAGTACGTTGGGGGATTCAAGGCAGAGATGTAACACTTGCCAAATTAATAATACATACTTCCTTAGCACACTAAAATTCCAGACCCTGGATTAATAACTTGCAGTTTGCTAGCTTGCTTAACCATTCCAGACTATTGCATTACATCCTTGTAGAAGGCATGAAACATTTTTTTCCAAATGTAGACCAAAACTACTACTGATAAAGTATGTCTATGAAATCTATAATTTCAAAACATTCACACATATACACCAAAAATGAGAGAGGGAGACAAAGTAAACAAAAGTAAGATTATACTCTTAAATTTCTATGTGAAATTTCATAAATTGAGTGCCAGTTGATTTATATTCTTGATATTGAGACAATTAGAATCTGAAAGCACTAAGAACTTTGTGTAAGCCTTTATTTAAATGTTTTTGTTTCCCTATGGTTGAGTTGATTTAAATAGCATCTAACTGGTAATTGATTTTCAATTGCTTACTATAAGTCAATTATTTAAATTTTAATGAAATAACTTTCAACAAACCACATATATAACCTAGTTAAATTAATGGCTTATGCTTTGTTGGATTGATACTATGAAATATTTATGCATGTTATATCTTTTATTTTATTATTCTTAAAATCCTTAATTTCGATGTGAATTTCCCAACTTTTTATTGAATATGCCTTTGCAACTTACCCCAGATACCACACTTTTATTGCTATGGAAATTCTGTATATTTTGAGAACTGATTATTTTTCCCAATGAATGCTTGATTTATTTACACTTTAAAGTGTGTTTTTTCTTTATATGAAATGATTTATTCATTGTCCATTTGTAAAACACTTCCATAAATGTTAAATTGAACTTCTTAATAAAGCTTTCCTTGATGTTAAAAAAAAAAAAAAAAATCCTTCCAGGATGTTAGAGTCATAAAACTACTTAATTTTATACAATTAATTTTCATTAGGGACTCTTAACTTATATTTGCATTACCTTTTAAAATATACTAGAAAGGCATCCATCATGCAAAACCAAACTCATAATATAGTACTCAATAACAAACTGTATATTGCCCATGTATAGGAATAGTATAAAGCAATAGTTATTATAATTTATACTACATCATTATAACCATAATTCTTTGTATCATATAACCAGTAACTTTATGAGTAACTAAAATAGTATCATGGTTTCTATCTTGTTTATCCCTTAAATTATTAAAAATATTTTAAGATCATTTACAGATGAATTAAAATGTACACATTCTAAAATGAAATCTTACTATAAATGGAAACAAAACATGGCATATAATGACTCATACACATGGATATCAAGCCATCCTATCACCAGTTACATATATGTCAAGTGCCTGTTATTAAGATAAAGTTGACTTAATATGAACAGAGACTCAACCAACATTCGTCAAGAATTTTTTAAATAACTTTCATTTTTAGAAAAGTTTTAGGTTCTCAACAAACCGACAAAATGTGAATGAAAACAATCAAAAGAACCCTGGCTGTCCTTCTAGCACATTGGGGTTAGCATCCGTAGCATATAACTGTTGCAGAGGAAGAACTACACTGGAACAGCAAAATCAGTCAGGTCTATTTATTAAAGGGGTCACTACAAGAATTATATTCCAAGTGTATAATAATAATAACATAGAAGTTATAAATTAATTGGTAAGATGGACAACAGTCAAGCATATCCAGATAATAAGATGCAGAATGTGGGATTATCATGAGTGTTGATTGGCAGGAAATTATCTCTAGTTTAATAACAAAGCAAATAGGTAACACTACAAATCAGAGGAGCAAAGAGATCTAGCATCTATCCTGAAGGAATTGTAAGGTGTGGAGAACTCCCCACAACCCACTGGGGAGTGACTTGAGCACCACTTTAGATAGACAACTTCAGACTATTCAACATTGTATTTTCTGTAACGGTTTAAAGAGAAAATAAAGGGAAAGTCTGTAAAAGTTGCCTAAAGCAGTAAAAGATGCCAGAAAGTGCCTCTCTCTTTGGGGATAGCTAACTTTTACAACCACAGTCCTGAAGAACAGCACAAAGGCAAATCAGAATTTGTGACAATCTCAATAGGACTGACAATTATAAGGCCAGTGACCTCATAGAATTCCCCAGAATTGAGAAGTATTTGGAACCCAGGTGCCAAAAAAGCACCTAGAGGCATGACCAATATATAACACACAACCCAAAAAGGGTAGCACACTGGCAAAGCAACATTTGTACTCCACCTTAAAAAAGACAATGTAAGTTTGTAGTGACAGGTGCTTGAGATCTGGGAAGATCTGCCAAAGAAAGCAAGCTATAACCATTAATCATACAGCACTGTACTCAGTTTCTCAATCAAATTCTATCTGCTTCACAAGCAAATGTATTTTATTTCATATCAAAAGCATGACATACAACACATATATGAATATAAATGTAATATAAGAATGATATCTGAGCAGTGGTTAAAATATTCTCACCCCTCACTAAAAAAAGACTCGTTTTGCAGATGACAGAAACCATAACAGAAATCCACAATTGATCAAAATATGGGGGTATTCTGATGGTTGGATTCCCAAACCATATTGTTATATCTAAAAGCACAAACCATACACCTAATGCTAAAGGAACATCATGGAAGAGAGGACAAAAATAATATGAGTCAGAGAACCAGGAAATCCACTGATACTGTGCTTTAGATACAACAAAAAAGCTATACTTATGACATATCAGCAATATAGCTGCCAAAACAAAACCTGAACAATGACACTAAATGACTCTGTGTGTGTGTGTGTGTGTCACATTAATAATTAAATAAAAAGAGGATTTGTATTTGTATTTCAAACAGAGTTGGTGGGGCAGGAGAGGGGTTGCAAGTGGGAGAGAAAGATGATGAAAATATGCAAGTGTATTTTAATTAAAAATGAAAATGTAAGGCCAAATAGAAGAATGTATGTAGCTCAGGCAGAATGAATTATAAGGGCTAATACATGATGTTTAAAGACAAAATATAGAGATCACAGTTATTAAGATGGAAAGGGGTAACTTTTATGCGTATGTCAAAAGAAAAATGATGTTTTAGAATTACCAGTCTACATAGATTCAAGAGGAATTTTTTAGAAGAAATAATTGTTGAAAACTTGACACTAGCCATAGTTATTCTTTTCCATGCACTTTGATTTTCATTAATTTTCACTCATATTTTGTCATTTTTAAAAAGTGTTATTCATGGGACAATCATGATTGATAAAGTAAGTCCTATCAATTCTCTGCTTTCTGTGTTTTTTGCTTTACAAATAGTGTTACAATGTAACTATTGTACATTACATGCTATTTGCTGGTGGTATGTTTTTTTCCTGTAATTGTGTTGAAAGCATTATATAATAAATATGTCCCCTCCTGGTTTCAGGCCACATCAGTAGCTACTAGGCAAGGAATAGCAATATTTCCAGTCATGTAATAATGGATTACCTCTCACGGCACAAGCACCACTGAGTAGTGATGACTGAAATCTAGTTATGAACACTGATGGTCATGTACATTCTGCCCATATGGCTCCACATTTTTTTGTGCCTAAAGTGTCTGTTTGTATTTATTAGTAATGATTAAAGCTGATTTTCTTAGTCTGACCACCTGTAATTCCCCCATGCCTGCTATCAAGGAAATATCTTCTAATGCACAGGGAAACTTTGGCAACAAAGGTACCTGAAGGCCATCATTGCAAGTGTTTTGTGTGTGTGTTTAAGTTACTCAAAACACAATGTGAGGAAAGATTGCTGGATGGCTTTGGAATTTTGTCCTCTATACATAATAGGCTTATTAATTTGATAGTAATTTGATAGATTTAGGGGGGCAACTGAAAAGTTTTTTTTTAATAATAGCATACATTCACTGTGTAAGTGGCTTTCATTGTGACATTTCTTACAGTCATATAACTTACTTTGATCTGTGCCTTGCTGCCATATTGCCCACCAGCTTCCACTTATCTCCTTCAATAGTCTTTACTATTATTCTTCAGTTTTCTGTCTGTTTCCCATTTAAATTTCATGGATGAGAGGAAATGTATGACAGTTGTCATTCTGAATTCATCTCATTTTGCATAAAACCATGTTGTCCAACTCAATATAAATTATATTACTTAAATTTCATAATTCAAATAAAGATTTATGTACGGTAATTTTCTTCATCTATTCACTGATGAATACCTAGGTAATTTTTATAACTTGGCCTTTGTAAATAATATCATAGTGACATGGTAGTAAGGTATTCTCTCAATATGCTTAGCCATTCAGATATACTCAGGATGGAATGGTATAATTGAGTCATCCAGTAGTTGCACTTCAAGTTTGATTGAGGAACTTCTAAACTGATTTCCATAATGTTATAAATTTACATTTCTAACATCTGTGGATAACAGTTCTTCTAAAGATTCACATGCACACACACACACACAAACACATACACAAACTCACATACACATACACTAACTCATGCATAAATTCACGCACACACGCACACATGCACACACACACAAAACCTTTCACCAGCATTTGTTATTGTCTTGATAACAGCCATTCTTATGAAGATAAGATCCAATCACAATGCAGTTCTGATCTGATTTCAGCTGATAGTGCAATATTAAGATGTTGACCATTTTAACATATGTTTATAGGCCATTTGCTGTTTTTCATACGAAAAGTAAATATTCTGTTCATTTTTCCATTTCTTTATTATGTGATTTGTTCTTTGGTTATTTTTTGGAATATACAAATTTTTGAAATTAATCCACTCTCAAATCAAGAGCAGACAAAGATTCTTTTTCATTCAATAGTCTGTACCTTCACTTGAGACCTGCTGCTTCTGCAGAAGCTTTTCAGTTTGATGTAATCATATTTGTCAATTCTTACTATTATTTCCTGAATTACAGGTATTCTATTCAGAAAGTGGTTACTTCTGCCTAGATCTTGATGTGTTTCTTCTATTCTATTTTTGTGCTTGAAAGAGAAGGCCTTGCGGTAGGCCTTCAATACATTTTGAGTAGATTTTTTTTATGGTTTGAGAAATAGAGACTTTAGTCCCCTGTATAAGAACACAGATTTCACAGCACCTCATTAAAGGGGCTGTCTTCATTTCAGTGCATGCATTTGCACATTTGCAGAGAATCATATGGCTGTAACTTCTTTGTTCTTTTGATGTACACACCTGCTTCTATGACACGACCATGGAGCTTTCCTCTCTGTTCTGTAGCTTAGTATCTAGAACTCTGATTCTTCCATACTTTGGCTCAGTATTTCTTTGGTTATTTGGTTATTTTGTATCTCTTTTGTGTTTCTAAATAGTTTTTTGATTATTTTTTGTGAATAATGTAAATTACTTTCATTTACACTGTCTTTTGTGCAATCTCTTTACCACGAATGCAAAGCAACAGTTAATCTACTGTACCTAACAGTGCTTGACATTATATCATATGGACAATTGCCTTTGACAAACTTTTCTTTAGGTCCAAGCTTTTTGCAATAGTCTTCTCTTAGTGACCCAGAGAGGAATTTGTATGAGCATTAACTTCCTATTCGCTAATTCCCAGCCTGAAGATAATATTATGAGACTTTAATCTCTGATGTCGTTTAGGAGACAATTGTATTCAAGGCTAGACTACAGCACTAGAACACGAGTTAAAAGATACAAATGTGAGAGGGGTTCAAAATATATTAGAAACCATTTACATAATATTTTGCTACGTGTTCTTCAGGGAAACTAATTCTTCTCCCCTGTACTAACAATCATTTGTTTTCAGAAGCTTTATTTTACAGTTTATTACTCCACCACCATATGATTCTGCGTCATGTAGAACATATTTTCTTACAGTTGAAAATTTATCTTTTATTACTTACTATTTTTATGTTTTGAGTATGAATTTCTTCCCTTATTGTGGTGAATTTCAGAAGTCATTTTTGCAGGGTTTATTTGTGAAACGTCTGTGCAGTGTTACACCTTAAGATGCTCAGTATAAGTAGTGGTGTGGAGAATATTTCATACCCCAGTCACCTTCCAAGAGTTTCTAGAGCTTGTAAGTTCTAGTTTTATAATTGTACGTAATATGGATAATTCATGAATATTTTTTATGCATAGAAAGTTCAAGTCATTTAAATATTATTGAAATTAGACCACTATGGGGACCACACTGGCCAGCTTTTTCTGTTATTCACAAAAGCATTAAACAACATGAGTTTCTGTATTTCTTAATCAATAGTGAGTGAGTGTGTGTGTGTGTGTGTGTGTGTGTGGTGTGTGTGTGTGTTTCTTTTATTATTTACATGTCTGTGTATTTTCAGATGGCCATTGAGGCCAGAAAAGTTCATCAAATCCCTTGAAGCTGAAATTTTAGGCATCCATGACCGGCTAGTCATGTGTACTTGGAACTACTGCCGATCAGTTCCTCCAAAAGAAGGAGGGTTTTATAATGATGAGCTACCTCTCTATTCCTTTAACAATATACAAAATATACCTGGCATTTACAACCTTTTCATAAAGGAACAATACGAGTAGTAACAATAAGACAAAATGCCAGGTATGGAAAGAATACTCCTTGCAGATCTCCAAGGATGCACTATGATGCCTATCAGTCACATCAAGGTCCAGCATGGCATGATAACCCTAAAGGTAAAATATTGACGTACACACACAAGCAGTAAATAGTCCCTCAACTCATACTCACAGCCTAACTAACTACCCAGTGACCATGAATATCATGGCTATTGGAGAAGAATCTACAACCACTAATTAACTAGACCAGCACAATCCCTAACAACAATCTATAAACATCTGTTCTTATATACACAGGTAAGTTAGATTTCACTGCTCATCAGAGAAACATGCAGCAGATGGAGACCACTACAGTTAGCCACAGTCAATCAAATTGCATTGTTGTGGATCCAAGACATAATATAAACATACAAATATATGGATATATATATGTGTGTGTGTGTGTGTGTGTATACATACAAAACAAAACCACACCTAAGGTTCAGGGAGCATTGCAGAAAGATTATAAGAGCCAGGGGATCAGGAAGTTTGCTGTGAGATTATGTTTCTTAGTAATATCATAAACTATGCCCATAAACTCTCATCAATATGACTGTGAGCTGACTAAAGATGACACCATCGAATATGCTCAACTGAACACAGAAAATTCCAAAAGACTTCAACCCTACCCAAAGAACTATAGGCAACTGAGGAAAGCTGGGAATGGAAGAGGTGACATTCCCCAGGGAAGAGCTCACCAATTTCTTGTCCAGTGATAAAAGTTCAGCCCTGAAAATATGCATGTAGGTAACACTAGACTTATATGCATGCAATAACAATTAGTTTAAAAAAGAGGGAATGAATTTGAAGGAGAGTGGGAGAGGAATATGAGAGAGATTGAAGATAAGAAATAAAAGGAAGAAATGTGATTAAATTAGTTTCTAGAAAATTAAAATAAAATTTTCTAGATGCTGTTGTTCTTTAAACTCTTTACCCATTCCTCCTGGAAATAAAAAGAACAAATCTTTATGGCATATATAAGTAGACAGATTATGGAGTACTTAAGGTTTGTTATTTTATATTTGTTATTTTATTAATACAAATTTTCCTGATGACTAAAACAAGAAACAAATTATGAGTAATTTCAGCTTAAGGTTTATTTTATTTAGTTTGCCTTTCTTTGAAATATTGTAAATAGGAAGAAGACCTGAACAAAAAAGGTGTCCTTATGCACTGATTCAATGATTTTTTTCAATCTAACGTTTATTGAGTATATGGCCTGCCCTTTCTCAGCAAACAACTTCAACTTGAACCAGATCAACAGACATATCATAACTCTAATCTTTAAAATGAATAGATCACAATTGTCATGAACAGATCACAATTATCATTTCCAGAATGTCCAAAAGTTTAGGGTACTTAAATCAGATGTCTTATGAGATAGTCAACTCCTTTTAGTAATAGACTAGGCTGCACATGACCAGAAGTTGTGACACTAGCCTAAATAATTCATTAGCTTTTCTTTGCATTAGATATGGTCATGAATGCTTAATGTCTGTCTTGAAAGATCTACAGTCATTTCCTATTAGTAGAACTGCTCTCTAAAGAGTAATTAATATGGATTTTAGTGATAGAGATTTTACCCTTCCTTTATCAGATTCTAAACAACAAATATATTTGATTTTGATTATTTAGAAGAAAAATGAAATGTTTTCATTTAAGATGATAATGAAAACAGATAAAAATGTGAAAATAGAAATCTAAATTTGGAAAAGGTATTTATAATACTCAAAATGCATCATGTTTGACAAGAATGAGTCGAGCAGATTTTGGAGCACAGTAAGCACAGTGGAATAAGTAGATAGTATGAGAAAGGAAGTCTTCAATTAGAGAAAATGTGAGAAATTTAGGTTTCTATGAGATTCATTTGAATATTTCACAGTGAATTAAAATATAGATTAATCACCCATATAGTTATAACAATGCAAAACAAAACCACTCAGGTGTTGCTGGTTCAAGTTGCACAGCTGTTTCAGAGGATATTTGGAATCTATAAAATTTATAAAAATTGGAAGTGAGCATTGTAAGTTCTAATTCTTAGGGAATGTCATGGCTATATGCTTGTAAATGTCCCTTCCTTCTTGCAGAAAACTGCTCATTTATTTTGGAAACCCATTACCCTCTAAAAATCATATTGTAATCTCTTAGAAAATCAGGCTTTCCCCTTGAATTAATTTTTTTTCATAAACTGACATTTTACTGTGTTGTTTAAAACAGAAAATCATTACAAAATCTTCATGACCAGGAATTTCATTGATGGTTTTCCCTGAACTAATTCGTAAGACTAAGTTGACTAATAATTACAAAGCCATGGAAAACCAAAACTGTGAGAATTTCAACATGAACTTCTCAAGTTAGGATTAGCTTCAAAGATTGTGATGATTCAGTATAGAGACGAAATCTGCCATGAATGGAATAAGAACCTTGGGCACCTGGACCTTGGACTTCAGGAGCCTCACCTATATACTTATTCTTCTGTTGCATCATGCCATTTTCTTTATATAAAACAATATGTAATTCTGGATAGGCCTTTGAATATTTACAAGTGGCAAGACAATAAATTGAGGGAGGAAACAAAATAAAGTATCAAAATAAAGAAGTACATTTTCTTTTAAAATTAAAAGACAAATATATAACAAAACCAAAATCAAGAGATTGAGTCATACAGATAAATAACAACCCAGCCACAAACCTTTCTAACTACAAGAATCTTGTTCATGAAAGATAATCTAGCATGATACTAGCACAAAACTTGTAAGAGTAGCCAACCAATATCGGATTTGAGTTAAGGCCCACTCCAGGAGATTAAACCCATACCTGAAACTAGATAGTCCATTGACCTAGGAAAAAACCAAATACCACTGTTCTGACAAAGGAACAAAACAATAAAATGAGTCCTAAAACTGCTCTGCTATACTTACAGATCCATGCCTTGTTCACCCATCACCAGAGAAGCTTCATCCTGCAACAAATAGGAACAAATACAGAGAAACACAGGCAGACAATATGTACAGAGTGAGAGACCTTGAAACACTTCACCATAGAAGGGATGTCTCCAAAAAGTCATTCCCTTAGAGATCAGGGAACATGCAAAAGAGGAGACAGAACAAATGTAGAATCATATGGGATGGAGGACACCAAGGAGTCAAGGTCTAGAAACAACAGGGCTGGCATACATATGAAGTCATAAATATTTTGGCCTTATGCACAGGGTCTGTAAGGATTTGCATTATATGAGGTCACAGAGATGAAAGGAAAAGTGAACCAATACCCTCAGCCCTCTCACCCAGAAGCTGCCTCCAATTGATAGCCACTTGCAATTACAAAAGAAAAAATAATTTTCTTCAAGGGCATCTCACTGGGTAAACAAATCATGATTTAGGCTAAGCCTCATGGCCAGCAGTAGACGCCCAACACAAAATTAACTTAATGGCATCTTTGGAAATTATTTTTCTAATAATTTAAATCTGGACACTTTTTTTCCATCTACCATACTTTGTGGTATATATTGTGTCCTATGTGTATATATTGAGGCTTCTAGTTTGGGGTTTATACAGGATTACTTAGTATGTGAAAGTGTGTATTTCTGCAAATATATGCATTTTCTGGACTTTTTTTTATTTTGGTTCCTTTTCTTGTTTTGTTATTTTGTCATATTCTAATTTGTTGTTTTAATTCATCTTTTTTATTTCATTTTATTTCATTATAATTCCTTAGATATCTACTTATTTCCTAAGGAAAGAGGAAATGGTTTGGATCTGGAAGTGAAGGGATGTGAGAAGAAACTTGTAAGAGTTAGGGAGAGGAAAGCATAATCAGAGACATTATATGAAAAATATCTATTTTTAATAAAGAAAAGAAAAGGTATCATATATTTTTCCATTGGTCTCCACTTATGTATGGTTGACTGAATTACTGACAGCATTTATTTTTATTAATTTGTGTCAAATTTCACAAAAGATAAAAATATTGTTTCATTTTATGTATT
The DNA here is from genome assembly GCF_007827085.1 of Peromyscus californicus insignis. Taxonomy (NCBI): domain Eukaryota; kingdom Metazoa; phylum Chordata; class Mammalia; order Rodentia; family Cricetidae; genus Peromyscus; species Peromyscus californicus. The sequence goes on along the minus strand of NW_026294436.1, from coordinate 27,869,809 downwards.
CTTGGCAAAGTTGCTAAAGATAATATATAGGTAATTTCGAGACAAATTAAATATGTAAAGGAAAAAAATAAAAATAATAAAGAGGAGGAAAGTTGAAGATATACCAGAAGAAAGGCATAGAAAACTGGGGAAATAAATTCTCAGGACAGACATTTTGTAATTAAAATACAAGATTAAAGGATACAAATTAAAATAAATATTACCATTAATTTTTTTAACAAATTTGAATTTTTAAAGTGCATTGTATATTTCATAGTATGCCTATGTATGTCTTTTCAAGATCATCTTAGATTTTTCTCTAACTGATTTCTGTGTGCAGTTATAATCCATTCAGTGAATTTAAGAGCCTGGTTCCAAACAACTGACACCAAACAGATTTCTGTGTCTTTTAGTTTCTGAATATAAGAAAGGGGAACAGAATGAGAAGCCATAAGATGTCTATGGACTTTGCCCTATCCACTTGACTAATGAAAGGGATACCTTTACCTTCAAGAAACTTGATGAAATCATAAAGTTTCAAAATGCATAGATATAAAAGGTTTGGTCACCAATTCATAAATGTACCAGCTACAACATGTAGGCAAATTCTGGCACATTGCTGTTTACTTTCTTTGATGCATGTGTGTAAGACATGTTTAGTTATGACTTTAAGACACTTAGACTTTCTCATATTGAATGACAAGTTTTGATTTCCTTGTAAAAACACACATTGTAATCCTTTCCTTTCATATAACTTGGTTCAGTCTTTCTGTGGAACTGAAACTAATCTATACTCTGTTGTATTAGCAATATTTATTTTCTCCATTAGTGAATATGAACTTAGATCAGTTCAGGACTCATGTATGACTCACCATGATGCTTGAGGTAGTGATTGTATGATGGGTAGTTATTACCTGGATATGAGACTACCTTGCTGATTATTGCTAAAAGTGATGAATATTTAATTTGTATGTGTGGTGATATTGTGCTCCCCAACATATTGTGCACCCTAATAAACTTAGCTGAGGTCAGAGAACAGAACAACCACTAGATATAGAGGCCATAAAATGGTGACACACATGCCTTTAATCCTAGCATTCCAAAGGCAGAGATTTGTCTGGATCTCTGTGGGTTCAAAGCCACACTGGAAACAGTCAGTCATGGTGACACATGCCTTTAATCTGCAGGAAGCAGAAAGGTATATAAGGCATGAGGACCAGGAACTAGTCCTGGTTAAGCTTTCAGGCTTTTGAGCAACAGTTCAGCTGAGATTCATTCCAGATGAGGACACAGAGGCTTCTAGTTTGAGGAAACAGGATCAGTTGAGGAATTGACAATGTGAGGAAGCTGTGGCTTTTTTCTCTGATCATTCAGCGTTCACCCCAATACCTGGCTCTGGGTTTTTTTTTTATTAATAAGAACTTTTAAGATTCATGCTACATGTATGTCTATTTGGTTCATGCTTATAGGGTCACTCATTATCTTCACCTTTTTAATGAAGTAATTAAAGTGAACAATCCTGACTTCTTATTTCTTAAGGAGTAGGTCGATCTTCATGTACATTAAATCTATACCAGTGCTTAGTAGTAAATTTGTGACTTATCTGACCTCACAGCTATACAGAAGAGGAAGAGAAAAGTCTTGATTTCTTTGCATAATATGAATGGTCATACAGCTACAGGCTGTAGGTAGATGTCACTAGACTTTACCCAGTCTTTTCATCCTACCCTGGGAAAAATCCACGAGTATACGCTGTCAAACTTAAGACAAATGTTGGAGGAAAAGCCTGAAGAGACCCCTAGGAAAAAACATACAAACAGCCATATGTTGTCCTACTTTTATTTTTCCATGATTCATGATTCCAAGAGATAGCAGTGACAAACATAGACTCTAAATGCAGTGATAAATTCTCTACTCTCAGTAGGAATCAGGACTAATGCCTCACATTAGGGGCATCTTAGATGTTGAAAAAATATGTTCTCTAAACTGTAGTCTCAGAAAATATACTACTATAAGAAAGACGTTGTAACAATAAAACTGGTCATAAATATTTTATGATTATAAAACCATACTAATGATATACCAATTGAAGGACTTATACAGACTTAAAGTTTGTATGGATTACCTATATATGCCATTTATTGAACTTGCATGTACCAAAATATATATAACATTTTATTGACTAACTTGCACCAGGATATCACAGCTGCCTGGCAAAGATAAATATACCATTGTGCCAAGTTTCTAGCATTCTATGAAACTACTTTATGTAAAAGAGGTAGATAGAAAGCAGGTGGTATTTTTACTGTTTATTATATCAAGTTTTTTGCTTTTAGCGATGATTGTCTAGCAGGTGGACATGTTTATCCCTCCCTAAATTACAAAAATTTTTTAGTATAATCTCTATAATTGATGTGGTTTAATGTACCTAGAAGGTTTATATGGTAGTTAATCATGATAACAAAACAATATTATAAAATTGAAAGAAGAGGAGATTAAGAGTAATTCCTAAGAAGAGGACATATTGGAAACAAGCATTTTAAAATTACAAGTTCTAGTATGGTTTAAAGTTATATATCCATAATAAGATTGAAATATAGCTACACCAATATTTTAATGGTACATTTCTCCTATTTTTAACATTAAGTTTTCTTGCCTTCTGTACATGATAGCACTCCAAAATATGAGGACTTAGAATGCAAATTCGTTTTAGAATAATTTTGAAGTGGAATCATAAAATGATCTTTCCTTTTTCTTGGAAATATGAAAGTTCAAGAGGAATTTAGACATTCATTACAGTCTTTGACTTTTTTGTTTAGAGTGACAGGTTTGGGTCATTATTTTCACTGTATTTTATGAATATGTTTATAAAATTTAAAGAGTAAAACAAACTGAAGAAGCAAATGGAAGGAGTTTTGAATCCACTGATGCTCACAGGTGTTCAGAAAAAGATATCATAGTTCACTGAACAGTCAAACATCAAGAAAGACCAGAGAAGAAAATGGAGTAAAGGGAGATATTACAAAAAAAAAGAGATGAAAGAATACAAAGTTAACTACACAGTGTTACTGTCATCTAAAGGCAAATGTTTCCCAAAGTAGAATAATAAGACCAAATATCTGAGAAACGAAAATGGCGTTTATATTAAGTAGATTTTTTCCTATCTTTTAAAAAAAAAATAAAATCACCTTATTGTAACCAATGCATAAATGAAGCATCACACTGCTCTATATGGTGAAGGTAGCCACTCAAGAAAACACAGTCCAAGTCCCAAACTCAATACAACTCATTCAACTTGCAAACAGAAGTTTTAAAAATTCAATGATAATACAGTTTTGTTTGTGTGGTAAGATCTGTGTGTGAAGAGACATTACCAGAAGTGGAACAGGTGAATGAAATCTAAAGGAGTTGACATCAACAGGACAAATAAATGGTTGTAAATTCCAAGGTTTCACACAAACACCCACAAATATGTGACCTTCCCTCAATTCTGTCAGCAAGACAAATGGACAGCTCAGTCAAGATAAGACTCCACTAGTGGACAAACATGAGGATAACTGAGGTAGATGTAAAGGATAGAAGCTTTCTGTGTTTGTGTTACTTGCAATCTTAGCAGATCATTACCTTTCCCTGTTCCATCTCTCTACCTAGGAACCAATAGAAAGCACAATTTCATTTGACATTTCATAAAGTGAGCGTATGTTTCACATGTGTAGAAGTCAGAGGACAACATGAGAAAGTTGGTTTTCTCCTCTCATATGAACCTGGGAATCTACTTCAAGTTATCTGGTTTGGCTTCAAGAGCCATTCTCCAGTGAGCCATCTCACTTGTCCAAACTTATTGTATGAATACATCAAATATCATATCTCATTATCAAATTATCCTAGTTAGAATATGACATGAACTTACTTTATTTTTGTGGTTTTTTGAGACAGGGTTTCTCTGTGTAGCTTTGCACCTTTTCCTGGAACTCACTTGGTAGCCCAGGCTGGCCTCGAACTCACAGAGATCCGCCTGGTTCTGCCTCCCCAGTGCTGGGATTAAAGGCGTGTGCCACCACCACCTGGCAATGAACTTACTTTGATTTCTACAGATGACCTATGTCATTTGGGAATATATTTTTAGTATGCACTTTATTTGTTCAGATTTTATTTTATGTTTTGCATTGGTATTCACATATTCCTATTGTATGTTTGTCCTGTACATGGAGTTTCAACATAAGTTTTTCATCTTTACCTAATTCTAGATGGAAATTCTCACTTCTCTCCTTACTTTAGTACAGACCCACTTTCACTTCTCTTACGATATCCTTCAGTTATTGCTTTTCTTTTATATTCTCTACTTTAATTACCAGAGATTTTGTCTCCTGGTAGAATATGTATATATGAATTTTTTAGGTTTAGAAAAATTGTCTTTCCAATTATTATCATTAAATATGCTTAGTGTTTAAATGTATTTTTAATATTTACTATTTTATTGATTGTATTTTATTCATCATATTACTAATATGAATATTTACCTTATTAAGTAAAGATTTGATTTAAAAATTAGGCAACTGTCATATTTATTTACCTGTTTTACTATAATATCCTTGAAATGGGAGTGCTATTGTCTCATAGTTTAAATGAAGAAGTAGTTGTAGGCAATGCCTATTCATGTACCTGGAAGTCCCTTGGAAAGACATCCCTTTTGGACAGACTATACCACCACTTTTAATGACTGCAATGTCTTGCTACCCACACACATTTGTTGTAAAATATGCTTTTAAGGTATTTTACATTTGTTTATGCTGTGGAACATTTGTTTAATGTTGCAAAGATGTGTTTCATTCTTTTATGTTGCATTTGTTTAATTTTGTGAAGTTGTGTTACTTTGCCTTCTAAAACACCTGATATTCTAATAAAGAGCTGAAAGATCAATAGCAAGGCAAGAGAAAGAATAGGTGGCAGGCAGAGAGAGTAAATAGAAGGAGAAATCTGGGAGGAGCAAGAAAAGAGATCTAAAAGAAGGAAAGAGCAAGAGAACAAGGAGAGAAGGACACAAGGGGCCAGCCACCCAGCTACCCAGCCACTCTCAGAGTTAGACTGAAAGTAAGATATACAGAAGTAAGAAAAGGAAAAAGCTCAGAGGCAAAAGGTAGATGGGATAATTTCAGAAAAGCTGACAAGAAACAAGCCAAGTTAAAGTGGGCATTTATAATTAAGAATAAACCTGCCGGGCAGTGGTGGCGCCTGCCTTTAATCCCAGCACTTGGGAGGCAGAGGCAGACAGATCTCTGTGAGTTCGAGGCCAGCCTGGGCGACCAAGTGAGTTCCAGGAAAGGCGCAAAGCTACACAGAGAAACCCTGTCTCGAAAAACCAAAAAAAAAGAATAAACCTCCCTGTGAGATTTATTTGGGAGCTGGGTGGCACCCCCCTCAAAGAGCAAAAACAACCAAAAACCTGCATTCCAATAATAACACTTCGAGATAAGTTTAATTGATGCTCAATGTTCAGGGGAGCTATCTGTTACAGGTCCATGAGCATCGGTTCAGACACTGACCATTGGCTGTGTGGAATAGCTGCAGATGACATCATTGTAAAAGGAAGTGGAGAAAGTCATGACTGGTTCCAAACAGCTGTGAGAAATAAGAGTCCAAATTAAGTATTCCATAATTTCCCATTCACCTCATATTCAATTAGATATCCAATTTAATGATGATGACATTGTATTTGCTTTTTATATGGATTGTTCTTCATGGATATTCTTATATTTGCTTCTTAAGAATGGTTCTGAACTCACTTCCTGAATGTAAGTCTAAGATGCTGATAGGGGTATCTTCAGTCATTCCAGAGTAAAACCAAAGTACTGTAAAATTAGTTTTTGTGTACCAACTCCGTGTACATTTTCCTTTGCTTCGATCTGAACTACTGCTTCTATAATTTTATTGTAAATTGATATTATGTTTTCAATTGAATTGAATGCTTGTAATTTGGATTTCTGTGATTAACACTAAGATTATTTTTCTTTGTATCTCTCTTCTATTAGTTTCATCTCTTCTGTGTATTATTTATGAATTCTAATATTTTGTCAATTATGTAATTATTTAAAATTTGTCATGCATATTTAATGTCTTTGAGACTAGTAGATGATGATTACTTTACTTAATTTATATTCCCTTATAATTAATTTAAAGTTAGTCATTATTTAAATTATGTATTCTTTAAAAGTTTTGATTATTTAATAGACACTTGCCTATGCATAAAGTGTATCAGTATTATCTTTTAAACTCTTTAAAAATCAAGACTTTTATTTTTACACTTTCACTAACTTGATTATTATACTATATGTTTGTTGGGAGCTTAATTTTTCTGAAGACTTATCACATATTTCTCAAATGTTTGTTAACTGAGCCAAGAATTCATGGCTGAGTAGCTCATAAGCTTTAGGTGAGAATCTACTACTATTATTTGTTTAATGAACATTGTGGCAAACTAAATAGTTATCTTTTTACCGACTGACTAATGCATTTCCTCTATATTAATTTATGTTTTTACATTTACATTAGATATTTCCTTTCTTTTTAATTTGAGTTCAATATTTTCTTTATAATTTCTTATAATATTACTCTATATTCTTGATTATTTTACTTTTAAAATGTCTGAAGTAATTCATATAAATGATACTTCCCATGCCCAGTTTGTCTTTTCTTCTTTAGTTTGAGATTATGTCCTTTGCAAAGATTATCGTAAGTGAAACTGACAACCATCATGATACAGTTATTGTATCAGATATTCCTATTGTTTTTGACTGTGTACATTTTTCAGTCAGGATTATGGTTTTAGAATTTTTTTTAAGTAGCATATCAAAATTTAATGTTTTTAATTTCCTTTCTGCTCTTTCCCAATGTTTAATGTGTTGGGAAGCCCTAACTCTGGCTTTTTAATATTCTGCACTCATTTGTTAATGACTTACTATAACATGGCTTTATTAATTAGCCTTGCTTTATTCACTGCTAAAAGATTTTACTACATTAAGTGCATTGGGTTTTTATGAATGAATTTTGAAAAATAGAAAGTTATACCTATTGATTTGTTATTTGAAGAACTAGAAAATGACAATTTTCTAATGCATCTAACATCTGCTCTAAGTACTCATTTCCCTCCAAATGATATACACACTTCATAACCTTCTGTTATAACTTGAAATCTTAACAAATGTCTTCTTAAACAAGGTTCCTTATTAATGTATTGCTTCAACATGTTCTCATTGTGGATTCTGTTTCTGAATTTAAGTTCATTTCCTTCAGTATCATATTTTTCATTCCCAGAATATCTATATAAAAACAAGAAGTTTTATTTTGGAGATGTAATAATGATCAGTTTCATTATATTTTTCTTGAACTTACTGACTAATAAATTTATTATACATACATCATCATAGTAAAATTACTTATTGAAGATTAATTTTATCAGTATTAAGATAACTTAAAACTATACTGTTAATTTTTTTTAATTTTATCATTGGAGTTACAATTCATAATTGACAAGTTAATTTAAAATGAATTTCCCTTCTCTTTTTTTTTCACTTTAGTAATCTAAAGTCACATATTTCAAGAGGAACTATAGGTTGGCAAAGTTTTCCACTTCATTTCTTTTTGGGCCTTTTCATGCTGCTGAGTAGAGGTAACTGCTTTCTAGCATGAGATAAGCTTAGGTGCCATGTTCTAACAACAAACTTGAGATCTTAACCAACAAAAATAAAAACTCATGGGTTATTCATGTGTTTTGTCCTTAGCAACTTAATATTTTTATATAAACCAGTCCTATCCTGTGGAAGCGTAGCTCCCACCTCTTGAAGGGTTCTTAGGTGGAGGAGAGAGGAATTAAGACATGATAGATAGGCTGGACAGTGGTGGCTCATGCCATTAATCCCAGCACTCAGGAGGCAGAGGTAGGTGGGTTTCTGTGAGTTTGAGGCCAGCATGGTCTACAGAGTGAGATCCAGGACAGGCACCAAAAACTACACAAAGAAACCATGTCTCAAACAACAAAAAACAAAACAAAAAAAATGAAATAAATGATAGAGAGAAGAGAAACCTAGAAAATGAGAAGAAAGACAGAAACACAGAATAACTTCAGGAGGGCCGGGTCAATACCCAACAGCCTCATCATTTATTGAAAAGGGCTTTTTATAATGTGCCAAGAGGAGAGGCAAATGACCTCCCCCTTGCAAGAACAAAGCACACCATACAGTCAAGCATAGACACTTCCAAACACCTGGTAAATACTCCTGTGATCAAATCATCTCCTTATGCAGTCCTGCTGGGTAAAGCAAGCCCAGATACTCTGACCCTAAATAAGTTCTCACTAGGAAGTCTCTGTGGGTTCCCACAGGTCTTCCTTCTTAATAATAATAAAAAGGGCCCCCTCACACCTCTCAGATGGACTGTGCCTGTCTTCAGGTGCCTTCTACCACTAGTCAGTTTTAATGGTCTTCAAGATACACTTTCCTCCAAGTTTAATTTGTCTTAGGTTGACAGCTAGCAAGAAGGATTTACCCATCTCTGATTACCAGCCACTGATAGGGGAGTGTGCAGAGCTTAACCCTATGAAGCTCTGAAGCTGCTTTTCCACTAAGAGCTTGCAAATAACTGGAATACTTCTGCTCCTTATGGCTGCTAGGCTTCCTAGTAAAGGAGGAGAAGATGATAAAGATGGAATGGTCTTTTTGAATCAGTCAAGATGTATATTGCAGTCTTAGCTACACTAAGCACTTTTTTTTTTAAAATCAATAAACTCTTGATGCAACCACATCAAATAAATCAGTAAACTCCTGATGCAACTGCATCAAACCTAAAGACTCCTTAGCATCACCATTAACATTAACAGGGTAACATCATAATTCTAGCATGAATAGTACTATACATAATTACAATTCTCACAAACATATTCAAAAGCAAAATCTTAATAAAAATATTTACACTTTACCAACTTTACCAAACATCCAAAAGCAATTTCTTAATAGAACTAGTTACACTTTTTGGTAACAAAACATAGGGTACCTTAATACATTACAAACATTAATCCACTTAAGGGACAAGAAAATACTTTTTTTTTTCAAAATTAAAGAGACTGAGGAAGATTAGCTCCTCCTTTTCTTTATAATTTTGAAAGCTGCATCTTGAGCCTGGGTAGAAAAAACAAATTTTTCCATTTCTCCATGAAACATTTTCATTTCTATACAAACAGTTCATGAGTCACCACAGTTAACAAAACATGTATGTATACACAAAACAATTCGTAAGTCATCACAGTTAATAAAGTCTATATTCATGAATAAAGTAAAAATTGAATCACTCTTGTCCACCCCATTTTTTAAGTCTGAAAAGTTCAAAAAGTCAGTTTTGATACTATTCTTAATCTTCCATTGAATGCTGGAAATCAGGGCCTGGCTCCTCAGATTCCCTGAAGTCTTTATATAACTGTCCAAGTCATGATGACTCTGAAGCAAACAGCTCCAAATATGAGGAATCCCATAACCAAAACCTATTGCAATTCCCTTGTATGAAGCCCAGTTCCACGTGTCCCTGAAACGTTGCTTTCAGTTACAGTAGCATTTTATGAAAGTCTTACCCTAGGAACTCTGTCTCAGTGAGAAGGTGGCTATCACAGTAATTGAGCGGCTGTAGAGCTTTTTGAAAAAAAAAATCTCCATGCAAACAGCATGAACCAGGAAACTGTCACTTAAAGGAGCCATGCATTTGTTCATCCTCAGCAAACAAAAGCTGTGTGTCTTTGACGGCTAACTCCGTTCAGCTCCTCCTGTCACTGGCCTGTCAGCTTAGAGACCATATGTCCTGAGGCTCTCAATTGCCTCATGTCACAAAGGCTCAAGGGAGGAAACCCAGCCACTATGGTGAGCTGCCCTGCTTTCATGGCCAAATGCCTACTTCAGGGCAGTCACATGGCTCCAGCCATATCCTGCCACTGAGAGCTTGGGCTGGCCTCCAGTGAGTCTCCACTGTTCAGCCTGGTAGACTACTGCTGCATGCTGTTGCTAGGGACTCAGACCCTGTACATTTCATTGCAGGGAGGAATTCACACCTCCACTGTTCTCTCCATGCCAGAGCTCATCCCACCCTGGTGTCCTGTCAGTCAGCAGTTTTCCCCTGGGTCCTGTACCACTTCTGCCATGGTTCTACCCTTGGGGATGCTGCCTGGCCTCCATGGGGCTTCTCTGCTCACTAATGCTCATGGTAGTCAAGCCAATCTTGGTGTCCCTGCAATATCCACATGCATTCAGAGTTACCTGCTCTCTGGCCCTCCTGATGTACACCCAGTGGGCATTCTTCAGCTGCCATGGTGCCTTATATACTTGCTCTCTAGCTGCCCATTCGTCTCTCCACCCACACTCTCCTGGGCTTCCCTCACTTGGTTCCAGTCTTGCTCCTGGTGACAGACCTGCTCCAGTTGTTGAGGTCCAAAGTCTCTACTGCACTCTTGCCACCAATGCTGCTCCTCACAGCAGCTTTTTCATAGCAGAAAATACACAGACCCTCACTGCTAGCACTGGCTCTCCCAGTGTCTGCTGCTAATGACACAGTGATGTGCTGTGGGATATCGTTCTGTATGCTGTAAATGTGTGTTGCTCTGATTGGTTGGTAAATAAAATGCTGATTGACCAGTAGCCAGACAGAAAGTATAGGGGGGACAAGCAGATGAGGAGAGTTTAAGGAAGAGGAAGGCTGAGTCAGGAGTCATGAGCCAGACATAGAGAAAGCAAGATGACAAAGCAGAACGGAGAAAAGGTACCAAGCCACATGGCTAAACATAAATAAGAATTATGGGTTAATTTAAGTGTAAGAGCTATGTAGACAAATTTCTAAACGGTCTTATTAAATAAGGAGCACAGAGCCAAATACAGAGTTAAAACCTAAGAGATCAGAGCAAGAGCCACAACTCCCTTTAGCTTACCACTTGCTGTCATTCTTTGCCTGAGAGAGAGAAAGCTTCTTCCTGTGTGTCTTGTGTTTTATTGCTTTCCTGCTCTGCCTTCTCATTGGCCCATAAGCCCAGCCACATGACTTCATTGTCACTGCCTGTCTATACAGACCTTCTGATCTCTATGGTTGGTACTGGGATTAAAAGTTCAAGGGTCACCACACTTGGCTGTGTCCTTGACCACACAGAGACTCGCCTACCATGTTATTGGGATTAAGGGTGTGGGCTACCTACCACCACCTGACTTCTATTCCTGGCTTGCTAATGACCTCTGAACTCCAGGCAAACTTTATTTATTAGCATACAAATAAAATCACATTTTAGCACAATTAAAATATCGCCACAGAGCTAGTCAGTAATAAACCTGAGCTAATGGCCGAGCAGTTATTTAATTAATATAAGCCTCTGAATGCCTACTTGGGGACTGAGAGTGGGAGAGATTTGTCCTGGCCCCCAGCCAGCCTGGACACAGGAAAACTTCCAACTACAGTGATGCCACACAGGTCTTACCTGTCAATGCTTTGTCAGCTGCTGCTCTTGCTGCTGCTTGCACTAGTAGTGGGGGCTTCTGACCATCAAGTCTGCAGTGGCTGCTCAGTCCCAGATGCAGCTTTGCACATCCCAGGTCTCATTTGGGAAAACCTGCTCTATTCTAAGCTACTATTATACCTAAGTCTTCACAATATCCCTATACCTAAAGCCTATTCTAGCCCAATATACCTAAGCCTACATTTCTCAAACTAAACCTCTTTAATAGAGAGAGACTAACAGACAGAAACAGAGACAGGGGGAGATACTTGCTGCATCTTAACTTTAACTACTAGCTTTATTTTTCACAATTGAAGTAAAGAATATCACTGCCTCAATTTAATTCATTACCAGACATACCTCCTTGACCTGTGATGTTCCTTCTCTTTATCTGCCAAAGCTAAGCCCCACATTGGGTGCCATCTGTGGGAGCCCAGCTCCCACCGTTTGAAGGGTTCTTAGGTGGAAGAGAGAGGAATTAAGAAATGTCAGATAGAAAGAGAGACCTAGATGATGAGAAGAAAGACAGAAGCACAGGATAGCTTCTGAGGTGCCTGCATCAATGACCAATAGCCATGTCCTTTATTGAAAGGGGCTTTTTGTAATATGCCAAAGGGAGAGGCAACAGACCTGCCCCTTGCAAGATCAAAGCACACCATACAGCCAAGTGTAAACCCTTCCAAACATCTGGTAAACACTCCCATGAGCAAATCACCTTGTGCAGCCCTGCTGGGTTGCATAAGCAAGCTCAGATTCTCTGGCCCTGAGTAAGTTCCCACTAGGGAGCCTCTGTGGGTTCCCACACTACCTTATTTAGATTCTTCATGTATAACATTCACCTGTGTTTAGAAAAGATGGACATAACAATGCAAAATAGTGGTCTTTTATTTATTTAGATGTATGAGCTGGATTCTGACACTACTTGAATTACGAAATAACATTTATGGCTGGAGAGATGGCTCTGAGTTTAAGAAAACTGGCTGCTGTTCCAGAGAATCCAGGTTTGATTCCTACTACTAACCAGGTAGTTCACAAACGTTTGAATTTCAGCTCCAAGAAATCTTATGAGCTCATCTAGCTTCTATGGGCACCAGGAATACATGTTGTGCAATACATATTTGCAGTCAAAATACAAACACACATATAATATGTTATTTAAAATGTTAAGGAACTATCGGCATGTCTTTTGAATTCCTGGGAAGAAATTTAGTATTCAAAACATAATAAAACTGTAGTTATTTTTAAAGGTTGATAGTTGAAGACTCATATAAAGGATCCTGACACATTTTATCAAATAAGCTTTATACTTTTGGGAAACCATGAAAAGAGTTCATGTAGCATTGATAAAACTTTTTGTTGTATCTGTATTTCTGGATGATGTAAGTTAGAAATTTTTTGATATTTCTGGATACCTTCTTCAATAACATCATAACATTATTCATATATACTAATATATTCCACATAGCCACTTTAATCCTTTACTTTGAACTCTTTCAACTACATGTCTTTCATTGCTTTCCTATTACTGAGAAAATTTATAGCCAGTCATATAAGACAGACATTTCTTAATGTGCAATGTCTTACAAGGGACATAACTAGTGGGTCTCATTTTAGATTGTAAAGCCAAAATTGGAAACTCAGTTCCATAAAAACATTCTTAAGAATGACATTTAATGTTTTGGCTGTCATTAGTGTTTACCTGATAATTATGTTCAGTTACTCATGTATTCTGATGCATTTGTTTAATATTACTATAACTAGACCAAATGTCTTATGGAAATGAGCAAAATATAGCAGATTTATGATATTAATATGAGATTTTACAGCCAATTAGAATACATTATCAAATCTAAGTAAATAAAAATTTGAGATATTGATGCAAGTACTTGCCATTATTATTGCAAACTCTAATTTTCTTATTCTAGAATTAAAATTTATATTCACATTTAAATAAGTTTCATATTTCATATTAATTTCTAATTTAGTTGTTTTTCTGTATCCTTTAATTGGATTACTCCCATTAGATCCCTAAATTTTAAGAAAGCATGATTCAATACAGACTAAGTATATAATGGATGCTTCTATGTGTTGCTTCCTATGACATTTAAATGTCTCTGGAAGGACTATTCACTTCATCAAAATGATAACTTGATGGTACATAAATTCTTGAATTCTTTGGCTGCAATGTCAGTTATGCTGACTTTGATATTAACATAATTCTTCATTACTTTCAACATTGCTTGGACTATGAAAAACAAATTACATATTCTGCTACCTCAACCACCATAAACAAATGTCAGCCATGAATAGTCCTGAATAATAAATTAGACAGGGTAGTCACATGTAGTCAGTTTATGGAGGTGTAAATAATAAGATGTTTTATTTTGAATGGCCTACTTTACTTTGAAAACGCCTTTTTGAAATCTCATAACACATTTCTTCTTATTGTAAAATTTCCCAGTTAAGTGCAGAGTTTGATTTTTTCATTCATATTGGAACAAAGAAGTATGATTTTCTCATTTAGGTAACAAATTCAATGCTTTTACTTTATACATTAATTGAATGAAAATAATTACAAAATGCATAATACCATAAGCAAACCATGAAGAATCAAGAAATTTAATAAAAAAAGATCTCAGATGGAGAACAGACATTGTGACAATTAATTGCATATTATTAGTTTTATAAATTGGAAATAATACTCATAAATACATTAATAACATATGGTAAGTTTGGTGAGCAGAATTCCTCTCTAAATATAAGTTGCACATAAAGAGGCAAAGATTAATGTGATTTTTTTTTAGTATTCATATCCAGGCAAACAAATTTACATACTAGAATTTTCCTGTTGTACATATTTGGTATTTACTTTGTACACATTTGTATACATTTTGTACAGTTTGTAATAAAATCCCCAAAATTAAACCTTAACATGAAAAGATGAGGTGGGAACAAACAAAATCAAACAAATGAAAATTAAAAAACTTAGCTAAAAGCAGATAACTAAGTAAGAATCAGGGGAAAATGACAATCAGTGATGTGAGAAATTATAGACTGTTGGGTAGATATTTCAAGTAGAGCCCAATATGGTCAAAGTCCTAATAATCAGTCATTAATTTCAAAAGGACAGTTCCCCGTGATGATACTACATACAATATATCAGAAGGCTGAGACAGGGCTAACATTGGCTACACAGAATGACCCTCTTTCAAAAATACAAGTTCAAATAGGCCATTGAATGACTTGCAAGATATAATTCAATATGAAAAAACATACAATTGGAAAAGGTCAATAATTTTGCAAGACCATTTCGCTGAAGTGTTCTGGAATACCAAATGGTAAGGGAGAATGATGACAACAGATGAAATGGGACTAAATAGAACGTTCATGGAAAGTACTGAATAATGGCTAGACTTGTATGTATGCTGATATGTCCAACCTTTTAATATCATTCATAGGAAGCTCAGATCAAGAAGTTGGACATTCAACACAAATTGTAGAATTTTATAATTACTGCTATATTTTCTTCAAAATGAATAATAATTTAAACTCAAATAACAACTCTTCTGTCTTTAAATCTTAACCTTATGTGTCAAAATTTTATTATCTTCCAGAAAAAAAAACCAATATATCTTCAAGGGGGAAAACAAATTCTAGATACTCAGTATTTTAAGAGGTATTGTCCCAAATACTGAGTTAAGCAAAATTATTTACCTTGTTGGGAATTAGCATGTGTATCTAATAGACAGAAAATAATATGAGGAGTAGAATTATTTAAGCTGAAAGATCAGTATTATTTATTAAAAATATATTAAAGAAATTGAGTTAAACATTAAAAAGAGTTTTGGAGACACAAATTAGTGTATGCAACAAACATGTATGTAGTTGGAAAAAAGGAATTAGGAATTCAAAAGTGTGAAGGAATTAAGTGGAGAAACAGAAATCTATTAAAAGTTAATAAGCAAAAATTATGGACAATTGGACTGTAAGAAGAAAGGAAAAATAAGAGGAACATAAAAAACATTGCAAAGAGTGATTAATATTGGTTATTTCAAAATATCACCAAAATTCACAGGCCTTTAGTAGAAATGTTAAAAGCTTGTGAAAGAGATGAATGAATGCATTTACATGGAGTGGAACACTACAATTTTGATAAATTTCAAAATATCCATAATCAAACACATAACTGTTGAAAGTCAAAGAAGCAATCTTGTGAGGAATGAGAAGTGCAAGATACTGTCAGAAAAATTACAAAGTAAAGCAAAACCTATTGTCCAAAATACTACACCTGAAAAAGCCATTTTTAGATAGTTAAAATGAAAACAAGGTATTCTGAGATACACAAACATTCTGGGGAGTTTTTTGAGCTCATATAGTAGATGTTAATCAATAACATTCATAAGAAGACTTGACAATTTGCTACATATACATGTGTATGTTTTATTAATATAAATTGTCTTAAAATGTATCTTTTCTGGCACATTGGTAATATAGAATGCACAATCACAACCAGTTAAAATACTTTAGAGTTTTCTAGCTTAGTAGTCTGCATAGCACCTTCTGCCGCTGTATGTATTATTGCTCTATTTGTGGATCCTTATCACCTCTCTCTTCTACCCTGAAAACTTCAAGCCTCGCATTGCTTTGCCAAAGAATTACTGTATGGTGATATGTTGTGTCCCCCAATATATTGTGCATCCTAATAAGCTTATCTGGGGTCAGAGAACAGAACAGCCACTAGACAGACATAGAGGCCAGAAAATGGTGGCACTCACACCTCTAATCCTATCACTTGGGAGGCAGAGATCCATTCAGATCTCTGTGAGTTCAAAGCCACACTGAAAACAGCCAGGCATGGTGGCACACACCTTTAATCCCAGGAAGTGATGGCAGAAAGCAGAAAGGTGTATAAGATGTGAGGACCAGGAACTACAGCTGGTTAAGCTTTAGGCTTTGAGCAGCAGTTCAGCTGAGAGCCATTCAGAATAGGACACAGAGGCTTCCAGTCTGAGGAAACAGGATCAGCTGAGGAACTGTCGAGTTGAGGTAGCTTTGGCTTGTTCTGCTTCTCTGATATTCCAGCATTCACCCCAATACCTGACTCCAGGTTTGTATTTATTAATAAGACATTGTAAGATTCGTGCTACATCACTGCTTGTGTATATATGCTGGTTTCCTCACAGCCCTTGGGGAATTGATTGAGAAGAACAAAGATGAGGACGGAGATGGAAAGAACTAGATAGAGATGAGAGAACAGCAGAAGGAACTGAGAGCAGGAGGGACTGAGAAGAGCTAAGTACAAGAACAGAAAAGAAGCTGTATAGATAGATGGATTTAGAAGAATAAAGTGAATGGACTAAAGAATTCAGTGTGCTTAGATTCATTTGATATCCCTCAGATTAGAATCCTCTGCTGGTTGTTAGACTTTTCCATGGACCCAGGGAGAAAACGATAAAGGCTGGACCTTTTATTGTTTTCGTTAGTGTATCTCTTAGTGAGGGTTTCTGTTGCTAAGATGAAACATCATGACCAAAAAAGCAAGTTGGGAAGAAAAAGTTTTATTCAGCTTATACTTTCACAGGGTTGTTCATTATCAAAGGAAGTAAGGACAGGACCTCAAACAGCACAGAATCCTGGAGACAGGAGCTGATGCAAAAGCCATGGAGGAGTGCTGTTTACCAGCTTAGTCCTCATGGCTTGCTCTTTGACTTTCTTTCTTTCTTTTCCTTTTTTTTCAAGACAGGGTTTCTCAGTGTAGCTTTGGAACCTGTCCTGGAATTCAGTCTGTAGCCCAGGCTGGCTTCGAAATCACAGAAACCCAACTGCCTCTGCCTCCCAAGTGCTGGGACTAAAGGCTTGTGTCACCACCACCAGACACTCTCTGGCTTTCTTGTAGAACCCAGGAACATCAGCCCTGGGATGGCACCACCCACAATGGGCTGGGCACTCCCTCACTGATCACTAATTGAAAATATGCCTTACAGTTGGATCTGACAGAGGCATTTCCTCAACTGAGCTTACTTTTTCTCTGATGATAATAGCCTGTGTGAAATTGACACAAAATCAGTCAGTACAGTGTGCTATTCAGCAGGGAGGGAATTTCCAGTTTGTTTTCAGCTTTATTTTTTTTTTATTTTTATTTTTTTGGTTTTTCGAGACAGGGTTTCTCTGTGTAGCTTTGCGCCTTTCCTGGGACTCACTTGGTAGCCCAGGCTGGCCTCGAACTCACAGAGATCCGCCTGGCTCTGCCTCCCGAGTGCTGGGATTAAAGGCGTGCGCCACCACCGCCTGACTGTTTTCAGCCTTATTATACTGCAATCAAGATGTGGGGTTTCCTTAGCAATGCCACAAAAGTCTGGTGTGCATTCGAGAGCAAAGGCATTGACCTATATTGCATTGAGGCACCCTAGGGACTCCTTGACCAAGAGCTCACAAGGAAGTATCTCACATTTGGCACTGAGAATTTTTGATCACATGTCACTTCTGATATTAGTATTATCCACTCATATAACTGTATCCCTACTCATATGGTTTGTTTGTTTGTAATGAGGACAAAATGTTTCTACAGGAACAGTAGTGTTGTGACTATTATAGGGTTAATAAACACATCTATCTTGAATTTGAGTCTTGTTATACAGGAGATAATTTATTCCTGGTATTGTACGTAGTCAAAAATCCATGACTGGGAGATCATATTACATAGGAGGGAACTTACAACTGATACCTCGGTAAATGTTCTTGGTACTGGATTGTTTTCAAATTATTCATATTCATAACCATAGACAAATGCTCTTATAACCATGTTCAGAGAAACTTCTTTTTACAAAGACATTCAAATTCAGAGACTTGCATCTGCTCAAGGTACAGTAATTATGAATTCAGAGTTGCTGTACTTGTCTGAACTGGGCTTGCAAAGGATGTGACTGTCAATAGTCAGTCATAGATGGTGAAGGGACTAATGGGTTCCTATCATTCTCTGGGGAAATAGTGGCTACTGATGGATCCTGGGTAGGATAAGTAATAGTTTTCAGTTGAATTGCCAATTGTGATATCACCATATTTCAGTGTACATTCCAAAAACCATGCTCTGGCCGGTCAATCGAGTTTAAATTCAATGGGTCATAAAAGCACTAAAAGACATTAAGTGGAAAGGGGTTACCTTGGAAACAAGAGGTTTCATAGGAATGATACAATCAGAATGCATATGCACATGTATGACTTTCTTTAAGAATGATTCTAAGAAAATTAAAAAGAAAATAAATTTTTTATTAAAATATAAAAAATGAAAATAATTTATTTTAATATGCAAAATGTAAAACTAAGCTATAAAATTAAAGATAACAGAGGACCAGATTATCACATACTATGAGATTATAAGTGTTAATTAAACAAGGTTATTCTAAATTTAAGGTGCTAACTGAAACATTAAATTAATCACTAAGAAAATAATTTTGAAAAATCCTCTTTTGAAAATAATCAAAATAAAATGGCTGTATATATATTAACAATGGGTTAAAGGTTTATGTCAGAAAAAATTACATAGACAATATCCACTACTGGCAAAATTGAGAGGAAAATATCTTAAAACCACATAAGTAAGTAAGAGATGCAGGAATCTGTCTTTTATTAGCATCAAATTACATTAATGTAAACATATTCAAAACTCAAAATTGAAGACAGAGATTGGAGAATGTTATAAAGGAAACAGACAAAACAGCTCTAACTAATATTTCTCCATCTAGCAGAAACGATACTTGGAGAATTCTTTTATTTATTTATATTTTTAATGTGATGATAAACAGTTAGTATTCAAGAGTGCTAATATAGCACAGTTGGATAAGGAAGTGTTTGGGCACAAAAAATAGGGCTTGAGTCAAGATCTCTAGCAACCAGGTAAAATTAAAATGCAGGAACATTAATGAACATTTCAACCTGTATTAGGGTAGTGACCACAGAGATAGGCTGGTCTGTCAACTTCATTGGCCAATCAGTATCAATGAGCTGCATTTTATGTGAGAGACCTTTTCTCAGATAAAGGCTCACCCATTCAACCTCTGATGTACACTACACACACACACACACACACACACACACACACACACACACACACACATATTCACACACACACACACACACACATATATATATACATATACAGAGAGAGAGAAAGAGCAAGAAACAAAATTCACATATGTGAATACATGCATTTATGAATACACATACTTGTACACACAAATACACACATACAAACATGCACACACTCAAAATTACTGTTGTCTAATAAGCTGCATTGCCTATGCCTTCTTTCTTGTATGCAATTTTGTCTTCAAAATTTAACCTACATCTCTTGTACCCACACACCCACTTCATTTTCATTTCAGTATAAAATAAATAACATGGGCTATTTTAAAATTTATAATAAATTGTAATTTGTGGCAGTTGCATTTGCCAAACTCTAGCCAAGTAAAAGTGATCCACATACTTTCAATTCATTAAGTCACATGTCCCAAGAAATGGTTCTTCTATAGTCCATGAGAAAAAGGGAGACCCGCAGGTGAATTATAATAAATTCATGTTGGTCTCACTTTACATTTTTGTTGAGTTGACCAATGTGAAACCTCATCACAGCAACAGAGTCACAACAACTTTAGTAACACAGTAACTTGAAATTGGATCAAAACATGCTTTTTCTCATATAATGTATATGATATAGTCATCAAATATCTTCTAAAATGAAAGACATAATTCACCAAGTTTACACAAATTGTATGAATGACCATTTAAGGATGGGTACAAGCTTATTTGTGCTCATATTTATCCAGCAATGACATAGAACACAGCTACTGTGCTTGGAGCATATACAAACTTGCATAATTAGATTCACTTTAATAACTGTCATTATGCTTGAACTAAGAGCTGTGCAGTGCTGGATTTAGTACATTAAATTACTCCAACTTAATGCCAATGTGATTCCCTTGAGAATTATGGTTAACCTTCTAAGTTTTATTTATTCAAGTATACCGTATAAATTAGATCTGAGGAAGATAGATAAACTTGTGCATATCTACCAATAATATTATTTCATTTTATGTATCTTAATTTATTTTCCAATATATGAAAATAATTTAGAAACAAATTTTCAATTGTTTTATTACTCATAAATAGAATTAGATAAACATTAAATATTTTAAGGAAAATGGTACTCAATATGTTGTTTAACTGTATACAGAATTGCTAAGTGAGATACAACTAAAATTATGGCTTAGATTTATTCCGTTTTTAGTATTTCTGTTTTAATTTACTCATATATAGCATAAGAATAGTTTCACAAGATTTCTAGTTATTCTTATTCATATGCAAATAAATGAAAAATTCTAGTCATTTTGATAAGCACTATAAAATATTGCATTTTGTTGACCTTTCTATAGAATGTAGTATAGAAGGTCACAATATATTAAAAGAATCTAATATCCATGAAGGATAAATGTTCAGGAAGGTGAACTGATTATTGAAAACAGATAGGCTGACATTTTGCCTTTCGTCTAGTTACTTTGCCAAAAGATTGGGCATTAATCAAGTCTAGAATAAAAGGTTCATGAAGATCAGCCAGAGAATTTATTAGCTTCCCAATAGAGGCATTGGTCTGTTCAAAGGCTAATTAGACCAATCTGTGAATGTATCAATCCCATAATTACTCAGACTAATTATATTAATCATCTGAAATACGTTCATGAGAATCAGCTAATGTATAACCTTGTGGATGTAAGATGACCTGAGCTCAGTTAGTATGTAGATCTATGGATTTGATATGTATGTACCATAAGTAAGCATAATTAAAATGTCAGAAGCAGAGCTATGGTTAAGTAGAAAATGGATAGATAATATTGAGTTAGATTATATGATTTCAGAAATCTATTATCATGAACTCAGACAAAAATGACAATATTCAGGCATAGCTTCATTTAAAGAGATTGTTTCTTTCATCCAGAGACTATGTATGTGAGCAACCATGTATTATGTGCATACATACACATGAACAATCTCTATAAATTTGCAGATTATGATGATTAAATACGTAAAACTCATATTAATTTGGTACCTTTCTTGAACCAGTAACTGTTGTTAGGTATTGAGAGACATTGGGGAAATCAAGAAACTTCCTTTAACTATGAGACTCCTAGCTTACCGTATGACAGGAAAAAAATGTAGAAATATTTAAATACTCGGAATAATCAGGCAATGTGTTAATACAGAAGGACCACCTATCAGCGGGCTGAAGTTTGCTTGCTCTCCATAGATAGGAAACCCAGAAGGAAAGAGCACATGAAACTGAAACCCTTTGTTTTCAAATAAATTTACTGTTCTGTCATTAAAGTCATATAAAGCAGGGAACGTAACAGTTCCTCAAGTACCATTGAAGAGGCACAGCACTTGGAAATGCTGGATGCTTCCTGCAGGTGTATTACAACTTAGTCCCTTAGGGTCATCAACAAATGCTCATAAAAATTCTCTTTTAAGAAACAGCTTTAAGCCTGTTTCTGGGCTTCAGTGGAGCCCATGGTTACACATAGCTTTTTAAGTACCCATGTAACATGAACCATTTATCGTAAATAATTTTTCTTACCCCTCTCATAATGCTGACCATATATGTCAGCCCTTTCTGGACAGCCATGTAAATCTATGACAACATTTTTGTTAAGAATATAGGTATTCATTCATATAATTTTATACAAAATTCAAGGTATTTCTGATTCATTATTATTTTCAAGCCAATTTTATTTCATGAAATTTTTATTATCCAACATAAAGAAAGGAGGTCAGTGGAAATGTCCACATATGCTCATTTTTGCATGACATATTTCTGTATGGTTGAAGAGTCAATCATGACAGCAATTAGCCTAACAATTATTTTTAGAAAGGCAGTTTATTAATTTCCAATATATTCATGTCAAAAATTACTTAGGATGGTTCAAAGTAGATATTCCTAGCCCATATTAGGCAAACTCACGTGTTCTAAATTATATGAACAAGATAAAAGTTGGTAGGCTAAAGCTGAAAAATCACTGCACATTATTATAACTCTTCAAGCCATTTAGATATTTTTCATAAATGTTCACTGCTGTGGGATGTTCTGTATGTCAAATGTGTTGCTGATTAGTCAATAATTAAAACACTGATTGGCCATTGGCTAGGCAGGAAGTGTAGGCGGGACAAGGAGGAGAATAAAGCTGGGAAGTGGAAGGCTGAGTCAGAGAGACACTGCCAACTGCCATGATGAGAAACAACAGCATGTGAAGATGCTGGTAAGCCACGAGCCATGTGGCAAGGTATAGATTAATGGAAATGGATTAATTTAAGCTGTAAGAACAGTTAGCAAGAAGCCTGCCACGGCCATACAGTTTGTAACCAATATAAGTCTCTGTGTTTATTTGGTTGGGTCTGAATGGCTGTGGGACTGGCGGGTGTGAGAGAGATTTGTCCTGACTGTGGGTCAGGCAGGAAAACTTAAGCTACAGTTCACTAAGTGTTTTCATAAAATAACTATTTTAATTATCCAACTTGCGTCATTCTATTTCAAAGCATAAATTCTCTTTAAGGCAACTTTAGCAGTTATAAGAAAGCAAGTATACCATGCTGAGCTCTTAGAAGGCGTGGAAAGCATTGAGATCTAGCAAATATCATTAGAGAAATGTTCTGACAAAGCATAAGGAAAAGGTCATGCCATTTTTCATGCAACATTTATCTTTTTAATAAGATCTGTGTACTCAAATTAGTTTCAATTATCAATAATTAAAAACACTATATTTAAGGAGGAAATCAAGACCACCTTTATACTAGATTGAACACATAAGGGTGTAAATCTTTTATTGAAATGGCATCCCTTTTATACTGACATTCAGACTTATTTTGAAAGCTTTTAAACTTTTCCTAAAGATCAAGGGCATTGAGTTTTGCAGTTTCTGTTTTATTGTAACTAGGGGCTCGTTTTTAAGCGTTATTACTTTAAAACTCATGAATTACGTCTAAGTATTAGAATAAGGACAATTCCTATGCATTCCAGATTATGAATTCAAATGAATTTGTAGAGAATATAAGTATAGAATGACCCATAATGATAGTAAAATATTTATTAAAATTTAGCATATTGACTTGAACAATAAAATATTTTAAATCTTGAGTTATCTGAAAGAACAAAATGCAAGAAAAACCTGTACTGTATGTCATTTAATTTATTTATTAATTAATCAAAATACAATACAGAGGTGAAAGATAGTTGAAATGGTACTGAAATTTTCTTCCTATTATGAATTTACATTTAGCAAAATTACAGTGATCAAAAAACAAATCCATCAGACATAAATGTATTTTGTAAATCAACTCTTAAAATTTTAGTAATATCATTTATTAGCTAACTTATTAGTTCTTTATGTATGTGTATGCACATGGCTGTGTGTGTGTGTGTGTGTGTGTGTGTGTGTGTGTGTGTGTGTCTTTGTCTGTGTCTGTATATGTGTATGTGCGGTGTATTTTTTTACAAGATATTTCCAAGGATCTCCTTAGGTAGCCTGTCGATCCTGTAGTTTACTATGTTGAGCAAAGGCTAGATTCAAACTCATAGAGACCTGCCGCCTCTCTGAGTGCTGGGATTAAGGTTATGCACCACAACACTGTTACTAGGAAATTTTAATTTTTTAATTGTGCACATCAAAGCAAAGGGATCTGTTTGCTTTTAGGTCATTGTGGTGTGTAAAGGAGGAAACAGGCTGTGGCATAAAAGTTTCTTAGTGATTGATCATTCAAGTGATGATCATTCAAGATCATCAATCTTGTCACTGAAAGTTATTGAAATATCTCATTCTTGGGTAAAGTCAAGCTTCCACAGCTTGATGCTGACTCACTGACTTTGAGTGACCCTAACACTCACTATGGAATAATAAGGCATCTTAAACATTTTACACAAGTCTTTCCATTTGCCAACTAATGTTGATATTGAATCCTAGTATATTTCACTAAGCACTTATCCACAAGAAAGAAAGAATTCATGTAAAACATTTAAACATCATTAGGCTAGATGCCAGGGGTGATTTTTTTAAATTGACTTGTATTTACAATCTTAGCAATTGAAAATACCATTGATGTGCATCAACTAGTGTTTGTGATAATGGAAATGTGATACATGAACACAATCACCTTTTGAATGGTTTTAACACATGCTACACAAGACAGTACCATTTTTCATTTTGTTATCTTGGTAAGAAACTCAGGGCTGAGTAGGTCACAGACCTTAGGGGAGAACCTACCACTATTATTTACTAAATTACATTGTATCGATATGCCCACAAAACTTTCTTTTTTTTAACCTAAAAATTTGTGAAGCTATTGGACCTCACTGAAGTATCTTTCTGCAGTGAATTATAGTCAATACATAAGCCCATAACTGGCCTAAGCCGAGAATAAATGCCTATGAAGTGCACAGCCTTATTTGGGAATAAGGCCAGAGGTTGTGGAGAACTAACAAACAGGGAATTCTGGATATGATAATAGCACTGATTGTACTAAGGGACACTAAGTGCCTGTGGCTGCATGAACAAAACCTGCTGAAGATAGAACCAGTGCAGAATTCCAGCATAGATAGTGCAAACCTGCTGAAGATAGAACCAGTGCAGAATTCCAGCATAGATAGTACAAACCTGCTGAGGATAGAACCAGTGCAGAATTCCAGCATAGATAGTGCAAACCTGCTGAAGATAGAACCAGTGCAGAATTCCAGCATAGACAGTGCAAACCTGCTGAAGATAGAACCAGTGCAGAATTCCAGCATAGACAGTGCAGAGAAGAAACTCATGTAGCCTCACACCTGGCTGAAGAGTTATTTGTTCTTGATGGCCCCTGTGGGAAGAAGAGTCTTCTTTCTTCTGGGATGTGGCCCTAAAGAAGTTTGTCCATGCACCAGTGCATGGTTCTCCATGTACACACATATAGATTGCACTAATTAGACTCAAATCAATTAAGAGCTCATGAAGGTGGAAAGGAGTCATCTGGAAATGGTTCTGGAAGGAGTCAGAAGGGAGGGAATAGGGTACAGATTTGATCAAAGCACACTGTATGAAATTCTCAAAGAATGATATGAAAATATATTTAATTTTCATGTTGTAAGAGAAAATTTATTTTAATAGAAAAACTAATGTTCCAAAGATTGCTGTATCATCTTATTGAAAAGGGGAAGATTACTAGGTAAAATTTTACTTATATTTAAAATTAATGTAAAACAGTGTTGAAGAAAATATATTTGTTTATTTGAAATGTGCTTCTGTATTACAAAATGGTTGTGTGCCTTGTATAAAGAAAGGATATCACTGTGGAGATTGATTTAACATCTTTGGGACTTGTCTGTATGTGTGTCTCTGTGTGGGTATGTGAATGTTAATGCCTCCTTGGAATGTCAAAGAAGGGTGGCGGATCCCCCAGTGCTGGAGTTCTTGGCAGTTGTAAGATGCTTAATGTGGGTGCTGGGAACTAGATACTGATGATGAGCAGTGTTCTCTCTTAACTGTAGAGTCATTTCTCCAGTTCCTCTCATGTTTCATATTAGGTGGAAACGATGTATTAAATATGTGCGCCTTTTGTTCTTATATTAGTGCAAGAAACTTATAGTCACAATGACATCATGATGGTGTTTTTATAGTGTATGTAGTTAACGTTTTAAGCAAAGTTTTGGTTGACCTGGTTAAAAATCATTATTAGAAGCCAAGAGAAGAAGCTTGAGTTTAAAAGATATAGAGTTTAGAGAGATGTATGTTTGATTTTATAGTTAAGATTATGATCCAGAATAGATGCACATGTGGAATTACAGGTATGTACAGCAGGACTGCCCTCTGACAATCTGGTAAATACTAGTTATTGCCTAGAGTCAACACCTCTTTGAAGCTAGTTAAGCAACTCTCAGAAGGATGAGCTGTAGCAGGAAGTGGCAGTCACAGGGCAAGAATAATGCACTCCCTACTCCTCAGAGTCAAAGTCTGAGGATGCAGGAATGATGGTGTATGTGCTCAGGAAGGTAACTATTCGAAGACAGGTAACAGCTAAGTGAAGAAAAAAATCTAATAAGTAAACCAAAAAGATTCATGTATTTCCAGAGATTTAAGTAAACTGCAAAAGGAAGTTTGAATATTTGTAGAAAAAAATGCCTTTGAAGTCCCTATATCTATTAAACTCACATTGTCGAAGAAGCAATATAATATATCACAAGAATGTTAAAAGCAATAGAAATGAATACTTACTAACTTATTGTATTTGCATCACTACTTCTCTTCAATGTTCAGTATGATCATGCACATACATATATAAATAAAGCTACATATATATCATACATACATACATATACACACATGTATATATAAAGTAATGCAAATAAAATTCTGAAATTTAAAAAAAACAAAAGTTATAGTATTTGAAACATCTCACACAAATGATTAAAGAAAAATAAAACATTTTTGAAACAAAAGATTACTGCACTCCCCTTAATGTTGGACTATAACCTGTAATACAAAAGAAACCCTTTTCATCCACAAATTGCTTTTGGTCAGTGTTTTATCACAAGCACAGAAGGGGAAGTAGGACACTGACCAAGGCTAATAGCAACATTAATCACTGGTCAGTCTGAATTCCACTGGGGATCCTGCCAGGAGTGCCAGATCTTGTTCCTAAATCTGTGTATCTTCCTGTCATCACACTGATAATTTTTACCTTGTAAACTTAGTAAAAGCACCAGATCAGTATACTACTGTAGATCTGAATAACAACCTGACTGTGGCATTGGCCCCAATATGTCTCAAGCTTTCAATTCTTGAAACCAGGAAGAGTGATGTATGGAAAGAGATACTGGAACATTTACTATATTAACTTAGTGAAACCTTTAAGAAAGTAAAAATTTTGCTCAATCACGCATAAATTTGAATATTTTTCTTGTTCCCATAAAGAAATATTGCAATTTTGTTTTTAATCCAAACACTTTAATTACCCATTTTTTGAAAAATGACCCAATATCTCTGAAGGTAGTCTGATAACAGTATTACACATATTGAATGCTCTCTTATTTCCATTGTCCTGAGATATCTAATACATAAAGAACTGTATTTATAGAAGCAAAATATATACCATAGATTTTTTCTTTTGTAAATATATTTTACTTATTGAGTTTTTTTGAAAAATGTTGCTCATTCAATATATTGTGGTTATAATTTCACCAGCCCTAGCTCCTCCCAGATTCATCTGACCTCCCCACTCACCCAAAATATATCTTTCCCCTATCTCTTTTAAATATGAATGCACATAGACTGTGGCAACATGCACATGAACATTTTCTTTTTTTAATTTAATTTGATTTTATTTTACAATATAATTTAATTCTACATGTCAGCCACGGATTCCCTTGTTCTCCCCCCTCCGGCCCCCCTCCCCTTCCCCCCAGCCCACCCCCCCATTCCCACCTCCTCCAGGGCAAAGACTCCCCTGAGGATTGAGATCAACCTGGTAGACTCAGTCCAGGCAGGTCCAGTCCCCTCCTCCCAGGCTAAGCCAAGCGTCCCTGCATAAGCCCCATGTTTTAAACAGCCAACTCATGCACTAAGCACAGGACCCGGTCCCACTGCCTGGATGCCTCCCAAACAGATCAAGCCAATCAGCTGTCCCACCTATTCGGAGGGCCTGATCCAGTTGGGGGCCCCTCAGCCATTGGTTCATAGTTCATGTGTTTCCATTCATTTGGCTATTTGTCCCTGTGTTTTATCCAACCTTGGTCTCAACAATTCTCGCTCATATAAACCCTCCTCTTTCTTGCCAATTGGACTCCCGGAGCTCCACCCAAGGCCTAGCCGTGGATCTCTGCTTCCAGTTCCCTCAATCATTGGATGGGGTTTCTAGCACAATTAGGGTGTTTGGCCATCCTATCGCCAGAGTAGGTCAGTTCGGGCTGTCTCTCGACCATTGCCAGCAGTCTATTGTGGGGGCATCTTAGTGGATTTCTATGGGCCTCTCTAGCACTTTGCTTCTTCCTATTCTCATGTGAAAGACACGGGGATCGCCCAATGATGGAGAAATGGATGTGATCTACATGAACAGCTTGGACGTGAGTGGGGGTAATGAAGGGCGCGGGTCGAGGGAAAGAGAGCTTGGGGGAGCGGGAGATCCTAGCTGGAGCAAGAACAGAGAGGGGGAACAAGGAATAGGAGACCATGGTAAATGAAGCACATGAATATTTTCAATGAAATACCCTTCAATTTTTTTTTTTTTTCACTAAAGAGGAAGTAAGCAGCTACTTGTTTAGGACTGGAATACTCCAAGAATTTCACCTGAAGTCACAGCACAATCCTAAGGAAACCAGACAATACTATTTCCAGCTCTTCAGTAGTAATGCAAATTGTTTTTCTTTCAGGAAGTGATGGAAGGAACCTGGAATCCTAGCACTTAGATGATAAGGCAGTATGATAATGAGTTCAAGTCCATTTTGAACTATATAGTTAAATGCTATCCCCAACCAATCCTTCATTCAATCAACCAACAAAAGGAAAATGGACTTGTTTTATTTTAACCTTGTGAATTGTTTAACTACTGTAACAATTCTTAGAAAAATTGTAGTAAAATAAGTAAAAACACTTGAAAATGAATCTGGTATTATCTAACTAATTCAAGTGTATGTGAATGTCTTTAACAAAGAAATTGCTTAATATAAATTTTTAATATTAAATATATACATCATTTAACTTGGATATTCTTGCTGGGCTAATCCTCAGTGCTCTTGAAAGTTTCAAGTTAAAGAAAACATTCTTATTTCTCATCATTAAATAATATATCTATATTCATAAAACAAAAGACCATTTACAACACTGTTATGCATTTGAGTTCACTTTATTATTGCATAGTTTAATTTCACACATATAGAACATATCCACATATATTTGAATTTATTTATGTAGATCTGTATTGTGTTATACATTTATGTAAAAATATGAAAATAAACTTCTTAAACTCCTTTAAATAAAGTTCTCCTCTATGAAAATTGACCTTGAAATGAATTTATATTTTCCCAGTGAACAAGGTGCTCATAATACCTGAATATTATGCTGTTCTCATCCACTAGCTTCAGAAACATCTCAACCAAGGATGTGCTTTAAGGGATTTCTAATCTCTCAGCAATGCATAGCTCAGGTTATTAGTCCAATGGCACCATTAATACACAAGATTACAATGAAAGTCAGGCAAAAATAGTTTAACTGCATTCATGTGGCTGTCTCATGAATTGATAATGTGTCAGAATTTATACTAAGTGAATTACTGAAGTAACCCACTAGCTTTATTATTCCACTGAATTAAGAACAGTCATCCAAGCAGAAATAAAAGGACTGTCCTTGCCAGAGAGCATTAGGGGAATCCATAAACTTAGTAACTGTTTAGCATGTATGCACCTAAGAAATGATGCATTAGGAAATACAGTGAAACACTCTAAAAATAAAGCTTTCAATAAAAGTCATTATTTATTATAAGTGTTCTAACTATTGATAAAAATACTGAAGGTAATTCAATTATATGTGAACTTTAGCAAACTACTTTAAGTATACATATTCAACTCTCAGTAAGTTATTTCTAAAGCCTTTATGTCTTCCACATATTTAGTTAGATACAATTAAAATAATGAGAAAAACAATGTGGTTCATAAGTGAAAAGCAAGGTAGAAATATAGCAACAGAATCTTATGGGTAGTGGCAGTGGTGGTAAACCCTGCAAGCAAGTTTCTCACCTACTGGCCAGCTAGTGGGGTCTGCACCAGAGCAGTGGAGTTCCACCATTGTGGAACTGCCTTGCTGGTGCTCAAATGGTAAGAGAGGCATGGGATGTGTCCTTGGGCTTAGAGTCTGGAGGTTGTGGCAGCTTAGCTGTGGGGCCAGTCACTCTCCTGTTCTTCCAGCTGGGGTGGGTGGTACCTGTGCCTGTGGAGTCTGCTAGAGTTGTGGGAAAGTGCTGGACAAGGGGAAGATGATGAGGTGACTGGGTTGCAAGGCAGAGCAGGTCTTGGAGGAACAGAATCTAGTGGGTGGCCGCAGTGGTGGTGGAGCTTGCAAGCAGGTCTCTCACCTGCCTAGTCCGGTTTTCTAAACTCAAGAGTTGTTGCAAAAAAATTAGTGTTCTTAATATTGTCTAACCTTACAGGCTAGATTCCAAATCTATAGCAGAGTTACCTCTGCTGGTTCAAGAGTCCTTTAAGACACATAAAAAAGCATTCTGCTCAGGGGCTGCCATCTGAAACAAATATGTTTAACTTCCTGAACTTACACCTGGAGTCTATCAACCAACAATTGTGGACTGAGTTTGAATTGGTTTATGTAGTATGTGTATGTTCATCAGTAAACCATAAGTATTTACTTGTATGCCTAATACAGAATTATCCAACAGGTGTCTTTATTCATTTCCTACTCACAAGTTCCTAGTCACTTTGACAAATAGTCTAACTACTAAATATCAATTTAAAAATTGGGACCATACACATCATATTAGCAACAACAACAAAAACTGTATCCGCTATCTCCAGGTTAACACTGAATGAGAAAAAAGCATGAAATATAGAGTTTCAAAATGTTAAATTAATGCTATGTAAAAGAGTAAAATGTGAAATATTTGAGAGGTAATATTGTTTTAAAATGGTTTTACTAATTTTTTTTTTTTTAAATAACTGGTATCTGCAATCAGTGTCAGAAAGCAGCATCTCCTTAACAAGGGATAAGAGGAATGATGGTGAGGTCCAGTGTTGCAGAACAAGGAGTAGGCTGCTAGTCAGATATCTACTACCCTTTCTTATTCCTGTAACATCTATCCATAGACAAATACATATTCAGATTATATCACCCTCACAAAGCTCATAGAATCCCAGATAATTGTCTTCAGTTCAGGATTGGACATTTGATCTAAAAGAATGGTTCACCTTGATGGAAGGATTTACATTTGGATTTGAGGAAGTCCTGTTCTCCCTTTTATTTAAATTATTAACTTGAGTATCTAATGAGTCATCACGTAAGAATAGAGCTTATCATTTGAGAAGTTAAAGGAAAAGGTTACGTTAACAAGCCAGAAATTCTAATAGCCACTATATTGGGGTTAGGCTTTGTATACTTGTAATACATTGATATTTTGTGACATTCTGTAGTGCAAAGGATTTGAAATTCCCCTGAAAGCAAGTGAGCGATCAGTGTGAAAAATACCAATCGCACCTTCACAGAGTCTTTCACAATACTCTACTACTGTGGTTTGGGGATTCACCTAGTTGTACCATTTGAAGCTCGATTGTTATAAGCTAATTTGACTTGCCTATATGATTTTTTATTCTCTAGTGTATCCTTGCCACCTTACCTTTTTTGTATCATAGTTTACAAGTGTGCTGTTTTCCGTATTTGTTTAGATACTGCTGTATTGAGGTATTGTTATTCATTTATCATTTTGAAAACAGATATTCTGAAAGTACATTATACAAAACACAAAAGAAAAACACAGTAACTCATTTCCTGAATTCATGCTTGATATTATAGTCAGCAATAATAAAAATAGCTTGTTAATTTACTTTTACTTTTTGTGTAGGTTGTAAATATGGTATTAGAAGAAAGATTTTGTTTGCAGGATATATGTTCCTCACTGTGTTATTTGTAAAAATATAACACAAAATTTAATGTTTTATCTGCCAATAAAAATAACCATATCTTTAAAAGGATCAATTTCAACACCTTGAAATATATTGTATAAAAATAGATATGTGTACATATTTGATGAATAAACTGTTCACTCATTTAGATAATTTTCTAAATAACTTCAAATTTTAGAAAATTTAAGAAAATCATGCTTCCTACACAATATGTGTCATTATGATCCTTAATTAGCACTAAATACAAATTCTATGTTAAAATTAAATTCACAAAAGTAATTACTAAAAACTTATTTAAGCTAATCTAATGTGGAGGCCATTAGGGTCCAGGGAAATATAAAAAAGAATACTATTAAGCATTTTTATAGATACTAGAGGGTGAAGGGACATTAAAAAAAAGGAAGAGAAATGTATCATAGGACATCCATGGTACTTGTTTTAAGAAAATATAAAGTACTACAATGGGATGTTTTTAAAATCTCTTAAATTTTTCTCTGTAATAAAAATACAATCACCTGTGGACATAAAATGACTCACCCTCCAAATCTAACCTCAGTCATGTTAAGATAGGAACTTCTTGCCAGGTATAAACTTCCAAAACAGGAGTTGTGAAAACATGAACTTTCAGAAACACCACTATCTCAGAAATTAATTAATCCCTTTAGACAGCCATGGGACTTGCTGAGTAATCCAAGGTGTTTACACACACACACACACAGACACACACACACAGACACACACACACACACACACACGTACACGCAGATTTTATATATATATATATGTATATACATATATATATGTATATATAATCAAATGAAGGATTGCTAGAGTTATACAAGCAACAGTAGACCTTCAAGAATAGGTGATTTGAAGATTAAATTTGAAACTAAAAACTCATGGATGTGATTTGTTTAACCTGAGTTAAATTAAACTCATTCAATTATATTTACATACACACGTGCACGCACAGAGAGCATAGATAGCATAGATTTTACATTTAACTGCATTAAATATAAAGGCAGTGGGTTTCCAAATATCAGTAAAGAAATATTTTATCCATAAGAATACAGTGTGTCCTTCATCATTTTGGCATGAAGTTCATCACTATCAGTTTCATAGATTTAACAGAAAAGAAAATTATCTATAATGAGGAATATTGTTGCTTGCAAGAATTGAATGGTCCTCAGTCCGTCAGAAAGAAAATGTTGAGATTTTGTGATAGATGGAAATAAACTAATAAGAGTTCTCTAATTATGAAATTGCAAATTACTTTAAGCAGATGGCATAATTATTGTGTCAAAAACCGAAAATTCTTTATTACTATATTTGTATTCATAATGCTTGGTCTATAATGGTGTGAATCTAGCAACTCTATTTTATCTTCCACATAAATTATTCATGATAAGACATTGTTGTGTATGTTTCCTCCCAAATTGTAACATTGTATCCTTCAGATAAACCCCTTAATCAGAAAAGATAAGCAACTCAAAATAACTTCAGGAAGTTAGTGACACTGACCAGATTCACTAGGACTCTCCCTTCAAGAGTAAATAGGACAAACTGCAAATAAGACTCAGATCACAGCAGCTGTCTAGAAAAAGCAGAAAACAACAAAGGTACCAGAAAGAGATTTAGTCCCAAGTCACTTGGAAAGAAAACTCTCCAACACTCTCCACCCATCACAAGCTGCCTTCAGGTTTGCAGTCTGCTCCAGGTTTTAAACTTCTATAAGCTGTCACCAGGGCTGGGGTGAGCTCTGGAGATGCAGCTGTCATTGGGTCATTTCTGCTGCTATGTCACCCCACACACACACCCACACACTCCTGTAGTCCGTAGACATGTATGTTGTATCTCCCCAGGAAAAGTCTTGTCACACAACATAATTTGTACCTGAACGGGGACCAAAAGAACTGGCAAGAATGAGTGTAAAGTCAATCCTAACTATGCGTAGCAAGGTGTGCAACCGGGGCACAGGAGCATGATGGGGGAGGAAATTCCATTACAACTATTGTTTTCTGTATGGTGAATGTTGATGCGCCTTTGTGCTATGACAGAGATTGCATGATACTTGCAGTGGGATAAAGAAACATGCAACTAGGGCTGAGCCAGTAGAATTTGGATGTCTGTAGAGGAATCCCAGTAAGGCAATCTCTGTCTGTGTGGTAGGAGGTGACATGAGTGCTTAATGAGTGGGATCCATCAAATGAATGTGGAAATGCCTTGAAGACAGTTGAAAGTTTAGAGGAAAATTTGCAGTCTTTGGAATTAGTGCACAAGAGTCAAGACTACTGGCAAGCAGTAGGGGAAGCTGCTGGCCACTGTTGTGTGTAGTTAGAAATACATATGAGGCCAAGAAGGCAGCCAACCAGGAATGTGTTTGTGTAAAACAGGAACTTGTGTTTGGAAAGGTGAAGATGCAATGAGAATGGAAGGTGTTGCTAGCATCCTCTGTGTTGCCCTTGGATTTGCCAAATAAATTAGATGGATAAGAGAATAGGAGCAATGGTAGAAGCAATTGAAGATACCCTTCAAGTCCTACCTTTAATAGGAAAAGAGGGAAATTCTGTTATCCAGCAAGCAGATTAGGCATTAACAAGGGTCCAGTACAAGAGAATAGAATGATCAGGAAATAGTCAGTGAATGAATTGCTGGACTTAGGGAAGACTTTAAAAAAGAAAGAACCTGTTGCATCATGGCTTGTGAGGCTATGGGGCATGGGAGGAGACAGGAGTGGAGCAGGAAAATACAGCAGTGTAACTACCCATCCTTTACGGTAAAGGCTGCATAACCTAAGGTAGTATTGAGGAAATCGGTTCCTGATGGGCTGGCTTATCAAAGCCATTAGGAACTGAAGGAGAACCCCAAACTGTGGGGGCTTCCTCCTGGACCCTGGATTAGGCACAAACCAAAAACAAACACCTGTTTTCCCAGAGGGATTCTTTATTAAGCAGGGAAAAATGTCAAAGTTGTTGATTCCTGACTCAGGTAGAAAACTGTAGCATATGACCTTGCAGGCAAAATTTGTAAGAAGAGAATAAGGGGAAGTCTGTGTTAGAATGAGCTAGGATATGGTGGTAAAGGAGATAGGGCATGAGGGAAAAGGGGAAAGGGACAAAAGAAAGGGGTGAGGGGTATTTGTCCCAGAGGGACAAAGGACTGTCCCTGGGTAGAGAGAATGACCTGGCACATAGGCAAATAGTTTATATAGGGAAAGGGGGAAACCCCATGTTAGGATGAGGTGTTTAATTTTAACTGGGCATATTCATTAGATGAACTAGAGGGAGATTTTGATTGCTGGACTTTGATAGTCACCTCTGTGGTGGTATTGTGTTATCTCTGCAAAAAAAAAAGAAAAAAGAAAAAAGAGATATAGATGATTGAATCTACTCTAAAAAGAAAAAAAGGGAAGACATAAAAATGACAAAAGATAGATTACTGAATCTATTATGAAAAGAAAAAATACTTTTAAAAAGGAACTACTTGTTTTAAATAAGATAAGTAATGGGCCATTGGGATGAGGACACAGAAGCTTCCAGTCTGAGGAAACAGGATCAGCTGAGGATCTGGTGAGGTGAGGTAGCTGTGGCTAGTTCTGCTTCTCTGATCTTCCATCATTCACCCCAATACTTGGCACCAGGTTTGATTTTATTAATAAGAAATTTTAAGATTTGTGCTACATCTAGCGCCCAACGTTCGTGGTACGAATTCTCAAAAAAAGCTCCTTGCCTGTGGCCTTGTGGGCCACAACCTCAGACCCGAGCTACACTTGGCCAGTTGTGGTGGTGCACGCTGGTAGGATTTACTGAAGGAGGCAGAGGCAGGAGGATCCCGAGTTTGAAGCCAGCCAAGGAGGCTTCCTAAGGAGAAGCTGTGGCCAGAGCACAGCCACAAACTGTGGCAGTGGGACCATGGAGGCAGTGATTGCTGCTCCGAGTTGCTGGCTCCTTCTCATCGTGTTGGTGACTGCGGTGATGCTGCTCCCTGGGATGAAGAGTTTACTGCTGCTTGTTCAGAGAAAAATTGCCAAGACCATCATGTTACAAGAAAGCATCGGCAAAGGTCAGTTTGGAAGTTTAGCAAGACAAATGGTGGGGAGAAATTGCTGTGATAATATTCTCTTCTAGGGAAGAACATTCATGGTTCTGAGAGACATTTATCAGACTGTGATTGCTCCAAACCACAGAGGAGGCAGAAAAAAAAAAAAAAGTCTTCAGGGAACCATGACCACACCTGCCTAACAGTGACTTTGAAATCTTCAAAAGGAATGACGGGGCCCCACGAAGATGATTCCACATGGACTATGATAAAGGCATTAAGCTGATTAACACCAGGGAAAGATCGCCTTTGGACTACAAACTGCTTAGGACAATTTTGAGATGGCTAGCTGAGATGATCCAGCCTGACAGACTACTTGAACAAGAACTTGAAACAAGCCCTGCACTTTCTCATTATGCTGTGCCTAGACAAATGATACAGGACTTGACAATTAACCCAAAAATTTTCTCTTCAGGATTCTCTAAAGATGTCTTTGCCCTCAGAAAGCAGGAAGTAATTTTAAGAAAATGACACCCACATTCCCAAGAGGTAGCATGGGAGTTTTTTTTGGTTGTTTAATGAGTTATGGATATTGTCATTATTTATGATGGTTGGTTACAAGTTGTTAATTGTTAGTGATCAGGAAAAAAGCTGATCAAGGAGATTAGCTTCAGAGTCTTTGTAAAAAGAAAAAGAAAAAAGAGAATATAGATATGAGGTAGAGCAATGAATCTACTCTGAGAAAAAAGATGAAGAAATAATAGGATAAATGGGTAGGTGATTGAATCTACTCTAAAAAGAAAAAAAAAGGGGAAGATATAAAAATGACAGAAGGTAGATTACTGAATCTATTATGAAAAGAAAAAAATACTTTTAAAAAGGAACTACTTGTTTTAAATAGGATAAGTAATGAAAATTTTTTTGTCTGAGTTTATCAAATGTTACTGGACTGGACATTATTAATATAAATAATGGAATTTTTTGTCTGAATTTTGTTAATGGACTAGACATCGTTAATGTAATTCTTGACTGTATATATTGTATATACTTATTGGATAGTTTTTCCTGTATTAGTTATAAGCTTCTTTAAATTGTAGACAAAATAAGGGGAAATGTGGTGGTATCGTGTTCCACAAAATATTGTGTACCC
This sequence comes from Peromyscus californicus insignis, assembly GCF_007827085.1. Lineage (NCBI taxonomy): Eukaryota > Metazoa > Chordata > Mammalia > Rodentia > Cricetidae > Peromyscus > Peromyscus californicus. The sequence goes on along the minus strand of NW_026294436.1, from coordinate 27,832,444 downwards.
TAATAAACTTATCTGGGGTCAGAGAACAGAAAAGCCACTACATACTTAGGCTAGAAAATGGTGGCACGCACACCTTTAATCCTAGTATTCCAGAGGCAGAAATCCCTCTGGTTCTCTGTGAGTTCAAGGCCACATTGGAAACAGCCAGGCATGGTGACTCATGTCTTTAATCCCAGAAAGTAAGCCTTTAATCCCAGGGAGTGAGGCAGAAAGCAGAAAGATATATAAGGCGTGAGGACCAGAAACTAGAAGCTTTTAGCTGGTTAAGCTTCAGGCTTTCGAGCATCAGTTCAGCTGAGATTCATTCTGCATAAGGACTCAGAAGCTTCCAGTCAGAGGAAACACGATCAGCTGAGGAACCAGCGAAGTGAGGTGGCTGTGGCTTGTTCTGCTTCTCTGATTTTCCAGCATTTACCTCAATAACTGGCCTTGGGTTTGATTCTATTAATAAGACCCTTTAAGATTCCTGCTACACACATCCAGAAGGAGGGAGTGACCAAATGAGGGAATAGACTCTGGTGACTAGCTTTAGGAATGTAATCTAATGGTTTTTAGCAAGGCAGAGAGAATGGGGAAGAAAGGTAAGTCCTTCCAGGGCCACAAGATTGAGTGGGCTAGTGTCCCTTCAGGAACACTGGTTTATATCTCTCTAGTATATATAGTCCCCACAAATAGAAGAGACCGAGGGGCATAGACCACATACAGATACTATTGAGGGAACTAAGAATAAGAGAACCTGGGTTTTAACTGCGGTTCACTGGACCAGATAGAACTATGTTCACAGGAGAGGTAAAGAAAAGATTGATTCAGCAGGGACCTCAGGTATGGAGCTTCCATGACATTACTGAGTCCTTTGTTGGGCTCATTATAAGTTATTTATAAGCTAGGAAACGCTTGGCAGATCTCATTGACTTAGACCCACTTGCAAGGAGTGTAAAGTGAGAGAGCAACCTATATATGAATGACATGATGCTAAACTCTTTAGTATTTTGCAAATTTGGAAACACATTGGTAAGACAACCAAGTACAATGATACATCCACCTACCTTACAATTCTACTAGACATGGGTCTATTGAAAGGAAAATTGGGCTATTAAAACAACGACTAAAGAGTTTAAATTCAAAAGGTACCCTGCATAGGTGAAAAGGAACCCTCTCGGAGCACATGAGGTTATTAAATAAAAACCCCAATGCCAGACATGGGATATCTTCCTCTGAGTTGTTGGCCGGGGAAGCCCCTGAGGCTCTAAAAGTCATAAAAGCTATTGCTACTGCTCTTGTTTTTCTGCCAGAATGAGATGGTAAAACCCTACTGCTGAAGGCACTGCCTATGCACCCTTTGACTGCAGGATATAGAGAAATTAAGTTGGGATTGAACCGGAAAATTCTGACCCTGCTGGCTGGCTTTCATAGTGTCAGAGGGGGCCATGTAAGCAGCTCTTGGAGAACGTCACAAAAATTCATGATCGGCTGTGGACTCTGTAAGCTAAAATACTGACATGCAAGGCGGGATATGCTTCCCTACACAATACTGGCTCGGCTATTGTAAGACCAACAGACTCTCAGTTGTATTTAAGGCCAGCTTCGTAAGAGGGGATTCACATTTGTTAATGTCAGCCATGATAAAAACCTGTATCTGGGAAGGTCATCAATCCCAATGGGAAAGCAACTTCTATTGTTTTACTAGATGGGTATGATGTGCCTGTCAAACCGACCTCTAAACATGTGTTTATGCCTAAAGATCACTGTTGTTGTCAGCTTCAACTCATAATCACTGGTGGAGATATGAAGAACAAGTGACCATTGTTCTGGCATAGTGACAAAATTCTTAACCATAGGTGGACATATAAAGTCACTGAAGGGGACCCCCAAAAAGCGAGGGTTCCCTTCTGGACCCTGGATTAGGCACAAACCACAACCAAACACCTGTGTTCACAGAGCGTTACTCTAATAAGCAGGGAGAAAAAGTTAAAGTGGCTGCTTTCTGACTCAGGCAGAAAATCAGCAGCAGATGACTTTGCTGGTGCAAATTTTAAGAAGAGAAAAAGGTGGGATCTGTGTTAGAATGGCCTAGGATGGGGTGGTATATTTTGTTTGTGCATGCTATTTAGGTGAATCAAAGCAGGCTTTTGATTGCTGGACTTTAATACTTTGATAACTGGACCTTGGTTTACAGCTGCAGAAGGAGGAAATGGCCAAGTAAGGGGATAGATGTTGGAGGCTAGCTTTAGGAATGTAATCCAGTGGTTTTTAGCAAGGCAGAGAGAATGGCGAAGAGGGACAAGGCCTGCCAGAGCCATATGCTTGAGTGGGCTAGTGACTTTTCAATCACCCCTTGCAAGGCTATGGGATCATTGCTGAAGATGACTTGGACAGAATTATAAGATCTGGAGGAAGACAGGGAGAGTTGTTTAACAGTTTTTCCTGAGATTGACACATTCCATCCTTCAGGGAATCTTCTTCAGCAAGACAATAAACAACTCAAAAGGAATTCCCTGAAACTGACAGTATTAACTAGGATCCTTCTTCCAAAGGCAAGCAAGTCAAGGGGCAAAGAAGACTAAGACCTGAGTTGGCTGAAAGATATTTAGAACAGAGTCAATTGGAAAGGACGCTTTCCAACCTGTTGAACTGCTTGCAGTCTATGCAGTGAGCATGAGGTTCCCGGGTTTTGTGATCTGTCACCCATGTTTGGGTGGATTTTGGTGACACTGTTGTCGATGAGTCATTTTTGCTTCTGTAGGCAACATTCATCCCTACTCCTGTAAGTATCCACAATAAAACTCATTGGTGCACCAAGCTGGGCTTTGGTTGTATCTGAACTTTTGTCTGCTATGGGCTCCCTACTTGGAGTAGATGTATATGAAGCATCTCCTCAGGAAATCTTCAGACACACAGCAGATATATGTGGTGATATTTTATTTGTGCTGAAATGTGGTGGTATTTTATTTGTGCTTTAATAAATAAAGCTTGCCTGGAGATCAGAGGGGAAAAAAAGACATTTTAAGTAAACAAAGAAGTCAGGCAATGGTAACACACGCCCTTAATCCTATCACTTGGCAGGCAAGGATCTATCTGAATCTCTGTGAATTCAATGCCACACTGGAAACAGAGCCCGGTGTGGTGGCACACATCTTAAATTCCAGCAGTAGCTGACCATGGAGGTCTGGAAGTCTGTACAGACAGACAGGCAGTGACAGTGCTGGGCAGGAAGAGGAAGTGATGTAGACAGAGCAAATCAGATGGCAGAACAGCAAGGCATATTGGCATGGGTAGACAGGAAGTAAGTCGTATTTGGAAGCTTCAGAGCTGGTGAGGTAAAGTTAGCTGTGGCTTTCCCTATTTCCCTGATCTCTCTCAAGCTTTCACCCCTATATCTGGCTCTATGTTTTTTATTTAATAAGACCATTTAGAAATTCATCTACAGACATATTTAAAAACTTATGCTAGAAAAGTATGTATTATACCATTACTTATATCACACAATGTGTCTCAAGATCTTGAATGGATATTTTGCAAGATATTGTTATATTTCTAAGAAGATTAAAAATTAAGTTATAAATTTACATCTGACATTTTGAGAAAAATACAATTTTGCACACAAAAAGTTTTAAAAAATAATTATATTAATTTTCATTTATGTTCTGTTTTGAAGTAAAATAGATTTGATAATGTTATTTTTGTTAAGTCAATAATTCAATTTCCCGCACATTTATAATAAAAACTCTGAAGTAAAAATGGAAGAAATGTTCCATAATATACAATATATAAAAAGACAGTTAAATAAAGCTATGGCAGTAAGAATATCTCAGAAACTCATTGTCTTCATTGAAATTTGAATTAAATATTCTCACTTCAATAAATATTCTTTTTTACAAGATGAATAATAGAAATTTAATCTTTGTATTATTTTTCCACTTTTATGAGTATTTTTAAAGAATTGAACTTATGAAAAAGTTAACATTCTGTGAAAAGTATTTTCTTCAATGTCTAAAAGAGAGCCGTTATTTTAGCTTTCCATCCAGATAAATGCTCTTTTCCCTTATATCTCAATTTAGTGTTTGTGCAATAACTACTTCATTGCATCTTTTATTTTCTTCCAAAACTGAATGTTTACCCCATGCCATCCTATTACCCATTTATTATCTAGCCCTCTGTTTTATTCAGAACATGGACCTCTGTTACTCATTGTGTCCTTCTAATTCACATTTTATTTTGAATGTGGTGGTAGTATTTTACACTTCCTTAGTGCTTAACAATTTTATTGTACTGAATATAGCATCAATATACTTACTCTTTGTGTGTCTTTACTTATTTTAAATGTAGGTAACCAGAGAAAATTACTTGAGAATGTGTTCCTGCCTGAATGTGATTATTTTACAAAATTGTATAGTGAAAGTATAAAGTGTCAACCTTGGAGTCAGATACACTGGTACTTAAGTGGTGAGATGCCTGCTTCTGCCTTTTGAAAGAGTTCTGATGAGGAGGAGAGAGGGATAAGAAACTTTTAGAAAGAGAGCAGAGAGGAGAAAGACAGAAACACAGGAGAACTTTAGGAGGACCTGGATCAAAACCCAACAGCCCCTTTGTGTCTCTTCAAAAGGGCTTTTACTCTCCTTCGACTCCATTTCCTCTTTTTTCCCTCTTTATACTGTTATTGCATGAACACATCCAAATATATATACATATATGATATACGTATAACACACATAAACACACGTGTGTGTGTGTGTGTGTGTGTCCATATAATGTTATCAGTATATATGTTTTCAGGGCTGATCTTTTGACTCTGAACAACTAATTGCTATAATTTTTTCTGTGGAAGCTCATTTCTGTTCCCAGGATTCCTCAGTCGCCTATAGTTTGCTGTGTAGTTTTGAGGCCTCATAGGCTTTTCTCAATGCATTTTGGCATGTTCATTGATTGGCATAATTCATTTTCAGTTCCCATTTGGTCAGCCCTGTTGGCACTACATTATTGGTGAAACTTGTGACATTACTAGGAGCTACAATCCTACACATGCTTCCTGATCCTCTGGCTTTTAAAACCTTTTTTGCTTCTTTTCCAATATATTCCCTTTATCTTCTGTTTGGGAATATTTTGTAGATGTATCATAATAATAGTGATGTCTGAAAAGTCACAGGTATCATACCATTAACTATTTACCAAATATTTGACAAAAGCTATTATACTCTTATCTCCTTTATAAATATACATATATAATGTTAATGAATCTTTCTCCTCTGGGCTGATAATGCTCATTCCAAGAGGCAAAGTCCACCTAACAAAAACACCACGACTAGCCATGAGAATCTCTCTTTTGAAGTGCTGGCCAGAGCTGTCTAAGAGACTCCCCAAACATACAGCCTATGTTGTTGCCCTTGGTTACACCACAGGGCTGGCAGGTAACTCTGTATTGCTGATGACACCACGCACTCTTAAAACAGGGCATAGTGGCCCGTCTCCTAGAATTTACCTGAAAGCCCCTTCTCTTAAGATTAATTAATGCTCAAGGTACCAGAAGGCAGCATGCAAATGTCCCAAGGAGAGAAGCAGCCAAGATTCCTATCCAGTTGTGATGCCTGTGAACGACATCTATCAACAGTGTGGCATGATAACCCTGAGGGTACAGTAGTGATGCACAGAAGCTGGCAGCAACCAACAGCTCTTGAAGTGGACTTAAGATCCTCTCGATCAGAGGCAGACTGTCCCTGGTAACAGAAACATAGCCAAGTACATAGTGCTAGCTAGTGAAGTCATGGTTACTGGAGGAGAATCTATAACCATTAATTCACTAAATCCACATAATCCCTAAAAATTAAGCTATAAATATTTGTCTTTGTACCTACAGAAAAGTATAATTTTTATAAATCACCATTAAGGGAATTTCTCTTTTCAACAGACTGGGACCATTAAAGACAATAGCAGTAATCAAAATTCAGAGTTGTGAAGGCCAGCTCCAATGAACACATCTACAATTCACTCCCACACCTAAATTATTTTTCGATGATGTCTTAAATTGTTCAGTCATAAAATTAAAAAAAAAAACAACTTGTATGAGGTTCTCCACACAATATTTGCAATAATTAAATAATCATGTATCTAGATCTCTAGCATGTAGCGCATGTAGTGTTTGTAATATTTCTCAACTTTTCCTTTTTCCTCAACTCTGATGAATAGCAGTTTTCTCTCAGTCACTTTTGTTCTTGTTATTTGATTGTTTTTATCAATGGCATTGCTAATATTTTCAATTCTTAACCCCCTCAGTGTGATTAACGACCCCAGTTATTCACCATTCATTTGTTTTTGTTTGTTTATTTGTCTTTGTAGTTAACTCCTCAAAACAAACAAAGGCAAGGTGATGGGACCTGAAATTCATTAAAAGGAGATAGGGAGATGGCTCAGTTGTTCAGAGAGTATATTATTCTTCCATCAACCCTATTCAGCTTCCCAGCTCCCTAGACAGGTGACTCACAATCATGCAGAACTCCAGCTCCTGGAGAATCCAATGCCTTTGGTCTCTTCTGGCTTCTGCACTTATCTTCAAGTGGAGAGTATCTCAGAGGGGTTGAGGAAGGGGAAACCATGGCCAAAAGATACATGAAAAATATTTTCAAACTTACAAAATAATAAATAAAAATTAGTTCAAAATGTTTAAATGTAAGTACAAAACTTTCTCTTGTATATCTAGAGACAAGTAGAAGGCTTTAAACTAAATTTAACTTGTACATAAGTGCAATTTATTACCTATAAATGACAGTGTACATTAATGTGTACCTCTAGATTTATGTCTTGCAGCTATTGGATGGTAAAATGTTCTCAGCTCTCCTTTGAAAGAGTTCCTTGTCAACCTTTGCCAAGCTGTGCTTATTTTTCAACCTTGAAAATTCACTCTGATCATTTAATTAAACTAAAATCTCCCTTGCTACTGAAAGGCGACCATTTAAAACAGCAACATAAATTATTCATGCCTTTGCCTTGAAACATTTTCTATTTTTACAGTTTTATTTAATATGTATCTAGAATGTGTAATCATTTTATGAAAACCTGAGGAAGTAGGACTTAAATAGAATTCCAGTATATGTTATGGTTCCCGGCACTATTTAATTGGCAATGAGTTATTATTTATTATTTAATTAAATTCATTCTTCTATCATCTGATAAAGCAAATTAAATATACAATCCATGTAACTCATCTTTTGAGTAAAATAAATGAGAGATAATATCTCAAGTTGATTTTTCAATATTGTTGATTTTTATACCCATACACTATTTTTGTGCATTAGCTAAAATTGTTGTCAATTTATTTCTAAATGTCAAAGATTTCCAAGCCTAACTATGATTTCAGAACCATAAAAGAAATTCAAGTTAATTCTTCAATTTTCAATTTACATGTTTATTTGTATAATATAAAAATAAATCAAAAGGGGAAATGAATTAATTATATTTAATTAAACATTTTTAAATAGTTTAAATGTAAATAAAATAAATAAAAATAAGCAAAGCCTAAAACATTCTTTGGAAATATTTTTGAAATATTTTAATTTTTTTAATTATAATTTCGTATTTGTCTCATTTGTTTTATTTATCAATGCAGGATATCATGTGTCCTTTAAAATCACTTTGTAATTTTGGCACATATGAAAATCATCCTACTATCTGAAATAGGTCTTTAGATTAAAAAAGTTTTATTTTAAATTCAAGCTCAAAAATCATAATTTGTTAGAAGTTAATTATGTATAGTTAATTAAAATAGAAGCAAGTTTATCTGGTGGAATAAAAGAGACCAGAAGGAGGCTGAAGGGAACAAAAGGGAAGTGTATCGATGGAAAATACAGTCAAAGGGCATAACGTTATTAGATGCAAATGTCTTTATGGAAACTATAATTATGTATGTTAAATATATTCCAATAAAACAAATATACAAAACCCATGAGAATTCATTGATGTCCAGACAAATGCACATCCATACATATATATGATAATAACGATAAAACTTGATGAATGCTGATATTTAGATTAAAATGACAGTGTTGATTTGTCAGTACAGAATCAAGGGCATTATTCTAAGACAGGAAGAGATGTGTGGTTTTAATGCCATCCTATAGAACACAGAGTAAGGGACACCAAGCATGCTTAACTCCATGTGAGCATTCACTATGACTACTGCAGGAACCCACTCGCATATTTTGCTGAAGATTTGTGCTCTTTCTTCAATTGCTCGTCCTCAGACGCGCACAGAAGTGCCTATTTCCTTATAAAATGTTCTTCCTTCAGCACTTCATGTCTGTGGAAACAAATTAAAGAGAGAAGAATGTACTGTAAGGAAGAAAATCAGCAGGCAACCCTCTTGAAGACCCAAGCTGCATGTGGAGATAAAGCTGAAGAGCCATACAGCCACCTAATTAAAGCATCTGTTCAGAAACAGAGCTGTGCTGGAAGCACACATTTATTTAAAGGACTTTAGAGAGGGTGTTTTTCAAATCAGAACTTCACATTTCTTCCCACAATGTAACGTGGGGGAAAATGTTAGAAATTACATGAAGGAGAGTATTAGAAATGGAATAGGCAAGATATTCTCCTGGAATTCTCTTTTACTGATGTGCTTTCTATCTTCTTTGCTTATTTATACATTCCACAATGTGTATTTTCAGGAAGCCTATCTTAAAGTAAGCTCAGGCTTGGGAGGACTATAATGATAATATACAATTTATTTATTTATTTTTCCTTTTTTATTAACAGATTTTCTGTTCATTTTACATATCAACTGCAGATTACCCTGTCTTCCCTCCTCCCACCCGCCAGCCTCCTCCGTCAACTCACCCCCCATTCCCACCTCCTGCAAGGCAAGGTCTCCCACAGGAAGTCAGCAGAGCCTGGTACATTCAGTTGAGGCAGGTCCAAGCCCCTCGTCCCTGCACAATTGTTTAAATGCAAAATATTTCTTTGCTCTTTATTACAAAAAATCATAAAGACTACATTTCTAACTCATTTAAAACCAGGAGATACTCCGTATAAAAATACAATGTTAAATATGAAGTCGATAGGATAAATATGCTTAGGTCATATAATAAGATAGAAGTAATAATTTTATTTTTCCTTCTGTAATGAGAGGACAATCTAAAGAGAAGACGATAAAATTGGCATGGGCTAGAAATTGAGTTCAACAATGCTGTGGATGTTTTCAATTAGCTCAGTGACAGAAGACTTGCCCATACATGCATAATATGCCCCAGTACATCAATAAAAAAAAAGGGAGGAAAGAAACTAAAAGTGAAATATAAATTCCATTGATGAATGCATAGAATATTTACATGGGTAAAAGTGACCCTAGGCCTGTGGTCTAAATTCCAACAAGTACTAAGGCAAGAGATTACTGAGGTTTTTAACCTGAATGGCCTGATATACTGTGTTTTTCTAGGGAAGGAGAAGTTGTGTGTCATTTACAGACACTATTCTATGGCATGACAACACAGAAATGTTCTGTTAGGGATTAATGGAGGTCATCCAATCTGACAAACTCTAATTAAAACCATATATATATATATATATATATATATATATATATGAGTTATTACAGTCACAGCCTAACAGTCTTTTTCCACTTAGTACTCCACAGAATCTTCATTGCTCAGGGGCCTTAGCATCTGCATCACCATTTTCCTTTTCAGTTACTACTGATTTAGCTTCAATAGAAGGAAGATGAATGTCATTCTGCCTCTGCAGCTTTGAAAGTTTAATTCGTCTTTTAACTCCAAAGTTAAACTTTACAAGCCAGAAGTGTCAGAAATACATGTATTTTTGTAGTTGCTTACGAGAACATTCAATTTGTCAGTAGTGTACTCGTATTCTCAAACTTCTGAGTTTGTAGGTTGCTATAGACTTAAATGGAGAAAAAAAAATGCTAAAATATAAAAATCTAAGAGAGAGTCCATGTCCGACACTGCTTGGATGGCCGGAAACTGGAGATTGGATAGCCCAGAGTCCTAGAGTAGAACCAAACACAACTGGTCCTAGAAATAAAAAAAAAAAAAAAGAATCCACGAAATGATTCCTAATGATATTCTGCTATACTCACAGATCAGAGCCTTGTCTACAGGAAAGGCTTCCTCCAGCAGCCAGTGGGAGCTAGTGTAGTGACCCACACCAGACATTATATGGATAGAAATTCTAAATTGGAGGACTCCCTTGATTCCCTCCCCTCAGAGATCAGGGAATCCCATTGATGATGCGGGAAGTGATTGTAGAAGTCAGAGGCGGTAGAGGACACCAGGAGAACATGGCACACTGAATCAACTAAGCAGGGCTCACAGAGAATGAAGGGGCAAGCAATGTGCCTGCATGGGTCTACATCATGTCTTCACATATATGTTACGGCTGTTAGCTTAGTGTTTTTGGTGGTACTCCCTAAAAGTGATAGCATGTCTATCTCTGACTCTTTTGCCGTCACTGGAGACTTCTTCTCCTATTGGGCTGTGTTGGCCAGCATCGATATGAGGGCTTTCGCCTTGTCTTATTGTATCTGTGAGAAGTGGGAGGGGTGTGGATGGAGGGAAAACTGTGGTTGGTATATATTTTATGAGAGAAGAATCTTTTTTCAAAAAAAGGAAAATCTGTGGTTCTTAAAAACCTAGTCTCCTTCACATATAAACAAAGTATCAAAATGAAAATCTGTCTTTCAAACCATGGAATTTACAGAAAATGAAACTGTCATTTGATTGAGTTTTAATGTATGCGTGTAAGGCTGTATCTATATTAAGCCACTGATTTATGCATTGTCTTTCATTTAGTTATGTTGAAATGAGTATAATAATGGGGAGGATAATAAATGTCTTCCTGTGACATTTATTACAGTTGTAATTAAACTCATGGTATATCAGAAATCTTTTGAGCAGCATCAATACTAAGATGTTTCAATCTTAAATGATGTCTGTCTCCCAACTTACTCGAAAATTTCCCTATAGAGAAAGTTTTAAATTGTTCTCATTCTGTAAATGTAACACCAGAATCTAAAATTATGGTGACCATTAAATAGTTTCTCAAATTAGTGTTTTAAAAAAAATCAGTACCTCCTACAAAAAAGAAAAATTCTACAAATTAGTTGTCTGCATTTTACTTTGAAAAATAAAATCAACTCCTCAAATTTTTATGTTCATTCATTTTGTTTCCATGGGCAAATTAATGTTTCAATCTTTGTCCAATTCTATTAATAAATTATATTAGTTACAATAAACAAAAATCATTTTTATTTCACCGTGATCACTTTGATTGCTTTGTTAATGTATTAAGGAAACCTTGTCTGGTTCATAAATTTAATGCTATGTAATATTCAGGAAATAAATAATGGTTTAACAAAAATTGTTCAATATTTTTTTTTATTTCTCATTACAATTTTTCAACAACATGCACTTATGTTGTGTCCAGTTAACAATTTTTGATAAATGTTATCCTTTCAGAGCATTCATTCTCCAAACCCGCCATGAGCAGGACATAATTAGCAGCCATTGTCTTAAGTAAAGCACATTCCACGACTGAAACAAAACGTGTCTTATTTTTTATTGGCTTTGGATTCTATAGGAAAATAATTAGATGATAAAGATATATAAAAATATCCTTTTGTTGGAAGTAGATAAAGCAAAAGAAATTTGATAAAATAACCATTTGGGGACTACGGAGATGGCTCAGCAAACCACAAAATTTCCTGCTGTGGTAGGGGAGTTCAGTTTGCAGTGGCAATTTCAGATGTATCAAAACTGTAAGTACATCTCCAGGAGACCTTTCACTATGGCCTGTGCATGCACCTGCACTCATGTGCATGTAACCAACTGTCAGATAATCTATATTTAATTAAAAAAATCTTATAAGAAATAATAATCATTTAGGATGAGTTTGATAGTTATAACATTAAGATTGATCACTAAGACTAACACAAAGAATACTATGAATAGGGAAAATACAATATTACAGAAAATATTGATAAAGGAACTATTTATTTAGAAATTATTTTGGGGAGAACAGCTCACTAAACAGAATAGGGAAATTCATCAAAGGGTCCTGGAAGGCTAGTAGTCTGTCTCACACCGCTTTTGCTGCTTGAGTCAGATCCCACCATCCAAGTCCATGAGGGAGAACAGAATGAGGCATATGTGCCATTCAGATCAGAAGGGTAGCACCCAGGCCACGCCCTAGGGCCTGGTACTCCAAGGTCATAAGTGGAATAGGTAACCACTACACTTCCCCCTTTTGTCTAAATAAGAAAGTTCTAACCTCATACAAAACTATGTACCATAGGAACAATTATGAAGTATTATCCAGGAGAGGGGAAGGGTAATAACATAAACAAAATAGAAATGCAATCATCAAGAACAACATCAAGGAAGAGGCACATACTAAATATCCAGAAATGTCCAGACTATAGGTAAATGGCATTGTACAGAGATCACTCCAACAGCTGTCCTATCCTGAAGAATCTAACTTTAGTACATAAAATGTTCTTAGCTAAGATAGGGGAGGATTGTAACTGTGACTATCTAGTCTTCAACCCCATCAAAGACTTGAGAAGGAAAATAGTGTTACCTGAGAAAACAGGGAGTGCAAGCAAACAATTTCCAAAAATTGCAAGAATTGACAGAGACAGCTGGCAGCCTGGACAGTCACCTACTGTTTCTCAGTACTGTTGGAGCATCCATTTTTGACTACAGGGCTAGAATATCTGACAGACCATTATCAGAAGCAGAAATTTTGAAAGACCATCCTAATCTGTCTTGGCAAGGTTCAGCAGTCACCTTTCCTTCTGTCCTGCTTGTCTGGAAAGGACAGCATGCATACTATCAGCAGCTGTGGCAAAGGCAGTTCTTTGCCCAGCAGGCCATTTTTTTTTTTTTTTTTTTGCCAAGAAGACAAACTTTCAAATGGAGTGTCTTTGAAGCCCAACATTCTCTTGGGAGTAGGTTCCTGCTACCAGGAATAATCATGTCTCTTGTCAACAGAATTCTAAGTTATCAAAACATTTAAATTCCATATTCTCTAGGTCTATGAAGTATCTGAAGATTAACTGTTTATCTGACATACATTTCTGTATATCTGGAAAACCTGACTATATTAGAAGCATGAGTGCCTATAACCCTGTAGTTCTTAACAACTTAAACAAATTAAGGACTAAGGCTTCACATATAAAGGTCAACAATCTGTAAACAAAGGTACAGGATAAGGACAATGACCTCAAAATTGTGACAATATACAAAATATCTTAACCAGAGGTAGAAATATATAGTGCAATATGACAGTAATATCCTTAATATGTATCAATATACAAAATATCCTAAACAGATGTAGAAAATATAGACAGTATGACAAATACATTTGTATTAATATACAAAATATTTCAAATAGGAATAGGAACATATATAGTTTTGAATTTGTACCAGTATATGAATTATCTTCAATAGGAATAGAAAAATAGTTGACATTTGTATCAATATACAAGAATCCATACCAGTACAAATTCTCTAAGGCTGATAGTTTGCTAAATTAGTTTACCAGTAGATATAATAATCTACCTTAATATCCTATCCTATGTTTTCTCCTTTTTTCTTTTCCAAAAGAGAATCCTGAGTCTATATTTTCTGTTCCACCCCCAACCCAATTACAACTTATCCATAACCCTGAGGAAATAAAACTTTTGGGAAAGGGGGTGTCATTTTCTTAAAATTACTTCCTTCTGTCTAGGGGGCAGCAGTATCTTTGTGGGATCTTGTAAGAAAGCTAAATGGTTAAGTCTCAAGAGGACTAGCTGTAACATTTGTAGCCAATTTCAGAGTAGAGTAAAGTTTATCCGGAAGTTCTGACTAGAAGTGTAATATGATGAACCATTTCATCTTGGCAGGAGAGGAAAGGCCAGATAAGGGCTACCTGACTCTACTGACTACAGAAGCAGTCTAATACTTTGAACAGAGAATTAATTGATAAAATTAGACATCTGCAAACAAAAAAAGCTCTAGTAGCATTATTAAACATAGATAATAAATAAAAAGAAGATGGGGTATATTCTCTATCATTAAAGTGATGTAATCAGTTACTGGTTAAATGGAAAGAAATATTAATGTCAGAGATTGTGAAAACTACAAATGCAACATCCTCATACAGGTGCAAGTGCAAGTGAACACAGGCATCCAATTACACCCACACACAAATACATACACATTATAAACACACTACAAACCTACACAACAACGAAAAACTAATATATACAATTGTAAAGAAATCTGTTATAGTTTATGAAAATAAAGTAAGTACTAAAGATATATCTCTTTTTTTGTGCCTTTTAACCAGTCAACATAATTGTTATTTTGTAGTTTAGAGATGTCAGAATGACCATATATGGATGATAATTGCCATTCTTTGTATAATTCATGTATGAATTATCTTTCTAAAATCTGAGTAAAAACACTTCACTGGGATTTGCATGTATTGTCATAGTGTTCTGAAGAAAAGTATGAACAAGAGATAAATATTGAGAAGCATACACTTGAGACATTGAAGTAAGAAAATAGCTGGGTAGACTTGAAGAAATTCTAACCTCAGGGAGATTTTAGAAACCAATAAAAATATAGACAGTAAATACACACAAAAATAAAAGGAAAATAAAGCAAAGTGGAAAAGAATGAGGTAGCTATTTAAGAAGGAAGTGCTCAATGGTAATAAATAATTCTTTGTGATCCAGTAATGTTTGTAACAATGATGTAGCATTTATTTTAGTAATGTTAGGGTGATGTATGACCATAAGCAGGACATTCTGGTGAACACGTGTGTGTGTGTGTGTGTGTGTGTGTGTGTGTGTGTGTGTGTGTGTGTGTGTGTGTTAAATTCATCTTACAAAAGTCCAAGAAGAAAGAAGGGATTGGTAACAATTTCCAACCTCTTTTTCAGTTTAAATACAAATGGGACGTTAAGGGTTCTGAGGTCAAAGAATCTCTTTCCTTTTTATTTACCTTCACTTCAATTTACATATTTTTGTGTAGATAGTGTTGTTATACAAATAAATGTTGATAGAACTGAATGAGCACAACAAAAAACATACAATTTGAGGAGGAATGAAATACATATCATGATATTTTGGGTAGAGAAGGTAGTTTTATGCACAAAATCATTAAATAAAGATAGAATGGTATCATGCTAAGAATTTCCCTCCACTGCCTCTGTGTGGTGCTAGGAACTTGAGATAAAATTATAATGCAGGATATTTTAGAGAAAAAAAAATGGATGCTGTGAAAGATTTAAGAGAAGTATTAAATTTCTACTTAACTTGGTGACTTTGAGTTGACTTAGGCACAATTGTTTTTCTAGACAAATTTTCTCATTTGACACAGATGCATCGTGGGTAGAAATTGTTATCAGATTTAATTTTCATTTTTCAGTTAATGAAACATGTAGAAAAAAATAAAGATATTTAAAAAAATCATACCTGTGCTAACAGGTGCATTTACGGGCTATAAAAAGTGGGTGACTAAGAAAAGAAACATTCAAAGAGGGTGAAGGAGGAAGTGATTGAATATGGTTGACTCACTGGACTAGAGCTCCAAATACTGTGAAGATTTCGTTTGTTTTAGTCTTTGATATTCAGCTAATTGTTTTCTTGAACTAAGCATTTTTCAAGAAATAATTATTATTATACATATATTGAGTTATATTTAGAAAGGACAACAGCATGTTAATTTTAATTTCAATACCTGAATTCAGTGTTGAAGGAATTTTTTTTTTTTTTTTTTTTTTGGTTTTTTGAGACAAGGTTTCTCTGTGTAGCTTTGGAGCCTTTCTTAGTACTCTGTAGCCCAGCCTGGCCTTGAACTCACAGAGTTCTGTCTGCCTTTGCCTCCCAAGTGTAGATGAATTTCTAAACAGTCTTATTAAATAAAAACCTTGGAGCCAGATATATAGGTGAGAGCTTGGGAGAAATCGGGGAAATAGGGAAAGCCACAGCTAACCTTACCTCACCAACTCTGTAGCTTCCAAAATGCCAAGACTTCCTGTTTACCCAGGCCTATATGCCTTGCTGTTCTGCCATCTGATTTGCTTTCTCTACCTAGCCATATCACTTCCTCTTTCTGCCCAGCTCTGACACTTCCTGTTTCTCTGTACAGACCTCCAGACTTCCATGGTTAACTAGTTTTAGAATTTAAGGTGTATGCCAAAACACCTGGCTTTGTTTCCAGTGTGACCTTTAACACACAGAGATCCTGCCTGTCAAGTGATAGGATTAAAGGAATGTGCTAACATTACATGACTTCTGTGTTGTAGCTGACTTTTCCTCTGATCTGCAGACAAGCTTTCATTATTAAAGCACAAATAAAATATCACCATATTTCCCTTTTTTTTGTCTAATAAAAAATACAAGAATTAAAAAAGTTATAACTAAAATAAGAAAAAGTATATACAATAAGTACAATAACTATATACAATATATACAAACAATAAATGCATCCACAATGTCTAGTCCATTTGCATTTGACATATGCAGAGAAAATATTCCACTATCTATCCTATTTTGGTGAGTCCAAAATGTACCTAATTTACTTTTTATCATATCTTGTATTACCAACAGAAAACAGCTTATGATGTCTTTCAAATTTATACACTTTACATCTCTTAGTGAGTTTCTTTTCTGAATTTCTTAACAAGGAAAACTATAACTACAATGATCTAATCTTCAACTCCCTCAGAGACCTGAGAAACAAATAATATTACCTAGTAAAACAGGAAGTGCATACAAGTGACTTTTGAAAAACATGAGTTATGATAGAAGCAACCAGCTTCCTGGACAGTCACCTGAGGTTGGTGAGCTAAATTTAGCTGTGGCTTTCCCTATTTCCCTGATCTCTCCCAGTCTTTCATCCCTATATCTGGCTCTGTGATTTTTGTTTAATAAGACCATTTAGAAATTCATCTACACCCAAGTCCTGAAATTAAAGGTATATAAAACCACCGCCCGGCCCCTAAAGGATTTGTGAATCAAGATAGTGGTGGGGCCTACAAAAATGAATGGAGCTCTCTGAAAAGAAAGATACTAGAATTTAGCCTAATTAAAGGATGTAAACAGGGGTAAAAGTAGAATATCAGGTGGGATGTAAGTCTAAAGCAGGGGAGACTGCATAACCATGTCTGGAGTGTCTATTAAAGACTAGGAAGTTGATGTTTAAAGACTCATCAATGTTCATTACACATAGACACAAAAAATGTTTTTGAAATATTTCATATTTTCAGGCTGTGACATGCCGATGTTGTCCTTTGCATGTATTATGTTAGAGTGATATAGCTACTGTAATAAATCTTACTGTTTTCACTGGGAGTAAATAATGACACATAATTTTTAATATGTATGTTAATTGATTAATTTGCAAATCAACAGCTTTGAGATATATCAACTTCAACTACAATAGGACTCATTTGCATCAATCAACAGAATAAAGAAGGTAGGCAAAAACAGACCTAGGGCTAAGCATATAGCTTAGTTTGACGAGTGCTCACCTATACTCAAGATCTTGTTCCATTTACACCGTGTAAAACTGTGTACGTTGATACACAACTATAAGCACAATACTAGGTTGTTGGAGACAGGAGGAAATCAAAGGTATCTGAGGCTACAGAGAAAGTTTAGAGATGATATTTGGTTCAGGAGGTACTTTCTCAATAAATTCACAACAAAAGATAGGAGTCTGACTCCGTTTTATGACAAGACATGTACATGGTATACAGAAATACATGAGAACAAAATACTCACATAAAACAAATTATGAAAAACATTTTAAGAGTTAATTTAAAAGAATGTTTATTAGAAATTAAAGTAAATTGGGTTTAAAGTAAGTCTTCAAATCCCATACCACAGAAATGTTTTTTAAAACATTACATGTGCATATATAATTATTAAATTATAATTTTTAGTTGTTATATTTTTACTCCTACACAATAACTTTCCACTTAAAATATATTAATAAATTATCAAAATTTTAATTCAAAATGTAATTATGTTGTCATTTTGGAGAATTAGTTTTGACTTAATAGCAAAGAATCAAGTTTTGTATTAAAGTCATTATGAGAGGATAAATGCTACATTATTATTATAGGAACAACATTTTATGATTTTAAATTTAATAATTGTCATTCTTCAGGAATCATTTGAATAATGTTAGGTAATAATGAAAATGATGATGAGAACTACAAAATCATGAGCTATCCTTTATTTTTCTCTTTGATTCTAAAGCATTGGGTGGTGCTAGTTATGTAATTATTTTCCTGTATTTATTCAGTCCTGTCATCTTTAAATTAGATACAATTGCTAATTACCTCATTGAGTTTTTATGAGGATAGTGTTGTGACCCAAATATTCAGATGGCTTATAACACTGTACTTCACAACAGGATGTCCAGAAGATATATAGTTTTTCTCAATTTAAATATTAAAAAGCACATAAAATAAATTTTCTTAATCATTACTGTATAACTTGAGTATTGTTCCCTGCCTTGTGAAAGTGTCTGTCATTGACAGGCAAGCTTCACAGTTCAAGTTCTCTCTCGAGCAGGAGCCTCTACTCCACCATACTTTCCAGAAAGTCTGATATTCACAATATAGTTTCACTTACATTATGCCTCAATTTGGAAATTGTAAACTTTATATTAAGTTTAGAGAATTGTAAGAACATGAATTAAACTTTAGAAAAAAAAGAAAAAAATGGTCAAAAAATAATATCATAAAATGTACAAGTTTAGAAATCTCAGTGTGTGATATTCAAATTAGGAACAGATGCCACATGTATGCTTCAAAGTTTTAAATGTCATGTGATGTTACTGAAGTCCATTAGGAGATATTCCAAATTAGTCCTTCATTTATAGTATATGCTAAGGCGATAAAAACTTACAAGGAAATGGGTAAAATAATTAAACTATTGAAAATTTAATGGTTACTGTCTTACTTTTATAACTTCATAGCTGTTAATTATAAAACCATGAATAAAATGAAATTTGTAAGCTGGTATTTTAAGAGTCTACATTCAGACTTAAAATGAGTGTTTAAATATATTTGAAGAGCTCAATATAATTTAAATCTAGATGCATATACTGTTTTAAGGATATGGTGAGTTAATTTATGCTTTCTATCATGCAGGGTTATATAAGGGCATTTTATGCAAGTATATTATGAACTTAGATCATATTTCTCCCCCTGTGCTTCACTACAATCCTTTCCTAACCCATCTCAATCCATTAGTCCTCTTTATTTCTGGGAAAGTTTCACTTTTTCCTTTCTTGATATATGTACATATATTATTTTGCATACCTATAAATTTAAGGACTCTCAAATAAGGGAAAATAAAATATTCACTGTTCTGAGACTCAACTAAATTATTTTATCATAGGTGCACCCTATATTTCAAAGTGTATAACTTCATCCTTCTTAGTGTTGAAAAACTTATTGTGCATATCAACTGTATTTTACTTATATTAGAAAAGTATGCATATAAATCAATGGAGCAGAATAGAAGACCCAGAAATAAACACTTACATCTACCAAATTTTTAACAAAACACCAAAATTACACATTTAGAAAAAAACAGTATCTTCAACAAGTAACTTAAACAATAGGACATCCACAGGTGGTGGTGGCGCACGCCTTTAATCCCAGCACTCGGGAGGCAGAGCCAGGCAGATCTCTGTGAGTTCGAGGCCAGCCTGGGCTACCAAGTGAGTTCCAGGAAAGGCGCAAAGCTACACAGAGAAACCCTGTCTCGAAAAACCAAAAAAAAACAAAAAACAAAAAAAGAATTAAAATAGTTTCCCACCATTTATATTATACAAAAACTAATTCCAAATTGATCAAACACCTTAATGTAAAATTCAAAACTCTAACATTGATAGAGAAAAATGTAGGTAAAACATCTGAAGATATCAGTGTAGACCCACACTTCCTGAAGAAGGCTCCAGTAGGTCACAGTAGAGGTGAATACTGACAAATAAGATAACATGACATTAAAAAGTGTCAGTACATTAAAGGAAACAATTGAGTAAAAAGATAGCCAGGAGAATGAGAGATCTTTGATAACTAAATATCTTACAGAAGATTCATATTTATAAATAGCTAAAGATGATTAATAATAAAGACCCAAGTAACCCAATTAGTAAATGGCTATTGCTGTTGCCCTTTGTTGCATCCCAGAGGTTGAAGATAAGCCCCACCTGTTGAAAATAAACAAACTGCAGACACAAGACTCAAGTTTCAAACTGTATTTGAAAGCCTCATTCCTGAGGTGTAGTTTACATAGTATAAGATGATTCTATGCAAGCTGCCAAGCGAGGGAAGCAATCAATAGTCTTATACAATTGTGATACAATTGTGATATCTATAAACCATAACAATGACCAGCAAGGCAAAATATCCTTAAATGTATAATAGCAACATTCATATCTTGCAGTTGCATATCAATGCTCTAATTGGACTTAAGGTCTGCTCAACAGGAAGGAAATCATGCCTGGTGGTAGAAACCTAGATAAATACCTGGGACTAGTAAGGTCATGAACCTTAGAGGAGAATTATCATTCCTTTGTTAGAGGAGCTAATTTCAATCTAAAACTTACCTTATACTAATAAGTGTATCTCTTACATCTTATTAATCTTCCCTTTGTAGAAGAGACCATTACAGAAAACCAGTACTTGTCATAATGCATAGATAAAGTGATTGTGTTGTGCTCAGCCCCAGTGAAATATATCTCCAGTCCAACTCCTACACATAAGGCTCATTGAACATTACAAAAGAGAAGTTGAAAAGATGTTAAGAGCCAGTTGATCAGGAAGTTTGCTGTGAGAGTGTATCTCGTAGAAATGACAAGAATGCCCACAATACCTCAACAATATGGCTTCTTAAGCAATATCTGAAAAAAGACAATACAAATAGACATGTTAATATGATGGGAAAAAATATCTCAGGGAACTAGCCATAGACTAAGAACTATAGACAACTAATGACTGTTAAGAGAATGAGAATTAGTCTTTTCAGCCCACATGTTGGTTAACTCATACTAAGTGATCATTTCCAAAATCATATACACAAAGTAATGATAAATGAACTCAGCTGATTGTATTTATACATTTATGCATTATCTATGCTATACATACACACACACACATATATGTATATATATATATATGTAACAATAATGAGTGACAAAATGAGACTATCCCCTTTTAAAATGGTGTTGGGAGCTGGCATGGCATAGATTTAGGGGAGGGAATATACCAGTTATTGAAGGGGGAGAAGAGAAGGAGTAAAATTGTGTTATTTCATTTTAATTAAATTTTTAATAATAAAAAATGCATTTTGCCATTTCTTTTTTTTAACGAGTCTCTTTCATGTTGATAGTGCCATGGGAACATGCACTAACTCAATTGTAACATGTTTTGTGAAGTCATTTGCATGTTCAGATAATAAAAGTCATATGGATTTTAAGTTATAGGAGAGTGTTACCTGGGGTTGAATTACAATAAAAAAAGATGTGAACATTTAAATATTTGGACTTTTTAAATTAAATGTATCCTTAAACAGGGCTCACATAGGCTCACAGAGACTGAAAGGACAAGCAAAAAGCCTACATGGGTCTGTGCCAGGTCTTCTGATGGTATATTGTGACTGTTGTGTGTTATGACTTAGTGTGTTTTCATGGGACTCCCAACATTTGGAATGTGTGTTTTTATGACTCTTTTGCCTGCTTTTGGAACTCTTTTCAAGCTATTGACTTACCTTGTCCAGCCTCAATATAAGGACTCTTGCTTTGCCTTTTTGTATCTTGTTTTGTCCTGTTTGATGGTAGTCTCTTGGGCACCTGCTCTTTTCTGAAGAGGAAATGGAAGGTGAGTGGATCTTGGGGAGGGAGGAGGGAGGGAGCTGGGATGAGCGGAGCGGGGGAACTGTGGTTGGGATGTATTGTATGAGAGAAGAATATATTTTCAATAATAATTTAAATATAGTTATCATCCCTAAAAATGCTCTTAGAAGTTGAAAATATTATTAAATTAACTGAATTTTTTTAATTTATCAAGCATCATAGCTTTACATTGAAACACACATCTGTAGTCTTGACATGCCCTAGTTGACAATAAGCTTCTTCCTGGGCCACTATCATAGCAGAGTATTTTACCATATATCACTGGCTAGGGAAGGCTCAAGCTTCCAAATCTGATGAGAGTCATGATTATGCTATATATGTTGATTTGCACACAGGCAGATCCACAAAAATTTTAAATGGAGTCATTTTTGCATGTTTTCATTTTAAAATTATTTGATCATTATTGATACAGAACTCCAGGCAAATATCTAGACTCTGAGTGGGAAAGACATTCTTCTTCCTACATACCTTGAACACATTCCCTGACTAGACTCCTAGTTTACTATAGTCTAAATTATGAGATATGCAAACAGTTGACTTAAAGCCAAATGCAAGTTTTATGCCCCTCAAAGAATGGTTAATTATACTTTGCTGAAATCCTTCCCATTGAAACACAGATGAAATCTCAAAACTCATTTTTGCCCAGGCCCTGATATATGAAGGTAACTGCCTTAGTAGACAAGAAATTCTCATGCTAAGGGCAATAACCATTGCCCTAAAGACAAATGACAGTAGATATGTAGTAGGAGGAGAGCTTACTCCCTGAAAGGGAAATATGGAAGAGCTGACCCTGAGAATAGTGAGTAAGTCTGAGGATATCATTAGCTTATGAATAGTATTTTAATAGTCTTCTTTTTAAGAATGTAAAATGTTTGCAAGGCAAATGTCTCAGTATTCTGGATTTATAGTTAAATTCTATCATCATCATAAGCATATATATATATATATATAATATAAAACTTTGAACTACTTTTATCTGCATATTTACAAACTATTTCACATATTTGAAGTTATGAGATTCTAGTTAATAAGTCCAAAATAAGTATTAACTTTTCAATGAAAGCCCTCTTACCTGTAACTCAAGAGAGTGTAACAGACACATTAATTTATATGCAGGTAACCATCGAAATGCAGGAGACTATTCATTCAGCTCATTTCATCTGACTTTCCAACAAAGAGGCATGCTGCTCTAAATGCATACTAAAACCATAAAGAAAAAACTCAAGAAAATAAAAACCATCAAAACTACTTGAGAAGCATCTTTACTCTTCAACATTACTTTTCACTGTCCATCATTATAATCTTTGATCATAAGATGAGGTGGATACATTAATTTATTTTATAACTATTCAGAAGTTTAGCTTACTATTGAGGGTGAATTAGCATAGTATAATTATCTAAAGAAGGTACTTTTAAATTAGAAAATGATGTGTAAATACGAAGGTAAAAATGCCACATTGACAAGCACTGTTCTTCCCTGCTTCCTTCATTGCTCTAGGTGTCAAGTACATAATTTCTGAACTCATCCTCTGCCAGTTCCAGAAGTTGTTATGAATGCACTTGACATTCAGGTAGGCCTACGATGTATTTATCAGCTGAGTATTCGTCTTCTAACATTGACAAAAGATTGATTTTAGTGAGAGCTACTATCATCTAAGAAATTCAATTTATAATTATGCTATTTTTATTTGTCAATATTTGGGGAATAAAAGATGTAACAGAAATATATGAATTACTTAGTTTCTTCATTCAGTAAGAAATTAGTTTTCCGCCTGGCAGTGGTGGTGCACGCCTTTAATCCCAGCACTCGGGAGGCAGAGCCAGGCGGATCTCTGTGAGTTCGAGGCCAGCCTGGTCTCCAAAGCGAGTTCCAGGAAAGGCGCAAAGCTACACAGAGAAACCCTGTCTAGAAAAACAAACAAACAAAAAAAAACAAAAAAAAAAAAGAAATTAGTTTTCCATTTTGCTCATCCAGTAGTTAATATGATTCATTCAACAAACAGATATTGCTGAACTTACGTAATAAAACTCTAAATAAACTTTTGCATTTTTAAGATGGCGTTTCATTTTCCTAAAAATTGAACCTTACATATTAAAACAGTGCTGTAGTTTACATACAATGTATATAATAATAGGTGAATCATCAAAGATTCAGATGGTCAAAATATTACAAAATAAACTAAAAATATATGTATTGAAGAATTTCATTTTATTTTTTAGAAATGAATTTTTTTGCCAATCATCTTATTGATAAGCAAAATATAAAAAGATAAGTGATGGATAAAATATAATCGTAAGATTAAAGGTGTTGGAATCTCAACAGATAGATGATAGGTAGGAAGGTAGGTCAGTCGGTAGGTGGGTAGGTAGATATAGTAGTTTTTTGTGATAGAAGAGACAGTATGCACAGATGAAGAGTTTGTCAGACCAGGTCATGGGTATTGCAGTATAAAAACTAGCTATGTTGATCACAAAGAATTCAAATATCATTTACATGTTTATCTTTTGAAATTGTATCTTATTTCTTTCAGTTATTCTGATAATTATTTATCCATATAATTATCAGTTTTATAGAGAGTTTTAATATTATTGTATCCTTGTAGAAAATTCTAGAATTATGGCATTGAGAAGAGATATTTGGTAACTTTTTCTATTTACAATTAGATGTCATTCATTTGCATAGCCTATTTATTTTCCTTTTACTTTGGAATTATTTGCTTTATGGACTATTTTATTTTCAAAGCAATTTTAAGCCTGGCCTGATGTCATATACTTGTAACACCAAGACTTAAGAGTTATAGGCAGGTACACTAGAAGTTCAAGGCTATCCTTAGCTATATATTGTGTATGAGACTAATTTGAATATACATGACCCTCTCTCAAACAAACACACATAAATGAACAAATGTCCAAGCACAGAACAAGAACCAGCCTTTAACTTTCTTTCTTTCTTTTTTTTTTTTTTTGATACAGGCTTTCTGTAGCAAGAATCTTAGAGAGTCTTATAATAAAATCAAACCCGGGGCCAGTTATTGGGGTGAAATGCTGGATGGTCAGAGAGACAGAACAAGCCACAGCTAACCTCACCTGGCCAACTTCTCAGCTGGTCTTGTTTCCTCAGACTGGAAGCCTCTGTGTCCTCATATGTGAATAGCTCTCAGCTGAACTGTGCTGCTAGAAGCTTGAAAGCTTAACCAGCCAAAAGCTTAACCAGCCAAATACTACTAGTTTCTGGTCTTCACACCTTATATATCTTTCTGCTTTCTACCACCACTCCCTGGGATTAAAGGTGTGTGTCACCATGCCTGGCCGTTTCCAACGTGGCCTTGAACTCACAGAGATCCAGAGGGATTTCTACCTCTGGAGTGCTAGGATTAAAGGTGTGAATGCCACCATTTTCTAGCCTTTGTATCTAGTGACTGTTCTGTCTCTGATCCTAGATAAGTTTATTAGGGTGTATAATATTTTGGGGAACACAATACCACCACAGCTTTCTCTGTGTAATTTTGGTGCCTGTCCTGGAGCTCACTCTGTAGGCCAGGCTGGCCTCGAACTCACAGATATTCACCTGGCTCTGCCTCTTGAGTGCTGGGATTAAAGGTGTGCACCACCACCACCACCAGGCTACAGCCTTTAACTTTTGTTGTATTTTTTTGATTAAATTCATACTGGGTTATCAATTCATTGGCTTAACTTGTATTTGTTGTCTTTTTCATTTTTAGTTAGAAGCTTAGCATATTGCTTTGAAGTTTTTTAATTGCTAGTTACAGTTTACAGTTTTCCTTTTACTTGAAAATAGATGTTTTATCACATAATATATCCTAATTATGGTTTTCCCACCCTCTACTCGCCGCAGTTCCTTCCCACCTCCCCTCCAATCCAGATCCACTCCCCTTTTGTCTCTCTTTAGCAAATAAACAGGCTTCTAAGGGATAATAATAAAATATAAAAAAGCTTAAACATCAGAGTAGGACAAAACAAGCAAAGGGAATCCCAAAAGTCCAAGAGAAGACATAAGAAACAGACTCACTTATTCATACACAAAAGAACCCATCAAAACACTAAACTGTGAGACAAGGAACCTCCAAAGATGCCTACAAGTTCCTTTCCTGTTGGTCATGTACTGCTCAGCATGCAGTCTACCCTTAAGAGTAGTTTGTTTTCTCAGTGACACTCCTTTAGAGGAAAATAAATTTTCATTTGCAAGTGTTATCAATTTGAGATGATGTCTGGATTGGGCATGGGGGTATGTGTCCACTTCTTCTTTCAACTCTAGGGCCTCACATAATACCAACCTGTGTGGGCCTCTGTGTGTTGCCTCAGTCTCTGTGAGTTCCTATGTGCATCAATCATTACAGTATAAAAAAAAATCCTGTATTCCTGTCATTTTGTTAATGCATATTATCTTTAGAAAATAATGGGTGTCTTTGTGACACACCTATATATTATGTGATATAATTCCATCTTATGTATTTCAAATTTCCTTCTCTGAAAATTTTGCTCTCCTACTAGCCCTTCATCTTAAAAAACACATGCACTTCCACTTCATGCTATTTGAAATATAACTTTGACTGAATATGTTCTTAATAATTTGATACATGTAAAATATATTTGAATTACTATAACTCCCTACCTTCTACAAGTTTCTTTCTAAGCTTTTTATCCACCCTAACCCACATTGCTGAATCCTTTTTCCATATTCTTGTCTGTATTAGTTACTTTTCAATTGCTATGATACCATGACCGAGGCAACTTACAAACAAACAACATTTAATTGAGCTTATGGTTCCAGTAGGTGAGAAGTCATAATGGCAGAGCATGGTGGCACCAGCAGCTGAAAGTTTGTTTCACCATTCAAACTTAGGTGTCACAGAATGCTGACAATATGGAGTGAGTCTTTGGAAACCTCACACACCTCCCCCAGTGACATACTTTATTCAGCAAGGCCACTCCTCCCACTCTCCTCCAAACAGCCATCAACTGGGGGCCAAGTATCCGTCCAAGACTTATGCACCGATAGCTCATACAAATCATCAGAATGCTGTCTTTGGGTTTTGTTTGTTTGTTTGGTCTGGTTGTTGTTATCTCTCTCAACAATTATTTCTACATATCTGTTAAGGCAAAATATTGTGTTAATTGGAATTGATATAAAACTATCCATAGTTTTCTGAATCTCTGTTCTTTTGTGAGTTTTAAGGTTTTCAATTTTTATTTATTTCTTCTGGCAATGACTCAACTTCAACTGTGTAATTCTGGGACTGCCTTTCATTCATCAAGTATGTATCTCCTACTAGAATTCCACTTTTAGAGACAATATTTCAACCTTGGTGGCTGTGGCTGGGCTCTGATCCAGGACTTCTATTGGGTGAATGTAAAAAGAGTCGAAGTCATCTGGTAAGGAAAAAAGCAAGTCCTAAATCAAGTAGGTTGAAAAGGACAATCCTTGTGACATATTCAGACATTTTTAAAAATAGTTATCTTAAAGAAATGGAATAAACACAGTTTAATAAATATATCAAATTCCTTAAGTACTCATTTTTTTGTTTAGCTTTGTTACATTTTCACTTAATTTATCTGTATTATATTTCTATCTTGTAAAAGAGATCTACGTAAACCAACTTGTGTTTTAATTGCTGTTCTATGGTAATTAGATATGTAATTAAACAATTAAAAATTTCCAATATATCCCCAGAAAGAATATTCATGTATATGTTATAAATAGATTGTATGAGAAAATAAGCATATATGTTTCTTGTTATTTGTATAACATTTATTATAAAAATGTATAGAAAGAGTTGGTATATATATAAAGGAAAAAAACATTCAAATTTTAATATTTGATAATGTAGTTCTTACATAAGAATTTTGACTATAAATTTATTTTTTGTAAGTTTCTTTTTATTGGCAGCAATATAAAACAAATATGACTAAATAAAAATGCATCAAGTATATTAAGTGCCACAGAATATAAGAAAAAGCTACCAGGGTAGACTTTTGGAAATAGGGCCAGGCATTTCTCAAGCTAGACAGTAGTATGCACATACATGGAGCATCTCTTCTAAATGAAGCAACTCCAGGTTTTCAAATTATAGTATCATTTAGACAGCTACATATTTTGATAGACTGTGTTGACTCACATTTTCCTTCCCATACTAGGACCTATAAAAGCAATTTTAAATTGTGCTGTGCTGCCACTAAGACTACTTGGAATGATCAGGGATAATACAAATAGAAAAAATGAGGGATAGGAAAGTCTAAACTTACCTAGTATAGTCAATGCATTTCCCGTAAAACTCAATAATATAACATTATATGTAAACACCAAAATTATACAGTAAAATTAAATCTTAAAATTATAGTAAAAGACGAAAAATTCACATTCTAAAACTTTCTCTCGTTCTGTATAGTTCTCCTTGTGAAAATCTCTACCTTCCTTCAATAATTTAAATATCTTTTGTAAAAGTTATTTTATGAAATTTCATTATCAAAATTTCTATCCATGTACATTATGAAATTAGGTAACTATTGTTGTTGTGTGTTTATGTGTATTTATGATGGTATGTGAGGGTGTGTGTATGAAAACACACATGTGGTAGTCTAAGAGGTCAGGACATTAGTTGAGGCAATCTCTCTTTTCACTATTACCTGCACACTCAGCATGCACCTTTATCTCCTCAGCAATCTTACCAGTCTGAAAATTAAAATATTTTAAAATCGTAATTCCACTCAGAACTTGTTTCCTTTATATTTATCTGGTTATACCACTAACAGTAAATTTGAAATAAATAAATAAATAAATAAAAAGAATATCTGCCAAGTTTAAAATCTGATCCTAACTTATTAAAGTTACTTTTAAAATACCACTCTCTAAATTATATAGAACATAAATTATTTTGTCATTGATTGTTTCTCTGATGATGTCAGCAAACAAAAATGTTTTAGTTTCGCCAAATACAACAACTAGGTAAACTACTATCAAGTTAGAGTTGTCCTGATGCACATAATATATCAGTTAATATACATTTATTTTAAATATTGAAAATGTGTTTCAAATAGAAATAAACACAATTGTTCCAAGGTTGTCAAATTCATAATTATTATATTTATTTTTATTCTATTGTCTTTTAGTATAAAAATTAAAACATCATATTCACATTTGTTTTTACACTGATAATTTTTCTGGTTCATTTTCCAATAATAATCAAACAATTTTTTATGTCCTATAATTTTAAAAAATGTAAACATACTGTCAATTTTAACTAGTCTTTATTTCGAATTCATATTGAGAAAAAAAAAATACCCGATATGCTCTTAGCTAAGATATAAAGGAAAAAAAGGAAAGTGACTATGACCGTCCAGTCTTCAACCCCATCAAAGTCCTGAGAAGGAGAATAATATTACGTGGATGAACAGGAAGTGCAAGCAAGGAACTTCTGAAAAATGCAAGAAATGGCACAGACAGCTGGCTGCCTGAACAGTCACCCAGTGTTTCTCTGCAACATGGGGCATCCACTTTTGGCTAGAGGCCTAGAGGATCTGGCAATTTCAAAAGCAGGAAATCTTGAGACTGTCCTACCCTGTCTCAGCAAGATTCACCAGTTGCTTTTCCTTCTGTCCTGCTCACCCATAAAGGGCAGTGTGCTTACTGCCAGCAGTTGAGGCAAGGGCAGTTCTTTGTCCAACAGGCCATTTACTCCAAGAAAAAGACAAATTCCTTATGAAGTGTCTTTGATGCCTAACATCCTCTTGGGAGTGGATCGGTGCTGCCAGAAGGAATCATGTCTCACATCAACAGAATTCTAAGTTATTAAAACATTTAAATGCCATATTCTTTAGGATAGGACAACTATTGGAGTGTGGGATGACTCATCCCTAACAGGCTTGAGGGCCAGCTGGCCCAAACCAGTAAAAAGGGTACTGTCTGAGAGCCAACCTGGGTCTGCCTAAGGACCTTAGCAACAACAGCTGAAACATGAGCTGGAGATGACCTGGACCAATGAGAGGCAGCCATGTCACACCAGCAGATGCATATTCATCAGATCTCCCCCCCAGGGTGGGGTGGAGGGTATATAAGGCTTGCCTCTTCCAGAATAAACTGAGCTTGTTGTTTCGACATTCTCCAGCAGTCTGTGGTGTTTGACTCTGTGCCTACTTGGCCCCCTCCCCCGAAGAGAACAACAGCACAGGACCCTGCCACATTGGAGGAATCTCTGTAATTTGTCATTTACCTATGGTCTGGAAATTTAGTATGTGTTTCTTGCTTGATGTTCTTGTTGGTTGTAGTTCCTTTTTCTTTATGTTATTACCCTTTCTTTCTCCTGGACAATACTTAATAATCATTCTTATTGCATATAGTTTTGTATTGGATTTAAAATTTTCTTATTTAGATAAAAAGGGGAAGTGTGGTTATTCATTATGCCAATAACTTTGGAGTACCAGCCTTAGGATGTGGCCTCTTGGCAGATTATGTGATTGCTTAAAACTGAGGAGAGAGGCATGCTCACTCTCTTGTAGTGTTCAGATATTGGACTGCTGGACCCCTGGGCAGAATGGAGGACCACAACAGTGGTTTGATTGTTCTGTATCCATGAGTGCATTTTCTCCCCATTTTATATCTTAATAAATCCTTGATACCCTTTAAAAAACAAAGAAACAACAACAACAAAAGAACCAAGAATAGGCAGTTGGCAATTATTATAGTGAGAGATAGGAAGAATATGAGGCTGCCAAAGACACAAAGTTCTAGCTAAAAAGAGTAAGGTCTTTTGGAATACTGCACACCACAGGATGACAACAGTATATTCTTCAACTCAGCTAAAAAAAATTTGAACACACACTTAAAATGGATAGAATAGTCAAAGACTACAAGTAAATTGATTTCACGGTTCATATATATATATATATATATATATATATATATATATATATATAT
This sequence comes from Peromyscus californicus insignis, assembly GCF_007827085.1. Lineage (NCBI taxonomy): Eukaryota > Metazoa > Chordata > Mammalia > Rodentia > Cricetidae > Peromyscus > Peromyscus californicus. The sequence continues at coordinate 27,801,586 of NW_026294436.1, read as the reverse complement.
ATATATACAAATTGAAGAATCATGTTCTACCCCATAAATACAACTATTATTTTGAATTAAAACAGAAAAGCTATCATTTATGTCATAAAATCAGACTTGTGTAACACTAGGGTTAAACTGATTCTAAGGATGTGAACAGTAAACTTGTCTATATAGCTGACTGTAATCACCTTGGGGAATAGGAAGAGATGGTGGAGACCATGGTTATGGGAAAGTTGGGGACATGAATATAATGAAAGTATATTGAATAAAGTTATTTTTGATTAATGATGAAAATATTATTTTTAAAACCTTCCTGTGAAACAAAAAAAATGTTTATTTCAGTCAAAATTTCAATAATATATGATGAAAATCACTTAATCTTTTTATCTTTACTTTTCCTTATGTTCATTTATTTTATGTATATAGGTATTTGACCATGTCTGACCTGATGTCAATAGAAGAGAGAATTCAGGATGCTCTGGCATTGGAAGTACAAACCATTGCAAGGCAACTTGGTTATGCTCAGATTCAAAGCCGGGTCCAAGCTGAGAACCACTGACTCATCTTGTCGAAGTTCACTATCCCCATCTCCAGTTTATCTTTTATTATGTGTACACAAGTTAAATTTTTATGTCACTAAGGTATTCACTAGATAACTATAAACAAAGTAGAAAAAAACAGTTGTTGGAAAAAAATTTTAAAATACATTAATAATAATGTTGTCTTGGGAATGTATTATTTTAAAAACAGCTGTGAATGCAGAAAAAGGAAAAATACTTAAAATACAATGTTTAAAAATTAAGTACAAAAGATTTATCACAGCAAATATTTCAAAAATAATTATAAATGATTTAATTTTAAATGCATCAATAATTTTAATTATATAACCCAAACTATACTATTATAATCTTGTAAAGTCATTTCAAAATGATATTTATTAAGTGGAATATCTGTGTTTAACTTTTCAGTTAACTAACTTATGATAATAATTCTTCAACTAACTTCAGTTAACTAAATTACAATGATATCTTTCCTAAAATTGAGGAGTAAATTTTATCTAATTGTCTATTTTGTTAACTATGTGTTATATAAGAAATATAAAGCAGTTCCTATGACATTTTACCACATGGTTCTTGAATACATTTATGTGCTTGCTCTTAGCTTTTGAGGATCTGTTTTATAGAATTAGTCAGAAAACTTATTAAAGGAATATGTTTAGCTATCTACTGATACATTCAATTTGTGTTTTGAACTTCAAATACAGTTTTTTCTTTGTGACTGAAACTAATGCTAGCTAAAGAATTTTGAACGGTAAGGGGGCTCTTTCTATAAGTGATTCTTCACTAAATTTCCATTAAACATATATGGTACAGTAAGATGGAATTTGTTGTTAAAATAATGTGATGATTAATTTGGTTAACTTGACAGAATCTCTAATCACCTAAGAGAAGCTTTCAGGCACAGGTGAGAGAACACTGGCCTGTGAGGAGCTATGCTGGTTAGGTAAACTGAGAAGGGAAGACCAAGACTAAATGGCATAACCTATTCATTGGGCTTAACAGGGAACCCAGCTCACACAAACATGCCTCCTGTGCCTCTGGACTGTTCATAATTTTAAGCAGACCCTTAATGTTGCCTTTGCTGGACTTCCCCTCCATGGTGAGCTTTACCCTCAAACTGTGCCCCCAAACCAACCCTTTCTGACTACGTAGCTTTGCCAGGGAATCCTATCACATCACCAGGAAGGATAACTAAAACAAGTATTTATGCCTTTTTTGGGTACTTTCTTTCTTTTTCTTTTCATGTTATCAAGGTTATTTCATTAAATGTAATTGAAAACTTCATAAAACATTGCAGAGTCTATTTTTACATTGCTGTAGCTGAAAAAAAAAAGGGAAGAAAGATTTATTTCAGCTCAAGTTTTAGATGTTTCATTTCTTTTAGGCCCATGACAAGACAGAAACATGGAGGAAGAGCCTGAAGAGGAATAATGTTCATCGTATGACAAGCACTAAGCAGAGAAAAGTAACTAACAGAAAAGGCCTAGGCCACGATGCACCCTACAGCGGCATATGCCCAGGGCTCCTCTTGCTTTAAGAACACCCAGGATTACATTCTTTACCACCTCACTTTATTCAAATATATTTCAGTGACTTAAACTTATGTCAGCACCTTCTTAACATAGTGGTCTCTGCAAATGCTCTCACATATCACTACAAAAGCAGTGACTAAGCATCATAAGGCATCCAACAGGCTCCTGAAATTTATATTCAGTGAAGTCTCAAAAAAAACAGAAATGTTCAAAATACTTCTAGTTTGGCTATAGTGGCAGTTTTATCACTAATAAATGCTACCTCATGTGTCTGAAGAAATTCAGTAAGTGCCAACTGATAAAAATAAAGTAAGCATCCATTCTAAGAATGATATAATCACAATGACACTCGAATGATATAGAGCAGTTACTTTGCTTATTCTCTTACATGAGATAATTTTATAGTTGTTTCTGGAGAGGTCTGTGCTTGCGCTTATCTTTGTTTATTCATATTTAATGTATTCAATACTCGTATTTCTAAAATGCTAATTTTCACAAATAAACTCTACTGTGTTGGTTATTGCACTTTAAATAACTTTAAAAAAATATTATATGCAACTTATTCTCTACCTTAAAATATGAAACAAAATTCAATTCACAATATAGCTACTTTAGTTGCCTCTCTTGTTTGATAATTCCTAAATAAATGGTTCTCATATGCATTACTTAATTTTTATCTTCTAAGTTTTGCCTTTCAGGCATACAAGGTAAATAAATACTGACAAAATTTAAAGAAATATACACCTCCAAAACGAGGTGCGGTTGGATCATTAGCCATGGAGAGACAAAAAGTAGTCTATTAAGATAAACAAGATAATAGTACATATGTAGAATAGAAGTCATTTTATAGTCCAGTTTACTTATATATCAATCTATAAGAATTAGTGGAAATTTGAAGATATGAACATTGAAGGATCTCAGTTCAAATATGAACAGTTAAAGGATGATTAAATTTGCAGATGGTAACAGATTTCAACACATAAGACTCATATGTTGAACTCTTAGAACCAGTTGGAGCTGCTACTGCCAATTCATTATATCCAAGGATTAGATTTTCCTATTGGTTTATTCATTCATAACTTCATAACAAATATTGAGGTGAGATAGAAACTATGCCTTAAGTGTTGACTGGCGAAGTTGTTTCACAGGTAGCATGTTCTTGAAAGATGAATCCAGACATTATCTGTCCTTCTGTCTCTCAGCTCTCTGCCCTCATGAAAAGAACTGCTCTGCTCTACTACAAATATTTGGCCTGACCACAGGTTCAAAGCACTGAGACTCAATAACCACTGTCCAAACCACCTGGAATTGTGAAGTAAAATAAATCTTCTTGGAATTAAGTGGATGTTTCTCAAACATTTTGTCAGAACATCAAAAGGAGACTTAAACGGGGTAGATTTGTATATTTGAATTTTATTTTTGTCATAATCATAGACCTAAAGGCTATTTAAAATATCATACTTCAATTATATGTAACTCAGTTGGATAATGTTTTCTAGCATCATTAAAATTGAATTAGACATAACTCCAGGGTGAAATATACCGTTTAGCACATGAGAAGTCAGTTGTCGTACACAATAATTACTCAGATGTTCATTTTATTTTTTTTGACATTTCAGAGTTTTCAAAATAAATCATTGTAAAAATTCTTGTTGGTAGGTTCTTTGGAAACTTTGGTTCCTATTCAATGAAGACTTTAAAATATAAATCATTATCAAAGTTATAACAAATAACAAATAATCTTGGCTGTTAATTTTTATTCTTTGTTTGTCTTACTGAAAATAATATTTCCTTCATACAGTATATCCTGATTATGATTTTCCCTCCCTCTTCTCCCAATTCTTCCCACCAACTCTGCCATTCAGATACACCCCCTTTCTGTATCTTGTTAATATACAAACAAGCATATAAGGGTAATGATATGATATAGTATAACAAAAACAAACAAATCAGAATAAGACTAAACAAACAGCAGAAAAAGAGCCCAAGAAGAGGCACATAAGCTGATACAGATGATGAGACCTACTCAGGAATCACATGAAACAAACAAACAAATCAGAAGCCATATTATATACAGATCCATATCTGTCACTGTGCACAAAACTTAAGTCCAAGTGAATCAAAGACCTCAACATAAATCCAGCTACTCTGAACCTGATAGAAGAGAAAGTAGGAAGTAGTCTTAAACGCATTGGCATAGGAGATCACTTCCTAAATATAACACCAGTAGCTCAGACACTGAGAGAAACAATCAATCAATAGGACCACCTGAAACTGAGAAGCTTTTGTACAGCAAAGGATAGGATACAGTCAACAAGGCAAAGCCACAGCCTACAGAAAGGGAAAAGGTCTTCACCAACCCCACATCTGACAGAGGACTGATATTCAGAATATATAAGGAACTCAAGAAATTAGACATCAAAATGCCCAACAGTCCAATTAAGAAATGGGCTATAGAACTAAACAGAGAATTCTCAACAGAGGAAACTCAAATGGCTGAAAGACATTTAAGGAATTGCTCAACATCCCTAATCATCAGGGAAATGCAAATCAAAACAACTCTGAGATACCACCTTATACCTGTCAGAATGGCTAAGATCAAAAACACTGAAGACACCTTATGCTGGAGAGGATGTGGAGCTAGGGGAACTCTCCTCCACTGCTGGTGGGAATGCAAGTTTGTACAACCACTTTGGAAATCAATATGGCACTTTCTTAGAAAACTGGGAATCCATCTTCCCCAAGATCCAGCTATACTACTCTTGGGCATATACCCAAGGAATGCTCAATCATACCACAAGGGCACTTGCTCAGCTATGTTCATATCAGCATTGTTTGAAATAGCCAGAACATGGAAACAACCTAGATGCCCTTCAACTGAAGAATGGATAAACAAAATGTAGTACATATACACAATGGAATACTACTCAGCAGAGAAAAACAATGACATCATGATGTTTGCAGGCAAATGGATGGATCTAAAAAAAATTATCCTGAGTGAGGTAACCCAGACTCAGAAAGACAAACATGGTATGTACTCACTCATAGGAGCATACTAGATGTGGAACAAGAATGACTGGACCTCTACTCACAACCAGGGAGGCTACCTGGAAAACAGGACCCCAAGAAAGACACAGGGATCGCCCAATGATGGAGAAATGGATGAGATCTACATGAACAGCCTGGACATGAGTGGGGGTAATGAAGGGCGAGGGTCGAGGGAAAGAGAGCTTGGGGGAGTGGGAGATCCCAGCTGGATCAACAGCAGAGAGGGAGAACAAGAAATAGGAGACCATGGTAAATGAAGACCACATGAGAATAGGAAGAAGCAAAGTGCTAGAGAGGCCCACAGAATTCCACAAAGATGCCCCCCACAATAGACTGCTGGCAATGGTCGAGAGACAGCCCGAACTGACCTACTCTGGTGATGGGATGGCCAAACACCCTAATTGTCATGCTAGAAACCCCATCAAATGACTGAGGGAACTAGATGCAGAGATCCATGGTACAGGGCATGCACATGTTTGAACCAGATGGGGTCCTAGCACTAAAAGGAGAAGTGGACACATGCCCCTAGCCCTATCTCAGAAACTATCTCCAATTGATAACCACTTGAAAATAAAAATTTAGTTTTCAAGAGAGTTTCGTGGGGAATAAACTACTCTCAAGGTAGGCTACTCACCCTGTTGTAGATGGCCAACAGAAACAGAACTCAAGGACATCTTTGGGAGTCCCTTATTTCATAAGTTTTATCAGGGCCTTATTTTTTTTCTTAATTTTATCTTTTTTATTTTATTTTATTTTTAACTTACAGGCCCTTTTTTAATTTAATTTAATTTTATTTTATTTTACAATATAATTTAATTCTACATATCAACCACGGATTCCCTTGTTCTCCTCCCTCCCGTCCCCCTCACCTTCCCTCCAGCCAACCCCCCCATTCCCATCTCCTCCAGGGTAAAGACTCCCCTGAGGATTGAGATCAACCTGGTAGACTCAGTCCAGGCAGGTCCAGTCCCCTCCTCCCAGGCTGAGCCAAGTGTCCCTGCATAAGCCCCAGGTTTCAAACAGCCAACTCATGCACTGAGCACAGGACCGGGTCCCACTGCCTAGATGCCTCCCAAACAGATCAAGCCAATCAACTGTCCCACCTATTCAGAGGGCCTGATCCAGTTGGGGGCCCCTCATAGTTCATGTGTTTCCATTTGTTTGGCTCTTTGTCCCTGTACTTTATCCAACCTTGGTCTCAACAATTCTTGCTCATATAAACCCTCCTCTTTCTTGCCAATTGGACTCCCGGAGCTCCACCTGGGGCCTGGCCGTGGATCTCTGCATCCAGTTCCTTCAGTCATTGGATGGGGTTTCTAGCACGACAATTAGGGTGTTTTCATGTGATTAGAAAATGAGACTCAAATGTGACAATGTATCTGCTAGTGTGACTGTGATATACAGGAATGAACAGATAAGATACTGGCATTCTTTTTCAAGGCATCATCCTATTCATTGTGGGAAGTTCACATGCTACATTCCAGTTACAAGGAATACAACTTTGAAGACCATCATAGGAGGGCTGAGAGCACAGCAAGTGCCTTGAAGGCATTGTAGGCACTCTGATACTGATTGAGATTCTGCTATGATACTTACTTGGTGACTTCAAGAATGGTGTATAATCACCAACAGATAAGCCATCATTTTCCATTTACAGTGCAGATCTCACAATATTCCATTCACAGGGTCCTGGTAAAGACCTGTGTTTTACTGAAAAGGCACTTTTCCGGTGCTGAGTCTCATCCTCCCTTTTTGCCCTGGTGTTTTATCTTTATCGCTCCTGGGGTTAGTAATTAGCATGAATCCTGATTGAATGGGTGTATTTAGGCTGTTTAAACATTGTGTGTTCAGCTCTATCCTTTATTTAACAACCTTGTATTACTCTCTTATTGAGTAAGACTCTCCTAGGAGAAGCTGTTACTGTTCCCTCTTTTGTATGAAGATAATATTCCCGAACACCTGAAAAACAGTTTGCTCTGGAAAACTGCAAACGGAACACCTGCTTACACTGTCCATATGGGATGTCTGCAATGGCTCATATTCTGGAAGCTCATTTTGCTTGGCACTTTCTATAGATGGTACAAGTTGGGAAAATGTGCATTTCATAGAAACTTAATGCCTTTCTGTAGCTCAAGTAGGTAGAGAAAATATGAGGATACAGATAATTTTAGCACCTGTGTTTGTTTAATTCTACAGAAATTAACAACTGGTGTCTGTTTGTTGTAAGAAAAATTATAAGAATTGGTTGAAAGGAAATAAATGAGGTTCTGCTTAATTCCAAATTCCAAAAGTTTTACATGAGGTCCTGAATAATTAATAAATATTCCTCAAGGATCCTGAATGAATCCCAGGCTACATCCCTATTCTAAACATTATCTTGATAAAGACCTTGTACAAAAATTCTAAACTTTCAACAGATGTCCTTTAGTTGTGGTAACTAATGAAACATGCATTTATGTGACAGGAGTTAGAATTGCATATCTCCATAAGAAAGAATATTGGAGAATAAGGAATACAGTTCAGTATCTGAGACAGACTTAATAAAATCAAAGGGTAATTCCACTATTGTTATAAAGAGTCTCATTAAGGATTTATTATGAATCACAGTAGACTGCTATCTCACAAATTGTGTGCTGTACAATCAGACATATAACCGAGCTGCTTATGTGTTGACTATGAAAAAAAAATTATCTCTTTTGTGAAAACTCAGTCACTTCATTTTATACTAGTCTATTATCCCTCTGTGTTTCTGTGCATATTAATGCAAAAAAAAAGGAACAAAAGTTATATGGGTAGGGAAGGGGGAGAATAGAGGAAAAGTTAGAATAAGGATGAATATGATCAAAATATATTGGGTAAATTTCACGAAGAACTAATTTAAACAAATATTTAAAAATGGATTGGGATAGAAAAAGCATATTTTGTCTTAAAACTGTATCTGTAAATACATGGAAGAATTAATGGTAGTTAATATTTTAATGAGTTGATAAAAACCAATTGATAAAAACCTCTCTTTTAGCCTCAAATACAAATGGTTATTATAAATATATTAAATAATAAATTTAAGAATGTTTTTTAAAAAACCTTTTCTTTCATTTATAAATGCTTTTTGTTCATTTCTTTATTGATAAAGCAATTTCCTTCATCTAAAATGATGGAAAAGACATAGTTCGCATGAAGCTGAAATTTTGATTCCTGTGATTTTTTTTAAGTATTGAAAGACAAAAATTGTATTCCTTAAAAGGTGAATACTAACACAACCTAATACAATTCTGAGGTTTTGATAATTGACAAAAGCTGTGACAGATGAGCTCATAGGCACCCAGAGACCCTCAGAACTACCTTCACCTAACACTTCAGTATTTTCAACTCATCCATGTCATCTACACATGCAGTACTTTCATCCAGCTGGTGGCTCCTTCCCTTTGATTCTTTTATCCTGTTTTTTTTTTTAAGTTTATTTTCTTTGATACCTTTGTGTTTGAATTGCATCAAGGTATTTTAATATATTTATTGTATAAAGTATGGAGTTTGATAATGATTTTTTTAATTGTTTTGAATTTCTGGGAATAAAAACAACTTGGTCATGACACATGATTATTTTAGCAAATTGTTTAATTACATTTATAAGTATTTTGATGGAAGTTTTGCATTCCCGAATTTTGGAGAGTTTTACTTATAACTTTTTCACCTTTGCTTTTGCATCCATTTTATTTTTTATGCTTTCCCGCCATAGTACTACCGACTTAGACAAATGAATTTAATAATATCACTTCCCTTTCTGTTATATAGAATAGCTTGAAAAACATTGGTGTTAGTTCTCTGCTTTGGTTTTTCAAAGGTTTTGTAGAATTCTACAGTGAATCTAAAAAAGGCCTGATCATTTTAATTAGTTTGGGGAAATTTTATCTACTTCTCAATCTCATTGTTCATTATTACTCTGTTCAAATTGCATATGTCCTCTTGGTTTGGTTTTAGTATTGATATATTATTGAAATTTATTGTTGAACTATCCATGGGATGTAAAATAAGTAAGGAAAAAACTTTTAAAAAATTCTAGAATCAAATTCATGTGAAAACACAACATAAATATCTGCATCAAATATCACACTGATCATCAAATCTTCAGGCCAAACTTGACTCACAGCTCATCGCTTAAACAAATCCTATAATTTCTTGTAGGTTTGTAACATTTTCAAGAAGTTTATCTATATATGATAAAGTATGATTCTAAATTATTGAAGGAATAGTACTACTCACCATTCTTTTTATCGTTATATTTAATTTATTTATCTCCTCTCTTATTGTTGAAAATAGTTTATTTTTTCATACAATGTATCCTGACCACAGTTTTCACTTCCTCCACTTTTCTTAGCCTCCCTCTACCTCCCTCTTCCCCTGATACACCATACCCCCATGTTTCCCCTCGGAAAAGAGCAGGCCTCTAAAAGAGAACAACTAAACATTTCATAATTCTTAATACATATTGTTTCCTGATATTAGCAGAACTCAGTTCTTATATATACTTTTATTGAAAAGGGCCATGTATTGGTAATAAATAGTTAATAAAGTAAAAAGTAAGTAATATATAATTAAACTATGTTTAGAATGCTAAAGTCACATAAGTTGGCTAGTTTTATGTCTAATTGATACACATGAGTCATTTGGTAAGAGTTATTTGGGAAGAGGAACTACCAATTGAGAAATATTAAGATATAGATCTATTGGAACCACACAAATATTTTATTGTGCGAAATTACAGGTTAATTTATTTTTGTTTTTGTTTTGGAGAACAAGTTGACAGTTTGTGCTATAATTGACCACATGCATACACCTGTGAAACAATCTAGTAGTTTCTTCTCCCAGCTACAAATCATCACAAAAGGTATGTCTTTGAATACACGGAATATGCACTTTATTATCATTAAGAGTTGCCAATAATTAGTTACTTCCTACATCTTCATTAAAACTAGAATATATGAATAGAGTGTGTGTTCTATTTGGTTTTTGTTAGCTTGACACGAGCCTAGACATATGTGGGAAGAAGGAATCATAACTGAGAAAAATATCTCACTAAAAGCAGCCGGGGTCAAGTTTGTAATTCATTTTCTTGATTAACAATCGATGTCAATGAGCCCAGCATCATGGGGATAGTATAAACTTCTGCACAGAGGTTCCTGAATGGTAAAAGAATGCAGACTAAATGAACTGTGAGGAAAGTCAGTGAGCTGTATTCTCCCATGTCCTCTGCATCAGATCCTGCATCCAGGTTCCTGCCTTTAATATGAGTTCTGACTTTGCTTTGTGAAAGCACACAATCTGAGAGTTGTAAGATGAAATAAATCATTTCTTCTCCTTGTTGCTTTTGGCCATGGTCTTCATCATAGCAATAGAAACCTAACTAAGATAACCTACATCATCAAAGGGCAAAAAAAATCAGTTTATACATTTCTGAAGGATATTTAAAAGAATGGTTTATAGCAGAAATTCCAGGTACTCTCAATAGTTGGTTAAGAAACCATGAGAAACAAAAAATTAGAATAGTGAAAGTAGCTGATGGAGCCATTAATAAACGTTAGCCAGACATTTTTATTAAGATATCATGAGATAAATATAAAACTAAAGCAGTAAAAACTTTACTAATCACAAAATAGAGAAATGCCCTGAATACTTTAGGAAATAGATGGAAGATTTTAAAATAAGGAACAGGAAACTTGAATACAGATCAGTGGAAAGTACTCCTTTATAGCACAGAATGAAAAACTCTAATAAATCACTCTTTTAATCAGCCTAGTAGGATACTATCAGCTTTGTAATATAAGTGGAGAGAGAAGATAAAAATTTCATGAAAATAAGATGGATGAGCAGGTCCATTTAGACGAAGAGAAACGGTCAATTTTCTAAACGTTTGGTAAGGTAAAAAAACAAACAAAAAGATAAGAAAAAGAAACAAGAGAATAGTTACTAATAAGATTTGAGACATATCAGGGCTAAATGTCAGAAAACTCATAAAAAGTGCTACAAACTAGAGAGAAGAATTGCATTTTATGATTAGAGATTGTGATAAAAGTCATCATTGGCTTGTCAGCAATGAATACTTAGCCAAAACAATTAAAAATGTGTGTTTTGAACATGTAAATACAGTGTGTGTGTATGTGTGTGTGTGTGTGTGTGTGTGTGTGTGTGTGTGTGTGTGTGTGTGTGTGTGTGGTGTGTTTGAACTTACTTAAAGGTATAATGCAGTTCTTCTGGGTTCATCTTCAGGATGAAAGGAATATTCATTGAAAATGTGAATGCAAAAAGAAAAACTCTTCCTGAAATGTTTTACAGTTTGCTTTGTATAGTGAAGAGTTTATGGATGGACTATCATGTGGCTTAGCAAAGATAGAGAATAGCATCATTATGCAGGGAAAGTAATTTTTATAATAGAATTGCCGTGTCGTCTCTTTAAGTCCTACTTCTGTAAAGGTCACTATCCAAGAATACACCAGAGCTATGCCAAGAAATGTGCCAAGAGAAGCAATTGCTGGGAACTGAAGAAGCACACCTTAAGACAGTTGCCTGTTTCTAACACTCCTGTCATTAAACAAAATAAAAAAGGGAAACATGTTCCTCATGGATCAATCTATCAGGATAATAATAACATCATTAAGGGTCAGTTTGTCTTCTCAACAAGATGGAAAGGAGATTATTAGTATTACATAACTTCACTTGCAACCTTATATGGTAAGGAGTTGTGGCATGATATGGGAAAAGGAATTGACATGTCTTGTTGTGAAAGAGGTAAAGTCTATTGTGCTCTTGGTAAATGGTTCAGAAAAAAAAAAACATGCATAAACTGAGTGCATGACCTAGAGATGTTCAATCGCTTAAAACTATGTAAATGTTTACAATTTTAGTTTATGTACAATGTATTGAGACATGTTGAAATGTTTAATTTTGTTATGTTATATACTGAAGAAAAATCAATTCTTTTCTTATTTAGGATAAAAATAATTACTGGTTTTTTTTGCCCATCAACTAATTTAGTATACATAAAATACACTATAATTAAAAAAATGACCAGAAAAAGGCTTTACAAAAAATCACTTGCATATATTAAAAATACTAAATATGAAGATATCATTTTAGTTCATTTTAATGGCTTATAAATTGTTGGTCATTGGACTATTTATCTTCTGGGAGATATTTTGTGGAAAACCATCCTAAGAAAAATTTTGAAATGATACCTCAAATTAACAATAAAATGGAAATCAATATAAGAATGGGCTATGAAATAAATTTAACACCTGGTCTATTGCTCTTTCCCTTATATTTGGGGATTCCAAAATAAATATCAGAACAAGGTATACTCCCCTTGTAAATAAGAAAACATGATTAAATAATAGAAATATACTTATAAATTCTTATCAATAAATGCACTTGGAAAAAAATGACTTTTTTGTCTGCCCACCTTATTGCTAACAAATATACAATTTAGTGTTTATAGACTACAGACAATAAGAAAATGAAAAACAGTCAAGTTCATGGGATAAATAGTACAAAAAGTCAAGTTCATCTAGCAAAGTACACACAAAGCAAAGTTTCCATTTCTTATTTATGATAATATGAGAAAGAGCTCTGTTTCTGATGGGTTTGGCCTCCACATAAAAATGCTAAGTTAAATGTTTTTAAGATGTTCAATCTCTCCAATAATTCCTAAAGTTTGATGTTTGCTATTCAGAAGTGATTTATGGTTAATGTGGGTCTATTTGTTAAATCATTGTAGAGTACTATAGCCGTGGTAGATTAACATCTAAATTAACAATTATCATTGCAAATACAATACAGACAGACTATTTGAGAAAAAAGATGATCAATTTAGCAGATAAATAGAATTCATACAACAAAGCGATTGCATATTGTGTGTGTGTAGATGTTTGTGTCACTACATACATATTCTTTGTGCACATGTTTATACATGCACATGATTGCCAGAGTTTAACTTCAGGTTTCATTCCTCAGGAGCTATCAACTTTAATTTTTGAAGAAGAGTCTCCCATTAAATCATGGGACTCATTGATTGATGTAGGCTAGACAGCCATTGTGTTCTGGGAATCTGCCTATTCCATCTTCCCAGTAACTGGATCATAAGCAAGCTCAACCACTTCAGCATTTTAGTGGACCCGAAGAGTAAACTTGGTTCTTGTATTTGTGAGTCAAGTATTTTAATATCTAAGCTATCTTCTTAGCCATCCATGACTCTTTTAAAATGAAAATGTTTATACATTGACATAGTCATTAATGGCTTTTTGTCATTTTGAATATGTGCTGTACACCTGTCCATCTACCTGACAATATGAATGAGTGATCTGTGTATGGTGAGTGTGCATGTGCCAGGGGGTAAAGACAACATCAGGTTTTTTTTTTTTTTTTTGTTCTATTGCTTTTCACATTATTTATTGAAACATTGGAGCAAAGTCTCTAATTATATCTGTAGCTCACTGAGTTGGCCAGCCTTCTTGACCAGCAAGCTAAGGATCTGCCAGTCTCATTCCTGCCCCCATCACTGGGATTACAGGCATGGCCACAACTAACTAACAGGTGAGAGCTGGGAATTCTCGGACAATTCATGTTTGCCTAGCAAGATTATTACTAACTGAGTCATCTCTCCAATCTTATCGAGGAACTTTCTAAATAAAGTGAGAAATACATTTTAATACATTCATATATTTCTACAATATACCTATGTATCTAATATGTATAATAAAACTATAAATAATATGTTTACTGCTGAATCTTGAATCAGGGTGTTTGATCTGACAACTGCTTTCAAAACTTTACTAGACCTCATAGCTAAAACAAAATAAAATAGCATAAATACGGTGATTGAAAGAAGGAATTTAAAATCTCTCTGCAAAATTTTTCAAAATTAGTAAGAAAATTTAACAATATCTTAGAATCAAGAACGTTACTTGAAAAGAATTACAACTCTATACTCTAAGAACTTTTATAATTAATATGATTATTTTAATATAATAATTATATTATAAGAAAAAATAATAAAATGATAAAGAAGTCATTGATATCAGCATTACTGTACAAGTATTTGCAAAATAGTCTAAAGTTTTTCATAAGATCTATCCTGATAATTAAAAAATATTAAAAGAATTAAGTAAAATTAATAATATAAAAATATAATTAAATAATATTTAAACAAAATTATTCTTAGAATAAAGCTTTCAAATTTTGCCTATTATCAGTTATTAATATAATATCTACAGGTTTAACATAAATTCTATAAAACATAAGTTCAAAAGTATAATATTTTGGTTATATTACAATATAATGTATGAAAATCCATGTGCCTAAAGAGCCAATAAAATGAGATTTCTGGATTGCAGTAACTAAACTACTATGAAGTTAGTACAGAAATGGCAATAAGATTGATTTATAGAAAATGGATCAGAATAGACCAGAGATCCAAAGCAGACCTCTACAATACATCAAACAAATATAATGGGGCACAAATAAGTTTTAACAAATGTTAATGAAAAAAATATTTACCTTTACAATAAAGTAAGTACCTTATATCCTTTATCAAGAATCAAAAGAATTTGTTCAGGAATTATTCATAGATCCAAATACAAAAGCAAATATCATAAAAGATACTACAACAAAACATTGTATTTTCATAACCTGCCGGTGGGGAATCATAGACAGAACATATAAGCTATTAAAACAAAACAAACAAAAGAAATAACCTAATAAATAGGCTCATTAAACAGAGAAATTTGGAATTAAAATTTTAAGACTGTACAGATAAAAATAAAATATCTGTGATACACATTTTACATATTATTTGCAAAGAAAATTGAATAACTATAGTAGCAATATAAAAAAAAATGTGAGGTAGAGGAAGGGGTTGTAGGAGCCAGAAGGGTCAAGGACAATAGAACACTGCCCACAGAATCAACTAAGCAGGGCTCATAGGGGCTCACAGAGACTGAAGTAGCCATCACAGTGCCTGCAGGAGTCTTCTCCAAGTCCTGTGTGTGTGTGTGTGTGTGTGTGTGTGTGTGTGTGTGTGTGTGTGTGTTTGTATTTTGTGGTTGTTTCACTTGGTGTTTTTGTGAGACTCCTAACAGTGATAGTGTCTCTCACTCTTTTGCCTGCTCATGGGACCCTTTTTTTCCTATTATATTGCCTTGGTATGATGGCATGTGCCTAGACTTATTGCATCTTGTTATGCAGTATTAGGTTGACATCCCTAAGAGGGAAACTTGATCTCTTCTGAAGGGAAACAGAGCATCAGTGGGTCTGGGGAAGAGGGGAGTTGTGTGTATTGGGGGGACAAGGATGAGTGGAGAGAGGGGAGACTGCAGTCATGGCATATTGTATGAGAGAAGCATACAAAAAAAAATTCTCCGTAGATTATTGTCACAGTTCTAGAGGTGGTGGGACCTGGGAGAATGGAGCCTAAAAATGAGGTGGATTAAAGTCTTATGCAATATCCAACTTTATTCAGAACATCAGACAATTTGTACTCTGTGGGTTAAGAGGAATCACATGAGTAAAGTGTACAGTCACAAGGAAAAGCCATACCTGGCAGACAAGCTGCAGTGGTAAAAACATGTTTTTTTGATAAAGGCATGTAAACAAATAATAATAGGCAGAATGGGGAGTTGTAATCTGAAGGAAACTCACTCTGCTACACCTGGGAGGGACACAAGAGCATCACTTCTGAATGACTCCACATTTTTGAATTAACTGAAGTAACAAGACTCGTCTTGTTTCCTTGGAGTTTTCTTTCTGGCATTCAGAATTCTCCTTAACAAGACTCTATTCTTGGGCCCTATTCAGACTATTAAAAGCATCCTGACTTCTTCCTTCATGTACTCTTCATGTTTAACTTAATTAAACATAAAAATCTAAAAAATGACTTCAGAGAGAGAGATGGAGAAGAAAAATATTTTTTAAAAGTCTATGTTCTAATTATTCTAAACCAATGTACTTCCCAAAATAAATTAAAATGGTTTTATGAAAAAGAAATGAAATCATCAAAGTGTAACAGTCATGCTAATGGAAAACACTTGCTTCATAGAGCCTGTACGTCCTCCAATGATGACTAACAGGAGAATGGATGAAAAGACAGTGTGTAAACATAAAATAAAGGTGTACGTATTTGTAATTTAGTGAAATGAAAAAGAGGCATGAAGAAATAAAAGTCAAGTCATCAATTGATAAATACCATAACAACTAAATAATAATTAAATAGTATAAATAATCCCTAAATACAAAATATTATACACTTAATATGACCACTAACTTCAATTTTCATATAGGCAAAAGCTATCTAAGGTGGAAATTATTCATAGCACATTTCCTTAGAGAGATAGGTTTCCTAAATGTAGGATAAATAAAAATTCTCTTAGATTTATATGTCTTAACAGCAGTTGGTTTAATATATATATATATACATATACATATACATATATACACATACATATATGGTAAATTTCATAAAAAGTTAAGTTTCTTGAATTTCACTTCAGAAAAACATCAAAATATCAAACTACAAAGGAACGTAAAATTCCAGCTGATAATGTTCACTCTGATGTGTTTGCGGTAATTTTTACTGAGCCCTTCTGCTTGTGCTACAACGTAACAAAGATGGATGCATAAGAGACTGAGTAGGCAAAGACATGATAGAGGGATGACAGGATAAAATAAAATACCACAGTTTCTTTTTTTTTTCTTTTTTTTTAAAATGCCGAATGCTGTTTATTGAAGGAGGAAAGAGGTCTTAAATACAGGCTTACAGCACAATGGGAGAACCCCAGAGGGCAAAAGTTTGCCACTGATGTTCTACAATCTTGCATCTAAGCTGTTAACACCCATTATGCAGGATACACAGACAAGGAACTTCCCTTAAGCATTCAGGAGGGTGGAACCCAGCAGGGAATTAGCATAGGGAGGATATCAAGGTCAAGGTCAGCAAGCAAGGCAACAGTTAAATACCACAGTTTCTTAGCAGCAGATTTATTGATATTCAGTGAAAAAATTTTCAGGAACATTTTTACATATTATAACAAAATAAAAATATTAAAACCAGAGTGGCAAGATTCTAAAATAAAAATTGATATTATATCCAAGAACACAAGTAAATAGTAGAATGTTCATTATTGTAATTCATTATTGCAATTTATATATTTCAGATTGCTTCTGAATTTCATTAAACCAGTATGTCTAACAATCCTTCAATTAGAAGAGAATATACTTTTCAATAATTACAAATAGAACAATTGTAGTTCGCATATTAACATGAATGGATCAGAATATTAAGCAAAAAGCACAAGATTACAATTCTTCTAAAGACAGTAGAAAAGAAAAATCTCAGGATTTCTCCACACACATATTCTCTCCTTCTATGGTGTGCAATGAACAGTTTTGCTCTCCTATGTCCTGTCAATAGGATAAGGCTTCTGCCTTAGCACTGACCTAAGAGCAATGGAGCATGCAACCCCCAGACAACATTTCTGTAACTAGGAATGAAAATAAGTCTTTAATCAAAATAAAAACACAACAGTAATAACAACAAAATTCATATTATTGAAAAGTGTGTATATTAGGTCCAGAACAACCAAATGTTTTGTAAATTAAGAAAATAAAATGAAAATTTCTCACTGTGAAATATGCAAGTATAAATATGAAGTTCCAAGCTATGTGTTGGTAAACTGAAATTTCAAAAAATATATATTTGAAAACAACAAAAACAAAACAAAGAAACAAAATACATAGTAGAAATATACAAATGAGCATTCCAAAATCCACAAGGAAAGAGAAACCCTGTTGACACAAACCCATAAAGGTGAAGAGCCACTTCATCAAAGTGTTCTATTTAATCCCCCCTCTTGTTGTGACAGGATACCTGACAAGAGCAGTTTAAGAAAGGATTGGTTCCTTGTGGCCAAGGGTTCAAGGGAAATCAATCAAGGCATGGATGGCATGAGAACAGGAGTTTAGCTGATCACAGTGCATCCACGTTTAAGAAGTGCACAGAGAAAACACTGTGCTCCAGCAGTTTTACTTTTTTATGCACTCTGAGCTCCTATCCCATAGAATGGTGACACATACATTTAGTGTGGCTCTACTTACCTTAAACTGAGGTAGAAAATCCCTTGTAGAAGTGCCCAGAAATTTGTCTACAAGTAGATGCTACATCCTGTCAAGTTGGCAATAGATGTAAAACACCACAGTAGTTGACAAAGAACACAGTGTTCAACATAATTTATCATAGGCAATTTCAAATTGAAACGCTGATAAGATACACTCTTATGCAAATAGGAACGACTAACCTCCATACTGACAGCTGCAATTATTGGTGATGACAAGGAGCTATGGGAATGTCGCTTTTTCTGGTAGAAGTACAGAAAGGGATCCTATTTTGAAAAGAGTTTAGCAGTTTCTAGCAAAGCTCAACACATTCATGACTTATGACTAGAAAATCACATGCCTATGTGTTTATATCAGGTCAATTATTTTACTCAAATTCCCTGCACATGAGTTTCTAAACCCTAAATGAGGAACAAATTAAATTCACTTCAATAGACAAATGGTGACACTGTGATAAATCTATAATGTAGATTGTTATTAATCTCTTGAATCAAGGCATGGGAAGATACAGATGGGTGCTTTTGAAGATAATAAAGCTTGCCTTTATAACTATAGTGTGATGCTTTGTTTGGTACCTTTATGCATGGTGGATTTATTAACATTGTCTACTTAGATTGTTCATCATCTCAAGTTAGTATCACTTCTTTGAATGAATTATGCAAAATTCTCTTTTATAGTTATTTTAAAACAGAAATACAATATCATTTATTGTAATATGACTTTGTGTAAAAGAACATGAAGAGATTTATTTTCAAACAGTATAATATGTAAGAGGAAAGGAGCAGTAAGTACTTTAAGAGAGAAAATGGTCATAGGCTGCTACATTCAGGTGGTCATGATTAATAACAGAGATAAGAAAAGCTGGCCATACTGACCACTGAAATGATATGATAGAGTCTTATGACTTTTCTTTTACCCAATTCACATAATTATAAGAAGCACAAACAAATAGTAGTTGTTTGTACTTTTAATATAGCTAATATTCTTCAAAATGTCCAGGATCATAAAAAGTGAAGCAGAAGGAAGAACTGATGCTGTACAGAGTTTGGAATGTGAACTCAGAGAATCAGAGAATAAAACATATCAGGTGCAAAATATCAAAAGAAAGTATAGGTTCTAATAAGGTTTGAACTGCAGTAATGATGTCATCAGTATTAGCAAAGCAATACTGAGAATAGAATCATATCAAAACTTCAACAACAAAGCAGAGAAGAGAGAGTAGGACCAGAGTTTATTTGCATTACTGTGCATCTCATACAAATATGAATTTTTCTGAGTAAAATTGATTTTCAAATAAATAGAGGGAATGTAGTCAAAGTTTTATGATTCTTAGAGGAACCAAGTCCATGTGTTTTGCAAACATCCTCTCTGTGTCTAAACTTTGTCATATCATTTTCACTTTTTTTTAACTCATGACCAAAAGTACTCATTTGATATTCCCACTGTTAATAATTACTTTTGCTGATTTAGTAAGTTGCCAAAGTTAGTGGTTTGAAATAACATGTACATTATTTTACAGAAATAGGTCAAAATTATTTTTATTTATTTTTATTTCATTCATTTAATTGCAGAAGATGGTTTACTACAGCCATGGTGAAGTGATCACTAGGAGAACTCAGTTCACTATGCAATTCTTCACCTGGTTACTTACAGCTCAGTAGCACTGGTCAGAGCATATCAATTCTATTCTATGAACAAATTCCATGGTCAATACATTACTGGCAAATATGGTACTCATGCTACATGTTACTCATCCTATATGTGCCTCTCTGTTCCATTTTACCTTGCAGCCACATTGTTCTGAGTATCATTCTAACTATCAAATATCTTCTGTGTTTGACCTCCTGCCTCACACCTTGCTTCCTCCAGTCAGAATATTTCCATTTTGATATTATCACTTAGATGTTATCCAACATTCCATTTTTGCAAGTAAGGCCATATGATGAATTTGGGAATTAGGATGAAATATTGTCCAGAAACTGTGATTCTCAGTTTCCAGTACATAGGTAAAGGTGGGCATGGAATGACTAACACGAAAAGTTACATTGCTCTCATTGTAGTGTAATTGTTCCATGTTTGCAAATTACTATCATTAATATGTTCAAGTGTTCATAGTCTTGGCTAGTGTTTCCATTGCTATGAAGAGATACTATGATCATGGCAACTCTTATAAAGAAGAATATTTAATTGGGTGGCTTAAAGTTTCAGAAGTTTAGTATTGGTGGAAATATTAAGGCAACTCCACTTAGTTAAAAGGGAGGTTTATTAGGGGGTTTTACTTACAGAAAGTAAAGGGATAGGTTACAGGGTCCAGGAGAGGTGAAATGCAGTCCAGCAGTGTTCTCTGGAGAACTCTGCTTGGACTACCATTCAACATCCAGAATCACCAGTAACCAAATGAACTGGCACATGTAGAACTCGGGTCTTAAGGGCTCCCATCTCGGTCCCACCTCAGGGGCAGACCATAGGCCTCAGGGGCAGGCCATAGGTAGGCGTGACAGTTACTAGAAGCCTCAATGGGGGTAGTACTTCCAGGTCAAAGCTGGAACAGCTACCCACTACAGTTTAGTCTGTCATCATCATGGCAGGACATGGCAGAGTGCAAACAGACAAGATATTGGAGAGAGGGAGCTGAGAATCTTACATCTTGATCCATAGCCAACAGGAAGTGAACTGAGATACTGTGTGTGGCTTGAACATATATGAGACCCCAAAGCCTGCCTCCACAGTAACACACTTCTTCCAACAATGCCATACATACTCCAACAAAGCCACACCTCCCAATAGTGCCATTCTCTATGAGCTTATGGGGGCCAATTACATTCAAACTACTGCACTCATGTAGATCCTGCTTTGTGTCTCATTATTATGTTATTTACACCTACCCACACTCTAAGCAATATTTAAGCCCATGTATCTATAGGTTGTTATATTTTTCTGTGATTATATTAATTATATATAATAAATATATAATTAATAATAATTACAATAGGACAAGGATTATATTAAATATATATAAAAATATATAATTAATAATAATTACAATAGGACAAGCCATATTTTAATATTCAGTAAACTAATGAAGTACTTTATTATAATATTTATTATTTCTCTTTAGAAAATTATTCATATTTTCACATATGCATTCATGTTTATTTATAGGATAGGAATAATATAATAATAAATATAATTTCTTTTGTGAGTGGTTGTTGGACTGCATGGCTTATAATTAGATTTTTTCTTTCCTGTTATTTAGTCATAGTCAAATTACATAAACCCTTCACATTTTAAATACCTTCTCTCTAAATGCTCAGAGAAATGGTAATTATTCAAACTAATCTTTTTAGGGTATATTTTAAATTACATTTAAAACTCTTAGAATAGAGACCACTTTTTTTATATGTTACTGAACTACAATGTAGGCAGTGAAACTAATTTCTTTTTTCTTATAAGCTTGCCATTTGACTTCCAGTAGTTGATAGATGGACCTTTTGTTGAATCCTAACCTTGCCAAAGAGTTACTTTAATAATTAAAAATAACTTTTTCCAAACAGAATTTGATTTGTATATTTTCTTATAGATATGTTTTCAGCCCAAAGAAATTTTTAGTACATAACTTTTGATATCTCTTTTATTATCTTTTATTTTTTAAAGTAAATTTTAAATAACATTCTACTAATACTATTTCTTATTATTACACTAGTCTAATTATGAAGCATGTACATTTTGATATCTAGTTATTTTAAGAACAATAATATGAACATAATTTTACGAAAACATTAAGAATCTAAGAAAATAATAACAAGTAATTTGAAATGTCTATAAATTATTAAAAAAAGTAAATAACCTCAACCTATGCTCATGAAGTCAACCTGAATTAAATGCAGGTGCATGCAGACTCACAAAAAATCAAAACTTAAGAGGGAACTTGTCAGAAAGAATGGGTTTGGTGAGGGGGGAAAGAATAAGACAAGATAATGGGGGATTAGTAAAGCAGAATTATGTATGTGTATGAAGGTATGAATGTTTTATTTCTTTTGTAAGACTACAAATATATGAATTAAAATTTCATATTATTTGAGAATACACATGTACACACACATACACATGTGTGCACACACACACACACACACACACTTATTACATGCTTTCCAACTCAAAGTCACAAATTAAAGGTCATAAATATAAAACAGGAAGTGTTGGTTATATAATGGCGTTTCATAATTTTTTATCTATAAATACATGAATTTAATAAATATTTAATCAGTATCTTCTTATCATTTTGGGATAAAATATAGGCAGAACTATGGTTACTTCTAAGTAACTGACTGCATTAGTCGCAGAGGAAGAAAAAGGTGATAGTTTGTAAATGACAAAATAAAAATAGTACATTTATTTAAAGTAACAAAAAAATCAAGGTCTTATACTGTATCAAAGTTAATCATCAATGACACCCAATAATTGGTGATTAGTTATAAAAAAAATCACAAATCAATTGTTAATTTTCTGTGATGAAATAATGAACAAATATATAGTGGATGAAAACCATGCAATATGTTCAGCATCTAAGTAAAATTTTGTATAAACTAATGGAACTGGTTTTATGCATTTAAAAATACATATTAGAACACTGAAATAGGTAGTAAAAATAAAACATATATCAGATAAAATTCTTTAAAATTAGAAAAACATTCTAGTAAAAAAAAAAAACACTAGAAATTGTCCAGAAATTTTTGCTGGCATATTATGAAAATCAGAAGCCATAAATTAGTGTATAATTTATAGAACCCATACTTAAGGACTGGATGTGAAGAACTGGCAATTTTTTGCCACTGTACAATAATGGCAGTAAACAATTTAAATTTGTATTTTGTTAAAAGACACACAAAAATAATTTCATTAAGATATTTCCAAAAGAAGGATCAGGAAATTTTGGACAAATCCGTCAATAAAATGTCAAGAAGAATGCCAGTCAAATATTCATATCCACAAGTTACTTTAGTAACATACAAGCTGAGATAGTTCCTCTATTATATAAACCTAATTAAAAATGCCCAAATATACCAGATTTTATTTGACTGTTTATAAGGTGTACCCATACACATTTCAGGAAGGTGAATCTGCTTATTGTTTTTTGGGGAAGCCCGGCAGCATTGTTACCATAGAACCACTGTGGTGAAATTGATGGCATTAGTTACTATACTAACAAGTAAACTTAAGAAAGCAACTACTACTTATTTAAGGTGTATGCACTAAGCAGCCCTTTAAATATTTACTGAGTCACACACTACCATAATCTCCATTTCAGAGACCTGGAACCTGATTCACCAGTATCTAAAAATGTTTTTCCTAAAGTGAGTTGTAAATGACAGACATAAAATCTTAATCTAGACATCCCCCCTCAAAGGTAAGAGTATGTTAAACACTCTTCCACACTCAAGAAAAACAAAATTAAATTAAGAACCGTAATATGAATCATGAAAGTACACCTTGTACATAAGCCTGAATTGAACATATACAACCAAGATGTTTACCATCACTTAAAATGATTGTTTCATAATATTTGAAGTTCAGGTTTTGATACAAATTACAGTTTATTCTAAATGTTTGCAGTATTAGATTTCAGTATTCTTTAAAATGTGTGGCCGTTTTCAGGATTTAAAAGTAGGAATGTGAATATTCCCAGAAGGCTCCAGACAAAGGAAACTGTCTCACTTTATCTGCTAAAGTAATGAGGGAATTTAGAGATTTTTTTGGAGAACAGTGAACATATTAATTAAAATATATGATATATTGTATGTTATATACTACATATAAAAGCTCTAACTTATTTGCCTTAAACTATATGTGACTTTATAGCACAAGTGCTTCACGGCAGATATTGATTCTAGAGAATGGATTGTAATGTAAACAGAACTGTGAATTTTCAAAAGAAAAAATTACTTTTGAATATTCATACTGATCTTTTATATAAGCAAAATAGCTGATGTAGAAAAAATATTACTAAGTAAAAATAGTAGCCAGGGTGGTGATAACACATGCTTTTAATCCTAGCACTTGGAAGCCTAAGGCAGGCAGATCTCTGTGAGTTCAAGACCAGCCTGATCTACAGAATGAGTTCCAGGGCTGATGTTGTCTGTTATATGTTTGGATTATGACAACGAATCTCACACATGTGAGATTATATATAGCCATTACATGGAAGAGAATACGAAATCAGTCCTTGCTCTCTGACTCTTGAGCTCCTTTCCTTTCTTCTTGTCCTTCTGACTTTCTGTTCCTCCCCTCTCTCCCTCCCTGCCTCTCTTATCCCCTCCCTCCCTCCCTCGGTGTGTGTGTGTGTGTGTGTGTGTGTGTGTGTGTGTGTGTGTGTGTGTGTGTGTATGTCTGTCTGTCCATGTAAGCTTCCCAATGGCTTAACCCTGCTAACATGATCAAGAAAGAGAAAGCCAAACATGTAGGCAATGTGGGGATTAGTCTTCCTGTCTTACTACCTACAGAGTAGGGCTAACATGGCAAGCACCAAAAGGATATGAGTTACTGGGCAAAGGGAAGAAAGTACAAATAACATCAAATTAGGATTCCTCAACTTTTTTAGTGTTATTTGATAGCTTAAATAAAAGTAAATGTGTAACCAGTCTATGAGATTATAATACCCTAAATGGGGAACTATATGAATAGACCATAAAGTAGGACCAAAATAAAAATATGTGGCCATTTTGGGGAAACTAGTTTCACTGATAGAGGACTTTAGGTCTACTAAAAGTAACAAGTTTTTAACAATGTTCATGTTACTAATTGCTAAAAGATTGGACACATTGGTATTCTTGACTTGAATATGCACAGTTTAATTGAGGGAATTTAAAATAACTCTCAAGCAATAATGACAAGCATTTGAAACCATCTCTTGAAGATATTGTACTTGATGAGCATCAGAATATTATATTCAAATAAAATATTTCATCATCCTTCTGCACTATCGATAACATTTCTTTAAACCATCACTGTACTAGTATTAATATATCTATCTGGAAATGCTTGTTCTTACGTGGTTTTTTGAAAAGGCTTTAGATGCCTGGCTTGAATCCCACTTTGTCTCAGACTGGTCCTGAGAGGAAACAGGCTAAGAATGGGCAAGGAAAAAGGCAAATTTTGAGAGGCAGGGTGAGAAAATCCAGGATTTTAAGCATACTTCGACCCATCGTAGCTTCAGACCAGCCCCATATTTAGAAATGTGAATTATCTTTTAATGGTATTTTAGCAGTGATCTTAATTGATTCTCACTGTTGTCCCAAAAAGCAATATTTCATCCAAGAAGTAGCAACCTAACTCACCTAATAAGCACTCTACCTCATGGCTCATCCTAGGTGTCTTTCATTAAAACCTAAAAAAATGGAAACTACATGATATTCAATCATCAGGTATATTTATTAGTGTAACAACAGGGGATAATAGTCAAAGCCATTAAGGGCATTCTTATTTAAAATTGGTTATAATAACAGCACAAAA
Organism: Peromyscus californicus insignis; assembly: GCF_007827085.1. Lineage (NCBI taxonomy): Eukaryota > Metazoa > Chordata > Mammalia > Rodentia > Cricetidae > Peromyscus > Peromyscus californicus. The sequence goes on along the minus strand of NW_026294436.1, from coordinate 27,775,800 downwards.
GCACTAACTTATTTGCTTTAAACTGTATATGACATTACTGCACAAGGGATTTGGGGCATTGCAGGTGGTGATTATAGATAGTGGTGTGTAACTTAAGTAGACCTGTGGATTTTCAAAGAATGATTACTTTTCAATATCCATATGGGTCTTTTATACGAACAAAAGTAGCTTATGTTGAAAGAATATTAATATGAAAAAATAATGAGTTTGTATGGTTGACACACGCTGTCATGTGTATAGATTATCACAGAAAATATAACATGTCACAAATTATATGTGACAGTAAATGATGGAAAAACTATAGTAATAAACTAACAAAGATTAGTAATCATAAAACTTTCCAGATAATGCCTGAAACTAAATCTGTACAGAACATATTTAGATATATTTATAATTATGTAAAAATTATAAAAAATGAATTATTAACATGAAAAAAGGGAAAAAGTTTTAAAAATAAAGTCATTGGAGTTAAGAGGCAATCCTAAGTTTTTCTTTGATTTGTTTGCTTATTTAAATATTTTGTTGGTTAATTTTTGAAGATCAGTGTAGTCAAAACATTTAGCAAGCTTATGACACTTTGTGACCAACTTCATTATTAATGTTACAGTTAATTTAGAATGATTCTCTAAAACTCATTGATAGGTATGTGAAAGTGTTGAATTTTTAGTCATGTATTATAGGTTTACTCTCTTTCTCAGGGATTGTGTGTGTGTGTGTGTGTGTGTGTGTGTGTGTGTGTGTCTGTCTGTCTGTCTGTCTGTGTCTGTGTGTGATGTGGAGAGACTGAAGGCTGATGAGCAGACTCCAGAAGAGGATGTTGGGCACTCATCCCTATTGATCTCCACCTTGAGACAGGCTCTCCCACTGAATCTGGAGGTTTCCGTTTTTTCAACTAGGCCAACAGCCAATGAGCCCCAACTTACTTCCTGTCTCTGTTTGTAACCTCTCAGGCTTCTGAACACTAAGTGAGACACAGGTGCATCTGGCTACACATCACTAGTTACTGTGAGCTCATGACCCAAACTAGGTCCTCATTCTTGTAAAGCAAGTGCTGTCGTCTACTGAGTCATCTCTTCATAATAAAACAGTTTTATGTTGTGTTTTTGATGTAATTTTATTCTTAACACAGAAAGAATTAAACTATTCCTTCAGAAGAATGGGAAGTGAAAACCACGATATTTCTTATATTGTTAATATAATGCATTTTGAGTCATGATATAACTATCTAGAGCAATATCATAGTTTATATATATTATATTATATATGTTATGTTATATTATATTATATTATATTATACATATTAGTTTGGTTGGAATTTCCAGTTGATGTCTGCACAAGTCTGAAAACCCTATCTGCCTTACTTTGCCAAGCCTCGTCTGTGCTGAAAAGACTCTGAACAAAGGAATGGCACCATATGATATTGGAGCTGCAGACAGTTGTTGCTTACCCTCTACAGGTGCTGGGAACTGAATCATAGTCTTCTATAATAGAAGTGAATGCTTTTAAATGCAGTCTTATCTCCAGACCTACAAAATCCAGAAGACTTTTAACAATGGTGAGAGTGTGTCCAAAGGATAAAATGTAGGGTTGGCAATATGGTATAGTGTCAAAGACACATGTCACCAAGCCTAATGACACCAGCTGATAACCAGAAGCTACATGGAAGGAAAAGAAAAATGTTCTCAGACCTCCACACATGAGCAATGACACATTTACTCATTTATTCATACACATATGCAAACACACACATATCATATCTATACATATATGTATCTATATGTGTAGTATATACACATGTATATGTATATATCTATAGTCTCTGTTTGTGTGTGTGTGTGTGTACATATAATAGGTATAGAAAATTTTGGTCAGAATAGGTTTATACACTTTAGACATTCAAGCTTTACCAGTTGGAAAATTTGTCATGACCAGAAGGAACCTAAGGGGTACAAGATGTAAATAGAATATTATGCTGAAGCCATGACAATAGAATAGAAAAAATATTAGATAATGATGCCTTTTAGCCATAAGCAATTGATTATAAGAATTATAACATTATATATTTGATACTGAGAAGAGAAACTGTTTTGAGTTTTTGCAAATATCTGTACTATCTTTACAATCTTCCATAAGAATGACCATATAAATAATTACAGACTTTATTATGTGCAACTCATAACTAAATATTATATTTTATTCCTGGAATATATATGTATATGATGGTGGTGGTTTGAATAAGAATGACTCAAAGAGGTTCATGGATTTGAATGCTTGTTCATCAGGCAGTAGCACTATTTGAAGGTGTGGCCCTGATGGTTGAAGTGTTTCACTGGAGGTGGGATTTGAGATTTCAAAAGCCCCAGCTAGATCCAGAGTCTTTCTCTCTTCCTTCTGCCTATGAATCCAGATGTAGAATTCTTAGGCTCTTCTCCAGCATCATGTCTGCCTGCATGTAGCCATGCTTCTCGCCATGCTGATAATGGACTTTACCTCTGAAACTGTAAGCAAGCACCAATTAAATGTTTTCCTTTATAAGCACTTCTGTGGTCGTGGTGTCACTTTACTGCAGTAGAACACCAGCTAAGACAATGATATTACCTATGAAATCATTGGTAGAGGATATTAAATTATATTGGTATGTTTTAAAATATACGTGTCCTCTCTGATAAGATAATATTTTAACTAATTGCTTAAGACTTGAACTAGAGTCAAGAAAAACAATGACTAATTTGACAAAACAAATTCAGAGAAGATCTAGTTATGTAGCAAATATCTCCTACCTGTAGAAACGAGGAGGCTGATGTACAGAGTGGCAGGGAGAGCTCTTTAATTCTATACAATGCCCCTTAATGGGCTGTTTGTGAGAAAACAAAGAGTTGTATTTGTGTTTAAAAGGCTGGGTTTTTACACACACACATACACACACACACACACACAAATTCTATAATCAACACAAAATCTATATCTTTCCCCATTAAACATCCTTTAAATACTTATAGATATATTTTAAATATCTATGTATATTTGAATATATATATATATATATATATATATATATATATATATGGCATGAATATATGTGACATTTTCATAGGAAATGGGAGAAAATTAATAGTGAGCACTTTGGCTTGCATGCGTATTTATTTTCTATCCTCTATCATCCCGTTCTCTAAAGCACTTATAATACTGAAATGATAATAGTTTTAGTTTGATATGTTAGAATGATAAAATTATTTTAGTTCCTAATTATAGCCAGTTGCTTTAAAAATATTATCATTTTGCCAAATAAGTACAAGAAAGGATTTTTAGTGGCTTACTTATCAAGAAATGATAAATGTCTGATAATGCATGCTTATTCTAACTTGAATAATACATAAAATATACAGGCATTTATACACTGCATATTACTGAATAAAAAAGAATGACTATTATGTAAATTAACAAAAGAACAATAGTAATTTTTAGGGCAAGGAAATTCATACCATCAAGATCTCCAAATTAAGTGTTTAATCAATATACAAATGTAGTCTTTGTCAGGACACTGAAGAAATTTTTTTTTTTTTGGTTTTTCAAGACAGAGTTTCTCTGTGTAGCTTTGTGCCTTTCCTGGAACTCACTTGGTAGCCCAGGCTGGCCTCAAACTCACAGAGATCCACCTGCCTCTGCCTCCTGAGTGCTGAGATTAAAGGCGTGCGCCACCACCGCCCAGCCGAAATAATTGTTTTTTAAGGAAAATTTTTTTTTTATGGAAAGTTTGTTTCAAGATTACAAAGCAACAACTATTGAGTACTAAACTTCATGTAAACTTAACCAATTTTGATGAATTTATGTTTATCACATCTTTTGTATATTTTACATATCCACATATATGATTCGTTGATGCTTGAAATTCATTGTACCAGTAAATTTGAAATTCTGTTCTGAATGTATATCCATGCCCATAATGCAGAAATAAATCAATAAATGAGCTATTATTTGGGATAGATATTTGGTATTCATTTTCAACTTAAGGGTTCCTTTTTTACTTTATTTGAATCTGGGAAAATTGGGACCCCATGAGATTACATGCTGAATTAGACAGTCAAAGAAGCATATAACACTCATTATACAAAAATGTGTCCTATTTAATAACCATTAAGTTTTCTTAACTTAGCCCATCATCTGGTATACTACACCCTTTCTCTGAATTAACTCATTCAAAGGCTTCCTCAATAGGAAAGCTTTTAGACTAATCAAAAGGATTCATGAAAGACTGTTCAATTACCTGTGACTTTGGAAGTCAGAAGTGAGAAAGGGCATCAAATCCCAACTTTATAAACGTGCTAAACATTGAATAAACCAGAATTTTAAAAATGCAATTTCTTTTTGTCTCATTATCTGTGAAGTATGACTGCCAATGATTTTTCAATAGTATTGCTTCTTCCAGGGAATTCAATCACAGGACCCTTCAGACGTTCCTACAGGAATGTGCATGTGGCACTGAACTGAGCTCTAACAGACGCTAAACCAAAATGATGCTCAAAAATGAAAATATCACTACAAAACACAAAGATGTCCCCCGGGTCATCCTTCATTCACTTTTTCTTCCACAACTGAATATCACAACCCAAGATAAACTTCAAGCACACTCATTTTAAATGTAAGTGGCAGAAACCTCTACCTGGAGCATTGTTTGTGAAGCTCTGTGTGTAGCTTTCTAGTATGCAAGCTTCTCACAGCTTTAAATCATGTGGTCTGTTTACAGGATCAAGAAACACATTCATATTTTATTTGAATATGTCTGTTTTCAGTTGTTTCATTTTTTATAGCTCCTGGCATAACCCGAGATGCACAACCATGTATAAGGATATTTTGAGGGTTGAATAAGAAAACAAAAATAAGATTTTTGGCACTTCAACACTCAGCAGAGACACTGAGCTTACATACATACGACAGCTGTAAACTTTTTGGATAGAAAGAATCAACTGCTCATACAAATAAGGAAAGATAACATTTTTTTTCTATACTTGACATTTGAGCTAGCAAGAGGACTTTCTCTTTTATACCTTCTTTAGGTTTTAAAGGTTGAAGTACAGAAAGTATGCAACCTTGAGAATTTCTCTTAAACATAACTAAAAACTCAGAGAGTGTTAGGTATGTGAACAACAAAAAAGCTCAGTTCCTGAAATAAAATGATGACATGGTGGGCATGGATCATACAAGTTGAGGGATGATGTTCAAGAGATTAATCAAACATGTCAAGGTATGGTAGAAATTAACATTAAGCAAACAAGATGATGTAGAAGCACCCTAGTAATTGGTATCTGTGTTCAGAATAGCTGAAATGATGTTTTTGATGATTCTGGAATTCAACAGCTAAAGAAACACACCTTAATAAACCGAAAACACATTGAAAACAGAGTACAATTTTCTTCATAAAGATACATTGCAATAGAAATATTTCATCTAACTAGAAAATATGTGTTTGCCAAAACCAGTAGTTATGGCCACAGTTTGAGAGAATGTCTTGGTCTGTTTGTTTGTTTGTTTGCTTGTTTCTTATGGTGATATTTTATTTGTATTAAAATGTTATTTGTATGTTAATAAGTAAAGTTGGCCGGGGGTCAGAGCTATTAACAAGCCATAGAAAAGCCGGGCGGTGGTGGCCTTGCTTGTAATCCCAGCATTTGGTAGGCAGAGCTAGGTAAGTCTCTGTGTGTTCAGGGACACAGCCAGAATTGGGTACACATGCCTTTAATCTCAGTACCAACCATAGAAGACCTGGAAGTCTATACAGGCATGCAGTGACGAGGCGGTCATGTGGTTGGGTTTACAACCAATAAGAAGGCAGAACAGAAAGTCTATATAAAGACTTTAACACAGGATGTAGCTCTCTTTCGGAGAGGTAGGACCACTGCAGGAGGAAGGGTAAGGTTTTAGCTCTTAGCTCTGACCTCTTGGCTTTCTTCTTTGCATTGGTTCTGTGTTTCTTATTTAATAAGACGGTTGGTTACATCTACAGTTTCTTGCTTTTATTTTCATGAAAGTTTCATTACATGAAATAATGTAATCATTATTACAATAGTTTATCCCAAATTCTGCAGTAGTAAAAATATATAAACCGACGGGCAGTGGTGGCTCACGCCTTTAATCCCAGCACTCGGGAGGCAGAGGCAGGCGGATCTCTGTGAGTTTGAGGCCAGCCTGGGCTACCAAGTGAGTTTCAGGAGAGGCGCAAAGCTACACAGAGAAACCCTGTCTCAAAAAAACCAAAATATATATATATATATATATATATATATATATATATATATATATATAAACCATGATGCACAACTCAACTAATCTTTTGAAGTAAATATATAATTATGAAACCTAATTTTAATATATGAAAGAAATATGGTCACACAATAATGAATTAGTGTAGAAGATTGTTTTAACTGCATTTGAGGAGTTTGATTGAAGGTTGGCTGAAATACAGAAAATTCCCCATAGAAAAAGAAACCAGAAATCTAGTGGAGGATAAAATAAATAAAACAATAAATAAAATTTAGAAAATAGGAAAAACTTGAAATAGTTGTCCATGTACAACAAAGAATAATCCACTCCTACTGGAGTTAAAAATGTTTGGGTAAGTTATATAGAATATGGATCAAAATGCTAGCTTGGAAAATAACAGTTTTACAACACACCTTAAATTCTGGATGTAGGCTCACTACTCTTGGCAGGTCAATAACACCTTGGACGTTTTGTACTTTTCATGTCCAAGAAGGAATTTTCATACTTTTCCCCCTTACATGATCAGCTGTAGACTAACCAGTCTGATACATGTCATTACCATTATGTGTGTCACACACAAGATGACGTTTTTAGGCCCTGTGTTAATTGTCTTGCCTATAAAATAGCAAGTAATGATCATGTTTACCTCTTACAAGTATAGGGTGAGAAAAGAACCATGTTCTGTGTCTCACTTTCAGCCCTTCCCCAGTTAGGTTTGTATTTTGTATTCTTATGATTGATGGTAAAATTCATCTAATTGCACAGACTGCTAGCATGTGGGAAATTGTCTAACCATCTGTTTTATGATCTGCAAACTGGTATAACAAAATGATACCTTTTTTAAGTACACTGCAGTGTTTCTGAATTGATGCCAGCAATGTTACCCATGATCATAGCATTTGTCTTATACGAGCTCTCTGGTTCAATTGGTATTGGTAAAAGACTTTTTTTTAAAGTTGAAGATTTATTGATTTTATTTATCTGTATGAGTGTTTCTGCCTACATGCATGTCTCTGTGCCACCGGCCTGTGAGTGCTGGGATTTGAACCCAGATCCTCTGCAGTAGTAAACACATGCTTTTAAACTGCTTAGCCATTTTTACAGCACTCTATTGTAGGCTGCCACTTTGTCCAAATGACTGTGCAATTTGTCCTATTGAAGCTTTGCAGCTTCATAAGGTCCCATTTATTAATTGTTGTTCTTAAATTCTGGGCCAATGGCGTTCTGTTCAAAAAGTCTACTCCTGTGCCAGTGAGTGCTGTGGGATGCCTTTCTGTATGCTGGTAACATGTGTTGCTCTGATTGGTTGATAAAGATATTTGGCCTATGGCAAGGCAGCTTAGAGGCTAGTGGGAAATCCAGGCAGATATATGGAAAGAAGAAAGACAGAGGGGAGAGATGTCATCCTGCCATCCAGGGAACACCATGTAATGGCACACAGGTACAGCTATGGAACACATGGTGACATATAGATTAATAGAGATGGGCTGAGTTTAGATATAAAAGCTAGCTAGAAAGAAAATTGAGTCATAGGTCATGGCCATACAATTCATAATTGATATAAGCCTCTGTGTGTTTACTTGAGCGGCTGCAGGAATGGGCAAGACACAGAAAAAAAATCCAGCTGCAAACATGTTTGGGACTATTCTTTCCTTTATTTTTAACAGGTTCAGCGTACCTATTGTTCTGTTGAGGTCTTTGATCCATTTGGATTTGTGTTTTATACAGGGGGATAAGCACAGATCTATTTGCATTCTTCTACATGGAACCATTTTTTATGACCAACACAATTTGTTGAAGATGGCATTTTTTTCCAGTGTTTATTTCTGGTTTCTTTATCAAAAATTGGGTGATAAAAAAGATGTGTGAGTTTATGACTGAATCCTCAATATGATTCCATTGATAAACATGTCTGTTTATATGCCAATATCATGCTGTTTTAATTACTACAGGTTTGTAGAACAACTCGAGTTCAGGAATGGTGAGACCTCCTGTAGTTCTTTTATTTTTCAGGATGTCTTTTTTATAATGACTTTTTTTTGCCTGTTAAAAATCAAAGAGATTATTGACATCTGATTTTTAATAAATAATCCAGAAATACACAATGGAAAAAGAAAGCATCTTCAACAAATGTTGGTGGTCTAACTGGATGTCAGCATGTAGGTAATGCAAATTGATCCATATCTATTACCCTGCACAAAACTCAAGTCTAAGTGGATTAAAGATCTCAGCATAAAACCAGATACAGTGACCCTGACAGAGGAGAAAGCCAGGAATAGCCTTTAACTTATTGGCACAGGAGACAACTTCGTGAACAGAACACCATTAGCCCAGGCATGAAGAACAACAATTAATAAATGGGACCTCATGAAACTGAAAAGCTTCTGTAAGCCAAAGGACCAAAGTGGATCCTACAATACGGCTTAGGCTTTTCACCAACCTCACATCTGACAGGGGGCTAAGATCTAAAATATGTAAAGACCTCAAGAAACTAGACATCAACAAACTAAATAATCTAATTAAAAATGGGGTACAGATCTAAACAGAGAATTCTCAACAGAAGAATCTCAAGTGGCTGAGAAGCATATAAAGAAATGTTCAACATCCGTAACCACTTAAACCTCCCTGAACCCTGCTACCAACTGGGGACCAACTGCTCAAATGTATGATCACATGGGGGACATTTCTTATTCAAAGCACCACATATACCAGTTGTGCTAGATAAGCAAAACCAATTTCTGAACTGATCTTAAATACAGCAACTATTGGGATAATTTTTAAATGGATTTTTCAAGATGAAATAAATAGTCAAAGTATTTTTTTTATAAAGATCTTCCAAAAACTTTTGTAGCTCTGATCCTTTGGTGAATAATATATTGTGGTTTCAATATGGTTTTCATTTTAACTTGTCTTGTTGAACTGCTAAGCCCCTGAGAAATAATGGTTGATATTGAATGACTCATAATAAAAGGAGTTATAAATGAGAGAATCTACCAACTTTGGTGTCCTTAGATATCTCCCATTCACCTTTAGCAAATGAGATAAGTCTATCTACAAAGAGGGCTGAGATGTCAAAATGTAGCAGCAGATCTTTTGATTTACCAATTTTTTACTTGTTTCTTGAGCAGTTCAACAAGCCTTAAGATTTACTTATCTTGGTCTGGAGAGATGGCTCAGCCGTTAAAGGCTATGCTCACAACCAAAACTATAAGATTTACTTATCTAGCACAATTAGTATACATGGTGGCTTGCATGTGAGTGGTTGATTCCCCAGTTGGTGGCAGTGTTTAGAGAGGTGTAATCCCCACAGTCTTGTAGGAGTAAGTACATCACTGGAGACTGGCTCTGGGATTAAAACACTTATGAGAGCAAGGAAAGGGATACCTTGATAGAGGGAACCATTATGGGGTTAGGGAGAAACCTGGTGCTAGGGAAATTTCCAGGAATCCACAAACATGACCCCAGCTAAGAAGACTCCTAGCAACAGTGGAGAGGGTGCCTGAACTAGCCTTCCCCTGTACTCAGATTGGTGACTACCTTAATGGTCATCATAGAACCTTCATCCAGTAACTGATGGAAGCAGATGCAGAGATCCAAACACTGGACTGAGCTCCTAGAGAGCATTGAAGAGAGAGAGAGGAGGTATTATATGAGCAAGGGCTTCAAGATATTGATGAGGAAACCCACAGAGACAGGTGACCCGAACTAGTGGGAGCTCATGGATTCAGGACTGACAACTGGGGATCCCGCATGGGACCAAAGTAGGCCCTCTGAATGTGGGTGACAGTTGGGTGCCTTGATCTGTTTGTGGGGCCTCTGGCAGTGGGACCAGGTGCAGGAACTGGCTTTTTGGAGCTCATTCCCTATAGTGGGATACCTTGCTCAGCCTTGATGCAGCGGGGATGGGCTAGGCCCTGCCTCATTTTGGTATGCCAGACTTTGTTTCCTACTCAAGGGAGTCCCTAATCCCTCTGAAGTAGATGGGGGTTGGGATGGGGAGAGGGTGGGGTGAACTGGGGTTGGTATGTAAAATGAAAAAAAAAATTCAATAAGAAAAGAAAAATGATAAATCAAAATAAATAAATAAAGAAACAAACAAATAAATAAATAAAACACTTGTCCCTTTTGCACTTCATTCTCTCTTATTCACCCTGGGTTTCAGAATTCTACTCTTTAGCTTTTGTTCTTGTCTCCATGCCTGTCACCTGTTGCTGTTGCCTCTCTGCCTGGTGGGAATCTAATTTTTCTGAAAGTACAGAGCAAAGTAAACTCTCTTCTCCATATGTTGCTTTTGGTCACGGTGTTTTTTCACAGCAACAGAAAAGAAATACAGCAGTCAAAATATCATTTTTACCAAAACGACATAATAATTCTTTGATATTGGGACATAAATACCTTGATTAGTATTGCTTTCAAAGTAAATATTAATATAGAGCATAATAAAATGAAGCTAACATTGTATATGATATGGATAACATCTATAACTTATTTTTGGCAATTAAATTTTGAAATTGTATTCCAAACTATGAAATAATTAAGACTCACTAGAAATTAGGTACTTTATTCAGAGATATTTCTCATCTAAAGTTCCTTTTACTAGATCTTAAATTTCTTCTCTTACCTTTTCAGAAAATGCCTGGAGTATTCTGTTATTTTTAGTTCAATTATGAGGCAGAACTGATAGGCAGCGTGTTCAATTATATAAATACAGAGGGTGAATCACTGATCATCAAAAAATAGCCATTTTAGAGAACAATAAAACAAAACAATTGAGATTCCTAGGCTAATAAAACTGTCACATGTTATTAAGTTAATGGCAGTATAGATAAAAGTACTTCTTATTGATTTCTATTTTAATCCTTAAGCTCATTATTGTATATTAAAATGTCAAATCAACATGCTCATTTGCTTTGTGTGAAATCCTGGAGTTACTGATCATTTAACAATGCCTCTAAGAACTGAACCTATTTTCGAATATGCATTTTACATATTAATAAAGAAGGTAAAATATTCAGAAAATCTTTTATGAGACAAGTATTGTCTAAAGTTTGACCTGAGCTTCAAAGATTTATCTGTAGATATCAAAATGATAGCTCATAGTTTGTTGGAATATTAAGGATTCATTCCAGTGTGATACTGGCCATTTGCCCACTAAAATGAGACAGAAAAGCTACTTTGTAATTGTTGAATAGTATCTTATGATCTAGAGTAAATCATCTATATTAATGGAGTTTGCAATTGCCTTAGTGAATATTGATTCATTCATATACAATCCATCTGAATTAAGTAATTGACATTCTGCACACACACACACACACACACACACACACACACACACACACACAACAGAGAGAGAGAGAGAGAGAGAGAGAGAGAGATTGAGAGAGAGAGAGATTGAGAGAGAGAGAGATTGAGAGAGAGAGAGATTGAGAGAGAGGCTGTTGGCTGTATCTAGGATACCAGAATTCCTTTGGAGAATTTCAGTGTGGAAATATAAATATGTGATGCTGTATGTTTTAGAAAAGAAAATTCATTGATGTATGATATAAAAAGGAGGAGCCACTGAAATTTTGAAGAATTAACCAAAGTTCTTTCAATAAACTAAAAATGTATATTATAAAATGCAATTAAACTATAATTGTTTCTATTTTGTACTATTGAAAATAGTTTTTTTATACATTCTGATAATGGTGTTGCCTCCCACAACTTCAGATCCTCCCCACTGCAGGGCCTGTGGATGTATCTCAATGGGACTGCTTAATATGAACTAGGTCCTGTATTAGAATGGCAGAATTGAAAACAAAAGAGAACAGATAAAATTGAACTTATTTATGTTAATTACTACACTTTTAATGTTTAATGTCTGTCCATTTGCAATAATCATTATTCAAGTGATGATTATTGATGTTACTCAAGTATAGATGGAAGGAATGAACTGAACTGCAGTTCTAGGACTTAAAGAGATACTGGGCAGGAAAGCCTTTAGAGAAGAGTAGAGGACTGGATGTCTCTGGGGAGAAGAAATGCTGACCCTGTGGTGGGTGTTTGGCATGATCCTTCAACCCTAACTACTCCTGGTCTTATTTCTATATGACTTCAGTTTCTAGAAAAGAAAGGTGTTGATGTCTTCATCCTTTGAGAGGTAGTAACAAGATAGACACAGAGAGTTGAGATCAGAAACAGGGTGCTATTCTGAAACTGGGGGCAGAGTAAAGTCAAGTCTTACTCAGAATTAAAGTCAGTGATTTGGGACACATTTTTGTTTTTTTTTTTTTTTTTGGTTTTCGAGACAGGGTTTCTCTGTGTAGCTTTGCGCCTTTCCTGGAACTCACTTGGTAGCCCAGGCTGGCCTCGAACTCACAGAGATCCGCCTGGCTCTGCCTCCCGAGTGCTGGGATTAAAGGCGTGCGCCACCACCGCCCGGCACATTTTTGTTAATATGTGGGAATACAAAATTTGTATTGTTAAGGCTTGAGCAACTTTATCATGTCCTTTACTGTGAAGTAATTATACTAATTTAATGTCACTAAATTGAGTGGACATTTCTTCACAATTTCTACTTTTTTTTTTTAGTGTACTACTATAAGACCTTGGAATTAAATATTCAGTTAAAAAGTCTATCATACCCTGTGCTGTCTGTAGTCAGAAAACACTACCATAAGACCTTGGAATTAAATATTCAGTTAAAAAGTCTATCATACCCTGTGCTGTCTGTAGTCAGAAAAGACAATTCATTAAGAAACTTAACTTTCTGTTGCAATTGCAGATTAGATATAACCATAGAGAGTGGTGTTTAAAGGTGCTGTCTGTGACTACAGTACAAAAAATAATGATATGATTATTTAATTTGTTCATTAAAATTGGTTGCTGAGAATATGCTACTCTCCTGTTTCTAGGAACACATTGTAGAAGAACTGGGACTATGTTATGCTGTTGTAGTCTATATGGAGTTTATATTGTGTAGAAACAGACAGAAAAGAAAAGGCATTTTTTATTCTTCTCTGATATAATACATCCTGAGCACAGTTTCCATCCCTCCACTCCTCTCAGCACTTCCCTACTCCCATCCCCCATATCCACTCCTCCTCTGTTTCCCCATGAAAAAGAGCAGGCCTCCCAGGGTTATCAACTGAATGAACATGGAATAACAACTTAGAATAAGACAACTTTTAAAGTGAGAAAAGAGCAAGACACATTGAATGTTTTTTTTGGGGGGCGGGGGATAAAGATAAATTATTCAAGAGAAAAAACGTATAGTTTTTAAAAATACTAGGAATAATTAGAATATTGACATTTACTCAATGAAATGTTCACAAGGATATAACATAGAGAAAAGATCCTCTAGCCTGAGGTCACATTGATGCAGATATCATGTGACATAAGAGCAACTGGATTGTTTAAAAACATAGAAGAAGCCGCATGGCCTTACTAAAATTAAGCACTTGATTTAATAAGCAATTAGGTAGTTTGGCACTTTTTATGCCATTTAAGTCTCTTGCCTTTTGTTCTAAGGAATTTATGGACCAAATGCTCTAATCTGAGGAGATCTTATATTACTAAACCTAGATAGCAATGGCTCGCATTCACATATTGAGGAGGGCATCACATGTAACTGGAAGCATTTGGACTACAGGGAAATTGTGGCATTACCTGAGCTGGGGAAATTTGTGAAGTCTTGGAGGCAAGATGAGATATTCAGTATGACATGTAGTTGTGAATGTCTTGTGAATATTCAAGTGAATATATACATAAAATTGTCCACCAGTAGGTCAATCAATCACATAAGTTATTAAGCCTGGACTCTGAATAACATCACCATATTCTCAGATGAACTGTGGAAGTTGAGCAAACGATCAAAGAGAGAGAGAGAGAGAGAGAGAGAGAGAGAGAGAGAGAGAGAGAGAGAGAGAGAGAGAGAAATAAGAAAAAAATTGACAAATTGTTGCAAACACTTTGTTGAGGTGACAGAACTGTGGGTGTAGTTGGTCTCCTTTAAGTTTTCACTAGGTTAAAATGCTGGGAGGTGAAACGAGAGAAGGGATAAAGGCTACAGAACTCATTCCCTGGAAAATGCATTTCTATGTTTATGAGATGTGGTAGTTTGAATGAGAATAGTCCCTAATAGACTCATATACTTGAATTCTTAGTCACCAAGGAGTGGTACTCTTGAAAGGATTAGAAGGATTGGGAAATGTTGTCTGTGAAAGTAGGTGTGGTCTTATTGGAGAAAGTTTGTCACTGGGGATGAGATTTGAGGCTTCAAAAAAGTCAGTGCCAGGCCCATTAGCATCTCTCTCTCTCTGTCTCTCTGTCTCTCTCTGTCTCTCTGTCTCTGTCTCTGTCTCTCTCTGTCTCTCTCTGTCTCTCTGTCTCTGTCTCTCTCTCTCTCTCTCTCTCTCTCTCTCTCTCTCTCTCTGTCTCTCTCTCTCTCCTCTTTACCGCTACCTCTATCTCTATGTTATCTTTCTCTGAATTCAAATTAGGGATACAGATGTCTGGCCCCACAGCTGCCTGCCACCATACTCTCTTCCATTAATGTAATGGACTGACCTTCTGGAGCTGCAATAAAACCTTCAATCAAATGTTTTCTTTCCTAAGCACTTCTTTGGTCATGGTGTCTCTTCATAGTAATAGAAGAGTGATGACTAAGACACAGGATGTTTTCAATTATATTTTTGATTTAATAGTTTCAGCTCTTTTGCTAATTTAAATACTACTTATTGGTGACTCAAGGATGATAAAAATTAATGTTTAAAGTAAACAACCACTAAGATGAAATGGAACTCATACCCAACACTATTCAGAGATCAAGACCTTGGGACTAGATAGGCCAGGGATGTAGAGGAAAACCAAACACTATAATTCTGGTAAAGGAGCATGATAATAAAATGACTACTAATGACATTCTGCTGTACTTATAGATCAGTGCTTTGCTCAGCCAGCATCAGAGATGCTTCTTCCTTCATTAGATGAGAAATATAGAGATCCACAGAGAGATGATGTGTAGAGAGTGAGAGACCTTGAAACTCTCAGTCCTAAATGGATGTCTCCATCAAACTACTCCCATGGGGTTCAGGAAACTATGTGTAAGAGGATACCTAAAGATTATAATAGCTAGATGGGATTGAAGACACCAAGAAAGCATTAGACACACAGAAGAAACACTGCACACATGAGCACACAGATACTGTGTCAGCATGCGTATGGTCTGCAGAAGTCTAAGCCAAACAGAGTCCCAGTGCTGAGAGGGCCAGTAGACACACAACCCTAACCTTGTATCTGTCTCCAATTGATAACCTCTGGTAAAGGAAAAGTAGTCTTTTCCAAGAGTCTCACCAGGTGTGGTGATTTGAATATAAATGCCCCCCATAGACTCTTGTGTGTGAATGTTTGGCCTTGTTGGAGAGAGTGTGTCACTGTGAGTGTAGGCTTTGAGGTCTCATATGCTCAAGCATATACCCAACATGGTATAAAGACTCATTCTGTTGCCTGTGGATCAAGATGTAGAGCTCTCATCTTCTCCAGCACCAAGTCTGCCTACACACCACCATGTTCAGCCATAAAGATAATGGACAAAACCTCTGAAACTGTAAGTTATCCTCAATTAAATGTTTTCTTTCACAAGAATTGCCATGGTCATGGTGTCTCTTCACAGCAATAGAAAGATTACTAAGACACTGGATGTGCAAATCATACATTTAAGATCAGGCCTGATGCCCAGCATTACATGGCCAGACAAAATCTGTATTTTTTTTTTTTTTTTTTTTTGTCTCACAGTGCTTTGCCTTGGTAGTTTTTTTTCCTTACAGATTTTTTGCTTATATATTATGGTTTCCTATTTTTATGGACTTTCTGTGTGTGTGTCTTAGTGTCTGTATGTGTTTCTTGTTGTTTTTCTTTGGCTCTTTTTTCTGTTTGTTTTCTATATTCTGGTTAGTTTGTTTTTATTTTCTATTATTATTATTATTATTATTTAGATGTACGCTTGTATTCTAATGAGAAAGAAAAAAAGAGTGAGGATTTGGGCAAACAGGGAGGTGGGGAGGATCTCAGAAGGTTTTGGTTGAGAAAAAATTATAATCAGAATATATTTTATGAAAAAAAATCTATTTTCAGTCCTAAGAAAACAAAGGTTTCATTCTTTATAAATGTGGGGAAGAATTATTTTTATAAATGTTTTGGGGAAATCTCAGGAAAAGTGTGAAGAGTAAGCTAAAAATGAAAGTGCTGAGAAAAAGGGCCAGACAATTATTTGGGTGTTTTAATACGAGGGAAAAAATATATAAACAAAGATTCTAAGAATAAAAAAAATGACATTTGGTCAGAAATGAGACATCAAACTTATTAATTTTATATATTCTGATTGATATCATCAAGTAATAAAGAAAAACAAAAGAAGAAAAAGCAAAGAATCATGATTAGGGCTCTCTACTGCACATAAGAGAAAGGAATGTACCAACAAGTAAATGATGTGGTCATGTGTAGAGGTAAGGAATTCAACACATAACAGGAGAGGTGTGGTTTGAATTTGTCCTCTGAAACTCAGAAAGAACTCTGATTTAATTTGTAACAATGTTAACAAGTATTAATCATCTACAGGAGGTACTTGAGTAAGGAGAGTTTTCCTCTCAGGAATGAATTATTGCCCTTGTAAGAATGCTTTATAATAAATACCTCTCTTTGGATCCTCTGTCTGTCTCTGTCTCTGTCTCTTTCCTAGATAACCAGGGGTTCTCATGCCTTTTTAATTCTGTCATGGGACTACATAGCAAATGACTCCTGCCACGTTTCTTTCACGAATTTTGTTGTTTTATAAACCTCAGATACTTATAAAGAGGACTGAATTTATATCGTTTAAAGTTATAAATATTGTGGCACTCAGTCTCACTTATATTGACATAAAATAAGTTAGTGAGTTAAGGTGAAGGGTTTTGTTTTTTTTTTTTTGCTTGCTTTTTTTCCCTCAAATTATAAACAAGTGCTCCTTTCAGAGTAAGTAGGTGATAATGCTAAAGAACCCATAAGGCTAGAGAGAGTAACAGCTAATGAGGAGATCAGGAGAATGAAAGTATTTAAGATATTAATTAGTGACTTCAGTGGTCCTATGGAAATGCAAGGTAACATAAGAAATTAAGTGACATTCTAGAGTGGAAAAAAATACAGACTTGGTTAGATATGAAAACCGACACTTGATTATTCCTGACTACTTTCTTGATGAAGTAAGTAGTGTGACCAGAAGGAAAAGAGTGCTGCCATGACTGATCACTTTTGTATATATTTTTAGGTTATAATATAATTAATCATTCCACTCCTTCCCCTTCCTCCATCCAACCTTTCCTATATATTATACCCTTGTATATTTTTTTCTTTAACATGTGATATAAATATATAAATAGAACCTGCTCAATTGGTATAACATTCCTTGTATGTATATGATTTCAGGGCTGACCACTTGTTATAGGAGAAACGATTGGTGAACTCTTTTCTGAGGAAGACTATTTCTTCTGCTCTCAGAATTTCTTAGTAAGTTGTAATCCTTTTTACACGGTTGAGACATCATGAGCTTTATTTCTTCCATGAGAGTCTTCTATTGATATTATACTTGTTCAGGTTTTGCTTATGTAGCTGTGTTGATGGACCATCATGGTTGTAACTACTTCTTGACATTTCAAGTAGATGGAATATCACAGCAAATTTCTTATTATTTTTGTTCTTACAATCTTTAGGAACCCTCTTGCACAATGATCCCTAAGCCTTAGCTTAAAAAGTTGTATTGTAAATGTAGACATTGTGACTGGGGACCATACTATCTCCCCCCCCCCCTTTTTTTCCTTTTGATCAGCTGATTTTTCTGTAATGTTCTCCATTTGTTGGAAAGAGGACCTTCTTTTATGAGGTGTAAGAACTACATTTTTCTGTTGGAATAATGATAAGTATTTCAAAAACAGGGTTATGTTGTTTTAGTAAATGGGGTGTCTGTAGGTTCTCCAAGATACATGAGTTCACTATCTGACTAGTTGGCTGGTTTCCAGTACCAGGCAGGATTTCCTTCTTATCAAATAGGCCATAGTCCCATTGGAGAGTTCTTGATTACCGTCAGGATAAGTGTGTAGTGATCCTACACCCTTAAGTACGGTTGAATATTGTTAAAGTTTTGAGTAAATTTGTTCACCTATCTCATCTGCCAACAGGAGAAATCGCTTAGTTAAATGAAAGATGCCATGCTCTAGAAAAACAACCAAAGAGTCTTAGTTTATAAAAGGCCTGAGGGACGTTACAAGATAATCAGCAAAAATAATTTCGTGGAAGATTTTCTTTTCTATTTTTGTTTTTAAATCAGTAATCTCCAAAAAGGAAAACTGGTCAGATGTGTAGAATTTTAGTCACAGGATCATGGACATGAATGTGTATTAGGTTTTCTTCATGCTGTTTCCCGTTCTGTGCAGCAGGGTAGTCATCTGGTATTCCATTACGACAATGACTTTCTTAGGTGTACTGTGTTTTCACAATTTGAAGGAGTGTGCCAGTGAGATAGTAATTCCAAACTCTGAATTGAGGAACTGCTTTGCTTTTCAGTCTCTTTATCTTTCATTATCAAGTCATCGATAACAAAAGGAAAATATGATTGGAATGTTTTCTGGAAGGAAAAAAAAAAAGTATTTCCTGTTCAGCTCTCACATAAAAGTAATCTTCTGCTGATCTCCCAAAAGCAGGGAACGTGGTCAGAGTGTGGTATCAGGAAACAGGGCAGAAAATTTAGAAAGGTGACATAGAGTACACTACACACACTGACTGGCTGAAGTGCAGACTGTTCCTTCTAGGTTTATTTATGTCTAATAAGCAAAAAAAAAAAAAAACCCTAAAGTTTTAGCTATTTTCAGTTCTGTAAATTACTGAAGCACTTTGTCTTCTTTATCATTATCTCTTTGAACATTAAGGCACTTTTTGCCATGATCATCTACATTAAAGGATAAAATGGGAAAGAGTAAAAAGTGAGTTTCAGGTCAAGCAATTCTGGTCTTGCTAATAGCCCCATTAGAAACTTTCTGATTTAGTTTTTTTGAGTAGTAATTATTACCCTGGGGTATGGCAAAATCTCTAGTGACCCAAATGTATAAATGTAGCTACTAAAGAAGCCTGATTTATAATGCATTGTACAACATAGAACTTAAGTAGTATATATGGAATTATCTAATTTTGTCTATAAATTATGTCTTTGAAGTAAGCAGTAACAATTATAGGAAGCATTTGCTACGGCAGAATGGTCCTCTTGATAGTCCACTAACAATCTAACAGAAAGGACACTATAATCAGACTTGTGTAAAATTACAGGTAGTATTTGATGATCTGATTATCAAGCTATGAAATAATTTTGATTATAGTTTTATCAAATTCTGGATTTCAACATTTTTAAATATCAAAATATTTTGGCTTAAAAATTATTTATAATCAGGCATGGGTAGATGACAGTGAATGCAGTGGGTAAATTAGAACAGAATAAAAGTGAGGTTATATTTAACATGAAGTTAATGAAAAACATATCTTGGATTATTTTTATATTTTAAATGCAACATTTTTTATTTTCCAAGAAAAATCAAGCTCCAAAAATCTTGGTATCAGTAACTGTTGTGCTTTTCTAATTGTCACCAATTTAGGTTTTTTTTTTATGAATTTCATTCTATAACTTTGCTAGCTTTAATAATAAATTCTATATTATTTCATCTTCTCAAGAAAAAAAATCTGGCTCCATTTCATCTGTCTTTTGTGAAGCCATTGTGTAAATTAATATAAAATAGATTAAAACCTGAATACAGCAGAAGATAAACTAAGGTCATCTTCAGCATATGATACCCGAGCTTTGCACAACTTAGGTGTTAGTATAAGGCCCAACCAATTTTAATTTGTTGAAAGAGAGATTTGATATTAGAACAATCAAAAAGAAGAATTTTATTTACAAAAATGTGATTGCCAAATCCTGTAGATCATGTATAATTTGTAGAAAAATGAGAAGTCCTTATCACTGCTGCTATCCCATTATGTGTTACACACATTATAATTTAATTTTGACCATAAAGTGAATATTGTTTCCAGCATTATTGAGCACAGTGCAGCTGGAGCTTTTCCAATGCTTTAGCACATTTTAATTTTAAAGTGGTTTGGAGTCACAATGTGTACTAAAGAAGTAGTCCTTACAAGCCTTCATTCAGTTTCTTTCAATGATAATAACTTACTATGTAATTAAACTTCATTATGTAAACAAAGAAATGTGTTTGTATGATACTATTTGTATGTTTGGACAAGGTATCAGTTTTATTCAGTTTTGGTAATTTTTTAATTTGCTTTTGTGTAGTTTTAATTAGTTTGGGTTATGAAAGTTCAGAAACATACAGATTCAAGACACAAAACTATTCAATGATGACTAAGAAAGTCATCTCAGATTTCTTAAGAGCCGTAGTATCTCCTCATATCTTTTAAAAGACTTGCCTAACAATCACCAAGTCTGTCACTAAGAAATCAATATATGCTGGGCGGTGGTGGAGCACACCTTTAATCCTAGCACTCAGCACTCAGGAGGCAGAGGCAGGTGGATTTCTTTGAGTTTGAGGCCAGCCTGGGCTATAGAGTGAGTTCCAGGAAAGGCACAAAGCTACTCAGAGAAACTCCGTCTCAAAAAAACCAAAAGAAAAAAGAAAAAAGAAAAAAAGAAATCAATATATATGCAATGTGTATAATAAGCAGCTGGGACAGATACATTTTATTTAGTATAATTCTTGAGCTCTATGTACTTTGCTATGGATATCCTGTTCTTATTATTCTATTGATATAGGGTATTCCTTTATACTAAAATACCATAGTGCACCAGAATTGTTTTGTCTAGAGTGTGAATCATACCCCTTTCCCCATGAAGGTACAAAGTATTGAATGATTGCTCTTCAACTGGAAAAGCTACGTTGGTTGGTTCTGGAAATCTTAGGAACAGAGCCTAGTAGAGGAAGTAGGTTGTTGGGTTTTGCCTTTGTGAGCTATGCTTTCTAACAGACCTATCTCATTCTCTCTTTCTTCAGGAGGAGGTTGGCAGCTAATGCTCACTCTAGAAAATTGGTCTGGCACTTAAGTATGATTATTTAGCCCTTTGTATTTTACTTCTGGGATAGGGTGTCACTAAACCTGGCTGGCCTTAATCTCATAAATTTTCTATTTTCCTTCACAGGCCTATACCAAAGAACTAATTACTTCCTCTATTCTCCTTCTGTTCTTCTTCCCTACCCTTCCTCCTCCTTATACACCATGAAATGAGTTGATTTGCCAGACCTCATGATTTTGTTCTGCATCAGGAGAACCCCAGAAGCAAGGGAGGCCAAAACTGACTAAATCTCTGGAACCATGAGCTAAGGTCAAATTTTAATTTCTTCAATTCACATCATGTATTGTTGTCACAGAGATGAATGTGTGGCTACAAAGGTTATGAATATTTACAGCTGGAAAACATGTTAACACTAAAGGGAAATTTAGGGCTGTCATTACTCTATTACATGGAATTGAGAATATACACTCACATCATATATCATAAAATAGGAGAGATAAGACCAGAAAACAGAGAAGTGTTAAAGTTAAAAATGCGCAGACGCGGGTAAGATGTATTAACATCACACACAGTGGCAATGAGTCCATCTGTTAATTGTTACCTCTGTTCATGTTCAGTTTCTTCTACAATATGGAATGAAATGATTGTCTTTAAAGGTAACTACTAGGAAAATTTCTCATAAATAATTCTATCATAAAACATTTTTTGTAAATTCAGATCAGGGTGTTTGTTTTATATGGCTTATCTTAATTAGCCTATAACTCAAATAACATTTAGTGAAAAAAATGAAATTTTGAGCACTAAATTAGGAAATATATGAAACATTTTATTTTACAGTTTAACATGATAATGTCTTTCAAGACACATTGCTAATTTTTGTACTTTTATTTTGGCTACTTGGCTCAGAAAATTTCAAATAAGATCTATAACTAATTCTAACAAGATCAGTCTTTGTTAAATTGTAAAGATATTTGGAAAACAATTTCTATTTCTTTATGAATGCATGCTTATTTATATCTTCTTGATTCCAGTTTAGACTGTGACTAGTCCTCATGAACATTATTTGACAAGTGGTATGCATATTATCTAAACATTGTTTGAACTATAACTCTCTTTATATAATATAATATAATATATTAGCTGCTAAATAATTTGAATATAGAACAGAATATATTTGATATTTTAATAACTTAAATTTAAAAATTTGCATATGAATTTGATTCTAAGCTATTAATTTTGTTATTTTATAGTAGCACTTGTAAAAGTTCCATTGACTGTGTCAGATCCATTATATGGACTTAATCATAGATAATGGTGCTGGGTTTTAATTGAAATATAATTAAATTCATATAGTTGCCTCTGTGTTCACTTCATAAACCATAATATATCAAAATGTCAAATTGACAAGATTAAATAACAATTGGGCTTATTACTATTAACTTAAAAATTAAATTGCTTAAAATTTTACAAATATACTTGTAAGAATTAACTAATATTTAAAAAAATTACATTATCTCTGTTTATATTTTAATTTTAAAATAATTCATCCTTACTGAAAAAAGAATTTGCTATATCAACACACAAAAATACCTTAATGCAAAAGTAAACCCAGTTGATATTATATTCCTGTACTGAAAACAATTCTACTACTACAGGAATAGAGGAAACATGACTAACTTTCAAACTAATAAATCACTGAAAAAAATGAAGGAAATGTGAGATGCAAGGTACTGAGATTTTCAAAATATAGCTGTCATAAACAAAATTTCCCTAAACAAAGTACTACTTGATATTGTAATATCAAAAATGTGTAAAGTAAAATCATTTACTAATGACAGAAAGTTTATAGTCCTTAATACATGAGGAAAGATAAACTTCCCTTTGACTTTTTGGATTTATGTAGGCCATTTAGAAATATGAACAATTTAGGACTAGAAGGGAAGTTCCTAAGCTTTTACTAAGTATAATGCCCATGATTATCTAGAGATTTGCATAAAAAGATCAAAATGATGAGGTGATTATGCACAGATTCAAAATTTCAATCATGCCATCTGTAGGTGGTCTCAATAATGAGATCCTTTTTGCCTAGAGGGAATGAAGAAATCAGCAGGCTGGTTTCTTGAAAATTAGGGGAAATTGTACATCTAAGGACAGTATCACCAATCATGAAATTACCTTTTATTGTCATATCTCTTAAATAATTAGCTCCTTTATACATGAAAATAGACATTTTATATAAACTGAGTTTATTTTCAATTTCAATACAAATATATAAAATGTGTATAGAATAGTTCAAATTATACACACCTTTCACCTGATAAATTTAATTCTGCTTTGCAAATAAATTTAAAATTAGGCTTGTTTTAAAATAGGTATATGAAAAAGAGTTAAACTGTGCATTTTTTTTTCAGCTTCTTACTGTGTTATTCATTCAGCAGAAAGCATCTGAGGAACTGATCATTAGATACTGAGCAAGAAGCAGCAGATCTCATGTTAAAGGATAAGTCAGCTGTGGGAAAAAAATACAATCATGAGACAGGCCATTATAAGATCAACTCGAAGATCAAAAAGAAGTCTCCAAAAAGGATTTAAAATATGCAAATCTGAAATATCTAAGTGAACATGATAGAGGGGTTTCTTTAAGGATGCCCAGCAGATGATGCAAAGGACAGTTGATATGGACAAGAGGAAGCACAACAGATGAGTACCATTTGCAAGCCGGAGCTTGTGGATAGCAGATCAGCATTGGATCCTATGGAAATGGAGTTACAGATGGCTGTGACTTACCATGTGGGGGTAGGGCCTCTGAAACTGCAGGTAGTGCTTTGAACTGGTGATCCATCTCTCCAGCTGCATCACAATTTTTAAACAAAAATGGAAACTAAGAACTCAATGTATGTATTTTTCTTCATAAAACAGATTTATTTTTATTTATGTGTGTGCTTGTTTCTGAGTGAGTGAATCCCCTGTAGAGGCCAGGAAAGAGTGTCAGGATCCTTGGAACTGCAGTTGTGTGTGATCACAAATCAATGTTTTTATTTCTATTGTGTTACTTAGAAAACTTATAAGGCAATTAAAATGCCTCAGTGTTTGCAAGAAAAAAAAACTATTAAATAAAACAGTATTGGTTAAAGGTTAACAATAATACTAAAAGTTCTAAAAGTCTTTAAATTACAAAATTAGTCTCAAAGTCTACAAATTAACTTTAAAATTCAATCTCTTTTAGAACCTCAACTGTCTTATAAATTCAGTCTCCCAACTGTGTGCTCCCTTGAAATCAAAAATAATTTAAATATGTTCATACTTTTTAGAGAGAACAATCAGAACATAGTCACAATCTGAACAAAGCAAAATTAAACTCCAAAAGTGTAAATAATTCAATAATTATCTGGGATTCACTCATGATCCTTTGGACTCCCACAAAAGGCTTTGGTCACTTCTCTGGCTCCACCTCCTCTGCACACCGATTGTCTTCTTGCTTCAGGCTGGCTCCACTCCATACCTATTGCTGTTCTTGGTGATCATCCCATGGCATTGGAATCTCCAAAATGCTGAGGTTTTCTTCTGCAACTGGGCTACACTTTGATAAATAAACTCTCAGTTATTTCCCATGTCCCCTTCATGTCTTAAAATCAGTCCCACCTGTGTAGTTTGAATGTTACTTTGGTCCCTCCAGGTCCCCCACAGTCCAAGGTCCACTTATAAAATAATCACTCAGAAACTTATAATAATTATAACTGCTTGGCCATTAGCTCAGGCTTATTAGTTACTAGCTCTTACACTTAAATTAACCATAATTCTTATCTATGTTTAGTCACATGGCTTGGTACCTTTTCTCAGTTCTGCCTTGTCATCTTGCTCCTCCTGTGTCTGGGTGGCCATTCCTGACTCAGGCTTCCTCTTCCCAGAATTCTCCTTGTCCTATCTATACTTCCTGTCTGGCTACTGGCCAATCAGCATTTTATTTATTAACCAATCAGAGTAACACACATTCACAAGATACAGAAATACATCCCACAGCACACCTATGTGACTTTTACACTACCAAATTTAGCTGCCAACAGAAGCTACAACCTGAAGAAAAACTTCCCAGAATACTTCTCAATGATGCTGATCTCTTTTTTATCACAGATGATTTTTCAACCATGGATTGGCATCCATTATGCCATCAAAGAAAGGTTTCAATTTAATGTTTCTGATAGCATGTTAATCACAGATGTTTCTTCAGCTCAAGCTAACCAGAACTACAGATTCTTAACTTAGATGTCCCAGTGCTTTGAATAAGAATGTCTTTGATAGACTCTTTTTTTAAACAAAAAAAAATTATTTTATTTTATTTTACAATACAGTTCAGTTCTATATATCAGTCATGGATTCCATTGTTCTCCCCCTCCCGCCCCCCTCCCCTTCCCCCCAGCCTACCCCCTATTCCCACCTCATCCAGGGCAAAGACTCCCCTGCGGACTGAGATCAACCTGGTAGACTCAGTCCAGGCAGGTCCAGTCCCCTCCTCCCAGGCCGAGCCAAGCGACCATGTATAAGCCCCAGGTTTCAAACAGCCAACTCATGCAATGAGCACAGGACCCGGTCCCACTGCCTGGGTGCCTCCCAAACAGATCAAGCCAATCGACTATCTCACCCATTCAGAGGGCTTGATTTGAAATTTTACAAACTGGGGAGTATGAAAAGAATTAGAAAGATTAGGAAGCATGACATTATTGGAGGAAGTATGTCACTGAGAGTGGACTGCCTGTTTCAAAAGCCTATACTGTGACCAGTGTCTCTATTCCTGCTTGCAGATCAGAGTGTAGCACACAGCTACTGTTCCAGCACTAACTTTTACTTCCAAGCTCTCTGCTATGATGATAATGACTGACCCTCTGAAACTGCAAACAAGGCCACAATTAAGTGATTTCTTTTTGAAGAGTTGCTGTGATCATGGTGTCTCTTCATAGAAATAGAACAGTGACTAAGTTAGAATTTGATACAAGGGAGTAAAGTACTGCTGTGATAGGCTTCACCATGCTACTTGATGGCAGAATGAGGACTTTAGGACTTTGCAGTAGAGAAGCAGTTGAACACATAGGAACATGGAAGGCAGGAGAGCTGAGAACTATGTATATTATGACTGCCTGACTCAAGAGTTTTCAGAGGTTAAGAATATTAATAGCCTACTGACTATTGTGATATTTAGGCTAAGAATGTGACTGTTTTTTCCCCTACTTCAAAAATAAAATATGCCAGAGGGTAAAGTGAAGAGTTTGGGATTAACAGAATTAAAAGAGAACATTTCAAGGTATCCTTCTATTTACTATGTCCTATGATTATTAGTAATCACTCTTATGCAGATTTATAATGAAAAGGAGAAAGTTGGACAAAGGGAAATATGAAATGTACAAGTGAAGATAAAGGAGAACCAGGAAATGTAATGGAGCAAAGTCTAGTGCTCAAGGAGACAAAAGGTTAAAAGGAAAGGCTAATGCTAAATGGAAAAAGGGAGTGGTAAACTCAGGGCAAGACCCCAACCAGGTAACCTTCCAAAATTTCTGAAAAGGAATTAAAGAAAAGCTTAAGTAGTGAAGGAAACCATGAATAACAGAAATCTTATGTAAGTATAATTGGACAGGAGTAGGGGGCATGTTCTAGCCCCGTAAGGCAGCAGAATTTGGTAGCTTCAACCAAGTGGTCCTGGTTTAACAATCAATGACACAAGAAAGGTGTTGTAGACTCTTACTCCATGGTTAAGGAAAGACAGTAAAGCCAGGCATGTGCCAGGGGTGTCCATGCATAGAGGCTTAAGAGACCATTGTTAGAAGCTGTGAAGGAAAAGCTTGGATTGTGTTAGAGACCCAAAGATGATGGAAATGCCAGAACTGTGGGGTAAGTTCCAAAGAAAACTGAGATTGGGTGTAGAACCAGCCCAAGAGGAAGATGTGCATTACAGTCAATAAAGCTGAAAGGAGTTCGAGGTCTGAAAATCTCTTTGAAATTAGTCATGGAGATGCAGAATTTGAATTTTGCGATGCTAGGTTTCAGATTTACTTTGGTCCAGTGTTTCCTCAGTAAGCTTGTTTCCTCCCTTCTGGAATGGTAATATATATTCTGTGTCATTATATTGTGGTTTTATTTTATCTGTGTCCCCAGAAAAGTTTATCTGAGGATCAGAGGAAAAAGCCAGCCACTATAGTAAACATACAAGTCAGGTAGTGGTAGCACACACCTTTAATCCTATCACTAGGGAGGCAGGGATCTGTCTGGATCTCTGTGAGTTCAAGGCCACACTGGGAACAGAGCCAGACATGATGGCACACCTCTTAAATCCCAGCACTAACTGTAAAGGTCTGGAGGTCTGTACAGACAGACAGGAAGTGACAAAGCTGGGCTGGAAGAGTAAGTGATGTAGCTGGGCAGAGAGGAAATGATATGGCAGAACAGAAAGGCATATAGATGTGGGTATACAGGAAGTAGTTCTCTTTGGTGGAGGATCTCCAAGCGTATAAAAATGCAGCTGGCTTCTTTCTGCTTTTCTGATCTCTCAGCTTTTTATCCCAATATTTGGCTCCAAGTTTTCATTAATAAGACCATTTAACACTTTATCCTACATTATATGTTGGAAGTATGTGATCTGCTAACATTTATATAATTTGAGTCCTAAAAGGAGGGTATAGAAATAGAAAATGTACTCTTCTAAAGAGAAATGTCTTCAAAATCTATAGAAAAAAAATATGACATTTTCATGGGCAAACAGTAATCAAAGATAGTAGATGTGTAAATAAGGAACATGAAGGATAGATACATTATTTTCAAGTCTAGAAAGAAAATAAGTACAGCAGAATACTAAATTCTTAAAAAATGTACCTCTGGAAAAAAAAAGGACAAATCATATTTTCTTTGGAAGAAAAGCTAAGAGAATTTGTTATCAACAGATACAGGCAGCACTTTGATATTGAACAGAACAATTGAGGAAAAGACAATGGAAAGGTACAGCAAATTACAACTGAAATACTAACACATCAATAAGGATATTCAATAGAAATGGAATGTGTATATTGATTAAAAACTGATTTATGGTACAGTAGATTAAAAATCTGACCACTATATTCTGCCTTCAAGATACCACTTCAAACTTGAAAGCATGAAAAATCTAAGGTAGAGCAAATGAACCAGAAGAAAATGAAAAAAGATATATTTTTATTAAATAAATTTGACTAAAGAACAAAGGTTAGAAAGAGACTAAAAGACAGAGACAGAAAAAGAATAATATGTGTCAAAAAACCAGAAAGACACAGACAACTTACAGATGTGTGGCATCATATGTATATAGATTTTCCTACTTGTATAAAGGTTTAAAGAAAGCTTTGATATTATTTGTCCTATTTATAAATATATGTGATGATGTATGCATATGCCATCAACCCAAACATGGGTCTGCTCTAAAATCATTCCTAGAAGTTTAGGTAGGTTTTAAAAACCAAACAATAAAATAACAACAGAAAACCGCTAATTCTTAACTTGCAAACGACTCAGGAGAATCTGTAAATGGGAAAGACTGGTGAACAATTCTTCAAACTTCAAGTCAGTCTTCGGAATCAAGTATCCAAAGACATACACCAGGAACTCCATGAACTGCAAGGTTTATGTGTCTGTCTTTCCTTTTGAGCTCAGGCTGATGTAGTTTAATGGAAATACCTGGTATGTGAGTTGCACATGGAATTAGAAAAAGAAAGACATCTCATTTTCCTAATCTTTCATCTACTTTGCATTTGTATATTGAGTATAAGTAACACCAGCATCTCTATTAAGTACAAGCTTTGCAGCTGTGAGATAACTCTTGGTGACTTTTTCCATGAAGAATCCCACCTTGCTTTTCTTTCCCGAAGTTCAATCTCACCTTCATGCCCCTGTCTGATCGCCTCATGGTTCTAGTTTGTCTTTCTTCAGTCTGTCACCACTTTTTTCATCATCTTTCTGTGATCAATTTTGATGACACTTGTCTAAGCATGATGTTTTCTATTTATATATTCTTTTGGTTTTGTTTATTATTTTTTTCACTAGTTTCTCACCAGAGTCAAATTTCTTGCCTCAGAGTTTCAGAAGTTACACTGTCTTACCAGAGTTTCAGGAGTTATACTGCTTTTACTTTTCAAGCTGTGAAATGGCTGTTGGTACTTGGCACACAGGGGTGAAGAGCTGATTCCAGAATGCCTTCTGCAGGAGTAGACCTTCTGAGAAGAGCACCAGGCAGTGACATCATCCGCAGATGCATCCCCAGCAGTCTTGGACTACAAACTGCAGAGCCAGGCAGTGCTGTTGCAGAGGAGATTTGCCAAAGCTAAGTGTGGCCACTGCAGGAAATGGCAGCTGGCATGGAGAAAGTATGTGTCTGTTGCAGTAAAGTGAAGCATTTTTATTTCATGATGCTGTAAATAGTGAGAAAGGAAGATCCCAGTGGGAACAGAAGAAATTGTTTTCTTCTTAGCCTTTTATTATTTAGTCAGTTTAAATATGGTGCTTTCAGTAGCAATAATGTTATCATACTTAGGTGGCACTTACTAGAGGGTATTCATTTAGAATAAGACATGCCCAAACACCTTGTTTCTCTTACACTCAATCTATTTTAACAATATTACCTTAGGTATATTGCTTTAACCTTTAAATTTTATTGCTATCTCCTTCAGAAAGCAAGAATAGCCCAAACATATGGCAGTTTCACATATTTATTGTTAAAATTGAATTAAATGAGATAATATCAGTCTGATGAATATCAATCGCTCTAGTTGATGCACTTGGGAAGATTTTATTATAAACAGTGAAGTCAACATGCATATAAAATATAGCTGTTATACACACATACACACACACATATATATGCATATATATACATATAAAGTATAACAATCTTTTTAAATTTTCTAGAAACTTTAGTGTTTAAATTAATTTGTATCATATCTGAATTTAGAGTCCCTGGATGCTCTTGCTATCTTTCTTGTCCTGATTGAGAAAGACAGAAAGTCTTAACTAGCCTGTGACCTGGACTAGCTGTGTGTTTTACTCTGTAGGATTGAAACCACGGTGCAATTTGAAGCATTCCCATACAGTATAGAGTTTATGTCATTACTTAATTAAAACACGGAAAGCAACTAGTCATAGCGTAAGCAAACCCCTCAAACCTGGTGTAAAGCCCTTTGTTAATTACCCTTCCTTTTTGGTAACAAGCTTCCTGACATCGGGAAACTGTGCTTGGTTCCCAGACATAAAGGTTTTAGACGGTGGTGGTTGAACATGTAGGGAGAAAGCACAGATTGATACTGAGCACAGGGCAGAACTAACCTCCTCATTTTATGGCAACTGGGAACAAAAAAGGAAAGATTCCAATTCTATGACCTGAATTCTTCACTCTGTGCCTAGCTGGCGAAAGTTTTCACCACCTCCTGATTTCTCTATGCTGAATACACACGTTTAACACAGGAGACTTTCAAGGACATTCTAGAGACAAACTGGAAATTTTGCAGCTTGACACTCAGGACACAGACTATTTTTCCATATCTTCCATCATGTTGCCCTAAATAATTCTCTGGCCCTGTCCCTTTACTGCTTCTTTCTCCTCAGATCTCTGAGGTACTGCCTCATCCAGACCTCCCTGTCCCCACAGCAAGGCAGCTCCAGGTGAAGGTTCGGTGAGAACAAACAACCACTGAATTGCACCATTGTCAGTTCTGCAAGTATGTTTAAAAATTAAATTCTTCACAATAGATGTTTCCAGTACTCTCAAGTTTATAGTGTCAGAATAGATGTCTTAAATCTCAAGGAAAATAATCTAGACAACAAATAATAATCAGAGCGCTGATCCAGAAATAAGCCTCTCTAGGGGCGTATTTTTTCAATAAAATCAATTTCTATTCACTCACTTATAATTCCACATTCTACTAATATATTTTGATGTTCTCTTATTTTTCACAATAGATCCAGTAAGTCTAAGCAGATGTTTCCTCTAGCTACTTTAATTCATGAGAAGGTGTTGATTAAAACAGGAAATGTTCCTGGTAGATTTTCCATTCTGATGTCTCAGTAGCTTCTTACTAAGAGGTATAAAACAAGTTTTTTCATTCCCTAGGGATATTTACACAGTTAAATTTTAATTAAGGGGTTAACATAAACAATACCTCATCTTTAGTGAAACTGAATGAGGCAGCATCTATTACAAATGATGTCTTCCTATGTTTTCATGTATCTAATTGTTTTATTTAAAAGTTATATTTTCAAATGATATGAAATGTTAAAATAAGAAGATATTTTATAATAAAGAATATTTACTACATTTTAAAGCATTATATCTCTAATCAAGGCATGAACATCATTTTATTTTAATCTAATCCTCATTATCATCACACAATTAATTATAAAAATAAAAACTACTTAAAAATCTAAACTTCAAAATATATACATGAATCATATTCTGTATCATGACTGTTGAAATTTTATATTTGCTGATATTTAATTAGGTAATCATTATTGAATGGATGAGTCCAGTGTTTACAAACAGTTATAATTACTCAGATGCTTCAATAAGAACCAAGCTACTTAAATGAATTAGAAATAAGCCTTGTCTTGAAGAGACCCTATTCCTGTTACTGAGAAGGCCACCTGAGATAATTACAATCCTTTGTGTTAAACGATGTGATTAATTAAAAAATAAAAAGTTCTGTTGGAAGACCAAGATGGAGTTGATTGAATAATTATGAGTTAGTCATTCTGTTAAGATAATTAGGTCTCTTTTAAGCAGACAAAAGAAGTCATCTCCAAGTGGAAAACAGGATGGATAGAAACACACAAAATGATAGATCCATATTTTTTGGAAAAATTCATGAGAACATAGGAAAGCCTGAATGGTAAGGACAATGCAGTAACAAATGCAATAGTTGGCTGGGTTTCTGTTTTGTGAGAAAAAATAATGAAAGACAGATAAAGCAAGTTGGAGCTTGTTAACAAGTGTCAGATCCCAACAATGTTGTGAGATATCTATCACAGTTCAGACGGAAGCCTTTACTGAGCTATTCCAGGGTGATTTGAATAGCTACTTGAGCTAAGAGGGAGGAAAACTAGATGCTTTTTGTTTGATAAGAAGATACAGTATTTCTACAGCACTGTTAAATAATAAGAAAGAGTTGTCATAATTGATTATGACTTGTTTACTTCTACCAGCCTAGTAGACTGAGAAATCCTCATAGTATCTTTCAATAATAATCACAAGAATCCAAAGTCACCTGCCTTTTTTTTTTTTTTTTTTGAGGATAGAGGTTTAGTTTCTTAAAAATATGGAATGGAGATTTTATCCTGACAAAATGAGTGTGCCTGATGTATACATAAGATAATTTAATGAGAGAGAGCATGAACTGATAATAACAATAACATTGAGCATATTATTTACTAAGTTTTGTAGCCATTTATCTAGGCTAATGGCAGTTCACATATTCTCTTCTCTATGAACTTCAGACATTGTTATAATTTCTGTTATGGTTACCACTTCTAATAATGTGTACTCTTAGGAATATTGTTTTGATACTAGTAACAACGTGGATAGTACTACTAGTAATAATAATAATAAATTATTCAAAGTACTTTGAAGAGTATTTTATGTACAGAAAACTGCAAATGTTCGCTGTTATTATCATTATAATTTTATTAAAATTTTTGTTAAATGAATAACAATTTTAATTTTGCTTATCTGTAGGTATCTTATGTTTTTCATTAAAATTACAAAGTAATTTGAAATGTAAATTGGTTAGATACAGATACTATTGTGTCTTTGGACATTATCCTATAATGGAATACACATACCAGTTTTAACTACAGGAAGATAACTACTGACAGCCTGCATGAAAACATACATATGAATAAATATGGGCAGGCACTCTATTCATAACAGTATAACAATGAAGATAGAACACACCCCAAATTAAGGCAATGGGGCAAAGACAGACATGCTTGAGTAGATTTCTCAAATATCTTGAACTCAACTCTCACAAAGAGATAATTGTAGACTAATTTTCTGATGGCTCCTTGCTAGGAGGTAAATACTCTGAGACTAAGGACAGTCTCTGTCTTTATCCAATTCATTTGAGGCTTTAAATATTGCCTAGGGGATGATATTGATTGAATTTATTCAATGGACTCAAAATTTCATTAATTCCTTTACTTTAAATAAAAGACAGACAAAAGATAATTTGAACAAGGAGGTAATGAATTATATTTTGAGTGATTGCAATGTAGACTGATTTTTCAAACATTAAATGGTAAAATACTTGAAATAATTTACAGAATACATATAATTAATGATATGTCTTGAAGCAATACATAACTGGGTGCCAAAGTGTTAAGAGGAGACAATATGAAAATCCAGTTTCTTCAAATTCAGATGAGAGATTTCAGCATTTTTTAAAGGAACACACTGTGTAAAGTCTTATAACAGTTTCTCTATATTATTCACATGTGGAAGAACTGGGATTCATTTCTCTGTAGGATTAGGAAAGGATTTGTGAATCATTTTATTTGAAGTATGTTATTTAAGTAGTGTAGAACTAATTTTGCTCATTTGAAACATAATATCCTTTCTAACTCATGCATAGTGTAAAGATGAGCTGAGATGAGCTTTAGGGAAAATAGTTCAAGAAATAAAGTTTAAAGCTAAAATTTAAAATTTAAATGTGAATAAGTAATGATGAGATGGGATTTGATATTAACATTTAGCAGGATATCATGGAGTATTGATTTGCAGTGAGAGACTTCCCTATGCAAACATCCTCAGTTATTTCTGTTTCCTGTTCTTATGTCCATGCTCAGCTCAAAATTAAATACATGTTAAATCCAGTTACTTCATATACTAATAGATAACTCTCTTACATGTAATTGTTTAATCAGTGTTGTATCTGCTGTGTTCTAGTGATGAAGGATTCGAAATGTCTTCTCCTTTTAAGACTCTAATCATAATTGTTGTATTTGTGTTCTGATACTGTCTTTCATACAAGTAGGAAACCATTTCTGTTTCATTGGTGGTGGAGGAAAAACTAAAAATCATTTGAGATATTCACGTGACTTTAATCCTGATGACAAAGTAAACATCTTGCTTGTTGGCATGCATGCATGTCCTGTGGGATCAGTCGAATGCTTGCACATAGAATGAGTGACAAGGGAAAATGGCTGATTATGGTGCAGCATACTTTAAATGACATTACTTCATTCTTTAAGGTCATATTTTGTCAGTTACAATAAAAAAATTAGTCAAGACCTTTTTATTAAGGTTAGTCTAGTGCCACACATCTTTAATCCCATCTATTCTTCAGAGGATTTCATATGAGGATCTCATGTCACATCTGAGCTACAGAGTGAGTTCAAAAATCATGCTAAATAATTTAGTAAGACTTTATGTCAATAATTTTAAAAAGCCTAGAACTGTAGCATTGTAATAGAATACTTGTGTGGCATGGACCAAGCAAGAGGATTTCTAATTCAAGGACAGGCTTAACTACTGAAGAGAAACCGTGTAAGAAGCCAGTGGCTGAGGAGGCAGCTGTATGGTAGAATGTTTATCTAGCATGTGAGACACACATCCTCCCACCACACACATACAAACAAGATTAACATGTAGTGAAAACAATTCTTGCTGTAATTGAATTGTTTTATATTGTTACTCTGTTTAGTCATCTTATTTTTATACTGTACTATAGTTTTACATGATGCTATTAGTAGAGAAAACAAAAAAAAGTTATTGAGAACTTCTTTATATTATTTAATATAATTCCATATGAATACAGACTTGTATTGAAATAAAAGTTAATCTGAAATAGTGGTCCTGGAAGCTTCGTGTAATGAAAAGAGATGGACAGTTGGGATTCATCTTCCTCATTATTTGGAGACTTCATTAGGATTGCCTTCATCTACTTTAGGAAGTTTCCACTGCATTATATTTCTTTACTACCCTCAATTCTAGCTGTCTCTCCTTGCACTCTGTCCCTTAGTCCCATCATGAATTAGGTAGAGATTTTCAGCAAAATCTCAAAAAAAATTACTACTAATCATTATGAATAATTCAGCCCTCTCCTTGAAAGCCTTCAAATATCTACATTATATCCAAAGTCATATAATACTTTTTCATTAATGAAATCAAATGGCAATTTGAAACAGATGGGAACATTATATTTCAATATTCTTCAATTTGGACACTGACTGATGCAATATGAATAAAGGGCAATGAGGTCCATCTGTTTAGAGAGTGCCTTAGAATAACAGAATCTAGTCCAGAAATGACAGTGTTCCCTGAGCCATCAACAAAATCATTTCTGCCCACTCAGTGTAATGACTTACATAATTAGTCTCCTTAAGAAATATCTTTATTTCCAACATCATTTGTCTTACACAGTGTCAAATGAATTTACTTTATGTTTTTGAAAATCCAGATTAAAATATGTGACAAGTTGAGCTATTGCTCTTTGTTCAAATCACAGTGAAGCCAGGAGCACAGAGTGTTACGCAACTTTCCTTCATATGCTCACAGAAGCTGTGTAATTGTAATGTACAACTGGTTTAATTTCAGTAGATAATGGCTTTTAGTCAAATTTTCTACCCTGCTTCACACTGTGGATGTTTAAAAAGTAATGGAAATTGCAGTGCTGGTTTAACTGGACAAATAACAACCACCCACTTTTCTTATCAAATAAGTGATTTAATGTCATGTCTGTATTCCTAATATGCATATTGTAATCATGCATTTTGTTTTAAACTGAAGATGAATATCAAGTGCGTGGTATAGCACACCTATGTTTGCGCCTAGAAGCAGGAGCATCAGAGTTCAATATCAGCTTCGGACACCAAGTGAATTCATTCCTAACCTCTGTTACAAGATGAGTAGTTCTTTAAAAAAAAAATAATGAACTGTCAGAGACCAAACATGGACCATGGAAAAGTACTAGCTAAGCCAGAGAACAAGCCCCTACCCTAAACCGGATGCCCCCCCCCCACCAAGATAAAGAACAGGTCAGGCAGGTCAGGTAGCATAGCAACAGAACAATGGGCCCTGACCAGTGACCTTACCACCTAGCAGCCTCATGACTTGCATGACTTGCACGTAGCCCTTCACCTGCACGTCCCCCTTCACCTGCACATACGGCACATCGTGCACCCCTTCCCTCCGCTCCTCCCCCTCCCATGCTATATAAGCCCTGATGAGGAGAATAAAATTTGCAGCTTGATCAGAACACACTGTCTTGCTGTCATCCTTTCGTATCTCTCCCGTCCCTCTCATTCTCTCCCACAGGTGGGTCGCCCCCGTTGACACCCCGCTGGCCAGGGCAATGAACAAAAGGAACAAAGGGAAATTGATGGAGGAAGAGTAGGAGGAATGAAGAAAAGCACAGCTTCAAAACCAAAACAGCTAGAAAAATATGTTTTCACAATGACATTAATCATTGATATAGTTTCAACAATTGTAGCTTTTAAACTATTTCCCATAAGGAAGATAATGAATCTTTATTAGGGTAGTATGTGTGCAATGAGAACTCACAGGTAGATTCTGTTGTCTGTAGTTGTTCAATGGCTGCAAAGAGAAACAAAATGGACATTAGTTGCTGTAAATGAATGCTAAACAATGTTTGGGCTTTCTAATGTGAACAAATGAGAGGATGATTTTAGTAGGAATAATTCTGAAGCACCTTCCCCTCCTCTTAGAGTGTGCAAGAGCAAATATAATTTTAGTATTGATTTTAATGTGGCGATATTTTATTTGTGCTGAAATGTGGTGATACATTATTTGTGCTTTAATACAGCTTGCCTGGAGATCAGGGGAAAAGGCCAACCATTTTAAATAAAAAAAAGTCAGGCAGCACACACCCTTAATCTGATCACTTATCAGGCAGGGTCTCTGTGTGTTCAAGGCCATCCTAGGGAACAAAGCCAAGCATGGTGACACACGCCTTTAATCCCAGTACCAACCATAGAGACCTGGAGGTCTGTACAGACAGTGACAAGGAGGTGAGGTAGCTTGGCTAAGATAGTCAATGAGAGGATAGAACAGCAATAACCTTGTGGAAAAGACAGGAAGTAGCTCACATTTGGAAGCTGCAGAGTTGGTGAGGTAAAGTTGTCTTCTGCTTCCCCTATTTCCCTGATCCAAGGCTTTCACCCCTATATTTGGCTCCATATTTTTTAATTAATGAGATCATTTAGAAATTCATCTACATTTTAATGAAATGAATATTCCTACTTTCTCAACTAAAATGACTATGAAAGAGGCATCTCATTCCTGACCTGTAGTATTTTTTGAGAACATTGTTGAAGTAGCTCTGTAAAGTGTTTTGTAGGGTTTCCCATCACTCTTTTCCTGTCAGGAAAGATGACACTAAATTTCTAAATTTTGTGTCTCTTTTTTAGAAAGGAAACATTCAAAAATGTCTATAGATATCCTTGTGTTTTTTAAATCCTATCTTCATCAAAGGGCATCATTTTCTCCATAAGTCCAAAGAGTTAATACGAAATAAGTTTATGCTTAATATATATGTTGGTGTGGATGCTGTCCTCTACTTGGCATGGTTTAGTGACAGTTTGAAGAAATAATGCCTGGATATCTAGTGCCCCTGATGATTCCACTGTAATTCTAGAGTACTGCCAAGGTCTTTGAATTGCAATGCAGTCATGTATGAATAAAACAATATACCTAATTTATTGCTTATAGGAAGAAAGTTTAAAAACAAGTGTGGAAATTCATGATATATTTGCAAATATTCTCCAGGCTGAGATGGTTAGTGAGTGATATCAGGAGGCTAGCGTTAAATATAGATAAAGGTAATTGAACCTGCACATGGAAAACTTACCGTTGAGAGCAGAATTGTTGTAAGAAGCTGTCAAATCAAGGGCACAGGAACCAGAATAATGGTATCAATTATCCTTTTTGTTTTGTTTATGGTTTTTCACTCATACTTATTCAAGATACAGAAAAGAGAATCTTGCATGTATTTCTAGCTGTTTTCTTTGCTGATTAGAATGTTTACCATGGCTTTACATAAATTATAATATACATGTTACAGAACAATATGATTACTTCTAATATATATTTTATATATATTATATATACCATTATATATGCTTATATATATGCTTATATATTTTATATTTTTAATAACCTAAAGCCATCTGATCATTGCAGAAAGTATAAGCATTAAAATATTTTTAGTGCTGGGATTATAGCTCAGGACGTAAGGGGTTTCCCACACAAGAATGAGGGTTAGAGTTCACGTCCTTAGACACCATATTAAGAATCATGAGGGTTTGATGCCCTCCACTAATATCAGCATGAGGGAGAGAGGAATCCCCAGAGCAAGCTTAGTAAACAGAGTATCTGAAATGGTGAAATCCGAGTTCAATGAGAAATTGACTCACTACGTAGTGTGAGACAGTAACTGAGCATTTCAGTACATGCCAATCTTTGGCTACACAAGGAGGCACATGCTTATACACATGAGCCTCTAGGCACACATATACCACACTCACACAAACGTACATGCAGTCATGCAATCACATACAATCATGTGCATATACAAAAATGATGTTCAATGAATATCCACTATCTGTGTGTGATTTCTAATATATTTTAGTAGCTCATTAAATGGGTTCTTCTTACTTAAGGAACATAAAATATTCTGGGGAGTTTTCTCTGTAATTCTGAGTAAAACTATATCATACAACTCTCATTGTGAAGACATTCCCTTAAAGTTACAGTAGATTCCAAACTATAGTGCCTAGAGTTAGTATAGTACATAACAGACTCTAAGTCTGTAAAAGGACTGAATTGTTCCCAAGTCTCTCTAAAGAAACTGTCCTCCATCTCACTAGAAGAGTTTATGTGTAACTCCTTAATATATTCAATACTAGCACTTTATCCAATCATCATTTGTGTAGAGAATAAACACTTCAAATAGATTCATCTCTTCCATTCCTTTTCACAAATACAAAGATTTATCAACCATAAATATAAGGTTTATCAGGAAAAAAGTTTAACTTTTGTTTCCAATAATAAGCTTATTCATTCAAATCCCCTTTTCCATTCCTACCTGCTGCTCCAGCTCCATTTTTTTTATTGAAAATAGATTCTTTTCTCATACAATATATCCTGATGATTGTTACTGATTCCTCTACTCCCAGCTCCTCTCCACCTCCCTTTCCCTTTGTATCCACTCCCTTTCTGTCTCTCATTACAAAAGAACAGAGATAACAACCAAAGAGAGAACAATTAGATATGACAAAATGAAATAACAAGATGAAGCAAAACATTAAAATAAAAGATAAACATGACAACCCAATAAGAGAAAAAGAGTCCTAAGAGCAAACAATAGAGTCAGAGACTAACTCATTCTCATAGTTAGGAGCATCACAATAATACTAAGTTAATAGGTACAATATATACTCAAATGATCTGATATAGGCCCATATAGGTCCTATGCCTGTGGCCTTAATCCCAGTGAGCTCATATGAACTTTGCTTAATTGATTCAGAGGGCCTTGTTCTCCTAGTGTCCTCCATCCCCTCTGACTCATAAAGTCTTTTCACTTCAGCTTCTACTAGATTCCCTGAGCTCTGAGGGGAGGGACTTGATGGATACTTCCAACTTAAACTCTTCCTTCATGTTTTCTAGTTGTGAATCTCTGCATATTTTCCCATCTGCTGCTGGAGGAAGCTTTCGTAATAATAATTATATAAGGCACTGATTTATGAATACAGCAGAATATCATTATGAATCATTTTATTGATTTTTTTAGACCTGTCATGTTTTCTTTTACCTTAGGTCACTGGGCTATCTCATCTCTAGTTCTTGGTTATCCAAGCGGTGTCAGGTGTGGGTTCCTTCTTATGGAGTTAATCTTAGGTCAAATCAGATATTTGTTTTCTACTTCTACATGTTCCCTGCCACCATTGCCCTGGCATATTTTGCAAGCAGGACAGATTATAAGGTCAAACATTTTGCGGTACCTTCCAGCACTAAGAGACCAGAACATAAGAATTAAAGTTCCATGTAGGCACCAGCTTGACTTCCTCATGTTCAGGGAGTTATGTGGATGTTGTCCTAGGAAATAGGGCTCAAAAATCACTTTGCGCCGGGTGGTGGTGGCGGCGGCGCACCACGCCTTTAATCCCAGCACTCGGGAGGCAGAGCCAGGCGGATCTCTGTGAGTTCGAGGCCGGCTACCAAATGAGTTCCAGGAAAGGCGCAAAGCTACACAGAGAAACCCTGTCTCGAAAAACCAAAAAAAAAAAAAAAAAAAAAAAAATCAGTTTGCATATGGTAAACCTTTCTCTTATATTTGATCTGGGATGTTCAGGAATTGCCATTGGGACATCCTTGGCTAACAATTCAATTGAATGCTACCATGTCCCTCCATTGGAAGCCTTGCATGACTACAAGACATAGCCAGATAAGACTCTTCATTCCCCTTTACTAAGAGTACTCATTATAATCCCCTTCATATGCTCCAGGAAGTTTCCACACCACCCCTCAAATGCAGTCCAGTTCCAGCCATCTCTCCTTCAACTCCCTCACTTGATCCTATCTCCTGCTGGACCTTATCCCTTCCACTCCTATCCCCATCTGCCTCTAATCCACTGAAAAAATCTATTCTACTCCCCCATCCCAAGGAGATCTGTGTGTAGCTGCAAGTTTTTCTGTGTCCCTCCTGGCCCGCAGTCAGGACAAATCTCTCTCACCTGCCAGTTCTGCAGCCGCTCAGACCCAAATAAACACACACAGGGTTATATTATTTTTAAACTATGGCCATAGCAGGCTTCTTGCTAGCTAGTTCTTATATCTTAAGTTAACCCATTTCTATAATCCTGTATTTGCCACGTGGCTTGTGGCTTACCAGTACTTGACATCTTGCTTCTCATCGTAGCAGCTAGCAGCATCTCCTCTGTTCTGTCTTTCTCCTCCCTGCTCCCTCTCTCTTGTTAGAATGTCCTGCTTAATCTTATTCTGCTTTACCATTGGCCAAACAGTTTTATTTATCAACCAATCAGAGCAACACATATTCACAGCATACAGAATGACATCACCCATCATCTGTGTGCTCTCAAGTGTCCTCATCTTTATCTAACCTCCCTGGCTCTACTGACTTTAGCTTGGGTATCATTTACTTAACCGCTAAAATCCATTTATGGGTGAATACATACCATATTTGTCTTTCTGTGTCTGAGATACTTCACTCAGGATGATTTGTTTTCAAATTCCATACATTTGCCTGTGAATTTCATAATGTCACTTTTTTTTTAATAGCTGAGTAACACTACATTGGGTAAATGTACCACATTTTGCTTATCCATTCTTTTCAAGGACATCTAGGTTTTTTTTTCCAGTATCTGGTGATTCTGAATAAAGTCACAATGAACATGATTGAGCAAATGTACTTGTGGTAGGATGGAGTGTCTTTTAGTATATCCACAAGAGTAGTATACGTAGGTCTGGAAGTAGAATGATTCTCAGTGTTCTGAAGAACTACCGTATTTATTTTTATAATGGCTGTACAAGTTTGCATGCCCACCAGCAGTGGAGGAGTGTTCCCCTTGCTCCACATCCTTGCTACCATGAATTGTTGCTTATGTTAATGATTGTAGTCATTCTAACAGTTTTTAGATGGAATCATAAAATAATTTTGATTTGCATTTCCCAGATGCCCAAGGATGTTGAGTGTTTCTTCAAGTGTTTCTCAGCCATTTGACATTCCTCTTGAGAATTTGCTTTTTGCATCAGTACTCCATTTTTAAATTGGATTATTTGGTTTTTGATATTTAATTTCCTATGTTCTTTATATATTTTGGATATTAGTTCTCTATTGAATGTTGTATTGGTAATAATAAAATCTTTTCCCATTCTTTAGGCTTCCATCTTGTCTAATTGATGATGTCTTTTGCCTTACAGATGCTTTTCAGTTTCATGATGTCCCATTACTAATTTTTAATCTTAATACTTGAACTGATGCTTTCTGTGCCAATGCATTCAAGGCTGCCCAACTTTCTCTTCTATCAATTTCAGTTTCAGTGTATCAGGTTTTATGTTGAGGTCTTTGATTCACTCTTACTTGAGTTTTGTGAAGTGTGAGAGTTGGGGATTTATTTGCTTTCTTCTACATACAGACATCAGGTTTGGCCATTTGTTGAAGATGATTTCTTTTTCCTGTGTGTATTTCTAGTTTCTTTATAAAATATCAGGTGTCCATATGTGTGTGGATTTATGTCTATCTCTTCAATCCAATTCCATTGATCAACCTGTCTGGTTTTTGTCCCAATACCATACAGTTTTTACTACTGGAGTTCTGTAGTAAAACTTGAATTCAGGAATGGTGGGAACTCCAGCAGTTCCTTCATTGTTCAGTGCTGTGTTGTTTCAGCTCTCTAGAGTGCCCTGGCCAGGGGGGGTTGGGGACCTGAAGGGAGGGCTGGCAAATGAGAGGGACAAGAGACACAAAGAATGAGAGCAAGACAGGATGTCTGATCAAGCTCCAAAATTTTATTTTCCTCTTAAGGCATATATAGGCAGGAGCAAAAGGGGAGTACAAGCAGAGAGGGGACTTTCTTATTCATGGGTTGTTTAGTCAACAGGGTATGTTGCTATGGGGATTATCTATTCTTGCCTAACTGCCCAACCACAGCAAGGTCACCTGATTTCTGAGAAGAGGTTCTGGTATTTCTGAGAAGAGGTTATGGTGCTATGGAGACTTAAGCAAGGCCTAGATCTAGAAAAAGAGGAGAGAAGCCCAAATATGGTGGCATGTGTGTCAAGGGTCACTTAGGCTTATGACTCCCATCACTAGAGTTTTTTATTTTTCCATGTGAAGTTGAGAATTCTCCTTTCACAGTCTATAAAGAATTGCTTTAGAATTTTGATGGGGATTGCATTGAATCTGTAGATTGCTTTTGGTAGGACGGTTGTTCTTATTATGTTAATCCTACAGATCTTAAGCATAGGAGATCTTTCCATCTTCTGAAATCTTCAGTTTCATTCTTCAAAGACTTAAAGTTTTTTATGATACAAATCTTTAATTAGCTTTGTTATGGTTACTACATGTTATTTTATATTAATTGAGGGAATTTTGAGTCCAACACTTTAACCATTATCATCATGATGGGGATCATGACAGCGTGTGACAGACACGGTGCTGGAGGAATAACTGAGAATGCTACATCTTGCAGGCAACTGGAAGTCAACTGAGACACTGGGCAGAATTCTGAGCTTAGGAAACCTCAAAGCCTGCTCCCACAGTGGCACACTTCCTCCAACAAGGCTGTGCCAACTCCAACAAAGCCACACCTCCTAATAGAGCCTCTCCCTATGAGACTGTGTGAGCTAATTACAACCAAACTACCACTTATCTCTTGTATTCTGTTAGTGAATCTTTCCCCTCAATTCTGTTCATGATTCTTTCTCCTGTTCTAATTCCTTATTATTTTCTTTCCAGAATTCCCTCAGCTTGTGTTTTCTTTATTGTTTCTCTTTCTATTTTCAGATCTTAAACAGTTTTCTTTGTTTCCTTCAACTCTTTGGATTTTCTTGGCTTTCTTTAATGGAATTATTCATTTCCTTTTTAAGGACCTCTATTGTCTTCATATAATTGGCTTTAATGTATTTTCCTTGTGCTTCAGATACATCGGAATATTCAGGGCCTGCTGTAGTAGGCTGGGCTCTAGTGGAGACAGTGTCCTGGTTGTTATTGATTGTGTTCTCATGTTTGGGTCTAGGCATCTTAGTTTTAGATGATTATCAATCTAGATGCTGATTTTTGGGCTTGTCTTTGTTGGGTGGATGTTCTGTTGATTAGTTTCTGTCTCCTTTCTGAATTTTTAGAGAGTGTGATGGCTGTTTGTTACCAGTTTTACTGGCCTGCACAACTTGTGTGTTCAACATGGATTATATGCTGGTAGTGTTACAGGCTGGGATGCAGTGATAAGGCAGGTGAGGAAGGTTAGGAGGGGATGGTCTATAGGATCCAGAGGGCATGTAGGAAGGCAGGGAGACTACAGATGGTCTTCTGATACAGTGCTAAGGGGAAGACCA
The DNA here is from genome assembly GCF_007827085.1 of Peromyscus californicus insignis. Lineage (NCBI taxonomy): Eukaryota > Metazoa > Chordata > Mammalia > Rodentia > Cricetidae > Peromyscus > Peromyscus californicus. The sequence continues at coordinate 27,731,371 of NW_026294436.1, read as the reverse complement.
TAGGATTGCTCTTAGGGGAATGGAGAGGAGAAGGTCTGCAAACAGTCCTTCTGCAAACAGCTGGGATACAGTGATGAATGTGGGCAGGGAGGTTAGGAGTGGATGGTCACTGGGGTTCAGGGTGGACAGGGAGTTAGGATGGTTGTACCTATTGATATGTTGAAGCACTAGGGATGGGACTGAGGGATTGGGTCTATGGGAAGAGAGAATAAGAAGATTGTTTTCCTTAAAATAGGATGGGAATAAATTGCATTTACATGCACAATTTATTTTTATATAAGTGCATTCTAGTGAATATATTACCACACTCAAGTAAGTAAACATATTAATCATTTTAAAATTTTCTATATGACAATTTCTGAACACAAATCTTGCATCCTAGACTCCATAACAGACTGCCAGAAAACTATTGGTCTGCTTACTATGCAGCATAATGACTTTAGTCATCTTTACCACTCTGACTTAGTATGCTTTTGATTATTAACACTCACTTTTTGATTTTAAACACTCACCTGAGGATCTGAATGGTGTGTCTAGTCTACTACTTTCTTTGTGTTCTCTTTCTTTGAATTTCTTTCTGTCTAGAAATCTGTAAGACCTTTTCTCTTCCATTTCACATACTCAGTTTGGTGTTTTTTACTTGGGATGAAAATGCCCTTTAGGGAGGTTTCCCAAGCATGAGTCCATACTGGGTAATATAGCACACCATAGCCAGCAAGCAATATTAGGGTTAGTCCAGTCAGTAAGTATTATTGCCTGTGATGGTTTGAACAAAAAATATCCCAGTAGGCTTATATATATGAAGATTTGATTCCCAGATGTGGCAATATGAGAGAAGGTATGGAGCCTACAGTCTTCTTATAGGAAGTACATCAAAGGCAGTGGACTTTGAGGTTTTATACCTTTACTCCCCTTCTGTTTCATTCTCTGCTACCTGCTAGTGGAAATAAATCAGACCTTTCATTTTTTTCTTCTCCAAATGCCTGTTATCATGCTTTCTTCATCATTATGGACACCTGTCTGGAAAGATAAGCCAAGACTAAACGCTTTCATGTGCAAGTTGCTTTCTTTTGTGGTGTTTTAGCCTAGCATTTATATATATTTATAATACAATGTTGGTACCAGAGAATGGGCTTTAGCTAGAGTTTTCTCCAGTCCCACCCGGGCCCATAGCTGCTAACACTCAAATAAACACACAGAGGCTTATATAAATTAAAACGCTATGGCCTAATGGCTCAGGTTTCTTGCTATCTAGATTTTATATCTTAAATGAACCCATTTTTATAAATCTGTACTTTAGCCACGTGGCTTGTGGCTTACCAGTATCTTTACATCTTGCTTCTCATGGAGGCGGCTGGCATCCTCTCCTGACTCAGCCCCCCTATTCCCAGAATTCTCCTTTCTCTTTGTCCCACCTATACTTCCTGCCTGGATACTGGCTAATCAGCACTTTATTTCATAACCAATCAGAGCAACACATTCACAGCATACAGAGCAATATCCACAGGAATGGGCTGTTGTGATGGCATTGACTTTGTCATTTTGAAGGGACATAGAAGACTTTGGAACTTCCAACTGGAAGATTAATTGAATATTGAAAGCAGAACTTAATGGATCATTCTAGTGGAGGCATGTAAGATAGGAGTGCTGAGAGTAATGAGCACTGGGTTTCAGCAGGAAACAAGGTCTCTATTATCAACTGGTTCAGAGGCCATTTTGTGGGTTTTGTTTATATTTATTTGTTTGTTTGTTTGTTTTTTGCACAGAAGCTGAATGCCTTCTGCCTATGACCAAGAACTGCCTGAGACTAAATGTAAAAATACTGCATTAATTCCTTTAATGGAAAAAATTCAAAATGATGTTAGTGAGTCCATGGTTATTATTGCTAGCACTTCACACTGCAAAAGAGCAAGTGGTTAGACAGAAATATTAAATGTATGATTTAGAGAGATAAAGTGCAGTAGGAATTTTAATGTTAGAGCCAAGATGTATAGTGAAAGACTGTGAAAGAGCTGAGCACTATTACGCAGAGACCTCCTGCTCTGCGTTGAAACAGTGAGAATGCTGTCCAGAGAGCAAGACCCTAATTAGCTGAGCAGAAACTTTTAAACAATTTAGAACTGAAGTCCTAGACATTTGATACTGGATAGGAGTCCTGATTTGTTTTTTGTTTTTTGCTTTTTTTTTTTTGTTTTTGTTTTTTATCTGCTGGATTTCAGTCTTACTTTGGTTCAGTATTTCTCCACTGTACCCCATTTTTCCATTTTGGAATGAGAATGTGTATACTCTGCTTGCATGTTGTAATGAGTTTAGTGCTAATAATTTGTACCAAGTTTTTATATAATTATAGGTTGTTTGTATATCTTTGACTAACATTATCATGGACATTACTATAAGAATGGCAAAAAAAAAATCTCCACCAGCTTTATTGAGTGAACTGCAGCACCCATTTCATTTGAGTAGAGAGGCACCTTTCGAAGACATTGTAAAGTTGATATTGATGTTTTACAAAATTAATTCATGACTCAACAATACTGTTCCTATGTCTAGATTTTACAAGGTAATTGGAAAGATAAGAATCTCAGGACAAAACATGTTATTCAAGACATAATAGCATATAATTAAACAAAAGTTGTTCTCAACAGGAAATAAATACTTAAGAGAATAATACTGATAGTAAAACAAAATGGAGGTAGGCATGGTGTTGCACACCTTTAATACCAACACTTGGTAGGCAAAGGCAGGTTTATCTCTTAGTTTGTGGTCAGCGTGCTCTACAGAAGTGAGTTCTAGGACAGCCTGGGCTATACACAGGGCTACACAAAGAAACCCTGTCTCAAAAAGCCAAAAAAAAGTAAAAGAAGGAGATGTTAACTCATAATATAACAGATTGTTGAGGCAGAGACTCTTATATGAACCTTTGAGAATGAGTAGATTATCTAAAAGTCTTCAAAGAGAGTAACAGCACTGTCTAAACATTGTCTAGACAACATGTTTTAAAGCTGTCCTCTAAAGAGACCCAATCTCAGCATTTGTTCTTATTTTTATTTTAGTATGTATTTACTCTAAAAGTTTAAATATATTTGTTTGTTTGTATTTACTTTTGCAGACAGTGGGTACATGTGAGTGTTTGTGTGTGTGGGGGCATCACAATTCGCAAGTAGATCTCATAGAAAAATCAGTAGGAGATGATTCTCTTCTTCTTACATGTGGCTATTGAACTCTGCTCATGAAACTTGTATGCAAGTGCTTTTGCTTTTACTTGCATTTATTTACTTTAATAACATTTTCTTTATTTTATAGATAGTGTAGTATATATATATATATATATGCTTTAAATTTTAACACACACACACATACACACACATATATAAATAGAATTGTAGCCTCAAAAAAATCCTTGGGTCAAATAAAATACTTGTCTAAAAAGAGAACAATATTCATAATATGTAATGTTTGATTTTTATTGAATAAGGCAAATAATATGTTGCAGCATACAGTAAGCTATTATTCTGATATATTTTTGATTTAAGTTATTTCAGAGTTTACTTTCCTGTGTCTTTGCCTTTGTGGCACCTGACAGTTGATTTGTAAGTTTGTGCTGCACTTGGATGGAAATGACAAAATGACAGACATTGGAACCTCTTGCAACAGATGGAAGGCGCCCACGGATGGTTTTTCTCTACTTGGGGAATTTGCAAATTAATGGAGGCTTTTCAGTTCTGATATTGAAGTGGTTGTTTTCTAGCATTACTGTAGAAGTTGTGGATGACAGCTGCTGTCTTTACATACTTTGTACTCTTAGTGACATCCAAGTTCTTGGGACTCCTCCTTCTACATTCAATCACTGAAGTTACTTCAGACCATCTATATGCTTTTATTTTTACATTAAAAAATTAAGTTTGTAGACTAAAGACAAACTACATGTGCAATTAAGGAGAATGTATTGGTGATGAATGAAACAAATACAAAACTTCAACATCAAAATTTCAAAAACATATTGTGCACAAAAGTTTTTGTTAGTATAAGGGGCTTGTGAAAAACAGTAAAATCTCAACTAAGACACCTGCCTCATTCATGTTCCTAATTTTAAGAATTCTGGTATAGGTAATTGTAGATGTTATTATTTCATACCATTCTTTTCCTCCTGTGGGGAGACCCACTCCCACTCTCCCTCCAGGGTACTCTGGAGGAGTGAGGGATAAGACATTTCGATAGAAATATAGAGGAAAGAAAGAGACAGATAGAAACACAGGATAGCCTCCAAAGGGCCTGGCTCTTAATCCAATGGCCCCTTCTGTCTCATCTAAAGGGCTATTTATAGAAGTGCCAAGGGGTGGAGCAAAAGACCTCCCCCTAGCACAGCCAAGTGCAGACCCTTCCAAACACCTGATAACCACGTATGTGATCAATCCATCCCCTTATGCAGTCCTGCTCTGTAAAGCAAGCTCAGATCTCACTAGGAAACCTCTGTGGGCTCCCACATGCCCCTTATTCATAATGTTAAGTATTTTTTTTGGAACAGAAGAATGACTTGACAAACTATTATCTATCCTTATTCAATTTATAAAACTTTCTTATCTCTGTGATTATGTTCTTTCTTCTTTTGTTACTCTATCTTTTGTTTCAAATTAGATTTAGTGTATGATAGCTGCCTTAATTGCAGAAGACAGTCTTTTTAAATTAAATAAGTGATTTACAATACTTTATCAATATTTCTGCCTCCTCTTCTGCAGTGTTCCCTGAGCCTAGGGTGCAGGAGTGTTTGTTTGGTAGACGTATCCATTGCAACTAAGTTCCACAACTCTACATTTTGAATGCTTATGGTTATCCATAGTGGTCTCTGTATGTTGCAAAGTGTAGTGTCTTTGAGGAAGATTGAAGACTACAATTATCTGTGAATATAAGAATAAAAGTTTAGAAGATTGTTAGGGGTTATGCTAGTTTAGTAAAGCAGTGGTTGTAGATTCTCCAATACCCAAGACGTCTCCACTACCAAGCTGGATTTTCATCTTGTTGAGTGGGTCTTAAGTCCAATTAAAGGGCAGCTAGTTACTACTAAAGTATGCATGGCGCTACTGCACCCATATAGTGCTCATACCATGATGGTCACTGATGTGGTCCCTTGGCTTCATAGCTGGGTAGGACTGTTGGTTGCCTCCTTCCTTTGGAAACTTGCATGGTGTCTTCTGGTTCTATGAAAGTGAGCCCTCAGGCAGGAGCCTTCACTTCAGTTCTAGTAATTGAGAGGCCAAAGTGGACAGGGAAAATAATACAAGGCTTCAATCAGACAGAAAGAACTACAGGCAACTGTGGAGTCTGAGAACAGAGGAAATAATCTGCCCCAGAGAAGAACACATCAATTGGTTATCCAATGTCAAATACTGAACCCTGAAAACATAAATACAATTAATGGAAGGGTATGTGAGAGGGTTTGGATAGAAGAAAGGGAAGGAATAAATTTTATAATGATATTACAACATTTAAATACAAAATAAAACCAAAACCTTAACAAATACATTAACTACTATTTTTGTTACCAACATAGTAATAACAGTGTCTATTCATTTAATCAATATACAGAAATTTATGACAATTTTACATAATATTTCTCAGTATCCTTATCAGTTTTGTGAATAGAGCTTGGACTTTTGCCACTGTTTGCCAGCCCAATTAATAACATTATTGTTATTACATTATATTTTTTCTTTACATTATTCAAATGCATGGATCATACTACATTGAGAATAGTTATTTATTAAATAAGAAGTAATACAAATGTCATAATAATAAAGAAATGGCAAAGAAAGAAGTTTAAAAATGTTTGACTTGACAAAATATGATTTCTTAGATCAAGAGTGTGAATGGTCTTTTGTCTGCCTCTGCCTGAGATACAAATGTTTGGTCTCATGTTTTTTCTGATTCGGACCCTACAGATTAATGAACAGGTAATGATTATTTACATGAGCCTTCGAAAATAGGGAGACTTTCACTGTGAGTACATAATGCCTTATCTGCATAAGACCACGTGTGATTGATTACAGCTATACTTTGCTACACTGATTGCTTGTTTTGTCTTAGATTTCATTTCAGAAATGTTATCTCAAGATACCACTCTATTGGAAGAACACATAAGATTAGAAATCTTTAGCTCACTGACTCTGAAATAATTTGTACTAAAGCTAACATTTATTTGCCTCAATTTCTTTACGATTAATTAAAAAATACTGATAATTCATTTTACTTTTGTTTCCAGTCATATTTATCTGTTGAGTTTCAAAAATTACATAAATAAACAACATAATTTTCTAAAATTAATATGATAAAAAAATAATGGTACCTGGAAACAAATAATATCCTGTTAAATAATAAAGTTGAGTGAAAGAGATAAAGTATAATGCATATATTGATCACATACATATGAACTGGTATTATAGAGACATTCTTCATTTAAATATAAATAAAAGCCAGATACAATTGTAATACAATAAACAAAACTTTGAATATATTTTAAGTTAATTTAACATAATGGTTAAAAAAGTCATAGAATTTTACAAATTATGTAAGTAATTTAAAAATATCTCAAATATCTTGAATATTTGAGAGCTCAAAGACCAGCAAAATAATAAGTTCTTAGACAACATATTAGAATATAAATGATCAACTTTTGGCAGAAAACTGTGTAAAGAAAAGCGTAGTTCTCATAATGCTTAGCTATATATCCTTTCTATGTCCACAAGTGAATTCTAATGCCCTCTCTATTGTTGATAGGCACCAATTCTGCATTTCATAAAACATTTTCTGTGTATCTGGATATTAATATCCTATCACTAAGCACACACACATTAGAGCTCAAATTAACATACAACATTAGTGTTTTCTTTCTTCTTTCTAAGTTACATTTATTTATTCATTCATTATATTATGGCGTGGTAGGCAGGCCATTATGTGCATGTGTGCAGGCCAGAAATAGGAGTTGTTTCTCTCTTTCCATTATGTGGGATCCAGTAATCAAACTCAGGTCATTTGTGATTGTTAACAAGAGCCTTTCCCCCTTTAGTATTCTGATTGCCCATCACTCAATCTTAACTCCCTGCCACTTATGAGCATTATCCAAGAAAGGAGAATATGTAGCCATTATTTCCAATTCAGGAGAACATGCATCTAAGAATATTGAAAAAAAAATCAAATATACCTCAAGAAGATACAGTTTTAGTTCTAGAAATCTTCATGAAAATTAATGATTTCACAATCTGTTTCATTTCAGAAGAGAAAAGAGTTACTAGACTTTAGATTGGGTATGCTGAGATTTTATTGGAAGGACGGCTCCACACCGTGCATGCCTTTAATCTCAGCACTTGGGAGGCAGAGGTAGGCAAATCTTTGTGAATTCCAGGCTAGCTAAAGCTACATAGTGAGAGACTGCCTGAAAGTAAGTAAGTAAATAAATAAATAAAATAAATAACTTTAATAGATGAACAAAGTTTAAAGCACAGAAACCTATGATTTGAATAACAACAAGAGAAAGCATTGTGACTGTAACAATTATGAAATTCCAAAAAAATTGGCTAACAGAAATTATTACTTTACTAAAATGAATAATTCTATTAACATGGATGCACTTTTAGATGTAAGAATTATCCGTTGAGACCAAGATTGGAAAAAACACAGGGACAAATAGCCAAACGAATGGAAACACATGAACTATGAACCAATAGCTGAGGAACCCCCAACTGGATCAGGCCCTCTGGATAAGTGAGACAGTTGATTAGCTTGAACCGTTTGGGAGGCACCCAGGCAGTGGGACTGGGACCTGTCCTCAGTGCATGAGCTGGCTGTTTGGAACCTGGGGCTTATGTAGGGACACTTTGCTCAGCCTGGGAGGAGGGGACTGGACCTGCCTGGACTGAATCTATCAAGTTGAGCTGAATCCCCAGGGGAGTCTTTGCCCCGGGGGGCGGGGAGGGGGCAGGGCGAAGGGGGGAGGACAAGGGAATCCGTGGCTGATATATAAAATTAAACTAAATTATAAAATAAAATAATTATCCACTATCCCAAATTCTGTTGACATAAAAAATTACTGAGACTAAGAGGAGAGAAGCCAAGAAGAAACATAGAGTTAAAAAAGTCACAGAAAAATAAATGTAGTGTGGTCACAAGTTGTCAAAAGAGGAATTAAGTCCCCCAAGTCCTCCCAAAATTAAGAAATAAAGAAGCTTGGTGGGGGAAAGGGAGACATGGAGATGGAATCATGGAGTCAAATAAGAAAATTCATAACTCAGATTTTAAGGAAAGTGGGAAGTTGCAGTAATAAAATCCAAGGAAGATAATTGCCTATTGAGACATCAATGATAACACTATGTTTTAACAATGGCATTTATTACTAAATATACATATGTTTAAAAGATTGATGCTTAAAATAATTAATTTCACTAAAAACTTTCTCAAACCATAATGGGAATGCATATACATAAAAACCTATTTTGAGGTATTAGAAGATCCTTATGCCAGTTCAGTCTGTATAATATTTAGATGGACCTGCCCCCAAAACAAAACAAAACAACACTAACAGTATAACAACAACAGAAGAAAGCCTCAAAAACTTTATGCTAGGTAGAAGTGATGGTCATGAAGAGTGTAAAAGGGGCACATGAGAACAGTTTGAGAATATTTGTCTTGGTAGTGACCCAACAACAAATCACTCTTTTCTCAAAAAGTAAAACTATTTTAATGGCTGCAAATTTACTTTAAGAAATTACACTTCATAGAAATAAAATGATGACCATATGCTGTCAGGCTTAAAGAGTAATGAAGAATCGAAGTCTTACCTAGCTGTGTTTATCAGCTACTGTCTATCAATGACCTTCTACATAGATATATATATATTATTTTATAAGTATATATTTGATTAATCCTATTAAGATTAGAAGCTAGATTTTGGTATGTAAAAAGAATTAAAAAATTCTTAATGAAAAAGCTAAGTTTTGTATCGTAATTGATTGTGACTCATACAGTAAAATGAGATAATCCTGAAATTGTTAGACCTGTATTCTAGAGTGTTTGGTAAGTCCTAGGTTAGCATAAATGCCTGATTCTAAAAATGCCTGTGAAAATCTGTGTTTCCTTTATGATTTGTGCTTCAAGTTATGAAATTCTTTAATTAAATATAATTTTCTTGTTATATCCTGGTAAGGGAAATCCTATTAATTTACTTTATTTTAAAGATGAGTAATTTGATACTGAACATAAATTTGTCATTTGTCCAGGGATTGTAGTATGGTTAAACACCATCAATGTTACTACACCACTTCCATAAAGCAGATCAAACTGGGTTTATTAACATCAACATAATTATATTAAAGACACCTCATTTAGTGTCTTTTCCACTGTGGGGATTTTTTTTTTTATTATCGAGGCAGTGCGGAGAAGGATTTTTACTAATTTATTCCACATTTTATTTCCAAGATGAAGTGCTAAACCTATTGAACCACAGACCTTTGGTGAATTGATCTCTTCATTTGTGGTATTTACCGCTCTGGTAAATTAGGTGTACATAATAACCAGCTGTCGACCTCCAGATGCAGGAGAGTCAAGCTACATAAATCCCAGCCTTTCAGACACACACATTGCTAGGCTTTTATCTATGGTCTTGCTTTATTGCTGCTATAAATAATTTCATGCTGTGGAAACTAATTTCATGCAATCTTTGTTTTTATTTATTTAAAACTAAGGAAAATGTGTGATAGAAATTCAACCAGTAGCAGTACTGTCAATGTTTTCTTAATCAGATATTTTATATGACAGAAGTTTCACTTTTGAAACCCCTTCCCCTATGAAGAAATTCTCAACATCCAAAGAAAGTATTTTTCTAATAAAATTATCTGTAACCTTCAGAGAGCATTTTCTGAAAATTTAGTGATTCTAGTATTATATATATTTAATATAGCTCTTTAAAAAATATAAGAAGAAGCAGAAAGAAAAAAAGAATAAAAAAGTTCGGCAGGCAAGGCCCTGCATAGGTTGAAAGCAAAAATAAGTAATATGAATAAATATACTGAATGATTTTAACAAGTAGTTAATGACATAAGGGCATGTTCTAAAATAAAATTTCCTTAAATTCCCTACCACTCTTGCAAAATAAGATAATCTCTCTCTCTCTCTCTCTCTCTCTCTCTCTCTCTCTCTCTCTCTCTCTCTCTCTCTCTTCCCCTTTCTTTGTAAGTCTGTCTTTTTCTGTCACACACACACACACACACACACACACACACACACACACACACCACCCATACACACACCACACTCATACACATGCACACATGCACGCACACACACTCTGTTGTAGTTCAGTAGAGAACTTACTCATACAAATCACTGCTAACAAGACAAAGGTCGGCAGAAAGCATGTCAGTAATTATTGGAAGGCCAAAAGGTGCATGTTGGAACTGTTATCTTTATTTGAAAACTTGATAATACAAAAGTTACAACTAGAACTATCAATGAATAGCAAAAGCTGACTAAGATAGTCAAGGACTAACTTATTTTCCTAAGTTTAAAAAATAAATGGAACATACAACTCTATTGATAATTGCTCAAGGAGGCTTCATGATTGGTGAAGCATGACATGGAATTGAATTTTATTTTTGAATTTTTTTATTCATTTTTCTCCTTTATTTATAATACTTTTTCTCACATAATATATCTTGAGTATGGTTTTCCCTCTCCCTACTCCTCTAAGTTTCTCTACAACTCTCCTGCCATCCAGATCAACATCCTGTCTCTAAAGGATAATTATATGATAAAACAAAAACTAGTATCTGTACTTGACAAAACAAATAAACTGAAGGAAAAAGGCTCAAGAAAAGACACGATAGAACAGAGACATAATCATTCTTAAACACAGGAATTCCATAAAAACAATAAACTGGAAGCCAGAATACATATGCAGAGGACCCGGTGCATACCCATGCAGGCTCTGTACATGTAACCTCAGTCTCGATGAGTTCATATGTGCTTTGACCATGTTGATTTAGAGGGCCTTGTTCTCCTGGTGTCCTCCATCACCTCTTGCTCTTTTACTCCTTCTGCTTCTTCTTCCACAGTTGTGGAAGTTGTTACTTCCACAATTTCTTTCTCAGTCCATTTGTCATTTGTATATATCTGATGACTACTAATTTTTGTGCATTTATTTGGTATTCAGATAGTTTGCTGAAGATGTTTATAAGCTATAGTAATTTGCTGGTGAAATTTTTAGTGTCAATTATGTATACTATTTTGTATCTGCAAATAAGCATACTTTGACTTCTTCCTTTCCAAACTATACCCTTTGGGTCTCTAATCCCTCTAGTACATTTATCAAAAAAGGGTGTCGGATTTTGTTAAAGGTCTTTTCTACATCTAATGAGATGATCATACGTATTTTGTCTTTCAGGGGTTTTTTTTGATGAATTACATTTATAGATTTACAAATGCTGAGCCATACCTGCATCTCTGGGAGGAATTGTAGTTTTCAATACTATAGAGTTGGTAGGATGAAGGAAAATAGAGCAAATGTATGAGGCAAAGTATCACATACAATAGCCAATTTTATCCAGAGCATCAGACAATTTACACTTGGAGGGTTAAGAAAAATTATATAAAGTGCTCATGAGTTTTTGCCTAGGTTAGGGATAAAAAGGACACATCTTAACATAATAAAGGAAGTTTACAGCAAGCTCATAACCAAAACCAACTTAAGTGGAAAGAAAGTCACAGCATTTTCACTAAAATAAAGAACAAGACTAGTTTTGCACCCTCCTCATATCTATTCAAGTTGTATGTGATCACAAGGACAAGCCACACATGTCAAAACACATATATAAGTGTGTTTTTGCCAGATAAAAAGAGTAGACCATAAGAAATAATCAAACTGAAACATGGAATAAATTAAATAGAAGCAACAAAACTACAATACAAAGACTCAATGAAAGGAGGAATTAGTTCTTTGAGAAAAATCAATAAAAAGGACAAACACTACTCCAAGTTAATGAAAAGACTTTTTATATGGCAAAAATATTTTTTTCCATTAAGTCATATAAGGATACTGTAAACATTTAATAAAATAATGATAGAAAACAATAGTGAATAATGTGAAATAAACTCACTTCTATCTGAAAGGATCACAAAAACACAATTCCAAAAACAGTTCCATGTTTTGAAGAAACTGAGGTCACATTACTCTTGTCTTGTTTTCTTGGAGTGTTCTCACAATTCACTTAGAATTCTCAGAGTACTCCATTTCTGGACAGTGTTCTGACAATGGCAGATAATCTTTTTGATATGTTCTTGTATTTCATTTGCAAGGATTTTATTAAGAAATTTTGCATCTATGTTGTTACAGAAATTTGTAATTCTCTTTCTTTGTTATGCCTTTATGTGTTTGAATATCAGGGTAACTGTGGCCTCATAAAATGAATTGACCAATGCAATAAAACATGGCCCTGGGTGCTTTTTTTTTTTTTGGATGGGGGCACTTTTATGTATGGATTGTAGATCTGTTTCAGTTGCTTATCTGATTTTGATTTAACTTTGGTAAGCAATATTTATTGAGAAAAATATCCATTTTTAAATAGCATTTCCAATTTGATAGAATACAAGTTTTTAAAGTATGTCCTTATGATTCTCTCGATGTCTTTGGTGCCTATTGTTATGTTCACCTTTTCCTTTCTAATATTGTTAATTTGGATTTTCTCGCCCTGCCTTTAAGTATTTTAGGTAAGTTCTTACCCATCTTACTAATTTTCTCAAAGGACTGTTTGTATCATTGATTCTTAGAACTAATTGCCTCTTTGTTGTTGTTTTTATTTTATTTATTCCACCCCTCAGTTTGATTGTTTCTTTCTGTCTACATTTTGTTTGGGATTTCTTCTTTTTGATCTAGAGTTTTCAAGTATGCTGTTAAAGTACATCTTTGTGATTCTCTAGGGGTCTGATTCATATTCCCTTCCTATGTCTACGTTTGTTAATTTGCATCTTTCCCCTAAGCCTCTCAGTTAATGTGAATAAGGGTCTGTCAATCTTGCTTGTTTTCTCAAAGAAGCAACTCCGTGTTTCATTGTTTGTAGTTTTGGGGTTTTTGTTTGCTTATTTGTTTTTATATTATTGATTCCAGTCCTGAGCTTGATTATCTTGTGATGTCTTATTTCTTCTCTTTGTTCTAGAGTTTTTGTTTTGTTTTGGTTTATGATTTGTTTGGGTTTTGGTCTTGTTTATTTTTTGTTGCTGTTGTTGTTGTTTTTGATGTATTTTTTGTAGGCACTTAGTGGCATGGAATTGCCTCTTTAAATTGCCTTCACTGTGTTGGAACATTTAGTTTCAGTTTGGTTACATTTTCATTTAGGCACATCGTGTCTTTATTTTATTCTAAAACATCTTACATTTCTTTCTTGACCCATTTTTCACTCAGTATTGTGTTGTTTAGTTTCAGTGAGTAGGTAGGCTTCCTGTTGTTTCTGTTGCTGTTGGTATCCAGCCTATTTCATGGTGATCAGAAAGGGTGCAGGGTTTTATTTCAATTTCTTTTTATCTGTTGACTCCTTATGTGCATTTTACCAAAATACCCAAAGACATGTAGATGTAGTTAGAATGTAGCTATGTGCTACACTTTTACTCACAAAGATGTGGCTGGCATAGTTGATATGTGAAGAGCTGAAATATCAAGGACAATGCTAAAATTCATGGAGTAGAATTATTTAATAAGAGTGAAACAGAATTTCAGGATACATAAGCAATATAATTTTAAGCATTTTAATTTAGGAGAATGATTGAAAATCTAAGAGGAAATATTCAGTGGCCACTGCATATTATAACTTTTACAGAACAAGCTGGAACTTATATTGAAATTGTCAAAAACAAAACAGACAACGATGTAAAGGCAAAAAAAAAAGAACATACATTTGTCCACACATACATACATACATACACACACTTTGACACCAATACACACGCACACACATTCCAAAAATTTGAGAAGAGAATATGTATTAAAAGTAGCTGACATCTGAGTACATTTCAGTTTCTTTACTAAGGTGAACACTATTGCTTACTAATATGCAGAGAGGATAGATTTTTCCAGGTATATAGAAATAAATAATGCACCCCAGGAAAAACTAGAAAGGATCTTATGAAATGGAACAAAGAGATATTTACTGGTGTCTGAAACAGAACAATGAGATGTGAAATTGAAATGGAGATCACTAAGGATGAAGAATACCTCAAGGAAAGGAGAAAGGGGAGGAGGGAAAGGAAGGGATGGAGTGGAGTATGGGATGTGGAGAAGCAGGGGACATGTGAGAACACAGAGCAATGGATGGAGTGGAACAATAAATCACATCTGAAGTGAATGTGCACAGGTGACTTCATTGTCACATTTCTGTCAACATTCTTTGTAGCATTCACATTGTATTAAATGCTACCTTTTAAAGTAGAAAATACCTGCTGGAAGAGTGCATTGGGTTGGTAATAGAGGAAAATTGGTTACAAGCAGACACGTGGACAAATCATTTATTATTACAGGGGTGAAGGCAGACTGTGGATCATCTGTGATTATAGTGAGGGTTATGAATCTGAGAGTACATTGGTTTTGATTACTCTATGCCCTCAATGCAATAGTAAATAAGGCAAATGCCTGACATGGATATAGGGAAATTATACTTGGGAAGCATGCAAGTAATGTCTGTTGTTGTTTCCATGCTACTATGACTGATGGAGAAAGAAACTAGAACCTTCAGAATGTGTGCGGCACAAGGATTTGGGCACCTCATTGGTACAGGAGGTAAATAGTGGTTATGAAATAGATGAGAGTCAAATCATAATGAAAAAGACCGCATGCATGTAAAGATCAAGTGGTCTTAGCATCAAAAAATTGCAAATGGTAAACAGGAGAGGGAAACAGAGTGGGAAAGGGAAAAAGAAATTAGATTAATAGAACTAGAGAGATTTTTCAATGGTTGAAGTGCTTGTTGTACAAACTGAGAACCAGAGTTCAGTTCTCCAGAACAGACATAGAAACCAGATGGATATAATAACCTACCTGTAATCCCAGGATGAGGTGGACAGAGGCAGGGGACCTCTGGAGCACTAGTGATATCTAGACACACCCTATGAGTGAGCTATGGGTTCAAATGAGAGGCCCTACCTCATTGAACAAGATGGAGAGCATTAGCGACTTTATACATCAATCATGCCTTCACATATATGCACAAACATGCATGGATATACAAATGTACCCACTCACATGAGTACATGCAAACATATGCACACACACACACACACACACACACACACACACACACACACACACGTACACATGAGAAAATTTTCAGATTATGTAGGAGTTGCAGCCAGATCGTCTTTATGTGTTATTCCTGTGGAGTCATGTATTGCCACATTTATGAAGTCTATAATTTCCTGGGCTGCTGCTGTGTTATGTCCTCTAGTCATGTGTGGAGGACCAACCCCCACCACTACTTAATCCAGGAACTCTTGAGGAATGAGGAATAAGAGGCTTAGTCCGTGGGGGAGGCTTTGCCCTGGAGGAGGTGGGAATGGGGGGGTGGGCTTTGGGGAAGGTGAGCGGGGCCATAGGGGGGAGAACAAGGGAATCCGTGGCTGATATGTGGAACTGAATTGTATTGCAAAATAAAAATAAAAAAATAAAATAAAATAAAAAAAGCGGCTTAGTTAGAAATAGAGAGGAGAGACACAGAGAGATAGATGCGGGTGTGCCTGGATCCTTATCCACTGGCCCTGTCTCTGCCCTAGGGTATTTATAGGAATGCTGAGGCGTGGAGCAAAACTTCCCCTCAGCACAGGCAAGTGCAGATCATCTCAGATACCTGCACTCAGACCCATGGTCCATTCATCCTCTCCATGCAGACCTGCTGGGTAAAGCCACTAGGAAATCTGAAAATGGGCTCCCACAATCATGACAACAGATCATCCCTGATTCATGAAGGTTCAATTTATTACTATACTTTACAATAATCTGAACCAGTACTCAGCTGACATTATTTTGATATTCTTTGCAGTTGTATATTCTCTTCCATGCTAAACCTGAGTGCTGGTACCCTGTCAGCCATGGCATCAAAAGTTTATTCCAAATGTATTATACAGTCTTTTGAATTTTAAGCTACAAAGTTTGTTAAAATATATTTAATGTCAATTCAGTTTATGACATTTTTAATTTTAAATGACTTATTTAAGTCATATTCAATGACATGTTCAAGGCATGACCTTGTTATAATAATGATGTCTTTAGCATGGAATCCAGCCAGTGGTTGAACAGTTAATGATTAGAAAATTATATAATGAAGAGTATTGTGAAACTAACCAGGTCGTCATTGTCAGTAAATGGTGGATTATTTAAGGGCCATACTTTGCAGCCTAATATTTGACTGATTATTGGTCTCATGTCAAGTGAGTCTTTTGAGGTACACGGAAGAATGATGTGACAATAAGTTAAAGGAGGATGGGGCATATACCTCCCCTTAAGAAAGAAAACTGGTACTTTACTCTCAAAGGATATGTTTTGATTCAAAGAAATTTAAAGAAAGATTCAGTTACTAGTTTGCTGCTAGAGGTTTTCTGGCTGATAGTGATGCATATTCAACCAGGGCACAGTGAAAAATTTCAGAGACAACTTTTAAAGAAATAAGTTAATTATTTTCTCTTAAGTTTAGAAGTTTCTGTTGATGCTCAGTAGAGTCTTTGTTTGGGGTGAGGTGACATAGGATATTGGGAGCTTATGACAGAAGAAGCCTGATAGAAATGAAATGGAAAAAGAAAGAAACCAGGCATTTATAAGGCTCATTGATTGCTAGGCACCATCTTTTAAAGGATTCACTGCCTCCCAGTACTGAGGATTAGCCCTTTACCACATAAAAATTGGTAAGATTTAAGACTGCAAAGAAATTTGGAGAATGCTAGGGTTAATGTAAAAATGAGTTTCATTGAATATAATGCAATTTATGTCTTGTGTGTTATTTTGTATTTTTGTAACTATCCATATTTAGAGGAAGATAAATATATTTTTCATATTTTATCTAGCTAATATTTAGAAGATATTATAATGTATTCTAGATGTAGGATTCTAGATTCATGAATATTTTATTAAGTGTTCTTCTCTTCTTTTTCCTATCTTTCCCGACAGTATAAAGAGATACCATATTCGAATGAAACACTTTAATTTTGGAACCTGCTTATAATGGTATATGTTCTTACTGGCAGAATTGATCCTATATATCTAATCTTTCTTGAATATGCTTTAAATGTACATTTACCATTTATACTTGCTTCTATATGTTTTAGTAGCTAGAACTTCTAATATTTTTTCTACTTTTTCTCTCAAAATATATTTTTGGTACATTACACTATATTCTATAGTCATATTTTCCTGCTATATGATGCTTATATATTCTTGAGCTTATTGAGGATGTTAATTATTGTATTGTGTTTGTTTTGTGGCGGTATAGTTTATCTTTTTATAACATCTTGTTAGATTTTATTTTCATCTTGTTCTTCTTCTTGTGGAACTCTTTTTTTCTTTCCTATTATCCAACAAGATTTAGATAGGGTGCATTGCTCTAACCTTGTTGACCCCACCTCAGGAGAGCTCAGCACAGTGGACTGTGCATGTCTTAGATTGGCTTGCCACACAAGATCGTATCTGTCTTTGACTACCAGCCTTGGAAGAATTTCAATCCCGGAGAGCTCTCTGGGTGGTGGGCTTTAGGCAGTAGCCTTCTGTATCTCAGTGAGCCATGTGTGCATTATCTCTCTAGGAGGACTCTGATCTAGATGTCTGAAAGCCAACAAAACCTGTAGGGTTGCCTTTGTGCCTGCCTTCTGTTGGTGAACCTGTTGCAGAAGATATTTGAACAAGAGAAGGATTAGTCAAAAATTCAGTCTCAAGGACATGGATGGAACCCTAGTCATTTATTGTGCCAATTGAAGTCTTTCTGGTGATGCATTAGCAACCTTGTAGGGAGTAAGACAATTGTTTTATATCTAGGGTCACATGCCAGTGATGACATGACCTTTTCTAATGCCACAATCGTGAGGCAAATCATATATTATCCCTCTGAAGCTTCTTCTTTGGTCAAAGTCTCTTGGTCTGTTACTGGACGCACATCTCTGAGGGTATCCATATCAGCGTGGTGGTATTCTGGGGAAAAATGCAAGCAAACCTTTGCCCCTGGGTTAATAGGGGAGCAGGGGGTTACCACTGAAGGGTGATGGGCTCATGTGACAGTGTTAACATATGGTTCTCAGCCCGTGAGCATCTCAAGAGAAACAGTGATGTTGTACTGTATATTAAAATGAGTCTGAGCCTCAGCCTGGCCATCATAGGCAGCTCACCAATTAAGAAAGCCCAAAGGATCCAACACACCCTTTGTCAAATGGTACCAGTCATAACAAGTCAGTAAATGCATTGCTCATTGCTGTAGGACTTGCTCAATACATGGCAAGTCAGGACCTGATTCATTAGCAGCCTTATGGACCAAAGACAGGTCTGCAAGAGGGGTAGGTATCCTTGGCTTATTGGCTGCACTGGGGACCACATTAACTGGAAATGCCATGGTGGGCATATGTGACACCATAGGTGGAACAGGCTAGGAGGTATGCAGAGCAGCTGGCTTGGCAGGCAGACATCCACGCAAATAACTCCATGGATACTGCAGTGGTGGGGTAGCCACTCAAGGCATGGGGGGAACAGAGAGAGGGACTGTCAGTGTAGGCTTGGGTGCTGCTACAATAATTCTTCTCTGTAGCATGAATCTTAAAAGTTCTTATTAATACAATCAAACCCGAGACCAGTTATTGGGGTCAATGTTGGTAGATCAGAGAGACAGAACAAGCCACAGCTACCTCACCTCGCCGGATCCTCAGCTGGTTTTGTCTCCTCAGACTGGAGGCCTCTGAGTCCTCATCCAGAATGGGTCTAAGCTGAATTGCTGCTCAAAAGCCTGAATGCTTAGCCAGCCAAATGCTTCTAGTTCCTGGTCTTCACGCCTTATATATCTTGCCTTTCTGTCATCACTACCTGGGATTAAAGGCTCACTTCTTGGGATTAAAGGCATGTGTCACCATGCCTGGCTGTTTCCAATGTGGCCTTGAACTCACAGAGATCCGGATGGAACTCTGCCTCCCAAGTGATAGGATTAAAGGTGTGAGTGCCACCATTTTCTTGCCTTTGTATCTAGTGACTGTCTGTTCTCTGACCAGATAAATTTATTAGGGTGTACAATATTTTGGGGAACACAATACCACCACACCTCTCTCTTTCCATCCCTTTCATTTACTTTACACCTATTCTCATTCTTCTCCTTGTCAGCAGAGGTGTAGGAAATATCAGTTATGGATGGAATGAAGGTGATAGATAGGTTGGTGTTACAGTGTTCCTGGTAGTGCTTATTGTGGGCCCTAATGACCCCCTCAGTAGAGGATGACTTTATGCCAGAGATTATAGCCAATAAAATGGGCATAACAAACAATGTGAAGGTTACTCCTCAGGCTACTTCCCTTTTTCTGGCCAGGAACAGAACTTGCATCCAAAGATCAGATTCCCACATATTCTCTGAAGAGGTCCATGGAGCAAGCTCCACAGCCTTTCAAAACCTTTCTAGTTCTGATGTTGTAGCCCACAGCCCCTGTTTGGTTAGAAAAGACTTAAGAGCTCCAATAGGGGCCTCTTTATGATGAGGGAGGAAATTTTCCATAGTGGTAGAAGGTGTGATAATCAACAGTGACTGTGACTCTGTTTCCTGAGGGTCCAGCCCTTATATGGAAACACCTGGTGAGCCTGAACAAAATAAGTATGTGCCATCCTACCATACAGACAAATTCACAAACAAGACAAACAAAAAGAAGCAAGTGGAGGTCCCAGCATTTACCTGCTGAAGGGAATGAAAACATCATGTAGAGGGGCTTACGCACCGAAATACACCACTCAAGGGGGCTGCTCAACCAGTGCTGCGCATGAGGAAAGGGAGACAAACTGTCCCTGTTGCCAAGCATCAGAAGACCAGGTTTTGGCACCAGATGTGGCAGAGTCCTATGCTGTTGTCCCTTTGGGGGAGTGGGCCAAGTAGGTGCAGAGTCAACAACACAGACTCTGGGAGAGTGTCAAAACAACAAACTCAGTTTATTCAGGAAGAGGCAAGCCTTATATACCCTCCACCCCACCCTGGGGGAAGGTCTGATAAATATGCATCTGTTGGTATGACATGGCTGCCTCTCATTGGTCCAGGTCATCTCCAGATCAGGTTTCAGCTGCTGTTGCTAAGGTCCTTAGGCAGACCCTGGTTGGCTCTCAGAAAGTGTCTTTTTTACTTGTTTGGGCCTGGTGGCCCTTAAGCCTGTTAGGGGTGAATCATCCCACACATGGCATTTCTTGGTCTTTAGATACATCACAGAACATTTTCTGCCATATTATCACTCAGTTTTCTTTTCTGTGTCTTCACATGATATCAAATTCATATAAGGAAGTCATTCCTATTGAAGTGAGGAACCATCTTCTTCATCATGAACATATTTTATAAAACTGTGGTCAAGGGTAGGACATGAATGCCTCTTAATCATCTTTTCTTTTCTTTTTTCTTTTTTGAATAGAATAGCTTTATTTTGGCATGAAATTGTAATCTTATCTCAGTCTCCTAAGTGCTGAGATTACAGGCATATAACTCAGCTAGAATTAAGCCTATATGGGAAGACATGGATGTACAATTATGGTTACATCCATAATTGTAGGAGTAAGAAGAAAGTCAGATTCAGTTCACACAGCTCTCTTAGTAATACTCTACAGGTAACCAGACTTTTTGTAGAACAGATGACTCCCTCCAGAGTGGGTGCTCTATAAAACAAAGAGCAAAGGAAAACCTTTGAGGTTTTGGTTTGGACTCTGGTATAATTTGTCTTCCCTCCCTATTCTATTGATCAAAGCTGTCATTGGTCCCAGCTGATTTAAAAGTATAATAATTTCTATTTTGCTCTTCAAAGATAGAAATGACCCAAGTACATGAACTCATTTTTAATCTATACTAACCCCAATTAATCTGACCCAAAGTTACCTTCTGGGATTCAAGATCATAATGAGAAGGTCTTTTATGTGTTATTGTACTTTTTTATTGAACAGTGTTATTGAGAGAGGGAATACTAACAAATTCATCTGTAATCTTCATCAATTTCAGATATAATATTTATAACCCTGTGAATCAGCATTTCAAGCTGTTCTTTATATTGGGAATCAATCAAACAGTCAGTGCTGTGGATCATTTCCCCTGGGCCTTGAGCAAGTTGCATAAAGAATTAAAACTGATATTATTTAGTCTTAAGTTTCCAAGTCAATGGCTATGTACTTTGAACTACTTTTCCTTGGATTTCAGGTGATTGAAATCTAATGAGCCCAAGTTCAGAGAAATAAGGAAAAAAAAAACTTTAAAAAAAGTATGATAGTGAATCCCTCTGCCTTTTCCTTCCCTATTCTCAGAGGTGGTAGAGTAGAAGATTCCATTAGCATATTGCTGTGTGGTTAATGGTAGAAGTCACATCCTAGAGAAACCCTCATTCTGCCACAAACTGTCATTTATTTCATTTCATTTTTTTATTGCCAGTATTCTAGACACTGAGCAATCTATAAACTCCACATTTTTATAACAAACAAATGAGGTTTTTTTTTTTATGTTGGGTATCAATATAAGCAAGATAACAGAAAGCAGTAAAAACAGCACATTGGAATGTTCCTTGCCATATTAAATATATACTGTTGCTGATTACTTCTGCAGACCGGAACTGAAAACAATCATTTCATAGGCCAAGTGTTGCATGGTAGGTGGCCAGCTTTATTGTAGCATGCTCCAGAAAAGACATCACATATGGACCTCAGCATGGAAATTCCCACTCAGATTATTTTTATAATAAGATAAAGCCATTTTTCTTTCTTACTTTTGAGTAGGTAAAATTAGAAGTTTAGGAAGGGACTATACATAAGCATCCTTCCAACTTTTGAATCTTGATTTTGTCTTTAACCGTTACAGATACTTCAGAATAGAACTCACTTACTGGTTCACTTACTTTTTTAAAAATATAAGTCATGTCCTGTTTTCTGGTTTTTGTTTTGTCAATTTGACACAAGTAGGGTGGTTAGAAGAGGGAGCCTCACCTGAGAAACATCCTATATAAGACTGGTTTGTATGCTAGCCTATGGGAATTTTCTTGATTGATTATTGATGTGGAAGAGTCCAGCACACTGTAAGTGGTACTTTCCTGTCACTGGACAATATGTCCTGAGATGCATAAGAAAATGAACTGATGAAAGTCAGGAGGGGCAAGCCAATAAGCAGCATTTTTTCCCTGGCCATTGCTTCAGTTCCGGCCTGCAGGCTCTCCTCTTGACTTCCTCTGCTGACCTGCTTTGATAATGGACTGTGATTGGAAGTTTAAATGAAATAAACTCACTTCTTAAGTTGATTTTGTTTATGGTGTTTTATCACAGAAATAGAAACCCTAACTAAGCCAAAGTATGAAGATGAGTGAAATTTCATAAAGATGAAAAATTATCCTTAGGATAGGTCTAGGCTATATTGATTCTACTGGGCAACAGGCTTAGAATATTATCTGCAAATCATGAGACTTTATGGAAAAAGATAGCTTTGAATAATTATCTGTTTGGAGCTGTTATTTTATAATTCCATAAAATTATATATATATATATATAGATAGATATATAGATATATAGATATAGATATAGATATAGAATATAGATTTAACTATATAGTCAATACTGGTAATTGTCTTCAGGACTGCATCAAAAGTGGTTTGGTTCTTGGGCATTACAACTTTCAAAGTGATTTCTAATCCCCCATCAATGTCATATGTGTGTGTTTAAACAGGTTTTGATTTGTAAATGTAAAAACAGCCTAAATGCAGCTTCCCCAGTGTTCTTACATATTTTATTTACTTTGATCTTACATTGCAGATTAATGTGCTCCCAATTATTTCTTTATTCTCAGCTTGTGACACATTACTCATTCCTGTAGATTCCTGGGGATTTAGCAGTCTATTATTCAGTTTTCCTATGTGTCTCATTACCTCATTACAGTGTGAACTACTATCTCCTCTTGTACTTCATCAGAAGCTCCATTGTCCCAAATCAAACACATCTCAAGAAAGTCTAACTGATTCCAAATGAATAAGGTTCTCCGTAATACTGCAATCTAGAATGTCAATAATGCCAATCAACCCTGGAAGAAAGGTTTCTTTTTTAAACTACAGGTTCATTCCAATTACTTTCTTTCAGTTATCTTGATATAAGTTATTCAGAAATGTGGTTTGTTAATGGTGTTTATTTTGAAAATATTTCCTTTGTTTCCTTAGCAGATTTTGTTTTCAGGTTTGCATCAAATGAATGGTTATCATACTAAAAAAATCTCTGGATGCTACAACTACACCTTCCTTCAGGATGACTTTGTTAGATATGGGACTATTAAATGTAATTATCTGTGACAATTTTTAAAATGAGTATAAAAGAACAAATAACTTTGTGAATGTAACACATTACATATGTGCTTGTGTATCCTTGAAAAATTAAAAAATGGACAAATATTATATCTTTTAATTCATTTACCTTAATCAATTTAAACTTAGACAAATTAGGAAGTCAGTCACTGGTGAATAAAATGTGTGTAATTTATGCACACTGCTGTTTATCTTCTGACATCTTTCTGTACTAACAATACAGTAAATGAACAATAAGTGGAGCTGATAAAAGAATACAGACCTTGTTTTAACTCGTGTTGTTGTTTACTTTTGTGTTTGACTTACCTTTCCTCCCACACATCACCCTCTGTCATTTGTCTTTGTTTCTGGTGATCACCATAGGATAAAACATCTCTATATTTTCCCCTAGGACCAATGAGCAATCTAATTAAATTAATAGGTTGTATAAGCTGTTTTAATACGCATATCTGTATTCATGTCATATATAAAAGTAAGCTGTGATAAGAATTCTTATGCATATTTTTAATTGTAATCCCTCAATATCTTTTCAACAATTTCAGAAAACAGACAAATTTGTTAAGTGCTTTCTAATGGCACCAAGAAAAAACAAGTAGCAATGAGCCTTCACATCTCATTATTGTTTTACATCTCAGCATAATTTTAAACACTGTTTCAGATTAAAATGAAAGACTTTCACTTAGAAATTAATACACAATAAGCAAAATATAGTCACAGAAAAAATATACTGTTTTAAAAAACAAAAGCAGTTTCATTCTCTCAGAGTACATGAATAAATATCGGCATCAGTTTCAGCAGTCTTTGCTGCCTGGATACAGACACAGGAGAAAATGCATAGCTCCTGCCACTTCTGCATGCAGAGGATGATTTGTTTATGTTATTAGCAAAATCAACTGAGTGAAACCAAGCTGGATGTGGCTGAGAGAGTCTGCTGGTGCATTTTTCAGAAGCAGTTACATGTATATGGCAGATGAATCAGACAGAAACAACTGAATATTTTGTTTATATCAGATTTTCTGACATGCATTTGAGACCTGTCTATATACCTAAACGAAATCATTCCTTTGGGACCTATAGAATCTGTACCAATATCTGAGAAAATAGTTCAGTATGTGCTAGAATTCTACTAGGAAATATCAAAAGACATTCTGGAAAAATGGGAGCCGTAGCATATTCAAAGTAAAAATAATGGAGGAGAAAATCCTGAATACTTATATTTTTACATAGTTAAAATATAATGTTCTGTACATAATTTTTGCCTCAGTTGCTTTTCTATTGCTATGCTAAAATACCATGACCAAGGCAGTTATAGAAGGAAGGGTTTTTTGGAGCTTACAGTTGCAGAGTGATAGAAGATCACCGTCATTGCTTGGGTGGTATAGCAGCCAGCAGGCAGGCATAGCAAAAACAGGAAGTAGAAATTACACAGGGAATAGCCCCAGTCTTTTGAAACTTAAAAGTTCATCTGCACTGACATATTTCCTATTTCACAGTTTATACATCTTACTAATCAAACAACCACCAATTGGGAACAAATATTCAAGTGCCTGAGCCTTGTCGGGGACAAGGCAGTCAAATCAACACACTTTCCAAATAGCAACAGGTTATAAAATGACTCTGTGTGTTCAATCACAAAATAAGATTTGAATGCTAGATGTTAAATCTGAGTAAATGACTATGGAATTACATAAATTTACCTATGTGTGTATTTATATTGTTTTACAATAGTTTAATCAATGATAATATCATTCAAATTAAAGTCCTGACTTCCATTTAGAAGTAACTATGGATACTTCATAATTAAAAGGATGGTACTCAAAACAATGTCAAACACGGGTACCTATTATAATGTTGCTTCTGTTAAACCCATCTCTAAAGACTTTGGTAGCAATAATGTCATATAACATGCACAGCCATTAAGTGTGGGATCAAGAAATGAAAAGACTATGGGAAAAAGTTCCAGATTTGATGTGTTCCTCTTATAAACATTATCATATCATGCTACCAAGTGCCTGCATATTATAATAATTATTTAAATATTTAAATCATTTATACCTATTGACATTGGGTTTGGTGAGGATTTGTGAAAAGAACAGGATAAATATGAAAAGGGTGGAGAAGATCTCTGAGAAACTGAGGAAAAAAAGAAAGCTTAAGTTCTTGAAATTGGATGAATTGGTACTGATTATGTGGAGACAACGCATCACATAGGCACTGAGGGACAGCAAAAACATGGGTATTGAAAATAAAGAGCTGAGTGTTTGAGAAACCGCTCAATAGATAAAAACATGTTTTGTCTTGCAGAAGACTGTAGTTCAGTTCCAAGTGTTCACGTGACTACCCACAACCACCTGTAACTCCAATTCCAAGTGATCTGATCCCCTCTTCTGGCCTCTGAGGTCACCAAGCAGGCACTGATGCATAAAGATATATATGGACAAAACAATCATATATATATATATGCATATATATATTTATTTATACATATATATAAATAATAAAAATAAGTAAATCTTTAAGTCAAAGGGAAATGCAGAACTGATGTTTGGAGAAAAGGTCAATGTGTCTGTGTGTACATATGTGCACATATGTGTAGATGCATATGTGTGCATGTGAGCCTGTATGTGTCTCTGTGTGTGTCTATATGAGTGTCCCTGTGTGTATGTGCATGTGTGCATGTTTGTGGTGTGGTGTATTACCATGAAAAACATGTGTGAACTTCTTTTATTACTGAAATTTCTTAACGACTGCAAACTAGTGCAAATTGTACATTTCTTACAAATAATTCATGTTCCGTATTTTTGTATGTGAAAAATCAAAAACAGCCACCAAAACTTTTAATTTTCATACGGTTAATTTAGGAGTCTTCACAAAGACTGTTTACCCATATGAACACAGGTGTACTGTGATACTTGTTGCGCTAAAACGAGCTGGAATACCACTCAGGAGGCTGTTTGCCCCAATACAGGAAATCAGTTGAATAGCTGTCCATGATTTAACAACTTTGGAGTGGTTGAAATGTTTAAATTTAAAGAATACAAGGAAATACCCCTTTCTTTGTAGAATCACAAAGAATAGAAAAATTGAAGCTCATGGGGCTGATTCTCTCACGCCGGCTCAGGAAACAGGAAAATTGGATAGCTTTACAATCTAGGAGACCAAATTTGTCAGCAAACACCTCAACAGAGGAATAGTTGAAAAGTCATAGTGATTTTCTTCCTTCAGAAAACCTGAAATAACAAAGAGAAAGCACCGTCTCCTTTCAAAAACACGGTTATGGGCATCAATTTGATGTAAACTACAGAACAGGAAGACTCCAAGGCCAGTTTATGGTATTAATCAGATACAATTTTTAAAACATTTTACAAAACAAGACAAATATGCATGTTGCATAGGAAGGTGTGAAATGATTACTTTTGTCAAATTATTTATGTTCAAATTATGCAGACATGCTTATGATTTTAAATGACAGTTTTGCCTTCTCTGGGTATGATCTTCCTGTTTCCTCCATTAAATACTTGAAATCATTATTATTCACTCATTATCTGTATTTCTTTTTCATTTCTCTTACAAATAATCTTGGTCCAATTATCCATAATATTTAATATGTGACAACATCAACATGACCTCTAGCTATCTCTCTGTTTTTCTCAAAAAAACAACATATGTTGTCAAAGTAAGCAGTCATGCAGATGTAGGATAAATCTGTACCCACCTTCAGGTGAGGGGTTCAACTCCTGTTCAGAATAAGAACTAAAATACAATGCCTTACTCTCCAAAGTTTCCCATGTTTCAAAAATATGTGGTCACTCCAATCTGTTAACAGTGATGTTGATGTTAAACCATTCACATAAAATTTTGCCAATTTGTCCAAGTACAAGAACTAAAAATTACCATTTTTGAATGATTTATAAATGTCAAATAGTCATTAAGTATATGTATTTTTCATGCTTTATATATTTGTTTAACTAAGAAATATAATTGCACTTATCTGACTTTGAAATATTTTCCTGCTATGTGCTATTTGATTTTGTTTACTCTGCAAAACCAATTGGATATTCCAGAACTTATTAGAAAGTTTTAATAATAAATAGGCTACTGAAGTCTATTTATTGTTCAAAACCCTCCCTTTAAGTTTTGTTATTGACAGCTCCTGGTATTCTGAGAGCAGACTTCCACAGGTGTAATATTCTTCTGAGCTCTCTCCAACTCTACAGCACTACACAGTTTTACACACACAGCTGTGTATTATCAGAGCCCCGGTTCCTTCTGTTGATGACCTCTCTCCAAAATGATATCTATTTTCTCATAAAATTTATTCAGAATAATTTTTAAAAGACAGAAAACCATAAAGTAATTTAGAAATAAACATCCTATTGCCTATAAGTAATGGTTTTAGAATACCTATATTTCCTCCAAGTAGCTGTCTACAAGCACAAAGTAAAAATTAGTCACCTTGGAAGTAATATATAGCCATCATAGCCACCATTAAAAAATGACTTTCATAAATATTTTCTTCAAAAGTAAAAAACCCAATAAATTTTGATAACTTCCTGATGTTGTATATATTTACCTAATCGGAATATCAAATATGAAGCTCTACTTGAATTACTATGATTACATAATATACTTGAAGAAATATTCCCTTTCACCTATAACTTAGTTTTTGAGCAAAAATTTATGCTAAGATATTTCAGGATAATATTAGGTTAAAAAGGATCATTTTTCCTATTGGCAGCTAGAAATTCACCACAGAGACTAAGAGGCATAAAGTTCACAAAAGCTATAAATCAGGATTCTTTAAATAAAAAGGTGATAAATTGTTACACCACTAATTGTACTGCTAGCCTGTCTCATTTTTCACTTAACATCCATACTATATTTTAAACAACCATGTCATAATCAGTTTGATTGTTGCTAATATGGTCGATCTTCCTTCCACCCTCTCTTGACCTTTTCACCTGCTGTCACAGACAGCTCCTGAATATATCCTCTAGCCATCTTTAGTAGTTCTGAAGTGTGCTATCGACTTCAATGTGGCTGTAGCCTAAGCAATATCAAAATACTCTCTTTTCTTACATCCTTGAAAGTGTGACACTTTTATACTTACTGCATTTTGTTAATCTCACGGATGAAATATTGCATTATTTTAGTTTCATTTCTATTTCTCTTATTATAACAAGACAGATCTCATCACTAGTTAACTGTAAAATTGTTCTTCTTCTGTTGCATATAAAGAGAAATTAGCTTTCCAAGAGACAAAATAGCCTCATTTTTCTCAAGCATAATCATTGTAACTCTTACCTTCTCAGTGTATTACATGAAATAAAAGAAACATATTTTCAGTTCTGTTTAATTAGGAGATTTTGTTATTACGGGGAACACAAGCTTGCTATTCTTCATCTCCTTGAGGACTCTGTCACAGTCAAATGTCTTTTCTGTTTTCACATACTTATTCTATGACTAAATTTATTCAAAATCATCTATATCAGATACACATTTAACTAAAACAACCCCAAATGATTCTATTACTTAACAGAAAGGTTAATCTTGTGTTGGAACTTAAGCTATGGATGAGAAGGCTACAGAGTGCATATTGTGTCTTAAATCATAGCAGGAACTTAAAAGAGCAGAAACAGGAAGTCTGGAAGAACTTACCAGAGAAGCCTACATCCTGGGCCAAGAGCATTAGAAGAGTTTTCAGAAATCCTGAGGTATTGCTTGCAGTATCTTCTTCAGGGTCATTAGTAATGCTAGTGCACTATCACCTTTCTGAGACATAAGTTAAAAAGTAGTTATAAAATGTATTTAAATATCAGAGATCTAACAGCCACCGCTAAGAAAGGCAATTATTTGTTCCTCTTTACTGGGTTATACTTGCAAACGTCACACATTTCTTCTGTGTCCAATCTCATGATGTCTATATGGTTTTATCAGTTTGTTTCTTTAGACAAAGGTAACTAATACAGGGAAAACAATCCCAAGTTAAATACACTTTTATTCTATAATAATTCATGTCAACTGGAGTGTGAATAGCTGTTCTTTTAGAAAATACCACCATGTGCATGTCTGTTTCAATCTGACCTCCTGAGACATTCCCATCAATAGACTCTGAGAGGCTTGTGTGAAGATGAAAAGAAATGGATATGAAGAATTCAATTAATTAAACAAAAATTAATACTTAGAATCCTACTTGGATAAGGGAGAAGGAAAGTTTCTATTTCTCTGCACAAGTTGAAAGGTTTCCTTCTCTTCTGTTCTCTTAATTTTCACAAAATACTTGACCTTCTCTTCCATTGTCTCTTAGAATAGTTGTCCAAATGATAATAACAGGGAAATAAGTATTCTGTGCTTTGATGAGTGCTTGGGGCATACAGATTGAATCCCTTCCATTTCTAGCTCTACTTGGGTTGGGTGTTCCCAGTGTTAGCTGGCATTCTCTTGCTCTGACAACAATTCTAAATTCTCGTTGCTCATGACATAGCTGTCTATAAAGCCTGCTTGGAACAAGCCTTTAGGACAATAACATGTTTTTCCTATGTTGATGATTAAAGTTTCTTACCAGAAAAAGTTATATCTGCAACCGGTCACTTGGAGAAGACATTACTGTTGGCTGCTTGACCTATCTCACACACTCAATTTCCTTCCTCTCCCTTCAATTTCCCAGTATCCAACGGGAGTAACCACTAAAAGCTAACCTACGTCCCAATACTCCTTTCACTATGAATACACTGTATATAAACCTGATGCTTGGTTCTTTAAGTGCATGGGTTTTCTGGGCATAACTTTTGTTTTTGCCCTTTAGATAAAATACACTAAATCGAAGAAATTTATAAGGAATATCTGAGGAGGAATTTTCTACTTTATTCAAAGTAGTATTATGTTTTTTACAACCTCCCTTCATGTTGGTTGTGTTTCTCAAGGTCTGGAGAGATAATTCAGTGGAAAACAATATACGCTACTCTTGAAAAGAGCCTAAGTTCAGTTCCCAGCACCCACATGACAGCTCCCCATTGTTGGCAACTCTGGTTCCAAGGGTTCTGACACTCTTTTTTACAACCTTCACAGTTGCGACAAGCATGTATTTATATATGTACCCACATAGGCAGATGGCTTGATAATAGGATCACAGAAAACTAGTTTACACAGAACTTTTCTAAACGTTCATAGTTCTTCCATGAGAAAATCCCAAATTGCATTAGAGAAATCCCTTTACCTTCATCCAGCATCCACTGTTCCACACAAAATAGATCTTCTACATATGGTCTTGTGATTCTGATTCATAAGAAAACAAGAATTAGTAAAAGTTCAGTCATAAAATTATCAGAGTTCAGAGATTTAAAAAAAAATTACCCTCTCATTACAACATTGTTCTTAATTTAAATATAAGTCTTCTAATTCCAGGTATGCACACAAACTACTTAACTAACTATTTTAAAGTTTGCAATTGATGGTGGAACATTTTTAGCTGTCAATAGAAATAAAACCAATATGAAAATTGGTTTTCTTTTTCTTCTAACTAGACACCATGAATTTGATGATCAGGATCATTTAGAGCTATGTGTTGAAAATGGTATCCTCTATGCAGTCTTTCCCCTCTCCCAAATGTCCCCTCGGCCATATATACAGGAATTGTGATGTAGAGGTTTCTGTTGGAGCTGCATTCCTCACAATCTATTGATGTCTGCATCATGTCCAGTTATTTAATAAATTTTTCACTTTGCTTCATATTTTAAAATCTGTTTTTGTTTGAATCTAAGCTGTTCCTCAATGTCTCGTGTTTTGTATGCTTGGTCGATAAGTAGTACATATTTTAGAAACTGTGGAACCTTTATGAGGTGGGCTATGTCACTAGACAGTGGAAGTATGTCACTAGGAGTAGACCTGTAAAGGTTGTAACCCTAACTCCCTCTACTCTCTGCTTCCTAGACTCACACTATGTGAACACAGGTCCCTTCTCTCATGAAGCGAGTTTCATGTATCTGGACTTCCATGAACTAGTGAGGTCTGAATCCCTGACCCCAAATAAACTTGCCTCTTCCAGGTTTCCTCCCTTAAGTTATTCTAACAACAAAAATAAACAATTCAGGTCAGTGTTTCTTTTTACATGCAGGTTACTCTTAAGGTTAAATAGAAGGTCATCATATGATAGATTGTTGCATATTTGCTTATTTTTTTATTTAATAAGCTTCAAAACTCATCCACACTTTTCTATTTAAAGTTTCATACAATGTTCTTTTGAATTTCTTATTTTTTTATGTGTTCCATATTTACTTTTCTATTCTTCAGTCTTTTTGGGTCTAAAGAACTTAATTTTTCACAAAATTTCTGTTAAATTTCAGGAAATATGAGTGTAGAAAGTATTGTGTAGAAAGTCACTGTCCATGTATTAGTGGTTCTTACCATATACAATTATCACATATTTCCCCAATATAATTCTTCTAAGTCTCTAAATACTATTCTCCATATATGTAAACTTTGCATTTTTGTTACATGCCTAGACTACTATTATATTACAGTTCCACATACAGTTATAAATTACCAGTGTGAAAGGTCTTTAAATATTTTCATGTTGATTTTATATTCAAGAAAATTGTATACATTTCATTAGTAGTTTGTTCTCAACTTAGGTTTCCTTGATATTTTACATAGACCACAACAAAGTCTTTAAATGTTAATAATATCTCAACTTAATATATGCTTTCATTTTGCCCTTTTTTCTCTTACCAGCCAAATCTAGACTATAATGTTTTATTTTACATCTGAACTAGTTACATTAGTATAATTTTAATGCTTGTGTTATAGGAATTCATGAAATTATGATATATTCATTGAATTTCATTTTTATAAAAACAATAAATTATCAGTAATAAAATACGAATTGAAACATTTCTAGTAGTTCAAAAGACATGTAGATATAAAACAAAGGATATGTAATAAAATATATACTGTAACAGAAGCTCTGAACAGTGTTTTGTAATTATAGTGAATCTTCACATGATCAAATTGCTATGCGGTACTAAAAGATTTGTACTGTGCAAATAGTGTCTAATTCAGACTCTGGTGGACTTCAGTGAGAAATCAGATAAATATGTAGTTTAACAAAGAACCTACATGATTTAGATACAAAATTTAGATTATATAAGTGAGAAATTTTAATTTATTATTTTTAATTTTTCACATATGTTTTAGGCAAAGGAATCTACACTGTATGAAATCCAAGAATATCTTCAATGTGTATATGTTAGTCACATTTTTACCACTATGACAAAAATGTTTGATGGATATAGCTTAATGGATGAAGGATTTATTTCAGTTCATGTTTTCATGAGATTTCAGTTCATTTTTCTGAGGAGAGGCATGCTGTAGATTGGTGTAATATGACCATCCTGCAATATCTACTCACATTGCTGCCAACCAGAAAGCAAATAGCATGACCAGAAGCAGGCCTGGACTAAGGCCCAATCCCTTGGACCCTAGTACAAAAGTATGATTTCATCAGACATGTTTGACAACCTCACAAAACAGTCATCTTTGATAGAATCCAGGTATCCAAAAGTGTGAACCTAAAGACAGCATTTTGCATAAAAATTAGAGCATTTTATAAAAATATTATTTAAACATGTTACTAGAATTTCCCTTTTTATAGTTCTATTCAATAATCAGCCAATGTCCATATTGTGAAAGGATTATTCTTTAAAATATTCTTCAAAATTTTAAAAAATAATGAAACTTTTAAAGATTATTCATGAAGATAACTTTAGAGCGATTAAACGTGTAGATACTTCAGTATGTTTCAAATTACTAAGTTTAACATGAATAAAACTAGGTTTTTATTATATGTAAACTATACAGACCGAATTCTCACTGCCTTCACGTTCTTTCTTACTTTCTGTCTGATACTGTGGCCTGTTTGCACTGTCATTTCATCCGCGTTGGGATACGCTTATTAAATAGAGCACTGGAGGCCGACTGCATCTTTACATCTAATTGAAAAGAAATAGTACTTAATCAGCAGTTGTCAAATCAGTTGTAATATTCATTCATGCTTTATTTATGTTTGACCTTTGAATTTTAAAAAAAGAAACACAATGAATTGTCCATGATAGACTGCATCTAAAAAAAAAAAAAAGAAATTATAGGTTAAAGCTATAATTAGTAAGATTTTTCTTCCATTTCAAGAAAAGTTTTCCTTATAAGTGTTTGAAATTAACAAATTAATTGAATAAAAAGAGTCTCAAGTAATGGAATAGTGAGATAACTTACTTGAGATATGTTTTAATAAAAATTTCCAGTAGTTTTTTTCTAATTCATTTTTCTAATTTTTCTAATACTGATACAACCAACTCAGTTCTCTTATTGATGTCTTGCTCCCTCCCACTAAAACTGTATAGGTCACAGACACAGGTCAGTGAACCTAAATCTAAACAATCATTTGCAGTCACTTTAAAAACCAGGAATAGGATGAAAATGCTGATAATTGTACTCCATCTGTTCCAAATACTAAATTGATTTTACTTCAAAGTAAGGGCTAAAAACATGTTCAATATACTAAAAAGAACAAATCTATACCACATTGTTCAGTATGCTGTTATTACTATGAGTACATCATTTTCCCTTCAGATTTCATTGCAGCAGGTTTTAAGAAAATGATTACAATCAATCTTTTAATATGTTGAGTGTAGTGCCTTGTTAGCTGCAGGAAGGAACTTTATCAGTTTCTTGGTGTGTACAGATGCTAGTTTTTAATTAGATAGTGATTTCAAAACTTTGTTTTCCTCCTATAATTATACTGAACTTTTCACAACAGTCAATACAAGTAGAGGAATAGGTGGGTTAGGAGCTAGTGATCTAATACATATCTACCTTGACATTTCAAGCCAAGGTACTGGAAGTTTATGTAATCTTAAGACTTTTTTACATCTGGAGAGAAGAAAAAGAAACACACTACAGAAGTTTAAATTACTAAATAATTCTTATCTCTAATTGCATGCTAGATTTAAACAACTATTCAGTTAATATCAAAGCAAATGGAGTTCTAAATCTATCCCACAAATTAATAGTTTATTTAAAAATTGAGTGTTGTGATATATGACCTTAAGACAGACACTTACTAAAATGGTACCAGACACAAGAGTTCAAGGTCATCTTAAGGTTCATAGTAGTATGTTCCAGGCCAGCCTAGGCTACATGAGACAGGCAGGGTGTTCACCTATAGAATAGCTTGGTTAAGAAATTAGTTATTCTTATATACAATTTAAAATTTTTGATATAATCATATTTTAGATTACAATAATTGTTACCACAAAAAATAAGCTAAGAGACTGTCTCTAAATGTCTTTTAATATTTACCCTGAAATGCCATATTTCATAATTACCAGGACAATAAAACCAAGTAATATTTTAGGTAAAAGTTTTGATCTCACAAGACTTATTTGTATATTTTGTCATCGTTTTAATTAAAATTTAATTACATTATTTCTCCCCTTTCCTTTCCTTCATCCAACACCTCTCATGCCCCCTCCCCCCAGCTTTCCTATTCCCCCCTCAGTCCCTCTTAAATTGATGGACTCTGATGAAATTGATTGATGAATATATATACATATACATTTATATGTGTATTATATATGTATCTGTATAATAAATATATATAGATAGAGATAGAGAGAGAGAGAGAGGAGGGAGAAAGGGAGAGAGAAATGCACTTATGCATAAATACAAAGTAATAAGTCCTGAAATCATATACACACAGACAAAATTATCTCTACACTTTGAAGCGGGGAGCCAATGAAACAAATACCTTTCACAGTGATCCGTTATGCAAATGCTTATTTGGAGGTTATTTTGTTTATAACTCATTTTCTTTATTCACACTTGAAAAATAAAATGCATGTGCAATTTTCTTACCCAATAAATGCTTGCTTACTTTCTTGATTCTACTGACATCTCTGAGCAGTTTTAGGTAGAAATTGATGCAATGAGATTTTGATGGAACAATTGCACCATTGTAAGTAGTTTATTGCTTCCTCTTCCCTCTTTTTGGTCTTCATCACTTGACAAAGATATCTGTGACATGTGATTGCCTTACTTGTCTTTCTATAGCACAGTAATTTTCATTGTCCATGCTGCTTTAAAAGAGTGAAACAGTAGTCACTCAGGTTAGCCAAGAGACCTCAGTGTGCCTAGTTATCATGAAGCCTTAGTAGTCAGTCTAAAATATTAACTAAATATGAGAATGAGGTTTGAATTGTTGCTGTTACTTTACTTGCTAGCTTATGCTGTATTAATCTCTTTAGTTGAGAGTTTTCAAGTAATTTCTCATAGTTACATTATAGTTCAGTACATATTTATAGTTGTTAATTATCTTCATATAAGTGCTATTATGCTAACGTCCCACAAGACAGTGCTAGCATGTTAATAATTGCTTTATTAAAATGTCTTTCTGGAGGAACACTAACAGTATGGGTGCAACTAGGTAAATAATACAGCAAGGATAGTTACATCATCTACCCCTGCAAGATACAATGGCTATAAATTTATTTACTAAGCAAAGTTAGATATCCCTGTGGAAGAAGACAGGTGTGGCAAGCAAGTAGTGTCACCACAGGGCTCTGGCCACTATTAGCGGAATCTGCTGAGGAAGTACTGTACACTAGCATAAGCAACGCAGTTAGCTAGACCTTACAAAGACTAAGTCACTGTCATGGGCAAAACACTCAGCAAGTGCATCAGTGAACATGCACCCCTGAACTGAAGAGTTTGAAACAGAGATTCAGCCCCAATGCAGCAGGCTCTGGCTCTGTCAAACATGAATTTCTCCCCTCCGCTCTCCTACACGCTGGCATTACTGGAGAGAGAATAGCTTGAGGGGGAAACTATACTCAAACGACAAACTAGAATAAACCCAGCAACAGAAAGAAAAAAAATGCTGGGAATCGGGGGAGGAGACTGCAGTGAAATTGTTAGGAAGTCACATCGCATAGAGGAAGACACAGTATGGATGTTTACTAAATGGACACATAACCAAGCTGCCTTCTTTATATCCATGCTTATCCCCACAGACTAGTGATGCCCTTATCCATGTCATGATTAGATGCTGTTTCCAAAGCTCTTTGACATAGATATGCATATGGTGGGTGGGGTAGGAACCCTTTTTGGAATTTCCAGTTGACTTCTGCAGTATTATACAGTTAGAATATCTTCTTATGACTCATAGTACTTCAACTTTAGGCTCCACAAGCTGTGTAAAACCCAGCCTCTTTGCTCATGGTATATTCAGCCCTGTTCCTGCTTCCCCAGTTCTCCTAGACTTCCAGTATAAATAATAAATGGACATGTACTTTATGAATAATTTGAACTTATGAAAGGTATTGTGAATTATGTTGAAATTATTCTTATGTCATGAAGTGATTAGTGACAGCTTGTATTTGTTTTCCTAATGAGTTTCCTTTATGATGTTGTAAGTTTCCAAGATGTTTTGATATATTCTGAACTTAAAGAAGCACTTTGGCAACATGATTATACAATAAATTTTATGTTTTCAATAATCATTTGTAAAACAGCTTATGAAAATATAAATATACATTTCTCATTATTTTTTAGTTCTCTCTTTTACTTGATTGAGAGTGAAAATTTAGTCTTTTTCAAAGCTATGTACTTGACATTGTTCATGTCTGTGAATTAGTAAGCATTTCTAAAAGTTAATTTAAATGTGAGCAGAATTCTTGGCTTCCAAAGTCACAAAGTGGTTCAAAATAATTTTGGATGGATGTGGGAGCCCACAGAGGTTTCCTAGTAAGATCTGAGTTTGCATTATAGAGCAGAGCTGCATAAGGGGATGGACTGACCACTTGCATGGTTACCAGGTGTTTGGAAGTGTCTGCACTTGTCTGTGCTACAGGGAAGTCTTTTGCTCCACCCTTGGCATTTCTATAAATAGCCTTTTAGAAGAGGCAGAAGGGGCTGGTGGGTTTTGACCCAGGTCCTCCTGAAGCTATCCTGTGTTTCTGTCTCTTTCTCCCCTCTATATTTCTATCTAAATGTTTTATCCCTCAATTCTCAAGAGTACACTGGGTGAAAAAAGTGGGAGCAGGTCTCCCACAGATGGATGGTTTGAAAGAACATGGATGTTATATAAAACGATCATATTTTGAAAAAAATAGTACTGATCAGTGTCATTAAAAACAAAGAAAATGTACAATCACAAACCTCACTCATTTCTGAATTTAAATATCCAAATTTTATGTACTTTTCTAAAAAGTAGGATTTCTTAGATTTGCAATTATAAAATATTTAATGTACTTGAGATAATTTTAGAGGATGTCTCGGAGTGGGTGACATTAGAGAGTGTAATTTCACGAAAGAGATTCTTTATATTTTGAATGTCATTATACTTTTTAAAACTGCAATTTAAAAGTGATTTCTTTTCTCTCTAAAACTAGGCTAATTATCAAATCTTTGCATGGGAAGAAATTGAATACTCACTAATAGCAGAATGAGTGAATAACAAAAGCTGTGGGTATTCATTCTTTCAATTGTTGAATATAATGTTTTAATTATCTTATTTTATGTGTATGATTGTTTTACCTGTATGTATTTCTGTGCACAATGTAAATATGTAGTGTCCACAGAAGACATAAGAAGGCATTTGATCAACTTGGCCTGGAGTTATAGACAGTTGTGAGCCCCGGGTGGGTGCTGGGCATTGAACATTGGTCTTCCGTAAGGGCATCCAGGGAGGTCAACCAGTAAGCTAACTCTCCAGGGCATGCTGTATATATTTTATGCCAATAAATTCCAAAGGACAATTAATGCAGCTAGCTATTTAAGAAGCACATGACTATCAATGGCAAATTGTATAATTAATGAAGGGAATTACTTTTTAGTTTCTAGTATTAGTCAGGCAGTATGGTATGCACTCTGAATGCATAAACATCAGAGCTACAATTCCAGATAAAAGATAAATACCACTAAAAAGTAATCACAGAACAAAATAGAATACGCCAATAACAAGGATAATTCAACATCAATTAAATAAACATGCATAGCAGATGTCTGAAAAGTACTAATGAAGACAATAATAAAGTACTGCTAGTTCTCTATAAGTCAGCAATGAGATATTATGAGAAACCGGGTTATAAGTGAACCTAAAAATAGACATGTGAAAACAATTATCTCATTCTTAAAGTGCAATATAATTTGTGGTGATATTTTATTTGCTCTGTGGTGATATTTTATTTATATGTTAATAAATAAAGTTTGCCTGGAGATCAGAGGAAATAGCAAAGCATTTTAAGTAAACACAAAAGTCAGGGAGTGGTAACACACACTCTTAATCCTGATCACTTAGCAGGCAAGATCTCTGTGTGTTCAAAGTCATACTAGGAACAGAGCCAAGCGTGGTGACACACGCCTTTAATCCCAGTACCAACCATAGAGCCCTGTAGGTCTGTACAGACAGGCAGTGACAAGGAAGTGAGATAGCTTGGCTAAGAGCCAATGAGAGGGCAGAAGAGCAAGGCAATAAAGACACGAGTAGCCAGGAAGGACCTCACTTTGGAAGCTGTGGCATGGTGAGGTAAGGTTAGCTGGTGGCTATTCCTGTATCCCTGATCTCTGAGGTTTTCACCCCTATATTTGCCTTGTGATTTTTATGTAATAAGACCACATAGAAATTCGTCTACAGTAATTAAGTTTGTTTTCCTCTCAATTTTCTGGATAATTCACTGGACTCTAGAAATATGAAAACCAAATGAAATGCTATATTTTTCATAAAATACAACAGCTTCAAGGCATATAAAATCTTATAGTAATCAATTGAAAAGCATTTCAAATTTTATTATGATTATTCAAGAAAAAAATGAAAAACTGAGTGGGTGTGAGATTAATTAAAATTTGAAGAAATCATTATCACTCCATGGAGTATATAAGCGAACAATTAAAAGTACTATAAAGTTGCTTTAAATTTATTTATATTATTTCTGGCTATTTCCACGTGGCTGAGTATTACCATATTTTCTTTAACAAAGTATTACTGAGGTATGAACCTTCTTCTTTTCAGAGAGTGATCCTGCCAATATGACTACCTAAATGTGAGCTACACAAGGACAACATCACCAGTGCATATGGGAAAATTGACTGTGAACATCCCATTAGCCCTCAACTCTACACAAAGAACTACAGGCAGCTAAACAACACTGGGAGGAAAGGTACTGTGTGCCTCCCCATGGAAGAGCACAGCAGTTGATTTTCCAGTGCCAAAATGTTAGCCCTGAGAGCATGCTTACAAGTAACATTATAAGGACTCAAAATGTTACATTAAAAAATATATAGGCATATACACATACATATATGTACACAATAAAAGTTACTCATTGAAATTACCGTTTAAAATTAAAACCCATGGGAGACTTGAACTTAGGCCAAATGTACCACTGTACTTCATTATATCGAAGTCATTATTGGTTTGATTTTCAAGGGAATTTCAGATTTCTGAATAGTATCTGTGATGAGAATCTCCCATTTCTCCCACTAGGTTACATTGGTTGGTTCTCCAAAGATTTCCTGTATTCCTCAAATCAGCATCAAAAACTATGTTAAGCAGTCCCCACTCGTTGCTTTGTCCAAGCCTCCAACTCCAGCAGACACCTCCAGCCACCCACAGGCCGTGCCTGCCAGAAAAACAGGTAGGCTACCTGCACACCTTCTCTTCTCTCTGTGTGTCCCTTGAGTTCTAATTCCCCAGTCTCATCCCTAGCTTGGCAGCAGCACACCTGTGGCAGCCTCTCCCCCATCTCTACCCACTGCTCCCATCTCCTGTGGACCCCACAGATCTTCCCCTTCTAACTTTCTTCCCACGATTTGTTGGTTTTTCCCAGACCTAACCCCAGCAAGCAACCTCTGCTAAATCAAGGGCTGTTCCTTCCCAGCAACCAGTAGGCTAAAGGCTGAAGAAAAATCCACCTCCCCAGTCTCACTCGCAGCGCCGTGGTGCTGTGGGATGTTCTGTATGGCAAATGTGTTGTTCTGATTGGTTAGTAAATAAAACACTGATTGGCCAGTAGTCAGGCAGGGGGAAGTATAGGCGGGGCAAGGAGAGAGGAGAATGCTGGGAAGTGGAAGGCTGAGTCAGAGACACTGCCAGCCGCAGCCATGACAAACAGCATGTGAAGATGCCGGTAAGCCACGAGCCATGTGGCAAGATATAGATTAATGTAAATGGATTAATTTAAGCTGTAAGAACAGTTAGCAAGAAGCCTGCCACGGCCATACAGTTTGAAACCAATATAAGTCTCTGTGTTTACTTGGTTGGGTCTGAGTGGCTGTGGGACTGGCAGGTGAGAGAGATTTGTCCTGACTGTGGGCCAGGCAGGAAAACTCTAGCTACACTGTGGAACACCCCCCCTCCCCGACCCCCGCGCAATTTCCCATTCCTCTCTGACCCCATCCCCAACAGAACATAAAGGCATTCTCCCACAGCCTTCCTTCCCCCAACTCTTGCCATTTATCCCAGCCTCCAGCTCCAGCAGGCATTTACTAAAGGACATACTTGCTAAACAGAGCAGGGAAACAGGTAAGCTTACTGAAGGCCATTGGCCACTCCCTACTCAAATTCAATTCCAATCTCTCCCCCATCACCACCCACAACCTCCAGGAGCTGTCACTAGTGCTGCAACACAACACCAGAGGCAGTTTTCCTTCTCCCCTGCCCACACCTCCAGTGGATACCACAGACATCCCCTCCTGACCATCCCCATTCATTGCTGTATCCAAGTTCCCAACTTCAGCCCATAGCTCCTGCTAAACTGCACCTTAAACTTGCCAGAAAGCCAGGTAGTCCAGATCGACCTTGCAAAAGATCCATCTCTCTCTCTCTCCAAACCCCGCCCTCTCAGAAAATCTCCAACAAAGAAAAACCTCCAAAAATTCCAGTTCCACATTCTTGGCATAGGCAGCAGCTTCTCCCTGAAGTTGCCAGTGGCCCAAGACTCCAGCTAAAAGCCTTATGATTGGGCACAAACCCAACTTATGGAGGACACATCATCACCTCGCCTACAGGGATTAAGCCCCCTCCTTAAGTTCAGCCATGTGATTTTCTCCTCCTCCTTCTTCCATCTCTGGGAGCTGGATGACTCACCTGGGAGTGGCTTTGCCCAAAATAAACCTGGTCTTTTACTTTTTCAATTTGGCTTGATCTGGTTCACTGCATCGTGTAAGAAACCTTTAATCTGGCTACAGAAGACCTAATACAGACAGACCTCTTCTCTCTGTTCCCCCAGATCTACTACCTAAGTCTCATGCTCAGCTCCACAGAACACACTTGGCTGCCTTTCCTACCTTCTTTTCCCATCCGGGGTAGATTCCACATATCTTCCCCTCCTAACTCGTTCCTCCATTTCATTTGTTGCTTTTTTCCCAGCTCCCAACTCCTGCAAACATTCCTTCCTAACCCATAAGATATGCATGCCAGAAAACCAGAGAGGCTGCCAGGAGACCTCTTTTCACTGTTTCCTCAGTTCCAGTCACCCAGTCTCATAGCAGAACACCCTAAGCAGCCATTTCTGCCCCCTTCTCCCATCTCCTGTGGATTCCATAGATCCTCCCCTTCTACTCCTCTTTCACACACACACCCCCACACACACACTTGTTGCTTTGTCCTACCCAGGAAAGCCTGCTAACCCAAGGTCCTTTCCTCTCAGGGCAACAAGTATGTTGAAGGCAGAATCACAACTCTCTTACTCCTTCTGAGATCCAATTCCACTGGTTCTATCCCCAGCTCTGTAGCAAGAAATCTGTCATTATCTTCCTTTCCTCTCTGATCCCCTTCCCAAAGGACCACAAAGACCTTCTCATCCAAGCTTCTTTCCCCCAGAGCATTCCTGATTTTCAAGCCTCCAACAACACCAGGCATTCCCTGGAAACACACCAGGTGAGTAGGCCAGGAAAAACAGGCAACTCACACTTATCACACTCTCCTAAAATCCAGAAACAGAAAGCAAAAACCAAAATACTCATCCAACAAAGACAAATCCAGAATTCAGCACCTAGACATATATTCACCCCAAAACAAGATGCCTAGATGCCGGGGTAAAAACACAATAACAGCCAGGGGAATATGTCTCTGTTGGAGTCGAGCCTTTCTACAACAATGCCCTGATTATTCCAACATAATTGAAGTATAAGAAAAAAAACTTAAAAACAACTATATGAAGATGATAAAGGTCATAAAAGAAGAAATGAATAAATCCTCTAAAGAAATCCAGGGAAAACACACACACACACACACACACACACACACACACACACACACACACACACACACACGAGAAGCAGTGAATAAATCCCTGAAATAAGGCCAAGAACATATAAACAAAAAAAAATGGAGGAAATGAATAATTCCCTTAAAGAAATCTAGGAAAACACAAATAGTTGAAAGAAACAAATAAAAACTGTTCAATGAAATCTGGGACACTATGAAAAGATCAAACCTAAGTGTAATGATTTAAGTTGTGTAAGGTACTCTGGCAGGTTAGAGTCAAGGGGTACCAATAAGTCATATCATGTAACAGATCTCATGTGAGAGGTTTATTGGGGAGGTGGTATTCAGAGGCTGCATTTGAGGGAGGGTGGAAGGTAACATAGACCCAGAAAGATAAATATGATGAGTATTCACTTTTGTGCAGATATTAGCCATTAAGTAAAGAATAACCAATTTACAATGCATAGACCCAAAGAGGTTAGGTAAAAAGGAGGGGTCTAGCGGGGAAGCATGGATTTCCTTTGTAGATGGAAATAGAATAGATTTTAGAGGCAGACTTGGAATAGGCTTGGCTAGGAGCAGGGATGAGGGATCAGGTAGAAATGGAGATTAGGTAAAGGCGTAGAGTGTACTCAAAGATGTCTCATATTGGGGAGCTTTGTGGGAGTTGTGTGGAAAACAGGTTCAGGGAAAAGTGCATGTAATTTATCAAAGGGATCCTAATGAGGACTCTATAATGGGGGATACAAAGTCTCAACTGGTCATTTCTTATTGTCAGGTGAGACTTCCAGTGGTGGGACTCCCCATTACATTTAAATGAGTTGTTGGCCAAGAGGGTTCCATGGAAATCCCCAAACAAGCCAGGGTTTTGCTAAGATAAAGAGTTGCTCTCCACAAACTGGCAGCAGGACCCCATTGACAAGGACACCTACACAACTCAATGAATGTAGAGTAGTGAGCTGGTGTGCACACGGAGCCTTCACGCCTGTGTTCTAATGTCTTTGTGTCATGAATGTACTCTGTAAGCTTCTAAAAGAGAAAGGTAGACACCAACCCAGCCATAAAACCTTTGACCTGCAATCTGCCCTGCCTGCAAAATATGCTAGTGCAATGTTGGCACAAAACTTATGGGAGTACCAACCAAAGTCTGATTTGACCTAAGACCCGCTCCATGAAAAGGAACCCACAATGGACATTGCTAGGTTAACTAAGAACCAAAGAGCAGAGACCTAAGGCAAAACCAAACAACTCAGCTGTTAAAAAAAAAAAGTAGGAATAAAATGACTTACAATAGTACTCTGTTATACTGACAGGTCTGTGATTTATTTGGTAATCTTCAGAGAGGTTTTCTCCAGCATCAGATCAGAACAGATGCAACCAACCACA
This sequence comes from Peromyscus californicus insignis, assembly GCF_007827085.1. NCBI lineage: Eukaryota > Metazoa > Chordata > Mammalia > Rodentia > Cricetidae > Peromyscus > Peromyscus californicus. The sequence continues at coordinate 27,687,177 of NW_026294436.1, read as the reverse complement.
GCAAGACATTACATTGAGACTGCAACAGAAGACAACTTGGAGGTGGGAGGCAAACCAACTAGGAAGAAAAGGTGATTGTGTTATACTACCATCTACTTCATCCTTTTATTTTTCTATTTTATTTCACCTTTGTACTTGATGTTCTATTTTAGTTTACATTTTACCTAAATAGCTTTTTGTCACTGTCCTTTCATTGTCTTTCCTACCTTAGTGTTTTGAGAGTTTCTGGTAGCAATGGTTTTACCAAAGGCCACAAGAAAATACAGCAGATGACAATTAATAATCTAGGTGTTGACATAACAGATAGATATTTTCTAATGGAGGAACCCTGTCAAGCAAGGCTTACAGGACCACAGACTCTGGACTGGTTGTTTCTGCCTGTAAGTTTTGTCATGTTCTACTACATTTCTTCCCTAAAAACAGCTGTGGGTGTTTTCCCACTGCTTGTGTGTTTATCTCATGTATATATTCCATGTATTGGCACACTTATACCTGTTCATGGTCAGGAAGATGATTTCTGCTGAAGCTGTATAATGTTGATGAATAGACGTAATATTAGGATATTTTTCATTACTCAGACTGAAATAGGAAAGTAATAGTATACTCAGTTACACAAACAGATGATTTTAGACTTTAGAGCCATTCCAAAATAGACTAGTTGCCCTGGAGATTAATTGTACAAGGGTAAATTCCCAAGTGTCTGTTGCATCAAAGTCAGGCTATAACATTTAGACATAACCCCTGCAGTAACTGACTTTCTGCATCTACTACTAACCTCAAGATTCTACAACTGATTGTTTATTGTTTGTCCTGAATTTCAATGTCACTCTCTGTCTGGGAACACTAACCACTCAAAGCTACATGCCTGCTTTACTTACCACGCCTGGTCAGCATGACTTCACTAACCTAAGAGAAACTGTGTGGTATCTCATTGCTCTGTCTCTTATTGCTTGCTCAAGAAATGCTTTGTGACCTTGAAAATGTAACTCATATTTATCCAGTTTTGCTGTGAAGATAGAGATGTGTATATAGAGGAGAGTGAGTAAGTGAGTAAAAAAGTGAGTGAATGATGTAGTAGTGTGTGAAGGTGTAGCAGAGAAGAGAGAAGAAATGTGTATAGAAGAGAGATGTGGAAGTATATAAAAAAGAAATGTAGCTGTGTAATGGAGATGGACAGCTGTGTAGAATGTAGATATACCTGAGGAAAGAGATGTAACTGTATACAGAAATATATTACTGTGCAGGAGAGAGATGTATGTATGTAAAGTGATATATAGCTGTATGTAAAGAATGTAACTGTGTGGAGATTTGTAACTGTGTAGAGACAAGGAAGATGAAGCTGTATAAAAAAGAGATGTAACTGTGTAAAAGAGGTATGCAGTTGTGTGCAGAATGTAACTGTGTGGAATGTAAATATGTGGAAACAGATTTTTTTTTTTGGTTTTTTTCGAGACAGGGTTTCTCTGTGTAGCTTTGCGCCTTTCCTGGAACTCGCTTTGGAGACCAGGCTGGCCTCGAACTCACAGAGATCCGCCTGGCTCTGACTCCCGAGTGCTGGGATTATGGAAACAGATTTTGAGAGAAGATGTTTTAAGACAAGTAAAGGAGAAAGTTACCATCAGAAAGCACATGTTTCCTTATTTAGCTCTCAGATAGAAAAAGTCTATCCCTTGCCACATTTGTGGATTTTTTTTTTTTTGGCATACTCTGGTGTTGCCTGGAGACTTGCACTCTAGTTAGCAGTACAAGTGTATTCTTCATTCTTTATTATTTCTCAAAATTATGTATTTTCATTTTTATCCATACCATATTCCCTATTTCTCCAATTTCAATCCTTTGTCATTTACCCACTTTATTATTATCATGTTTATGGCTAAAAACTTATGAACAACATTTTTGACCGTTCATAACACATCATCAGTGTTTCTGAACCTTATATGTTCAGAGACACATGTGATGTACATATGTGTCTTCTATTGCAAGTCAACATTGAGAATGCTCTAAAAACATGGTATCTGTGGCCTCAATCTGCTTTCCCTTGGGGTAGAAATGGAGGAATAAATATCAATGAAGAGCACTCAGCAAGAAAACACAGTAATCTAAAATAAAGGGACAAAAAGAACAGGGGAAATAATGAAAAAATTGGAGCACATATGCATCCTCAAATAAAAATAAAACACAGAAACACATACACACACATACACATACACATACACACACTAAGAAGGAAACCACTCTAAGAAAATTGTAATCCCCTAAATATCAGAAAACAATGGTAATTAAATAGCAAACATTCTTGGAAATTATTTCAGATCTGTTATTTTTGAAAACATCAGTGACAATGTCTATGGTTCAAACAGATAGTTGCAGTAATAAAAACAATTTAGGATCTAGAAAAAAAGCAGCATAGCAGATAAAAAAAAGACAGTGACACAAAGAGGTTTGTTGTTGTTTGTTACCTGTTTGTTTTTTTAATCATGGAGCAAAATTCATCAAGGAAATTAAGCTTCTTAAAAATAACCAATGATAAACAAGATAAATAAGTTAGTAATTTAAATTTGAAATCAAGATTGGTAGAAGGAATTACCAATAGAGGAGATTATTTAGAAAAACAAATTTCAGTGATGAGGACGAGGATGAGCCAATAGTTCATTCAGACACATGTAAAAAAGTCATCAATGAATATATGGTTCACCCTTCAAAGGGCTTTAGAACTCATTCAAGAATCCATATCCAAAAATATATTGGTCAGAAAAAAAGTTGAAATTAATAGTAAGAGCATAGAAGATTTATTCACTGAAATTACAGCAGAAATTTTCTAAAATTTAGAGAAGTGACTACACCATAAAAAGGAGGTATTTATTAGCCCAAATCGGCTGACCAGAGAGGAATTTCTCCACAACATATTAGTGTCAGTTTGTAAAAAAACACAAAGCAAAGAAACAAGGCAAAAATGACCAACTAATCTACAAAACCAAACCCATCAGAATAACATCAGACCTCTGTCAGCAACCCTGAAAGCTGAGAGAGCTGGAAATTGTATATTTCAAGGTCTTGCATCTTTAGATATGTCTATTCTGGCTGATCTCCAGTGACATTTTTATGCATTTAATTTGCTTTCATCTCATGGCTGATGAACTTTTATTTTCTAAAGTGTCTTTATACATATTTATTAGTATTGAAAATTAGCATATAAAACAAGGACTTATTTCATGGCATTTCACACATACTTTGCTCTTATCTCTTCTCTGTTCCCATGCCACTCACCAGTTTTCCTTTCTCCCTACTTGCTTATCCCCTTCATCTCCTCTAGGGGCTCCCCTTCTGCTTTCATGTCATGTCTATTTCATAACGAGGATGCCCCCACAGACATCTATTTGAATGCTTGTTACCCAGTTGGTGGAACTGTTTAGGATGGATTAGGAGCTGTAGCAGGTGTAACACTAGGGCTGAGCACTGAGGTTTCGATAGCCACCCCATTCCCAGTTAGCTCTTTCTGCTTGTGGATCAAACATAAGCTCTTAGCTACTGTTCCTGTGCCATGCCTGCCTGCTTGCTGTCATGATCTCCACCATGATGGATATGGCCTCTTAATTCTCTGGTGCTATGAGACCCAAACTAAATATTTTCTTTTATAAATCACTTTGGTCATGGTATTTTGTCAAGACCATTAAAAAGAAACTAAGACAATGTCCTTTACGACCCTCCATCACTTTTGTTTGTTCTTAGTTTTATGATCACAACTCCCCACAGGTTGTGTGTGTGAGTGTGGGTGTGAATGTGTGTGTGTGTGTGTGTGTGTGTGTGTGTGTGTGTACAACATATCTTCTGGACACATTTGCTGAAGTTTCACTCCTCATCTTTGCATTATAAGCAACAGAATCCAGTTTTAGAAAACAAGCATACACCCCACCATCTCCTCAATTTATATATCCTGCTGACTTAGGCTCCCAAGTCCAAGTGCTTAGATTACAGGTCTATGCCACATATGCCAGGCTTGCCCATCTGCTTTAAAATGGAAGTCAAACACAGACTCTCTGATCTCATTTGCCACTAAGCAAGGCATATATGAGTCCACAGAGACTGAAGGAGCAAGTGCAGGGCCTACGCAGTCAGCCCCAGGTCCTCTTCATAGATAGTATAGCTATTAGCTTATTGTTTTCACTTGACTCCTGACTGAATGAGTGGGTCTTTGACTTGTGCCTGCTCTTGGGAGTCTTTTCCTCCTGTTGAGTTGATATGTCCATCGTTGATAGGAGAGTTTTGCTTCATCGTATTATATGTTATTTTGTCATGTTTAGTTGTTATCTCTTGGAAACCTGTTTTTTTTTCTAATGAGAGACAGAAAGGGAGTGTATCTGGAGGGGAGGGGAGAGGGGAGGAGAAGGGATGGAGTAGGAGAAGAAACTATAATCAGGACATATTGTGTGAGAAAAGTATCTATATTCAATAAAAGAAAAGAAAGAAGAAAGGTAAAAGATTTCTTTAACAAAAATATATAGACCATATTTCCAGTTGCTGTATTTGATTTTTAGAATAAATTGTTTATGTAAAACACAGACAGTTTTGAGCTACAGTTAAATGGTTACTCATCTCCACTTTAGCTTGCATTGCTGTGTACTTACATAAAAATATTATGATGAAAACTAAGCACTGGAGGGGAAAAAATCTTCATCACCCACTGCATGCTTTTTATACTCTTATTTCTCTGCTTCCCTTAGCACCCATCATGACACCACACTAGCAAGAATGATGTGTTTTTCTCACATAAGCAAAGGAATTTGCTGCTTTCGGACTGAGATTTCCTACTAAGAAGGTGGTGAGAGGCTAACTGGCCATGTGTTTGGTTTGTACTTTGCATTCACTTTGAAATATTCACGTTTGTTTAAGCTTTGTTTTATTTTTAATTGTGTCTGTGTGTAGGATTGGCATGTAATACCCATAGATGGCAGAAGAGAGCATCGGATACCTTGGAGCTGGACTTAGAGGTTGTTAGATGTGGGTTTTGGGAACTGAGCTTGAGTCTTGTGTTAGGGCAACAAGTGTTCTTCCCTGCTTAGCCATTTCTACAGCCATGGAAAATAAATGTATTTGTTGTTGTTGTTGGTTTGTTCACTTAATTGATTTTATTCTGCTTCCATCTGAAGTTGATTTTTTTCGGGGGGGATTTAATATGACATAGCAGTTTCATTTTATTTATTAAAACATAATTAATTCATTTTTATTCTCGTTTTCTTGCATCTTCCCTCCTAAAACCATTTAATTTGATGTAGTTTTATGCCTTATTTCGTTCTTCAAAGCTATCTATCATATTTATCTTTTCATTTTGTACCTGTTTTTACTTTGCAGAACCAAGTTTTCCATTTGGTAAACCTTTGAGAATCTCTGTTGGTCAATGATATAGCAGAACAGTAGCCTATCCCTGATCAGATGCATAGAGGGCACTATTCACATGAAATGCATACTGTGCCCTACTCATGAACAATGTTGATTTTCCCTTTGGTTATTTCGAACAGCAGAAAATTTCAAACTACTGGAGTAGAGTATTCAATAAAATATTATAAACAAAATACATAATGTCTAAAATTAATAAGAACAAAATATTGATTTTCTGTGATAATTAAAATAAGGAAAAATACTGAAACAATTTTCCTAATTCAGAGAACAATTGGGCACCTAATGTTTTCTTCAGGCATGAAATAATACATTTAAAACAACTACAGGTAGATTAGTTAAGCAGCAACATAGATCGTGTCAATAGTTTTTACTAAAAAGTAAAAAGAATTCTATTAATGGGGATGTGATTTTCAGTAACTTTAAGGCATTGAAATTAGAAATATCCAATGTATTTAGCTATTTTTATGGTAATAGCAGTTTACTAAGTACATTCCTATGAAGAATCCTGTTAGTTTTTGCCTAGCTAAATCATGGTTCTCTATCCAAAAGGTTGTTCTCTCATGCAAAGAGAACTGAAGCAAAGAAGTTATTACAAATGATGGAAAGACAATACTCAGGTTTGCACAATTATGTCTTCTATTTTGCTAATGAGTACTTATCAACCATTGATGCATGTTTCCTACAATTCAATTAATTTAGATATTGAATTGATTACCAATCAGTAAAGGCATCATACACTTTATATTCTGAGTCACTACTCAGAAGTCAAGATCTAATCCCTTTTTTTTGTCTTTGAACTGACCCTTATTGATGCCTTCCACAAAAAAAGTCCTATATCACTAATGCATTTGTTCATCTTACTTTCTCTTCTGCATTCCTAGCTAAGTCTAACCAAAATGTTAGCCCATTCCTAGTTTTTCATCTGTTCTCTCTTCAGTTATGAATAAATAAATGTATTATTTCAAGCTACTACTGGTCTATGAAATATGGAAACCTGTGAGAATTAACAATGTACATTGAAGAAGAATGATTAGTACAGGGAGAAGAGATCCAGCTTGTTCACTCAAATATGGAGTTGAAATTTTCAGAAATATTGTTGCATTTAGTATTTATTAAAGATTTGAAGATTGGTCATTGTATTAGTTGTATCAGATACTTTTGAAAGTATTTTATTTATTTAAAAATACAGTGATTTTATGTGAGCTAGATTAATGTATGAGCTATATTCATTTTACCCCATAACCAAGATATATTTCTACCTAAGCCTCTCTCTTCTATGGTATCTAGAATTTAAATACAAACTTCAATATCTTGCTTTACTTTTGCTAATTACATTATATTAATTAGCTATTTATATTAGGCTATACTAATATTCTTTTACCTGATATATAACTATATACTCCATGTAGAAATTTTCCAAAGGATTTGGCCCTTTGGTTGCATATTGTTTTAAGTTTTGCAATAGCTAATTTTGGTTTTGTCTGAATTATCAGACTGTGGCAAATGCTTTCCGTTTGTTTCATTTTCATCATGACTGAGAGTAATTTATTTTATTTCTCTCAATAAAAATTAAGTTACTGTATGATTTTTATGATGTAAATAAAATTTAATTTGTTGTGTTTTTCTGGTGGTTGTTTTGCCTTATTGTTGTTTCTTTATTTGTTCTACACTTTTTTTTTGTTTTAAAATCCTATTAAAGCTGTGGAGACGGCTCAGTTAGAGTATTTGACCTCAAGCATGGAAACTGCAGTTTGAGTTGCCAAACTCTGTATAAAAGTCCAGGGATAAGTGAAGTTCCCTGCAACCTTAGCACTGGGGACAGAGACAGGCAGACCCTGAACGCTTGCTGGCTAGTTAGCAGTGCTGAAACAGTGAGCTGCTGCCTCAGTGAGTCACCCTGATTCGAGGATATAGGCGGAATTACATGGAGGAAGATACTCAAGGTCATGCTCTGGCCTCTTCCTGTGTGTACACATCCATCCATCCACTCACTCATGTGCATGCTCCACACACCTAAACTACACACACACACACACACACACACACACACACACACACACACACACACACACGGAGATGATCATCATCTTCAGTTTCTACCTGCAAAATATACCTAACAATATGTTTCAAGCTACTTAAGAATTTCATACATGTGCAAAACGTATTTTGATTTCATCCACCACCTTCTCCACCATCCAACTCCTCCCAAATCCAACAACTGCATTTTATTCTGAAATTCAGATTCTCTCTCTCTCTCTCTCTCTCTCTCTCTCTCTCTCTCTCTCTCTCTCTCTCTCTCTCTCTCTAATAAACCATTAAGTCCTAACACTGCTGCCTATATGTGCATGAGTTTAAACTGGCAGACAGGTGACCACAATCCTGAAAGAAACTGACTCCCTCTCTCCCAGAAGCTATTAATTGCCAACAACATCTCCCCTAATTTAAGACATCATGGACTTCTCTTTAATCTACTTTGGAATTTTGCCTGGCTTTTTCTTGTTCAGGCTGCCACAGCTGCTATGAGTTTATAAGTTTAACCACCTTGTCATATTCAGACGATATTATTTACCAGGAATATTCACCAAACTCTGGCTAATCTAACTTTTTGCCTGCCCCCCCCCCCAAGACCACAGTGTTCCAGAGGTTGCATTTATTTCTGTGCACTCCACCATCTTTTATTTTCTGAACTTTGACCAGTTGTGGATCTTTGTATTAGCTGCCATCCACTGCAAAACATAAGCCCCTCTGATGATGACTGAGATATGCACTCTGTGTATAAGGATAGTTATTTCAAAGGCAGTTTTATACTATGTCTATTTAGCAAAATAGTAGTAGTAGAATCTCCCTTTGGGCTTGTGACCTCCCCAGCTGTGAGTTGTTGGGTTAGTTTTGCAATACCAGGAATGAGCTTTATCCTGTGGAGCAGGTCTTAAATCAATGGAAAGAAAGCTGGTTACCATCAGAACAATCATGCTATTATTGTAATGTGCATAACTTACTAGTTCAGTCATTATTTTACCTCAAAGTATTGCCAGATAGGTAAGAAGACTATTGCGGACTGCCCACCACAAGAAGCCTGTATAGTATTTCCTGTCATTATGAACACTATCCCATAATGAGTAATATTCCAAGTAAGTACCAGATTGATTTCTTTGTTTGATTTCCAAGCACAACATTCCTCCTTGTTTCCAACTATAAAAACTTGCAATTCCATGAATCTTATATTTAATGTCATATTCCTATTATAATCACTTATATGTGGTAAATTGTCCTAAAGCCATTCATAATTTTTAATTGTTACTTTTATTCTTTCTGTATATTTCATACTCTATATAGTGTATTGTGGAATTCAATAACAAACCAAAGTTCAATGGTATACAATAATAAATTTTCTTTCAAAGTGAGTGATCTGCCATATACTTGCTTTTTCTGTCCTCCTGTCTACATAACTGCAGTGGCTCTGCTGACCACTAGGGGGCATTTATGTAGCTAGAGATTATCTTCAACTTTGCTGATTTGGATTGTCTCTAGAAGGGGAAATATAAAGTCATATGCTTCAAACATTTCATTATGACTTAGTTCAATTTATTGTATCATTTTTTAAGTTGTTAAGAATTAAAATGACTAATATAATTAACCTTGTTTGACCCAGGACTTAGTCATCAAATACGTTGTTTCTAAATTGATCTGAAAGATGCTTTTCTTTTTCATATATGAACAAGCAGGATCTCTGTGATGGCTTCCACTTTTGCAGTATCAGTGAGATCTAAATTTTCCAGTAAATCCAGGAATGCATCATGTTTTTTCATGGTAACTTGCAGCTGCCATGTAGTTCAATAGCACAATGATTTCAAACTAGAAAAACACTGTTGTCTGTCTTTCTTTGTTTTTATTCTTTAACAACATTGCAGAGTGAACAAAGCATGGTATCGTCCCTTGCTTTTGGAAGACAATCATTTAGCAACAAACTCACACCAAGGGGCATGTCTTCTGGGACCAACTAATGAACAGTTCTACAAAATGAATCATTAAATTACAAAAGTTATATACTCGTATTCTAACCAACCAACTTGTGAACTACAGGTTTCAAAAGGTAGGAACTCTTTACCAGCTTAGTTCTTTTTTCGTTGTTTTTGTTTTGTTTTTGAGACAGGGTTTCTCTGTGTAGCATTGAAACTCACTCTGTAGACTAGGCTGACCTTGAACTCTCAGAGATCCACCTGCTTCTGCCTTCCTGAGTGACCAGCTTAGATCTTTACAGGATAAATAATACAGCCAGTAAGTTTCCATTTTTATTGTGTGTTAAGATATCATCTCATCACCATGACTCAGTATCTGTGAAGTCCTTCTATACATCTAGCTGTATCAAAAACTGCCTCGACTTCAGTATTGGCCATATTGGTTGCAGCCAGAAGATGACTGAAAATTTTCATTTTCTTCTTGTTTATATCCTCGCAATTTTATAAGCACATAAAACTACCTCATTAAAGAGTTTTTGACAATTTCACGTAGCTTTTTTAATCTACCATAGTATAATTATTTTATTTTTTGTATTATACTTGTTCTTTGTGGCTGTATGCTTATCTTTGTAAGCTTATCTGTATGCTTAATGAATATGTAAAAATTTAAAGTATATGTATTTAATCATTCACTCAATGATAAATTAATATTACTTAATGCTAGTTGAATATATAAATTAAATATGCTTTATGTATTTATTTAAATTTCTTATATGATTACTTCTGCATTCACATAAAGAAATAGTGAATTTCATATTCCACCCTGTTTTAACAAAGTAACCAAATTATCTCCAGGTATTCAATGTTCTTTATTAACAGTAAGCTAAACAAATCCATTATTTGCCTTCAATTACAGTTATCTACCACTGTGACTCCTACTCAAAATGCCAACATAAGTTTTAAAATGCTTTATCTTACAAAAGAGACAGAGTATCTTGATAAAATACCTTGACTTAGAGAAATCTACAATAATCATTATCTCTCCAATGCTTTCAATGTCAACATTGGCTGGTCGTGGTAATGTCTGACTGCTGTTTCTAAAGATTTTAAAATTGTAAGTCACAAAGGTTTGACAGGTCAAATATTATCTTTTTGCAAAATAAAATGGTCAATTATAAAATGTCTATTTAGCATTTCTTCTTTATATCTATTTTTTAAATCTATATTTTAATCATCCCACCAGCTGTGTTTACATTCTAATGTCATCTTGCCAAATAAGCTCACAGAAGTTAGATTCTGCTTCTAAGATATCCTTGACTAAAATTAGAAAGAAAAAAGGTACAGGCCTTCTACATTTTGAAAGATATGTAAGTGAATTTTCCAATATTACCCTTTCTCCCTTTCACACATATCCTTTACCAACTACTTGTAATGTATGGAATTTATAGGACAATATTATTGTATAATACTGGTTTGGACTAACCCATTCACAACAAGAGATCCACAAGAAAGAAGGATACAAGGTTCATCTCTTTTGCAAAGCAGGAGAAAATACTTTCTATCTTCTTTCTGAAGCCACAAGAATGACAAAAAATGAGTGGAGAATCTCAAAGTAGATGCAAAAATCACTTCTATTAGGGTGAATAATAAGGAGCATGTGCACAATTATAGTTTGTCTTGTCTTTAAGAGACCATTTACTGAGAGGATTTCCTTCAATATAGCTGGGCTTAGTTTTGTGTGGTTTATGGCACCCAACTATGCTGCAGCATGCTGATACTCCAGAAAATATTTGCCTTTCAGGAAATAAGAACAGACTTAACAGTAAGTTATCTATTTACATAGAGACAAGGATAAATGAACTATAAAAACATTACTTTAGATAGTAAGGAGAGGCAGTCTCTTAAATTGTAGATGCTGCATTCACAAACAGCAGAGAGGACTACTGTCTGAAGGAATCACTACACTTGTGTCTTATTGTCAAGTCTGTTGCATGGCAACAGCTTGTGTTCACATTTCTATATTCACTGAGATTTGATTTGATGTTATACCTTAAAATCAGCTAATGAGTCTTAGTTTTAATCAAAATATGTTTGTAAGTAAATAATAAAAAGACTATTTAGAGAAGAAAGGATGGACTGCAAAAGCCCCAGGGATGCAACTGCTATTGACAGACATTTACCTACATTATCTTTAGGTAACAATTTCAGTAAAAAAGCAGATCAAAATGGAACACATTTGTCATATTTATCAAAGTTGGATCTTAATATTTTAGTAAATATTTCAATCAAATAGATCACATTTTTGAAAATTTTTTTCTCACAAAGTATTTTGAGCCAAATATTGTACTATACATATCTTAGGTTTTAGTGAATGAATTAATCCAATCCAATCCTTTGGAAATATTATAAGAAATATTTGCGTGTGTGTTTAATGAAGAATGTGATTCCCAGATTATACAACATGATGAAAATATCATCGTTTCAAATATTATAAAGAAACTGGGGAGTTGGCATTGTGTTTAAAACCATAAACTGCTCTTTCAGTGGGCATGCATTCAATTTTCAGCACGCACTTGGGGCAGCTTATTAAGGGCTTTAACTCCAGGTCCAGGAACTGACTCCTCTGGCCACCATGGGCACTGTCACTTACATGCACATCACTTCAAATAGACTCACACAGTTATACATATTTAAGAACATTAAAAATAAAAATAACAAAGTCAGCTTTTGAACCTAAGTGGTGCCCGAACTGTTTTCTTGCTGAATATTCTAGTCTTTTTTTAACATTATGTTACCCTCCAGTACTTTGTCATTTAGGATCTGTCTTGTACTTGCTGTGGTTAAGGAGTTCGGCTGAAAATAACATGTGCCCTTTCTAAGTAGCCATTTTGGGATGGAGCCTGTGAATGGCACCAGTCCTTTCTATGACATTAGGGAAAATCCAGAAGAAGGTTGCACACGGTAGGATTGCAGTCGGATGACACTGTGGATGAGAGGTAACACTTCTCTGAGAAGTGCTTCTAGAAGCTTTCATGGGTGTTTATTACCATATGTTCTAGCTGATATTATGGGTAATAAGACAATCTGGTCAGCCCAAGCTGTCTCTCTTTCCGTTTTTTTGGCCCAAATGAACCGTTTTTCTCTGCCATACAACATTATTTCCAGTGCAGTAACTGAAACCACTTCCATCCTGGGAAGATTAAATCCTTCCCTCCTGTGGAAGTTTCTCAGTAAAGCGTGTTCATCATAGTTTATCAATCTGCTTTATTTTCTCCAGTACATATATTACCTGTGTATGTGCACACATGTGCACACACACACACACACACACACACACACACACACCAACACACATACAAAGAGAGAGACAGAGACAGACACAGAGAGACAGAGAGGAAAGGTGTGCATATTTTTCTCTCATGTGTGTGATCTGGATCTAATAATGTTATCTTAGTATTTCAAACAAGTCAGAACACTGTGTCCTCCCTGTGCAGTGGTGCTTCTGGGTTGGACTCAGCTTTTTTTTTTTTTTATCTGTAGAGTTTACCAATCCCAGACCTACACTCCTTCCCATACCTACCTCTTAGACCCTGTTCCTGGTGCACTGAAGACTGCAAAACCCAAAGACTCTTCACATGGCCCAAACCACTGGGAGTGTGCTGAATTGGCATTTATTGCTGGGGATTCTCTTACTGAACACCTTCTGTTTGTCATTATCTCCCTGGAGTTCTAATGCAAAAACATGTGCCTCCCTCTGAAAGATAGTGCCAGGGTTATCACACTTCTTATGTTACAGTGGTATCATAAAGTGTAAGTACGTGGCAGGGGTGAAAATTTCCATACATTCTTCAAGCTGGTCCCATAGAGTGTGTGTGGGAAACATCATGCCTATGCTCTCACACCACAGTGTCACTACAGCTTGGCAGCCAATGCTTCCGAGCTGCCTCTCTACTTGTGGTTACCCAGCCAGGTTATGTTTCCCTAATGTGCTCAGTCTCTTTCCACTTGGTCACTCCTACAGTGTGCATACTTAGTAAAGGACAGCATCCCATTGACCATGGTCCTCACTCTCACTCTTGTCCAGAAGCAAGGCATACAGCACATTTGCACATGAGAATGGGATGTGAAGAACTCCCCTCAGCTCAGCTATATGTTCTTTGCATCACCCTCCTCCCTTTTCAGCCTGCCTTTCAGGGACTAACACTCAAATTTTCTGCTCTTCCTTGCACTCTTTTTTTTTTCTCCTCCCTAGGATCACAGAGAGGTGGCTTCTAATCCAGCATCTTACCAAAATCTCCTACAGGGAGGTTGCTTACACATAATAGTAAAGACAGGACACCTGGTGTTTATAATCCAAACAGGCAAACTTTAAAAGAAAATTGTCTATAAATGAGAATGCAACTTAAACTGAGAGTGTGTTCAAGTATTTCTAAGAAAGACAATCTAAAATGAAGTCCAGTTACATCTAGAGATGATTTTCTAAGCTAATTTTCTCTGAGTTTGAGTAATAAAGGAGACATCCAATTCTTAATATAATTCCAACTTAGATATTTTATAGTGCTAAAAATTATAAAGTCAGTCAACTGTAATTAATACCACTCAAAAAAGATGGGTTACAGAATATTCATAATAAATTTATCATCTAAAGAAGTAATACAGAAAATTCCATAGCATGTTACATTTAACTGTAAGTAAAAGAAGAAAAAAATTAAGATCTTTGCTATAAAGCAAATCCAGTGTCTTCATTAGAAGTCAATTTTTCTTAATCAATATCCATGCCTAAGAGACATGTTTTCAGAGCTTTGTAGTATTGGCACTGAGGGTTTTTTTTGTTGTTGTTGCTGTTGTTTACTTTTTAGCTGTTACAATAATTGTGCTGCATTAAGAGGTGGTATGACACAAATCTTCTGTCAGTTTTCTGCATCAAAAATTCATTAAACTACATTAGGTAATGACATCTCACTGTAACACTTCACAGCTAGTAATTTCAAAGACAGCACTTATACATCCTTACTTTAAGTCTGAACTTAAAAGAGTTTTCATACTGTGAAACTGCAGTGATCAAATCACAGTATGCATGTAACCCACAAGTTCAAAAAACCAATTGGAAAGAACAGAGTGCTTTGGAGAAACACCTGCTCCTATAGCACTGTGAAACATGATGGAGAAAATAGTTTTTCCAATGAAGCTTTTGGTAATGCTGGATATCCAATTCAAATGGATCCATACCTGACTCTGATCAGTTGCAAACACTCATTGATGAAAACCACTAAACAAAAAAAATGCAAATCAAAAGAAAAGGGGGAATTGCCTCATTCTACTAAAAATGACTATTGTAACAAATAACAAGAAGTGTGGATAATGACATGAATAAAAGAGAACTTATGAAGTTTAAGGAAACGAAAATTACCAGTGTCATTTTGGAAAGCAAAGATGTTCCACAAAAAATCACTGTGATCAAGCAATCCCACTTTTGGAAGAACCATTATAATAATTTTGTGTGTGTGTCTGTGTGTGTGTCTCTGTGTGTGTGTGTGTGTGTATGTGTGTGTGTGATGAGTAAATTTACCAATGAATATAAAAAAAATATAATGTTGAATGATATACAACCTGTATACACAACAATTGAAAAATACACATGAATAATGGAACTGGAAGACTGTCACAGTTGTTTGCACTGTTTATTATGTCTATTTACAAAAACCTAGTTCTTTCCCTTTCCATTATCCTTTTTTGTGTTTATTTGTGTATGTACATCCCCAAAGAACTGAATTGGAACTCTCAGCTACTTGAGTTGCTTTGACCCAGAGATGTGAAAGGGTGAAGTGTTGTTTAACTTGGGGAACAACTCTTAATACAAATTTTGAAGTTTTTGTGAAAATTCTCATTTCCATCTTTTATTCTAACACTAAAATAACCAAATTGTTGTTGTTCCATCAAATTTAGATCTATAATGAGAAAATTTATGAGACTGAGTCCAGTCATGAACAGTTAATAAAACAAAATACCAAGAACAATTGAGTAGAAACAAGACAAAGAATTTTGGCTATCTCAGAACTTTCATATTCTAAATGTTCTTCCTTTCTTATTTACACATACACACATACACACACACTCTCCACATAAAGTAGTTATGTAGAAATACTATATTATAATTTTAAAAATTATAGTATTTATATTTATTGTATATTTATTTGTAGTATAGTATTTATTGTAAAATGATAATCAGTATGTAAGAACAATGATATAAGTTATTAAAAATATATCCTATTTTTTAAATTCCTTTCCCATAGAATGGATATATGATGTTATTTGCCTCCCAATATATAACATAAATAATTCTGAATTATTTCTAGATACAGATTCATATATCACAGGAAGGGAAATAGTTTAGAAGCATCCATAGTAGCAATGACTAGAGAATATTTCCTTAGTTAAAATTTGCAGTATCTTTAATAAAGCACATGCAGAAGGCTGCTGATTCTGTAAGGACATAGTAAGTATCTTTGATTTCTGCCAGAGATGTGGCTGTCATGGAGAAGTTGCTTGGGATTTTGTAAACAAATAGGAGAAGACCAAGAGCTGAGAACTGAGCCATAGTTTCTTCTATATCAGTGTCTCTGCTGCACCTCTTTAGAGAGACTGTGCCCTCACTCAGAAGTGAGTCTTGAGTTGAGCTGGATATCGACGCAATAATTTCTCTGTAATCAAAGATGTTAGAATGATTGTATGGAAATATAAATAAAGCAGATATATGGGCCCACATCCTAAAGTCATATGGAAAAATTTAGATATGAAAATACATAGAGAATACAAATCTAGAGCCCCGGTTAAAAACAGAAAAAGAAATGGTCTGAAGAATGACCTTCATTATGATCATGGCTTCCTTATTCTTAGGTACTCCATCTGAATTTTCTGCACTATGGTTCAGTAGCATAACCCTATATGATGATAATAAATTATCTTTTCTTCTTAGGTAGACAAAGTGTTACTTCTAATTATAGGCATTATAACAAAGCCTAAAGGGAATAAACATACTGCAACTAATAAAAAATGTAGCCAAACAACATGAATAGATTTCCAATAAAATATACAATATAATTCTCCAAAAAATTAAGAGATACAAATATTTGAATGCAAAACATAGTAATTTGTCACATTAGGTTCAAAACAGAATCTATCAAATACTTCTAAACACAGGCTACTTTGAATTCACAATATAATATTTGAAAGGATTTTAAATTTATAGCAGACTATTTATTGAGCATATTCTGTAGAATAAATTCTTTACTAACTTTCCTTTTTTATTTTTAAGTAGCAGTGTGCATCTTTAAGCTATATATGTAATGGAAACTGCATAGTTTACAAAAAATTCGGCAACATGTTCCAGTTCAAGACTATGATAAATTTATCATTTTGTGAAAATTTTACAAATGTTCATAGCAAGCCACCTTGAATTAAGTTAAATGTGCACTGTATATCAAGCACTTCTAAGACACACAACTTTAATATGTAAGCAACAGTCAAACGTAGTACATTAAATTTTTTCTAAATGTGTTTTGTTACAAAAAATGGCACTAATATCAGTAAATCAAACTCTGAATATTGCATATATTAGCATGCTATTATGTGTGTAAATAAGCTCCTTTATTATGTCAGGGACGTGTCTGCACAAAATGGATCTGAATTAGCTTTGCATAACATTGACTACAGTTGTACTCTAATTTAGAAAATGTTGACTAATACTTCACAAAATTCTTCTCTCATAAAATTAGCACATTAATTTTCTAGAAATGATAAATATGTGTTTGAAATGTATCTGTATTATATTACAGTTAAACATTAGTTAATCTGCATGATTAAAATTCAAAGCAAGATGTAAACCCTTGAGAATAGCAGCTACTACCCATTGTATAACCTATTAAGATCATGCATCTTACTACTGACATTTGTACAAAAACATATAAGCCTCTCTGAGCTGATTCTCCAGAGATGCTTTCTAAATAACAAATGAAATGAATCATATGATCTAATGGTGCATAGTTGCATGGAAGATTTTATGTTATATTCTCTGAACAATAAGTACTCTGTGTTTTGGAGAGATTTGATCTGTAGAGAAACAGTGTCTGGTATAATTTTATTTGTGGTGTTTTATTTCTACAAATGGAGAGAAACAACTAGCAACTCTTATTGTGCTTCTCTGTATGGTGGAAAATGTAAGAATTAGAAAAAGAAAAATGTTTCACTTTGCTTCCTTCTGATGTACTGCTTGGCAGTAGGTGGCCCTCTGCAGATCATCCCTGACTGCCTGTAGGAACCGTCCTGCCAGCTCAGAAGACAGGCTCCTAGGGATTCTGTAATTGCAACTGGGTACAAGTTGGAGTACAAGTTGGAAATACAATCTCTTCTAAGTGAGATGCCCTAGGGAAAACTTTAGAAGACCGAGGTAGTCAGAACTATTTATTTGAAATATAACAAAAACCTGAGATGCTACTCTAAGTGATCATCTCTAACACATTTCCTTCTGGTATACCACATCATTTCATGTACACAGACTTAAGCACATACTTCTAATGGATGGGCTGTTGTGATCTTCACTTTATACCTGGTTTGCTTTATATAGACTGCTTCAAACATGGTAACTCTTGGTTTTTCCATAACCATTAGATGTTTTTGAATAATATGAACTTTTCTTTTTTTTAATTTTCTTTTTAAATTTTCTTTTATAATTTAATTTAATTTTACATATCAGCCATAGATTTCCTTGTCCTCCCCCTTCCCGCTCCCCCCTTCCCCCAGCCCACCCCCCCATTTCCATCTCCTCAAGGGCAAAGACTCCTCTGGGGATTGAGTTCAACCTAGTGGATTCAGTTCAGGTTGAACTTTTCTATTT
Source organism: Peromyscus californicus insignis (assembly GCF_007827085.1). Lineage (NCBI taxonomy): Eukaryota > Metazoa > Chordata > Mammalia > Rodentia > Cricetidae > Peromyscus > Peromyscus californicus. Next base: position 27,668,928 of record NW_026294436.1, on the reverse strand, counting down.
ATCTTCTCTTCACATGTTTTTCCCATGACACTTGATGATTTCCCATCACTCAGACTTGGAAGAATTAGTCATAACAGTAATTAAATAATAAAAGCATCCACTCCTAGGTAATAAATTAATAAAATTAATGACATCATGTTTTATTTTGGGGCTATACTTTCTGCTTAAGACTTTATATTATATTATCTCATTTCATTTAAATATCCTATTTTATTTTTTGTAAGTTGAAGCTAAGACAAGATTGATGGGCTAGTAAGATAAGATTCATTATCAGTACGTGAACTATGTAATGTCTGATTATAGGAATCATATTCTAATCACATGAAATAAATTATTCAAAGGACATAATATTTAATGTCTATCAATACACAGGCAGATTCACATATATCAACAAATACTTTTAGCTCCATTATATTAAATATGAATACTAAAGATTATTAAATTCCTAAGACATTGGCAAATTTTTGATAATATTTTGGTAAATATTGTAAATATCACAGTGAAGATATACTGATTGATTACAACATACTGGTCAGAGGTCTGAGGGGATTATCACATATGGTAATTAAGTATGGGAAACGAGTTCAGCTTCACTAGTCCCTAGGGAAATGTAGGTTTAAAACACAATGAGACATCACTAATAGATGCAGCAAAATGGTTAAAATAAATAAAAAATTTAAAATGCCACTCTTCAGTTGTCTCTAAAATGTCAAGTATTTTGACCCTCTGCAAACCATTTAGTACTTTCTTAAAAATAGACAAATGTAACACTGCCACACAATGTAACAATTGCATTTTTTGCATTTACTCTGGATATATATATATATATATATATATATATATATATATATATATTTCAACACAAACATGAACAGTAATTTTAATCACAATATTAAACAAATAAAAAGAATTCAATCATCTTTCATCATCTAAATTTTCAGCAGCAAACAGTGAGAATTCTGGATATAATTCAACAATATGGATTAATCTTCTGAGAACTGTGTTAAGCAAAGCAGCCTCAAATTTATACACCTATTATTTCCAATGTATTTCCAGTGACACAATTAAAGAAACTAAGAACATATTAATATTTAGTAGTCTTTCAAACTGAATGTAGGTAAAGGGGGAAACTGATTTTTCTCACATGGTAATGTGAGAGAAGTAATGATACATTTTTTGTGAATATTCAGATTGTATTATTGCCCTTTGGTTTTTGTTTTTTTTTTTGAGACAGGGTTTCTCTGTGTAGCTTTGCGCCTTTCCTGGGACTCACTTGGTAGTCCAGGCTGGCCTCGAACTCACAGAGATCCGCCTGGCTCTGCCTCCCGAGTGCTGGGATTAAAGGCGTGCGCCACCACCGCCCGGCGCCCTTTGGTTTTGCAAGCGAGAATAACTGACCGGCACTTAAGAGAAAGTACACAAGATGACAGTCAGGGTATTCAGCCATTCGATCACCAGAATATTCCAGCTCAGGCACCCTCTTGACCATTGCCAGTAGTCTATGGTAGAGTCATTTCTGTGGATTCCTGGGACACCCCCCACACCCCCGCAAGCACTCTGTTTCTTCCTATTTCCATGGTGTCTTCATTTATCATGATAATCTCTTTCCTTGCTCTCCCACTCTGTTCCCATTCCAGCTCCGCTCCCCCAAGTTCTCGTCTCCCCTCCCTTGCCCTCTATTACCTTCCCCCTCACCCCTAGTTTGCTCATGTAGATCTCATCCATTTCTCCATCACTGGGCAACCCATGCATCCTTCCTATGGTCCTCCTTACTAGCTAGCCTCCCTGGAGCTGTGGGTTGCAGTCTGGTTGTCCTTTGCTTTATATCTACTATCCACTTATGAGTGAGTACATACCATGTTTGTCCTTCTGACTCTGGGTTACCCATGGTACTAGACTGGGCCCTCTGAATAGGTGAGACAGTTGTTTGGCTTGAACTGTATAGAGGGCCCCCAGGGAGTGGGATCAGAACCTGTCCCGATTGCATGAGCTGGCTTTTTGGAACCTAGTGCCTATGGTGGGACACTTTGTGCAGCCTTGGTGCAGGAAGGAGGGGCTTGGACCTGCCTTAACTGAATGTACCAGGCTCTGCTGACTCCCCATGAGAGACCTTGCCTTGGAGGAGGTGGGAATGGGGGTTGGGTTAGGGGGGAAGTCTAGGAGGGAGGTCGGGGGGATCTGTTGTTGGTATGTAAAATGAATAGAAAACCTCTTAATAAACAAATTATTTAAAAAAAGAGAAAGAACACAAAATCTATTTATTACATATTTAATGTCTATACATCTGTAAGTATCTCAAAACAGAAATAAAATGAATCAAAATATATAAAAAAGTAAAATGAAGCAGATTAAGTGGTTAACATAGAGTTAATGAAGCATTGTGTCTAGAGATGAGAAACCCATGCATTATCTCTATACCTAATGATACATTGTAGACATGACATCTGGGAAAGCAATATTGCTTTTGTTTATGTATTCAGGAAGTTGGGGGTCAATGATAATTTTCACTACCTCCCATTCCTGAAGAGTTTCTATAAATTCAGAAACGGAGTAGCCATGTGTTTGAAAAGAATAAGAAAGAAAATATGAGTAATTGTAATGGTTACTTTTAACTGTTTTAACTGTTGGCCTATGAAATGCCTATTAGATTTCTTCAATGGAATCCACTGAGGTGAGATGACCCACCCTCAACATGATTGGTACTATCTCATGGGCTGAGCATTCAGCTGTGTAAGAGTGCCGAAAGTGAACTGATAACCAGCACCCCAGTATTCATTTCACTCTGCTCTTGGTGGTGGATGTGACCAGCTGCTTCACTTCCTGCTGTTATGACTTCCCTATAATGATGATCTAGAACTTGGAATTGTGAGCCAAATAATCCCTTTCTTGCCTCAGTGACATTTGTTGCAGCAACAGGAAAGTAAACTAAGACAGCAATATAAAAGGCTACCTTGTTTTCCAAATTCACATGTATCCATTTTAGTAAAGTAAAACAAAATATATAGCTGGCCAGGCTATAATATATTAAGAATGAAATTATACATGCCACTTTTTTCTGTGGTTTAACACGTGTCTTATGAGGCAAATGTTATGCAGATAAAATAAAAGTACCACTAATGAGAAATAAAATAACTTGATATGAATTTCTTGCAAACTGGATAGTGGAAGATAAATACTCATTATTTTAACTGGTACTTGGTAATTTGGAAATCAGAAATCCAATAAGTTGAAAACTTATACAGATCATAGTCATGGGAGATGCCACTGAACCTTGTTGTGAACCCAGGTTTCTTTCTTCCTTAGCATTTCTTTCCAGCTCATTAGCATTCCTTTGTGTCAGATACCTAGAAGGACCCTTTACTTGGGCCTCTAGTGGCCACACTAGGCAGGGACTCAAATTCTCCATTCTCACCCTCACTTGTACCTACCAGTTTATAGGCCCCCCACTCCCACATCAATTCCATTCATTAGAGACTCATTTATTTTTCAGATGCAGGGTCCCCCTAGTTCTTTCATCTGTTTCTCCTGATTATTCCTTGTCTTACTGCACCTTACTATAGGCTCCTGTGTTCCAATAACTCCAACAACTCCAATACCTCCAACAACTCAGTATGGGCAGGATCTCCATAGCTCTTTTCTGAAGAGCATCTCAACCCTTTCTCTGAATCCAACTCTATTCTTCTCTGCCACCTGATGACCTGCAGAAACACTTTCTACAAAGCTTCACATAGGCACCATACTTTCCTAAGATTCAGAGATGGCAATAGAAACAAAGAAACGGAATACCCACTTGACAAAGACAAGATCAGATATCAGCACCCAGAATCACCTCAATGATCATAACCCCAGATGACTGGACTCCAGCATAAAAATACACAAACATTAACAGGCAAATCAATATGTCCTCACCAGAATCCAGTAACTACTACAGAAGGCCTTGAGAAATCCAATATAGCTGAAGCTCATGACAAAGACTTCAAAATAGTTGTTTAGAATATGTCTAAAGACCTGAAAGAGGATATGGATAAATCCCTCGATGAAATATGTGAAAATACAGAGTGAAATAAAATAATGAAAAAACATTCATGACATAAAATTAGAAATAGAATCACTAAGGAAAACACAAAAAGTAAAATTAGAATATCAATTAGACTGGGCCAGAGAATAAATTTCCCTCAGCATATAATAATCAGAACACTAAGCATATGAAGAGAGAAATAATATTAAAAATTGCAAAGGACATGTGAGGGCAGACCCTTAGGAGTAACATAGAGTGTAAAAGCAATAAGGGACTGGAAAAAAAGAGGAGATCCTAAAAGCAAGAAGAGCCTGAATAGGTATTCTGCAAACTCACATATGCCAGCCTAGACTACTATACCCAACAAAGCTATCCATCACTATAGATGGAGAAAAACAAAAATTCCTTGATATAACCAAATTTAAACACTGCCTATCTGCAAGTATCTATAACTACAACTCTGCAGAAGGTGGTAGAAGGGAAACTTCAGTCTGAAGAGATGAACAAAATCCAAGAAAACACAAGGAATACATAATCCCAGACCAGTAAATCAAAGGGGGGAGAAAAAAATCACACCGTAACAATAAATTACAGACACATAAAACATTGTCCATTGCTAACTCTTAATATTACTGGTCTCAATTCTCCAATAAAATGACACAGACTAACAGACTGGAATAGAAAACAGGATCCATCTTTCTGTTGCACCCAAGAAATGCAGTGTACCATGGAAGATAGATATTACCTAAAATTTACAACATGGGAAAAGATATTTGAAGCAAAGAAGACCAAGAAGCAAGTAGCTATACACATTTCAATATGTGACAAAATACAGTCCAAACTAAAATTATACCAGAAGAGATAGGGAAGGGCACTACATATTCATCAAAGAAAAACCACCAAGAGGATATTGTAGTCCCAAACATTTATTCACCAAACACAAGGGCACCCACATTTATAAAAGAAAGAGCTAAAATCATATATTGACCCTTACTCAATAATAGTGGGTGATTTTAATATCTCTCTCCCCAACAGATATATCCAGACAGAAACAAAAGAAAAATTCTGGAGTTAAATAAGGTCATAAAGTCTATATGCATGTGTTTATTTTTCTTTCTTGTTTTTTTTAATTTTTTTAAATTAGAGAGAGAGAGAGAGAGAGAGAGAGAGAGAGAAAGAGAGAGAGAGAGAATGATGAGTGGGTTAATGGCAAAAAGATGAGAAGAGATGGGGAAGGAGAAATCATGATCAAAATATATTGCATAAAAATTCATTTTCAGTTAAAAAAATCTAGCTAGATCTTACCCACCTTACAACATCTGTCTACTAATATTTTTCAAGCCCCATCACTACTCATTTTTTTATCATATCTGCATCTTAATTATAGTGTGTATTACTTCTTCATTTGGCATAGAGGATCAAGCTGAGTTTAATTTCATGACACCTAGACTACACTACAAATATCTATTAAATTATATAAAATAAGCACTGTACATTTTCAGACTACAACATAAAAACAAATTCTATTACTTAAATATTATGTAGCTCAAACTTGATCTCCAATGTAACCATACAAAGTGAACAAGATATGTTCATGCTACTAATATACAGAAGCCAGTAAATAGAAACATTAGACTCAGAATCCATTATTTTCTAACCCATTCATGTTCAATAATCTAGACACATACCTACTTTGATAGCAAAACAATCACTCTCAGAGATTCTTCTGATCAGGTAGCTTAAGGAAAATAATACCTATAATGAAAACCTACAGTTAATTCTACCAAGGAATTGAGCCACAGAGTAAATTGCATATACCCTACAATTCCATTCCTATAGAATTCTAGAATAGTCACAACTGGGACCAGATTATCCTCACAGAGATCATTTGTTCATGTCTGGAAACATGCTTGATTCTTAAAAGTGAACTAAGAACTTCTTGCAGCTAGTGAGTGGAGACCAGGGATGGTGATAAATTCCTACAACCAACAAGGCAGCCTTTTACAACAAGAAATTATCTAGTCCAAAAACTCAACAGTTTTAAAGGTAGGAATCTGTGCTCTAGAACATGCAAATTAATGTCTGCTGACCCAAGGCTGTCAGTGGTTGCTTAGGTATAGAAGACCAGGGAAGAAAAAGAAGGAAGAATTCAAAGATCACAAGACAAAGTTCAGTTTAATTTAGTCATCAGAGCTCTGGTCAACTCAAATTTACCACAGACTCTGGCAAAATGTTAGTATAAGTGTGGTGCCAAAAATGCAGTCCCTAGGGTGCTTATTATTCATCTCACAGCTATATGACTCTATTTGCAACTCAGAAAATAACTCTGGATTTAATACCTTTCACTGCCAATTGCATTTTTATCCATTTGTCCAACACACACACACACACACACACACACACACACACACACACACACACACACACACCAAAAAAAATGACAACTTGACACTAGAAAAAGAATTTGTTTTATATCCCCTTTGTGACTTATGTGCTATACCTTCATTACATTCTTCTTCATAACTTAATATTACCCCTTTTTGTCATCTTTCTAAATGTTAAACTGTACTGGCTTCAGAATGTCCAGTAGAGTGTAGATTATAGATTATACAATATAGTATATATTATAACTGTATAGAAGCTTGCTGAGATTTATAGCATTTAAAGTTGGACTAGTATTTGTTTAAGTAGTTGCCAACTATTATCTGGAGGTGTGATATGTTTACTTATGAGCTCATTACAATGAAGTAATTCTATTAAAATAAAAACTATATATTCTATTATACTTATTATGAAGACTCAAACAGCTGGGGTCTCTTTAGACACTAGCCCAACAAAGCCACTATCAGTCAACAGAGGGAAAATCATGAGGAAGCAGCTCAATTCAAAGAAATCCATAGCCATGATGATTCAAACTTCAGGACTTTGACCCTGAACAGTTTATTTTTAGGCATATGTAAGCAGAGCACAATTTAGTGAAAAAAGTTTCCTGTTGATAATTAAGTCAATTCTGTGTGGACACAAACTTTAAAACATGACTACATTGAACTCTTTGGAAAGTCATGTAACATCTTCCATAAAGATATGTTCCATAGATTAACTGAGACAAATCTTGGGGTTTTGGCCAGGGAACTTCCAGAAGCTCTTGAAACAGTATAGGCTTTTAAAAATTGATGTTGGTTGCCTACCAGAACTATTTGGTAAGGCTTTATTGTTAAAGATACCTCACACTTTGGATAAATGACACGAAGACGGCAAGCTGGAATGGAGCTGGAAACTTGCTCCATACTGATTAGAATATGTGGTGCTGGAAGGTGATAACATGTGGGCTTCTAAGGAAGAAAAGTCATCAGTTATCTTAACTCTGAACACTGTATTCTACAACACTGGACAACCAAGGAAGACATGCTCACTTCTGCAATAGTGGCATCATTTTTTGGGAGGTAACAAACCATTTTCTGATTGAAACTGGATCCCCATAAGAGGAAATGCAGGCCTTATATTGTAAATCTAGTCAAAACCCAGTAGCTGAATAAGACACAATTTCTACAAGCTCTACTATTATTTGTGTTATGTGTTTTTGTGTTGGTTGGTTGGTTGGGGTTTTTTTTTATAAGTGAAGTTGGAATCAAACTGCCTTCTAAATATTTATGTTTATGCACACTGAATAATGTTACTGTCAATCTTGTCTGAACAAGCAGACTTTTTTTTTTATCTGAGACAGGGTTTCTCTGTGTAGCTTTGGTGCCTGTCTTGGATCTCGCTCTGTAGACCACGCTGGGCTCACACTCACAGAGATCTGCCTGGCTCTGCTTTTTAAGTGCTGGGATTAAAGGCCTGCACCACTGCCACCCAGCTCCAAGTAGGTGATTTTTGCAGTGGGCAGTGGTTAAAATGGAAACTCATAAATGATCAAAGTTCAGATTGTGCTCATCTCTAAACAAAAGAATATAAAATTATAGGAAAGGTAGTGGAAAGACTGTAAGAGCTATGAGACAGGGAGGATTACTGTAAACCACTCTTTTGGATATGGTACATCTGTCTCAATCATTTACAGTCAGACACTGTGACCAGCTGAACAGCCCTTCACACACAAGAAAGAGAAGACTAGTTATAAGGAAGTGGTCCACCAGTAGTGGGAGGTAATACCTGACGTGGAAATCGCTCTATATGCTGTGAATATATTGCTCTGATTGGTTAATAAATAAAGTGCTGATTGGCCAGTAGCCAGGCAGGAAGTATAGGTGGGACAAAGAAAGAGGAGAAGTCTGGGAACAGGAAGGCTGAGTCAGGAGTCATCAGCCAGACACAGAGGCAGCAAGATGTGAAGGCAGAACTGGGAAAAGGTATCAAGCCATGTGCCTAAACATAAACAAGAATTATGGGTTAATTTAAGTGTAAGGTCTAGGTAGCAAGAAGCCTGAACTATTAGGCCAAACAGTTTCAATTAATATAAGCATCTGTGTGTTTATTTGGCTCTGAGTGACTGGGGGCCCCGGCAGGACTGGAGAAAACTCCAGCTACAAATACCAAAGAATAATAAGTGAATATAATCATAATAAATTATATATATATATACATATATAGTGTGTGTGTGTGTGTGTGTGTGTGTGTGTGTGTGTGTGTACATGCACAATGGCTAAACACATTTAAAAATAATTTCAAACAGTAAATTATTTTATAGATTAGAATATGGTAACATTGAGATGTTAATATTCTTAATATTGAAATACAAATTTGTTGATTTGCAATTAAATTGATTGTTGGTGGAATTTCCTGTCCTGTCTCCTAGCTCTTGAATAACTGACATGGAGACTTAATATTAGTTATAAATGCTCAGCCCATAGCTCAGATTTGTTACTAGCTAACTCTTACATTTAAATTAACCCATATTTCTTATCTATGCTTTGCCACGTGACTTGGTACCTTTTCTCTGTACAGCATGCCCTTCTTGCTCTCTCTGTGTCTGCTGGCGACTCCTGACTCTGGTCTTCTTCCTCCCAGCATCCTCCTAGTCTGGATTTCCTGCCTAGCCTTATTCTGCTTAGCTATTGGCCAGTCAGCTCCTTTATTAAACCAATCACAGATATATATATTAACACAAGGTTAAGGAATATTCCACAGCAATGAATATTATGGGATAGCATTTCATAAAGTCATTGTAAAATTTATACAAAAAATCCAAAGACTAAAAAAAAACAAAAATGAGAATTTAAAATATTTTGGAGAGTAAATTGCCTTATATAGGAAAATATAATGAAAATCACAATAATCAGCAATCTCTTTGCCTGTGCAAAAATAAAAAAGTTAATAACACTGAATATAGAGCGGAAAACTGGTTGCAAACTGATTTATAAACTTGCATAGAACTTTGGAAATGATGGACAGATTATCTCAGTATTTTTGCTTATATTTAGCATACAAAGAATATGAAAACACTCATCATACACATTAATTTTAAAACATAAGTTTGTATATACTTTAATAGAATATTTCTTAAGTGGAAAATATGAAAGTTGTAAATGTAATCTATAACTATACATATAAAATATGAACATAGTCTATAGATCAAAGACATGTGTAAATTAACCACAAACTCAGAGAATCTACTTGGAGCTTTAAAAAAAAAGAAAACAAAATGTAAATTTTTTTCATACATAAAATAATTTATTGTGGACTGAGGACATAGAATGCTTGTAATGCAGGCATGAGGACCTGGATTTGGATTCTCAACATCCACATTAAAAAGGTTGGCATGACCACATGAGTCTGTAATTTCCCTCCTGTTTAGAAGAGAGAGCTGAAGATAGATTGGGGCTCTTTGGCAAGGCCACTTCAGTGAAATCAAAGAGCTCTCTAGATCCAGTAGGAATAAGTCAGAATGTGATAGATCACAAATGATTCTTGTCCACTTGTGGCCTCTACATGTGTAAGCATAGATAAGTGCAATAACACATTTGCATGAAGATATATGTACACACACAATATGAATTTGTGAGACAATTATAAATAATGTAGTAGAAAACAAGCATTTGTTTAAGAGAAAATACATAGGGAAAAAAAGAAAAATAATCATTAATTCGGGAAAACAACTGTTACGGAAATGCAGAGAAACAGAAACATTATTTTCTCCCCCAAATATTCCATTTTGGCAATGAAGTGGAAGAATGAGAGATATAGTCTGGAATTATTTATTTATAACCACATTACTATTCATGAAATCAATCTTTTCTTCAACACTGTACAACCCAATATACTACTGACTAATGGTTTCTATTTGATCACGTTCTAACCGTGACATTACTCTGATTTGAATAGCTTCTTGCGTAGAGGGTTAAAATACAAAATCAAATACCTACTAAGCACCCAAATTATCTCAAACATATTTAAAATACACATCTCAAAAATAATTCAGCAGTAACTTTTATTATAGCAAATGTTAGGGGAAAAACCTTCTAAAGTAATAAATTTTTAAATTTTGCAATTTAATAACTCAATGTTAAACAAAAGATTTTTGCCCCAGAAAAAAAAATACACAGGTTATGCTTTTTGAGTAAACTGTTGAAATGTAGAAAACAGAACACTATGGTTTTAGGGTGAATAAACACAAGTGGTGCATCCAATGAAAAAGTAAATATTCAAATTCAGCTTAGTAATACTTTGGGAAATGAGAAGCACGCAAATGAGTACCATTACAATTAATACTGCTTCTATTTCAATGCCTAAGTAATATATTCAAAGAAGTGCAATATATAATTATTACTTAAACTGAAACAAATACTATCTTCAATTTTTATATAGAGATAGAGTGTGGACAATGGAATATATATGAAGAATATTGAGAGTGGACAACAGATTAGACAAGATAAGATGCTATTGCAACAGTGTTGCCAATAAAGACTGGGTGTCACATTAAAGTGAAAACTACAAAAAGTTTTAGACAGATGTCTATTATAATATATTCTGTAGAAAAAGAAATTTACACTTAAATTGCAAATCTGTATCTAACTTCACACAACTGCTTTAAAATAATGGAAGTTTGATACTTGAAACTCAGTTTAGAGTCACAATATCAAGGAAACTATAAACTTAAACAGATACATTTATCAATCTAGCACAAGAAATTGTTCTGTCAATGACGTGATACTTTTCTCCCTTCAAAGGCAGCAAACTTTGAGGAATGATTCAAATCAATTAACATGCAAAGTTTTTGCAGTGTCAATGGTAATTGCTTTCCTGAAATTCAATGTTAAATCTGTGTAAACACTTGGATTTGTAGTTCAAAAGAATTTAAGATTTGAAGCTAAAAAATTAAAACGATGTTTCTCCTGAATGGGATATAGGTTGGTAAACAAATGTAGAGGACAAGTGATAGGTAGATAGATAGATAGATATATAGATAGATAGATAGATAGATAGATAGATAGATAGATAGATAATAGGTTGTAAACAGTGTCTTAGTTAGGGTTTCTATTGCAGTAACGAAACATCATGACCAAAGCAACGTGAGGATGAAAGAGTTTATTTGGCTTATGCTTCTACATCACAGTTCATCATCAAAGGAAGTCAGAACAGGACTTCAAGCAGGACAGGGACCTGGAGGCAGGAGCTAATGCAGAAGCCATGAAGGGGCACTGCTTACTGGCTTGCTCAGCTTGCTTTCTTACATAAACCAGGACCACCAGCCCAAAGATAGCACCACCCACAATGGGAAGGGCCTGTCCCCATCAATTGCTAATTAAGAAAATGCACTATAGATATGTCTGCAGCCTGATCTTCTGGAGGCATTTTTGCTACTGAGGTTCCTTACTCTCAGATGACTTTACTTTATGTCAGTTGACATAAACCTATCCAGCATAGATAATAGATAGATAGATAGATATCCAGCACAGATAATAGATAGGTAGATAGATAGATAGATAGATAGATAGATACATAGATACATAGATGGATACATAGATAGATACATAGATAGATACATAGATAGATACATAGATACAAAGATACATAGATATATAGAATTTATTTCCTGGTATATATCATGATATCCTCAATATGTATCTCTTGCCAACTCAATACCAATACTGATGCCACATTTTAAGCACAGAAACTGCCTAAATTCCCCACCAATGACTTAGGATTTATTATAATACCATGTAAAACCATGGTCATAGTTGTCAATTTACAATTGTTGAATAAAAAATGGCAACCAGAGATACAATAAAGTGAAATGACAAAGCATGAGAACAACTTTGGAAATGCTGAGCATTAGGTGTATATTTCTCTAGCAAATTTATCTGGGGGGTTACCATTGAAATAGCATTGCAAAAGATAGTTAAGTTTTACAAAATAACGGTTTGCTTGCCTCTCTGGGTCTCATTTGTACTGGACATTGCCTGATATGCATGGATTGATGGCTGCGGTGTATAGAAGGATGAAGCCTAAGATTGCCTGAGCTAAATCACAGCTGCCCACTGCATGTTATCCCGGGAGCCTTTGGTGTCATGAATAATGACAAGGTGAGAAATATTTCTGGAGTCTCCTTGAATTTCCTTCATCTGGAACACAATAACATTGATTTCTAGGAAATTATGTTCTGGTAACTAATCACTGCTTGGAAATTATATCTATTACACTCAACAGTGTTCAAAACTAAACAAATTGCTATGATTTTTATCTTCATTCCTTTGATATGAAATTTACAAAGTACAGACTTGCTTTTTATGGAAACTATGGTGGGAGAAGAAAGTTGGTGCTGTGGAGAGCAGCATGGCAGATGGCTGCAATCTTCCTTAGGTTTCTTAGGACATGAGTCCAGGATAGACAATTGCTGAACTATTAATCAACTGATATAATCTTATCAGTTTCAGATTTTTTAATCTGGTTCATTGGTTCATTCACAGCCAAATATAACCTTATTACCTATGACTAATGTGAATTCCATATCACAGTTGCACTATATAAAATTATACAATGAGTTGTTTGGGGAACCCCAGAGGACCCCTCTCAGGCAACAACCAATTTAATGAAACCTAGTCTGGACACTGGGAGCCTTGCCTGGCTAAAAGAGATAGCCAGGTCAGACTCCATATGCCCCATGACTAGGAGTCCTCACTAGGATCAACCTCATAGATTCCAGGAAGTTTCCACTGCACTAGATTTGCACAGTGTCCCACATTTCCAGTCATCTCTTCCCATACTCCTCATTCCATACCATCTCCACCTGAAACTGATCCCTCCTGCTCCCATCCCCACCCACTCCCAGTTCAACAGCAAAATTACTTCTATTTCCACTTCCCAGAGAAATCCATGTGTCCCCCCTAGAGGCCTCTTGTTTTTCACCCAACCTCTCTGAGTTTATGGATTGTAGCTTGATTATCAATTATTAAAGGGGTAATATCCACTTACAAGTGAATTCATACCATATTTGTCTTTCTGGGTCTGGGTTATCTCACTCAGGATGATTTTTTTCCCTAGTTCCATCCATATGCCTGAAGATTTCATCATGCCATTTCCTAACAGCTGAGTGATATTCAGTTATGTAAATTACCACATTTTCTTTATCCATTCTTCTGTTGAGGGACATCTAGGTTGTTTCCAGTTTCTGGCTATTATTAAAAAAGGTGCAATGAACATAGTTGAGCAAGTGACCTTATGGCAGGATAGAGTGTCTTCTGGGTGTATGTCCAAGAGTGGTATATCTAGGTCTTGAGGGAGATTGATTCCCAGCTTCCTGAGGAACCACATTGATTTCCATAGTGGCTTTACAAGTTTGCACTCCCACAAGCAATGGAGGAATGTTCCCCTTGCTCTACATCCTTGCCAGTATGAGCTGTCACTTGTGTTGTTGATCTTAGCCATTCTGAGAGGTGTACAATGGAATCTGAGAAATGCACATGTAAGCTCCTAGAGGCTGAAATGAGAAGTTTGGGACCAGCAGAGATCTGCACCAGGCTATCTGTGAGTATGTTGTGGCTGTTAGCTTATAGGTTTGTGGGACTTGTAACTGTGAGAGTGGCTGTGTCTCTAACTCTCATGCCTGCTCTTGGGACTCCTTCCTCCTATTGGGTTGCCCTGTCCAGCCTCGGTGTGAGGGCATTTTCTTTGTCTTATTGTATTTTGTTTTGTTGTTGCCTCTCTCAGAGTTATGATTTTCTGTGAATGGTAAGGGAAGGGACATAGATTTGGAGGAAGGGGGACCTGGAGAAGATCTGGGAGGAGGGAAAACTCTGGTTGGAATGTTTTGTATGTGAGAGGAATCTAGTATCAAAAAAAAAAAAAAAAAAAAAAAAAAAAACAGAGCAAGAAAAATAACAGGCCTCAGAAGAAACCAAAAATCACTAACACTATAATCCTATTTACACTCTCTAAAACTATAAGAAATAAATGTTCTTCAATCCAAAAAAAAAATAAAATGAAATTATACACTGAAATAATATTCTGCATTAACGTAGTAATTTCACGTAAGGTAACAAGTTTGTATTCAAATAAGATAAACTGCAAAAAAGCACAGTCATTGTTTACATTATCAAAAAATTTAATTTTTTAAATTAAAATGGTGGTTCATTGAAATTCTTAATGTGTTTATCGATATTTTTACTTCTTTTTGCAACTGCCTGTTCAATTTGTTTGTCCATTCACTGATTTAGATTTCTTGTTGTGCTTTATTACGTTTTTCAGTGTTCAATTTTTTGTTGTTATTGTTTCTAGATTCTAGGTATAAATCTATTATCAGAGAAAAGTTGGCAAGGATCCCCCCCCCCCACTGCGTTTTCACTCTGATAACTCTTTCCCTGACTGTGCTGAAACATCGCACTTTCATATCATGTCTCTTCTCACTTCCTACTATTATTTCCTGAGTTAGTATTCCCCTTTAGAAAGCTCTTACATGTTCCCATTCATGGAGGGGTTGTCCTTGCTTTCTTCTAGTAGTTTCAAGTTTCCAGTGCTACATTAAGGTCTTCAATTGATTTTGAATCAGTTTTGTAACAGGTGGGAGCAACTCCAGTTTCAGTTTTCCCATCTGGATAAGAAGTCTTTCTAGCACAAGATGTTTACAAGGCTTTTTTTTCCTCCCATGTACATTTTGGTAGTCCTCTTTTCCTTTATTATAAAAAAAATAGACTTTTTTCTCACATAATATATCCTGATAAGATTTCCCCCTCCCTGTACTTCTCCCCATTCTTTCCCAATGCTCCTTCCACCTGGATCCACCCCTTCTGCCTCTCATTAGAAAACAAACAGGCAACAAAGGGATAACAATAAAATAAAATAAAATAAAACAAACCAAATACTAGCACATCAGAATAGGATAAAACAAACAAACAGAAAAGAGCCCAGAAAAAGACACAAGAAAGAGATATAGACACAGATCCCCACTTGTTTGCACACTCAGGAATCCCCCAAAAAAACACTAACTAAAAGCCATAATATGTACGCAAAGAGCATGTAAAGCAAAAAAGAGAAATTATATATGTGTGTGTGTGTGTGTGTGTGTGTGTATAATGGAATAAAAATATAGACGATAAGATAATTTTAAAAAAAATATATAAAAAATAAAAGTCCCCAACATGACACCATGAAACAAGAAACTTCCTTTTTTGTTTTTTTTTTTGTTTTTTTCAGAGTTGAACACCGAACCCAGGGCCTTGCACTTGCTAGGCAAGCACTCTACCACTGAGCTAAATCCCCAACCGCGAAACAAGAAACTTTCAAAGATGCCCTTCAGTTTATGTTTGCCATTTACTGCTGGGCAGGCAGCCCTACCCTTAAGAACAGTTTCTTATCCATTGATATTCCTTCACTATCTGCATGGTGTCTGGCTGAAGGTCTCTGTATTTGCTCCCATCTGCTCCAGCAGGAAACTTCTCTGATGATGACTGATAAAAAGGTACTGGTCTATGAATATAGCAGAACGTCATTTGGAGTCATTTTTATTGCTATGTTCTTTTAGTCAAACAGTAGAATTTGGGATAGGTTATCTTGTCTCAGGGTTTTGGTCACCCAAACAGAATGGATTCATTTGATTCCTCTACATGCAGCTATCTAATTTTACAAGTACCATTTGTTGAAGATGCTGCTTTTCTTTTCCAGCATATAATTCTAGTTTTTTTAAAAAGAGAAAATAAAAATCAGGTGGACATAGGCGTGCAAACTTATGTCTGGAGTTTTCAATTTGATTCTATTGAGCAAAGTTTCAGTTTTTATGCCGATACTGTGCTGTTTTTCTTATTATTATACCTTTGAAGTACAATTTGAGACCTGTTATGCTGATATCTTCAGCAGCTCTTTGATTATTCAGGACTGTTTTAATTATCCTGTTTTGTTTGTTTACTTGTTTGGTGTGTGTGTGTGTGTGTGTGTGTGTGTGTGTGTGTGTGTGTGTGTGTTTCAATATGAAGCAGAAAATTATCCTTTCAAGATCCTTAAAGAATTGTGTTGGAATTATGATGGTGATTTCACTGAGTCTGTAGATTAATTTTGTGACAATGGCCATTTTTGCTATACTAATCCTACCAATTCATGAGCATGAAAGATCTTTTTATCTTTGGATATCTTGTTTATTTCCTTGGTGTCTTAAAGTTTTTATTATGCATACCTTTGACTTGCTTGGTTAGAATTTTCCTAAAATATTTTATATTATAGCCATACCTGCATGTGTTTCTTTTTGGAGACCTCTCCTCCATCCCACTGCTTATTGACAGTGTCATGCTATTTGGGTTATTATGCTCCTTAGTATAATTTAAGAGTAGGAATAATGATATCTACAGCATTGTTGCTTTTTCTTAGGTGTGGTTTTGCTATTAAGTCTTTTTTATTAATATTAATATTTCTACTGTTTCTATAAAGTCATTTGAATTTTGTTTGTGATTGTATTGCATCTGTAGGTTACCATTTTACATTATTAATTCTGGAAATTTCATGAGAAGGGGAATTCTTTCTCTATGTGTCTTTTAAATTTTTTCCATAAATGTCATAAAGCTTTCATTACAGAGTTTTTTTCACTTCTTAGTTAGAATTATTTTCAGGGGAGTGGGTATTCTCTGTTTTGTTTTCTTTTGTTTCTCTTTTTAATAAAATTGATTTTCTGTTTTCTTTCTTAGCATGTTGGGTACCCTTAGATATTGGGAGGAAAGCAAATTAAAATTATGTTGTGATTCTATATCACTCCAATCAGAATGGCTATCATCAACGAATCAAGTAACATATCTGACAAGGATATATACAGTGTTGGTGGGAATGTAAATTAATTCTTTTATTATGGGATTAGTCATGGACGTTCCTCAAAATATTACAATAATTATTACTATTGGTTTGGCTGAACCACTCCTGGGTGTCTACCCAAAGGTTACCAAGCACAGCCTTCTGAAACACCCACACTTCTCTTTTTTGTTGTATTTTTCATAGCAACTGAATCATGAAATCAGCCTACTGTGCATCAGTAGATGAATGAGTGAAGAAAGTATGATTATGTGTGTATGTGATGGGGGCAGGGCAGAGAAAAAAAGTAAAACCAGAGACTTTTTAAATAAACTGGGCCAGGCCCAGAAATAAAATCATCATCCAAGTTTTCTCTTATATTAAGAATCTAGGGTTAAAATTGAAAAAAGGCTTCCTGTTCCTGCAGGAAGATCAGTATGGAAGGGGGGCTAATAAAAGATGAAGGAACAATATCAAAATACATGGCATACATGTCTGAAGATATTGTGCTAAAATCGTCTTTCTGTGCAGAGTTCTATGCTTTAAAAAAAAGAAGCAAAAATAAAAGAAAAAGAAAAGAAGAAACCTCATCAGTCAGCATGACCTTGGATAGTAAAGCCATTTACTTCCCTAAGAAAAAGAATAACATGCTTCCAAATAAAGATTTAAAAATACCATGTAAAGGACAGACAATTCCTGTCCTTTAATTTTGTTTTGTTATTTTAAATTAGTATATTTTATAGATAGTAATAGTTATTGAGGGCTTATAAATCCACCACTAGTATAACGATTTCCCAGATAATCTTAGGCATCTTCATAAGAATCCTATAACAAACTGGAAACTAGAATTACCACAAAGAAAGATTACATTACAAGTACTTTGTACATCAGACATCTAAAAAATGTCCTGTCAATCCTTGCTAGTAAGCATAAAATTTACTTCCTGCTCTAAGTATGGCTCTGGCTACTTGTTTATAAATAGGTAATAAGCAAAGAATTAAGAACCCAATTATTCTGTGTAAAGTGTATCTACAGAGACCGTATGTATAATCTGTGATATACTATCATTCACCAGTTCACGCCAGCTGTCAAAACCAAACCAGTTTGACATGGAGTATGATGGTTCCGAGACCTTAAGATGATAGACTCCTCAAAGTGGGCCTTGCACTCAGAAAAAGAACAACATAAACTTTCTGAAAATGCAGTAGTGGTTCACAAAGAATCTTGGCAAAGGCATTTTCTCTGATGAAGAAGAAGTGGACAATGCCAAATTGGCTTTACAAGGCAATATATCAATTGCTAAAGAAAGGGATGTTCACTTATTTCTGCTCAATAGAATTTGATGAATGTTAATGACTATGCACTCTCCATTTCCCATTTTCCAAATGAGAATTTCCACCCCAATTAGGTGTTTCCAGATGCTGTTATTCTTTGTCTATTCTTTTGGAGAAAAAATATTTATTTGGTATTATACATCACAGGGACAGAGAACTATGCCTCATAAGAAGGTTGAATGCATTCAGAAATTGTGAGCGTTGAGCTGAAAACATTACCAGATGACACTTTGAAAGTAGACCTTGGGTAAATAATAAGCTCATTTTGTGCATTTCAAAGGAGAGTGCCTGGATTTCTGGCATTTGCTGGGGTGTGGAATATATTAACTGTTTCCCACAACTAGTATTCTCTTCTACTGCAGTTACCCCTAATATGAGTATATTTCTTACTTTGTTATCAGGTCAATGTTGTCACAAGTATTAGCATACACAGGTAGAGTTATGTGAGGAACTTATCACATGAAATAGAAGAATTACATTTTTGTCTTTTTTCTTGATGGTGGAATATGGGAATGATGCCAGGGAAGCCTGACATTGTAACTCTCATCAATCAGTATTATAGAGCAGAAACTTCCAGAAGCTCTGATCCCCTTGAGAAATCAGGAAAACCGGCCACAAGGAAGTAATCACAGAGGTTTAATATGAGGAGATTTTTAAAGGTACTTTTCTAAAAATTATGACTTTCTGAAAACAATGACAGCAATATTAATAAACATGATAGTGATTCCATTAGGCCCTGAAGAATTTCTATAAGGAAGACCAGCTAGAGTCAGCTACTTAAACATTGACATATGTCCATATTTATAAACTTCAGTTTCAGTTTGCCTAGAGAACTCATTCAGAATATATAAATGAGGTGTGACAGAACCCCCGTGTTTATTATTGATAAGCATGTTTGAAAGACTTGTATTTTATTATGTTTTGCTCAACTATCAAAATCAATCAGCCACCATGAAAACTGGAATAAGAGTGTTGGATGGAGAACAACTTGTATCTGCATATTTTTATTTAATAAAATCCACAGGAGACTGCCTATCAATTTCTCTTGGGAATCCCAAAAATAGAATAGAAATACACAAAGCAATGTGGTTACATTTTCATTAAAAATAATAATCCATTTTTTCCTGAAAACCTAGAACAGTCCTACCTGATTCTGTCTGCTGTACTACTCATTCTTTTCTGCCTAATACATTTTTTCTCCCTTTTGTTATAATCTTGGATTCTTACTCTAGTTTCTGGGTGATAATTATGTGTGTACCTATTAATAGTCAAAAATTGACTGTCGATAACAGCTATCAGAGTTAAAAACATTAAATACAGCATACTCCAAAACTTCATAAAAATCTTAAATATTTCTCAACTTTTGATTTAAATAGTGAGATTTTTAAAAAGCAGTTTAATGAGCAGTTTTGAGATCTAATATGCCATAAAATTCACTCTTAGTCTTCCAGGACATTATTTCTTCTAATTCTCCAATGGGATTATTTTTAAAAAATGAAGTGAGGGTTTTTACCACTCAAAAATTAACAATAGTTATGTGAAGACTGTGATTAGTAAAAATGTAGCATAAACTTATGCATATGCTAATTCATGTGCATGTTTTACAAAATCTTTCCCAGATCTTAGCATTTGAATGGATATGTTTTGAGATTTATGTGATTTTCTTTGGGATATCAATGCTAAGGTTATTATGTGTAAGTGGAAATTCTGAAATCCTAATTTTGTATTCACATTAATTTAACATTAAAATTAAAACCAGGGCCAGTTACTTTTCACAGGGGATTAAACCTAGTGACCTGAGTTCCATCCCTAGAATCTAGGGAGTTGAAGGAGAGAAATGACTTCTGAAAGTGATCCTCTGATCCCTGTACAAACATCGTGACATGAATGCACATGCCTATCCAGAAAGAGAAATTTGGTTTTAAGAATTAAATTAAGTTAAAGCCAGAAATCATCTTATTTTAATAATGGTTTCTTTAAAGGAAAAGAGATTTGAAATGTCCCTTCTGTGGTCCAGAAACTTGAATTTGTATAAGGTCCCAAGCTCTTTTTGAGTTCCACTCAAAGTGAATCATGAGCATATTAAAATGGAAGCACATCTTTCTTTCTTTTTTTACTGTGTCATTTAATTCCCTATGGAGCACTGTCAAAGTTCCTTGATGCTCATATACTATTTATATATGGACCCCTGAGTTTTATTTCCTTTTGTCCTTTTTATTCCTTTCCACCTACTAGTTTTAACTTATTAACTGTCAGGGCCATCTTGACTACACCTGATGGAAATCTTACCTTGTCTCGTGGGGCATGACTTGCCTCACAAGAACTAGGATATCTTAAGGTGGAGAACTGAAGGTGATTATAGCTTTGATAGATTACCTCTGTTACCCTAGTTTATAACACACACTCTCTCTCTTTAAAACTTCTTTTTAGCTGGGCAGTGGTGGCTCACACCTTTAATCCCAGCACTCGGGAGGCAGAGTCAGGCAGACATCTGTGAGTTCGAGGCCAGCCTGGTCTACAGAGTGAGATCCAGGACAGGCACCAAAACTACACAGAGAAACCTTGTCTCGAAAAACCAAAAAGATCATATGAAATCACATAAAATATCCATTGGCAGAAAACCATAATTTTTATTTTATTTAATAATAACATTTTTTCATTTATTTTTCATACCAACTACATTTTCCCCTCCCTCCTTTCTTCCCACTCCACCCCACAGCTGCTCCATAAATTTTATACTCAGTTATCCATCCGAACTTTTAATATTCAACCTAATGTTTTCTTTTTTAACTTTGAGTTATTGGCAAATGAAATCTGATTCCTATTTTCATGTCATAAAATATATTCATTGTTTTATTATTATGAGTGTTTTTCTTTTTAAAACATGTATTTGTATTTGTGTTTGTGTATATGTTTCTGTATGTACACACTCACGTATGCACCAAGACACGTATGTGGTAGTCAGAGGACAACGTACAGACCTTGGTTTGGTTCTTGCCTTCCACCATGTGATCCAGGGATTGAACTCAGGTCACCAGGCATAGTGGCTCCTGCATCTGTCCTCTGAGCTACCTCACCTGACTGATTTGTGTTTGTAGAGAAAAATTGGAGACAAATCCATATTAACAGAACAAAGAAAATGTCCCCATTGTGAATTAGATAAGGAGTTCCCCTCTCCTTAGTTTCTCAGTTCACTGGGTAGGTAAGTTACTAACTCCCAATATCACCACCAGCTCAGAATCCAAGTCTTTAATGCACATACCTTTTGGATAAATGCACATATAAACAAAGAAACTATGAGGTAGGTGTTTTTGTTTTTATTTTTTTTTTACTTTATTTCATTAGACAGCAACACAATTTTAAAGAAAAAAACAAACACAATGACTCTAGGAACTTATTTAATTTAACTTCATACATGAGTACTATACATAATTTTCACTCCCCCTTCCAACTCCTCCTTTGTCCCTCAAAGCCTTTAAAATCTATGACTTCTTCTATGATCACTGCTCTTACACACATGTGTACATATATACAACACTGAGTTCATTTAGTGTTGCAAGTATGTACATGTATTTGGGGTTGATTTCTTGTGATTGGATCTCCTATCACAGGGCTTTCCCTAGAGAACACTGATTCTTGCAGGCCCAGAAATATATCTTTAGCAGCTGTCTAATTGGACATATCATGCTCAATAGGAGGAAACCGATACCTGACACTATAAACCTAGATAATAAGGTGGTCATAGTTCCTACCACAGAATCTACTACTTTCATTTTTTCTAAACCAATATAGCTTCTAATTACATTCATGCTTTGTTTCATTTGAGACTGGCTATCACTATGTAACTTTGGTAGGTCTGGAACTCTCTCTGTAGATTAGGCTCTCCTCAAATTCATAGATCCAACCTGCCTTGCCACTTGAGTTCTGGGATTAAAGTCAAGTCCCAACACAATTGGCATTGTTTTAATACTTAACTTTATACCCACAGACAAGTGTATATCATACCCCTCATCAAAGAAACTTTTCTCTGTAGCAGGCAGAGGCTACTGTAGAGATCCATAGCTCATCAAAATGCAAGAAATAAGTGACTCTGGGCTATCCACCTATAACTGATACATCTACGACATAACCCCTACACCTAAGGCTCAGGAAACAACAAGAAGATGAGTCAGAAAAAATGCAAAGGCCAAAGGATCAGGATACTTGCTGCAAGATCATGCCTTCTAGATATAATAGGGAAGTTGCACCCATGAAATATTAAAATACAATTTCCTAAGTAAGACCTGCATAATGACACCACCACCTGATGGGTCAACATAGATGGGGGAAATTTTTATAATATTCCAATCCTAAATGAAATTTTAAAGGTACTTCAGTGGCTGCTGGGAGGGGAAGAATCTGAACTCATTATTTATCTCTGTTGCATTTCTTATAAAAATTGAAATTAATAAAGTGTTTTTCTGATGTTTAAATATTTCAGATCATTGTTAACATAACTTCACAATCCAATCAAGCTTCAAAAACAGAAAAATTTATTTTAGAAGTTTAAATTTTTCTCAAAAAGTCCCATATTTTAAGGAGATGTGATTTCAAACTTTCAGGTTAGGAATTGCTTATGCTGTTTACTTATTAGACAATCTGAGTGTACAGAGATGAAATAGAAATGATTTATGGTTTTTCATTTTTCATATTCTTTTTAAAAATTTGAAAGAGAATTAGTCCATGCATTTTGAAATGAATCAAGAGTAGCTTAAAATGATTTCATCTACAGAGATTAGGTGATAAATTGCTTCCAGTATTACCTGATTTCAAACTACTTCTTGCAACCAATGCTGTATATTTATGTAAGATTATTATGTGACCACCTCTGTAAACAGAGACAGTTCTCATGGTCCCTCCAGATTACCTGTGGGATCATTAGAATTTGGGAATGTACTTGTACTGTACACACTATTGTTTGGAACACTTTGTCACTTTGTCCAGGTAGAGCTATTTATATCCTGACCATGTAGGGCTTGCAATTTATAAGACATTCACTTTTACAGATAGAAGAAAAAGCAGAACCTGCCTGGAAGCTGCTCTGCTAAATGCAGCCTCTTAGAACACAGGCAGGTAGCCCAGAGGATGGGATCAGTCAAGACCTAAAACCCATTGAGTCAATAGTTTTGAGAAAAGTTGGAGTGGCAGTATAGGGCTAGGTAACAAGATACCAAATGTCTCATTAGTAGCAAGCTCAAGGGAAGTTCCAAGCTTTGAAGATATCAGAGACAGTAAACCTGCTTCAATCAAGCAGATCAAGAAACCCGGGAGTCTGACATCAAATACTGTCACTTAGAATGTAACGTGGCACATGTTGTAGCTCCTATTTCTATTAATTTACCCAATAAATGTGGTTTCCATAGTATATCCTACCTGAACATTTACCATTGTTGTTTGACTGCATCTACAATATTACATTAATTAACTCAGATTTTAGTTGCAAAAACAAACAAACTAAAATTAATGATCAGGAAGAAAAAAGTCAATGTAATAAAACACTAGGCCCTTCAAATGTTATATATATTTGCACCATGTGCGTGCCCTGTGCCTGGTGTCCAGGAGGCAAGAAGAGGGACTGGTATATCCACAGAACTGAGGCAATTAATATTTGTGAGCTGCCATATAGATTCTAAGAAGTGAACCCAAAATTTCTGTAAAAAGTGGTACTATTCTCTCTCTCTCTTTATAACTATTTTTTTATATTTTAAGATTATAATTACATCATTTCCCCATTTCCTTTCATCTCTCCAACCCTCTCATATTTCTCCTATTTCTCTTTCAAATTCATAGCCTCAGTTTTCACTATTGTTATATACATATATGTAGTTTTTGATTGTTTTTGCTCTTTTGGGGGGCCCACTACCCAGCTCCCAAATAAATCACACACGGAGGCTTATTCTTAATTATAAATGCCCAGCCTTAGCTTGGCTTCTAGCCAGCTTTTCTTAAATGATCTCATCTGTCCTTTGCCTCTGAGCTTTTTCCTTTTCTTACTTCTGTAATCTTACTTTCACTCTTACTCCAAGGCTGGTTGTGTGGCTGCTGGGTAGCTGGCCCCTGTTTTCCTCCTCCTTCTCTGGCTACTTCTTCTCCTTCCAGATTTCTCCTCCTATGTATTCTCTCTGACTCCCAGCCTTGCCTATTCTTTCTCCTGCCTTGTTATTGGCCATTCACCTCTTTATTAGACCAATCAGGTATTTTAGACAGGCACGGTAACAGCTTCACAGAGTTAAACAAATGCATCAAAAAATGCAACACATCTTTGCATCATTAAACAAATGTTCCACAGCATAAACAAATATAGCACACCTTAAAAATATATTTCACACCATATATAAGCATATGTAAATATACAAATACATATTTTTATACAAGTTACTAAATACATAAATACAACTTGCTCAGTACATGTAATGTTTTCAGGGCTGACCATTTAGTATTGGATAGACAACTGATATGCTCTTTCCTGAGGAAGACTATTTTCTCACTCTCAGTGGTCCTTGGTTGCCTGTAGTACTCAGTTTTCTTAACCACTTAGCTATCTTGCCAGCCCCTCTGCAGATTCCCTGATGAGAACCCATTCTGACCAGAATGAGGTAGCATCTCAAAGAGGACTTAATTTGGATTTTACTGATAACTAGAGATGGTGAACATGTTTTAAAACATGCATTGGCCATTTCCATTTCTTCTTTTGAGAATGGTCATTTTATTTAATTATGTCACTTCTTGATTGACAGTATTTTTATGCTTAATTTTTTAAAAGGTTTTTTTTTTTGTAAATTCTGATGTTGGTAAATTGGAAAGTCTTCACAGCTTTTAATGTGGATGACATGAAAATTTGACAAAAAAAATAAGTAAGTAAAATAAGTAGAACTATCATTTGATCCAGTAATCCTAGTATGAAGTATTTATCTAAAAAAAAATGAACAACAAACAAACCTGAAATAATGATATCAAAGACACATTGCTACTCTTGTACTCATTGCAACATACTGAAAACAGTTAGTTTGTAAATATAAAATAAATTAATATTAACAGATAAAGAGATTGAGAAAAATGTAAGATTAATGTGCCATGTATTTGGGATAGCCTTAAGAATGAACAGGTTAATCTAAAGAAGGCATATCAACTTTTAGTGGAAATTTGTGAGCATGGATTCTACAATTCCTCACATATAATAAGAGTGAATTTCTTTTTCCCTAGTAACACTTTTCAGAAAACATAAAAATAATCCTGTATTATAGTTTTCTGGTACCCACGTAATTAACCCAGTATACATATTTTTATTTAATAGTGACAAAATTTATCCACAAAAACCTTGAGAGAAATTACATCTGGAGAATAAAAATTGAGTTGTTTACAATTCTCCCAACTAGAACAACATACTGCTAGACTGGATATTCTGTGCAATGTTTAGGCAATGCGCAGAAGGCCATGGAGTCTCAGCTACTGAAATGCTTGAAATATGGTTCATTTGGAAAGAGTAGCTCTATTACTAAAGACATGATAAATTAAATTTCCTCTCTTTAAATGCCCCAGATTGCTATCCTGTATCCTAATGTACATGCTGAACAACTCCTTCTTTGTTGTTCTTTTGATTTAATTTTAAAACTCAATTTCCATAAAGGCTAGCCTTTCTGACCTTTTTCAAGCTGTCTAACCAAAAGGTTGTCTGCCTCATTTCCATTAATAAAGAAAATGTGCTTTAAAAGTTTAAGTAAGTTACCTTAAGTCCAAAACTGAATAAAACTGTGCTCTGTATTTTCTCAGCTGGTTAGATTTCCAAGACTCAGAATGACTGATTCTTCAGCAAATGTACATTATGTGTTTAGATATTCATTTGTGGGACATACTTTCTCCCTTTCCTTGCCTTTAATGCTTAAAATTATTAAATGGAAGGGAATGTGTAAGTATTCATCTTCAAATTTCAGCTCATAACAGTATATGATTTAATCAAATTCAAAATCAAAATCAAAATGTAACACAATAGTGTGTATATGTGTGCATGTGTTTGTTTCATTTACTGAGAGGAACAGCTTATGTGAGTTTTGTTCTCTACTAATAAACTTAAATTTAGATAAAAATTAAGTACTGACTCATATCTGAGAGCATTCTCCAAAAATCCATATGTTCATAACTGCTTTTTTAAATACTCATAAATTATATCTATACCTGTAGTTTATTTGCAAGCATGTATTATAAATACCTACTTACTTTAATAACTGACAAGTATCTTTTAAGATAGATATCCTAGTGTTCAAATCTAGCTCTACATATCAGAATCGTATGGATAATGGAAGCTCATAGCTATTTTCAGGGTGTCAAGCTCCCCAATATTTTCTTTCAGATTTGCTCTATTTACCCAGTCCTCACAGCATGCTTACCTGCAGAGCAGACAAACTTCTTCTTATGATACTCCTCCCTCCAGGGATACCTCTTTGACATTGAACCTAAAATATAGCCAAGAGATTTGATAGGATAAAGAAACAGGGAATCAATGTGAGTATTGATGATATTACCCAAACACCTTGAACATTTCCTTCTATTGCCAATGTCGTTCAATGCTTTTCATTGCTCGAGCAATGTCTCAACTGTGTTGAATGTCAGTGCTGTTATAAACTGAAACACTAATCTGTTGAACAAATAGAGAAAGGTATTTATTCTCACCTTGGGTCCCAATGCTGAGTGCATTTTCCTTTTTTCTAATGTTAATCATTCATAAAAATATGTACTTTTCTGTAAACTCGGAATGTATTTGCTAATAAATATTTTTGTTTCGACTTTTTGAAATAAGAATTTATGAAGTTACTTTGGAAACCATTATCAGGAGGCTTTAAAGAAATACATGAGAAGACATGTATCCAAATAAATAAATATATTTAATAAGAGTTAATAGTTTCTCAAGAGGCATCTTTGTCAAATCTTTGCATAGTTTGTAAAGAATTCTATTATAATTTCCTTCAAAAATGTTATCAACCCACCATAGAATCTGCTTTGTGTATCGATATTTGAAAGACATTGGTAAAGCTGTCATTAGTGAAAATTCTAAGAATTAGATGGTTTTATTATTCATAAACTCTCACATTCCCAATACTTGTAGCAAACCTGCAGCTTTCATTCTGGATGTGTTTTCTCCTTTCCCTCAGATCAGCCTCCTGAGCATATTAAGCTGCCATTGCTGGGTATTTCTACTGCATTTGGTGATTCCTAGGTACCACCTACATTCTTCAGTCAACAGAAGAGATGACAAAAAGCCCTGTTGGCAATCACAAGGATGAGCTGCTCCTGTGCTCCTGTAATATGCCACATAAGTACTCCAGATCTGAATAATTTTACCTCTTTCACACTCACCAACCTAAAGAAAAGGATTTGGATTGCTTTGAATGAATCCTGGTAACCGCACATCTTTCACAGTGATTTATGAACATCATAGAGTACAGCATGTAGCCAACAAAAAGATATCTGTCGAAAGTATCTAATTTTTCCCACTTCCTTCTTAAATTATTTGATATCTTAAAGTTATAACTACCATAGTTTGTGATTTTGGCACTCAGTGTTTTGGTTTTGGAAGTATGGATTTTGGATACTAATAAGGTTTAAATTGCATCTATTGACCAAGTAGAGAACTAATCTATATTCACTGCAGGTAAGTATATTTCCCTCTATCTACTTCTAAACTTTTAGAATGCACGGTGTCTATGCCCTTACAAGGTTCATGTGTTATAAACATAGCCCTCAATGTCTTGATTTTGGAGGTGGGGACTCTGCAGGCTGATAAAGTTAATAACATATCATGAGAGTGAGACCCACACTGAGCTAACTTTCTTAATGAAACGAGGAAGAAACTGGAGAGTCTTATTTCTGCCTCTGGTCTCCTTGGCTATCGCACTCTGGAAGGTTCATGTGAGGATGAAGTGAGAAGGTATCATCTGCCCTCCTGGAAGATAGCCCTGAACAGAAAACAAACTGACTCACAGCACAGCCTCATACTTTAAATCTTTGAGAAATTACTGTCGGCTGTTGAAGCCACTTAATTTTTGTGGCATTTAGTTTTGTCAGCCCAGACAGATTAATACAAGTTAATCAGAAATGCCAAGCAAAGAATTTATGATTGATGGGACAGATGACTCTGAATACTCCATGACTCATTCACAGAGTGACTGTGCTCTGCCAAATACCATACCTGGTGCAGTGTTTAAGCTGCTTCCATTTGTTTGTGTTACTCAAAACTTCGTGTTTTCCCAGCAAAAGGATAAGGCAAAAACCAAAGAAACGTAAATGCAATTCTTTCAGTCATCTTTTCTGTGGTCCAATGCCTTAGTATGCTTCCAACTGCTATGCCAAAGATCTGACCAAAAGCAGATAGAAAGATATTTCTTTCGTGATACTCCCAGTTAACAATCACCAAGGTAAATCAGGGCAGAATCTCAAGGGAAGAACCTGAGGGCAAGAACTGATATAGAGACCATGGTGGAAATCTGGCTCCCTACTCACTTGCAGTCTCAATTCAGCTACTTTTCTTATATAGCCAGAGCCCACCTGCCTAGAAATGGTACTGCCCATAGTGGCCTGGGCTCTTTTTCTGTTGGTTAGCAATTAATAAAATGCCATCATGACATGGTACAGGCTTATCTGATGGGAAGAATTCTTTAACTGAGGTTTCTTCTTCCCCAGTATGTCATTTTATTAACCAAAACATAGTTATTCTATCCAATATTCCTTTCTTGTAGCAAATGTCAATTTTCTATGAAATGCAAAATCACATTCAAAAACAGAAATATGACTGTGAGTCATGGATTTCTCAGTCATCTTTCTTCAACGTGTCTACTCTCTTCTTATATATAGTCATTTTGCATGGAGCTCTATCTCCATTTAAATTTTAATTTTGGCCATATTCTGTTTCATTATTTATCTACTGTTATGCAATCTAAATATTAATTTTGACATTACATGCACAAATTGGGAGAATAGTATTGCTGGAATGCAACCAAATACTTGTATGTAAATAGATAGGCTTCACTGTATTTTGGAAAAATGCCTCTGTTTTTCCCAGGAATCCAGAATTTTTTATTCAGCTTATTGAAACTTTGATGGTAACATTGATATCCATTTGGATTATGCTACTGATCTGCTGGTTGATACTAGTGATAAACACTTGTTTGCTATTCACTAATGCAATGTGTTTTCAGTGCATTGCAGGATATGAACAAATAAAAGAATGTGAATGGCTATAAATACATTTAACAAAACAATGGCTGGACCAAATAGACATGTATTTCAATGTTTTGTTTTTGTTTTATTTTCAGTCCCTGCTCTCATTAAATAAATATAATGATGGGTTTAATAAAGGTAAAATTCATGTTTTTCTTAATTCTGATAATCTTATCTTAAAATCAGAGATGTCTTTCACCATGTATACTTTTTCTTTCTCTTCTGTTTAAGGATATTCAACAATTTTTTCCTTCTTAAAAATTTTATTAAAAATAGATTTTTATATAGTACATTCTGATTATTATTTTCCTTTCCCTTTCTCCTCCCAGATCCTCCTTCACCTACCCACTCATTCAAAAAAGAACATCTAAAATAATAAAATAAAAAAAATATCAAGGAACAATCCTGAATAGAACAAAAAAACAACAAAGTGCAACAACAGAAAAACAAAGAGCCAAAGAAAAGTAAAAGAATCACATATAGACATAGATACATACACATTGCCACACACAAATCCCCTAAAACACAAAATCAGAAAACAGTATATAAGCAAAAGACCTATAGATAAGGAAAAAAAATAAGCACAGCATTATAAGACACCTACCTCCAAAATGCCATTGAGTTTATTTTCTATTGTCCATCTCCTACAGGGGATGGGTTTTGGATTCAGGACTGGTTTGTGTATCCAGTGTGGCTCCGTTAGAGAAAACTAAGTTTTCATTGTTAGTGGTTATTGATTGGAGATAGCTTCTGGGCTAGAGATGTGGGCTTGTATCCACTTCTACTCTCAGCGCTGGGAAACCATCAGACCCAGATCTGTGCAGGTCTGATGGTTATCTTTCTCCTATGGTGATGTGCAGATTGCCTTTCTGTATCTTAGGCACTGTTTAGTAGGGGTAGAGGCTCTAGGCAGACACTAGTTCAATTTTTCCATATTCAGTGGATTGTACAGGTGTTGCCTTCAGCAATGAGAACTTGCCATAAGTTTATGGAAAGCAATCAATAGCCATGACAATAGCCTACATTGCTCAGGGTTCCTATGGGTCCCTTTGGCCAATACATCAGTCATATATAAGCCATTCCTGGAACCAGAGTCTTCATGTGGTGCATTAGAAAGCCACATTTAAATATTTTGCTTGATCAAGTGCAGTGACTATGCTTGACATCTATGTGAAAATGCAAAAGAGTAGTACAGAGAAGATGCAATTTTAACCTTGTTCCTGTCAAACCAAATCCTATGTTATTTCTACTGGCTCAGTGATTCATAAGCATTCCTTAGTCGATGGTGAATTTTAAAATCAAATCAAACACACAAATATAATTTAATTAAAACCAAATTTACTCTGTGATTTCCAGCATCTTAAAACACCTGAACTGGGATCGTGTTTCTGTTCAAATGCTGCCATGCAATGCTCAAGAGGTCTAGAGCCTTGCACTTCACAAGCTGGTGCAGCACTCTGTCCACAGGTTTGACCCTGTGAGCTTTTATCAAGCAGTTCAGTGAATGTAAAAACTATGGTATTCTTAAGCTTTGGCTAAGTATACTCAATAAAATAAATAGCAAAGTTATACGTGGGAAGAGAATTAGCAGAATAGCTCTTCGAGAAATGTGCCATTTTTTTTTTAGATAGTATTACCAGAATTCCATGTTAGAATAGCTCATTTTACTAGAATTACAAATAACTAATAATAGTTCCTTAGGTACTGAGTGTAAGTTTTCCATATTCTATAATAAATGGCAGAAAGAATTTGTATAAGTGTATATGCTTATTGGTTTACATATGCTAGTTGTAAAAGAAAAACTAAAGACATAAATTAACTTTCTATGTAGTATCATAGGTAATGCACACATATGCACATGCACATACACACACACACACATATATATACATGTATGTGTGTATATATATATATATATATATAGTTATTTCTTGAAATAGCATCATACCACTTTTAATTCCAAAGGTTTTATGTGTGTGAGTGTGTGTGTGTGTGTGTGTGCATAAAGACTATATGTGGATAAATATATTACATATCAAAATATACATGTAGATAAGGATATATTATATATGTTTTATATATATAACATATATATGTATCTTTTGGAATTGAAAAAGACATGGTGCTGTTTCAAGAATGTAATATACAGGAAGCTAGATGAAGTTTACATGTAGAATTAGTCAGTACTCTATATGACTGCAAATATCACAACAGAAAGTTTTTTATATATATATATATATATATATATGTGTGTGTGTGTGTGTGTGTGTGTGTGTGCATTTATGTATATATGTGTATATATACATATATGTATGTATATGCAATCTTATAAATTTTGAGATAATATTTATACTTTAAGAAATGTTTTAAAGGCTGGGAAAATGACTTCAGGTGTTAGAGGTTAGGCTCACAACCAAAAAAAATATAAGAAATGTTTTAGAGTCAAAATAAAACCAAAAGATTATGAGTTTAGTGACAATGGAGTAGTCCCTTAGTTGTGGTTTTCTTCTGATCCATACCAGTTGGCTCTTCTGACATGAGACAGAGATTCTATATTTCCCTTTAATGAACATGCTTGGGTTTGGAGAAGGGGAGAACCACGCTCCAACTCCAAAGCCAACTTTAATTTATAATTGAATTAGGCCTGCAAAAACATCATTTGCCCTTTATGTTTGTAGGGAATAACAGAAACAAACATTTCATAAGATTTATGAAATTCTATCTTGTTGGAAGAAGTGTGCTATAACATTATGCTGTGGAATAATCCTTCTGTACACTGTAAAAATGTGTTGCTCTCATTGTTAATAAAAAGTTAATTGGTTGATATCTGGGCAGCATTTTCATGGCAAAGAGAATGCTATGAGAAAGAAGGGTGGAGTCTGAGGATACAGGATCCAAACTTGAAAGAGGCAACATGAGAAATTAATAAATGAGGTAAAGGAGCCCCCGGACAGCAATAGATTAATGGAAATGGGTTAATGTAAGTTGTAAGACCTGGCTGGAGATAAGCTATTGGTCAATAATTTATAATTAATAATATGTCTTTATATGGTTATTTGGGAGTGACTGCAGGGACACAGAAAAACTCTGCCTATAATATTTGGCCAATTTACACTTTTTCTTGGGACATTTTCTTTTTATGATTCATCCTTTTCTTCTGATGTATCATTTGCCCGGTTGTTTTCAGATTCCTTACTTGGATGCTTTTATTATACTTGAAGAACAAAATCAAAATCATTCCCCAACCCTACTTTAGGAAGTTCCCTTTCTTGGCAGGTTATCTCAAATAAAATGATCAAATGAAAACCATTTGTTAGTCTTATGAGTTAGTTTGGACTGAAAGGTCATGCCATTTGATGAAATACCATCTCTCCTGTTTGAATCTAATCTTTATCAATTTTGATGATATTCATAGCTTTTCTTCTCCTGTGGAAACAAAAGCAAAATCTCTTACCCAGCATAACACATATCCTGATTTCCATTCTGATTTCAACATATGTTTAAAATACATAGGATGATTTAATTTTGCATTTTTTTCTACTACCCAATGTCTCTTCACAGCTGTTATTCCTTTCTCATTAGCATTTTAAATATTTAAATATAATAAAACATTGCATAGTCTATCTCTTGGGGCCTTTATTAACCCTTTTTGTTTATTAAACATGTATTTTAGAGTGCAATTAGATATTTCTGTAATTGCTTGTCCTGTAGGATTGTGTGGTATACCTGCAATATGCTTTATGTTGTAATATGCAAAAAAACCCTTTCATTTTTCTAGAGACATATGCTGGAACATTATCAGTCTTAATTTATACAGATATTCCCATAAAGGCCATGACTTCTGATAAATGTGTAATTACAGAATCAGCCCTTCCAGATCTCAAAGGAGTTAACCCATTGAAATCCTGTATATATATCTATGGTATATATACCATACTGCTCAAAATGAAAATACATCCATTTGGCAAATTTTCCTTTTTGAGTACCTGCTTGTAGATGTAACCAACCGTCTTATTAAATAAGAAACACAGAGCCAATGCAAAGAAGAAAGCCAAGAGGTCAGAGCTAAGAGCTAAAACCTTACCCTTCCTCCTGTGGTGGTCCTACCTCTCCGAAAGAAAGCTACTTCCTGTGTTAAAGTCTTTATAAAGACTTTTGGTTCTGCCTTCTCATTGGTTGTAAAACCAACCACATGACTGCCTCGTCACTGCCTGTCTGTACAGACCTCCAGGTCTTCTATGGTTGATACTGAGATTAAAGGCGTGTGTATCCAATGCTGGCTGTATCCCTGAACACACAGAGACCTACCTAGCTCTGCCTACCAAGTGCTGGGATTAAAGGCGTGCACCACCATTGCCCAGCTTTTGCTATGGCTTGCTAATAGCTCTGACCCCCGGGCAACTTTATTTATTAACATACAAATAACATTGTAGTACAAGTAAAATGTCACCATACCTGTTTGGTTACTTTCTGCAGGTAATAGAGTTATACAGACAACAAGTGTGACATTTCCTTATAATTTTTTTGGTTTGTTGACAAGTGATAGAAAAATCTTTCTTCAAAACATTGCTATTAACATTGTGCCTTGTATGAAATTCTGAAGCTTCTAGCACATTCCTACCAAGAGCTCATCAATTTCATCATTACCTTGCATAAGTATCTGGTAGACTCATATGGAATCTAAAATGTGCTATATACAGTGGATTATTTCTATTTCTGATTACTTATTGTAGTTGAATAAATAACAAAGTTAATTCTGAATCATCTGGAATAAGTTCAATGGTTTCAGTATGTATAACAACTCTTTCTGAATATGGAGAGTCAGTTATTATATATTAGTGGGTTCTGGAAAAATCTAATAACACCAGAAAATAGCAAAATTCTGACTTTTCAATGGAATCATAAGGACTTTGAGCTACTTTATTTAAATTTTCTGACTTATAACCTGTCTCTACTGATTTATTTGCATCAGTATAGAATTCAGTTGTTCCAGAAATTGATATTACTCTTACCATGTGAGGAATGATCCAGTTTGATCTTTCTATAAATGGAAGTCTCTTGCTTTTGGGATATTTGTTGCTAATGTCTCCCAAAAATATCACTCCAAGCTCTTTCTTTGCCAGTGTTCAATGTTTCTGCCCATAATGAGGAAATTTCAACATTAGTAAAAGGCACTATTATTTCTATTCCTGCTAATATACAAGGTCTCAATTTTCCCTTCAGAATCAATTAAGAAACCTTTCTACATATATATTTAATTTTTTTTAACTCTGTGTGGCAAAAATAGCCATTCTAAAATATTATCTTCTCTCTGCATAAGAAATCCCGGGGGAGAATACACAGAAGTAAAATAAACAGAATACAATAAAGCTCTTGATCCAAGCAATCTACATGTGCATCCTGTAATTTCTTTCTATCAAATCCAATTCTCTCTCAGCCTCAGCTGATAATTTTCTTGGACTATTTAAGTCCTTATTATCTTTTAAGTCTGAAAATAAATTACTTGTTTTTTGAGTTGTTAAGCCAATTGTTGGCAATAGCCAGTTAATATCTCCTAGTGATTTTTGAAAATTATTAAGAGTCCATAATTGATCTCCCTGCATTTTTATTACTGTGGTTGAATTTTCTGTAAGCTATTTTATATCTAAGGTAACTTATAGAAGCTCCTCTTTGTATTGCTTTTAAGAGCAATTTATAATTGCCAACAAGGCAAATTTCTCTTTACTTTATCAAACTTTTTTCTAAGGTATCTGCATCTGATCAGCTAGTAAGATATCATCCATATGATGGTAAATTATATATGAAGGAAACTATGAATTATTTGTAATGTGTGTTATACGAAAGTATAGACACAAAGTGTGTTTGTTTAGCATTCCTTGTGGCAAGACCTTCCAACTTGTATCTTCTAACAGGTTGAGAATTATAAGTAGGAACTGTGAAGGCAAATTTTTCTCTATCCTGTTCTTGTAAATGTATAGTAAAAAAGTCTTTTAATTCAATCACTATAACTATAAAGAAGGCAAGGGAATTCTGGGCCATTGGCTGGTTCACTTTATTTACAGATTTCAGATCTGTTACCATTCTCCATGTTCCAGATTTCTTTCTAATGACAAATATAGGTGAACTCTAAGGACTGGTCAAATCTTCAATTTGTGTTTATTCTTTATGAACAGTAGGGGATGTTCATGAGTGTACAAGTGTACATGCACATGTGTGCACCTTTGAACAGAGGCCAGAGGTTCAGGTGTCATTTCTCAGAAACATTTCTTCATGTTTGTTTGAGACATATTCTGTCATTGTTCTGGAGCTACCCTGAGAAAGTGAGCCTATTTGGCTAGCAAGTCTCAAGAATTCTTTTGTCTTTGTCTCCTTAGGGATGGAATTACAAGTACATGCCAACACATGACTTTCTTTTACGTAGGTTTTAGACAGACAACTCAGATCCTCATTCTTATAAAGAAGGAAATCTACATTCCCAGCTCCTAGATTTCATCATATTTTAATTTATTATTCTAAGTACATGGATATTTAAATGAAATGCGTATCACAATTTCAGCAAAAATTTGGTGCTTTGTGCAATTCCATTTAACAAATGTATAATAAGTCTCAGAAGCAATAGATAGAGGTTGATATTGAAATTGGTCACCCTTTCCTGAGAATCAGTTTAACACAATAGGAGCTTAGTTATTTGTTGTACATGTTACACAAAACAATTGTTTATCTCATTACAGTAAAATATGATGAATTATTATTATATCACTAAAACAACTGAAGTAATGTTGAAAACTCAGAAGCTTTGAAATACAATTTTTTTTCTCTAATCATGTGCAGTTCAGCATAGCTGTCTGTTGTCAAGCAGCACTCCTGAAGAGCTGTCCTTATGTGCTTAATTCCTAAACTACTACATTTCACAGCTGCTAAAGTGAAAAAAAAATGTGGTTGAGAAAGCATAAACTCATTCAGCTACTTTGACAGCTGCATGTTTAGAGTTCAAACACAAAGCTACAACTACTTGGCAAAAACAGGGAACATGTAAGCTAGATCTACACCCACATAGACAGACTACAAATACAAGCCCAGGAGATAACTTTTCAGATCTAAGAATGACAGTCAATTTCAACAGACAGATACTTTGCATTTTCTGCTTTGTTTCCAATACCTCAGGTATTACCCAAATATTTCATATTTTATGCTTGATTTTGTCGTTAAAAATAAAGGCCTCTATCCTATCACCAGAACCTTCTCCTTCCTTATTCACATTTCTTCTTTCCACTCATCTCTTATCACCCTTCTTCACAACCCTCTTCTTAATACACATAACACAGAAGTAAGACTTGAGATTCTTTTTGTTCTGGAATCTATTTATTTGCCTTTGTTTGTTTATGTAAGTTAATTTTCATTACAATTATTTTCCACATTCTACAGTAGAATGTGAAAACAACATTTTCTTTTAAAAAGTAGTAAAGAAACACCTTTCCCATTCTCAATTGGTTTTGAAATTGAATCATCATTCATATTAACTTGTCCATTTACCCTAGGTAAGTAGCATATGCCATCTCTGAACTGGCTTCGTATTCCATCTTTTCTATTATTTCAAGTTGCCTTTCTTGTCAATATATTAGTACTGGATCTAGTACAGGTTGGTTTTGAGGTTTTAAAAATATTATGGGGTAATTTTTCTTCAGTTTCAGTAAACTCCTACTATAAAGCTCATAAATGTATACATAGTTTAAAAGACAAGTTGTTATGCAGTAACGTAACAACTATTTAATACACACTTTCTGAAAGATGAAACTGAAAGACATATACTTGCCAGATGTAGTAGCTCATATCTGTAATCCCAGAAATTGAGATATGAGAGAGAACACCATGACTGAGGCCAGAATGTGCTGGCTACAAAATGAGTTCATGGCCAGAGTATAGAGGGAGATTCTGTCTCACCACATGTTCAATCACAGATTTTATTCATTAAAATAGTTACTTTTTTAAATAAACACTCTTATAAGCATAATTTTATTTTTTTCCATTCAAAGCTGTATTTTACCTTGTTTGTCTTATTACAAATGTGTGCTATTATGATTAATTACAAAAAGCTTCATACAATTGAAGGTAAAGAAAGTAGCCTATTTTTGATATTTCAATAATTCTACTAATTTATGAACAAATATATATGGTGCCTTCTGAGAGTCTATATAGAGTTTAATGGTCTAATTAGAAAGTGATTGGTAGAATTAAAAGCCTGTGAATTCATGAATGTGTCTTATTTTTTAACATAAGTCAAAAATTATATTCTACTTCTTTTAGAATCCTGACATTTTTCTAAAAGTATAAGAAAGTTTTATGCAATTTGGAAAACAGCAGCTATATATTCTCTAAAATTTCTGTTATAATTCATACTTATATGTATAAAAATAGCTGCTATGGAAGGAAAAAGTTGAAAATACAACTTGTGATTATACATTTGCTGTTCCTTATTTTATCTCATGAAATGATGGCAATATTTATTTTACTGTTTTTTGTTTTTAAAAAGTGATACAAATATATAAATAGTAATTCTGATTAAATATATTTACAATTATCATTACTAAATGCACACACACACACACACACAAATCAAAAGATGAAAGAACAGGTGATACAACTTAAAATTCCAGAAAGCAATTGACATGACCACTACTGTAAAGAGCTTCCAAATTATGAAGGAATGATTTACATGTTCATTTTTAACTACGATTTTTATCTAACAGTGTAAGAAATGTTAAACTTTTAGGTACATTGAAAATAAATAAAACATGGTATCAATGACATGACACTGTGTCTGCTGCCTTGAATCCTAGAATTCAATAATTTTATTTTTCTTTATCTAATAATACTTTTTGCTTTATTGTTTTAAAATGTTATGACATTATGTTGCAAGAGTAAGAAAGTGGCTCACAATACACCATGTGAAATGAATGTAAAGCCTTCTCTAAATCAGAAAATATATATAAGAAATGATAGGTCAGAACAAACAAAGTTGTTCTCCTTATCCAGTGATACTACCGTGGTTCATATCCTTACATTGACCAAGAAATCAGCAGACATTTAAGAGAAGTGGATATTTAGAACATTAGTCATTATTGAGGGTGCTAGAACCACAACCTGAGATTCAATGTAAAGAACAAATTCGAAGTCAGCTTCCTAAGTATCCAGAAACAAATAGAATCCAGCAACCGTGAAGATTTCCAGAAACCTCTTTTGCAAGTGTCACTATTTGTCCAACATATTGTAAAAGACTAAAGGAAATATTAAATTTAATTTTCTGACGATGGTGTGCTGCAATAATATTCATTCACT
Source organism: Peromyscus californicus insignis (assembly GCF_007827085.1). Taxonomy (NCBI): domain Eukaryota; kingdom Metazoa; phylum Chordata; class Mammalia; order Rodentia; family Cricetidae; genus Peromyscus; species Peromyscus californicus. Next base: position 27,629,790 of record NW_026294436.1, on the reverse strand, counting down.
ATGAATTTTTTACTTTATTTTTGAGATTACTGTATAATCACCATTCCCCTTTCCCTTTCTTCCATCCAAATCCTACCATATACACTTACTTTCTGCTCAAAAGTTCAAGACAATAGTTTAGATTCCCTTAATTCTGTCATTTTTATTTCAACATTGCAGTTCAACTACAGCTCACCTGTAAAACCTAAAAACATATTCAAAACCCTTTGTGTTTATGTGTGTGCTATCTTTTTATTTAAGGAAATTTATTCTTCTGCCTGGTTAAATAGAAAATCAGATTACAAAAGAGATGTAGTGTCTAAGTAACTGTAAGGCATGTGGCTGAAAATAATAATGCATTATTCTGTTATAGTTAACCATTGGTTAGTTTTATGTATTTTTATTTTCAAATAAAATTTGAAAATATGACATGCTGATAGAAGAGATCATATACAAATGAAATCAACTGATATTTCTAAGTGGTCCATGAGCTAATTAAATAAGTACCTTATTTACTTTATAGCCTATTATAGGAACCATGTGCTAGTTAACACCCAACTGTGTAGCAACCTGGACACACCATTAGAATACCAAAAATGTGGTTAAGTGGCATTATAAGGATGGAAACTTGTTTAAGAATAAATACAACTCCACTAATCCCAACTGATGCAATGTTAATAACCAGTGGATATTTTGAGGATTTTATCTTCTAAAATGAACATAAATTTTCATTGAGAACAAATGTCAACAGAGAATCAGTTTACTAATGTGCTTTTCTAGGTGGATGAATATCAATGAGGCACATCATAAAACTTATTTCAGAACAATCTAATACTTTCTTTCATGGAGGTAATAATGCTTTGAGGTTAAAAAAAACTTTATTATATTATATTGAATATCCTGCAGATCTTATATTGAACTAAGTTCTGGAAACTGGTATCTGCTATTGATACAATAATCATCTTTACCAATACCTCCATTCTGCCTTGGCAATGTTCTTCATTTCTTCTATCACCTGATTTTCTTCCCTTCAAATGTTTGAGACTAGAGAGATATCTTAGCAGATACAATAATCATCTTTACCAATACCTCCATTCTGCCTTGGCAATGTTCTTCATTTCTTCTATCACCTGATTTTCTTCCCTTCAAATGTTTGAGACTAGAGAGATATCTTAGCAGTTAAGAGAACTTGTGATTTTAGAAGACCTTGATTCAATTCCCAGCACCCACATGTCAGCTTACAAGTCTCTGTAACTCCATTTACAAAGGATCCAATACCCTCTTCTAACTTTTGTAGGCATAAGACAAGCAACTGACATATGTTTCAAATCATCCATGCATATGCATAAAAGAAAATAAAAAAATACTTGGTGGAACTTCTGAGTCATCAGAGAGACTCAGTTTCTCATCCTATGAATAAAATGAAAATTATAACTATAGTAGAAATTTCACACTTAGTTGTTTGTTCCATACAACTAAAACACTTGAACTCAATTGGATTTATCACTTGTAATTTACAATATTAAAGTAGAATTCCCAAACTTAGACTCTCTAATATAATTTTTAAATGATGCTAAGTCATGGACTGAAAAAAGATGCATCTAAAACTCCCTAAAAAACATACACACAAATTTCAAATTAGCTAACATCTTAGAGAGTAAATAATTAAAATAAGACTGCAATTAGGAAAGAATAAACTTCATATTGACCTAAATAGATTTTCTGATATGAAGGTTGCTACTTACCTGAGAATTTAGTAAAAGTATAAACTTAACAATAACTCAAATATGCAGAAATAAATTAAAATATTGGTTAACAAATCAAGCTAATGGGAACTCACGAACTTTAGACCAATAGCTGTAGGGCCTACATGGGACTGAATTAGACCCTCTACATAAGTGAGGCAGTTATGTAGCTTGGTCTGTTTAAGGGGCCCCTGGAAGTGGGAGCAGGATCTATCCTTGGAGCATGAACTGACATTTTGGGGCCCATTACCTATGGTGGGACACCTTGCACAGACTTGATGCAGAGGGGAGAGACTTAGAACTACCTCAACTGAGTGTAAAAGGCTTTGTTGACTCCCCATGGGAGGCCTTACCTTTTCCTTTTTGGAGGAGGGGATGGACGTGGGTTGGGGCAGAAGGTTGTGGGGGAGCAAGAGCGGGGGATGAGAGGGGATCTGTGGTTGGCATGTAAAATAAATAAAAAATATAAAATATTGGTTAAAAGTTAATCTCATAATTCTTGAGGCTAGGATAAAGCTAAGTGACAGAACACTTGGCTGGCTTGCACAAAACCCTGGATTTTATTCTTAATGTATCACCTACACACACACACACACACACACACACACACACACACACACACACACACACACAAACACAAACACACAAACACACAAACACACACATACACACACATGCATGCACATGCACACACATGCATTTATCCACACACACATTAATCTTACAATTGTAAATATCTTTACTTGAAATGAAATTATTATTTTATTGATAGATAAAATTGTCATTTTATCTACTAAATGGCATAGTATGTGAATTAAAACAGATTAGAGTTGAAAATCTAAATACCTGTTTCCTGTTTATACTCTTGCAATCCCTCTTTCACATTCTTGTAATTAATGTGATTTGCTGCAATTTTTGAAAGTTTAGCATGATAATTGATCTCAATTTTCAAATAGTTTGAATCGAGCAATGCCTAGGAACTTAGTGAGGTACGTCCAAGTGTGCTTGTGCTGCTGTTTTCAGGGCTCAGTGAGTGAGGGAACACTGACCTAAACAATATATGTGTTATATATTACACATATGTATATATACATATATATGTGTATGTTATACATTATATATATTTATGTTATACATTATACATCTATATTCCTAATGTATAAAGGTTTACAAACTTTATCTCCCTCCTGGTCCTCCCTCTCCAGGTGGCATGACTAGAAGATGCCACACTTATATTCCAATCATGCCCACCCCTCGCCATCTCAAATCTTGCCTGATCAGACACAAACTACTCCCCATCTCATTCTTGCATTGAAAACTTAGAGGAACTCCTGCCGGATCCCTCATACCTATAGGAGGACATATTGCCTCAGGCCACCTACAGCTGTTCCACAACAAGGGGGCCTGAAAAGTTGGCTACATTATAGTGTTAGACACTGAGGTGGTTGAGGCACAGGCCCTCCCTGCCTACACCACTAATCAACAGGCTGAACTAAAAACTCTCACCTGTGCCTTGCAATTGGCATAAGGACATCCCTAACCATCTACAAAGACTCCAAATACACCTTCCACATCATCCTATTGCACACTACCATCTAGAAAGATTGTGGGTCACTTACAACAAAAGGAGGATCAATAACTAACTCAGACCAAATCTTGCTCATGCTAAAGGCCTCCCCTCTCCCCACAGTTATAGGAATTGTCCACTGCTGGTCCCATTACACCAGCAATCCCATCATCTCCAAAGAAAATAACTGAGCAATTAGGTGTCTGAGGCTGTGGTGCATGGAGGCCCCAATCCCTCTCACCCACTACAGGATATCCTTTTATTATAACTTACATCTTACTATCACCCCCTGATACATTTGACAAATTCTGTCCTATCTATTCCAGCTCTTTCATCCTAATAGTCAAGCCTTCTCTCCCTTCATTAAGTCCTACCTACAGCCCACATCTGAGGATTTGTCTTTCTTAAGGGTTGTTATTGCCTCTTGCAAAATCTGCTAAATTTCATACCCCAACTCCCATTATCACTGATCCCCTTTTCTTACTCACCAGACGAGAGACTCTCTCCCTGGAATTGACTGTCAACTTAACTTTATGCACATGCCCACAGTCAAATGCATTAGGTACCTCCTGATCTTCTTGGGCATCTTCTCAGGGTGGGTGGAGGAATTCCCTACCACCAACAAAAGGGGCTCAGACAGTCTCAGACCATCCTGAGATTATTCTCTGCTTTGGAGTCCCTGCCTTTCTTCAGGCAGACAATGGCCCTGATTCCATCTCCCAGATTTCCCAAACCCTATCCAAAATTTTTAACCTTCCTTGGCATTTCCTTCCCCAGTCCTCGGAGAAGATAGAATAAACTAACTGCTCCTTAAAAACATCCTTCTCAAACTCTCACAAGAACTTCACCTTGATTGGTTAAAGCTCCTACCCAAGTGATCTATTTCCATCTTGCCATTTGAGCTCATGTATACATGACCAGTTCTTACCCTAGGTCTTCACCAAAGCCATCACCTCTCCCTGATCACCTAATTATCCTCTTCCTCCTTCATCTCCACTCCCTCCTATGGAACTTTACTGAGCATACTTCCCTGGTTATTTGCCAACTGCTGTCCATCCCCAATAAATATTGGGTATTGGGTTCTTCTATCCTTTCAGGGACAATATCCATAAACCTTTTCCCCTAAATGGAGGGGCCTCTTCAAAATAATTCTTGTAACTCCCAAAGCTGCTAAACTTTAATGTCTCCCCCATTGGATTTATCTTTCCCACCTGAAACCCTTATTCCTCCACCTTATGATAACTTCTCTCACTGCAATATGAACCCCAACAAGATCCTGCTCCATCAGAGGATACAAAGATCAATTACCTTGTTCCCATTTCCAGAATGAGGCTTCACCCTGGCAGCTGTGCTGGACCCTACTAGATTAGACATAGAATTTTTCTTCCTTCCATCTTCTCTGTTTCTGTCCAGAGCAATACTTATATGTGTAGATTCATTCAAGAAATGCCTACTTTTAGCAAACAGTCCATGCAAATATGATTGGAAATTGTTCCATAGCAGGTTGTCAGGAGCCAATTTCAAATCCCATCACCCCTATATATACTCCTTTTCCTTCATTTTATGACCTTTTTTCCTTCTTCCTCTATGACCAGACAAAAGACTGTTACAAACAATGACCAGGTATATATGGAGTCTGCCCATACTAGTCTTTCCAATGCCATGTGCCATTTGTATATCCTTACACTAAGTTCCTCCTTTATCAATAAAATGGGGGTCTTCACCTCTGTATCATGGACCTTTGGGATCCCAGGTGGGAAATGGCTGTTACAAGTAAGTTATACCTTTTCTTCATTCCCTGGCACCTGGTGTACATGATAAAAATTCAGAGAAAACATATCCCGATTACTCAACTCCCAGAGATAGAAGATAGAGGTGGTTCAACATTATTCCAAGGTCATAACGTCTTTAACACCCCATCTCCTAAATAATACAGATATGCCATTTCATCTCTTGTTTCAACCTTTGACCTCGGCCTACCAGCTCCTCTAGTGTCACTCAACCTGGCCACTTTGGGGATTCCTCTGTGTTCTAGCTCTGGGGACTAGCTTATAACTGCCACTTACAGTCTCTCCTATAACCACATCAAATCACTTTACCTAGCCATTCATCAACTGCCCTAAGTCCAACATTGCCACCACTCGCTAGCTTTTACATATAACCATTTTATGTATGGCAAACTGCTTTAAGATATCTGGGACACATTTTATAGGGGCATTAAATTTCCTAGACTGCAATAAGACCCTAACCCTTGGCACCTTCCTGTCAGCCCCAATGCCCTAATGTCCACAACACCTCAATTCTTTGTGGTACTCAAGTCTACTATTGCCTCCCTGCCAAATGGTCAGGAGTTTGTGTGATAGTATTTCTCTTCTCCAAGTTGGTGGGTGATAGATGGAGAAGAGCTGATTCTGATTCTGGTTGTGGACTCAATAAATTATGTTGGGCACAACAGGGCAGTTCAAATCCTGCCCCTTCTGGCCATCACAGGAACTGTGGATATCACCACAGGGACAGTAGGGCTAACCAACTCTCTGATCATGTATCAACAACTTTCTTCCCTATTCATCCACAACCTCCAACTGGTGGCCCAAATCATACTTACCTATCAAGGACAAATTGACTCTTTAACAGGAGTGGTACTCCAAAACTAGTGGTGACTAGATCTCCTTACAGCTAGAAAAGGTGACCTATGACTCTTCCTCTGATAGAAATGCTGCTTCTGTGTCAACCAATTGGGTATAGTAAAAAACAAAATCCAACTTGAAACAGACCTCCAAAAAGCAACTTGATGCCTTCAGTGTTTGAGCCTTTGAAAAGCCTACACGCAATTGGCCTTTGAGAACCCCAAAAAGAATATGGCCTTTCCTAACCCCTTCCTTCTTGTTTTCCTGCTTTTACTAATTGCACCCTGTTTATCAATTTCTTCTCTCCATTTCTTCAATGCCAAATTCAAAAAAAATCTCCAATCAAACAATCAATTATTTATTTTTTTTTTAGTGCAGATTAGGTGGCCTATGGCTCAGGCTTCTAACTACGTAGCTTTTACAACTTAACTCAACCCATTAAGGCTATGTAAGGTGTCACACCAAAGTCAGATCATGCACCAGGGATGGACCCTGATCCCACTGCCAGGGGACCCCTTAAGCAAGTCAAGCTACACAACTGTCTCACCTATGCAAAGGGCCTAGTCCAGTCCCATGGAGGCTCCACAGCTGTTGGTCTAAAGTTCACGAGTTCCTAATAGCTTGGTTTGTTTGTCTATGTAGGTTTCCACATTATGATTATGATGCCCCTTGCTCGTAGAATACCTCTTATCTCTCTTGGACTGGACTCCTGGAGCTCAGCCTGGTGCTTGGCTATAGATCTCTGCATCTGCTTCCATCAGTTACTAGATGAAGGCTCTATGATGGCAGGGTATTCACCAATCTGACAATCAGTTAATTTTACAGGACTATTAACCCCTCCCTAGCAACAAAGCCTGAGACTTATGACTACCGAATGTGTATGACAATGGGGATCAATAGTGCCCCAAATATGTTGTTGCCTGCAGACAACAGCAAGCAGTCTAAAGAACACAGTGCCCTTACTCCTATCTCACTAGTCACCCCTTTCCATTTCCTTACCTTTAATAATAAACTAAAAGGAGAAATGTTGGTTAAGTGAGAACCACCCATATCCCAGAACCAGCCACACCCTCATCCCTCATCCTGGCTTCAGTGATTCAGTGGTGCCATCATCATTAACAGCCAATGCAACAGGTTTCCACTTCTGCCAGGGTTATAAATTTTTCCTATGCACATGTTCCATACCCCTGGAAAAGCCCATACAATCGTGGCTTGGTTTATCTTTGTTTTTTCATCCCCACTCAGAGGCATCCTTTTTTGTCCCCATTTCCCCCAGTAAATCTCTCACATGAGGTCTTTTGCATAGTGTGATTTTGTGGCGTTCCTTGGCCCTCGAATTGCCAGGATACTCTTTCATTGCAAATGCCTTTCACTCTGTGCTTTCAGGCTCATATTTTCTTTCTCTTTATTGATGAAAGGACCTATGAGTCAAAGGAAGAAGCACTGACATGGTAATGTTAATTACTGTCAGTGGGAGTATGTAACATTGTAGCTAGAGTTTTTCTGCCTAGCCCACAGTCAGGACAAATCTCTCTCACCTGCCAGTCTCACAGCCCTTCAGACCCAACCAAGCAAACACAGAGACTTATATTGGTTGCAAACTGTATGGCTGTGGCAGGCTTCTTGCTAACTGTTCTTACAGCTTAAATTAATCCATTTCCATTAATCTATACCTTGTCACATGGCTCGTGGCTTACCGGCATCTTCACATGCTGTTTCTCATCATGGTGGCTGGCAGTGTCTCTCTGACTCAGCTTTTCACTTCCCAGCTTTATTCTCCTCCTTGTCCCGCCTACACTTCCTGCCTAGCCAATGGCCAATCAGTGTTTTATTTATTGACTAATCAGCAACACATTTGCCATACAGAATATCCCACAGCATAACATGAGGTAGACTTACACATCAGAAAGATGATGCGACAAGTGAGTGTATCATAGGTCCATGTGAAATTTTGATTCTCAGCAGAGTACTCTTGAGAGTATTGGAACCTGTTCATAAGGATCCATTAAGTAGACTCTAAAGGGAAGGTGCCATGTCATTGATAGTGTTTCCCAAAAGGCATCATGTGACCTTAATTTCAGTTTTTATCCTGTAGGAAGCACAGCTTGGAATAAACATTGGAGAAACCGAGATTGTCAATTATATTGGTCCATTTTCTTCAATGGAAGGAAATACATGATGTCTAGTCACCTTGAATGCTAGAGTGAAAAGTGGTCAATCAACCTGATGATACTTTGTTCATCTATTAGGAATCAGCTTCCACCTGAATTCTGCCATTATGTTGAGCATTGTTTAGGCTCTAATCCTGCAGTGAATAGAACATGTCCCTATAAAAGAAGCTCCATAAACTTTACATCCTCCACCAATAGGATTTATTCTTATGCTCACCAAAGATTGCAGCATGAATTCTAATTAATAATAAAAATCCAGAGTCAGATATCAGGGTAAATGCTGAAAAATCAGAGAAGTAAAGGAGCAGCCACAGTCACCTCTTACCTCCATACCTCCTCAGACAGAAACAGGCTCCTGTATTTGCCTGCATTACATTCATCTCTCTGCTCATTCATATTACGTCCTGTCTCCTATCTATATGGATCTCTAGACTTCTATGGTTAACTAATGGCTAGCTCCACCCTCTGATCTTCAGGCAAGCTTTATTTGTTAGAGCACAAACAAAATATCACCATATTCCCCCCTTTTTGTCTAAAATAAAAAAGGTAACTAATAAGAAAAACTCTATACAACAAGTAAAATAATTATGTACAATATACACAGGCAATAAATAGTTCAATAATGTATTTATTGAATCAACAAATTCAAAGAAAATACTCTACTATCTATCCTATCTTGGTGAGTCCAAAAGGTTGTACTTGCGTTACCAAAACTATCCTTTAATGTCTCTCAACCCTATACACTTTCCCCTCTTCAGTGAATTTACTTTCTGAATCTGGTAACAATGAAAACTAGAACTATAAAGTCTTCAACTCCATCAGAGACCTGAGAAGGAAATAATATTACCTGAGTAAGCAGGAAGTACAAGCAAGTGACTTCCAAAAACTATGAGAAATAACAGAAACAGCTGGCTGCCTGGACAGTCACCTAAGATTCCTCTGCAACATTAAGGCATCCATCTTCAGCCCACAGGCCTTGCATATCTGACAGACTTTTCTTTGAAGCAGGATATTCTGATGGGCTGTCCTACCTTGTCTTGGCAAAGTTTGGCAGTCACTTTCTTTTGTGTCCTGCTTGTCCAATTTGGACAGCATACTGTCAGCAGTCAGAAGAAGAGCACTTTCTTGCTCAGTGGCTGACATTTGCCACAAAGAACACAAAGTCAATGTGGAGTTTCTTCAGTGCCCATCATCTTCTCCAAAGTAGTTTGGTGCTGCCAGGAGCAGACATGTCTCATTGTCATAAAAAAAGAACCTATATTATTAAAATATCTTAAATGCCATATTCTATTGATCTCTGAAGTGTATGAAGACCACCTGTCTACCTAAATATATATATATTTGTATGTGTGTGCGTGCGCGTGCGTGTGTGTGTGTGTGTGTGTGTGTGTGTGTGTGTGTGTGTGTGTTTGACTTAGAAAACACACCCTGTACAACTACATGCTTGATTGTAGTAGGTGACTAACTAGTAACTTTCATTTCCTTATTATCCTAAATAGCTGGCAATAATAACTTTCAAGGACTAAAACTTTGCACTACATTGTTAAATGAGTTATATAGGTATAATACTTTGAACAAGAGTAGAAATATATGTACAGTGTGTTCTAACAAAAATATCCTCAAATTTGTATCAATATACAAAAATGCATATCAATGTAAACTATTTAAAACTAGTAATTGCTTTTTTGCTTTAAAAGTAGATTCAATAATCTACCTTTTTATCTTATCATGTTCATATTCCCCTTTTTCCTTTTCAGAATAGATTCAATAATTTACCCTTTTATGCCTTCATTTCTATATCCCCACTTTTTTCTTTTCAAAGCAAGAACCCTGAATCATAGTAAGAATTATTCACAATAGTCAAATTATATAAACAACATCCAATCAGATAAATATGTAGTAGATTATGTACTCAATGAAATGCCTCATTATATAATTTCGTTCAGTTTATAATGAAATATTGTTTATCCTCTGTAAAAGCACAGGTTAATCTAGAGAACATCATACTTAATGAAATAAGTGAGGCACAGAATGAAAGATGCTATATAAGCTTTCAAATACTTTAAAATACATTAAATACAAACAGAATGTACATTGATGGTTTCAGGGATGGAGTAGAAGGGGTAGGACATAGGGAAATGTTAGCTAAGTGTATATATTTATTATTGCAAAGAATAAATAAGCCTGGAGATCTAATGGACAATCTGAAGATTGTGCCTCTTAAAATGAATCTTCATAACTATGTAGAATTTTGCTAATATGCCATATTATGTATGATTGTACCACAAAAAATATAAAGCTCATAAGACAATTATTTAATATTTTGCCTTACGGTAGACATCAAAACATAATTCACAGTTTAAACACTCAGCAAAAGATTAAATAAAGTGAACGCCAAATGTCTTATAAATGATCAACAGGCATGGTGACACATGCCTTTAATCCCAGCACTTGCAATGCTGAGGCAAGGAGATAGCAAGTTCAGGACCAAATTGGATTATATACTACCAAATAAGTAAATTAATTAATTAATTAATTAATTAATTAATATGTAGTTACAAAATGAAAGAATTTTTCAATGTCATAAATCAGAAAAAAAGAACAGGTTGGTACATTCATTTAAATATAAGTTGAGGGACTGAAGAAATGGCACACTGGTTGAGAGCACTGGCTGTACTTCCAGAGGACCCAATTTCAAGTCCCAAATCCCAAATGGCAGTTCACAACTGTCTATAATTCCAGTTTCTGAAAATCTTACCTTTTCTTCTGGCCTCCACAGGCACCAGAAATGTGCAGAGTTCACAGTCACACATGCAGGCCAAATAACAATACAGATAAAGAATAAAATAAAAAAAATAGCCATTTAAAAGTAAATATATTATTATTATTTTACCTATTATTTAAGGTAAATTATTTATGCATTATGTAAATTATTTCACTTAACATTTAAGATACTGTTATGCTCAAGTTAATATTATATTCATATTTTTAAGTTGGTTTGGGTTGATATCTAGATTTTGCACTTGAACTTGGTTTAGATTTGATTTTATGTGGCTTCATTTTGTACAATCTTCATGTCTTTATTAGAAGACAATGAAAATGCTTCTAAAGTAAAGATTTTTCTGAATTAATACAACTGAGTCTATATACTTACCAAAACCTAGGAAATGAATAAATATGTTGATAATATAAAAGAAAACTTAGTATGTTCATCTTGGTTAATGTGGAAAATTTTAATCAAATAAAAATTAGTGACTCCAGCACTATGAGGAGTACAAGAGTAAGTGGCCTCTAAATCCTAGGGAGAAATATTCTTTACATAGACACTGGATTTTGAATCAATGCATGCATAGCTACCATGTATTTGTAGTATTTAATAGGACTTTTCCCTTTACTGACTCGGAAAACTTTCATGGCCCTTCAAAACAAGAGTTTGAGTTACATGCAACAAATATTTTGCATGTCATAAACATGGCAGTGGTAAAATTATAATGAAAATATGTCAAGCCTTACACCAAGGAAGAGGACAGTGCCTTAAACCAGGACATGCTCCAGGCCTTTTTGGATTTTGCACAGTGATAAGTGTCTTGAAAGAGAACTAAAGCAGAAGGCAAACCTACCATGGTTAAAGAGAAACGTTATAGAAAGATTGTGTGATTGTTTTTACTTGTGTCTAACCATTTTTCTCAGTTTTTCATTTCTTAAATGATGATGATAACATTATGCAATCTATACACATACAAAGTACTGTAGTGAAGCGTATATGTGTCTAAACATGGAGGTCTGCACAATAATCTCTGACTTACTCTCACGCTTTGAGAGTGTGTCTTCCATAACAGTCCTTTAGACATTGTCCACTCTGACCATTGACAGTGGTTCATGTTATTATGTAATAAACTCCATCTGCATTCAACACTTATCGACTCTGTGTCTCATCCGTATTCACAGGGAACAAGGGACTGGGGGAAGGCCAGAGAGAGATAATGGTAATATTAGAATCAGGATATTGGGCCCTAAAGACACATCTTCCTTTTAAAAATTTGGAACAGAAATGCCGGTGGGACTTCCTTCAAACTCTTATGAATATGTCTGAGCTTCATTAGTCTGTTAAGAAATTATGACAGTGCTGCAGTGAAACCCAGGAGAGGTGATGACTGACTTACTGCAAAGCACTTGTGGAGAGGAAATATTTAGCATCCTAGCAAAGGGGAACAAAGCCACTCAGACTAAAGAGTGTTTATAATGAGCAAAATAAGATAAACAGAGAAGTCACTGTCCATTTGATTTGAGACTAATAATAACTTTTTCACATTATATATAATGCTACACTGCAAATATTGAAACAGTGTCTTACTTCATGATGGTGAAAAGCATTTCATTTTAATTGTTCTTAAACAAGAGTTATTGGATTAAAATTTAAAGTAACAAATTAAAACATAAACCATTTTTTGTTCTAAAAATATTCTTTTGCAGAATAATTATAGAATTACTAATTGGTGAACATATTACAAGTTATACAAGATTAAAGATTAAAGACCTGACTCGGCATCTGTCTCCTTGGGTCAGATTCCAGCTTTACTCTGCACAGGCACATGGGAAGAAGACACAAGGTCATTATCTCAAATCTTCAGTTGGTTCAGATTCCTGTAACAGTGAGGGTTCTCAGGCAATACAATCATCCCAAAAATGAAAATAAATATGATGCCCAGGCTATACTCTGAAGCAGTTCATCTGTGGGGTCCAAACTTATCCCCTCTGCGTACTGGAGATGGATTAATGATAACTTCTCCTTATTAGCTGACAAAAGTAGAAGCCGTGGTGGACAGGACTACCCCTTAAACAGATCTGCTGGATTATGTATAGTACCTAACCTCATTCCCCAGTTTCCCCTCTATTTAAACCTAAAACAAGGATAAGAGGATGATGATCTTGGTATAAATATGGTAAATATTTATACATTTTCTATGGTTAAATCCCTCCTTTTCCTATTATACCAACCCTTGCCTCTTCAATTATTCTATTACTATGGTGGCCAAGCCTTGTCTGTTGGGGTTATCAAAAGGTTGTTTGAAGGCCGGGCGGTGGTGGCGCACGCCTTTAATCCCAGCACTCGGGAGGCAGAGCCAGGCGGATCTCTGTGAGTTCGAGGCCAGCCTGGACTACCAAGTGAGTTCCAGGAAAGGCGCAAAGCTACACAGAGAAACCCTGTCTCGAAAAACCAAAAAAAAAAAAAAAAAAAAAAAAGGTTGTTTGAAATGTATGGCCTTGCTTTCTAGATATAAAACCACAGTAAGTGTCCTAAGTACCATTCCCAGGTATTTGCTGCAGACAGTCTAGTTATTAATGGCTGCCATGTGCTTTATTTAAAAACTCTGGGTTTTCTTATCATTCTTATCATTTCTTATCATTTCTTCAAACCACCATCCTTCTATGCCATGCAGCTGCTTGCCAGCCTCTACTACTGAGGTGGTTGCATTTCTAGAATTCTACCTTGGACACTGGTAGTTTGAATGTAATTGGCCCCAAGTATCTTATAGGAAGTGGCACTATTTGGAGGTACAGCCTTGTTGGAGTAGGTGTAATCTTGTTGGAGAAAGTATGTCACTGTGGAGGTGGGCTTTGGGGTCTCCTTTGCCCCAGCTTCATTCAGTGTAACAGTCAGACCACTTCCTGTTGCCTGTAAGATGTAATTTTCTCAGTTACCTCTCTAGCACCATGTCTGCTTGCATGCCATTATGTCCCCACCATGATGATAATGGACTTAACCTCTGAAACTGCAAACTGCAGCCTCAGTTAAATGTTTTCCTTTATAAAGTTCGCTGTGGTCATGGTGTCTTTTCACGACAATAGACACCCTAACTAAGACCGAGACCAAGAACACAAAGGAAAAACTTAGTTTACCATAGTTACAGTTTCATCTGTGATGGCAGAGCATGCCAAAGCCATAGAATCTTGGTGTAGGAACCGAATATGCAGAGAAAGAGTTTAGGCCAGACTAGTAGCATCCCTGCAGAGGAGCTCAAAAGAACAGCAAGGCCAGGCCTGAGAACTTTGAATCTGGTGACTAGAAAAATAACCAGAACTGAACAGGTGCCAAAGAATGTGGAAAAACAGTATCTAGGGCTGTCTTCTTCTTGAGAAACCAGCAACTTCTTCATTAAATAAGAGTAAAAAAGGGGAGCTAATTATGAAGACTTAAAGACATTTTCTCCATAGCTCTGATTAAGAAACCAAGTATTGGCTTAACAATACATGGGAAAGGAGCTTCCTTGAAATAGAACCTTCTAGAACATATCAATTCTACTACCATGGTGGACAAACATAATCACTCAGTGTTTCAGCTACACCTATATTCCTATTCTGCAATTAAAAGACATAGAACATAAATATGACTCTCCTGGTCCTTCACACTAGCCCTGTGAGCTCTGTACATTTACTGACTCTTCATTCTTCTACATTTTGGACACTTACCTATCCTGTGCCACAGACTCTGATATCCTACTCTCCTTTAACATAAATTAGGGTTAGCAGTGTCAACATCTAAAAGCTGGCCTATATCTGAGGACTGCATGTACCCTGCCATACTCTGAATTTGAGAAAAAAATGTTTGACCTCTACTGAGGGTCTATATCCAGATGAAAATGAAAAATTCCCTGATCACACCCAGCAGGACTAGGCTGGGCCTCTGGGATTCCTTTGTACTTAGCAACACTGGTCTCACATAATGCCCACTGCCTTCAGGAAAACAGGGAATTTGTCCTCCAGTTGATCCCTATGTGGTATTCCATCAACCAGAATCATAATCCATCACTTAGTCTAGGCCAGCATTAACTGCAGAAGATAAGGTCAAATGTTACTGAGTTCTCTGTTCCTAAGCATTACACCAAGACCTTACCACTCACCCAGGTGATATGATTATGTCAACCTTGTACTTAGGAATCATGGAGATACCTCAACTCCTGACAAAGAAGAAAACACAAGTCCTCTCATAATCTCACCCCACCCTCTGGGAAGGATATTATCTGAAATAGCAAAGATCTATGAAAAAAAGGAAAATAAATGGAAGAAAGGACAAAGGTCAGCCCTAGAAGGTCTTTAGCAGGTATATTAGTCAAGGTTCTCTAGTGGAACAGAACTGATAGGATTAATATATATATGGGATTTATTAGACTGGCTTAACATGCTGTGGTCCAGCTAGTCCAACATTGGCTGTCTACCAAGGGAAAGTCCATGAACCCAGTAGTTGTTCAGTCTCTCAGGCTGGATGTCCCAACTACTCTTCAGTATATTCCAGAATCCTGAAGAAATAGGCCAACAAAGGAATGGACTTTTTAGCCAGAGTGACCTAAGCAGGCAACAAGAGAGAGATTCCTTCTTCCCTCCTCTATGCAGACTGCCACTAGAAGATGTGGCCCAGGTTAAAGTCTATCTTCCCACCTCAAAAGATCCAGATTAAAAGTGGATCTTCCTACTTCAAATGATTTAATGAAGGAAAAGATCCCTCACAGGTGTGATAAACTGCTTGGGTTTAAAATTGACAACCAAGAATAGCCATTGCAGTAGGCACATCTACTCAAACCACAGTAATAAATCAATTAATGAGGGCATTGAACCATATTTTAATTTTTTTAATGACAAAAAAGAAGATATAAGAACCCTAATGCAAAAGTGCTTATTATAGCAGCAGATTTCAGTTAAATACTGTACAAATATTTTTTTTTAATATTAGTCTTTGTAACATTGTGAGGCAATGTAGATTTTCTTCATTTTACATTTTTGTAACCTCAACCTTAAACGGGTTAACAACTCTGAAGAAAGAACAGCTGCTTAAAAAAAGGGACCCAAGTTTCCTACCTCAAAGCCTCATGTCCTTCCTTAACCAGAACACAATGGCCAGAAGATGATGTCTTGGAAGAGCTGGCCCTAGCCCAGAGAACAACAGCAAATTTTCATGAGCCTAATGAGTTGAGTACCCAGGAGATGAAACAAAGGCACATTAGTAAGAACAGGAGATCATGTCTACCCAGCTTATCCAGATCTTAGGGTACAGCTGAGAGAGCAGAAGTTTGGAAAAACCCAGGGACTTTGAAAACACAGTAACAGATCCTAGGTGATCTTTGTAGGTTCCAACATCCCTGTCACTAGCTAATGCAGCATTCCAGGACAGGCAGTTTGCCATGTCATCTTCTCCACATTCCTTCTTGGACTTACCTGGGGTACAAGTCTGTCTTTGTGTCTCCAGGTGAGGCTGTTATACTTTCTCTCTCCTAATCCACCAATTCACCATTTATGTTAAATAACTCTAAAGACATTCTGCCCCATTGTTCTCCAGAGAAATTGCTTTGACCTCTCCCCTGGGGGCTTCATTCCAATAGTCCAACCTATATCTATTCTTCAGTAAGAGATAGCAGAGTTTTAAACGCACTGGTGGGTAAGTCTTATTTTTAGCTGTGCAATTCTTTTATCCCCAACTGAATTGATTAAGCCTATTACACAAGACTAGCTTGAGCAAACACTTTATTAATATGTAAGAGGAATTTGGGGATAAATAAAACTACACTTTACACCTCATGTGTGCTGGCACTTAAAATATAATTACTGAACATTAAACTTGCTCACAGGAATCACTATTCATAAATCTGGAAGGTTAATGGCTGCCTAGGCAGCCACATCCAACAGAAGTACCAACATTATGCTTCTGTGTCTCATGAAATGGAGCTAGAAATAGTCTACAGTATAAAGAACTTTAATCTGAAACTGTGGATTGGCTAGATTACCAAATGTATTGAGAGACCACAGATCTACTTTTTACTAACTGTAATACTAGGCTATATAGTTGTTTATATGTATACAGATAATATTGAGTGTGGGGGATTGAAAGAAAATATTCTCCAAACAGAGTGGCAATATTAGGAGGCATGGCCTAGCTAGAGTAGGTGTGGCTTTGATGGAGGATGTATGTCACTTCGAGGGTGGGCTTTGAAGTCTCATACATGCTCAAGTCAAACCCAGTGTCTCATACCATTTCCTGTTACCTGCACACGATGTAGGAGTCTCAGCTACTTCTCCAGCACCATGTCTGCCTGCTCACCACCAGGTCCTGCCATGAAGATAATGGACTAAACTTCTAAAACTGTAAGGCAGCCCCATTTAAATATTTTACTTTATAAGAGTTGTGGTCATGGTGTCTTTTCACAGCAAAAGAAACCCTAACTAAAACACTAAGATTAAAATTAGAGGTCTGACACATGCCAGGAAAGAACTGCACAATTGCATCTCTGAAGGAAATCTCCATCCTACCAATCTTTTCCCTACTTTTAAAATTTTCTCAGACAGAGTCTCATAAAATTATCCATGAATTTACTATCTATCTCCAGCTGCTCTTGAGTTCGTAATCTTTATGCCTTTTCTTAGCAAATACCTGAGATTTTAGTTCTGGGGATGGACCTGATAGCTTCCAGCATGCCAAGCACGTATTCCATCACTGAGCTATATATTTCTACAGTCTGTTAAGGCCTTGATAGAACTAATTATTAGAGGGGAAGGTACTCTAAAGTCACCATAACCAAGTCGAGAGTTTATCTTACCATCTTCACACACTGTAGTACAATAGAGGAACTTACCGTATAATATTTGTTTCCTTTCTTTCTCTGTTCACTTTACTCAGTAGAAGGAGTAGTTCAAAGCCTTTTCACCATGTAAACAAGGAGGGCTTCACAATGCATACTGGGGAGCATGAACCTTATCCTCTATGTGGATATCTCTTTAGATATTTTAAGCAAAATGTGTTGTGAAAAAATATTAGGTTTTATAATCAATATAATCTATTATAAATATTATATTTATATTATATTTATAATCTATTATAAATATTATATTTATATTATATTTATAATCTATTGTAAATATTATATTTATAATCTATTATAGAAATAGAAAGGAAAAGATGTAGATATTCACATCAGTAGGCAGAGACTGAGATTCTGAACTATCAACACTTTAGCTGGAGGGTTGAAATAGAACGTATGAGCAAGCTATAAACTATCTTGTGGAGTTCTTTATATATTTTAGACATTAGGCTGTTTCAGATGTTCTGTTAACAAAGGCCATCTCTCATTCCACAGTCTCTTAACTCCATGCAATGTTTCCTTTGCTGTGCAAAACCTTTTAATTTCAGTCACATTTATTCCATGCTGTTATTTCCTGAATTCTTACAGTCTTTTGCAAAATGTTCTTCCCATACATCTGTCTTCAAGTGTTTCCCCTGGCAGTTTTGGAGTTCAGGGTCTTTTTATTATTATTTTATTGAAAGTGGATATTCTTCACAAAATGTGTTATGATTTCCCCTCCATCTTCTCCCAGATCCTCCCTACCTTCCTATCCATCCAACTCTTTAGAAAACAATATGTAAACAGGCAAATGAATAAACAAACAAACCAGAACACAAGAAAACAAACAAAAGGCAAAGCAAGAAAAAGCAGAAGACCAGGTAGGCTGCCCCAGACCTTCTCTACTTTCTGTTTCCCCAGCCCCAATCCCTCAGGCTCCTCCCTAACACTGCAACAGAACACTAGCTGCAGCCTTCCTCTGCCCTGTTCAGGTATTCTATGAATCCTCCAGACCATCCCCTCCTAATCTCCCTCCCACCCCTCACTGCTATATGCTAGCCTCCAACTCAAACAGAAGCCCCCTGCTCAACTGTAGGTCAAGCATTCCAGAAAACCAGGTGGGCTGCCTGCACACCTTCTCTACTCTCTCTGCTTCCCAATTAGATTGAATCTAATTCAATCTCTTAGTCTCCTTCCCAGCACAGAAACATATCAGAGCTGCAGCAGCATCCATTACTCCTTGCCCACATCACCTGTGGATCCCACATACAGCCTCTTTTGACCTCCCTTCCCTAACTTATAGGTGTATCCGAGCTTCCTATGCCAGTTGGCATTTCCTGTGAATACATCAGCCCAGCTGGTCAATAAAACAGGCAGCACACTGTCATCACACTCTAGGACAACACAAATCGAAAACAGAAACCAAGGAACAAAACTCCCACCCAACAATGACAAACACAAAATCAGCACCTAGACCTATAATCACCCCAAACCCAGATGCCTAGATGTCAGCATAGGAACACAATCAATAACAATCAGGGCAATATGTCTCGACTGTGGCCCAGCTATCTTACCATAGCAGGCCCTGAATAGTCCAACATAGCTGAAATATAAGAAAAGGACCTTAAAACCAATTATATGAAGATAATAGAGGTCCTTAAAGAGGAAATGAATAAATTCCTTGAAGCTACCGAGAAAGACATGATCAAGCAGTGGAGGAAATGAATAAATCCCTTAAAGAAAACCAAGAAAAAAAACAAAGAAACTGCTTAAGGAAACAAATACCATTGTTCAAAACCTGAAAATAGAAATAGAAGCAATGAAGAAAATCAAATTGAAGGAATTCAGGAAATGAAAAATTCAAGAATTTGAACAGGAACTATAAGGCAAGCGTCACCAACAGAATACAAGAGATTGGAGAGAGAATCTCAGGCATTTAATACATGATAGAAAAAAATGATATATTGGTCAAAGGTCAAAGGAAATGTTAAATATACAATATTCTAAAAAAAAAACAATCAGAAAATCTAGGAGACTATGAAAAACCAAACTAAGAATGAGACTAGAGGAAGGAGAAGAAATCCAACTCAAAGGCCCACAAAATATTTTCAACAATACCTTAAAAAAATCTCCTAACCTTAGAAAGGAGATGTCTATAGAGGTAAAAGAAGCATACAGAACGCAAAATAGAATGGACCAGAGAATAAAGTCCTCTTTCCACATGATAATCAAAAATACTAACTATACAGAACAAAGAAAGAATATTAAAAGCTGCAAGGGGAAAATGTCAAGTAACATATAAAGACAGAACTATTAGAATAACACATGATTTCTCAATGAAGAATTTAAAAGCAAGAAGATTCTGGGCAAATATACTGTGGACAATAAGAAACCACAGCTGTCAGCCTAGACTACTATACCCAGTAAAATTTTCAATCATTGTAGATGGAGAATTTAAGATATTCTGTGATAAAGTCAAATTTAAACAATATCTACAAATCCAGCTAGTTCTACAGAATATGCTAGAAGGAAAATTCCAACCTAGAGAAGTTAACTACATCCATGAAAATATAGGCAAATAAATAATCTCATACCAGCAGAAACAAAAGAAGAGAAACATGAACACACACACACACACACACACACACACACACACACACACACACAGAGGCACACATGCACATCAGCACCACCAGCACCACCTCCACACATGAGTCATGACATGTATGTCAACACACATATACATACACTTTCATAATGAATCAGTGAATATTTTTTAATAAAGAAGCAATAAACCTAAGGGATAACTAGATTTTCATATAATTTACAGATGGTAAGGAAAGATATTTTTAAAGAAAGCTGTGTATAAAAGCTGGCTAAAATACAGTTCTACAAAAGAGAAAAAAATTTCAATAGAAAGAATTCATCGAAAATTTAAACTTTTATATCCTTTGAATTATCCTCAATCTATTTAAAAGCATAACATGGATTTTTTTAATTATTAATGATAGTTGGAAATGGTTGTAGATGACAGAAATCCATCATTGGGAGGATGAGGGATGAATGGACCCTACATTACATAACAAGACACTGTCTCATGACCAATGGATTAAAAATAATGTGCTAATTAATTACTCATCCAGAAACTATAATGTTATGTTCAAAATTTTCTTGTATTTATTAATGGAAGATTCTTATGTTTCTAGAATGTAAGTATACCTAAAGCTATGCATTGAATATCCAGAAACATATACAGAACCATTTTGTTAACACCCTGTTTCAAGTTTTATAACAACACAAAAACAAAGTTAAAAAAGATTGCTAAAGATATTAATTATATGCTTAGCATCATTCCAGGTGTTTAAAAAAGTGTTTGTGTTACATTCACTGATTTTGTTGCACTGTCTGAGCAGTCTACCTCTTAGCACAGTGCTCTTTGAAATTCATCTTTAAATGCACATGTATCTCCCAATAAATCAGTAAAGAAGTTGTCCTCCAGGTAGTCTCTCTGCCATTACACATTCTGTTATCATTTCTAAGAGAGTCCCTGAAGTCTTAACTCCCTAAATAACTATTTTTGAATGTTTGAGGACAGTTGAGATTGGGAGCTTTTGGAATATTCCGACCCATTTTTGGTATTTTTTAAGTCCTTTTTTGTGACATATATGTTCAGCTTTTGTTTTGTGGTGATGATTAGGATAGATTATAACAAGCAATGAAGCAAAAGTCTGTAGTAGCAAGGTTTCTCCAGTCCTGCCAGGCCCCCACAGTCCTGTGATCCACTTATAAAATAATCACTCAGAAACATATTAATTATAACTATATGGCCATTAGCTCAGGTTTATTACTGACTAGCTCTTACACTTCACTTAACCCATAATTCTTATCTATGTTTAGCCACATGGCTTGGTAGCTTTTCTCAGGGATACTTTGTCATCTTGCTTCCTCTGTGTCTGGCTGATGACTCCTGACTCAGCCCTTCCTCTTCCCAGAAATTTCCTTATCTGCTCATTCTGCCTATACTTCCTGCCTGGCTAACTGGCCAATCAGTGTTTTATTTATCAACCAATCAAAATACCACAGCATACAGAACATCCCACAGCACCTCCCCTTTTCTGTCTAATCAAAAAGGAAGGTTTTTAACTTTAACATAGTAAAATTACATATAACAAAACAGTTATCAAGCAAGAATTAGTTATACTATCTAGTCTATATTTGGCAAATTCAAAGAAAATATTCTATCCTATTTTTGTAAGTCTAAGGTTTCATATTTAGTTTATCTTATATCATAACCAAGGAAAATTATAATTATAGCTATCTAGTCTTCAACTACATCAAAGACTCCAGAAGGATATAATATTACCTAAGTAAACAGGGAATGCATTGTAAGCAACTTCCAAAATTCTGGAAATGACAGAGACAGATACCTGCCTGGACAGTCATCCAAAGTTCCTCTGCAATGTTGGGGCATCCATCTTCAGCCTATAGGTCTAGAGTCTGTCATTCACTTTTCTCTGTGTCCTGGAGAATATCTGGCAGTCTCCTCTGGGAAGCAGGAACCTGAAGAACCATTTTGTCCCATTTTGGCCAATTCAGTGCTCATTGTCCTATGCGTCCTGCATGTCCAGTTTTTATAACATAATATCAGCAGTCCAGGCAAGAGCAGTTTCTTGCTCAAATGGCTATTTTTGCCAAGAAGAAGATAAACTCCATATGGAGTGTCTTCCATGTCCATCCTCCTCTGTGAAGTAAACTGCTGCTGCCAGGAGCAGACATGTCTCATTGTCCAGAAAGCCTAAGGTTTTAAAACATTTTAAATGCCATATTCTGTAAGTCTTTGAAGTGTTTGAAGCTTACCTACCTAATTGAAATATACCTTTATATACCTATAATCCTTAACTAACATGACTATATGTTTGATTATCCTAGATGACTTCTAATCTGCATTTTTTAGTTATGTATTACAATTTTAAATGAGCTGCAAAAACATAATGTCTTAAACAAGAGAAGAAATATACATACAGTATAACAAAATTAACTTTATATTTGTTTCAATAAACTAAAATCTATACCAATGTAAAATATTTTAAACAAGTTGTTGCTCTTCAAAAGTAGATTCAATTACCTACCGTTTTATCCTATCATCTATACTATCCCCTTTTCTTTTTTAGAAAGAGGTTGCATTTATAATCAACCCCCTTTAAATAAAAATAAACATTTATACACAATATTTTGGGAATTTGGGCATAGCTTCTCATACTACTTCCTGTTTGTTGAGGGCTCTGGCAATCTTATGGGGATCCTGAGAAAATTAAGAATTATGGTCAAGTCCTGACTGGAATAGTCTGTGAGGCTGCATTGTCTGAGCCAGTTGCCTTGAAGCTGATCTGGATGTTGGAACATCTGGAGACCTCTCAGGGGGTCTTCCTTGATCAAACCCTCTTAGCTTGGAAGCAATCCATAGGTTCTCATCTTCTGTGGGAACAAAAGTAGAACCTCTTTTCCAAAGCAACATATCCTTAGACACAAATTATGAAGTCAAGATATCTTTAAAATATATATACTGGTTTAACCCAGCAGCCTGTATAATCAAATGTCTCTCTCCAGTTAAAAATCCCAAAGAAAATAAAATTCAGACTCTGTGTGTGATTTGCATCTTTATGTGGCTTATTTTTTATATTAATTTTACTGTCTCTAAAAGACTTTATTTTTAAAAAATTATTTCTTTATATAACTGCATATATTCCTTTTCCTCTCTCTTCCAGGCCTATATACATTTTTACATATAATGTAAACTGTTTAGGGCTTATTCCATGTGAATCTGTCTTATTGTGAATCTATTGTTTTAAACTGCCGAGTGAAGACAGAAGCAGCTTGGCTGCTGACTCCACCCACCTTAGCTTTTTAACATGGTGCTGCTGACTCTGCCCATCTTAGCTTTTTAACATGGTGGAGATAATTCACGACCTGCTCTGGGAGTCAAGGTCTCTGCTGACTCTGAGTGGCACAGGGTCTATGCTTCTATCAAAGCAGCATGCTCTTTTTTTTTGGGGGGGGGGTCTGTACTAGCAAAAGCTAAATCCACTATGCAGTACATTGCACAGCTTGGAGAAGCCTCTGTGTACCTTGGTAGGAATCCACCATGCTGTAGCTCATGACTTGCTTGAGACACAACTAGGAAATTGTTTTTGCTCTGTTTTAGAATTTCTTATTAAGTTCTCCCAGGTTTTTGGTGGAAACTCTTGCCACCACATCTTGGTACCATTGTTGGGGGCTATTTGTAGTAGGAAGGTTTCTCCAGTCCTGCCAGGCCTCTACAGTCCTGTGGCCCACTTATAAAATAATCACTCAGAAGATTATATTAATTATAACTGTATGGCCATTAGCTCAGGCTTATTACTGACTAGCTCTTACACTTAAATTAACCCATAATTTTTATTTATGTTTAGACATGTGGCTTGGTAATTTTCCTCAGTTCTGCCTTGTCATCTTGCTTGCTCTGTGTCTGGCTGGCGACTCCTGACTCAACCCTTCCTCCCAGAATTCTTCTCGTCTGCTTGCCCTGCCTATACTTCCTGCCTGGCTACTGGCCAAAAAGCATTTTATTTATCATCCACTCAGAGCACCACATATTCACAGCATACAGAACATCAGCCCACAGCATAAGTCTCTATGACAAAGCAATTCCTCAAGAATTACAATTACCAGTAAATTCTAAAATGTATTGATGACTATTGTAGTGTGCTAAGCTATGTGCTGATGTGGGTTGTTAGGGAAGACAGAGTACATGATGATTGTATGGGGTTCAGTAGAACATATATTTAAACTTAATTATACATATATTACTTTTATCATAGAATATGATTAGAATATATTATCATTTCTTCCTTCCATTTCCACCCTTCAAATCCACTTACATAGTCCACCCCACTTTCTTTCAAATTCATGGTCACTTTTAAAAATTCTTATTGTTACATAAACACACACACACACACACACATTTTATACATACATATATACATATATGTATATATAAAATCTTAATTATATGAATTGGACCTGTCCGGTACTAATGGATGATCATTTGCTTTGAGGTAGCCAATTGGTGTGCTCTTGCATAAGGCAGATTTTCTCTGGCTTTCTGCATCCCTTAGTTGACTGTAGTTCTTTTTGTAGAGTGAGGCTTTGCTCTGGTCATGCATGTCTCGGCAGTCATGTTGGTAATACTTTGTAGTTAATTTTTGATATTTGTAAGCACTGTGCTCTCATATTTTGCTTTGTAGTTTAAAATTTGAGGGTTTAAAAAGTTGTCAATTAACATTTAGGTATAGTCCATTATTACTTAATTTATTTGTGAGATTAGTATGCTAAGCAACTAAGGTGTATTTATCTTGATGAAAGGATAAACTCTTGGTGACTTGTAACATGCCAGTTATCTGAAAAAAGCAGGAAATAAGAAGACTGCAAATAAGCATACAGTTTGCTAGGAAGAAAACATAAAACCAAGTTTCTAATGAACTATTAATGGCATTATTTATAATCAGCTTCTGCTGTGAAGCTCTAAAGAGAAGAGCTTTTATATAGTTCATTTCTTTTTCAGTGCTTGTTCCAGGTGAATTGTCCTCATTATGAAAAGATAGAAATGTTTTCTGCGAGCCATGATAACAGCTTGTTCTACAGAGCAGAAATGATGCTGGTCTAGGCCACCCAGCACAGCTGTTCTCAACTGCTACCTCAGAACTATCATTATGGACTAATTACCCACCACCACCAATCAGGAGGCACTTTTCACTCCACATTCCAATTATAAAAAGAAACCAGACATTAAATTTACCATTATAAAAATTACACCCATAGATGGGGGGGTATTTCCTTAGTATTTTTGAAGTTGCTTCTTCTACAATAATACATGAGTATGACACAAAAATTAAATCTATATTAATGATGGGCCACATGTTCATATACATATGTATTTACATACAATGTGAGTAAAAGAAATAAGATCCCTATTTTAAAATACCACTTGTACTAGCATTATTTGCATGAGACAAGTCAATTATTAATCTTAATGGAATGTATGACCAACCCAATGGATGATGTAGAATACAGATTATTGGGGCTCAAAGACAACAAAGAGGAATTTGATAATTCAATCAAAGGTGAATATAAATTTAATAAAATTCATAAATGGAATGTACAGGAACTGTGTTACAAATCAAAGGCACAAAATAGATCTTTAAGCAAATTCACACAGAAATTTCTCCAAATCTGGAGAAGAAGATGTCAATTCAGTTAGAAGAGACCCAGAGAACACGAAGGAAGCAGTATCAGAAAAGAAATTCCCCACACAATATTATAGTTAAAACACTAAATACAGAGAACAAAGAAAGGGTATTGAAACTTGCAGAAATGAAGTCATAAGTTATGTATAAAGACAAGCCCAACAGAACAGCAACTAATTCTTGAATGGAAACTTTAAAAGCCAAAAGAGCTTGGAACAGTGTACTTTAAATGATAAAAGGCTACATTTGCCAGCTCAGAATATTATAGCCAGCAAAGCTATCTGGTATACCTGAAGAATAAATAAAAACTTTCTGTGGTTAAAATAGGTTAAAACAATTCATTTCCACCAAACTATCCCTACAGAGAAGGCTGGAAGGAATATTTTAGAGTGAAAAACTGGATAAACATATACCAGAGGCCACAGGGAGAAAATGATGCTACAATTAGCTGTTATACAGTGTAAGACTGGGGAAACAAACACCACAAAACAATAAAACCGCAATAATATTTAGACATCTTTCATTAACGACTTCAAATATTTGTGGCCTCAATTTAACAACCAAAAGACTTTGTGTTAGTTTGAATGAAAATGGCCCCATAGGCTCATAGGGACTGGCTCTATTGGAAGGTGTGGCCTTTATGGAGTCAGAGTAGTTTTATTGCAGGAAGTGTGTCACTAAGGGTAGGCTCTGAGGTCTCAGATGCTCAAGTCAGGCCACTGTCTCTGTCTCTTCCCGCTGCCTGTGGATCCAGATGTAGAACTCTCAGCATTTTTTTTTATTTTGGTATTTGTATTCCTGTTAATGACTGGTCTGACACAGTGAAATAGAATCTTAAAGTAGTTTAATCTGCTTTTCCATGCTCACTAAAATTGTTGAAACTCTCTCCCCACTGTTTAGCTTTCATAGTTCTTGAATGTACTAAGGTGCCTGCTGGGGCAAAAAGACACAACTGGTTTTTCTCAGCACTGAACCTTCTGTTCAACAACATCAATATGCTAGAAAATATGCACCCCCTGCTGCAATAGTGGCAAGAATTTTTAATGGAGGTGACCAGTTGTTCTCTCAGCTCAATTTGGAGAAAATTTACACTGGTTCTGTAAATATGGTCACTGTTTTAGGCTAATATTTCCTAAATAGTAGGATCTATTACTGCTCTATTCTCACACTAATCACAGTATTTACCCCTTTAAAGGCATGGTGATAGCTCCATTAATATATTTGTTACCTTAAACATGTCTTAGATCAAAAGATCACATACTTATTCACCTGTGAATTTATATACTTTCATTCTATATCCATTACTACAAAATTGTTAGTAAACTGAATACAAATGGGAAAAAAAGTAATTAGTTAGCCCATAGCAACTCTGCAGCTAGCAGGATTGCCAGTTACTGTTTTATCATTACTTTGTTCAACAAAACATACTGCAAAACAAGTTTTCAGTGTACTGAAGAAATGAAGTGGATCATTTATTTTCATGACTACCTTAAAATTACATATACTAAACAGTTTGAAGTTATTTGTTTAGATATCATTGTTTCAAAGGAGATGGGGATTCAGATCTGGAGAACATGAAATTGCCTTTTTTTCCCACTGTTCTCTGAGAGATTACAGATATCATTCACATGGATATCCACTACTGAGAGAAGCCCTGAAGGCACTAAATCAAAATCCCCACTAGTTTAAGAGGTGAAAATTGTAAATCTATGAATAAACAAAGCACTAACTGCTAATTTCATTATTGAACATTGGCATGTGGCATTTTACTGTGAAGACAAAGAGATGGGTAGAAAGAAAGAAAAATAAACTAAAATACTTCTCAAGTATAGTATGCCCAGTTGCATTACAAATTGTTTTCCAATGAAACAACTAGTTGCAGAATTTTAAAGTGATTGAGGGAAATAATATTTAATAACTTGTAAATATAAAAGCATTTATTTCATCAAATTAATGCAAGGGTAATACATGATTGTGCTAGATATGTGTCTTAACTGAGCCCTGAATTAAAAACAACCTTTCATATCTGCAGATTTTGGCAAAAAAAATTTCAAAGAAAGGCTGGTGAAACTTGTTTTAATATTTAGAATGTATGCATGAAACATAATAGCAAATCTGAATGTTATCTTTTTGTAATTATACATCATGAGCTTCCTGAGGGGGAAGCTGGGATTTAAATTATCTGTCACTTCTGAGATTCTGCACTATACTTCAAGACCAAAGAGAATCTAACATGGCATATAAGTATCCTGGCATACACAGATTCTTTGTCTCAGGGAGTGCTGAAGCACAAGGTTGGGCAGAGTAAACACCTTCATGGATGACCTGGATGGTGGCAGGTATTTTCTCTAATGGTTTAATGGAGTACTGGTAAAAAAAGAAGTGTTTTAGGGTAACTCGATGCTCTGTTTTTTTGTTTCTGCTTTATATATATATATAAGTATACACACACTCATATATATATACATACATATATATACATATATATGCATACATATATAGTATATAAGCACACACATACACACATATATATATGCTTATCCTACCAAAGTTGCCACATATGGAGAGTTGACTAGATAATGTGTCTAACTTCCAAAAATTCCTTGCATTATTTTAATAAAACATGAACTTATAAGCTACTGCAGCACTAAGTCAACTGAGATACACACCTTGTAGGTGAAATTTAATAAGAATATATTTTAAAGATTTTTTCTTAACTTGAAATGTTATTGAAGGGAATTTTTTCCATGAATACTGACTGTATTTACATCATTTTCACACCCCTTCCCATAATTCCTCCTAGTCTTTTCTCATCCCCTTCAAACTCATGACCTATTATTACATTATTGTTACACACACACACACACACACACACACACACACACACAGAAAGAGAGAGAGAGAGAGAATGCATGCACTACTCTTGAGTCCATTTAGTGTTGCTGATGTGTCCATGTGTTTAGGGCTGATTGCTTAGGACTGGATATCCTAAGAGCAAGCAGATACTTCAGCAGAGGAGCAAAGTACCATGGTATCTTAGTATTACTGCTGTTATAATCAGCCAGCTTCTCTTTCAACACAAATCATTCCCTGTTTGGTGACAATGACAGTAGCTGCTATGCTTTTGTGTATCATGTGTATCCACTCATTCTTGCCTTGAAGAAAATCCTGATGACAACAAAGAAGTAGTATCCTATTCAGAAATAAGGTGGAAAATGTCTCCTAAATGTTATAGAAGATGTTTGCTCTAAAATATCAGAATCAGCTATTAGTAAAACTTATTTGTAGTTGGAAGATTTCCTGTGTCCCAACCTGCCAGTGGTCAGGACAAATCTCTCCCACTCGCATCCTCCAAGTAAACACACAGAGGCTTATATTAAATATAACTGCATGGCCATGGCTCAAGCCTTTTGCCACCTAGCTCTTATTTCTTAAATTAGCCCATAACTATTAATCTATGTGTTGCCACATGTTCTGTGTCTTTACCTGCATCCCATTACATGTTGCTCCTTGGGAGGCTTGATGGTGTCTCCCTCTGTCTTGTCTTTTTCCTGTCTCTCTCTTTCAATTTCCCACCTGCCCCTAAGCTGCCTTGCCATAGGCCAAATGGCTTCATTTATCAACCAATAAGAGCAACATATTTTCACAGCATATGGAAAGACATTCCCCCATCACTTTCCAGAATTTTGGAAGTTATTTACAATGTATTTACTGTTTTCATAGGTAATAGTATATCCTTCTGAGGTCTTTGATGAGTTGAAGACTAGACAGTCATAATTATAATTTTCTTTGGTTATGATAAAAGATAAATTCAATATGAAACTTTAGACTCACAAATATTGGATAAATAGAATATTTTCTTTAATTTTGCCAAATAAAAATAGACTAGATATTGTAACTGTAATTCTTGCTTGATAACTGTTCTATTATATGTAATTTTAGTATGTTAAAGTTAAAAACCTTCCTTTTTAAATAGACAGAAAAGAGGAAGTGCTGTGGGATATCTTTCTGTATGGTGTAAATACATGTTGCTCTGATTGGTTGATAAATAAAATGCTGATTGGGCAGTAGCCAGGTAGGAAGTATAGGCAGGGTAAGCAGACAAGGAGAATTCTGGGAAGAGAAAGGGTTGAGTGCAAAGCCGCCAGCAAGACACACAGAAAGCAAGATGTGAAGGCAGAACTGGAAAAAGGTACCAAGCCATATGGCTAAATACAGATAAAAATTATGGGTTAATTTAAATGCAAGGGCTAGTCAATTATAATCCTGAGCTAATCGCTGAGCTGTTATAAATAATATTAAGCCTCTGTGTGATTATTTTAAAAAGACTGTGGGAATGTGGATGAGAGATTTGTCCTGATCATGGGCCAGGCAGGATACAGAAAAACTTCTGACTACACCTATTAAAAGGGCTTTTGTAACTATGGAGAGTTTGTATTTCAATTTCACTCCCCTTCAAGCAGACATACACATTTCCCAGTCTCATTTATTAAAGAGGCAATCTTTCTTAAGTACACATGTTTAGTGTCTTTGGCAAAGGCTATATGACTCTGGATGGGTGGGGCATAGATACATTTTACTCTCTGCTGTGGATTTTGTTCCTTTGATATGCTTTCTTTCTTATGCTGATTGTTTTCTGATGTTCAGTGGTAGAGTTTGAAGACATTGTCTACAATACTTCCTACTTTGCTTTTCGGTCAAGGTGACTTGTTGCTGTTGTTCCATATACATTTAAGATTTGAATTTCTATAACTATAGTGAATTGTCACTGATATATTGGCAGGGGTAAAATTGAATATGTAGATGGATTTGAGTAGTATGGGCATATTGACAGTAAGATTTAAATATACTGTTTCAAAATACAAAGTCACTATGAAAAAATACAGGAAAGACACTCCAAGACTTTGAAATGTGCCAAAATATTTTTACCATAGACCAAAACCAGAGCAGAGAAATGGAGGGATATTTTTAATTTTTATTTTTGAGAGCATAACGTTATTACTTAATGTCTTTTGTCCAGAAAAGAAAAACATAAAAAGAGTGGAGACAAAAGAGGTAGTGTTTACAAACTCCACATTTTACAAGGCTTTGATATCTCTATGATATAAAGAACACTAACAACTTAATATTCAAAAGAAATAATCTGTACTTTTTAAAGTCAGTACAAATAGACATTACTCAAATGACCAACTTGTAGATGAGCAGTGAGTGCTTTGCATCACTAAACCTCATGAACATACAGTTGTAAACAGCAGTGAGGTATTATCTTTGTCCTGGAATATGGTCTCACCAAATAGATAAAAGGCGATGAGTGCTGGCTGAGGATGTGAATAGAAAGGAGGCCTTGTACATTGTTGAAGAAAATGTAAATCTGTTCAACTATTGTGGAGAACAGTTTGGATTTTTCTCAAAATAATTAAAAACAGAACTACTATATAGTCCAGCAAACCTACTACAGATCATCCAGAGAAAATGAAGTCAGTGCAAAAAGAGACATCTGCACTCTCATTTTTCTTGCAACAATTTTCAAGACAGTAAAGAAATGGAGATAATTTAAGTGTACATCAATTGATGGAAAAACAAAATGCCCTATGTATTCATAATGAACAGAATCCACTCATTTGAAAACTTAGATATAACCCAAAATCATTACACTAATTGAAATTAACCTGGCACAAAAACACAAGAACTACCTGGCCTCACATACACATCCTGTACAAAATGGTGGATTTCTAGAAGTTTAGAGAAAGGTAGTGGTTTCCAGGGCTTGGGAAAATAAGGCTACAGGACGGGGACAGATGGAAGGTAGATTGGATAAGCACTTCGTCAATGGACACAAAATGGGCAAAAGCAGGAAAAGAGATTAAACTGAACAGTTAGATTTCTATAGACTGTAATAATGTGCTACATATTTAAAAGTCAAGAAGAGGTTTTTGACATTTTCATTATAACAAATAATGTTAGAGAAAGTAACAGTTCATCATGATTTAAATATTGCAAAGTTTTGGAATATTTTACCATAGTGGAATACAAGCCTAGTATGTGCAAAGCTCTGGATTTGATGAAAATACTGGGAAACAAAATAGAGCCAAACAAAAAATTTAAGTTACCCATTGTATATATTTATGAAAATGTCATAGATTATATCCTGAATGTTTACACTATTTATATTTTACACTTCAGTGTGGTGGTTTGAATGTGGGAACTTATTAACTGTGGACCAATTGCTGTGGAGCCTCCTTGGGACTGGATTAGGCCCTTTGCATAGGTTATTTTGCCTATCTGCTTAAGGAGCCCCCTAGCAGTGGGATCAAGTGTAGTGGGTAGCCATTCCAGGTTTGATCTGGAAGTTCCAACCCCCATTGAGACTTTGGCAACTGTCACGCCTACAAGGCAGGGCCAAGGGAGGTGCCTGGGGACCGGAGATCTGGAGCGGCGGGTGCTCTCTCTGTTGCGGGACCCTGGATAGTGGAGGTGGACCGAGCAGAGCTCCAGAGAACACCGCTGGACTGTGATACACCTTCCCCAGACTCCGCGACCTACCTATCTCTTAATTTGTAAGTTACGCCATTAAATAAATCTCCTTTTAACTACGTGGAGTGGCCTTAATAATTTCACCAATATATGGCACTCACGTGGGGCAAATTCCAAAGGCCTGGGTGGCTCCCACCCTCAGCCTCCTCCCGGGCTAGCAGGTACCTAAACCCGCCTGCAAAGTTCCATATAACCAGGGAACACCTACACGGTTCCATTCCTGAAAAAAGGGAGCAGCTAGTCCGGTCTCAGCTCCCTAGCTTAGCCCGAGACCAGCGAAAGAGGCACTCCCCGGCTTCCTGAGTGCCGGCGCCAGCTCCCGCCATCTTGACTCCAGCGAGCTGCAGTCAGCCAAGATCACCAGCAGGCCCTGATTTGGAGCTGTACCAACGCCACCTGCTGGCTGAAAAGTGCTACTACACCCCCCAAAACCAGGAAAGGTAAGCAAAAGTACCTGATAATTTTACACCTTAAAATTGACTAACAAATTTTGAGTAATTCTTGTAATATGGCTGACAACATTACCTCACAAGAATTTGAAAACCTTTTTGCCTGTATGATGAATGACATCTTCCTGGAAATATACGACCTTCCTAAGGCATATCTGGCCTGTACCATTTTGGCATTCATTGTAATAATCCACACAGTGTTCAAACACTGGTTTAATAGCAAGAACAAAGATGAGTCATTATTGGGACTGATACAGGCTTTAAGCGAGAGCAATGAAGGCTTACAGAAAAAGATTCTCTCTCTGGAATCTGCTAACCAGGATTTACAGGCTTTCAAAACTAACAATGAAGGCTTACAGAAAAAGATTCTATCTCTGGAATCTGCTTTAACAGATAGCAATGAGACCTTAGAGAAAAAGATTCTTTCTCTGGAATCTGCTAACCAGGATTTACAGGCTTTCAAAACTAACAATGAAGGCTTACAGAAAAAGATTCTATCTCTGGAATCTGCTTTAACAGATAGCAATGAGACCTTAGAGAAAAAGATTCTTTCTCTGGAATCTGCTGATCAGGATTTACAAAACAGGCTTGTACCAAAAATTGATCTTATTGATAATAAATGTGAATATTTAATGGACAGAACACTAACTCTCCAGACACTATATAAGGAAGAAAGATTATCATTAATTGATAAGATAAGGTCCATGGAATCATGTGTTTCTGAGGAACATAAAAACTTCTATGATTCCATGAGAAATCTGGAGTCCCTTGCCAGAGAGGAGGTTCACTCCATAGAACAGACCCTAGGTGCTCGTTTGCAGGCCTTAGAAGAAACTCTCAGTAAACATGACAAGGGACCTAATAAGCAGAAGGGCAAGACCATAGAGGTTGTAACATCTCCAAATGGCTCTCACACAATGGCTTATCCTGTTATCATCCATGAGAAGCCAGCGGATGACACACACCCCGAGCCATATACTACATATACATTACAACCAATTTCAACAAGGGACTTTAAAAATATAAAGGAAGCAGTAGTTACGTATGGGATACACTCCACATATGTAAAACAATTGTTAAATTCGTGGTCTACCTCACATAGAATCATCCCAGATGACTGGCATCAGTTAATTTCAGCTGTTCTAGAATATAGTCAGCAGCTACAGTGGAAAAGCTGGTTGAGAGAAGAGGCAAAAAATTTAGAACAACAAGGTAAAATCAGAGGTTTTGTGATCTCCCAAGATCAAGTACTTGGTGAGGGATGTTTCGCTGACAGGAATGTACAAGCCATTTATGATGAACATACAATATCCCTATGCCGTACAGCAGCTCTAAATGCTTGGGAAAAAATTCCAGAACCTGGAAAACCAACTGAGGTATACACAAAGATATTTCAGGGACTGCACGAA
This sequence comes from Peromyscus californicus insignis, assembly GCF_007827085.1. NCBI lineage: Eukaryota > Metazoa > Chordata > Mammalia > Rodentia > Cricetidae > Peromyscus > Peromyscus californicus. The sequence goes on along the minus strand of NW_026294436.1, from coordinate 27,595,419 downwards.
TCCTTCACTGATATTTTACAAAGACTGAACACAGTTATAACAAGAGCTGTATCAGATAAAGAATTAAGAAAAGTATTAACTGAGTCCTTGGCGTTCGACAATGCTAATGCAGAATGCAGAAGAATACTTACACCATTAAAGATCAGATCAGCTCCTTTGGAAGAGTGGATTCAGTATACTAATGGTGTTGAGTCTCGTAACTACAGTAATGAGGCTTGGATAGGAGAGACAAATCCCAGAGGTGAAAGAAGGCCCCATGTTACCAAATGTTTTAAATGTGGTACACCAGGTCATATAAGTAAAAACTGTACGTGGGGTACTCCTAGGAGTAATACTCCTTTTAGGAATAGCCTAAACAGGAGACCCCAACCACCTCCCGGATTATGTAGAAGGTGTGGCGAAGGCCGACATTGGACCAATGAGTGCAGATCAAAAATAGATATACGAGGTAACCCTTTACTGGCGGGAAACGCCTCAGGGGGCCTCTTGCAGGCCCCCAAATCAAATGTAATATGAACATTCCCAGCCACTGTGGAAGAAATTCCTCTCCAAGACAACTGAATAAACCAATGCCTAATGTAAAAACCGATACTGCAATGGCTGATAAAGCAGCTCTGATGGATGGATCACAGTTTACAAAGAACACTATAAAACAAATATTTTGGCAGACTTCCATAAATGATCAAAGACCAAAGCTTAGAATTCGAATTAATGGCCTGGTTATGGAGGGACTGGTAGACACAGGTGCAGATGTGACTATAATTACAACAAAATCATGGCATCCAAATTGACCTCTTCAAGAGGTGGATGTCCAACTTTTAGGGATTGGCACCCTATCTCAGATAAAACAGAGTTCGAGATGGGTTGAATGCATAGGGCCAGAAGGACAGAGAGGAAGGCTGAAGCCATATGTAGCAAATGTAGCAGTAAATCTTTGGGGCCGAGATCTGTTACAACAGTGGAATACCCAGATTAAAATTCCTACACTTTCAGAAAAAGAATACAGACGAATGCATGTTTCTAGGAATAATATCATCACATGCTATAAAAATCAGGCACCAACCATTCAGGCTGTTCACAAACAGAGCACAACTGCTGTTGAACTCTCAGAAGTACCAACTGCCTTACCTTTAAAATGGCTAACTAATAAACCTGTCTGGGTTGGACAATGGCCTTTGACAAAAGACAAGCTACAAGCTTTAGAACAGCTGGTTCAAGAGCAGTTAAATGCTCAACACATTGACGAATCTACCAGCCCTTGGAATTCTCCTGTATTTGTTATTAAAAAAAGTCTGGCAATTGGAGAATGCTGACAGATCTGAGAGCTATTAATAAAGTAATTCAGCCAATGGGCTCCCTACAGACTGGGATGCCCTTGCCCTCTATGCTACCTAAAGAATGGCCTATAATAGTTATTGACTTAAAAGACTGTTTCTTTACCATACCCTTACAAGAAAATGATAGAGAAAAATTTGCCTTCACAGTACCTAATTATAACAATTCTCAGCCAGTCAAGAGATATCAATGGAAGGTCCTCCCACAGGGAATATTAAACAGCCTTACTTTGTGCCAATACTTTGTGCAGAAACCATTGGAGATAATTCGTGTAAAATTTCCACAATCCATAATTTATCACTATATGGATGATATCCTATTAGCTGATCCAAAGTTAGATACATTAGAAAGCATGTTTGAAGAAGTAAAGAAAGTTTTACCTCGCTGGGGACTGCAAATTGCTCCTGAAAAAATCCAAAGAGGAGATTCTATTAACTACTTAGGATATAAGATAGAGCTACAAAAAATTAGACCCCAAAAGGTACAGCTAAGGAGAGATCGATTAAAGACTCTTAATGATTTTCAAAAGTTATTAGGAAACATTTCCAACTTACTGGGTATCATGGGAATACCCAAAGAGGGACTACAAAATTTGGCTAATACTCTAGAAGGGGACAAAGAATTAAATAGTCCAAGAGAATTATCAGCTGAAGCTGAGAAGGAATTGGCTCTAGTAGAAAAGACAATTCGAGAAGCACATGTGGATCGTGTGGATCCAGAACTTAAATGCATTCTTGTCATATTCCCCTCCAGACATTCCCCAACAGGTATTTTGATGCAGAGGGAAGATATTATATTGGAATGGATATTCCTACCACGTAAACCAAATAAGAAATTAAAGACTTATATAGAAAAGATCTCTGATTTGATTCAAAAAGGTAAACTAAGACTTCGCCAGTTGACAGGAATGGACCCAGCAGAAATTGTAGTACCTTTAACTAATGAAGAAATTTCATCACTATGGAAAGATAATGAATACTGGCAGAGAGCCTGCAGTAACTTTTTGGGAGAGATTAACAACCACTATCCCAAAAGCAAGAGAATAGAATTCATAAAGAAGACTGAATGGGTCCTTCCTCACATTGTATGACAAAAGCCAATTTCTGGAGTCTTCACATTCTATACTGATGCAAATAAATCAGGGAAAGCAGGATATAAATCACGAGACCTAAGTAAAGTGGTACAAAGTCCATACAGCTCTGTACAAAAGGCAGAACTGTATGCCATTCTTATGGTACTGATGGACTTCACAGAACCCCTCAATATAGTCACTGACTCTCAATATGCAGAGAGAGTTGTTTTACATATTGAAACTGCTGAATTTATTCCTGATAATGCAGAATTAACTTCATTATTCATACAATTGCAGGAAATCATCAGAAAAAGGGAACATCCTATATATATAACACATATCAGATCCCATACAGGTCTGCCAGGACCTCTAGCACAAGGTAATGATGAGATTGATCAGTTACTAATAGGTAATGTGCTAGAAGCTTCAGAATTTCATAAGAAATGCCATGTAAATAGCAAAGGTTTGAAGAAGGATTTCTCCATCAGTTGGCAATAGGCTAAGGATATTGTGAAAAAATGTCCTACTTGTTCCATCTATAACCAACTTCCATTACCTGCAGGGAGCAATCCAAAAGGTATACAAAGAAATGAAATTTGGCAGATGGATGTGTTTCATTTTGCAGAATTTGGAAGATTAAAGTATGTACATCATACCATTGACACCTATTCAGGATTTCAATAGGCAACTCCTATGAGTTCTGAAAAGGCTGATTCTGTGATTACACCCCTATTAGAAGTTATGGCCATCATGGGAATACCTGTACAAATTAAGACAGACAATGCCCCAGCATATGTCTCCAATAAAATGAGACAATTCTTTGCTTATTACAATATAAAGCATGTTACAGGTATACCACACAATCCCACAGGCCAAGCAGTCATAGAAAGATCCAATTGAACTTTAAAGGATATGCTAAATAAACAGCAACAGGTAACAATGACTCCTAGAAATAGATTGCATAGTGCTTTTTTAACCTTGAATTTTCTCAATGCTGATGAGAAAGGAACAACAGCTGCGGAGAGACATTGGACGACAGACAAAACTCCTGAGCTAAACCAACCGGTTTATTTCAAGGATGTGCTGACCTCAGAATGGAAACCTGGATATGTTCTATGTTGGGGAAGGGGTTTTGCCTTTGTTTCTGCAGGAGAAGAGAAGCTATGGATACCAACAAAATTAATAAAAATTCGATTTGAACAGGAAAAACCCCTTGATGAGGTGAAGTAAAAGATCATCCACCAATGTGACATCTCTACAAGTTGTAAGAAAAATTTAACAATCAAGGTTGGGGTAGGGTTCTGTTTTTGTCTTTCCAGGATAATGGAAATACCCATCTTCCAAAAATCATAAGGCCTTGGATATTCAGATGTTTACAGCAGAAAGAAAGAATCTATTGGTACCAATCTACACACGGTAAAATCTCACTGTCTAACATCTATCTCTCTATCAATCTAGAAAAGTTGTGGTTCCAATTCAATTATAAGCCAAGCTGGCTTTGGAGATGGAATTGGCTCACTCCTTCTCTAAACCCAAGCACATTGCTAAAAGAAAAGTTTGAGAGATTCTTCAGTTCCATATCAGAAGATCCCTCTGGTGTGGGACAGAAGGAAACCAATAAAAGGGACCATTGTCTTCTAGATTCTAATTCTCTCCATGCTTACTCTTGATTTCTCAGAATCCTTTCTTACATGCTATGTCCTCTTTAAATCCAAATCTTCCATTTTGATAACAAATAAGTTTTTCTAATAGCAATCTCAGAAGTCTCCAGAAGGAAGATGGGGCCCCAACAACAACTCTACCCAATCCAGAATGATGCCATGGTAATCATCATCATACTACACTTCTTACCGGAATTTCAGACAATCTTACCCATTACTCTAAGACTTGCTGCAGAACCTACAGTTAGTCTAACTGAGATTTAACTATCTGAGCTTTCTCACAGTACCCAACAGAAATAACATCACCCCCTAAACAGCAGGAAGCAATTCTAAGAAAATGACGCCCCTTCTCCCTTAGGTTTCATAATTCTCAGGGTTATGGATGATGGTTATAGGGTTGGGGGTGGAAGGAAATATTAAACTCAGTATTCTAAAAAAAAAAATGAAAAGAAGAAATGGAATGGATAGGTATAAGATATTATGGTAGATTATTATGTATACTAGTAAACAAATTTAGTAAAATAGTAGCCTTAAATAATTTGCACTGTAATTTGCACTGTTATGGATTCTTATATGTTGATACAAATGTAAACTATTTTTATATTCCTGTTTAAGATAATTTGTATATTGATACAAATACGGAACTATATTTGTTATAATGTACATATATTTCTACTCTTATTTGAAATATTTGTATATTGATACAAATGTAAATTTATATCTGTCATACTTTATGTAGGTTCTACTTCTGTTTAGGATATTCGGTATATTGATATATATTTAAGATTATTGTCATATTGCATATCACACTACATACTCCTACCTCTGTTATAAATATCGATATATATTTAAGATTATTGTCATATTGCAATCGCACTATATACTCCTACCTCTGTTATAACATCTTGTGTATTGTCACAATTTTGAAGTCATCGTTCTTTACCATACACTTGCTTATAGACTGTTTATCTTGTTTATGTGAAGCCTTAGTCCTTAGGTTATTTCCGTAGATAAGACTTACAGATTTATAGTCACCTATGTTTGTCATCTCTATAGTTACGTTAGTTAGGTTATCCAGATTTACAGATACATAGGTCAGATGGACAGGTAATCTTCAAACACTTCATAGACCTAGAGAATATGGCATTTAAATAACTTAGAATTCTGTTGATGTGAGACATAATTGCTCCTGGCTGCACCAATTTGATCCCGAGAGAATGTTGGGCTTCTAAGACATTTCCATTTGGAAGTTTGTCTTCTTGGCACAAAATGGCCTACTGGGCAAAGAACTGCCCTTGCCTCGACGTCTGACAGTACTAATGCAATGCTATCCTTTCTGGACAAGCGGGACACAAGGAAAGCGACCACTGTACTCTGCCAAGACAGGGTAAGATGGTCTTTCAGAATTCCTGCTTCTGAAAATGGTCTGTCAGATACTTTAGGCCTGTAGCCAATGTGAATGCACCAACAATGCTGAGAAACATTAGGTGACTGTCCAGGCTGCCAGCTCTCTCTGTCTACTCTCACAAGATTCCCGAAAGTTGCTTGCATCCATCTACCATTTCTCAGGTACCATTATATTCCTTCTCAGGTCTTTGATGGGACTGAAGACTAGCAGTTATAGTTACAACTTAGTAGATAGAACATATTAAGTATTAGATTCAGGTTCTTTAGGATAGGACACCTTTTGGAATGATCTTTGTAACATGCCATTTACCTATGCTCTATACTTCTCTGGACTTTAGTATGTGTTTCTTGCTTGATATTGTTTGCATTGGTTGTACTTCCATCTTATCTAGGTCATTATCGCTCATTATTCCTAGACAATATTTGATAACCATTCTTTTGTATATAGTCTTGTATTAGGTTAGAACTTTCTTATTTAGACAAAAAGGGGGAGATGTAGTGGGTAGCCATTCCAGCTTTGATCTGGAAGTTCCAACCCCCATTGAGACTTCGGCAACTGTCACGCCTACAAGGCGGGGCCAAGGGAGGTGCCTGGGGACCCGAGATCTGGAGCGGCGGGCGCTCTCTCTGTTGCGGGACCCTGGATAGTGAAGGTGGACCGAGCAGAGCTCCAGAGAACACCACTGGACTGTGATACACCTTCCCCAGACTCCGCGACCTACATATCTCTTAATTTGTAAGTTACGCCATTAAATAAATCTCCTTTTAACTACGTGGAGTGGCCTAATAATTTCACCAATAATCAGCACCCATCCCTAGGGCATGAGAGGGCTTTTTGGGGCCCACTGCCTGTGGTGAGACACTTACACAGCCTTGGTTCAGGGGCAGGGGCTTGGACCTCCTTCAACTGAGTATATCAGACTCTGTTGACTCCACACAGGAGGCCTTGCCTTGGAGGAGGTGGGAATGGGGGTTGGGAAAAAGGGGGGAAGGCTGGGGGTGGGAGGAGGGAGGGGAGTGGATCTGTGATTGGTATATAAAATGAATAAAAAATTTCTAAATAATAAAAAAAGAAAATGGTCCCCATAGGCCCATAAGAAGTGGCAAAATTGGGAGGTGTGGCCTCATTGAAGGAAGTTTATCCCTGCCAATGCAGATGGAAAACTCTCAGCTACCTCTCTAGCACAATGTATGCCTACATGTCGCCATGCTTCCCACCATGATCATAATGGACTAAACTTCTGAACTCTGAACAAGCCCCATATGAATGTTTTACTTTATTAGAGTTGCTGTGGTCCAAGGACACTTACTCAACCTATATTCATAGCACCATTATTTATACTAGTCATTACTTAGTGGTTAAAAAAAAAAATGACATCATGAAATTTGCAGGCAAATGGACAGAACTTGAAAAAAAAACATCCAGAGTGGCGTAACCCAGACCCAGAAAGACAAACATTGTATGTATTCACTCATAAGACTCATAAGTGGATAGTAGATATAAAGCAAAGGATAACCAGGCTACAATTCACAGCCCTGAATTGTAGGAAACTAGGTAACAAGGAGGACCCTGAAAGGGATGCACTAATTGTCCTGGGAAGGGGAAATAGATGAAATCTCCTGCGTAAATTGGAGTGGTGGGGAGAAGGGAGGGGGAGGTAACATGAAGGATAGAGATGGTAGAGTTGAGGGAGGGACAGAGAGGGAGAGCAATAAAAGAGATGTCTTGATAGTGGGGGCCATTCATTATAGGGTTAGGGAGAGACCTGGTACCAGGGAAACTCCCAGGAATCCACAAGGATAATCCCAGCTAAGACTCCTAGCAATAGTGGAGAGGGTGCCTGTACTAGCATTCTCCTGTAATCAGATAGGTGATTACCCTAATTGTTATCATAGAACCTTGATCCAGTAACTAATGGAAACAGATGTAAAGATCCACAGCCAAGCACTGGGCTGAGCTCTGAGAATTAAGTTGAAGAGAGGGAGGAAGGTCATGTGGGGTAAACCCAAGTTTGTGGAAGCTCACAGACACTTGACCAATAGCTAGGGATCCTGCATGGAACCAACTTAGGCCCTCTGCATGTGGGTGACAGTTGTGTGGCTTGGTCTCTTTGTGGGGTTCCTAGCAATGGGACCAGGTTCTGTCACTGGCACATGAGCTGGCTTTTTGGAACCTATTCTCTATGGTGGGATGCCTTGCTGTGCCTTGATGCAGAGGGGCAGAGCTTGTTCCTGCCTCAACTTGTGGTAGCCCTTGGCATGTTTTGTTAGCTCCCAAGGGAAGCCTTACCTTTTTGGAGGAGTGGATTGGGGGGATGGAAAGGAGGTGGGGGGAGGGAAGGAGAGGAAAGAGGAAGGAGAAACTGTGGTTTTTATGGAAAATAAAATTTAAAAAGTTCATTAAAAAAAAGAGTTGCGCCGGGCGGTGGTGGCGCACGCCTTTAATCCCAGCACTCGGGAGGCAGAGCCAGGTGGATCTCTGTGAGTTCGAGGCCAGCCTGGGCTACCAAGTGAGTCCCAGGAAAGGCGCAAAGCTACACAGAGAAACCCTGTCTCGAAAAACGAAAAAAAAAAAAAAAAAAGAGTTGCTGTGGCCATTGTGTTTCTTCACAGCAGTAGAAACCCTAAAGACAATCAGTAAAAAATTAGCCTAGTGTAAATTAAGGGAATTCACTCAGAAATATAAATGCCATACATGCTTTTCAGGAATAATTTATTTCATATATATTTGTATATCTTTGCACAAACTAAACTGCTTTGAATATGTCAGAGAAATGTACACATAAGCCGCAACAAAGCATGCTAATACAGTTTAAGTGGCGGCAGTCATCTTTTTGCAATTTACATGAAATTACAGCACATCATCTAAATAATGGAGATTTAGAGTCAATTAACTACAATATTTTATTCAGAAAGATACTAAAATGCTATATTCTTCATAAAATGTAGTTATAAATTATGAGTTGCTGATTGTCATTTCTAGAAACACTAAAAAAACAAAAAACAAAAAAACCCTACTTGTTTATAAGACCATGCCCTGAATCTGTAGTACTCTACTATACTAGTTTTGCTACAGCCTTAAACCATAACACATTTTAACTCACTGATGAGTCAGTTTATGATGACTGCAGGTTAGTAATAAAAAGACGGACTGGCAAGTTTCATTGTCAGTGGAAAATGTTTCCAGTGTGTGTGCTTAGTGCTAATTATTAAATTGACAGATCTTAGAATCACCTGGGACTCCAGTCATTGGGCAAGTCGACGAGGAGTAATCTTGGTTACAGCAAAGTTTGTAGAGAAAAACCTTCTTCATTGTGGGATTCACTACTACCTGGGCAGGGCATCTTGAACTGCATGAAATTGAGAAAGTAAGCTCAGCACTAACATAAAATGCATCCTTCTCTATTCCTGATTACGGATGTAATGTGACCAGCTACTACAAGGTCTTATTGCCTTCTTCTCTGCTGTGATAGACGGTTAAGCTGGAAAAAAACTTCTTTCCCTTAAGATGCCTTTGTTGGAACATTTCATCACAGCAATGATAATCATAAATTCAAATGGTCATATTAAAAAAAGTTAAAATCTTCATGGTGGTTTATATCGGCAATACCATCGCTCTGTTGGCTGTAGCATATCAGGATATCAAAGCCTGCCTGGGATATATTTAAGAACTTTTATCTTTTATTTAATTTAGCATTGCTTATGAGTAAACCATATTTTTTTTCATAAGAATATATTTTTGGCTATTATTCAGGTTTGACTTCACACACATATTACTTTTTGTCTTTTTTACTAAATATTAAATCTTTTCTCATACAATATAATCTAAATCCATTTTCCCCTCTCTCTATTTCTCCCAGTGTGCTCTTACCTCTTCTGCCATGCAGATCCACTCTCTTTCTGTCTGTCTGTCACTATAGAACAGGCTTCTAAAAGATAACAACAAAACTTAACAAAATAAAACATAATAAGATAAAACAGAAGTCATCATATTGAAGTTGCACAGCTCCAGCCATCAGAAAAATAAAAGCCTCAAGAGAATGCACAAGAATCAGGTACCCACTCATTCATACATTCAGGAGTCCCATAAAAGTACTAAACTGAAAGCTATGGTATATATATATATATATATATATATATATATATATATATATATATATATATATATATATATGAGAGAGAGAGAGAGAGAGAGAGAGAGAGAGAGAGAGAGAGAGAGAACCTGGTGCACATCCATGTAGGCTCAGTATCTACCACTTCAGTTCATATGAGTTTTATTCAGTTTTATCGAGCCTAGTGCTTTTGGTGTTCTTCATTCCCCCTGTTTTCCCCAACCCTTCTGATTCCTCTTCTGCAGGGTTCCCTATGATCTGAGTGGAGGGATTTTTTAGAGACATCTCATTTAGAGCTCTGTGTTCCAAGAATTCTTTCTGTGTGTAATTTCGGGCTGCAGATCTCTGTATTTATTCCTACATGCTATGGGAAGTAGCTTCTCTGATGATGGCTGAATAAGACACTGATCCATGAGTATAGCAGAAGGTCATTAAGAGTCAATTTATTATTACTTTTTTAACCAGTAGTATGTGATGATATTTTATGTTGAAATATGGTGATATTTTATTTGTTCTTTGATAAATAAAGCTTGCCTGGGGAATCAGAGGAAAAAGAAAGCCATTATAAGTAAACAAAGAAGTCAGGCAGTGGTAGCACACGCCCTTAATCCTATCACTTATCAGGCAGGATCTCTGTGTGTTCAAGGCCGCACTAGAGAACAGAGTCAAAGGTGGTGACACATGCCTTTAATTTTAGTAACCATCATAGAGGCCTGGAGGTCTGTACAGACAGACAGAATGTAACAAAGCTGTGTAGGAAGAGGAAGTGAGGTAGCTGGGTTAAAATAGCCAATGAAAGGGCAGAACAGCAACGCAATAAAGGCGTAGGTAGACAGGAAGTAACTCGCATTTTGGAAGCTGCAGAGTTGGTGAGGTAAGGTTGGCTGATGGCTTTCGCTATCTCTCTAAGGCTTTCACCCCTATACTTGGATCTGTGTTTTTTTTTTTTTAATTTAATAAGACCATTTAAAAAATGTGGCTACAGTAGTATTTGGTTTTTACCTAGATCACAGGGCTATCCAGTCTGGTACTTGGTCACCCAAGCACTGTCAGGTATGGGTTCCATCTTATGGAGTGGGCCTTAAGTCAAATCACACATCTGTTGTTTACTCCAGTAAGGTTTGGGCTACCATCACCCTAGTATATTTTGTAGGGTAACAAACAGTAGATCAAAGGTTTTATGGTTGTGCTGGTGTCTATGTTTCTCTTTTGGTAGCCTGCAGAGTACCATTCTGTGTCACAAACCCTAGAATATGGGGGTGAAAGTTCTACGTAGGGACCGTTGTTGACCTCTTCCTGTGCATTCAGTGTGTGGGTGTTGTCTTCAGCAATGGGGCCTTGATATCCTTTCTGTGGAGAGCAACCTGTTGTCTCTGCAACAGCCTGCATTGTTTGGGGATTTCTATGGGATTCTTTTTGCTAGGAATAAAATTGGATGAAACCCAGTCCTTGCACCAGAAGCATCATTTGGTGACAAGAGATGACCAGTAGGGGGTTTGTCTATCTCATTATTTGGAGGTATCTTTAGGATGGCCTTCACATATTATAGAAAGTTTTTACTGAACTAGGTTTTAATATCACCCCTCAAATGTTTACTCCTCAATCTAGCTGCTCCTCCACACATTCTTTCCCTCAATCTTATGTTTCCTGCCTCCCCAACTGATGCTCCCCTTCCTGCCCCACTCCAATTGACACATGAAAATCTAATATATTTTGCCCACCCAGGGAGACCCATGTGCCTCCCCAGTCCCTTCTTCTATGTCTAACTTCCCCATGTCTACAGATTGTAGCTTGGTTATTATTTATTTAGTGACTAATATCCATATGTAAGCCAACGCATATCATATTTATGTTTTAGAGTCTAGGTTACCTCATTCAGGATGATTTTTTTTCTACTTACATCTATATAATCCTGTCATTTTTAAATGAGATGTGTAATACTCCATTGTGTAAATTATCACGTTTTCTTTATCCTTTTGTTGAAGACCATCTACGTTGTTTTCAATTTATGGTTATTAAGAATAAATAAGCAATAAATATGGCTGAGCAAGTGTCTTTGTGGTAGGATGAAGATTCATTTGCATTTATACCTGAGAGGTGTAGCTGGATCTTAAGGTAGATCAATTCCCATCTTTCTGAGGAACCACTCTGCTGATATTCAAAGTGGCTGTACAAGTTTGTATACCAACCAGCAATGGTCAAGTGTTCTCCTTGCTCCACTTTCTCAGCTGCATGAGCTGTCGCTTGTATCTCAACTCTTCTGGCAGGTGTAAGATGGAATTTCAAATTAGTTTTAATTTGCATTTCCCTGATGGTTAAGGATAATGAGCATTTCTTTTTAAGTGTTTCTCAGTCACTTGAGTTTCCTCTGTTGAGAATTTTCTGTTTAATCTGTACCCTATTTTAAAATTGGATTATTTCTTTGTTAGGTCTTTGTGTGGATTGGATATCCGGGTAACCATGGTGTCATGGAATGAATTGAGAAAATTCCCTCCTGTTTCTATTTTGTAGAATAATTTGAAGAGTATTGTAGTTAACACTTCTTTGAAAGTCTGGTAGAATTCTGAATTAAAACCATCTGACCCTGGGATCTTTTGGCTTGGGGGAGTTTTACTGATTGCTTCTATTTCACTAGGGTTATAAGTCTGTTTTACTTGCTTATCTGATTTTGGTTTAACTTTGGTAAGTGTTTGCTATAAAGAAAAGTTATCCATTTCCTTTAGATTTTGCAATTTAGTAGAGTACAGATGTTTAAAGTATGTCCTTATGATTCTTTGGATTCCTTAGTGTCTGTTGTAATGTCCTCCTGTTTATTTCTGATTTTGTTAATTTGGATATTCTCTTTCTATATTTTAGTTAATTTGGGTGAGTATTTGTCAATCTTATTGGTTCATGTAAAAAAAAAAACCAACTATTTCATAGAGTTTTTTTATTGTTCTCTTATTTTCTACCTTACTGATTTCAGCCCTGAGTTTGATTTTTTTCTTGATGTGTACTCTTTTGGGTGTGATTGATTGATTGATTTTATTATTTATTTATTTTTGTTGTTATTGTTCTAGAGCTTTCAAGTATGCTATTAAGTTGCTAGTATGTGATCTCTCAGGTTTTTATTTTTTATTATTATTTTTCAGCAGTTAGTGTTATGAATTTGCCTCTTATAATGTCTTTCATTGTGTTCCATAAGTTTATCTATTCATTTTCACTGAATTCTAGAAAGTCTTTCATTTCTTTCTTTTTTTTGTTTTTTTTTGTTTGTTTGTTTGTTTTTGGTTTTTTTTAAAGATTTATTTTATTTATTATGTATACAGTGTTCTGCCTGCATGTGTCTTTGCAGGCCAGAAGAGAGCACCAGATCTAATTGCAGGTGGTTGTGAGCCACCATGTGGTTGCTGGGAATTGAACTCAGGACCTCTGGAAGAACAGTCAGTGCTCTTAACCACTGAGCCATCTCTCCAGCCCCATTTCTTTCTTTATTGATATCTTTGCCCATTTTTCATTCTGCAGTGAGTTACTCAATTTCCTTGGGTTTTTTTTTTTTTTAAGCTTTCTGTTGTTTCTCTTGCTGTTGTTATCCAGCTTTAACCCCTGGTAGTTTGATAGGATGTAGGGAGTTATTTCAATATTTTTGTACTTGTTAAGACTTGTTCTGTGTCTGAGGATGTGGGAAATTTTGGAGAAAGTTTCAATAGGTGTAGAGGGAAAGATATATTTTTTGTGTTTAGGTGAAATTTTGGTTAGTATCTGTTAGGTCCATTTGGTTTATAATGTCAGTTAGCTCTAGCATTCCTCTTCTTTTGTCTAGATGGTCTGTCTTTTGGTGAGAATCAGATATTGAAGTCTCTGTCTATCAATCAGTGTGTGAGATTCAATATGTGAGTTAAGCTGTTATAGAGTTTATTTTTAATAAAAGTTGGTGCTTCTGTGTTAGGGCATAGGTGTATGACACTCTTCCATCTCTTGTATTCTGTTAGTAAAGTTTGCCTTTGTAGTTCCTATTTTAATTTTAATTTCCAATTATTTTTATTTCCAGACAACCCTCAGTTCAGTGTTTTTCATCCATTCTACTTCCATCTTCATTTCCTGAACAATTTTATTCACTTCCTTGCACTGTTTGTTTGCTTTTTTTCTGAATTTCCTTGCAGGATTTATTCATTTCCTCTAAATGTGCCTCTATCATCATCGTAAGGCTGTTTTAAGTTAATTTTATTGGGCTTCAACTATGTTGGAATATTCAGTGCCTACTTCTGGTGGTGTTTCTGGTCTCCAGTGAAGACATATTGTCCTGTCTGTTGTTAATTGTGTTTTTATTCTGAAGTCTAAGCATATGGGACTGGAATGATTATAGGACTAGGTGAAGATATCTGGTTTTGTCTCTGTTGGTTAAGTGTTTTTTTGTTTTTGTTTTTGTTTTTTTCCCTTGGTATCTGCTTCTATTTTAGAAGAGAGCAGTGGCTGTGTGCTGCCTGGTAGGAATTTTTCAGTGATTGTTTCCATGGCCTCCTCAGCTGGTGTGTTCCTAGGGTTAACCTGCTAGTTTTGGAGGCTGGGCAACTGGGATGAGTTGTAGGAAGCAAGGTTAGAGGAGAAAGTCTTTGTGATACTTGGAGATGGAGTTAAAGAAAAGGATAACAGAGCAGGATTGTTGCTACTGAGCTGGGAATGAGACTTGGGGAGGGGAGTGGTATTGGATCTGGAAAAGCAGAAGGAGAAGTGTGGATCAGCTATCAGGCTACTTGTTTTCCTAGCAGGTGTGGACCTTGGGATTAGCAAGGGGTGCTTCTGGGGGCGGGGGGCTGAGACAAAGCAGTGAGTGGGGGAAGGGAGGTTAGAAGGGAAAGAGCTGTGTGACCCACAGGGGATGGGAACAGAAGAACAGAGAAGGCTGCTACAGGTATTCAGATGCAGAGTTAGGGATGAACAATCAAATCTAAACAAAACCAAAAAGGAATGCATGTGAATAATCAGAAATTTTCTTTCTTCTAAAATTAGAAAAAATAAATATAATGCAAATATTACTGATGACTTTTGATATTTTATTCCAGATTCTGAAAACCACAAAGTCTAACCTAATATTTCACAAGAAAAATATCTAGTATTTTATTAGAAGTCTATCTCCAGCCGGGCGGTGGTGGCGCACGCCTTTAATCCCAGCACTCGGGAGGCAGAGCCAGGCGGATCTCTGTGAGTTCGAGGCCAGCCTGGGCTACCAAGTGAGTTCCAGGAGAGGCGCAAAGCTACACAGAGAAACCCTGTCTCGAAAAACCAAAAAAAAAAAAAAAAAAAAAAAAAGAAGTCTATCTCCAATATAAATACAGGAGACACTAGTATTTCAGAATATTACTATTTTTTAAATATTTTATTTTATTCATTACAAATAACCTTATCAGTCTATCTTGATCAATTTCTACACTACTTATTTGGTCCTTGAGTAAGACTCTGTAATAATTCATATCAATAAGAAAAATTAGCATTACAAAAATAGCTATTTTACCAATGCTTTAGATTAGTTGAACACAATACCATAAAAGTATTAAAAATAAATGTATGATCTTTTGATGTCATAAATAAGTTATACACATAATTTGCTTGCAAATATATAAAACTTTACAAATTTTAGAAGATTTAAAATAACCCTGTGATGGTTAGTGCTGTCAACTGTAGAGATTCTAATAGCATCTGGAAGATAGGCATCTAGGAATATCTGTGGTAGGTCTTGAATGTAGAAATTCTGATAAACCCTCCCTCTGTGGGTGGCTTCATTCTCTGATTGGCAACCTGGACTTTATGTGGGTGAAATGAGGGGACTGGGAAGCAAAATGACTAGTCTACTTGTCATTGTGATTGCTGCTGTAGGCTCCTGTTAACTTGTCTGCCTGGATTTCACTGCTATGAAGGACTGTGCCTGTGAGCTGTGGAGGCCTCAAGCCCTTTCTCCCCAAAGTTGCTTTGATCCAAGTATTTTTTTTTTTTTTTTTTTTTTTTTTTTTTTTGATTTTTCGAGACAGGGTTTCTCTGTGTAGCTTTGCGCCTTTCCTGGAACTCACTTGGTAGCCCAGGCTGGCCTCGAACTCACAGAGATCCGCCTGGCTCTGCCTCCCGAGTGCTGGGATTAAAGGCGTGCGCCACCACCGCCCGGCCTTGATCCAAGTATTGTGTCATAGCAACAGGAAAAGAAACTAAAAGAGTGACTAGTAACATTATGTACAATAAGTACATATTTGTGCCTATGTATTTGTACATCTTATGTGTTTCCTGACAATTCCTAAGAAGATAATTATTACAGCATACAGAACAAATGGTAATTATCTTTTCACCATTTTTCTTAATATTTATTTATTTATATGTGAGAAGCACTGGGATGGTATTATCTCTAACAGTTCTTTAATTATTTAGGATTGTTTGCTATCCTGGTTTTCATTTGTTTGTTCTTTTATGAAGCTGAGAATTATCCTTTCAAGATCTGTGAAGAATTACATTGCAATTTTGATGAGGATAATATTGAATCTTTAGATTGTTCTTGGTAGGATGGCCATTTTCACCATATTAACCCTAAATGATCAGTGAGCATAAGAGATCTTTTCATCCCCTGATACAGTCTTCTTTCATTCTTCAAGCTCTTAAAGTTTTTATTACAGAAGGTTCTCACTTATTTTGTTAGAGTTACCCCAAGGTAATTTTATGCTATTGTAAAAGCTATTGTTCCCCTGATTTGTTTCTCTATTTATTTGTCAATTTTATATAAGAAGGCTATGGATTTTTGTGTATTAATTATGTATCCAGTTACATTGCTGAAAGTGCTTATCAGCTGGAGGAGTTTCTTTGTAGTGTTTTTAAGGATCATTTAAGTATATAGTCATATAACCAGCAAATAAAGTTACTTTGACCTCTTCCTTTACTTGATCTCTTTCAGTTGTCTTAGTGCTCTAGCTAATTCTGTAGGTATGGAGATAGTGGACAAACTTGTCTTGTTCCTGATTTTAGTGGAAATGCTTTGTCCTTGTCTCCATTTAGTTTGATGTTGGCTGTGGGATTGCTGCCTTTCACCTTTATTACGATGAGGAAATCTATTATATACCTAATCTTCCCAAGTCTTTTACCGTGAAGAGGTGTTAGATTTTGTCAAAGGGCTTTTCTGCCTCTAATGAGATGATCATGTGGTTTTTACCTTTTATTTGTTTATTTGGTAGATTACATTTATTGATTTACATGTGTTGAGCCATTCTTGCATCTCTGGGAAGAAGCCTACTCAATCAGTGTAGGTTGTCTTTTGATGTGTTCTTGCATTTGGTTTGCAAGTATTTCATTGATAATTTTTGTACTTTCTTTTCTACCAAGGACAATTCTTTCTCAGCTTCAGGTGATAATTCTCTTGGACTATTTAAGTCCTTATCACCTTCTAAGGTTTTGAACAAATTATTCAGTTCATCATTTTTTTACCCCAACAATAGTTTGTAGATGAGAAATATCTCCAAATAATCTTTGAAAGACATTAAGAGTCTGCAATCAATCTCTCCTAATTTGCACCTTTTGGGGTCTAATTTTTTGTAGTTCTATTTTATATCCTAAATAATTAATAGAATCTCCTCTTTGTATCTTTTCAGGAGCAATTTGTAATCCCCAGCAAGGCAAAATTTTCTTTACTTCTTCAAACATTCTTTCTAAAGTATCTGCATTTGAGTCAGCTAGTAAAAATATCCTTCATATAATGATAAATTATAGATTTAGGAAATTTTTTACATATCACTTCCAATGGCTGTTGTACAAAATATTGGCACAGAGTTGGGCTATTCAACATTCCCTGTGGGAGGACCCTCCATTGAAATCTTTTAACTGGTTGAGAATTATTATAAGTAGGCACTGTGAAAGCAAATCTTTCTCTGTCTTTTTCTTGTAAGGGTATTGAAAAGAAACAGTCTTTTAAATCAATAACTATGAGAGGCCATCCTTTTGGTAACAGAGTAGGCAAAGGAATTCCAGATTGTAGAGAGCCCATTGGCTGAATTACTTTGTTAATTGCTCTAAGGTCTGTTACCATTCTCCATTTACCAGATTTCTTTTTAATCACAAATTCAGGAGAATTCCAAGGGCTGGTTGATTCTTCAATATGCTGAGCATTTAACTGTTCTTCTACCAGCTCTTCTAAAGCCTGGAGTTTTTCTGTTGTTAAAGGCCATTACTAAACCCATGTTAACTTGTCTGTTAACCATTTTAAAGGTAGAGCTATTGGTGTTTTGGGAGATCATCACTTGTTGTGCCCTGTTCTTGTATAATATGGATGGCTGATGACCACTCAGAATAATGCCTTCTAGTATTTCTCTCAGAAACATGTGCTAGTTTATGATTTGTTTCTGAGATTGAAGGGATGTTAATCTGAGTATTCCATTGTTGCAACAAGTCTCGACCCCACAGGTTCATAGCTATGTTAGCCACATATGGTTTCAATTTTGCTCTCTGTCCTTCTGGACCTATACATTCGAGCCATCTTGCACTCTGTTTCACTTGAGATAATGTCCCAGTTCCTAACAGTTGAACGTTTACCTCCTGAAGAGGCCAAGTTGGATGCCAAAATTCTGGTGCAATTATAGTAACGTCCTCGCCTGTGTCTACCAGACCAGACAACAAAACACCATTTATTTTTATTGTTAGTTTTGGTCTTTGTTCATTAATAGAAGTTTGCCAAAATTTTTTCTTTATATTTTTTCCTGAATTTTCTATTCTCTCTGTTTCATCATCCTGACCAGCATGATTTATTCCAATAGGCTTTTGGTTATTTAGTTGCTTTGAGTAGGGGTTTCCTCTACAACTGCAGGAAAGGTTTGAACTGGATTTACTGTGGGGGCCTGCCTGAGGCCCCTCTGGGAGTTTCCCGAAGCCTGAGGCGAAGGATTACCTTGCCTGTCCCTTGTTGATCTACATTCATTGGTCCAGTGTTTTCCCTTACCATACCTTCTGCATACTCCAGAAGGAAGGGGCATTCTGTTGCCAGTGTTCCTTGAAGAAACATTATTTCTAGGAATGACCTGTTTATAGTCCCTTTTCAAATGTCCTTGCTTTCCACAGCCAAAACATCTAACATTTCTCAAACTTTTTGAAATTGCTTCTCCCACCCACATAGCATCATGGTCATGAGCCTCAACATTGACCTTGTCTCTAATCCAATCTTCCAAGGGTGCAGGTCTTGCCTTTAATGCCCTGATTATTCTTTTGCATGCTGCATTTGCATTCTTAAAGGCCAAAGATTCGATTATTATCTGGCTGGCTTCTGAATTCGGGACCATTCTCTTTACTGCTGAAGTCAATCTTTGTAAGAAATCTGTGAAAAAATCTTTTGGGCCCTGTATAACCTTTGTAAATGACTCAGTTTTTTTTTCCTGGTTCCTCAGCTCTGTCCCATGCATTCTGCTGTTCGACATAGAATTAGGGTTTGGACATCATATAAACATTGTGTTTGTACTGAAGCATATTGGCCTTCTCCAATAAGCTAATCCTGGCAGACTTGTGTTCCTTTATCCCTCCATTGTTTTTCTATATTTTTAGCCTCTTCCTTAAACCACATTTGCCACTGGAGCTTTTGTCCGGGTTCCAGAACAGCCTGTGCCAGCTCCTGCCAGTCTTGTGGTAGAATCCTATTGCAAGTTGACCAGGTGTTTAACATTTGCTTTACAGATGGGGAATGCATGCCATAAGATGCTATTGCCTCCTTAAATCTTTGTAAGTCTAACATTTCAATTGGAATCCAAGTATTTTGTCCATTCTCTTCACCAGGTAGCTGCTGTATGGCTACCGGATAAATTAATGGTGATTGTGTGAAAACAGGCTTTCTTTTTGTAACCTTATGATCCAAGTTTGAAACAACTTCACTGTTAATTTCTTCTGTCTGAATTTGAATTTCTCTATAATTCATTTTTACAGGTTTAACAGGTTTTTCTAAAACTGTTATCCTGGCACTTAAAATGACTATCTTTTTAAATAGTAAAATGAGGATAAGAAAAGTAGTAAACTGCATAATTCAATCAATATTAATCTTCTCATATAGTTGTTCCATTGTCAGAGTGCGTAAAATTTCAAACACAGCCCAATTTTCTTCCAATGTACACATAAAACCCATATTTTTAATGTGGAAAAAATTCTCTTTTAAATAGTTTCCTTCAAAATATTTGATATCTTAATTGAGTTACCAAGTCTGCGTAGAACAGTAGAAATCCAAGGGAATTTCAAAACAGCCACCTAGTGTGTGAGGTGTGAATCCAGAGAAAGAGAGAGAGAGAGAGAGAGAGAGAGAGAGAGAGAGAGAGAGAGAGAGAGAGAGAGCAAGAAAGCATAGCCACAAGTTCTGGCTAAAAGCTTAAATTCAACCACGTGTTCCCGCTTGAGTCGAGTCAAACCTGGGCTCTGGCTTCCTTAAGCTCCAACCACGTGTGTTGGCTTTACAGACAGTGGCCCTGTTTGGCAGGGCAGGCCTGAGTTTTTTGTAGCACCGGCTTTAAGCGAGTAGCAACAGCTGCGTGTAACTGCTTGGGGCTATGGTCAGTCCGGCCTGAGACCAAGCCGACCTGGGCTCAAACTAGGGAGCCGGGCTGCCCAGGCTGGAAACAGGACCTGCTGCCAAGCCAAGCCAAGCAGTTTTTAATGGATTCTTGTCACGTTGGGTGCCAAATGTAGATGTAACCAACCGTCTTATTAAATAGGAAACACAGAACCAATGCAAAGAAGAAAGCCAAGAGGTCAGAGCTAAGAGCCTTACCCATCTGCTGCAGCTAGCGTCTTCAGCCAAGAGACCTACTTCCTGTGTTTTTGTCTTTATATAGACTTTCTGTTCTGCCTTCTCATTGGTTGTAAACCCAACCATATGACTGCCTCGTCACTGACTGTCTATACAGACCTCCAGGTCTTTTATGGTTGGTATTGAGATTAAAGGCATGTGTCTCCAATGCTGGCTGTATTCTTGAACACAGAGATCTCCCTAGCTCTGCCTACCAAGTGCTGGGATTAAAGGCATGCACCACTGCTGTGGGATGGTCTGTATGTCAAATGTGTTGCTGATTGGTCAATGAATAAATCACTGATTGGCCGTGGCCAGGCAGGAAGTATAGGCGGGACAAGGAGGAGAATAGAGCTGGGAAGTGGAAGGCTGAGAGAGAGACACTGCCAGCCGCCATCAGGACAAGGAAGATGTAAAGTACCGGTAAGCCACAAGCCACGTGGCAAGGTATAGATTAATAGAAATGGATTAAGCTGTAAGAACAGTTAGCAAGAAGCCTGCCACGGCCATACAGTTTGAAACCAATATAAGTCTCTGTGTTTATTTGATCGGGTTTGAGAGGCTTGGGACTGGCGGGTGAGAGAGATTTGTCCTGACTGTGGGCCAGGCAGGAAAACTCTAGCTACAAATGGCGTCCAACGTGGTGGCAAGAGTTTCCACCTAAAAACTGAGAAAAGATTCTAAAACGGAGCTAAAACAGTTCCTAATTGTCTCTCTCAAATGAGCGGCAGCTGCCGGTTTGAGCTACTGGTGGGTTCCTAGCGTGTGCGCTCGACCTGCAGTATGGCGGGAATGAGACCTCTGCAAGTGGCACATTAAGCTGCATTGTGGATTTAGCCTTTGCTAGTACAAAACAAAAAAAGAGGTTTCTGGGCTACATGCTGCTTGGATAAAAGCATAGACCCACGATAGCTCCCAGAGCTGGCGGTAAGCATACTGCCGCCATGTTGGGAAGCTGAGGTGGGCGGAGCCAGCAGCCACAGCTGCTGCAGCTTAAAGCAACAGATTCACAATAAGACAGATTCAGGCCGGGCGGTGGTGGCGCACGCCTTTAATCCCAGCACTCGGGAGGCAGAGCCAGGTGGATCTCTGTGAGTTCAAGGCCAGCCTGGTCTCCAAAGCGAGTTCCAGGAAAGGCGCAAAGCTACACAGAGAAACCCTGTCTCAAAAAACCAAAAAAAAAAAAAAAAGACAGATTCAGATGTAATAGTTTAAAATGTGTGTAAAATATACGTAGGCTTAAAAGAGACAAAAAAAGGTGATACATACAGTATAAAATCAAATACATAGTTTTAAAAAATAAAGTCTTTAAAGAGACAGTAAAATTAATATAAAAAATAAGCCACGTAAAGATGAATATTACACAGAGAATCTGGATTGTGTTGTCTTTGGGATTCTTAACTACAGAGAGATATTTGATTGTAAAGGAAGCTGAGTTAAACCAATATGCGTATTTTAAAGGTACCTTGACTTCAAAATTTGGATATAAGGATATGTTGCTTTGGAAAGGAGATTCTGCTTTTGTTTCCACAGAAAGCCAGAGGCTATGGATTTGTTCCAGATTAAGACACATCAGGTTTGACCAGCCAAGACCACCTGAAAGATCTCAGATGACACCATGGCCCAGATGATCCAACATCCAGAATGGTTTCAAGGCAACTGGCTCAGACGATACAGCCTCACGGACTACTCCATGATCCTAAAATTTTCTGTTTCCCCATAAGATACAGCGCCCCCCTCCAGCAGGAAGTAGTAAGAGAAGCTACGCCCAAATTCCCAAATATACCAAGCTGACTTTGGAGATGTGTAAAGGTTAAAACCTTCCTTTTTAAGAAAAGAAAAGGGGAGGTGCTGTGGGATGGTCTGTATGTCAAATGTGTTGCTGATTGGTCAATGAATAAATCACTGATTGGCCGTGGCCAGGCAGGAAGTATAGGCGGGACAAGGAGGAGAATAGAGCTGGGAAGTGGAAGGCTGAGAGAGAGACACTGCCAGCCGCCATCAGGACAAGGAAGATGTAAAGTACCGGTAAGCCACAAGCCACGTGGCAAGGTATAGATTAATAGAAATGGATTAAGCTGTAAGAACAGTTAGCAAGAAGCCTGCCACGGCCATACAGTTTGAAACCAATATAAGTCTCTGTGTTTATTTGATCGGGTTTGAGCGGCTTGGGACTGGCGGGTGAGAGAGATTTGTCCTGACTGTGGGCCAGGCAGGAAAACTCTAGCTACACACCACCACTGCCCAGCTTTTGCTATGCCTCTAATAGTTCTGACCCCTGGGCAACTTTATTTATTAACATACAAATCACATTTTAGTACAAATAAAATATCAGTATATCACCTAGTTTATTTGGATAAGAGTTTATTAATGCCATTGATTTTTCAAATAACAAATTCTTCCATAGATTCTTGATATTGTTTTTTGATTATTATTTTTATTTTCTTGATTTCAAGCCTGATTTTGATTATTTCTTGCCATTTACTCCTTTGGGACACTATTTTTTTTCTTCGTTCTGGAGATTTGAGTCATGCCTAAAGTAGTTAATATTAAATCTGTCCATTTTTTTATGTAAGCACTTAATGCTATGAACTTTCCTTTTAGAACCACCTTCATTGTAACCCATAGGTTTGGGTATATTTGTGATTTCATTTTCTTTCAATTAAAAAAGTTCTTAGTTTCTTTCTTAATTTCTGTTTGACTCCTTCATTCAATAGTGCATTGTTCAGTTTCTATGACTTTGCAAACTTTCTGTTGTATCTGCTGTTTTTGTTATACAGCTTTAATCTGTGGTGCTCAGATAGGTAATCACATTTTTAGGAGACATATATGTATAGTACTGTCTACATATAATAGGATAGTAGTGGTTGACTGCTGTGAAAAGACAGCATGATTGCTGGAAATGAAGCAATGAAATCACTGATAAACCAGAGTTGTGGAGAAAGCCTAATTCCTTAAGTCATGGCAAGCAATGGTGATTGGTAAGCCAGATGCATTTCCTCAGAGGCACTGATTGGAAGGTATGAAATTTCATCAACAGATTGATACAAAATCTGTCTCTAAACCTTGTATTTCATCTCAATGGTTGTGTCACTGGATGGTCTAAAAGTGATAATTCAGAGCAAGAAAAAGACCCACCATTCCTTAAGCCAGGTAACATAAAGATAGTGGGAAAATTAAATAAAGCTTACCTCGTCAGTGAGCCATAGCAATTCTTAGGTGCCAAGAAGTTTAGGGACTCTGTTTGGGGAGCTTGTTTCAGATAAAACAAAAAAGCCAAAGGGATGATTCAGCAAGTTCGTCAATGCTGTTAGGGAAGTTTGATTCTGACAGACCTTCTATGTCAATGTGGGGAAAGCAGAAGACTTTTCTCAGGTTCCAGAGTGGTGGGGCCTGACTAATTCAGAACCTGCTCCTCTAGTCTAGCAGAAATAACTGCACATGAGATGAGACACTGTCTTCTGGCAGGAAGAGTTCAGTCCTGGGCATCTTAGAGGAAGCAAAACCAGTCATAACAATTTCCTTGCTTTAAGACTGTGTTTTACTGCTGACTTTTATTTGTAGCCATAGTATCTTAA
Organism: Peromyscus californicus insignis; assembly: GCF_007827085.1. Lineage (NCBI taxonomy): Eukaryota > Metazoa > Chordata > Mammalia > Rodentia > Cricetidae > Peromyscus > Peromyscus californicus. The sequence continues at coordinate 27,571,492 of NW_026294436.1, read as the reverse complement.
TGGAAAACCCAGTATCTCTATTCTGCCTTTCTATAGTACTGTGCAGTGATATTTGGGCCTGTGTACCAGGTACATGGGAGCATTGCTATTGTTTGATAGTATTTGAAATTTAACATAAAAATGTAATAAATTTATGGGACTCCCTTTATACAGTTTTGAAAATGTTACCAGTTGTTATAACGAATTGTCATTATTACAGGATAGTGTTATAATCATATCACTGACGTTTTCTTGAAAAGAAGTGCTAACTGTTTTTGTCATGAGCAAGGACCACTCAAATCAAGAGTTAGTTACTGAACTGCTGTCAATATGTAGAAGACCAGTAGTTCCCAGTTACAATGGCATGCAGTTCCCTGCAAGCAAAATTTGGATGTTGTCATTTAATTATTATAAAATAGACTGTAAACAAAATCCAACATTTGGGGAAGTTATTCCAACCTTCTTCCCTGTGCATTTGTGGCCTGTGTACACATATCTAAATGTGATAGCACGTGTGTGTGTCTAGGCAGTGTGCAGTGGATAAGGAGTCAGAGACTTGATGCCATGACTCCTCTTTGATCACTATTTCCCCTCTCTATCCCTTCAGTCACAGTCTTTCAATTGAAGGCAGAACCTAAGACATGACGGCTTGCTCTGGCCAGCTTGCTCCAGAACTCATCCAGTGTTTACATGGATTCTGAGCTCTGAACTTTTGCCTCCTTGTTTGCCTGGCAAGCACTTTAACCATTGAGTCATCTCCCCAGAAACATTCCAGGCGATTCCGATTTCAAGTGTCCATGTATCATGTGTGGGCCTCAGAGGGCTGCAAGTAGGAGTAGGACACAGTAGGAGACAGGCATAGTCTCCCAACAAAATCAGACTCTTGCTTGAGAAATGAAATTTCAGCTTAAAGTTAGAGATGTGCTTATTTAAATAAAACCAAATGATTTCTAATTACATTTGTAAACACAATAGATAATGACCCCTAATGTTAACCCCTACTTGCTCTATTCTCCAGCAAGGATAAAGGAAGCCTTAAAAATAGCCCACCTAAGCTTAGTATCACCATCATTTCATCATATTCTTTTTACTCCACTAATTATTAAAAAGGAAACAGGGAGAAAAATGAAACCTCGAAGCAAATAAAGAAATACAAAAGTGTGTAAAATAAACCCTATAATAAATGTGTCCTTGGGACTTGTTTAAAGTCTGTGTCTATCACACTGTAAATATGTAATTGAAAAATCCCTGTGTCTACCTCTAATACAGTAGAAAACATCATAGGCATGGGAAGCGCATTTACATAAAGCACTCACAGGGAAACTGTAGGTCATGTGAAAGTCAGTGCAGGCTATTGAAACCATATTATGCATGCACCCCTCAAGGCATTCAGCCACCAATAACAGTCCCTTTGCTCTGGAGTTCCTCTACATATTTATTTGAGAAGTGTTGGCAAATGAACTCTTTCATTGTCCTTGCAAATGTCCCAGCTTAATATTTCAAAGTCCTATACGTTATTTTCTTAATTTCCATATAAAAGTAAGCTACTCTATTGTAAATTATAAGAAAATTATACATTGTAGCACTTTAATGGGAATGTGAACTATACAGTAATGAACTGTACATTTTTGTCTATGTCAAATCTCATTATAAGAATGCCTGCCATATATCATCTTTCAGTGATTTGTTAATAATTATAATTTTAAGAATTCCTCAAATGGAAAAAAAAACCTTTTTATCTAAGTTATACATTTGCCCATTTTTGAGTCCTACTATATAGAGTTACATAATTACTAACACAATACCCTGCTTGGTTTTTGTAGCCACATAAGGTGAACAGACAAGGGAAAAAAACTCTTAAAACTGAAGGTTAGAAACTCATTATAGGTTACAATGGGATCAAGTCAACAAGGTGACAGGCACAAAAAGCTGACATTAGGTGGATAATTAGAAGCTAACCTGGAGAAAGGCTACAGAAGGGGTCAAGGGTTTATTTCAGGAATTTGAGTTTCTTATAACAAGTATGGTTACATAAAACAACAGGGCAGGTGTTTCAAAACGTCTAGAACTTACTGAAAATGAAGCAATGAACAGACAATGGGAAGGTAAGAGGAGCATCGATTGTGAATGACCACATAGCAAAGGCGAATAGTTATCATAAGTCATAGTTAATATTCCCATTCCTCCTTTTGTCAGAGTAATTTCCCCTTCCATCTATTCATGTGTCTCCTGTAGCATTTTGTTCTAGTTTGTGTATTTTGCATGGATAACGCTGTCAAGGGTTTTACTAAGAACATCATGCATGTAAAACAATCTTTTCAGTTACCATAGACTCACTGAAATCTGCAAAGAAGCAAAATGAAGGTATCTCAACATTCAGCACCATTCTCTTACTGTGGTTATCCTTGTGTATCTTTTTTTCCAATTTTATTTCTCAGTTATACAAACTAGTTATGCTTAAAATCTTGTCACTTCCAAGAATCCAGAAACATATTAAGTAGGCATATTACTGTATGATTTCCACTTAAAGGAGGGTAGAGATCTTAGAAGAAATATTTGACTCCCCCAAATCATTATTCATGCACATATTTCAGGGACAGTAGCATAAATAAAGCAATGGTGTCAGCATTTCCAGACCAACTAATCAACCAAACAAGCAAAGAAAAAGACCTCAGTAAAGATAAAATATATTTCTTCAATGTAATCATAATGGATTTCTAAATTACTAGATTAAATAAGACTCATTGAATATAGTTTTTACCCGTAAGCAATGAGTTCCTGTTTGATGTGCACAAAACCTAAGTGAGCATGGCCAATAAACAAACAAACAAAAAAAAAGGGGGGCAGAAAGATTTAATGCCAGTAGCAAATAAGGAAAGCTTAGAAGATGTTTACAAACCAATACTCTTTAAGCAAGGAAGCATGGGACTCCTGAAGGTGGATTATATATTCAAAGAGGAAAGCAATTAAAGAGTGAGAACATTTCTAGGCATGTGCAAATAAGTGCCATACTTCAAATAAGAGAGATGGAAGATATATTATTTGGCATGCTTAATTTAAGGTCATAGAACATAGGCTTAAGAAGTTAAAAGGGTGGGCAGAAAAGCCCATGGACATGCTAAACTTTCATCGTGAAGTATTAGATGCTAAAAAGGAAAGTATACTTCGGAGATATGTTAGTATAGGCTTTTACTCCCAAAGTGCCTGTCTCACCTGGAGTCAACTGACAGACTCAAGATGCTGTTCTCATGTGAATCACTGTCCATCTTTCCACAGATTCTCTTCCATCAGCAGTGGTAGCCAGGCAGGTTCTGTTTCACCTGAACAGAGTTGGAGCAGAGCTGCTTCAGTGTGCTGAGTCTGTTTCACTTTACAGGAGTTCCAGCATCAGTGAGGATCAACTATGCTTACTGTTCATGGATGTCTCCTAGAAAAGTGTTTAATTTGCTAACAAGCTGTAGTCTATGATGGATATAGATTTCAAAATGGGCTACAGCTGAACACAAAATAAAAGGATAAATCATATTAAAGGCCTGTTCCAATTAAATCAGATTAACAGTGTTGGAAGGCCAATAACATAGTAATACAGTGACAGGTGTGGTAGTGTGAACATAATTGGCCCCCATAATCTCATAAGGAGTAGCAGGATTAGGAAGTATGGCTTTGTTGGAGTGGGTATAGCCTTGTTGGAGGAAGTGTGTCCCTGTGGAGGTGGGCTTTGAGGTTTCCTATGCTCAGGATACCACCCGGTGGTGACTCAGACCATTTCCTATTGCCTGCATGATGTAAGATGCTCAGCTACTTCTCCAGCACCATGTATGCCTGTATGCTGCCATGCTCCCATCATGATGATAATTGACTGAACCTCTGACACTGTACGTGAGCTACCCCAGTTAAATATCTTTTTATAAGAGTTGCAGTGGTTATGGTGTCTCCTCACAGCAGTAGAAACCCTAACGAAGACAAGAGGCTTCTAAGCTCCAAGACCATATTAGCCTTGGACAGTGAGCACAGTGATGATATGAGGCAGAGGGTTGTTGTGAAATAGCTAAAAATCCCTAAAGATCTCAAATTAAAAACAGCATTTAACTAATTGAATTCTTATTAAGAAAATCATGGGCAATAAACACTTTCATTTTAAAAAAAAGACTGAAAATATTACTTTTGAAATGTGTTTTTTGCATCAAATTTTCTTTGTCAAATGAAAACAGTATTGGAAATAGAATACTTTTCACTGTTTTGTGTACTTTCATTAGTTTTATAAGCTTTCAATAATGTTGATCGTTTTGAAGTTATTGTCCTTGTTTATTAGTCCATGACATTCCAACGAATATCCTATACTTTCTGAAGTATAGCACACTGACTTATATGGTGATATTTCATTTGTACTGAAATGTGACACTGGAACAGAACCTTCCAGGCCCTGCAATCAATGTTTGTCTCCAAATGTGACATCTTGTGTTTGTACCATTAACTTCACACTGGAACAGTCATTTGAGGGCAATGTGTTTATGTATTATGGACTGTCTAATTTCTACCAAAATCATCGTCGCTATGTGAAATCTCAAGATGATAGCCAGTTAAATGGAGACCCTAGTACTTTGATTAATCCAAGTAAGGAATGTGAACCTTATCGAAGAAATGAAGACAAACCAATTGCTCCATGCGGAGCTATTGCCAATAGCATGTTTAATGATACATTAGAATTGTTTCTTGTTGCCAATGAATCTGATCCCACACCTATGCCAATTGCTTTGACGAGAAAAGGTATTGTTTGATGGACAGATAAAAATGTGATATTCAGAAATCCACCTGGAAAAGAAAGCCTTGAAGAAAGATTTAAAGATACAACAAAGCCAGTAAACTGGCATAAACCAGTATTTATGCTAGATCCTGATGAAGATAATAATGGATTTATAAATGAGGATTTAATTGTTTGGATGCATACTGCAGGGTTACCTACATTTTGTAAGTTGTATTGTTTTATAGAGTGGAGAAATGATTTACATACAACAATACCAGTGGGACAGTACTATTTGAACATCACATACAATTACCCCGTACTTTCTTTTGATGGACGAAAATGGATGATATTGAGCACTATTTCAAGGATGGGAGGAAAAAATCCATTTTTGGGAATTGCTTACATCACTATTGGATCCATCTCCTTCCTTCTGGGAGTTGTACTGTTAGTAATTAATCATAAATATAGAAACAGTAGTAATACTGCTGACATCACCATTTAATTTTATATTCTTAAAACAAATCCACTGCATGTGCATCAAGGTCAGTACTGTTCAACCTAGCCTTTGAATGCTGATGTCTGGTTAGTATGTCATTTTGAAGTTGGCACATAAACAAACAAAAAACAAAAAACAGCCTTTGTCCTTTGCTTCTTACATATGGATGGCATATGACAATATATGATGGGTATAAAAATTAGCTATATTGATCATATCAATATTGTAACTGCTAAAATGGCATTCTAATGTCTGTTTTTTATTGGGACAGGCCATGTGATGCATAGAGCCTCTTTCATGTGAAATGAGTGTACTACTTAAACATTTATGCTATTCTGTTGGTATTAATGGATTTTTCAGAACCTCTCAACATAGTTACTGACTCTCAGTATGCTGAAAGAGTGGTATTATATATTGAGACTGCAGAATTTATCCTTGATGAGTCAGAGAGACGCTGCCACCATGAAAAGCCAGATGTAAGGTACTGGTAAGCCACGAGCCACATGGCAACTTATAGATTAATATAAATAGGTTAATTTAAGATAGAAGAACTAGATAACAAGAAGCCTGCCATGGCCATACAGTTTGTAAGCAATACAAGTCTCTGTGTGTTTATTTGGTTGGGTCTGAGCGGCTGCAGGACTGGGTGAGAGAGATTTGTCCTGACCATGGGCCAGGCAGGGTCAGAAAAACTCTAGCTACAGACTTATACATAGATTTTCTTAAAAATCAAAAGACAGAAGCCTGTATTGGCTGTAAATTGCCTGGTCCTCATGTCCATTCCTGATCACTTACTTCATGGATGTGTCAATGGATTGATGGATACAGTCTCCAATCTCAGAGCTTCCGTATATTCTGTCTTCCACCTCAGCACACCATTGGGACCTTATAACAAAACAGTGATGTGTGTATCAGAAAAGAAGCTTCAGTACTGTTCCTTCTCTTTGATTGAGTGTCGTCTACTGTCTACTTCATCGTCCAGTTCCTGCTCCATACACCAATTGATAGCTTGTATGTCGTGCCCTCTGGTCTCAGAGTCTTTTATCCTGCTACCATATACTAAATGACAACTGCCTGAATGTTTCTTCTCCTTTTCCAAAGGTAGTTCATAAATTTATTGCCATAATATCAAGGAAATCTGTACAAGTTGTTATGCTAATGGTGTTCTGATGAGGTGACAGTCTTCGCTAGGGCTTTGATTGCTGTGGTAAAACTTTATGCCCACAAGCAATTTGAGTAGAAAAGGGTTTACTACAGCTTACAACTCTTAGACAATATTCTAACATGGAGGAAAGTCAAGGCAGGAACAGAAGCAGAGGACATAGAAGAGTGCAGTTTCTTAGCTAGCTCCCCCGACTTGCTCAGTCTGCTTTTTTACACAGATGAGGACCACCTGACCAGAGGTGACAACATTAGCAGTAGACTGGGCCTCTTACAATAATCATTAATTAAGAAAATGCCCCCAAGACTTACCTACAGGGAATCTAGATGAAGTCATTTTCTCAATAGGCAATTCACAAAACTCCTACCCAAGTTTACATCAACAATATGGACTGATAGGGAGAATAAAATGGACCAGATGATTGGCCTGAAATTTTCCAGGGAGCTCCAAGAATGCACCTGAGTTCTTACCTATGCTGGGATGAGTATTTTGGTGATGCAGCTGTTAAGTAACCCCTCAGCCACTCACCTCTAATTAATCCCAGTAAACTCATCTCACCAAGTTAGACACTGATAGAACTATTATTTGGATGGTCACCAGGTATGAATAGAGACCTACATATCCCCAGAAAAAGTCACACAGAACACTACTTTTAACTTTTTAAGTGACTATGCTTTTTTTGTTCTGCTTTGTTTTGTTATTTTATTTTTGGAGACAGGATTTCTCTGTGTAGCTCTGGCTGTCCTGGAACTCATTCTGTAGACCAGGCTGCCCTCCTACTCATAGAGATCTGCCTGCCTCTACTTCCCCGTACAGTGCTGGGATTAAAGGTGTGTACCATCACTGCCTGACTGGCTGACTGTGCTTTTTTTTTCTTAAATCACAGATCTCCTACTCTTTCCTTCTATTTGTTTTGAAATATCCAGTCTGACTCACAGTTCTGATTTTTGCCTCAGATACCCATTATCACTGATATTTTATGATATAATGCAATATAATATTACTATAACAGTATTTAATATGTGATCATATTTTCTCTTGCTTTTTTTTATTACATTTCATACCCTGTCTAAAATGAATTCAATAATCTATACAAATCATTTTGCCCTCTACCTCATTTATTCTCTTATTTTAAGATAATATAAGCAATATCAGCATTAATGATTGACATTTTAAATGCAGCACATATTGATATATATCATTAAAGAACACAAGAATTTCCACTATCTGAAAATCATTTGTTTTTTTCCTTTTACATTGATTTTTCTATTGATATGTAATTTTATTACCAGATGCAATATGAATCATAAAACTTCTTATTAAACAAACAATTATTGTGTTTTTATCCTTCTACATCACATTCATTTAAGGCTATTACTTATCTGTTCCTGAAAAAAAATTCTGTATTTAGAGAATCAAAATGAATCATTGCACTCAATGCATGTGCTGAATCATTGAGTATATTCCCAATAATGAGAAGAAATCTGAACGAGACAAGTGGAGAGCAGAGAGACAATAAGGCAGAAGAATTGGCTTCCTGATTGAATTAAAATAATAGCAAAGAAATTGGTGTGAAGCTTAGGATTGAGAAAGGAATATAACAAAGGCAATACATTAAGAAGACAAATCCCTAGCTACGCTCAAGAGGTTATATACATTGTACAGTTATCTCATATCATATGGCATTTTTATGACAACAACATATTTGCATGTCTGCAATAGATAGTTTATTCAATAACCAGAGGAAAAACTGTAATTGAAAATAGTGTTTTCAATTTAATGTTTATAATCAGGGCTATTATCTTTAAGTTTATTTTATTTAAATTGAACTATAATGGTTTATGAAGTTTGTGCGACAAAAAAATATGCTTGAAAGCATTGATTAATGTCATAGCAAAACAATCATCTTCAAAAATAGTTTAAGAGGCATTTGGAATTAAAAATACATAGTTACTTTCAAGAATGTTTGAAGATTCCAAGTAGAGACTGAAAGTTAAAAAGTGTTTCTAACCGTGCATTTCTCCATAAGCTTTATGAAAAACTGTATTCCAGCAGAATTCTAATATACTAGAAAACCCCTATGGAGTGCAAGAAAAAAATTCTATGTAGTTCCTATGTCTTCTTTTTTTTCCCGGCTAATGGAAAACAAATGAAATGATGGAAAAGTCGCATTAGAGTCAGTCACACATCATAGATTGCCTTTCTTAGTGTGTCATTGTATAAAATGACTTGATGTGCCTCAGGAGAGAATTCCATTAGAACACATGCCCTTTTCATTCAGAACCTCAGCTTCATAAAGCAGAGAAGATAGAAAGTGAAGGAACCCCATCTAAAGACTTGACGTTATAATAGATAGAGGCAACACTGGCTGGAAACCCAATGAAAGTTATAAAGAATGGAAAAATTTCATTCTCTCCTAATCTGCCTGAAACCAGAGGACTGGCATTTCAAAAATCCTCTTTTCTTTGACTCCACCACTTAAAAGCATACAGTAATTACAATGAATTTCAAGTAAGTGGTAACAATGTTTGGGTACATTGGTCACAAAATATTAAATTTTGCTTTCCATAAATTCACTCTGATGAGTAATTTCTATGTCAACTTGACACAAACTAGAGCCACTTGAGAGAGAGGAGCTTCAGTTGAGAAATTGCCCCCACAAGGTCAGTCATTTTCTAATTAGTGGTTGATGGAGGAAGACCCAGCCCATAGTGAATCACGCCACCCCTGGGCTGTTGGTCCTGGGTTGTATAAGACACAGGTGGGCCCCCACAAGGTCAGTCATTTTCTAATTAGTGGTTGATGGAGGAAGACCCAGCCCATAGTGAATCATGCCACCCCTGGGCTGTTGGTCCTGGGTTGTATAAGACACAGGTGGGGCGCTGGGCAGTGGGGGCACGTGCCTTTGATTCCAGAACTCAGGAGGCAGAGGCAGGAGGATCTCTGTGAGTTCGAGGCCAGCCTGGTCTACAGAGCTAGATCCAGGACAGGCTCCAAAGCTACACAGCGAAACCCTGTCTCTAAACACACACACACACACACATGCGCACACACACACACACACACACACACACACACACACACACACACACACCAAAAAAAAAAAAAAGAAAAGAAAAGAAGCAGCAGCAGGTCGGGCAACCCAGGAGAATAAGCCCTTAAGGAGCACTCCTCCAAGGCCTCTACATCAGCTCCTGCTTCCAGATGCCAGCCCTGTTTGAGGTCCTGTTCTAACTTCTTTCAGTCATGATCAGTGATGTTGAAGCATAAGCCAAATAAACCTTTTCCTCCCCAGGTTGCTTTGGCCAAATAGCAATGTTAACTAAGATATTCATCTTGTGAACGACATCAGGTAATGTGTTCAATTGTTACTATTTCTCTTAAGACATTGGCACATTAAAAAAACATGCCACATGCCAATAAATCTCACATTAAATCTACAGATTTTCTGATTATGACTCTCTTATACACACCAATTTAAATAGTCTCAAAATGAAATCAACCAAATGAAACAGAACAAAAACCACTTTTGCATTCATGTTATTCATTACACTTAATATGTATCATGTCTAAGCCTTCTTTGTATTACTTTCATGCTATTAAATCATTTTCCATAATGCAGAACAGTATCTTCCATGAGTCATCAAAATCCTTGGAATAGTACAATAATTATAACAGTTTGTCTTACCACATATAATATAGATATAGTTTAAATTTTAAAATTTTCTTGTTCATTTTTAAATTACTTAATATATTATTTTATGAATTCACAAACATATACAATGTTTTGATCATATTCACCACCTAATTACCCTCTCAAAATTCCACTAAATCTAACACATCTCCCTCTTTACTTCATGTCCATCCTTTTTTCCCATTAATTAATTTGTTTTGACCCTGCATGCTACAATAACAACTTGTTAAGCAAGATGTAGCTGAAGTTTTTCTGTGTCCCACCCAGTCTTCAGCCATTCAGACCCAAGTAAACACATAGAGGCTTATATTAATTAAAACTGCTCAGCCATTAGCTCAGGCCTACCTCTGACTAGCTCTTACACTTAAACTCAGCCCATTTCTGTTAATCTGTGTTGTGACATGTTCTGTGGCTTTTTGTTTGTTTCCTTCTTTCTTTCTTTCCCCCCCCCCCCCAGACAAGGTTTCTCTGTGTAGCTTTGCACCTTTCATGTAACTCACTCTGTAGCCCAGGCTGGCCTTGAACTCACAGAGATCCACCTGCCTCTGCCTCCCAAGTGCTGGGATTAAAGGTGTGTGCTACCACCACCCGGCGTGTTCTGTGGCTTTACCTATGTGCCATTACATGTTGTTCCCTGGATGGTGGGCTGGCATCTCCTCACTCAGCCTTCCTCTTCCCAGAATTCTCCTTGTCTGCTTATTCCGCCTATACTTCCTGCCTGGCTACTGGCCAATCAGCATTTGATTAAACCAGTGTACAAAAGCATTATTCTACAGCAGCAAGATGTGCCCACTAGTGCAAAAGTTGCACAATGGTTAGGGAGATAACTAACATGTTCTAATTGCATTTGTGGCATGCTTCACAGGAAAAAAAAATCATGCATGATACTGTAAATTTTATTTAAAAAAAAAGTGGCTAAGGAGAATCCCATAGTTTTACTAAGTGGTCATGCTGTCACTTTTTTTTCTAAACAGTTTATCTACATATTTGTACTGATCTGATCCTTGGTTAGACATGCTTCATTTTGCTGTGGACAGTAGTTGATACAGAGGCTCATAACTGGTCAAAGTGCTGGGAATAATTGAATGTTAGTGCTCACCCATACATAGGATGTATGTATCAACCTTCCTTTCTCCTTCAAGACTCAGGGAACATCGTAGCAAAGGGGCTAGAGAGAATGAAAGCATAAGGGCTTGAGGGAAGAATGGCTTGAATTGCTCTGTTCTGGACATGACATGACTGCTTGAAGTGTTTATCTAATTTTTTTTTTCTCAATAAAAATGTGGGAGTCAGATATCAGTGTAAGAACCTGAATGATCAGAGAAGTGGCACAGAAGCACTCAGTGACCTCCTGTCTCTCTTGTTCCTTCATCCAAAGGGGCTGAGACACTCTTTAGGATCCACCCAACTACTTCCTGTCTATCTGTCCTCAGTCCTCCAAAACCTCTATGGTTAATTTTGGTCATGTAGTAGCTAGCTCTGCCCTTTGATTCAAATCAAACTTTATAGTCAGTCTTGGGAACATCAGAATGCACTCAAAATATCACACAACAGCTGCTTACACAGGAACTTACAGTAGTTGTGATTACCTACATAATTAGCCTGTTAAATTTCCATAATTCATGGTGAGGGGTTCCAGAGGCTTCAACTTTAGCTGAGGAGCCATTGGTAGTTCATGGCTGCTAGCAGAAGTTTACTTTTCTTTGGTATAGTGTACATTGGTGCATTCCCCCATGTCCATACAGCCACAATATGGACATCACAGAGAAGACTCAGTAAGTTGTCTAATCCTTTTAAAACAATATCCAACAGTTTGCATGCCATTCAAATCTAGTACCTAATAAATAAAACATTCTTTTTGTAGATATAGGCATGGATATTTTGCCATTTACTTATTTTATGATTAATTCTTTTTATTTTGGCAGTGGGGGACATTTTTTGACAAGATGAAGTTTTAAGATTTAAGTTTGGTGTCTGTAATGACATGTTATGTCAGGACAGCAGTGGCCATCGTCTGTTTGATTTATAACTTCACAGAGGTAGAACTGACACTCACTTGATGCTGCTTTTTAACTCACTGTTTTGTCAATGATATTGTTTGGAAAACATGTGTTGCACTAAATGTAAAATAGCAAATATAGTAGTAAAATGATCAAAATAATATGGCTTATGTGTCATAACATCTACTACATTTTAATAGTCTTTTATAGACTACAATAAACTTAAAAGCATATTCTTTTTCCCCACTGTCTAGTTGTCTCATTTCACAATTTTTATTTCTTCTTTTAGTATTTGTGTGTGTGTGTGTGTGTGTGTGTGTGTGTGTGTGTGTGTGGCTGTGTGTATGTGTCTGTGTGTCTGTGTGTGCTTATGTGTATGACAGAATGTGTGTTGAGGTTAGAGAACAATTTGAGGAGTTGGTTCCACTCTATGGGTTCTAAAAAGTGAATTTAAGTCATCCTGATTATTGGCCGCTGTCTTTAACAGCTGAGGCATCTCATTGGCACCTGAAATTCATTTTCTATTTGTTGGCCTTTGGCAATGTTCATAATTTTGCTATACAATTTATTCTCTTTTGTGCAACATCAAGACTGTGATTTTATGATACAAACCTATTTCAACACACTTATTTTTCCCAACTTTTTCAAATTCCATGACTGAAAATGTTGGCTTTTAAAATTTTGCTTTATGCTTGTGTGTTTGTGCACATGTCTATGTGTATTTTAGCATGTATATGTGTTTCTGTTTACATCTATGCATATACGTGTGTTTGCATATGTTTGTTCGTGTGTGTGTGTGTGTGTGTGTGTGTGTGTGTGTGTGTGTGTATGTGTATGTTTTTGTGTGTGTCTTTGTTCACCTGTGTGCATGTGTGCACTTGAATGTGGAGACTACTATTCAGTGTCAAGTATCTTATTTGGTGCTGTTTCTGAGACATCACCAAATTTTTGGAGACAAGGCATTTCACTGAACCAGGAGCTCAACAATTCAGCCAGCCCAGCTGGCTAGTAAGTTCTGCATTCTTCACATTGATACTGAGATTATAGTAATTTGGCAGTCTTTTGTGAGTTCTGGGGGTGAATCAAGTTTCTCATACCTGAAAGAAAACACTTTACATGCTGGGCCATCTCCCTAGTTATTTTTATCTTTGTTTGAACTTCATACATTTATGTGCATGTTCTCACCAAACGGTACCAAAGAGAAGACAAATTTCTGAATGGTTTTATTAAATAAAAAACACAGAGCCAAATATAGGGGTGAAAGCCTTAGAGATCCGGAAAATAGGAATAGCCACCAGCCAACCTTACCTCACCAACTCTGCAGCTTCCAAATGTGAGCCACTTCCTGTCTACCCATGCCTTTATATGCCTTGCTGTTCTGTCTTCTCATTGGCTCTTAGCCCAGCTACCTCACTTCCTTGTCACTGCTTGTCTGTACAGACCTCCAGGTCTCTATGGTTGGTACTGAGATTAAAGGCGTGTGCCACCATGTTTGGCTCTGTTCCCTAGTATGACCTTGAACACACAGAGACCCTGACTGCTAAGTGATCAGATTAAGGGTGTGTGCTGCCTGACTGTTTACTTAAAATGGCTGGCCTTTCTCCCTGATCTCCAGGCAAGCTTTATTTATCAAAGTACAAATAAAATATTTCAGCACAAAAAAAATATCACCACAGAAGTTTGATCCCATCACACAAAATAACATATCCCTTGCAAACACATAGGCTCAGCATAAACAAATAAAAATAATTTCAATGATATATTTTATGCAATTCAATGAATCCAAAACACTTTAGACATTGCTAAAAATTCTGCAGTAGACAAATGATATTACATACAATATTCTCTATTAAGATTGTAACAAGAAATTTTATAGCATTTTCACATCTTATAACTAAGCAACCCATGGGGAATTGGAAGAATTATAGGAAAACAGTGAAATCTGTTATGAGCCATTAAGACTGAAAGGAAGATTTCAAATAAAATTTGAATAAATTCTACAAAGTGAAGAACACCTTCTCTTGTACAGAAAGTGACACCAATATATGATACATTGTTAAGAGAAATGTGTTTTTCACTCATTGTACTCTAATTATTTCTGATATTCCAATGAAATCTTATTTTTATTTTCTTTAAAATAATTTCAATGAAACAATTATAGAATATTGCTCTCAAATGAACTCATAATCCTAATGAGACACTTAGCAATATGCAAATTATCCAACAAATAGTATTGTTCCTTCATGAGTTGAATTTTCTTTATTATCACTTTATAATCTTCACATGTGTTGTGAGTATTTGATGATCTTTTTGGAAAGTTACTAGTCTGCTGACTATTGCTCTTAAAAATAATTAACAATTCACCCCTACCTCCTATTTACTTCTGTTTTGAAATGAAAGCAATTTATGTTATAGTCATATCTGAACCTATTTGTAGTTCTCTTTGGAATCACCATAACAGGTTTAACTATAAGCTGTTGTGTTCATTTTCTGTTGAAAATGCATTAGTATACTAAGAAACAGCAATCTTTTTTAAAGTAACACAACTAAGACATAATAAAAAACAAAGATCTGAATCACTAGTATTTATAGAATTACATGTATAATTGTGGGATTATAGTACAATAAAATAAAATAATAAATTAAGCAAAATAGAATATACACCTAGAAAATACTTGTATTGAGAGACAAAACACCTCATACTACAAAGGGTTTCAACAGAAATTAAAATGTAGATAGTGTGTGTGTGTGTGTGTGTGTGTGTGTGTGTGTGTGTGTGTGTGTGTGCGTGCGCACGCGAGCACATGTGTGGGTGTGAGGGACAGATTGAGGTAACTTATTTTTTTACAAATGTTTAGAAATATACCAATGAATCTTTTAATGATTTCTTACACAGAATTTTATTCTAAAGCATACTCATTGAATGATACATCTGCTGCTCTGTCTGGTCTGTTATGGGTAATTAAACCTATGATTTTCATAGTTTGCAGAATAGCTGGGGGTTGCTCAGGTTGGTGCAAACTTGTTAAGAAACAATAGTGTGGGCTGAGAATGTAAATCACTGGTAACAGGAATGCCTTGCATGTATGAGGACCTAGATTGAATTCCCTGCTCCACAAAACAGAAAAACAAAATACCCACACTATTTTATGGCTCTTACCAACTTTAAATCTGATGAAGTTATATTGACTGTCAAGATCATCCACAGTGCTTTGATAACATGAAGCACAGCATTTGCCATGAGTCAGAGGTTTTGTGGCTCCCCAATAATAAAATAACAAATTGCAAATCATTTCACATCACAACATAGCCATCCTCACATTGCATATGTTTGAACTGTAAAGGAAAATCCCATATTTAAACTTAGTCTAATTTTTTTTTTGTATTAGGATATATGTCTTCTTTATCATGAGGATCCACCAGTCAATCATTGGTATTGTCAGGTGCAAAGGAATTGTGTGTCACTATTTCTGGGGTTATTTATAGGAATATGGATGAAAGGTCATCTACAGAATATTTGAAAAGTAAAATTTCCCTTTTTACATAAAAGAATTTTCGCATATATAATTAGAAATGTGCTGCTTCATTTATGGATTCATAGATGTGGTTGTTTAAAATGTTAATAAGGAAATCAGGTCATGTTTGGTGGAAACAACCTGTAGTCTTAGCATTAAAGAAGCTGACACGAAAGAAGCTGAGACAAGAAGATTTCTTTGAATTTAAGGCCAGCCTGAGATACACAGAAAAACTGTTTCAAGAAACAAGCATACACATGCATGCAAGTCTACGTGTGTGTGTGTGTGTGTGTGTGTGTGTGTGTGTGTGTGTGTGTCTGTGTATGTGTGTGTAAAAGTGGTTAGAAGTCATAGAACTCGTGAAATCTTTGAGAGGACTACATAAAGAAAAATATATAAGTTGCATTGGGCTTATTGAATTTTTTATGAGATCATTGTTGCCTAAATTTATACAGGTGGCTCAAGATTTTACTGTCTGTAGGACAAGATGAGGGTATTGTGAAAGCCACACTGAAGTACAAGGTTAAAGAAATCAGCTGTGTATTGACTCAACACATCATTTCCTGCCTTTTCCCAAAACCTAGGAATAAATCATTGATAACAGCAGTTTCCTGGAAGAAATGATTACAGTGTAAGCCGTCAAGGATGGCTTAATAGACTATTGCCTTAGGTCTCTTCAAACTACCATTAAACAAAAATGAGCAATGCTTTTAGAAATTAGCAAAGACTGAAAAAATAATGACACAATTACAAACTTAGTTTTAGAAATGGCTATTGAATAATAGAAAAGCAGAACAGGTGCTATTATTCCCAGGAGCTGTGGTCCCCATTGCACCCCAGTTCAGTTGTGCAGAAATCCCATATGAGTAGGTGTGTAAACTGTGAGGATCAGTGGCTCGGATGCCTGGTTGCACATGGCTCACTTTAGCTGCAGCAGACTATAGAAAACGGCACTCACATCTTACAAGATGTCCCAGACACTAGTTCTGCTTAGTGTAACTTTCCAGTTGAAAGTTATGAAAATTCCTAATCAATAAATATCAACATCTAAAACATTAAGCTATGGATTTTGAGAGGTTTGCATTATCTTCTAAGAATGCATCTTTCTGGACTCATAGTTCTGCTCCTGTTTCCAGATGTAATTCTCCGCTCTGATCTGTAACTTTCATGAATGCCAGTTACCAAATGAGCTTTTCTTTGGCTCCCAGACTTCTTTTCATAGGAATCTTGCAATCAATAATTTCCATAGGTCTGCCCTAGTTTAGTCAAATTGTAAAACAAACAACTCCCCCAGTTTCCATTATATCTATCACTTTGACAAAAATGTCCCTGTTCCTTGTATGAACTAATTTATGTGGACCTGCTGAGATCTTTTGCTTCTTCATCTTCTAAAGGTGCTAATCTTGCTTTATCCTAGACTCTCAATACCCAAGCTGATCTGGTCCTATATTCAATATCCTAGCTGATCTGGTCCTATATTCAATATCCTAGCTGATCTGGTCCTATATTCAATATCCTAGCTGATCTGGTCCTATATTCAATATCCTAGCTGATCTGGTCCTATATTCAATATCCTAGCTGATCTGGTCCTACTCAACACCTGAGCTGATCTTGTCCTATAGTCAGTACTCCAGCTGATCTGTTGCTGACCTTTGCTCTCCTTTTGAGGCTGACTTTTTAGGACCATCTTCCATCTAACTGACTATATATTTTCCTAAACACATAAAAATAGGTGTATGTGAACTGAGAATTTGTACTCTGCATGACAGTGGACTTTCTTATCATCCTAGAAGGCTTCATGTTCAGGCAGATATGCATAAGCTAGTTAATTAAAATCTGAGCCTCTGTGACCTCTGTGACCTGCTTGTCACCTCTTCCCAGAACTGCTTTTTCTTCAGTCTTAGTTATGATCATATTATACCGTGGAATTCTGAAGATAATTTTAGGGAACTTAATTAACATTCAAATAATTGCCACATTTCTAGTTCTTCCAGGCCTTTATTTCTGTTGATATTTGGCTTTCTAAGTCACTGAGAACCCACACTATCCTTCATAGGATGTATTTTATGTTTAGTCTACAGACTCTATTTTACCCTAAAATTTTATTTTATTTTTCATTTCAAGTACAGTTTTACCTGATTTTACAACTACTTTATTCACTGAGCACTGACAGATTCTGAAATATCAAGTATAATATTATTTAACATTTCAATGACTCTGCCATTTATACTTTGCTAGTCATTTTGCAGACTGTGGTTATTATTATTGTTTTCTTAAATACCACAGATCATCAGTATGGGTCAAATTTGTGAATTTTTGTTTTCAGTTTGTTAATCAATACTCTTGGATCACTCTTTAAAATTTCAGTGGTCAAAATATTTGATGGTATCTCAATGAAATCACTATAACCAATGTTAAACTTTATTCCGTTTCTTTGTTTTTGTCTCTGTTTTATTTCTTCTGTCTGCCTCTTGTTCTCTTGTTCTCTCTCTCTCTCTCTCTCTCTCTCTCTCTCTCTCTCTCTCTCTCTCTCCCTTCCTCACACACACTCCCACTGCTCTCTCCCAGTATAATTTAGTCTCTCTCTTATCCATTCTCTTCTCCGTGAGAAACAGAGTTTCTTCCTTCACAGTGGAAAGAGCTATAAATAGCAGCTACCTTGACATATGTGTTCTTACTGAGAAGGAAATACTCTATACATTGCCTCTCCCTGTAGCCTTACTGTAGAGCAAGAGCTTCCTCTCCTTTTGAGGCAAATGCTGTCATCTATTAAAGTCTGGTCCTAATTCTGACTAAATTCTGGGCAACTTACTTACTAAACATTTCCTGCCTTTGCATTCTCTATTTTTTATATTTTCTGTCTTTGCTAATGTGTTCTATTCAGCATATAGTTTTCTCAACTCCTTTCTATTTTAGAGATATATGTAAGTAAAAGATATTATTTAGAAACACTCCTTCCTAATAGTTTCTGCTCCTCTTTAGCTACCACTTCCTCTTTATTTACTTCCATTGCAAATATTCTTTCTTTTATTTTTATTTTCCAGACAAGGTTTCTCTGTGTAGCTTTGGAGCCTGTTCTGGAACTCACTCTGTAGACCAGGCTGGCCTTGAACTCACAAAGATCTGCCTGCCTCTGCCTCCCGAGTGCTGGGATTAAAGGCAGCAAATATTCTTTAAAAACTTAGTTTGTACAAATCACCTTTCATCTATATTTTTGATTAATGTGTGCCATAATATAAATTTCTAAAATAAAACAAGGGATATTTGGAATGCAACAAAATATTTACAGGGAAACATGAATGACATTTTCTAGATCTTAAATGTATTAGATGTTTGCAAATATTTAAAAACTTTAAATAAGGTTTTTGTCCTAGTGTTATTTTTCAGTAACTGATTTTTCATATTTTTACCTCTTAATCTCAACAACATCCAGTTCCCCTTCCTTCCTGTGCCTTTGTGAAACGATGTGAGTGATAGGGCTATAATGATATGAACAGAAGTAGTGTGTGACATTTTGGGTTTGAGGCACTGAAAAAGGCTGCACATTTCTCCTTTTTGTCTCTTTCCTGTAAATAGCATTGAAAAAGATATCTGCAGAGACTACAGAAGACAATATTGATACCACCAAGTTCACCAAGTGAATGGATTCTGGAAGAATACCCTTGAGACTCAATCACTGATCTCCCACATTGTTTATATTAGTTGGAAACTAATTTTATTCCACTATTGTCAGATTGATTTCTCTTTATTGGTATCTTTTCTAAAACTGCATTCTTCATATCTGCTGATCTTACTCTTTAATAACTGACACAACTGTCTGCTTTTGTATTCCTGATGCTTCTTTTTGCCTCTTTATTTTCCTGGTCTGTCTTCTTGACTCAGATAATTTATTATATGACATGATCTATTATTGTTAAGTACCCTGAATTTATCTCCTGTTGATAACTTATTTTAAATGGGGTATTTTATTTAAGAATAACATAGACAAGATTTTAACCAATATAAGAATCAAATGTATCAACTTGGAATATTTTTCTTTCTGATTTCATATTAATTTATTTATTAATTCATTTTACATTAACAGGTAAAATCATACATTCCTATTATGTACATCATAGGTTAGTCATTTCTTTGTGAATGTTTCCTGTATATCATATCATTTATTCTTACATTTTGCATGAGATAGAAGTCTAGTTTATAGGAAAATACACTTAAATAGCGAAAATCTATTGAGAAGAATATTTTTCTATAATATCAGGTCTTCAGTTACGCTTGCAAGTTACAGACAAAAAATGGACTTTGTACTGTTTTCCCCTTTGACAAATATGTCAAAATATAGGAAAGAGTACTCAAATATTATGCCATAGTGTACTTGCAGTAAGAGGCATCTTAATAAATCATTTGGAGGAGTGTACTTATTTTTTATGTAGTGCATAATATCTGAAGTATTAAAGTGTCTTAATTCAATGATAATGATGCTATAGAAAAATATGTAGAATGGGATATTATTTATTCAGTATATTATATGTAAAATAAATCTACTAAAAAGGTTAAAATATTATTTTAATAATGTTTCTCTTTGTGTATCTTTGACAACACGTTTCAATTATTCCCTTCAGATTTGTGAAAATGTATCAAAGGAGGAAAAAATGCTTTTAAAATCTCAAAGGGACTTGAGGGCTCTGAATCTCAACAAAGTAGCAATGTACAGGTGTCAGGAAAACTATTGTAAGCGTAGGTGCAAACCAGAAAGGGTATGTCACAGCATCACAAAAGAGTCTGAAAAGGGGTCACTAAGTATTCAAATCAGCCTGAGATATATATTAAGGTTTTGTCCGAAATGCAATACATATCTATATCTATATATCTATCTATCTCTATCTCTATCTATCTATCTATCTATCTATCTATCTATCTATCTATCTATCTATCTATCTATTCACACTCCTGGTTGTGTGTTTGTGTGTAGCTATATAAAGAGATATATAGATACATGTGTGTACATGTATCTACATATATTTACAGCTTTTATGTTCTATTCTGATTTTAGAATATTTATTTATTTTTTAAGGATAAAAGTAAGTATATCTATACAAAAGTAAACATTCACAAATGCACAAAATCAAAATCAAAATAAACTTTGTAAAGATTTAATTAATTACACAGACATACTGTCAATTTTCAAAAAAATGCATTGTCCATGTTGAGCTTATTTTATTTATAAGCAAAGAATATAAATAATTCCATTTTATTAATTGAAACATATTTCAAAGTATACAAATGTAGTTTAATCCTGCAAATCGCTATGATACATTTCAATAGTGCAGTAAGAAAACAAAATTGATTGGATTAGCAAGTCTTCCGAGAGAATCAGGTAAGATTTTTTCTTGATTCGCAAAATTTTTCAATTTGATTCTTGATCAGGCTTGCCTCATCTAATTGACAACTTTTAATGACTCATTCTCTTTTTAGTGTTATTTTTCATGCAGGTAAAAATTGAATTAATAAAAATTAAATAATGGATAATTAAGAGTATCTACCAAATGAATTTTTATCTCGTTTGAAAAATTATGTGTGGTGGTAGTGATTGTAGTGATGGTGGTGGTGGTGGTAGTGTGTGTGTGTGTGTGTGTGTGTGTGTGTGTGTGTGTGTGTGTGTGTGTATTTGTGTATGGATGTCTAAAGTTGATGTCAGATGTCTCTCACCATTATGCATTGTTCTTGCCAAAACTAGACATTCAAATCCTGACTAGTCCAGTTATCCAGCTTACTCAGAGCAATGGCCTGTCCGTGCCTCCCTATTGATGAATTTATAGGTGGTTACTATACTAGCTCAGCTTTTGAAGGTTTCTGGGGATGTGAATTCTGGTCTTCATGCTTTCATGGCAAGAGATGTATCCATTAACCCATTTCTTGAATCCAATTGTATAACCTTTATATATGAAAATACCCCCTGCTTTAATATCAAAATTAAAAATTTCACTGTTTCCTACAGACATCATTGATAATATAAATAGTGAAATATATGTGCAATTGTAGGCAATAAATTCCTTTGAAAATAACAGGAAATAATATGATTTACATAAACCACATCCACCCTATAAGACACTGTCAAACCATTTGAGGATTGTCAAGAAACTGCATATACCTGACCTCAGAAAAAAATAAGTACAAATAAACACAATGTAGCACCAGAATTGGTGTTCAATGAAATTGCAAGTAGTATTTGTAAGTGTCTTTTGGGAAGGATGGATATAGGGCCAAATTTCAAGAAAAGCACTTTTACTTCTTGTGCCCACTCCCAGGACGCCTTTCCTCCTGTTGGAGTGCCATGTCCAACTCCGATACGATACTTTTTCCTCCATCTTATTTTAATTCTTTGTCATGTTTGGTTGTCACCTCTTAGCAGCCTGTTCTTTTCTAAGAGAGACAGAAAGGGATTAGATTTGGAGGGGAGGGGATCTGGGGAGGAAATGGCAGGAGTAGAGGGAGAGGAAACTATAATCAGGATATATTGCATGAGAAAAATTCAATATCAGTAACCTAAAAAGAGATAAAATCAAATATTTTAAACTGAATACAGGGTTTGTGTCATTTAACGTACTATAACACATTTATATGATATTCAACCGCTAAATAAAAAAATTCATAATTTTTGACAAATTTTCCATAAGAATATATAAGTATATAATATTCATCTGACTATTAGAATATGAATAAGTACATGATCCTTGTAGTCCAGCTGTCATATGAAAATCATAGTTGTCAACATTAATAAGATTTTTAATATTTAAGAATAAAAGGAATATTAAGTACTCACAGTTTTTGCTGGTGAGAGAAAAAGATCTTTGCTCCTAATTAAAGTTTAAAAATTAATGTGTACTGACTAACTAATTTTTTAGTTAGAAAAGACTTCCAAAAGAAAACAAATGGGAGAAATAAGGGATAAGAATAAGAATCCATTTTAAACATGCCTGTCAGGTTGGTCATTAACAGTATCATCACATATAAGAGGGGTATTTACCCATGTGACATTTTCATCAGTCGCCTTTTAATGTAAGAATTTTAAAAATATGCAAGTGACTTTGACTTCAGATTTGTCATTACTGTATTTTAGCTTCAGACTTGACATCAGAATGATATAGAGAATTAAAATATCTTCAAGATACCCTAATTTTGTTTCAAAGAAGACAAAATAAGACAAGAAATAGATTTTGAAGACTATATGTAGATATTTATTTAATACAACCTTTTTCTTTTTAATGTGTGTTGGCATGTTAGTATGTACATGTGAGTTCAGGTGGGTGCTCTGAAGGACAAGGAGAGGGCTTTAGATTCTCTGAAGTTGGATGACAGATTATTCTAAGTATCCTGATGTAGGTGCTGGGAACAGACCTCAATTTCCCAAGAAAATCAGGAGGCACACTTAACATCCCCAGCGTCTAACGATATTTATTTCAGAGAGTATTTTTAGAGATCATTTTCTCTAAAGATTATTAAGAGTGCCACTAAAATTAGTAAG
Organism: Peromyscus californicus insignis; assembly: GCF_007827085.1. Lineage (NCBI taxonomy): Eukaryota > Metazoa > Chordata > Mammalia > Rodentia > Cricetidae > Peromyscus > Peromyscus californicus. The sequence continues at coordinate 27,548,380 of NW_026294436.1, read as the reverse complement.
TGAGAAATTTAGCAAAATGTCAAGTGAGGGAAACCTGAGAATGAGTGAGAAAGATGTCTGTGCTAATTCTCAGTGCTGCTGTTGTGACATGAGATATAAAGGTTGACTTTAAAAATTAGTCAGTGTGAACGAAAAACTATAAAAGGTGAATAATTGGTGCAATTTACAGAGAGCACTCTGATAAAGTAGCAGTAATGACAACATGTGAGAGCGAATTGTGCTGAGTTATATTTGTGTAGCAGGACTTGCTCTCCTCACATTTGCCTCTAGATTTCAGTTGTTTACGTTGTTTGAATTCTCCTTCTTTACAGGCATGCTAATGTGGGTTCCCATTTATATACCATTTGGACTTTAAGAATAATGTAACTGAGTGTCCAATACACATATTCCTCTGACTCTTTTCTCCATAGTTCCAACATGCTACTTGAATGTGAAACCCCTTCCGTTTGGGCAAAAGCTGCCTGCAACCTGTACCATCTGATTCCTATAAAATTAACATTGCCATCCCATGTGTCTCTGTAAGGAACCATGCTATATTTTAAAAGCAGCCATGCCAGAAATCACTTTGATAATAAATCCAAAGACTTGTGGTTTCTTTTAAATGTCTGAGTCCTGTCATGGATATTTAAACCATGGTCACTTTAAAAGATTAAATGACCACTTTAGGGAACTACTTGGGAAGTTCGTAACATTTTATAGAAACATTCTGCACAGTAGAGCAGTTACGGTCCAGATGGCTTTCTATAAGAACCACCAGCTGCAATCCCATCACCAGGAGCTGGCGACAAACAGAATATCAGGCCCCTCTACAGGCAGCAGGAATTCGAAATCAGGACTTTGAAACACAGCAACTGGTCTGTAATGAACTCTCAAGTGATGTTGATTCATAATCAAGTATTGAGAAATAAATGTCACAGAAATAGCCAGAGATGGGGAAGAATATTTGAATATGGCTCTTAGCCATGAATCCTTACTCTTCAAGTGGAAACATTTGACAAGGATCATTGAACGCTATGGCCTCTGAGCATATTAGATGACCTAAACTTGGAAGCTTAAGCAAGAAAATTAACAATTGTGCTTCAATTTGTTTTCTTCTAAAAACTGATATTATTCAGGCCTGGAGAGATGACTCAGATGTTAAGAGTTAAAAGCACTTGCTACCCTTGCAGAGGACTGAGGTAGATTCCCAGTGCCCACATGGCTCCTCACCACTATTTAGAACTCCAGTTTTGGGGTCTTGCACTCACTTCTCACCTCTGTAAACACCAGGCATGGGTGTCCAGACAAAAATTCATATATATATATATATATATATAATTGAATAAATTTTAAAATATTTAAAGTGATTTTTTTTTTTTGCTATTGTGCTCCATCCATCCTCATCTGCTTCTTCAGCAGTCCACATTTAGGCTTCTCACCTTACTCTGAAGAGTGCCTGAATCAAAGGTCAGAGGAATCTTCTGAACAAGTAAGTCTTAACCAGGGTCTTCCTTTTTAAAAAATTCTATGGTCATTTTTATCATCTCAATATATCCCATAAAAATCTTAAGAATTCTCATTTCTCATATGTAAAACATTATGAATTAAATCAATAAAAATAAATCTGAATAATAAAAAATATTATTTAGAAATGTTCTATTCATTTTACATCCAACCACAGATCCCTGCCTCCTCCCTCTTCCTGTCCCCTACCTTCCCCTGCAACCCACCCCCCATTCTTACCTTCTCCAAGTCAAGGTCTCCCATCTGGATACACCAGACAGCTGTTTAGCTTGAACTGTTTGAGGGGCCTGCAGGCAGGGGGATCGGTATCCATCCCTTGTACATGAGCAGGCTTTTTGGAGCCCAGTTCCTAAGGTGTGACAACTTGCTTAGCCTTGGTGCAGGGGGGAGGGCCTTGGACCTGCCTCAATCATGGTCTTTTTAAAGAGTGTCTGCTCTTCATAACACTAAGAAAGGATGTTTCTCTACCCTCCATTGCCGATGAGAAGAACATAAAGGAATGGGATAGTTGAGCTGGAACAGGCAGGGAGGGGAAAGCAATGAAAGAGATTCCATGACAGAGGGAGAGTTTATGGAGATAGAGATAAACCCGGTGCTAGGGAAGTTGCCAGGAATCCCCAAGGACGACCCCAGCCTGGGCTACTAGCAATAGTGGAGAGGGTGCCTAAACTGAACTGGCTTGCCCCAGAGATCAGACTGGTGAATACCCAAATTCTCATCACAGAACTTTTCTCCAATGACTGATGGAAGCAGTTGCAGAGATCTACAGCCAATCACTAGACATATCTCCAGGAGTCAGGTTAAAGAGAGAGAAGAGGGATTCTATGAGCAAGTGCATAAGGATCATGATGGGAAAACATGCAGGGATGACCAAACCAAACTAGAGGGAATTTATGAAGATTGGATCAATGGCTATGGAGCTTACATGGGACTGGACTAGGTCCTCTGCATGGCGAGACAGTTGTGTAGCTTGATCTGCTTGGGAGGCCCCCTGGTGGTAGGATCAAAATCCATCTCTGGTGGATGAGTGGACTATGATGGGACACCTCATGCAGCCTTGAGGTAGGGGGAAGTGGTTGGACCTGCCTCTACTAAATGTGCCTCACCATGGGAGGCCTTGCCTTCTTGTGGGTAGGAGTGGGTGGTGGGTTGGGAAGGGGGGGCTGGAAATGGGAGGAGTGAAGAGGGGGATCTTTGGTGTGTAAAATGAATGAAAAAACATTCTTAATTAAAAATAAGGCCGGGCGGTGGTGGCGCACGCCTTTAATCCCAGCACTCGGGAGGCAGAGCCAGGCGGATCTCTGTGAGTTCGAGGCCAACCTGGGCTACCAAGTGAGTTCCAGGAAAGGCGCAAAGCTACACAGAGAAACCTTGTCTCGAAAAAACCAAAAAAAAAAAAAAAATAAAATAAAATAAAATAATACTTTAGGAAAGTGACAGTAGTAGGTTTCCACTAGGGTCCATGAACTCACCAACTATGAGTAGTTGGGTAGGTTTATAGTACCAGGCATGAGTTCTCTATCTTTGTGAAGTCTAAGTCATAGACACCTGTTGGTTATTCTTAAGATATAAGTGCCACTATTGCATCCTTGGGACTATCTTGCCATACTATTGTTGTGGTTCCAAAGCTTTATAGCTGGTTAGGACTGTTTATTGCTTCTCTCCCTTGGAAGCTTGCATAGCATCTTCAGAGACAATGAAAGCTATACTTCAGAGAGGAGATATCCAGGTCAGTTCCAGCTCCATTCCTCCAAGTCACACAGACATTTTTTAAATGGATCACTTCATTCAATTATAAAGGCTGAGAAGTCCCATGATCTACAATCCAACATTGCCAATGGTTCATTCCAGTCCAAGTCAGAAGGTGTGAGAATCTGGAGAGCTGATGGTGCATGCTGTAGTCTGAAAACAATTAAAGGTGGGTGTCTCAGATCAAGCAATTGGGCAGAAGGAATTCTCTCTTAGCCTTTTTGTACTATTTGGGTCCTCAAAGGATTGGATGGCAACCCAACCCCACCAACACACAAAGGGCAGAATCTAGCAGTTGAAATGATAAGATTATCAAGAAACATCCTCATAGACATGTGGTTTGGGTGTGAATCTGAAATGGCTCCCAAAGAGTCAGGTTGAAGGTTTGGTCTTCTATGCACCAGAAATAATCCAGTGATGGGTTTGTAATTTTTTTTTTTTTTTTCGGTTTTTCAAGACAGGGTTTCTCTGTGTAGCTTTGCGCCTTTCATGGAACTCACTTGGTAGTCCAGGCTGGCCTCGAACTCACAGAGATCCACCTGCCTCTGCCTCCCGAGTGCTGGGATTAAAGGCGTGCGCCACCACCGCCCGGCGATGGCTTTGTATTTTAATGGGCTGTTGGGAGGTGGTGGAACTTCAAACAGTGGAGCCTAACTGGATGAAGCAAGTCACTGAAGGTGAGGTTTTAAAGGGTAGATTTTCTTTCTGGCCCTTTCCTTGCTTTTCCTCTGCTCTCTCCACCATGGGCTAAGCAGTTTCTCTCCCTGTCATGATGTTCTGTCTCAACAGCAGTGGGGACAAGCAACCATAGACCAAAACTTCTGAAACATGATCCCAAATAAACTTCCCTTTCCAAAAAAAAAAAAAAAGGTTTCTCAGATACAAATTATCAGTGTAGCAAAAGACCACTTTCTTAGCCTAGCAGTGGTGGCTCACACCTTTAATCCCAGCACTCTGGAGGCAGAGAAAGATCTCTGTAAGCTAGAGGCCAGCCTGGTCTACAAGGTGAGTTCCAGGTCACCCAGGACTGTTACATAAAGAAATCCTAAGAAGCATGCAAACAATACTAACAAAAATCTTTTCAGAGTCATACAAAATAGTCCTCCTTAAAAATATAAGTAGGTAGGAACTTGAAGATAACTCATTTGATAAAGTGTTTGCTACAAGAACCCAAACTTGCATGCCCCATATCCACATAAAAAGCTGAGTATAGTAGCATAATCCTAGCATGGGGAAGGTAGACTAGACACATGATGACCATGTAGTATTGCCAGTTTGGTGGGTTCTGCATTACATGTCTCAAAGAGTAGGATAGAAAGTGATAAAGAAGGTATCAAATATCTACTTCTGGCCTCCACACAAACATACACACACACAAACACCAAAAAAATAAACAATCAAGTATTAAGAGCTTTTAAAGACACTCAAAATTAGAGCTTTGAGAAGCTTTTATGTCTTCCTAATACCAAGTAGCTATAAACTCTTTCATGGGCATTCTCCATTTCTTTACATTTATTTTGAAAACTTATACATAGAACAGTTTTTATAACTATGAGGTAAAAATCTCCTCATATCATCATAATTATTTGGTCTTACCTTCTAGCAATGGACACTATTTAATAAGTCAGTGTTACTCTTTCTCTGGGAATGTGAACATTCTCACAAAATCCCTTTGCCTTTTGCTGATGTCTCTGCTTACAGAAGAATTAATTTTCCTTGAAATCTATATGCACAGATCTCCACTTTATTTATTCAAATGACAAGTTATCTTCTCTTTGAAGGCTACTCTAACTTCCTTCCTATGATCAGACATCCATGCATTCTTTTTGCCTACTTATTAAAACCTCATTTCTTTTTATATTTAGGTATCATAACATTTTATTTAATTGTGGTATTAATATCTGTCAAGTAGAAAGTAAGCTCCACACAGAATGGACATTTGTGTCTGACATCCCCTAGATGGCTAAAATAACAAGTGGTACATTGTAAGTGCTCAATAAGCTTTCAAATGGCATGGAACGTATGAACAATGAATAAATATTATGATAGTATGAATGTGTGTAAAATATCACTGCTATTCTGATAGATATCATGTAAATCACTAGTAGAAAATGAGGAAACGTACAGCATAGTATAAAAGAGTACTTATTAAAGTTAAGGCTCATTGATAATCCTACACAATTTCTCCAATACAAAGCACACACTAGAAAATGTAGTGGTTCTAAATCTTTTGAAATAATCACTAAAAGAATCCATCAACATTCAAAGGAAATATGGAAGTGAGTAGTATCTCACACGAGTTTTCAGGAATGATGCCATTTCTAGTTGCAAATTAAGCAAACCCATTCTAATTCTTTTTACTAACAAGTTGATGTCTACTAGTAGCCAATTAAGGATTCGTATTGGTATAATACAGGTTTGATATTGCAGAATTTGCAAGAAGCTGAATTAAATAAGAGTCAAGCAAAAGCAATTCACAATACAACAAACTCATTTCTGAGTATGATAGTCATTTTACTTATCAAAATCTTCTACATTACTTTATAGTCTCAGACATATTTCAAAGAGTTTTGAAACTTCATCTTCTTAGTTTTTCCATTTTATCAGTTCCTCCAAAATTCAATTTATTCATGTAAAAGTAACAATTCCCAACAGCATTGAAATAATAAGTAATGGGATGGTAAAATAGCTCCATGATTAAGAACACGTACTGCTCTTGCAGAGGACCCAAGTTCAGTTTCCAGCATCCACATGGGGCAGCTCACAATTCCCTACTCTACTTCCAGATACAGTGGTATCTGATGTCTTTGGCCTCTACAAGTACCTGCATTCACATGCATGCACTCCTCTGCCCACCCACACAGACATAATTAAAAAATATAAGTAAATCTTTTTAAACATTTATTTTTATTTGTTAGAGTTTTATTTATAAATACTGTAGTTACATCATCTTCACCTAATTCTCCTCTACTCCAACTTCTCCCATGTTCCTCCACCCCTCTGAAATGCATTTTCTTCAACTTCCTTAATTATTATTGGAGCTGCGTCCTCTCTCTCTCTCTCTCTCTCTCTCTCTCTCTCTCTCTCTCTCTCTCTCTCTCTCACACACACACACACACACACACACACACAAATGCACACACACATACATTCTGTATACTGTAGTACATAGATATACAACTTGCTGGGTAAGTGTTGCTCATATGTGAATGTGTTTATGACTGGCCACTTGAGATTGGATAACCTTTTAGGGAGTCCATCTCTTGGAGAAGACTGATTCTCCCTCTCTCAACAGCCATTACTTGTCTGTAGCTTATCATTTAGTGGTAGGGGCTCAGGAGATTTCCAACACCCATGACAGATTTTTTTTTTTCTGATGTTTAAATTTCTATTTTTAGGCAAACCTATTGTTAGGATTCCATGGGTGCAGCTCCCTATACTCTACAGAAGACACTAACTCACTGAAGAAAACCTGATCCAATGGCTCTTACAATCTTTCTGTATCCTCTTCCATGCTGCTTCCTGAGCCTTATGTGTAGGGGCTATTGTGTTGTAAATGTGTTAATACTGAATGATTATCTCATGGTCAATTGTTTTACGCATATTCATTAGTTCTGTATTTCTTTGATGCTATCTGCCAACTTCTCTTGTCTGGTAAGGTCTTGGACTACTACCAATTTCCTAAACAAATATAACTACAAACTTCATTCTAAGCACCTAATCTTATAACCACAAAGAAGTTTAGTCTTCAAAACTTATGAAAGAAACTTTCTTTTTTTAGAACACAGGTGTAGTTAACTAGGGTAACAGGACCACACGTGAATTTTCTTCTATCAAAGGGGCCTTAGGTCCAATTATACAGTCGTTGATTCCCTCCAAGGTAAAGGTGTCACTATTGCCCTTGAGTACATCTTCTCCTGCTGATTATGTTTTAGTTCATAGGCTTTACAGCTGGCTTGGACTATTGACTGCTTTTCTCCAATGGCAGCATCTATACAACCTTTGGAGAATGCTTCTAGGTTTATTCCAGCTGGATTCCTCTGAGTCCTTTGTCCAAATTATATGGGGTATTCAGCAATAGGATATTGGCTTAAAGTTCTGGGAGGCAATCAAAGTCAATGTTAATATCAGATAGTGTTTTGGGGTTCCTATTGGACTTCTCTGACCAAGGAAGAGAAATTGTTTTTCTCTGTAAAAACTATTAATTTTATAGAAACCATTTTGTAGTGCATTCAATATAAATGACAATAATTTGCAGAACCCTCAATCTGATAATGGCTAGTGTCTGTTCAATAATAAGATATTTGACATTATAAAAAACAAAAGTTTGATCTCTTTTTAAAACTTTTCATTTTTCTGGTAACCTAAATTATAGGAAAATCTTTAATATGATAATGTTTTCTGAGTAAACCAAGGAAAACAGGACATGGCAAAAAATTCATATTTGTAAGATAATGAACACTGCACTCTTACTAATAGAATAGATATTAGAACAAAATATCATTGGGAACGTAAATGATCCTTTCTTACTTAACAATCATCATCATTCTCAGAGTAATACTTACTCCTTTTACAAAAGCATGGACAATAATTAAACATTATTGAACAAAAATATCTTTTGTGAACTTGCATTTTGTATTCTAGAAATATCAACTAAGATCCAAAGAGAATTACAATCCTCAATGAATTACATTTTCTTCAAGATGAGATTAAATTTGCTTTTGAGAAAAAATGATTTGGTTTCTATAGGAACTACTATAGCCAAGTATATTAATATAATTAATGGGCAGCATGCTACTGATTGTGATTTATTTTTACCAATCTCCTGGTGCAGTAATGTTTTTTCCATGTGCTTTTATGATATATTTCATTTTACACTTTGTATTTCCTAGGAAAAAGTTGATAACCTCTGTGTGACATTCCAAAAAAACAAACAAAAAAAATGAGCTATTTACTTAGAAGAAACAGTTGTATCAAATAAACAAAATGGGTAAGACCATGTAAATTTATGTAAATGATGTAGGATAATGAACTCAACAAGAATTAGTAGCATAAAAAAGCTATCCAATATCCTAAGATTTATGGCAACAGAAGTTACTGATTGATTATAGTTTGAATAGGATACAAAATATGAAAATGTAGTCTGTGAAACCTAATTTAGAAAACAAGTCTTTTGTAAGTAATTTTCTACATGAATGAGAACATGTGGCATTTGATTTTGTTTGCTCAGTTTTGTTGACATTATATCTTGGCCACTGTGAATAGAAAAACAAAGGCAGCAAAGGCAGTTCTAACAGAAAAGTAAACAGTTGTAAGCTTCAATTTTTTAAAAAAAATTATCAAATAAGGAATCCAGAGATGGCAAATTAGATCCAAATTGAACAAAAGGAAAGAATTGATACTATAAAATCATATACAAGATAAAACTAAGTTTGGGATTTTAAATGCATAAACTCAATAAATAAAACTTTAGCTAGGCTAAAGCAAAGGATTCAAATAGAATATACTGTCAGAAATGATAAATAAAACATTAAAAATAATACCACAGCAATGTAAACAATCATGAGACTATTATTAATACACTAACAAATTGCATAGAAAAATAATAAAATACCTAGACATTTATAGTCTACAAAGCACTAATGATGAAAAAATAAAATATTCAAACAGATAAAAATGAATAGGGAAATAAAATCAATAATAAAATCTCCAAAGAAAACCTCAGTACATAGCAGCCATGCTCAGAGTTCTATCAAATATTTTAATAACAATCCTTCCCAAACTCTTAAAAAAATCAAATTGCAATCAATGTTTTTAAAGGCCATCATCATCCTTGTATTATAGTCAGAAAAGAACATTATTAGAAAACAGAATGACGAGACAATATTTCCGGTGAACAAAGATTAAAAAAAAAAAAAAAAAACTTAACAAAGTGCTAGAAAACTGAATTCAATAGCATACTGAAAAAAAAAAATCATTACAATCTAGTGGAAATCCCCCCCCCCCAGCAATACAGAGATGGGTCAATCAACATAAGTTTAAATAAACAATCACCTCATTGTCTGAAGACAATCATTTGATAAAATGCAGCATCCTGTGTGGGTGAAGAGGCTCAGTCTGTAAAGCCACTTTCCTAAAAGCCCAGGAGCCCCAATTTCAATTCCTAAAATTGACCCTAAGAACAGACCAAGTTCACAGACTTGTCTTTTGATCGCCATACACAAACCATGACTCGCACATGCCCACATGTACACTACACATACATGCACATGAATACACAATGAAAATTAAAGCTTAAATTTAAAATAAGACAACATTCTCTTCACATTAAACTCTTTCAACAAAGTACCTATAATCAATTACCCCAGTAGAAAAAGGCCAGGTATTATGATCTGAATATAATATTGAAAGACCCCCTGAGGAGATCTTCCCTCAGGAGAGACCCCAACCCCAAGGAACACGCCGAAACCACAGATCAGATGCAAACAGCAAGAGGGTTTATTATACAGGTACCTGGGCGACAAAGTCTCTCGGAAGACTTGCGCGCCCTCCTAGGGTAAGGGGGACTTTTTAAAGGTTTCCAGGTGCAGAAGCGCGGTTACAGAAGCGAGAGGCATAGTTACAGGGTTCCCATTGGTGGATTCAATTGAGGTCAGGGTGAACTCTTAAACTTCTCGGGAATTTGATGTGTGTGTCTGACTTGGCCTTGTGGGTGTTTTCCCAGCCCAACTGTTTATTCCCCAAGGTCGGGTAGCTAACCACAGATGTCTTATTTTGACTCAACGGTTTTTCTCCCAAGGCTGGGTGGCTGACCACAGCTCTCTTTCCCAAGGCCAGGTGACCAGCCACATCATGAACTCCCTGTTTTCCCTGCCTTGCAGAATGGCGTTTCTTAGGCTGAGTCAAAGCTTGCTGTAAGTGGGGTCTTTCAATATTATGGTCAGTGGTGAATATGAATGCATTTTCTTTGCGATCCACAAAGAGAAAATGATGTTCACATCACCTCTTAGTAGCACACTAAAAGAAAAACTCCTTCCCAAAATAATTGCAAGGGTAAAGGGGGAAAAAGAGAGAAAGGGAAAACCTAGAAGATCAATGAACAGAACTAACTTTGCTCACGATGATGGTGAAATATCTGAATAAATTCACGGTGACAATTCTATATTGAACTAAATAAGTTAAATTAAAAAGTTCAGAAGAGCTGGGCAGTGGTGGTTCATGACTTTAACCCCAGCACATGGGAGGTAAAGGCAGGCAGATCTCTGTGAATTTGAGGCCAGCCTGGGAGACAGAGTTCCAAGACAGCCAGTGCTATATAGAGAAACCCTCTCAAAAAAATGTCCAGAAGAAAATCTCAATGTGTATGTTCAGTGAACTTTTTCCCAGAAATTTATCAGCAGTATGAAATGTAATATCCTTTCTCATACACACACACACACACACACACACACCCCAATTCAAAATGAAATAAACATTATTTTAGTTATTTTTCTGCTTGCTGCAGCAAACCTCCTGGCAAAAGTAATTTAAGAGAACCAATTATTTTGACCTTCTGTTTAAGAAGGATACAGTCCATCTGGGAAAGAAGACAGGAAAAGGGGAATATGTTTACATTGTATCATCAGTCAGGAAGAAAGTGAATGCTGGTGCTCAATCTGCTTGGTCCTGTTCCTTTTTATTCACTCCAAGACCTCAGCCAGCACAGTACTGCCCACACACACAATGGGTATTTCCTCCTTAGTTAAAGGTCTTTGTGGTCATCCTTTCTGACTCACTTGAGGGATGTTTCCCATTGGTTCCAAATTAAGTCATCATCAAGATTAAGCATGACAATTAACTCAAAATAAAGAGATTCAAATGAAAAATCCCAAACTATATAACACAAAAATGAGACAAATTATAAACCAGTGGCAGGAAAAAAATGATTATTTGAGGAATATGATCTCCAAAGTGTTAAAAAATAAGGAAAAACATATACAGTTGAAGTAAGTTCAATTGAACTAAAAAGTTCCTGAAAATAGGAAATAATGAAGAGAAGAAATAACCTATAAATTGTAGAAAAAAAATTTAAAACCTTAAATCTAATAAAGCTTGATAAAGGCTTGATATCTAAAATGTATTGAACACAAACAATTGTATAGCAATAAAATAATTTTCTAGAGATCAAAATTTTGAGTAGAAATTACTCAAAAATGATGTATAACAATTCAAAAGATATATAAAAATGTCCAGTCACTCATCAGTAAAATGTAAATTGCATCACAATGTTGTAAGACCCCCAAACCTGAAATAATGTCTATTATTAAAAATGTGAGCCCAGTGTTGGTGAGGACATGACATAAAACAATCAAAAAGCAAATTAAATGGTAGTATAAATTAGCACATAGATTATGGAGAACAGTATGAAGGTTCTTGCAAAAAATAAATAATAAAATTCCTGTTCGACCCAGCAACATTATTTCTGAATATTTTCTTTTTTTTCTTTTTTTGGAATATTTTCTTGAAAGATTTGAAATCAACATTACAAAGATAGTCTTTCCTTTTGTGTTCACTACCATATTACGATGTTCATGATATCTAAACAAGAGTATAAATCTTGGTAATCACAAACAAATGAATCCATAAATAAAATGTCTATATACGTAAGACAATAATAATCAGCCCTAGGAAACAACAACAAGTCCTGTCATTTGAAGCTGCCCGGGTAAAATGAGGAAACTCTACTAGAAAGGGAAGGAAGCAGTGTTCAAAAGAAAGTGCCCATGAGGAAACAAACACCACGTGTTTGCTCTTAGGTGGGGAGGGTGAGACAGGCAAATGGAAAGAGAGGCAAGAGAATAGGGAGAACCTAGCATTCAATGGCTACAGGGCCATGACAAGAGAACGAAGTTGTCTCTGTTTTGATTGAGATCCAACATGAGGTAAAATTGAGGTGGCAAAGAATAGTGTGGTGTACACTTCAAAATAGCTAGGAGTAAATTACGAGCATTCTCACCACAAAGGAACGGCGTTAGGTGAGAGGGAATTTACGGTTGTGAGGTGAAAGTAAAATGTTCCCCATAATCTCAGGTTTGAATATGTTGTCCCCAGCTAGCGACACTGTTCAGGAAGGTTATGAAGCCTTCCTGGAGGGAGTTCTCACTGAGAATGGATCTTGGGGTTCAATAGCTTGGCTCCATTTCCTGTGTTGTCTTTCAGCTTTTAGGTTATACATACCATGTGATCAGCCACCTTCCTAGTCCAGTCGCTGTACCTTCCAAGTAATCTGTTATTTCATTACTGCCAGGATGGACCATATCCATCTGCAAGTGTAATCCAAAATACACTGTTTCTCAAGTTGGTTTTGTCAGAGCATTTTCCCTATAGCAGCGGAAGAGAACCAATAGAGGAAACAGCTTGATCACTGCCCTGATAGTCCTGACCATGGAGTTCTTACTCCTTTGGGGCAGCTTTGTGGCTGTCATGTGAAAGAGTTCAAATCTTTGTTGTTGTTGTTGTTGTTGTTGTAAAAGCACTTGAACATAGAAAGCAGGACTTAGTGGGTCATTCCTGTGGGAGGCTGGGAGGCAAGAAGGCTGAATAATGTGGAGCAGTTGTGGATCCTGAGGATTTCAGAGAGAAACAAGGATTCTGTCAAGAACCAAGAGAGATAGTGCTATTCATGGATTTGGCCAAGAATCTGGAATCCTTCTTCCCATATCTTTAATACTTAAGGAAAGCTAAATACAAAGGTCTTGGACTAATGTATTTGGTGTAGGGAATTTTAGTATAAGAGGATATTCTCAGCTTGGGCTGAGAGAGCAGCTATAGTTCTTAAAACATCATCACCACTGAGGAGAAACCTCCTGTGCTATGCTGATGCAATAAGAAACGAGTGCTGAGGGTTAAACTTCACCCCTTGGAGGTTCCATCTTATTTTTATCTAAGTTGGTTTGAAGAAAGAAATCCTAAACAGTACAGGTTCTCTTCCTTTCTAATGCAACTGTCTAGGAAATTGTTTCTGCATGGTCAGAACACAGAAACTGATACAATTATATTCCAGGCAGAAGTTAGCATCATGGTTCAGGTGGCACTCATTTTGTTACCAAGACAATTTGGAGTACCCTTTGCCTCTTAGTCTTATTACTAAAATAATTTAGAAATGGACTTAAAAGGTAGCCTAAGGATAATTTTATTAGAGCTTAACAGGAAAACAGAGCAAGAAATCTGTAAGTCCTGGCAGATGCTATAAGGAGGAAAATGGGGAGGAAGCCATATTTTTTATTTAGACACAGAGGTCTGAGAAACAGTTAGGAAGCCCAGAGTGTCAGGAAATGTATGTTTAAAATTTGGGGCAGCATATGAAAAAGAAATGAAGAGAAAACCATAGCTAGTCCTTGGCCCAAGGACACCTGATTTAAGACTCTTACATCCCAGGACAAAGGGTTGCACCAAGAACGAATGGATATAAATAGAAATAAATACAGTTTACTTAGAAAGGAAAATCACTCCTGGTGATAAGGGTGGGCTTTTAAGCTGATCTGAAAAGCCCATAGAACCCTGGGCCAGGAGGAGCATGATCCCTTATATGATATAAATACAGCATTCACCTTTCTACATTTGTATTTTGGCAAAGTTTTTTCATTCATCTGATGAAGCCTGAGTGAAGATGGGATTCCAGTTTTCTGGCAAAAACTGAATCTATTTATCTCAGGATGCCCACGTGAATGAGCCCCACCAGCCGATATCTGCTGAGTGGATTCTTTCATTTGTTTACCTTGATCCACAGTCCTAAACTGCATCTGTCACAGTTTTGAAGGTATTGAAAGACAGATTAAAGGGGTCATGGAGAACAGCTGGGAGAAAGCAATGGAGGGCAGGGTTGGAGTCTCTACAAAGAGAACCTGAAAGGACAGTGCACGAAGCTGTGTAGGTGAAACCTGAGGCACAGTGGAGATCACCGAACATTGGAACAGGGACTGTGAAATATTTGCCAAGAACTGCAGGCACAGAATTGAGCTGGCTCCGGGAGAAAGTTTGTGTGTGCTGCAGGTGGCAGAGCTGGAAGGGTGATGCTGCTCAGTCCTTTAGAGTCTAGCCAATTTCATCATCAGTTCGAAATACAGGAGATGAAGTTCAGGATTTGGTGTTTTCCCTGGTGGAGTTTGTTCTTTAGTCCTGTTCAGTTCTTGTTAGGTTCAAATTTTTCCTTTTGGAAGGAATATGTTTACTATGTATCATCACCCATTATTTGGAAAAAGAATGTTTACTATGTATCATCCCACATTAGAAGTACTTGACTTGTAACTTCAAGTTGTGCACAGTTCAGAGATACTGGACTTTAAAAGATTATGGTAACTCTTAAAAATAGACTGAATACATTTTATACTATAACATAGTCATGAACCTTTATCCACAAGGTAAAAGCTTATGACTTATTTATTTGGGTGTCAGGTAAACAAAGGACAAAGTTATGATGATTAGTATTTACTGACAGTGTTGTTTGAAAGACAGGTCTCTGAGGGATTACTTGGATTACTTTAATTGTGTTGTGAATTGATCTGCCCACTGTGGGTGAAACCAGAGTCTGTAGATGATTCTGTACTGTGTAGGTGGAGAAAAAGAACTGAGTATCATGTATATATTCATTATTCTTTCCCTCTGAGTGAGTATGTAATGTGACAGGCTATTTCAAGCTCCTGATGCACAGATAGCTCTACTCTGAAGCACTGTCCCTTGAATTCTGAGTGAAAATAAACCCTGTTGCCTTTAAGATTCTTTTGTTGCAATATTTCATCCCAGGACCAGGAAAACTTAGAGAAGTGGATTTAATATTACACATAATACTAAAATCACTTGTTCATGAGCTGTACTTCAAACAAAATGTATAAAACCAAACATTGGCTGTCTATGAAGGGTTATTTTACACAACTACTTATAGCAAAGAAGAGGTCACTGTAGCACTTCAAGATGAGTGCTCGCCTTCACATTCTCTAAATATGCTGAATGTTAACCACAGTGGCAATTTTTAATCTGGAACTCTGGTGTTCCAAGAGATCTTGCTTATGTATTTTCTAGCTTTTATTTTTCTCCATAGTGAAATGAAAAGATAGGATGCCTTCCAAGAGGATTACAACTTTTTAGGTTAATGGCTGATAGAATATTACATGCCTTTATGAAAACTGGCTGCACATAGTGAAGTGTTCAGTGACTTAGTGTTACAGGAATAAGGTCAGTGAGAGGTGAACACAATGAAAGGCCAAGATGCAATGAAGCAGGATCAAAGAAAAAATGCCTTGGATAATTTAATACTAATACAAAATCACTCAACCAAAATTTACCTGGATAATTGCTTAACAACCTTATGAATAATAACATGCATCTTGAAATTATTGCCCACCTATTTCTGTTATGTGTGAGATGTCTCATTAACTGACAACTATTGTACTGCTGCCTTATCCCTAACCGAAAAACCAGTTTCCATCCAAGAAGTTACACTAAGATTCATGACATCACTGATAATGGAGAAACTGTGTTCTATTTCAGTCCTCTAGCAATACTTTCTTATGTGTTTTCTTGTCATCCAAGGGCCTTCAGTTACCCTCTGTAGGTTTTTAATTTTCTTGATAAACATTTTAAAACCAGACTCAAAAGAAATTCCAAACTTCATAGGTGTTAAAGGGAACATACAGCATTGAAAGCGAGTTAGAGATCATGGCAGATGTGAGGAGGAGAGAGAACAGTGAGCAACATGAAGAGGTACAGGAAAAAGGACAGATCTTAGCAAACAAGATGATATACTCGAGAGAGAGAGAGAGAGAGAGAGAGAGAGAGAGAGAGAGAGAGAGAGAGAGAGAGAGAGAGAGAGAGAGAGAGAGAGAATGGGGGAAAGGAGGGAGGAAGGAAAAAAGGAAGGAAGATAAAGAAAGGAAGGAAGGAATGAAGGGAGGAAGGGAGGAAGGAAAGAAAAGTAGGTCTGGTGGACATAGCTTTTTGTTCCTTGAAGATTTTATTGAAGAGACAGAGATTACTCTTCTGTCAGGGTAATGTGGCTTCAGGCACAAAAATGTACCCCATTCTTTTTGACCAAACGTAGACAAATTTTGAACTTTAAAATTATTGATTAGCCTTGTAGTCTGACAATTTAAAACTAATCATGTTTCTGAGCTAGCAATGAATAACACACATCTGCATTTATTGTTCCAATTTACTCTCTAATGTTTTCTTTAGGTTTGGTCCACAAAGGAATAAATAATAGTGTTTGCTGTTTGTTAGTCTACCGTTTAGCTTTGTTACCTTTGAGACAGTTTAAATAAACTGCCACCAGTTCAGCTGTAACCTTGCAGTTTGTTACAAGCAGCTTGTGGGTTTTTATCACCACAGAGAGCTGAACACTGGCTTGTTTTTAATCTAGCAGTGGAAAACTAGGCCTTGAAAATGAATTACATGCTGATTGGACATTTTCCATTATCGTACTTGATACACACATTCCCTTTACAATATTTAATCCCCTGCCTAACAGGGTATTACTGACCACTGATCATGCCATTTTTCTCCCTCAGAGGATGCCGTTAAATTGATATCCATACATCTAAAGTGTTGCTAAGAAACAGCTGGCTGCAGATGGCCCTTCCTTCCCCTTGTTCTTGCCTAACATCCTCATAACTCTCTTATTCCAGTCATTACCTTGATTCACTGTTTTGTTTCTGCTTATATTCACCATCCATTTTCCATTATATTAACCTGCAGTGGGTATTTCTCACAAATGGGTATTATACCACTGTGTTACTGCATGCACGTACTGGCGCTAGACACTTCAGGAATTTGTAAGTTTTTCTGCTGGAAAAAGTAAAGAACTCTCTTAAATATATTTTTTAGTACACATGCAAGTACTTATCTGGGAGATAACACTGAGAATTAGAATGAGTGCATTAAAGGACAACATTATACTTTTATCAAATAATGCCAAATCACTTTCTACAGTTTTCTTATTATTTTATGTGATTATTTTGAGGTGTCTGAACTAGATTTTGCAATTGAAATTCCCACACATTAAAATAAATATTTTTCTCATCATAAAAAGATGAAGACAGGTGAGCACGGTGCCTTACTTCTGGAACCAGCACTCAGGAGACTGAATAGGGATGATTGCTAGAATTCAAGAGAAACAGAGTGAGCTCTAGACTAACTGAGTTACAGTATGAGATACTATATTTAAAGCTGTTATAGATGTTAAAGAATATAAAATGTTCTATTCTGTTGGTATTTTATTTCTATGACAAGTTGCCTTTGTTTTTGTCAATACTATGTTGGAAACAGTTGCATACATATTTTCCAACTAAAATTCCATATCATGTTTTGTATGCAAACACCTATTTTATGTTTTCGGTATTTGGCTCTTTGTGTTGTTTATGAGCCTACTTTGTAAATTTTCTTCGACTCTCTCATGTACAGGATTAAATTTTACACATTTTTATCTTGATTTTTATTTCCCTTTGAGATTTTAACAGGAATTTTCCCTATCCTCTATCACTGCAGTATTATATATTGACTTTAAAATATAAAATATGACCCTTCTTCATATACGTAGCCTTCTCAAAGGACTAGACTGTATTCTAATAAAGAGGTGTTGCTAGGTTCATCTATTTATCAATTTGTTTATTTAGATTTTTTCTTGATGTTCCAGCTTCCCTGTTCTTATATCTCCCAGCCCAACAATATCTAATTAATTATCAAGAAATGTTTTAATGCTAAACCCTATAGTTTAATAAGTTATATTTTTATTTTTACTTACACACTAACTTTTGTTAAGCACCTGTGTTACCTCAGTTCTCTAAACAAAGAATGGACTACTTTCTGTGGTTATTACAAATTTCTTTTCTCAATTAAATTATAATTTGCCTTTTCTGTAGATTGCTATATAGTATCTCTGTCTAGAGTTATGTAGGGAAATCCTAATGTGCTCTGATACTGATTTCTTAGTATTTACCATTTCAGAAATGGAATGTAGTCTATAGATTGATTACAAGCTTTTAGTTTTGGAAATTCATATTATCTTTTGGAACCAACTCTTTCTTCTTCCTCCTCCTCTGGTTTTCCTCCTCTTCCACCTCCTCCTTCTATTCTGCAAACCTTTGACACCAATTTAGATTCATGAGATTTACTTATTTCTCCCTGGTTAATTTTATACAAATCTCTCTCTTTTTAAAGAACCATACTGTACTTTACTTACTTTCTCTAGATTTACTTCCCCCATTTAATACTTTATTCTTTTTTCATGGCCAAGTATCCTATTTAAAATATATCTGATGATATAGTAGGAGATGTAGCAACAGAAAAAGGAGAAATCATACGAGGAAGTCCCTAGTGTCACCTCCTCTCTACAAATGACAACTTTCTTAAACAGCAGATATGCCCAAATAGCATTTATAGTTTTATTTTCTGGAGTCTTTTTTCTCTTTTTTACTGATGCCTAGTTAACATGTGTCTCAATTAGTGCTAAATTTGCTGTCTCCAGTCACATTTGTTAAAACTAAAAAAAGTATAGTATACAATTTTGAAGGAAATTTCTGTAACTGTGTATGTGACCAGGTCAGAACTAGGCAGGCAATGACAGTGTTAAAGTCGGGGGGGGGGAGACAGATTTTGTATCCTGAAAACTTCTGAATAACTAGCTAATGTCTTTATTTTATTTTTTTTTGCAATAGTCATGCTCTTCAGAGTTTTGAGTTATGGTCTTCATTTATTAAGTAACCTCTTAGATTATAACTAATCTAAGAAGGCCCATTTGGAACAAAACGTTGGGGAGTATTTCTACTTTCAAATATTTGGGGAGGTAGGAAGAGGAATTAAGCCATTACACACACACACACACACACACACACACACACACACACACACATATATATGTTTTATTTTAAAATTTTCTTTTTTTTATTTTTTTCTTTATTAAGAAATTTTTTACTCACTCCACATACCATCCATAGATCTCCTCCTCATATAAATAATATATATATATATATATATATATATATAAAACTAATAATATATATTAGTTCCCTCTAGCTCCTTGATCAGATTGCACTATGATAATGTGATTTTAAGATTTACTTTCTGAATCATTGTTTTTTTCCATTGAACTTTGATGTGTCTTTAAGAAAAGCACAAAGTCTTGTAAATAATTTGGCCAGAAAGAAGAAAATTTGCCTACAGAAATATGTGGGCCAGTTCAAACTTTCTTGAAAAGTGTGTAGCATGTTGTGAGCAATTAGGTCTAGAAAGGCTTGTGTGGGAAAACAAACTTTTACAAGTTACATTTTCACATTATTAAAAGCTGCTTCATCTCTGACATATCAAATTATAATAGAAGAACACAGTATTTTTCTTATTCTGCATGTATAAGATGCACTGGAAATGCTATATGATGAAACTTGTAATATATGCATGTCCACTTCAGGGAAAATACAGCAAATTCACTCTTCAGAGAATTGCTGATGTTCTTGTCACTTTCAGCTGCACAAGCAAATTATTGATCTCAACTGTGATTTGACATGGAATGCTAACTCCTGCAATTTTACAATTGTCTTTATGTGAAAGCATTATCCACTTTAAAGGAGCTAAATTAGGGTGCAACTTCTAGATATACATGAGGGTTATAGGTTTAGATTGTGAATAGATTGAAATTCATTTGTATCTTTAATTCTATATAGTGAATTGGTGCTTCTTTTATTGTATAATGATACAAAAACACATTAAAAGAGAAACATTGAAATATAACAGCTTTGACATTGACATTTACTTAAGGTCATTAAAGTGTGTTGAAGCTATTTGGACATAGAAAATATCACATATAAACTGCTGTATAATGACCATGTCATATTGCAATAAAGAAGACACTTTACTTTCTAATCACAGGCACATGCTTTGATTCCATTTATGTCTGTTGCTCAGAATGCCAAACATACTTCATACTGCTATTGGTCTTTTATCTACTGTATACATGTCCAGACCTTAAACAAGGTTACCTGAAAAGCTGTAATTATTTGAAATTAAGGTCACTTTAGAATTTGACCTCAATTGTGCAGTTGCTGTTAAAAAAATTGCATATGGTAATTCGTGCTTTGGTAATAATGCATATTGTATTCATTTGTCTTGTAGCTACAAAAGGAACAAAATCCGAAAACAATATGTACATTCTCCTTTCTTTAAAGCATATACAACTGAAATAAAAATATAACACTATATTATATTGAAAACTTTATAATTCTTCTATTCAAGAGAATGTCTCAGCATTAAAAACAGAGTGGAGACACAGTGGAAAATTTCCCCTTAATATGGAACAAGATGGTTAAATGGTATGCAAATTTTCCATCAAAATAACATAGACACTACTGAGGCATGTGGCATTGGAGTTTTTCCTTTCAATAACTATAGGCACAGGCTTAAGTTTTTTGATGTGTACAAAATCTTCTGATTAGAATCCTCAGCTGTCTGCTGTACAATGACAATGTATACCAGCGGAGAGAGCTAAACTTAAGAAATATTTATAGAAAATACTAGAAGCTAGAATAACCATGAACAAGAAAAGGTAATCATACTCGATATCATTAGGAGCTTATTTTAATTGAGTGAAAATGATTAATATGATTAATAAAGATCTTTCTCTATAAAAGTAAAAACAATCATGTGAACTTCTCCAATCTCTGTTATTTGCAGTTCACAAGGATGCCAAGACATTTTTTTCTGTTCATGATAAATATTATTACAATGAAAATTTGTAAAACTCTCTCAAATTTTGACCAAGTTGAATTTTAATGTAAATAAACCACAGTGTATTAAATGTAACAAATTTTAATTCCGTCCATAGAATTCTACAATACCAATAATGTCATTTAAATTTCTCCTCCATTAGTAGTTAAAATACCCCATATATAATTATCTCCATCCTTTCTGGGCATCTCAGTTCCTTAATCACAAGTTTATTCACTATTAATTTACTTTACAACTTACTTTGCAGGTATCATTTTTCTCCAACTCCTATCTGATCTTTTCATGTTTCCCTTACTTTATTTGTTATTTTTCCTTTTTAAAATGTATAAGTATTCACAAGTGTTATGCCCTTTCCTTTATGCTCTGCTATTTTCTTGTGTTAGATGCACTTTCACAACTTCAGATGATATCCTAAGAATTGTCCTTCTAAGTTGATAATTCTACCACTGGATAGATCGGGAACAGAGTAGCATAAACTGATAGTATAGTATACCAAACATCTTCTTTAAACAATTATTCTACTCAGCTAACTAAAACCTCAATATTGTCCTACAAGAAGCTGCCCCATGATTGTGAGTAGTACAGATTCACAAAGGTTGCATGTGCTTTGGATTCCTGAATGAGCATAACAGAGTAAAGTGATGTAAAAACTCAAGTCCTTTGTTTCAAAATAAGAAAGGTCACTAAGAAATACAGACAGTGGCTAAAAATTGTACATTTCTTAGAGGCATGACTACAGGAAACCACAAAGAAGTTACTTATGGAAGATAGCCATCTTCCCCACTTTTAATGGAGCAGAGTTAATGCACTGCAGTCTCTGAAGGGGTTGCAGTTAAGGTCCACTCAGGCATCTCTGGCCATGAAGACTCTTGAAATTTTCATCCATAGCCCCTTTATCTTTAGCTCTGTGGCCTCTTTGACAAACTGCATAGATAACTATGTCATACATGTCAGCTTAGTCATCCGACTGACTAAAGAGTGGAAACTCTGAGTTTACTCATCTCCATTCAGACTCAGAATGGTCTACTTCGGTCCTTCTCCCTTACCTCTTCCCTGTCCTCAGGCTACCTTGATTATGACAATCTAATAACTGACTTTATCTTTGACTAAAGAACAAATGGATTAAAATGAAGCCAAAGACTTTTCAATAAGTAGTATTAGAACAACAGATATCCACATACAAAATATTAAAACATATTTGTCACCCAGCACAAAAAATATATTATAGTAGATCATAAACCCAAATATAAAATGCAAAATTATAAAACCTTTAGAAAATAACATGAAACAATTTAAATGACCTTAGTTATGACTGGACATTTAATAAAAACACAAAAGCTGTGATTTATAAAGTAAAAAATGATCACATGGATTTTATTTAAATTAAATTATCATGACAATGTCAGAAAATGAGATAATAAACCACAGGTTTGAGGATGGTTTTGTAAAGCATAGATCTGAAAAAAGGATTTGTGTTCAAATTCAACTAAAAGGATACTAAACTAAAAAAGTAAAAGCAATATTTAACACTAAAATGGAATCTCCCAGAAATTTACAAGAATGACCCCAGCTAGGACTCCTAGATACAGCAGATACATAGTCTGAACTGGCCATCTTCTATGACCCAACAAGACTTCAAGTGGAGGTAGTGGGACATCAACCCAACCACAAAACCTTAGGCCTACAGTCTGTCCTGTCTATGGATATGCTGGGGTAAAGGTGGCCTAGAGATTGGGAGAGTGGCCAATCACTGACTGGTCTAGACTAAAACCCATGCCAGGAGAAAAAGACCACCCTTGAACTCACAAGCTGGATGATCCAAACACCGAGAACAGAATTAAACATGACTGGAGGGGAAAAATGTTAATGTAATGATGCCTAATGCTATTCTGCTATACTCATAGATCGATGCCTAGCCCAATTGTCATCAGAGAGGCTTCATCCAGAAACTGAAGGAAACTGAGGCAGATCTACAGAAAACCAATAAGCAGAGCTCAGGAATCCTGAAGAAAGGGGGGAGGGGGATTTGAGTAGCCAGAGAGGTCAATGACATGACAAGAAAACCCATAGAATTAACTAACCTGGGCTAATAAGGGCTCACAGAGACTAAACCAACAACCAGGGAGCCGGCATGGGACTTACCTAAGAACACTGCATATGTGTTACAGTTGTTTAGCTTGGTCCTCTTGTGGGACTCAGAACAGTGGGAGCAGGGTGTGTCTCTGACTTTTTTTCTGGTTTTTGGGACCCTACACTTTATACTGGGTTGCCTTGCCCAGCCTTAATACATGGGGAGGTGTTTATTTTTTACTGCAAATTGATAGGCCAAGTTTTGTTAATATCCATGGGAGACCTGCCCTTTCCTGAACAGAAACAGTGGAGGAGTGGATTGCGGGGTGGGAACAGAGGAAGGTTGGGGTAAGGAGTCCTTGGTGGAGACAAGGGAAGAGAAACTGTGACCAGGATGTAAACAAACAAACAAACAGACAAAACCCCCAAACTGGGCAGCTTCCTCACAAAAGTAGATGTACAAATACTAAATATTATTAAATAAATATTAAACACTTTAAAAGATGTTTAACTTTGTATGTACTTAGAAAATTCCAGATTCAAATGACATTTAAACATGTACTTTTCAGGAATAGCCCAAATCCAGAAAATTGACATTAACATGAGTTAAAAAAGGGCATGGAGTAACAGATCTCTTTTTCATTTAAGGTTGAATGAAAATGTATAGCCATTGTGAAAGATAGCTTAATGGTTTCTCATAGAACCTTACCTTCTGAACTAGCCATCATGATTTTTCTAGTATGGTTGCGTCCATCTAACTTATGATCTTTGAAACTTATAACAATGCTAGGTGAAGTATATTAAGTGGGAAACATGTTTTAAAATTTGTGCATGGATTTTTTCATTATTTAATATGTGTTACAGGGTAATTATGTCTTAAGGAAAGACATAAGGTATCATGCAATGAATGAAAATAATTACAGGATCATTAAATGTTGCATCATGAATTTTATGAAAAAATAAATCCTCTTAAAATATAGAAATACATGCATTATATAAAAGATATACTATAGTAGCATATGAGCAACATTTGAGATTAAGAACAATTTATTGTAAGCATATTAAAAATAGAAAAATGAAATTATAGATGAACAAATTTTTCAGTATAAATTATCTATATATTGTTAGAATTCTAAAATTACCTGTATTCGATTAACTGAAACTTACCTTCAAAATATTTTTGTATCTTAAAATCATCCAAAATCTAATTAATAAAAAAGATGCGGGTAATTTTCTGTCTGCCATGGTTGTATTCAAACATATATTAGTTGTTTTTCCATAGAAAAAATATATGAAAATAACTTTCAGTCTAACTTTGCCTCCTGAGTTATTCCATTAGATATTAATTTTATACACACACACACACACACACACACACACAATGATTAAAGAAAACTTTTAAAACTCAGAAATTAAAGAATATGATATATTATGTATGCATTCTTAATACTACCTGCCATTTAATTTTATATTATTGAGTTATTGATGTTATATTAAGTAAACAAAATTAGTGAATGATTAGGAAATTTGTTAAATAAAGGAGTTTAACTTTTATTTTCATATAAAAGAAACATATTGTCTTTTTTTAAATTTTAATTTTATTTTATCTTACAATAAAATTCAGTTCTACATATCAGCCACGGATTCCTTTGTTCTCCCCCCTCCCGCCCCCCCTCCCCTTCCCCCCAGCCTACCCTCTATTCCCACCTCATGCAGGGCAAAGCCTCCCCCGAGGACTGAGATCAACCTGGTAGACTCAGTCCAGGCAGGTCCAGTCCCCTCCTCCCAGGCTGAGCCAAGCTACCCTGTATAAGCCCCAGGTTTCAAACAGCCAACTCATGCAATGAGCACAGGACCCGGTCCCACTGCCTGGATGCCTCCCAAACAGATCAAGTCAATCAACTGTCTCACCCATTCAGAGGGCCTGATCCAGTTGGGGGCCCCTCAGCCATTGATTCATAGTTCATGTGTTTCCATTCATTTGGCTATTTGTCCCTGTGCTTTATCCAACCTTGGTCTCAACAATTCTCGCTCATATAAACCCTCCTCTTTCTCGCTAATTGGACTCCCAGATATCCACCCAGGGCCTAGTCATGGATCTCTGCATCCAGATCCCTCAGTAGTTGGATGGGGTTTCTAGCACGACAATTAGGGTGTTTGGCCATCCTATCACCAGAGTAGGTCAGTTCGGGCTGTATCTCGACCATTGCCAGCAGTGTATTGTGGGGGTATCTTTGTGGATTTCTGTGGGCCTCTCTAGCACTTTGCTTCTTCCTATTCTCATGTGGTCTTCATTTACCATGGTCTCCTATTCCTTGTCCTCCCTCTCTGTTCTTGATTGTCTTAATAAAATAAAATATCATATACATTTGTATTTATAAATATCAGAATTTGTGGATTCTGATGTTTTTGTATACATTTTATCAAGAACTTACATGGTGCCAGAAGGTGCATGAAAACACATCAATGATCTTACCAATCAATGGGCCCTTCCTGGTAAGACAAACCCACTGAGACAGTAGTGGCATAATTTTTATGGGGGTAACCAACAAGCTACTGGACATGAAGACTGCTGGAGGGACTCAATGTCTGACACTACAAATTTGGTCAAAAGTCCATGACTGGGGTGTTCAAATGTCCCAGGTGTCAATGGACTGTTGTTTTGCTAAATAATTATACTGTCAAACGCATTGTAATATTTTGATTTTTTTATGTTTTTATTTTTTTAATTTTTATTTTTATTTTGCAATACAATTCAGTTCTACATATCAGCCACGGATTCCTTTGTTCTCCCCCCTCCAGCCCCCCTCATCTTCCCCCCAGTCCACCCCCCATTCCCACCTCCTCCAGGGCAAAGCCTCCCCCACAGATTGAGATCAACCTGGTAGACTCAGTCCAGGTAGGTCCACTCCCCTCCTCCCAGCCCGAGCCAAACGATCCTGCATAGGCCCCAGGTTTCAAACAGCCAACTCATGCAATGAGCACAGGACCCGGTCCCACTGCCTGGATGCCTCCCAAACAGATCAAGCCAATCTACTGTCTCACCCATTCAGAGGGCCTGATCCAGTTGGTGACCCCTCAGCCATTGGTTCATAGTTCATGTGTTTCCATTCATTTGGCTATTTGTCCCTGTGCTTTATCCAACCTTGGTCTCAACAATTCTCACTCATATAAACCCTCCTCATTCTTGCTAATTGGACTCCCAGAGATCCACCCAGGGCCTAGCCGTGGATCTCTGCATCCAGATCCCTCAGTAGTTGGATGGGGTTTCTAGCATGCCAATTAGGGTGTTTGGCCATCCCATCACCAGAGTAGGTCAGTTCAGGCTGTATCTCGACCATTGCCAGCAGTCTAATGTGGGGGTATCTTTGTGGATTTCTAACAAACATTAATTTTTTAAATGATAGGGCAACTAAATTAATAAAGTAAGCTACAAATGATGCAGAAAATCTCTACATAACAAAATAATAATTTTTCAATGTAATTAAAACTAATAATTCCCATACACTTCATAATTAAATATAGACATTATTTATGCATTAAATAGAGTTTGGTATGCTTTTGACTTGGCAGTGTTTGAACATTAAATGTAATTGCTGGATGCCAGGGGAGTGGTGAAACCTCTTTTTTGTAAATATAAACTAAATGTCAGGTTATCACAGTGCTTCCTTTACTCAATTTGGTTGAGTTTATAGATTCCAAAATATTGTGAGTAATTTTCATTTATTTTGTGGAAGCTAGTCTCTGTGTACAAACTGTCCAGAAATAGTGTTTTTCTATATGAATCAGCAAGCTCAGGGTCAATAGAGAAGAAGAGACCAATGCCTTATGCACTAGGGAGACACTAGAAAACTGGCTCCCATCATTTTAAGATCTTATTACTAATTGGAATTCAGGTTGGACTAAAGCTGGATTCAAGAATATTGCTTGGAAGTTTATTTTTAGCCAATTATTTTCTTGTAGTGGAACTACTCCAATGAATATAAACAATCTCCTCATGTCACATTTGTATCAAAGTCTCATAACATATTCAGGAAAGTGTTTCTGTGGCACATTGCTTTCCTTAGGTAAATGTAATAACTCCTAATCCCCTTAGAGGCACCTCCCATAACAAAAAAGGTTTGTAGCATTCAGAGACATCATAGTGGGAGAATTATTTTATTCAAACAGATGCAATGTTCCCTCTCCACTACCTCACTTTGCATAACACCATTGCCTTTGGGTCAAAAATGAGAACTCGTGACTGAAAGAAAATAACTTGGGAAACAGTCCTGTCAGTCACATCGTTTTTGAATAATAAGTAGTGATAATGACAAATATAGTTTAGAGCATTTTTATTTCTAAAAGTTCAAAGCATGCATGAAGGTCAAGAAGAGATAATAATGATACTCATTCCCTTTTTTTCCTAACACAAGAATAGGGTTGCATAATGCAGGAAATATATTAATGTAAAGGGCACTTTCTCAAAGATTGACAATGGCATTATGAGAGCTACATACCATTACCAGAATGAGTCCTTATCTGGGGAACACAGTGCCAAAGGCCATCTGGAATCCATTTGCATGCATCCATGATGTGTGTGCTATATAAACCATTGTAAACAGAGTTTCTAAATAAATGGTGCCAGTGTAATACAAGTTATTCAACCAGGGCAACTTGCTGGAGGTCTATGGAAGAGATAGATTCCTCCAAGTCATGACAAGTCTTATTGTATTAGTTTCAAGGAAAAACCAAAGGCCATTTCAAAGTTAAAACTACTTATCATAGTAGATAAGCTTTTGGTGATAACTTGCAGCTTAGTTATCATGCAGTTTCAATGAAATCTAGTCTTTCTATACGACTTTTTTTCACATAGTCATATTTTTAAAAACAATTTTAAATATAAAAAAGTTTCTTCAATACTTAGCAATAAACCTAATGGTTTATGAGGCTCTTAACTTCTAATTTTATATGAGAATGGAAATATTAGCTGTAAGAATTATATTTTATGTAAATAATATTAAGGAAATACCATTAAAAAACATACCAATTTACTCCTCCCTAAAGCTCAGTTGTACCAACTGTATGATAAGTAGCCAACCATTGTATTCACTGCTGTGTTTATTATTTTGATTCCAGACACTTAACAGTAAGCAGACAGTAAAATTAGTTTAGAATTGTATAAAGCTAATCCATCCTAATTGTACACACACAAAAAAACACAGCTGTGTGACATACAGGATTTTAACTGAACTATTTTATGAGTTTAAGAATTTTACATTTAAGTGTCTTTTCCTATGGCTTAAACAAAGTTCTCCGGAAATCGTATACTTTAAAAAGATTTTAAATGGCAGTATCTTTGCTGAGGAGATACTTTCATCAATAAAGTGTTTGCCAGGTTATGGAAAGTTGGTCCCGACGAGAGGCAATCAGGCTGAGCAAGTGGTTGGGGGAAAGATGAGGCAAGCGGCTCTGAAACGGTGCTCGACCATGGCACTCAGTGAGAATTGTGCCCTATTCTTCCCATAGGGTTCTCTGTAACACATTGGGACATCAGTCATGTAAAATACATGTTTATCCATTATGAAAAGTCTGATCAATCAGACGGAATATATGTGAAGGCCACATCCTATCTCCTAGAGCCCTTAAGAGCGAGCATTAATTAATCAACAACAAAACCCAAAATGAACTGAAAGCAGGTGCTCCAGCTCATCCAAGCCCCTGTGACACTGTGGCAAACTCTGGCCAGCACTGATCCTTTCCGGGAAGCATCAGGTGGATATGTGTTGCTCTGCTTTCTCATTTAATGTTACAGTAGCAATAGCCCTTGGAAGAATTGTTTTTCCTAATTTTTTTTTGAAAATAGATGTTTTTTTCATACTGCATATTCTGATTATGGACCCTCCCCAACTTCCCCAGATCTTCCCCACTGCCCGACCCACCAAATCCACCCCCTTTCTTTCTCTCTTTCATTAGGATACCAACAGCCATCTTGAAAAAATTTAAAAAAAAGGTAAAATTAAAATAAAAATGCAGAATAGGGTAAAGGAGAAAAAGCAAAAAAAAAAACAGCACATGAAACAAACATAGAAGAAGAGATACACAAATTCACACATGCAGAAATTTCATAACAGCACAAACTTGAAACAACAATATGAGGCAAGGGCCCAGTAAATTAATAATAATAATGATAATAGTAATAATAATAATAATGACAGCAACAATAATTATAACATCCTTGACAAGGCATTATGAGAAAAAGAATCTCCAATAATGTCACTGAGTTAATTTTGTGATGGCCATCTGCTACTAGACATGGCTCCTGCCCTCAAGAATGATTTCTATATCCAGTGAGACTCCATTGGCTGAAACTAATTTTCCATTTGCTAGGGTTTATCAATTTGAGAAAGCTTCTGTGTGTGTACATTTTCCCTGTTAACCCAGAACTCTCTCTGGCCTGGACCTTTGCAGGCCTTGTGTATGCTGCCAGTCTCTGTGAGTTCATATGTGTATGGGTCTTGCTGTGTTTATGAGCCTTGTTACCTTGGTGTCCTCCATCCCTTCTGGCTCTTAAAATTGTTATCTTCTCTTCTTCAGGGTTCCCTGTGCCCTGAGGGGAGAGAGTTGATAGATATTTCATTGAGGACAGAGTGTTCCAAGTTCTCTCACTCTGCACATTGTCTAACTGCGGGGTTCTAATGTTTTCATCTACTGCTGGAGGAACCTTCTCTAATGATGACTGAACAAGACACTGACCGATGAGTTGGTAAGTAGATTTTATATAGCCACCGAGGTTAGATAAGGTAGCAAGGAAGTGGGTGGGCAGTGATTTTCCTAGAAAGGGAAATCGAATAGATGTAGATGGATGTGGGGTGGTACTGGAAACTGCAACAGGAGGATCACATGGGAAGGAGGAGAAAAGAAGCAGGTGAAGAAGGGAATATGGGGAGGGATAACTAAGGGCTATTTGTCAGGTGAGAAGGAAGCCTAACAGTGTAGACTCTTCCCAGAATACAAACATATGTGAAGATGATCTATATTTGTCCCTGATGACTGATACATCTCTCCTTCCAGAACATATAGATTCAGTGCCAAAACAAAAGTGTATACATGATGATCTGATGTACTATCCTGCTTAAAGTCCTGGCCATAACAAACCAGTTAATCTGGCTATTGGAACTCATTACCTTGTGCTGGTATAGTCATCACTGCATGTCATTTGTCTTGGAATGTAACCATGTAACTCCACTGACGTTCATTCCTAGACATTAAAAAAAAAAAAAAAAAACATTTAGCACACCGAAATTTAGAAATTGAGGAACTAGATTTACTAACTGTAACTTTATGTACCGAAATTTGAGGAATGATGGAACAGGACCAGTGTCCTCTCTGAGTCTGAGTGTGTAAGTTCCAAGAGTGCTGATGTGAAAGGACAGAACACTGGAACTAAGAACATCTTAGCTCAAAAAGAGACAGTTGATCCTTCATTTCTCCCTTCGTTGCTGTGTTCTTATCCTCAGTAGATTAGAAAATGGTTAAACTCACTAGTGGGGACAAATTATTACTGAGTTTAGTGATCAAAATGCTAAGTCCCATGGAAGCACCTTCAGACACATACCCGGCAATGTTTCACCAGTTATCTGCAAATCTTCCAGCCCACTCCGGTTGATGAGTAAATTACCACAGTCGTCACGAGGCTTTTGGTATGAGCAAAACTGTAAGGAAAGGTGAGTAGCAGAAAGTGTGAGCCACCTGTTTAATTTTTCATAATACTTGGCTATCTGCTCCTTGCTTGGTTCCAAATATACCACTCAGACATGTCACTAAAATGGTGTTTTTCTCTGAACTTGACGTGCCACCTGCAGATAGCATTTCAAGAGATGAGGATTATTATTAATGATACTTTTAAAAATAACTCAGTGTAACTACTGAGGTGTTACATGAAGGTGAATTGACTGTATTCTAATTGCAAGGGAAGGACAGACAGGAAATGGTAGAGATGGTTCCTTTGCATTTCGTTTATCAGATTGGCTTCAAAATTATGATAAAATTTTCATTTTAAAAGTATGTGTATGTGTGTACATCTCTGTGTGAGTATGTGAATAAGAGTTCTTACACTCCATAAATTAAAAAAATAAATTTAAAAGTTATGTTTAAGTTATATGCTCAGATTTCTGGCATAAGTAACTGTACCTCAAATAACAGCACTCCTGTCTTTTGGGCACCATTGTATCTAATCATAAATCTCTCATATGAATAGTGAAATCTTTCAAGAGCCAAATTGCATTCTACCTTGAAAATAACCAGTTCAAGTGACTCTAGCATTTTTGTTCATGGCATTTTATGGAAAAATGCAAAAGCTATCATTTGACGTGATGCAACCGTTGT
Source organism: Peromyscus californicus insignis (assembly GCF_007827085.1). Taxonomy (NCBI): domain Eukaryota; kingdom Metazoa; phylum Chordata; class Mammalia; order Rodentia; family Cricetidae; genus Peromyscus; species Peromyscus californicus. Next base: position 27,516,943 of record NW_026294436.1, on the reverse strand, counting down.
TTACATTTAGATTCTCTGATCCATGAACACACAGGTTCAGTAACTGGTTATACTTGCACTTGCGTGTGAATCTGCAAGTAAATGATTCTGGCTTATGCATAACAGATTTATGTACCATAGTGATACACTTATTGAGTCTTTCTGCCTCAGTGTCTTCCTTGGATTGCTCAGTCTCATAATAGAAAGGCCATTTTATGACCATCATTACGGAGAATTCGTTTTAAATATAATATTGATATACTTTCAAAGGAGTGCATTTCCAAAGTGCCCTCGAGTTGGTTTAGTTTTGTCATGCTAAATAGACATTTACAACTGATTGATTGGAGTATGGAAGGCAGAGCACTGGTTCTCATTCATGCTAGGCAAACTACCATAGAACTTTATCCCCAGCCCTCTCTCAATGTTTTTGGTTAAATCGCCCACGCCGGCCTTGAAACTCATTCTACAGCTCAGGCATGTCTTGAAATTGCCATCTGTGGTAGAAGATTTTAAGGTGTGTTACTTTTGTTGATGCTGCATTTGTTTAACTGTGAAGCTGTGCTACTGTGCCTGTGTAAAACATCTGATAATTTAATAAAGAACTGGCCAATAGCAAGGCAGGAGAAAGAAGAGGTGGGGCTGGCGAGCAGCGAGTATAAATAAAAAGAGAAATCTGAGGAGAGGGATTGGAGCTAAGATCTAGAAGCCAGAGAAGGAGGAGGACCCCAGGGGCCAGTCACCCAGCCACATAGCAAGTTAGGGAGCAAGAGTGAGATTTACAGAAGGTAAAGAATGGGGAAAGCCCAGAGGCAAAAGATAGATGGGTTAATTTAAGGAAAGGTGGCTAGAAACTAAGCCAAGCCAAGGCCAGGCATTCATAAGTAGCAATAAGTCTCTGTGTGTGATTTATTTGGGAGCTGGGTGGTGGACCCCACAAAAGAGTAAAATACCACCACCAACAGCCATCCTTCTGACTTAGATTCTTGACTAGCTAGGATTACAAACCTCTTTCCCCATACCTCACTTACAGGAGTGTGGCCCATCAATACTGCAGTTCCCATGGGGTCAGTTGAGGGCATGGAGATAAACCACTCTGGAGACAGTTTCAGTGAAAAGAGTCTTGTAGTCAGAAGATTTCCTGTGACTTGTCTGGCCGATGGTTGGGAAAAAATCTCTCACTCACTGTCCCACAGCCTTTTATAAAATAATCACACAGAGGCTTAGTACTATTTATAACTGCTTGCCCATTAGCTCAGGCTTATTACTGACTAGCTCTTACACTTAAATTAACCCATAATTCTTATCTATGTTTAGCCACATGGCTTGGTACTTTTTCTCAGTGATGCCTTGACATCTTGCTTCTTCTGTGTCTGGCTGATGACTCGTGACTCAGCCCTTCCTCTTCCCAGAATTCTCCTTGTCTGCTTATCCCTCTTGTACTTCCTGCCTGGCTACTGGCCAATCAGTATTTTATTTATCAACCAATCAGAGCAACACACATTCACAGCATACAGAGTAACCTTCCACAGCAGTGTCTGCTTTATTGCACGTGAGCAACGATTTATATGGTGGAAACCTATCAGGTGTGATTGGTTAGCACATTTCCTCAAACTGAGTAGTGAGCTCTCATACCACCAGAGTCTCTGTGTGGGAGAAGCACATTGAAGGAGACATGAAGAGCACAGACTTGTCTGCAGGCCAGCTACTAGCTACTTACTCACACTATTTCAGAATTCAGTGTTCTGACTTCTGGGGCATAGTGTGTCAATGCTTCTTATTTATAAGCACAGTGTTCCAGTAAGCTGGCTGCTGGGTCACACCTGCATTTTCTTCTACAGGATTACACATACCTTTTTATGGAATTGTTTAGGAAAGGGTGTTGTGAGATCTGCCACTATCAGACCTTTCTACTTACTGTCAGGGATGATGGACTTGTTGAGAGAATATAATTTAGCAGTACTGAGAATAGGGAAGGTTTCACTTACCCTCTTTTACTTTTAGTTTTCTAATTTAGCATTTTTAATGTAAATGTGCTCATTTCCAGTCCAAGAAAAATCAAGAGTATGTTGAACTATCACTGATATTATATTTTTTACTGGTTCTGTAGAAATGAAATTCCCTTGATATTATTTTGTAAGTACTAATCCTGCAAAATGCAGTGATTTAAGTTCCATTCATTTCGCAGGCCACATAATGTGCTGAAATCGCATTATATAGAAATACAGTTCATTTAAGTAAAAGTTTCCTAGGAAAGCAAAATAATCTACATTAGCCACTAAATTTCATCCCTGCAAAAATAATGTTATAGTTAATCTTCAAATAATTTTAAAATAGCAACCATTACTGTCAAATACTTTACAGAAAATAATAGTTTTATTTATAATAGAAATTTCCACCAATTTTCCATGAATGCATAGAGCAGCATTTTCAGAAGCAGATATCAGTCTTATGTAAAAATTAAACAAGACATCATCTTTTCTCAAATTATAGCCCCATCATATCATTGTTGTATACACTCACATTATTTAACTTCTTGAGAAGGAAACTGTTTCCTGTTCTCAAACATGAACACTAGCACAAATAAAGTCATTTCAGAACATCTTCATTCAAAACACACTGTGTTTAAGCTCTCTTGATATCTGAAATCCACCCCTAATCTCTATATGCACTAAAGAGGCAACTTGGAACACTGACGGTGTTAAATTGGAGAAAGAATTGCAAAATCATGCCTCAAAATGAACTCAGTCCTTCTCTAGTAGTGATGAATTACAAATAAAATGTGACACAGTATATAAAAAAAAACCCAAAGCAATTAACTTCATTTGTTTTTATTTTCCATCATATTTTTCAATCATAACTTTCACATGGAATGACCATGTTACTTCAAAGGTAGCTGACATGTTAAAATCTGATAACACATGTTTGGGAAAATGAAAGGCCAAATAGACTTGCCTTTAAAGAGAATAAAAAAGATGAAACAATCTTAGATAGTATATATTTGGCTATTCCTTTATAGGCGATTAACTGTGCACTTTCTAGAAGAAAGAAAAAGTGGAAGTCTGGCCCCATTAGATAACTGTTACCATGGCAGCAAAAGAAAAAGAAAAGAAGGAAGGAAAAACACATGCCCCATCTCTTCACTGAAATGGATAAGACTGTGGCTACTCTCCTTGTATCCTCATTTTGTTCTGTCTGTACCTTTCCTATATCCAGGAAAATATAACTGCATCTCAGTATCCCAGAAGAATATGATTGTTGTAAATCAGCAGGCTAAGCACTTTTTTTTGAAATGATTTTATGAGTTAGCAAGTAATACATAAGATCAATAAGAAATAAGTTGTAAGTACCTAGACTTTATTCAAAATATTTCTTCATTCCTCAGCATCAAAGAAATGCATGATTTCTACATGTACTCAGTAAGAAGTTTCCTCTGGGAGAGAAATTCTGAAGTTATAGCAGTTTCTTTCACCAAGAACCTGGATCAAGTCATTCTAAATAAAGATTGAACCACACCTACTTACAACTCTGTCTCATAATAAATTCTATATTTTCTGAGAAATAATTTTTTTTATTCTTCATTAACCTTGTAAAAGTTGTGCTTTCTCTGTCACATAGCTGAAAGCATGTTCATGCAGCGTGTTTCAATAAATTTCTTCTTTTAAACCTGATATAACTTGATCTGGTCCATTTAAATCGAAATGATTGATAACTGGAAATTCATTATGGTTAAGGCTCATTGTATTTGATAGCATCCAAAATTAATTGTGAAAACGCATGCCAAAATATAAATATATTTAATTAGTCTAGAAATAGCTGCATCCTTTGTTTTAATCTCCTATAAAAAACCTAGCTGCTATGCTAGGTTTTCAAAAATGACAAATCATGTTCTGTCTTGTGCCTTTGATTTGAGAAAATGAATAGATAAAAGTAAAAACAGTCAGTATAATGTGTAACCTTATATTTGTTCTGATTTTTTTTATTTTTTTTATTTTGCAATACAATTCAGTTCTACATATCAGCCACGGATTCCCTTGTTCTCCCCCCTCCGGCCCCCCTCATCTTCCCCCCAGCCCACCCCCCATTCCCACCTCCTCCAGGGCAAAGCCTGCCCCGAGGACTGAGATCAACCTGGTAGACTCAGTCCAGGTAGGTCCACTCCCCTCCTCCCAGGCCGAGCCAAGCTATCCTGTATAAGCCCCAGGTTTCAAACAGCCAACTCATGCAATGAGCACAGGACCGGGTCCCACTGCCTGGATGCCTCCCAAACAGATCAAGCCAATCAACTGTCTTACCCATTCAGAGGGCCTGATCCAGTTGGGGACCCCTCAGCCATTGGTTCATAGTTCATGTGTTTCCATTCGTTTGGCTATTTGTCCCTGTGCTTTATCCAACCTTGGTCTCAACAATTCTCGCTCATATAAACCCTCCTCTTTCTCGCTAATTGGACTCCCAGAGCTCCACCCAGGGCCTAGCCATGGATCTCTGCATCCAGATCCCTCAGTAGTTGGATGGGGTTTCTAGCACGACAATTAGGGTGTTTGGCCATCCCATCACCAGAGTAGGTCAGTTCGGGCTGTCTCTCGACCATTGCCAGCAGTCTGTTGTGGGGGTATCTGTGGATTTCTGTGGACCTCTCTAGCACTTTGCTTCTTCCTACTCTCATGTGGTCTTCATTTACCATGGTCTCCTATTCCTTGTTCTCCCTCTCTGTTGTTGATCCAGCTGGGATCTCCCACTCCCTCAAGCTCTCTTTCCCTCGACCCTCGCCCTTCATTACCCCCACTCATGTCCAGGCTGTTCATATAGATATCATTCCATTTCTCCGTCATTGGGTGATCCCCGTGTCTTTCTTGGGGTCCTGTTTTTCAGGTAGTCTCCCTGGTGATGTGAGTAGTAATCCAGTCATCCTTGTTCCACATCTAGTATCCTCCTATGAGTGAGTACATACCATGTTTGTCTTTCTGAGTCTGGGTTACCTCACTCAGGATGATTTTTTCTAGATCCATCCATTTGCTTGCAAACCTCATGATGTCATTGTTTTTCTCTGCTGAGTAGTATTCCATTGTGTATATGTACCACATTTTGTTTATCCATTCTTCAGTTGAAGGGCATCTAGGTTGTTTCCAGGTTCTGGCTATTACAAACAATGCTGATATGAACATAGGAGAAATCTCTCATTGCCTTTATTTGATCCTTGGACACTATATAATACATCCAATTATCATAGTTTATGTCATAAATAAAAACAAATATGTATCAGTTAAAACTGCAGTGTTAAAGTAATATTTGATTAGAAGCTTCTCATTTAATTATTTTACAAATACTCAATTCTTATTGTTTAGTTTATTTACAGGTTAAAGATATGTTTAAAAAATGGAAAAAGATGGAAAGTAGAAAAAAGAAACAAGCTGAATAAAACATTGTCTTAAACAATTTGAAATACCAAATAAATATGACAGGCTACCATTTCTTAGTGCTCCATTATATGTCAACTAAACTATTTAATATTAAACTTTCTTTTTCTTTTTATTGAAAATAGATTCTTTTCTCACACAATATCTACTAATTATGCTTTCACATAGCCTGTACTATTCTAATGAGAGACAGAAAAGAAGTGGATCTGGACAGGAAGAGAGGTGGGGAGGAACTGGGAGGAGTAGAAGGAGGAGGAACCGTAATCATTTGTTCTTTATGTACAGGGTGTACAAGAAAGCGATGATATGCTTTACTCAATATCTGAAAGTATTGAAAGGCAGGTTTTGGAGATGACAAAAACCAGTAAGTGTATGTGTACCAAGCCCATAACCATATAATTAAGTCAATTGATGATCACTAGCTTCATGGACAAACTCTTATCTCCAGGGATAAGTTTGAGAGTGATAAAGCAGTATTTCCAACATTAACCTCTGTCCTTCACACACAGGCAAATATGCATGAGAACCCACAAGTACACATTTGCACACACAAATTTAAAAAAAAAAGTTGTGAAAGCTTTTGACAAGGTAGTAAGTATTGTGAGCTGTGGGTGGAATTCTTAATTGATTGATTCTATTGAACAGACAGACCAAGAGGTCCCTAAGCTTTCAAATTATCTGACAAAGCTAATAATTGAATATGACATTAAGAACAAAGGAAGAATTATGCCTGTAGCTGATAATGTTGATATTTGCAAACCCCTTTAATATGTTCGGGTAGAAATGTTTAGTAGCAACTGGAGATCAGGAGATGAAATGAAAAAAGATGTTTGAAAATCTATGTAAGAATTATTGATATAGATAGTTTAAAAAGATGAAATTAGATGAATAATATGTGATCACTCTCAAATAGAGACAGAGAAGCATGAGATTCTCAAAATCTTAATAATTGGTGTTTTAATAAAAGAAGCAGATTTAATAGAGAGACAAAAAGATGTCACAGAAAATTTTTTAGGAAAATAGATGAAGCTGCTGATTTCCAGAGCCCACAAATGACTGTACTGTGGCAATGTTGTTCAGTTTTGTATTTGTGGAAGAAAAGAGTTTACCAAGAACTTTCAGTCTGGAGAGTAAAATAAATCTAAGTGCCCTTAGATTCTTCCAAACTATGTAGACTATATACTTATAGTTCTTTAGAGCAAGGATAAGTTTAACTATGTCTCATCTAGGTCTTTTTCTTCAGGCCCCCATGCATTTGGAAGCATTTCTATACTGAAATATTGATGTGCATGCATGTATATATGTGTGTATAAATGTATGCATTCATGAATGAATTCGCCCAAGGATCTCAGTGAAGAAACATCCATGATATTCAATAGAAGCATTCAAAATTCTGTGCTTCTCCAGAATCTAGAAGTGTGTTGCCACCACCAGAACTGCAAATGACTAATCTCTAAACAACAGGCTTAGTCTTCAACACAGGTCATGTCAGCAAGGTATGACTTGATTCCATATTTATTTCACTCACAATGCTTTACTGGTAAGGGCCTCTGTGAAGTCCTATAACTGGGTTTGGATGACATGCATATACTCATTGAAATTCTGCTCTGTTGTGATTTTTTGTGTTAAATCTGCATTGTTGATAAACATAATTGTAGATCATTAATTTTAATTGAATATGATCTTTTATGTGAATCTACTGCTAAAATTTTATTCACCATTCAAATGTAATAACTTTGAATACCATTAAGCTGCCAGAAAAAAATTAAGGGACTGACTACCACAGATTAATTATATTGCAAATGATATTTTTAAGGATGTTACAATAAATAAAGTGCATATAAAATAAGAATTTAAACAAGTAAAATCTAAGTCAGGATCTTTTTAACTTTGTTGTGAAGAAAAAAGTCTTAATTCCCTTTTTAAATTTAATAGACATTGATGACCCAATAAATAACCCACATTAATATATGTAAACAATGACAATTACACTTATTTTGAAACGTTATAAAAGTAAGAGAGGAAGATATTGTGAAGAATGTGGTTTCAAAACAAAGTGAGAGGGTCACAAGAGAGGACAAATTGGAGTGAACATGCCCAAAATATATGATATGCATGTATGAAATTGGTTACAGTTATAATGAGCATCTCCAAATAAGAACAGATGTCTATCACTTAGCTAAAATTGGGATCAAAGTCTGTCCTCCCCTAAACTTTTAATATCAACTTTTTTTTCTGTTATCCTTTAAAAATAAATACATTGTCTCATTTAAAGGAACATTGAACATCTTTTATAAAATAGAAAAAATGTGTTTTCTCTCCCAACATCTCTGGATGTTATTATGCTGACATGGCCATTTCCCTTGTCCTTTTTAATAATTTCATTATAGAGATAGTTTAACCACAGCAGTTCAAGTTCATTGGTCATTACTGTTAGTGCTGCTTAAGTGACTTCTGTTTCCAGACCAGTGAGTAGAATTGCTAACTCTGTGCTGCTCAAGCCAAGTTGTCCATCAAAATAACTTCCATCTCCTTAAAATATTTCTTTTTAGACTCTCTTTTGTACTCAGAATTTTCAAAAGATTGAAAGCAGTTCCTGTGACCCCAATATACCAGACAATTGCTCTACCAATAGAAAGGGTTGTTATATTTGATAGCATTAGCAAGTTAAGTTTTAAATGTCTTCTAATATTAAGAGCCTAATATCTTTATCATTATAATATGAATAGATAAAATTAATTTGAGAACAAAATTAAGATAATATTGATAGTGAAACATTAATGCCAAGTTGAACTTCTCCTGGTTTTATAAGTGAAAGATTCATTTTATAATATTAAATTTTTATAACTGAGTCATAGAGTTAAGTCATTTTTATAGCATTAAGATTTAGGAACATAAAGAGCAGTTCAGTTAATATATGTGAATAAGTACCATTGATTTTTAAAGGGCTTAGTTAAATGAACATATGTAGATTGTATTTAAATTAATGCTAAAGGATTATACACTCTTAAGGGAGATCAGTTTGTTTTGTCAGTTCAGACAAAGGTGTCAGGCACAAAGGTATCTCTTTTATGAAAAAGAAAAGTAGAAGAGAGGCACTGGTACAAATGAACTGTTAAGAGTCTAAAAAATATTAAATGTAGCATTGTCTAAGGATATAGCACTATGTAAAATGAATGGTTTCATTAAATATGACCAAATAAAATTCCATTAAATAAAATCACAAATTCTTAAAAAGTCAAGTTCTTTAGAGATATATTTAATTATTTAAGACCCAAAACAGAAGAGTGACATAGTATTGGTTAATAACTTCAAGTTTGCAAAAAAGTAGAAATGTAATATTATTGAGAGGATATAGAATTGTACAATGATTTTTAATAACTTATTTGCTGAGATGTAATTTGTATGTGTCACTTTAATATGCCATCTGTACTGTAGAAAGAACTATGAGTACGATAAACTGTTCTCCATTGCTAATAAAACTGAATCTGAGATTATTGAGTTGATTTCGAGTACAGGTGAACCTGACTTTATGTTCTGTTACTCAACATCCAGACTCATCCTTTATTGTGTTTGTCAAACATTTTGAGAGTTCTCTTTTTGTATGAAACAGTAAGTAAGATTGTACATTTTGGATCTCTTACAGATGAGCTTTAATTAATTAATTAATTAATTAATTAATTAATTAATAACATCTATTTGTTTTATTATATGTGTATGAGTATTTTATCTGCAAGTGTGTGTACCATGTGCATGCCTGCTGCCCATGGAGACCAGAGGCTTGGATCTTCTGGAACTGTAGTAGTAAATGGTTATGAGTCACCATGTTTTTGCTATGAACTGAATGAGGAAAGACTTCCAATGGAAGCATTGGGACACCAACCCAGCCACATAACCTTTGACCTACAATATGTCCTGCCTATAAGTTATGCTGGGGTAAAGGTGCCATGGAATTAAGGAGTGGCCAACGAATGACTGGTCCAGCTTGAGACACATACCATGAGAGGAAGCTCACCCTTAAGGGCCAGGACATAGAGGTTCAGTATTAGTATCCCCCATTCCTCTGAGTATTAGTGAGAGACACCCTCATAGATTCCTGGGAGTTTCCATTGCACTAGGTTTCTAGTGCATTCTTAAATGTTTCAGAATGACTAAGAAAAAAACACAAGTGACAGCTCATTTTGGAGAGGATGTGGAGCAAGGGGAACACTCCTCCATTGCTTGTGGGGGTAAACAAAAGTTTTCCTGTGTCCCTCAGCTGCTTCTAAATAATTACTCTGAGGCTTAATATAAACTATAAATGCTTGTCTTGTGGCTCAGGCTTATTACTAGCTAGCTCTTACATTTAAATTAACCAATATTTCTTATCTATGTTTTGCCTCATGGGTTGGGTCTTATTACCTCATTTTCTACATCTCTTGTTTTTCGCCTGCTGGCTGGTATCTGCCTCTACTCTCTTCCTTTTCCCAGCATTCTCCCAGTCTGGTCACCCTTTCTCTACTTCCTACCTTGCTACTGGCCAATCAATGTTTTATTAAACCAATTTGAGTGACAAAACTTTACAGTGTACAAGACCATTATCCCACATAACGTGGGAGTTTAAAATTGGACAGCCACTTTAGAAATAATTATGGAGGTTTCTCAGAAAACTGGGAATAGACCTACCTCAAGATCTAGCTACACCACTTGTGGGCATATACCCAAAGGATGCTTTTCCATACCACAAGGACACTTGCTCAACTATGTTCATAGCAGCTTTATTCATAATAGCTAGAAACTGGAAAGACCATCAGTTGAAGAATGGATAAAGAAAATGTGGTACATTTACACAGTGGAGTATTACTCAGCTGTTAAAAACATTGACATAATGAAATTTTGGTGAATTCTTCCCCATGGCAATGGAAATTTTTGGAACAGGAGTCTAGATGGTAGAATTAGGTCACTGAAAGCTTGTTTTGAAAGGATATGTTTTTGTTCTTTACCTTTACATGTGTTATCTCTTTGATTCTATCTCTCTCTAATTCACTCCCATGTTTTCTCTCTCTCTCTCTCTCTCTCTCTCTCTCTCTCTCTCTCTCTCTCTCTCTCTCTTCCCCTCTCCCCCTCTCTCTCTTTTCCTGGCTATCTTAATGTGAGCATCTTGGCTCCACTGAGTGCTGTGGATATCGCTCTATATAAATAAAGCACTGATTGGCCAGTGACCAGGCAGGAAGTATAGGCCGGACAAGGAGAGAGGAGAATTGAGGAAGGAGAAAGGAAAGGGAGACTGGCTAGAGCGACCGCCAAGACAAGGAAGATGTAAAGTATCGGTAAGCAAGAGCCACGTGGCAAAGTAAAGATTAATAGAAATGGGCTGAATATAAGAGTGAGAGCTAGACAATGATAGGCCTGAGCTAATGGCCAAGCAGTTTAAATAATGTAAGATTCTGTGTGTTTATTTTATAAGTGGGCTCTGGGACTGGCGGGACTTGGCGGTGGGAGCTGGAGAAAAATTCTCCAGCTACAACTGAGCACTCTTATTAAACTTCTGTGTTTTTCTGTCTCAACACAGACCTCAAAGATAACAGACCCAAGTGACTATAGAATGAGTCCCCTAAAATCATGACACAAAATAAATTTTAATGCAAAGGTTGAGTTTCTGGGATATTTTCTCACAATGATGTAAAAACCAATAACACATCTTTTTTTCAGTATCATTACTAGTTAAAAGTTGTAAAGTACATTTCCTGATTTTCAAAATATTCCCAGCCAATTTTTTATATTGATATAGTTATATATAATGATCAATTTCCTTTCAAATGAAACAACTTTTAATTAGCTGAAAAAAATCACGCTTTTTTTCTTGTCTTTTTTCTTTTTTTTTTTGTCTACTGTGGTGCCTTTGCTCTTGGATTAATTATATTGAAGTTTAGAAATATTAACTCACGTGATATCTTATAAGCAGAAAATTAGTAAATTTTTCTTTTCCAGACACCAGACTAGTGACTCATTGCAATGAACATTTGAAAGCGGAGATGACTGGACAAAAGGGTATACTATGTGAAACACTGTAGTTCCCAATGCCACTGGGATGAAGGAAGAGGTATTGGAGAGGCAGGGAAGGTATTGCAGGAGTGCAAAGAAGTTTTTGTTTGTTTGCTTTTTTTTTTTTTTTTTGAGACAAGGTTTCTCTGTGTAGCTTTGTGCCTTTCCTGAATCTCGCTCCGTAGACCAGGCTGGCCTCAAACTCACAAAGATCTGCCTGCCTGCCTCTGCCTCCCGAGTGCTGGGATTAAAGGCATGCGCCACCACCCAGCTGTGTTTTAAATTTTCATTTTGGAGGCCTGCTGCAGAATAGAGGTAAGGATATGGAGGGACTGGGAGGTGAGAAGAATTAGGATGCATGATGCAAAATTCCCAGATTCAATAAAGAAATTATGGTAAATATAAAAAAGAAATAGATGTTATTGTGATTTAAAAACTACTTTTTCTTTCCAGTAAATAAAAAATCAAATTATCATCATGTAAGTGAATTTTATTTATGCATCTTATTAGTGTGTGTGTGTGTGTGTGTGTGTGTGTGTGTGTGTGTGTGTGTTGTTTAGTTATGTGTCAAAGTGACAAACTAATATCATCTAGGAAGAGGCAACCTCATCTAAAAAAATGTTCCCACCAGATTGGCCTGTGGACAAGTCTATGGCACATTTTCTTGATTGATTATTGTTATGAGAGGACCCAGCTGGGCTATTTGAACTGCTTACTATAAGAAAGCAAGCCATGAGGAACAGGCTACTAGGCAGCACTCTCCCATGGCCTCTGTAGCAGTTTCTTGCTGTTCTTGAGTTCATGCCCAGACTTCCTCAGAAGATGAAATAAATCCCTTCTTCTCCATGTTGCTTTTGGTCACGGTGTTTTCTCACTTAGAAACTTTTAGTAAGATATCTATGTCAGCAAATTTGTTTGCATGTGTGTGTCAGGGAGTGTTGTTGCTGTTGTTGTTTCTGAAGCTGGATCATACTAATTGGCTGTATTGGCCAGGCTCAAGAACCTAGGAATTCTTCTACCTCTGTAGTTGTAGGTCTGGGGTTACAGGCACGTGCCACTGTGCCCAGCATTTTATGTGGGTGTCAGAATTCTGAGCTCAAGCACATTAATCATGAGTCATCTTCTAGTTCCTAGCATGAAGTTTTTAAATGATAATTTTGTTAATATTTAATATATATTTACTTAAAATTACACCATTCATTTCTTAAAAATGAAATTAATTCATTTGTACTTCAAATTAATATTCTTTTAAGCTTTTAATTTTTACTTATGAATATTAATTTGTTTGATGGGCTGTTGAGTATCTCATCAAAACTATATACATAGAACAGCAGTGTGGGTATAAAAGAGAGTGTCCTTGGTATTCTACTTAGAAGTGTCATTTTAGCCCTTTAAAATGATTTTAAAGGCAAGAATATTTATTTTAATTCAAAATCATGAAAATAAAAAGTCAATAAAATTCATCAGTCTTTTAAAATATGTCAATATAATTGGTTAATCAAACAAAATTTGAATCCTGGATAATATCTAAACTATTATTTGAGAGAAATTAATTCATGATCAAACTGATCGAGTAGCTTCATGCAAATAGAACTATGCACTCCTTGGGCCACCAAACTATTTAAAGCACTTTCTGTGGAATCATCTTGATTTCCTGCGTTGTGTCCTTGAGAGCAACTAGACTTATTGGATTATAAAAGTGAAATTACCTGGAGCAGAAAGTATTTTTAAACACATGTTTTCCCAAAGAAGGCAGCTGTCCACTGCATGAGTTCTCTGAGTACTGCAGTGCTCAGCAGTTAACTTCCTTTACCTGAAGTTACCAGTGCAAGGAAAGAATCTGCAACACATTTTTTTCTGTCATTCATTAAGGGCAAGAAAGAGAAACACAACACATTGTCTTTTTTAACATTTACTATGTCCCCAGTACTAGTAAAAGACTGACATTTGCAAGCATAGAATTTTTATTTTAAGTCTTGAAAGCAAACAGGAGCTACCTATTTATATGATAATGTTAATAACAAATTTTCTTTCTTATTTTGTTTAGTGTTTTTCCAAACAGTAACAAGACATATCTATGTGAAGACAGGAAAACTTCTTCCTACAATATTTTCTTTCATTTGTTTTTCATTTTTAATAAAAACCCATATGTTGACTTTATCTGATAATTAATATTTTATCTGATAATTAACATTATTCTAAATATGGTTCATGTCAAATAAACTAATATGTATAATCTTACAAAAGTTTCCTTTTTAATACAGAGTTTTAAATATATTGATTAGCTGCTTGTACTTAGATAATGCTAATAAGAATATTGCCACACAAAAGTCTATACATGCTTAGTACAGATAGATGCAGGAAGTTTTTGTTTTGAAATAGGATCTCACTGTGTAGTGCTAGTTGGCCTACAACTCACTCTGTAAACCAGGCTAACCTCAAACTCACAGAGATTCACCTGCCTCTGCCTCCAGAGTGCTGAAGTTAAAGGCATGTACCTCCACACCAGGCACAGATGAAGTTTTTAAGAATATGTTAAATGTACGGTTACTTTTATCTGTGAATATGGAACGTAAGAAAAAAAGAGTCTACTTTACTAGCTATACTATAGGGGAAAAACTAAAAGAAAGTACTTTATAAGATAATGCATGTTAATAGAAATACTTGGGAATGTTTATGCTAAGACATATAATAAAGTACAAGATCTATCCTAAAAAAAGGAAAAAGAAAAGAAAATGCTAATAAATGCTAACCATTTGCTTACATATGTAAATTTGTTGCCAAGGATACTAATGATATCGGACTAACCCTATTTATTATCATTCAAAGTCCACCAATATGTCATACAAATATACTTCATATTTGGAGCTTTGAGACCTTTATTGACAGGTGTTCGCAGTTAGAACAGTCTTGAAAATTTGGTCAAAGATGTTCTGTCTGCGGTTGGGTGATAACCAAAGTGCATACCGACTTCCAGGTTGTGGTATCAATCAATTTAGCAGTTGAACAACTGAGATTGTTTTCTTGTCCTTTGAAAAAATAATAATGTGATTAAATATTGGTAATTATGTGTTATTCTTCTGATATAAACAGAGAATTTTGTGCAGGAACACAAATTAACTAACACCCAAATGTGTTTAGTGGTATTTTTCTGCAAGATGGATGATGATTTGTGAATGGCAGGTGAATAGTGTTCTCCAATAAGAACTTTCTCTTATTAGATACTCAGTTGAACTGCTTGATACACCATTGATTTAGACAAGGTTCTTTAAGCTGAAAAAGAGCAATTCCCAAGATCCTCCCCAAAGATGCTCACACTCTTTTCCCAGAAGTTGTGAATATATAACATCGAATTACATAAAGACATTGTAAATGTGATCAATGTAACATTAACCTATAATATATCAGTGAGAACTATCTGATCATTGGTCCCTTATCAGTGAAACTCAGAAGACCAGAGTGTAAAAGTCAGAGAGATGAGTGTAAAGATGTAATTAGAGACTGAAATTGTGTACAGTGAAGATGTAGCGCAAGACTTTGGTTAGTCACAGCAGAATGCTCCAACAGACTTGAAACAAACAAACAAACAAACAAATAAACAAAAAACAAGGGAATCATTTTGCCCAAAGACACAGACAGGAATGGGGCATGGACTTTTGACCACCCAGTCAACTCAGCAAAACCTTATTCATCCTGACTTCTATAGCTAAAACAGTTCACAGAAGTAAAGGAGAAAACCTTTCTCTAACCTGAAAAGAAGCGATTTAGTTGAAGTTGATATTTTAGAGCCACTTAAAGATGATGAAAATCCACATCTTGTTGTCCAGGTATCTGAGTTATGTTTGCTTAAGTGAGTGATAATATCGGCGACTATGGGGGTCCAGACCCTCGATAGTCCCCTCCCAGGGTCCGGGAAAAACCTGCTGATAATTAATCTTTGATGAGAAGAAATGAATCTATGTACACGAAACTCCTTAGTCCATACATTATTATTTATGAGTCAGTTACAAGCTTATATTCTGCTCTCGTATTTAGCTCATTTCTAGCCTGATTTCTCTCTACACTTGTCTGCGGTCCCCTCTAGGTTCTATCTTAATTCCTTCATCTAGTTCTGCCCCTTCTAGGTTCTCATCCATCTTGTTCCTTCCCATATCATCTTTTCTCCCATCTTCTTCTCTCTCCTCATCTCGTTCTTCCTCAACTTGTTCTTCCCCATCTAGTTCTTCCACATCTGGCTCTTCCTCATCTTCCATCTCCTTCCTCTGGTACTCTCTCTAGCCCTACAACCTAGTTCTTCCCCAACTCAGTTTGTTCCTCTCAAATTCTTACCCGTCTAGTTTTTCCACTCTCTTTTCTCTTCTCCGTCCCTCCGTGCCCTGGAAGTCCTGGTATATAAAGCCAGGCTTCCAGCGTCAAATGGAGAGGTGATAAGAATCACATTGAGAGGCAATAACCGTTAATTATGATTTGCAACCCCAAAGGAAGTGACCAATGGGGAAGTGAATTAACTAAAGGCTAAATTCAGGTAATATCTAGGAAGGGGGCTCTTATGTGCTCAACTATAATCTTAAACATGATTGGTAGAAAATGTTAAGAATCTATAAGTTGCTAGGTCAATGGGAGAAAATAAAACTGTCTTCTTTTTTCCTGTGGCTCCTATCTGTCCAAGCTATCTGCCGTTTTTCTGCAGGGTGGGGGAAGTGTGCTCAGTCACTAGGCAACCTGTGTACAGCTAGATGCCTTTGGTGATAGTTAAAGGGAGATCTGGAACTGGAGGTAAGGTTTGGGATAGGAGGCAGTAAGGCTTAATTGGCACATCTGCCAGGCATTCTCAAACAGGTAGCCTGGATGGTTAAGTCTATTCTTAGAGAATACAGAGGTAACTCTGATAAGGTACTTTCCTCCAACTGGGGATGGACCTGGCCGGATGCTGCCAATGACGATAATTACAGGTAGGCTTAAACTGGGGTTCTGGCTGAGCATAGCTGTCAGTGCAGAAGGTTATCTAAATATTCCTAGAAGTGGTTAGGTAAGGAGTTAGAGGTCTATAAAGTTAGTAAGGCTGTAAGAAAGGTGGGTCCGAGCTGAATTGTGTAAAGCTATTACTTAACGTCCACCTGACCTAGGTGGTGTCTCCTTGTGGAATTTACCTTAAGTCAGGAGACTTGAATGTGGACTGTTATTACTGCTAGTCCTTGAAAGTGGCCAAGGGAGATATCTGATTCCAGAGAAAGCCTTTCCTGAGGCTGTTCTCCAAATGCCTGGAATGTGTATGTCCAGAGAGTGATCAGTCCACACTGTTAGCCCTTCTTAGGGAAAAGTCAATTGGGAAAACTATGAAGGCACACATGATTTTTGTAACAGAAGACAGCTGATATATAACAAGCCAAGTAACACCAAAAACTCCTTGGGATTTGGCTTCCTCTGGAGGAATTCCCTGATTCCTCCAGGTAGTGACTTTGCCATAACCAACTGAGTTCTTATGATATATTCCTGCGGCCCACAGCATGATAAGACTTACCTACTTCACATTTGTTTATGTGATTTACTATAGGTACTAAACATGAATTCATATTATTTTAAATATTTTGTGATGTATTAACTTATCCAACTGAGTTCTTATGATATATTCCTGCGGCCCACAGCATGATAAGACTTACCTACTTCACATTTGTTTATGTGATTTACTATAGGTACTAAACATGAATTCATATTATTTTAAATATTTTGTGATGTATTAACTTATCCATTAAAATTATAATTTTATATTCATCTTGCATTTGCTTTGCAAAACAGTAGATGGTTTGAATTTCTCACAGAAGGTGGTTTGAAATTCTCTAGAAACCTTTTTAAGTATTTATTTTTTATTTTTATATATGTATGTATATTTGTATATATGTGTTTATGTACATGCACATCACATTACTGCAGATACCCTTGAGTCCAGAAGAGATCATGATATTTTTTAAAATTGGAGTGACAGGGGTTTACATGCCACCTGACATGGATTTGTTGGATGATATCAGTCCTCGAGAAGAGCAGTAACTGCTCTTAGCTGTTGAGTCATCTCTCCTCCCCTCTAGTAAAACTCTTAAGAAAGAATGGCAAAGTTATGCTCACTGGATTCTGTATCTAAAACTGCTCCACTAGGCTAGCTTGATGGCTCAGTTCTGCCATCCTTGGTGACTTGAATTTGGTCCCCCAGGTCCAAAGCTGATCTTGGAAAAAGAGAATCAATTCCTACAAGGTATGCTGTAACTCCATAGACTCCATGATTTTACACACACACACACACACACACACACACACACATACACACACACACACACACACACACACACACACACACACACACACATACACACACACACACATAAATGCAGACTTCCAGAGGTGTGGTAGAAAGTAGGGTGAGAAAGTAAGAGATAAAAGAAACAAAGAAACAGAGATGGGTATAGATGTACATACAGTATACTCATGAAATTCTCCAAAAATTATTGTTTTTAAGATAATTGTTCCCCTAATGGTGAACTTGATAGATCATCAAATGTCTCCTATGAAAGAAATACTTTTTATTCAAAAACCTCTTTGTTTCCCATATCCTTACATTTTACTCTCAACTCTTCAGCTTTATTCTTTATAATATTATAGTTATTTTTTATAATTTAAGTATTCTCTTTAAAGAACTTGTCATGTTTTATATAAATAATTCTGTTATATTTTAAATATTTGCAGGTGACATATTTGTTTTTGCATTGAGATACAGTGTTTCTACACCTGCTTAGGGCATAATATGACAGTTTCACACATGAATACCATGTGTGCATGTGTATAGAATTTAAATAAGACTATTATTAATATTTCCATCTTCCAAAACATTAATCATTTTTAATCTGGGAATTGTATGCATTCTTTTCTAGTCATTTAGAAATATATCGTATTATTTTAATCAATAGCTACTCTCCTGTGCCATAGAAAAATGAGAAGTACTTTATCCTGATGCAGTGTATTTTGATATATTCCTTTTTCTCCTAGGTCTGGTGACCACTAGACTACCGTGCTTTTGAGGTAGCTTCTACACAGTACAGAAATCTGTTTGTCTTTTGTGTCCTGCTTTTTCACTTGACATCTTGATCTCCTGTCCAATGTTGCTATAGGTAGCAAGACTTAATACTTAATTCACAACATTGTCTCCATTCATTCACTGATGGCTATTTATGCGGATTTAAAAAATGCTTTTCTGATTTTTGTTGGTGTTGTTTGATGTAATTTTGTTTTTGTTATTTTGTAGCAAGATTTCATCTGTACTCCAGGCTGGCCTCAAACTTACAATAATCCTGTGCTCCAGTCTTCCACAAGCCTAGCTTAAGTTTGGTTTCATCTTATCTATTATGTTTGTTGACACACCAAACATGGTAGTGCACATATCTGTTCTAGAAATATGCCTAAGCAAAATTGTTGCATCATGTGGTAGTTCTGTTTTCGGCATCTTCAAAAAAATTTAAGGCTCTTAAACAGAATAGCTTCCCTGAGTTTAACCAGAGATGTCAGTGTGACTGGCATGTGAATTTGGAACTGTACAATGGTTGGCTCTCCAGTGGGTACACAACTGAGGATTCCTAGAATCCTTCTCCTCCTTTACTGTATGATCAATGGCAAATAGTTCAGAAGAAAGGAGTAAGACCTCATGAGCCTTTCTTCCATTCACAAATGATTGCTGACAGAGCTACTCCTTTGCAGGTCAACACAGGCAATTATAGCTATAGGTGAGGTCATGATTGCAATGGCTATGTTATGTTCAAAAAATAGCATTGCACATTCCTACTTTCTGGCCATCCTTACATTCTGGCTCCTATAGTCTTCATTTCTTCTTTTCTGAAACTTACTGGCTTAATATAAATGCCTAATTTGGGCTGAGAACTTAACTACTACTTATTTTAGCACCCAGAGTGAAAATAGTTCTCTACATTTACCACCTTTCAAAGCAAAGAGAGACTTCTTTGATTAAAGTTGAAAAGAGCACTTACCTATTTGTATAGACATGATTTCTCAAGGCTGTTGAATGCCCTGTCATTTTAGCTAAACAATTGTAGTACTTTCTTCCTTAAAGCCCATGCCTTCTCCAGGGCTTTTGACCAGCCATGGCAGGCATGGATTTCCTCTCTTACCTGGCATTCTAAATAGACTTCCATATAGCTTTTTAAATATGCCCTTCATTTTGTTTATCCTCCTGTCATGTCTCCTGTACACTCGCTCTATCTCCATTCTTTCTTAAATCATTGTAGTCCCATTATTCCCCCCTCTCTACAATCAAATCTCCTACATTATACTGCCCCATCTTTTAAGGCACTCCTCCAAAATTTATTCATTCTAGTTTCCTGTCATCCTACACATGTTCCTGGTTAAATACATAAATATAAATATTTGAAGCTAGGACCCACAAATAAAAGATAACATGTGATTTTCAGTTAGGGCCTGGGTAATCTCATCCAGCATCATCTTTCTGAACCCGAACTGGAAATTTTATAATTTTAATTACAACTAAATGAAATTTGGTTCTACATCATATTTCATTCATTAGTTCATAGATAGGTCAATTCCACTTACCGGCTATTGTAATAGAGCAGCAGTAAATATGGATGAGCCAGCATTTTTACAGTAGTATATGCATACAGTTTGGATTAAATTTCCAAGAATGATTTAGCTGGGTCATATGATACTTATATTTCCTTGTCTTTTTTATTTATTCAGATGAAACAAGATTATACACACACACACACACACATTCACATACGTACATATTTCCATGTATGGTTTAAGATACATTCAAGAAAGCAGGTACCTGGTTGAATAAGTTTTTTTGAGTGCTAAGGAGGTATATATGGAAGAGTTTGGAGGAACAATAGGGAAGAGAAAATGAGGCATTGTATCAGAATCTCATAAGTTATATAGTAAGTTATTTTTAGAAAGTAAGTGGACTTCTACATATCTGTGGAGATAGATCTTTCCAAAGAGAAAGGAGGTGTTTATTTTGTTTTGTTTTACAATTAATGAGAATGAATAAAGAAAGCTGGTGCTTGTGGTGGTATTTTACTTGTACTGAAATGTGATTTTAATTGTATGTTAATAAATAAAGTTGTCTGGGGGTCAGAGCTATTAGAGCCATAGCAAGTGCATGGCGTCGGTGGCGCACGCCTTTAAGGACCTGGAGGGCGGTACATTCAGGCAGTGACGAGGCAGTCACATGTTTGGGTTTACAACCAATAACAAGGCAGAACAGGAAGACTTTAAGGACAGACACACAGGAAGTAGGTCCTTTTCGGAGAGCTCTCTTGGCTGGAGAGGATCCCTGAATCAGGAAGGGTGAGGCTCTTAGCTCTGACCTCTTGGCTTTCTTCTTTGAATTGGCTCTGTGTTTCTTATTTTATAAGACCGTTGGTTACATCTACAGGTGCTATATAAATGAAGTTTAAGACATGAATTTTTATCTAACGAAGCATAGAGATCAACAACATGACTCAACAGGTAAGCTAAGGAGCTAAGGCTGAAAGAAAAAGCCAATTCCTACAGGTTGTCCTCTGACTACATGTTCCCTATGCCATGTTTGCCAACCCACACACACACACACACACACACAAATAAATAAATAGATAAATAAATAAATAAAGACATAGCCCTGCTAAAATATTTTTAAATTTTTGCAAGATCAGGTATGCATTTTTCTTTCTTATTTTAGTCTTGAATATGAGCTAGAGCACACATTTCCTGCAGGTGAAGCATGGCTCACAGAACCTTTTGTTTATCTCTGAGAGAAACTTAAAGATTCCAAGTAAAATTTGGACTTGTGTCCTCTAAAAACATTAAAAATATTGTACTGTGAGCTAAAAATCCTACAATAATAATATTTTTTTTAAAAATCCTCGGGAATTTATTTATTTTTTTATTATCTTTGAGCAGATGCATTGTCCAAGTCTGAAACTGTAGAATGTTCTCATCTTTTACAAATCAGTTTCCATTGCTTCTTAAAATACAAAGTAATACCGAAATGCCTCCAATCAGGACCAGAAACTTTGATAAATGAGAAAAGCATTCATTATGTGAGGTTCAGAAGAAACAAAGTGATTATATATTCCTTTGAAATTATAAAAATAGCCAATGTTTTGTAATTTGGGAGGGGAAAAATTAATGGCAGTATTCTGATAGAGTTTGTGTCTCAAAGTTATGACACTTGAATAAAAAATCTTTGTGAACTTTGTTGGACATAATGATGCTGATAGATTTTATGAAGTAGAAGCAGACATTATCCCAAAATATTAATTTAAGGTCTATAGCAACAATACAGTAAAAATGGATTGAGTTCCTAACTATGGAAAAATTTTAGACTTATTTTCTTATATAGTTTCTTGTGCCTTCTATGTCTTAATTTAATAACATGGTAATGAATAATTGCATAGGAATCTACCAGGGATTGATAGAATCAACATATTGCATTTTAATCCCAGCTTTCTTAGTATAACTATTAACAGTTTCCTCAATTTTGAGACATTGACTATTGTTTATCTCTGTTACTAATTAAGTAACTACAAAGGGAGAAATATATGAAAAGAGACCAAGGTAAATTTTCTTACCCATGTCTGCAGGCTACAGAAAGAAGAACAGACTGAAGAGAATGGATGTAGAAAGGAGGCCTTGTGGGTGAAGAACAGTCAGAACACTCTGGATTTCTGTGGAGATGGAGATAGACAAACTATGGTGAGAGGTCCCATCTGTAATTCTATAAAGCCATTCCCAGAGCCTGAAAAATAATTCTGTTCACAGTCTCCATTCATGGGAACACTTAAGTGCCCTTCTCAGAGGCAATGTGTGAATTGTCTTACCTTCTGGTCTTAAGCTCATCTGCTATTGAGTGTTTTAGTTGCTCAGGCAAGCCCTGAACTTCAGAGCCCTCTTTCACTTGGGTTTCACAAATACTCTTAATGATCTTTTTCTAGCTGAGAGCATTTTTTATATTCCTGAATAAAGGGAATAGTTTCTAGCATACTGTATGTTGATCACAGAAGTGGTGCAAGGATTTCCCAGTAATCAAATCCCCAATGTCTGTGATTTGGAAGGAAAGGCCACGGAACCTCTCTACTCTCTAAATCAGATCTTGGGCTAAACAGAATAGCCCTAAACAGAATGATATCTAAATAGCCCAGGGAAAATCCATACTCAGGACATATGTGATGAGGCAGTTGGACATAATCATTATAATGACTGGTAGCTCTTGATGTGTATTAGAGTGGAAAGCAGCATGCTTTTTATTTTTACTGTTGGAGGATTGCCGCTATGTTGCTATGTGTAAAGGGAATACAGTGAGTTTAGGAGAAAGCCCAAGTAATAGCCAGTCCTGGGAAGGGAACCGTAGGATAAGGGGAGCATGTGGTCTTTGGCAAGTTACTTAACTTCTTGGAATTTAGTTTCTTAAGATACAAAACAAGAATAATAATTAACACATAATTTTGTTGGGGGTTTTGTCTTTTGTGATTGTTGGGATCATTTGATATCATGCAAGCCATGAAAAAGAACTTCATTCTACCAAAGTGTCATTCACTCAAAGAAGAGAATTAGCATTTCTTTTCAATCTATGTTACTTAACTAAGTATTAAGTATCTAATACATGTTTCTTTAATATACTTTTTATAGCTCCATTACCATGGACTCCTAAACTTATAAAATAGTTCCTACTATTTTATAATCAAGTGACTTGTTACATGAATGTGTCATCTGGAGGTCACAACTATTTATAAAATTGTTAGGAACATTGTAGATATTAAAGGAATTTTATTTGAGTGCTTAAATATAGTATATTCAAAGAATGAGGAAAAATGGAAATATAAGTATTTAGAAAATTTTCACCCCCAAATTGTCTGAGAAACCACCATATTGGTTTCCAAAGTGGCTGTACAAGATTGCACTTCCACCAGGAATGGAGGAGTGTTCCCCTTGCTCCAAATCCTCCCTAGCATAAACTATCATTTGTGGTTTTGATCCCAGCCACTATGACATGTATAAGATGAAATTTCAGAGTCACTTTGATTTGCATTTCCCTGGTGGCTAAGGATGAGGGACAATTCTTTAAGTGTTTCTCTGCCATTTGAGATTTTTCTGTTCAGAATTCTCTGTTTAGGTTGGTATCCCAATTTTTAACAGGATTATTTGTTTATTGATGTCTAGTTTCTTGAATTCTTTATATATTTTGCAGATCAGCCCTCTGTCAGATGTGGGGGTTGGTGAAGATCTTTTCCCATTTTGTAGGCTGCTATTTTGTCTTATTGACATTGTCCTTTGCCTTACAGACGCTTTTCAGGTTCATGAGGTTCTATTTATTAAGTGTGGATTTCAGGAAGTTGTCTCCTGTACCAATGTGATCAAAGCTATTCCCATGGGAGGCCTGCCCCTTTCTGACCCAATAGGGAGGAGGGGTGGATTGAGGGGATGTAGAAGGGGAGTGAGAGGAGAGGAGGGAGGAGAGACTGCGTCCGAATGTAAAATAAATAATTAAATGAAAAAAAAAGCATTTTTATGCAAAAAATGAAACTATTATAATGGAAAATTCATATTTTTACTTTCAAATCAGAAGAATAGTATAATAAAAAGGGAATTTTGGCTCTCTTTAAGCAAAAGTTGAATTTGAGATGCAACAGATTTAATGGAGCATTACCAGATGGGAATGCATTAAAATAGCCCTAGCACAAGTTGAGGAGGAACAAAATGTGAGTAATAATAATGGTACCATGTAAAAAGCATGCCAGAAGAAACACTGTGGAAGCTGGAACTGCAATAGTGTATCTAAGTGGAAAAGCTTTGTACACATTTAATGATAGAAAACAAGGAATCATGAATCAACATGGATAATTTTGTCATAATTATTATTATGAGGATAATTGAAAGTATAATAATAGATTTTTCAGGGGATGGAGTACTGAGGGATGAGACTTAAAACATGGAGAACTATGAAAAGTCAAAGCACAGAATAAAGAAACTGCGGACACAAAGTGAAAAAGAAGAGTTGGGGGGCAGTCTCAGAAGAATGAGATGAGCAGGACTGGATCCAAGGAGAGATAAGGAACAGGAATCAACTTTCCTTCCCTGAGCTACCTCTCTACTGAAATTCTTTTTTTTTTTTGTTTTGTTTTTCTGTTTTTTGAGACAGGGTTTGTCTGTGTAGCTTTGATGCCTTTCCTGGAACTCACTCTGTAGACCAGGCTGGCCTCGAACTCACAGAGATCTGCCTGCCTCTGTCTTCCAAGTGCTGGGATTAAAAGCGTGCACCACCACTGCCCAGCTCTACTGAAATTCTTGCTTGTGCATTGGCTGCTGACTTCTCTTGATGGTCCATGTGGGATAATAACCTTGTCTTGACTTTCTGGATCTCTGAGCAAGTGCCCATTTCCTGACTTGGCTTTTCATACTCATGAACTCTGATTTTCTTTACTTTCATTTGTATTCCATCGGAGTTGATGGAGATCCAAAACTTGTGGTTTTCTCTTACTATGTCCAGTCGTCTTTAGCAACCAGAATAAAGATGAAGAAAAAGAGATAAAAAGAAAAAGAAAATTTTTGTAGGTACACAAGACCTCCAAAAAAAACCAAACAGCTTACTATTTACTTTTATCCAGTTCTTAGCAATTTGTCACTCTCCCCATGTGGCTCCTTAATTTCTTTAGCTTAAAAAAAATCTCATCTTCACTTTTCTTTCTTGGAATATTTTTCTTTTAAATGTTGAATAAAATTTCCTTTTGGAAAAAACATTAACCACACATATTTTTCTTTCTTTCTTTCTTTCTTTTTTATCCTGATGTAATCAGACACCAGACGGTCTGGCAGTTGAACCCAGGTCCTCTGGAACATCAGTCAGTGGTCTTAACCGCTGAGCCATCACTTCCTTCATATTTTCCCTTGAAGATGCTGTTTCTTATAGTCTACCGAGTGTATAGTTAATTTGTTGGCATATTTATTAAATAAACTGGTAGTAAGTTACTGGTACAACTGTAAAGGAAACCAAATTAATCAGAGTGACAATTTAATTCAAAACTCATTTTCACAGATTGAAATGATGATGATCACAACTTTAGAAACAGAAACTAGTTTGATATTTATAACTGCTTCTTAAAATAAAAAATTCTCTATGGGTCAATAGAAGTAATTACTTTATTTTGAAATCAATATTAAAACAAATATTCATCTCCTTAAAAAGATGGATAAAATTTCTGCACTAGAGGTTTGAAAGAATATTTTATTCCACATAAGCAAAATACTTTTTTTTCAAATGATAGACCAATTGCATGCATCTCTAATAGAATGAAAACACTTAAAATATTAATCACTTTACTACTATTTTTGTATTATTCTATGTAACAATAAAGAGCCAATACAGTGATACAAATATATTCAGACTACCTGGCTTCACAGCCTAGTATCTGAGAGCCACAGGAGAACTAGCTCATCTCTTAGAATAAAATAGCATTAGTTATTTCCTATACATCTTAAAAGTATCACGTAAGTTACATATAAATACATTAAAATGACATCACACACATATATAAAACTGTGTAAATCACCTGTGACTGTTACCAATGGTTTGTAGCACAACTGAGATATGATATCACACAGACAGTCATAAAGCTAGGGAAAACATACATGGATATGATCACTTATTTGAATGCCATGTGCCATGCAAATGAAGCAAGCATCCTGTGGCAAACAAGTATGAAAGCTAATTATTGGCAATATTACTTATTAATGCATCAGTATTTCATCTAAGTCACTTTTAAAGGAAATAGTTCATAAGTTTCATATTACAACACATTGTGACTCCTACAGTGTTAGATGATGGTTTTCAGCTCCAGCTGTGGGTGTAGCTATTAAGCTGCTTGGCGAAAAATAATTTATGATGAAGATTTTAATGGGAAAACAGCAGATAATTGCAAGAGTTCTTTTATCCCATCTGACTAAGCTCCTCTGTTTCATCCCTTACTAACATACAATCAATTCTTTTTACTGGTTATGGAGGTGGGATGGATAATAATTATACAGATCAAATACTGTTATCTTGAAATAACAGTATCTACTGAGTAAAGTCAGATATTATTGTTCTAAAACTGTATTGCAAAGTTTTTAACCAAAGTTAAAAGAAAATTTCTTCCAATCTTGTTTCTACTTAATAGAAACTGGAGACTGAGTTTTCTTCGGAGTTGGTTAACTCAAAAACCCAAAGGTAATACCAATGACCCGCATTCATCTTCTCATTCCACAGTGAATCCTTGGCTGCTTTTGCTTCACTGTGACTTCATCCAGTCACAGACATTGCTGTAATTCAGATGAAGGTACAAGAATTACCTGTGGCAGAGAATAAACTAGTTTTTGTGCATCCATCCTCAAACTTGGGGAGGAGTGGGGGAGAGGAAGGATGGAAAAAATTTGCTGTGTGTTTTATTGGCCAATAGTAGAAAACATGCATATTCTTAGAAAAGGAAACTGGAATATCTATGGTATAAAACCAAGAAGGCTACCCATCTAAACAAGATGGGCAAAAGCGTGGGCTGATCTTTCCCCCAAACACTTATACAGTTACATTAAGCAAACACAGGATTGTGACTACAGAGAAGCTGGAAATGAGTGGTGGGTAGACAGCATGATGCCTGAAAAAGTCAGTAATGACTTTCTCTACAAAAGATTGAACTATGTTCATACATAACCAAATGTGTGTTTGATTATTTTTAGGTAAAAGTACTATGCTATCTTAACACAATATATCAAATTAACATTATAACGGAACTAACTGATTTTCAGATAAATAAAAATAATGCCTTTAACATATTTTATTCAGTTCTATTATTTAGTTAAAGCATTGAGAAATTATTAGGTACCAGGCCTGGTATAGTTGTTAAACAGATACTGATAAATAAAAGTTTGGTCAATATATGATCCCAATAAGCTTAAAGTCATAGGCCAAGCACTCAGTGAATAGAAACATAATTATAGTGAAAATAAGATAAAAGAAATATGAAGTGCTATGGAACAAGTATTGATAGCAGTAGATGTATCATAATATTTCATCTGGGGAGTCAGTGATAGGTGTCTGACTAAAAGAATAAAATTAAAGGAAGTATAAAGCTGCTTGTAGTGTATATGATTTCAGGACTGACCACTTGGTGTGGAATAACTGACTGGTATAGGTCATTTTATATAGTGAAGGTTGTATTTACATGTTTAGGAATATATGTATGTATGTATGTATGTATATATATATATATATATATATAAATATATATAAACAATTACATTAATAGAGGCCATGAATTTGAGGGACACTAAGAGGGTACATGGGAGCAGTTAGGGAAGGGAAAGGGAAGAAAAAAATTGATGCAATTATAACTTAATATCAAGAAATTTTTAAAAAACATATTTTTAAGAAAAGATAAGAGGGAGCCCTGTAAATAAGGAGCAGTACCCTCATGAAAAAATAAAACTTTAAGAAAGGAGAATTCTTAAAGGGATTTAGCTCAGTGGTAGAACTCTTGCCTGGCAAAAACAAGACTTGAGTTTGCTCCACAGTTCTAAAAAGAGAAATAAATAAATAAACAAAAAGTTAATCAAAGCAAACATAATAAAACATGACAAAGACTATTTTGAGATTAGGGATGCTTTCCTCTAATCCTAGAATTTATAAGGTTGTTGCAGGATGATTGTCATGAATTCAAGTGGAGAATAGAATATATAGTAAATTCTATGTCAGCCTGACATGCAGAATGAGACCTTGATTCAAAAAATTAATTACTACTGCTATTACAAAAGACAATATATTCAAAATGGAGAATACATTCTATCTTTATAGAGCAGATAATTTATAAACAGAAAACATTAAGATATAATATAGGTTCACAGGGGTTTTTCTGAAACTTTTAATTTTATATTTATGTCATTAAACAATGCAAGGCTGTGGTGAGATGGCTCAGTGGGAAGGTCACTTGCTGACAAATCTGACAACCTGAGCTTGAGCCCCAGAACCCACAGGTGGAAGGATCTGGAAAGTTGTCCTCTGATTCCTATAATACTCTATGTCATACACGTGTGTACACACATATTCATGTACAGTAATTAAATAAATATAAAATATTTTAGCCAAGAGTGAGCTATTTTATCAAATTCTACTGAATTTTCCTTTTAGCTTGAGCAGCATTTAACTCATGGAAAATGAAATAATTATTGAAGTCTAAAGTCCTGTGGTTTCAGTAAAATTATGCATGTTAATTAATTCTACTTGGAGGACACTTTCATGCTCATATTACAATGGAATAACTGCATAATGAGAATACTATCAAATGAATGGGATCTATAATGCAAACCTTTGAACTCTGTGCTTTGAAAGGCAGGCTGTGCCTACTGCTTTTAGCACAAGCTGCCAATATTCACCCTTGGGTTTATGCTGTTTTATCCTTTTACTAAGTGGATAACAGCTGTGGAATTACTAATAGCAGACAGATCCAATTCAATATTTTGTACTTGGTAGAGAAGTTGGGAAAACCAGAATTTTCAATTATAGTCATGGTAAATACAGTCGTTTAGGTTTATGACTCTTTGTGATTGTCCTAGAGATAAATACATGTAATTTGTGCATTTATTGTCAAACAATACATGTTTTAGAATCTTCTTATATTAAAATATCTAAGTTTTTGCCTCTTGCTCTGGCATAATCCTGAGGAAAATCTAGTTACTATAGTATCTGGTTGATTTGCTTTCCTATATAGGATCAGGAAGGGGCTGAATGATTGCTGTGAACACTGGTGCACCCCAACACCTTGAATAGACTCCACTACATAGTGTGAATGTAGTAGACATTAACTGAACAAAATCGGAATACTGAAACTTCATGTCCTGTAACTAAGTGGCATCACATATTTTATTGCTACTGAAAAATACTGAGAGTCAGTGCTTAATAGATATGATACACATCAGAAAATGATATTTTCTTGTAAATTATTTAGATTTCAATCAGACTACATCAGTTTTTCCCTATTAGAAGAGATAAGGTTTCATTCTTTGGCTATTTGAGCACACACATTCCAAAACAGTTTACAAAGAAGCCTACACATGTATAAAAGTAACTTCTCAATTTTTTATTTTTGGAGACAAATAATATTTCAGTGTCAGAGTTCTAGGTTCTTAAGTGGCAGAATCCATTCAATTAGTATGTTCAAATGTGAGA
Organism: Peromyscus californicus insignis; assembly: GCF_007827085.1. Taxonomy (NCBI): domain Eukaryota; kingdom Metazoa; phylum Chordata; class Mammalia; order Rodentia; family Cricetidae; genus Peromyscus; species Peromyscus californicus. The sequence continues at coordinate 27,487,276 of NW_026294436.1, read as the reverse complement.
ATATGAGGCATTCGAGGTGTAACTACAGTCAGGAACAATGGCAAATACACTTATTTAAAAATATACGTGCATTGTGGGTAAATGGATAATAGTGATAGCCCTGGGTTTGTGGTTTACTACAAAGCTTTTGCAATGTCAAAGCTTTTTTCTAATAAATACTCAAGTTTTCCCTCATAAACTGTCAGTTTTATCACTGTTCACCTTTTGGAACAGTAGCACGTATTTTTAAAGGAACCACAAGAGAAACTATTCTTTGCTTTCACTTACTTCTTAGTTATTGCTGAAAATATTCTTATCATTCTGAATTTAGAAAATGATATAAGTATTGTTTAAAGGTAGGTAGGCATTTGTGTGAACTATAGTGAGAAAGTTAATGTTATATCAAGATCTAATGAAAGTAATAATATTACTCTGATTTAGCTCAAAGTAACTTACTATTATTAGAGAAAACTAATAATGTAATTCTTTTTATTGAAACAAAAAAAGTCTCCTAGAAGCTGGAAAGTGGGTGTTCAGTGGGGATTAGATAATTACTGAATGAGATTAGGAATAGGATCATTTGGGATGTTGGTGTATTTTGTTGAGCTTTGGCAGTTGGCCAAACAAATGTGTTGTATTTGCAAATATTCATGTAACATGTATATGAATGTGTTGGGGACTGCTTCCAAAGAAGAGTGGCTGCTATCTGCTTCTTAGTTATCTTCAGAAAATAACACTAACATCTAAATGTGAGGATAGGACAGTCATGGATTAGAAGGTGACTGGGCTTTGTGAGTTGTATGAATTACTTTTCACATCACTCTAACAGAAACAAATAAAGAAAATGTTTAATTTGTCTCACACGCTCAAAGGAATTTTATAAAGCATGAAACAATGGGGAAAAATAGCAGCAGAAGAAATTCCAGATCAACAGGTGTGAGATCAATGCTGGTCACATGTAACCAAGAAGCACAGACACCAGATTGGAGTGAGGAGCTAGCAAAACCTTCCATGAACAGTCCTTAGTCACATACTTCTACTAACTTTTGGCCCTATTACCACGCAAGTGTCCTTTGTTCTGTAGTACTTCAGTTACTCTCTTTATTTGCAGCCACTCTGTTGATTAAGCTTATCATTTCTTTGAGTTCTACTCTATGCTCATTCTCACCTCTATATTGCATTAAGTACTTTCTCCCCTAGCCTCTCCAAATTTGTGGCCACATACCAGTTCACCATCACATATGAATTGATTTAGAAATAAGGTATTTGCAAACTATAATTATTTAAAATTTGGAAGAGGATAAAATAGATTACAGAGTATCCTAAGCCAAAAGCCAATATTTTTAAAAGAAAGCCATATATTCAGAAGTGCACAAGGATTATGTCAAATAAAAACAGAAACAGACACCGAACTGATGAATCTCTAAACTAAGGATGAATAGAAATTATCAAAAGCCTTCAAAACAGATGGACCTGTGAAAAACATGATTTCAGATTTCAGTTCTCCAGACTTATTCAATACAGTACTTGAAGTCAAGTCAAAGCATCATTTGCAGATGACGTGATAATATATATAAGTGACACTAAAAATTTCACCAATTAATTCCTGTTACTGACAAACATTTTCAGTACAGTAGCTACATGCAAAATTGATTAACACAATCTAGTAGCTTCCCTACATACAAAGGACAAACGGGCTGAGAAAGAAACCAGGGAGATGTTGGAGAATATTATTTTAAAGTGTGCTGCATTTTTTCCTACTGCTTTTGTTAACAATTCAAAGATGTGCTTGATTAAATAAAATTAACCTGGGAGCAGAAGGCGGAGTCGGCAAGTAGCTGACAGGAAGTGGTAAGGAGGGACCATGTGTGGGAGGGTTTTTAGAGTAAGGGCTGAGAGAAGTAGCTGGGTTTTTTGGAAGACGCCAGCAAAGGGAGAAGGTTAGACACTATCTATTCAGCCTCTCTGAGCAGGTAGAATTCCACCTAAACCGTTGAATCATGAGCTCTTTAGATTTAGATAAGTTCCCTTATAGCTTTGAAAGAGTCAGTGCCTGAGGGAACAGAGAACCCTCAGGCTGCAGCCCTTGCAGCTGAAACACTACTGCTAGCAGCTGAGTTGGAATCTCTGTCTAGGACATTGGTTGCTTAAGGGGCTTATATCTTGTAGATAATAAAAAAAAAACAGTTAATAACAGGGAAACAACATTTTTAAAAATAGCCTCAAACAACATAAAATAGCTTTGGGTAACTCTAACCAAGCAAGTGAAAGAATTGTATGGTAAAAAAAATTAAGACACTAAAGAAAAAAATTGAAGAAGATATAAGAAGATAGAAAGATTCCCCCATGCTCATCAACTGGTAGGATTTACATAGTAAAAATGGCAGCCCTACAAAAGCAGTCTATAGATGCAATGCAACCCCATCAAAATTCCAACATAATTTTTCAGCGATCTTGAAAGGACAATTTTCAGCTTCACATGGAAACACAGAAAAACCCAGTATATCTAATACAATCTTGAATACATGTATATATTAATGTGTATATATGTATATTTTCATACATCTCTATAGGTTCATGTGTATATGTATACATGTGTGTTTATGTGGGTTATGATTGCATATTTGAATGTGCATGCTGATGAATTTGTGTGTTTATGTTTGTGTGTACACATGTGTATGTGTGCACATGTGTATGCTGATGAGTACATACATTAATGTTTGTGTTCTTTTATGTGTATACCTATGTGTGTTTCTCTTTCTGTTTATATGTATATATTTTTGTGTTTATGTATGTGTATATTTATGAGTGTGTATTCTTCTGGTTTTTAAAATGTGTATATTAATGTGTACCTATGAGTATATTTATGTTGTTGTTCATATGTATATGGACATCTGTATATTTGTGTGTATTCATTGATATATAGGTTTATGTATGTTTTGTGTATGTGTAAATGTATATCTTTGTGTTTGTGTGTATACATACATATATTTACATATGGGTACATGTGTATATTTATGTGTGTACATGTGTATATTTATGAGTGTGTATGTTTATGTTTATGTTTGTGTGTATAAATGTGTATCTTTTTGGTTTTTTATATGTGTATGTTTATGATGTTTTATATATATATATATATATATGCATTCATGCATTCATATGTACACACATACACAAACAACACCACACATACATATATAAATGTGTGTGTGTGTGTGTGTGTGTGTGTGTGTGTGTGTGTGTGTGTGTATAAAAAGATATGAAGCTGGTAATAGATAATGATGAGGGGCAGAAGGAGTTAGAAGGGGATTGGGAGTGGGTATGATCAACATATATTGTATTGATCTATGAATTTCTCAATAATAAATACATTATTATAGGTACAAAGTTTATCCTAGATATAATTTTAGATTTCTAGATACACAGTTACTTACATTGGAATCTTTCTCCCATTCTTTAGGTTCCTTAGTTCATCTTGCTGACTCCTCTCTTTACTTCACAGTGGCTTTGAATTCTTTTAAGGACTTTTCTAGGGTGACTTGCCAAATTTGTTAATTTTATAATTTGCTGACAGTAAAGTGGAGTTTAATTCTTCTGGCCATGAGTATCCATTATTATCAGCATAGTTATTGAAACAACTCTTTCTCTGAAGATTTTGAATACTTTTGCCAATAATACATTGGCTATAGGTTTACTTTAATCTTTATTCTCTAATTGGTGTTGTTGCCAACTGAAAGCTGGCAGTTGTTATTAAAGCTTGTGTTTACATTGTATTTTTCAGAAGACAATGATTAAGTGCATCTCTATGTTTCTTGAAAATCTTACCTCGTGTCTCTACGTATTATTGTTTCACATCTATTTACTGGATTAGCCTAAAATTAGGAAAAATCCTCCATTCCTTCTACTCTTTCTCAGACCTTTTTCAACTCACTTGATAAAAATATTTATTTTTTTTTAAGGAAAAAGAAGAATCCAAAATAAACTCCATTTGGCTCACTAAATGACTACTGCTTTTCTTCATCTCTGTGCGTGTTGACTTCCTTCCTGTGATCTGAAGCTCCTGAATGATGCTCTATTGTTTTAATATTAGCTACTTGTTCTCAGATAGAATTCCTCATCAATCTCTTCTTTTAGCTGTGTTTTTTGTTTTTTTTAAATTATAATATAATTATATGATTTCCCTTTTCCTTTTCTTCTCCCCAAGCTCTTTTATACAATATTCCTTGATCTATTTCAAATTGAGGCCTTTTTTTCATTAATCATCAGTATAGATTTACACATACATTTATTTATAGTGTATATGTGTGTGTTTCTGTATTTCTAAATACATAAACACAAACTACAGAGTCTATACCATTTTACTTGTATATATGTTTTAAAGGTTGATCATTTTGTATTGAAAAGGCAATTGGTATATTCTTCAATGAGGAAGACTATTTGCCTTTTCTCAGCATTCCTTAGTAGACTGTAGTGTGTTGTGTATGATTAAAGTCTCAAGAACTTTCTTCCATACATGCAAGCATGTCTAATGTTGTTATCACTTTGTAGCTCACATTTAGGCACATATGTTGATAAAACTTTATAGGTGCAGCTTTAGACATCATTAGGAGACACATTCTCACAGAAAACTTTCTTTTTCCCTGCATCTTACTTTTTTCCTACCCTTTTGATATAATCCCTGAGTCTTAGGAGTAGGTGCTATGTTGTAGATATATTAATTGGGACTCTTCTCCACAATTATGCATTTTAATTGGTAGAAGTTTTCTGTGAATGTCTTCATATATTGCAAATAGAAGTTTCCTTGATGAGAAATGAGAACATATTTATCTACAGGTATCAGAATGAATATTCAGAATGCAGTTAGAGATTATGCTGACTTGGTAAAATGGCAGTTGTAGGTTTTCTTGCAAGATCCATGACTTCACTAACTAGCCTTGGACAGTAGGCATCAGGCATCATATACCCCTTGTTGAATGAGTTTTAAATCCAGTTAGAGAGGTGTCACTTACTGTCAAGTTATGTGTGCCACTACTGAACCCTTATGTCTAACCTGCCTTCTTGATCATTGTTGCAGTTCATAGCATTATAGCTGTGTAAGGTTAAACAACCTGCTTTGGAAGCTTGCATGATGCAAGAAAGATAATTGTCAAGGAGGAGATTTTTGAGTGAGTTCCAGCTTAGGTACCTCTGGGCTTTGTGTATGAAGAGAATAGTGTCTTTAGCAATTAGAACTTACCTTCCACTTCAGTGGAGCAAGCAACCAAGGGCAATAGCAACATCCTGCAAAGTTTCTGGAGTCTCTTGAACAGACAAGAAGTCAAAAGACCTTCTTTCATCTTGTGTCAGTACTTCAGGCTTCCTACCTTCACTACCCTTTATAATAGGTGTTTCTACTACCATTCCATTCACTTCCCTTTTATTCTCTCTTGAATAATCTGTAGGTCTAAGTTATCCCTTTATTTTGCTGACAGAATTTAGCATTTTGTTGTTATTGTTGAGACTTATGTTTGGTGATAAATCTTGAGCTCCACACCCAACCCCCACAAGTACTGCTAACACTAAACTACAATTTATTCCTACTGTCATAACCCTCACACTTTTTGTCACCATTTAATGATTAGATCATGCTATTCTTTGAGATTAGATTGAACTTCTTAAATGAACTACATCATAACAGGAATGATTATTCATAATATAAGTCAGGTTATGTCATAATGATGAAGGAAGTCCTTCTATTTTACATACACTAAAATTCAAAATCTTCCACATAATCTACAAAGCCTCCCTTGCACAATGAGATTTTCATAACCTTCTACCCTCTTATTCCACTTCTTACACATTCTTCTCTTTCTCTCACTTTGCCTTAGATCATTGCTAAGATCATGACCTCACGTCATTTTGTCTTCTAGTGACTTTTTGAGACCTGTTTTTCAGGGGAGGGGTTGACACTAAGCAGTAGATAAAGAGAGAAGGTACTGTTCTCCTCCTTAAAGGGACTTCAGGAAATCCATTGACTGGCCTTTTCAAGAGATGAATTTAGCCGGGCAATGGTGGCGCACGCCTTTAATCCCAGCACTCGGGAGGCAGAGGCAGGCAGATCTTTGTGAGTTCGAGGCCAGCCTGGTCTCCAGAGCGAGATCTAGGAAAGGCACAAAGCTACACAGAGAAACCCTGTCTTGAAAAACAAAAACAAAAAACAAACAAAAAAAGAGAGATGAACTTTAGTGATTGTATTATCTGTGTGAACATGTACACATCGATGCTTACATTAAAATATCTTTGCAGTGCTCTACCAGATCTCAATAGTCCAATATTTAACTCCCTTTTGAAAGTAGCTTGACTCTCACTTCTTTTAGTAGTTATTTTTTAATTAAAAAAAAATCAATCCTACCTCATAGAGCAAATCTCCTATCTCCATTCAGCTACTTTCTTTACCTTATTCAGCCCCAACACCCTTCTCTCACTGCCACTTCTTTCATAACAATTCTAGTTTCCACAGCCCTGCAAGTGATCTGCAGCTCCAGCTTGCATCCAGATCCCAGCCTGAGCCTCTGCATCCTGGCCCTGCTGGAGCTCCCACATATTTGATCTGCTTCTCCTTCATTTGATATGCTCTAACTAACACCATTCCTCACCAACTCTCCTCTGTGGAAACAAGCTTATTTGGCTTCCCATCACTTTAATCTGAGGCAGATTTTAAACAGTGCCAGGAGTACAGTTGAAGAATGTATTATAATCAGAACTGTCTTCATTTAAAAAGAAGAAATATAAGACCAAAGCCACTGTGGTTGAGGACACAGTATGAGTCATGCTGTAATAGCAAAGCCATTACTTAAGATAGTGGAAAGGATATGGGTGGTAAATATTAAGAGACAGAGCTAAGAGTAATTTTCTTCTATCCCCAAGCTATATTCACTCAGAACCATTGTTTCAATAATTATGAACAATAAGCAAAAGATAAGGAAAACCAACAACAGCTGAAACCGAGAAACACAATGAATACAGAGAATGCAGATCACGGTGGAGAGAATGTAATGAAGCTAGAGCTCAATTCTTTAAATCTAATTAAAAGTCAAGCTCACAAAATTGAACTGGAAAATGTACTTAAAGAGTTCTTTCGAGTAAACATAGTTCCCCATGACAATTTCTCTGGTAAAGTTGTGAATTTTATTCCCCATTTTTCTACTTGGTCCCCAACCCTTCAATCCACAGCAATGAACCTGTGACTCAGGCCTCAGCATCACAGTATCTTATGTCTTAGCAAGAACAAATGCCACAGGTGCGCCAATCACCCCCTCAGAGACAGATCAAAACCTGTGGGGATTTACCCCGAAGCAAAGGCAAACACAATGTCAACTGTGCTGAGAAAGCAAAAACATGACATATGGTGCTATCAGTTGTCAAACAAATTCGTTTCTGCTCTGACATAAGATAAAGTCAACACCATGGTAAGAGATACAAGATGGAAGGAAAAATAATGGCAAAATTACAAAACTGAACATTGTAAGCTCCAAGCCTTTGGCTCCTCAGATACGTAGAGCTTTGCTAAACCTGACACCTGCGCCATTGTGTACTGTCAACTCCTTCCCACCTCATTTCTCCATGAATCCTAACCTTTCTTATTGCAATTTGGTCTTTAACAGTTGAGTCTGACATAGGAAGACATTTCTCAGCTTTGATTCCGCCAGTGATTAGGCAGAATCCTGGTGACTGTACTTGAAGAGATGTCTGTTGATAAAACAAGGTAAGTTGAAAGTACCTGGAGATAATTCTTCCTACTTTCTTATAACAATGTGCACAAGAATAAAATGATGCAGTTTACTGGGTTAAAATGGATAAGGAAGATCACAGCAAAGCTGACTCTGAGCCTTGATGAAATGACCTGAATACCACCTGGAATTGATAGTCTGGAAAAAAAAAAAACTGTTTAAAAAAAAAGAAAAGAAAAATTATTTTTTTATGCTCTTCTAAATATGTGTCTCAATAGCATGCAATCAATTTAAAAACAAATCATATGTCTATTCATTAATGGGAGACTAAACCATAGTCCTACCAAGACTTTTTGCATGTAAGGTAAAGCCAATATCTACAAAGAAATTTTTATTTCTTAGGTTGAAAAGCAGAGGAGTTGGGACATATTACAGTGCCTGTATATAACTGATTATTTAAAGAGAAGTGGAAAGATAAATTTCAGAGCACATCAAAAGATGTAGAAAAACCATCATAAATTGTGAATGCTTAAAGGGAACCTGTTGTGTGAAAACCAACAAAGAACTCCAATCTATATACCAATACCTGCATTTTGTCCATTCTCCTGTGGTTTATTAGTCAAATTTCTATATTTCTTTTTATTTCCTTAAGAAAAAAAATGCCAGTTAGAATGGGTATCCTGGGCCCTAAAATGAGACTGTATGTACAGGATGATCTACCCAGGCCTGTCTACCCATTAGGAACTACCACCTGTGGAGGGAGTGATGCATTTCAAGTTAACAAGCTTAATGCATAAGGCACTGAGATAGCTCTGGGAGAGCAAATTCAAATTCTTTTTCCTGGAAACAGAGCTACTGGGAAAACAGTTTCACAGGAAGGCCTGCAAAGGTCTTGGGACTGTGCCCCCTGAAGACCGAGTCAACTGGCTTTGGCCAGTCCTGGGTGATAGCTGAAAGAAAGCAAGTGAATCACAAGAGTGAACTGCCAAGCTCAGCTCTCCATCAATGCCACCTGACAGAAAGAACTTTGAAGAAGTTCAACATTCTCAAGTAGCTCAAGGGGGCTACGCACTCTTGCGAGACAGGCATATCGTCTCAGCCACTTGAGTTGTGACTACTACAAGTTCTCTGATGCAGATGTACAGGAGATTTACACAATCCCTATACATTATTTTACATGCTTGTGTCCAAATGTGAATTGTAAGTGATCCCATGTCTGCATTAAATATATTTATCCCTCTAGTATTTGTCTGCTCCAGATTAAATAAGTGAAGCATTCTAAGATGTTTAGTAGGCAGATCAAACAAAGTGTTTTTATTTTAAAGTGAGTGTTTTTCACTTCATCTGATCTAAAGATGAAAACAAAATATCATATGTAGAAATACTTTCTTAATATTTTTACAAGCTTTCCTGTGTTTTTTGTCTTATTTTCCTTGCTGCATTTACTGTAGGTTGCACACGAACTCTTACCCTCAGACTTCTCAAAAGTCTTTCTGAGTTGCCCAGATCTTCTTGATCCAATGTGTTAGCTTTGGTTTGTTCTTGTGCTTTCTGTATTTAAAACTTGGGCTGTACTAGGCAAATACAAGATTATAAATTTAGCTAATAGGAGTTTACAAACAGTTCAGATGATTATGATTTGATTTGGTTTAATTGAGCTGTACTCTAGTTCATTGGCGCACGCCTTTAATCCCAGCACTCGGGAGGCAGAGCCAGGCGGATCTCTGTGAGTTCGAGGCCAGCCTGGGCTACCAAGTGAGTTCCAGGAAAAGGCGCAAAGCTACACAGAGAAACCCTGTCTCGAAAAACCAAAAAAAAAAAAAAAAAAAAGGAAATGATACTGTAGACAAATTTAAATAAAATCTGTGAGTCAAGCAAAAAATAAATAAATAAATAAATAAATAAATAAATAAATAAATAAAATGGAATCCTACAAAAATACACATAAAAAATTAGTTGCTTTTCAAACAATTTATTTTATCTTACTCTTTTAAACAGGGTTTCGTTAAGAAGCTCAGACTGTCCTGAAGCTATGTAGGCAAGGCTGGCTACCATCAGACTTAGCTATTCTCCTACCTTAGGTCTCCAAATGCTGGGATGCACAGCATGAGCCACCATAAAAAATGATTGGCCTATCATTTTTATATTCTGTACCTTCAGTTTTATCTGTTTCCTCTCTACCTGTTTATGTGGCTCTGGGGTTCAAATATAATGGTTTTAAATTCAGATACATAGTGGTGGAGATATGACTCGATAGTTAAGTGTGCTCATTAACTTTTAAGATGAGTTCTCAGCATCCACTATGTACAGTTCACAATTGCTACTAATTCCAATTCTATGAACTTCAGTTCTAGCCTCTTTGCACACACACACACACACACACACACACACACACACACACACACACACACACTAGCCTACCCCCACCAGAGAGAGAGAGATCTTTCAAAAACAAATATTACAGATCTTAGACATAAACTTGCACAGAATCATAAAGAATTCACAATCTGTTTTTCACACTTATCACTTATCTAACAGAGCTAAAAAATAAAAAAAGACAAATGCAAGCCAGAAAAGCAAGGAAGTTTGGAAAAACCAAAGGTTATTGCAGGTCTGGACCCAGCCCAGCATTGTTCACTGAAAAACAGTAGGAATACTCATAAGCAAGCTGAGCTAGACTTCCAGAGTCTCCTGGGAAGCTCCCTGTGTGGAAGGGTATTTCAGGAAGGATTCTACCTTGTTGAAAAATATCCTAGCTGGGGATGGGTTGGGGAACTCAACTCAGTCATCCTGGATAAGAACATGGCCCTCAGCTAACAGTAGAATCATATCACAAGAGTGCTTAACCTTCTGCTGCAGAATATCCTAGGTACCTGTACTGAGAGTTTTCAGAGGCTGAGGTCTGTCAGAATGCAGATGACTTGGGATGCCACCTTTAAAAGCCATGTGTTCTACTACAGAAACATCTGGCTCTTGCTACAGAGATAGCATAGGCACATATGCACAATCTCAACACCAACTTCTCACTTAAATATGTCCTTCTTGGCAAAAGGAATTTAAGATGTAGCTTTCTCACATGACTAGTACTTTTATCCTACCTGGGTACAGAGCAGCAGTAATTTCTAGATACTCAGGTAAAGGAGCAAGACGGGCAGGACCCAAGAGTTGACAAGATGTGTGAGTGCAGTGTGGAGAATAAATGCATACCAAGAGGTATAAGTAGAAGGACAGGGAACATGTATGAATTATTGTGCCAAAATCCCACAGCATAGAATGCTGTCCAAACAGACTTTAAATTTGACATGCAAATTTAAAGATCAAATTACTAAGAAATTTAAGACAGTGACAGCCTTGATCCCCTCTTTAGTGCAGAGTCCTGTGTAAACAGAGATATTCTATGCTCGTGAAGATATGTGCCAAAGACTGTTGAATTTAAAGGAGAGTGGAGCATCAATGCATGGGGATTAACTTGGCCAATGACTCATGAGCCTCAAACAAGATCCTATATCTCAGAGAAAACTTCAGTTCTGACCAATAAACCATGATCTAAGCTCTGTCATGAGAATCTGAGTGAAGAATTAAGTCAAGTTGTGTTTGGTTTTTGAAATGCAGAAAAGTTAATGTCTTTCCCAAACTAAGAGAAAAAACAGAACAGTGATGGCAGAAACCATTTCTTTCTCTAACATTATCTGTTTGCTATCAATAGAGTTATTTAAAAGTATAAGGACCAAGAGGGAGACCAGGTTACAGGATGGTGATTTCAGTTCAAAGTGGCTTAACTATTTCAAAACGTTTCAGTTGGAGAATACCCTTAGAAATCAGAATAGCGTCTGGCCACCTGGCAGGTTCCCTGCTAGCCGCACAGGGAAGGATCCCCTTCTCTAAGACCCCTGGCAGACCCTGCAGTCTCCACGCCCTGCCCCCACGCCCATCCGCCTGAGCCCCAAGCCTCTTCCTGAGACTTAGAGGCCTGCCCCCAGCTCCCATCTTGCTCCGGACTTCCCTTTTGGAACACTGGTGAGTACCCTTCCTTGCCCCAGACCCCATCCCTGGGCACCAGCCACTCCAGGAAAGACCTGCCCAACTTGGCCCCAGGTTCTGGCCACCGGGCAGGTTCCCTGCTAGCCGCACAGGGAAGGATCCCCTTCTCCAAGACCCCTGGCAGACCCTGCAGTCTCCACGCCCTGCCCCCACGCCCATCCACCTGAGCCCCAAGCCTCTTCCTGAGACTTAGAGGCCGGCCCCCAGCTCCCATCTTGCTCCGGACTTCCCTTTTGCAACACTGGTGAGTGCCCTTCCTTGCCCCAGACCCCATCCCTGGGCACCAGCCACTCCAGGGAAGACCTGCCCAACTCGGCCCCAGGTTCTGGCCACCAGGCAGGTTCCCTGCTAGCCCCACCGGGAAGGATCCCCTTCTCCAAGACCCCTGGCAGACCCTGCAGTCTCCACGCCCTGCCCCCACGCCCATCCGCCTGAGCCCCAAGCCTCTTCCTGAGACTTAGAGGCCGGCCCCCAGCTCCCATCTTGCTCCAGACTTCCCTTTTGGAAAACTGGTCTGTCTGAACCAAGTGTGCGGATAAGGCCAAGAACGGATAAGGCCACAAGGAGATGGGCAGACGTCAAGGCAGAAACATATACAACAAAATGAATAGCAATACAGCATCACCAGGCCCTAGCCCTCCTCCAACACCTAGACCTGAACATCAGAAATTGGAAGAAGCAGAAGAAAACAGCCTTATGAATGACATCATGAAGAAGCTAGTGGCTTGTGTAGAGGAAAAGACAAAAAAATGTGAAGAACGCTGTAAACAACTAGAGGAAAGGGCAAACAAATTAGAAGAAATCAATAAAGTCCTGGAAGAAAACAATAAAATACTGAGAGAAAAACAAGAAAAATCAATGAAACAGATGAAGGAAACAGTCCAAGACCTGAAAAGGGAAATAGAAAAAATGAAGAAGACACAAACAGAGGGAATGCTGGAAATAGAAAATCTGAGTAAACAATTGGGAACTTCAGATGCAAGTATAATCAACAGAATGCAAGAGATGGAAGAGAGGATCTCTAGCGTTGAAGATACAGTAGAAGAAATACATTCATCAGTCAAAGAAAACACTAAAGCCAACAAAGTCATGAACCAAAATGTCCAAGAAATTTGGGACACCATGAAAAGACCAAACCTAAGAATAATAGGGGTCGAAGAAGGAGAAGAATACCAACTCAAGGGCACAGAAAATATATTCAACAAGATCATAGAAGAAAACTTTCCCAACTTAAAGAAGGAAATGCCTATGAAGATACAAGAAGCTTATAGAACACCAAACAGACTAGACCCCCCAAAAAAGTCCCCTCGCCACATAATAGTTAAACAACTAAACGTACAGAATAAAGAAAGAATATTAAGAGCAGCAAAGGAAAAAGGCCAAGTGACATATAAAGGCAAACCCATCAGAATAACACCCGATTTCTCAATGGAGACTTTGAAAGCCAGAAGAACCTGGACAGATGTAATGCAGACACTAAGAGACCATGGATGTCAGCCTAGACTAATATACCCAGCAAAACTTTCAATCACCATAGATGGAGTGAACAAGACATTCCATGACAAAGCCAGATTTAAACAATACTTATCCACAAACCCAGCCCTACAGAAAGCACTAGAAGGAAAATTCCAACCTAAGGAAGTCAGATACACCCTCAAAAACACAGGCAACAGATAAAGCCACAGCAGTAAACCCCAACGTATAGAAGTACCCACACATCACCACCAAAAAATAACAGGAATGAACAATCACTGGTCATTAATTTCCCTCAATATCAATGGACTTAATTCACCTATAAAAAGACATAGGCTTACAGAATGGATACGAAAGCAGGACCCATCTTTCTGCTGCATACAAGAAACACATCTCAAATTCAAAGATAGACACTACCTAAAAATAAAAGGCTGGGAAAAGACTTTCCAATCAAACGGTCTTAAGAAACAAGCGGGTGTAGCCATCCTGATATCCAGCAAAATAGACTTCAAACTAAAATCAATCAAAAGAAATCAAGAAGGGCATTACATACTCATCACAGGAAAGATCCACCAAGATGAAGTCTCAATTCTGAACATTTATGCCCCAAACGCAAGGGCACCCACATATGTAAAAGAAACATTACTAAAGCTTAAATCACATATAAAACCCCACACATTAATAGTGGGAGACCTCAACACCCCACTTTCACCACTGGACAGATCACCCAAATTGAAACTTAACAGAGAAATAAAGGACTTAACTGATGTCATGACTCAAATGGACTTAATCGATATCTACAGAACATTCCATCCTAACAAAAAAGAATATACCTTCTTCTCAGCACCCCATGGAACCTTCTCTAAAATTGACCACATGCTTGGCCACAAAACAAATCTAAACAGATACAAAACAATTGGAATAACCTCCTGTGTTCTATCAGACCACCATGGTCTAAAGTTGGATTTCAACAACAACAAAAACTACAGAAAACCTGCAATCTCATGGAAACTGAATAATACCCAACTGAATCACCAATGGGTTAAGGAAGAAATAAAGAAAGAAATTAAAGACTTCCTAGAGATCAATGAAAATGAAGACACCACATATCCAAATTTATGGGACACTATGAAAGCAGTACTAAGAGGGAAATTCATAGCACTAAATGCCCACATAAATAAGTTGGAGAAATCTCACACTAGAGACTTAACAGCATACCTGAAAGCTCTAGAACAAGAAGAAGCACAGTCTCCCAGGAAAAATAGACGCCAAGAAATTATCAAGGTGAGAGCTGAAATCAATAAAATAGAAACAAAGAGAACAATACAAAAAATTAATGAAACAAAGAGTTGGTTCTTTGAGAAAATCAACAAGATAGACAAGCCCTTATCCAAACTAACCAAAAGACAGAGAGAGAGCATCCAAATCAACAAAATCAGAAATGAAAAGGGGGACATAACAACAGACATTGAGGAAATCCAGAGAATCATCAGGTCATACTTCAAAAACCTCTATTCGACAAAACTGGAAAACCTAAAAGAAATGGATAACTTTCTGGATAGGTACCACATACCTAAATTAAATCAAGACCAGATAAACTATTTAAATAGTCCAATAACCCCTAACGAAATAGAAACAGTCATTAAAAGTCTCCCAACCAAAAAAAGCCCAGGACCAGATGGTTTCAGCGCAGAATTCTACCAGATCTTCAAAGAAGAGTTAATACCAATACTCTCTAAATTGTTCCACACAATAGAAACAGAAGGAACATTACCAAACTCCTTCTACGAGGCTACAATTACCCTAATTCCTAAACCAAACAAGGATACAACAAAGAAAGAGAACTACAAACCGATCTCCCTCATGAACATTGATGCAAAAATACTCAATAAAATACTGGCGAACAGACTCCAAGAACACATCAAAACAATTATCCACCATGATCAAGTAGGATTCATTCCAGGGATGCAAGGGTGGTTCAACATATGAAAGTCCGTCAATGTAATACACCATATAAACAAACTCAAAGAAAAAAACCATATGATCATCTCACTGGATGCAGAAAAGGCATTTGACAAAATCCAACACCCCTTCATGACAAAGGTATTGGAGTGATCAGGAATACAGGGAACATACCTAAACATAATAAAGGCAATTTACAGCAAGCCAACAGCCAACATCAAATTAAATGGAGAGAAACTCAAAGCAATTCCACTAAAATCAGGAACGAGGCAAGGCTGTCCACTCTCCCCATAATTATTCAATATAGTACTTGAAGTTCTAGCCAGAGCAATAAGACAACATAAGGAGATTAAGGGGATACAAATTGGAAAGGAAGAAGTCAAGCTTTCCCTATTTGCAGATGACATGATAGTATACCTGAGCGACCCCAAAGATTCCACCAAGGAACTGATACAGCTTATAAACACCTTCAGCAACATAGCAGGATACAAGATCAACTCAAAAAAATCAGTAGCCCTCCTATATACAATGGACAAAGAAGCGGAGAAGGAAATCAGAGATACATCACCCTTTACTATAGCCACAAATGACATAAAATACTTTGGGGTAACACTAACCAAGCAAGTGAAGGACCTATATGACAAGAACTTTAAGTCCCTGAAAAAAGAAATTGAAGATGTCAGAAAATGGAAAGATCTCCCATGCTCATGGATAGGCAGGACTAACATAGTAAAAATGGCAATCTTACCAAAAGCAATCTACAGATTCAATGCAATCCCCATCAAAATACCAACACAATTCTTCACAGACCTGGAAAGAATAATACTCAACTTCATATGGAAAAACAAAAAACCCAGGATAGCCAAAGGAATCCTGTACAATAATACAACTTCTGGAGGCATCACGATCCCTGACTTCAAGCTCTACTATAGAGCTACAGTAATAAAAACAGCTTGGTACTGGCATAAAAACCAACATGTGGACCAATGGAATCGAATTGAAGACCCTGACATTAATCCGCACACCTATGAACATATAATTTTTGACAAAGAACCCAAAAGTGCACAATGGAAAAAAGAAAGCATCTTCAACAAATGGTGCTGGCAAAACTGGATATCAACATGTAGAAGGCTGCAAATAGATCCATATCTATCACCATGCACAAAACTTAAGTCCAAGTGGATCAAGGACCTCAACATAAATCCAGCTACTCTGAACCTGCTAGAAGAGAAAGTAGGAAGTAGTCTTGAACGCATTGGCATAGGAGACTACTTCCTAAATAGAACACCAGTAGCACAGACTCTGAGAGAAACAATCAATCAATGGGACCTCTTGAAACTGAGAAGCTTTTGTAGAGCAAAGGATACGGTCAACAAGGCAAAGCGACAGCCTACAGAATGGGAAAAGATCTTCACCAACCCCACATCTGACAGAGGACTGATATCCAGAATATATAAGGAATTCAAGAAATTAGACATCAAAATGCCCAACAGTCCAATTAAGAAATGGGCTATAGAACTAAACAGAGAATTCTCAACAGAGGAAACTCAAATGGCCGAAAGACATTTAAGGAATTGCTCAACATCCCTAATCATCAGGGAAATGCAAATCAAAACAACTCTGAGATACCACCTTACGCCTGTCAGAATGGCTAAGATCAAAAACACTGAAGACACCTTATGCTGGAGAGGATGTGGAGCTAGGGGAACTCTCCTCCACTGCTGGTGGGAATGCAAGCTTGTACAACCACTTTGGAAATCAATATGGCGCTTTCTTAGAAAATTGGGAATCAATCTCCCCCAAGATCCAGCTATACCACTCTTGGGCATATACCCAAGGAATGCTCAACCACACCATAAGAGCACTTGTTCAGCTATGTTCATATCAGCATTGTTTGTAATAGTCAGAACATGGAAACAACCCAAATGCCCTTCAACTGAAGAATGGATAAACAAAATGTGGTACATATACACAATGGAATACTACTCAGCAGAGAAAAACAATGGCATCATGAGGTTTGCAGACAAATGGATGGATCTAGAAAAAATCATCCTGAGTGAGGTAACCCAGACTCAGAAAGACAAACATGGTATGTACTCACTCATAGCAGGATACTAGACATGAAACAAGGATGACTTGTCTGCTACTCACATCACCAGGGAGGCTACCTGGAAAACAGGACCCCAAGAAAGACACAGGGATCGCCCAATGACAGAGAAATGGAATGAGATCTACATGAACAGCCTGGACATGAGTGGGGGTAATGAAAGGCGAGGGTTGAGGGAAAGAGAGCTTGGGGGAGCGGGAGATCCCAGCTGGATCAACAACAGAGAGGGAGAACAAGGAATAGGAGACCATGGTAAATGAAGACCACATGAGAATAGGAAGAAGCAAAGTGCTAGAGAGGCCCACAGAAATCCACAAAGATACCCCCACAACAGACTGCTGGCAATGGTCGAGAGACAGCCCGAACTGACCTACTCTGGTGATGGGATGGCCAAACACCCTAATTGTTGTGCTAGAAACCTCATCCAACTACTGAGGGATCTGGATGCAGAGATCCATGACTAGGCCCCAGGTGGATCTCTGGGAGTCCAATTAGCGAGAATGAGAAGGGTTTATATGAGCGAGAATTGTTGAGACCAAGGTTGGATAAAGCACAGGGACAAATAGCCAAATGAATGGAAACACATGAACTATGAACCAATGGCTGAGGGGTCCCCACTGGATCAGGCCCTCCGAATGGGTGAGACAGTTGATTGGCTTGATCTGTTTGGGAGGCATCCAGGCAGTGGGACCAGATCTTGTGCTCATTGCATGAGTTGGCTGTTTGAAACCTGGGGCCTATGCAGGATTGTTTGGCTTGGCCTGGGAGGAGGGGACTAGACCTACCTGGACTGAGTCTACCAGGTTGACCTCAGTCTGTGGGGAAGGCTTTGCCCTGGAGGAGATGGGAATGGGGGGGGGGTTGGGGGGAAGGTGAGGGGGACGGGAGGGGGGAGAACAAGGGAATCCGTGGCTGATATGTAGAACTGAATTGTATTGCAAAATAAATTAAAAAAAAAATCAGAATAGCATTTTTGACATGCTAGAGACAAAATCCTTCACCTGCAAAACCCAGGGAGTTGCATAAAACTCTAGGGCTTTATGAAATAACCTTCCAATGACTTTTTAAAATTTAAAACCATTAATTATAGAATTTTTTTCTATATGGCATATTTGACAAGTTAGAAGATATGACCAAAATAAATGCTATTCAATACAGCAAAACGTGTTATAAGATCACTTATTACTGCAAGATTATATGTGTAAAATTACACCATCAGGAAAATAATCATGGAAATCAACATACATTTGTAAGTTAAACTTTACAAGAGACCTTGACATTTGTTCACTTATTTCTTTATGATGATTGTTGATTTTTAATTTGACTATATAAATTTATCATTTTTCAGACCATTAACATTCATCTACTATTCAGTCTTACCTAATCTATTTCCATTTATTGCACCATATTATCCTCCATTATAGTATAGCTTGGGGATAATTTTGTACATCCTTAATTTATCTGCATTATTACAAAATGTATGTTTATTTTAACAAGCATGTATTCAATTTTATACTTTTTTTTTTTTTTTTTTTGGTTTTTCGAGACAGGGTTTCTCTGTGTAGCTTTGCACCTTTCCTGGATCTCGCTCTGTAGAACAGGCTCTCCTTGAACTCACAGAGATCCACCTGCCTCTGCCTCCCGAGTTCTGGGATTAAAGGCGTGCGCCACCACCGCCTGGCTTATACTTGTTTTTATGTAGCTTTCATTTTAAAGGAAGAATCTGACTTGACATTTTATTTTATTTTTTAATTTTTATTGATTCTTTGTGGATTTCACATCATGTATTCCCATCTCACTTATCTCCCTGTCCCCTAATACCTGCCCTCTGCCCTTGCCATCTCTCCCCAAAATGAAACCATATTTAAAAGAAAAACCAAAAACCAAACATAACAAAACCAAAAGCAAACGAAAAAGCAAATCTTGTCTTGGAAGCTGCAGTGTGGCCCGTCGAAACACACAGTTTACCCTTCCTTCAGTCTGTTTATCTTTACTTGCAAGTGTTCACTACCATGAGTCGTTCTGGCTCAAAACCTCTGGCTTCTGCTACACCACCGAAAATGGGCTCTCTCTACTTCTCTTGGATATCCTGTTGTTTCCCTGTGTCATGGAGATCCTGCTGTTTTGGATCTGGAGACTCAACTCATTCACATGGTCCAACAGTTCATAGATTCAGTGGATCTTGGGGTGGGCCAACTCATAGACCTGGTTCTGGGCCTGGGCTATAGGTGGGTTGGTCAGCTTGCTAACTGGCCCTCATTGTCACTAGCCATATGAGCTCTCCAGCACTGCCTTGGCTAGCTCACCCAATGCAGCCAACAGCAAGGAGTGGGGCCAATTCTCCTGCTCTTGGGCCCTCTGATCCAGGTTCCCCTCACTATATCACCAGTGCAGAGCTCTACTATTTTTGCCCAGGCAAGATACAGGGCCCTCTCTCCCAATTGCTCTAGGGGTCATAAGAGAGTGGGCAGGGTCCGCTCCCCTGTTTTCATAGACTCAGGGTTGGCTCACCCGTGACCTTGACAACAGGGTCAGTTCTAGTGTGCTGCCCAGGCCAGGTACAGATCCCCCTTTCCTGCGTGCTGCAGCTGGTATGGGGTAGGGTTAGTTCTCTCACTCTCCTGACCCCAGGGCCAGCTCTCACTTATCACAGGTAGCAAGGGGCAGAGAGGGAAGGGCATCTTTCCCTCACCTATGCCACTGAATGGAAGACAGGGGGATTGGAGGTGGGTGTGGTCAGCTCCGTTGCTCTCGTGCCCTCAGGGATGGATCTCCTGCTTCCCTGACAACAGGGTCAGCTCTAGTGTGCTGCCCAGGTAGGAAACAGCAGAGACTGCTTTCTCATGCACTGCAGTTGATGAGGATCAGGGCTAGCTCTCCCACTCTTGTGACCCCCTGGCCAGCTCTCTCACCTGACGCAGGTGATAATGAGTGAGGATGGGGGACTGCATCTTTCCCTCAACTATGCCACCACGTGGGGGAGAGGGGGGTGTCAGCTCTCCAGCTCTCATACCCTCAGGGTCACTTGGCTCACCTGTGTCCCTGACCACAGGGTCAGCTCTTGTGTGCTTCCCTAGTGAGGTAGGTGCATGCCTAAGGTGGGGCCATCTTTCCCAAGTGTGGTTCTCCCCTGAGATCAGCATGGCCCCGACAGCTGCATGGGCCCTGGGCATCAACATGGTCCCAGGTGGCTAGCCAGACACAGGGCATTTGCGGAGCCATCTTCGGCAACTGGAACCATGGACACTACCATAGACTCAGGCCTCTGCAGCAGGGCCACAGACCCAGACATGGCCCTAGGCAATAGCCCATGTCTGGAGGTCTCCATTGTTCTAGGTGACAGCACTGGCCACCCAGATCAGCATGGCCCAGGGAGCAACATGATCTTGGATACTGACATGGTCTTAGGTGACCGACCAGACCTGGGCCATCTGCATGACCTTCAGTGACCACAGGAGCCCTGGACATCAACTCGGACACTGAATTCTGCATGGCCAAAGAACCAGACACGGCCCTCAGCCAAAGCCCTGGTCCCAGGGATATCATGACCCCAGTTGACAGCCCTGGCCACCCAAATTGGCCTGGCACCAGCAAAAGCACAGCCCTAGGACACCAACATGGTCGGAAGTTGCGGGGCAGCCCCTGGCATCCACGTGGGCGCTGGCGGCAACATGGGTCAGGGACATCAATACAGACCCCGGCTGCTGCAGGAACATGGACCTAGACATGGTCTTTGACAGCAGCCCAAGCCAGGTTGTTATCATGGCCCCAGACGGTCGTGCAGGCCACCCAGATTGGCACAGCCCTTGCCAAAGCACGGTCTTCAGTTACCAGTGTGGTCCCACCACAGGCCCCTGCATGATCCCCAGTTGATGACAGGAGCCACAGACATCAACTCAGGCTACCTCAGCTGCTCCAGGGCCCTAGATCAAGACCTGGCCCTTAGTCATAGCCCAGGACTCAGGACTCGGGTGACCAGATGGCCATTCACATCAGCCATTCCTCACCTCCCTCACCTCTGCAGATCTGCCTCTCTTCCCCAACCCACAAGCTGTTTACCTCGCCCTCTCCTCCATATCACCACCCTGTACTCTCTCACTACAGTGATGCTCAATTACCCACCTCCAGGGATTTTAGTTGAGCTACAGGTGGTACTTGATTGAATACTGCACACCCTATCCATAAGGATGGCATGGACTTTTGCCTTTCCTCTCTTCTGTGCCCATGAGAGGTACCAGGCAGGCTTTTGGTTGACTGTGGCCCCAGCAAACCCAAAAGTCTGGGGGTGGGGGATGTCATCTGTGTCCACAGATTCAGATGCCAGGGTGGAGTCCAATGTGGTGATATTGTGTTCCCCAAAATATTGTGAACCCTAATAAACTTATCTGGAGTCAGAGAACATAACAGCCACTAGATACAGAAGCCAGAAAATGGTGGCACACACGCCTTTAATCCTATCACTTGGGAGGCAGAGTTCCATCCGGATCTCTGTGAGTTCAAGGCCACACTAGAAACAGGCAGGCATGGTAACAAGAGCCTTTAATCCCAGGAAGTGATGGCAGGAAGCAGAAAGGTATATAAGGTGTGAGGACCAGGAACTAGGCTGGTTAAGCATTCAGGCTTTTGAGCAGTACAGTTCAGCTGAGATTCATTTGGATGAGGACTCTGAGGATTCCAGTCTGAGGAAACAGGATCAGCTGAGGAACTGGAGAGGTGAGGTAGCTGTGGCTTGTTCTGCTTCTCTGATCTTCCAGCATTCACCCCAATACCTGGCTTCAGGTTTGTTTTATTAATAAGACCCTTTTAAGATTCATGCTACAGTCCAAGACTCTTGGGTGATTGTGGCATCTTCTTTTAATTAAATGCACACATACATGATAAAACATACAAAATTCCACATAATAATATGGTGTTTTGAGGGATATGGAGTGGCTGAGTGGGTAAAGTTGCTTGTTGCCAAATTTGATGACCTGAATATAATTCCCAGCATTCACATGGTGAAGGAAGAGAATTAATTCTTGTAAGTTGTCTTCTGACCTTCAGTGTGATTAGAGGAAAACCTCCATTCCTCCATATTCAAATAAAGGTAAACATTTCCATTTGCTCAAACATCAATCATCTCTTTGTTGTGAACAACTTCACAGCCCTAACTTCTAGACATTTGAACTTTCTGGTGCATAGTGATACCTATAAAACATATATTTTCCAAACACACAGCAGAACTTCTATCTCCTTCAGCTTATTGCTCATCAATTGGCCTCTCTGCATCCTGCCACACTCGGTCTGAGGTAACCATCCTACATTCTACTTCACCCTCTTTTCACATTTCCCACATAAATGAGATATATATTGCTTGTCTTTCGAGTCCTGACTTTTTTTACTCACCATAATAACCTTTACACCAATGCAAAATACACCAAACAGAACTTCATTCTCTTTTATGATACTAGCCCCACATTGTATAAATGCACATTTCTACCAATTTACCAGTGGATGGAGACAGGTTATTTTAACTCCTTTGCTATTGTGAATAATGCTTTAAATAATATATATGTATGCAATATCTTCAATCTGCTGAGTTCACATACTTTGAATAAAATACACAGTAGGGGAATTACTCTTTCATACAATCATTCTAGTTTTCATTTTTAAAGGAGTCACCACACTGCTCTTCAGAACAGCTGTACTAAATCACATTCTGAATAGCAGTTTTAAGTGTTTCCTTTTTGCCACTTTTTATTTTTTCAATTTTTTGAGACAGGGTCTGTCTGTATAGGAGTCCTAGCTGTCCTGGAACTCTCTTTACAGACCAGACTGACCTCTAACTCATAGAGATCTGCCTCCCGAGTGCTGGGATTAAAGGCATGCACCACCACCACCTGGGTCATTTTTGGCATATTCTTGTCAGTACCTGGCCCAATAAAAACAAGCATAATCAAAAACTGTAACATTTCTCTTACTATATAATCCATCTGTTCTAATTCCTGCACAGAAACTCATGAGTTTCCCCTTAGCAATCGAGTATCACAAAAACAATTGGAAAACCTGTGCCATAAATACTGTTCAATAAATATCTTTGTGCATTTCTGTGGGGATGTGTGATATATACCTAGTTTAGTTTCTTGTCCTTATGTTGTAATATAATTTACATTTAATTAATTCAAGTGTTGCAAAGTGTATGTCCACAAATATCTCTATGCTGGCACCATCCAGCTATTAATGAGACCCCAGGACCATCCTTACGTATTAAAATTAAATATTTTATGTTTATTTGTTATTTGTCATGCAGATAGGAAGTTATATCACTGTATTTAGACTTAAGGATTATTTTCAATAAGTAGTAGTATTTTCTGTATAAGTTGACCATCTATATCCTTTCTATTATTTCTCCTTAACTCTTTGTCTCCTAATTATTGATTTACAGACTTTTTCATATTCTAGATATGAGGCGTATTTAAATTTTACCCAGTGAGTGAGTAGATTCTTAAATTTGCTATATTTCATTCGATTTGCTTAGCATATAGTACTTTATGTAGAAGTCTTTAATTTTCATAAATTTACAATATTCCTGAAACATAAGTAAAACCTTTCCCATTCAAATTTATTAAACATCCTCTATTTGTATACTTGTACAGCTTATCCTTTAACAAATTCAGTTCAAGTGAGCAGACTGCAAGCTGAAGGACCATATAATCCTTGCAAACATGAGGAAAATTAAGGTGTCCCACACAAGTTTTCTACTGTTTCATCCTTGAAAGTAAATAATTTAGGGTATTGGCCAGGTAAGAGGAAGGATTTTTTTTTATATTTTTAGAACATCATTTATAATATTTTTAAATATGCCAAAAATTTAAAATAAATATATTCAGAAGATTTTCCAATGAAACCTTACAAGATTCTAATATGCAGAAACTTATACTGGGAACCAACATTATGGAGCATAGATCCATTTTCACAGACATCTCATATGAAGCTTTTGAATGTTAGAGGTAAAAACATCTGTCTTCTCCCTTTACCTGTCAACCAGGGATAGAACATTTTCTCCGGCACTATAATTCTTCTGAAAATAAGAGTATGAAGTAACTTGTTCCACCCATGATTAGGGAAAAAAATGGATGAAGCTTTTATGACCAGTTCAGTCATTTTATATGTATTAAACATAGTTCAATCTAAATGTAGATATTACTAAAGATAGTGCCGGGAAAGCTAAAGATTCATTGTCATCAAAACAGAAATTCTTAGAGTGTTTTATTTTCTCTCTTTCAGGAATGGACATTTTTGTCTTCTAATGTAAGAGAAACAATTCCCCATTATCTTCTAATAGATACTTAAGCTATTAACAGATACATTTGCTGGTTTTTGAGTTTCCAATTTAATGCTTTGCTGTTCCAAAAGTTTTTCTTTTCAAGTAAATGACCACTGAGCAAAATCTAGTATCAAAAATTGCACATCACTCTTCATTGACTTGCAAATGCAATCATTCTTGCTCTTTCTTGAAAGTGGAGGAGCATCATATCTTGCATCGCCGTCCTCATTTCTTGTCGGGCAATTGTGTGAGGAGATAGCTCTGCCTTTAGTCCATATGCTAGAGAGGACTACCAAAAAGCAACATGTTTTGTATGGAAGGTTATTCTTATTTTTCAACCAGAAAAAGAAGAAGACTATCTTTTTACTAAATATAAGTAATAGAATTAAAGTGTCAGGTAAAGTAGAAAAACTGAATCGTAACTGAATGACTTTAAACATAAACATGACAGATCTCTGACTTTGAGGCCAGCTTGGACTACAAAGTGAGTTCCAGGACAGCCAGGACTGTTGTATAAAGAACAAGACAAAAAATAATAACAAAATAGCATAAACACAAAAATAGGGGAACATATTCATATTTTAAAAAACGATTCAGGTTTAGTTAGTCTTTAACAGTTAAGTTTATCATTTATTTTAGACCTTGTGCCAAACATCAGATCAAGGATATGCCCATTGTCTCATAAAATTTTAATCTAATTTTATAATGTGGAGTGTTTAATTTCCTTAACTTGTTAGGCAAAAATACTAAATAAAAAATAGTTTAAAAGTAAGATAAAAAGGAGAATGATTCCATCTGACTTCTTATGAAAATGTATTTTGGGAACTATCTCCAAGACAACCAATGCTGAATTGTGTGTGTGTTCATGTGCATGAGTTTGCATGTATGTATGCTAGGTGCATGTATGATTTCAAATTCTTGGAAATATTATTGAATTTGCCTGATCAAAGCAATCCTTCAAAATAAAATGACTTCTGTTCATCCCAACATAGAAGGCTCAGACAGGAGGCTAGTGGACTCAAAGCCAGCAAGACTACCCTGCAAAACTCTGTTTCAGTGTTTTCTTCTTGATACAGTAAATTACATTCAAAATTATAAACAGTGGGTACTTTAAAAGAGAAAGAAATTCAGAGGATCTCATCAAACATCCTTGTTGATTTCACTGCAATGTGTGTTATACTCATTTTTCCAGCTAAAGTGCAGTGATGCTTTCTCTCAACTCAGTGACTAACAGTAATAAAACACATTAAATGGAGAAAAATTGAAACAATATCATTTAAAAGGTCTTTTCAGCAAGGAGGTTTATCAGAAAGCCTAAGTGGATAAAAAGACACAAGCCCCAACTCTTTCAACACAAATTGTATAGGAGACTGTCTTCTTTCTCAAGGACCACGATGATAAGTTGCTTCACGATAAGTTGCTTCTCATCAAACTCATTTTAAATGTATGATAATAACAGGATCATGTAAAAGTAAAGATCAGGGAACTTCTAGATTTGTTTTGTGAAATTCAATTAACACAATCCCCTCTCTCCTTTTTCTTCTCCAAAGTATTTTTTATCTTATTCCAACTTATGAAAAGTTAAATTAAAATCTGCTCAGCTCAAAGGTATTTATTTTTCTGATTTCAACTAATCTTTACAAAACTCATTTCATATAGTCAGTAATACTGCCTCATAATGATTTTCTGTATCTTCTATCATAATATGTGCTGTTGTTATTAATTAATTAATAAGGGTTGAAATCATGGTTTATTTAGGAACACTACTTCAGAAAACAAAACCACTAATTTTAGTATTTCAAAAAATAACTTTTCCAATATCTGGTGACAGCTTAAGCTCAAATCTAATTGTGTTTCTTCTGTGTTGAAGTACAGAAGATGTCAACAAATTATCAATGAGATTGACCTATGACAACAGAGCACATCAGTGATGACAGGATGCCTGTCACACAGGTGTCAGCTCTCTCTGTAAAATTTCACAGGCATTCATACTGAATCAATGCTATAATCATCTAGGATTTGTTTATGTGTCTGTGCAAAGGAGGAATTACTGCTTCATTGGTAGTGGTTTATAATAGTACCATTCTCAGGTGACTGACACACCGACCAAGTGATAAATTATGAATATATAAAGAGAAATGCAACTCTCAAGAAGGATATAGCTTTCATTCTCCATAATCAAAATAAATACTCTCTGGAGTAAATTTCTCATGAAAGGAACAAAGAAAGTGCAGTTGAGGTAATAATCAGCATTTGAGACCACAGTGTCTGTTTATACAGAGTCAATTGCCCTTATAGCCAAGATACAATTAAGCATCTTTACTTCTAACATTTTAATTCTCTGAAAGGACTCTGCACCATTTCTTGTCTGATCACATAGTTATCTTTCTAACAAAATGTAGCATGATGAAATGAGAAGACAGAAATTGTGTTAATTTAAAACCAACAAGAAATCTCAATGCATGGAGGGAAAGGATGGCTGATCAACACAGGACCTGAATGTTTGAAATTGTTTAGAGGTCCAAGTTTCCTATATCTCATAAACTTTACCCTCCCCACTTGCTTTGCTTTTGATCCCTGCAGAACTCTGGAGCTTTGTCAGCAGAAATTTATTGTGCCAGACTGAAGACAAGCCATAATCTCCATCGGTTTTTTCTTACAGTCTTCCTTGCTCAGTGTATGTGAAGCACACGTTTCTTTGTACATAAACAGGATAATAATGTCATATTGACCGATTTGAACAAGATTGCTTATTCTTTAGCATGAACACCTCTCAAGTATTACTGATGTTAAATTAACCAATTTATTCTTCAATCATTTTCTTTCCATTCACAATTTCTTTGTGTTGTTTTCAGATTATGGACAATGTTAGAAAGCCTGAACAGGGAAAGAGTAGGGTGAGGCTTGTCCAGACATCTAACACCCACTCAGAAGTAAAACAACCTAAATTTTTCTCTCATTTGAGTTTTCAAAGCTTTTTTTAAGCTAATACTCCATTGTGTAAATGTAACACATTTTCTTTATTCATTCTTTGGTTGATGGAAATCTAGTTTGTTTCCAAGTTCGGAGTATTAAGAATAACACTGCTATGAACATAGTTGAGGAAGTGTCCTTGTCATATGATTGAGCATCCTTTGGGTGTATGCCTAAGATTGGTATAGCTGGGTCTTGAGATAGATTGATTCCCAGTTTTCTGAAAGGACTCCATACTGATTTCCAAAGTGGCTGTACATGTTTACACTCCCACCAGCTGTGGAAGAGTGTTCCCCTTGCTCCACATCCTCTCCAACATGAGTTGTCATTAGTGTTTTTGATCATAGCCATTCTGACAGAGTGGCTGTCAGATGTGTTTGTAAATTGGTGACTGTAAGATGGTATCTCAGAGTTGTTTTGCTTTGCATTTCCATGATAGTTAATTCGTCAAGTATATCTCGGCCATTTGAGATCCTTTTGTTGAGAAATTTCTGTTTACCTAAGGATGTTAAACAGCTCTTTATGTGTATCTCAGCCATTTGAGATTCTTCTATTGAGAATTCGCTGTTTAAATCTGTACCCCATTTTTTAATTGGATTATTTGGTATTTTAATGAATACTTTCTTGAGTTTTTATATATGATGGATATCAGCCCTCTGTCAGATGTGGGTTTAGTGAAGATCTTTTTCCATTCTGTAGGCTGCTGTTTTATGTTCCTGACAGTATACTTAGCCTTACAGAAGCTTTTCAGTTACAGGAGGTACCATTTACTTATTTTCAATCTCAAGGTCTGTGCAACTGGTGTTCTATTCAGGGAGTTCTCTCCTATGCCAGTACCTTCAAGGCGACTTCCCACTTTCTCTTCAATCAGGTTCAATGTAACTGGATTTATGTTGAGGTCTTTGATCCACTTGGACTTGAGTTTTGTACAGGGTGATAGATATGGATCTATTTGCATTCTTCTACATGCCAAAATCCAGTTATGCCAGCATTGTTTGTTGAAAATGCTTTATTTTTTCCATTGTATAATTTTGGCTTCTTTGTCAAAAATCAGGTGTTCATAGGTGTGTGGATTTATGTCAGGGTCTTTGATTCGATTCCATTGATCCATGCATCTGTTTTTACAGCAATACCAAGCTGTTTTTATTAT
Source organism: Peromyscus californicus insignis (assembly GCF_007827085.1). Taxonomy (NCBI): domain Eukaryota; kingdom Metazoa; phylum Chordata; class Mammalia; order Rodentia; family Cricetidae; genus Peromyscus; species Peromyscus californicus. Next base: position 27,458,576 of record NW_026294436.1, on the reverse strand, counting down.
TGTAGCTTTATAGTAGAGCTTGAAGTCAGATATGATGATACCTCAGGATGTTCCTTTATTATACAGAATTGTTTTAGTTTTCCTGTTTTTTCCATGTGAAGTTCAGTATTGCTCTTTCAAGGTCTGTGAAGAATTGTGTTGAAATTTTAATGGAGATTGCATTGAATCTGTATATTGTTTTTGGTGAGATTGTCATTTTTACTATGTTAATCCTACTATTCCATGAGAATGGAAGATCTTTCTATTTTCTGATATCTTCTCCAATTTCTTTCTTCAAAGACTTAAAGTTCTTGTCATACAGGTTGTACAGTTAGTGTATTTCATACTCTTGTTTGGTTAGACTTACCCCCAAGATATTTTATATTATTTATGACTATTGTAAAGGATAATCTTTCTCTGAAGTCTTTCTCAGACCATTTATCATTTGTATATAAGAGGGTTACTTTTTTTTAATTGAGTTAATCTTATATCCAGCCACATTACTGAAGGTGTTTATTAGCTATTCGAGTTTCCTGATAGAGTTTTTGGGGTCACTTACATACACTATCCTATCATCTGAAAATAGCAAAATTTTGACTTCTTCATTTCCAATTTTATCTCCTTTTGTTGCCTTATTGCTCTAGCTGCAACTTCGAGTACTATACTGAATAGACATGGAAAGAATTGATAGCATTGCCTTGTTCCTGATTTTAGTGGAATGACTTTGAGTTTCTCTCAATTTAATTTGATGTTGGCCATAGGCTTGCTGTATAGTGCTTTTATTATGTTTAGGTATGTTCCTTGTATCCTTGGTCTCTCCAGAACCTTTATAATGAAGGGGTGCTGGATTTTGTCAAAGGCTTTTTCAGCATCAAATGAGATGATCATGTGAATCTTTTCTTTCAGTTTGTTTATATGATGGATTACATTGTCAGATTTTCATATACTTTTACTCTTAAATATATGGTGAAGATGTACAGGTGATTGAGTTATGTTTAGAATATCTCCCAGCATCAGATCTTTTAATTAATTAATTATTATTTCCCCAGTTTTAAAATGCACAAAAAAAGTAAAACTCCATAGAGATCTCAGCAAGTTGACAAGCATAGCACACAAATATCTGAAGTTATTACTGGCAAATTTTGCTCCAACATGAGACATCATTACTAATGGGAATTAACAACCAGAAATTGAGAATACATCATGGGCTTGTCAATGTCAAATTTAGCTGGAGCTAAATTTGGGAAAAGACCGTGAAGTGCATCTTTTCTTATAGAGTGTGATGGCTGAAAAACAAGCAGCAAAGTATTGAACAAGTAGAACAAGTGTGCCTGATTTAAAAAAAAAAAAAAGCTACACTGTTTCAGATACGTTAATTTATAATACAGTTTCACCTGCAAAACTGGGACCCAAATAGGCATTTCTCATGCCCCATCTAAACTCTACATTGTCAAGGGGAAACGGAGGGTCACAAGCACAGTCTGAGATCACAGGGCCCTTCTCCTGTCTCAGTATACTAGGTTTTATCCAAATAGTTTCATTAAGAGGTTTTTAGACTTCAAATTGAAAATGCCATGGCTTAAAAAAAAATCAAATACAGACAAACAAAAGTCAGTGATGTAAAAAACAACAACAACAAATTATATGGAGATTTCTTTCTTTTGGGTGCAGAGGTGATACTGAGAAAGAGACTTCCTATGTAGCCTGGACCAGCACTCTCTACATAGACTAGCCTACCTTGAAATCACAAACCTGACTGCTTCTGCCTCACCAGTGTTATAATTAAAGGTGTGCACCGTCACATCCAGCTATGTGAAAATTTCTAAAAGAAGTTATATCAAAATCTACACTCACATTGTCTCACTCACATGACTGTCCAAAGGTGAGCTGAACAAAGAGGGCACCAATAAACATGCCAACTTGAATGGGGGAAAAGCTCAAAAGGCCTCAGACCTACAAAATAAACTGTAGGCAACTAAGGAATGCTGAGAATGGAGCAGGAGAAACCCCCCTTTCAGGGAAGACCATACCAGTTTGTCAGTCCTGAAAACATACATACAAATAATATTATACAGACTGAACATGTTCTATCTAGGAGTATATACATATATATATATATATATATATATATATATATATATATATATATATGTGTGTGTGTGTGTGTGTGTGTGTGTGTGTGTGTGTGTGTGTGTATGTATACATTCACATATGAACACAGTAACAACTAGTAAAAAATGAGTTCATGAATTTGAAGGAGAGCATGGAGGAGTATACAGAAGGGTATAAAGGGCAACATGAAAAAGGAGAAATGTTGTAATTATAATCTCAAAAGTAACAACAGCAAAAACAGCTACAGAGAATGATGGCTAAGACAGTTTTCTGAAGCAGTGGTTCCAAGAATGCTTATGCCTCAACTGTTAAATAAGCAGACCTGGTCTAGGTGGGCACATGCCCCCTTTTAGCACTGGTTTATGCTTTTCCAGCGACATAAGAGGCTGTTTGCTAAAATTTGAGTAACTTCTTTTTCCCCTATTAACCAACAATAATTATTAAAAATACACTTAAGACTTTACCAAATATTTCTTAATATGAAGATAAACACACCATATCTTTTTGTTTCTGTAACAAATTTTTACAACTTTTCAACTTGATTATTCAGCTCTCTTTAGTTACTTTTATTATTTCCAATTATTAACTTACAAGTTACATGCATGTATATGTGAATACGTATAATTCATATCTCCTACCCTCTTTTAGTTTCCTCTGAACCTCATCAGTCATACTGCTTTTTTTCACTTTGGGTAGAACTGTCTGAGTTATTATGAATCTGCTCCCTGAGTCATTTATGAATCATGATCTACTCAAATAAATTATTTTTGTTTAATTTGTTTGAAGTTTATTTCTTTTATTGTAATAGGGAAAATTTCATTTTTCTTTTTTTTCACACACACACACACACAGAGTGTATCTTGGTCATATCCATACCCACTTCCTCTATCCAGCTCCTGCCACCCCTGTCACAATACCTTCCATTTTCCTCCCTACTTTGTTTGCATTTTTAATGCCCACTAAGGCTGATCAGTTCTGCCCAGGTGTGGTGGTCAATTTCTCAGATGTAGGCTATGCATTCTGATTAGTCTTATAACCATGCACTTTTATCACCCTCCCAAACCTGTTAACTTCCCTCCTCTTTTATAAATCTATTTTCAATATTCTTATACCTCTTAGAGACTTACATTCACAGAGAAGACAGTTCATTTGAATACAGGGAAATTCAAAGGCATATAGGTCACACAAGGATGACGTTAGTATCGACAATGAGATAAATGCTCCCTGAGAAGTGGCTATCTATGAAGAGTCTAGTGACATTGTTAAGGACTTTCTTAACATTAAGTGCACTAACATGACAAAATAACAACTCTGACATCTGGGAAAGGAATCTGATTGTACAGTTTCTTTCTTACTGGCCTCACTAGTATCCTTGGGAAATGAGAGGGGCTGAATACCAGGGAACTCTCAGAATGATGCAGACTACTTCAGTTATTCAGTGCACCTCTCCAACATCTACCACATCCACCATAGTGGTGATGGGAAATAAAAGGAACATACACCTATTTTAGGCCAAATATGACAAAAAAATATTCCATACCACTGATAAAAACGGTTCTTTCAAAGTGGTTGAAAAAAATCCTTATGAAACAAGCTCTGTCACAGAGGAGAGGTCATTGTCTGCTGTGGGAAGGAGAAAGATAATTAATTAAGCTAATACAATGACCAGAGAATTAAGATCTGACAGAGAAACAGCGTAGATGAAACAACAGAGGTTAGCACAATGACGTTAAAGGATATTACTTATGCATTCTGAATAAGATAACTCAAATATTGCAGTTTTTTTCTCATTTGTGGATGTTAGCTTTGATCTATATATATGGTTCATTTGGAATATCCACAGTGATTGGAAAAACAGTAAAGATCTATGCATGAGTTAAGGGGCATATTTTCAGATGAAAGAAAGTTAGAACACAATCATATAAAGACATAAAATTAATGATGGAAAAAGAAGGGTTAAAAAAGTTAGTGGATATGATGTCAAGACAGAGAAGTAAATATGAGGAGGAATAAGTAACACTAAAGATCTTGAAAAAGTCACATGGAAAGTTACTATTCTAGAAGCTTCCTAAAATAGACATATATACATGTAGACATTTAAAAAGACTTTAAATTGATAATCAGCAATGCCTCAACTAAATACCATAGGTTAAGAAATAAATAATCTAGCATAAAATCAATTGCTTCTTTTTGTGTTGTTGGCCAGTCAGTTCTCATAGACATATAAACTTTACAGGCTATTACCAATGCTCTTGTTTGCCCTCAATAACATGATGGTAACCAAGAGTGTTTCTGAAGACACAACATAGAACATGGAGAAAACAAGTTGGTATTGACCTGGAAGCTCAATCACTACTGGTTATGGTTAGCTTCTGTAGTCCTGGAAGGTGCTACACGTGCCACCAAGTGAGAAAAATAATCATCAATCTTATCCAGCTTTGAATTTTGAAAGTTACAATAAAGACCAGCCTGTCTTCATTACACATGAAAGACAGAAAAGGAGTGGATATGGAGGGGAGGAAGGGGACATGGGGAGGAATTGGGGGAAGAAGAGGGAGGGTGAAGTATAATCAGGAAATATCATAAGAGAAGAGAATCTATTTTCAATATATGAAACCAATTCAAAACTAAACAAACAACAAAATGACCAGTCAGGTAAGATGTGCCTACAGCACATTTGTGACTAGAATGTCATGGGAATAACCAACTGCTTTCTCATTTGATTTAAGGCCTGCTCAACAAGATGGAGCCTAAAAACTGGCACTCATCTTGAGGCAGAGAATCTGTGGCCATGTAAGTCATAGGCCCTATCTAGTAGCCTACTACTATTATTCTGCTAAATGGATATTATTTCAAGCACTTTCACAATAACTTATCCTTATTACCATAGATCAACGAATTTTTCAGCCATGATCAGAGAAGTTTCTTTCTTTTTGTAGTGGATGATAACTTAGTACAGAGAGCCACAACTGGTCCAGGTGCAGAGAATAAGTTACTAGGAAATCTTCTGCCTTAAATGGAATATCTATTTCACATAGATTCCTTCCAAGACTCAGGACTAGTGTAGCAGATGAGAGAAAAAGATTATAAAAGACGGTGGATGAGGACAAGGAAACTTTTCTTAGTATAACAGGCTAGCTGTGTATATGGCCTCAAGCCAATGGTGATAGCATGCACAAAACTTGGACAAGCTCAAGTCAGGGAGAAGTGTGTGGACATGAAGTTGTGTCTGTAACTGAGGAGCTATTTGCAATTCAAGAAAGATAGGAGAGAAATAGTCACTTTTCTTGAATGGTGCTGTCTCTGATAGAGCAACACTAATTCAGTAGAAGGACATACATCCAACTGTCTATGGAGAGTACAAATGAAATGTAATACTTTAAAAAACAAAGCAAAACAAAATGAGGAAACATGAGACCACACTGCTGGGTGAGTAAAGAAGTTGCTAGTTAATATAGATGAGTTGGTAGAGGGTGATGAAAATGATAAATTACACTGCATGAAATTCTGAAAGAATTATTTTAAAATTAAAAAATCTTAGCCAAGTACCACAATAATTATTGGAAACATGGATAATCTAAATAATTTAATTAAAATAGAAAAATTATAGTGTTAAAATTTGAATCCCATGTCAAATTGTATGTTTCCTATAAGAAATATATTAAAAATGTAATAATACATATAATCATCAACACTGTCTTTAACATACCTGGTAGTTCAGTAGAATGAATAAAGTAATCCTGGATTTTTAATTTGACAGTTGGTAACCAATCCAATGTAATTAGTATTTGCACATGACTATGCTTAATCACACATACAAATATGATATTTTGTTGTGATTCAAATTTACCAAATGATACAAAATTACCAGATATTTGAAATAAATATCACCTTTCCAATATACCTAAAATCATGTAGAAAAGAACATTTGAAATTATACTATTTTAAACCTACTTAAATTGAAATCACAACATACAAAAAGTTGCGAGCTTCCGGGAGTACTAGGATGTACAATCTCACAACACACTCCTTGAACTCCTGCTCTTACAATCTTTTTGTCACTTCTTCCTCAATGTTCCGTGAGTCTTAGGTGCAGGATCAATATGACTGGCAAAACATGGGCTGAAATGGGGCAGCAACAGTAGGTGTGCTAAAGTGGACAAAAACAAGGCCAGCATATCCAACAGAAAGAAGTACTGGCAGCTGAGAAATGCTACAATCCAGAGAAATAGTCTTCCCCAGGGAGAAGCACACCGATTGGTTATCCAATGTTAAAGGAGTAGCCTTAAAAACACATATACAAGTAACAGGCTTTTCAGTGAGCGATTATGTATTTAGGAATATGTATGTATATATGTATACATACATATAAAAACAAAGAAAAACTAGGTCATGAATTTAAAAGACAGCATTGAGCAATACATGGGGAGGTTTGAGGAGAGGAAAGTGAAGGGGAATTATGCAATTATAATCTCAAAAGAGAAATAGTTTTAAAATTAAAAATATTTGTGAGGCAAATTGCATTTTCAAAGTGATGTTTATTAGAATTTATATTAATTACTTTAAAGAAGTGACCCAAGTTTATACTTAAGGAGTTATAGATGGTCTCAGCTTAAAAGAAGAAGAATAAGGAAGCAATACAACCAGGGACAGAAGTTAGTACAATTTGAAAATAAAAACTTATTATTATCAATGAGGGAACGAATGTAAGAACAGTATGGTTTTCAAGTAAAACCATAGTGATAACTGAGAAAAAAATACACAACATTTTATCAATAACCGGATAAGAAAATATATGAGCGGATGCTACAGTCAATGAATGACAAGTATTTAGCAACATGCTAATACCATATCATCTTTCGTAGTAAATTGAATGCATTGCAGAAAACATTCTATCAATAACAAAAATTCCAGGTCTAGTTTCTTCAAGCCTATTACTTACAATCCAAAGGAGAACAAATGTCAGTTCTATTCAGTCTTTTTCACAAAATAAAATAATAGAGACTTTTTATTAATGTTGTCATTCTTACAATGTAAGACAGTATAAGATAAGAAAACCAGAGGATAACAGTGGAAGCAAAATCTCCACAATTTTTTTCAAAAATGATATTGGCAGTGTTTCAGGAAACTCTTGCAAGACTGAGTCCCATTCTCCCCCAGTTATGCACATATATATTTTGTCTCTAATTTGTCATTTACAACATCCCCTATGAGGACAACTTATTAAAAAAATTCCAATAAGACATCTGTAGCTCAGTGTGTATTTAGTACTAAGAAATTCATTCATACCATTTCTAAAACTTTAAGAAGCAAATTTAACTTGGATGCTGCACTGGACATTTCAAATTTTTATACAACCTGCTACACATGAGATATTAGTTCATTCATCATTTTCTAATTCAGGAGCCAGTACTAGATGTCCCCCCTCCCCTGTTTCTATCAATGAACAAAATAGAAAGAAGCAATCAATGAGTGAGGAGACTAAGCCACATCGTATGAGACCCTAAACTGTAAGAGATGAGATCTCTCAATGACAGTATTTCTCCCTAGTACTGATAAATTATTGAGGAATACAAAGCATTGAACATAACTCTGGACCTGAAAATACAGATAAGAATTGACTAGTAAACAGTGCATAATGGACAATTACAAGTGGCAGCCTATAAGAAGGAACATCGTGATAGAGAATCCTATCAGTAACAGTGGAGGTATCAAAAGTAATAAAAACCCAGAAGAGTCTACAAGTGTGTCATGAGTGACTGAAGACATGTGAGAGAAATGGATGCTGTATCATCCTGGTAAACAAAAGAAAATATTGCTTCAGTAGGAAAGGCCTAGGTGGATGCTACCATAGGCCACATAACAAGCAAAAGGAATATGCTGGTTGAACAGCTGGTTCGTCATCCACGAAAAGAGTGTTTTGGTAGCACAGGTGTTCCAGAAACCACTGAGTGTACCTAGAGGAGAAACTGAAGAGAACACAGTTGGCTTTTTATGCAAAAAAAGAAAGCCCACAAAACAGCTGTTCATTTCCTGATACTAGTAGTTGCTAAAATCATCACAACTGCTACACTTTATTCAAAAGTAAAGTATTTAATACAGTGACATTAAAGGTCAATTTTCATTTGGTAAGAAAAACTCAAATGTGTCAAATACAGTTTCTCACCTTCAGATTATAAGAAACTGCTGTAAATTGCATAACATTTAGTACTAAGAGTTCATAGTGAAAAAAATGGAAATGGAAACTTCCATTCCTGAGGGAAATAGTAAATTCTCTAAAGCTGATTGTAAAGAATTGGGAATGTAAAAACTCTTATCAGTGAAATGTCCTATGTTAAAAAATACATTAAAATACAAAATATCAAAAAAAAAAAAAAAGACCAAGTATTCTGAGCAGAGTCTCCACAAAAGAAGGGACATGAGTGGCCAATACTCATGAAAATCACAACTTTTATTTGTTTTGCAAATTGTCTTAGTTAGGGTTTCTATTTCTGTGAAGAGTAACTATTATCCCAGCAGCTCTTATAAAGGGAAACATTTAATTGGGGCTGGCTTATAGGTTCAGAAATTTAGTTCATTATTGTCAAGGCAAGAAGCAGGCAATTACTCAAGCAGACTTGGTGCTGGAAAAGGAGTCAAGAGCTCTACATCTGGATTGTCAGACAGCAGGAACAGACAGGCGCTGGGTCTGGCTTGAGCATTTGAAACCTCCCATGACACCCACTCCAACAAGGAAACAAAGTCTATTCTTTTCCAATAAAGCTCATCACTCAGTGACACCTACTCCAACAAGGAAATACATCCTTTTCTTTTCCAATGGTGTCACTCCTTATGACCTGTGGGGGTCATTTGCATTCAAATCACCACACAAATCAAAACAATATCATTTCATTCTAGTTATAAAGACTACTATTAACTAATTAGTTAATTAATCACAATCTTTCCAGCCTCTCTTCAGCAATGTTTCCTGAGCCTTAGGTGTGGGCTCTGTTTTGCTTTTTCCATCGGGACTAGACTCCACAACTTAACAAGGAAGTGAAAATAACAGAACTGTACTCAATTAATATGTATAATTACTAGTGTTAAGGAAAATTAATCTACTCATTTTTAATTTTATATTTTGCATGTATAAGTATTAAGTATATATGTATGTATTACTACATATATGTCTGTGCACCACTTGCAAGGCTATTGCCCACAGAGTTCAGAAAAACTCAGATACCCTGGAACTGGAATTATATTTTGTGAGCCACAAAGTGTGCACAGGGAATCAAATCCAGGTCCTCTAGAAGAGTAGTGAAAGATATTAGTTTGCTGAACCAACTTTCCAGCCACGGGTGAAACCACTACAGTAGTGGAAACCTAGCCAACTATCCAGGGCTAGTGAAATCATGGAGTAGGACCTATGGGAACCACTTTTACTAAATAGCAAAATCACTGAACACATTCTAAATATTTGTTCTTATACCCAAAGAAAAGTTTAGATTTTACCCCTTATCAAAGAAATTTCTCTATACAACAGAGACCATTACAGAAAATCATAAGCAATCAAAATGCAGGATTATGGAGCCTGGTTCCAGTGGAAAAATTTACAAAACAACTCCCACATGTAAGGCTCAGGGAACTTTGCTGAAGAGAAACTGGGAAGATCGTAAGAGCCAGTGAATGAGGGTGTTCACTATGACACTGTGTCCTCTAGTAATGTCAAGTTACATGCATAGGATCTCAACAACATGATTACTCAAACATGAGCTGAAAAGAACAGCAGTAGATGTGCACAAGTGGACTGGGGGAAAAGCCCATGAAGCCTCAACACCACACAAAGAACTACAGGCAAATAAATAAATTGTGTGGAAGGACACACAATTGGTTATCCATTACTAGATGGTCAGCCCTGAAAACATACATATGAATAATATTATGCAAACTGAGCTGGACTTGTTAGAGTTAGAAACGTGTTATATAAAACACATAACAATAATTAATGAAAAATAGAGGCCATGAATTTGAAAGAGCACAAGGAGGCATATCTGAGAGGGTTTGGAGTGTGGAAAGAGTAGGGGGAATTATGTAATTATATTATAATTCCAAAAACAAAAGACCTCACTAAAAAATAAAAACCTATCTTTTCCAGAACCTACTGTCATTATGTTCACTAAACTTAAAATCACTTCATAACTGAAAGAACATTTACAACAAGTGAAACAAGAATAAAAGGAAAATAACAAAGCCCTGAATATATTCTCATGTAAATTTGATTCATTTATTTGATTGAATAAATAATGTTTCCTCAAGGTAGTGACTGTGTAAACCTAAACAAATGCAGTGCAAGACAAAGATGTCCTAGAGGGATCCAGGGTGGTTTCCAATCTAGTACAAATTACATTGATAAACAGTTCTAAGGTACAATTACAGCAATCTGAATGAATTATGCTGTACAAAATTTTAGAAAACAAATACTCTACATGCTTTGATAATAAGGAATTTGGTATCATAGTACCCAATAATCAGAGCTGTGCTTGCTTATTTTAAGTGCATTATGGAATGAAGAAAAGTATTGACTACAATCCATGCTCTTTTTTAGCTACATTTGTTTATTTTTTCCTTAAACCAAAATAAGTTTTATTCTGTATGGCTTATTACAAAAGAAGAATTTTATCACAGAATATAGATTCAGACATTTTAAAAATCATTACATCAAACTTTTCCTTTATTAGTTTCTAAGTCTATAATTAAAAGAATATAATAATGTTGGGTCATCTTCAGGCAGGGACATTATTTTAAATGTTTTTCTTTCCTATAGTTTTGTATATTTACACAATGATAATTTGTTTGAATGGCAGAATCAAAGTTTACCTAAAGTTGCAATCATTATTTTCCTTCTTATTTATATAGAAAAAATTTAAATAAAATGTGTCTTTGAAGAGCTCACTGGACATGAGATATGTGTGCTACCTTAAAAATAATTTTCCTTAACTCATTAAAATTAATTGTTCTCACAGAGAAAGTAATCAACATAAAGAATGTAAATTTCATATGAAGTAAAAGAAGTTTGGAATAGTAGTTAGTTCTTGGACTTTAAAAAATACTGATGTAACATTTGCAAAAATTCATTTCTCAAAATTTTTGTTTTTTATGATTACCTCAAAGAAAAGATTTTTTTCCTTGTCATGCATTTCCAAGGCTTTTAACATAAAATGCTATACACTAAGTATATAAAACTTCACAGATTTCAAATACAATTTATTCATTGAAATGATAAGTTAAAATGCAGCAATTTATTTGAAGTATAACTGTAGAACAATTAACCATGAAAGTATTCTTTGAATTAAATACAACAAAGTGATAGACACCTCAATTTCTGTTTCTGCTGTTTTCTTTTTACTAATGAAACCTGTAGAAAATGATATAAAAATAAAATATGTACAACTAAAGAGATATGAAGCTAATATTGGTAGTGTTAATTATTAGTACTTAAGTAATATATAATCTTAGAGACAACACATAAATCTACACAAACTTTCAGCCATAAATGCAGTAGGAATTAAAGTAACCCCTATTGTATAATAATTTAATTTCTCATATGTTTCTAGTTTAGGTGTTTGAATATATATTTATATATGTGAAATATATGAATGTTCCAGTTTAATAATTTAATTATACATGCTATATACATAGACTTGTGTGATTGCTGTTGTAATTAAGAAGTAGATATTTCTATCACTTCAGAGTCTTCTCCTATGCCATTTTTGTAGTCAGGGACAGCTTCGACATACAATTGCTGCAATTTACTATGCTTTCTAACACAAGTACTGACTCTTCTGAAGTTTCCTGTAAAATATATAGAAAATAGTCTTGTGAGCCTGACTGCAACTTATGCAGCAATCTTCAAACTCAGCCATGTGGTTATGAACATCACTAATGCATGATTTTATTTTTGCTGAATTGCATTGCATTGTGTGTGCTTATTAACATGAGTGGTTTAGTTGGTGATGTTTTTCGTAATTGCTGTTTATAAATATTTGGGTTTGATTTTTCTGTTGGTGCATAACTTAGAAAATGACCCTAGCCATAGGTGTAGCATGTGTCAGTCGAACTTTGTAAGAAATGATCATCAGTTTCTAAATTCTAAAGCAGCTGTGGTGTATGTTTTCACCACTGTGTGACAGCTGGCATGATATGCATTCATCACTGATGCTTCAGATGACAATGATTCTTGTATGTGTGTATATATATATATATATATATATATATATATATATATATATACATGTGTGTATGTATATATATGTATATATATTTCAAAGTTCATTTCTTTTTCTCCTTTAAATTAATTTAATTAAATATTCACAACATTTCTTTTTCCTCTTTCTTTCTACACCTTCCCACGTCTTCACTCCCCAGCCCCTCATAAACTCTTTTTAGCATTGTTATTATGTATACACAAACACACACACATGCAACTGAACACACATATACATACACACATGCATATATAAATATATAAAGCTACAAAATACCAGTGTTTCTTGTATGCATCTAGGGCTGTCCACTTTGTGTTGAATAACCAACCAAGAGGACCATCCTGGAAAAACCCCTGATCCTCCTTCTCTCACCAGCTGATAATTGCCCTTACCTCTTTTTTTGAGGTTGTAATAAAAGTTATTTTGTTTTATTAGCAAAATAAAATATTATAAGATAAAACAAAAATCATCACATCTAAGTTGGACATGGCAAACTAACAGAAGGAAGAGCCACAAGAGAAGTTACAAAAGTCAAAGACCCACTCATTCACACAGTCAGGAGTTTCATAAGAATACTAAACTGAAAGCTATAATACTCATATAAATCAAGGATCTGGTGCAGACCCATGCAGGTCCTGTGCTTGTTAGCTCAGTCTCTGTGAGCGCATATGCGTTTTGTTCAGTTGATTTAGAGGACCTTGCTTTCCTGGTGTCATCCATTTCCTCTGGCTCTTACACTCTTTCTGCCTCCCTTTTGTACATGTTAAAACATTCTTACAACAATGGAATGAAGTCAACTTCATTATGGTAAGAGAAAATTTTGTTGAGTACTTAATTAAGTTTGAGCGTATTATGTTTAAATTTTTTGTTCCAGGTTCACGAGAAATCTTGGTCTATAATCTTTATTTCTTTGTTGCTCTTCATCTGATTGTTGAACATTGTATCTATAATATGCATATTTGCACAGTGATACTATGAAATAATTCACACATAAAAAATACTCTAAAATTTGTATTGTTCCAACAATTACAATTGACATTCATGTTTTTATTACATCCAATATTATTTTTCCAATAACTATAATTGACATTAATGTCTTCATTAAATATAACCTATCTTAATCATTTGATCATTGTATTGTTATTAGATGTGTCAAAATACATTCAGATATCTCAGCTGTTGAAATGTATACTATTGTTTTCATATAGCCATTATAAATAATATTTACATACATGTATCAGTATAAATATTTAAATTTACTTATGTATTAGTGAATTAAACAGCCAAGTCTGTGATAAAGTTGTATGTACTGGGGTTGAGACTATAAAAATATGCTTCTGGGATAAAACACAAGACATAATTTGGACATTTGGAGAAAACTAATCTGAGAATGCTTACTGCTAATGTGTACTTTGTTTTGACTGTCCGTGAATTTGCATAATTTTAAATGTGTATAGATTTTAAATTTTTTCATATAAATAATGAAATGGATTGTATCAATTTGTTTCACTTTCAGAAGCCTAAGGAAATATCTAAACTCATCTGTTAGTGAAATTTTACATAGAAGAGTGTGTTTTAGTACATAACTCAAGACTCAATATTTTTCCTAATCATTTTGTATTTTGTATTATGTATAAATACTAGAAGAAAGATTGATATGTAGACATTGCTTCTTATAAAACATTTATATATCGATGTATAGGAGAGTAGAATTTAGCATTTAAAAATTTTGAGATTTTTAGTAAAATTACATTTTCTCCAAGTTCTTCCATATATCCCCCACTCTTCTTCAAGTTTGTCTCTGTTTTCTCTGTTATTGCATGTATTCATGTATATGTATATTTATATTTAGTCTTAAATATAGCCTGCTCAATCCCGATGTTACTTGTATGTATGTTTCAGGAATGACTGGCAGTGGACAACCAATTCATTTGCTCTTTCCTGGGGAAGCACTTCTCACACTCCCAGGTTTTCTCAGTATCCTATAGTTCTTTTTGTAGATTTAAGGCCTCGGAGGCTGTTCTCCATTGTGGAATGTCTGTTCTACCTCCAAGAGCCAAAGACCATCTAGAAGAATTAACTCATATGATTAATTATATCAAGAACTGGTTGAAAGATTTGTCTGTTTCAAATACTTTTGATTTATTATGTCTTTGATATTTGGTATACTTTTGTTTTATTTTGTCTTGTTTGATATGGAGTCTCTTGTTAAATATCCTTAACTGGACCTTGACTCTCTAACCTCCTGCCTCAGATTATAGAGTGCAATATTATATGTGTGCACATTTGGGATGTAAAAGTATTCTTATATATACATTTAAAGTCTTCCAAGACATCAGATAATACTATAGCCACATTTCAGAATTATTTTCTGTTTTAATTTTCCTGGTTTCTTCATTGGGTGTTGCTAAAATGTATGAGTTTGCCCCACTGGAAAACTTTTATTTCACAATCTGCTCAGTTGCTTACTTAACTTCATGATGTGTCTGATTTGCCTCATTATACTCTGAAGAATTAATTATCTTTGCCATCACTCATCTTACTCATTTTCACCTCAATAGTTTCTCTCTCTTATTTTGTTGAAATTCCCATGACACCAAATTAACCACTCTGGAGTAGACAACTAAGTGCCATTTAGGTCATTCATGCTGTTGCCTAACTGACACTTCTAAATGTCTACAAAAATGTCTCAGCATCATAAAAGAAAGCTCCACACCAGTTTAGCAGTTGCTTTCTATTTGGCTCTTCTTCTGGTCCCCAGCAACTATCAATCCACTTTCTTTCTCTGTGGATTTATTTATTCTGAATGGTGAGTAGGAATTAATTGAAAGATATTGTGCATTTTGCTGAACTTATTTTATATCACATGTGGTCCAGGTACATCTATATAGCAGCACACACTACCATTTTTTGGGTAATATTCATCATATATAATATATACATATATATATGTGTGTATGATACAATAATATTCATCATATATACATATTGATCATATATCTTGGCTGTAGAGCAATTGCTTAGCATCTACAGTATGGGATTTAATCCTTAGCAATCAAACTAATATAAATCAAAAATAATAAGTCCATTGCAAGTCTTACCATCTGTCCATTGTTTCACTGAGAAATTTATGATGTTTTCCACTTTGGGCTGTTGTGAATAGTGCTATAATGAACAGTTTCATGTGTGTGTGTATGTGTGTGTGTGTGTGTATGTGTGTGTATGTGTGTGTATGTGTGTGTGTGTGTGTGTGTGTGTGTGTGTGTGTGTGTGTGTGTAAGAGTGTATCTAAATACACATTTTCAATTATTTGAGTTTAAAGCTTGGAAGGTGTTTGGGTCATATGGGGATTCTAACTTTAACTTTTGAGCAGTTTCTAAACAGCTTTTTACAGTGTCAAAACTATTCTATTTTTCTACTAGCAATATCTCTATGCCCTTGCTAACCTCCATAATTTCAGTGTTTTGATAATTGGCATGATCATAGATATTTCATTTCAACATTTAAAATAATTCATTTTAGCTCTGATTTTATAGGATTCATGTTTCTTAAGACCACAAAGTAGATTGTATATAAAATTATGTTTCTGATAACTCTTCCTTAAGTGGTATATATATTCTTTAATTTTTAAAAATATTCTTTTACACAAAAATTTATTTTGTTTTCTTTTCAATCAGTGATACACATTGAATCAGGATATCTGATGGCACAAAACTGTTCATCACTGGACATTCTTTGAAGGTTTAGTCCTTTGTCTTTAGAGTATCTTCACTTAGCTCTTTTGAATTATTCAGTCAATACTTACTCAGACTAAGGAACCTGATGGGAAAATGAGCCTCTGTCTCATACCAATGGACAAGTTCCATTCTGCAACAATACTGTTGCTGTGGTTAAACTGACATCCCCACATAGATCTTTGTACATCAATAGACCTTTTGTTCTCCAAAGCACCCCAGATATTAACAATTACATTGGTACTAACTTCTGATTGCTTCACTAGTCATCAGAATGCAAATGTCCAGGACAAGCTAGCTCCGTCAATGCTGCATGTACTTTCAGACTGCAGTATGTACTTTTAGGCTTTGGGACCTTCTGTTTACCTGCTTATGACAAGTCTGGATCAGCCCTAGGAAACGGAATTGTATCTGCATCTGCTTCGTAATTGGCTCTGCCTTTTGCACTCTTCACTTATAAACAGTTGTGGCAAACCTGTACGTCTGTGCTCTAGTTACACTAGGCCCACTACAATGTCAGGAGATGGACATGTTTAAAAGCACCAGCTTTACCTCTATTCCTCGGTAATTTTCACAGTGTTTAAAGGACATCCTTTTCACCTTATAAACTGCAACATTAATGAAGGTTTACTGCAGTGACTTTTAAAAGGACAATTAATATAAAAGGTTGATAGTTTGGGCTCTAAGCCAGTGGAGCTCATTTTAGAATGATTATAGTACAAACAGACATGGACATGGAGACAGACATTCAATAAGACACAGCCATCTATAAGATAGGGAGATGGATCATAAGACACCAATTTGCTGAAAAATTGACCTTTATCTTCTAACCATAACAATGACAGAAAATAATTTTCTAGTGTTTTAGCCATGCAGATGTTTTGTTATGGCAACTTCAATATTCTCATATTTCCTTTATATTGAAAACTACGCACAAATCTCAAAACATTAGTACAAGAACTAAAAATAGTGCATGCCTAACACATACTTTAGTGGCCAGCATGCTGTGCATGGTAAACTGTCAGTCAGTAGTAGCACTAACAATGTATAATACATCATCAATATTATATATGCTCCAGACTTAAAATGTAGCACAGTGATTCTCACAAAATTTGAGCTATGAAATTAGTACAGTATGAAATTGCATGCAGATGAAAATGTGTGTGTGTGTGTGTCAAAACAGAGAAGGAAGGGTTGACCATGACATGACCTTTAGTTCAGTATCTCCCATTTGAATCACAGCTTATGTTCCCAAAGGTACCTTCTGATAGCTTAGCACTGAAAAGTTTTTAAAAACCTGAAAGGCAAGGATACTGAAAGCTTTTGCAGATTTATGGGTTTACAGAATGTGTTCCATTGATCAGTGGGGAACAGTTGCAGAAGGAAAGTGATGAGAGTGCTTGGAATCCATCAGGGAAATGGTTTGCACACTGGGGATGAGGCCAGCTTGGTAATCAGCAAGGCTGCAAGGTACTAAGATCTGTTGCTCTGTAGGGCTATACACTGGAGATTGTGCATATAGACTTTACTTTGTTATCTATAACTTAGAAATAAAATGTTTTGCTTTACAGGGATACTGAGAAGGCAAAAAATCTTACAATGAGATACAGGGATACTTGGCATTTTGCTACTTACAAATACAAGCACCTCTCATTATACCAAACAGGTAAAATGTCCCTAGACTCAGTAATTGAGTAGAAAGATTTATTTCACTGTGTTATAAATAAAATGTATTAAGGATTGTCTATTTCAAAGATCAATGTGTTGAGTACATGTATTTGTGTAGGTACACACAAATATTTGGACTATGAGTGTGGAAGCCAGCAACTGAACTCAGGAGTCTTCCTCAGTTGCACTCTACCTTAATTTACACATGGTCTCTCAACAAATCTGGGATCCATGGATTTGGCTAGACTAGCTAGGCAATGCATCCCAGGTATTCTCCTGATGCCACCTCCCCAGTGAAAAGATTAGTGGTACACATTTCCACACTTTGCATTTTGTGTTCTGGGGGCTCTTGACTCAGGAAAATGTCTTCAATGACTGAGCCAGCTCTTCAGCCCTCTCTTTGTTCAAATGTTAAAGATACTTGTCTCATTAGCATAATCATTTAATAAAACATACGAGGTAAAAGTCACAATTTTTAAACTTTTATATTTTCTAAAATTGTATAACAAAAATGAAACATGATGAGTTTACTACCAGTGAAACAGATCTTTGGCTATTGTACCTCAGAGAGAGAAGGTGAAATTATTGTACAACGATAAAGGACGTCAAATGATTACCGTTTATTATCAGTAAAGTCTATGCACAAATATCACAGTACATGCTGGGGTATCTAAACCGAGTCACCAGTCACTCCTGCTGCCGCTCGCTTGCCACTAGTTTCTCCTTCCAAGAGGCTCACGCATGTCTCTGCCCCACCTTATCTTTGGGTCATGTGTCCATTTCCCCATGAAAACTCTGCCTCTTGGACCAAAATGCTCCTTTCAGTTGGTTAGCTGACTGGTGACAGGATTCCCGTAACAACACAGTGTGCACAGTATTCCTGTGATCTTCTTTATGAAATTATTCTAATATTTATATGGCTTTTTGCAAAGAAATGACCACAAAACTATTTATTCATATAGAAAATATATGAAATGCCAAGAGAACTACGTTAAGTGACAGTGAAACGTCTGTGTGGTATATTCTTACCCAGAAATAGGGTCAAGCATAAGTGTATGAGGTAGGACTTTGGAACTGAAATCACTCTCAGTAGCTCTGTCACCTGTGAGTGCTTATGGGTGCTCATGAACATGTGGGTGTATGAGTGTAGAATCCAGACTGATAGCAATGGGTCACTCTACACCTTATGCTTTTGGGACTAGGTCTGTTATTGAGTCTGGACTGCCATGATTTGGCAAGATGGCCTGGCTTGGAACACCCAAGCATCCTCCCCTGTCATTGCCAGTCCCATGCTGATGGCAGAAAGAGGTACTGTTGCATCCAGCTTTTTATGTGGGTGCTCTATAGCTGAACTCAGGTCCTCAACCTGTGTCACAGGCACTTTGTCTTCTGGGCCTTCTCCCCAGCTCGCATAAGTATCAGTTTTACCATAAATTGAGGCTTTGGAAGTTGTTGTCTGAACTTTACAAACTCAAATCAAAGTTCATCCAGAAACCCAGTAACTAAATTTTCAAGCACCAAAGGAAACTTGTTTATAATCACTGTGTTAATTTAGTGTTAGAAGAAAATGCTTACCTTTCCGCCAGACTAGTAGATTGTAATACAGTGATAACTGTTCCCTTGGGCAAGAGATATCTATACTAAGAAACCAAAGCAAAGTTAAAATGGAAATTATAAAGCATATATTTTTTCCATGACTACCAAAAGAATAAACATTTCTTATTGTTTTTATTTTAGCTTTCAGGTTCTTAGCACATAGGGAGTTGAGAAAAACATCACAGAGGGGTGCCAAGAACATATGTGAACCTGGTATTTTTAGTACATCTCTAAATTGTAAGCAGTAGGAATCATTAAAATAATCAAAACTAGACTAGGTATTGAGCGCACTAGGTTCCATAGTGTACCTAGAATGTCTTAGTTTTCCTAAAAATGAATTTCCTTAGATAAGCTTAATACTGTTGTTGATTTGTGAAAAGTAAAAGAAATAGCTAAATCCTTCAACTCTAGGTGCGGAGGTGATTACTTTGTGGGAAACAAGCATAGCCCTCTGGTGCCTGCACTGGGCACTGCAGGAAACGTCAGAAAAGTTAGTTATGATGAAGTGCAGATACTGAAACCAAACGACATTTGAGATTTCAGTTTCAATATAAAATGATTACTTTAACTCATGTTGTTCTATTAAAAACAAACATTTTAGACCACTTGTCAAAGTACCCTTTTCAATTTACTAAGGAAATTTTGGTGTCTCTCTTCCTGAACAGAAAAGATCAGCAGAATGCATGGTACATTTACTGGCCTGTCATGATTTTAGAAGATACCAAAATTCCAATTTTCTGTTTAATGCCTCACTACTATTTCATATTAAAATAGATGGTATTTAAGTCACCATATTGTTTTAGAATTGCAGACACATGAAATTACTCATTATCCCCATAGACATATTAATGACAAGAATACTCAACCAATAGGCGAGATGTGAGCCCACTGCACACAAGTCTTCAGCTTTTTCTCAATTGTTATTTAATGAAAAAGAAATAATACTGATCAACCAGAAAAGAATACCATTCAGTCTAAAACAGAGAGAACAGACACATACAAAAGAAATAGATAATAGGTTGATGATAGGTAGACATGTTAGGAAGATGGAAGAATAGATGGAATGGTGGATGTATAGATAGATGATAGATAGATAGAGAGATAGATAGATAGATAGATAGATAGATAGATAGATAGATAGATAGATAGATAGATAGGGTTAAAGAGACAGGATCCAAGACCTTGAATAGTCTCAACCCCCAGTTCCTGGTTTTTAGAGATAGTATTTCCAACTAGCTTAGACTAGACTTGAATTCATGTAGCACAAGCTGGTCTTTAACTTGAAATCCTCATGCTGGTTACTGGTTATACTTTCTCATTCCAATGTCTGTTTTAGTGAGATACTTTACTCCTATCAAGTGGGCTGGCTCTGCTTTGGTGTCTTCCCAGCCTCCTTCCCATTCCTTCATTCTTGTACTTGCCTTTATCTCTCTTCTAGTGCATATACTACACTTCGTATATTTTGAATAGCAATGTACTTCGACAGGTACATAACTTGAAATGATAAATTCTTGCCAACTGCATAAATGATTGGCTTTTTTTTTTCTGTTTTTATCAACTTGCCTGGGTTGATTTTTTTTTAATTTATTTTAATTTATTTTGCAATACAATTCAGTTCCACATATCAGCCACGGATTCCCTTGTTCTCCCCCCTCCCGTCCCCCTCACCTTCCCCCCAACCCCCCCCCCCCATTCCCATCTCCTCCAGGGCAAAGCCTTCCCCACAGACTGAGGTCAACCTGGTAGACTCAGTCCAGGTAGGTCTAGTCCCCTCCTCCCAGGCCGAGCCAAACAATCCTGCATAGGCCCCAGGTTTCAAACAGCCAACTCATGCAATGAGCACAAGATCTGGTCCCACTGCCTGGATGCCTCCCAAACAGATCAAGCCAATCAACTGTCTCACCCATTCGGAGGGCCTGATCCAGTGGGGACCCCTCAGCCATTGGTTCATAGTTCATGTGTTTCCATTCATTTGGCTATTTGTCCCTGTGCTTTATCCAACCTTGGTCTCAACAATTCTCGCTCATACAAACCCTCCTCATTCTCACTCTTGAAACTGAGAAGCTTTTGTAGAGCAAAGGATACGGTCAACAAGGCAAAGCGACAGCCTACAGAATGGGAAAAGATCTTCACCAACCCCACATCTGACAGAGGACTGATATCCAGAATATATAAGGAATTCAAGAAATTAGACATCAAAATGCCCAACAGTCCAATTAAGAAATGGGCTATAGAACTAAACAGAGAATTCTCAACAGAGGAAACTCAAATGGCCGAAAGACATTTAAGGAATTGCTCAACATCCCTAATCATCAGGGAAATGCAAATCAAAACAACTCTGAGATACCACCTTACGCCTGTCAGAATGGCTAAGATCAAAAACACTGAAGACACCTTATGCTGGAGAGGATGTGGAGCTAGGGGAACTCTCCTCCACTGCTGGTGGGAATGCAAGCTTGTACAACCACTTTGGAAATCAATATGGCGCTTTCTTAGAAAATTGGGAATCAATCTCCCCCAAGATCCAGCTATACCACTCTTGGGCATATACCCAAGAAATGCTCAACCACACCATAAGAGCACTTGTTCAGCTATGTTCATATCAGCATTGTTTGTAATAGCCAGAACATGGAAACAACCCAGATGCCCTTCAACTGAAGAATGGATAAACAAAATGTGGTACATATACACAATGGAATACTACTCAGCAGAGAAAAACAATGGCATCATGAGGTTTGCAGACAAATGGATGGATCTAGAAAAAATCATCCTGAGTGAGGTAACCCAGACTCAGAAAGACAAACATGGTATGTATTCACTCATAGCAGGATACTAGACATGAAACAAGGATGACTTGTCTGCTACTCACATCACCAGGGAGGCTACCTGGAAAACAGGACCCCAAGAAAGACACAGGGATCGCCCAATGACAGAGAAATGGAATGATATCTACATGAACAGCCTGGACAGGAGTGGGGGTAATGAAAGGCGAGGGTTGAGGGAAAGAGAGCTTGGGGGAGTGGGAGATCCCAGCTGGATCAACAACAGAGAAGGAGAACAAGGAATAGGAGACCATGGTAAATGAAGACCACATGAGAATAGGAAGAAGCAAAGTGCTAGAGAGGCCCACAGAAATCCACAAAGATACCCACACAACAGACTGCTGGCAATGGTCGAGAGACAGCCCGAACTGACCTACTCTGGTGATGGGATGGCCAAACACCCTAATTGTTGTGCTAGAAACCTCATCCAACTACTGAGGGATCTGGATGCAGAGATCCATGACTAGGCCCCGGGTGGATCTCTGGGAGTCCAATGATTGGCTTTTTTAAATGTTAAAAACATTTGACAGAATTATTCATTAATTTCCAAATGTTTCAAGAGTTCAGGGAATGCCACGTGAACAACCCACTGTTTGCCTTGATGAATGTGTATTCCTTTATTTCTCAACCTGACAAACTTTATTAATCATTGAACACTTCTCCACAAAGCCTTCCCTGAAGTTCTCAAACACATTTTGTCTCTTTTTCTCTTGAGCATTTTTTTAAAAAAATGATTTTATGATCATCTTACCTGTGCCACCATCAGGCTCAAAACCAAAGAGGAAGGCCTCCTGACAATATTACATTGTTGATACTTACAACTGTGCTCCAGACAGCACTAGGTACATTACATATTTATGAATTTTATGTCTCAACATAAATCGAGCAGCTCCTAGATTGTGTTGTCAGTCTTTCACTTCCTGGGCAGGTTCCTCAAGCTGTGCTTTTGGCCTGATGCCAGACTGGAACACTGTTTGATGATTTCTCTTCTTCAGTGGGTATACCTGTATTCAATAGTAATATTTCTTGGTAACAACATGCCTTCTAATGAAACCTATTTTAATTTTTTACTCTACCTATTGAATATGTGAGCCAGGATGATGTGAAAAATAGACTTTGTAGGAAAGAAATTAAGGAGATAAGAGATATATAGGATTTAGTGTAGAATTATAAAATGGAAACAAACAAGACCCGGGGAGGCTTATGGAGTGATAAAATGGCTTTAATGGATTTAATTAACTTACTCTATAAGAAATGAAAATTAAGGAATCATTCTTGTCTGAACTGAGCTATTAACATAGTTTTAACTGCAGACTTTACAGCCAGAAAGTCATAGAGCAGATGGTAAATTTATAGTCATTTTGCGCCTATGGAGAAGAAACAGGGAGAAATATAGTACATGAGCTTCATGTATTTCAGGAATAAGCTCAGGATTCAGTGGTTAGAATAATTTCTAAATAGTGTTTTAAAGTTTCCATTATGGACTCTATAGTAATGTAAACAACACATTTTTATGCATTGAGAATAATTTTGGTATAAAAAAGTGGACACATTGTCTAAGATGCCACTAAAATTTTATTTTGATAGATAAAATAAAAACAGATCAATGTTTTATAATTATTTTTTGAATGTGTAAATGTGAATTTAATATATACACATCTATATTTTGCAAATATAGCATTAACTAGATCCTCACATGCTCTCTCACTCCCAAGATGGAGACTGCAGGGTAATAATGAAATTGGGCAAGAAATCTCATAAATGACATATGTGTGTGATTGTTTTATTATGTAACTTGATCCTTATGAGTGGGACTTTATTCAAAATTATTATAAATTCATCTGTATGGTTTTAACATCATGTAAGTGTTATTTGTGTAAGTTGGTATACATAACATATCTGAAAAGAAGCTGTATTCGAACCTGTCAGCTCTTGACATAAACTGTTGATAAATGAATTCATCTTTACATTTTGTTTTGAAATGTGGTATCTAGAGCTGTTATTTCGACATGTCAAATCTTAGAAGAATTTGTATAAACACAAATAGCTGAGGAGTCAAGTCTAGATTCTCTCCTGGCTTTCCATCTCCAGCAGTTAAACTGCAAACCACTGGTCTTCAAATCCAACCAGTCCACACGCTAGACATTCTGATGTCATGTTTTTCACTTTGTATTTTGTACTTAGGACAATCACATTCAGTGTGGAATAAAGGCATGTCTAAGACCATGGAGAATAACTTCTGTACATTTAGTTTTAAGTTATTAAAATTTAATTTAATTTAATTTTTAGTTTAAAAAGTGAGCAGAACTAGCAATTGCTATTTAAAAATTCTAATAAATTCCTCCTGTAAACTGTTCAGTAGTTTATATTGATTGTTTTCCTAACAAAATTTTCATATTATGATATAAAGTCTAATTTATTTATTTCATTAAAACATATCAAGAATTTATTAAAATTTAACCACATTTTTTAAAATTCTTTTGTTCATATCATATATCATGGCAATTGAATTATCTAATTAATGTTCTTAGCATATTTGAACAGTGGAGATTCAATGATCATAAAGTGCTGTGCATGTCCCTTAGAAATGAATCAGGGCAGCATGAATACACTGAGAGGAAGCGTCCATCCAATGCTGTCACTTTATTGGGTACTATGCATGTGTTTTCTTTCTCATTATTTCAGACAAAGTTAAACAACATGATAAAATGATAGAGGGTAAAAATTGGAAAATTAAAATCTAAACAATACTACACAAGGTGTTCCAAATATAATAC
Source organism: Peromyscus californicus insignis (assembly GCF_007827085.1). Taxonomy (NCBI): domain Eukaryota; kingdom Metazoa; phylum Chordata; class Mammalia; order Rodentia; family Cricetidae; genus Peromyscus; species Peromyscus californicus. The sequence continues at coordinate 27,433,644 of NW_026294436.1, read as the reverse complement.
ACTAAGACATGGAGTCATTTTACAAATTTGAGTAAATTTTATGGTGTTAAATTAAGCAAAGTAATATCTACTATGTATCACTTTCCTTTTGGTCATATTTACAAATGCTTGCATTAGCTGCCATATCTTGGATACTTGAATTTTTCCATTCCTGCCTGCTCTCAATGTGCATGATTTTATATTATTAAATCAAACAATACCAAAGTATAGAGCTCACACATTTGAAAACCATAATTCAAATCCAGATTCTGACACAAATTACTGTTTTTCCCACAAACTTAAGGTGGATCACAAGAAGTTTAGGACTATTCAAATTGACATTCTTGCAATTACATGTTTGAGACGTAGGGTGGTTTCATGTCTCCTAGGAATACTACAGATATCAATTATATTTAGAGTTTCACATTCAGATGGGAAAGCCAAAAAATGCTAATTTAAATTTAAAATTATGTTGCAGTCTAAGAGATAATCTCACCAGAATAGGCATATCTCAGCATCCTTTAACATTTCTCCTGCTAATGCATACATAATCCTACAAACTTCAGTGATGTTGTACTTGCAGATAGAATAGAACAGGCCAGGTCTTAAGTAGAAAGGAGTCAACAATAAACATCACCATTTTTCTTTCTATGTCATACAGTGACTAACAGATGTAAACACTCAGAAATTTACTCTGGATTAACTTAATCATGAATATTAGAGTAATTAGTAGTGATCAATTACTGTAAACACCATTGCTTCAGTTTCTGAAGCATGCGATGAATGTGCAGTTTTGAGCATCATCCCACTGCCCAGGTGAAGGTTGAGAAGCAGTCTCACACACCAGGTGGCCTTCATCTCTACTGCTCTGATGATAGTTCAACGCACCTTATTTTTACATAGCATACAAGTAATGAATATGTATACTCCAGGAAAGTTTTACTATACTAAATTATTAGAAAAGTTACATGAAGAATAGTTATTAACTTGAGTATTAATTTTATTATTACAATGCAAGCTGACAAGGACTCTGTCACTGAACTACCTTGAACCTCATCCTATGATTTTTGGCACTTAACACAAACACGAGGAGCAACTTACTTTGTTTCCAATATAAAAATAATATCTCTATATACAAGATAAAAACTTTTCCCAAAAACTTATAATTTTTTTTTCAGCCAGACAATTAGAAACCTTTCTGAGACCAGTGAGATATGGTGCATCCTAGATGTCATAAAACAGCCTTCTCAAAGTTATAAACTACAAACAAAATGGTAAAAAGAAATTATTTTGTAAACTATGATATTATGCACACTTTCCATGTGTAAACATACACTTTAAGAAGTCATATTATCCACTTGGACTTAAGTTTTGTGCACAGTGACAGATATGGATCTATTTGCAGCCTTCTACACATTGATATCCAGTTATGCTAGCACCATTTGTTGAAGATGCTTTCTTTTTTCCATTGTACAGTTTTGGCTTCTTTGTCAAAAATTGTATGTTCATAGGTGTGCAGATTAATGTCAGGGTCTTCAATTCGATTCCATTGGTCAACATGTCTGTTTTTATGACAGTACCAAGCTGTTTTTATTACTGTAGCTCTATAGTAGAGCTTGAAGTCAGGGATCGTGATGCCTCCAGAGGTTGTGTTATGTACAGAATTGTTTTGGCTATCCTGGGTTTTTTGATTTTCCATATGAGGCTGAATATTATTCTTTCCAGGTCTGTGAAGAATTGTGTTGGTATTTTGATGGGGATTGTATTGAATCTGTAGATTGCTTTTGGTAAAATTGCCATTTTTACTATGTTAGTCCTGCCTATCCATGAGCATGGGAGATCTTTCCATTTTCTGACATCTTCAATTTCTTTTTTCAGGGACTTAAAGTTCTTGTCATATAGGTCCTTCACTTGCTTGGTTAGTGTTACCCCAAGGTATTTTATATCATTTGTGGCTATTGTAAAGGGTGATGTATCTCTGATTTCCTTCTCAGCCTGTTTGTCAATTGTATATAGGAGGGCTACTGATTTTTTTTGAGTTGATCTTGTATCCTGCTATGTTGCTGAAGGTTTTTATAAGCTGTATCAGATCCTTGGTTGAATCTTTGGGGTCACTCAAGTATACTATCATGTCATCTGCAAATAGGGAAAGCTTGACTTCTTCCTTTCCAATTTGTATCCCCTTAATCTCCATATGTTGTCTTATTGCTCTGGCTAGAACTTCAATTAATATATTGAATAAGTATGGAATGCTCAATCATACCACAAGGGCACTTGCTCAGCTATGTTCATATCAGCATTGTTTGTAATAGCCAGAACCTGGAAACAGCCTAGATGCCCTTCAACTGAAGAATGGATAAATAAAATGTGGTACATATACACAATGGAATACTACTCAGCAGAGAAAAACAATGACATCCTGAGGTTTGCAGGCAAATGGATGGATCTAAAAAAATCATTATGAGTGAGGTAACCCAGACTCAGAAAGATAAACTTAGTATGTACTCACTCATAGGAGGATACTAGATGTGGAACAAGGATGACTGGGCTGCTACTCACAACACCAGGGAGGCTACCTGGAAAACAGGACCCCAAGAAAGACACGGGGATTGCCCAATGATGGAGAAATGGATGAGATCTACATGAACAACCTGGACGTGAGTGGGGGTAATTAAGGGCGAGGGTCGAGGGAAAGAGAGCTTGGGGGAGCGGAAGATCCCACCTGGATTAAGAATAGAGAGGGAGATCAAGGAATAGGAGACCATGGTAAATGAAGACCATGTGAGAATAGGAAGAAGCAAAGTGCTAGAGAGGCCCACAGAAATCCACAAAGATGCCCCCCAATAGACTGTTGGCAATGGTCAAGAGACAGCTCGAACTGACCTACTCTAGTGATGGGATGGCCAAACACCCTAATTGTTGTGCTAGAAACCCCATACAATGAGTGAGGGAACTGGATGCAGAGATTCACGGCTAGGCCTCAGGTTGAGCTCTGAGATTCCAATTGGCGAGAAAGAGGAGGGTTTATATGAGCGAGAATAGTTGAGACCAAGGTTGGATAAAGCACAGGGACAAATAGCCAAATGAATGGAAACACATGAACTATGAACCAATGGCTGAGGGGTCACCAACTGGATCAGGCCCTCTGAATGGGTGAGACAGTTGATTGGCTTGATCTGTTTAGGAGGCATCCAGGCAGTGGGACCGGGTCCTGTGCTCATTGCATGAGTTGGCTGTTTGAAACCTGGGGTTTATGCAGGGACGCTTGGCTCAGCCTGGGAGGAGGGGACTGGACCTGCCTGGACTGAGTCTACCAGGTTGATCTCAATCCTCGGGGGAGTCTTTGCCCTGGAGGAGATGGAAATGGGGGGTAGTCTGGGGGGAAGGTGAAGGGGGCGGGAGGGGGGGAGAACAAGGGAATCCGTGGCTGATATGTAGAATTAAATTATATTGTAAAATAAAATAAAACTAAATTAAAAAATGAAGTCATATTATGTCATACACTTAGGTGATAAATTCTAGGTTTATTAGCTGTTTGACTTTAATAATTAGTTTCTTATAGATCATTCCCAAATGACTATTGTGCATTATTTACTTTGCTTTTTAAAAATCATAAATGGTTTATACTTGGTATAGTGCTCAGTGTTGCTTTTATTTAGAGCTAGGCTTCAGAAACTTGCCCTAATTTTGTGTGACTGTAATGCACCTCTGCTCAACTACCATACAGTGTTCCACAAGGTATGCAGTGTATACACACACACACACACACACACACACACACACACACACACACACACACACACACACAGAATTTTCTTTTTAGTTATATTATGATAGTAAAATATTCTTTTATTCCTTTAGTATCAAGTATTGCCACAAAACTGACTCAAGTTTATTAACTAAGACTCATGTGCTTATCCAAAGTTACGTATGAAGCTCATTGGCTTCCAGATTTTTTTATCAGGTGTCACTCTAATGGAGGATAAGCTATTGATTGGCCTATAACAGAATTCCGTTTTAGTATATTAAGTCTGGTTACCACATGGAGGATATGCTAAAAGTGATATAAATACATTACCAATGAAAAAAATCTTGCAACTATTTCTGAAAGAATCGAGACTCAATTAGTTGTAGAAGTAACACACTTGGGAGGTGGGGAGGCTTCCTTCTTTAGATCTATCATTCTGTGCTAAATCAGTCACGGCAAAGGTCTGATTAGAACAGGTTTTGAGAAGTGAAGGGGGACATCTCTGGAGGTTGAAGTCAGGGACTAACAATTTATGAAGTTTTGATGAAAGGGAGAAAAGAAAATTGATCTGCTTTACAGACCATATGCTGACATCCTCACCCTCAAAGTGGTGATGAAACAGGGAGGCAGTTGGGAGTTGGCTGGGTCATAAGGGTGGAGTCCTTCTAACAGACAGCAGTGAGATTTCTACAAGACCTCTTGCCCTTCCCATATGAGGAATCAGTGAGAACAAGGCAAAGAGCAGACAGAAACAATAACTGAATAGACTGAGTCTTCACCTACCTTAGACATCTGGATTTCCAGCACTGTGAGCAACATCCTATCTTCAGGTTCTTAATGGGCAGAATCAATAAAGGATTGTAACTTTTTGACAGAACATAATTACTATCCTGGACATACACAGATTTTCTTTAGCAATAACTCCCCATTAAGCGCAGTATTGCAAATTTCACATATCATTTGCATTTAACTAGTTGTGATATTTATTTAAATATTCGAAATGATGGGTACTATTTATATACATACAGGACACATATTTTTTACTTATTTAAAACAATTGAGATTATAATACTATTACAACATATCTCCCTTTCTTTTCCTCTCTCCAAATTCTCTCATAAAGCTCTCCACACTCACAAACTCATAGCCACTTCTTTTTTACTAATTGTTATTAAGTATATATATATATATATATATATATATATATATGTGTGTGTGTGTGTGTGTGTGTGTGTGTGTGTGTGTGTGTGTGTATACACCTATATATACATATACACATATTCCTAAATATATATGCATGTATACACACACACACACACACACACACACACACACACACATATATATATATATATATATACATATATACATATAAGATAGTCCTACATATAACCAGCTCAGGCCATATAATCTTATATGTATGTCTCCATGCTTGAACATTTGGCATGGAACAACTTTGATTGATGTGTTCTTCTTCCCTGGGGCAGACCACTTCTCCTGCCCCCAGCTTTCTTAAGTTACCTATAGTTTTTATTGTAGGATAGAGATTTCACTGGCTTTTTCCTTCCTAGTTTGGCATCTTCATTGGTACATTCCTGTTCAGCTCACATCCGGGCAGTCATTTTAGTGAGATTTTATGTGTGTAGCTGCTGATGTTACTAGGAGACACAATGTCACAGGAAGCACCCTGATCCTCTGGTTCTAACAATATTTGTGACCCCTCTTCTGTAATGTTCTCTGAGCTTTTGGTGCAGGATTGTTTTGAAGTTGTACCCTTTTGTGACTTGGTCCCACAACTCTGCATTTTGATCTGTTGTGGTTTTCTGTAATGGTCTTTGACTGTTGTAAAAAGAAATTTCCTTGATGAGGAGTGAAGACAACACTTACCTGTGGTATAAGAACAAATGTCTGAAAAAGCCAGAAGGATTCACACTATTTTAAAAAAAACAACCTTGCATATTACATTCAGTGAATTTTTGTCATTTGGACTGACAATGCTCCCACCAAATGCAAAGACCACCAACAAAATCCTCTAAAGATACATGAGAAGTTTTCTTTTGAGATGTTGGCCAGAGTTGTCCAAGTGACATTCCAAACATAGAGCCTATTGCTGTTCTTGGTTACCCCAGAGGTAGAAGGTAAGTACCAACTGCTTAAGACACTATGTATTTCAGAAACATGTCCCAGAAACCCCTGAACTGTGACTGACTTGAAATCCCCATCCCTGAGGACTAGCTGTCATGTTATAAGAAAGCACTATGCAAGCTTCAAAAGGAGGAAGGCAATCAAAAGCTCTACTTAACTATGACACCCGTGAACCAGATCAATGACCAGCATGGCACAGTAATCTTAAGGGTTCAGTAACAGCACATATACCTTGACAGTAACTAATAGCTCTCTAATTGGACTTAATACCCACTCAACAAGAGGGAGACCATGTCTGGTCTGGAAACCTAACTACTCAGTGCTAGTGAAGTCATGGCTAGACAGTTGGGGAGAAATCACACACACACACACACACACACACACACACACACACACACACAGAGAGAGGGAGAGAGAGAGAGAGAGAGAGAGAGAGAGAGAGAGAGAGAGAGAGAGACAGAGACAGAGAGAGACAGAGAGAGACAGAGAGAGACAGAGAGAGACAGAGAGAGACAGAGAGACAGAGAATCTGCTGTTGTTCAAATCTTAGATAGTCTTTTAATAAAAATCCTGGTACCAGATATTGGAGTAAAAGCTTAAAGATCAGAGAAGCAGAACTAGCTGCCACAGCTACCACCTGTTACCTCACCAACTTCACAAATCCTCTGCCTGAAACCCTCTGAGTCTTCACCTGAAAGGGTCTCAGCTGAACTGCCTTAGTTCCTGTCTCCTCATGCCTTATTTACCTTTCTCTGCCCTGCTGTCACTTCCTGGGGTTAAAGGCTTGTGTGCTTCCCAGTACTTGGATTAAAGGTAGGTGTCCCCACTGCCTGGCTCCCTTTCCAGTGTGGCCTTGAACTCAGAGAGATCCAGAAGGATCTCTGCCTCCCGAGTGATAGGATTAAGGGTGTGTGTGCCACCACTGTCTGGCCTCTATGTCTAATCCAGTGCCTGACTCTGTCCTCTAATCCTCAGACAAGGTTTATTAGGGTACACAATCTATCACCACAATTCACTAATTTACTAAACCAGTATAATCCCTAACAACAATTTGTAAAGAGTGAACCTTTTATATGAAGGTACTGAACATCTGGGGATTTCATTGTTCAAGGGAGACAACATGTTTCTTGTTTAAACCATCCAATCTGCTGTATATGTTGTAGCAGGTTAGACTAGATGAGTAAAGTGATTGGTGAAGAGAGGGAAGTCTATACTCTAGAAGTTTCTTTTCAAATCAGAAAGAAAGCCACTAATGGAAAAAGTACAGGAAAGATGGGGAAATGATGCATGAGAAAATATAAGAAAATACTGTGTAATTATATTCTTAAACAGGTAAAATACATGAGATAGGGTCAGAAAGTAGATTACATATTTGCTGTTCCTACTCATCAATACATACAGGAAGAAGGTGGCCTGGAGGAGCACAGACACTTTGTACACCAGCAGACTACTTCTGATTAGGTGAATGCTTTTCCTCTCTGTATATGAACAGGGTCACTTGTAACCTGAGAAGAGCATATGTGTTTCCCATGTTTGGAGAAAGCCATCTAGATGTGGAAACAGGAATTTATGTTAAGGGAACATAATCCTTTCTATGGAAAAAAATGAAGGCCCTTTTTAGGGTGTTCATGCACTAAAGCATCATTTTGCATGCCCTGTAACTACAGATTCAAAGATAATGATGGTGATTGCTAGATTTATGCAAATTGCTGGATGAATGCAAGAAAATGAGAACGCTTGATGGAAAAGTATTACAAATAGGAAAATAATAGCTATCCCTGTAAACTTAATTTGGAAGAGAAGAAATGGTGGGTAGATATTAAGGTCTGCTTAAAATGTATTAATTGATAACTGCTAACAAACAGAAAAAATATTTTTATCCAACAGTGTCTCACTAGGCTTACAACTCACTCTTAAGTGCAGGATCCCATGCCCAGCAGTAGATAACCAACACAAAATGAACTCAGTGTGGGACTTTTGGAGGCTCTTTGTCTCATAATGTTGTGGCAGAGCTTTTTTTTTTTTTCATCTTACAGGTCCTTTGCATATATATTATGAATTTGAGTTTTAGATTTTGATGGGATTTCTGTGTGTGCAAATGTGTGTCTCTGCATCTGTGTGTTTCTTGTGATTTTTTTCCTTTTTTTTTTTTTTTTTTGGTTTTTTGAGACAGAGTTTTTCTGTGTAGCTTTGCACCTTTCCTGGAACTCACTTTGTAGACCAGGCTGGCCTAGAACTCATAGAGACCTGCCTCTGCCTCCCAAGTGCTGAGATTAAAGGCATGCACCACCACTGTCCAGCTTCTTGTGCTTTTTCTTTGACTCTTCTTACTTATTTTTGTTGGCTTGCTTTGTCCTATTACTTGATTTTACTTTTTTTAAATCTTATTTTATGATTATTTTTTTAGGTGCCTATTTGTTTTTAGTGAAAGAGAAAGAAACGGTGTGGGTTTTGATGGGAATGGAAGTGAAGAGGATCTGGAGAATGTGGAATGAGTTGAGGGAGGGAAAAAAACAGAATATAATGTATGAAAAATCTATTTAAAAAAAATAGATCAAACAAACACAAAATGAAATGAAATTAAAGGTGATACCAATTAATGAATAAAAATTCTGATGGGCAATCCATCGTGCACCAAAAGACAGTTCTCTGCGTATCCAGTATTGCATGATGTTAAGGCAGGATCAAGAAGAAATAGACTCTTTATGCTACCGTAGCTTGTCCATATGTTTTGCTTACAAATCTTTTGAAGTTCTGTCTGTCTAGTTTGAGATTATAATGAACAGGAAATTCGCTTATGCATATGGTGAAAGTAAAATATTCTCTATATACTTGATGATATTAATTATATGTATTTATTTTGTCTTATTATCCTTGGAAACATATGTCTGCAATTAATTGACACCAATCTTACTTATACTAAATGTTTATGTTTTAATATCTAACAAAATTAATTATTGTCATTTTACTTCATTTCATGATTAATTTACATCTTCACTTATTTAGTAATGCTATACAGATTTTCTACTTGTGGAAAGACAGCTTGTTCACCTTTGTTAATCTATATTATTCATTTCTCATCTTAATTACTCATTAATGCTATTCATGTGTTTCTGACCCATCCTAAAATCTATGGCAAAAAATGAACTATAAAAAAGATTTAATGTCATATTTTCCATTTCCTATCTTTACTTTGAAGCTATGAAACTTCATCTTAAAATATAAAGGATAAACTTAATAAATAAAGCATGTTTAAAACAGTTTCTTTTTAATACATGATCTCTCTATGTAGTAGTGTCTGGCCTTGAATTCACAGCAATTCACCTACCCCTACCTCCTGAGAACTGGAATTAAAAGTGTATATCATCACACCGGGAACAAACAGTGAAATAATTGTTTTGTTCCTGTTGTCAGTGTTGGCCAATGCTGACATAAAAACTGGAGGACAATAATCGCGTTTGTCTTTCTGGGTCTGGGTTACCTCACTCAGAGCCTTCACTCAATCCATCAATTTGCCTTCAAATTCCATGATGTTATTGTTTTTAACGTCAGAGTAAGGCTCCACTCTGTACATGTACCACATTTTCTTTATCCATTCTTCAGTTGAAGGACATCTAGGTTGTTTCCAGGTTCTGGCTATTATGAATGAAGCTGCTATGAACATAGTTGATCAAGTGTCCTTGTGGCATGATTGAGCATCCTTTGGGTATATGCCCAAGAGTGGTGTATCTGGGTCTTGAGGTAGATTGATACTCAACAATCTGAGAAACCACTACATTGATTTCCAATGTGGCTGCACATGTTTGCTTGCACTCCCACCAGCCAACACACACACACACACACACACACACACACACACACACACACACACACACACACACACACACACTTTTGTTTGTGCTCTGAGGGCAAAAGAAAGGGAGGCAGGTGTTTGGGTAGGAGCTCCACCTCTCAACCCCTGTTGCCCTGGCATCCCTATACCCAAAGAGTCTGGAATGTTTGGAAGGAGTCTGGTAGAAGATATACCTAGGCTCCATTCCCAGTCTCTTTCACTAAAACCCTTGCTTCAAAGCCTGCCAAACTCAGCTCCTACCCAAACCTTCCCCTTCAAAGCCTGCCAAACATAGCTTAGGAGGACTCCCACAGGGGATATCTCAGTAGCATCCCAGAAAACAGACTCCTTCCCCCATCTCCTCTCTGTGGGGCCAGGGAATTGCCCGGGAGCGCTTTACCCATTAAACCTGGACTTTTCCTGGTTTGGTCTGATTTAGTTTGCTGCTTTGGTGGAGAGGCCTTCAGCAGGCCTAAAACTTATCAGCAGGCAGGGAAAAAAGGACTGGGAGGGGAGAGGGAGAGCGAGACAAAAATCACACTAATATTACATGTTTTAAAAAACTTAAAGTAATACAGGAGTTCGAGAGAAAGGGAGAGAATTTCTATCTGTTGGACACTATTTCATGTTTGCCGTGTACCTGGAGTGATATAATATTCACTCTAAATGATGCTGAGGTTGCTGAGATGAACAAATTAAATAAAATGTATTCCAGTATCTGAATGTAAATAACATTCTCTGAGAGACGATATCAACAGTAGCTTTGTTACTAGTTCCCAGCACAGAACTCAGAACAACATATTGTAGTGGTATAAACTTCAAGATGTAAGAGATCATTTGAATTTATCAATTATATTTGAACTCCAGCTTCATGTGTCTAATTGAGATAGTGGAAGCCACTCTCCTGCAGTGCATGACTGGCATCCAGGATTTCCTCTTAGACAGGAATCTTCATCAATCCTCTTAGCATGTGATAAATGTAACCATGACTAGAATGTTGAAAAGATAATCCATGTTCTAAGCAACCACATCTGTTTTTGGATAGCTGAATAAATGTTACATATCAGAGATGAGATCAGTTGTTGGGTGATTCATTAAACTTGAATTCTTGGTTGAAAATCTGATTGGAAGTGTAAAGGTGGTCTGGATGCTGCATAGGACCAGGGAATAATGGCTTTTTTTTTTTTCTCTTTAGGGATATTGACTAAATTCCATTGCTATGCATGGGGCAACATGATCTGAAAAAGATCTATCTCATACAAAAAAAAAGTTGTGATAGAAAGAAATAAAGCACAGGAGTGGCAAGGAACAATAGCTCAATTTCCCTAAACCTGTACAGTTAAATTGTGAATGGTAGGGATGGGAGAATCACTTGATGAGATTCTCACTCAGGGGTAGATATTATCAAGGGTGGAGAACTCACTACAGCCCTAGTCCCTGCTATTAAAACACTATGGCAAACTTGCTCTATTTGTTCTAATCTGGAGCAATTCAAATCTAATTATACAGACCATGATTTAGAAAGACAAATATTTGAAATAAGGTTTGCAAATGGCTCCTTTAATTAAAGCAATAACGTTCAGCAAAACAAACAGCAATAACAACAGGAATGTAACCATGAATGGACTAGGCTGATATATTTGACTATCTCCCAGATTATGGGATGGGTCCTAGTCATTGGACAAGGTGCAGCAGTTGAAAATGCAATGTGCAGCAACCGTGTGAGATAGGACTGGGTAAATAGTTGTGCAGCATTAAGAGAGAAGATGTGGAGATGTCATTTGTGGTTGATAAAATAAAGTAGTAATGAGGTTAGGAAGTTGAAAAACATCATTGGACATATTTCAGTGGTCATACAGTATAATTAAGATGGATGCAGCATGGGACTGGGGAATATTGGCTTTTTTTTTTCTTTTTAAGGATATTGACTAAGGCTAACTTCCAGTAAGTTTTAATTGCTCACATGGAATTTAAAAGTTACATTTACAAGATCATTGTTTTACTGAGTAGACATTTAAGCAATCCAGAATTCCCAAAGCATAATGGGAGATGTGAGTCCTGGGTAAATGAATCATTGGGGAAGATTTCAATTAGTTTCCATCAGCTATGTTTGATAAACTTATTGTCTGGCCAACCATCAAGGCATGTCTTTGTATTAACAATAAGCTACTCAGACTTAAACAAGTTGATTACTAATGTTATGATAGTAGAGCATTGGCAATCACCTACACAGAGAGTAGTGAATGCTAAAGGCTCTTATGGTCTACCTTACTGGTATTAGAAGTAATACAATATTCAAATATTGCTTCATTGGACAGAGAATTTAATAAACATTAGCAAAATATTTGTGTTATTGTTTTGGACCAATGTTTCACATGAGGCATCATGATTCCTCCGAAAGGTAATTTCTTGTTTAATATTGATGCATTTTTGTATAAGCTCCCCTTGTCATTAAAGATTATCAGGTAATTTTAAGGTAAATGATTCTGATACTCACTTGACAATTAAATTAGAAAATACCCTCATAAGAATTCATAAAATGGAAGTAATCTATTAGGGAGCAAGCCTCAGGGAAGTAAATGTATGAGCAGCTACTTAGCTGTACATAGTGTCAAAAGTAGAAGCTTCATAAAATCTGTGTTGCCTGAATCTTGTGAATCTTCCCTGGCCAAAGAAAAGTATTAGGGTCCCCAAAAAAGACCACCATTCACATATGAAATCAGTAAGAGTGTTTATTATTCCAGCATGCTGGGACCAGCCAATCATCCAGCACAAAGGCAAAATGGCAACGACCCCAACAGAAGCTTGCAGGCTCCTTTTCAGCACAGGTAAGGGTAGTTCCTATGACAGTTAGGTCATTTCAGATATGTTTGGTTTACAAGAGTGGAAATCATATTAGTATTTCTAATTGGCTAGGGCTAGCAAGGGCTGGTAAGCCTACAGTTTTTCCATTTGGGGGCAGGCCTGGAAAAGTCCCAGGCTCTGTCCTTATTTGATTATTACCTTGAGCTGTTGTGGAGGCTGACTGGCCTAGTACACACTGACTGTGGAGGCTGACTAGTCTAGCATGATGACTGCAGGGGGTTGGGTGACCTAGTAGGCTGACTCTAAGGGCTGGCTCAGGCTTGATACATGCTATCTCCTTCTTTCCTGCTGTAATGGGCATTGAAGTTTGTCCTTTTTTTTGTGACTTCCTCAGAAACTGCTTGCTCAGTCTCAGGAAATTAAAATTGAGACCTGATCTCTGATAGAAGACTGAGCAGTCTGTTATGGCTTCTGCTAAGTCCTCTCAAAAAGTAGTCTGTCTTAGCCACAGAATAGAATTTCTGGATTCAATATTTTACTGATGTTTAAAAACAAGCCAGAATCTGTCTGCTCACTAAACAGCTAAACCTGAATATAAGAATAGCAGCAAACATTGAGATCTTTCTATATAGAAGCGGGATAAAGATCTTGTCCCCTAGAAAGTGTTTTCATTCTTGATTTATAGTCAGAGACTCCACTGTATGGTCATAAAAATTGAATCTAAATGACTCCACCCTAAAGAATACACCATGATGATCTGCCTGTTCTGATGATGACCACCTACACTTGGTGCAGTACTTTATGTTAGATGGAGCATTGCATGCAGCATAAACTAATGGAAATATCACAAGAAATTGCAGGAGTGAGCCATAGTTCTTTCTATCATAAGAGGGAAAGAGGGTAAAGGCTTTGAGTTCATGAAATAAGCAAAACACAATTTCAGACCATGCACTAAACTGCCATGTAGAGGTATGTTTCCTCAGAACTGCCCGTAGTGACTGGTGTGAAAAGTTTATCCAGGCATGGTGGAATGTGAATCCAGTGAAACAGGGTTAGTTAAAATCCCTTAAGGAAAAGGACTGGAGAAAAACTCATTAAAGAATTGCATTAAGCCGGGCAGTGGTGGCACACGCCTTTAATCCCAGCACTCGGGAGGCAGAGCCAGGCAGATCTCTGTGAGTTCAAGGCCAGCCTGGGCTACCAAGTGAGTCCCAGGAAAGGCGCAAAGCTACACAGAGAAACCCTGTCTCGAAAAACCAAAAAAAAAAAAAAAAAAAAAAAAAAAAAGAGTTGCATTTGGCTTTTTCCTGGTTGCCTTAGGATGATACAGCAGTTTCATATCCATTCCACCACTCCAGGATCTCTTATTATTATATACATAGAAAAAGAATTTACCTTTAAATATTAAAGATATAGAACATTGTACTTTGTTTCTTAAATAAATAATATTCAGCTTTTAGATTTTTGAGGACTTATTTTTTGAAAATTTCAAAAATGAGTACTCTATTTACACAAGTTCTATCCCACACTCTTCAGACTCCACCTATGCCTGTGCTTGAGTTCCCACACACCATGCCAATTTTATGACATCTTCTACTTAATTATTATTGTAGTTACATATATATGTACTCACACACATATATATATATATACATGTATATATATATCATATGAATTATTTAGTATTTATGAATAAATATGAGTTGGCTAGAGAAAATATTATTAATACTCAGGCCACATTCTTTATTCCTCTTTGAACAATGGAATACTTAAATTTCAAAAAGGCAAGTAAAATCCTGTTTCTTCAAACAAATGTAAAACAAAAGTTCAGAATTAAAGACACAAATTATGAACTCAGTATGATGTGTAGTAAGGTGGCTAGCCACAGGAAATTTTCTTGAATTAGAAAGTAGAACTTAGCTGGTAGAAGACAATGTCATTGCTCACTCTAACTTTTTCTATGTGATCTTATTTTCCCTGATTCAGTAGCCCTAGGGAATGGCATCAATCAATATTTATCTGAGCAAGGTAGAAAGAAAAAAATGAATAGTATAAAACTAAAGCGGATTAATTTACATGTGTTTGAAGTGTTTAAAGGAAAATCTCTGTCTATTTCAGAGTCATACTGGAGACTACTTGCTTCCTTGATTTAGGATGTGGATTTTTGACACTATAAAATTGTCATATACATCTTACTCAGACTCTCCAAGAAGTAGGAAAAATACCCTTCACAGGAATACTATCAGTGTAAAGCACTATAATTATCAAAGTGTAGTTCAAATGAAAAAAGGTTTCTAGTAAAATATAAATACTATAGTGAATATGTGAGAGCACATTGTGACTTGTACAAATGTACAGATGAATGTTTAGAGAGAAAAAGTAGATACATGACAGATAAATATAAAGAAACATAGATGATTAATACATGGTAGAGAGATAAATATATAGAGAATGGACAGATGACAAAAAGATGATTAATAAATGATAGATGATGAATAATAAATGAGAGATAATAGGTAGATTGTAAATGGATAATGGATAGATGTCAGATATATTATTGGTATTATAGGTAGATGATAGGTGATAGAAGAACAAATTGGAAGTGATTGATAGATTTTATATATAATAGACAGATAGATGATAGAAAGCTAGACACACAACAGAAAGTGTACATCATAAAAGCAAATGTTTGACAGTAAAAGAAGGAAATTCAAGTGAATAATAAGACAGTACTGTTATGAAATTAACTGTAAACTTCCATATTTTTCAAATGTATCTTCTATGATGGATATTTTCCTTTAAGTAAACTCTGTATGGTAGCAATTTATAACTACTCTTTATACCTAAATTTTACTGATTTCAAATTTTTATGTCTACTTCACCACTATCTAATTTCACACAAGTATAAGGAGAAGCAATTAATCTTATTCCTTTCAAGTCTTGATATAATACATTCCTTTAAAAAGTATAAAAATGAAGCAATCTGTAAACAACCACTAACATTTGCAATTTTAGTTTATGGTATGACAATAAATTCTATATACTGAAAACAAAATAAATATTGCTCTGGACATTTATAAAATGTTTTGATGCAAATTAAATAAAAACTTTTTGATATAGAGGCAAAAGACAAGCTAAAATAAAAATTATTTACTTTAAAGTATAAGAACAGACTGTAAATGGTGTTTACTACAACTAGTGTGGTTTCATTTATGTGTAAATGTGATTTCTTAGTCCTATAAAATGTATTAATTATCTATTTATAATTATTATAAACCATTGGAAACAATCTCATTACAGAAATTGTATTAATAATTGAAAATGCGGTCATTATTCTATTTCAGTAGAAATTAGCGAATCTTCCTGGCTCCACAAGTCGACTGTGGGATGACACACTGCCCCCCCAGCTCCTCATGACTGGGGTCCCCATTGCTTTCATCTAGTCTGACTCACTTTGCAATGCAGAATTAGAAGTTTCCAAATGTTATGTCTCTTTGTAAGACCTGTCATAGTTAATGCAATAGTCATAATCGTGTTTCTGGAAATGTTAGATGAGTTCAACTCATCTTCACACTCCTTGTGTTTTAAATGCTACTTTACTAGGGTTTAAGTAAGTTATTAGGTGACAGGAATGTAAATATCTAGTCAAATGTAAGGAAAATATGAGTTCCATTTCCCTGTAAATATACTATTTCTTATTTAATCAAGATGATTACATTTTAAAGTATGAATTCAATTATATGTTTGAAGATAAAATTTCAAATGAAATGAAGAAATAATGAAAATTCTAGACACGTATGAAACATATATTTTAAAATAATAATGTACTAAATATTCATTACCGAGGAAATATGTAACCCAGAAAGACTTTTTTTGTTAAATAAAATGAGAAAAATTTGATAAAATACGTTCATTAATTGAGAGCAACCAAAACAAATATTTCTGGGACATAACTCAGTGGAAGGCAGTGACTCTGGCTGTGAGCCCAGGACAGAAGGCTACTTTTTTTTCTGGAACTTCTCTAGTTCTGGGGCAAGTCGCTAGGTCAAAGCCTGAACCATGCTTGCAAAGGTATTATAGGTCTAGTCTATGGCAGCTGGATCAAGAGCCCACTACTAAGTTGCCATGGTAGGTGAAAACTATATTTGCAATTCAAATCTGAGCAACTTCACCCTGGAATCATGAAGAGTCAGGAGTGATGAAACTTACTCAGTACCTTCGGCTCATCTTTCAAGAGCAACAGGTACTGTGCGTTGTCCAGACTCACAGCAAATTACTACAAATCATCACAGAGGAAGAAGTCAAAATCATACCAGAAAATATAGAATATCTATTACTGGTACCATAAGCACAAATTCTCAAATCTAATGAATGAGAAGGCAATTTGTCATAAGAGAGAAAAAATACAAGTGTACGCAACAGGAAAATCAAAATAGAATAGAGAACGTTACAGTCCATTGAAGTCATAAGAATAGATTTTCAAACACATAATAAGAAATTGTAGGTTTGTTTTAATTATGTGAATGTGTGTCATTGTGTGATGGGTTATGTTTATGTGAGTGTAGGTACCTGGGGGGCCAAGAAGAAGGTGCTAAATTAACTTACGTGGGTTTTGGGAGCTGAGTTTTATCCTTCAATAAGAGCAGCAAATGCTCCAAGCTGTGGAGCCATCTCTCCACTACTATGGTAAAATTTTGAATACTAAACTCTATGCAATAGATCGCATAAAAGAATCTTGACATATTCAATAGCAATGGGAAAACTTTGAAGGAATTTTGAAATATAATAGTTTTAAGCTTTACTTTGTATCAGTACAAAGTTACTTACTAGTGACATGAATATGCAAATTGTGTATGAAGTTAGAGATGCAGAATATGAAAGAGCAGTTTTATTTTAAAAAGGGTTATGGTCTATGCTATCTGAAATTGTTTAGAATAATATTGAAAATTATTTTTTATTTAAACTTGGCCATTATAGTGGAAGTTACTCTCTCTTCCTCCTATTACTTGATTGTGAGATATAATCTTAAATATATGCTAAGAGAGTTGGTAATTGAACTGCATGGCCAGTGTGTGTGTGTGTGTGTGTGTGTGTGTGTGTGTGTGTGTGTGTGACACATGCTATAGCCATCTAGAGAGATGGAGTATCAATTAAGGAATTACTTCATCAGCATGACCTGGAGGAAAGTCTATGGGGTCATTTTCTTGATTAATGGTGTGGGAGGGTCTAGTTGACTATAGGTAGTGCCATCAATGAGCAGATGGTTGGCTTGTATAAGAAAGACAGCTGACCCAGCCATGGACAGGACATCAGTAAACAGCATTTATCCCCAGTCTCTGCCCCTATTCCTACCACCAAGTACCTGTTTGAGTTCCTGTCCTGACTCCCCTTCATGATGGACTTTAAGCTGTAAAGCCGTATCAACTCTTCCATCCCCAATTTTCCTTTGGTAAGGAGTTTTACATAGCAGCAGAAAAGCAAAGGAGGGCAGTAGTTATCCTTTTGCTGTTTTCAAAAATTATGTAATTCTGATATATATATATATACATATATATACACATATATATGTATATTGGAAAGGTTGGTGATTTTTAAAAAATCTTTAATAAATATTTACTATGGAACCTTTGTATCAGGTACTGTGATATATAATAAGGATATCAAAGATAACAAGGCAGGTAGATCATAAAGAAATGAGGGGGTCCTCCCATATTTCATAGGAGGTACTGAGATACCAGGGACACAAGTGAACAGAGCAAGTGCATGCTCAGGAAACACAGGGCAAGGGGTGTACATGTGCTGTGGGAGCACTTGTGAAACTCAGGGCACAAGTTATGAACAAGAGCAGTAGAAGATTTGTGGTGGTTGAATGCTTTTTTAAAGTTTTCTTTCTTAGTTCTTTGAGGGATTCATCTATTTCCTCTTTAAGGATCTCTATCATCTTCATAAGGCTGGTTGGATCTGGAGGAGAGAGAAGGAGAGGAAGGACAGAGAAGAGTTGAGGGAGGGGAAACTGTGGTCAGGACATAATATATGAGAGAAGAATTTAAAAAAAAAAGTTTCCTTTCTTTTTGCTTGAAATCTACCATAATAATCATACCTATTTCTTGTATAAGAAGAGTGAAAAGCATTTATTTTCACCTCCCTCTACTACAATAATGCTTATCTCAGTTATGTGTACTAATGGGGAGGAGCAGTGGTGTGGAACATTCAGAATGCCTGATAATCATAAAGTCATGAGTGCTTGCAAACAATTTATATACTCGATAGTTTAGTAGCTTCACCTTCCCAGTAATATTTTGCTTCAGTGCACATTAAAATTAGTTTGCATTCCCTGTGTACACACTATCTAGATGATAAGGGAACATATCCAGGAAATACGCAGTAAAGCTGGCAGCCACCTTTCAGTAGATGAGAACAGAGGAGACAACCTGTGCAGTTAACACTCAATTGGCAGCCCATAAATCTGTTGATATTATTGCAGCTCCAACAAGAGTGCTGATTCTATTATTATGATCTGTGTTTCATCTCCCCTTAATCATATTTAGAATAACCCCAGGCAACTTATGTCCACAGGCACACTGTAAAATCTGATATTTATTACTGAAACAGAAACAAGACTATCTAAGAAACGATTCCAGCCACCAGTCACAATCTGATAAACATCACAGCATTAGGTAATTGATTTTTCCTTTCGATTTTGAGTAGATAGGGAAGAAATACAAAAATTTTTTAGGTTGAGTTTGTGTTAATATGGTGCTGTTTTTGTTCCTGAAATTAAAAATAATGACATCTAATTAGAAGTGTTTTAAATTCTAAAACTGGTTAATGAAAAAATATAAAAATAAACAGTGACACCACTAGCCAGAGGGATGGTTTTGTTAAGATACAACATATTAGAATCTTAATAAATATTTTATGATATGAATTGTGTTTTAATTATATTTTCATTAAAATGATTGTTATATAAACTTCTTTTTAAAATAATTTAAATATGATCATATGAATATAATGAAATGTGTTCTTTAATTAAGTTTCTATTACTTAATAGCTGAAATCTGTTGGAAAAACCAACTTTTGGAGACAGAGTCTCACTCTAGCTGGCTTAGAACATACTATATAGACTAGACTGACCTGGAACTGACAGAGATGCACCTTCCTCTGCTTTTAGGTGCTGGGATTATACAACAATCATATTGACAAGAGTGTATTGTTTTTAAATAGATTAGAATTTAAGAAGATTATGTTGGGATACAGTGTTGTGAAGGAGACTAAGAGAATGAGGCAAGCTAGTAAGAAGCCATTATAAAAATTCAATGAAGTCAGCCAATTTAGACTTGGCTGAGGTGGTAGAAGTAGAGATATGCAGACATGCTCAAATATTATATAATTGTGTTTATAAGTAACATTGAGTTTGTTGGGATATCACAAATCATGCTGCAAAAGAAAGAGGAGAAAAGGAGGAAAAGAGGGAGGAAAGAAAGACTGAAGGAAGAAAGCAAGGAAAGAAACAAAGTCAAAAAGAAAACTTCAAGAATTTGGCTTTATCAGGAGCAATGGGAAGACTCCTCCACTGTTGGTGGGAGTGCAAAGTTGTACAGCCACGTTGGAAATCACTGTGGCAACTTCTCAAAAAATTGGAAATCAATCTACTTCAAGACCCAATGATACCACTCTTGGGCATTTAATCAAGGAATGCTCAATCATACCACAAGGACACTTGCTCATCTATGTTCATAGTAGCATTATTCATAATAGCCAGAACCTGGAAGCAGCCTAGATGCCCTTCAACCTAAGAATGGATAAAGAAAATGTGGTACATGTACACAATGGAGTATTGCGCAGCAGTAAAAAGAAACCACATCATGCAACTTGCAGGAAAATGGATGGAACTAGAAAATATCATCCTGAGTGAGGTAACCCAGACTCAGAAAGACAAACATGGTATGTACTCACTCATAAGTGGATACTAGATGTAAATCAAAGGATAATCAGACTACAATTCATGTCTCCAGAGAAACTAAGAAACAAGGAGGACCCTAAGAGGGACTTATGGATCACCTTGGGAAGGGGAAACAGAGGAAATCTCCACGAGTAAACTGAGCCAATGTGGGGGCAATAGAGGGAAGAAGATGGAGGATGAGAACACAAAGGGACAGGATTATCAGGCTGGGGGAGGGATGGAGCGGGAGAGCAATAAAAGATACATGTTGATAGAGGAAGACATTATGGTGTAAGGAAGAAGCCTGGTGCAGGGAAACCCCAGGAATGCACAAGGACAACCCCAGATTAGACTACTAGCAAGCATGGTGAGTGAGCTTGAACTGGTTTATCCTGGTAATCAGATTGGTGGATACCCTAACTGTCATCATAGAGCCTTCATCCAGTAACTGATGGAAGGAGATGCAGGGACCCACCACCAAGCACCAGGCGGGGCTCACAGAGTCCAGTCAAAGAGAGGGAAGAGGGATTATATGAGCAAGGGGGCGGGGTCAAGATCATGATAGGGAAATCTACAGAGACAACTGAACCTTCATAGACTCACGAACTTTAGACCGATAGCTGTGGATCCTACATAGGACCAGACTATATATACCCTCTGCATAAGGGAAAGAGTTGTGTGGCTTGGTCTGTGTGAGGGGTCCCTGGCAGTGTGATTAGGATCTCTCCCTGGTGCATGAGCCAGCTTTCTGGATCCCATTACCTATGATCCGACACCTTGCTCACCCCTGATAAAGCAGGGTGGGGTGCTGTGGGATGGTCTGTATGTCAAATGTGTTGTTGATTGGTCAATAAATAAATCACTGATTGGCAGTGGCCAGGCAGGAAGTATAGGCGGGACTAACAGAGAGAAAAATTGAGAGAACAAAAAACTGAGAGGGGAGACACTGCCAGCCGCCATCAGGACAAGAAAGATGTAAAGTACCGGTAAGCCACAAGCCACGTGGCAAGGTATAGATTAATAGAAATGGATTAATTTAAGCTGTAAGAACAGTTAGCAAGAAGCCTGCCATGGCCATACAGTTTGAAACCAATATAAGTGTCTGTGTTTACTTGATCAGGTTTGAGCGGCTTGGGACTGGTGGGTGAGAGAGATTTGTCCTGACTGTGGGCCAGGCAGGAAAACTCTAGCTACAGTGGGGCTTAGTCCTACCTCAACTGAATGTACCAGGCTTTGCTGTCCCGCCATGAGATAACTTACTCTTTTTGAGGAAGGAATGAGGGGTGGGTCAGAGAGGGATCTATGGTTGGTATATAAAATGAATAATTATTTTTTCCGGAGCTGAGGACCAAACCCAGGGCCTTGTGCTTGCTAGGCAAGCACACTACCACTGAGTTAAATCCCCAACCTCTAAATTTTTTTTAAACAAAAAAAATTTTTAAAGATATAGATTTCATTTCCTATAGTGAACATAATAATAAGGAAAGTACATGTATGTCTGGTCTTGGGATGAGAAACTCCAATCTGAGCTGTTTAAGTTGGAGATGTTTTGGGTTGAAGTAGACTGGGTATACCTAGTTTAATATGACCTTTAAGCAGGAGGTGTAAACATGAGAAATATTAACATATAAATTTAATTTTAAAAATAATACATTTGATAATATCTGAATGTTTCATACATGCATGCAAAAATGTTGATCATATCCATTCATCACTTCTTTTCTCCAACTTTTCATAGTGCTCCCATTCCATTTCCCTCCCAAACTCATGTCCCTTTTTTATACTGTTATTAATAACACCCTGAGTTCCATTGACTGGGGCATGGACAACTTAACTCTTGCCATGTCTCAGAAGAAGAGTGACTCTCCTTTTCTTGGCATCCATCAATGACAACAGCCCTTCAGCTCGTTTGGAGACTTCATGAACCCTCATTCTATCCATTGTGGAGTTTTTATTGCCTGGATACTGCACTAGTAACCACAGCTGCTGTGAGTTGATGTGGGCAGCAGTCAAATGTGGAGAAGTAATTATTTAACAGCTCTTGTAACCATCCACTGGTACATACATATGTTCTTTCTTGTCCCTCTTCCACAATGCTCCTGGCGCCTTGGCTGGAGACTAGAAGTTGATAGAGTTGATCCATCCACTCTTGAGCACCACAGATACTTATACTTGGAACACTGAATATATAAGAATCTCTGAATTAAACATTAACTACAAAAACAAAAAAAACAAAACAAACAAACAAAAAAACCACCAAAACACCTCTGCTAGGCTGTGGTGGTGCACACCTTAAATCCCAGCACTTGGGAGGCAGAAGCAAGTGGATCTCAATGAGTTCAAGGCCAGCCTGGTCTACAAAGTAAGTTCCAGGACAGCCAGGTGTGTCCCACGGAGAAACCCTGTCTCTAAAAACCCAAATAAATAAGCAATCAAATAAATAATAAATAATTTTTTAAAAGAAAAAAAGACCTCTAAGTACTAGGTTGTGAGTAGTACGAACTTATGGTTATAAACATAAATATTTAGAAAGCAGTTTTATGGCATAGCTAGGTAGCTAAGTAGCATTGGTTACCAAATAAGGACCTATGTATGATCTCTCCTATCATGGATATTTAGCCAAGTTTACAATAATAGATCTGAAATGCTCATGGTAAAACAAACCTCATATCAAAAAAGAAATGGTTAGCTACCCCATAACCATCACAATGCAATAGCAGCAGCTGGTATATCTTGTCAGGCATGAAGGATCCAGAACAGAGTAAGACCAATGCTATCTTTTTTCTCCAGCTACCTGCATAGCCCCTCTTTCAGGCTACATAGCATTCTATCAAAGAGTGAGTCTTCTAGTCAGTTCAGGATTGTTTCTCTATGACCTGCATATAAAAATGAGAGAGTAGTTTCTTCAACAGCAGGTTCTTGTCACCTAGCTCTGGTGAGTGAACAAAAGCAATGGTAATAGCCTAATTTATTTCGGTTATTTAATAGGGCCTCCCTGACCAATAACTCATAGGGAAGTATCTTATGCTTGCTAATGAGATTTTTTATTTACTATCCTATGTCTTCTGGGAACTACATTGTCCATTCATTCGGGCTACTACTATTCAAACTCTATTTTATGTATGGTACAAATTTTTTATTTATTTTTTTTCATTTTACATACCAACCACAATTCCTCCTCCCATCTCTCCTCCTGCTTTCCCCCCACCTCCCCCTGACACACCCCCATCCACTTCTCCAAAAAGGTAAGGCCTCCCATGAGGAGTCAACAAAGCCTGGTACATTCAATTGAGACTAGACCAAGCCTCTTCCTCATGCATCAAGGCTGAGCAAGGCATCACACCATAGGTAAGGGGCTCCAAAATGCCAGCTCATGCACCAGGGATAGATCCTGATCCCACTGCCAGGGGTCCCTCAGACAAACCAAGCTATACAACTGTCTCTCACATGCAGAGGGCCTAGTTTGGTCTCATGTAGGCTCCACAGCTCTTGGTCTAGAGTTCATGAGTTCCCAGGAGCTTGGTTCAGTTGTCTCTGTAGATTTCCCCATCATGATCTTAGGCTACAAACTAGTGCATTTCCATGAGGCTTTTAAATGTATCTTTACCTTGTTAACCCACCCCAACTCTCTTCTTTCCCCTAGTACTCCTTTATCTGAACACAAAATTGCACCCAGGAGCTTACTGTTTCATATTTTCAATATGAGGTGATCATGTTTGCTAAAATGAACCTATGTATACAAAAATCCACACAAATAAATTTAATAATAGTTAATAGCTACATATATTTGATTTTGAAGATTGTTTTCCTCGGACACAATTACCATTTATTAGATTAAAATTTCAGACTTCATTGTGATAGTTTATACAATCAATATCATTTATATAAAATAGTTGCACTAAAACAATAAAGAAAAATGGTAATTGTGTATATATAGGGATTGGTATTTACTATGAAACATTGAAACAGAGTGTTTATAGCTACTACACCCCTTGCTTCTGAGGATGGATAATAGGCTATCCCTTTTTTTGACAAATTTATTTTTCACTTACCCATTTCCTTTTCTGTTGACTTCATCACCACAACTGATAAACTTTCTGTACCTGGTTTTTATTCATAAGCTTTTGAAAGACTTTTGGAAGAACTACTTCTATATTTATTTATTTTTTATTTCCAGACAGGGTTTCTCTGTGTAGCCTTGGCTGTCCTGGAACTCACTCTGTAGACCAGGAAGTCCTCAAACTTGGAGATCTGCCTGCCTCTGCCTTCTATGTGCTGAAATTAAAGGCATAGGCCACCCCTGCTCAGCCCTTGAAGTATTACTTATATCTGGTTAACATAAGTTCTAATTGACAGTAGACATTTACTATTATATAAATCACCTCTTTGAGTCTTATTTAGTAATGGATAATAAAGACAGTTTATCTTCAAATATTTGGTTGCTTTATAGTCTGTTACTGGCATGTAACCACCACACACTATTTCGAACATCCCTGCTCTACCCCCGTGTTGTGCTATTAACAAATGGGGAATATAATTTTTCTTTGTTACCGGAGACTACAAAACTGAAGAGTCCAATATTATGAATTGAAAAGCAAAATACTTGTGATGATGTATTTGTATGAAAAAAATGGTATTGAACTATGGCTATCTTCTTGTTTACAGGTAAGATAACATCTCACACAGTGATTGTTAAGACAATATAACATACCTTGCAAGGCAGAAATCCATCCACAGTAGCTCTTGCTTTCTAGTAGACATTGTAACTCAACTTTATTAGATAAGTCCACTGTTCTACATGTCAACTTTTTCTAATTTCTGTCATAGGCATTTTTGCAAGAGATCCCTACAGTCATAAACTAACTCCTTTGTTTGCAAATTATCAAATGTTTATTCCTATGTTCCATCCATCTATCATTCTATATCTATCTATCATCTATCTATCTATTGATCGATCTATCTATTGATCAATCAATCGATCTATTGATCTATCTATCTATCATCTATCTGTATCCCTAGCTATGTATCTATTTGGCTAGCTATCACTTTGTTGCCCTGGTTATTGTTTTGTCAACTTGAAATAAGTTAGAGTTATCTGAAAGAGGACCCTCACTTGAAAAAATTCCTCCATCAGTTTTACTATAGACAAATCTATTCCATCTTTTCTTGATTAATGATTTATCTTTGAGTGGCCAGCTCACTCTGATTGGTGGGACACATGGGAAAGTAGTCCTAAATTGTATCAAAAAGGGAGATGGAGCTGACCATGAAGATTTAACCTACAAGTAATATTCGTCTATAACTACTGCTTCAGTTCCTACCTCCAGCTTCCTGCCTTGAGTTCCTACTCCTGCCATCCCTTTATATTAGACTGTGATATGGACATATCAGCTGGGGAAAAAAAAACTCTTTCCCTGGGTTGCCTTTTGGTCATGGTGTTTTATCAAAGCAATAAAAACTCTAAGTCATGTATATTTTATTTATTTTATTTTGTCATCTATCTATCTATCTATCTATCTATCTATCTATCTATCTATCTATCTATCATGGACCTGCCCATGAATCATCTGTCATGTTCTACAAATCCTTCAATCATATACAGGACTAAATGACATGGGGTCACTGAGAATGAAGTACACCCATATAGGAAACATAGATGCAGCAGCACTGAGGATTTAAAGAAAAAATGCATTTCCAGAATTGATTTTTTATTTATGTAATATGTATTTAAAATTATTAACCAGACACCATGTGTTTTCTGCTCCTCTGAGAAATAGTTCATATATGGAGGGTCTTAATCTTGACAACTGGTCATGTTGTTAATAGGCCCATCTACAAGTCAGTTAGAGTGGAGAAACAGCATTTTTGGCCCTAAATATACTATTTTAATTTCACACGTAGTGAATATATGTGCAAGTTCAAATGTTAGACACAAGTGGCTAACTTGGTTCTCAGGTGTTTTTGTTGTTGCCGGCACGTTTCATAGCAGACGTTCATATGAAGCACAGCAGACTTGCTATTTATTCCCCTTCTAAAGGTTCCAATCTCCAGCTGTGCTTATTTTTCTAGTCCCTGACAAATTTCCTCTTATGTATTTGATTACCTTGCAAAACCATTTATAATACCATCCATTAATAATTTCATAAGCAATGGACAATTAGAAATGCCTAGCCTCGTACCTGTTGGATATATTCAAAGTCTTCATTCTTACATTTCATAAGTCATAACTTGGTGGTTATATAAACTTGATCCAACTATTTTATTCATTAGTCAACTCATGCTGAGATGTTTCTCTAGACACTAATAGAGAGAGGTGGCTGAATACCTTCATTAGATGCCACACAAGGCATATTCATGGAATGTGAAATTTTCTTAGACTTTAAAACAAATTTGAATGTGATTTCTTTTAAAATGTAGCTACTTAATGATCAAACACATTAAAAACATATTTTTTTTTTTGCTTAGTAGATCAAATAATGTAGTCATCAGTTCAGGTCGCAAGATTGTTAGCTTTTAACACCTACCAACTTCTAAAATTAAATTCACATAATGTTTCTTGTATATGTGTTTTCAGGAATGACCATTTGGTATTAGATAATAAATTGATATGTACTTCCCTTGCTATTTCCCTTGCTCTCAGTGTTCCTCAGTTGCCTATCATCCTTTATATAGAATTAAGACCTCAAGAGCTTTCTTTTGTTTGTGTTAATATGTCTATTGGTGTCATCTTTGTTCAGCTTATGTATAGGCATTCATGTTGTTGAGACTCTAAGGGTATAGCTTAAACATTAGGAGTATCCCCCATCCCTACACACACATACATAATAACAATTAATTTTAAAAAGGCCATGAATTTTAAAAAAAATCAGGAATAGGCACATGGGAGTATTTGATGGAAGATAAGGGAAGGAAAGAATAATGCAATTATATTACAATTTCAAAAATAGTTTAAAGATGTATAAGAAGAAATGAAACTAAAAAATACAATCTGAAAATATTTTTG
This sequence comes from Peromyscus californicus insignis, assembly GCF_007827085.1. Taxonomy (NCBI): domain Eukaryota; kingdom Metazoa; phylum Chordata; class Mammalia; order Rodentia; family Cricetidae; genus Peromyscus; species Peromyscus californicus. Next base: position 27,406,190 of record NW_026294436.1, on the reverse strand, counting down.
AAAAGATGAAAAGCTAATGGAACAAAAAAGCATATTGGTGGTGAACATATTTATTTATTAAATATTGAATATTACATTTAATATTCATATTCTGTGTATTCTGTAGGAATGAATCTACTACCTGGTTTTCCTGGAGAAACTTGATGGAACAATCATAGGGAAAATTTTAAGGAGAGAAGATAATGCCTTTGATGGATTTTAATCATCTAATAAGCCTTCTCACCTGGTTTAGGCTCTGGAAACTTAAGTTTTATAATTTACTCAATGAATCAATGGCTCACATTACAATTATTTCTTTTGCTCATATAGTGAATTATTAGAAATCTAGAAATCTGGTGCACAAAATAATGAAAATGTACATTCCTATGGTTCTCCAGATACAGAATCAAGGTGCTAGCAGAGTAATTTCTTTGGGAGGAATTTAGCTCTTGTTTTCTGACTCTATGGGTCAGCTTAATTTTTTGATTTTTGATAGCCTCCTCCTCCTCACTTGTCTGTGTAGCCCTGGCTGTACTCGGACTCACTCTGTAGACTGGGGTGGCCTTGAACTCACAGAGCTCCACCTGCCCCTTTCCTCCTCATTTGTCAAAGCACACTAGTTATATTCCTCATGCTGTATTGCAGGACATTTGTTTAACCATACAAAGATGTGTTGCCTTTGTCTCACTATATAAAGATGTGCTGCAATTGTTCATGTTGCAGAATATTTGTTTAACTATGTAAAGATGTGTTGTATTTGTTTAATAATGTAAAGATATGTTGCTGTTTTACCTTGCCTACCTAAGGTACCTGATTGGTCTAATAAAAAACTGAATGGCCAATTGTGAGGGAGGAGGTATATGCAGAACTTCTGACCAGGAGGACTATGGAGGAGGAGGAATTTAGGCTCAGGGAAGAAAGGAAAGAAAATGACAGGGAGCAGACAGACAGACAAAGAGAAAGCATGGAAGTAGGGCATACAGAATGAAATAAACATAAAAATCCCTGAGGCAAAACATAGATGATTAGAAACAGGTTAAATTAAGTTAAAATAACTGGTGGCACAAGCCTAAACTAAGGCCAAGCATTTATAATTTCTGTGTCTTTATTTGGGAGCTGGTTGGTGGCCCAAAGAAAATTCCAACTACATTGCTCGTTTTGTAATTGCTGTAGCCACAACAGTAGTTGAGAGTACTCTATTTTTTTTTTGATTTTTTTTATTAATTTATTTTGCAATACAATTCAGTTCTACATATCAGCCACGGATTCCCTTGTTCTCCCCCCTCCCGTCCCCCTCACCTTCCCCCCAACCCCCCCCCCCCCATTCCCATCTCCTCCAGGGCAAAGCCTTCCCCACAGACTGAGGTCAACCTGGTAGACTTAGTCCAGGTAGGTCTAGTCCCCTCCTCCCAGGCCGAGCCAAACAATCCTGCATAGGCCCCAGGTTTCAAACAGCCAACTCATGCAATGAGCACAAGATCTGGTCCCACTGCCTGGGTGCCTCCCAAACAGATCAAGCCAATCAACTGTCTCATCCATTCAGAGGGCCTGATCCAGTGGGGACCCCTCAGCCATTGGTTCATAGTTCATGTGTTTCCATTCATTTGGCTATTTGTCCCTGTGCTTTATCCAACCTTGGTCTCAACAATTCTCGCTCATATAAACCCTCCTCATTCTCGCTAATTGGACTCCCAGAGATCCACCCGGGGCCTAGTCATGGATTTCTGCATCCAGATCCCTCAGTAGTTGGATGAGGTTTCTAGCACAACAATTAGGGTGTTTGGCCATCCCATCACCAGAGTAGGTCAGTTCGGGCTGTCTCTCGACCACTGCCAGCAGTCTGTTGTGTGGGTATATTTTTTTTTAAAGTTTCTTCCTTGTGTTGGTAGAACCCAGTTGAATATTTAAGAGGCTATGGCCCATCTTTCTCATAACTACAAAGTGAACATATTTGTGAGGAGTAAATTATTCTTTCTATCATGCTAATGTATTAATATTTGAACTATGCAACTTCAAACTATTCAGAACATTCGACTATATTTGGTTTTTACTTTACCATAAAGTAAAAGCCTAGCCTAACTTTACACTGAGAGGAAAATATTAAGTCAAAGGGATCTGAATGATTAAAATGCTTTTCATTTCTCTTGGACAGTTACATTTCTATAAATAACACTGAAATTTAGGTAATGCTGAATATTTTCAAGAAGCATGATTTTATCCATGTTTCAGATAAATGTAATGGATAAATGGAATGATGAAACAATCAAGTTCACTGTGAACTGAATTATAATAAAGGACTTAGAGACACCAAAGCTCTGAGATCAAATACAAAGTATATACTGATGACAATGTGGAATGAGAAAAAAATTGATTCCATAGAACTTTCTAAATACTACAAGCAAACAAAACACCAGTTAAATAGCAACTCATTGTACCTAATTACTCAGTGATAGGCATATTCAAAGTTCCAGTATCTACAAATAAACACTCTAAGTTTGATTCAAAGGCACATCATTTAAAATGTATTATTACTTTATGTTTAGAAAATAAAAGGAAGTGTTGTCTTATAACAATCCATTGGAGAAAGTGTTAGAAGCATATCTTCCAATACTTGGAGATTCATTTTGTTTTTCCAATCAAATTTTGTTCTAACAACAGAAAACTACAAGCATGTCCTTTTTTTCTACAAATTCTCTTGTGTAATGAGAAATGTCATTCAATATACAAGTTATGGTAGTTATTTCCATAATAAGAATATTATTCTGTAAAATTTATTGGATCCTAATTCCTAGCCTTTTGTCAGAACTTCTTTTTAGGCAAATAAACACAAGGATTTAATGATGTTCCTGCATAACATAATAGATTTTCAGTATCCTGTCCCTGATTGAAGGGAAGGGATTTAGAAGAGAGAATTGGACACATATAAAACATCCAGGAGAGTTGCAAATGTTCAAGAAATCTGAAATTGAATTCTTTTTCATCAGTACCAGCTCCTGCAGCCCTAAAAGACAATTCAGAGAACTGAGACACTTTGCCAAAAGCTTATGGCTGTGATCTAGTCTCTCACAGTAATGTGGCTTAGGTAGCTCCTGTGTTGTCCTTCAGGCCTGCATCTCATTGGCAATCAAAGCCTAGAAGGGTTTTTCTTCTTCCTTCACACAGAAAGTTAGCAGACATGTTGAAGCCTTTTCAACTACTTGTACAGTAATGCTGGAAAAATCACAGAAAATAAGACAAATTTTGAAGGAATGACAGAAAAATTGCAAACTGCATTTCATTTTCAGGTCTTAAAAATATCTTTCAGTCTATAGGTGTGGTTTCTGTCTTTTTATGTTCCAGGCTGTGACACTATTAAGTATGTTTCACTGATATGTAAAAAAAAAAAAATGTTCTCACTTGTCTTTGTGTTCTGAAAAGTTTCACTTGCATATAAGTTAATTACACCTTCAAGGTTTTAAATCCTGATTTTTTTTTTTTTCTGGTTTTTCGAGACAGGGTTTCTTTGTGTAGCTTTGTGCCTTTCCTGGAACTCACTTTGTAGACCAGCCTGGCCTCGAACTCACAGAGATCAGCCTGGCTCTGCCTCCTGAGTGCTGGGATTAAGGCGTGCGCCACCACCGCCCAGCTAAACCCTGATTTTTAAAATCTTATTAGCTTTAATTTTTTTAAACAATTCATCTTGATCACATTCTTCCCACTCCTTCCATTTCTCCTAGTTCTTCCCCTACCTCCCTAACTACCAAGACTCTCTATAAATAAATAAATAAATAAACAAATAAATAAATAAATAAATAAATAACCAGTGAACAAAAAGAAAAGGACAAAAAATAAATAAACTCCAAACAAACAAAAGCACACAGGTGGAAGAAGTCCATTCTGTGTTCTCCTGATTGAGCATACATGGAGGCTACCCTTAGCTAAGATTGATTTACCTAGTGTCACTCCTTGGAGAAAACTGACTTTTCCACTCTTGCAGTTACCCACTTGAAATATCTTCTTAGTTAGGAGTGAGAATTTGTGACTTCTTTCTTTTGTCAGTGCTGGGATTTTTTTTTTTGAGGCTGTGCTTGCTTTGTGCATACTGTCACAGTCTCTGTGAATTCATACACATGTATCATCACCATTGTGTCTAGAAGATATTGTTTCCTTGGAGTCATGGACCACTTCAGGCTCTTACACTCTTTCTTTCTCCTCTTCAGAATAGATTCCTGAGTCTTAAAGAAAGGGGTTTGATAAAGTCCCCATTTAGGACTGAGCATGCTAGTCAGTAGAGGTGAAGCTCTTAGTCACAAACCCAATTTCTCAATATTTGATAACATAAATTAAGTCTGCAGCCATAGGGCCCTACTGTCAAGTCATGGAAAGTAACCAGTAGCTTTGGCAATAGCCTGTAATATTTGTGGTATTGTTCATGGGGCTCTGTTGGACAACTACTCAACAATACAGTGAAAATGTGACATATTTACACAATATAATATTATTTAGCTTTTAAGAAAAACACATTATGAAATTTGAAGAAATTATCATCTTGAGTGAGGTAAGAGAAACCTAGAAAGACAAACGTTTCATGTTTTTCTTATATGCAGATTTTTAGCTTTTTGAGCTGTAGATATGTGTGATACAATCCAAATAACTGCAAAGGGCAGGCAGCTAGTAAGGGACTAGAGTGGGGAGAGGGAACCTCCCAAGGAATGTGAAAATAGAATACAGTTTCATAAAGAGATAAATGGGAAATTAAATAGGCTGATTAATCAGAAGACAGAATAAAGGAGGGAATATGGAGAGAGACAGCTCTCACTGTGAGCCCTTTGAAAAGCCATGTGGAATCCTTTTGCTGTAGAAGTTTTCATAAATGTATACATATATCAAGATAGCATATTCTTGTCTTTGTTTCCATAGTGCCTGTGGGTTGTCAGATTTCTCACATGTAATTGAGAAGACTGCCAGTTCTTATGGGGTTAACTGGAAACACAAATAACCTAATATATCATTCTCAGTGAAATCCAAGTAGACTTTGTAATGACTATATACAACAGTGAACAAGGCTTTCTCCTACCTCCAGAGATGCAAGCAAGGCCACTCCTCAAGACATAGACCATGCTTGACGATGCTCAGGTTTTAAGTGCTTTTGATTAAATAGGTCATGGGCCTAGGTAAAAAACAAACACTGTGCTTTTGCTAAAGAAATCTAACAATAAAATGACTCCTAGTGACATTCTGCTATACTCATAGATTGATGCCTCATTCAGCCCATTATTAGAAAAGCATTGTCTGGCAGTAGATGGGAACTAATACAAATATCCACAACTGAAAATGCACAGAAAGTTACAGGCACTGGAACACTCAGTCCTAAATAGTATGTATGTCTTCATCAAGTCCCTCTCTCAGAGCTCAGGGAAACACCCTACACACACACACACACACACACACACACACACACACACACACACACACACACACACAGAAAGAGAGAGAGAGAGAGAGAGAGAGAGAGAGAGAGAGAGAGAGAGAGAGAGAGAGAGAGAGAGAGAGAGAGGCAGAAAGGGTGTAGGAGACAGAAGGAATGGATGACACCAATAAAAGAAACAGTGTATTCCAGACACAACAGGACTGATATGAGCTCATAAATGCTGAGACAGCATGCACAGGGCCTGCACAGAGGAGGGTCTCTGTGCTGAGAAGAGGAATTGCAAATGGGCTTCCATACCTAACCAAGAAATTATCTTCAATTAATACCCACTTATGAAAAAAATATTTTTTTTCTCCAATGGACCATATAAACTTAAGGATAGGGCCCATGCCCAGAAGTAGATGGTCAGCACAAAACAAATTCAATGGTTCCATTGTAGGCATTTTGTCTTGTGTTGCTCATTTGGGCATTTTTTGTTACACTGGTTTTTGTTTTGTTTTGTTTTGATTTGTTTTTGCTTAAATATTACAGTTTCTGATTTTGTGCATTTACGGGTTATGTATGTGTTTCTTGTGCTTTTTCTTTTTTATTTTCTTGTTCATTTATTTTTGTTGTTGTTTACCTGTTAGTTTATTTTCTAAGGATAAAAAGAAAAAAATAATGAATTTGGGTAGATAGGGGAAGATACAGGGAGGATCTGAGAAGAGTGGGTTAAGAGAAACTGTGATCAAATATATTGTATGAAATAAATTTCAATAAAAAGACAATTGATTGAAATATTTCTGATTCATTTATATTAACGTACTGAAGAAGTGTTTATTTCCTCCATTCTAGATTTCAATAATGTGTGGTCTTGCTCTCAATACATTCATAATGTGGAAAGAAAAAAAATATGAAACTTTAAAAATACAGTAGAGTTCAGACACAGAAAGGAGAAAAGAATTATTTATACTTAGAATAGAAAGAGAAATTGTAGAAATTGGTGGAATTTTCATTAATCTTTAAAATGAGTGGACACCATATCTGTGAATCAAAGAGGAGACATGAAAGATGTTATAAAGACAGACACAGACACAAGCATGTTTATGGAATAAATTTGCTTTTGAGATAACTTTCAAAGGACTTTTATGGCCAGAACACATAAAATTACAGTGATAATAAGCCTGTAGTCATACTTGAGGCTTCAGGTGTAAAAGGAGAAGGGAGGAGGAGAGTTGAAAGGCATGGATATGGTCCTGATGCGGTGATAATTGTAAATAAGGAGAAGAACTTGAGCACATAAGATTTGTAGTTTATAGTGTGAGAATAGACACATTTTTGAAGTATATTAGAAAATGTATAAACAATACTCAAAAAATTGTAAGATCTATTTTTCTCATGCTAAAAGTTACGTCAACTGATTTGTTTTTATTACAAATTAAAAAAGTAGGAAACAACAGTTTACATTATAGGAAAACTGAAAAATTTAAAGATGACACAAAAATATGATTTTCAAACCTATATTAAATAATAATTATACCTGGACTCAAGCTATCTTCATTCATCAAAGTAAGAGAAATTGCATTCAACACGTTTGCCAGTGAGGAAAAAATGTTTTCTATTCCTAAAGCATAAAAATTTATGCTTCAGTTTTCAACCAATATTTAGAAAGCACGTTCTATGTCCTGGGGCTTGAAAAAAAAAATGTCAGAATTCTTGAGGCAGTTGATCGGTAGTTCAGGTGAGAACTTTGGAAGAGGTGAACTTGATAGCCCAGTTCTTTCATCTTTTGAATCCTCGATTGAACTAAGTATGGTTGGTTGCTGTCCTGTAGAAGGATCTGGCCCTTTCTATGGACCAACATCTGCTTCAGGAAGTGCTGTTTTCTTTGCGTCCCACAGATTAATGGAGCACACTTCTCAGAGGCAGTTTCCCCAGTCTTCAGAAAACTCATTAGGAGTAGGTTTAATATTACATCCATTTAATAGAATAATAGTAGTGCTCCATAGGCCCTTGTGACTAGTCTGGTTATAGATTCCTCGCCTGAAAATAGTATCAGACATTGGTTTCATCTTGCAGAGTGAAAGCTAATTTAAGTTTTTTTTTTAATTGATTACTCTGATGATGTCAGTGTGACTATTACATCCTTGGGTGTGTCTCTCCAGGCCACATATTAGTATCATTAACAGTGTATACAGATGGACATAGTAGATGATTACTTTTCTCTTCAATTATCCTTGATAGTGCCTTCCAGCATTACCAAATGTAGCTAGTTCAATATGAGCTTAATTACTCCATGTTTTATGACTCAGTTTTGCAATATCTTCAAAATTGGGCATTACAGTTAAGCTCTGGAGGGTAACCAAGATCACTGATAATAGCTGGCTATGTTTGGGGGTCTCTTGGACTTCAATGGGTAGCAAATAAAAGATATAAACCACTCCTGGCATTGGACTTTTTATTTGCTAGCCTCTGCTGTTTAGGAGGGACATTTTTGCCCACTTACAGTACAACTCCATTTTAATACTCTCACTCTTTCTCTCTCTCTCTCCATATAGAGATAGACAGGTAGATAGAAAAACAGACAGAGAGATAGATAGATCGATAGAGGGAAGGTCTCATCTCATCGTGGCCACATAAGCCAGGCTAGCCTTTAACAAAATTCAACACGCTTTCGTGATAAAAGTCTTGGAGAAATCAGGGATACAAGGAACATACCTAATAATAATAATAAAAATTACAGCAAGCTGATAGTCAACATCAAATTAAATGGAGAGATATTCAAAGCAATTCTACTAAAATCAGGAACAAGAAAACGTTGCTCACTCTCCATACCCATTCAATAAAGTACTTGAAGTTCTAGCTAAAGCAATAATACAACAAAAGGAGACTACAGGTGTAGATGTAATTCTAAATGGTCTTATTAAATAAGAAACACAGAGCCAAATACAGTTAAAAGCCTAGAGATCAGAGCAGTAGCCAAGAGCTAAGACCACCTTATCTTACCACTCCTTGCTGTCCTTCCTCTGAGAGAGAGAACTTCTTCCTGTGTCCTGTCTTTTTATTGCCTTTCTGTTCTGCCTTCTCATTGGTTCTAAACACAACCACATGATTTCTTTGTCATTGCTTATCTATACAGACCTCCAGGTCTCTATGGTTGGTACTGGGATTAAAAGTTCAGGTCACCTTGCTTTGGATGTGTCCTTGACCACAGAGACTCTGCCTGCCATGTGATGGGATTAATGGCATGTGCCACTACCACCTGACTCCCACTTATGGCTCATTGTGACGTCTGATCTCTAGACAACTTTATTAACATACAAATAAAATCACATTTCAGCACAAATAAAATATCACAATATACAGGGATAGAAATTGGAAATGAAGAAGTCTAAGTATCATTAATCACAGAAGATATGATAGTATATATAAGCGACTCTGACAACTCTACCAGGGAACTCCTACAGCTGATAAACACCTTTAGTCTAGTGGATGAATACAAAATTAACTCAAAAAAAGGTATTGCTCATATCCAAATGATAAATTGACTGAGAAACAAATCAGAGAATCAACACCCTTCACAATAGTGTCAAAAATATATAATACCTTTATATAACTCTAACCAAGCAAGTGAAAGACCTGTATGACAAGAATTTTAAATCTTTGAAGAAAGAAATTGGAGAAGACATCAGAAGATTGAAAGTCTCCCACGCTCTTAGATAGGTAGGATTAACATAGTAAATTTGACTATATTACCAAAAACAATCTACAGATTCAAGAAATCTCCATTAAAATACCAACACAATTCTTCACAGACCTTGAAAGAACAATACTCAGCTTCATATGGAAAAACAAAAAAAACAGGATATCTTACACAATTCTCTATAATAAAAGAACCTCCAGAGATATAGAACTTCCAGAATTATAGAAACTGTATGAAATTGAATAAAATAGAGAACTGGATCAATGGAATCAAATTAAAGACCCAGACTTGAATCCACATACCTATGGACACCTGATTTTTGACAAAGAAGTCAAATTATACAGTAGAACAAAAGAAAGCATCTTCAAAAGAATGTTGCTGGTATAACTGGATGTCAGTATGTAAAAGAATGTAAATTGATCCATATCTATCACCCTGTACAAAACTCAAGCCCAAGCTGATCAAAGAACTCAACATAAATCCACGTACACTGAACTTGATAGAAGAGAAAGTGGAAAGCATCCTTGAACACACTGGCACAGGAGACAACTATCTGAACATAACACAAATTGTGCAGACACTAAGGTCAACAATTAATAAATGGGACCTCGTGAAACTGAAATCTTCTGTAAGGCAAAGGACACCATTAATAGGATGAAACAGCAGCCTACAGACTGGGAAAAGATCTTCACCAACCCCACATCTGACAGAGGACTAATCTTCAAATCATATAAATAACTCAAGAAACTAGAGATTAAAAAATAATCCAATTTAAAATGAAGTACAGATTTAAACAGAGAATTCTCAACATAGGAATCTCAAATGGCTGAGAAGCACTTACAGAAATGTTCAACATCCTTTGTCACCAGGGAAATACAAACCAAAATGACTTTGAAATTTCATCATACAATTGTCAGAACAAGTGACAGCTCATGCTATAGAGGACATGGAGCAAGGAGAACACTCATACTTTGCTGATGGGAGTGCAAACTTGTACAGCCACTTTGGAAATTAATATGGCAGTTTCTCAGAAAACTGGGAATCAAGCTGCCACGAGACCTAGATATACCACTCTTGAGCATATACCCAAATCATACCACAGTCATACCAAAAGGACATTTGTTCAACTATGTTCATAGCAGCATTATTTGTAATAGCCAGAACCTGGAAACAACCTAGATGTCCCTCAACTGAGGAATAGGTAAAGAAAATGTGGTACATTTACACAACGGAGTATTAGCTTTAGAAAAGAATAACATCATGAAATTTTCAGCAAAATAGATAGAACTAGAAAAAAATCATCCTGAATGAGTTAACCCAGACCCAGAAAGATAAACCTGGTATGTACTCTCTCATGAAAGGGTGCATTCTAGGATCATGTAGAAATCTGGAGAAAGGGAGTCTCCAGGATGACCCCAGCTAAGACTTGTAGCATTAGTGGATACATAGTCTGAACTAACCATCTCCTGTGACCAGACAAGACTTCCAGTGGAGAGATTGGGACCCCAACCCAGGCACAAAACCTTTCATCTACAGCCTTTCCTGTCTATGGCTGTGCTGGGGTAAGGGTGGCCTAAAGATTGAGAGAGTGGCCAACCAATGGCTGTTTCAGACTAAGACCTATGCCTTGAGATTAAACCCACCCCTGCCACTGCCTGCAGTGCCAAGACACATAGGCTGGATGACCCAGAGACTTAGGATAGAAATAAACAGGACAGGAGAAAAAAAAGTCAATGTAATGATGCTTAATAATATTCTGCTATGCTCCTAGCCCAGTTTTTATTAGAGATGCTTCATTCAGCAACTGAGGGAAACAGAGACAGAGACCCTGAGCTAGATTTTAGGCTGAGCTCAGGGACTCCTGCTGAAGAGGGAGGAAGGATTGTAGGATTGTAGGAAACAGAGGTTTCAAGAATGGCACAAAAGCCGGGTGGTGGTGGCGCACGCCTTTAATCTCAGCACTTGGGAGGCAGAGCCAGGCGGATCTCTGTAAGTTCGAGGCCAGCCTCGAAAGTGAGATCCAGGACAGGCACCAAAACTACACAGAGAAACCCTGTCTTGAAAAAAAAGAATGTCACAAGAACACCGACAGAATCAGCTAACCTGGGCTCATAGGAGCTCACAGAGTCTGAATCAACAACCAGGGAGCCCACATGAGACTGACAGTAGACACTCTGCGAATGTGGAGCAGGTGTGTAGCTTGGTCTTCGTGTGGGACTCCGAACAGTGAGAGCAGGGGCTGTTTTCTGACTCCGTTACTGGCATTTGGGAACCTATTCCTCGTTCTGCATCGCCTTGCCGAGCCTTAATACAAGGGGAGATGCTTAGACTTATTGCAAGTTGGTATGCCATGTTTTCTTGATATCCACGGGAGGCCTGCTCTTTTCTGAACAGAAATGGAAGGGGAATTGATTGTGGGGATGGGCGTTGGAGGAGAGGGACTGGGAAGAGAGGAGGAAGGTGAAGTTTTTGTTAGGATGTAAAAGAACACATTTATGTTTGATATTATAAATCTTGCTGCCTTTTGTGCTCTTGTACACTATTTAAAATTATTCGTTCCTACTTCTCTGTGAAACTACCTTTCACAAAATGCACCATCCTTCGTTTTCCCAAATTATTGTGTTTTGTTTTTATTTAGTATGAAATTTAAGTGAATGGATCCATATTTGGAGATAGAAATGGATTTTGTCACATCAGACATGGTTAGATCACCTATCACATGGAATGTTTCAGGGATAGACCCAAGCTGCTTTAGTGTAAAAAGTATGATTGAGATATCCTTTCCTGGTATTTATCAGGGTTAATATTCAATTCACACTAATTTTTTCAGCCTTTTCATTCAACATTGTTCCATGGTATTAAAATAAAGAAGTCACCCCACTAGCAATCAAAAGAATTTATTTGATAAGTTAGATAACAGTAATTCTGAAACTTTGTTAGTTCAAAATAAAGGGAGTGGCTAGTGGTTATTAATAAAACAAATAGTGCCATCTACTGACTGTACACTTAACATTGCCAAAGAAACCAAGCTTAAATCACTTTATCTTCCACTGTAAGGGTAGTAGTCATTCACAGGATATTCTGAATCCTCTGAGCATCCTTATTCACTTCAGTAATCACTTCTAAATCTTTCCTTCTGCTGACTGAAGTGGATTTTGCATGTACTTAAATCAAATGCTGGACACTTTAAAATAACTATCATCAAGAGACAGGTTCTAAAGTGTCGTGCTAGAAACTGGGATGCAAAAGAAAAGCATCTAGACTCCCCCCCACACACACAATGTACATATATGACTCAGTAAGACTTAGAAAATTTCAGAAATATGAGAGCACAAAATATTAATAAGAAGAACAGGCTTGGTAACAGATTGAAGAAATAAAAATCTCATAGGATTTATTAGTAAAGGGGGAAAGTATGGGCATGTGTCATTACAGATAAAGTAAGTAGAATTAGAGTGAACCTCTGTTATCTTTTAATTCATGTGTAATTTCATAGAAAAATAGCATTAAAAACACTATGGAAAAATAATTATTTGAAAATCACATGAATTGCATTTATTTGCTTTACATGTGTGTATGTGACTGTGGGCATATGACGTAGCACATATGTGATGTCTAGAGTATAACTTGTAGGGTCATTTTGTTCCTTCTACCGTCTGTGTTCCCAGGATCAAACTCAACTCACCAGGTTTGGCCTTAGACCTCCTTACCTCCTTAGCCATTTCATCCATGTTTGGTGCTTAAGGTCAAATTCACAGCCTTGCGCACACTTGATCTCTAGTATCAGAATTTCCCTAGCCCCGAATTTATTTACTAAAGGGCACAAGCAAAGTTTTTCTATGTGATTCACTAGCTGTATTGCAAAGTGCCTGAAAGCAAAAAAGAGGAGGGCAAGCTTGAGCCAACAGCAGTACCTAGAGCAGAGGTACTCAGCCTGTGAGTTGCTAACACATTGCGTAGTCAAACGACCCTTCCACAGGGGTCACCTAAAACCATTTGAAAATATAGATATTTACATTACAATTCATAACATTAGCAAAATAACAGTTATGTGTAGATGAATTTCTAAATGGTCTTATTAAATAAAAAAACACGGAGTCAAATATAGGGGTGAAAGCCTTAGAAGGATCAGGGAAATAGTGAGAGCCACCAGCCAACCTTACCTCACCAACTCTGCAGCTTCCAAATGCAAGCTACTTCCTGTCTTACCCATGGCTTTATTACCTTGCTGTTCTGTCCTCTCACTGGCTATCTAGTCCAACTACCTCACTTCCTTGTCACTGTCTGTACAGACCTCCACATCACTACGGTTGGTACTGGGATTAAAGACGTGTGTCACCATGCTTGGCTCTGTTCCCTCGTATGGCTTTGAACACACAAAGACCCTGCCTGATAAGTGATAGGATTAAGGGTGTGTGCTGCCTGACTTCTTGTTTACTTAAAATGGCTGGCCTTTCCCCCTGATCCAGGCAAGCTTTATTAAAGCACAAACAAAATATCACCACATTCAGCACAAATAAAATATCACCACAGTTATGAAATAGCAACAAAAATGATTTTTGGTTGAAGGTCACCACAACATGAGGAAGTGTATTAAAGTATTGCAGCATTAGGAAAGTTGAGAACCACCAATCTAGAGGAATAAATGGCTGTGGAGCCATAGACCTTTATTCAGGTTCCTGGAGTGTTTTGGAAATGTCTTCTTACTAGACCCATAGTGACCTTGCTACTCTGAAACTATTTCTCTTCACAACCCCAGAAACTGCAAATTCAAGGCACTAAAATTGGAGATTAGGCCAATGTGCAAGTTACTTATATCTTCCATCATCGTCTCAATGTCCTGGACCATCCATATGAAAAACAAAAGCTTTTATTAGAACATTGCTTGACTAAAAATAAAAGGTACTACATGGAAATTTATTATTGAGACAGAAATTTCAGACAACTAGAATTGTACTGATTCATTTAGTGCTGTCACAGAGTCCTTAAAGACAGTATGGAGTTGCAATGTGTTTCATCTGCACTATATCACGTAACACTGGTTGTTAAAATAACTTTCCTTAGCAATAAATCATGAAAATAACAGCCATGGAAACACATGTTGCTTATCATTCCCTCTCTAAACTTTAAGACCAGTGTAACTGGAGAAATTTTTAACTCTTCAATGGGTATGATTGAAGGAAGACGATTCAATCACAGACATTTACAAGAAAAGGTACACGTTATCCCTGTTGATTGGTCCCCAATATGAACTTTCACTACACTTAGATTTGACAACCCAACCCAAAGAAGAGGATTTGTTGAAAAGGAGATGAAAAATGACAGTCATCCAAGTCCTGCAAAGCAAAAGCATCTTTATTCACAATTAGGACTTTGATTAGAACACTGCTTAAACCTCAGCTTGAAATCAAAGTGCTTTGTGAACAATCAACATAATTGCTAAAAAGATCCTAAGTTCATAGTTTCTATCTTAATGTAGTGATGATGGAGTTCTTGTGTGTAAAAAGTAGTACCAATAATTGTTTAGGCAATATTTTATATCTAATATAACACCTTTTAAAACTGCAGTGATGTCTTAGCCCTCTATGTGCTTGGGATAGGCTAAATTCAAGTCATTTAAAATATTTTATCATGACAGTAAAAACTGTAAGTATTACATATGTTATAAAACACCATTATTTGCAATTAAATTAAGACTTTTCATATAGGGACATTAATTTGTTTATTGAGGAGGATCTACATATAATAACAAATGTCCTTGAGGGAGAAAGGCAGAAAGAGTTTAGACATCCAAAAGGGAGGAAGGGACACATGAACCCAGGGCAGAGAGATTGCTTGTCTTTAAACTTGAGTTATATGGCCACAAAGTAAGTAAGGCTTGCAAAAGTCCAAGAGCCATTCCTTGGTTTTGATGCCATGATCCATATTCAGATATGTGTCATCCAGCATGAGAGAATTCATTTCTGTTACTTCACACAGCTGATTCTGTGGGAATCTGTTACCCCAGCCAAGTGAAAACAATATATTCTGGACATACTCTGGGCAAATTTATCTTTCAGGAATTCAATATCCTATTTCACAATAATATCATTTTAATACTTATACTATTACTTAAACTTAACTAACCTGAACAAATGCAGTCCCAAGATATATTTTTCCTTAAATTGTTGTTTTGTTTCCACTATATACATAGTTAATGTATAAATATTTCAGAAGTGGGAATTGGCTATTTTTTCTATTGGAATGATTTTCTTCATATTTCATAATAATCAACTTTTGCCCTCTTCATTTATTAGAAAAAAGTTTTCTCCCTCACTTTTTGTATTTCAACAATTATGTTTGTACTGCCAGCTCTTTAGCCTATATAACACGGTAATTGTATCCTGCTGTCTTTATTTCTTTCGAAGTATAATTTAAAGCTCTAACCAGTTATGTAAAATGATTAATCACCTTGCTTATATTATGCAAGCTTTCTCCTCTCTCTAATATGTAAGATTAATGAGGTATAAAATATTATCTCTTGGATTTGCTAATTTGTTTCTGGTGCACAGAAGGCAGGCTAGCACATAGAAGGTATTCTATAGAGTTTTCCTAAATTAGTAATTTAAGAAACATATTTACAATTGTATTACAATGAGATAGAGATGCTGAAATCATGAATTATGCTCAAATTACACTAAAGTTTATTTCAATTTTTGGTTTGGGATGAAATACTGTTACATTTTCTGTGTTTATTCTAATTTTCGTTCTCTGAGAACAGAAGATTCCTCAAACATTGTGAAGAGAGCCACAGGGTGTGCAATCTGTTGGAGATATGCTTCTGTATGTTGTTCTGTTATGAGGTGGCTGATTGTTTCTCGACTTTCTAAAGTCCTCAGTGGGTTTTAGGGCAAAACTGCTTCCCAGTCTGACGCAGAGTGACAGCAATACCAAGGACTGAGATACTCAACAACATGGGTCGTATAAGCTGACACTGAAACAGACATGATTCCTGCTGTAGTGAGAAATTCATAATGCGTGGACAAAAATTAAAAAATAGTTTGAATTTTTCATATAAAGTATAAATAGGTTATAGAGAGGCAAGTTTCTTTTTGGAGCACCTAGTGGAAAACATACTTTAAGTATTAAGAAAAATGATGAGAGAATCATTCTCTTCCTTAGTAAAGGAAGCTATGATTTTGAAAACCATTTAGATTAAAGGATGTTTTCTACTATGATTCATAGGGTTGCAAAATAATACCCAGTATTAGAAGTCAAGACTAGCGTACTCTGATTTTAAGTGCTTGATGTCAGCATTAAAGGACAACAGGAAAACAGTAAAAATTGGGTACTAAGGGTGCAGAACAGCTGTGGCTGTCACAAGGCACCCAGAATGAAAAGCAGAGACCACTAGCAGAACCGATCTGAATACACAGACTTTGCAGGCAGGAAGTACATATTTTTCAATAGTGTTTGGATTATATCCCTAAGCCCTTGTTTGTGTTTTCCAGAGAGGAATAGCTTCCATATTTGATTAGAGAGAACTTAATTTGGCAGTCATATGCATATTTTTCTTTTATCATTTTTGAAGTGACTTTCAACAACAAACCGACCCAATTAAAGAAAACTGTTTTAACTTTTTTGAATAGATGATGTAATTTTTCAAATTGGAAGTCAACATTATGTTAGCAGGTTTTCAGTATTAGTTTTGGAGGCATAGAAAAGCTATCACTGAATTCTATTTTTAAAAGTTTTTTTTCTTCATCTTTAGAATTTAGTGATTAAAGACAATTCTCCTGTGGGAAGTTACAGATCATAGAACTCTGGAAGCAATAAATAGAAAAAGTAAAAATATTTTATATCTAAAATTACAGAAACTTATCTGTGAATTCTTTTATCATGGACCCAGTAAGTCTGAATTCAGAGGCACATTGATGAATTATATAGTCACATAGACATATGGTGGATTTATACAGAATTAGACATCCCTGTTTTTATTGTTTTCCTTCTAATTAAATACATACATCTTTAATTATGTCTTTAAATAATGAGTTAACAGTATAGCAATAAAACGTCTTCTTATTTGTTTATTCTGCACAATTTCTCACCGTTATTTTCATACAAAAATATAAACTCAAAATGTAAAACACAAATAAGTACTTTCAAGCAAAAAATTAATGTAAATTTGGAAGTTATGTAAATAAATGGTATATACTCTATATAATACTAAAAAATACAAGGAAGTTATAGTCGAAATGCATATGTGTATATGTACATATGTACATATATGTGTGTGTGTGTGTTTGTGTGTGTATGTGTGTGTATAACAACAATTAATAAAAAAAGAAGCCATGGATTTGAAAAATTGAAAGGAGTGGTATATGGAAGGATTTGGAGAGAGTCAAGGGAAAGGCAAAATGATATAGTTATATTATAATCTTAAAAATAAAAAAATTAAAAAGGAAAGAAATATGAGGCATGATTACATTGCCTATCTATAAAAAGACACAATTTGTTTAACATATAGCAAATAACTTGAATGTGAATTTATGCAAGTAGGCAGAAAAAAACTTAGGCACTGACATTCCTATTCAGAACATTACATTTGTGGTATGAGAGTTTAATAAACTGCTAAGATAAATAACTCAATAAGTAATTAATCACTAAATGCCCCCACAAAAGAAAAAATAGCTTAAATTGTCAAATGAGACTAAAAGTGGGATTTATATGTAGTTTCTCTGATGAGAAATAACACTTTAAAAATGAAGAAATTGGAGGAAACTCAAATTCCAGGTTTGGTTTCTCATTGTCTTTGGTGGCTAGAGCTTGAGAGTTAGTTTGATTTAGGGAAACACAGTATACACTCATGAGAATAAGAATGCTTACTGCATTTTTTGTATTTGTATAATGAACCAATACATTGCAGATCACCCAGTGCTAATTTTCATTAAGTATATGTGTGAATAGCGATGTCATCTTTTATTTATTTGTTCATGCATTTATATTAATTCTCTTTAGAATTTTTTACATATTTGAGTTTGTTATGAACTACTGCTCAAAGTTGCAATATAAAGATTTATTACCTATTTATTTATTACTTATATATATATTTATGTATATATTTATTAATACTAACTTGCTCAAGTATAAACCAAAGTTGTTCTCATACTGTATTTTTAGGAGAATGTGGTTAAAAAGAAAAACAAAAGGTTTCTAATGCTTTTGTATTAATTTTAAATGGTAGTTAAGCTGTATTTTTGTTCAGCTTCACACTTGGGGTTGAATTAGCTCCCCTGTTTCAGTTTATATAACATAGAAATATTTCTATAGGTTTACATTATTTTGTATGTTTTGCAACATAAAACCCAATTTTTAATTAGGAATGAAGGAAAGTCATAGATGTAGTCTCCCCCAGGGAAAAGCACACCAAGTGGTTATCTAATACCAAATGGTCAACCCTGAAAATAAACATACAAGTAACTTTATACAGAATCACCAGGTTGCATTTAGGAATACACACACACACACACACACACACACACACACACACACACACACACACATATATATATATATATATATATATATATATATATATATATATATATGCAGTAACAATAAAACAGAGGTCATGATTTTGAAAGTGAGTAAGGAGAGTTATATAGGACAGTTTGGAGGGAGGAGCAGGAAGGAAGAAATGCATTTATAATCTCAAAAAAAAAGAAAAGAAAGAAAGCAAAAGAAAAAAGTGTACCTAGTACTTTTCTTTGACCCCTGTATTAATCCTTTCGAGCCTTGTTTGAAGCTCTTATGTTTTTCAATTTGCATTTTTGTCTTGTATTTTCTCCTAGTATTGACTTAAAATCATTTTAATGTTTCCCACATATGTGTCTGGCTTTCTTTATCATCCTTAATCTATTCTGCAATAACAGAGATATTTTTAGAGTAGAAAGAAAGGTAAAATTATCTTTGATAAAAGTTTAATGCTTTCCCTTCAGCTACCACCAGAGATATATTTAAACTTGCAAATTTTATCCTTGTTGAAACGGTCTTACTTTAATTGTCACATTTATACTTGGAATCCTTTACTGACTCCCTATTGAGTAGGCAGCCAATTACCAGATCAACTACTTGAAATGGATGATACCCGGTTTTTGACAAAAATAAAACACCAGCTCTTATACATTATTTAACATGCTTTAGCTTATGCTGCTTTTTTAAACTGTAGCATACTGTTGCCATCATAATCATAGAGTAATAACACATGTGAAAATAAATTTAACAGAACAGTGTGGTGTTATATGAGGCATAAAGTATGAAAGACTTTCAGAGCTACACTACTATGTGAAACTTAGCACAGGGATAAGTCCATTATCTCCACTGTGGTCCCTTCCTCCCAAGCACTGTCAGCTAAGCCTTCTATTCCCAAATTTGAGATGAGAAACTGAACCATGACATCGCTTATGTCATGAGTGAAGACAAATATTTCTGACTCTAGGTATAATTGGCTAACAAATGAATGGGATAAACAAAGAATATGATGAATTATCAGTGTTGGCTTAGATTTAGAGGACTAATGACATGCAGAATATTCAGAGAGAGAAACAGAAAGATGTTGATAGGGTTCGTCATGAAAGTGGTAGTGTGACACTGTTGCCTAGTGTCTCCTGGTTTTTGTTTTATTTATCATGTAAATAACTCCACCATCCAGTAACTTCACCCCACTACTGAATGGTGCTCAGACAGTCTCCATGGAAGGTACAGAGAAATGGAGAGATGAACAGAAACGCGTTTCTAAGAAATTGAGCTCTGATATTTTAGTTACTGCCTAATACATTTCAATGATATGGTCAATTTTAAATAAAAATCTATTATAACTAAAATAAAAATAAGTTTTACTAACTAAAAAATAAGACAAAAGTTTATGTGGAATAGGTAATAATATTAATGGTAAGGGAAAATGAAAGCTGTTCCAAAAACTTATATCACAACACATTATAATAGCCATTATTTTAGTTCATACATCACTTCATTTATTTAGATAGCTTTATTTAAATGAAACATAAATGCACATATATTACATACATATTTCATTTTGTACTAGGTGCTGTCTGTAACATAAGAAAAACAGTCATCTAAAGGTACACTTCCTACATTAAATTGATTAGAATAATAATTTCTTATGGCTTTTGATCAGCTACATGTTGTAATAAGTATCAAATAAAAGCACCAAAGCATTGTTATTATTTCTAATAATTTGCAAAAAGTAAAAAAGAGAAATCATGCTGATATTTAAAAATGAAATTATAAAGTGACAATCAAAAGTTGAGTTGACATGCACACAGGATAATAACGTATGTTAAAATCTCTTTCTTGCATCAGTATTAAAGTGATTGTGAAAAGGCATGAATTGAGTCATTATTCAAGATTAGTTTGATAATATGATTGATATTTATATATTAACAATAATATGATTGAATTGGCAGTATTTAAACACAAATGTCTAAGAGAAGCTATTATATTTACAGCAGGCTACTTTAAATGTAAAATTATGGACACCTTTTGAATCGTTGCTAGGTAATGTAGTATTATCTTTCTACAGCTTCTTTTCCTTCCTAATACTCTGGAAAGCTTGACTCATATTGTTTAATATTTTGCAGTGACTTAATAATTAAAAATAAAAAGGCTTAAGAATAAATGCATCACCGGGGGGAGGGGATTGGTCCTGCCCCAACTTGGTATCCCAGCCTGTGTTGACTCCCCAAAGGAGGCCTTACCCCCTATGAAGGGTGAATGGAGGATGGGGAAAAAGTGGGTGAAGGAGAGGGAGGGGGAACTGTGGTTGATACGTAAAATGAAAAAATAAATAAATAAAAAAAAGAATAAAGAAAAGGTCTGAATGAAACCATAAAAAATGCATCACAACATTATAAATGTCTTTTCTTTTTGTTTTTAATTGTAATATATTAATAAAATTAAATGATAGATAATGACATTTTAGTAGGTGTTTAAGTTGTATTTTGCTTTTATTCACCCCATTTCTCTCCCTTGTTCCTATTCTAGTCCTGATTCCCTTTCATTTATTTTTTTCTTTAAGAGGCGGCGCTTGACTTTACACAGACCAACCAATAAAATGCCAAAGGGCTTCCAATAGTTATCTGTGCACTTACCTCATTCCCATTAACCAACCACCAACCTTAAATCACTTTGTTGAAAAAAAGACACAAGATCCCATGCTCTCATGTTTGTGGAATTTTTCCAATCTGAAAAGAACTCTATAATTTTCTATTAAAGGATATTTATATGTTGCTTTAAATAAAAATTACATAAAAATGAAAACTAGGAATTTTAACATTTGAAGGAAGACACTATTTTGCCTGAGACCAACTGTGACATTTTCAAAAGATTTGTTATTAATTTACAAAGCAGAATAATGTATCAAGTTTTGCTTCCCTGTAGTTTATTGAAAGTCGGTGCAGGGTAGGCAAGTTACCTATTGTGTGACAGAAATTTACCTCCAGAAATGATACTGGTACAGGTGGATTATAGTTTCTGCATATATAGCTGAGTAGGCTGAATAACTGGATAAGAATATCAGATCCATGCACAAAAGAGGAAGGTGGGATGAAGTGATGAACATAAAATACCACACTAAAAGAACCACCACAGGGTCCACAGGTGACAAAAATTGTCAACTGCCTCTTCAAAAGTCTGGAAATGAGAAGGTTAATCCATTTCTTAAACGAGCAAAAATGTGTGTTCTTTTCCTTCACATATATTTGTGTCTGTATGTCTAGTGTGCATGTTTTCATATGTGTTCATGTGTGTAAGAATGCACATACACATGTGCACTGATACATGGAGTCCAGAGGTTGATATCAAATGTCTTTCACAGTTGCTTTCCACCTAATGCTTTGAGGTGAGTTTTCTCACTGAACATGAAGATTACTGATTTCATGAGCCTGACTGGCCCGGGGATGCTGCTGTCTCTGCTCTCCCAGAACTCACATGACAGGTGCACCCTACCAAGCCTGCTTTTTATATCATTACATGAGTTGTCTCCCCAGGCCCTATATGTTCTTTTAAGCTTATAATTTGTTTTATTTGTCTTGAAACAGAGTGATATCATTGTATGGTTCACATAGGGCTAGCAATGATGATGACGATGATGATGATGATGATGATGATGATGATATGATGTGCTCCTTACATATTATTTAATTAAGTTTCAATTATTGATACCAAACTTTTCTAATCTGTTATGTGTGATTCATTGCTCAGAACACAATAATAAGTTAATATAGGTTTATTTTAATTATAATTATTAAATAATCTCAATATTTAATATTGCTTCTACCTGAATGATGATCATTTTGGAAAACGTGTACAATTTTCACCTTATTCTACCATTGTTTCTTATGTAAGTCACAGATCTGAAAGTAATTTTAATGTCTGAGAACAGAAATGATGTAGAATGTGAATAACTATTAATCATTTTTTAAGATATATCATAAGGATAAAATTGCTATTTCATGTTAAATTATATCTTTATGAAGATAATACACTTACCAGTTTTGAATCTCAGTATTTAACTATATAAGTACTATATCTACAGATGTTGTATATCTGGGATATCATAATTTATAATGGAAAAAGACGTTTAGTACAAATGGCTTAGCACTTGATAACATCTTGCCAGTCTCTTATTATGATTTCATGATATTTAGTATTTAACAAATCAATTGATTGCAACATGTCTTAATTTCTGAAAATGTAAATAGCTGAAAAATACTTGTTTTATTCATACTATGCTAAATATAGCTATATGTAATCAGATTAAAAATACTTATTTACAGCATTACATCCACATAACAAATTACATTCAAATTTTGAGATTAAATTTGTCAGTCCATCCTCTTTGAAAAACTACTTAATATTTTTATTTATACTTTTATTTGTAAAAGTATAAATAAAATACTTTTGTGACTCAAATTCTGGGAAATTATTTTCGTATGATCAACCATAACCTCATGCTAATTGTGGGTGACTCATCCTTATGAAAATGGGCAGGAAGTTGACTCACTGATCCAGGGTAGCATGAGATGTTTTAAGTGAATGTATGCTAAATACATAAGAATGTATGTTAAATACATAAGAAATTGTTCTATGGTTGAAGCTTTTTTATTGTGTATCTCACAGTGTACATGTTTGTAACTTTACTATATATATATTTTATATATATATATATCAGTGAAGTATTTTCTTTGCTTATATATTCAAATTGTTCAATGGGCTGTCATCTATTATTATATGTTCAAACTACAGAATTCCAACAATTCTTGCCTACTCACATACATTCACACACACACTAGAGAGAGAGAGAGAGATCACGAGCCCTGGTATAATTCAAAGTTAAGAATAAGGACACGCCATTATTCCTTGTTTTGACACATGTACATTGAGTATAATTACAGGCTAAAATCATTACAGCCAAGAATATTCACAACACATGTGTACCAAAAAATGAGCTTTAAGTTGATGATAATAAAATTGAGTAAAATCTGTATGTCTAAATGTAGGGAAATAACTCCTGTATATAATATTGTGAAATATGTGAGATATTGGCAATATATGGATTCTAGGAAAAGTCAATGAAACAATAAATTTGATGTTAAAAACTTCTAGACATACATACAAAAGTAAGCATATGCATAACAACCATATAAGTATAGGCAAAAATAAATATAAATAAAAATAAAAGTTTATTTATGGATTTTTATTTTATATGCATAACAGATTACAGATGGATAGAAAAAGATTGGCAAGATCATAGAGGGAAAAAGCCTCTGTAATATATAAATGAATCAAATAAAAGTAGAGTAAATCTAAAATAGGGTAAGTTGAAAATATTGTGTTTCCATATATATCCTGTTACTAATAGGAATAAATTAGTAATAAAAAAAATAAAATATTTGCAAGTGATTTAATTTTTTTTACATTTTTTCTTTAGAGAATTGTTTTTATTCATACATGGAAAGTGCAATTGTTCCATGATTCTCAACATGAACTTATTCTTCAAAAACTTATGGAGATACTATTATAAACCCTGTTTTACATATAAAAAGTATGTTTTTAGGTATTTTAATAACTATTTCAATTAATGCATACTGACTGCATACATTAGTGGGCCCTCATGTGCTATGAAAAATTGAAGTTGGAGTGTAAATCCAATTGTCTAAAGATATATGTCTTCTTAAACAATTTTTAAACAAAATAAAACATGCTATAAAACAAAATCCATCACATTGAAGTTGGACAAGGCAAACCAAGAGAAGGAAAAGAACCCTTGAGAAGGCACTAGTTCACACATTCATGATTCCCATAAAAATACTAAACTGTAAGCTATATAGCAGATACACAGAGTATCTGCTAAAGAACCACGTAGGCCCTGTGATTGCAGCTTCCGTCTTTGAGTTCGTATGTGTCTTGCTTAGTTCATTTAGAGGGCTTTGTTCTCCTGGTGTCCTCTTCCCCCTAGCTCATATAGTCTTTCTGTCCCTTCTTCTTCATCAGGACTTCCTAAGCTCTGAGAGGGGGGATTTGATGGAGATATCCCATTTAGAGCTGATTATCCCAAGGTTTATCTCTCTGTTCCCATCTACTGCAGGAGGAAGCTTTCCTGATGATGCCTAATAAGGCATTGATCCATGTGTATAGCAAAATATCACTAGGATTTATTTTATCACTAATTTTTAAGACCAATAGTATTTTATTTTATCCTAGTGTTTTGGCTATCGAGTCTCTGGTTCTTGGTCACCCAAGCAGTATTTATTGGGTATGGGTTCCATCTCTTGGATGGGTCTTAAGTCAAATCAGACATTAGCTTGATACTCCCACAAACTTTGTGCCACCATTGCCTTAGCTTATTTTTAAGGCAAGATAGATTGTAGATCAAATGTTTTATGACTGGAACGGTGTTCTGTTTCTCTTTTGGTATCCTGCCAAATACCTACCCATACCAATGATACTAGAACATAGGGATGAAGGTTCTATGTAAGCACCAGCTTGATCTCTCCATGTTCAATGAGTTGTGTGGATATTGTTTTTGGCAATGGGGCCTTGCTATCAGTTTGTAAAGAGCAACCTACTGTCTTGGCAACAGCCTGGATTATTTGGAGATTTCTATGGGACCCCTTTGGCCAATAATCAAATTGGATGGAACCCACTCCAGCTATTTGACATTTCTCTTTTGACACGAGGTATCCATATGGGACACTGTCTCCCACATTGTTTGTAGACTTCATCAGGTTAGCCTTCATACATTTTAGTAAGTTTCCACTACATTAGGTTTCCATACCATCTCCCCAAATGTTTCTCAATACTAGCTGTGTTTCCTGGCATTTCCTCCCTAAACACCCTGTCTCCTCCCACTCCCACCCCCAGTCTACCCTTAAAATGCGTTCTGATTCCACATCCCATGGAGATCCATGTGTCCCTCCTAGTCCCTTTTATACCTAACCTCTCTCAGTCTACAAATTATAGATTGGTTATCATTTTAATGGCTAATATCCATATATAAGTGAATAAGTATCATATTTATATTTCTGGGTCTAGATTACATCACTCAGAGAGATTTTTTTCTAGTTCTAGTTGTTTGTCTGAAAGTTTTGTGATGTCATTTTTAACAACTGAGTAATACTTCATTGTGTAAATGGACATTTTCTTCATCCATCCTTATGTTGAGGAACATCTAGGTTGTATCCATTCTCTAGCTACTGTGAATAGACCAACAATGGACATAGTTGAGCAAGTTTCCTTGTTGTAGGATGAAGCATTCATTGGGTATATACCTAAGAGTAGTACAGCTGGATCTAGAGGTAGATGAATTCCCATCTTTTTGAGGAACTGCCATTCTGATTTCCATAATGGCTATACATGTTTGAACTCCCAAATGCAATAATAATGTGTGTTCCCACTATCCCACTTCTTCAGCCAAATTAGCTGACTCTTGTGTATTATGTTCAATCCATGTGAGTCTATTTCATGGGTAATAGAGATTTATTAAGATATAAAGTAAAGAAATACACTCATGAATACAGAACGGAGTAAACAGCTGAAGTCGTCCTCTGATCTGACCAGGAGTGCATCCACCTCACAAGCAGGAGCAGGGAGAAAGGTATGTAACCCTTCTCTTTCTCCTTTTAAGAGGTCACATACAAAGGCAGGAAGCACTGCCTCCTTCAGGCCCTATAGACCAACGTCAAGGGTGGAGCAAATACTACTACATTAAAAGTAGTCACTTTTCCTTGTGTCCTGTTCATCCTGAAAGGACAGTGTTCATAGTGTTAGCAGTTGAGGAAAGGGCAGTTCTTTGCCCAGCAAGTCATTTGTGCCAAGAAGAAGACAAACTTACAAATGGATATGTCTAGAAGCCCAACATTCTCTCAGGATCAGATAGGTGCTGCCAGGAGCAATAGTGTCTCATGTCAACAGAATTCTAAGTTATTACAACATTTAAATGTCATATTCTCTATGTCTATGAAGTGTTTGAAGATTACCTGTACATATCACATATGTTTCTGTAAATCTGGAGAACCTAACTAACATAACTATAGAAATGACAAGCATGACTGACTATAGCTCAGTAAGTCTTATCTACCTAAATAACCTAAGGACTAAGGATTCACTTTAACAAGATAAACAATCTGTAAGCAGATGTACCATGAAAGAACAATGACCTCAAAATTGTGACAATACACAAAATATCTTAAACAGAGGTAGAAACGTATAGTGCAATATGACAATATCCTTAATACGCATCAATATACAAAATATCCTAAACAGAGGTAGAACATACATATAGTATGACAAATATAATTTTATATTTGTATCAATATACAAAATATTTCAAACAGCAGTAGAAATATATGTACAATAAAACAAATATAGTCTTATAACTGTATCAATATATAAATTATCTTAAATAGGAACATAAGAATAGTTTACATTTGTATCAAATATACAAGAATCTATAGCAGTCTAAATTATGCAAGGCTGATAGGTTAGTAAATCAGTTTACTAGTATATACAATAATCTACCGTAATATACTATACCTATCCATTCCCCTTTATCTTTTCTAAAGGAGAATACTGAGTCTAACTTTTATTGTTGCACCCCAGACCCTATAACTATCCATCCATAATCCAGAAAAAAAATGAAACCTCTGGGAAAGAGACATCATTTACTTATAACTTCTTCCTGCTCTTTAGGGAGCAATGGTATCTCTGTGGGGTCCTGTAAGATAGTTTAGATAGTTAGGTCTCAGTAAGACTAGCTGTAGAGTCTGCAGCCAGTCTCATAGTAATGGGTAAGATTGTCTGAGATTCTGGCTAGAAGTGTAGTATGATGGACCATCTCATCTTTGAACTGTCACGAAGAATTATCAATCCAAGGCTGATCATTGAGCAATGTTCTTTAGTACAATGGCATCTTTCTGGACTGAGTAGAGTCATTGCTGTGGAGGCCCCATCTTCTTTCTGGAGACTTCAGAGATTGCTATTGGAAAGACTTATATTTCACTGTGGAAAATTGAACATTGTTAATATCAAAATCAAAGGTTGGATTTAGGGTGATTTGAGAAAAGATTACCAGAAATCAAGGATAAGCATGGAAAGAAATAGAATCTTGACAGCAATGGTCCCTAGATTATTGGTTTTCCTCTATCTCGCACCAACTCGCTCTTCTGATATGAGATAGAATCTCCTATTTTTTTCTTTTAGTAATATGCTTGGTTTTAGAGAAGGAGAGAGCCACATTTCAGCTCCAAAGCAAGCTTTGTTTGTAATTGAATAGGGGCCACAACTATTCTAATGAGATATAGATGTTAGGCTGTAAGATATTACCCTATAGAGTATATTGGTACCAATAGGCCCCTCCTTTATGTGGTAGATGTCTAGGTGTCCAAGGCCTTATTATTTCTTGAAGACAGGCATTTCTAATATCCTGTAAAGAAAAAAAAATCTACCCTGACCTTTGTTTGTTGAGTTTTCCTTACAACTTGTAGAACTGTCACATCAGCATGTCGGTGAATGAGCTATCACTTCTCCTCATCAAGGGGTTTCTCTTGCTTGAAGCAAATTTTTATTAATTTTGTTGGTTTCCATAGCTTTTCTTCTCCTGCAGAAACAAAAGCAAAACCCCTTCCCCAATGTAGGATGAATCCTGGTTTCCATTCTGAGGTCAGCACATCTTAGAAGTAAGTAAACCAGTTGGTTTAGCTCAGGAGTTTTTTTCTATTATCCAATGTCTCTTCACAGCTGTTGTTCCTTTCTCATCAGCATTGAGAAAATTAAGGTTATTAAAGCATTTTGTAATCTCTTTCTCAGAGTCATTGTTACATGTTTCTGTTTATTTAGTATATCCTTTAAAGTTCAATTGTATCTTTTATTTGACTGTTTGGCCTGTGAGATTATGTGGTATACCTGTAATATGGTTTATATTGTAATATGGTTAATATTGTAAAAACTGTCTCATTTTATTTGAGACATATGCTGGAGCATTATCAGTCTTAATTTGTACAGGTATTCACATAATGGCCACAACTTCTAATAGGTGTGTAATTATAAAACAGCCTTTTCAGAACTGTAGGAGTTGCCCATTGAATCCTGAGTAGGTATCAATGGTATGGTGCCCCTTACTATGATCGATCCACATGAGTCTATTTAATGGGTAATAGGGATCTATTAAGATATAAATTTAGGCCGGGCGGTGGTGGCGCACGCCTTTAATCCCAGCACTCGGGAGGCAGAGCCAGGCGGATCTCTGTGAGTTCGAGGCCAGCCTGGGCTACCAAGTGAGTTCCAGGAGAGGCACAAAGCTACACAGAGAAACCCTGTCTCGAAAAACCAAAAAAAAAAAAAAAAAGATATAAATTTAGAAAATACAATCACAAATACAGAACAGAGTAAACAGCTGAAGTCATTCTCTGATCTGACTAGGAGTGAATTCACTTCATAGGCAAGAGCAGGGAGAAGGGGCTTGTGACCATTTTCCCTCTCCTTTTAAGAAGTCACATATAATAGCCAGAAGCACCACCTCCTTTGGTCCCTATAGCCCAAGGCATGGGCAAAGAAAAATATCACTACACTTGTGTTATTGATCTTGGCCATTCTGACAGGTAATGTGGTGGCACATTCTGGCAGGATGTGCTGCAAGTAAGAAGACTGGAGGACCCTAAATTTAGAATTTTAAAATATTATGTACATTTTAAAGGTTAAGATACCAAATGTATCCTAAAATAAAGTAATTATAAAATTAGCAATTGTGAATTAAAATCAATTATCTGTATTACAACATTATATAAACAGTATATCAAACATCATGAATGATATGAAAAAAACATTTTAGCATGTAAGTAAATTCTCATAATTGAGTAAAAAAGTAAAATACTTAAAAACATTAAGACAAAGGTTAATAAAATTATTATGTTACTCATGAGTTTATATGCTGATTATTTTTATTTTACATCAGGCAAAGAGATTCTATAGACCATGCAAATAATTCCTATTTCCAGATGAACACTCTGCATATGTAGTTCATATTTGATAGTTGCAGGACCTAGCGGAAATGTCTCAACCTTCAAACATTAAATTAAATAGTAAGTAATGAGGTACATATTCTATATACTTATTGATACTTCTGGTTCTGTGAAATGACTTAATGACAACTGTAGTTCCCAGAAGTTCTTTTGATGGAATATATCATTATCTTGTCAGAGTCACATAAAAATACATAAGGAGTTATCTCAAGAAAAGAAAAAGGAATAAGAGGGTTAGGGTGTGCTCTGAGTCCAAAATATAACATGAAATGCAAAAGTGTGTTTATAACTCAGAGCAGGTACAAAACAAACATAAGGCTGAGTTATAAAAGATTAAATTTGTAGATTGAACATACAGTCAAAAGGAAAAGTGAGTTTTTAAAGATTTTTTTTAATTGCTCAGGTCAGGTCAGTGTAGCCATTACTTGTAAGTTTCACATCTACTGTTGAACTAAAATATGACTTTCAGGTTCAGCTATAACAGATTTAAATGACTTTGAGACATTGTTTCATTTAACAAGATCTCAGGAACTTCCTAGCTGCCTTGGGATCATTGGTAGTGCAAACTGACCACATTTTCCAAAAAGTGGGTGAGCTCTAGAAAGGAATGCCATTTCTTTCATTTCTCAGTTAACTTTCCTTTAGGGGAAGTTGTTGAGAGAGAGCTATGCTGTATAGTAAATTAGTGAAATAAACAACATTTAGAAGTGGAACAACTCTCCTATTATCAGATTTTCTGACAGGTCTTGGAATAACATAGTAAAAGACATTGGGTTGCAGGAGAAATTGTACTGTACATAGTCAGTTTGCCTTCAGCATTTGTTGAATCAGCCTGGAATAATGTCTGAGGAAACGTAAAATCTTTTAATGCATAGAAATGACCACATAAGAAGCATTTTTCTTGGCACGAAAGCTAAGCTGTCTATTGCCTTGAGGAAAAAAAAATAATGAATTTGGAAAGTGACATTCATTTTTTAAAACTTGCCCTGTCTGGTGTTTTTATATGCTATGTTCATGAATAACTTGGGAGAAACTACAAATGAATACTGATTAGAAATTTAATCAGAGTAATGAATTATTGTGCCATCTTAGAAACAATATTACCTCAATCTTTTTCCCTAAGTCCATGTTTATTAATAAAAGCTAATTAAATTCTGACTCTGATGCAAATTCTCAAGTGTCCATTGTAAAAGTGCCTAAAATGTGTCAAGAGACTTGCTAAAAATACTTTAATAAATATGTGAAAAATACCTGTGATATAATTTTAAGGTGTAATGAATGAATTTCTAGTTTCTAATTACTTCAAGCAGATAAAACATTTTACTAGAGGAATTTTACTGAATCACCAATAGTCCAGTGCACGTATACTAAGGCTAGTTGTGTAACAGCTGCCGGGAACACAGGCGAAGTACTTAAAGTAACAAAATCTGTGGATACTGCTTTAACTGTCTGGAGTTAGACAACTAACTTATTGAAGTGGGTTGTGTACTATAACAAGCATTTATGAGTGTGTGAGAGCACCTGAGATGGTAATTTGATTAAATCTGTGAGTTTCTGACCATTTTCCAAGAGTAAATAACATTTATGTATATGCTTTAAATTTTAACAACTTAACTTTAACTTTTATCCATATTGTTAGATAATTTTTTTTTTTTTTCCTTTGGCTAAAATGAATTTATAAGTTTAATGAAAAACTATTAATTAGAATGCTACACATTCCCCTGATCTACCAAACTATTTCCAAGATGTTCTAATAACATGAAAAATTCAGTATTTTAATATAGTTAAGTGGTGGAATTGGCTATATACATAAATATTAAGCTTCAAATGAATACTTTGTTACAAAGACAATGTAATTATAGAAAATGTAAATATAAGTTGTTTTTTTTTTTTTTTTTTTTTTTTTTAATTTATTTTAATTTATTTTGCAATACAATTCAGTTCTACATATTGGTCACGGATTCCCTTGTTCTCCCCCCTCCCGTCCCCCTCACCTTCCCCCCAACGCCCCCCCCCCATTTGTGTTGTTTCTTTTTTTTTTTTTTTTTTTTTCCCCTTTTCTATTTTAATAAAAAGGAAAAAAAAGAAAAAGGTTATAACTAACAAAAGAAAAACTATATACAAAAGTACAATGACTATATACAATATATACAAGTAATAAATGTCTAAACAATGTCTAGTCCATTTGTATTTGACAAATTCAGAGAAAATAATTTCATTATCTATCCTATTTTGTTAAGTCCAAAATGTATCTAATTCACTTTCTATCCTAATTAATCTTCAACTATAACTAACTAACCTTCAACTATAACTAACTAATCTTCAACTCCCTCAGAGACCCAAGAAGGAAATAATATTAGCTAACAAAAATAAAAACAGAAAGTGCATGCAAGCAACTTCCAAAAAATTTGTGAGTTGACAGAAACAGCCAGCCAAAACGAGTGTGGTTATGGCTTTATCAAAAGGCATCTTCTGAGGCCAGGACAATATGGCACCATCCCTGAAGTGGCCTTCGCAATTTGGAAAAGGTACAGTGCCCTTTTCTTCGAAGGCAGCTGAATAGGCAGTGGGCCGATGGCTTCTGATGTGCAATGGAACAGCAGCTGAAACAGTTATTCTTGAAGAGTAACTAAGCTCACGCCTCGCAATAGTAAACTGGCATTTGACAGAGGGATGTGGAGAAGAACGGGATGTTAAGATGAAGCCATATATACACAGCCAAGAATGGACAGCTGAATTAAAAAATCAACAACAATTTCCAGAATTTAAAATCCTGAATCATGACATGACACTAGTGGAATTCAGGTGTTTCTGGTACATGGACTGCTCTCACCCAATGTGAGGTTGAACTGTCGACCTTGTGTACATCCTACTTCACAAATGAGTCTGTCAGATATGCTAAGCCTATAGGCTGAAGATGATGCCCCAACACTGTGGAGAAACCTCAGGTTAGATAATTTTGATCCAAACTCACTGGTAATCATTTGATTCTTTCTACTAAGAAAATATGATTTCTTTCTAAGTATGACCATAGTTGTGAAAATGAAATATTACACATCTATCTATCACTAAGTGTTTAGGGATGTCTTAAAATAAGTTGTTTTACTTTCAATGAATTGTGAAATATTCTAATTTTTAAAATTTTGAGCTGGGCATAGTGCCACATGCCTGTAATAACAAGCACTTAAGGGCCAAGGCAAGAGGATCACCATATTCTCACTAGTAACATCAGAAGCTACACTCAAAGGATCCCCAACATGACTGAATGAATGTGAGCTGAACAAGGATGACGACAGTAGTGAACATGCCAATATGGACAGGGAAAAAGCCCACGGAGGCCTCAAGGCTACACAAAGAGCTAGAGGAAACTGAAGAAAGCTTGGAATGGGAGACGTGGTCCTCTCCAGGGAAGAGCATGCCAATTGGTTCTCCAGTGCCAAATGGTTAGCATTGAAAACACACATTAAAAATAACATCATATGAACTGAACAAGTGAGTTCCAGGAAAAGGTACAAAGCTACACAGAGAAACCCTGTCTCGAAAAACCAAAAAAAAAAAAAAAAAAAAAAAAAAAACATCATATGAACTGAACAGGTTATATTTAATAATATATATATACTATATGTATGAATATATTTAATAATATATATACTATATGTGTGTATATATATATATATATATATATATATATATATATATATATATATATATACTCTACATGCAATAAAAATTAGTGAAAAAGACAAGCTATGAATTTGAAGGAGAGCAGGAAAGGAAAAATGGGAGGATTCCAAGAAAGAAAAGGAAATAATAAATGTAATTATTATCTCAAAAGTAATAAATGAGAATAAGCCTTTACAATATGGCATTCAGATGAAACTTGCCCTTATGTGCACATTTGTTCACAGAACCATTTCTCCTTATTACAGTTCTCAGTGAAATGATTTGACAGTCTTTCACTATTGACATCAGAGTTAAATTACTTATTAATCTACATGTGTTAGTTTCATTTTCTGTTTTCCAGCAGGTAGTACATGCAAAACTAAATTTCTGGTTATTGCATCTGTCATTTTACTCATTCCTTCATTCCTCTTCCAAGTTCAATGTTTCTTTTTTCTCTCTTATAGTTTATCTTATTGTGAAGGTAACAGATGCAGCTGCTACCTTGCTAAGGAGTTCCTTTGTGGCTATGCCTAAAGCTTTGTTGTGGTAATTGTCATATGGAAACCCCTTCCCAAGGTTTTACTACGCTTAAATGTGTAAGAACAAACCATGAGGTCAGACTCTGAAGGCTTTGACCAAGCACCTGCAAAGATGGTACTGACTGAAGTTTCTTCCTTAGTCTCATGTTGATTGCCTCCATGCCAGCCATGAGGCTTGTAGGTCCGCGACATAAATACCTTTTAAGAGTAAAGTAACACAGACAACATCAGACCTGAACATTTTAGCTCACACTGTAAATGTGGCTCCCTTTAAGTGACTGTCAAAGCTGTCATTATGCAAAGTACAGTGTGGTTCTCTGAGTTCTGACATTGGTTGGAAAAAAGTCTTGCAACTCTTACCATCCTACATCGGAGGCCTCCTGTTGACCTCCTTGTTTATAATATAATACTTTCAGTTTGTTCCAAACTGTGTTCAATTTCCTAGATCCTTTTTGGGAGTTTTTGTTTTTTGTTTCTTTCTTATAATTATCCTTCTCTTTCCCTAATGGAATAAGCAGCAACATTTGGATCCAGGGTTATTAACTTATACTCAGCATTGCTGAACAAATTGTTTTCAATTTCCTAATTTCCAGAATTTCCGTCATTTCTAATTTTGTTTAATATAAATTAGCCTCCATTCTGTTGATATTTTTGCTGATTGAAATAAATATTTATTGAGTGTTTATCATATTTTTAGACTTTCAAATCTCCTCTTTCATTATTTTTGCTTCTCTTTGATCTTTTCTCAATATCTTTAATTTTCGTTCCTCAGAGAATTTAAGAATGCATGAGAAACAAACATTGTATTTAGTTTGTAATGTTGATCTAAAATTTATATGGTCAATTTTTAGTTCATACAAATTTTAGATTAAATACTTAAGTGCCATGTATATACAAATGGATTTTCTATTCAGCAATGAGCTTTCACATGAATTATGTATAAGGTTGAATAAGTGGCATGTCAATATGTCTTCATTTACCACACAACATTGAAAATACAATCATGACCTCCACCCACATTCAAAATCATGTAAACATTAGTGACTTCATCTTTGGTCATCATTGTGTAGCCACAGCTTTATGTGGAGTAAATATTTGTTGATTACTGGCCTACTGACAAAATAATGTATTAATGAGAAGTCACAGGTCACAATATTTTAACACTTGTCTGTGATTACTAAAGGATAATTTTAATAGGCAACTGCTTGCCAAGAATCAGTTAGAAGAGCCATTGGAAGGCAGATTTCTTTGAAACCTGTAAGTCTCCAGTTTTCACATTTAGTCTTATCTTGATATTTCATGCAAAGTTATCTCATTGGCACTGAGCCCTCTCATCAAGACCAAAACAATGAGGCTCTGTATGAATAGGAAATTTCATGCTCTTCAACAAAGCTGGCATACAGTTACTTGAAACTCTGACTCTATGCATAGCTTTTTAAGCTTTCTAAAAATGCTTTTGATATTATATCTTATATACCCAGGCATTCTATTAAATACGCACACAACCACATGTTTATTACTGTTTTGACAATGACAAGATTTTGACTAAACTCTGCCTTCTCATATTCTACTATAGTAATCTTACTTATTTTTTAATACTGAAATTTATTTTCAAATCAGTGATTCATATCCACTGAAACAATAACAATTTCCAGTATTTCCATTCTGAATTCATATATTCTATCAGTACCAGATGGTGTTTCACTTACTGAATCTACTCCTCTATGTATTAGGTTTGACATGACTAATCATTTATATCTAAAACCTGCTTGGTACATCATGTTCAGCCACCTTAATCAGTAAACCCCCCTAGTCATTTTTCCTTATATCCTGTGTAGATAACTAAGATCATGATTATGGATAGTGGCACATGAAAACTATGTTTGTCCTCCTTGCAAAGAAAATGTCATATCCTAAGGTGATTTGATAGAATATTTAAGATTTATGACAAATGAAACAGTATCTAGTCAACCTGAATTCATAGTAACAATAGTTATCTATAGCTAGAAATATGGGCTTTGTATGTTGAGTTTTGAGAAACTTGAGCATCAGCTGAGTTCAAAGTAAAATAAAGAGGGTTATTTTAACTACCTGATAAGAGTTTTTACATACATATATAGATGTGTGTATGTACTACATAATGTAGCAAAAATACAATATATAAATACATATTATAAATATATCTATATATGTAATGCATTATAAACATATTATCTGTCATTATAACTTGGGTTCACAATGATATAGTGAGAGTAATTTTATTTAATATTCAGAAATCTTATGAGATTCTATTTTTCAATTGTTGGCCATAAACCCTGAGTCCTACTCAGGAAATTCTTTCCTGTATTTGTATTTTGGGTATGTTACTAATGTTGTCTCCTAGTAATTTTAGCATATCAAGTATCACACTGATGTATTTGGTATTTTTGCTGTTGATTTTTGTGCAAGATGTTACACTGCATGCACACATCTAGTTTTCAAGGCACAATTTGTTGAAGATGTCATCTTTGTATCAGTGTGTATTTTTGCAACCTTGTCAAATATTGGATAGTTGTAATAATGTTGGCTTATGTTTATGTTTTTCATCCTTTCCTACCATTCTACATGTCTGTTTTTTTGTCACTACCATGTTGTTTTTACTATTGCTCTATAGTGTAGCTTAAAATTTGGAATGGTAATCCCTTTATCTTTTTTTCATCCTCAAGATTCCTTTGGTCATTTGAAGTCTTTTGTTTTTCCATATGAATAGCATTTCCAGTGGGTTTTGACAGAAGGAACCATTCCAGTAAAAGTGCAATTAATAAAGAACATTTCAGAATTTATTTACAAACCTTCAAATACATTCAGGTTTGTCCAATAAACTAAAATACATGGGAGTTGATATCTGAAAGTTTTCTACTAATTATTGCTAACAATCTATAAGTAGAAAATAGAAGTAGGAAGTGTACACTGTCTTCTTGATAACTAGTGACTGGAGTCTAGTAGTATAATATACCATTATTTGTACATTAGTTGCAGAAAATAATGAGTTTCATTGGAAAAATAACTGCACATTCTTATAATTCTTATAATGTATCTTGATCATATTTAGCCCCATTATTTTATTTTATCCACTGGTCCCTATCCCCCTCCTTTTGTTATGCTTGTTTCCTTGAAAGTAGTAGCAATCCCTAACTTTTAAAATACCATTGGATAGGGTTCACTTTTCTAGATAATTCATGCTAACCAGAATTCAAGCTCAAAATTACATATTTATTTAATTTTTTCATCATTGTATTTCAGAACTGATTTAGCCAAAAGGGAAGCAAAATCAAGACTATATTGAATTTGGTCAAGGTAATACAACTTGTAATCTCAGCATTCAAGAGGCTCAGACATGATGACTGACATGAGTCTGAAGCCATTTTACCTTACAAAGCAATACCTTACCTTAGACAGTAACAATAACACTACACTGAGTTTTCATCTTGCACAGTCAGAGTGTCTACCATTTAGAAGACAAAAACAATAAATATTGGTGAAGACGCAGATATAAATAAAGCCTTATATACCCTTGGTGGGCATATAAATTAGTATAACTTCCATGGGGAGCAGTGTGAAATGTAACCAAAAGACCGAAAAACAGAACTATTACATTATAGTGGATGTTTTTTTGTGGCGTCCACAGAATACCTGACAGACCCCTTAAGGAAGGGTTTGTTTTGCTCACTGTTGGAGGGAATAGTCCATCATGGTGGGGAAGTCTTCACAGCAGAAGAATGTGGCAGCTGATCATGTTTCATTCACATATAAAAAGAAAAAGCATAAATCCAAATGCTCATTCTTTTTCACCTTTTCTTCAGTGCAGGACCAGGGCTCATAGAATTCTGTTACATGTAGAATATGTCTTCCCATCTAAGTTAACTTAATCTAGAGAACACCACAGAGACATGTCCAGAAGTTTGTTTACTTGGTGATATTAAACCCTATCAAATTAATTGAGATTAACAATCACTCATATCAACCAGCTATACTTAAGGGATTAGATACCAAAAAGGATCAAACACAAATCAATGCAATGACAATAACTTTATTATCAGTGTTTATCAAGGCATTATTCATAATAACCAAGTTATGGAATAAAAGTTGGTGCCTATCAATGGGATAGATAAAACATGTAGTATTTACAAAGGAGTTTATCATCATGCAGAACATACATATGCATATATATAATTGAAATAATTTACATATATCATTTACAAATATATATTATTTCAAAGAAGAATGGGGTCCAACTTCATCATGACCTGAAAAATAATCTCACTCAACTTTTAATCATATCTTTGAGCTTGCTGGGTAATTTGCCTGTTCATAATTATCAACAGAAAAGTCACACACTCATACAATCATATTTGCTCTTAGTATTTCATACAACACTTAGCCAACAAATAGTTTCTAACTAATCTAATCTTATCCATTTTAATTCACTATCAGATGTGACTCAAGACTGGGTGAGGGAAAACGGCACCAGCCACTTCCCTTAGTATGTTTCAACAATGCCCTTACTAATGAATGATCAACAACAGACATGGCTGAACATGAAACCAAGCTCTGAACTGACAGGACTATGGGTCTAATAAAGTGGAGAAATGTGCTAAGCAACTTTCCCACACATTGTGAAGATATGGGTAAAAAGCTATGTGTGGAACATGAAAAGATGGTTAGGACAGAGGAACAACCACCTTAAAAGAGGTCATTTCATTTTGTGACTGGAGGGTTGTATATGCTGTGTCACCGTAATTTAGATGCAAAGAGTGTCATTGCTAAAGGAGAACAAAGTGTTGTACATTATCAGAATCTAATACTTCAGTTTAAGTGTATCCCAAATCCACACTTCTGAAAGGATAGCTAAATGCTTTTGATTAACTCAGTGACTTCTGTGCTACTAATAACATTGAGGGCTTGTTTTAATCACAGCTCAAGACTTTCCTATTTTAGATAAAGCTGATCTAAAGGCCCCCAAAAGGTTCACAACACAAAGTCAAGTCATATTTCCTTTTGTTTTATAATTAGAAATTTAAACACCATAAAATTCTTATTAAAATTATGAAACAATAACTGCAAATACTGTTAAACTCATTGAAACTATCATTTGCTTCTCTATAGTGTGAGTGGTTTCCATTAAAACCTAGTCTTCTCAAGGGGTTATAACCAAATACTAGGAACTTGCTGCAATGTAAATATTCATTTGTTACAAAGAACTAGCTCTAACATCACCTAAAACATTTGTCCATTGTCTGTTTTACTGATCTGCAGCATGCTCTACAATGAGTAAATAATGATTTGAAGGTTTTATTAAAGAGGAGTTAACTCCATAGTACTGAACAATGCCAGCCTTTGTACAGTTCTCCATAGGCGATGTTTACAGAAGGGTTTTCTTTCACTGTAACCTCATCCCATGTTCTTCTTGACTGATTTAATTTTTTCAGATGTACATTAGCAAAAATAAAAATATTCCAATTCAACTTCGTATTGATTCTTTGTGGATTTCACATCATGTATCTCAATCCCACTCATCTCACCATCCATTTGCATCCACCCTCTACCTTTGCAAATATAAAATATAAAAGAAAAGAAAAAAGAAAAATCTAGTCATGGAAGCTGTAGTGTGTCACAGTGAGTCACAGTATACCCCTTAGTCCATATATCTTTATTTGTAGGTGTTCATTGCGATGAGTCATTGGTCTGGTTCGAGGTCTCTGGTTTCTGCTACACTATCTGTACAGGGACCTCACCGGAACTCCTGTTAGATAACCTGTTGTTCTGTCATGAGATCCTGCATCTTTGAGTCTGCAGGACTGGGCAATTTTTGTGCTCCAGCATATCATAGATGGGTGGATGTTGGGATGGACCAACTCACATCCCAGGTTCTGGACTTGGATGGTTGCTGTGTTGGTCAGCACACCATCTCTCCCTCATTCTCACCACCAGAGTAAATTCTCCAGCACTGCCTGGCTAGCTCACCCTATGCAGTAAGCAGCAAGAGGCAGGCTTCAAAACCATGGGACCATCTCACCCACATATGTGCCAACAGGGCCAGCTCTGCTATGTTGCTCAGGCAAGTAAGGACCACTCTCACAACTGCTGCATCTGGTGAGAAGCATGGCCAGCTCTCTTACTCTCAGAGCCAGCTCTCCCAATAGTGAGGAGCACATGCGGGAGAGGCAGGTAGGAGACTTTTCTCCCCTGGCTGTGTCACCATATGGCAGATGAGGGGTGGGGCCAGATCTCTCAAGCTCATAATCTCAGGGCTGACTCACCTTCCCCACCTCAGTAGGGTCATGGTGCAGTGCCTGCTCCCCCAAGTGCTGCAGCCAGTGAGGGGCAGGGCTATCTGTTCTACTCCCATGATCCAGGGGTCAGCTCTGCTGGCAGCGAAAAGAGAGGTATAAGAGGTAAGGGGGGGTGAACTCTTAAAA
This sequence comes from Peromyscus californicus insignis, assembly GCF_007827085.1. Classification (NCBI taxonomy): domain Eukaryota; kingdom Metazoa; phylum Chordata; class Mammalia; order Rodentia; family Cricetidae; genus Peromyscus; species Peromyscus californicus. The sequence goes on along the minus strand of NW_026294436.1, from coordinate 27,365,883 downwards.
TAGCCAAGTAAACAGCCTCAATTCCAATTGAACACATCAGTTGTTTGTCATCATACTTTACTCATTGTGCTAAATATTTTTGAGTGAGTTCCATGAATGCAGAGAGAAGGAAAAGGTCGTTAGTTTAAAAAAATGGAGCTATAGTAGAATATCATATCTAATGACTCTACATGCTCAAGTTTACACAGTATCATAAAATGGAGATGTGAATAGCATAATAACAAACACAATAGAGTCCTTTTAAAAGGTTTATGGAACTCATACAAAGTAAGAGTTCCAACTTCAGGGCTTCATTATAAAGCATTTTGCAGAGATTATTCATCTTTTTGCATTAATTTTATTCTATTAACCTTCTAGAATTTTTAAATGATAAACTATTGATTATTATTATATAAAACTAACATATAAAGTGTTATATGTTACATTATCTTGAAAGCATTTTAAGATTCCTGTACTTTTTGAGGGAAAAATGTGCACGATAGTTGACATTTGTTTCTGTCCTGAAATTTTTATTGGTGCCATATTATTAGCTTAATTTCCTGAGTTACCTGTGAGTTTCTTTTGCTTGATAGAGTAGTTCTAAAAATGTGACCTACACTTTTATGTATGTAATTATTTAGCAAAGCAAACAACGGAAGTTTAGAGAACAGACCTAACTAAAGAAGAACAAAATTATCTTGTGAAAAAAATCTCAATACTTATATCAACAATAATAAAAATAATGCCCCAAATTAATAAATATGCTCACTAGCATTCTGAAGATTTTTACAAAGTCAAACAACTAATGAAGAAAGACTCCTGTGAAACACATATGCATGTACAAGCACACACACACACACTCACACACACACACACACACACATACACTCACACACACATACACAAGCATACCCCCCACACAAATACATATGCTTCATAAGATACCATTTAGAACTTACTTGGTATCACATATATAAGCACACATTAATGGAGAACTATCATCATCTTACCATTCATGCTAACAGCACTGATGGAGCTAATGTGCTTCACTCTTCAATTGTCAGTAAGCCACTTCATAGGCAGGAAGCATAATCAATAAGTTAGCAGGAGATGATGACAAGAAAGGATGTCTATTGAGCAAAGCCTTACTCTAAAATATTTCATGAATATTATTTTCTATTAATATTTTTGCTGTATTGACTGAAGCTTTATAGGCAAGTTGTCATATTACTTTCCTGAAAATCTACATTGCTTTAGGTGATCCAAAGTGAAGTTACATAAAGATCATTGGAAGCTAAAACATGACCATGGCTAGTTTTCTTTTTTCTTTTTTTTTTTTTTTTTTTGGTTTTTCGAGACAGGATTTCTCTGTGTAGCTTTGCACCTTTGTAGACCAGGCTGACCTCGAACTCACAGAGATCTGCCTGACTCTGCCTCCAAAGTGCTGGGATTAAAGGTGTGTGTTACCACTGCCTGGCCTAGTTTTCTTTCTTTTAACGTTATTTTAATTAATTTTTGAAAACTTTGTGTGAGAGTACAATATATTTCACTTCATCTTCTCTATAAATGCCAATGCTCCCTATCCCTTATCAATGTCATGTCCTTTGATTCTTTGAATATGTATATATATATATATATATATATATATATATATATATATATATATTTTTTTTTTTTTTTTTTTTTGAATGTGTGTGTGTGTGCACAACCTGCTGAGTTCATCCTTGGAGTAGAATGACTCTTCATCTCTGATTAACCACTAATTGCATGTAGCTCTTCATGTAAGTGTGGAGCCTTGCGAGAATTCCTCTTCCACATTTGTCTTTTTGAATCAAACAAAGGCAATGGATAGTTTAATTCCTTAGGCACTCAGTCCAGATTCTACTAATGAGAAAGTACAGTATCTCTGGTAGCTAACAAGAATGAGATGGATTGTGGTCCAGGAGCAAGCTGTAAATAAAAAGGTAACCTCAGCAGGAAAAAAAAAAAACTGACTGGGGAGGGCACAGAGACGTACTTAACTTGTTTCAGTAATTTAGACTAACATATAATTCCAGTCTAGTAGTAAGAGAGTCATCTGGCAAATTCCAATCTGGAGCAATATAAAAATTATCCCATGAGTACTACTCAAACTTTAAGATATCACACTACAAAAAGATAATTTTGAGAAATTGATTATAAAAATAAAGAAGAACGTAAGATTGCAGGGCTACTGAATGTAAATGGGAACTAAGGGATTTATGTATTAGGAAGTATAAAGAACTGTTCGTATTTATCATCAAGGAAGTCAAAGTTCAATATAATCTTTTATTAACATATGTTGATAGAATATATCCACTAATTATAATAATGGCCCCATTTTTTTTTTGTTTTTGTTTTTTTTTTTGTTTTTTTGGAGACAGGGTTTCTCTGTGTAGCTTTGCGCTTTTCCTGGGACTCACTTGGTAGCCCAGGCTGGCCTCGAACTCACAGAGATCCGCCTGGCTCTGCCTCCCGAGTGCTGGGATTAAAGGCGTGCGCCACCACCGCCCTGCTATAATGGCCCCATATTATGATGAGATGTTGAGAACAAGAGATACATGAGTAATCCTGGGACTCTACCATCTGCATACTTTTTCTTCAGATCTAAGGTGTATGCTGTGTATGTGTGTGCATACGTACATACATACATACACATATATAATATCACTGACTCAAATACAGTATTATATATATGTATATATATATATATGTTTTGTCAGAATAATCTTTATCTCATACAAAACCACATTTTAATCACCGTAGTATTTCACAATGACAAAAGATGATCTCATGATGCTATAGACAACTTGAGGTATTCAGAACACTATGGAATTCATTCAGACTTTCCAGACCCATGAGTATACTGGCTGCCATTGCATGTTAGTGAAAGAATGTCTGACCAAATAACAAGACAAAACATGTTTTAGGCTCATGGTTTAAGGGATTTCTGTTCATAACTATGTTCTTTGAATCCATTAATGATGGACCCTGGTGTGGCAGGATTACCAGGGAATGGGAACGTGTTGGGATGGGAAATTTAACTCAAGACAGAGAGTAAGAAGAGAGGGAATACAGGAATGTTCAGGAAAGTGCACCCCTCAGATATACTTACCCTGTGAAATGATTTCTGTAGTTAATTGCCACAGTAAAACACCACCAAAAATATATTGGCACTAATGTACTGAAGGGAACAGGTAAAAGCACTTTGGCCTGATTATTGCCTTTTGACTTCAGACTCCGTTTAACCCACAGGGTGAAATAAAGTTCAGGTTCCCAAGTGCCAGGGGAGCTGAGAGCTTTCCAATGGCTGATGAACCTCCTCCCTAACCCAGAGAAAGGGTCATTATGCATCTTTAGAAACATTATGGCTGTTCCTAACAACAGAAGGAACAAATGAATCTGGTTGGTTGGACTGAAAGGCTTGCATTGTGTATCAGGTGACAATGATAAAACACACAAGAAAAGTCTCAAAATTGTAACTGTAACTTGACAACAAATGTTTGTAAATTTTATGCTTATAAACCCATCTCCTGCCCCTGCTCAAGACTGTCAGGGAGAAAAGTCTCCCAAGTCCTTGTCCTGCAGGCCTGATCAATCAGTGATCAGCTTATGTGGTGAATTATTAAAATCTTTTCATCCCATAGCTTTCTCTTTCACCTTTCTTGTGGAGTATAACAGGCTAGGTATAACAAATAACCATAAAATGTTTCTGGGTTTTCAAATAAATTGTATTGAGTCATATATGACTCAGTGGCAGAGAGGTAGTTTGAGAAGTATACTTTAGACAGGTCCTTTATCCTGTGGCTTTAGGACTGTCCAAAACAAATCCATGTGCTATAGGTCAAATGAACTTCTGATGCAATCAAGAAACTTGGAGAATCTGAGATATATAAAGCAGATGCCAGTACAGCTTCCATATTGTTTACAATGAACACTTCATAAATAGAAGAAAAATATTTCAAAGTAATTATAAAAACAATAGATTATTCGTGATCCAGCAACATGATTATTTATTGTCCATTGTCAAATACTCATTATATATAGTTATATGTGCTATACAATTATAAATCAGGAACTAAATAGATTTATGTATTTCTCAGCATCAGCATAGACAGTGATAATGTATTTCATAATGATATCATTAAATAATAGGAAATTGTCAGTTATATTTTAATTTTTGGGAAAAACCTATATATACAGCAAAGTTATTGATGATCAAAATGTGACTAAGTAGTACAAATCTAAATGTTACTGATGAAAGTATAAATTTATGCAACTATTTTAAGTGATAAAATTATCCAACACTCTTATATATAACCATCTTGTTATTCAGTAATACAATCATGGACAGATACAAAATTATAGTACACTTAGGTTTTATCAATTAATTGATTATACAAATATTCATGAGAGATCTAAACTTCCTCCATTTTACAAGCTGGATCTAAGTTCCAGTTTCTAAAGCAAAGGGCTATTTATTAAGAACACCCGTGACAGCAGGAACAAGGGAGAAAACATGTATAAGGCCTGAGTCAAACCCACAGTATCTCAAAGCAATGACCAAAGAAGGACAGTTCCTGCAATACCTCTCCCCCAAAAACTTACCCAAGTATGTCCAAAAATAAAAAACCTAAAACTTTAGCCTATCAAAAATGTATTAATATAACCACTGCCTTTTCAACCAACTTTGTTTGAGATGATGCAACTGTTCCTGAAATTCCCATAAGCTATGCTTAAAAGGACCTGCACACCTTTGTCCTGGGTCACCATTTTGAACAAGTGCCAGACCCCTGAATGCTGGAATAAATGCTCTTTGCATTTACATACTATTTGAGTCTGGGGTCTTCTTTAGTGTTTTCTTGGACTCCTACAATTCACATACAGTTTTTATAGCCCAGAGATGAATTTGCTCAAATGTCTAACATTAGTACCAATAAATCAATAGGATTGTGTTAATAAAATACTACAATGCTATGAACAAGGACAAACTCTGAATATATAAATCAATGCAAAAGCATCTAAACACCAAGAAGTACATATTTCATGATTCAACTCAATAAATTTCAAAACTATACATATTATAGTATATCATGACAAATGACACATGTCCTCTTTTATAAATAAATACTTCTGAGACTTATCAGAATGACTAATAGTGATTAGTGGAGAAGTTTGGATGGAGAGGAAGAAGGTAGGAATTGGGAATAACAGGGCAGAAATAATAATTCTTCTCCTTAGCACAGCAAGGCAGCTGTTCTTATTTTCCACAATCTGTTACATATATATAGGTAAGTGTAGCAAGGTATTTGAAAGGTTCAAACACAAAATAGCAACAAAGGGATGGAAACTGTAAATGATATAATGTGATAAATACACATTAAATTCATGTATCAAGATATTTCAGCACACCCTATTAGCATGTGTAATTTTTACATACTAATTAAATCCTTCATGTAATTGTTAAGCAATAGAAAAGTTATCTACCACCAGTTTATCCATCAACTATATACCTATATTAAATACTACACTGTTATGTCTAAAATAAAAATAAAGTTGTACATATTGGCGAGTGTGTGCCTCATGCTTGTTTAACATGCTTGAAACTGTGGTTTCAACTTCAATATTACAAAAACGTTGAAGAAGATTTAACTTTTTGAAGAAGTGAGAAGCTTGGGGTTGGAAGAGAGCATGAACATTGGGAATACTTTGTTTTCGCTTGATATTTACATATTGTTGTGTGATAACTGATTAAAATGTACATCATGCTTCATATACTTTGGTATTTACACAAAAATCCAATGACATAGTTTTAAATTGTAAAGACACTATAGGTTGTTGGTATTAGGAAGCACTACATGCTGTTTGCACAGAGTTTGGGTAAAATTCAATTACAAATATGTCTCTTATGACCTCAGAGCCAGTTCTCCCACGTGCCCCAGACATTGATGAGTGGGGTAGGGAGGAAAGCAGCTCTCCCCTGCCCATGCTGCCATTGGACAGATGGTGAATGGGGATAGCTCTCACATACTCACAATTTCAGGACTGGCTCACTCACACCTGAGCAAACATAATTGACTCTATTGCTGCCCTGTGGAGGAAATTACCTCCCTTGCCCATGGATGAGTAATGGGGGAGAACTGAAACACATGGGAGAGCAGGTCCTGCACCTCACCAGGGCAGTACAATAGAGCCAAACATGTTAGTGGAGGTGTGGATGAGCCAGCCCAAAAGTTGTGAGCATGGGAGACATTCCTCTGGGACAGGTAGGACTGCTGGCCCTGTGGTCATAAGAGCACCAGAGCTGTCCCTGACCCTCACCAGCTGCAACACTTAGGAAACCACCAGAGCAGAATGATAGAGCCAACCCCGTTAGTGGAGGTGTGGGTGAGCCAGACCCAAAGTTCTGAGTATGGAAGAGTGGCTCCAATTTCTCATCTGTCTTGCGGAAACATGAGTGACAGAAAGATGCCCTCTCCCTGCCCATCAGTGCCCCGATCATGTGTAAGAGATAGCTTTGTGGTCATAAGAGTGGGAGAGCTATCCCTGATCCATACCAGTTGTAACACTCAGTAGAACAGGCCCTGTATCTCACCAGGGCAGCACAATAGAGTCAACACTGTTAGCACAGGGGTAGATGAGCCAGCCCTGAAATTGTGACCATGGAGAACTGCCCCCATTTCCCATCTGGTCGACCATCACTACAACTGCCCAGACCCAGACTTCCCCAACATCTACCCCATCTCTGATTTGCTGGGGCATGTGAAGGAACCTGACCCATAGACCCAAAGCTTTAGCATTTCCATAACACAGGGTGCTATGAAAATGTCCAGGAAGAGTCCTAATTGGAGCCCAGCATTGATTGTGTAGTGGAGACCAGGGGCCTCAAACCAGACCAATGACTTTTGGCAATGAACACTTACTTACAAGTAGAAATGGATGGACAAAGGATTATACAGCATAACTTATTGAATCACACTGCAGCTTCCATGGTGAGATTTTTTTTATTTTTTTCTCTTGAATTTTGTTTTATTTGGGTAGAATGCAACAGCAGAGGGTGGATTTGAAGGGATGGGGAGTGAATGGGATCAAGATACATCATGTGAAAGACACGTAGAATAAAATTAAAAAACTTAAAAAAATATGTTTCTTTAGCTTCTTAAATTGTTTTATGTCACAGAAGGAGAAAATTGTCAGAACCTTGCATTTTATGACAACTTCATTTGGGGAAAAATTAATTCCACGTAATTGAATCAGAAAATAACTGCAATTTTGTTTATGAAATATCGAGTGGTTAGCCCTATATGTATCTAACATAATCATATTTTATATTTTAAGGATGATGTAGAAATAACAGAAATAGTTACCCAGTGAATTCCTGGCTGACTGTAACCATTAATCTGTTCCAGAATTCAGTTTCAAATGTCACATTAAGTTGCAAGTTATTATTTTTGCAGAATTGAATTTTGCTAGAAAGCAAAAGCCACAAGTGAGTGACTAATCAGGACATGATAATACCCTCATATGAGGAGTTGAGATAGATCTATGCCTGCTGGCATAACATGTTTCATCTCAGTAAACTATTTGTAAAACATCTTTTAAAGATCTCATAAAAGAATAAATACCATATTTGTACAGCAAAATAACAAAATATGGACAGGATAAAAACTATATAGAAAACTGTTAACAATTAATTACATCTAAAGTGAGAGCTATCATCTTAAGACCCTGGATGATCTGCTTACATGCAGGTGGCTGTCTCAATAACCAAATGTTAGGAAGTCAGAGATGTGGCCTAAAGGTCATATCGTCATTCTGTCATGTGCCACCAAGATGTCTCCTTTGAGGCAATACAGTCTTCCATTTAGAAACTTTGTTACAGAACTAACCATACCTAGGGAATTGAAACAAAAGTGCCAAAATTCTTTTTTTGAATGGAAACCATATCACTAAATAAAAGTCTATATGTTCTTTGCTAAAGCTCTTTACTAAATACTTTTTTAAATAATTCCCCATTTTATTGATCATTTAATTGCTTTGTACATGTGTATGTATTTTGGTTTCACATTACAACCAATAATGCACTATGATATTTTAAGCTTTTCATCCCAGGGTTTTTCTTCTCTATGTTTTTTATGCAAATGGTATACTAAACTCATTTATTTACTTCAATGCTTTATTAAAATTTTATTACTTCTTTTATATTTTGAGATTATAATTTCATCTCTCCTTCTTCCCTACACCTGTCCTTACTCTTTTTCAATTAATAGCCTCTTTTTACATTAATTATTGATACATTTATGTATGTATATTCCTGTAAAGTCTCAACAAAGTAGTTGCTTAAGCATAAGTTGAACAAGAACTACAATAGATATAATGAAGTAGAACATGAAAAGTCAAGCCTTAACAAACACCTATAGGCAACTAAGGAATGCTGAAGATTGGAGTGACAGTCTTCCCTAGGGAGGAGAACACAAATTATTTATGCCACGTTAATGGTCAATCCTGAGAACCCACATTCAAGTAACATTATGCATAAAGCTCTCATTTCTTTAGTTTTTTGTTTATGTTGTCCAAATATATCTGTTTGCATAGTTGATGATTTTATGATCCAATTCTAGTTCCTAATTATCATAGTTGGTATGAAATTTATTTGACCACAGAGATATATTTTACTACAAGTACATTAATCAGCATAATGAATTCAGAGGAATAAGTATATAAATATGCTAGAGAATAGCTAAAGATGTGCAAGTAATTATAATGCTATACAGCATTAAATATTTTATCATTTTGTACATTAACCTAGGGGGCAACTAGAAAACTGGGAAGATAATATTAGCAATGCTATAATTATTACTCCATAAAATATGTCTACTGAGCATTTATTTGTGCCAGCTGCTATAGTCTATAAAAGTGAGAAAGATGCACAATTCTAATCTAATGAAATTGAAATACAGTGGGAAAGAAGGAGACCCAGAATAAATGAGTGAGTAAATTATCTGTGCACACCTAGTGATAAATATTACCTGGTAAATTTTGGTGGGTAGTTAACCAAAAACTAAATATTTTCAAAACCTCCTTACCTTCCTTGAGGTATCTTTGTTTCATATAAGACAGTGGGGGACTATACTACATCTTCAATGCTGGTGGAGACTTGAGGATTAGCAAGAAATTTGGTTTGAAATTGAGTTTATAGGTCACTTTGTTTCACTATTAAAATACCAAAAATAAAATAAAAAGTGTAAATAGATTCTTATGTAGGATGTATCTTAACTAGTATACATAACAGACAATCCCCTGAAATTCAGTGTAGTGGGAGTGCTGCTGAAAAAGATCTAGTCAAATCAGAAGTGGACCAGGGGCTGTCCTGTTTTATCTGTTACTCACTGATTTTATTTATACAATAGAATAAAAACAAAATAAAATATTGTTATAGCCTGGCAGTGGTGGCACATGCCTTTAATCCCAGCACTAAGGAGGTAGAGAGTCAGGCGGATCTCTGTGAGTTCGAGGTCAGCCTGGTCTACAGAGCAATTCCAGGACAGGCACCAAAACTACACAGAGAAACCCTGTCTCGAAAAAAAAAATATTGTTATAAAAATAAGAAAAAATGATAAAGTGCAATACAGTCATAAATGCTATAAATAGGATAAAATATGGAAACAGAACACATTACTTTGTATCACTAATACATGACAGTAGGCACAGACATCAGTTCATGGGATACCATGTCTATGGTCAGCACCTACTTGAAGGTAAAATATTTAGATGCTCCTGTACCTATTCTGTTATGTCTGATTCTAGGAATCTTGATCATAAATGGAGCATCGCTGAGCTATCCAGACTGAGAAAAGTCATCAGGTCTAATAAGTGTGTTCATAATTTTATTTGAGTAGTTATAATTATTTCTAGGAATAGTTGTTTCCTAAAAGCATGAATTGTTTCCCTAGTAAATAAAGACCTCTTCAGTTTGTGCATGTCCTTTATTAAGGCTCCAAACACTGTTCAAAAATTATGAAGAAGAATTATGTAAATGAAGCTGAGGAAACAGGATCCTTGAACATTCTCCAGGATTGTTTGGTTTTCATCTGACTTTCTGTGAAAAATAAGGAATGTAACTTATGGTATAAACTCTTGAAACTTCCAGATTTTGTATTTATCCAACAATAATTCTTTAAAAGGTCTATGAATTGAAAATTTTTGAATACACTTTGCTGCTGTGTACTGATCCCACCTACATATTTTACTGGGGAGATTTTATTAAAGACAAAGTTTTGCAGCCTCAGTTATAATTGTATTCCATATAAATGCCATTTAAACATGTCTCTAAATTTTTAAGAATATTTGTGTCATAATAGCTACCCAACACAAGTAAATAAATAATTGTTACCAGAAATTATCACTTTTGTATATGTCACATGCATACAATAACATTGATATCAATTAATAACCATAATATTGTATTCTCTGGATGTCTGCCAATTCTTTTATTTCAATTATGTATTAAGCAAACAAAATCAGTACTATACTGACATTACCGCTGTTGCTTACAATTTTTATCTTACCTTACTAGACTTAAAAACATAATTGATACCTTCCATTTTTAAAAACATTGTTAGTTTTAGCATGTGTTTATGTTTGCTATGTATATGAATATGTGTGCAAGTACATGCACATGTCTGATCACATGTACAGAGGACAGAGGACAAGTTCTAGTAGTTAGTCTCTGTTCATAATGACTGTCCCTGGAGAAGAACTCAATAAATCAGGCTTGTTGGAAAGTCCATTTACCCACTGAGCCATTACACTGCCCTTGTTATTCATTTCTTCTCCCCCACCCCTCTCTCCTTTTCCTTTCCTTTCTTTTCTTTCTTTTTTCTTTTTTTTGGACAGGGTCTTGCTGTGTAACCCTGGCTATCTTGGAATTAACTTTGTGGACCTGACTGGGTTTGAACTAACAGAGGTCCAAATGCCTCTGACACCTGAGTGCTGGGATTAAAGATATGATCCACCACCACCTAGTTTATGTTCTTTGTTTCTAAGTTAAAAACAATTAACATTTTAAATGACACATTAAATTTATTTTTAAGAAATAATAAGCATATTTAATTCACTTTCAACTGATACATTATGTTTTCCTTCTCAGATTCTTGTTTTAATTATCCAAGAATTTCTCCACTGTGAAAAGAATACAGGGATCTCTCATTGTTTCAGGATTAATGCAGGCTACAAGAAAAAAAGGAGGAGTAATTACATATTTAATTTTGTTTTTGTTTACATATTTTAGATATCTTTAGTATCTTTTAGAGGAAGTGCTTCTAATAATATTACTAATAAGACATTAGAAGTATAGAATATATTATTTTCTCCTTCATCTTTATTATTTTCCCAATGTTCATAGTTGATCTTCATTAAAAATATAAATAATAGTATAAAACATTAACCATCATCAATTCAATTTGTGCCCTTCATTATTGTAATCAAACTTGGCTTTATTTACTATATGCACCCCTTAAATCTTTATATGTACTTGAAGTCCTGGGTGATAGGCTGACTTTGGATTGATTTCTATTTATGGAAAGGAATTTAACAGAATGAATTTCTGAATGTCTTTGACTCATTATCATTCTTAATGAATACACAGAAGTCTGTGTTAAGGTGCATTTGCCAAGTAATAATGAGCCTTGTTTTGCAATAATAGGACCCAGAACATTAAAGAAAACACTCATCAACAGTCTTTTACTAGTGACTTTAGTGAATCATTATGGATCATTATACCATTTTAAGCACGTGATGCATGAAAAATTTCAATATTGTGTCAAGGTAGGTACATCAGTGTGGCAAATGCATTACTCTGGTGGAAGATATAGATAACAGGGAGGCTGATCTTGTGTAGGAACAAGGGCTCTAATATAAAATTTTATAATTTTCTCCTAAAATATTTTTTAAGAAAAGTAACAGGCAAACTTTAAGCTGCTATCAACTGGGATAATCCAAGGATTCAAGATGAATTTGAACAATCCAATTTTATATTTAGTGGAAGAAGAAGAAGGATGCCTTTTTTCTACTCATAATCTTCCATAACCAACATCCAAATGTCCCAAAAAAGAAAAAGAAAGCTTGATCAGGCGGGCGGTGGTGGCTCACGCCTTTAATCCCAGCACTTGGGAGGCAGAGGCAGGTGGATCTTTGTGAGTTCTAGGCCAGCCTGGTCTACAGAGTGAGATCCAGGAAAAGCACAAAGCTATACAGAGAAACCTTGTCTCGAAAAACCAAAAAAAAAAAAAAAAAAAAAAAAGAAAGCTTGATCAAAAAAACAATATTGAAGAGGAGACTGAGTTTCCTGTCATGAACAATATTATCTCATAAAATAATCAATATAAATATCCGTCTTAGATAGGATTTCTATTGCTGTGAAGAGACACCATGACCACAGCAATGTCTATAAAGGAAAACAATTAAATGAAAGTTTAGTCCCGTATTATCATACATGGAATCATGGTGTCACACAAGCAGACATGATGTTTGAGAGGTAGCTGAGAATTCTACATCTGGATCAGAGGGTGACAGGAAAAAGCAATGAGCCACTGGGCCTGGCTTGAGCTCCTGAAACCTCAAAGCGCAGACCTAGTGACAAACTTCCCCCAACAAGGTCGTATTTCATTTATTTCCATGTTCTCTAATTCTTTTCAAATATACACTGAGTAAAACATGTAGTGCTTATATGTAAATTGAAGAGATAAAACAGAAAAAAAGCAATGACTATGCTAAGCTTTCTAATTATAGGATCATTCCATATTTTCAGCGAAAATGATTTAAAGGAAACATCAATGCAAGTTCATATCCTAAGCCAACAAGTAAAAAAACAATAACAACAAAAAACAGAAAAAAAAACCCTATAGAGCAACTTTAACACAGCTGAGATCACAAAATAGATGACAGTATTTTTTCAGAAATAGAAAAACATACTAGCTTGAGGCTATTTAGGCTTTCCAGTCTTGTTGTAACCCACCAAGGTTTTCTAGTGGCTTTACCCAGCAGGACTGTATAAGAGGATAATTGGGCCATGGGCCTGAGTATCAGGTGTTTGGAAGGGTCTACACTTGGCTGTATCTAAAAATGGGGAGGTCTTTTTTCCCCTCCCCTTGGCATTGTTATAAAAAGCCCTTTTGAATAGAATTCTGGACTGGTGAGTTTCAACCCAGGCCCTCCCGAGGCTATCCTTTGTTTCTGTCTTTTCTCTTATTCTCTAAGTATCTCTTTCTATCTAAATATTTCCCACTTTTCCCTATTCAAAAGTAACCTGATCATAAAAATGGGGGCTGGTCCCCATAGATGGCACCAGAAACAGGGACAAACCAGAGACATGGTGAAAGCTGGGGAGTTGGCTCTGTGAGAAGCAGTTGGACTTGTCCAGTTTTGTAGGAAAAACTGAATGCAGGGGTTTTTATTCTCGGGAGTGAAGATGAGGGGCTGAAAAAGATGCCCAAGTAAGGCTGCAGCGAGTGTCTATCTCTGTCTATGTTTCTCTGTCTATGTTCCTCTCTCATTTCTAGTAAAGTAAGTTATAAGTTTAGTTTGAGAAATGTAGGCTTACATATATTTGGACAGAATAAGCTTTAGGCACAAGGATGTTGTGTAGATTCGGGTATATTAGAGAGTGGAATAAGACTTAGGTATAGAGTAGGTTTTCCTCAACCTGGGACACAGAATGCAGTGTCCATAGCAAACTGCTAGTCTGAGCAGCTTCAGAACCTCTAGAAGCTGCCAACAGTGGCAGACGCTAGAGCCAACACAAGCCACAACAGCCAGGCATCATCAGCTGAGACCCTTGGGGCATCATCACAGTGCAGGCGGCAGAAGCCCAAGAGAAAGCCCAAGCAGCGAGGTTCTGCAAGCTTTCTGCTGTGAAAAAGCTGAGGTAAGGAGTGGAGACACCATGCCACAAGAGAGGTGAATGGCAGGCAGCAGCTTGGAGTGTAGCAAAGACTTCAAATCCCAGCTGCCAGAGCAGGTCTGTCTTCCAGAGCAGTAGTCCCTGGCAGCCAGAGCCCAGCAGAGACACCACATGAGAGGCTGAGAGCAGAGCAGGCAGCTGGAGAGCTAGAGCACAGAGTGCTGTGGCAGCTGGGTGAGAGACAGAGCCTCCATAGAAAGATGCCCTTGAGACTCACACCAGGAGGATCAGAGAACAAGTGCTCTGAGTCTGAGTGTGTTCCGGGAACACCGGGGAGCCTGAGGCAGCATTTGGTAGAGCATGGGACACGAGGACCACCAGCAGCAGCTCGGGTACAGTGGCTGTGACTGGCCATGGCTGGGCTTTCTCCTTGACTCCCCTGGGTGCTGAGAGCATTGGCTCATAGCAGCAGGGGCAGCCTCTTGAGTATGTGTGGTGTGAGGCAATTGAAAGCCCTCAGAGCCTCAGGACACAGGGGGCCTGGGAACAGCCAGTTACAGGGAGTACAGACAGACAGGGACTGTGAAAGCAATGGAAGCCAGGGGCCAAAAGCCTTGCAACTTCTGTCTGATGACTATACAGAGAACTTTCCCAAAGAGCTCGGTAGCAGCTCAGTTACTATGGTAGCTACTTCGTTCTGAGGGAAGGTTGTTAAGGAAAGACTGCCATAAAATGATGCTTTAATTTAAAGTGCCTCTGTGCCTGAGAACAAAAGTTGCAGAGATACATGTTTGAACGAAAATTGTTAACTGCAAAAAGTTTTTGGTTGTGAAAAGTATCTAGCAAGGGGGGGGGGGGTCTTTTGCCCCTCCCCTTGGCATTGTTATAAAAAGCCCCTTTGAATAAAGTTCTGGACTCGTGGGTTTTGACCCAGGCCCTCCCGAGGCTATCCTTTGTTTCTGTCTTTTCTCTTGTTGTCTAGGTATCTCTTTCTATCTTAATATTTCCCACTTCTCCCTGCTCAAGAGTAACCTGGTTGTAAATGTGGGGGCTGGTCCCCCACAAAGTCTGAAGCTGAAGAAGGCTGAGCTGAAGTAGAGAACTGAAGACTGACTTCAGGAGGTCTAATTGAGTCCGATGAGATCAAGGAAGAAAGTATTTGAAGAATAGAGTACATAAAACAGAGATAAGCAGAAGGAATGTTTTGGAGAACTATAGATTAACTTAACAAATTCTCAACGTCATGTTAACGGGAAACAAAATCACAGGGGAAAATGAAATTGAAACATCCATAATGATGTAACTAATACTCTATAATATTCAGCCATCATCAAATAAATGGTGTGCTGGAAATGGTGTGCCTGACATTGTATGCTCATGTAAATTTGACACAAGTTATAGTCATGTGATAGGGACAAACCTTTATTGAAAAAATGTTTCCATAAATCAGTCTGTAGACAAGACTATAGAGCATTTTTTAATGTGTTATTGATGTGATGAGGGAGAGTCCAGATATTTTGTGGATGATACAGTCCCTGGGCTGGTGTTCCTGGGTTCTATAAAAAAACAAGGCTAAGCAAGCCATGAGGAGTAAGCCAGTAAGTAACACTCCTGATTGGTCACTGCATCAGCTTCTTCCTCCAGCTTCCTGCCCTACATCAGTTCCTGCCCTGATTTCTTTCAACAATGTACAGTGGTGGGGAAGAATAAGACCAATAAACCCTGTTCTTCCCAACTTGCTTTTTGTCATGTGTTTCATCATAGCAATAGGAACCCTAACTGAGGCACACAGTGTGAATGGTCACAAACACCTGTTAAAAATATAAGAATGTCACTTTGGATGAAATTACATTATATGAGGATATTCAATGCATAATTTACACAACTACCATATAATATAAAGTCAATTATTGGTTAAGATTCTAATTATGGAGAAAATATATCACCCTAATAATAAGGAAAACACTAACTTGATATGCAATATCAAAATCTATTTTTATAAAAAAGTAAGTCTTAAAGTTAAAATATATCATTTCATAATAATAAAATTTTAATTCTCCAAGAGGATTTAACAAGCCTTATAGGGCATAAGTCTAATAACAGTTTTTACAATACATAAAATAAATAAAAGTGCATTGTTGAAAAAATAATTCGCATAAGGCAAAGAATTATCAAATGTGATGAAATGTTTTGATATCATTCTCTTAATAAGTAACAAGTTAGCCAGACATTAAACCTCCCAAGATACAGAAACCTTGAACTCATTAACAATTGACTTGACCCAATTAATATTTTTAGAGCATTGTTTTCACCAAGCAGCTAGATACATGCTGCTTTCACATATAACAATATTACTTCGAAAGATGAACCATATTCTGAGTCATAAAACAATTATTAACCCTGACAAAGAAATTCCAGTCATATATAACATCCTCTCATCACAGTGGGACGGACTCAAGTAGAAAACAGTAACAGAAAAGAACATGGAAAACTTTTAGGTGTCTTTGCATGGAAATGCACACTTCTGAAATGCTTGATGTGAAAGAAGAAAGCTAACAGAAAAGAAACATTATGAATCAAATGAAAAGTTATGCCTTGTAAAAGAAATGATATGTTACCAATTAAGAGATCAGGAAGAAATTGAGGCTACTTTTATATTTCATTGAAAAAGACAGAGTCATGTTTTTTAATTACATTTTCTTGATATTCTAAGAGCTAAAAATTAATCCACCATGCTAGAAAGCAAGTAAGTTTTCCGTAGAAGGGTAAATGAGTCAGATCCAAATATTTCAAGGAATGATGAGGAAAACTTGGGGTTTTATGTCCATTGTTTTATACTAATGTTTTCATGAATATACATATATCTCAAGCCTTTCCAAAATGTAGACTTAAAATGTTTTAGATGTATTAGAAATGCATTGTATCAGTTCTAACCTCACAAATAATTTAAGGGTGTTTAAATGGGAGAGTACAAAGTAGTAGAGAGTTATAACTGCTAAAGGACATCTCTGATTAACTAAAATATAACTTTACGTACATCATTTGCATATTTAAAGAAATAGGTCTTTAGCATGATGACTATAAAAGCACACACATGTATTGTTTAGTCCCTCTGTCAAAATTTATGTTACAAAATGTCACAGACTGGAT
This sequence comes from Peromyscus californicus insignis, assembly GCF_007827085.1. Taxonomy (NCBI): domain Eukaryota; kingdom Metazoa; phylum Chordata; class Mammalia; order Rodentia; family Cricetidae; genus Peromyscus; species Peromyscus californicus. Next base: position 27,348,836 of record NW_026294436.1, on the reverse strand, counting down.
AGCTGGAAATATCAATGTCTTACAGTTCAGAAGTCTAGGGAATCCAATAAGTGTGTAGTGAAACTTGATTCTCTCTGTTTAAACTACCTTTTTGCTGTAATCTCAGATGATGGGGATGGCAGGGTTTTAGGCTCTTATGAAATCCCCAATTCTCTTGTTTTCATTTCTTAGTATGATTTTACTTGAAATAGAATTATACATTTCCCCTTCCCCTTTCTCCCCCCAATCCCTCCTAGCTACACTCTGCTCATGTCTCATTGCATTAAATTAAAAGCCTCTTTTTTTCTTCAATTATTGTTGTTGCTATATTCATATGCATGTATACGCATGTTTGTGTATACATAAATATACATATATGTGATATGAACTCCATTTTTGTTGGTAGTGTATATATGGATTTAATGCTAATCAAACTCTATTGGACAATGAATAGGGAGATCATCCCTGGGAAAGGGTACTTTACCTTTTCCAAGTAGTCATTAAACTCCTAATGCTTTTCAACATTTCTTCCCTTGTGACTCACTTACCTCCTCAAATCCCACTTTCTAATATCTGGAGTTGTCTTAAACATCTAAGCCTTTCCAAAGTTGAGTTACTATCATCTTTTAGTCTTTTAATGTGGATATTCTGTTTTTTATTTTGGTATGAATATTTAATATGAGATTATCTTCCTAAAATATTGTTACGAGTATAACATGGTATTATTACATCAGTTTTCAGAACACATTTGTTTACATGTTTCAAAGTTTATATGAGTTGAATAGCAAAATTCCATTTCTCTTAACTCAGACAGCTTGTATGCTTTCACCCTATATCCAGTCCTATAAGATTTAATGTTTAAAGTTTCATGGAAGGGGAATCATATAGGGTTTGTCCTTTTGTAACTGATTTTGACTCAGTGTGATGTTGTTTTAAATAATTTCCACTCTCCTACCTGTGAGGTAGCATCATATTGAAACTGTTTCCCTGATACTCATTCTTCACCTTGCATTTCTGTGAAGAAATGCTTATTTGAGACTCTTCTCTGTTATTCTTTTAATATGTGTGCTATCAGAATCCCCTGTGCACCTTGGAATTAAGGAATATTTTTACATTTTGTGGGTTGCCTTTCCATTTTTATGATTATATTGTTACTTTACAGAGCTTATTTATATTTTTATATGCTGACTTGTTGAGTTTTGCTTTTTCTTACATTAGATTTTGGTTTCATCTGTGAAATTAGTGCACAAACCATTTTCACCAGACTCTATCATGCCTTGTATGAAAACAATTTCAGATCTTCAACGTAAATATTTATTGTACTTTGGGGTTTTTTTTTTGGTATATGCTGTAAGACAGGGATATATTTCAGTATTTTATGTATAGATACCTACTTTTCCCAACATAATTTATTGACAATTTTGTACTTTGTCTTGAGTATTTTGAGTATTACTGGTATAAAAGTGCAAAATTAATACATTAACCTGTAAGGCTTTATGTCTAGACTCTATTAATTTCCATTGGTGCATAAATCTTTTATGTCATTGCCATAAATTTCTTATTACTGTGAATGCATAATATGTTTTGAATGCATACTATGGTATCTCTGGCTTTGCTTTAAGAGCAGTTGGTTTGTGTCTATGGTTTCTTACAAATTTTAGAAAATTGGCTAGTGTAGACATTTCATAAAACGAATTCTGCTAATTATCAAGTGAAGGAAAACAATGAGGGAGACAGTGGCGATCCTGGGAGAGGGAGAAAATGGCAAACTCATAAGAAAGGAGTCTGAAGTCTCACTAGCGTGAAAGTGACAGCTCTAGATATGTTTTGTCCACTGTGCCCATCATAACAAGTAATGTCCTGGATTTTTTATTATTTTTTTAATTTATTTTACATACCGACCACAGTTTCCCCTTCCTTTTCTCCTTCAGCTCCCTCCCTCCACTTCCTTTCTACCCACCCTCCCATCCACTCCTCCTTCCTCTCCATTCAGAAAGGGGCAGGCCTCCCATGGGAGTCAACACAGCATGACACATCAAGTTGAGGCAGGACCAAGCTCCTTCCTCTGCATCAAAATTGGGCAAAGCAACCCAGCTTGGGGTTTGGGTTCCCAAAAGTCAGCTCAAGCACAGGGACAGGCTCTGGTCCCACTGCTAGGAACCCCACAAACAGACCAAGCTACACAACTGTCACATACATGCAGAAGGCCTAGTTTGGTCCCATGCAGACTCCCTAGCTGCTGGTCCAGAGTCAGTGAGCTCTCATGAGCTCAGGTCAGCTGTCTCTGTTTTTTTTCCTGTCATGGCTTTGACACACACACACAAACACACACACACACACACACACACACACACACACACACACACACACACACACACACACACTCATACAATCCTCTCTCTGCAACAGGACTCCCAGAGCTCAGCTTGTACTTGGCTGTGGATGTCTGCATCTGCTTCCATCAGTTACTGGATGAATGCTCTCTGATGACAATTAGGATAGTCATCAATCTGATTACAGGAGAAAGACAGTTCAAGCACCCTCTCCACTGTTGCTAGGAGTGGTTTTTGGGGTCTTCCTTGTGGATTCCTGGGAGTTCCCCTGATACCAAGTTTCTCCCTAACCTCAGAATGTCCCCTCATCAAGATATCTATTTCATTATTCTCCCAGTTGGTCCTACTCCCAGCCTGCCCAACCTGATCCCTCATGTTCCCATACCTACATCCTGCCACTCCACCCCTACCTGTTTACCTAGGAGATCTCTTCTATTTTTCCTTCCCAGGGACATTCATGCATGTCTCTTTGGGCCCTTGTTGCTACCTAGTTTTTCTGGGGCTATGGATTGTAGCCTTGTTATTCTTTCCTTTACAGCTAATATCCATTTATGAGTGAGTACTGTAGCATGAATCTTAAAAGTTCTTATTAATAAAATCAAACCTGAGACCAGTTATTGGCATGAACACTGGAAGATCAGAGATACAGAACAAGCCACAGCTAACCTCACCTGGCCAACTTCTCGGCTGATCTTGTTTCCACAGACTGGAAGCCTCTGTGTCTTCATATCCAAATGGCTCTCAGCTGAACTGTGCTGCTAGAAGCCTGAAAGCTTAACCAGCCAAATGCTTCTAGTTTCTGGTCCCCACACCTTATATACCTTTCTGCTTTCTACCACCACTCCCTGGGATTAAAGGCTCCCTTCCTGGGATTAAAGGAGTGTGTCACCATGCCTGGCCATTTCCAATGTGGCCTTGAACTCACAGAGATCCAGAGGAATTTCTACCTCTGGAGTGCTAGGATTAAAGATGTGAGTGCCACCATTTTCTAGCCTTTGTATCTAGTGGCTGTTCTGTTTCTGACCTCAGATAAGTTTATTAGGGTGCACAATATTTTGGGGAACACAATAATACCACAGAGTACATACCAGGTTTGTCTTTCTGGGGCTCACTGAGGATGATGTTTTTCTGTTTCCATCCATTTACCTGCAAATTTCATGATGATGTGAGACATGATAAATACTTCACAAACAGATGATTTAGATAAATTTGAGGAAGGAAATTATAGGAGTAGCAATGAGAACAACGAACAGAGATGATATAATTAGCAATGTAAAAGCAACAGACTAGCTAATGAATCCTAATTTCTGAATCAGAGCACTAAAAAATATGCCACAGAGTTATGAATTTAGTGCATTGTTACAGAATGTGCTACAGGTCAAAAAATAATACACTACTGAGTTGCTTGTTTACATCTTTGTTAAATTCCTTGAGAATTCATACTTCTGAAATTTCCTGTCAGTTGAATAAAAAGTGACCACAGAAGAATATTCCATATCGAAAATCCTTGAAGTCATATTTATTACGCTAGAAGAAGACCTCATGCAGGTTATAACCCCCCCTTTCCCTACCCCACCTCACTCACTCTCTCCATATATGTTTCTGGCTGTTCTGGAACTCATTATATAGACAAAGCTGGCCTTGAACTCACAGAGATCCACCTTCCTCTACCTCCAAGTGATGGGTTTAAAGACATGGCCCACCAAGCCCACCTCATAATCTTGACTGTAGAAAATAAAAAGGAAAATGATAAAACTGGAAATTCATTGAATAATTATTAAGCACATAGATATGTCAGATATTGTTCTACCTTGGAAATTATTAGAATGTCAACTATTTTTATTTATAGGAAAATAAAATTTAATCTTGTGACTATGGAAATCTTTTTCCAATATAAAAACCATACATAACCTCAGGCAACAGTTAATGAGTTAATTACTAATATGCACTAAAAATTAAATTTTTTATTACATATATTGTTTATTTGGGAAGGGCATATATGTCAGAGCTCTTTGGTGTATGTCAGAAAACAATTGGTAGGAATACATTTTCTTCTGTTACTCTGTGAATCCTGTGGATCAAATGTGGGTTATTGGGCTTGAAGCAAGTGCCGGTTTTACCAGCTGAGCCATATCAATGCCCTTCCTCAAGTATTTAAATTAACTAGACTTAGCTTTTTTTTATTGATAAATGTTCTTTTTCAGAAGCATTAATATCTGCAACTATATCTACTGACAGGTACTGGTTTATTCTTCCTGAAGTATTATATGGACAATAAATAAAAAACTTTATGCTTTATGATTACTGGTTCATAGGTTCTTAATATTTGCAATTTCCTCAACTAAGTAATCCAAAATCTATGTGTAAAGTGTGCTGCAGTTGAACATATATCATAATAAAATTCCAACTTTGAAAGATGCATGACTGTCAACATCCTGAAGTTATCATTTCTAATAATGAATAACGATGGAGGGAAGCCTCTATTACACTTCTTTGCCTTTGAAATATTCCACATTTGTGGATCTCCAATGCATCAGATTATTTCTCAAATTTTTAGTTTCATGTCAACATTATCTAGAAAAAAACTTACATGCCTCCTCACATGCTACATTGCAATTTCTTCACATTCTCCTTCAGAAGTCAGCTGATATTTATTTTATTAATACAATTAAATTTAGATACCTGTCCCCTTAGATGAAATGTGTTCCTCAGCTTTGGTGACATCACAAGCTTGCTGATACCTGTTAAAACATGATGGTACAAGTAAGAACAGTGTGTTAAACTTATCACTGAGTATTAATTCTTGAATTAAAAATCTTTAATTTTGCCACTTTCTTTTTTGTTTTGCATGGTCCAGATGCATTAGGACCAATATAAGCTTCTCTTCTCTCATAATAAGAAAGATTTGGCCTCAGGGGTTTTCCACCTGGAATGCTATTCCCCAGTCTCTTCTCATGTCTCATTCCTCACTTTCATTTGGTCTAGTCATCTATTACCTTAGAACAAACTATGAGATATATACTGATAAATGAGCTATGGAAATTATTAAAGTTATACAGCAAATTACATAGGCAAGCACAAACTTTCAAAATGATATTTAAATTACATGCATTTGGATATACTCACTGACTATAATTATCCTTTCTGGTAAAGAATGCAGCTATCCCTATATTATCAGCTTTTCTTGGGTTGAGATTAGAATAACCTAATACTCAGCTACAAATAGTTGGCTTCATAGGACATTTTAGCACTATTTTAGTTCTATAAAGCATTCCTCTAGAGTCTGGCATAATCTTAAACATATGATGCTTTAACTACTATGTGTCAAAGAATTTAATGATGAAATATGAAATATTTTTTATTATTGTCATGAAAAAAATGATTACCAGCAAAGTCCATGGGCACAAAAGAAATTAAATATTTATGGATCCAATTTTCATAACATGTCTATATTGTCATCCTTCTTTGAATTTATATCATATCTACTCATATTTGGTTTCATTTAAAGCAAGATTTGATTGATAGCATATAATGATTTCAGCTCTCAATAAAATAAGAAATATAATACAGCTATGCATTATTATCTCAGATGCCAAGAATAAGAAATGTTTTTGGACTTGAGAATTTTTTCTAATTTTAAAATATTTCCATATACATAATGAAGTGTCTTGGAGATGCAGCTAAGACTAACCATAAAATTAATTTATATGGCACATACATTTATCAAACAAATCAAAGCTAATAATATACAAAATTTTAAATAATTTGTGACATCAAATTATTCATGATGCAGAATTTCCCACTGGGCTTAATATCAATGTTCAAATCATTCTGTAGATATCAAATTTCCTAATGAGGGATATTGAAACTGTAGCTTATGAAAATATATGTGGAATAACAATATTATTAGTCAGATTCTCTAGAGTAACAGAACTTTTAGAACAAAGCTCTCTATTTAGAGAGAAAGGGGATTTGTTAGAATGACATACAGGCTTCAGTCTGGCTAATCCAACAACAGCTAACTGTGAACAGAAAGTTCAAGACTCCAATAGTTTCTCAGTTCATGAGTTTAGATGTCTCAGCTGGTGTTCAGGATATGCTGGGATCCAAAGAAGTAGTCTCTATGCCAGTGAAGAAATGGAATTGCTAGCAAGGCAAACCCAAGCAGGTAATAGCAAAAGCTTCCTTCTTCTATGTCCTTAGACATCCAGTAGACAGTGTGAGCCAGATTCGGTCATTAAAGTTTGGTCTTTTCCCAGCTCAATGGATCTTGATTAAAAGAGTATCTTCCAACTATCTCAAATATCAGGATTAGAAGTGGATCTTCCTACCTGAAACTAAGCAAATTCCTTTGTAATCATGCCCTCCATTTTTGAATTTTAGTTCCAGTTGTAGTAAAGTTGACAACGAAGTATAGCCATAACACAGTAGTACTCTGATAATTGTCAATCTTATATAGAACTACACATTGCCACTTTGCTTATTAAATATACATGAAGAAATGACACTTCCTAAAAATCAGATGATTATAAAAGTGAATATCATTTCTCTGAATTTATAAGAATGTTTTTATATGGGAATTCAAAGCATTTAAGTAATTTGTATAACAAAATAGCAATAAGCTCTTATTTTCAAGTTTTAGAAATACTACTCTTAAGCAAAACTAAAAATATTTTGAAAGATGATTTTAACTCCTCACTTTTGCTTAAAAAATCTAATTAAAAAATCAGTGTAGCAAAAAATAAATGCTTATGGGTCAGACTATATTTCATCTTCAGAATTATTTTGAAAAATAACAGCAACCCAGGCAAAAAGTAAATGCTAGGAAGTTATTTAAAAGAATAAAAAGAAATAATGATGTATTGCATAAAAGTGAAAAGTTAGGAAAGTTATCAATAGTCCTACCCAACTGTAAAATGTATGAACCACAAAAATGACAGCCAAACAAGACAGATGCCAAAGATGAAATGGTGGTACTTTTTTTCTTGTGGAAACCAACAGCTGTCTAATTGGACTTAAGGCCCAAACAGTATCCTCATATACACAGATAAGCATAGTTCCAACCTCTCATTAAAGAATCTTCTTTTGTAGTAGATAGAGATGACTACAGAGATTCATCACTGGACAAAATACAGAGAGTAAGTTACCAGGGTGGTGTTGCCATATTTCAACAAGCTTTTTACCAAATAAAACTATATAATATCAACAGCAGTTGACATGTCAGAAATTTTATAAGACTGCACCCTTTTATGAAAAGCGACAGGCTCCCAAAAGGATCAGATTCCTCTAGGAATAATCTCCTTGATATGTTATAGAATCTCAAATTGTCAAACTTAAACATGTACATATGACAATAATAAATGCACTCAGTAGGTTTTATATAACACACACACACTTACACACACACACACACACACACACACCAAGAATAGATAGTGAATTTTAAAAGGACAATGTGGGGTGTAGAACGAGTTGAAATGGGAAAGAGAGGAGTAAAAATGATATAAAAACATTGCTCGTGTATGAACGACTGAAACAAAGATATTTAAGTTAAAAAGTGTTATCTTTCTCATCTCTAGTCTGCAGATTACACAGTAAACTGGGGGTTTGGGAGCAAAGGCTTTCAATCATTCAGCCTTAGTTTTGTCCCTCCCTTCAGGTCATCATCTCTGTCTCTTAATTTTTTGGTTTTGTGTCACTCTTCTAATATCTTTCGCACTTTCCCTTTTTATTTTTTTTCTTTGTGAAGAATTATTCACATGCTCTTAAGGCTGATGAGTCTGACTTGCATCCCAAGGTGTTACTTAGGTTAAAGGTTAATGAAAAATGAGCCATCAATCCATTAATCACATATATGCACTAAGCTAAACATGTACAAATTGCCCATGTACATGGGCCATTGGTTTTACAGTATGAAATATAAATGTGGGATTATAATATACTCTATAAAGTTACTCATATCTATTGGTTGTCTTTTTTTATCACTTTCTGCTGTCAGTAGTAGCTTTTGTATCTATAACATATATATTGGACAAAAGATGGCTTTATGCCATCATAAGTAGAGATGATAGTTAGAATAGCTTCTTAGCCGGGCGGTGGTGGTGTACGCCTTTAATCCCAGCACTCAGGAGGCAGAGCCAGGTGGATCTCTGTGAGTTTGAGGCCAGCCTGGTCTACAGTGCAAGATCCAGGACAGGCACCAAAACACCACAGAGAAAACCTGTCTCAAAAAAACCAAAACCAAAAAAAATAGAGTATCTTCTAACTATTAAGTGATCTTTCTAGCATGAAGCCATGCACACTGAAACATTTCTAAGCACTCATCATTCTCTCTGTTTCATCAACATAAGCCGTTGCCTCAATCCTAAACCATTAGGATTTCAGTGTCCTGAAGGACTTAATCTTTAATGTATAAGTCAAAACAACAAGAAAACAGCAACAAGAAAAATAACTAAGACAAAAATTGATATTGATTAGTGAGGCCATTGCTGTAATAAATCTGACTATGTAATTCTGAAGCCCTTAAAACTGGTTCTTAAGAGGATGTGGAGGAGTTTAGAAGTTTGTATAAAGCAGCCATTACATGATGAAAGTGGAAATTCCTGGGCCATAAAGAGAACAATTTTGAGAGAAAATGGGGAAAGTTGATCCCTGGCTCATGAAGTTTTAGAGAGAACAAGAATTCTATCAAGAACCGGGGTATGGGGACCATTCATATATTTTCACTATGTGTCTTCTTCATTTTAGCTGTGTCCTGAAAACTTCAATAAAGTTGAAATTAAAGATAACGGCAATTTTGAGACAGAATATCCGGGCTATGATTAAATAAGCAGGTGGAATCATTGAGGACATGACCCCACTGAAGAGAAACCTACCACACTGCACTGTGACAATGGGGAAGCTGTCCTAGGGATGAAAGCCCCACCAATCAGAGGCTCCATCCTGAGCAGGCAGGAGAACATGGCAACATAGTCACATAGTCCACTTTGCTCCTGTCTTGAGAAAGACTATTGTGAGAAAGTTTGAAGGAGAAGCCAAAGCTACTATGGAGACACCAGGATATTGAAAATACCTGGACGATGGATCATCCATGAAGGAAAGCTGCTGGCATGGAATGGAGTTGGCATACCAGAGAGACTATATGTGGTACAGGTAAGAGAGCTGGAAGATAGGACCAGCCAGTTTCATTATGATTCCTAGGGATTAGAAAAAGATGTGTAAGATTTCTTTTTTTCTCAGCTGGATATTGGTCTTACTTTGGTCTAATCATTCCTTGATATAACACCAATTCTCTCATTTTGATGTAAGAATGTTTACTCTATGCAGTCATTTACTGAAAATATGTACCTTGTTTTACTTTTTTATAGGAGCTTAAAGTTACAAGATTCCCCTGAGTCTGAGTCTCATATGAGAGGCATACTTCAGAATTTTAAGCTTTTGGAATTTTAAGGACTAGGGGGACTTTTGAAGTTGGACTGTATTTTAGATTATGAGATAATCATCAAAGAGTAAGGACAAGAATTAATAGACTATGATTTAAATTGGTGGTTTTGCTTGTCAAGCTGAAAAAAAACCTTAGAATTGTGATGGTTAAACTCAATTTTCAGCTTCATAAAATCTAGAATTCACTGAGTTACAGGTCCCAATTCATGCCTATTGGAGACTTTGATTTTGGTTTTCTTTTTTTTCACTTTTACTTAAAACAGATTTTTGTCTCACATAGTGTATCCTGATTATAATTTCCCGTTTCTCTCCATCTCTAAGTTCCTCCCCACCTCTCTTCCTATCCAGATTCACCACCTTTCTGTCTCACATTAGAAAACAGGCTTCTAAGAAATAATATTAAAATAAATTAAGATAAGATACAACAAAAACTAACATATTAGAATTGTATGAAACAAACAAACAGAAGAAAAAGAGCCCAAGAGAAGGAACAAGAAACAGAGAGTCCCTGGTTCACAGATGAAGGAATCTCATAAAAACATTACTCAACACTAAATTACTCTTCAAAGAACTATGGTATTTGATATATATTTCAATTAACACACACTGACTGTACACATTAACGGGCATGCATGTGCTATAGTAAATTGATATGAGAGTAAAACCCCATTGTCTGAACATTTATGTCTTCTTAAATAATTTTAATCAAAATTAAATAGAATGATTTTATTTAAAAAAAATAAACTATCACATTGAAATTGGAAAATCAAAACCAACAGAAGGGAAGAGCTTAAGAGAAGGCACAAGAATCAAAGAGCCCCTCATTCACGTACTTAGGAGTACCATAAAAATATGAAATTGAAGGCTGTAATATATACACAGGTAACCAGGTGCAGACCCATGTAGACCTTGTGTTTGCTGCTTTAGCCCCTGTGAGCTCATATGTGCCTTGCTTAGCTGATTCAGAAGGCCTTGTTCTCCAGTGCCTCTGACTCTTAGATGCTTCTGCCTTCTCTTCCACAGAGTTGCATGAGCTCTGAGGAGAGGGTTTTGATGGAAATATTCCATTTAGGACTAAGTGTTCTAAGTTCTCTCATTTTCTGCATAATGTCTGGCTACGAGTCTCTATATTTATTCCCATCTGCTGTAGCAGGGATGCTTTTGGAGAAATTCTAAGTAAGAAACTGACCTATGAGTATAGCAGAATGCCATCCAGAGTCATTTGTTGCTGTGGTTTTTGTTTGTTTATTTAGAACAATATTGTTGGTTTTACACTAGGTCCCTAATCTTAGATTCTTGATCACTAAGGCAACATTGGGTATGGTTTCCATCTCATGGAGTTGACTTTAAGTCAAATCAGACACTGACAGATTATTCCGACAAGCTTTGTGTCACTATTGTATTAGCATATCTTGCAGGCAGGACACCATTGTAAATAAAGGGGCTTATGGCTGGCTTGGTGTTTATGTTTCTTTTATAGTGTGCATAGTATCTTCCTGTACCATAATGCTAGCAGGTAGGTGAATGCTCTGTGTAGATACCAGCTCAACATTTCCACATTCAATGAGTTGGGTAGGTGTTGTCTTCAGTCATGGGACCTTGCCTTCAGTGTGTGTAGAGAAACCTATAGACTTAGCAATAGCCTAAGTTATTTGGGGATTTCTATGTGACCTTTTTGGCCAACAACTGGAGCACTAAATGGAAGAAAGAGACAAGACAGATGCCCTGTATAAGAGGTTGTGCTGTGGGATAATGCTTTTGTAGACTGATTTAATAAAATGCTGACTGGCTAGTATCCAGGCAGGAAGTATAGGGAGGGCAAACAACTAGGAGAATTCTGGGAAAAGGAAGGCTGAATCAGGAGTTGCCAGCCAGACACAGAGGAGGTAAGATGACAAGGCAGAATTGAGAAAAGGTACCAAGCCACGTGACTAAATATAGATAAGAATTATGGGTTAATTTAAGTGTAAGAGCTGCTCAGTAATAAGTCTGAGCTAATAGCCAAACAGTTATAATTAATATAAGACTCTGTGTGTTTACTTGAGACCAAGTTGCTGCGGGAGGCAGGAGGGAGAGATTCATCCCAACCGCAGGGCCTGCAGGACCAGAGAAACTTCCAGCTACATGGTTGGACAGGAAATATATTGTTAGGTCCAATAGAGTAAGGCTTGACTGGAAGCATTAGAATATTCATTAAAAACAAGCATAACATACAGAGGCCACCAGGATGGCTCAGTAGATCAAAGGGCTGCCTCACAGCCTGTTGTCCTGGGTTTCAATCTGGAACTCACATAAACATGGAAGGAGAGAATTAAATCCACTCAATTGTGCCCTGGTCTCTATATGTTATTTGCCATATGTACACACACACACACACACGCACACGAAAATAATTAAACATAAAGTCAGTTGTATTTGAGGATTTATGGGTGGACCTATTAAGTATTTCCCTACAATATTTTGTGTATAAATTTGCAGAATAAATAAATTACATTAATTTAGAGTATAATCTTAAATACAAACAAGGTAGAAAAATTTAATTTCTTAGTCATACCTCCTCCCTTAAATGAAAGCCAACACTCAGAAGGTAAAGTCTGAGAGATCAATTCAAGGTAACATTTTCCTCTGTTTTCCTGATCCTTGGGGAAAAAAAAAAGAAACCCTTTAGTTGTAATACAATATAAAAATTTACAGATTCATTTAACTACCATTTTTCCCAGAAACCAATCTGTGGACTGGCCAAATTGTACTACAATAATATACCATGCTTTTTCTTTTTCACAGAACTGTAAGCACAGTCAGACCAATTTGCTAGACTGTGCCCAAAGGGCTTGTTGCCAGGGATGGAGGCTAAGCCACCCATTCTAACAGCCAGACCTCTGAAATAAACCAGACAGAATAGAAAGTGACCTAAAAGCCAGCAGCAGCTACACAGGCCATAACCCAGGAGGGAAAAGACAACCAAAACAATGCAAGAACAGAAAGTACTTTAAAATCAGAGGTCAAACAAGCCTCCACCTAAGTCACAAAACAAGAAAGTACACTGATTCAATTTGTTAAGTGAATGTGATGGAGATTTCAGGTGAACCAGGGAAGGGAGGGTCCAGTGGGAAAACCACCTAATAGCTACTTGAGAGTTTTCCTGCCCCAACTTTAGGAGTCCCATTCTCTATAGCCTTGAGATTTTTTTAAACAACCCAAAGCCTTTATGGAGAGTTCCAAAGCCACCCTGACAGATCCAGAGGTGCATGTAACTGGAATAGTAAGGTATGTGTCTATTACCAGAAAAAAAACTAGAACAGAGACAGGAATTGAATCTTTTGTTTGTTTGTTTGTTTTTGTTTTTTTTTTCGAGACAGGGTTTCTCTGTGTAGCTTTGTGCCTTTCCTGGAACTCACTCTGTAGCCAGGCTGGCCTCAAACTCACAGAGATCCGACTGGCTCTGCCTCCCGAGTGCTGGGGTTAAAGGCGCGCCACCGCCCGGCAGGAATTGACTCTTTAAGGTGCACTTTCTTCTGAAATTCAACTATCTGAAGGTAGTAGATTAACATCTCTAAAGAAATCTGCTGTCCCTATCTTCTCCAGTTATTACATAATTCAGAAAGGCCCGAAGGACTGGAAGACAACTGGCAGTAAATCATTTTGGACCTCAGATTTTTTCTGTCTGGTCAGGTCACTCTTGCCTTGGGGATCTATGATATTGGTTCCTCATGTGCTCTTGTACTTTTCTGTCATCAGCTCTTACTGTAAAGTGGAATTTTCTTACTACCAAGACCACTGAGCCTCATGTCCCTCATGATGTACCACATGGGCTAAACTTTAAGTCAGAATGAACGTACAATAAATCAAAATTATCAAAGTATATATGCTAAGCTTTTTATACTATTTATGTAAAAACTCATTTTTATAATACAACACAGAAGCATACTTCTTATAATGTAGAGTACAGAAGCACCTACATATTTTTCCATCAGAGGCAAACTGCTTTTTGCTGTGATGCACTCATCCATTGAACTATAAAAAAATGAGTACTCACAGCTTCATTCTCTAGTAGTGAGCATTTTAAGTTTGCATTTCTCGTGTTAATGGAATCAATGCAGCAACATGAGTATTTTTATATCACATTAAATTTTATTATTTTAGTGAGAAGAATCATATAGTCAGCACATCTGTTGATATCCTAATGCTGTGCATATTATTGATTTTAAGCTGTAGTATTTATTTTTCTCCTTTATCTGAACTAAACACAGATGTATGCAGTTCTATATTTATTCTGCACACCTTTCTCCTATCACTTTTGAAATGCTGTCCAAACTCAAAACATAATTATATTCTAAAATACATTATCAAAGTTTGATTTTCTCACTTCTTCATGTGATTTTAATTCAAAAAGACTTTTACTATAATAGGATTCTATTCTTAAGAACAGTATACTTCAGTAACTGTGAATAACATTATATATTCCAAAATAGCATTATAAACATATGTAATATTTATGGGAAATGGAATATTTTTGAAAGCCTAATTATGGAGGAAGCTTTGTTCCTCTTATAATTTTCTTTTCTTCACTTGTTTTGCTTTGAGTGAAACAAAGAAGCTTTTGATCATGTCCCTTTTGTCATGTTGGGGGCCTTTGCAGAGAGGGGAGCCGAGCATGCTTGTGAACTCATTTATAGAGGAACTGGTATGTGAATTGAAATAGTACTCTACCGGTTCCCATTTTATTTTTCTGGCCTGTGTTCCCGAATTCAGTAATATGCAATTATAGTAACTGCCAAAAGGAACACTAACTCAATAGCAAAAGAAAGAAAGAAAGCAAACAGCCCTGATACTCTTGCTTCTGAAAAGTAATTACATAGCTAAATCAAGAAAATAGGAATCATCGTGTAAAGAATACTAAGGGTAAGCTAAAGAGGCCCGTAGGCACACCCACAGGCCAACAGAAAGGCTATTTGGTCTGTTAGGTATAAAACAGGTCAACAGGAGACCATTCAACATAATGTGTCTGTGAATATGTTTGAATTGCTTTTTTTTCACCCTGTGATGTGTGGGCTTTTTTAGAAGGCCAATTTGAGTCTGCCATGGAGATGTAGAGGAATCATTTTCAGTTTTTTTTTAAATTTTAAATAAAAATGTTTTTTCACTTTCATTATCACCATAAACATGGGGCAGGATTATTGAAGGTATCCACAGAAAATTAGTTTTTTCCCTTATGTTGGAAAGCTGTGTCACTGTCCAAAGCGACTCCGGGTCTCTAAAGAGAGATAAATCACTGATAGATTCACAGGGAAGGATTTGCTCCTACTTATCAGAGCATGAGAGAAGAAAAAAACCAACATTTTATGGGGCCATGCTCAAAGTAAGCCAATTGCTTCTCTTTGCCTCTCTGCCAAGGAGGACAGACTTTAACAGAGCTTTCTCTGTTGATATCATAGAATATTGAAAGGAACTTACAATGATAATACACTGAAAATTTCAAAAAAAAATAGCAATTGTAAATACTTTCTCTGTGTGTGTGTGTGTGTGTGTGTGTGTGTGTGTGTGTGTGTGTGTAAACTATACATCCAAAGAGCACATTATAAGCATTTGTTTTGGTTGGGAATTGAAATTATGTTTTGATGAAAGGTGTATTGATATCGGTTTGTGTCCTAATCTTGGAAACTCCACATTCTCTGAAACAGTGTTCATTTTTTTCAATTTTTTATTTTTTATTTTTCAAGCTATCCATTGCTCTAGGGGACTCAATTTTGCATGCATCTTTTGACTCTATTTTTAGGCAGAAAAATGTCTGCAACCTCTGGGTGGACCTAGACTCTTTACCATTTCGTAGACATACAACCCTTCCAGCACAGACATATAAGTGACTTATCCATAGGAATAGGAAGCGACCCATATATGTATATACTTATTGGGTGCACCAAGGATAAGGACTTCCTGGTTGATCTGGGAGCTTTGGATCACATACTGCTGAGACAGCCTTCTTGACTGCCCCCACAACTGCCTCCACACAACCAGTTAACTGGTCTGGGCCTCTCTCCCCTCTCCCCTCTCCCCTCTCCCCTCTCCCCTCTCCCCTCTCCCCTCTCCTCTCCCCCCTCTCGCTCTCTCCTCTCTCCTCTCTCCTCTCTAAACTGCCATTTACTATTTCTGATCCATTTCCTGCCCTGGACCAAGTTCCATCTTTCACACAGCAGCTGTCCACCACAACTTCACTCTCAAACCTGTCTCCAGCAGCTCCAGCAGTAGCTGGCACTAATCTTTCTTTGAAATTTTACCAATACAGACTCTCAGCCCACTTCTGAAACTTGTTGAACTGTACTTCTGCAGCCTCTTACACTCATATTTGTTGCTAGAGTTTTCCTGCCTGGCCCACAGTCAGGACAAATCTCTCTCACCTGCCAGTCCCACAGTCGCTCAGACCCAACCAAGTAAATACAGAGACTTATATTGGTTACAAACTGTATGGCCGTGGCAGGCTTCTTGCTAACTGTTCTTACAGCTTAAATTAATCCATTTCCATTAATCTATTCTTGCCACGTGGCTCGTGGCTTACCGCCATCTTCACATGCTGTTTGTCATGGTGGCTGCTGGCAGTGTCTCTGACTCAGCCTTCCACTTCCCAGCTTTATTCTCCTCCTTGTCCTGCCTATGCTTCCTGCCTGGCCACTGGCCAAACAGTGATTTATTTATTGACCAATCAGCAACACACTTGACATGCAGACCATCCCACAGCACATATTAGTTCTGTAACCCATATATATATATGCCTGTAAATATATAGATAAATTGTTGTATGCTGTGTAATGTAAGAATGAATATTAATAATTACTATTAGAATAAAAAAATATTGCATTTGCTTTGGCCAGGCAACCAAGGTAGTTGTAATTTATTCAAATTGCTGTCTTGAAACTATTAAACCTTGTAAGTATATTGTCATTCAGTAAGTTTTCACCATAGTGAAAGACAAAAATGTGTTTGCCTTTGTTCCTGGCATATTGTGAGAGTGACGGGCTTGTCCATAAGTTAGGGTTATGGTTGACTGGTGTGAAGGTGGATCAAGAAAGTATAAGTCCTACTTGTTTTATTGGTATAATAGACTTAGATACAAAGACACAGAATTTCCTTAGAAGCCTAAGGTCCTACAGACACCCATTGCCTCCATAAGCCTAGTGCTTGGTTAAAGTACACAGACCCTTACAACATGAGAGCCACTGACTAACAACAGTGTATCTATGTGAGCTGACCCCCTTGATCAATTACAATACATAAATATAATGTTATTTTGAAATGTTATGTTTGTAGTGGGTAGCCATTCCAACCTTGATCTGGAAGTTCCAACCCCCATTGAGGCTTTGGTAACTGTCATGCCTACAAGGCAGGGCCAAGAGAGGACCCTGAAGACCCAAGATCTGGATGGGCCGGCTCTCTTAACTCCTGGACCCTGGACGCTGGAGGTAGACCAAGCAGTTTTCCAGAGAACACTGCCGGACTGAGCTGCGTCTTTCCCAGACCCTGCAACCTACGTATTGTTTCATTTGTAAGTTACGCCACTAAATAAACCTCCCTTTTAACTATGTGGAGTGGCCTTAATAATTTCACCAATATATGTTTATTTATTTATAATCTCCAACTCCCTTTTTGGTATACCTAGTAGCTTTATGTTCTTGTTCTAAGTGGCCATCAGACATGGCCTTGTAACACTCTGTCTTCTGAGGCTTTAACTTTTAGTTTAGATTCATAATTTTCAAGGGTTCTGTTGCTGTCTTACTTACCCCAGCATACCCTTCTTACATTCTTTTCCTTGCAATATTAAAATGTATATTTGTAGCCCAATTCTCTGCTCTTTGAGAATCCTTTGCATTTCCCTTCTTTTGAGGTTTAACATACAAATGTAGTGAAGGAAAAACTTTAGCTTTGTAATGAGAGGATGAATATAGTATGTCAGGAAAAGGAAGCCTGTAATCAGGGGGACTATAACTGTCATTAAAGTGGTTATATACATCTTACTTTAAAAATAAAATGTTCACTAAGAATAGAGACATAAAAATTAATTATTGTTATAGTTATAACTCAGATAAGAATTTGCTAAAAAATTTTTCTGGGTTTTGTCCAAGTATCTTTCAGGTGAAAGTCTTCCATGACCTTTTGATTTTCAACGTTGTAAATATATATATATATAAAGTGTATTTTAGCAATGGGATCTTCTGACTTTCATCCAATTCCAAGAAAGTAATGAGCATTTGATGTCTACTTGAATAAAATGAAAAGAATGCAGACATTAAAATGCACTAACAAATTAAAGGAAGAAAGCCTTTAGATATACATGAAGGATAAAGACAAAGCTCAGTGATCTCCCTGCCTATATGCCCTACTACTTTTTAAGGATACTATGATTTTAAACATGTGATTGCTGCAAACATAGACAAATCAAGGTGACACTACTAGTCTATGTATTTTTATCACATGAGCTAATGATACAAAGTAATCACAAAGGGATTGATTAGATGTGAGTCTTGTTTTCTAAATGATTTTAAATAAATAACTTTCCTATGAAATACCTCCAGTAATCCTATTTTTCTTAATGTTTAAAATTTTGTTGTTGTTTACAAAAGTATTTGTTTGCTCAGTCATTTACTGTTTTGATGCAGGACCTCATTATAAATAGCCCTAGCTGGCCTGAAACTCTATGTAGTCCAGCCTTGTCTCAAACATGAAACCTTCCTGACTTAGCCTCCTTAATATTGATATAATGGGCATTCGTTCCCATACTAAGCTATTTCATGATATTATTGTCTCATATCTTCTGTCCCTGCTTCTCCATCGGCTCAACGGGAGTTAAAACAAATTCCATATAAAGAACATTGTTTAAACTCTTACATAATGATATACTAGGAATTACTAGTGACAACTTGCATGGGTTAATTGTTACAATTGCAGGAATTATGAACGACAGTACACCAATAGCTTGAAGTTAGCTAGGTAGAAATATTTACCTATAAACTTCTGCAAATTCCAGAAGAGAGAGATTTGTTTTTGGTTCTAGAAAGTCAGTTGAAATTTACCTATGTATTACTGTTCTCATTTGCACATTACCAAACATTTTATAACATTTTATTTAATATTTAAACATTCATATAATGTATGTGAGCCTAGTTCATTACTGGAATCTCAATTTCATACCCCTACTCTCCCCTTCCAATTTCATATGGGTTCTCTTGCTCT
Organism: Peromyscus californicus insignis; assembly: GCF_007827085.1. Lineage (NCBI taxonomy): Eukaryota > Metazoa > Chordata > Mammalia > Rodentia > Cricetidae > Peromyscus > Peromyscus californicus. The sequence continues at coordinate 27,329,859 of NW_026294436.1, read as the reverse complement.
CTCTTTTAATTTAACAGTAATTGAATCCAGTTAGTGTTGTTTGCCTGTAGGTAGATTGTAGAACCACTTAGTAGAGCATGGGTAGCCTCTCAGGGCCCACATCCCTAAAAAAAAAGAAAATTTGCTTTATCCTATTAACCATGAAAGACGAATACCTCATCAGAGACAGGTGGGACTCCATGAGCGCTTATCTCATCAGACTGAGATTTTCACTGGTTTGATCTCGCTCAAGTCTTTGTATATATATACACACATATGTGCAGTGGGATGTTCTGTGTGACAAATGTGTTGCTCTGATTGGTTAGTAAATAAAACACTGATTGGCCAGTAGTCAGGCAGGAGGAAGTATAGGCGAGACAAGGAGGAGAAGAATTCTGTGAAGTGGAAGGCTGAGTCAGAGACACTGCCAGCTGCCATGACAAACAGCATGTGAAGATGCCGGTAAGCCACGAGCCACATGGCAAGGTATAGATTTATAGAAATGGATTAATTTAAGATATAAGAACAGTTGGCAAGAAGCCTGGTACGGCCATAAGTTTGTAAGCAATATAAGTCTCTGTATTTACTTGGTTTTGTCTGAGCGGCTGTGGGATTGGCAGGTGAGAGAGATTTGTCCTGACTGTGGGCCAGGCAGGAAAACTCTAGCTACAAATGATGCCCAACAAGTTGGCAAGAGTTTCCACCTAAAACCTGAGAAAAGATTCTAAAATGGAGCTAAAAACAGCTTCCTGGTTGTCTCTCTCAAATGAGCGGCAGCCTGCCGGTTTGAGCTACTAGTGGGTTCCTAGCTATTGTGAGGTTTTGTATGCAACTGTGTTATGTGAGGCATACTCTTTCATTACCCACATTCACTCCCTTTGACTCTTGTAAACTTTCTGTAATTCTTCTGTGATTATCTCTGAGCTTTGGTGGTAGGGTGTGGTATAAATGTCCCATTTAGAGCTGAGAACTCTATAATCTCTTATTCTCTACATCTTCACTGATTCCTGGTCTCTGTACTAATTTTTGCCTATTGTAAAATGATGTTTCCCTGATGAAAGCTGAGAAATACACTAATCAAAGGGTATAAAGATAACTCGGGGACTGGTTTATTCCTATGTCCATTTGGCAGAATAGTAGAACTAAGTTCTCCCCTAGGAACTAAGACCAAAACATCCATAGAATACTGTCCCAAATAATAATACTATTCATTGATTCCAGCTTTGAGGTCTGGATTTAAACTCAATCTGAAAATGGTTGGTTGGTTACTGCTTTCACTATTGTACCAGTGGGCTTATTTACCAAGCTAGGCATTGTAGCTCACAGGCAGGGCTCACAACTGGGCAAGGCTGCTGATGACTTTTCTTTTCCAGTAGGTTCCATTGAAATTTCCAGCACTATGGAAAAATAGCCAGTAGAAATGAAGGTAATCTAGACCAATGGTAATAGCCTTGAATATTTTGCAGTGGTTTATGGAGCATTGTTGACCAAACACTCAAAAAATATAATCCATACCTGACACTAGGATTTTTGTTTGATCGCTAATTATATATGCTGGTAACATTATTCTCCCATTATAGAATAGCTCCTTTTAAATCACTTTTATTTTTTAACAGTGTGTGTGTGTGTGTGTGTGTGTGCATGTTGCGTTCATAGGCCAGAAGAGAGAATCAGAGCCAATAGAACCAGAGTTATAAGCAGATGTGAGGTGCCCGGTGGGTGCTGGGAATTAAACAGGGTCCCTCTACAAAAGCAACAAGAACTCTAAACCTCTAAGATATTCTTCATCCCATTAATGTATATATTAAATATTATATTATTTAAACACATATTTTTAGGTCTTAAAAATAGACCTTAGGTGAAAAATAGAGCAGAATTTCTGAAAAAAAAAATCTGTTGAAATAAAATCAGTACTAGAAATTGATCAATATATTACCGTGATAAAGTGTTTTCTTTTTGGTAGTGTGTGTAGAAACTAATTATACTGTGTTGAAGTACTCATATATAATCTTTTAGAGGATTATACTGTAGTATTTTTTCACATAGCATTTTCAAATGCCTTTATTGTTAGTTATCCCTCCCAATACTTCCTCTTCTGCCTGGCCTCTCATCTACTCAACACATTAATCCTTTCCTCTTCCATTGTTGTCCTATTCATCTTTTTACCACCTCTGTTCTATCCACTTTTATGTAAAATCTATTCCCACAAATAGTCTTTGGAACAATCACATAATTCCCTACCATGTACTCAAATGTCTCAATAAAGTTCAATTTCACAATATTGTGACAGTTAAATAATTTTCTAAATATCTTTTTCTTTCTCTATCTATACCTTAAGAATTTTGAATAGACTGTGTACTTCTCAATTTAGTATTCATTTTCATTGCTTTTTATAACAAAACCAAGTGATATTATGTGGGGGCCCACAGAGGCTCCCTAGTAAGGCCTTACTCAAAGTCAGAAAGTCTGAGTTTGCTTTACCCAGAAGGACTGCATAATAGGATGATCTGGCCTAGGGTGTTTTTACCAGGTGTTTTGAAGGGTCTACACTTATTGATACTTTAACCTCGATCTTCAGAGGGGAAGGCCTTTTGCTCCTCCCCTTGCGAATACATAAAAAGCTCATCCTGACTAAATTTGGGGCAGCTGGTTATTGATTGACCCAGGGCCCTCCCGAAGCTATCCTGTGTCTCTGTCTCTTCATCTAGGCATATATTTTTATCTAATACTTCTTCATTCTTCATTCCTTCCCCCAAAAACCCTCGGACAGGTTGGAGCTGGCCACCAACATATGGCACCCGAACAGGGAACTTGGGTGCAGAGGATAAAGTGAAGGTACTCTGCAAGTTGCAGTGAGCATGCTCAGTGATTTCTTTTAGGCAGTAAAATGTAAATATAAAGCAGAGTAATAGTAAACAGCTGCTTAATGATATTTTAAAAATAGCCAGAGGAGCTAAACTTAGGCTGCAGCAAGCATATCTATCTATCTATCTATCTATCTATCTATCTATCTATCTATCTATCATCTATTACTAAATTAGGTCTACAGTTGTAATATAAGTAAATCATAAAAAAGTTTTGGTGAAGTTTGAGAAATATAGGCTTTAGGTATAGGGATATTGTGAAGGTTTACTAGAAAGTAACTTTGGGTAGAGTAGGTTTTCTGAAGCAGGGGACTTTGGATGCAGATGCATAGAAGAGAATAGGAAAACAGCATCTGGAACCAAGCAGCCACTGCTGACTCAGCAGTCTGAGAATGAACAGTGGCTTCAGAAAGCAGCAGTGGGAGCAGCAGCTGCTCTGGCCCAGCATCAGCATTACTGAGACCTTCCTGGCATCATCAAGTCACAGGCAGCAGATACAGAGCCAGCCAGCACAAGCAGTGGGGGTCTGAGTACCTTCTGCCTTGGTGGAGCCATAGCAAGGAGAATGGAGTCAGCCAGGGTGTTTGTGAGAACATGGCTGGGGGCGACATTCCCCAAACTTGACAAGCAGCCTTCAGACCTGAGGGAAACTGCTGGCTGACAGGATCCCTGGGAGAGATGTTACCAAGCTTGGAAAGTGCAGCCGAGGTTTTAAGCACAGGGTTTGGGTCCCTAGCACCAGCACCAGCACCATCAGCAGCATGGGAACTGCTGAGGTGAGGCAGAATCATGCTCCAGGCTGAATGATGGAGATGCACTGGAACCCAGGCCAGGCCAGGCCCCCAGCTACAGGATGAGACAGAGCAGTGGAGCTGCCCTAAGGGCTGCCATAAGGCATTGCACAGAGGATGCAAGGCTAGCAGCAGACCAGGTAATGGAGCCAGGGTACATCTGCCCCAACTAGACAAGGTCCCCCAGGACCTACATGCTGAATGAGAGCTGCAGCTCATAGCAGTGGGGCAATACCTTGAGCCCTTGTGATGCAAGGTGATTGAGAGCCTCAGGCCCCAAAACACAGGGGTCTCAGAGTTGATAAGCCAAAGACAGGACTGTAAAAAAGCAAAACAGGGTAGAGTCAGCAGCAAAATCTGCAGAGCTTCTGTTTGCTGGAGGAGAACAAATGCGTGGCTCCTTTAAGAAATGGCTTCCTGATTCACTAGCTGCAAGGAGGGCTTTTTCTAAGAGGTCTGCAGTGACTCAGCTACACCTTTACTCTGGGGCAAATTGTCTAGGGGAAGGCTACCAGCTGCAAAGTGCCTCTGTAGCTGAGGGTGAAGTTTTGTTTGAACTGGGTTGCTCATTTTAAGGAACTGCAACAAATTTTTGGTTGTGGGTCTCTTCATATTTGGAGCTTTTTGCTTCAGATTCATTATGATTAACACAAAGACTTCAGGGCAGCTGGAGAGTCAGGCCCTGATTTTGAGCTTTCAGTGGAACTTTAAGAATGGTATCAGAACTGCTTTTTTTGAACTTTTCAGACTTCAGAAATGGGACAATTTTTATTTCACTTACACATATATACTTTATTAACTGTGGTAACTCACAAACTGTTTTGTATAGAAATGGAGCTGTTTTGTGTAAAATTGGAACTAGGAATAAAGAAAATTGTTTTTGTTTTTGTTTTTTTACCCAGGTTCAAGATGCAGCTTCAAAAAAATATAAAGAAAGGGGGAGTTAATATTCCTCAGTCTCTTTAATTAAATTTTTTTTCTCTTGTCCCTTGAGTGGATTAATGTTAGCCTCTGTTAATGTACCCTATGTTTTGTTGTTAGAAAATGTAAATAGTTCTTTTAAGAGATTGCTATTGGATATTTGCTAAAGTTTAGGAAATGTAAATATTTCTAGTAAGAGCTTACTTTTGGATGTTTATGAGAATTGTAATTGTGTCTATTGTTAATATTCACGCTAGAATTATGTTAACCTAATGATGTTAATGAACCATGGTATATAAGGAGTTACAGTTTCAGCTAAGGAATTCAAAGGTCTTGAGTAGACACCACAAGATGACAGAGTTGGTAATTTCCAGGCCCTAATTTCCTTGATTAAAGATAGGAGTTCATTTGAAATGTCATGCTGAATATAACTGGGTGTGTGTAAACTCTTCTATTTACAATGACCGACTTAAAAAAGGCTTGATGCATGTAAAACTGCTGTAGACATCCTGGACCAATTTAAAAAGGCCATTACATCTTGATCATCCCCTACTCCTTTATTGGGAGATATATCATCCATAAGGAGCAGATGTATTGCTATGATTATTCCAGCTACTTGCAAACTCTTAGTGGAAAGCTGATTCAGAGCTGTATAGAGTTATGCTCTGTGTCCTTGAGACCTTTATATTATAAAGAAGGGGGAATATATGGGGAACCACAGAGGCTCCCTAGTAAGACCTTACTCAAGGACAGAAAGTCTGAGCTTGCTTTACTCAGCAGAGCTGCATAATATGATGATTTGGTCAAAGACATGGTCACCAGGTGTTTTAAAAGGTCTACACTTGTTGGTACTTTGTACCTTGACCTTCAAGGGGAATCTGCTGATATATAAATTTTCCATCATGATTAAACTCAGGGCATCTGGGTATTGGCCTAGGACCCTCTTGAACAATCCTGTGTCTCTGTTTTTTTTTTTTTTTTCATCTAGGCCTACATTTCTATTTAATACTTCTTAATTCCTCACTCCTTCTACCAAGAATCCTTTGATAGGTCAGAGCTGGCCACCAACAATATTGTTGAAGTATAACTTTCTGTTCATGGGAGCACACATATTAAATATTTTGCTGGTTTTGTTTGAAAGAACCTGTTCTGTCTGCTCCAAGTCTTTCCATTTAATAGTAAAGATTTCATTCTTTCCTCAATACAGTATAATCAGATTTTTTCACACACTACCCAAAAGAAAATACCTCCTCAGAATTATCTACTGATTGATGTCCAGTGATAATTTTACTGTCAACAGAATTTTATGTAGAAAATCCACTCTATTTTTCACTGGACTAAACGAACTTGTACTTTCTAGAGTGAGCCTTTTTCTCTTTGACTGCTGTTTTGGATCTTTCTGACCAACTTCCTCAAATTGACAGAATCTAAGGTTAAGTACTTTTAATATTATTAACCGTCTTTGTGATATAAAGTGAAAATAAAGGGTTCATTGAGTTTTATCTTTCAAAAGGACTCACTGTTCAATGTAGTCCAAAATGACCCAATGTCTACTTCATGACTGAAGTTATATATGGAAAATAAAGCTCAAATGTAGCGTATACGTTCTAAGCCAATCTCAATCAAAGGAGTAGCTAATGTTATTTTAGTGGTGGTATTGCCACTTCAGAATGTTTTTTAAAAAATGTATATCCTGGTCATAGTTTCTTTTCCCTCCTCTCTTCTCACTCCCTTCTCCAAGCTCCCGTTTCAACCCCCAATCCACTCCTCCCAATTCTGTTTAGGAAAGATCTCCCATGGATAGCAACAAAACATGTCCTATCAAGTTGCAGTAAGAATAAGCACCTCCCCATGGATTGAGGCTATACAAGGTGACCCAGTATGGGGAGTAGGGTTCCAAAAGCCAGTAAAGACATAGAGACAGCCCTTGCTCCCACTGTTTGATACAGAGTCTCATGTAGATCAGTCTTACTCAAGTTTACTATAAAGCTAAAGATGACACTTGAGTCATGATTCTCTACCTCCACTTCTCAGGAACTAGGGTTATAGGCATGTACAACCATGCCCCACTTCTGTTTGATACATGCAGTCATTAATCAAGCCAGCTATTTTCTCAGTGTCTTGTAACATCTCTCTGGGCCTTTATGCGATCTGGACCTCAGCTTTACCTTCTTGATCTTCATTCACAAGTCAGTAATATTCATCTCCTGACTTCTACACATATCTCTAGACTATTAATAGTAGCAAAGTTTCTGACCATGGAATTCCCTGGTGTCCTCATGACTCACTGTTTATATCTGAAAGCATCTGCTCAGTTATCACCTTCTTCTATTCAAATCTGGTCCTTCTCTTCAAATCACATAGTGGCCTCTTTCACCATACCTCTACACTCATGACACGGGCTTTTTCTCATATGTTTATCTTCTTTAAACCCCTTAAACTCTTGTCTGAAGGCCTAAGAGCATCCTTGAGACCTTAGTAAGTTACTTTGAGGCTCAATTATTGAAATTTAAATATGATTATATTATTCTCCTTTTACACTGGGTATTTTTTTTTTTTTACTAATGAAGCAAAGACAAAGTGAGTAAAAAAAATACTGGAGGCCCCATCATATGTCAAGACATGTTACCATAGACTTTATTTTTAAGGTAATGATTCCTCACCATTATGAATTTGCAGTGAGGTTGGGGGTAAATATATGGCTGTGTAGGTGCATGTGTACAGTTTTCATGTAAAGGACATTAACAGACATTTAGTGTGTCATTCAGTTTCTGCTCAACTTATTTTTAGATAGGTTATGTCTCTGAACCTGGAGACCACTGCTTGGGTGAGGCTACTGACTAGCAAGCCTCAGAGATTCTTCCTTTCTCTGGCTCCCCAGGACTTGGACTAGGATTTTGTACTATGACTTTTACCTAGGTTCTGAGTAATTCAGCTCATCTTACTTGCATCTCAATCACTTTACAATGATCCATCTCAACATCTCAAATAAATCTGTAATATTTAAGAATACATTTATTCAGAATTTATTGTAGTTTGATTTTGAAGATGCTTCTAATGATTCTGAGTGATGAAATGTAAAGTGTTCTCAAACTTCTGTTTCACTGATTTTTCTCCAGGAAAAGCATATATACATTCCTGTGCATTTGCAGGATAAGCCAAAGTGGCTGTTTATTTTTTATTGTATTCTTTGTTTTTTTTGTTTTTTTTTTTTTTTTTGGTTTTTCGAGACAGGGTTTCTCTGTGTAGCTTTGCGCCTTTCCTGGAACTCACTTGGTAGTCCAGGCTGGCCTCGAACTCACAGAGATCCGCCTGGCTCTGCCTCCCGAGTGCTGGGATTAAAGGCGTGCGCCACCACCGCCCGGCTTTTATTGTATTCTTTAATGTTCTATCAGTCACATTCTTGTTATAGAGTCCAAACTGGCGTTGAACTCCTGACTCTCCTGCCCTGTGTCCTTTGAATGCAGGTATTACATGCTTAAGTAGCTTCTGCTCAATAAACACAGATGTTTATTTGAAAGGACAGATAGCAGAGAAAATACAGTTATATAGTTCTGGATAACTCTAAACATTTTTGAAACGATACCATAATAATTTGTCATTTAAAGAAATATATTTAACAGAATTTGTCTCCACTAATACAATCCAACTTTTAGCAAAAAAGTCAAATTTAGAAAACATGATTCTGTGTTGAGCTATTTAACAGAATTTTTTATGAGATTGGTAGTGGTATGTGCCCATATGACTTTTTGATATTGTATATTAATGTATTTTATAATTTAAAGTGTCAATGTAAGAAATCAGTGCTTGACCTTACAAAATCAAGCATTTATGAAAGATCCACTAAAAGTATTAAAAAACAGATACTGGAAGATAGACCAGCAGTTAAGAGCATTGACTGCTTTTCCAGGGGATTTGGGTTCAATTCCCAGCAGAAGGATATGGGCTGACAACCTTCTGGAACTCCAGTTCCAGGTGATTCAATATCCTCCTTTTTCTCCATTGTCACCAGATGTATGATTGATAGATATACATGTAGACAAAGAATCCAGTCACATAAGAATGATAAATTAGAAAGCACAAAATACCAAGGGGTATTATGTAAGAGAAATTATTGAGTTGTTGGCTAAAAGGGTCTCATGGAAATCCACAAACAACCCAAGCTCTTGGCAAGACAATAGGTTGCTGTCCGCAGACTGACAGCAACACCCAAGCAACTGATTGATCATGGATGGAGAAGTTGAGTTGGTGCCTACATAGAACCTTTACCTCTAAGTTCTAGTGTCTTTTGTATGGGAAGCTATTCTGCAGGCTACTGAAAGAGAAATGTAAACAACAACTCAGCCACAAACTCTTCAATCTACAACACTATTCTGCCTGAAAAAATACGCTATAGCGTGATGATGGCACAAAGCTTGTGGGAATACCCAACCAGTGTCCGATTTGACTTTAGTCCCACTCTATGAGATAGAACTCATATCTGACACTGCTTGGGTGACCGAAAACCAGAGACTATCTGGCCCAGAGACAAAAAATGCTAGTCTAAGATAAAAGGATCAATACAATGATTCCTAATGATATTCTGCTGTATTCATAATCAGTGCCTTATTCAGCTATCATCAGAGAAGCTTCCTTCTGCAGCAGATGGGGAAAAAAAATACAAACCTACAGCCAGACATTACACAGAGAGAGACATCACAACATCTGCTCTAAATTTGGGAGGTCTCCATCAAATCCTTCCCCCTCAGAGCTCAGGGAACCCCATGGAAAAGGAAAGAGTGTAAGAGCCAATGGGGATGAAAGAAATCAAGTAAAACAGTATTCAAAATCAAGATGAGCAAAGCTCATATGAACTCACAGGCCCTAAAGCAGCAGACAACACAGTGCCCACACAGGTATGCATTAGATTCTCTGCTGACACATTATGTTTTTATAGGATTCCTGAGTGCGTGAACAAGAGGGATCTGATTTTGTTGTTGTTGTTTTTGTTTTTTTGAGACAGGGTTTCTCTATGTAGCTTTAGAGGCTGTAGACCAGGCTGGCCTCGAACTCACAGAGATCATCCTGCCTCTGCCTCCCAAGTCCTGGGATTAAAGGCATGCACCACCATTGCCCAGCTGAAGTATCTGATTTTTGTGTCTTTGCTTGGACTCTTTTCCTGCTCTTGGAACTTGTCTAAGTTCAATGTGTTGTTCTCTTTTATATTTTATTATATTTTTTTATGTTTTGTTGTTATTTGTTGTTTTCTAATGAAAGAAAGGGAGTGGTTTGAGATGGGAGGGAGATGGGGAGGAACTGGGAAGAGCAAAGAGAGAAGAACCTATAATCAGGATATACTGTATGAAAAGGGAATCAATTTTCAATAATAGGGAAAAAAAGTAAAAGAAAATAGTTGATCTAAAAATAAAAAAAAGAAACACACTGTGTAATTGATGTGATTTAGAGCCACAAGATAAAACATCTCTAAAAAGGGTCTGCTTTAGCACTGAAAAATATTAAAAATTGCTGGGCGGTGGTGGCGCATGCCTTTAATCCCAACACTCGGGAGGCAGAGGCAGGCGGATCTCTGTGAGTTTGAGGCCAGCCTGGGATACCAAGTGAGTCCCAGGAAAGGCGCAAAGCTACACAAGAAACCCTGTCTCGAAAAACCAAAAAAAAAAAAAAAAGAAAAGAAAAATATTAAAAATCATATAAACAAACCAGGAAAGTACTTTCTCTTTGCCCAACTACATAGCTCTATAAAACAGTTTTTTTTTCATTTATTCAAATAACAGATATTATAGCACTACATCAAGTAGAAAGGAAAATATAAAAGTTCACTAGTAGTCAAACTAGTCTGGCATTAAAGATATTTTCACAGGTATAAAACAATACCACACTTCTGGCTACTTTTATATTTAACTACATAAATGATGACAACTTGTAAAATATATAACATTAAGCTACTTTTAGGTATGTTGTTGTTGCTTCTAGACAAGTGGATATGTGTTTTCAAAGTTTTTTTAATTTTAACCACTAATTTCTTAAATATTAACAGATGATAAAATTGGCATTTCTGTTCTGTGTGCTGCAACAATTTTAAGACTATACAGCAATCCTAACTCCAAATCTGATAAAAACTTTTCTGATCTAGTGTACCATTTGCTTAGTATACACATTGCATCCTGATCAGCGTTAGTTATGTACTTATACAAAATATCAATGTTATCTCTTCATGTTGAATCAACCAGAAAGTGATGGTCTGAGTTCGTGGTTTGAGCAGAGATCATTCTTGTTTGTACAGCCTTACTTTGATGGTTCTATGTATTATAAAATAAGAAACACACAGAGAAAGAAATATAGACAGGAAGAATGTGAAAAGAAAGTCCAAAATAAGTGATTTTTTTAACCAATGTGTCCCCATGGCTCAAAGGAATTTTTTTAAAGTCAATAAATATATGTTAAACAAGAAGAATGCAACAAATGATAAAATAATAGAAATTGAAAATAGATCATTGGAAAACCATAGCATTCACCAGATATCTATTCCTATTAAAATGTAATTCTTATTTATGTTTAGCCACGTGGCTGGGTACCTTTTCTCAGTTCTGCCTTGTCATCTTGCTTCCTCTGTGTCTGGCTGGCAACTCCTGACTCAGCCTTCCTCTTCCCAGAATTCTCCTTGTCTGCTTATCCTGCCAATACTTCCTGCCTGGCTACTGGCCAATAAGTGTTTTATTAAACCAATGTACAAAATCATTATTCCACAGTATATTTATTTAATTTAATGTCTATGTACATATGAAATTTTCTTTATTCATTAAGTAATTGATGGGTACCTATGTTCACCAGTGTGAATACTGTGGCAGTAAACATGGATATGCAACCAAAAAAAAAAAAAAAAAAAAGATTTTGAGGTTAGAGAAGTTGGTCCAGGTAGGTTTAAGCCTAGTAGCCTAAGTTTGGATCCTCAGAACCCATATAGAATCTGAATGAATGGCACATTCTTTTGTAATTTGTTATATCCCTATGGAGAGATAAGAGGAAGGGGCAGGAGAATCTCCAGCAGTTCATAGGTCAACCAGTCTGTCTCACACAATGTTGAAAACTGAGGAGGAATCAATGTCAGAAAGTTGTACTCTGACCTCCACAGGTGAGTTGTGGCATGTATATTTCGATACTCTCAAACAAGCACATGTTGTTCTCATATCACATACACATAAACTTAAAATTCTTCAAGATCAGAATCACAGTCATATCCTAACAGGCCCCTTAGAATTACTTGTTGGTTTTCTTTTATTAGATTCCCCCAAACCAAAGTGAAGATAATGAAGAAGTAAAATTGTTATGAGATTAGAATAACTGATTTCCAACTGTGTGCCTTTGTAATATTAGTTGATACTTAAATAAGAAAATTACATAGACAAATGATATATAGAATAAGAACAATATTAATTATCACTAATGCAATAAAATAAAGATGAAACATAGACATATTAAAGCATGATAGTCTTTTATTTCATGCTTAACCTTTTCCCCTTACTTTCTACCATTTTATCTATACTAGGGTGATTGCAGTGACTCTAAGTATAGAGCATTTACAAATATTTAGGGGACATGTAGACATGAAACCCACAACCCATGGTAATCTGTCCCTCCAGGCCCAAATCTCAGGTTTTTATCTTTATCTCTGTAATGATAAACTAGTATTTTTTAAAAGCAAATTGAAATAATGCAAAGGCTTAATAAATGTCTGACTGGTTATATTTTTTATTGTCAGTGATTATTATTAAAAGAAAAGAATGTTTACAAGAGTTTTATATCTTTCAAAAAACATAAGAAAGTTCTATATCAAAGAACAAGAGTGCACTTATATTACTATAGAAAATTCTTAGAAACTATATTTTCCAAAAACTAATACAAGCTTTAGAACCAGTGGAAACTTATTCAGAAACATATTTCAAAGGCTGTGATTATATATGTATGCAATATCCACTCATTTTTACCCAAGGCTTTTTAGTGGACAGTGATAAAGTATGGTTAGCCTGATAGCCTCTAAGTTAGTCCTTGCAACTTGTGTGCTGCAGACTAAATTTTCAGATGTCACATATGGAATGGATCTCTTAAAAAGATACTCAGCTGAAACATGAAATACACTCAGTTCTATAGTTTGACTAGGATATCTGTCATATAGAAAGGCCATAAAATTGAACTTACTGAAACTTTTAGTAAACTCTGTTGCACAAAAAAAAGAGCAGGTCTCAAATTTTAGTTAAATACTTGAAAGAAAATGCACAGGCTAATATGAAACAATTACAATTTCATTCAGTCCAACAGGCTCTATTCACCTGTCCCAATCAATATGAACAGAAGGCAAAACTAAACAGCAAGAACAATCTGTATATCTGAGAATGTATCTTAATCATGCCTGGATTCTTTTTGGTCTCACTACTTGCTTTACACAAGCAATTTTCTGAGAAGTTATGGAGAAAATTGTTGAATGCCTTGGAAGAAAGCAACAGGGGTCTTCTCTAAGATATTCCTGATTGTTCCCTATTCTTTAATAGCTGGCTATTTTCACAAAGAAAACCCTTTTTTTCTGTCTTAAATCAACATTCAGAGTAACAGGTACAGGATATATTTTATTTTATTTTTAAGCAACATTACTTCTTACTTCTATTCACAGATTTATGGAAAATAAAAAAGCATGCTGCTCACTCTATTTCAATATATAGAATTTTGTTCCAATGGAAATTAAAGCTAAAATGAATTATATACTTCAAATAGTTTGAAGTTAGAAACATGGAATAAGTAAACTATTTATTTATATAGCTGCCCTATATAAGTAGAGCATTAACTGCCCTTTGCCATGGTATCAATTTTCTGAAATCTTAGATAGAAGCCATTTGTAATTTGCAGGAGTTAATTAAAATAAATGAAAAGCATATTTTTAAAATATGGCTTAAATTGTTAAGCATGCTACAATAAATCATAAAGTAGCAGCTCCTTATATGTTTCTCTATCAATGTATACATACACATCTGTGCATGCCTGTTGTATAGTAATTTCCTCTGAGATACAACATGATACTGAAGGGAAGCTCCTTATAGCCCTGGGTGTTTAAAATGTAGTTAAGCATTCCATCCTGCAAGAAAACGATTTAAGACTTAGGAAGTAAACAACTTAAAAGCTTTATGTAGTCCCTGAAAATGACCAGATGGGCTAAGTTTCTCCTTCCTCAGGCTTAAATGACCTTATATGAGATAAAGAATGCTCAGAAGAGCTAAACTGCCTAGAAGAGGCTCAGACTAAATAAGGCCTATGAAAAAGACACTCTCTGAACCTAGGAGCTATCTACAAGTTGGGCAGTGAACTTCTGGTTCCAGTTTTGCTAACCATCACCCTCCTGGGGTGGGCTTTGGCTGATGCAGCTGTCTTTTAGTCATTTGTGCTCCTGCAAGAAACCCCGAACCCTTTCTCATAAGTAACCCCCAAAATCAATTGGTTCATCAAATTGGACTTAGGTAATGTCCACACTTTTGTCTGTCCTTGGATCCCTATCAGGAAAAAGTAGACATTTGTTCGTGTCTCCCAGGAATAACGTCACCCAACACCTATGAGCATACATGAACACAGGACATGGTCTTCTCTAGGATACAGTTTGTAAAGTTATTAAACTCAGGAGCTGGGCATAATTTCAGTGGAAATATAAATTGAAAATGAAAGTGCATAATTCAATATCTTCCGTATATTATATGCTTAGTTATATTACAGCAGTATATGGAAGGTCTTCATGTAATACATATCCTACAAAGTGACATAATCTCAGAAATGTCTTGTTAGTATTTTAAATCTTGCTTTGTGGCTATGCTGTTTTTCTCACCCATACATCTTCACACAATTTTTCTCTTTATAGTCCAACTCCAGTTAGATTTGTCTGGGCCTTCCCTGATGATCCTCCCACAGTGGCATATATGAGTGCTCCGTTTAGAATTATGCTCTTCGTCCTCCTCTCTGTCCTTTCATTCCCTGCTTTTCTTGGAGGAGCCGCCTTCCAGGGTCAGCATGCGCTGTGTGTTTTCCTCACACACTGTGAATACATGTTCTCCACGGAAATGTCTTTTAGCCTTTCCTTGTAACATTAAAAATCGTGTCATTATGACAAATAAATAGCAGAGGTAGCCAACTTACAAGAGGAGGGCTCTATTTAAATAACCCCTTCTCAGAGGTTTAAGCCTTCGGCTGCTCAACCTTGTCCTTCTGGTCCTGTGGCAGTGTACTACATCATGGAAGGAACATATGTCAAAGAAAACTGCTCAGCTAAGGATGCCTATGAAGTAAAAAGAGACAGGAGACATTTCCGATGTCATTTTCAAGGGTACATGCCCAATGCACTAACTTTGTTAAATGAAGCCCTATTCCAAAAGGTTTCTTCTCTCCACAGTGACACAAGATAGTGATCATTCGTCCTAGTCCATTGGAGTTAGGGGGTAAACAACATTCAAGTCATAGAGGTTTCTAACTTTATGGACTGAGTGTCTCTGTCTATGTTTTTCATCAGGAGGAAACTGTGCCCACAAATATAAGCTATGGTCGTAAATAGCTACGTCATTGTTAATGACGTAATATACCTTCTTCTCATTTCTCAACTCATTTATAATCCAATGGGAAAAAAGGATGTTTTCCAAACCTCAGAAGTCATGTGCAATGCACATGCTTATGGTTTGAATATTATTTTTCCTATAAACTCACATAGAAATGTGACTTATAAAGTCTTTATTATTTAAATTAAGAGAGTATAATTGGAATATATATTAAAATTAAGATGTGTCTGGATTGTTAATAGGCCATCAGATTGGAGTTTTTATTTGTTTGTTTGTTTTTTAGTTTTTCGGGACAGGGTTTCTCTGTGTAACTGCCATGACTGTCCTGGAACGTGCTCATGTAGCCCAGGGTGGTCTCGAACTCATAGGCATCTGTCTGCCTGCCTCTACTTCCCGAGTGCTGGAATTAAATACATGCGCCACCACCGCCTGGTAAGTTTTTATATTCTAAACTCAGCACCTTAAATAAGGAGAGAGAAATGAGACAAACATAGGACAATGTTCATATATGTCCCTGCCACATGTGATGTGGCCACAGGGTCTCTTGCTTAAAGGTGCAGAAAGCTAATGGGACTGCCAGCTTTCAATACTTTGATCATGCAAACCTCTTTTCCACAGAAGTCATGCTGTCTCATGCATTTACTACACTATCGACAAACAGATGGAGAAAGAATCAATAAAAGAAAACAGAATGAGTGAGGAAACACAAGTTTATCTTTCTTGGTTAAAAACAATGGATGCTGAAGAAGAGCAGATAGAGGACCAGAGGAAACATGTGACATATCAGAGGAAAAGACTGAGTGGAGGTGACAGGGGCTAATTAGGAGGAGCATTGGGGTGGGTGAGATAAACAGAGAGGAATAATTTACCAAGCACACTTTGTTCAAATGTTTCATTCTGTCTAATACATTGTATCATTTTAAAATTTTTTTTAAAAAATTTAAAAAGAAGAGAATACCTTTGTCAAGAATCTTTGTACATGTTCCTCATTAGACAACGGGAGAATCAACCATCGGGTTGAGTATTTCTGAAAAGTTGAGTAAGTCGATAAATTAAAAGAAGGTACCTATTGTCCCATGAACACAAAGCTCCATTGTAAGTACAGGTCAGGTAAGTTGTGGTGTGGAGTGGGGAAAGCAAAATTAGAGGGAAACAAAGAGAGATGGGCAGAAGATCTGGGAGGAGTCAGGGGAGGGGAAAGCAAACTAATAATATAGCATATGAAAAAATTTAATTAAAAAAAACTGAATGAAAGGGCACTGACTCCATGTGGAATGCAAATGACCATGAGCACTGGACTGTGGTGGAAACTTTAAAGGCTGGTGTGAAATTTACAAAGAATTTTATTCCCTAATTTATTGTAGAGTGTTTTATATGCTGATTGCTTTTTCTTTTAAGGACTTCATCAGTAAAATTCATCAGTTTACACATTGATGAAACCTCTCTCCTGCCTGTTCCTAACTAAGGGATTTGCTTATTGAACAGCACAGAAAAATAATATGGGTTGAAGAAATCTTTTCATAAGCGTTTTATAAGAGAAGACTTTGCTGAACCCAACTGACCCAGAAGAGCACTCAAAACCACAAAGAGATGCTATCAACCAATATCTGCATGTTAATTCCAAAATTTTAGGGGCATTTGTTTTGTTTAAGGTTGCTTCCAACCTGTTGGCTGCTTTCAGCAAATGATTACCCCAATACAAAAATATATATGCACAATTTTTTCTGGTTCAGAGGCATGAAAGAGTGTGTAATTTAAGATCCAAGCTGTGAATTAGTTTAGGGTGGAGACACTGGTTAAATGGGAAATATAAGGCACAGTGAGGTTAGTTCCATCGTTGTCTTAAATGCAGGTTGCACTTAAACAGGCTGAGTACACAGTAGGATAATAGCAAATGCACACTGCTGGACAGCTTGGAGCTTATGCCTTCACATCACGTCACAGCCCTTAAAGCCCCATCCACAGTCTTAAATGATCTCAAGGTATATTCTTAACTTGGCTGCAAGGTTTGGAGAAAGTCTTGTCTCTTTGAAGCCAAAATATATTTTCAGAAAAAAAAGGCTGAAAATCAGAGAAGCAGCATTTTAAGAAGAAATACTCAATTTATAACGCAAATGAAGAGGATTATCTCAGACTCAACAAGAAATGAAGGAAGAAATTTCTTGGTCACAACTTAAAAATTAAACTCTTGTTTGATTTTGAGAGAACTGTTTTATCTCGGCAATAAATCCACGTCCTACTTTTTCCAAGACTCCAGCCTACTCATGTTTCTCTATCCTTCAGTTGCCATGTGACTGCATTCTAGAGAGTAAAAAACACTCCATGTCATGTCCATTGCTCTGTTAATACAAAAAGCTCTAAAACTGTTCCTTCACAATGGCTGGAAAGAGACAACATTACAAGCATGGAATTCAATCAAAAGAATAGCAAAATCACAAAGAAAGGAACTGAGTCATCAGAGACACTCCTGGGAGAGATCTTCCCACTACACAACGACACCTGCTTGGAACTTCACATTAGAAATCTACCCAGACTTAAAAGTGGATCTCTGAAGTCACAGGTATTATTATTCTCACTTACAGTTCCATGTCCTTTTCTCACTTCCACTAGATGAAATATTTACATGTTCTTGAGCCAATCTCCAAAGCCCTGTGAAGGACAAAGCAACTGATTTCTTCCACAAAATCCTTTCTCTCTCCATGGCACAGGTACTGATATGGGTTTTCCTATTATATCTAGATTCTTATCTGAGAAAAAAAATTCCCAAGTATCAGTGACATTTTGCTCCTTGTTCAGAATATTTACCCTATATCTTACTTTTGAGAACTTAGCTTGTATCTTCATCATCACTGTTTAAAGGGCTTATTAGAACATGAATACTGATGAGTGTACATTTAGTACTCAAATGTGCACCATATACAATGACAACGGTGTGGTAGAGTTTAGAGATATATAGCACTATCTAATCATATAGTAAGCGAGACTCTTGCAAAAAATAGGTGTGGGAAATTTAAAAATCTAAATCTTTAACCACAGTTACAGTACTAAATGAATTTATATTTAACACTTTGAAAGGAAAGAATAAATGCACTTCTACAGAAATATACTTTGCCCTACACACTAGAATCCTTTCACATCAATTGTTCAAGCACCAACATGTTGAGCTTTTTTTCCTGAAGAAACTTTATCAGATATATTGACTATTAGGCTTCAACAATTTACATTAGAATAATAGCTCCTTAATAATTGAAAATAATTGTCTTTATTTCATCCTATGATCACGTGTATTAGTTTACTGTACTTTGGATTTGGAGGGAGTTTGAGATGCCAGTGTGCATACATGTTCATGTCAGTGGAAACAAATACTGATGAGTACAGATGAATATACAAGATATAGAGAGATTTGATTAAAAAGAAAATCATCAGAATTATTTATTCTTGGTTTCATTATTAATAAGTCAATTCTTATTGTTTAAAAATTTTCTTCATTCATAAACTATTCTTTGCCATGTTAATTTTATTTAATTTATGTTAACCATATGGAAAATACTACAAAGATCTATGTAAATATGTTCTTTTGGATGGAGAAGTCTATTATTAGAGTATAGGAGGAGGTACATGAACACATGCATCATTTATTAATAGTATTCTGTCCATTGGTTTGTTTGTAAACATTTTCTGATCATTAGTAATAAGAGGCCAGCTAATTAAGAAAAGAGTTAGTGATTCTGCTGTTTCCACATGTATTTTGACTCTCTTTTAATGCTTTTCCTTACCCACTGAGTATGGAAAATACTGTGTGCAAACACAACAAATTGAAGAATCCAAATGACAGCTTTCTCCGCAGAAATGGTGTCACTCTCAACCAATCCCAGCCAGCTGTGCTTGTCCTCAGGGCTAGGGAGGATATTGCACAGCAACTGGCTTGTCCACAGTGAATCATTTCAATAGATGTGATTCATAAAGCTGCAGGTGGCATTTACTTGAAAAGTATACTAATTGAGGTGGCTGAACCAAAGAAAAAAGTAATAACTTCCTCTGTAAAATAGTTTTTAATTGCTTCAAAATGCTTTCTTTGAAGTTTAAAGGGAAGAGTTTATTTTCTCTTAATTGAATATCTTAAAATTTCTATTCCTATAACGCAATTGCCAAATAGATATTACCCAGTAAGGCACAGCAATTTAGGTAAGTTATTTGCTGTAAAGTGAGAAATCTACAAACAGGAATTGGATTGGCAACAAAGTATCCTTTTCAATATATAAGCACATATACAGCAAGACAGATAGAAAGGGACACAAAGGAGCTGAAGAGGTAGCTTAGTGGATAGGAGCACCTATCCAGTCTTTTACAGAATCTAGGGGTCAATTCCCACCACCCACACTGTAGCTAACAATGGTCTGTGACTCCAGTGCCTGCAGATCCATGTCTTTTGGCCTCTAGAGGCAACAGGCACACACATGGTTCAGATATACATGCAGGCAAAAACACCCATGCCTGTAAAATACAATACGAAATAAAATAAGAAAGACTGAGACCAAGGAAGAAAGATAAATAATATATTTAACAATATTCATTCATTCACAAAGGTGTTATCTAGAGATAAAAATTCATTAGCAAATAATACAAAAAAGGCATTATTTTAAAACAAACATAAAGCTCTCATAATCCAGTGGGGGAAAACATATACCAAGCAAAAATATAACTAACATAATTTTAATATCATCAACAATGTGTTTTCTAGGTTATCCAATTTCTTACATTGCAAAAGCCCTAGTGTGATTATTTGTTTATAGATCTCTTAGCTGTTTAAGACCTTTAAGTAATTGATAAACAAGAGGAATAGAAAACGTGTAGAGGCATTACTTTTAGTTTGTTGACTTACATGTCTTATTCCCACAAGAGAGCTTGTATTATTTGCCGGTTTGAGGGTATCTGTGACTTCACCAAACCTCCAAGCTTTTTGCCATATGATTCAGTGAAAACACAAGGCATCTTTTCCAGGTGTCCTGGATGAACCTCTGCCTATCATAACACACATCCTTCATCAAGTTGAGGGCTTGAGGCTCTCTCAGATTGAGTGGAAGCTGCTTCCTATTCTAGCCCTGTAGTATTTAGTAGGAACAAATTATTGATGAGCCAGATACTTGTCTGGCCCAAGATGTTTTTACATCTGGGGCTCTATGTGGCCATTGGAGTTAATGATACCAGAGATGATATAGAGGACCCTCACTCCTAAAGTAAATCTTTTTGTCAGAGTCTGTGGAGGAAGAAATCTTACATGTACAACTATTTACTTTGTTCTGGTTATTGTAGTCAGGGCCTCAGCAAAGGACGACCAAAACCAAGGATCCTGGAAGCAAGTTCATGAGAATACTGGAAAAGTGCCAAGGACATAGGGAGTCTTAACTCAAAGCGTCTCACTTGTGCTACAGTTGAGAGACCTGGCAAAGCACTGGCCCTGAATGTGTTACTTTTCTCTTCTTCAGAGGATATGGGATGTACTGTGCTATTTCAGGTTGTTCAATGTGAAGACAGGGACAGAGGATTGTTCATAGACCATTGCGCTCCCAGTGCATTCAGTATCACTTCTGATGTAAGCAAGAAAGACTAAAATGAGATAGACACAAGGCCACCAAGAGATGAGGCCTATTTTCCTAAAACCATTTTATAGGGTTGTGAGAACTCAGCCAGATGAGGCTTCGTGATAGAACATTCATGAGTTTCACTCACTATGCATGAACCACTCATGCATTTCTAACCATCAGGCTATTTCACATTCATTGTTGATATGCTAACTCCACCAATCAGTCAGCATTAGGCTCTTAATGAGTATAGACTTTTCATATGAATCCAGAATCCTCTTACTCCAAAAGTGTAATGGGTACTTCTAAGCTATGGAAGTGTTCTTTGCCATTTATAAAGTGGGAAAATGCTGAGGTCTACAACTCAGTAACAACTGTATAGGTAGTGTCACACAGAATAGCCAGTTGGGAACTTGGGATATATCATATTAGCTATAACCCTAGTTTAAAAGTAGCAACTGTTTCTTGGTAACACTGTGGTCAGTTTCTATCAAGATGCTTACATGGAGAATATGACAATTCTGCTAATCAAGTAGCCATTTTTATTGTTTTGAGGCAATGAGGGTGGAACTTGGCAATCACTTACTTCAGAATGCCTCTTCCCAGATTACACCCAGGAGTTTTACCTATCAAGATTTTGAATTTGTCATGCCATACCTAGTCCTTGGTGCATGGACAATTTGTGTAGTTCCTCTAAGAAGGTATCCTTATCACATTAACAAGATGTTGCTCCTTCCATGTGATGATTGAGATACTGATAGAAGATAGCCAAATGACTCATGGAGCCTTTTAAAAGGAGATTATAGGTGTATTGTGCCCATTTTTACATGAAAACAGACACTGGTCATTTTGATTGAGAGGGATGCTGAAAGCCTATTTGTGATACCAGTAGCTGCATAGAACATCTCCTCATCTTGGAAGCTGTAAACGTCAATGTTAAGGGAGCTTTGCAACTGCTTATCCCACCAATATTGATTATCTTGTTGGTATCCTGCGCCATCCAGAAAGGACGTGGAACTGAAAAGCCATTTCACAGTATTGCCTTCCTTAACCTCAACAACACAGAAAATTATTTGTCTCTCTTAGGCTACTTATATTGTTTATGAAAGGTGCTATGGTGTTGCAGGAACTCTTAACACAAAACTCACAGCAGTTTCTATCAGGATTTGAAGTGAAGACACAAGGACACATGTCCACAGTAATGGGGAAGACTCAAAAACACAATGAGTAAGAAGACAACATTTAAGGTAGAGAGGGCTTTAAGAGCTGAAAGGCTTCTTGCAGACACGCTTCAGTAAAATCCTAAGATCCACACTGCACAGCATTATGGGAATGACTTTCAGTCATCTGAGGGCTGTTATCTTTACAGGCCACTACTCTTGATACGCTACTATGAACCTTTCAAAGACATTGTTTCCTTTGCCTCCATTTACTATATATCACTATTATCTTGATTATCAAAGTATTAAATACAATTGGCTTTCAGACATCACCCTCCATTTCTGCCTTGCCTAGCAGGCCCTGTAGCTTCAACATTTCATGCTTAACATCACATGAAAAAAATTCTCAGTGTATGTACAATCAGACATTTAACCCAAAGCCAATTGTGTGGTAAAAATGCACTAACCTGAATCTGATAGCCTCTACTTTATATTAAATTTTAGCTTTAAATCTATCATGGCTGAAAAAAAAACACATTACTAATTCTATGAGTCATTCAACACCCAAGGAAATTACCCTTCTTGGAAAAGAAAACTTTAAGAAAGTCATTTTTCATTTCCTGAGAGGTATAATTATTTAACTCATTAGCCGTAGTCAAATTGACTGCTAAGTTTTTTGGTGATTCATACTGAGGAACTTGAATTTGAATATTTTTCCAGTACCTGCTTTCATTATGCCAACTCTGTGTCTTGAGAAATGACATGGGACAATAAGTTTGTAACAGTAATGGATGTTATTTCCAATGTAAAAAGGGTAAACTTAAAACACTTCTCATTAAAGAAACTCAATTCATCACAGCAGAGTTGAATTCTTAGTGCAATCTGAGTTCTACAAAGGAGCTAATATTAAAGCCCTCATTAATTTCTCATCAAAGATGATAGGGCTCTGAAAGTTCTTAAAACATGTTATTGCCTTTAAAGGTATTATTAATAAAGTGGTTTCTTATTTTAAAATGTGGCTCATATACCCAAAGTCATATTAAACCCTCAGTTTTAGGGCAGGTGAGGTGGCTCGGTGGGTAAATTTGAGACTGACTTACAGAACCACAGTGGAAGGAGAGGACAAACTCCTGAAAGTTGTCCTTTGATCTTCTCAAGAGTGTCATGGAATCTGTATGTAAGTATGCACATCCTGCCTCTTTGTTGGTCTGTTGACCTTTCTCTGTTTCTCTGTCTCTCTGTCTTTCTGTTTATCTCTGTATCTGTCTGTCTCTCTGTCTCATGCACACATACACTACAACTACAATTTTTAAAACAGCTTTATTTTTCTTCCCAGTTTCCTAAGCAAAGGCGGAGTACAAACATATTAATATTAAATACTCATGCTTATGCACAACAAATAGAAAGTAGTTAGTAACTGTGTGTTTATTTTCACTTACATTGTCAAGGATTGGTTGTTTGTTGATCTTTACTTTAGGCCTCTCCTGATGCAGAGGTCTATTCTAAGATGTCCCATAACTCCACATAAAATTATATTTATATTATGGACTATTCATTACTGTTTCCCTTGGTTTCCTCCGAGACATAGAAAGTAAGTCTGTATTACTGAGGATACCATATATTTTGGACACAAAAGTCAGTGGACCTAAGCCTAAGTCTGACCTAGTCTTTCCCCTGAGAACTAATGTTCAAAATACCATAAAACACCATATGAGATTCCAAAGGAGGTAAGCAAAAGATACTCCTACCCAACTCTGTTTGCCGGTGAACCACAATGACTAGTATCACATGATAACCTGGAGGGTACAATATTGGCACACATCCCATGGTGGTATCCAACAGCTTCCTAATTGATTTTAAGGCCCATTTAACAAGGGGAAAATAATTCCTGACACTGAAAACTAACCAACTATTATAAAGTCTTGCATCTTGGAGGAGAACCTAAATCACCATCTACAAAACCAGCATAATTCCTGAATACATTCTAAATGTTTTTCCTTATATCCACAGAGATATCTTTATAGAGAGAGCAATTATGGGATTAGGAAGAAACCTGATACTAGGAAAAATCCCAGGAATCCACAAGGATGACCCCAGCTAGGACTCCTAGCAATAGTGGAGAGGGTACCTGAACTGGCCTCCCCGTGTAATCAGATTGGTGACTACCATAATTGTCATCATAGAGCCTTTATCCAGTGACTGATGGAAGTAGATACAGTGATTCACAGCTAGGCACTGGGGCCAGCACCTGGAGTCCAGTCAGAGAGGGAAGAGGAATCATATGAGCCAGGGTGTCAAGATCATGTTCTGTAAACCCACAGAGACAACTGACCTGAGCTAGTGGGAGCTCGTGGACTCTGGACTAACTGCTGGGGAACTTGCATGAGACTGAACAAGGCCCTCTGAATATGGGTGACAATTGTGTGGCTTGGTCTGTTTGTGGGGCCCCTGGCAGTGGGACCAGGATTTATCCCTGGTGCATGAACTGGCTTTCTGGAGCCCATTCCCTATGGTGGGATACCTTGCTCAGCTTTGATGCAGGGGGAAGGGGCTCGATTTGCTTCAATTTGATGTGCCAGACTTTGTTAACTCTCCATAGGAGGCCTTACCCTCTCTGAGGAGTAGATAGGGGTTGAGGGGTGGGGGGGAGTGGGAGGAGGAGAGGGAGGTGAGACTGTGGTTGATTTGTAAAATGAAAAAAAATAAAATAAAAATAAACTTCTTTGTGCAATAGGCCATTATAGAAAGACACAACCTATATGATAATACAGAGAACAAGAAATCTTGTGGTTCCCAGTCAGAAACAATACATCTACAATACAACTCCTTCATCTAAGGTTTAGGAACCAATGTGGAAGAAGAGGCAAAAACAGTTGTAGCAGTCATGGAAATGAGAAGGTTTCCATGAGATTGTCTCCTAGAAATATTAGATAGGCTACATCAATGCAGTATTATCACCACGGATGCCTAAACAAGATCTGAATAGCAGTGACCCCAGTGGACTTGCTAACAGGGAAGGGAGGTAATGATCAGGTAGGTGGTCTCAAGCCTAGAAAGAGAACTAATGACAATGGTAGAATTTTGAGAGCAGGGGAAATGGTCTTCCACAGGCAAAGAGGCCACCAATTGGCTATCAAATACCAATGTTCAGCCTGGATACTGACTGAACAGGTTGTATTTATTTATTAAGGAATACACACACACACACACACACACACACACACACACACACACACACACACACACACATATTCATCAGAGGAAAAGGATGCAATGAATTTGAGAAAGAACAAACAGGAATGCAAAGGAAGGGTCAGACTCAGGAAAGATATGAAGTAAATGTTGTAATTATATATATTAAATTTGAATATTTTCAATTAATTTTTAAATTAAAAATATTATTAATATGTTTAGAAAACTGTAACCAATGAACTCTAAATTCTTAGTTCTCATCTTCAGTTTCTTCCCTGCATTTCTAACACTGGACTATTATTTCTAAATTTTTCTCCTTTGGTCTCTTATAGACTTTCTGAATAATATCCATATCCTGGTACTATTATTTTTCAGTGTTGCATACTGCAGTTCCTTTATCTCTGTCTTAATTAGCCTTCTACTTCTGTCATAAAATAGCATGACAAAGGTGACTTAGGAATTTAAGCATTAATTTGGAAGCTTGCTTACTGTTTTAGAAGGTTAGTCCATGAATATCATGGCTGGGGGCAGTGCAGAGCAGAGGCAGACACTGGTGTAGTGCCTGAGATCTCACATCTAATGCAAAATTGGAAGGCAGAAAGAGAGCAAGATATGGCAAGATATGGCCTGGCATGGGTTTTTTAAATCTCCAAGCTTATGGCCAAGTGACACACCTCCTCCAACAAAGCCACACATCCTTTTACTTCTCAAACAATTCTACCAACTGGAGACCAAGTAGACAAATATATGGGCCCCTTGGGGCCATTCTAACTAAAACCATCACACTGCCTATTTTTATTTTATTTATTCTTCATTTTTTATTTATTTTTTATCAACATTTTTTCCATTTTTTATTGAAAATAATTATTTCATGAAATATATTCTGGTTATGGTTTTGCCTCCCTCTGCTATGTTTAGAACGCCTTGGGTCATTGATGTCTTTTATTCCCATCTAGCTCTTTAAATCTTTTTGCCTTCTCTTCTGCAAAGTTTCCCTAAACCCTGAATGGAAGGACTTGATGGTGACATCCCATTTAGGACTGAGTGTTCCAATGTCTCTCACTCTCTGCATGTCTGCCTAGGTCTCTGTATTTGTTCCCATGGGCTGCAGGAGAAAGCTTCTCTCACCTCTTCTTAATCTCCATTTGCTTTACCTGTGACCTCGCATAATTTCTCTTCCCCTTGTACTGTCTATGATGTGCCTATTATTCTTTTCATTCTAAAGAGTTCCTTTGAGTAGCCTCTGTAGTGCTCCCTTAGGAGTCATAAATTGTTTCTCTTGATTTCATCCCAGAATAATACTTTTTTGCTATACATCAAGATAGTGTGGGTTGGCCCCTGTGGTTTTTAAGAAATTCAAATGAATCATTCCAAACTCTACTTCATTTCAAATTTTCTGATGAGAAGATATTTTTCTCTGATGCCCCCCCACACACACTTTTTTTTTTTATTTGTTGTTTCTCTCTTGCAGCCTTTGATAAATATTCTTGGGCTTTGGTATATTTCTCTCTTACAGCCTTTAATAAACATTCTTGGCACTAAACATTTAATGTTTTAGCTATGCCATGATGTGAGAAGTTTGTTTACTAACCCTCTATCTCTGGTACATAGATGAGCCTCTACTATATTGGGATTTTGTGTTATGCTTGATTTGGAAATTTTATTCTGTGTCTTTGGCATGAATTTCTTCTTCTAAGCCCATTATTCATAGATTTTTCTCATTTTCTGGTGTCTGAAAAGCCTCTCAAATTCTGCTTGTACATTTGAAAAGTAATGTCAGTGCCATTGATGTAATGGAACAATTTTGCTACCTTTCCTTTCATCCCTCACATTCTGTCCTCTCCATGATCCCATCTATTGGCAAGACTGTCCACTTGAGTTTTGACTTGACTTACTATATTTTTCAACTATGACTTTTTTGTTTGATTTTTTTCAGTATTTATATCTTATTAATTGAATTTCATTTTGTATCTCAATTGACTTTCTGAATTTATACAATTGACTGAATTTTCTTGAAATTCATCAGGAGATTATTCTTGTATCTTTTTTGAACATATTGATGACAGTTATTTTGAATTTTTGTTTGGAATCTCATTTAAATAACTCTTACTGAGACCATTACTCTAGGATTGGTAGTTTTTTTTAGGGTACATTTTATCTTTGTTTTCCTTGTTACTTGGACTTTTGCATTTGGACATGTGCATTTATGGTTACATCATTTGTTGAGTTTTGTTATCGTTCATCTTTCTTCTTTTAGAATTTGCATTGTTGAAGAGGGACTAGACTGTATGAAGGCTAAAATATCATCTTTCTCTGTTTGATGGGGTGTTTAAAATACCAAGACTATGTCCAGTCATTTTCTAAGGGATGAGTATGGTTTGTACAGTCACATTCCAGAGTGATCTCACCATGAAAATAGTATAGAAGTCAATTACAAAATTGTAACATGAATCTCAAAAGGTCTTATTAACAAAAACAAACCCAAGAGTCAGATATTGGGGTGAACACTGAAAGATCAGAGAAAGAGAATAAGCTACATCCAACTTCACCTTGACAACTTCTCAGCTGAATTGGTTTTCTCAAACTGAAGCTTCTGAGTCTTCATCCACAATGAATCTCAACTGAACTGCTGATGAAAGCCTAAAAGGTTAGCCAGGCTCTAGTTTCTGGTCCTCTCGCCTTATATACTTTTCTGCTCCCTGCCATCACTGCCTGGGATTAAAGGCCTGTGTCACCATGCCTGGCTGTTTCCAGTGTGGCTTTGAACTCACAGAGATCCGGATGGATCTCTGCATCTGGAATGCGAGGATTAAAGGTGTTTGTGCCACCATTTTCTGGCCTCTATGTCTATCCAGTGACTGTTCTGTTCTCTGACCCCAGATATGTTTATTAGGGTGTACAATATATTGGGGGACACAATATCACCACACAAAATAATCGACCATTCATTGTCAATCCTTTTAAGGAGTACATGGAGTTTTATAGTACTGTGTGTAGTGATATATTAATTATTATGGGTACAAATGGAAGAGTTTAAAAAAAATAAATAAGAGAAAAAGCACAAGACAAAACTAGTTCTTTTTATTGGGTTTAAAGATAAGGTGTAGAAAGCAGGACATACGTAGAAAACAGAACTATAGAGACATTAAGAAAGGTGGTAGAGATATGGGTATGTGTTCCAAATATTTATAACATTTATTTATTTAGGTGGTGAATAAGAGGGCGAGCTCAGAGTTCAACCTGTAGGAATCAGTTTTCTTCTACCATGTGCTTCATGGGGGACCAAACTTAGGTTGTCAGATTTGGTGGCAAGTGCCTTTACTCTCTGAGCCTTCTCTCCAACCTAATATTCTTATTTTTTCTTTACATTTATTTTCTCTTATACAATACATCCTGACTTCATCCTCTTTTCCCTCCACTCCTGTCAGTTCCCTGCACACACCTTCCCTCTCCTCCAGATCCACTGCTCCTCAGTTTACCTTCAGAACAAAGCAGGCCTCCCAGGAATATCAACTGAACATGGCATAACAAGATGCAATAAAACTAGCACGAACCCTCATATCTAGGCTGGATGAGGTAACCCAGTATGCTGTTGGATGGTCCATATGTCAAATTGCTCTGATTGGTCAATAAATAAAACACTGATTGGCCAGTGGCCAGGCAGGTAGTATAGGCAGGACTAACAGAGAGGAGAACAGAGAAAACAGGAAGGTGGAGGAAGTCACTGCCAGCTGCCCCATGACAAGCAGCATGTGAAGATGCTGGTAAGCCATGAGCCACATAGCAAGGTATAGATTTATAGAAATGGATTAATTTAAGCTATCAGAACAGTTAGCAAGAAGCCTGCCAGGGCCATACAGTTTGTAACCAATATAAGTCTCTGTGTTTACTTGGTTGAGTCTGAGCAGCTGTGGGACTGGTGGGTGACAGAGATTTGTCCTGACTGTGGGCCAGGCAGGAAAACTCTAGCTACAAATGGTGCCCAACGTGTTGGCAAGACTTTCCACCTAAAACCTGAGTAAAACGATTCTAAAACAGAGCTAAAAACAGTTCCTAGTTGTCTCTTTCAAGCTAGAGGCAGCCTGTGTATTTGAGCTACTTTGGTGGGTTCCTGGAGTGCACGCTGGACCTTCTGTATGGCGGGAATGAGGCCTCTGCAAGTGGCACATTAAGCTGTGTGGTGGATTTAGCCTTTGCTAGTACAAAATCAAAAGAGGTTTCTAGGCTACATGCTGCTTTGATAGACACATAGACCCACTATTTCTGAAAGTTGATGGCTCCTAGAGCTGGCGGAAAACATACCACCACCATGTTGGGAAGCTGAAGTGGGCGGAGCCAGCAGCCACAGAGCCAGCACTGTTTCAGGCTTAGAAGGCTGCAGTTTAAAGCAACAGGCTCAAGCAAATATAAAAAATAAGCCACGTGAAGATGGCTACCACACAGAGAATCTGGATTATGTTCTCTTTGATATTCGTAACTGAAGAAAAACATTTGATTGCAAAAGCTGTTGAGTTATGCCAAAATGTATATTTTAAAGGTACCTTGACTTCAAAATTTGGATGTAAGGATATGTTGCTTTGGAAAGGAGGCTCTGCCTTTGTTTCCACAGAAAGCCAGAGGCTATGGATTTGTTCCAGATTAAGATACATCAGGTTTGACCAGCCAAGACCACCTGAAAGGTCTCCGATGACACCATGGCCCAGATGATCCAACATCCAGAACCGTTTCAAGGCAACTGGCTCAGATGATACACCCTCATGGACTATTCCATAATCCTAAAATTTTCTTTGTGTCCCCATAAGATACAGCACCCTCCTCCAGCAGGAAGTAGTAAGAGAAACTATGCCCAAATTCCCAAGCTGGCTTTGGAGATGTGTAAAAGTTAAAACATTCCTCTTTTAAAAAAAGAAAAGGGAAAGTGCTGTGGGATGGTCTGTATGTCAAATTGCTCTGATTGGTCAATAAATAAAACACTGATTGGCCAGTGGCTAGGCAGGAAGTATAGGCGGGACTAACAGAGAGGAGAACAGAGAAAACAGGAAGGCGGAAGAAGTCACTACCAGCCTCCGCCATGACAAGCAGCATGTGAAGACACTGGTAAGCCACGAGCCACGTGACAAGGTATAGATTTATGGAAATGGATTAATTTAAGCTATCAGAACAGTTAGCAAGAAGGCTGCCACGGCCATACAGTTTGTAAGCAATATAAGTCTCTGTGTTTACTTGGTTGGGTCTGAGCAGCTGTGGAACTGGCGAGTGACAGAAATTTGTCCCGACTGTGGGCCAGGCAGGAAAACTCAAGCTACACCATTAGGAGAAAAATGGTCCCAAGAGCAAGCAAAAGAGTCAGAGACACCCCCACTCCGACTCTTAGGAGTCTCACAAGAATCCTAAGCTAAACAACCACAGCATGTATGCAGAGGACCCAAAGCAGACCCATGCAGGCTCTGTGATTGCCACTTCAGGCCAACCCAATATTGTCAACGTTGTCATGATGACAAACATATCAGACATGGACTAGATTAACGAACATTATAAAATGGAGGAAACAGAATAAGCTACATTTTTAAAACGTTCCCAAACTATACATTTAGCGAATGTCAGAGTTTGAAAATTGGAGTTCTAAACTGGTGGCTCAACAACAACAAATCACTTAGCTACGAGGATAGAGTAATTGCTCACAATTGAGCTTATTTTCCTATTATACTTAAGCTTCAAGGGAAGATAAAAGGCACAAAAGTGAAAAGTGGCAATGAATAGTATCCTCTGCCTGAGGTGGGAAAATGCCTAGAGCCAGAACCACTCTCCACTTCTAATAATTTTTCTATGGAATAAAATTTTACAACACATGAGGGCAAGAAAGTGTTTAAAGTTTTCACAAAGGTAACCCAGCACCCATGGGAGATAAGTAAAAGTAAATGGCCTGAAGAAGATTAAGGTATGTGAACTCCTGGATAGACAGGACAGAACAATACTACAGAGAAGAGGGTGACAGCAGGCTGTATCTGGTAGCATTGTATCTTGGGACAAAGCATAGCTGAGAAAGTCCTTTGGTCTTCATGCAGGTACCAGATGGATTTTCACATGAGTGAACTCAAAACCAATAGCACAAATCTGAAACCACCTTGGGATGTCAGGATGTCAGCAACTAATTGCTCAGAGGCTCTGACTTGCACAAAGAAGCAAAGGCCACCTGAATAACCTGGGGACTAATGCAAAAGCAGAAAGAATCACAGCAAGACAACCATAAACAGTTAAATGGTCCTCATTGCGCCTGTAATGGACACGCTGCATATTCTTTTAGTAGGTGTTCAGAGGGCCTTTTGATGTGGCAACAGATTTCCTCTCTACTTTCTGCCATATAAAGCCATTAGTAATGTTACAAGGCACAAATATCGCGTAAGATATCTCAATGCAAACCTAGGTCACCTGAGGTATTCTGTCACAGTTCACATATGAAGAAATGGTTGTTCCAAATGAAAGAGAAGAGGCCTTGTACTCTCATTTCCATTTCCATCACTGCTTCATACACACTAATTTGTGTTCTAGCTGGCCCCTAGTAAAACGAAGAATTGTAGGCAAGCTGCCATTTCTCTTCTTTTCACTCATTTTCAAATCAATACCAGACCTTACCTCTGTTTTCACTGTGGTAACTTCTAAGGCACTTTTCTAATCTTGTATCAAGAGCAGTATATTTTTTATAATAACACACACTGAAATAATTTGTTAAATTTATTCAATCTTTAATTTACATAAATCTGTATTTTATTTAAAAGTAATTAGTCACCAGTGCTAGAGGTGTAGCTCAGGCAGGTCATAGTGTACTTGTCTAACATATATAAAGTCCTGGGTTCATTCCCCAGCTAGCATAAAACTGGCGATGACTCACATTGGTATTCCCAGAACTGGTGTGCAGGCAGAAGATCGGGAATTCAAGCCTGAGGGATGGTCACATCCTATCCAATCAGGAAGCAGATGAAGCAGAATTCTAGATACCATTTCATTTTTTCCCCTTTTTATCAAGTCCAGTACTCAGTCCATGGAAAGGTGAGGCCCAAAATTAAGGAATTATAGTAATCTAATAATCCTACAGAGGCTAATTTAATCTAGATAATTCCATAAAAACATGCTTATTTGGCTCGTATTATTCTAACCCCCTTCAAGTTGACGAACAATATTAATCAGCACAGTTGATATATTTTTTCTTTCAAACTTGAATCTATAACATGGTATTAGTTATTTTCCCATCATAAACAAACACCTCACATATGCATCTTAAATGAGTAAGGGTTTATTTTGGATTTATAGATAGTCTGAAACAACTAGTCGCATTTCGGCTGCAGTCAAAAGCAAAAACCATGAATAGGAAGAGGGGCTGGGCTACCAAACCTCAAGACCCAAGGTTTAAAACATTCCAAAACAGTGCCACTTCATATTCAAACTACAACAAACACATACATACTCATCTGGTATAATCTTTGATGTTACACAGAAAGCAGATATAGCAGTTCATACCAATTCTCACATTCCATGACTATATTTATTCTGGTTTAACTTCATAAATGAGTTTTAAAAGGTTTAGTATAGTTCATCATAAAATGTCCCTTCAATGTTTTGGTACAGTTCCATTTATATTAACTGACCTAGTGATATCATATTCATATATAGCCAAATATAGTTTGACTGAGTTTTATTTATTCTTATGAACATAGATCTTAAATTATTGGAACCACAGAAAATAATTAGCAATTCTGTTAGTTAGTTTAACTTCTGCATACTTTTGTTCACTCCTTATGTCATCTAAATAAGAAAATAAATTACTCTCAGTAAGAATGAAGGGAAGTACGACAGTAGTCTTGACAATTCAGTACAGTTAGCTTTAGAAAAACCTCAAAATAATGAGCTATATATTAAAAATTCATGAACTGATGCATTGATGATATTGCTACAAGTTGAGTTCCAGAAATGAACAATTATTGGAGTCAATTCTATCTATGTTAAATATTCAAATTTTTGGTTAAAATAATAGGCTGGAATTATTTGTAAATTATAAGACATTCAAAAACAGGATTTAACTGTACTCTGCTCAAAACCACACTGCTATAGTAAAAATGTTCTGTGAACAGGCATTCTACTTGTCCTCTATAACCTTTACATTTAAATTAGAATATTATTCTATGGGAGTTTTGTTTACACTCTAGGTTATATCATTAATAACACTAGGGTAAATCAAATTCAGCTTAAATTCATTTTTCCTCCACTTTACTTTAATACAATTTGCATAATTTCTAGCAAATAGTAATCACAGTAATTCAGCCCTCCAAAACCCCCTCTAACTGTCAATCATGATTGCAGAAATGTAAATTAACCTTTCGAGGAGCCCAACAGCATTATATTTTCTGCTTTCCAGAGTGATGTAGCAGCTGTGACAATGGGCAGTGGTCATTTATCAACCAGTGATAACCATAATGATGGCATCAAAAAGAAAATTACATTAATGTAAAAGTAATGCTTCTCAGTGCCCTTGGAGAGATAATGAGAGTTAATTTACTTCTAGACTGCCAGAGGCTTATTTCTTAACAGCAGAGTGTATATATAAACAATTTTCAGATTCCTTGAATTTTGAATCTGGTACACATATGGTTTTTAATAAATTACCAGTGAGTTGAATGTAACCTAAAATTTCATCTCAATGACCACAGCATGGTATTCTCTTATACAATGACTATATTAATTTTTCTAAAAA
This sequence comes from Peromyscus californicus insignis, assembly GCF_007827085.1. Classification (NCBI taxonomy): domain Eukaryota; kingdom Metazoa; phylum Chordata; class Mammalia; order Rodentia; family Cricetidae; genus Peromyscus; species Peromyscus californicus. The sequence continues at coordinate 27,296,041 of NW_026294436.1, read as the reverse complement.
TCAAAGTTATAGTGGTGTTTGTTTGGATGCCTAGTTGTTTTTTGAGACAGTGTCTCACTGTGTATCCCTCAAAGGACTAGAACTCACTGAATACCTCACAGGCCTTACAATTGCAGACCTCCACCTGCTTTTGCCTCCCAAGTTACATTGCTTATGTTATTTTGATACTTAGTCAAAATACGAAGATCCTTTCTTTCTCATACTTTCAAGCTTCTTAACAAATGACATGTCAGAAAAACATGACTGAAACTTACAGCTTAAATTTATTAACTTGTATTGATAGTGCCAGCTCTGAATAATGAATTAATCCCTAATGAAATGTTTTTTTGTGTTTTAAAACCAAAATAGGAACAATTCTATTTTAAGTTGCACTGTGGGGGTTGATTGTTTTTAGTATTTAGTATCAGCTAGTAAATTCCATAACATACATGTTAAGCAACTACATTCTCAGTCACAACTACTAATTTTTACTTGTTACATTTTATTTGGACCTAGGGTTTTACAGAATTACCCGTGTTGGGCTTGAATCTGCAATCTTCCTGATACGCTGTCCTGTGTAGAGTAGATAGGATTACAAACCTGTATTACAGGGCTCATCAATGTTATCACATTAAGTAGAGCTAGGGTCTGGGGAAGATGTGATTCCTAAACTGAGAAAATTGAAATACAGAGCAGCATCATTTAGTCTTAGAGCTGGAAAGGGGAGGCTGAGATTTTTCACTAGGCTATGTCCCTGAATCAAAGTTGGAGAATCCACCACCTCTCTGCACCAACACAATAGTGTTCAGCAAATTTGCTGTGGTGGGTAGAATAGAGACAGATATTTTGAAGTTCCTCTGATGGAAACTGAACCAGTTTTAAAGACTTTCCTGACTAATTTAACAAAGTGGAAGGGATGATGCTGAGGAGCTGGCAAGGCTAGACAACCAGTCAGCTAGAAGTCTCCATCAGGACTCTGAAACAAAGTCTTGGAGGTTGGAGCTGCCATATAGAAGGTTGAATACACTGTCTGTTAGACAGAAAGCAGGAGGATCTAAGACAGTCTGGAGAGTGTGAGGGGCAATTTGTCAGCTTTCTTTCCAAGAGGCCAGGGATAAGGATCTTGAAGGCAGACCAATTCAATATCAGTAGAGTACTGCTCCTTGACACAGGGAAATAGCACATGAAACACAGATATGGGACTGTGTAGCTAGAGTTTTCCTGCCTGGCCCACAGTCAGGACAAATCTCTGTCACCCGCCAGTCCCACAGCCGCTTAGACCCAACCAAGTAAACACAGAGACTTATATTGCTTACAAACTGTATGACCGTGGCAGGCTTCTTGCTAACTGTTCTTATATCTTAAATTAATCCATTTCTATAAATCTATACCTTGCCACGTGGCTTGTGGCTTACCGGCATCTTCACATGCTGCTTGTCATGGTGGCGGCTGGCAGTTTCTCCTTCCCCCTTCCTGTTCTTTCTTTTCTCCTCTCTGTTGGTCCTGCCTATACTTTCTGCCTAGCCAGTGGCCAATCAGTGTTTTCTTTATTGACCAATCAGAGGAATTTGACATACAGACCATCCCACAGCAGGACTGTGGATATTTCACTGAATTTTTTTCCACAAAACCATGAGTTCTTTCTGCACAAAACCTTAGTGCAATATTTAAGACAGATCACAAATAGAGTATAAAAACAATAAAAGCAAGAAATAATTACCTATTACTTTATCTCTTTTAGAATACAATGCAGAAGTCAATTATAATGATATATAGTAAATAAGATAATAATTATAGGTTAGTGAACAGATGTTATTCTTTGTAGGCTTCACAGAGCTAATTCTGTCTAGATGGCTATATAATGTCTACCAGATGATATAGTTCTCTTTTCTAGACCTTTTTTTTGGGGGGGGGCGGAATCTTGATTATTTTAATAATTTAGTACTTATTCCAAAATAATATATTAGAAAATATAGTGAGTTATGACAAAAAATTATTATGTGAGTGAACACTATATTAGGAAAAAAATACAAGAGAGATCTTTTACTGAACACTGTGGAACCCAAAGTGAAATATGGAAGAAGTGACTTCAAGCTACTCTAACAAAGAAAATCTTTGCTACTGTCGATCAGTTAATGTGGCCCATATGGTTTATAATGCCACATTACCATCTTCATATGAGGAGTGAAAAAGAAATTCACAGTTATGAAAAAGGGACATTTAAAAGCAAAGTAAAAGACCAATTATTTAAAAATAATCCCAAGTTTTTCTGTTTTAAAAGGGATAATACATTACTTCCAATGTACATATTTGGGCTACTCCCCCAAAATGGACCTTTTTACAGTTTATAAATACCATATAAATTATCTTTTAAATTTTATTTTAATTTTTTCGTTATTTCAATAGTGAATAGTATATATGTGTATACAACCTTAAGATTATGAGTATGAGCACATGTAAAGATCAGAAGACACATTTGGAGAGTTGATTCCACATTGCTGCAGTGTGGTGATATTTTATTTGTGCTGAAATGTGGTGATATTTTATTTGTATGTTAATAAATAATGCTTACTTGTAGATCAGGGGGAAAAGGCCAGCCATTTTAAGTAAACAAGAAGTCAGGCTGCATACGCCCTTAATCCCTTAGCAGGCAGGATCTGTGTGTTCAAGGCCACACTAGGAAACAGAGCCAAGCATGGTGACACATGCCTTTAATCCCAGTACCAACCATAGAGACCTGGAGGTCTGTACAGACAGACAGAAAGTGACAGAGCTGTGTAGGAAGAGGAAGTGAGGTAGCTGAGCTAAGATAGCCAATGAGAGGGCAGAGCAGCAAGGCAATAAAGGCATGGGTAAGACAGGAAGAAATGTGCATTTGGAAGCTGCACAGTTGGTGAGGTAATGTTGACTGGTAGCTTTCCTTATTTCCCTGATCTAAGGCTTTCACCCCTATATTTGGCTCTGTGTTTTTATTTATTTAATAAGACCATTTAGAAATGCATCCACCCTGTAGCACAATCTCTTTTGCTGTGTTGAGTACTCCAGGCTTACTGGCCTATGAGCTCTGCAATGCTCCTGTCTTCAGGTCCCATCTCCCAGCACTGATGCCGGATGACAGGTGTAGAGCACAGCATCCTGCATTTTCCTGCAGGTTCTAGGACAGAACTTGCATCATCAGGCATGTACAGCAAGTGTTTTGACCCACAGAGATATCACACCTCCTCCAAATAAATTTTGAAAATATTGTATCTCTAAAAATTATAGACAAAAATATTTCCAATATATAAATGTTGAAGTGGTTTGAAGTAGTGACCTTGTTGTCTAAGTCATCAAGTGGTTTATCTGCTTATTAAGACTTCATAGGAAGTACAACATGAAAATCAAGTCAAGCCTCTTTCCTTTAGCACAGTGTTCTCAACAAATTCTTTAAAAGGAACTGAATATTTTCTTGATTTTAGAGAAAATGAAACATAAAACTTCTGAAGACACATGTTTTAAATAAAAGTATGGCTTTTATCACATCAAGCCATACACTATTTGTTTGAAAGTAGTTATAATTAAATAACTATACAAATATATTCACAGTGGAAAGACATAATAGTAATTACAAAACTACATCAATAGTGAACAGGCCCTAGTATCCATACTACCACTTGACACACAGCCTGGAGTAACCCAACATTTGAATTGACTTTACATTGAGATGGTCAGCATCACATCTTCCATAAAATGTAGAGAATATTTGCATTCTCAAGAAAAAAATAACTTCTGTTGCACAATAACATGATACAAGAAGACATGGCTGTCATTATGAAGTTGCTCAACACTAATCACAAAATTACAGGGTAAAGGGAGAAACAATGTTATCATCATTAAAAATATTAGTAAATATTTAATAAGTATGTTACCTATTAAAAACACTAGCCAATCACTTTGATGGTGTGACTAAAACTTTTAAAAAATGGTTTTATTTTTGTTCTGAGAAATGAACAAATTTAAATAAATTTGAAAAGCATACTATTCTATAAACAAGAGTAAATAATTTTTTACTTTATCTTCTGAAGTTGAGAAAATAAACTAACATACTAAAAGTAGCATTTATTTCTTTCTGTTTTTTCTGTTTTGATAACTGGCCTATTGTAGAATATTATCTCAAGGTGTGTTGCTTTTGTTTATGCTCTGGAAGATTTGTTTAATGATACAAAGATGTGTTTGATTAAATAAAATTCACCTGCTGTTAGGAGGCTACATCAGCAACTAGCTGACAGGAAGTGGTAGGGAGGAGCCAGGTGAGAAAGGGTTTATAAGGAGGGGAGAGGAAAAGCATGGGGGCTTTTTGGAGGAGGAGAGCAAGGAGAGGAGGTAAGGTACTTGCTAGTCAGCTTCTGAAGAGCAGAATTCCACCATTACCTTTGAATCCTGAGTTCTTTAGAGGGAGAGAGGCTTAGTTAAGTTCACTTCGGAGCTCTGCGAGAGTTGGAGCCAGAAGGAACAGATTTCCCTCCTGCTATGGCCATTTCGGCCTAACGGCTGTTGCTACCACTGGAGTTGCAGTTGTTGATTCAGACAGCTGTGGCTTAAAAGGCAGCAACCATTTAAAAAAAGGTCAACACTGGCCCATGACAATTCAATGAGAACAGGAGTAAGCCTAGAAATATCAGTCGGAGAAAGGTCCTCAGGTGTCTCCTCAGTGGACCTGCTGTACCTTAGCAGCGGGGCATGGAGAAAGCTAACGTTCCTCTAACATGTATATAATCCATCATGAAGTATTATATCACAGAAATTGACAGATAAATCAGTGGCCATCAGAGAGTTAACACACTAATTAATAAATAAGGTTCTGTGTTTATTCATTTTAATTTTTAAAATTATACGAGTAAATATTCACTTAGTTTTCCAACCACAATTTGTATAACCACATAGTTTCCTGGTGGTCTTTCTATGATTGAATATTATATGTATATGTACATGATTTTGTACAATTAATGGATAGGTTATAAATCAAGATTTAAAATGTGAGCCGGTGATATGGCTCAGTGGGTAAAGACGCTTGCCAACATGACCCACAGTGTGGAAGGAGAGAACTGCAGGTTCCTGCAGATTTTCTTCTTATCATCATGTGTGTGGTATGACACACACAGGACTAAATGATTTAATTTAAAAAAATATATCAACTGGGATATAAATGGAAAAGAACATGTTGTCATACCACTTGTGTATTATTAACTGAAATTTCTAAATCATGGCAACACGCACATCAATTTCATGCTTCTCTGTCATAATTTTCAAAAGTAGGATTCAGCCTTTGCATAGCCGTGAGATGAATAAAAGATCTTTTTCTATTCCATTATGAGATCAGGGAATTCTTAGTTATTTTAATACATTACAAATGCATAAATGTAAAACCAAAAGATTAATTTCAGGTTTTTGTTTTTCCCCAATAATGTCTATGATAACACAATTTCCCTAAGCTAGAAAATATACTGTTTCTAAATGGAAGATTAGGCCTTTGGGGCTACCTAAATTCAGCGGCACATGAATATTTATACTTCACTTTCTGTCAAAATTAGAAAATAAATCATTATAAATGTTATGACAGGAAAGTCACATTGTGGTGTGGTAATGTATAAGCAGATGTCAGCACATGAGTTTGATTATTGCATTTCATTTGGCCAGTACAGCTCTTCAGCAAACACAGGCTGAGAGTGCCTGAGACTTGAAGCTTCTCGAGGGAAGAATTTCTGAAATCCTAAGTGATGTCAAAAGAAATCACATCCATTTAATAACAGATTCATACAGTAACCTTGAAAAGTTAAAGCAGTGTGGATTTGCTGACCTTTATAAACAGACCACAAAAAATATTTTTAACAGAATTGACCTTCAAGTACTTAGGATTTGGATGAACTAAGGACAGTAGAAACAAGCTAATAATGATCTTTTGTTGAAAAGGAAGTACACATGTATTCTTTTCCCACCTGAGAGATGCTAGATGGTAGGTAATGTCTGGTTTGCAGCCAGCAGGAAATAGCTCTGTCCCTCATCTGCAGCAATCTTGGAGTACAGCCTTAGTCTTTAATTCTTTCATTGTTGTTAAAGACCAGCATAAGAAAAAGCCAAGGGGGAAAGTGAGGAAATTGCATTTCCTCTGTATCACAGAAATTTCCCAGCTAACATCCCAGTGAAATTTCAATAATTTTCACAATCATACACATTTAATATTTCTTATTACCATAAAGAATGAGAGTAGCTTCTGGTGATAGTAAAATTCACTGGCTCAGGAATTACAGAAACAATAATGATCACAGAATCTTTATAATTTATTGTGTTGTAATAATATATACTTGTCCATTTGTATTCTAAACCATGATGTATAACTTCACTTTTGATACAAAAGACGCATTATATGTGAAATAGATATTTGTATTTTTGGACATGTATGCAAGTGTCTGTGATATTCTGTTTAATGTGTTCACATGTGCATGAACATTTGTCTACATGTCTACATGTCTGATATCAAAGCATCTTTCTTTGATGGTTCCCTCCTTGTGTTCGGGATATCATCTCTCATTGAACCATCTGTTTGGTAGGCTGACTGGCTAGTGAGCTCAGCTTCAAGGATCTACCTTGTCTATCCCCTTCCCATGCTCCCTCCAACCTACCCCCAAAGCTGGTATTAAAGTCATTAGATACCATGTCTGAATGTTTACATGAGTGCTTGGGATCAAAACACAGGTTCTTGTCTTTGAAAGCCAGGTACTTTTTCGATGAAGTTGTCTCCCCAGGCCCCAGTTTATCTTCTTTTAAACTTTTTAAAAGAGATATAATTTTTTTTTTTTTTTGGTTTTTCGAGACAGGGTTTCTCTGTGTAGCTTTGCGCCTTTCCTGGAACTCACTTGGTAGTCCAGGCTGGCCTCGAACTCACAGAGATCCGCCTGGCTCTGCCTCCCGAGTGCTGGGATTAAAGGCGTGCGCCACCACCGCCCAGCGAGATATAATTATTTGTTTGTCTATCTATGTATCAATCATCTATCTATCTATCTATCGATCTATCTATCTATCTAATGTTTACTTCTGTGTGAGAGCAGAGAGATGGGGGAAACAGGCAGAGAAAAAGAGGGTGTTTGTGTCCCCATCTGTATTCAGAGGCCTGAAGAGTACCACACATCTCTTGGAGCTGGGCTTTGCAGAACTCCACAGCTTGTTATCTAGGTGCTAATATGATAACTGTGATCCCTGTAATTATACAGCAAGTACTCTTACTGTTGAGTCATCTCTCCAAACCCACTTATTTTTATGTCCACACACAGAATACATCCATCCATCCATCTATCCATCAATCAATCAATCAATCAATCAATCAATAAATCCTACTTAGCAGCTAGATTTTATTTCCTTTTATTTTCTATTTCCAAAAATATTTCAGTAGATGATTAAATATCAACCTTTTAATAAGGTGTGGAATTGGTCACATTCAGACAGAAACAGTCATTTATACTGTAACACATTGTTACTTTCTTGGAGTAAATATGTATGTTTAAAAATACATCAAACATACACACACATTAGTTAAATCATTTTAATATACAATTTGTGAAATTAAATATATTCATATTGTGCAGCCATTACCACAATCCATCCCCACAATTTTGTCACTTTTTCCAACTTAAACTCTGGAAATATTAAGCAAGTCCTTGTTTCTCCCTCTTCTGAGGATGTTGACACTGCTGTGCTGCATTCTCAGTTTTTAAATGTGACGACTTTATGTGGCTCACATAGCTGGAATTTCAGTGTACTTAGTAATGTTAAATGGGATTACTCTACTTATCAAAATATCTTCAAGTTTCATTCATTTTATAAAATGTGTCAGAACTGCCCTTCTTTTAAAGACAAAATACATTCTGTTTTATACATAATCCATACTGTATTTTTCTATTTTATTGTTCTGTGGAGAAGTGTAAATTGTTTTCATCTTCTGGCTGTTGTGAACATTTTGCTATGATATGAAAATAAAAATATCTCCCTGGGCCTGATTTTCAGATTTTTTTTCTTGTACTGAAGTACATTTCTGGATTGGCTTAGTTACATATTTTTTGTGGCTGTGATAAAACACTATGACCAAGGAAACATCAAAGTAAGCGTTTAATTTGGCTTTCAGTTTTAGAGGATTAGGTTCCATTGTGGTGGAGTGAAGGAAGAGCTGAGAGCTCACATCTTGATCTGCAACCCTGAAGCAGACAGAACAAGGAACAACAAAGCACAGTCCCAGTGCATACCTCCTCTAACAAGGCCATACCATCCAAACTGTCCTACCATCTAAGCACTAAGTATTCAAACAAGGAGTGTGTTTGAATCAAACACCACTGTGATCATCCAGTAATTCCATGATTTTCTGAGAGGTACTGTACTGTTAGAAACTATAGCTGAAAGTTTTTCTAGTCCTGCCTGGCTCCCTCAGCCCCGCAGTCCCAAGTAAACACACAGAGGTTTATATTAATTAAAACTGCTCGGCCATTGGCTCAGGCTTCCTACTGACTAGCTCTTACACTTAAACTCAGCCCATTTCTGTTCATCTATATGTCACCACATGTTGATAGCTTTATCTGTGTGTCATTACATGCTGCTTCCTGGAGAGCGGGCTGGCGTCTTCTTACTCAGCCTTCCTCTTCCCAGAATTCTCCTTATCTGCTTATCCTGCCTATACTTCCTGCCTGGTTACTGGCCAATCAGCATTTTATTTACCAACCAATCAGAGTAACACATATTCCTAGCATACAGAACATCCCATAGCAAACAACTGCTCCACTTTTCATTTTTATCACCAATATGAAAGGAAGCAGATTTCACTCATTCTCACTGACACTTCCTATTTTAAATTTGTTTCTGACTATATATATACATATACATATATATTCACTCTTATAGACCAGCAATGTTTTGTGGTTTGTCCCCCCATCCCCGCCCCAGAGATTACCTACGTGCAGTATTTTCTCACATTTGCTCAACATCAACAGAACTTCTTTAGATAAATACATTCCAGGCTGTAGCACAGACCAAGGACATGGAAGCCATTGACGATAACTCCTAAAAACTGTGATAAGGATGCTGAAGTGTAGTTCTCCACTATTGATGGCTTCTGGTAGGGGGATGCAGGAGGGGGAACTCAGTTCTATGTAAGAGGCAGGCCACTGAGAGTTTGACCATTCTCCAGTGACTATATAGATAACACAAATTGAACACTATTTTCTATTTTTTTTTTTTTTTTTTTTTTTTAGTTTTGGGGGGTGTTACAAGGGTTGGAGGACAGACATGGGAAGACTGGGAAGTGACTGATCAGAGTGCATGTTGTGAAATTCCCAAAGAATCAACAAAAATATTATGTTGGAAAAAGACAAATACATTTCAAGTATATGTCTTTTTTTAATGTTTGTGTATCTGAAAAATCCATCCATGATCCCTGTATCACTCCCACCTTTGTCCATTTTTCTGAAAAAACCAGCTGAAGCATTTTTTAAATAGGACTCATTAGCACAAATACCTATTATTTATTTTAGCTAGTAATCCCTGGTCATAACAGGCTCAAACATTTTATATCATTCTATTGTTTATTTCCTCATTTTTCGCTAATGTCATATGAATCACCAAAATTTTGTTTTGGTACATCCATTTACTCAAATAACTCATCAAAGTTTATAAGAAGGAGAAGAAGAAGGAGAAGGAGAAGGAGAAGAAGGCCAAACAGTTGAGGGGAATAAGAGAATAATCGAAGTACAGACTTGAACCAAATGATAATATTAATCACATTAATTGTAAACTGTTTAAACTTTCAAATAAATGACAAGAATTTTCAATTTTGGTAAAAAAAAGGATGATCCAACTTTGTAATATCCATTCATGTCCATTTCATGACATAGTTCTAATCACAGTGTCAGCAAACATTTAGAGATACCTAAAAATTTATTGTAAAATTTTTACCCAATAGAATGAATTTAAATATACAATATAGCTTCCAGAATCACACATAAAGTGGAGGAATTTTACTGGTTAGTACTTAGGATTAATCTAAAGATAAATACTAACCAGTCAATGGAATGAAATAAAGTCTAGAAAGCCATACATGTACCAAAAAATTGGCTTTGAATAAGGGGAAAAGAGATTGGTAGAGGAGAAAAGAATGTGTTTCCAAGAAATAATGATAAAAAACTAGGACATTCATAAGAGGGTAAAAATAAAATCAAGAACTTTGATTCACAATATTAGAATATAAAAATAATTTTAAATATGTAATATTTTAAATCATAAAATTAATAAAATCCTAAAAGAAACTTAAGAGTAAATATTTATGACACTTTCAGGAAATATTTGAAAGGAAAATTATCTTTATACATAACAGAAACATTACTTTAGCTTCGTTAAAATTAAGATTAAGAGTCTTAAAATAAATTGCTGAAACTTCCCAGGTTAGCCTCTTTCCAGGAATTTCTATCTGGAAGCAACTCTCCAGTTCTTAGAATTATCTCACACACTTTTGCTCTGGAAGCCGCAATATCGATGCCACCAGGGATCCCATCTCTCATTTCACCAGTTGGCATCTCCATTTGTACCTAGTCTAGCTTCAGCCCATCACCTTCTGCACAGAGGTCCGATGAACTCTGGCCAGGTCTGGCTCCCAGCTACACACTGCCCTCAGCTGGCCTGGCTATGGCTAGGAAGTTTGACTTCAGTACAGCCTTCTGCCACAAATCAGGGACCTACAGGTCCCGGTCACCTCCATTTTTTTCCCAGGTTCATTCTGTAATGGTTTTATCAACTAAGTCCCTCCTGGTCATGAATGGACCTAACAGCCCTGGCTCCTCTGATAACTCCTCTTCTCCCAGCAGCTTTGTCATGAGATAGCATGCTACTCAGCATCTTTGACACCTCACACCTTGAGTCCCTTCCTACCTGTGACATCATTCTCCCTTTTCAGTCACTAAAGAATCTCAGGGGCAGTGGGGGCAGTTTAACTTAATGAGCACACTGTCAAGGTTTCTCTGTGTAGTTTTGGTGCCTGTCCTGGATTTCGCTCTGTAGACCAGGCTGGCCTCGAACTCACAGATATCCGCCTGGCTCTGCCTCCCGAGTGCTGGGATTCAAGGCGTGCGCCTCTACTGACGAGCATAGTTTCAATTTTATAAGGTAAAAGAATAGGTTCTGGGTACTGTAGCTGGCAAGTTTTTCTCCGGGTCCCGCAGCCCACTTATAAAATAATCACTCAGAAGCTTATATTAATTAAAATTGCTCGGCCGTTAGCTCAGGCTGTTGACTAGTTCTTACACTTAAATTAACCCATAATTCTTATTTGTGTTTAGCCACGTAGCTTGGTACCTTTTCTCAGTTCTGCCTTCACATCTTGCTTCCTCTGTGTCTGGCTGGCGACTCCTGACTCAGCCTTCTTGAGCAAATCCTACTGGCGTCCACCACCACAGTAGTGTGATGGCTATACAATAATTTGAATAAACTTCAGTTGTGTAGCTTGGTCTGTGGGGCTCCAAGCAGAGGGATCAAGGTCTGTCCCTGGCACTTGAGTTGACTTTTGGGAACCTATTTCCCATGCTGGGTTGCCTCTCCCAGCCTTGATGCAGGGGGAGGAGTTTGGTCCTGCCTCAACTTGATGTGCCATGCTTTGTTGATTCCCATGGGAGGACTGCCCCAAGGAAGAGTGGATGGGGAGAGGATGGGGTAGATGGGAGGTGGTGGTGGGGAGGAACAAGAAGAAAGAAGGGAAGGGAAAGTGGTCACTATATAAAATAAATGAAAAAAAATATAAAAAAGAAATTGCTAAGACAATGAAGAGACTAAGCATGAAATTGAACTATGTTTTCAACCATATACCGAAAAAGGGATATACAATATATAAGGGATTCAAGATACCAACAGTTACACATTGAACAATTATGTATAATGTGTACATATATGTGTCTGTCCTTGAAATTTGACTCCAGTATTTTAAACGTGTGTTTATTATATTTCATTATATCTGTACAAAACTGTGGAGTTCTTTTCTGACAAGTAACTATTTGGTAATGGTCAGTTCTTTCTCACATTCCTTGCAAACAGTCAAGGTCAAGTGATTAGTGAGTCCCATAAATTATGCAGGGAAATAATGTGATCTCTTTTAGAACAGGACTCTGGAAGAGCACAAACACATTTCTCACAGTCTCCATCCCTTTTCACTAATAGTAGAAGAGTTGGAGGAGCAGAGATGGAGAGCAAACTGGGTTTCTGACACCAGGACAACACTACAATCACCACATTTTGTATAACAGAGAAATAACAGTTATTGTAGCTGATCACTGTATTTTAACCATTTGTTAAAGCTTCATCGTTAACATATCATTACATACAAAAATAAACACTATTCTGATTATGTTAAATAAAAATCAAAAATTCTATTTTTGGTAATCATAGTAGATTATTTGTTATTTTAATCTTATAAAAGTACACTATCTGTTATAATTTTATATATTGAAACATCAATTTTACTATTATGAATACAATAACAATTTGATGACATAAAATGTAAATTAAATATTAGTCCTCAGCTTTTATGAACTTAAAGCAGGAATGCAGAAATAAATCAAAGTTTAGTAGGGAAGACAAACACATATTTTTCCCATTCTGAAATGGGAAATTAAAATTTTGTAGTTCAACTTCACATATAATTGTAGTTAATTTGAAAAGTCATATTAATTATTCAAGGAGATTGTAATGGAAGAAATCAAGAATATAAAATGACTTCCTAAAAGGAATGTTTTGAAACAGGAAAAATGTTGTTTTCTGTGAGAAATCATCAGATATCTGCAATCGTTTCAGAAACACAGGAGCTTCTGCTTTAGGAAAAGATGAATACACACAGCATGGTAATCTTTTTTATTTTATTTTTTACTTATTTTACATACCAACCATGGATCCCTCTCTTATCCCTCCTCCCTCTCCTCCTCTACTCCCCTCTCCCCCATCCCCCATCCCTCATCCCCTCCTCCAACAGGGTAAGTTCTCCCATGGGGGGACAGTTAAGCTCAGTATATTCAGTTGAGGCAGGACCAAGCCCCTCTCTACTTTATCAGGGGTGAGCAAGGTATCCAACCATAGGTAATGGGATCCAGAAAGCCAGCTCATGCGCCAGGGAGAGATCCTGATCACACTGCCAGGGGCATCTCAAACAGACCAAACTACACAACCTTCTCTCATATGCAGTGGATCTAGTCTGGTCCCATGCAGGTTCCACAGCTGTTTGCTATAGGATGTTCTGTATGTTAAATGTGTTGCTCTGATTGGTTAATAAATAAAACACTGATTGGCCAGTAGCCAAGCAGGAAGTATAGGCAAGACAAGGAGAGAGGAGAATTCTGTGAAGTGGAAGGCTGAGGCAGAGAGACGCTGCCAGCTGCCACCATGAGAAGACGCTAAGATACTGGTAAGCCACGAGTTACGTGGCAACTTATAGATTAATAGAAATGGATTGATTTAAGATATAAGAACAGTTAGCAAGAAGCCTAATAAACACGGCCATACAGTTTATAAGTAATAAAAGTCTCTGTGTGTTTACTTGGCTGGGTTTTAGCAGCTGCGGGACTGGCGAGTGAGAGAGATTTTTCCTGACCGTTGACCAGGCAGAACTGGAGAAAACTACAGCTGTTGGTCTAAAGTTCATGAGTTCCTTTGAGCTTGGTTCAGTTGTCTCTGTAGATTTCTCCATCATGATCTTGCTCATATAATCCCTCTTCTTCTCTTGGACTTGACGTGGTGCTTGGTTGTGGATCTCTGCATCTGCTTCCATCAGTTACTGGATAAAGGCTCTATGATGACAGTTAGGGTAGTCACCATTCTGATTACCAAGGTAGGACAGTTCAGGCACCCTTACCACTATTGCTAGTAGTCTAATCTGGGATCATCCTTGTGGATTCCTGAGAATTTCCCATAGCACCAGGTTTCTCCCTTACCCCATAATGTCTCTCTCTATCAAGATATGTCTTTTATTGCTCTCCCACTCCATCCCTCCCCCAGATCAACCATCTCGTTCCTTCATGTTCTCATCCCCTATCCCCTTACCCCTATTGCCCCCCATCCCCAGATTACTCATTGTGATCGCCTCTGTTTCCCCTTTCCAAGGTTATTTGTATATCCCTCTCAGGGTCCTCCTTGCATACTACAGGGACACGTGCTCAGCTATGTTCATAGCAGCATCATTCATAATACCCAGAACCTGGACGCAACCTAGATGCCCCTCAACTGAAGAATGGATAATAAAAAATGTGGTACATATGCACAATGGAGTAGTACAGCTGTAAAAATCAATGACATCATGAAATTTGCAGGCAAATGAATGGAACCAGAGAATACCATCCTGAGTGAGGTAACCCAGACTCAGAAGGACAAACATGGTATGTACTCACTCATAAGTGGGTACTAGATGTAAAGCAAAGGAAAATCAGACTGCAACCTGCAGCTCTGTAGAAGCTGGGAAACAAGTGAAATAAGTGAAGACATTCGGAGACTTGTGAGGTACTATTACATGAACAAGTTTTCATATTGTAGACATTTTATTTTGTTTTTTGTTTGTTTGGCTGGTTGGTTATAGGTTTTTAGTTTTTTGTTGTTGTTGTTTGGTTGGTTGGTTTTTGTCTTTTGTTTTTTGTTTTTTTGTTTTTTGTTTTTTTTTGAGACAGGGTTTCTCTGTGTTACAGCTCTGGCTGTCCTGGAACTCACTTTGTAGACCAGACTGGCATTGAACTCACAGATATCCACTTACCTCTGCCTCTTGAGTGTTGGTGTTAAAGGTGTGCTCCACCACCAGAAGCACCACATTTTTAAATGGGAAGACCAAGAAAATGTGATGTGTAATTAGTTAAATTATTTCTGAATTTTTTCCAAGTCTTGTAAAAATATACAGATACCCTGATCTACTAGCATTAAGAAGTAGTAAATGAGTCAACATAGCAATTCATCATTGAGGCATATTCTAATCTTTCTAGAGTCACACACAAAGGAAAATTTTAGAGGATCAACTAAGAACATGGGAATACTCATGATTCTGTTAAGCACATTGTATATATCCCAAATTTGCTGACCCATCATACTGTGATGTTATGATTTTAAATGCAGTAATGAAAAAAACACCCTTCCAGTCAAAAATACTACATCAAGAAAACTTTTTTTTTCTGAAATGCAAATGAAATAAGCAACTTCAATATTTTGGAGATAAGAAAAAACTAAGTAGTTCATCAGAATCAATCAGATCTATCTTCCATCAAATACATAGAAGAGTTCTTCAAATAAAAAATATATATATATAATTTCTATCACCATTTCATCTTAAAGTATAAATATTAATGGTGAAAATAAATATATAGTTAGGTTTAGAGCATCAACAGGACTACAAATGTGGACTTTAAATCATATATAACCCCAAAGTTATGATCTGACATTAAAAACAGGCATTGTGATCAATAGACTAAAACTAAGGACCTGGAAATTAAGTCTGCAAACCTGCATACACCAGATTTTAAACAAAAAGGTAAAAGGTACACACTAGAGAAAAGACAGCATCTTCAACAAATGGTGCTGGTCATACTGGATGGCTGCATGTAGAAGAATGAAACCAGATCCATATCTCTTAACCTACATAAAACTCAACACAAAATACATGCAAGACCTCATAATAAGACCTCAAAGCATGAATCTGCAAAAGGAGGAATCAGAGCATACTCTCTTGAACTTACAGACACAGGAAGATATTTTCTGAAGAGGACCCCAAAAATGTAAGCATTAAGACCAACAATTGACAAAATAGGATTCCTTCTGGAAGATTTGTGTAGGGATATTTATCTGGTCATAAGCAACTTATATTTTTATCCCTGGGGAAAGAAACCTCCCTCTTCCAGAAACTATTAACTGCCTGTATTGCTTCAGGGATGGATGAGTCTTCATAGTCCCTCTCTCTTTTATGATGAAATGTTTAGCCTAGTCCTGTGGAGATCTTGTACACATAGCCACTGGTGCTGGCAAGACATGTCCAGAAAATTGCTTTTGACAGCATGCCATTCCATCTTCCTTATCTTACACTGTTTTATCTTCCTTTTCTGTGTTGTTCCAAGACCACTGAGGGAATGATATAAATGTTCCATTAAGGGATAACCACCAAGGGAATGATATAAATGTTCCATTAAGGGATAACCACCGAAAAGTCACTTACTCTCAGCACTGTGACCAGTTAGGAATTTCTGCATTAGTCATCAGTTACTTCAACCTGAGTCTTCTCTGTAATGGCCAATAATCTATGGGTTCAAATAGAAATACTTAGAAGGCAAATGGACAACATGTCCATATATCAAAACAATAACACCTTGTTTACTTAGGGCATATGACTTTCAAAGCCATGAGCTTTTGGTCAGGTTTATACTTACCAGGCATAAATTTATTTTGTGAAATGGACTCAAAAGTCAATCAGAAAGCCACTGGTTACCCAGATAACAACCATGCCACTATTAAGTCAGTGGGCACATCTTGCCTACCAGACTGATATTATATTTTATGGTACTTACATATGTGTGATTTTTTTAATGATTTTTATCACCAGCATCTCACATAGATAACACCTTCCAGAACTGTGAAAGTAACTAGCAAAAAAGAAACTTCTATGTCATTTCCACCTTGATTTCTCTATTTCCTTTAACCAAAATGTTTGATGTCCTCAACAATACCAGCAACCAACAACAAAGCAATTGCCTGTTATGATTTTTGATGGTCTTTGGTGCAACCCTTATCAACAACCCATAATTGGAGAGATCCCACATCTGATGGTGAGATTTTTGTTTAATAACCTATGGCTTCTATGTATAGGATGCCTCTCTTGAAACTACCTTTAACTATATTTTAACTGTCTTAAAATATAGTAGGTTTAGGCTTTTTCATATGTCCTTAACTTTGGTTAACACTCCCAAGTCCAACTTGTCCCCCCATCCCCACACCCTATCCCCACTTAAACATCTGTATTCCCAATATCTAACCCTCTACTTTCCTATCACACATGTTCTTCTTTGTCTCTTCCATTAAAGTCTCTCCCCCCAATCCCCTTATTCAACATCCCTTTTCTAGCTTACAGGCTCCATAAGCATTTCAAGTTAACAGATACTGCCAGTGAGAATTTTCTTCTCTTCTTTGGCCTCTTCTTCACTTAACACTTTCTGTTATTCTGGAGAAAATCTGTAATTTCATAAGGTCTTGTTGTCCTTATTTCCTGATGGGTTGAAATCCTGTTAAAAAATAACTGATCTTTGTCTATATGGTGAATGGTGTACTGTGTTTAGCTAAAGAAGCTTCACAGTTTCAGATAATCTTATTTTTCTTCTGCTTAGAAATATATTTATACATACTCTTATGGTATGTGTTATTGTCTGATTTATAAACTATTTTTGTAACTTGGTCTGTATAATTTTTATAAAAGTAGTCTGAGCATTAAATTATAAACTTTAAAAGCACATAAAAATAAAAATACTATTATTTCTCAATTTTTATTTTAATCATTCTAGTAATTCAAAATTACATGAAAACAGATTTGATATTCCACAATTTTAAGGGAACAATTCAATCATTACTTATGAACAGAATAGTCATAAGATATAGCTGTATTGTTCTAACCATTAGTGGCATGTTTTTGGCAATTTATCTTTGGAAAACCTTGATTCTGGCTGTTGAAGTGGCTCAGTGGGCAAAGGCACTTTCTATCAAACTTGATAACCTGAGTTTGGACTTTGAAATCCACATGGTAGAAGGAGAGAATTAAAACTCCAGACAGAAATATATAGAAACATGCAAATAAATAAATGTGATACAATTTTTAAATATTTGAGACTCCAAACAGGAACTTCTTCCATATTTCTTGGTCTTTTCTAAAGCAAAATACTATTTTCTTTATTGTAGTTGGATAACTGCTGATACACAAAATCACCTAGTATGTATTTATGTATTGACTTAGACATCTCTAAGGGTTTCTTATTACAATTTCAGAGTGCATGTTAATAAAACCATGTTGTCTACAGAAGACTAAAATTTATTTTTCTTCTAATTTAACAAATTATGTCTGACTAAGTGAAAAGACCTTCATGTAGGTCACTGCAAACTTGTGAGTTGAAGTTACTTGTGGAATCATTAAGATGCTAGGGTGTAGGAGAGAAAAGAGCTCAGTATTAAGTGTAATGATGTGCACCTGGTTTCAATCATGACTTTCTTCCGAACCATCAACCATTTGAAATACAAACTTCAGTGCCTGCACAGCTGGAATATAATGCTGCTTTGGAAATAGTGGGAAGTCGTTAAGAGTACACAAATAGACCACAATATAAGTCTGCCAGATTGAACTAGGAAACTGGCTGAGAGGTATGGCTGTGGGAAACTTTTTGGATTGTTCATGGCTACATTTTTAAATGGCTGAAAAGTAAATATAGAGAATGGCATTATATCTCCTGCCTGACACTGATTTACACAGAGTGTATAAAAACAAGAGTGATTGCCATCTAATATAAGAATTATTGCTGTTGTCCAAAAGTAATCCTCCCTGTACGGCTATGAAGGAAAGAAATTCTGCTACCCAGGGAACAGACTTCATTTTCTACTTATCTTTTAATGACTTCCTGCAGGCAAAACCAGTAGTCCAAACACTGCTAACATCTGTTTGTTGGTATAGGTCTTATTTAGAACCCCAGTATTAGGTAATTGCTCATTATTTGTTGGCAC
This sequence comes from Peromyscus californicus insignis, assembly GCF_007827085.1. Lineage (NCBI taxonomy): Eukaryota > Metazoa > Chordata > Mammalia > Rodentia > Cricetidae > Peromyscus > Peromyscus californicus. The sequence goes on along the minus strand of NW_026294436.1, from coordinate 27,277,288 downwards.
TAGGATTGTGAAGCAATAGCATTTTGTAACAGTTAAGCTGGGATAAATAAGAGAATAAACAACACTCCTTTCTAAATACTCATTTGTATGGCACACCAACAAAACAAATGGCAGTACTTCTAACAATTGCTAGAGAGTTACTGTTTAAAATTCTCATTTTCATTAATAGATACAACCAAAACAACAGAGCTTTTTCATTTTAAATCAAGTCTGATAGTTCTGCGGTAGAGAGTACTTCAGGCAGTGATTTATGTGACTGTGTAAGTCATTCCTGATAAAATCTTCAATATTCTAATAATTATTTTGGAAATGTCACTAAAAGATTTTTGACTGAAACAGCCAGGATTAAAGTCTCTCTCTAAAAACAGAGAACTTTGAAAATAGCACTTAAACTCTGAATCCATTTGCTTCTCTATTGAGATGATTCCTTTTATTTTATTAAGCCATGGTGGAAAAGTAACCTGAAGTGTATAACACAAAGATTTTAATGATATTTTGTTTTTACCCTATGTTTTTCTAATGCCTGCTTTGAGTGTTTCACTTTAGATATTCATCAATGCTCATCAAATGATGTATAATGCTAAAAGAAAGCATTTTAGTGAATTCCACTTAAACATGGACAACTACATAATAGAAATATTAGGCACTTAATGTTTCAGAATGATTTTAATATGAGTCCCTAGTTTTGTTATCTTGAAATTCTTCCACAAAAAATCTGAATATTATGTTATATAACAAAGTATTTCTTATTATTTATGTCTTATGAGATGAGCTAGCTGATACTGATTCTGAATTTCTGGCAGCCCAAACACAGAAAACAGTATAATTATCTTGCTATTTTTTTCTTGTGTTGCATTACATCACTGAAGTCTTTAAAAACTACACCAGTGTTAATCAATATTATAGAGATAAATTGGTTTAATTCACAAATGTCCCTTTATATATGGAATAAACTATTTGACCCCAAAGTTAAAAGGTCAGGAGTAAGTACATGTTTTATCATAAAATAGTGTATGATAATGGCCCACAACCATTAGCACAGGCACCAAGATCAACAATAAATAAACTGACCTCTTGAAGTTGAAAGGCTGCATGGCAAAGGACACCATCATGTGGACAAAGCATCAGCTTTCAGAATGGGAAAATATTTTTACAACCACACATCTGATGGAGGGCTAATATTCAAATTATATAAAGAACTAAAAACATTAGATATCGAGAAAAAAATAACCCAATTAAAAATTTGATATGGATCAAAACAGAGAATTTCAACCCAAGAAACTCAAATGGTTGAGAAACTCTTAAAGAAATATTCAATATCCTTAACCATCAGGGAAATACAAATCAAAACTACTTTGAGATTCTAAAGTATACCTGTCAAAATGGCTAAAATCAATAAAACAAGTGACAGCTCATGCTGGGGAGGATGTAGGGTAAGGGGACACTCATCCATTGCCTGTGAGAATAAAATCTTGTACAGCTACTTACAGAAACCACTATGGTAGTTCCCCAGGAAGAGGGGAAATCAATCTGATTCAAGATCCAGCTATACTATTCTTGGCATATACCCAAAGGTCTATTCATCCCACCACAGAGATACTTGCTCAACCATGTTCATTGCTGTTTTAGTCATAATATCCAGAAACTGGAAACAACCTAGATATTCTTCAATAGATGAATGAATAAAGAAAATGTGGTACCTTTACACAATAGAATATTATTCAACTATTAATAAAATGAAATTCACAGATAAATGATAAAACTAGAAAAAATAATCATCCTGTGTGAGGTATCCCAGGCCTAGAAAGATAAATATGGCATGTATTCACTAATATGTGTATATTAGCTCTTAAATCAATGATTAGCAAGCTATTATCTGTAGAACCACAGAAATAGGGTATAGGGTAAGGAAAGGAGAAGCACCTTTCTAGGAAATGGAAATAGAATAGATAGTTATGGGTGGACAGGGGTAGGGAAATATGAGAACAGGAAGATCAAGTAGGGAGTAGGAAGAGAGTAAAAAGAAACAGCTAAAATTAGGGCCATTTAAGGGGTAGTATGAAAACTTAATACAGTAGAAATTTCTTAAAATATATACATATATGAAGGCAATCTAAATGAATTTACCAAAAATGGGGGAAACAGAATCCCAACTGGGCAGGAATCTCTGGTCGCCAAATGAAGCTTCTAATACTGCAAATAGGTTACATCTAATTGAGTTGTTGGCCAAAGGGGTCCTAGGGAATACTCAACCAACCAAAACTGTTGCCAAGACTACAGGTTGTTCTATACAAACTGACAGCAAGGCTCTATTGTTCAAGACAACAACTGCACAACTCATTGAACAGAGAGAACTCAAGATGCCTCTACAGAGAGCATTTACCCCTATGTGTTAGCACCTTTGGTACAGAAAGGTACTCTACTTTACATGAGAGCAAAGGAGAAAGGTAGATACCAACCTAGCCACAAGCCCTTTGATCCACAATGGGTTTTTACCTGTGAGATATGCTAATCTAACAGTGACACAAAACTTGAGGGAGTAACTAACCAATATCTGATTTAATATAAGGTCTGCTCTATGAGATGGAACATATACTCAACAGTACTTGGGTGACCAAGAACCTGAGACTAGATAGCCCAGGGACCTAGGGTAAAATCAAAAATTACTGTACTAAAAATAAATATAATAATAATGATGATGATGATGATGATGATGATAAAATGCAGCAATAAAATGGCTACTAATGATATTCTGCTATAATCTTAGATGAGTATCTCTTCAGCCATCATCAGAGAAGCTTTCTCCTGCAGCTGATGAGAACAAATCTGAGACCCAGAGCCAGCCATTATGCAGAAATGAGAGATGTTGGAACACTCAATCCTAAATGAGATATCTCTATCAAATCCCTCCTCTCAGGGCTCAGATAACCCTGAAGAATGGGAGGTAGAAAGAGTGGAAGAACCAGAGGGGATGAATAACACCAAGAAAACAATGTCACCTGAACCAACAGGATTGAGGAACCTTGTGGGGTCCTGCCCCACCGGGGAACTTAGGTCACCTGTGAAGAGGTGGCCTGGAACCAAGGAAAGGTAAGTGCACCGCTTGCCCATTTCCCAGCCTTCCTCTTACCTGGAGACAATCAGACTCAGAGTCAGGTCAAGCGAGAACTCCTTTATTGTTAGGCAGTAAGCCTCTTTTATAGCAAAAACCTCAGAACCCTAAGAGGGGGTGAAGGAACTGACCAATCATTTTAAAGGTTATCCCACACTCATTTCCTTGTTTACGAATGTCTCCCTCCTCAGCCTTCCACTTCCCAGAATTCTCTCAATTCTCCTGTTAATCCCGCCTATACTTCCTGCCTGGCCACTGGCCAATCAGTGTTTTATTTATTGACCAATCAGAGCAATTTGACATACAGACCATCCCACAGCAGCTAAGAATATGGCTGGCTTCTTTCTGCTTTTCTGATCTCTCAGATTTTACCCCAATATCTGGCTCTGGGTTTTTTATTAATAAGACCGTTTAGCAATTTCACGCACATGTCTTCATCCCTAACCCAGAAGCACTATCCAAATAATAACCACTTGCACCTGAAAAATTGCTTTTCTCTAAATGAGTCCCACTAGGGAATCAAACTACTCTTTAGGGTAAGCTGCATTTCCGGCAGTAGAAGGCCAACAGAGTTCACCAGCATCTTTGGAGGTTCATTGTCTCATAATGTGTCAGAGCATTCCTTTTCCTTTTCCTTTTTTTCAAAAAGTATATCTTATTTTTATTTTATTTGTATATGGTTTTATTTTATTTATATGGTTCTTTTTTCCTCTTTCTCTTTACAGCTCCTTTGCATATACATTATAGTTTTTTGTTCATTGCTTTCATGGAATTCCTGAGTATGTTAACAAATGGATCTCTGAGTCTCTATTTCTTGTGCATTTTCTTGGGCTCTTTTCCTTTTGTTTGTTTGTTTTGTCCTATTCTTATGTGCTACTTTTTGTTTTATCTTGTTACATATTATTTTCTTCATATCCATTAGAAGCCCGTTTGTTTTCTAATGAGAGACTTAGGTGTGGGGTAGATCCAATGAGAGAGGAGATGGGAGGAGAACAGAAGGGGAAGCTGTAATCAGGGTATATCATGTAAGGAAAAAATCATCTACTTTCAATAAAAGGAAAAAAGTAATAGGTGTTCAAACAAAGAATTAAGAATGACTATAGAACATTCTAAATGACTTACATATTGGATGGCCAACGATAGTTAAAACAATGGGAAATTTTTCTACTGAGATGGAGGAATTGCTTTTATGGGTCTATTAATAACTTCTTTCACTGTGAGCAGTGAGTATCTGACAAGTGGTGACTTCAGCAAGGAAGGCCTTATTTTGGCTCACAGTGTGAGAGTGGAGTCCTTCATGCAAAATAGGACTGATTAAAGCAGTAGGTCTTCACTGTTGCAGCAGGAATGCGAGGCCAGACTCTCACGTCTGGATAGATGAAGTTGCAGGGAAAGGGGAATTTCAGGGTTCAGTTAGCGTTTTTATTTATTTTTTAACCTGTCAGGAACCCCGCCCCATGAAATGACATTGCTTGCTATGGAAGCCGACCCTACTCTCTCACTTAATCCTCTCTAGAAATTCCTTCACAAGCACACCCCAAAATGAGTCTCACTAACATTGTAGTTGTTTCTCAATCAAATCTACTTGAAATCACTATTAACAATTAGAACGAGATTCTTTTTTAGTTTAAATAGTAGAAGCAATTATATAAATATTTACCAGGGTGATACGCATTCACAATAACTATCTGGACAAATGGACATACACCAAACTGGAGATATACTTCGTGGGTATTCTTTACTATTGGTTCTGAACCACGTAACCTACTGAGATGTCTTGATTTCTTACATCAGGTACCATATCTGGTTTTAAGCCAGAAATTAACTTACTTGGTTTTGTAGATTGAGGATTAAACATAGAGTATGGAGAAGGCTGGAATGGTACACTGGAAGTTTAGATATAATGGACAATGGAATTCTGGAAGAGACATAGCTCACATCAAGGTCTTGTTAAGTGTTCCTGTCAGTTCCCAGGAAAGACAAATTGAAAGATTATAAAGGTCACATTAGGCTATTTTCATGCATATGTTAATATTTTGTGAATTTTTCACAACATGGTAAATGAATAATGATACCCATAAATTTATTGTTTAATTATATATAGCTGTGTTTCGAAGGGCTTATCTATTTACAATGAATATATGTGTTGTTTTTCCTAGTTAAAACTTTTCATTCAAGTTGTAAAAGTGAATATTTTTAAAGAAATACTATATGTACATACATATATATATATATATATATGTGTGTGTGTATGTGTGTGTGTAAAGAGGGACAATATTATGAATATACATATTATTGTGTAAGCTAAAGATATTTATGAATGATATGTATGTAAATATATATAATAAATACATAAATATAACAGACCAATATTATGAGTCCCCAAATTTGCAAATTAGGTGGTCATTACCATTTTAATACTATCTACTTTCATTTATTTCTAATATTAATAGTGGTTCCTCTGCTCCTGTGTAAAGAGAAAATAATTATAAGGACATGGAGACATAAAAACAGCATCTGTTGCAGAAAGCAGAAGGAGTAGTGCTGGTATATTGGGTAGATGCCATGTTAAGAACAGAAAGTAATCTGTAGTTGATTCACAGCAATTTGGGGATTTTATTAGGCAAGCTAAAAAGTTTAGGAGCAATGGATGTAGGACAGTTAAAGGGGAAAAAATTGGAGAAAAAGTAATAGTTTATTACAAAGTAAAAGTCATGGTGGTACACCTCTGTAAAACCAGGACAAGGGAAGCTGAGAGAACAGTATTGGAAGTTGAGGCCCATTTGGGTGCATATACAGTCCCTGTCTCAAAAATAAACACACAGATGATAAAATATCAGTAAATAACAAAGTAACTGAATATTAGAAATGGGTTTATGTGACAAAATTGTAGACCAGAAGAAAATTTATAGAAATTCCTAAAAAGGCCAGGTAGTGGTGGCGCAAGCCTTTAACCCCTGCACTTTGGAGGCAGATCAGGCGGATCTTTGTGAGTTCGAGGCCAGCCTGCTCTACAGATCGAAATCCAGGACAGGTACCAAAACTACACAGGGAAACCCTATCTCGAAAAAAAAAAAAAAAAAAAAAGAAAGAAAGAAAGATATTCCTAAAAAGGCATGTGCCTCATTTTGAGGATCCTGTGAAATCTCACTTCAAAGCAGTAAGTTTACATTCTCATACATTCCCTAGTATATTTTCTGGTTTTATTATTAAGGCATGTTTTAGAGCTTCAGATCCTGCGATGGTGAGTTGTTTTTCTGCTGTAACAATTGTATATTTAATATTGCAAAGAGTAACATACAAGTAATCAGAATTCAGAATAACAAACTACAAAAAGTAAAATATGGAATGCTTTCATTTTTTCATCCAGTTACACAGAGTTCTCTAGCTTATAAAGAGACATCATTCAGAATTGTCTCCTGTAGACAAAGTTTAGTAGGAAAGTGCAAAATTATATTTCACTGTAATCTAAGCTGAAATGAAAATTCTTACCCCCAAACCCACAGGACTGGGAAACATAAGTGAATGGAATGAGTCAAATTTTTGACAATTAATTGCCATTGAATTGATACTTTACTAAAGTTTCACAAAGAAATTTATTGATGCAGAATTACTATAACACATTACATAGTGTATTTTTTTTCAAAATAACTTTATACAACATAACATTTATTTTTCTTATTTTTAAAACCTGCTGATTTAAATGTATAGTAGCTGTCTAAAAGAATCATTAAAATTAAATGAGACTGTCACTAATTAAGAAATTGGCGGAAAAAGAAACTAAATTGGCTTTGGAAATTATGAATTTTTATTTAAAAAGTCATTTTGAATGTTCAGTGAAAATAATTTGGAAATCTTTTATTTTTTATTTACCACGAAGGCCCAAGATAGAAAAGGCAGAAATCTTTGTCATTGACTAACAATTTACACTCATAGAAAAATATCTTAAATATCTCATGCAATAAAATTTACATTTGCTGTTCTATCTTAAATTACCATCAAATAACTAATTTTTATAAGAACTTTAAAATATTGTTAAAATTAGAATAGCAGTTTTCTTCTTGCAAATTTTGTGCTTTCTCAAGCATGAGAGTGATTTGCATATACTTATCTTACAATGTTAACACATAAATTTTTCTATAAGATATACCAAAATTAAATCAGAATTAGAAACTAGTTTTCATATTATTCTCTAAAAACCATTTATAGGAACTTTCCAGTGGCAGATAAAACTATATTAGTTGTTTATGTCCAAATCTTTTGGACATAAAAAAAAATAGAGAATGTTGTCATCTATTGACTCCTTCAGGGTTAAAGTGAGATTCTTGGAAGAGAAATATTTGTACCTCTAGGAGCTTTAGTGGCTCAGTTCTGTTTACTTCAAATCAAGTATCTTGGTTGTAGACTGTAAACATTAGAACAACTTGTTCACACCCTGATTATTTTGTATTCATTTGTCTGGATCTAAACACAATATTCAACCAAAAGTAATTAAACCAAAAAGTTGACATTCCTTATGCAAAGTAGTATGAGGGGAAGGCTATTGCTTATGCAGTTCAGTATTGCATCAAGGATGGCAATTGCTGACTCATTTCCACTCTGCCATTCCAGTGCATAGGGAGTCTCTCTTCAAGGCAACAAAGTTGAGGTAGATACTTATAAAGTCACAGCCATGTCCCAAAGTAGCAATGATGTAGCAAAGGAAACCTCTTCGGGTATTTTTAAATTGAGACTCATTATTTCAGTAATAGATGTGGCCAGCAGAATGGAAATCTGAGAACAACATTATTTAGAGGTTTATGACTGCCGTGGAAAGCAAAGACCTGCAAGTAGGAAAGGATGCAGCCATGAGTGCTATTGGGCAGTCAACCATGAAGATCGATATGGTTACCACATGCCTTGCTCAACACTTACCTGGTTAAGTCGATTTGGAAAGTATGGGGTTAAACTAAGTTTGACAGATTTCCTTGTTCTAGTCTCTCACAGTCCTAGCAAAGACTTTTCTTTTATAAATGTTATGATTTGTTTTCATAGTCATTGAGTCACAGAGCTGAAACATTTTCACCTCTTCAAACAGAATTAGACATCTCCATGTAGACATGAAAAGCTACTGAAATAAGCTTCATCTTGGTTGGAAATAAAAGGAGGCTAAAGCCATCATTTTCTCTGTGCCATGACTCTCATCGATTGGATTTTTATTTTCTAAAGACTTATTTATATTTTATTTTATGTGTTTTTATTGATTTGCCTGCTTGTATGTCTGTGAAGCAAGTGCATGCAACATCCGTGGAGGCCAGAAAAGGCTGTAGGATCCTGTAGAACTAGAGTGAAGGAAGTTAATGAGCTACCACATGGGTGCAGAGATTTGAGCAGGAGTCACTGGAAGAATAGCCAGTGATCCTCACTGCTGAGTAGTGTCTCTATCTCTGAATTATTCTTTAATGCAGGCACTACAACAACATTTTTAAATGAAAAACTGAAGTTTGTTCACTTGCAAAAAAAGAATTCGATTTATACAAAAATGAGGAAAGAGACTGAAAAATTTTTGAATTTCCTAATTTCTAATGTTTATAATAGTCTTGCTTGCTCTCTCTCAATTATATATACACACACACACACACACACACACACACACACACACACACACACACATTATATCCACCTCCCATATTTTCTTTCCCCATCTGCCACTATCTCTAACTTCCTTATGGAGCACATGACAATAATCTGACAACAGATGTCCTCCTCTTGCTCCTCACCCATCTACACATGACACTCAAAGAATTCTGCAACTTGGGTTTTGCATTGAGCCAATTAATAAAAATTGGCCATTATTTGAGTGCATGTGACAGATTGCTGTAATAATTTTTATACTTCAATCTTATTGATAAAAGAAAAACATTAATAACACAGATAAAATTATGAAATCGAGTGCTCGCTTTGGCAGCACATATACTAAAATTATGAATTTGAGACTCAAATAAGTAGACAGAGAAAAAAAGCTCTTGAAATATAAAACATATCAGATATAGAGCTTTAACATGTCAAAAACACTAAGCAATAAATTTTAAATATTTTCTCCATATGAAAACATGAATGGAATACATGATATCAAATGATCATGACTGATACATGAAAAATCCTTTATATAAAGTTTAAAGTTCATACTATTCTACAAGCAAATAAATACAATTGTTGTGGTGCTTTTTGAAAAGACTTTTCTAGAGAGCAGAGCATGATTAGGTTGGAGAAAAGGTAGATTAATGGCATTGGTAAAGTGTAAGGCTTTATACTCCCAAGCATTAGGTTATATTTTTAGTAGTTAATATTCTATTCCCTCTACAAAAGTAATAATTTTACTTATCTGTGTAATTAACAGCCCATAGAATCATATGCATTGACAAATATTTTAAAAGGTTAGATGCAATGAAGTCCTAATTATAAAGTTGTCAAAGACATGGGGTCTGTTGTTAGACACAAAAAAACATCAGTCCTTTATTAGCTGAAGACCAAGATCAGGCTCAAGCCTCAAGGTCCGTTGGTGTAGAAGCTCAGATGTACAGTGCTTTAAAACAAAAAACACAATTAAAACAATGTTCAATTTGGGTAGGGGAGTTGTAGGAGCATCCTTGTAACATCTGCCTTTTTAAAGAGCTTAGCAGTATTTTCTAGACACCACATGACCTTTTTTTTAAAATTTATGCTCCCTTTAGGTATTTTAGTATAGTAGAATATTATTTTAAGGTGTGTTGCTTTTGTTTATGTTGCATTTATTTAACTCTGTGAAGCTGTGTTCCTGTGCCTGTCTAACACACCTAATGGTCTAATAGAAAGCTGAACAGCCAATAGCAAGACAAGAGAAAGAATAGGTGGGGCTGCCATGCAGAGAGAATATATTAAGGGGGATATCTGGGGAGTGGAAAAGGAGCTAAGAATGAGAGAAAAAGAGGACTCCAGGGGCCAGCCACCAGGCTATACAGCAAGCCACGTAGTAAGATTAAGATTTACAGAAGTAAGAGAACAGGAAAAGCCCAGAGGCAAAAGGTAGATGGGATAAGTTAAAGGAAAGCTGGCTAGAAACAGCCAAGCTAAGGCTAAGCATTTATAATTAATTATAACTATAATTAAATATAAGCCTCTGAGTGTGATTTATTTGGGAGCTTGTTGGCAGGCCCCCCCAAAAGAACAAACCAAACAATAACATTATATTTTCAGATTTTAGCCTACACAAACATTAATTATTTTGGTTAATACATCTTGGACATGTCCAGGGTCATGGAGAGTCCCCAAAGCCAAAGCAGATACAGCTATTGGGGGCTGGAAGTCTGAGAACTATCTAAAAAGACACAAAAATAGAGTTAGGACAAGATGGCATTACTCCAGTCATTTCAGTTCAATATTATCCATGATGGATTTTGTTCTTGTTTTGGCAATATTTCCTACTGTTCCTCCCTTCCTCCCTTTGGGAATGGGAATGTTTTTCCTGTCATACAGTATGCTGTGAATGTACAATTTGTGTTTGTTTTATGATTGTGCAGGGACAAGATCACACTTAAGAGATTGTTTTGAATTTCAGAAGTCTTTGGCATTTTGAATAATGGTAGAAATATGAAGGACTATGCATCTTTCAAAATGCATTTTGCCTTATAAGAGGATCTTGAGCTGGAGAGATCCAGAAGCAGAATGTTGTGGTGTGAATGTGAACTCTTCTCATTGGCTCATGTATTTGAACACAGGGTCTTGAGTTGTCACCTTTAGGATACGGAGTTTCAGTAGAAGTGGTTTCCTAGGAATGACGTTAGTCTTGTGCTTTTATAGGGCAGCCCCATGTCAATCGCAAGTGTAGGGAATGGGGTGTGAAGAGACATCTCTCCTTGTGTTTTCCATCTGTCTGTAGTTTATGGTCTGTGACATGTCTATTGTGTGTGTCATATCTGGGTGTCTCTTTTGCCCATCCATAGCAAAGGACTTTGGTCTATACTTTTGGAACAGTGTAGAAGATATTGCATGGGAAAGAAATGAAAAATACATTTTTACAAAAAAAAATTAACAGAGTTTCGCACAGGGAAGGAGATACTTTACAAACCCCAACATCTAAAATAGCACTCAAAACCACAAATAGATGTTATCAAATTACATCCAAAAGTTGTTTTCAATATTTATGATGGATAATTGTTTTGTCTAAGGCTAAGGTTGTTTCCAACTGTCAAATATTTTCAGAATAGATTACATCATACACACACACACACACACACACACACACACACACACGCATGCACATGCAAAAACTGTACTGTGTAATGAGTATGGAAATGTTTGGAATTAATTATTCATTTAGCCCCAGCTGGAAAATCTAGGGGAAGTGAGCAGCATTGTAAGGGTGGCTATACTGTTGTCCTAGAGACAGGCAGAAGTTTACTTTTTGAAGATGCAAGGTACTTTCAAAAACAGTTATTCCCACACACTCCATTTCCTATCTGACTTCTGCTTCTTGACTGAACAATGCAGCTGCCTCATTCTCCTATTGCCCGGCTTACCAGACCAACAAATGTTTCCTCCCATAAGCGGCTTTGCACTTTGTACTTGATGATATGAAATATGAAAACTGGCCAATACAAATAGTATTTTAGATTAAAGGAATAAAAACATTTGAATTTATTCTGATACAATCAACATTCCCCTACTTATTCTGTCCCATAAACTTTACCATTCCCTAAGGATAAAATAACAGGACAATTTGGTTTATAGGAATGTTGGATAATGAAAAATATTTTAGCATAATATTACCTATACACTATTTGGGACATATTTATTTAAAGTTATTCAGACCTTAACTAAAGTTTGAATCTAATTGGGCTTATTGTGTTTGCTTTGGCTCTGTCTACATGACCCTGCTTAAGATTCCTTCTCATACATAATGAAAACTAAAATAAAAATCAGTCTTAAGCACAGAAAATGCATGGCCTAGCCTTATACTAGCTTTCATTTACTTCCCAATGTATTATTTCATTGTTTTTCCAAAGCCTCCAGAGAGACCTTGCTCTATCTAGAAGGTGCCATTTTCATATCTACCCAGTCTCTCGCCATTTCTAGCTTTGTTTTCTGTTGTTGTTTATTCAATTATGTCACCTCCTTGCTAATGGGAACCAGCACAGCAATCTCCCATGCATTTTCTTCCTTTGGGATATTTGTCATCACCTTTTATAATGTACTTTTTGTGTGCTGTATTCTCCCCACCTTTAAATCATGTTTAAACACTATGATGTCAGACTTTTTTAATAGTACAAGATAGCACATACAATGCTTCTAACCAAGGCAACACATAGAGAGTCTTAATAAATTTTTGTAGTTATAATTAATTGAATAAGTACTTGCTCATTCAGAATGTAACACTGTTGTTTATTATATATAATATTGTTCTCTTGTTTGCTATCTGCCTGAGTGTTATAAATACAACCTGAGTGGATTTATTTAAAAGATATGCCAGCAGTTCTCAACTTGTGGGTTGTAACCCCTTTGGGAGGTCAAAAGACCATTTCACAAGGGTCGCCTAAGACCATCAGAAAACACAGGTATGATTACATTATGATCCACAACAGTAGCAAATTGCAATTTTGAAGCAGAAACAAAAATGATTTTATGGTTGGGGGTCATCACAACATGAGGTACTACATTAAAGGGTCTCAGGATTAGGAAATTTGAGAAACACTGATTTATATAATCGTATCACTCTAAATTATATATGATTTACAATTTAACAATAATTTTTGTTAGCATGTATACTGTTTTCTTTTGCTTTGTTTAGAAAAGATTAAATGAACATGTAATTAAAATTAGTGAAGTTATATAAATATAGTGTGGAATACTTAAGCCTAGTCATGCAGAATTATTTTCTTTTTTATATTTATACTCTTCTTGAGAATCTGGAGACCTAGAATTAGAAGCTCCCAATCCTATCCTTCCATGGTAGTTCTAAGACATAAAAGGATGGGAAACTTATATTCTATTACTTTCCTCCCAATAGGCTGATGAGATCAAAATATTGTAATTGAGTTTATAACCCATGTCTAGTAGTATTTAGCCAAGAATATACAGATCATATGTGTGTTGTTATGTAACACCATGGGGAATGGTGCCTTTTTTCTTTAGATTTCCACAAGTAGAAAGATATGGTTCCAGGGAATGCTACAGTGAAGGTGAGGGCCAGGGTCTGGACTCTGATCTACAGGTAGAAATGATGTAGTTCTCCAGGTGCCCCATTATATCCTCTTAAGAACATAAACTAGAGGAGCACTTTATTCCTCTTTCTATGCTCTGTTTTTAAATAATTCCTATATTTTTACATCTTAATTTAATTAGGGCTAACATTACATTTAATAAACTTGATTTGCATTAACCCATAAGAATTGTCAAAGTTTTGCAATGGTCTGTTACTCTGTGTGTGTGTGTGTGTGTGTGTGTGTGTGTGTGTGTGTGTGTGTGTGTGTAAAAGAGTAAATTGTAAATTATGTGCACTATAGGATGACTCTTAAAGAAAATGTCAGCAATGCAAAGCCAACAATGAACATCAAATCTTTACTCCTCCATTGTTGAAATCATTTAATAGGAATGAACTACTAAGATATTTCATGGAGGAAAATGCCTTGAGCCAGTAATTGCTTTTATGAGTTTCATTCCCCTCAAAAGGGTTTTTGTTTTTTTACAACCACATGAGAAAAAATGACAGGTATGTTTTTTTCTCTTTTCATTAAATAATATTGTTCCTTGACAACTTCATCCATGTATACAATACATTCTGCTTGCCCTCACCCTTCTCACTTATCTCCTTCCCACCCCTGTCTGATGGGTAAACATGAGTTTGGATCTATCCTTTGGTGCCTGATGGGCTGTCCAGTGGGTACACAACAGAAGACAAATACTCCTCCTTTCCCAGAAACCATCGTATCCAATAGTTCCAGTTGGAGGTATATAACCTGCAAGTCCCGTCATGATCCCTGATTGGCTATTGAGAAGCCCAGGCTTGGGCTGGCAGCTGCGTCTGCTTTGAAATCGAGGATTCAAATGGCTATTTTGTACCCTGATGATAGCATGTCTCAGTCTTCCTTCTATTTCCCGTCTCTCATAATATTTCCACTCTTTCTGTTAATTTTGCCTGAACTTTATATGAGGTGGTATACTGTCTTGATTAGGGCTGAGCCTTCGGTTATCACTTATTCTCAATGTCTTTATCAGCCATTAGTCTGAATTCTCTTGTGTTCAGTGCACAATTGTTTTCATAAATTGGCATGTTGCTAAACTGCTTTCTAAATACCTATATTTATACTCACAGACAAATGCTACCCTCAGCCTTAATCAGAGGTGTGGTATTGGATCTGGTAGGATTTGGAAGAGTGAAAATCATGAACAGAATATAACATAGGGAGAGAGAGAGAGAGAGAGAGAGAGAGAGAGAGAGAGAGAGAGAGAGAGAGAGAGTTTACAGCATGTTTCCATAATATTGCACATTTTTGCTTGTTAAGTTTGCTTAAATCACAGTATTCACTCTCAGTTTACTTCCTGCTCTACTCAACTGTGTGGTTCTGGAGGAAAAATCATTCCTCTATACGATCCCCTTATCTGCCTTTATCTAATATTCTCTGCATCATCCTTGACATGTTACGTGGATTTCCCACGTACTGAGTTCCCAATATTAGATAATCCATTTTAATTTACATATGTAATTGTTAAACTGGAAATTTTCTAATGAAATGTGTTAAAAATTAAATGTAGCATAATCAATAAAGGAAAAAAAACTAAATAATTTTAAATTTGTTCTCTAAATGATTGACATAAGAAATTGATACGCACAAACATGATTTATGTGGTTCTTTCATTTGATATTTTAGATTAGTACAAAATTAATATTTACTAATGATAATCATGACTTAAGTTTATTTTAAAGCCTAATGTTTTCATTTTCGTGGAAAACCTTCAAGCTACACTGATTATGATGTGGCAGCTCCATAGCTTTACTTTGGAAACATAAAGAAAATGTGTGGTGATAGGTAATTGAGTCCTTGGATGTTATTAACAGTGGTCTAGGCATTGCTCATCTATGTCATTTTAAAGAAGCTGAGGCCAACTAGAAAGGAACCAAAAGATGTGTTTTGCACCATAACCTTCCCAAGTTTATCTCTCCTCTAGTTTTTGCCAATAATTCATCTCTTTTGTAGATATTTACTGGAATAAGACAGGTCAGATGTCAGAGGATTGCAACTGAGAATCAACTCTTAATATTCTTGGTAACAGTGACTGAAACTAAAAATGATTTATTTTCATTATATTAAAAGTAGTCCAATTATCTTTTTCATAAATTACACATTGATTGTACTTTGTATGATGACTTCTATTTAAAATTTTTCTGTGAGTTAAATTCACAGACTTTAGAAATGAAGTTGCAAAGGCAGGTCATTGTTGTCTCATGCATCAGACACAAGCACAACTTAGAGGATGCATAGCCCGGTGTCTGTAGATTAGTATCAGTTTAGTGGTGCGTTAAAGTATGAAGAACTTAAAATTTCTCAAAGCTTTGAAAATATTTTATCTCAACATTCTATAATAAACATAGTATATGATTTTTTCTAACTAACTCTAATTCTATAAAATATGAAAATAACCCTTATAAGTCACCCTGTGGTAGACATCCTAGTGCTACTAATACTGCTGTAGATGGTTTTTCAATGCTTCCAGCAACCAGTTCTAAACTGCATTCTGGTTAAAAATGCAGCTTCAATTAACAGCAGTTGCTCAAATAAATGCTAAAAGTCTTACCTATTTCAATTTGTATCTTACCTTATTATAGATAAGCATATATAGACAGCATTTGGAACCTAATACAGAATTTAAAAAAACAATAAAAACTTCTCTGACATATATAAAAGAAGCAAATAATCTAAAGCACTTTATTTCACTCTGAGACAAACCCAACAAAAACAAACTCATATAAACAGTGATTGAATTGAAGCCACTGCTCTGCAAAGCATGTTCAGCTTCAGAGGAATCAGCAGCTACATTGGAAAATGTGGTACTCTCTCTCTCTTTTTCCTAGAAAAGAGGCACAAAACGTTTGGTAGAGCAGAAAATTGGAGTGAAATATGATTCAAGAATGCCTATGGGTGAATAACAAACTTAAATCTGGACAAGAAAGAAAAAAAATACCTCTGGTTTCTGTACAAATATTATGAAATGAGAGCTCAGGATGAATCTCATCCTAAAGGCTGGGAGAAGAGGGGTCGCAAATTCGGGGTGTGTTCTTGGTTTATAAAGATTTGCATAAAAATAATAAGGTGTCTTAGGGATGAGACCAAAGCCCAAACATCAAACTTACTTATGTTTCATATCTATTTTATGCCCATACCCTGAGGTAAATTTTATACACTATTTTAAGAGTGTGTGCATTTTATCTTAAACCCTTGAAATGAGGTCAACAGTGGGATTTTCACTCGTGCTAATGTATACAAGGTTTAAGATTTGGTGCTAGTTTAAATTTTAGATTTTCAGATTATGAGCATCCAACTTGTACTGCACTTAATATCTTATACATTTCAGGCACAGCTTTCATCTGTATGTATTTGAGATACCTTAATCTCTGTATTTTATCTGTATCTGGCACAAAAAATGCAACTTCAGGATGCAGACTATTCAAAATAAATCCTAAAATCCATGACTAAATAAGTAAAATGAGTAAGTATTTAAACTTATTTTAAGATTAAATCTGTTACACCATTTAAAAGCGCCGTATCTAAAAACAGTGCATTTTAAAACTTGATCTTGAAGTAATTCAAATTCAGTCATAATCTTTTGTATGTATGTAAAAATTCTCTCTCCATATCTGATAATCCACTTTTTTGATATGTCAGTTCAGAGAATCTAATACGTTTGCATGTTATTTTTAAGTTCTCTTACAGACAGACCAATAATTTTCAAATTTCAGTTCAAAGTAGAGACATTTTATTTTCGAAGTAATTTAGCTCTCCAATTTTTCTGTCAGTGTCCATGTATGTGACTAGGTTTGCTGTCTTGCCTGATTGAGGAAACTGATTAAGATAGTGTGACCCAATGAACAGTGGATGATAGGGCTTGAGGTCCTGGCTGACACTATTTTGAACTCTACTCAGTGATAGTTTCCTGGTGGGATGAGTAAATAGCAGACAGGCTACAGAGGATGCCAAAGAATATTAATACTTCAACAGAGCATAATCTTCTTAAATATTTTCTATAATTTTTGTGTTTAAGAAATTATACTAAATTATCCAATATTTTAATCACGAACTGATAAATAACATGGTATTTAAATGTGCTAATATATCTGTTTACAAATATAAAATATTAACCACGTAGAGGATTTTTGTGATAATTATTCAGAATTTATTTATTTTCATTAAATACCATGTATAAGTGATTTCTCATCTGGCAGGTGGTACACAATACACATTTAAGTAAAATACTTTGTAATATTAGAAGTGTAAGGCTATAAAGATGGTTCAGTATTAAAACCTTTGTTATTCTATCATAAGGACCAAAGTTCAGACCCCAGCACTCTTGTTTCAGCAGATCATAAACACTTGTAAACTCCAGCTCCAAGTAATCTAATGCCTGCTGCTGTGGATTATGCTCATTGTCAATAAAACGCTGATTGGCTGACAGCCAGGCAAAAAGTATAGGTGGGGAGATTTTGTATTTTGTATTTTGTTTTGTCATTGTTTTGCTTTATTTGGTATGAGTTTGAGATGGGGTTTCTCTATATATAACAGGATGACCTTGAACTCTCCTGGGCTCATTCTGTCCTCCTGCTTTAGCTCTTGGGATTATGAACATGCACAACCACACCTGGATGTTTTGCAGCTATTTTAAGTGATTGATGTATTTCATAAAGAGAATTTTTAAAGAGTGGTTCATTTTATATAACAGGTATATAGTTAACAAGTTTATATCTGTTACAAAATTGAAACGATAACCACAGAGTTCTACATAAGTTTTATCACAGACTTAATTGATGACATTGTTTATTTATGCTTCCTCCTCTTTTTTACACTTCACTGTCTTTAAAATATGTAGGAAATGACAGAATTGAATGCCCTGATAAGTTTGTACTAGATTTTGTATAATAAATTAGTTATAGGTATACATATATGCAAGTGGAATGATGTTTGGCAGTTTATAGTAACTAATGGTGTGTTATTAAATTACGTGGCATATGATAGATAAAATGTGTTCTATGTATTCATGTAGTAAAATATTAAATAATCTTTATATGCATTACAGGGACAATTATAATGATCTCATAATTATTGTCTATTGTGCATATATCCATTTAGGAGAACTTCTTAGAGACTTGAAGTACAAAATATGAATGATCATACATCATCCTCTACATGCTAATTTCACACATTTTTCTTTCATTAAAGCTTAAGTTAATGGGTTCATCTCCTTTATAATAATAGTGTATTGTTCCAGAAAATATCAAAGATAAAACATAACCAGTATCTTATTATTTTATGGAACCATGGAAGATACATTAAGGCTTACTGATACTCCATAGTGAATACACTCTGAAGGATCATGATTATTTAAATAAAACATGAAGAATGACTTGAGATATAATGTAGCAGATTAGATACATGTATGACATTTAGAAATACAGAAGTTCTTTATAATTGCATTAAGGGACCACAGAGACAGAATCATTTTGATGTGCATAGTTGTTCATATGCTTTGAAAGAAAATATATAGTGTACAGGATAACAGGGTACTAACAAGAATTACTTCAAGCCTGTAATTTCTTTACATATTTTATACTTGGAGATTATAACTAGACTAAACTAAATACTCAGATTATAAAGTCAAAATGTTTTATTTAGGAATGTTTTAATTAAGAAATGAGATATTAGGACTCATGCAGGCAGGCCTGACTACCACCACGCCCCACCAAACCCTGTAACCTACAAGCTCCACTCCACCACACAAACCCACCCATCCCGAGACTGCAGCTGCTCCATATGACACAGATTCTGCAAGCTCCAATTGGACCAAGAGGTGAGTATTTGTTCCCCTAGTTTATCACCCCACCCCCTAGACTTTAGGCCAATGGTCACAACCCATGCTCCCATACCCACACTCAGTTGCAGGAGAGCAGGCAGGACTCCTGCAGGTAGGCCGGACTACCACCCCCCCCCCCCCCCCCGCAACCAGACCCTGCAAGCTAAAACCCCACTCCACTTCCCAAACCCACCCATCCACCGAGAACACAACTGCTCCCTGAGAGAGACTCCAGCAGCTCCAATTGGACCAAGAGCTCTTATTGGGCCAAGAGTGCCGATTGGGCCAAGAGTGACTCACTGAGACACAGGACACCCTGTGCCAATTGGAAGAAGAGACTGGTAGGTGCCAGTGCAAAAATACATTCAACAACATAAACAGCAATAGGGCACCACCATAATCTATTGGTTCTAGATAAGCAAGACCTGAACATCCCAATGTAGAAGAAACAGAAGAAAGTGAACTTAAAAATGACTTTAAGAAGATGATAGAGGTATTTAAAGAGGAAATAAAAAATTTCCTTAAATCGAGGAAAAGACAAACAAAAATTGGAAGGAATCAATAAATCCCTCAAAGAAAACCAAGAAAAAGCAAACAAACAGGTGAAGGAAATAGTTCAAGACTTAAAAACTGAAATGGAGGCAATGAAGAAGACACAAGCAGAGGAAATGCTGGAAATGGAAACTCTGAGTAAATGAATAGGAACTACAGATGACTACAGATGTAAGCATAACCAACAGAATGCCATAGATGGAAGAGAGAATCTCTGGCATTGAATATATGAAAGAGGAAATAGATTCAGTCAAAGAAAATATTAAAGCCAACAAAAGCATAACACAAAACAACCAGGATATCTGGGACACCACAAAAAGACCAAAACTAAGAATAATAGGGATAGAAGGAGAAGAATATCAGCTCAAAGATACAGAAAATATATTCAACAAAATCATATAAGTAAACTTCCCCAACCTAAAGAAGGAAATGCCAATGAAGATATAAGAAGCTTACAGAACACCAAATAGACTCTCCCCCCCCCCACAAAAAAAGTCCCCTTGCCACATACTAATCATCAAACCACTAAACATACAGAATAAAGAAAAAATATTAAGAGATGCAAAGAAAAAAGGCCAAGTAACATATAAAGGAGAACCCATCAGAATAACATCTGACTTCTTAATGGAGACACTGAAAGTCAAAAGGTCCTGGACAGACATTATGCAGCCACTAAGAGACCATGGATGTCAGCCCAGACTATTATACCCAGCAAAACTTTCAGTCACCATAGATGGAGTGAACAAGGCATTCCATGATAAAAACAGATTTAAACAATACCTTTCCACAAATCCAGCCCTTCAAAAAGCACTAGAAGGAAAAATCCAACCTAAGGAAGTTAGATGCACCCATGAAAACACAGGCAATAGATAACCCTACATCAACAAATCCCAAAGAAGGGAAATACACAACACTACCACGAAAAAATAACAGGAATTAACAATAATTGGTCATTAATGTCCCTTAATATCAATGGTCTCAAATTGCCTATAAAAAGACACAGGCTAACAGAATGGATATGAAAAGAGGATCCATCCTTCTGCTGCATACAAGAAATACACTTCAAACAATACCTCAGAGTAAAGGGCTAGGAAAAATCTTTCCAGTCAAATAGACTTAAAAAGCAATCAGTATAGCTATCCTAATATCTAACAAAACAGACTTCAAACTAAAATTATCTAAAAGAGATTCAGGTCATTACATATTCATCACAGAAAAATCCATCAAGATGATGTCTCAATTCTGAACATTTATACCCCAAATACAAGGGTACCCACATATGTATAAGGAACATTACTAAATTTTATATTTCACATCAAACCCCACACACTAATAGTGGGAGACTTCAACACCATACTCTCAACAATGAACAGGTCTGCCAGATAGAAACTTAACAGAGAAATGAGAAATTGAAACTAACAGACATTATGACTCAGATGGAATAGATATACATCTACAGAACATTCCACCCAAACGCAAGAGAATATACTTTCTTCTCAGCACCCCAAGAAACCTTCTCTAAAATTGACCACATAGTCAGTCACAAAGCAAATCTCAATAGATACAAACATATTGGAATAACCTCCTGTATTTTAACAAACCACCATGGCTTAAAGTTAGAATTCAACAACAACATAAATTACAGAAAGCCTACAAACTCATGGAAAGTGAATAATGCTCAACTGAATCACCAATGGGTCAAGGAAGAAATAAGAAAGAAATTAAAGACTTCCTAGAATTCAATGAAAATGAATGTACAGCATACCCAAACTTATGAGACACCATGAAAGCAGTACTAAGAGGAATGTCCACAGCTCTAAATGCCTACATAAAGAAATTGGAGAAATCTCACACTAGCAGCTTAACAGCACACCCAAAAGCTCTAGAAGAAAAAGAAGTGAACTCACCCAGGAGGACTGGATGCCAGGAAATAATGAAATTGAGGGCTGAAATCAATAAAATAGAACCAAAAAGAACAGTACAAAGAATCAATGAAACAAAAAGTTGGTTTAACTCCTATGAAAATAGAAGCAGTCACTAAAAGTCTCCCAACCAAAAAAAGCCCAGGGCCAGATGATTTCAGTGCAGAATTTTACCAGAATTTCAAACAAGAGCTAATATCAATACTCCTCAAATTGTTCCACACAATAGAAACAGAAGGAGCACTGCCAAACTCTTTCTATGAGGCTACAGTTACTCTGATACCAAAACCACACAAAGATGTAACAAAAAAAGAATTACAGACCAATCTCGCTCATGATCATTGATGCTAAAATACTGGCAAACCAAATTCAAGAACACATCAAGAAATCATCCACCGTGATTAAGTAGACTTCATCCCAGAGATGCAGGTATAGTTCAACATAGGAAAATCTATCAATGTAATCCATCATATAAACAAACTGAAAGAAAACAACACATGATCATCTCATTAGATGCTGAAAAAGCCTTTGACAAAATCCAACACTCCTTCACAATGAAAGTCCTGGAGAGATCAGGAATACAAGAAACATACCTAAACATAATAAAGGCAACTTATAACAAGCCAACAGTCGATATCAAATTAAATGGAGAGAAACTCGAAGCCATTCCACTCAAATCAGGAACAAGACAAGGCTGTCCACTATTCCCATATCTATTCAATATAGTATTTGAAGTTCTAACTAGAGCAATAAGACAACAAAAGGAGATCAAGGGGATACAAACTGAAAAGGAAGAAGTCAAACTTTTGCTGTTTGCAGATAATATGATAGTCTACATAAGTGACCCCAAAATTCTACCAGGGAACTCTTACAAGTGATAAACGCCTTCAGTAATGTGGCAGGATACAAGATTGATTCAAAAAATCAGTATCCCTCCTATGCACAAATGATAAATGGGGTGAGAAAGAAATCAAAGAAACATCACACTTTACAATAGCCACAAAAACTATAAAATACCTTAGAGTAACTCTAACCAAACAAGTGGAAGACTTGTATGACAAGAACTTTAAGTTCTTGGAGAATGATATTGAAGAAGATATCAGAAAATGGAATGATCCCCCATGCTCATGGATAAGTAGAATCAACACAATAAAAATGACAATCTTACCAAAAGCAATCTACAGATTCAATGCAACCCCCATCAAAATACCAACATAATCCTTTAGAGACCTCGAAAGAACAATACTCAGCTTCATATGGAAAAACAGAAAACCTAGGATATCTATAACAAACCTTTAAAATAAAGCAACTTCTGGAGGCATCACCATTCCTGACTTCAGCTCTACTATAGAGCTTTAGTAATACAAAACAGCTTGGTTTTGACATAAAAACATATATGTGAATCAATGGGATAAAAGTGAAGATTCTGACATTATTCCACACTCTGAGGAACACGTGATTTTTGACAAAGAAACCAAAGCTGTACAATGGAAAAAAGAAAGCCTCTTCAACAAATGGTGCTGGCATAACTGGATGTCAACATGTAGAAGATTTCAAGTAGATCCATATCTATCATCATGCACAAAACTCAAATCCAAGTGGATCAAAGACCTCAACATAAATCTAGCTACACTGAACCTGATGGAAGAGAAAGTAGGAAGTAGCCTAGAATGCATTGGCACAGGAGACCACTTCCTAAATATAACACCTTAGCACAGACACTGAGAGCAACAATTAATAAGTGGGACCTCCTGAAACTGAGAAGCTTTTGTAGAGCAAAGGACATGGTCAATAAGACAAAACGACAGCCTACACAATGGGAAAAGTTCTTCACCAACCCCACATCTGACAGAGGGCTGATCTCCAAAATATATAAAGAACTCGAGAAACTAAACAGTAAAATACCAAACAATTCAATTTAAAAATGTGCTACAGATCTACACATGGAATTCTCAACAGAAGAATCCTAAATGGCTGAAAGACGTTTAAGGAATTGCTCAGTATCCTTAGTCATCAGGGAAATATAAATCAAAATGACTCTGAGACACCATCTTACACCTGTCAGAATGGCTAAGATCAAAAACACTGATAACAGCTTATGTTGGAGAGGATGCAGAACAAGGGGAACACTCCTCCACTGTTGGTGGGAATGCAAACTTGTACAGCCACTTTAGAAATAAGTATGGCAGTTTTTCAGAAAATTAGGAAGCAATCTACCTCAAGAACCAGTGATATCACTCTTGGCCATATACCCAAGGGTTGCTCAATCATACCACAATGACACTTGCTAGATTATGTTCATAGTAGTATTATTCTTAACAGCCAGAACCTGGAAGCAACCTAGATGCCTCTCAAGCAAAAAATGGATATAGAAAATGTGGTACATATACACAATGGAGAATTAGCTGAAAAGCAATGACATTATGAAATTTGCAGGCAAATTGATGGAACTAGAAAATATCCTGAGTGAGGTAACCCGGACTCAGAAAGACAAACATGGTATGTACTAACTCGTAATTGGATACTGGATATAAAGCAAAGGACAATCAGACTACAGCCCACAGCTCCAGAGAAGCTAGGCTACAATGAGGACCCTAAGAGTGACATACAGATCACCTTGAGAGGGGGAAACACAGGAGAACTCCTTGAGTAAACTGGAGATGATAGGAGCAATAGAGTGGAGGGGATGGGAGATAAGAATAGTAATCAGATCAGTAAATACCCTAACTATCATCGTAGCGCCTTCATCCAGTAACTGATGCAAGCAGATGCTGGGATCCACAACCAAGCACCAGGCTGAGGTTCAGGAGTCCAATCCAAGAGAGGGAACAATGATTATATGAGCAAGGAGGGTCAAGATCATAATGAGGAAATCTACAGATACAACTGAACCAAGTTCATAGGAACCCGTGAACTTTAGACATACAGCTGTGGAACCTGCATGGGACTAGAATAGACCCTATGCATACAGGAGACAATTGTGTAGCTTAGTCTGTTTGAGGGGCCCCTAACAATGGGATCAGGATCTATCCCTAGTGCATGAGCTGGAATTTTGAAGCCCATTACCTACAGTGGGATGCCTTGCTCAGCCTTGATACAATGGGGAGTAGCTTGGTCCTGCCTAAAGTGACTCCCCATGGGAGCCATTACCCTTTTGGAGGAGGGGATGGTGGTTGGGTCAGTTTTTAAGGAGGAGGCTGGGGGCAAGTGGGAGGAGGGATCAGAGGATGATCTGTGGTTGGAATGTAAAATGAAAAAAAAATTTTTTTAAAGAAAAAAGAAGAAAACAAAACAACAACATCAAAAAGAAAAAAGAAAAAGAACACCTTGTACAATGAGTAAAAATAATCATGGATTAATCTCAGTGGTCATGGAATTAATTGGAAAATCATAGTTACTATTTATATATGTATCAAACGTGTTCTGAACTTTAGATATACACAAGAATGTGTTAATTATTTAAGTATGATAAGACACACAGGATGTGATGTAATAAAACACATTATTACTATTTGCTTCTGAATTAATACAAGTTCCATGTAATCTATCATTTTAAAGGTGATTTTACAAATGAGTAGAATGGTTCCAGGACTGGTTTCTATTTTCTTCTGATGCTTCTCTGACACTTCATAGTCTGTACAGCCAATATTAGTTATGTACTCTTCTCTGAACAATATGAATTCATCTGCCATTTAAACTTTTCATTACATGGTACCTCAATCAATAATTCCCTTCTCTACGGTAGAGTACAAAATACAGAAGCACATGGTTGTTTTCTGTATCTTAGTGCTGAAAAGTCTATGCCAATGATTCTCAACCTGTGACAATCCAAGGGGGTCGAATGATACTTTCAAAGGGGCTTCATATTAGAAATACTACATATCAGATGTTTATATTACAATTCATAACAGTAGCAAAATTACAGTTATGAAGTAGCAATGAAATAAATAATTTTTATGGTTGGGGGTCACCACAAAATAAGAAACTGTATTAAAGGGTCACAGCATTAGGAAAGTTGAGAACCACTGGTCTATACCTAATACAAGCAAGGACTCCAAGTCAGATACAAAATATCTATAGAAAGAATGCTTGCTTCTCAGGAGAAATGCTTCTTATCTTGAAGGTCTTTCCAGACTCATTCAGAGTTTACTGCCCTGAGTGAAGCCTTTTATTTCACCACTTTTGAAGCCAGGTGAAAAACTGAACTCTGTACTTCATCCTTTGACCTTCAGAAAGATCATGTATTTTGGCAGGTATAAAATTAAGATCAATAAAGACAGTTCAAAAGTGAATATAGAAAAAAAAAGAAAAAATCTTTTTAAATACTAGAGAGAGAGAGAGAGAGAGAGAGAGAGAGAGAGAGAGAGAGAGAGAGAGAGAGAGAGAGAGAGAGAGATTCACACTTTTATGGTATACTCTTCTCTTAAACACACATGTCCTTTCAAAGCATACACTGTCAATGTCTGAAATGTGTTCTGTAATAAACCATGATCTCTCTAAGAGAATCTGAGTTCTTTAAAAGTAATTAATAGAGTTTTATTAACAAATAAAATGTTGATACACAGATTCTAATGGAGCTCTACATTGTAATAGATTGTGATACAATATTTTAAATAAATAAGTAACTCTAGAATTTGAACAGTAAAGAAAACTGCATATATGTTTGGATTTGAACATAAACCCAACAGTGTTTACAGATTTTGGTAGACTTTTTCTCTTGTGAAGAAAATTAGCTAAGAGTCGCAAATGAGCTTTTCAGAAGGAAACAAATGAAAATTAATGATTAACTTAGCTAGCAAAAGGAAAAATAGCAAAGTGAAATATTAAATTGCTACAGAACTACTTGGAGTTGAAAGCAGAAAATAAGGCATAACACAATAAATTTTGATATTTTCTGTTTTGTGGGCCAAAAAAAAAAAAAAAAAAAAAAACCATGCATAACGTAGGGATTTTCAAGGCATAGCAGTGTGGCACAAGAACAGCTCCATTTCCATTCCTGTGCATCACACATTTGCAAACAGATTTTCTATTCCATTTTCAGGTTAGAAATCTAAATTCCCTATGCGGGGGATGCCTGGCTCAGCGGGCCTTGATGCGGTGGGGAGGGGTAAGTCCTGCCTCACCTGAATGGACCAGGCTTTATTGACTCCCCATGGGAGGCCTTCCCCTTTTAGAGGAGTGAAAGGTGGAGGTGAGTAGAGGGCAAGGGGAGCCAGAGGAGGTATGGAAGGAGGAACTGTGATTGGTATGTAAAATGAAAAAAAAAAGTAAATTAAAAAAAAAAGAAATGTCAACATATGAAATTCTCTCTCCCATCCTCTATCTTATCTCTCTCCTTGTCTCTGTCTCTGTCTCTGTCTCTCTCTGTCTTTCTGTCACTCTTTCACTCCCTCTCTATCTCTCTCTGCCTCTCTGTTTCTCTCTCTCTCTCTCTCTCTCTCTCTCTCTCTCTTTCTCTCTCTCTCCCCCTCCCTCCCTCTCTTGCTCCCTCTCCGAACTACATTCATTATCAACAGGTCTCCATTTATTGCCATCAGCTTCTGTTTATAGAGGTGTTTTGACAGCTTATCCTCTCTCTGTCCTGAGGGTTTTCTAAAGTGATTTATATCATGTTCTCATCCTGAGTGTGAGACTCATGCTTGTCTTGCTCTTTCACTTTTACTTTTCCATTACTGTTCAGGAAACCATTTCAGTGGAGAAGCTGTGCTTTTTTTGTTAGTGGATCTGAAAGAACCAAGCAGATGCCATAACAGGCTGTTCAGTCTTCTCTCTGAGATCAGGCCTTAATTTCAGTTTCCTGAGACTTAAGCAAGCAGTTTCTAGGAGGGCCTTGAACAAAAGACATAGTCCTTATAGTAACTTACTTTCTGCATGTACTCTGACAGCAAAAGGTTCAGCCAATTGCTTACTGTCTGGGACCTTTCACCAACTTAGAGCTGCATGCATTAATCAAGGACAGAGCCTGGGCCACTGAGTCAGCCCCCACAGTCAGTAAGCCTAGGCCAGCCAACCTCCATGGCAGATCAAGGACGAAGCCTGGGACTTGTCCAAGCCTTTCCAAAATAGTTAACTGCAACCCTCAACTAACCCTAGCCAATTAAAAGTTACTAACATGACTGCCACTCGCATAAACCATTTCTTAGTCTGTTCCCATGTAATCTGTAGACCCCCAAGCCCCCCTTTCTTTAAAAACCCCGCTGCATTGCTACTTGGGGTCTCTACTGCTCTGCTGCTACATCAGACAGACAGAGTCCTGAGTGTTGTACTGGTTTCTCAAAACCCCAGAGGCCACCAAGAAGCCAGTTTCTGATACAAGCACATAAGGGTCCTATTATTGTCAGGTTCAAACCTGGGCCACTGCCAGGCAGATGGAGGGAAATGCAGCTGTGGCCAGGCAGAGTCCAGAGGTAGAGAGTTTTTATAGAGAAAACCCCTAAGCTGGGAATTACATGCTTTGGCAACTTAGGATTGGGTAGAAGGGATATGGGGCAAGGTAATTTTTTGAAACTATTGGGCTAGACTTTCGATGTGAAACCACATTTGAAAATACTGGATTGGACTTTCTGGCAGGAAACCACAACTTGCTGGGCAGGATAATCTGGGCTGCTCAGTAGGATTATCTAGATATCTTCAAGGGCCATAAACCTCAGACAGAATGTCTGCAGGAAGATACAACCCTGTATCTGTTCAAGTTGTCATGGCACTATAGGCGGGACTAACAGAGAGGAAAATTGAGAGAACAGGAAGATGGAGGGGAGACACTGCCAGCCGCCATCAGGACAAGGAAGATGTAAAGTACCGGTAAGCCACAAGCCACGTGGCAAAGTATAGATTAATAGAAATGGATTAATTTAAGCTGTAAGAACAGTTAGCAAGAAGCCTGCCACGGCCATACAGTTTGAAACCAATATAAGTGTCTGTGTTTACTTGATCGGGTTTGAGCGGCTTGGGACTGGCGGGTGACAGAGATTTGTCCTG
This sequence comes from Peromyscus californicus insignis, assembly GCF_007827085.1. Lineage (NCBI taxonomy): Eukaryota > Metazoa > Chordata > Mammalia > Rodentia > Cricetidae > Peromyscus > Peromyscus californicus. The sequence continues at coordinate 27,248,647 of NW_026294436.1, read as the reverse complement.
ACTGTGGGCCAGGCAGGAAAACTCCAGCTACATGGCACATTCCTGAGGTCCTTCCTGGTCTTTGAAAAATTACAGATATAATTGTCACTGTAAAACAAAAATATGAATATATGCCATTATAATGTAATTAGAGGATTAAGTAAAATGATAAAACAAAGGATATTATGTATTTTGGTTATTCAAAAAGTGACAGTTTCTTTCTGCTCTTATTTCTTTGGTCACAGATGGACAAAATGTTGGAAAAGCAAACATTGGGACTGCCATCATGAGCATTTACACTTAGCATGAATTTCCTACAGACAAACATTAGATTTAAAACTGAAGACTCTAGGACTTTAGTATACAGAATGTTGCTATGAACATGTAAAGTTGGTTGCAAGTTTGAACTAGTAAGCTTGATTAGCTGTGATGTAGAATAGTAGTGAATTATTGAGCTGTATATAGAATCATGCATAGAATTTCCTTGCTTTTCTTTTGAGACAACTTGATGCAGGAGTTACAAACTAAATACTGTTGCAACTGTTCTCTTGCATCTGACTACAGAAAAAATTATTTTTGGAACTTAAGGTCTCTCTTGTTTGGGGCAATGAAATCCTATTTTCTATCCATTGTCAGGGGTTAAACTGCATTGAAGCCACAAACAATGCATTCTCTCATCTAATTTAAATCTATCAAATGAATTATTTATAACATATAATATCATTTTCATTATTTGTAAAAGCTAGAATAGATCACATAGTTAAGAAGACTCACCATGAGCCTATAATTATTCTCAGAATTAGAAATTCTCACAGATCACTGGTAGACTTGGGCAAACATTATGGTTTTCTCATAAGGACAAACAGTTTACCAGGGGTCAGATAAAACATCAGAATATTTCTATCTGAGCACTGGCAGATGCACAGGAATACAAGCCTAAAAGCTGCTGAAAATGCTCAATCTCTACTCTTAATTTCACCAGGTAAGTCTTTTTTTTTTGAGTTACAAAAAAAAAAGTTATTTTCTGCTTTCAGGTTTTTCCCATGTGGCTTCTCCATCTAAAAGCTGAGAAAATGCTCATCCCTATAAACATATGCATCAAGGTAACATTATATGAACTGAGTAGATTGTATTTATAGATCTAGAAGTGTGTGTGTGTGTGTGTGTGTGTGTGTGTGTGTGTGTGTGCACTCTCACACACACAATAGCAACAATTATATTAATCTCAAAAACTAAAACAACAATAGAATATTCACTGTGCCAAATGTCTGAGACTTTGAATTTCTCTGCATTTAAGAACCCATAAGCCGGGCAGTGGTGGCACACACCTTTAATCCCAGCACTTGGGAGGCAGAGGCAGGTGGATCTCTGTGAGTTCGAGGCCAGCCTGGTCTACAGAGCGAGATCCAGGACAGGAACCAAAACTACACAGAGACACTCTGTCTTAAGAAAATAACAACAACCACGTAACTTGCTGCCAGTTTAAGAACCACAAAACCCTCATTTTTAAAGGGCTCAAAGGGTTAAACCAGGAAAATACAAGTAGTCTTTGTATTCAAGATCAACTATTATTAATTCATTTCCAAAAACCTATTAACTTAACTTCACATAATCATAGCTTTAGCACCAGAAGACAAAGCTCATGAGACCATCTTGGAATTCTGTACACGTCTCCATTCCTTGACCTATAAGATGAAGAAAGATGAGAGTTCTTCTCACTGATGTCCCTGGATGGCTGATCATTCTGGACTAGTTTTTTTCATTTTTATTCTTCTTCATTTCCCTTCATTTGATTTCAAGGAGTTGCAGAAGATGCCAGATAAATGTCATGTCCTTAGCCTGAGCATATGGTGTAAAGCAGAGTTTTAACTTGTCTCCCTGTATTTTGGTAGGTGTTTCTTAAATAGCACAGGGGACCCTCCCTGAAAGGAGGATGCAGAGTACCACTTTAATTACTGGGTGTTTGCTTTAATTTTTTTCCTATGTATATTTTTTCCACAGTTCATTCTTAGTTTTTAGGCAATTAATAAAAGTCAAACCTACTACTAGTATTTTGTGTATGTTTCTATGCTTATTTGAGGCTCAAAACAACCTGTCATTTAGGTTATCTTCTATAAATAAATAATCGGCTGTAAAAAGGAGACAAGCACTGTGTGTAAGGATTGTGGATTGACAGCAAGCATGGAAGATTTAAGTGTCTGAGTCTTACTATTATATCATATTGTGATCCTGGGCCAATCCTGGCAGATGAGCTATTTCGGTACAAGGAAATCCAAAGTATGGAAGGAACGCCTGCAAAGAGAGTTGTTTTTCCCCTTAAGACTTTCCACACTTAGGTAGGTAAGGAAGTAATGGTTCTTAATGAAATAGTTTAAAGGAAATTTTTCTCAGCCACTGACATATCAGCATTTTAATATTAATGAATCAATATTATATTATGGTTTTAGAGACTTATGAGAGAAAAGTAATTCAGTGTCACAAATATTTTAAATGGGTTACTGTAGCTGGAGTTTTCTCCAGTCCTGCCTGGTCCACAGTCAGGACAAATCTCTCACCCGCCAGTCCCACAGCCACTTTGACCCAACCGAGTAAACACAGAGACTTATATTGCTTACAAACTGTATGGCCTAATGGCTCAGGCTTCTAGCTATCCAGTTCTTACATCTTAAATTAATCCATTTCTATAAATCTATACCTTGCCATGTGGCTCGCGGCTTACCAGCATCTTCACATGCTGCTTGTCATGGTGGCGACTGGCAGTGTCTCCTTCTGCTTTCCTGTTCTTTCTTTTCTCCTCTCAGTTAGTCCCGCCTATTCTTCCTGCCTGGCCACTGGCCAATCAGTGTTTTATTTATTGACCAATCAGAGTAATTTGACATACAGACCATCCCACAGCAGGTTACTAATAATTAGAATTATTCTAATGAGCTTGTAAATACAGAGGTTAGTATCTTTAATTTCAAAAGTGAAGTTGTGGTTAATTGAAATATCCCCATCACTAATTCTGACATTATAAATTCATTTTCCATCCTTAATGATAGTGTATTTCTTTTCTTTATTTTTACTGAATTCTTTCCATACCCAGTCTCTTCTGTTTCTGGAAAAAAAAAAGGTCTGAAAATGTCTCATTTACATGTTAGAGTAAGTTTCAATGTAGAGAAATTTCCTCTTACTGGGAAGTAAATATATTATGGTATAAAATGTCCTTGACTGAGTTTTTTGTTCTTCTGTAGGCATGATAGGGTGCCTAGCTGTTCCTTTACACCAGGGAATAATAGAAATTAATATACCTATTTTCAAACCTCACTGTTATAAACATTAAATATGCATGTCAATGATTATTTTATAGCAAAACAATCTGCTTCTTATATATATATATATTCTTATTTGTTGTTATGGTTATTATTCTCTATTTAATAGGCTCTAGAATCTCACATCTGTATGGGCATTTATTTGAAGGATTTTTGTAGATTAGGTTAATTGAGGTGGAATATGTAGCTGGAGTTTTCCTGCCTGGCCCACGGTCAGGGCAAATCTCTCTCACCTGCCAGTCCTACAGCCACTCAGACCCAACCAAGTAAACACGGAGACTTATATTGGTTACAAACTGTATGGCCGTGGCAGGCTTCTTGCTAACTGTTCTTACAGCTTAAATTAATCCATTTCTATTAATCTATACCTTGCCACATGGCTCGTGGCTTACCGGCATCTTCACATGCTGTTTGTCATCGTGGCGGCTGGCAGTGTCTCTCTCACCCATCTTCCTGTTCTCTCATTTCTCCTCTCTGTTAGTCCCGCCTATACTTCCTGCCTGGCCACTGGCCAATCAGTGATTTATTTATTGACCAATCAGCAACACATTTGACATACAGACCATCCCACAGTAGGAATGACCTACCCTAATTGTCCAACTGAATGAACAAAAATGTGAACGAGCATGGGCTGAGCATCAGCATTCATCCCTCTTTGAGTCTGCCGGTGAATGTGTGAGCATCTGCCTCGAGTTCCTACAGCCATGACTTCCCTGCCTCGATGGGTTGTATCCTTGAAGCATGAGCCAATGTGAATCCAACCTCTCTTGTTTGTTTCTGGCCAGGTATTTTCTCACACAAAAAAAAAAATAAATAAAAAATATTGATGTTTCTTTTACAAAGTTTTGAAAAATTAAGCTTTCAAAGCTGAGCAATCATCTGTGAAGCACAAATACTGCAATTTCCTAAGAAGAAATATCAAGGAGCCACAACAATGCATCAGGATGAAAGGCTAGGCTCTGTTCACCTTTGGGTGTTAGTCAGCTTTAGACTGTATAGAACTCAATGAGGAAATAGTCGTCTCTAAATCATCTACCGCCATCCAGAAACTCCAAGTCATTCCTGATATTGTTGAATGTTTTTTGTTTTTTGTTTTTTGTTTTAGAAAAGAGCAAACTATTTGAATGGAATGTGTCCCTTTCTTGGTATGACTTTATTAAGAAAAGACTTATAATGATTCAATATTAAATAACAGTAAAATCCATAACATATAAAATTTCCCATTCATAACAGTGACAAAATGATTACAGTTTTAAATAAAAGTTATAACCCTTAGTCACCAGAATCATATGATAAAATTGGGAAAACTTTAATTGTAAATTTAATTTTGTTTACTTGTTTGTTTATTGTGTGTATGTGTGTATGTATGGTATATGTTCACAGGAATGGGTGTTTGTATGTGTGCTTGCCAGTGAACATCCAAAGACACCAGTGGAGTCTATAGGGTGAGCTTTGTCACTCTCAATTGTCCCAATGAGACAGGGTTTCTCAATGAAATTGGAGGTAGAGTAGCAGGCAGCACGCCCAGAGAGCTTTCTGTATTCTCTCCCTGCAGTCCTGGGGTAACTTAGTTACATGGGTGCTAGAGATTTAAGCTCAAATCCATATACCTGTACAGCAAGCACTCTTTACCCCCTGAGCCACTCCCTCAGTCTCTTAAACTCAAAACAACAGGATATAAGAAAACACTTATGCTGAACTAAGGCAAAAAAAAGTAGTTTTGAGAATTCAAGTGTCATTCTTGAGGGTTTAGGAGATTGAGAAGACAGCTCACTGAGTGAGGACACCAGAGGTCTAATACATGTATCAGCTCAAAGAGACTGTGAAGCTATTTGCAGTTAATGCCTGCTGCCTAAGGAGAAATCAGCTTTCTCCAGTGGAGTATCAAGGTGTACATTAACCACACTCAAGGGCAAGTCCCAATGCTGAGGAGTAGTTAGTGAGCACAAAACAGACTCCAAGGTATGTGTGTGTGTGTGCACGTTTGGTTTGGTTTCATTATTTTTTGCCTTGTTTTTTATTCATTTTTATTGCATTTTTGTGTTTTCTTTTTCTTTCTTTTTTTTTGAGAGAGAGAGAGAGAACATAAAGTTGAGAGGGCAGAGAAGTGAGGAGGGCCTGAGAAAAGTTAGGAGAGAAGAAAGAATATAATAAAAGTATTTTGTATGAGAAAATTTAAAAGAAAATAAAAACAGAAAATATTCAGCCTAAACGAAGCTTGCCTTTAACTTCTATGAACTTATTTCTGGTGAAAGTTCAGCATGGGTCTTGTTAGCAGGTAGAGAGTTCAGTGTGGCAGTGAGAAAACTGCTTTGGGGATATTTTAAAATGTTATACAAGTCTTATATTGTCTCCTTATTTCTATCTTAACAGAAAAACAAAAGCCTTAATATTTTTACATATGAAAAAAATGATCTCATAACTATTAAGTTGTTTCTTAATGGGATGACACTGACTGTTTTAAACTATGCCTCAGAATTAAATGAAATCTTTTTTATAAATACACATACACAAAATAAATCAGTTAAAATGGACTTCAAAGACTGCTATCCAAACTGGGATAAATCTTATGGCAAGATTTCTAGAGAAAATTATAGATGGAGATTAAGGATAGTTTTTTGTTTGTTTGTTTTGTTTTGTTTTGCTTTACATTAACCTGAAAAGTTAGAAATCTCTCAAAGTAAACTCAACTAACTATGGATAGTGAGCTCTTCTTGATAAGATTAGAATCAGGAATCAGTATACAGTCCTGTTCTTTTTAATCTTCCTCTCAAACATGCTGTAAGCCTCCATAGCGTCTTTATGTTGAAATCGAATAGAATTCAGCTTCTCATTGTCATCTCTGGTCAGTATTTTATACTTCAGCCCCCTTCTAGCACTTGTTGTTTCAGACTTACTGCCTCTTCTACTTACCTTCTGTTACTCAGGTATCTACTAAAATACAAAACTCATCTTCCCAGTGGTCAGGAAGTCTTCTCAAAGACTGCTTGTTGGCCATCTTTGCTCATCACTGTAATCAACTTCATTAGTCAATAGTTATGGACTTATTCCCTTGCTGAAAATATGATTTTCTGAAAAAGTACATAGCCAACATTGTATTTTATACTTTACAAAATACATTGTTATGTACTGGTCGGCAAACATGAGCATCTTCATCACAAAGCTAAGTTCTCCAGAAGGCTACTAGTCCAGCTTCCATTTAAGAAGAAAAGCTCCTGAAAGCTCATGGGAATCAAACTATGCTGATTCTAGGACCCTGGAGCAGGCCTGCTAGATATGACTCACTAGCAGAATTTTTTGTTACTTCTATTTTAAATGCTTATAGTTGACCCTACAAAAAGAAAGCTGGTTTTCTTTTTAGTTCCATTTACATCATTTCTAAATATATGTAAAGTATATGTCAAATTTTAAAGTGGATTTAAACCTGCCACACAGGAAGATGCAGACATGTCTCAGGGTAAAGGGTGCTTGCAGCTATTCCAGAAGACCTGAGTTCAGTTCCCAGTACCCACTCATGTCAGCCAGTTCACAACCTCCTGTCGTTCCAGGTTCAGAGAGTCCAGTGCCTTCTGGCTTCAGCTGGCACCCACACACTTATGACATATACATATACAAATACACACAACACATTAATAAGAGCATCTTTAAAATGCTTTTAAAAACTACTGTAGCCTTAAGACTGAAAGGGAAAGTGCAGCACCATAAGTGTGTTTTACACTATATTTTAAGTGGAAATCTGGGTCACGGGGTTGGGCTAAAGAAGCAAGCATTCTTTAGGACAGTTTTTGTGCAAAAAGCCGTGAGCTGCAAAATTTATGAGCACAGATAAGAGGGTCCTGTGAAATAGATTTTGATAATATCACCAAAATTTCATGGAAAAAGTCAAGGATAAAATGTTTGAGCAATTTCCTCAAAGCCTAATACTTAGAAAAGTCTATGATAGTAAAGATAAACCCACAGGCAGGGATCTGGCTTCCTGAGGCTTAAGAACCTATCATGTCTCAGTTTGTGAAATGCCAGAGGTATAATCAGGGAATTATACCATATATCCTTTATTTAGGTCTTTATTAAAAGTGATTTCCAATCTTCCTGTATATTTAATTATGTTAACTATACAACCTTTTATGTCTTCAATTTCTGAGATTATGTATAGAATTGCCATTGTTAACTTATCAGAGTGGATAAATAAATTACATCAATTTGTAATTATGATTAAAATGTTTGGCTATTCTCTTCTTATGTTTAATTGTGTTTTCTTTCCTACATTCTAGATGCACTCAATCAACCTAAAGCAAGAGACAGTTATTTTTATAACAAACAAGCAAAACAAAGAAATTGATAACAAATTCATAGACCTTTGTCAAATTAGAACCTTGCCAGAAAGAAGATATGACATTAAAACAATAACATTTTTATTATTTTTTATTATTAAGAAATTTTTATTCCTTTTACATATCAATCACAGATCCCCTTCTTCCCTCCTTCCGCTCCTCCAGCCTCCCCTGTAACCCTTTCCCCATTCTTACCTACAAGAAGGTAAGGCCTCCCATGGGGAGTCTGCAGAATCCTACAGAGACAACCAAACCAAACTAGTGGGCACTCATGAAATTTAGACCAACACCCGTGGAGCGTCCACGGGACTGGACTAGGCCCTCTGCATAAGGGAGATAGTTGTGTAGCTTGATCTGCTTAAGAGACCCCCTGGCAGTGAGATCAGGATCCATCCCTGGTGCATGAGCTGGCTTTTTGGAGCCGCTACCTATGGTGGGACACCTCATACCAGGTGATAACGTTTGCTTAAATTCTCTGGTATTTATGTTTAACAACAATGGTACAAAATGATGATTTACCTTCAGAAATAGAAATACTGTTTTTTAGATGTTCTTAACCCCAAATACAATGAATAACAATATTGATTTAATGGCAGCTGTAATATATGTATAAGTATTTTTATAAATGTGTCCAGTTTAACTTGGATTATTTGTTTTCTTAACTTTTTTTTTACATATTCTATGTTTATTCTGGGTATTACTCCTTCATCTAATGCAAAGCTAGTAAAGAAAGAAATAAAAATGGCTAATATATATTTTTAAATGATCAGCCCCCAAACATACATAGAAATAATATTTTACAGACTGAGAAGATTATAGATAAGTATTTAGGAATATATATAAAACATATTATATATTATATATTATAATTAATGTATTTACATATGCAGTTAGGAATATACATACATACACACATTTATACATATGTTCTTTATATATATAACACAGTTAGATAGATAAATGATAGATAGGTAAATAGGTAGGTAGATAGATAGATAGATAGATAGATAGATAGATAGATTGACAGATTTTAATGAAAAATCAAAATACCATAGATTTGAAGGGTTTTCAAAGAGGAAGGAAAGGGAAAATTATGTAATTGCAATTTAATCTCAGAAAAATAAAAGAAATAACTTTTTAAAGCATGCAACAGCCTTAGCAATTAGAGAAATGCCAGTTAAAACTGTTTTGAGATTTCATCTTACCTCCATCATAATACTTAATAAAACAACTGACAATAAATGCTGGTGAATATGTGAAGAAAGGAGAATGCTCACTCTTTGTGCATCTGATCACAATCTGGTGCAGACACTATGAAAATCAGTGCAGAGGATTCTCAAAAAGTTAAAGTACATCTTTTATATGATCCAGCTATGTCACTCTTAACATGTGCCAAAAGGACTCAATGTTCTACCCAACAGATACTTGCTCAGCCATGTTCACTGCCGCTCTACTCACAGTAGCTAGGAAATAGAAACATCCAAAATGTCCTTCCACTGATGAATGGATTAAAAAAAAATGTGATACATATGAAAATAGAATTCTAGTCATCTGTAAGTAAAAAATGAAATCTTGATATGGGCAGAACTAGAAAAGATTAGCATGAATGAGCTAACCCAGACGCAGAGGGACAAAAACTATGTTCTCTCTTAATTGTAGATCCTAGCTATGAGTCTTTACATGTGAGTATATAACATGGTTAAACCGCAGTAACAAGGAAAGTAAACAGGGTTTATTGTGGATGAGGGAAGGATGTCTAGAGAGGGGACATAGGTAATAGGAAGGGAATAATGAGAAAAAATGGGGATGCAACTGGTGAATTGGAAGGAAAGCAAGGCAGAGGAAGAAGGAAGGGTGGGAAGAGGGATAAACAATAAAGATCTTTGAAAAATTAATTTAGTTTATTAAAATACATAGATGATACATGATTTTACATATATACATTTCTATGTTATATACACACATTATGCACACACATATGAATCTATATGTATAATTTGAATGAAGTTATACCACTGGAGATGATAATGCTTCCCCCAACACCCATGAAATATCTAATAAAACTCCGGGGCCAAGCATGGGGAACCTCTCTTTGAAGACCTGAATTCCATAGCCAAGGAAAAGGAGAGAATGGAATCCCACAAGTTGTCCTCTGACCTCTACACAGCCACTGTGTTGGTAATGCCCATTGTTGCACACAAAAATAAATAAATTAAAAATTAAAAATAATAAACACCACTAGTAATGGAAAGAAACTGCTGTTCACTTAAGGACAAAATATCAATATCACCCATGAGATATAATTGAGTGAAAATATTTTTAACTTAAAGAATCAAACTATACACTTCTAACTAATAACCATTCTATAAAGCTATTTATCCACGACTATACCTAAAATACATTTTAACATGCTGAATGACAAAATAAATCTGAATAAACATCATAACACAATTCATGACATTAGAGTCTTCCATTTTAATATGTACATTATTAGACCTGCAGGAGGGGTATATCATATATTATACATTACTCATCATACATTAAATTCTGTATTAGATTATGGTTGTGGTTTGATATTTATTGAGCCTGATATAAACACATTAGCATGCTACTGATACAGAAGTGGGGACTGAGGCGATACAATGAAATAACTGAAATTCCTAAGGGAATGAAATATGAATTTGTATTTAAAAATGACTGCATGTTATATAAAGAAAAGATAGAGAGACTGTGTGAAGGTGAGGTGTACTGATATTTATTAAACTTTTCCCTTAAATGGAGAAAATGGCTTTGATATGAAAATAATGTTCACATTTGACTTTTTTTTTTTGTATTTGATGTAGGAATCAGTGACTCTTCTTATACCACTAATGGGAAAAAACAGCCGCTTAAACAGTGTTTCCTTGTTGTTAATGAATTACACAGTTTGCACACTCCTTTAATCACTAAATTTCTATGAACATGAACTGTCAGTTATTACTTGATTAATACTTGGGAGAAAGGAGCAAGGAAAGGCAACATAAATGTTGCTCGCTATGATTGCAGACACACCCTGAAATTAACTGATCATCTTAGGCTGCAGGAAAAGCCTTGGGCACAGAGCCAGGACACTGAAGCTCTCCTGTCAGTAGCTATTATTTTCACATTGCATTTGATTTATTCTCTTTTATAAATACTCTAATTTAAAATTACTTGAACTATGAGTGAGCATATTCATGAGATATTTTCACTTTAAAATTATTCACAAAGAAATATGCACAAATCTTTGGTATTTTATGATTTAGAAGAAAGAATATGAATGGCAATTTAATATTGCCGTATGAAGTTTCTGATAATCAACATGGAATTACAGGTTCATAAAAACATCACCCCACTCAACAGACCTTCATGACACTACATAACAGATTGATTTTAAATGTAGTGTTGTGATTAGTCTCAGCGAACAGAGATTACTGTGTATAATTAGTTTTAGTGACTCAGAAAAAAATATTATCTATAGTGATTGATGATACTCCAGCTATGAATGTGAGAGTCAATAATTAAATTAAATTACTTTTAATGCATGAGAAGAGTTTATGCCATTTTAGTAGCTTAAATTGTTCTTATCTCAACAACATCAGCAATGTTTTGGCTCTTAAATTTTCTTTAAGTCCTGTTCCATCTAACAGATTTATATCCAAATTTCATTATACAAAAATTAGTGAAAATTTTCAAATATAGTATATTGGCTGCATTGCATAAACATTTGTGATAGGCTATCTTCAAACAATTCTTCCTTGGGAATATTTTAGAAAACATGTCCTATTGTAAACAGTGACTTTACCTTTGTCCTTTGAGACAGGGATGTTTTTTTTAAAAAAATATATTTATTTATTTATTTGTCTGTTTGCTTATTTGGTTGTTTTTAGCTGTAACTCTGTGTATGTGTGCACATGTATGTACAGTACCCACAGAGACAAAAGAGGTTGTCAGTTCCCCAAAAGATATATTTACTGGGACAGAAGTGTTTTTTTTTTTTTCAGGTTTTTTGGAAGCCCCTTGGGCTGTTAACTCTGGGAACTGGTTTTTGTTTGTTTGTTTGTTTGTTTGTTTGTTTGTCTGGGGTTTTGTTTTAGTTAATGTAGCCTGCACTTTCCTAGGAACTTTGTTGTTTTTTTTTTTTTTTCTTCACTAATGGTCATTCAGATACTACAGGCAGAATCATTTACTTCAGCTGCTAAACGATGACAACCTCACTTCACAACACAACTGTACTCTGACTTGTATAAGGAGAGATATTTTAAAACTCTAATTTCCTTAAAATTCAGTAGTATTTATTTTGGGGGGCATCTGTTTTTCATTTAGCCACTTCTACTGACTGTAGCCTACTCGAGGGCAGTAAGCCTGATTCTTTCTATGAGTTCAGGTATTTGAGCTCTTACTTAACTGTTTCATAACAAATTATCAATGGTTATAAGAAATCCCATGGTTAATGTACATTCTTTTGGGTCACTCTTTTCCTCAAATATCCTTTTAGTATAATTATCTAAACTTTTCTCTAAGCTATTCATTTTTCTGAAGAGCAATCTACTCACTTCCCATAATGGGCAATGCAATTGACTCCAACATTTCAAAAACTGGATGAAGGAAAGGTATTTGGATCCCTGAACTAACATAGCAATTTTACAAAATTGACTGGAAATTTGTCTCTATTCTGCTTCTTCCTTTCAATGCATGCTATTGGCTCACCCTTAATGTTTCCTCCACAGGCAGATACAATGAAGATTTCTCTGCTCAATTAGTTCAGTTTCATCATGCGATTCTTTTTCCTATTATGAAATGTATTGAAATGAAAATCTACTCTTATTTTTTTTCCAGCTAACACCCCACATACCTTGTGATTTATTGACTGTATTTATTCATTTACAAAATTATTTTGACAGAAGAATAAGTGTCATAAAAATACAGTGAGTATGTTTAACTAGAAGTCCTACAAAAATCTTATTTATGATATGTTCTCAGTGATTCAACTTAATACATGACAATAATTAAGTTTTATGTTAAGTTGTAAATACAACCATTCAGCATTGAATAATGGGATATGTAGTAAGGTGATTTCTACATTATACAAACATCATAAATTTACTTATAGAATCTAAATGGTGTATCTTAATCACTCAGTGTACCTTCTTGATCAAATCAAGAGCTAAATTTTATATAAGTTGTATTAGGCTATGGCTGGCATAAAACATACATTATTTACAGGCTAAATTAAAGAACTACACTTTAGTATAATGAAAAATGGAAATGCGAGAATAAATGCAACTGTTATTTATTCTCAAACATCATATACTATACATAATCATGTGCTGTAATTGCCTGTGATAGGCAGTACAGAAGGTTTGTTTGAACTGGCATATCACAAACACATGAATAATCTACTGTGCTGGTAGCTGTGATGGCTGCCCCATTCCTAGGAAAGAAATCTTCAGCTCTATTTCAAACTCAATATGTACATGGTCTGTTGCTGATGAGGTATCATTGTGCGGGGGGGGGGGGGGGGGGGGGGGTACATAGCTATATGTTATATATTTATGAGCAAAATGAATTAAAAATGTCTAGCAAAAGATATCACATTAGGTCTTGAATATCAGCCACATACTCCAAATTATTTAATCTAAATTTTACATATAAGCAATTAAATCTGAAATAATGTAACAGCAAGAAAACTTTATTTTAACGTTTTGCCTCAACAATTTTCAAGATTTTTCTTTCAAAAATTTAAATCTCTTAATGTGCTTAACTATTCTCTATTCTTTATATTCTAAGGTTGTTCTCCTTAGTATTTATATTTAAGGATTTAACTCTTCTATGTGAGAACTTGACTCATCTGTTGAACTCTTTAAAGGGGCAGTTAAGGACTTATCCTATAGTCCAATTTTTAAACTATATGCTCTCTTTCTTGATGAACTGATCCATACCTAATGCTTTCATGCCACCCTTAGAAAACAGCCGCTGGCCGGGTGGTGGTGGCACATGCCTTTAATCCCAGCACTCAGGAGGCAGAGGCAGCGGATCTTTGTGAGTTCGAGGCCAGCCTGGTCTACAGAGCGAGATCCAGGAAAGGTGCAAAGCTACACAGAGAAACCCTGTCTTGAAAAACCAAAAAGAACAAAGAAAACAGCCTCTGAATATATAGTTCCAGTGTGATTCACCAACTGCTAAATCAATATTTCCATATGAGTAAGTGACTCATGTCAAAGTCTTCTAGGCATCACCCTTCTTTCACTGCTTTTCCTTTGGTATTCTTGTTTAACTTCTATGTTAATTACAGTCACAATTCACTCCAAGTGCATAGTGAATTTAGTTGTACAAGACAGTACCTTTAAGTGGTTCATGATTCTTCTTAACCCTCCCTTACAAAAAAGATCCTGTTTTTAGACACATTAAAGTTCACTTCCCATATATTTCAAAAAGACATTAATATTACCTACATTAATGTCACTATACTTTCAAACCAAATTATATCATCTGTGACCGTATGATATAAATTCATCTCTTTTTGTCCTAGTAATACCTTCTGATCTCCAATTGCTTCTTCATACTATAAAAGAATAGCAATTTTACAATAGTATTAGTTTGAGATGATATTTAGAACCTCTTCAATGAATTTTTATTTCCTTTAGGGCAAGGAGATAAAAATCCCTCATTTGACATATAAGTCCTGCATCATATTTCCCTAGCTGACTGAGCATATTTGATACAATGTTTATAATGTGCAGCCTGTCGATTTGGGTTCAAATCCAAATGCTGTCATATATTATCTTGTGAACTATTTTCAGCTATCGTGGTCTCTGGACCTCAGTTTGTAGATGAGTATGGATAGTTCCTATTTTCCATAAGTATTTAAAACATGAATATGGTAATTAACAGAAAGCACACACCAAGAACATGAATTTACATGTTTATCATGTTCTCATATGCATTACCTTATCGTTGCCCTTACATTTTCTGTAACATAGCCATAAAATTGCTTGTTTTTGTTGTTGTTCATACAATGCACATTAGCCCACCTCACTTTTTGCATAGGCTGCCTCCTCCATCTGGAATGTTCTGCCTGTCCCAGACTCCACTATCCCTGACATAAGTTCTACCTCATCCTTCAGGTTTCAATTTTATGAACCTGATCTAAAACTTTAAGCCATTCAAAATGATTTCTGCATTCATTCAAGGAACATGAACACTTTTATTTTTTTTTAATTTTGCTTTGCTACTAATTTTATCATTGCTCTGGAAATGTGAAATGAGTATTATAACTGTTTTCTCACTGATTTGTGGAAAATAATTTAAAGTGCTTCACCTAGTCATATCAGGAGAACTACTCTGTCATTTCTTGGGGATTTTTTTTCTGTTTTTAAGTGTTTATTTAAATTTCTTTTATGAAATATACTGTGCTTTATTCTTTCCCCCCACTCAACTCCACTCAGATCTTCCGACTTCTGCTACCTACCCAACTTCATGTTCTCTCTCTATTTCTAAAAAACAAATAAGAAAAATCATACAAAAAAACTACCACAATAGATGTGGCACATCCTTTTATATCATAGAGTTTTAAACAGAATGATACAAAGATTTTTGATTTTCCTGAGGGAATACACCCACCTGTGCTTGAATTTGCTCTTTTTTGTTCTGCTAGTGAGATCTTCTATGTTTCAAACTACAACAAAAATATAAAATATAATATTGCTGTTCTTGGTTTTATTAATCTATAGAATACCAGGCATTGAGATATCTTCTATGGCATTACTAAATATTTTTAATTTAATATGTTTAAATCTCTTTAGTAACAAAAAAAATGTTGCTATGG
The DNA here is from genome assembly GCF_007827085.1 of Peromyscus californicus insignis. Taxonomy (NCBI): domain Eukaryota; kingdom Metazoa; phylum Chordata; class Mammalia; order Rodentia; family Cricetidae; genus Peromyscus; species Peromyscus californicus. The sequence goes on along the minus strand of NW_026294436.1, from coordinate 27,233,180 downwards.
TTTGAATCTTGGATATCCCCCCATGGAGTCCATTTTAAAACTTGGGGTTCATTGTGGTACCATTAGATCTGGAGGATCCCTAAGAGTTGCAGTCCAAAAATAAGTTCTTGTGTAACTGGGGCACACTCTCAAAGTGGATCGTAGTACACTTCCTTGCTTTCCTTCAGTTCTTGGGTATAAGATTGTGTTGGTCCCTAAAAACACTACAACCAGCAGAGCAACAAAATGAATGAAACTCTTTTCAGCACAACTTAGCCGGGCTGATTCAAACTTCTGGAGTCTGACAGTACGCCAGTTTATTTTAGATATATTTAAGTACAGTAGAATTTTGGGAAAAAAGTTTCCTGGTAACAATTATCTCAATCCCACGTACACAATAAAGCTTAAGGCATGACTACATCGAACCTCTTTGCAAATTATATGTGACCCCTACCTCAAGATGGGTTCTATAGTTTAAGGGCCTAGGATCTGATGTGGTCTGATTGAGATAACATAGAAGTCACACCAGGCTATAAAGTACATATGACATCTCCCGTAAGGATGGGTTCCACTGATTCAGAGCCAAAGCTAAATACAAAGATCCAGGGAGGGAGAATCTGAGTTACATATTTGTGAGGGATATAGTTGAGGCCTGTCCTTACAGATAGCAAAAGTCACCAGGTTATTAACAACATCTACAGTCTTCTGGGTAGAAAACAGGTATACATTACCTCCATTGAGACAACTTTGAGTGATTAACATTCCTCGTTACTCTAGTGCTTATCTGTGAGCACTTATGCCCTTTACATAAGGTAAGTGGTTTTCCTCTATCAAGAGTGTCTTCCATGTTAGACTACCTCCTTACAGGCCCAATACACAGGAGACAATTGATCTCTGACTAGAACTTCAAAAACTAAGAATCAAAATCATTTTTTTTAAGATGGTTGCTCCAGGTATTTATCATGGTGAAGGACACCTGATTAATATACTCCTGTCCTAACCTTATTACCCATTTTGTAGACTGGATAGTGAGACACTTCTTATATACATTCAAATTACATTAGCATAAACAAAATGAAAATTAATCAGTAGGCTTACAAAACTCAATTGGTATTCTATTTTTTGGAAAAATAAAAATAATTAGCTTATCCCACAAAATATTTTCCATAAGTTACATTATCAAATGTAATATCAAAATTAAAGAATTGTCTATATCACTGTAGACTAACACTCCAATGCAATAGAAAACTAATAGTCTTGATACTTTTCTATTGCTCTGACAAAACACTATGGACCAAGACAAAAAATAAATGGGGGCATGGTGTTGGAACAATAGCTGAGGACTTACATGCGATCCATAAGCATGATGAAGCATAAGAAAGAGAGCCAAACTGGGAATGGTATGGGCTTCTGAAACCTCAGGGTCCATTCCCAGTGACACACCCCCTCCAACAAGACCAGACCTCCCAAACCTTTCCAAAGAGGTCCACCAACCAAGGACCAAGCGTTTGAATATATGAATCTATGGGGGTCATTTTAATACAAAAAATACTGTTTCTAAGTTCCATATAGAATTATCAATTATGAAATGCAAAAGAAAAAAGTCTCATTTTTTCCTTAACATTTAACTATTCAATAAAAACAAAGTTGACAGAGAAAATGACAGGGAAAAGCCCAAGAGATCTCAATCCTTCACAAAGAACTACAGGGAACTAATTAATGCTGAGAGTGAGAGAAATAGTGTTCTTCAGAGAAAAGCACATTAATTGGTTTTCCAATACCAAATGGTGAGCCAAGAAGATTGAGTACAGTGTATGTAGGGCTGCATATGTGTATACACATACATATATGCATAAATAATAACAATAAAAAAGAAGGCATGGATATTAAAGAGAGCCAGGAGCAGTATATGGAAGGGTTTGGAGAGGAGGAAAGGGGAGGGAGAAATGATATAATTAAACTATAATCTTAAAAATAAAAGTAAAATATTTAAGAAGCAAAGAATAGTTTTATGGTTTAGTGATCCAAAGAAGAGTTTTGAGTTTTGGGTCTGTTGCTTCCTACTCATGCACATAATAGAATGGAGAGCTTTTCTATATTTTAATATTCAGATACATCTAAAAGATCACTCAAAGAAACACAATGTGGCTTCCAGTGTTCTTGAAAGGGCACAGTGTATTTTCTGATTCTTAGTCTCCTAAAGAACAAAACACTTGACCAGAAGATGTTAAGGGATAAATGAAGGATAAAGGGGTCTGAGTTGACACTGACTTTCTGTTGTTCATAACTGGCAGCTATCAGTATTATTACCACACTGTTTTCAAGACCAAAGACTTACAGTGACATGATGAAAATGCTTGGGCCATTCTTTCTTATTGTTCTATACCTTAATGATGGGCTACAAAGAAACAAAGCTTGGAATAAACTCAACTGATAAAGAACAATTAGGAAGAGTCAGAAATCAGAGACAGCAGGAAACCCTTTTGTTAAACTCTCTCCTTGTTTTACATTTATATGAGGTAAATCACTAGTTTCCTCTCTCCAGTCAGAATCAGAAGCAAGATTTTCACCCTGCATGCTCTCAACTAGCTTCACAATCACAACTAGCCCTAAAACCACCATGTAATTTACAAGTTCCATAAAACCTCTGCTTCTGAATGATGCTATATGATCTTACCTGGTGATGTTCCATCAATAGGGCAAATTTAAAAACAAAAAATGGATTTCATCGAGCATAACTTCTGACTTCAGCCACATTTGGGGCATGATTTTGTCGTTATTCAACCTCAAAACTTAATTTAATTTCCCTCCACCTAAGGAGGAGACTATGAAGCAGATCCACCCTAATAAGATCCCATAAATAACATCCCTTAACTCATGAAAATTCCCCCACCTTTCCCCAAAATAGTCATCAGCTTTTCAATTCAAAGACCTTCTAGTACAGCTACTCACCCTGTATTCACATTTTTTTTACATTTTATTTTATTTAAAAATTCTTTTTATTTTACATACCAACCCCCTTCCTCCCCTTCTCCTGCTACCTCCCACCTCCCCCCACCCCATCCTCTATCCACTCCTCATGGGGGATAAGGCTTCCCTTGGGTAGTCAACACAGGCTGGCATACCAAGTTGGGGCAGGACCAAGCCCCTCCCTGCTGGATCAAGGCTGAGCAAGACATCCCACCATAGGAAATGGACTCTAAAAAGCCAGTTCATGTACCCGGGATAAGTCTTGGTCCCTCTGCCAGGGGTCCCACAAACAGATCAAGCCACACAACTGTCGCTCATTTTCAAAGGGCCTTGTTCAGTCCCATGCAGGCTCCCCAGCTGTCAGTTCAGAGTCTGCAAGCTCCCATTAGCTTGGGTCAGCTGTGTCTGTGGTTTTCCTTATGACAGCCTTGACCCCCCCCCCCCCCGACCCCATTATCCCTCCTCCCTCTCTTCAACTCATTGAAATTTGTTGGCAAATAGACAGAACTAGAAAATAATCATCCTGAATGAGGTAACCCAGACCCAGAAAGAAAAGCATGGTCTGTACTCACTCCTAAGTGGACATTAAATGTAAAGCAAAGGATAACCAGGCTACCGTCCACAACCCCAGAGAGGCTAGATAAAGAGGAAGACCATAAGAGGGTCACACTTGGATTGCCCCATGAAGGGAAAATGGCTAAGTACTCCTGGGTAAATTGGGGGCGGGGTGAGCAGTGGGAACATGAGGGATCTGGATGACCAAGTTGCAGGGAGGCAGAGAGGGAGGCAAATGAAAAAGATATCTTGACAGAGGGAGCCATTAGGGGTTAGAGAGAAATGTGGTACTAGGGAAATCCTCAGGAACCCACAAGGATGACCCCAGCCAAGACTCCTAGAAATGTTGGAGAGGGTGCTTGAACTAGCCTTCCCCTGCACTCAGATTGGTGTCTACCCTAATTATCGTCATAGAACCTACATCCAGTGACTGATGGAAACACATACAGAGGCCCACAGCCAAGCACTTGGCCAACCTCCTGTATTCTCTTAACAAAAAAAAAAAAGAGAGAAAGAGAGAAAAAAAAAACTTTTTTATGCTAGTCTGCTATTTTCTTTTACACATTTTTCACCAATGAGGCCAAGGGCATAGCCAGAAAATGGCTTGACATTCCTTGTCACAAACTACGTCAGTATTATTCATAAAAATGTCCATTTAGGGCTGGAGAGATGGCTCAGCTGTTAAAGGCTAGGCTCACAACCAAAAAAATGTCCATTTAGAACCTTATCAGAAGTGGTCAGGAACTTGTTGCAGTATTCCATGAATCTTCTCATTTAGTAATACGGTAGAAATAGTCTTCCATAAAATTGAATGGCACACTGGAGTGAAAGAAGACTTGAACTAAGAATCCTACAATGGAAGAAAGATAGGCTGTGATCACCCTAGGGCTTGTGTATGAGCCATGAAGCAATATCTCTACTACTAATCATTATAGTGAGCAAGTTTGTGTGTGTGTGTGTGTGTGTGTGTGTGTGTGTGTGTGTGAATGTGTGTGTGTGTGTGAGAGAGAGAGAGAAAGAGAAAGAGAGAGAGGTGTCTGTTTTAATCCTCTCATGCTCTCTGACAAAACTTCTATTATATGCTACATTTTAGGACATGTCCTCTGACTTTGTTCAAAATTTCAGATTTTAAATTGTGTCAGCTGCTAGGCTAAATCTTGTCATACATAAATTCACCTACTACCATTTATCTAGTATATATATTTTTATTCTGGTCTATAATTCTTCTTTAAGGATCTTTAAAATGACCATTCTTAGAGTTTTAAAGTTAGAAGAGTATATTTAAAAAAAAAAAGTCTAACTGTAGAAATGATTGGAGTCTAGGTAGGAATTTTAATAGTATTATAATTTCTATGCATTATTAATTTCCTTTTCTGCCTGCAGTGGTTTCATCTTCCCACTGTTAAGCATCATTATATACTCACCCTGTTTACGTCTCCAGGAAGTACTGGAAAATGTCAGCAGATTTCTAGGGAATGTGAAGTGATCTCAGAATAGGATAAAATATTTGTGAAAACTGATACATTGCACGGCCTTGGTGAATTAGCATTAATTCCCCCTCGATCCTCAGCACTGCTTTTGCTTCTATAAAGAGAGCGACCGACAGCACCCTGATGCTACCATGACTAAGAGTCCTCACCATTAGACTTTAGAATGAGAATGAATAGCTCTAGGTAGGGACAGCTGACCAGCCTTGCAAGTCCAAAAGCAAAGAAATAGAGCTGTTAAGACGGTTCAGTTGGTAGTGAACCATGAGGCCAAAACTTGTGACATGAGTTTGATCCCTGCCCCTCCACACATATTTTTTTTTTTGAAAAGGAAAGAATTGTATGATAGACCAGTGCCGTCACTGTCCAAGCTCCTCTCATTTAAATAACAGCTGCTCATAAACTAACCCACCCTTGTACTCCCTTACTTGGATATTTGTTATAATATCTGTGATGAGTCCAAAGATCTATAATTAGAGAGGGAAGAGCCTTTCTGCCTAGGCAAACTAACCTATAATTAGAGCTAGATGGATTTCATGTAGTTACATTTGAAAGAAATACCAGTGAACTATAAAAGGACATGTATTTCTTGTGGATCAATCAAGGAATGAAATGATCACACAGTAATTAGGCAAAATTCAACACTGTTTTCAAACAGCACCTCTCCCAGGGAAAATTACAAATGGCATGGTTCTGATTCAAAACAAAGTTTGAATCAGGTTTCCTTATGGCAGCTGTCAACAAAACAAAAGTAAAAGTTGAAAACCAAGCAGAGATGAGTCACTCCACAACTTTGTGGCACACATATATATTTGTGAATATATGTTGTAAAGAGTTATTGAAAGGAGAGATTTGCGAAGTCCTCCTTTTCCTTTCAAAAAGAATGAGTCTCTGAAGTTCCAAAGACTTTGTATTCCAGAAATGTATTGATAAAACACCCTGTTATAGGAAATGCTGTTTGGGTGGAAATTACTGAACAGGAAATAACGAACAGGCAAATGCAAGAATATGCAGTGACTGTCTGAAGAATTTGTAATAATGTGGGTTTTTTTTTTTTTATAAAGACTTTGAGCTGCTGATTGAAAAGGTCTGTGCTTATCATAAAATCAAACAAGTAAGTACTTGTATTAAAACGAGAGAAAAATCACTTTTTCTTATAGCCTAGCAAATTGCAATCAATATCCTGCTTGCCTAGTAGTTGAGATATTTTTATCAATTTATCTGCAATTACCAAAGAAATATCATGCTGAGGTAATTACACGCTGTGCCCACTTTTTGAAAAGTGGCATTTTGTAAAAGCATGCTTGGATATATCTATTGGCCCTGTAGAAATTCAAAGGCAAGCTCTAGAAACTGCTGAGGAAAATGCATTAAACTTTACAATTCATTTCAAATTTCTATAGAGTTTAGAACTAGCTGCTAGTTACAAAACAGGCTCAGTTATGGGTCCGATTTTTCATAATTTCAGCTGTATCTCTCTGGAAAGGCCTATACTTAAAAGATAACATCATTTTGCTTATATTGTCTAAGATGCCTGCTGCTTTTGTTAATTATAAATCATCTGTTCCATATGGTTTCAAAGTATATAGATACTACATAAGAGGAAATTATCACAGATACCTTTTTATGTCTATTTACAATATGTCAGTTACTATTTAAAGTATTTCACATGAATTAGTGCATTTGATCTCCTAGAGTTTGAGTGAAAAGCAATATTTCCTCTAATATAAAATACTCAACCAAGTAAGAACAATAGTTGTCCAAAGCAGTCACCTTTCAGGGAAATCCAGCAAAATCTTCAAGGACTATCACCTTTACTGTTACACATAAATAAATAAAAAATACTAGGGAAAAAAGATGTTTTAGGTGCCTTGGAGAAAATAGAACAGATATAATAAACATGTAGTTTTGAGACAGTAAACTAAGGTAGTGCCAAAATCTCAATAATGGTACCTATACAAATTGTCGTGCAATGTCGCATGTTAGAGATTGCTATACCTTAGAAATGATGGCTAAATTGTGGGATAATGACTTTATCTAAAGGAAAATATTGTTTAATGTCTATGGAGTTCATTGTTTCCTTTGTTGTAGAATATGATAATTTTAAACAAAATTAATGCTACTGAGAAAATCATCACAGCAGAACTTAGAGCTATAGTGTTTTGTGATTATTGTAGCTCCTAGTGAGAGAGCACCTCTCAGTGGTAGGAAGACATTACTATGCAAAATAGAGAAAAAACTGCCATACTTAGATATTGTTGAATTTTTTAGGTTCTAACTTTTTCTTGTGAATTTTCCTCTGGGTCTTATTTTCTCACTATTTTTCCATTAATTATCATTAGCAGAGAAACACACACAATGCAATATTTATTGTTTATTTTATATATTTTATTAACTCTTTGAGAATGTTATACAGTGTATTTTGAGCATGTTCAGCTCCAGCTCATCCCCTTACCTCCTCCCAGTCTCACATTCCCTTTCCTAATCCCTCCCCACTTCATGTGCTCCTTTTTAATGACCCACTCACTCCAATTTGTGCTGCCAATATACTCCTGTGTATGAGGTCACGCACTACGAAGTATCTCCTGAGTGAAACAAACAGTTTCTCTAACAGAAGCCGTCTCCTATCCATAGCTCCTTAGTTAGGGGCGAGAGCTCATAACCCCTTCATGCTTTGTGCTAGCATACTGACTGGGTTGATCTTGTGCAGGCAATGATAGCTGCTGTGAGTTCATGAGTATGACAGCCATGTGCAGAAGGCAGTATTTGGCTTTTGTCTTCCCCAACCTTTAGCTCTTAAAAATCTTTAGGCCCTTTGTTTCATGATTTTCCCAGGGCTTTGGGGGAGAGGGAGTGATCTACATGTCTCGTTATTGTTAAGCACTACACTGACACAGGTTCTCTGCACTTTGACCAGTTGTGAATTTGTACGTTAACCGCCATCTGCAGCACCGAGGTTGGGAAACTTCTCTAAGAGCTGCGCTAATCAAAGAGTAAAGAGATGTGAATTTTAAAGGCAGTTTGCTATTGTATCCCTTCAGCAGAATAATAAAATTAGGTTGACCTTCTCAATAACAGAGACACGGCCAGATTTTCAACCATGCATGTGTTGCCTCCTATGAAACAAGCCTTAAATTCAATCAAACTGCTATTACTTATCCTGTAACGTGAATACCACTACTATACTCATGAACATGTCTTGTCACATTAATCATTATTTCAGTTCTCAGGATTCACAGCTGTATAAGACTTGATAACTAACCCCTTCCCCAGCAAGCAACATAGCACCTCCAAGTACTACGAAAACTAGCCAGCATGGAGGATGCTTCCTATTCTGTATGTACATGATTTTCTACATCAGGTCACTAAAATTCATGGTGTCTTCAAACAATAGTGTCTTATGATCAAGTTCTGGTGAACAACCAAGGGCTATGACAATAGCTTGTATTTGGAGGGTTTCGGGACAGAACACAATAAGCTTTCTTTTTAGGAACCTATGGTTCCTGGGATATGCATACCCTGTGTGTGGAAACTCCAATTAAACTTGAATATATATTTATTTCTATATGTATATGAAATAGAATGATCAAGTTTCTTTTTTCTACATATAGCTAACCAGTTTTTTTCAACATCGTTTGTTAAAATGTACCATTTTCCAATTATGTTTTGGTACCCCTGAAAAAAATCTGGTAGCTGTAGGTGTGTGGACTTATATCTGGGTTCTTCATTCTAATCCATTGTCCAATATCTTTGTTATGCCAAGGTCATGATATTTCTCCTACTTTGGTTCTGTCCCTGTACTGGCTGGTTTTGTGTGTCAACTTGACACAAGCTAGAGTCACCAGAGGAAGAAGCCTCAGTTAAGGAAATGCCTCAATGAGATCCAGCTATAAGGAATTTTCTCATTTAGTTATCAATGGGAGAGGCTTCAGCCATGATGGGTGGTGCCATCCCTGGGTTGCTGGTCTTGGGTTCTATGAAAAGGTGGTGGACTGAGCAAGCTATGAGAAGCAAGCCAATAAGCAGTTCTCTGCCATGACCTCTGCATTAGCTCCTGCCTCCAGGATCCTGCCATTTGAGTTCTTGTCCTGACTTCCTACAGTGGTCAATAACAATGCTGAAGTGTAAGCCAAATTTCTTTTGGTCATGGTGTTTTGTTACAGCAATATAAGCACTAACTAAGACAGTAGTATAACTTGAAATCAAGTATAGTGGTAGCACTAGCAGTATTTTTATTGTCTGGGATTGTTTTAGCAATTGGGTGTCTTTTCTGCCTCCATATAAATTTTATGATTTTGTTTTAAAATCTATGAAGAATTGAGTTGGAATTTTGGTAGAGTTTTCATTGAATCTGTAGATTACTTCTGGTGAAATAGCCATTTTGAAATATTAATCCTGTATACACTGGAGGTCTCTCCATCTTCTGTTGTCTTCTTCAAATTCTTCATTCAGTGTTCAAAGTTGTCATTTTAAAGATAGCTCACTTCTTTGGTTGTGTTTCTTACAAGGTAATTTTCTGAGGCTACCATGAATAGGAATGTTTCTCTGATCTCTTTCTCAGTCTCTTGGCTTTGGTATATAGGAAGGCTATTGATCTGAGTGTGTTAATTGTATTACCTCCCACTTTCCAGGATGTGTTTTTCAGGTATAGGAGTTTCCTGGTGGAGGCTTTGGTGTCTGCCATGTAAAGAATCATGTAACATGTAAATAAGGATAATTTGATTTCTTCCACTCCTATTTGTATTCCTCCTACTTCCTTTTCATATCTTATTTGTTAGAGGTGGTGAAAAAGGAAATCTTTGTCTTGCACCTGCTCTTAATTAGAATATTTTTCGTTTTCCTTTCTTAAAATACTGGTGGCTCTTTTAGAAGTGGTTCTAATGTGGATCTGACAAAAATGTGTACTGTTTAATATGTGGGAGTAATGGTCCCCTCCTATTGATACATATCACGTCCCTTTGACCCATGGTCTTATTTAATCCCAGTGTTTCTTTGTTAATTTTGCTTTGCTTACAGTTTATCTATCTGAATGTGCAAGTGGTTTATTGATGTCATCCACTTCCACTGTGTTGTGGTTAATCAATTCTTTTAAATTTAGTAGTGTTTTCTTTATGCAATTGAATGTGTGTATCTATATCTATATCCACATAATTGTAATTTCAGATCGATGGATTGGAACATTGATCAAAATGATGTAACCCTCTTCATCTCTAATGACAGAAATTCATTTTAAACCTATTTTATTAGGTAATAGAATGGTATTGACTGCTTGTCTTCTGGTTCCATTTGCTTAGAATACATTTGCCCATCTTTTTATTCTAAGACAATGTTTATCTTTGGCAGGAAGGTGTGTTTCTTGGAGGCAGGTAAAAGAAGGGTTCTGTTTTCTAATTTTATCTGCTAGTGTTTATCTTTTGCCACAGAATGATAAGTTAAAGCAGGTTTTGCTCCCTGTCATTTTGTTGATTTTTCAGTGTTTTGGAATTTCTTAGTTTTCTTTTGTTTAATGAGTGTCCTGGTAACATTTATGTTTTCTTCCTATAGTCCTTTGAGTATGTTTTCCTTTCTCTTCAGATTGGAATATCCCTTCCAGGATCCTCAATAAGGCTGGATTCCACATCATGAATGTCTAGTGTACTTTTTCTGTCACCATCATGTATGCCCGGTACTTTCACTGGGTATAGTAGATTGTTGGCAGTTTTGGTCTTTCTGAGTTTGAAAAGCCCCAGCTCAAGACACTCGACATGTGTTGGCTTGTATTGAAAAGACCCAGATATTCTAATCGGGGAGGCTTTGTGTGTGATTTTTTTTTTTTTTTTACACTTTTGCAGCTTTCAAGGTATTTTCCTTTTTCTGTTCATGTACTGTTTTCTCTATAATATTCTCTGAAGCATTTCTATTCTTGTCTTATCTATTTGATTATCTAGAGGGGCTTCTCTTTCCTTAGACAGAGATGCTTTTCCCATGATTTTATTAAAGATGTTTTCTCTACACTTTGTATGAATTTCTTCTCCTTTCTTTGTGCTTACAATATATGTTTTGTTTTTTCACAGAGTTCATACATATTCTGCTCATTCTTTTAAATTGTCATTGAAAATAATCAGGTTTATAGTTGTATATAATAGTATATAACTGGAAACAACTACTTGTTTATAAACCAGCCTCTCAAATTAAAACATATTTCAAGCAAGTTCTCATTAGTAGTCTATGTGATAATGCATGACAATGATAGCTCCTTGGAAAATTGGGAAAAAATGATATACTTTAGTGTATTAGTTTAAATTCAGTTTATGATAATTTCTAGAAATGATATATTAAATTTGAACTCAACACCTACAAATTATAATCCATAAAATCTTTTACTATTTTGTTGAATTGGATGGGGAGAATTAATATAAATGTTGATGATTTAGCCTAGGAGGAGACCAAAATAAATTTACTAGTTTTTAAGAGCATATAGAATTTCTTCTAACTGGAATTTTAAAAAGAAAGAAAGAAAGAAAGAAAGAAAGAAAGAAAGAAAGAAAGAAAGAAAGAAAGAAAGAAAGAAAGAAAACAAATGGGAAAAGGAGAATTAATATATTCATCACTAATATTTAAGAGTAAGGATGAATTCTGACTTTTAACAAAGGGATTATATTTTGTTTGCGACAGAGCTTCTTGGTCCTCTGCATCAGCTTCTAGCTTGAATAATTCACTTGGCTTTCTGTGATGTGTATACAAATTAAACAGAAGGCTTATTCCACATGTTTTGATGCAAGTTAACACCTTGTTAGGGCACAGTAAGCTCACTGGGCTTTTTACTATATATAGGCTATTATTACCTTCTAGTACAGCAGACTTTATTCTGTGTTTTTCAAAATGGCACTAATATAAACCTTTGAGATACCCAAAGCAACCCTTAAGAAAGTCTTTTCTTTTTGTTAAAGTGTCAGTTTCCCTTACTCCCTGAAGTGATTTCACTGTTTTCTACATAGAGGCAGCATGGGAGTCTTCCCCTTCAGACTGCATACCTGGTATTCTACACTGGTGAGCAGGGCTTGCAGGAGGATGATTAAGTGGAAAGTCTCCTGCTGTGCACAGTAGGCAAGCAGCTCCGAAGCTGGTATGGCAGATGTTTCTCCTTCAGATCTTTTAAGGACTATAATTGGGTGGAAAAAAAACATTGTGTTTCACTTAATTCAATTTGCTACCTATTTTCCTTTGCTTAAAAAAAATGTGCTTTAAACTCACATGAATATATTGTTTTGAACAAGAAGACTCATATATGACTCGGTCATGTGCTAACAATATATTATACAGAGTTGACACAGTAAAAGACATTTTTCAGAAATTTAGAGAATTCCATTTGAACCTGATTTAACTGTGTTTATCAGAAAGTCTTAATTGGTTCTTGGCTTCTTTAGGTCAAGAATTTTTCTCTCCAGATTACTGCTATGTCTCTATCTTGTAGCCTAGAATGCCAAGCATCTAACATTTTTTCCTTTTATTTATATAGTCATTAATTATTTATTTTTGTGCTACTGGGAATTGAATACAGGGCACCACAAATGCTAAGCAAGTACTCAATAATTGATTTAAGGTCCCAGCCTTTTATGCATTTTATATTTTTTGAGGCAATATCTCAATAATTACCTAGTGTCATTGAACTCATCCTGCAGCCCAGGCCTACTTTGAACTGTTGAACCTTCTCCCTCATCTCCCAAGTAACTAAAATAAAAAGTTTGAACCATAAGGCCCGGCTAAAACTTCAATAACATTTGGTACTAAATGCAAAGTATTTACTCATGTATTTAGTATTACATTAACAACACATTTAATAAGTTGATTAAATATATACAAAAATAATGATATAATTATTTCTTAATATATACAATATCTTTGCTATATTCAAACATGTCATTTTAATTTGCTTTTTATTTTAATACAAAAATCATTGTAGATGAATGTTTTTACAAAACAAAAGTTGAATATGCAAAAGGATGAAAAAGAAATGTAAACTTAACAGAATTAAATTTCATGTATAACAAGTGACCTTGAATTTTTTTTGACAGTTGAGAGTGATTGAACAAAAATGTCTGTGACTCAGTTCTAAAAACTTATCAGGCCACCTTAAAAGAGATACTAGGGCCAGGAGAGACTAGAGTCTGGAGAGACCACAACCCAGGCAATGCTAGATCAGTGATGGTTGGTATAACACTTTGATGATAATTGATTATATTACCTATCTCTGGTCCTCCAGTTAAACCTCATGTCAGGACCCTAAACATTGACTTGGGAAGGCATCACTGGATATCTTTGTCTCTCTCCCCACATTGAATAAATCCTATACTGCCTTTCACTATTTCAATAAATAATAGTAACTATAGTAAATCAGCCTCTCACCATTTAGTATCAGCTTCTTCATTGCATATGGTCATAGAATCTAGATTTAAAATCATCTGTGTATGTGTGTGTGTGTGTGTGTGTGTGTGTGTGTGTGTAAGTCATGAACTATAAAAGAGATAATGAGGAGGGAGGAAAAGATCTTAAGGAAAAGATGTTGGGAGATATATATATATATATATATATATATATATATATATATGTAATAAGAAAACTGAATTAATTCTCTGTGATTGTCAGTTAGGGTTGTCAGCTTTACTGGGAGCACACCTCTATGTGGCTCTGTGAGGACTGTCCCGATTAAGGGGTAAGGCCCTTCCCTGGAGTGGGCATCCCTATTCTATAGTGATTCACACACAGAGGTTGGAATGGAAAATAATGCTGTGTTTGTCCTGATTAGTTTGCTTCTTATATGTAACTACGCCAACTCTCTTGATACCACTGCTGCTGTCTTTGCTGCTATCCAAACCAAACTTCTTTGGCATTCCAAAGTGAACTGACCACCAGCAGCTCTCTGGGAATCCTCAAGGTCTTCATTCAATTTGCTGATGTATCAAGCTTTGTGTATTGAGCAATTGCATGACACTCAGCCTCCCCAGCATTCAGACATCAACTGTTAGACTAGCCAGTCCATATCACGCAGGCCACTTTAATAAATTTCCTTTGAAATACATATTCATTACACTGGTTCTCTTCCTTTAGAGATACTCCAAAAAATGAAAATAAACAAAAAAAGAAAGTAAAGGGATAACAAGCTGGAGGAAAGGTTAGAATCAGCTGGAGGAACAGGAGGGTTTGGGGAGACATGACGGAGGAGAATTAATAAGAACGCCTATAATGGAATAAACACATGAAGATGCTGTGACCAAACCCATCACTTTCTAGGTTAACCTAAAGTATTAATTTTTTAAAGAGATGACAACCTACCTATTTTAATACAAAGGTCACACTGGAAACAGAGCCAGGCAGTGGTAGCACACACCTTTAATTCCAGTACTGGAAAACACACATACCTTTAATCCCAGGAAGGGATGTCTGGACAGAGAAAGGCATATAAGGCACGAGGAAACAGGAACTCACTCTCTTTCAAAGTAGGATTTTGTAGGGGGAAGAACTAGTGGCTTGATCTCTGTCTCTCTGATCTTTCAGCTTTTACCTGAAAGTAAATTATCGTTGTCCTTATACTTCAGATGTATAAATTTGCCAATCAACCTGATTGTCTATAGAAAATTAAATTTTCTAATTTAATTACAGGTAGACCACTGGAAGTCACATGATGTCAATCTAAATAAATAATTATGCATTTTAATCATTATTTAATTTGTGTCACTCTTTAAATTTAGCAAATAAGACATTTTTATTTTAGAGCATGTTAAGCTCTTTGGAAACTGTGACTTAACCCTGGGAACCTGGACTTAACATCTGAAGTATAAGGACAACGATAATTTAATTCTAGTATCTCACTATGTGTAGCTGTGTTTCTGTAATAATTTATAAAACAACTTCCAAAAAGATCATAAAATAAGATTTTAAATATAAATATGGAGTAACTCAGTTTTACTTTGTTTTGCCATTGCATAGTAAATTTAAACAGAGACCATTTTTCTTTCAGAATAAGAGCCTCTGGACACGTAGCAGATTTTCTTCTTTAATAAACAGTTAGTTATCTAAATTAAAGAATTTGCTGGGCTTGATAATGAGTCCAGAAACATAGAAAGCTCTTTTCTATCACTTAATAAGGTATTTAGGGTCTTTTTTTTTTTAGACCACTGGAAGTCACATGATGTCAATCTAAATAAATAATTATGCATTTTAATCATTATTTAATTTGTGTCACTCTTTAAATTTAGCAAATAAGACAGGATAACCCTATACTTCTTAGGAATATAGTACACACATTTTTTTTCCCCACAATGAAACATTTAAAGTATCCCAACAACAGAATACACAAAAGTATTACTATAAAAAATTTAACATGAACTGCCAAACGGCCTTATTAATAAAAAACCCAGAGCCAGATATTGGGGTAAAAGCTGAAAGATCAGAGAGACAGAGATCAAGCCACTAGTTCTTCCCCCTACAAAATCCTACTTTGAAAGAGAGTGAGTTCCTATTTCCTCGCGCCTTATATGCCTTTCTCTGTCCAGACATCCCTTCCTGGGATTAAAGGTATGTGTGTTTCCCAGTACTGGAATTAAAGGTGTGTGCTACCACTGCCTGGCTCTGTTTCCAGTGTGGCCTTGAACTCACAGAGATCCAGACAGATCTCTGCCTCCAGA
This sequence comes from Peromyscus californicus insignis, assembly GCF_007827085.1. Lineage (NCBI taxonomy): Eukaryota > Metazoa > Chordata > Mammalia > Rodentia > Cricetidae > Peromyscus > Peromyscus californicus. Next base: position 27,217,525 of record NW_026294436.1, on the reverse strand, counting down.
GTGATAGGACTAAGGGTGTGTGTCATTACTGTCTGACCTCTATGTCTAATGTAATGGCTGGCTCTGTCCTTTGATCCCCAAGCAAGTTTATTAGAGTACACAATATATTACTACATTTCCCCTTTTTAGTCTAAAATAGTAAAAGGTTATAACTAAAATAAGAAAAATTATATACAATAAATACAGTAAATATATACAATATATACAGTCAAGAATGATACTTACAATGTCCTCTCCATTAACATTTGACAAATTCAAACAAAAAACTCCATTATTTATCCTATCTTGGTGAGTAAAAATGTTGTCCCTAATTCACTTTCTATCCTAACTTATATTACCAACTGAAAACTATCTTTTGATGTCTTTCAAGCTTACACACTTTACACCTCTTTAGTGAGTTTCTTTTCTGAGTTTGTTAACAAGGAAAATTACAACTATCTATTCTTCAACTAACAAGGAAAATTATAACTGTAACTGTCTAGTCTTCAACTCCCGCAGAGACCTGAGAAGGAAATAATATTTACTGAGTAAGTAGGAAGTGCAAACTAGTGACTTCCAAAAAACGTGAGTAATGACCGAGACAGCTGGCTGCCTGGACAGTCACCCAAGTTTTCTCTGCAATGTTGGGGCATCCATCTTCAGCCTCCAGACCTAGCATATCTGACAGATTCATCTGTGAAGCAGGATTTTCTAAATGCTTTTCTAAAACAAGGCTTATTTATCAGAACATAATCATTGTCATATTTCTGATCTATAAACTGTAGTAATCATTTAGTCTCCACATCAGTTCTAATATATAAACACCCTGTATCTTTCTCTGTAAACTTTTTAAGTATTCTCAGTCCTCAGCTCTGTTCAGATATTTTCCCTGTTTGTCTCTTCCTTCTAATTTGCAATGTATCTTCTTCACAAACGCATCAATGCTTTTGAACTGATCTCCTCTACATCCATTGCTAAAACATTGAGAAGTTCTTTACTATTTGGTGGAAGCCAATCAACCTGCTCATTTCCTCCCTGTTAAGTTTCAGTATGCAAATTGAATTTAGTCTCTCATTCACTCACTCCAACGCTTTTTTTGCATATGGGTCCAAAACTAACAGGGTAACAGAAAGTCCTTAATGGAAAGAATGGCAACAATATAATCACATAATAACCAACCAATTTATGTGAAATAAATTTAAATAACAGGATTCTTGATCCTTATCCTGAAAAAGAATCACTCTTTTAATGTGAAAAGATACTATACAAAATCCTAAGTGGAAAATAGTTAATAATATTTGGCTGAAAAATTCTAGCAGTGAGGCATTCTCTAATACATGAAGTCATAATTTTATTAATGCAAATCTTTGAAATTAGACAATTCCATTAATATTCATTCATATTCCTTACAAACCATGAGAATTAAAAAGATAATAATGAGTTAAAATATATCATAAGCTAAACAAAATAAACAATAGCATGCTTGGTTTAAAAAAAAGCAAACAGAATACAATAAAAAATAGTGGAAGACATGCTACGAACAAACTAGACCAGAATGATGGCTTTTGGTGCATTGACTAAGAACTTTATAACATTTCTAGTAAGGAATCAGCAGACTTTTAGTTCATTATGTGTTCTATTCTCATTTCAAAGGAGTTTGCACATGTGCGTGTGTCTTAGTGCAAGTGCATGCCTGTGTGTGTGTGTGTGTGTGTGTGTGTGTGTGTGTGTGTGTGTGTGTGTACACATTTGTATGTGTAGGTATATCTACCCATGTGTACAGATACCAGAGGAAAATGTTGGATGTCTTAATATATCTTTAAACCTTTCAAAGGCAGGGTCCTTCACTGATTCTGGAGCTCAACAGTTAGCTAGACATGACAGACAGACAGCCCGAGGGATCCCCATCCACCACCTCCACCACCTCAAGTGCCAGGATTAGAAGTACTCATCACCACACCGGACATTTTACATGAGTGGTAGTCTAAACATAGGCCTTCATGCTTGTATAGCTAGTCATCTCCACTGAATCATCAACCTGCTCTTCATTTCAGAGTATTTTATCTGGAATAGGACAGTGTTTTCAATATTATTTGTTCTCTTTTTTGTTGTCTAAGATCATAACTCATGCAACTATGTAAATGATTAATACTTTACCCATTGTTGTACGGTATTTTGTTTGTGTTATGACAAATAAAGCTTGCCTAGAGATCAGAGGGCAAAGCTACCCACTAGTTAACCATAAATGCAAGGCAGTGGTGGCACACACCTTTAATGCCAGCACTTGGGAGGAGGAAGCAGGAAGATCAGGAGTTCAAGGCCATCATGAGCAACATAAGATTGAACCAGTCTAAAAGAGCTGGGTGGTGGTGGTGCATGACTTTAATTCTAGCACTAGGGAGTTGGAGATAGGAATATAAGGCAGGTAGAGACAGGATCTCAGCCCCCTTTTCTGTCTGAGGATTTGTAGAGATATAATGTCTCTAGTAGCTGCTGCTTTGCTTCTATAATCTTTCAGCTTTTACTCCAGTATTTGACTCCAGGTTTTTATTGATAAGACTAATTAGGATCACACTTCAACCTATAGTCTATCATATTGTCTATTTAATACAAAAACATCAAAACAAAGACTTTGAGGTATAAAAGCACACTATTTCTAAGGAAATGTTTGCATTAACAGTACTTCACAGATTACAACATAATAAAATGATTGTATGTTCATATATGGCATAAGACTAATATAAACTTTGTAAACTCATTTTGTATAGTCTCCATTCAAAATAATTTTTAGACTGGTACTGACTATGTAGTTCATGCTAACCTCAAAGTTACGATCCTCTTGCCTCAGTCTTGGGAGTACTGGGACCATAAGCTGCTATGTCCAGCTAAGAAAGGACATTCTCACAATGGTTTCAAATATACAAAAGCAGCCAAATAACCTTTATTGTATGCACTTGTTTATTATTTGATAAATCCTTCAAATTATTCTGCAGGAGGTATAAAATCTAGGGATAAATATTTGTGAAAATAATAAAGGAGATGTTATTTACTAGCTATGTTTTTTCAAAAAGGAAATAATCTATACTTAAAGGTTATGAAAAATTATTATTTTTTCATATCATATCATATCTTTATTCAGAGAGGTCTCACTGAATGTACAATAAATGTCAGTGAAGAGACCAGTGCAAAATGTGATTCATCTAAAGGACTGCCATCATTTCCAGTGGAGCAGAAGGGAAGACACTGTGAAGAGAGAATATAAGTACCTACTTCCTTTATTGGTAAAGTTCAGCCATTACATCCTGTCACATTTGCTAATGGTATGCTGATGTGCAGTGCTTTGCAATAATCACACCTTTACATACATAACTTTAATATCAGTTCTCATCAGACTTTTATCCCAAAATACCCATTTGTGTATATGTATGTTACCAATAACATTTTATTCATTCTGATACATTCAAAATAAGCTGCATATCCTAATTTATAAGATTTTCATCACTGTTTTGGCATGATTAACTGGCTAGTTCTATGAACTGAGATCATTTTCATACATGGTAAATACAGGTACCCTCATTCACGTTGTAAATACCCTTAGTCTTTCTTTAAACACCTAGGGGTTCCACATTTAATGCTAAATGATTCTGATCTTTTCTTTAAAATGAACAGTCTTCTATTCTTCTAAGTACATAGTATGAACAGACATATTCTATGCTGTCTTGTAATGGGATCCAATAAACTCAATTAGCAGGCAGAAATTATTACCTGCACATGGAAAGCTGAAAAATGACTAGAGTGCTTAGAAGTTTGCATCTTGAAGAATTTTGCTTATTTTTAAGAACATGCAGTTGCCAGTCTGGTAGGGAATTGGAAAGAAAGGCTATAGGTCCCTAAGACCACAAATGTAGGGATGAAACTGTAAGAGAGCCAGGATAATTAAATGTTTTCCTTTATAAGCATTGCTGTGGTCATGGTGTCTCTTCACAGCAACAGAAACCCAAACTAAGATAGTTTACAACAGAAATGAAGGTTTTTCTGCTCTCTTAATAATAATTTTAAAAGATTTATATCTTAAAATCTGCTTTTAATTCTAAAATTCTATAACACATATAACCTGGGGTTTTTTTTTTGGCATACAATAGCTTTCCAAAAGAGTTTGAGCCCCCAAGGATAATGATATCATCATGTCATACCTCAGGAAGGACATCTCCCAAATCCTAGTTACACCATAAATACAATTGCTTCAGTTCCAAAAATTTACATTTTTCTTATTTCCTCTTTTGCATCCATTAGTTTTATATTCAAAATCTTTGAAGAAACTGGCATTTCAAGGATAATATGGGATCCAATAAATAATAATTACAAATTCAATTGAAATTAGAGTTAATACATCAGCACAGGCACTAGAACTTTTTGATAGATAAAACACAAAAATCCTATATAAAATATGGAATCATATTTAGCTATATTAGAAATAATACCTTAGCTTACTAAGTTCAATATTTTATGAGAAACCACTGCTTAGTTTGTAGTATTTATGAGAGTGCCATAATGTTACAACAATTTAATATGTTATAACATATATAAATTAAGTTATAAGAAGACATTTAACAGAAAAATACAAACAGATTTTATGGTTCTATGCATCAGAAAATTTATTCCTGTTGTTGCTTCTATGATTAACAAAGAGATTATGCAGTGATATTTAATAATTCCACATTAATATTTTCACCTCTTCTTTGTGGTAATTCTTGTAATGATCTCTTCTTCAGGTTCATTACCTAGGAGTATTAGCTACCAGAAGAAGATAAACTGAAATGTGGTCTTAGTTCTTAAGTTATAAGGAAAGTCAGAGAACAGGAAGAATAAAAATAATTTCTATACAAGGGAAATCGGCAGCCCACACTTATCCAGAAAATAAGATGGGGGAATTTCTTTATATTGCATTTAATAGTAAGGTCAAAAATAACTATCCTGCAACTGAGATTATATTCTATCATTTCTTTTTCCTGCCATCAATTACTCTTCAAACCACCCTTTCCCTCATCATAGAGATTGAAATTTTGTGTGAAAAGCTGAGAGGCATGAATATAATGTATGAGTGCATATTATCAATTTTTTAAATAAAAATCAGTGTCTGTATTCATATCTGAGTGTTTCAAATAAATAAGACATATTATTATTAGCATACACAATTTCAAATCAGTTCTAAAATATTCTTTTGGGGCCTGCAAAATAAAAGGCCATTTACATAGCATGATTTGGGCTAAAAAAGCATGTGAAGTTTGAAAGAAAATAGTACCAAAATGGAGTGGCACTATTAGGAGACATAGCCTTGATAGAGGAAGTATGTCACTCTGGGGGCAGGCTTTGAGATCTCTTTTCTCAAGCTTCCCTCGGTTTATTTTCAGTCAACTTCCTGTTTCCTGCAAGCCAAAATGTAGCCAGAACCACATCTTCCTGCACACCGCCATGCTCCCTGTAGCTAGAATTTTTCTGGGTCACAGCAATTGTTCCCAAATAATCACAAAAAAACTTTTTATTAACTATAAATACTCAGCCAATAGCTCAAGCTTGTTACTAGCTAACTCCTACAACTTAAATTAGCCCATTTATATTAATCTACATTCTGCTATATGACATGACCTCTCTTTCATCTTACACCTCCTGTTTCCCCTCTGTGTCTGGCTGGTGACTCCTCTGACTCCTCCCTTCCTCTTCCCATTGTCTTTAGTCTGGTTCTCCCTCATAACCTTATCCTGTCCAACTATTGGCCAGTTACTTTCTTTATTAAACCAATCACAGTGACATACATTCACACAGTGTAAAGCAATATTCCACAGTTCCTACCATAATGATAATGAACTGAACCTCTGAAACTGTTAGCGAACTACCTCAACTAAATCATTTATGAGTTTCCATGGTCATGGTGTCTCTTCACAGCAATAAAAACTCTGAGACAAGGCATGTAAGTAATAGAGTCCATACCAAGTGCCTCACCAATTTAATTAACTAACTTCTCTTAAAACTCTGATCTCTTCCACTTTCTCTTTCTCATATAGAATGGCATCCTAGCATGCAAGTTTATGGATTCTCAAACAAGCAACATAAATTCTATATGAAAAATAAAACCTTTTATGTGTGTGTTCAGTTGAATTTCCCCATACCAAATAGAAGGATTTTTGTTGTTGTTTTTTTTTTCTCTTCATTTCAGCATTACTCAATTCAGAGTTTTGATATTTATCTGTGAAGGTATTGTTTTCTATTCTGTTGGTCAAAATTGTGCTTCTAAGATTACACATAATTGGTTCAATTTCACAAATATTTTAAATGACATTTGTACAGCAGGTTTTGTCATGGTTACCCTACTACAATTATTTCTCCTAGAGACATATTTGTTATTAAATTCTCTATACACATAAAACTATTGCTGGTGTTCTGCACACAGTCAAAAGTCAATTTTAAGCAAGATGTTAAAATGATTCATTATGACTTGCAAATACACATGCAAATAAGACAATTAAAATCCCATATCAGTTTTCTGTGCACACACTCATACACACACAAACACTATATATAGATATAGATATAGATATTGCATTAACTATATAATATTAGGATATCTATGTAGGGCAATATAATCTTATCTATTTGAATTTTCTACCCTGATTTTTTTAACTTAGCTTTATTTACTGCATTATTTTATATTTAGGGCATAATCTGTTAATCTTACTGATCCAACAGCACATTTTTTATTTTTCACTTATATTCCTTTTTCATATTCAACCATTATATTTATAAAATAATGAATATAATTTTTCATGGAAAGCTGGTGATCAATGTAAATGTAGCCTCTCCTGATTTAGTCAACATAAAAGTATAAAGTAGCCTTTATAACTGGGTTTTGTTCTAAAATGTTTGACATAGTTTTATTCTTTTTACTCTTTTTTTATTCTACATGTTATTTTCCTCTAGCTTACATGATTATTTTTCTTGCAGTTATTTCAAATCTTGATTATTTTGTCTCAAATTTTAATTCAACTGATATTTATGATAATCTGCCACATAAGGTCTTAGTTAAGCAACAAAATTAAGAAATGCAAACTGTCTTCCAGATCCAGATATAAATCCAGATACTGATGGACATCTGATTTTTGATGAAGAAGCCAGAAATACACACTGGAAAAAAAGACATCTACAACATATGGTGCTGGTTAAACTGGTTTTATACATATGGAGGAATGCAAATAGAGCCTGTCTTGGTTTGGGTTACTGTTGAATACTTGTTTGAGATACTGATGAAACAGCAGAATGAAAAGCAACTCATGGAGGAAAGGGTTTGTTTCATCTTACAACTCTCAGGTCACACTTCATCACTGGGGAATGTCAGGGCAGGATCTCATGCAGAGGCCATGGAGGAGTGCTGTTTACTGTTTTGCTCTACATGGCTTGCTCAGCCTACTTTCTTATAGAACCCAGGACCACCAGCCCGGGGATGACCCCACCCACAATAGGCTGGGTCCTCCCCATGATCATTAATAAAGAAAATGCCTTACAGTTGGATCTTAAGAAGGCATTTTCTCAATCAAGGCTCTGTCCTCTCTGGTGACTCTAGACTTTGTCAAATGGACATAAAACCAGCCATTATAGATCTATACCTATAACCTCTCACAAGCCTCAACTCCAAAGTGGCCAAATACCTTAATGTAAAATGAGATACACTGAACCTGAGAGAAGAAAAAGTTGGAAATAGCCTTAAACTCATTGGTACAGGAGAAGATTTCCTGAACAGAAAACCAATAACAAAGGTACTAAGATCAACAATTAATAAATGGGCCTTTATTAAGCTGAAAATGTTCTGTAAGGCAAAGTCCAGCATATAGGATGGAAGATGTTTTCACCAACTCCACACCAGGTAGGAGGCTAATATCATATATATATATATATATATATATATATATATATATATATATATATATATATTCAAAAAACTAGAAATAAAAAGAAAAAAATAATCCAATTAAAAATGGGGTACAGATCTAAACAGTGAATTCTCAACAAAGGACATTCAAATGGCTATGAAATACTTAAAGAAATGTTCCATGCCCTCAGCCATTAGAGAATTGCAAATCAAAACTACTTTGAGGGCCCATCTACACCGGTCAGAATGGCTAACATCGAAAACACAAGCGACAGCTTATGCTGGCAACGATGTGGGCAAGGGAAAAACTCATCCATTGCACCTATGAGTTTTCAGTAATACAGTTGCTCAGAAAGATGGGAAGAGATCTGCCTCAAGATCCAGCTACGCCACTCTTGGGCATGTACCCAAAAGATCCTTCATCCTGCTACAAGGACACTTGCTCAACTTTGCTCATTAATGCTCTAATAATAGCTAGAAATTAGAAACACTCTAGACATCCCTCAACAGAAACTTTGATAAAGAAAATGTAGTACATTTACACAATGGAGTATTACTCAGCTGTTAAAGAAAATGACATCATGAAATTTGCAGGCAAATGGATGGAACTAGAAAAAAAAGCACCCCATATGTGGTAAAATAGAGCCAGGAAGATAAATATGGAATATATTCACTCATATGTGGATATTAGCCAATGAGTAAATGATATCCAAGATAAAATCTATAGATCAAAAGAGGATAGGTATAGAGGAAGGGACTGTGGCAGAACACTGGGAATGGAGGAATAGAATAGATTGTATGGGTCAGGAATAAGAGGATCATTTGGAGAGGGGTAGGAAGATGGGGTAGAGGAGGGAATTTAGGGAGAGATAGCTAGAATTGAAGGGCATTTGAGGCATGATAGGGGATCGTAGTGCAGTGGTAGATTAGTAGTACATCCTAAAATAAATGAAGACAATTCTAATGAAATCTCCAAATAATGAGGAAGACAGTCTCAACTAGTCATCTCCTGTCACCAAACAAAATTCCAGTACAGGGACTAGGTTACATTCAAGTGAGTTATTAGTTAAAGGGGTTTCATGGAAGCCTCCAAACAACACAGGCTGTTGCCAAGAAAATAAACTGCTCTCCACAAACTGACAACTATGCCCCATTGTGGAAGGCAACACCCACATAATTCATTGAACATGGAAAGAAAGATTAAGCTGGTGCCTGCATAGAATCTTTACCTCCACGTTCTTGTGTTGTTGGTACCAGAAGGTAGTCTGCAGGGTACCAGAAGTGAAATTTAAACACCAATACAGCCACAAAACCATTTATCTATAATCTGTTCTCCCTGAAAAATGTGATAGAACAGTGGTAGCATAAACTTTGTGAGAGTAAACATCTGATGTGATGTCTGATTTGACTTAAGATGCACTCCATGAGATGGAACCCATACCAGACACTGTTTGGATAACTAAGAAACAGAGTCTAGATAGCCCAGAGACCTAGGGTAAAACCAAACAATATTGGCTTAAGAAAAAAAAAATAAAGAAGTAAATAACAACAGATAGCATCTTCAAATTTACTGAGAGTAGAATTCTATTTGTATTTACCAAAAAAGTTAAAAATATAAGGCTAATTCATTTTGATGTCTACATATCCTAAACCAATGTATTGCTCATGATAAATCCATTTGTTAACTAAAAGAGACATTGATAGTAACACAAAATTCAGGACAGAGGGCTGGTGAGAGGGCTCAGTTGTTGCAGGATATTTGATCATACTGTGGACCTCAAAATTGCATTATTTAAATAAAATCAATCATTGATGAAGAGGCAGAGCAAGAAACCAGTTGACTGGTAGTAACCATAGAGAGTAAGGGGAAGTGGGAGGTTTATGCACAGTCCATGGAAAGGTGCTGCTTACTTACTTGCTCCTCATAACTTGTTCAACCTGCTTCCTTATAGAACCTGGGACCACCAGCCCAAGGAGGTCACCAGCAACAATGGGCTTGGCCCTCTTTCATCAGTCTCTGATTTAAAAACGCCTTGCAGCCAGATCTTACAGAGGTTTTTTTCTCAGTTGAGGCCCTGTCTTTCCTGTGCCTCTAGTTTGTGTCAAGTTGGCATAAAACTATGCCAGCACATCCATCTCCTATATTATATATTTTCATCTTTTATGCAACCAAGAATATTAGCACTTACTGGTTAAAAATATTTTTACATTGATATCAAACTATCATTGCCCCATCCTAACTCACCTGGAAGTTTAATCCCTACTCTAACAGTATAAAGAGATTGGATACTTAATCAATGGTAGGCAATAATGCCCTTTCTCTAATGGGTAGAATGAAATCAATGATGTTTGGTTTCAAAATTTCAGAACAAGTTTCCATTTTCTGTCAATTCATGTAGCCTGGCATTTTATATTATGCAAAAGAGATTAAGGTGTATCACAGTTTTGAAAATACATCTCTTTTCTGTACACACAAGGTCCATTATTTCATGTCTGGTGAATGAGGAAATAAATGAATGAAAATATTAATTAATTACTTACATGTACCATAAGAAATGCCTTTGATAAAATTACAAGTTTATGCATTGTATCCTTCAGGTGTGATTTCATCTTGTTTCCAAATTCAAATATAGGTGCCAATTATAGGAACTTAGAGTTGAAAGCTTCAGTATATATGATTATTTTGTATTTCAATTACTTGGTGACAGTGAGGTAGAGAACTAAGAAATAGGCATGAGGGAGAGAGACAGAGAGAAATTGAGAGAGAGAGAGAGAGAGAGAGAGAGAGAGAGAGAGAGAGAGAGAGAGAGAGAGATGTGATTCTCCTCAAATAAATGCTAAGAACCATAACATAGACAAAGATAAAATATAATAATCTGAAACAGAAAATAAAGAAACAAGAATTTTTATTTAGTTTGCAATGTAGTGCAAAACACTGAGTTATACTAAAAGGAAAATTGTACATGAAATAATAATGGCAAACATTGACTTCATGCACCATATCAAAATATATTATTCTACCATGCAGGAAGACTTTTTTCCATGTATTAGAAATAAAAGCAGCACATGATAATCCCTTTACTCCTGTGGTACAATATAGTATGGATTTTGTAGAAAAACTCAGTAAAAGTTCATTTGGCACATGTTTCTGATCATTAGTAATATATAAGTGGAGCTATAGGAAATAAACATTGGAAACAAATCTTTACCTAATTTTCTTCAAAAATTCTCCTATGAATTGATGTTAGGTGTCTATCTCTTCTTAGAGAGAATCTTTTTTGTTCTTAAGTTTCCTCTTTGTAGAGTACCTGCACACCTATTGTGCTTTTACTTTTCTTCTTCAGCAACAAGGCCCCATACTGTCTAAATGAACAGTTCCCCGTATTTCATACTGTTTAGACTGTGGAGTTATTGATTAACTTTGGATTTATTATTATAACTTTATTCCTGCTTTTATCTTCTCAGCTTTGGGTAAATATGCTATCTGTGGTCAACCCATACAAATTATTTAGAGTATGGAACAAAATTTTAATCATACTGATTCCCATAGTAACTGCCTAGCAGATAATGTGGCCTATGATATTTGATTCCTTATCTATAAAAATGGAGATGATAAAGATATATAGCTTATAAAATTATAATAGGTATTTTAGAAAGTACATATAAAACTATTAGAAATGTTTTAAATGGTAGATATTTTCCTAATCACATAAAAATAGTAGATTTAGTAAAAAAAATTAATAAATTGTATGCATAAGGAACATTTACTTCACCTGGTATTTTATTTTATACAATTGTTGTGCAGTTGAAAAGAGAAATGTTTTCTTATTAGTCAAAATGTAGTTTTAATAATTAAACTAATATTTTACTCTGAAAATCATGATCTCTAAAAGTAATATGATTAAAATTTTCATCTTGTATCTAATGGAATAAGGTAAAATTGGAAACATCTTTTATCACCTGGTTCAGAACTAAAATCTGAAGCTTAAAAATTGCATGTAAGGCTTCTAATCTGAAATGTCTCCACAAGATAATAACATCAGTGTGTAGGAAAAGACTGATGAAATGCCACAGATCACTGATCAACAACTTGCTCTTCATCTACTCCCCATCATATAAAGGATATTACAAAATAAACTTAATTTGAGTGGCTATTTTCTGTAACTATCATGGAAAAATTGTGACAATAATGGCACTTATCTGAAACTAAAGATGCAAAAAAGTGATTAAAAATTTTCAAAAGAACATAAATATGCATTAACTCAAATGTATGATGTCTCTGTCAAGAGGATTTCTGAAACTTGGAGAGAATCATTGAAAAACCAAATGTAAGCTCCCTTTCTGAGGTATTATTCACAGCAGTTCACACATAGAAGTTTAGAACATTTATGTAGGATTCCTCTGTCAGATGGAATCAGATCCATCCTATTATCCTTAACTTACAAGCTACATATTAACTTCAACTATGCTGTGAAGAATTTAGTGATTAATTTATAGTATGTTTTCTTGTTACAAAATCAAGAAGTTGTTTTCTCGATAAAGATCTAATAGAAGTTTAAAAATGCTTAAACTCTACATCTAGAAAACAAGCAGCTAACACAGTCTAATCTGTCCATGCTTGCGCCTTAATCAGGATTATCCCAGATGGGAAGGGATTGTCCTACAGTTCACAGCACTTGATTGTGAGTTCATTTTCCTTGTGCTGTCTATGGAAGAAAAGCTAATTTTCATTGAAGTACCCTATGATATTAAGAGAAAGGCAGATTGCCGACACCAGTCTTTGACCTTCCAAACTATAATGAACTCATGTTACAAATACACTGAATTTCCAGTCACCTCCTGCTGACCTTTTGGAATTAGCATTGAAGAAGAAGGAAACTACCACAGCATAATATAATATACCAACATCTGCTTAAAAAGAAATCCTGACTTTGATCACACACTTGCATAGCACTTAGAAATGTTCTTATAGAGACTGAAGTATGTACTGGGAATTCCAGAACATATCTTTGGCAAACTCCTAAAGACTTACTAGGATGAGGCAGTAATTCTATTTATAATTATGATTGGTAAGCACCATTATTATCATCCAGAGACAACAGATAAAACTCTGAGACAGCAGGAAGTGTCAGGCTAACATCCTTCTAAATACTCATTAAATCTTCATAGCTCATCTATGCATTATTTTATTTGACAGGTAGTACTCCAGGGAAATTAAGTAATTGAATAAAAATCTCACATCTAGATATATGTTTAAGGAATTATAATAGCATGCCTCTAAATCTCACTACAATCCTATATCATAGAATAATATTATGCACATGAGATTTTTAGCATGGGTTAAGCCAAGGACTCCCTTCAGGTTTAGGGCAACAGATCTGAATTTCAGCTTCTTTCACTGCAACAAATTGAGACACTAAACCGTATCATGTAGAAATGATTGCTTCAGCAGAGTGTTGTATAGTTCATGTGCTGAAGTATCTCAGGTTTAGTGTTCTTAAGATAAAGGAAGGCAATATAAGGTAAATGGCCATTAATGCATGTTTCATATAAAGAAAGTAAAAGGTTCCTTATTATCTTCATTGATTTAAAAAAACCCTGGATTATCATAATTCATGTGTTTTTTTCAGAAACTGGAATAACTTAGAAACTATAGTTTTACATCATTCCCTAAAGTATTATGATCACTGTTCAGGCCAGAGCTATTCTGGTATATGCATATTATAGTTACAAAATCAGTCTGTAAGAAACATCTTCCCCTCTAAAGAACACATTAAGGAAATGGTATATTTCCACCAGTTTCATAACTGAAGATATTCTGCGCTTTGAATGTTCATATCCCTCCAAATAATACATTCAAGCCCCCAACTCTCAGCCAGTGGTATTCTGTGGTGGATTACTTTCAGAAGTAATTTGTTTATAAAGAAAGACCCTTCATTTTAGGGATAGCATCTTTATAATAGAATCTACACATGATCCCTTTTACTGAGAGAGAGAGAGACAGAGACAGAGACAGAGAGAGACAGAGACAGAGGAGAGAGAGAGAAAGAGAAGAAATGTCTCTGAAGATTGAGCCCATCAACAAACCAAATCTGCCAAGACTCAATGTTAGCTGCCCAAGCCAGAACTTAGCATATTTCTCATAAAACTACTCAGTTTATGGTATTTTGTTGGACCAATCTTTATAAACTAAGACAATGTTTGAATTGGCAATTCCAGCTACCATCAAGTATTAGACTGTAATGAATGGTATTAGTTGTCAATTAGACTGGATTAAGAGAGATAATACTGATAAAACATACATGTGTGTCTATGGGGGTGTTCCCAGAGAGTACTGACTTTTGAGCAGCACTTAGGGGGATGCAAATAAGGCTTAGGTAAAACATGAACATCACCTTCTATGTTGGTGTTCTAGGTTGGTAGCCTACATGGAAAGTCCTCACTAGAAGGCAGTATGAAGTCCTACAAACCTTTTTATTTCTGGATGAGCATACTCTATAATGCCATCTTCTATTAACATGAGACTCCAGTTTCTTTCCTCGTTTAGCAGAACTCTGTAGCAGCTACCTCATAAGGAATGTCCAGAGTTTCAGCATTGAACTGTAAAAGTGAGATTTCTGGCTGCCTCAGTAGACAACAACTTGGCTCTCAGCCTCTCCACTGTTTAGATAAGCATTGTAGAATCATGCAGCCTGTGTCCTTAAGCTAACCATTTCCCTTTCAATAATATACATATACATACATCCTATTAACCCTGATTCTCTAAAGAATCCTGCTGTATAGACTAAATATAATCCTAAAAGTATTAATGACCATGAGCATAGAGAAACTTACTCTAATTTAGATTGTCCTATATTAAGGCTGAATTACAGAATGTAAAAGTATGTCAGACAAAGAACAAAACCACTAAAGTTTAGAGAAAAGATGTGACACAGAAAGGCATTGAACATCCTTGTTCAGCATTTGTTTTAGATTTTGTTTGCTCACCAAACCGTAAACGTCTTCATTCTAGCCTCTACCTTTTCTTACAAATCTGTCTATTTCTGACAGCCCTCAGGTTCATGATTTTTGTTTTCAACAACTGGGTTCTCTCAGTGGTTTGTGAATATCATTATTTTGCCTCAATTTTTATAATTGCTTCATTCATACATAATGGCGAACAAGTGTTTAAGTATAATGTTCACGTAGCACACAATTGAATAGGTAAACAAATGTGGCATAATCTGTGCTTCCCTAAAAATTTGTAGCTTGAGATGTTGAAATATTTTACAAATTGTCAAAACTCAAAATCATTATTCACAATCTGATAAGAATTATAATTGAATAAAAATGTCTCCAAAGAGGCTAGAGAGATTGCTCAGCAATTAAGAGAGCCTACTGCTCTTGCAAAGGCCACAAGTTCAGGTCCCAGAGCACCCAGATGGTGTCTCACAACCCCTATAACTCGAACATAAAGGCTCCAAAACACTCCTTTAGTGTCTGTTTACCATATGAGCACATATGGTAAACAGATATACTTGCAGGCAAATACATTACATATTAAATAAAAAAATTCTAAAAAGTATGTCTCCAAATCCATAATCACTTATTTAATGTTTCTAATCTCTTTTGCCTCATTATATAATAAGTGATAATGTTTGAAAGACATGATACCTTACAGAAGAGGCATCTTGGGTAAATTTTGGATTGAAGAAAATAACATCATTACATAGTCATTTCATAAAATAATGAAATAAAATATAACATATATTAAGCTTTTACTTCGTATAGTATTTCCAAAAATGAACTGATACATTTCTTGGTAGTTTATCTTCCGTGACACTTTATTTCAGTACCTTGGCATTTGAAATGGTCACAAGTAATTCTCTCCCATTTTGAAACTTCCATCTTTTCCATATAATAAAAAAAATTGTTACCTACAACAACAAATTTCTGGGCTGCACACCATGAAAAATATCAGTGAATTTGAATCTGTTAGTTACTTTCTTTTCAGGGAAAGTCATTTGTTGCCAACTATAAAGTGAAAAGATGATCAGTGCAGAGCCCAGAAGTAGGTGTTTCAAGAGTCTTCTATGCAGCATCTTAACCAGAGAAGAACTGTGCCATTAACCATTGACTTCAGATGCCTTGAATTAACACACACACACACACACACACACACACACACACACACACACACACACACACACACACAAACACACACACACACAGAGAAAGAGACAGACAGACAGAGACAGAGAGACAGAGACAGAGAGAGACAGAGAGAGATGTATGTAAATACAATGCCTCAAACAGTTCACAAAGAACACTGCACACTGACATCCATCTATGGGTGTTTCTGTTTTACTAATCTTTATGTCTAGAATGAGATACTTATGTATTCTCTTCCATGTAGATCTATGCTTTCAAGTATTATATTTGTCTTATGCTGAAACTAAGAGCTCTTTCAAATGAAGAGACAGAAGTTTCATTTGTAAATGATTAAAAATATATTAAAATGAAATATATAACTTACTAAACATTTAATTTGCAACTGTCATTCAGAAGATGCCACTGTTGTTCATTCTAAGAACTATTATTTTAACACTGTAGTTTCCTTGATTCATGATCTTATTCTGTACTTTATCACAGATTCAAGAATTATTCATAAATACTTGGGCATTTCACCAATTACTTTTAAATGTATATGTTTCATTCTTTAGAAAGGTTTTAGGTTCAAAATAACAGTGAACAAAAGAGCTAGAGTTGCAGTACATATCCGCTCTAAACAGACAGTGAACAGGAAGCTAGAGGAGCCAGACATATCCTCTCTAAACAGGACAGTGAACAGGAAGCTAGAGGAGCTGGACAAATTCTCTCTAAACAGGGCAGGAGAACTATCTTCTCTAAACAGGTTAATGATTTGTGCATCAGAGAGAGATGTTGGATGAGACTAATGAGCCTGTAGAGACCCATCTTGTTGTACAAAGTCAGTTGTTTACTGCGTTAGATTCTTATAACTTCAAGGAAGAAGACTTAATTTTGGCTCCCAGTTTTGGAGGCTTCTGTCCATATCTTTGGTTGAATTGTGTCTGGGCTGTGTGTGAGGCAGTATGGCATGGCTGAAGCCTATAGTGGAGTCTCTGGCTCACCTCAGGGTAGACAGAAGGCAGAGATTAGAAAAGAGAGGAAGAGAAAAGATATGCTCTTCAATGCTAGGCCTGTGGTGATTTAATCCTGACAATCAGACCTCAAAATCTAATGGCTCATGTAGCACAAACATATCTATGAACTAGGACACCAATACAATTTGCACTCTCATGATCCTGTAACCTCTTAATAATGCCACACTGAGGATGATGCCTTCAATACCTGGGTCTTTGGAGGAGCACTCATATCTACACCATAGCTTTCACCTTATGTTTCATTCTTGGTATTTATTGTTCTACAGGTTTAGAATAAAATACATGCCATTTCATTTCCCTATACTAATAGTGTCTGTGCTCCACTCATTAATCCCTCCCTCTCCCAAACCTCCTGCCAACATTCATCTTTTCACTGTCTTCGTAGCTTTGTCTTTTCCAAAATGTCTGATAGATGGCATCCTGCATAACATATCCTTCCCATATAGGCTTCTTGTGCTATACACAATTCATTTTCTTCATGACTCTGGATAACTTGATACTCCATTACTTTTAAAATGACACATATTCACTTGTTTATATGAACGATATCTTGGCTCCTTTCAGTTTCTGGCAATGATGAATAAGGATGCTAAAAATGTGTTTATGATGTAGTTTTGAATTCTTTTTTGTGCGAGAAAAAGAATAATTGCCAAATCATAGGTTAGGGATATAGTTAATATTCAAGAATCTTAAATTTGTGGCAGTAGTGGTGCGTCAGTGGTTAGGAGTAGAAACTGATTTTGCAGAGGGTCCTAGTTTGGTTCCCAGTATGCATTATGGGGGAAATACCCTTGCCTATAGCTCTAATTCCAGAATTTCCAATGAACACTGAGCCTGGGTGCACATGGCACACAAAAACTCATATGGCCTCACACAAATGTAAATAAATAAAATAAATTACCTAATTTTCTTCTAAGGTGACTGTTCCACTTTTCACTCCCACCAGCAATGACTAAGTTTCTTTCCTTGTACATACTCATCAATATTTTCTCTTTTCCACTGCACTTATTTCTCATCTCAGACAATCCCTTGTAGCTGAAGAGCTTCTCTCCGGGTCCCACTGAGCCCCAACAGTCTGACAGCCCACTTATAAAATAAACACACAGACGCTTATATTATTTACAAACTGTATGGCCATGGCAGGCTTCTTGCTAACTGTTCTTATATCTTAAATTAACCCATTTCTAAAAATCTATACCTTGCCACATGGCTCATGGCTTACTGGCATCTTCACATGCTGCTTGTCATGGCGGTGGCTGGCAGTGTCTCCCTCATTCAGCCTTCCACTTCCCAGAGTTTTCCTCTCTTTGTCCTGCCTACTTCCTGCCTGGCCACTGGCCAATCAGTGTTTTATTTATACAGAACGATATCCACAGCAATCCCTATTCACTCCAGGGTTTGCATAATTGTTTTTTTTTTCAGATAAGATTTTACAAATTAGTTTTTATGGGGGACACAAGCAAAAATGTAGCCACCAGTGGCAGAGCAACAAAACAATTTCCTGAGTCTCACTTGGTGAAACACTGAGTTTATAGTTTATTTCTCACTATACCCTTAGGCTTCAGATTTATGTGTTGAACTGAAGACATTCATCATCAACTTCATAGGGTTTAGATTCTAAACCTGACTAGTGCCTCCTCTCTTATTACTTTTTTTCTCCTTCCTATTCTATTGTCATATCTTAAATGCTATATAAATATGAAATATTTTCAGTACTTAATTCTTGTATTTTTTGTTGTTGATAGCAAATGTATCACAACTCTGAGGCAAACACTTCATCCATCGTTGTATAAGCCTTTGTGTAATAGAGAGCAGTCCAGATATCAAAGGTTTGCTTCACTACATGGCTTTTGGCCAGTATGGTCCACTTTAAAAAGCAAAAGACATGATGACGTTTTAGAAAGTATTTTAATATAAGAGACACCTCTTTAAGCCCACCCCGTTCCTGCCTTCTTTCCTTTTGTTTCTATATGGAACCTTGAGGCAGTGCTTATCATCACAACCATCTGGAAAGATGAAAATACATAGATAAGAACAGGAACTTAGAATGTTTGGGATCGCCTTCATTTCCTTTAGCAGCTAAGGGAACCTCTATGCCTAGGCATAATCAGTTTCTTTTTAATCTTCCAAATGTCAGGTTTTATCAATCAGCACATCTCCTTCTTTAAATAGTGGACAATTAATGTTATCCATCTTTCAGTTTCTTGGGTTAAGCATAGATCAGGTTTTTTGCTTGTCCCACCTGAAGAAGGCTGAGAAAAACAAACAAACAAACAAACAAAAAAACAAAACTAAAAATATAGTATGAGCTAAAAGGTTTAATTTTATTAATAATTTTCTCAATGCTTTATTTGCTTATTATATCTTGCCAGAATTAAACTTTCATATATTTAAAAATCAAACTTAAAGTTTGTTTTTTAATTGTTCATTTTTGCTATGGTGTTTCTACAATTCTACTTTCTCTTTAGGAGGACTTCTTGTTGGTGGTGGCGGTGGTGATTCTTGTTTCAAAATATGTAAAAAAGAATGGTGTGATGATTATCCTGGTTATCAGATTGACTGAATTAAGAGATGCTGAAATTTACCTCTTGGAGTTTCTGTGGGGAAGTTTACAGACAGGACTGTCACCTGAGAGAGTAAATTAGAGAGAAAGACCTATCCAGAATGTGGGTAGCACCATCCCACCAATTGGGAGCCAAAAAGGAATAAATCTTAATGGAGAAAAAGCCATGTATTCATACAACCTTCATTCTTTATAAGTATGCCAACAGCTAGGGTGACAGACCTAGCTTTACCATCCTTTCAGTATAGACGACTTGGATCCATGACTCTACGAGGACTAAAAGACATTCAAAGCTATGCTAGGTCTTCAGCATTGACAACCCTCAAATTCTAACCTCAGGCAGAGGCTTCAAACTTCTTGGATTAAGCATCAGTCAGGTTTGTTTCCTCTCCTATCTGAAGATGATTATTATTGAACTACACATTTTCTTATGACATAGACCAATAAGACAAATAATGCAATAAGTTCCTTTTTGTTGTATTTCCCTTTCTATATTATACCACATTAACTCTGTTCCTCTGGAGAACCCTCACTCATAGTGCAATCAGCATCGTTGTAAGCTCTTGACTTGCAAGGCACTATAAATACAAGGCTTGAACAAATAACAGTAAATGTGTCTTTAGCAAAGCCATTAACAATTTTAATGTTCCAATATATAACTTGTTTAATCATAGTAAATAAAAAGAAAGTACCTTCAATAAACATGTTGTGTCATATTGATTTCTGTAAATTAAAAGCCTAAAATATAATCCAATACTTTTCATTAATTATGTGCCTAATTAGAACTTTTAAGAAATAACATTGAAAAATCATTTTGTTTTCTGAAAACATTGATGTTTGATACAAATTAAACAGGAAGGAGATTGTGTGAGACTGCTGTTATGTTTGCACTAGACATCTCATCCCAGGGGTATTAGGAACATCAAGCAATTCTACTCCTGTCATGCTAGAGTTACCTCACACTGTAGTTGAGACATCTGACAAGCAACATCTCCATGCTAGAATACACAAATTCCCCAAATACACAGGCTTTCAACATTCTTAATCCAGCCTGTTGTTATTGCAAAGGAGTTTCAATATATCATGAGTTGGGAAGGGTGATATGGTAAGGGCTGTTCTCTCCAAAAGCAACAGGATCTTCATTACTGAAAATGGAGAGGATTAATGATTATGCCCCTGCCCTTATTTAGTTAGCTTTACTTGAATAAAATTTTTATTCTCAAGTGAATTAAGTTTGAGCATCCTATCTCACAGTTGAAGTTGAACCATAATTCAACATAGATGAATCAGCTTTCTACTTGTGGCTTAGTGCACAGAAATATTTGGGAAAATAGGTGAGTTGGTTTTGTGAGATGTTTACATCTTATTTTCCTTTGAATCATTTAAAGAAGTAATAAAGATTTGAAAAATAGGATCCTGACATATGGCTTGGTCATTAAGATTTTTTACTGCTCTTGCCAAGGATCCAAATGTGGTTCCTAGCACCCATATCAGGCAGTTCAAAACCACCTCTAACTTCAGCTCCAGGTGATCCACTGTCTTCTGTCCCTAAATGTCACCGGCACATGTATGGCAGGTACTCACTGGGTACACACACATACAAATGAACGAAAATAAAAATAAATCCTTAAAAAAGAAAGTAAGTTGAACAATATCTGGAAAGCATCTCTGCATCATTCAGTTGCATGCCATTTCAATGGCCTGACTCAGCTCAGAGGTACCTTTTAGACTAGTAGAAAGGTCTCAGTTGTATTTTTCTGACAAATTCCAGATCTTTAGTCAGTTTTTCACAAATAGTTGTCTTTCCAAAATTCAACTTGCTACTGTCTCTCTTTGTGGAATCACCAATGGCTTGGTGCTTCTTTTGTATATGAAATCCTTAAGCTTGTCCTTCCAATCGCTAGAGTGCTGCTCAAACAGTCCTCTTTTTGATAGAATTATCATATTCCTTCCACACATTCACCTACATGCATCATAAATTGTGCTTAGACAAGGTGACCCTAGTCCACCTAGCATCACTCTACTCACTTCTTGAAACCTCATGACAAATGTCTCACTACAGATAATGTTTCATAACCTCCGAGACCTGAACATGATCAAGGAGTAATCTATAATTTTCTTTTTTAATGATGATGGAAAAAAAAACAGAAAACTGTATATCTATGAGACTAATGTCATTCTTCCTTGATATTCTTCTTTTCTATGAGTGTAGAGTTATTTCTATTTCATTTAACACCATTACCATCCGGCATAGTAGATGTTCCATAAATATTTATGAGTATGATAATATTCATAAATCCAACCTACACCCAGAGCAATGCCAGAAAACAAAAATCCTAAAATAAAATGTAATACCATGTATACATACTCAATGTTTTTTGGCACACAGTCTGATAAGCACAATAATTAGCCTACGAGATGCCTTTCCTTCTGCCACCATCTAAAATTGGTCTTTAAGTAAAATAAGGAAGATACATCACAAAAACAATAGTGTATTTCCTAATTATGAAACACTAAAAAGCAAAACCAGTCATTTGTTATTGCTTATAAGGAATACATAAATCATTATTTAAATGTTATGAATTAAGCTACAAACTATTTTCATGCTAGTTAAATGGTTTATATTTTTGTTAAAGTACTGAAGTTTTCCCTGGATTTTTTTTTCAAATTTTATTTTACACAATTAAGAATAAATGTATCTGCCTTATTTTTGTATGTTTCATACATATATACAATGTATTGTGATCATATTCACCCTCCTCTTATCCCTATAATACTCTTGATGATACTTCCTCTTCACAATTAGGCCGCTTCGTACTGTCATGTTTTTTTTCTTCCTTCAGGTTTTGTAGGTAACCTAAGCTGTAGTGTGTTCCTGAGTGCAATAGACAAAAGACAATATTTCATAGCTCTACCTCTGGCTCTTAACAACCTAGCTGCTCTCTCTCCCATAATATCCTCTTGGTCTTTCAATGGTGCTATGGACACCTTATAAGTTTTTACTATCCCTGTATTTTGAACTTCTAATTACCCAAGGAATCCCTAACATAGAGGAACTATACAGTTGATTTTGCAGCTCAAGATACAGGTATCATTATTGACCACTATGAATTGCTTGACCAAGTGATTTTATACCGTCTATAGTTTTCCATGTGAAAGCTAAACATTCTGAAACTAAATTTCAGGCTGTTTTGAGGACATACATGGTTTTAAATTAATAATCACATTTAAAGAATTTATTAGAATTGCCACAATACAAACAAAATTGAGGGTAGGTTTAGAGAATTAAACCGGGACCAACACAATTTGACGTAAGTGATAGGGAAAACATTTTTTTTTTTTTTTTTTTTTGGTTTTTCGAGACAGGGTTTCTCTGTGTAGCTTTGCGCCTTTCCTGGAACTCACTTGGTAGTCCAGGCTGGCCTCGAACTCACAGAGATCCGCCTGGCTCTGCCTCCCGAGTGCTGGGATTAAAGGCGTGCGCCACCACCGCCCGGCCGGAAAACATTTTTTTAGGAGTTGGATTCTCATACACACACATTCAGAAAAATCACTTTCTTATTTGTAGAACAGAAGGGACATCACCTGCCATGTACTTCTATGACCATGAAATAATGTAAGAGAAAACCAGCAAAAGAAAACTAATAGAGTCACGACTTTTCAGGGGTTTCTACAAGGGCTTCTATCTTGATTCTTTAAAGGTGCATTCCTGAACAAAGAAATAGCCACAAAGGAGTCCAAAGAAAGGCTATGGCAACTCAATTGCAGTCTAAACAAAAATACACACCCCCCAATTCATACATCACTACTCATCAGGTCAGTCCTAGAATGACATCAATATGATACTGCAGGGAGAATGGTACCAGTGTCACATAAATCTCTACTAAGTTATGCAGTGAGGACGACTCTACTTGTTGATGTAAGTAAACAACTTCCAAAAACTATGGTTACTGCATTGTACCAATTTATCTACTAAAGACAAAATGACTTTCATTCTATCAGCAGAGTGATGATCATTTTGCTTCAGTATTTTTGCTGTCCTTCCCTTCTAAAAGCACGTGAAAGGAAGAATATATATTTTTCACATTAAAATAAAGACATGTATACAATTGATAAAATACTAAAAGTAGTCTTCAATGTATATTATTAGACAATTTGAACAGATGAAAAATAAATAAAATAACTACATGATTTTGTGTTGTTAGCACTTTTAGATGAACATACTTTCTCTTGCTTAAAAAAATCATATGTCCTATAAATTAGTATATAATTAGATGATAGCAATAATTCTTGGTTCCATCTCATTAAACACTATTACTTTAGTACATACATGATGGTCTATATAGATATAGATATGTAGTATCAAATACTATGATCACAATTGTGTACAATGAAGTTCCTTACAAGACTTTATTATTTAATATTAGGTTTCAAAAATCACACTGCCCTGTTCCTCCTTCTCTAATGATAATAACATTGCTCAATATATGCCATAAATTTTATTTTTGTGTTTAAAATGCTCATGAAGGAGAGAAGGAAACAAAAATTTGGCAACTGAAGCTAAAATAATGAATTTCTCTCTGAATTTATCATATGCGAAAATCCTGCCATGCATACTTTAGATATTGAAGTTTATTAATATTCAGGAAGCCTAGGGAGACATAGTCATGCCTTCTCATATTTAAAAATGGGTGATTTATGACAGGACAATCCCACAGGGGTTTGGCACAAGTTCACATTTTGCATTTGACCAAAATGAATGAGCATGAGGTTGCCTGAGAATTATAATCAATTAATCCTGTATCAATTGACGCAAGATACATTTCAGAGAACATCACAGGAATATATTAAGAAAGTATCATTTTCATAAATGACTTTTGATAGCCATTACCCCATGTACTTCCAGCATAACTTTTTGAACCAATGTTTTATTGAACATTAGTGGAGAAAAACTGAAAAATTCAACTGTAGCAAATGTTTGTAATGCATTTCATGTGTGTCATAGCTAGTTTATAAATAATCAAGTAAAATATATTTACAATTAAATGGAATTCAAATGTTTTCACTGTATTTACTATTT
Source organism: Peromyscus californicus insignis (assembly GCF_007827085.1). NCBI lineage: Eukaryota > Metazoa > Chordata > Mammalia > Rodentia > Cricetidae > Peromyscus > Peromyscus californicus. The sequence goes on along the minus strand of NW_026294436.1, from coordinate 27,192,818 downwards.
ACATATACCTTTCAAAATTTGATTTCTTTCCATAAAACACTCAGCCTCATTTCTAAGGCTTCAGGTAAAATTCAGTGCCTAATTTTTACAAAATAGTGCACTTTCTTTGCTAAGTGGCTCTTTGGTCTCCATAGAGTCTAAGTACTACCACATTATAAAAGATGATTCAAAAAGATTCATAAATTATTTATTAAAATAAGAATTATAAAGTCCTAAGATACCACAACTATTTTACCAGACTTTGGTAGTAAGTATAAAACAAAAGAATGGTCTCAATAATTTCATAATTAAATAAATGGCTTTCACTCTTATAAACAAGTATCTGGGTATAACTGGAATCCATCATTATGCACTGGAGTTCAGCATTATGAAGAACATCCTTAGCAAAGAGAGGGCTAAGAAGGAGCACAATGAACTGGAAATGAGTGGGGTGTATTACAGAGGACCATAATTTTGCAAACTTGGATTGGATCAAGATGGTCTATAGAAATTAAAACAAGCAAATGGAGTAAGAAATGCCTATAAACTGACTAAGTTATTGCAGTCTGGTGTTAAAGTCACTGGCTCCTGTTCACATAATGTGCTTTAATATAAAATGTAAGTCTTCTCTAGACAGACATAAAATTAGAATAGATTTTATGGTTTGATTGGGGTGGGAGAATAAAATGAGATGATCGAGTGGGGAGGGGAAGGGTCGATGTGTTAAGGGAGTACATGTGAAGAGACCCAGCTAGAATTGAGAGGTATTTGAGGGGTGGTATAAAAACCCAATACAATGGATACTTCCTAAAATCAATGAAGGCAATGCTAATGAAGTCTCCAAATGCTGAAGGAGACTGTGTCCCATCTGGCTATCTCTTGTCACAAATGAAATTTCCAGTACAAAGACTGGGTTCCATGCAGTTGAGATGTTGGCTAAAGGAGTACATGGAAATCCCCAAACAACACAGATTGTTGTCAAAACAGTAGGTTGCTCTGTGCAAATAGACGGCAATGCCTCATTGCTGAAGACAATACCCACATTACCTCTTGAACATGGAGTTGTCAAGCTGGTACCTACACAGAATCTTCACCCCTGTCTTCTACTGTGTTTGCTATGGGAAGGTACTCTACCAAAAGAGAAACATAAACACAAACCCAGCTACAAACCATTTGATCTACAATGCTGACCTACCTACAAAATACACTAGGACAAGGGTGGCACAAAGCATATATAAGTAACCAAACACTGTCTGGTTTGATTTGAGGCACAATCCCTGAGATGGAACCCATATCTGATAGTGTTTGCGTGACAAAGAACCAGAGGCTAGATAGCCCAGAGACATAGCGCTGAAATGAAATATTACTTGTGAAACAGAAAAGAGTGATAAAATGACTCCTAATGACGTTATGCTATACCCATAGAGCAGTTCCTTGTCGAGCTATCATCAGAGAAGCTGTCTCTTACAGCAGTTGGGAACAAATACAGAGACCCACAGCCTGACATTACACGGAGAGACCATGGAACACTCAGTTCTAAATGGGATATCTCCATCACATCCCTCCCCTCAGAGCTCAGGGAACCCTGCAGAAGAGGAGGCTGAAAGAGTACACGAGACAGAGAAGATGGAGGACACCAGAAGAACAAGGCCCTCTAAATCAACTAAGCAAGGCTGAAATTAAGTTACAAAGACCAAAGCATCTGCACAGGGGCTTTGCCCTCTGCGTGTAGATTATATCATCCGGTTTAGTATTTTTATGGGACTCCCGAATGTGTGAATGAGTGGATCTCTGATTTTGTGCCTTCTCGTAGGAATTTTTTTCCCTCTGTTTCTCTTCCTTATCCAACTTCACTGAGATGGTTTTGTTTTATCTTATTATATGTTATATTTTATTTTGTTATTTTTGATATCTCTTAGAAATGCGTTCTTTTATAATGAGATATAGCTGGGGGTATATCCCAATAGGAGGGGTGATGTGGAGGAAGTGGGAGGAGTAGAGGAAAGGGAAACTGTAATCAGGACATATTGTCTGAGAAAATAATCTATTTTCAATAAAAGTGGGTGAAGGGCAATTAATCTTGTACATACAGAACTCCAGGAATTTGTAACTATTAATTGCATTCACACCAAAAGTAATATTTAAATCTAAAGAAAATCACTACCAGATTGTTGATATATCATGCACCCCAGTAAACTTATCTGGGGGTCAGAGAACAGAACAGCCACTATATTGTTTTCATATTCTTTTTTTAAATTCTATAATTAATTTAATTTTACATATAGCCATGGATTCCCCTGTCCTCCCTCCTCATGCCCACCCCTACCCTTCCCCCGTCCACTCCCCATTCCCACCTCCTCCAAGGCAAGGACTCCCCTAGGAATTCAGCTCAGCCTGGTAGATTCAGTTGAGGCAGGTCCAGTCTCCTCCTCCCTTTACCTAGGCTGAGCAAAGTGTCACACCATCGGGCCTAGGTTCCAAAAAGCCAGCTCATGCATTAAGGACAGGTCCCGGTCCCACTGCATGGGGGCCTCCTAAACAGTTCAAGCTAATCACTTGAACTTATCCAGAGGGCCTGATCCAGTTCCATGGGGGCGCCTCAGCTATTGGTTCATAGTTCATGTGTTTCTACTAGTTTGGCTATTTGTCCCTGTGCTTTTTCCAATCATGGTCTCAATATCTCTTGCTCATATAATTCCTCCTCTCTCTCACCGATTGGACTCCTGGAACTCCACCTGGGGCCGGGCCATGGGTCTCTGCATCTGCTTTCATTAGTCATTGGATGAGAGTTCTATATCACAACAGTTAGGGTGTTTGGCCATCCGATCGCCAGAGTAGGTCAGCTCAGACTTTCTCTCGACCATTGCCAGTAGTCTATTGTGGAGGTATCTTTGTGAATTTCTGGGGACCTCTCTAGCACTTTGCTTCTTCCTATTCCCATGGAGTCTTTATTTATCATGGTATCTCTTTCCTTGTTCTCCCTCTTTGTTCTTGATCCAGCTGGGATCTCCTACTCCCCTAATCTCTCTTTCCCCTGACCCTTGCCCTTCATTACCCCCCTCATGTCCAGTTTGCTCATATAGATCTCATCCATTTCTCCGTCGTTGGGCGACCCCTGTGTCTTTCTTAGGGTCCTCTTTACTAGGTAGCCTCCCTGGAGTTGTGAGTAGCAGTCTAGTCATCCTTTGCTTTATATCTACTATCCATCTATGAGTGAGTACATATCATGTTTGTCTTTCAGAGTCTGGGTTACCTCACTCAGGATGATTTTTTTCTAGATCCATCCATTTGCCTGCAAACCTCATTATGTCATTGTTTTTCTCTGCTGAGTAGTACTCCATTGTGTATATGTACCACATTTTATTTACCCATTCTTCAGTTGAAGGGTTTAGGCAGTGGTAGCACATGCCTTTAATCCTAGCATTCAGGAGGCAGAGATCCATCTGGATTTCTGTGAGTTCAAAGCCACACTGGAAACAACCAGGCATGGTGACACGTGCCTTTAATCCCAGGAAGTGATGGCAGGAAGCAGAAAGGTACCTAAGGCGTGAGGACCAGGAACTAGAGGCTTTTTAGGTTTGTTAAGCTGTTAGGCTTTTAGCAGCAGTTCAGCTGAGATCCATTCTGGTGAAGACACAAAGGCTTCCAGTTTGAGGAAACAAGATCACTGAGGAACTGTGGAGGTGATGTTGGATGTGGCTTGTTCTGTTTCTCTGATCTTTCAGCATTCACCCCAATATCTGGCTCTAGGTTTGTTTTTATTTATAAGGCCTTTTAAGATTTGTGTTATATCAGTTCTTCACAAGAGTAAAATGTCTTCTTGTTCATATTTGATAGTAAATATAATCCAGGAAGAATGGAAATATAACATGTCCATAAGCTGTACTGAAAATTCTAATAAGTGTGTACAGAAAATATGCAGGAATAGTGCAAGATAAAATGGACAAGTGGATGGGTTCAAAGGTATAAATTAGACTAAGACAATGGGAAACAGGAAAGAAACATGGAGAATTCAAATGTGTAATGAATGATAGTAGGAAAAGCACAAATAAAACTTTATTTTCATTAATTAAGAGTACCATTAACCATCTCCATACATATCTTATATATTGAACAAAGATGTAGAACAAATTATTCTAAGCCACTATAAAATCATTATCTGTTATGTTTTCATTTTCTCATCTCTAAATGTTTTACTAAGTGAAAGCAGGACTGCTGGGTGGTGCAGAGCAGAACACTTGCCAATGCATGGGATATCAGGGTTAATCCACAGAATGATGTGACAGACAGACAGAGCATTACACATTAGTTAGAAATCCCAGAGAACTGGAGCTGGAGCAATGGCTCATTGGTTAAAAGCACTGACTGCTCTTCTAGAAGAGCCCAGGTTCAATTCCCAGCATCCACATGATGGCTTAACAACCCTCTATAACTCTAGTTCCAGGGCATCTGACACCATCTGGCCTCTGTAGGAACCGGGCATGCATGTGACACATGATATGCACGCAGACAAAACACCAATATACATAAATTAAATAAATAATGAAAGGAACATAGAAATAAAGGAAATCTAGAGTTTGACCCTGGGTATAACACCATGAAGACCTCTACTGTTCCATCCCCAGGGACACTAATGAAATTATTTTTTTTTCAGACTCTTAAAAGCAGCCTGCAAAATTATTGTCTTTGTCATGGTAGTTTCATAAATGGATGATTTTTCTTATTTCTATTCTCATGCCCCTTCTTTATTCCTCTGCCAACCCCTTGATGGTGCCTCCCTTAGCCCCTACCATTCTGCAATCATATAACATATTCTATAAGTCTCTTCTACTTCCCTAAGGTGTCTTCCCCATCCAGTTCCTATGGTTCATTTTTTAGTTCAGTGATCTTAACTTCACCCACAAAAACATACACATATTTAAAACTAGAATCCATATATGACAAAACTTGAAGTATTTCTGTGTCTGTTTTATTTTTCTAAATGTAAAAATTTTCAGTTTAATTCATTTATCCTAAAAATGTCATTATTTCATTTGTTCTTTATAGCTAAATCAAATTCCATTATTAATATGTACCACATTTTTATTATTCATTCATCCATCAGTGGACATCTAAGCTGTTTCTGTTTGCTAGTTATGAACAAGGCAACAGATGACCTGAAGAGTAAGTGTCTTTATGCTAGAACTTAGTCCTTTCATTATATACTCAGCAGTGGTATATCTGGATTATATCGTAGCTCTATTTTTAATGATTTTTTTGTGAAAACTACATGTTGAATCTTATTGTACCTTTACCAGCTGATACTCCTTCATGGGATGAGTAAGTGTTCTTCCTTTCTAAGATCTTTACCAGCATTTGATGTCTTGACCTCAATCATTCTAATGCAGATAAAATGGAATCTCAAAGTAGTTTTCATTTGCAGTTCCAAGATGACTGAAGATATTGATCTGTTTTAGGACATTTATTGGCCTTCTTTTGAAGGCTGTCTATTCAGGCCCTTATTCCCTTTTGATTAGAAAGACTGTTTTTCTTTAATACAAAGTCTGAAATGTTAAAACTACCTGAGGGAAACATCTCCATATACAGATATAGATGAGAAGGTGTCCTTGTGGGACATAGTAGAGAGGAATGGTTTGTAAAGAGGCACTGAGAAGATGTGTATCTAAAGTACGCATTCATTTCCTAAAGAACAGTAATAGCTTCCCACATATGTACATATACCAAATATTATTAAAATTATCTATTTAAGTATATACATTTTATTTATATGCATGTTAAAGAAAATTATTTAAAAACAGAAGATCATAAACAACAGAGAAAGAGAGTCTGAACTAACTAGCACACAAGTCTGTTGCTTCTAGAACAATATTATGAAACATTGATCATTGGAAAACAGATTTATTCTATACCCTAGCTTGCAGACCAAATTGTGGATAGACTGTGACCTTTGAAATCCTCAATTACCTCCTAGAACTAAATCTCAACCTCTGAGTTCCTTTATAGGGCCTGTCCAAAGCACATATCAATTTCTGAGGAAAAGGTCAGCATGTTCTGCAGAGTAATATGAGTTTTCATTATTTCCTATAAACTATGAAATTTTGTAAATGTCAGCATTTGAGAGATGAATTTTCCCCTTCCTTTCTTCTGGATATATATGATGAAATATATAATATGGAACTCACAGGAAATAATTGCCTATTGTTACAGATGTATAGTAAATTGTGACATAGAATTATTGGGTTTAAAGATAACTTTATTTAATTTAAAGCAAATTGATGTATGTTTCTATCCAACTGAAGGGTATGTACTATTTATTATCAGCCATATTTTACACATTAATATGTTTCTCAAACATTTTGAGTATTGTATTTTCATAAAAATCATTGAAACACATATAAAGTCTTAATATGTAAACAATGGAAACTAACAAATTAGACACAAGAATTTATAAAAATTAACTATGAACAATGCTCCTAATTACTTTTTATGTGGAAATTAGCTAAAGGTCCTTAACATACTGTATGTATTTTCATTATTTTGTTTTGATGTTTACTCATACAGCTTTTCAAAGATGATTTCTTTTAATTAACTTCATATACATGTCAAAGGCTGCTAGAAGACATATACTATGCACATATTCATGTACCTGACATATGCATTATCCTAGATATCTGTTTTCATTTCAGTTGAAATATTTGCTACATTATATCATACTTGTTTCATTTAATTACTAATACCCAATTTTTGGAAGTTTACAATGAAAGGCAAAATCACATTTTATTACTTTTTTCCAGCACTGCCTTGCAGGAAGAGTAGAAGCATGTGCATAAAATGAAAAAGGCTTTGTTCCCCAATTTCCTGTAAGACTGAGTCAGAGAAGGTGCTGTATGAAATTTGGTTTTGGATGTATCAAAAAACACAGTTATTTTCATAAAAATAAAGGCTTGACTAAACTTTCAGAAGGCTATAGTTTGTATTTTACTTGTTATTCTATGCTATTATGAATTTTCACACTGGAAAAGGTGCAGTGATTCTTTTCTGAATAAGCATACAAAGAACGTAGCACAAAAGATGACCTAATAGTGCTGTTGGTTGTTTTAAATCTAAAAGTAACCTGATGTGATTAGTATCAATAGTTTAGTCATAAGGTTTGTAATCAGTTATAATAATTAGTACCCATTACTACATGATATCCATACAGGGAGCATGGATTATGCGGTGCTCAAAAATATTCATCAGTTATAAATATAAAGGTAAACAAAGTTTAGCTACTTCTATAGTTGACTCAGCTCAATTCCTGATGTTAACTGTCATGGAGAACCAGGCACAAACCTCTCAGGAAAATTTGCTGTCATCAAGTAAAATGAACCTTGAAAGAAAAACAATGCAATATTAGTTGTGTGTTTGCCTTAGAGTTCAGCACAAGAACACATTTCCTTGTACAATAGGAAACACATTCTAAAGGAACACAATATTATCTATACCAAGTATGTGCAGGTCTAGTCTAGAGAGGCCAAGAACTGGGGATTAGGAAAAGGGTGCACACAGTAGACACATGAGACATTTGCATGAGGGTTTAATTGGGTCTACGGGTAAGGGCTCAGCAATATTTGGTGAGGCAGAATTCCCTGAGCACTATCAGAGAATTACTACTAGAGTTTGGGAGCCAAACACAGGTATGAGAGATTTCTCAGTTCAGGGATATATTGGAATTATAGATCACATAGAATTGGAAGAATCCTTTAAAGGATAAAAGATCAAACCAATCGGTGAGAGAGAGGAGGGATTATATGAGCAAGAGATATTGAGACCATGACTGGAAAAAGCACAGGGACAAATAGCCAAACTAGTAGAAACACATTAACTGTGAACCAATAGTTGAGGAGCCCCCATGGAAATGGATCAGGCCCTCTGGATAAGTGAGACAGCTGATTAGTTTAAACTATTTAGGAGGCCCCCATGCAGTGGGACTGGGACCTGTCCTTAATGCTTGAGCTGACTTTCTGGAACCCAGAGCCTATGCTGAGACATTTTACTCAGCCTTGATGTAGGGAGGAGGGGACTGGACCTGCCTCAACTGAATCTACCAGGCTGAGCTGAATCCCCAGGGGAGACCTTGCCTTGGAGGAGGTGGGAATGGGGGGAGGACTGGGAGGAGAAGGCTGGGGGGTGGGAGGAGGGAGGACAGGGGAATCTGTGGCTGATATACAAAATTAAATTAATTATAAAATAAAATAAAAAAGTTAAACAGAAAGCAAAAAAAAAAAGAATAAATAAGGGTCATCTCTTACTGCTAAGGACAAAACAAAACTACATTCCCTAATGTAGAATGGAATTAGACTTGACAGACTTCTGAGAATTCCCAATTAATTCAATGGCCTGTTATAACTGTACTCTTTTGAAAAGAAACAATGTAATTCAGAGTTTCAAATATCATCTGTGCTCTCTAATGGCTAATACAAATAGACAGTCTATATACAAAAGTAGGAAAATATGGCCCTGAATTAATAAAAATTAAAGTAATCAAAAGAAAAGTACATGGTATAAAGAGAAGTGTAGTGGACAAAGCAGAACTATAAGAAATGATGTAAAGGGAAAGGCCAGGGACCTAGAGGACAATATTATAATCACAGTTCAATTTACATATCAGAGAAAATATTGATAACTTTCAGAAAGACTTTTCTTGGATGAAAATATCAAATAGTGAAAAGGTATGACAAAACACAAAGGGAAAGATGGTGACCTTATTAAATCATTTATTAATTTTTAAGTACACCTTACTTAAAAGAATACCCGTAACAAACTCAGATAAAATTTTTTACAAAAACATAAATTGAAATCTCTTGAAAAATGAGTTTAAAATAATACAAGAGGGTGTGCATCTAATGATAGACTTGCAGAATACATAAAGCAAAACGTTAGGGAAGAATAAAGTAACAAACAACCACAGTCACACATCTGAACCCTTGAAACATCATGGAAACGGGAGTAGAAAAAGCCTGGATGCTGTGTCTGAAGGGATCAGTCTTAACCAGTTTCCCCATTGAATGACACATCTGTGACATAAATATGAAATGAATCTTAATTATGTCAAACTAATGAGATTTCAAGTTCTTCCAAGTCACATTTAGTCCACCTGAAATATAAACCCCTCCATAGATCACCTCACAATAAACATAACTAAATAATTGTAAGAAATATAATACTTTATAGTTTTTTAGTCACAATAAGTTTACCCTCCCAGTCTAACCTTCACCTAGACTAAATTGTGATAATAGATTCTAATGTAAGAATTACATGTTATCTAAGAAAGGTAACATTTTTAAAATTTTACTCCAGTTTTCATTACATAGAGGACATTCTATTATTCTTCAATGAATCACTACAGAGAGTTCCTTGCACATAGACTCATGTTTGTCTTTGTACACAATGTATTTCCATTGAATCTTATGCAAAGTCCTAAGCAGACATCTGACTTAATATTTACTCTAAGCGTGGAACAAGGTTATAATTATTGCTGGTTTAAGTGGTATTCAAGAGTCTCCAGTTTTAAAGTGAGCATAGTTTTATTCTCATTAAAAGAAAATGAGTTGTCAAGGGTGCTGTGGGATGTCTTTCTGTATGCTGTGAATATTGCTCTGGTTGGTGGATAAATAAAGCTGCATTGGCCTATGGCAGGGCAGGATAGGTTAGGTGGTATATTTAAACTGAAGACAAGATGAAGAAGGGTAGAGTCAGGGGAGATGCCCAAACCTGAGAAAGTTTTAAAAAGGAGTTCTAAAATGGAGCCAAGAGCAGCTTCCTAGTTGCATCTCTCAGGCAAGCCATGATAAAGAGACGCCATGGCATGGCAGGCTTGAGCTAGAGTATGGCAGATTCATGGCATGTGGACTTGACCTACAGCATGGCAGATTCCCAACACAGTACACAGGGGTGTCTCCAAGCCATGCAGCATGCTGCATGGTGGATTTAACTTTTGTTAGTACAGACAAAAAAATGTTTCTGGACTACACACTGCTTGTTGGAGGCATAGACCCACTGCTTCCTGGAGCTGGCAGTAGGCATACCTCTGACACATTGGGAACCTGAGGTAGGTGGAGTCAGCAGCCAAGGCTACCACATTGGTCCTAGCCATGAACCTTAGCAGTTTAAAATTTCTCCTGGTCAGATAAAGATTATAGATTCATATTAAGACAGATTCAGATGAAATAAAACTCTCAACAGTTTACAGTGTATGTAAAAATGTATGTAGGTTTGGAAGAGAGAGGAAAAGGAGTATATGCAGTTATATAAAGAAATAGATAATTTTAAAATATAAAATCTTTAACGAGACAGTAAAAGTAATATAAAAGTTAAACTATATAAAGATGGAAGTTACAGAGAGTCTGGATTATGTTGTCTTTGGGATTTTTTTATTTATTTATTTTTTTAATTTTTATTTTTATTTTGCAATACAATTCAGTTCTACATATCAGCCACAGATTCCCTTGTTCTCCCCCCTCCAGCCTCCCTCACCTTCCCCGAAGCCCACCCCCCATTCCCACCTCCTCTAGGGCAAAGCCTCCCCCGAGGACTGAGATCAACCTGGTAGGTTCAGTCCAGGTAGGTCCAGTCCCCTCCTCCCAGGCTGAGCCAAGCGATCCTGCATAGGCCCCAGGTTTCAAACAGCCAACTCATGCAATGAGCACAGGACCCAGTCCCACTGCCTGGATGCCTCCCAAACAGATCAAGCCAATCAACTGTCTCACCCATTCAGAGGGCCTGATCCAGTTGGTGACCCCTCAGCCATTGGTTCATAGTTCATGTGTTTCCATTCGTTTGGCTATTTGTCCTTGTGCTTTATCCAACCTTGGTCTCAACAATTCTCGCTCATATAAACCCTCCTCTTTCTCGCTAATTGGACTCCCAGAGCTCCACCCAGGGGAATGGGTGAGACAGTTGATTGGCTTGATCTGTTTGGGAGGCACCCAGGCAGTGGGACCAGGTCCTGTGCTCATTGCATGAGTTGGCTGTTTGAAACCTGGGGCCTATGCAGGTTCGCTTGGCTCAGCCTGGGAGGAGGGGACTGGACCTGCCTGGACTGAGTCTACCAGGTTCATCTCAGGGGGAGGCTTTGCCCTGGAGGAGGTGGGAGTAGGGGATGGGCTGGAGGGAAGGTGAGGGGGACGGGAGGGGGGAGAACAAGGGAATCCGTGGCTGATATATAGAACTGAACTGTATTGCAAAATAAAAATAAATAAATAAATAAATAAAAGAATATAAAAGAATTTTGCAAGAAAAAATAATAACTATTTTCCTTAAAAAAAAAGGCAAAAAATTTCATCCCTGCTGATGTCCTATTTGACTCTTCAGTACTCTGTCCCAACATTAAATGTCCACTGAAAGAAGATGGAAGGAAGGGAGGGAGGGAGGGAGGGGTGAAGGAAAGAAAGAAAGAGCAAGCACATTTCCAGATGAGTGTATATGCCATTACTCCAGATATCCAAAAGAAAACATGGATTTTGAATAAATATTGGAAAGAGACAAGCATTAAACAAGATAAATTGTTTAATTTAGATGCTGCACTATGAAACCATAAATTCTGTAGTCCCAGAATATGAGAATTATGTAAAGCATATTTGAGGGAAAACATTCAAATAAAATAAGGTATACTGTGCCAAATACCATAATATCAATGACAAGTCGGAAGAAGTGATTGACATTCTAGTGGGGAAAAGCTGAAAATTCATGCATGCACGAATGAGCTGACTCTTGAAGATAAGAGATAAGATTTTTACAGATGAGAAAACAGGAATGAAAGGAATGGCTAATAAATATGGAAAGCACTTGTCTGTGGAAACAAAGACATAAAAAGAACAAAAAATGAAAAGTAATCTATAGTGAATCTGGAATCTGCAGAAAATAATAACATGGTGCATAGAAGAGCAATTTTTACTTTTAAGAAACAGAAACATGGAGGGTTTTTTTTTTTTTTTTAGTTTAGAGGAAAACATATTAACGTGAGTTCAAGTGGAGAATCAAGTGGAGCTTTTGATGCTTTATGCCAATTAACTGATGCACTCTACATATCTATTCCATATGCTTGAGCACATATTTGTAAATTGGAGTTTTCACAGCTTCAAAATTTGTTCAAGTCAAAATAGTCAAACAATATTGAACCCCAAAGTCCATACACTTGATATTTTATCACAGAACTCTTATTGAAAGGTCTACTGTGTGATTAAATAGTAGCAGAGACTAGTGGAAGAGTCTTCATGAAAAAACATAATTTTGATTGTGTTTCGGAAAAAAATAAGTGCCTTTAAAACCATACATTCAGGAGAATAGAGAAAATAGAGACAATGGCAGCTTGTCCTGGTAAGTGTTTCTCCTGATGGCCAGAATTGCTCTTTGTATTTAAACATCATTGAAACTGCGCTTAGGTTATCCCTACTATATTTGGAACTCATAAACATCTTTCTTCATTATGCTGTCATAGGTTTTGTTTTGATAACCTCTTCCTTCCCAGTGGACATTCAAGAGGATTTATTAAAAGAGAAAGATAGTCCATGATGATTTGGAAGGAAAAATGGGGTCCTTCACCTATGACTATGCGTCATACCACATAAATACTCACTGACAGATCTTAAAAATTTACAACACAGAGCCCAATGGGATGCTACATGTCCTTTGGCTCAGCCATTTCAACCTGTCGAATATATTATTCACTTTAATTAGGATTGTTAAAAACTACTACCTAGATTTTAGGGTTTGGGGCAGAATTCTTTATTTTTTTTCCATAAGACAAGAACTAAGAAAAGCATTTCAAATCAGAAGCATCTTTGTGATGTCATGAGTCTTATGAGCAGGTATAAACAGTTTGTGAACTGCTGGTCTCTGTGAATGTCTTCTGAGTAAATCTACATGTGTACCATTATGCTCACATGTCTGAGTGTTTATGAGGCACTTTCAAGGACTCAGATTCATCTAAGTGGAAATCCTTGAGAGAAACTACTAAGGAAATGAGTGGATGTCACTGGCTATTTATGTGTTAACCATTAACATTCTTTCATATACTATTTTATTTTCATTATTCCTTTGTTTTCTGGGCAGAGAGCAAATTGATATTAAATAGCTGCCTTGAGTACCCAAAATAAGGAAGTGTGGATATTTCCATGTCTATTCCTGGATTAGATAGAAGCATAGGAGTTTGTCTGAATTGGACATCACCCTAAAATATTAAGTGATTTTGATGTCACAAGTTACCCTTTAGTCTGCATACTTTCAGATGTCAAAATACTTTAAGTAGATTGTCTCTCTTTTCACATACTGTCTTACAACCCTCCAACAGGAGAGCAGTTCTCTCCCCACCTACCCTTCCTTTATGCTATCTATAACCCTTGTTTCTTCTCTTACCATCCAGCACCACTACATCTCTTTATTTTTTTACTGGTACTAGGACCTGAGAATTATCAAATGTTCGAGCAATTTACCAAATCCTCTTAAAAACTTTGGATGTCAGGTGTATATGGGACCTGAATGAATGCCTTCCCTGGATGTAGACAGAAAATCCTGAAGAGTCATATTGTCTTGTCATTGTGTGCTTAGTCAGACAATAATTGCATTTTCAAGATATAATTATCATACATATTGAGGGGGGTGTCTATGTGATTTACTTCAATCCATGCAACCATTGAATTGAAGGACATTAAAGACTTTCATAAAACCCAAATTTTAACCTTGGCTATTCACTGTATTTCTCTCAATCTAGGCACCTTTGTTTCTTGCCATATTTCATGGGTCATTTACCTTAAGGGGGGTTGGGATAATTAATGCGGGATAAAGCTGATAAGATTCTGTAGCGAGCACGTACCCCAGTTACGGGGGAGGAATAATCACTCTTGATTCAGACTTGGTATAACACTCATTTATTCACACAGTAAGATTACAAGCAACATTCATCCTGTCTTCCAAATGGAAGCAGGAGTACCTCTCCGGGTATACAGGTCCGGACTCGCCACGTCTGTTCCTCTGGATCTTGGGTCAGCCTTCCTCAGGTCAGCCACGTCTGCACTGGGGACAGGATCTCACGTCTCTGGCAGAGGAGAGTCGTCTCGCGCGAGGGCCTGACGAGCTCTGTTGGTCGGGTCTGAGGCTTCATCTTTTATATTCTTTCCTGGCTAGGTTTCTAGTCTTATCCCTACTTCCACACATAGCTTATAGCTTATCACTACTCCATTTGTGGTTTACTTACATCATTCTATTGCTTATCACTCCTGACCAGGGTTGTTCACCCTAGGCCTTACATGTGTTCCTTACAGATTCCCAGCTGCAGGATCACATTACAAGTCCTGGACCTCTCCCTATAGCACATAGTTAAGGATGACTAAATTTGAAGTTCTCCTATGACAAGGATGAAAGTCCTGAGAACAGGGTAAGCAAGTACAAAACACCATAAGGGATGATTAAATGTGATGTTCCCCAGGTGGAGAGACATTCCAGGCACAAGCATAGGAAAAGACTAAGCCCTTTCGCCTTGCATACTTTGTCATCTTTACAAAAAGGAAAAACAACCATCCACCCTCTGGTACTCAGCATTTGAGCACATCTTGAAAAAGGAAATCAAATGCAGTTTCCAGTAGGGGGGAAAAAGGCTTTAAAGATGGAATTGACGGAATTGTCCCTCTTCTGCTAGAGCACATCATGGCTATAATACATGCTAGGTAATGAGAAAATCTCACCTGAGAACAGGAGTTAAAGTTTTAATATCATCTTTTTTTAAGATCTTTTGATAGAATGTGTACAGAAGTGTCTATTCCAATACCAGCAACCACGACGTATACAAAAGATAAATTGAATTCCAGTTCACTTTATTTATTTTCTGAAGACACACATGTTTTACTGCTTATATTCATCTCATTGAGTCAAAATGTGATGAGGAATTAAATTAAATACAGCTTGGTCTTGTCATACAACAATGACTATGAGGAACCTTAAAAATATTAGAAGTCCCTCTCCCCTCATACTTCTTTTTCTTCAATCTTGTTAGAAAGGATGGTCTCCCCAAGGGAGATGGAACTAGTGGAGGACAAACGGTTGGACAGGAGCTGCATCCTGGGATTTCAAATTCCAGGAAAGGTCATCTCATGAGGCCACTGATGCTAGGATATTAGGGATCAGTATTCTAAGTTTTATGGATTACCCTTGGCTATCTCTTTGGCAGAAAGAAAATGCTGGAAGGAGTACAATGTTCTGAATCTAATCTGTTACAGTGATGTCTCTGTCCAGACTATACATCTGCCTTCTTTCATTTGCTTGTTTCTTTGTTATTCTGGGGCGGGCGGGGGATCCCCACTTGTCTCCCATAGTTTTCAGGAGAGCAGATGCCATTGTGTCCTAAACTTTAGTTACCGAGTTAACAGATTATTGATTTTGATTCTGTGTATTGTTTTCTCCGCTTTCCCTTGTCTTGCTTGTACATAGAAAGTTGTGCTGTTCAGAACCATGAAGTCTTGGTACCATGGCCAGCTCTGGCAGAAATGTAACATGCTCTATCTCTTATACTTATGTGAGACTAAAAGAAAAAAATATGTTGAAAAAAAGTATTTTCAAGATTCCAAGCAGCAATAAAGTCCGACTAAGTCCCATGGCAGACAAGAACAGTATAGTTTAACAACGTGTGGACAGGTAATCTTAATTAGTTATATTATATTATAAAACAAAATTGGATTATATTCCCCTCTAGTAAGATGATAAAGTTATTGTTATGCTGCTGTTTCTTGGGAATAAGTCATTAATATAAGTTCTTTTGTCATATTAAGGCAAATCATTGAGTGTTAGAGGTGAGATAAGAAGAAGGATCCGAGTATCATGTTATATTCATGTAAGAAAACAAAATAAAATGAAATAGTTTTATATAGGAAAATGCTTTGCATTAGAAAATAAAATTTGGTCAAAATTAAAGGATTGGACTTTTCCAAACTGGAAAAGGAAAATAAGGATGAAACAGGAAAGTGAAGCATTTCACAGATGATCTGGGTAAGCAACAGTTTGAGTTGTGGAAGACCAAACTTAAGAACAATATTGCTGGACGATTAAAATCTGCTAACATGAGATTCACTGTCACAGAGTTATAATCTTTTCCTCTGTTTAAAACAATCTTTTGTTGGAGCTGAAGAGCTAGCTCAACAATTAAAAGCACTTGTTTTTAGAGAGGGCCCAGGTTCTACTTTCAACACCCACATGGCAGCTTACAACCATTCCAGTTCCAGGGAATCTGAGTCCTTGTTCTGGCTTCCACAGGCCCACATTACACAGATATACAGTCCTAAAAACACTCATATGTATACAATGAGATAATTTTTTTACAAATTTTAAAACAATACCTTTTTAAAGATATTGGTCTGTGGTTAGTGATAGTACAAGAACTGAAGGAACAAAGTTTTATATTTTAACAACAAAATTATACTCATTTCTACTGTTTTTCAGACTTTTAGGTACTTACATATCTGCCTTAAGAAAATCAGAATTTCTTGAAAAATCTGCTTATTTTTCTAAGATTTATCTGAATGTTACATAAAGCTAAAACTACAACATAATACTTCCTCTTCAAAACTTGGGAAACTGTCCTACATATTCCACAAGCAAAACTTGGAAGCCAAAGAAGGAAAAAAAAAGTATAATCACACAGCCAATATTTTGGGTTCAAGCCTTCCAAAATCATCCAGGATCCAGTCAATGATGTCAACCCATAAAAGGGTCCTACAAGTCTGACACTGCTCATGAATTCAAGAAATTTGGCACCAAATGGTTGTAAAATGAAGATACCAGGCCATCTCTATTAGAAAATGTCCCAAGGCATGATATTTATGCTACATTCAGTGGTACAAAATTTCTGTGTGACCTTCCAGTGACAGAATCCACTGCTTATTATAGCAGCAGGCTCCTATCTTTAGCACAACCAACCTTTGTTTCCAAACCAACACATACAGCAAGGACTTTCTATCAATCTTGAAGAAGTGACTGAAGAAATCTTCTATACTTCCTTTTCATACAGTTATAAGGGTCTATATTCCCTGAGAGGGGAATCCGACTGGGTACATAGGTTATGTATGAGTGGATCAAAGAAACAGCAGTTGTTATCTTGATAGCTGTGTTTCCTCATGCTCAGAATGTCTCTGTTTAATTAATCATCTTTAAGACTGCAATTGTAGTCTCACTATGTCAGAAATACAGGCATCAGACACGTTGTCAATTACAACACCTGCTCAGTAATGAAGAGTCTCAATCCTCACAAGAGCCCATCTTCATTATGCTATCATTAATAATGTGTTGTTTTTTTTTAAAGTTCCCTTTGCTAGACATTCAGGAGGATCATCAGAAGAAGTTCCCTACAAAGGAGATCTACTCTACCATGAATTGCAAGGAAATAAAGTTTACCTTACCCCAATGAATATGCTAGGAATCTCATATATAATTGTTAAAATATCTCAAAAACCTGTCGCAATAAACTTGTTTGGCTCAGCCCACTATAATCTTTCTGGGGGATGCTCTGTTTTGCTTTACAAAATAAATTGTGCTGAAGCTGCTTTGACTCTCAGAAAACTTCTTTACATTGAGAAGGCAGAAACCAAGAAGAAAGACACCTTTCCTGGTAACAGCTTCAAAACGGAGCCCAAGGAAGGAGAAGAGATCAAAACGCAAGTCAATACGAGGTTTAATTTGGAGATCAGTAGGGCCCTAATTTATACCAGACCCTCAGAGAACAGACTTAAAGCGACTTGTGGGATCAGCATATTACTTGACTACTGTTTGCACATGTGTATATGAAATTTGTGGTGAACTGAGCAAGCATATTCAGTTAAATTTACTGCAGTAAAAATGACTATAATAGACTGGGCAGCTTGAGGACAGTTGATTTGAGCTACTGAAGAATTTTTAAAATTCAAATCCAAAGTAATCCTCAGCACTACATTATCCATGGACTTTTATAATGGCATCCCAAAAAGAGCACTTACAATATCCTTGAATATTAAAAGGAAGATTAAAAATTCTCTGAAATCACTATAAGTTTTGAATGAAAACTATATAATCAGGGGTGCAGTTGCAATTGACCTTACATGCATTACATACCAAATTTTGTGTGTATTTATAAATGAGCAGCTCTAAACTCTTCAGCAATATCCTTTTCTTTCTTATCTAGGCAGAAGGCCTTGATGACTGAAATATTAAAAAGTGAATCGTTTATATGAACGAGAATTGTTGAGACCAAGTTTGGATAAAGCACAGGGACAAATAGCCAAACGAATGGAAACACGTGAACTATGAACCAATGGCTGAGGGGTCCCCAACTGAATCAGGCCCTCTGAATGGGTGAGACAGTTGATTGGCTTGATCTGTTTGGGAGGCATCCAGGCAGTGGGACCGGGTCCTGTGCTCATTGCATGAGTTGGCTGTTTGAAACCTGGGGCCTATGCAGGGTCGCTTGGCTCGGCCTGGGAGGAGGGGACTGGACCTGCCTGGACTGAGTCTACCAGGTTGATCTCAGTCCACAGGGGAGGCTTTGCCCTGGAGGAGATGGGAATGGGGGGTGGGCTGGGGGGAAGGTGAGGGGGCGGGAGCGGGGAGAACAAGGGAATCCGTGGCTGATATATAGAACTGAATTGTATTGCAAAATAAAAAAAAAAAAAGTGAATCGATGTCACTATTGCAGAGTTTTACTAATCTCAGAAAAAAATGATCCAATATTTTATCTCAGGCACATGGTCATTTTTTCAGTAAAACACTACCTCCACTTGGTAAGGAATAAAATGAATGAGCTAGCATTCCTTTCAAATATATCAGGCTGGTCTCTTCCCTTGAGAAGTATGGATTCTTAAAGTAATATCATGTTCCTATCATAATTTTAATTAAGGTCAATAGTATATGCACCTTAATATTATTATAGTTCCCAGGGTGGGAGTTATTAAATTATAATTGTATCTCCATTAAATAATTGTGGAATGTGTTACCCAGAAGAATTATTTAATTCACCTAAAGTTTTACAATCACTGTAAAGTCCTGTAGGTATAAGAACCCAGAACCCTGACAGACAGTATTAGTGCCATTTCTATTAAACTCAGTATTTATTTTTCATTAAAAAAAAAAAGATTTCATTTACCTTATACTATAAGACTATTCCTATCAGATTTTCAGGTTTTAAAATATCCTTAATCCTATGAAATACATATGCCCATGCATGTATACGTGTATTCACAGAATGTATCTACACATTTAGGTATCATTTATTTATCAACATTTATACACAGTTGTCAGAGACCAAACATGGACCATGGAAAAGTACTAGCTAGGCCAGAGAACAAGCCCCTACCCTAAACCAGATGCCCCCAAAGATAAGGAACAGGTCAGGCAGGTCAGGTAGCATAGCAATAGGACAATGGGCCCTGACCAGTGACCTTATCACCTAGCAGCCTCACCACTTGCATGTAGTCCTTTACCTGCATGTCCCCCTTCACCTGCACGTAAGGCACGTCGTGCACCCCTTCCCTCCTTCCTGCCCCCTCTCATGCTATATAAGCCTTGCTGAGGAGAATAAAATTTGCAGCTTGATCAGAACACATTGTCTTGCTGTCATCCTTTCGTGTCTCCCCCGTCCCTCTCATTCTCTCCCGCAGGTGGGTCGCCCCTGTTGACACCCCGCTGGCCGGGGCACACAGTGAATCTATGCATTGTATGCACAAAAATATTACTTCCAAATTGATTCATAGGAAGATTTAAACAAAATATAATTAGGTATTCAATGTCAAAGTTTATGTCATATTGAATCTCCTGATTTGTCCTAATCTGCTTAATTAGACTAGACTAGGCACGCTGATCTATCACAAGCAATCAAGAAATTATGGATTCTTACTGATGTATTTCACCTCCTGATGGGATTCACTGAAATGAACACAGGGTCACCATTATGGTTGCTACTCTAAAATCAATTGTTGTTGTTTAATGTGGAGGAAAGATATATAAAATAAAAACAAAAGGAACTTATGCTCTGTGACTTGACAAGTAAGTCAAGTCATTGACATCAAGGAAAAGATAGCAGCCTCTTTGAGAGCAAGCAAACTAAATAATATCAAAAATATGAAAGCCCCCTAAGGGCCAGATCCTAAGCCAGATTTTTTCTTCTTTCTTTAAATAAAATGAATTGTATAATGTCAAAAAATTAATGTCTACAAATTATCAAATTTGTTTTAACATTTTGTATTTTAAATATACAACTTGTTATAGACTAAAATCTCTTAATAAAATCATATGGAATAATTAAAAATCAGTAATCATAAGCTCTGTAACTTACTCTCAAAGCAGGCACATGTTCACATACCTACACACTTGCTAACTCACATATACATTTACATACCTACACACACATATACACATATGCTTATGTACCCACATACATGTAACATATACATTCACACACACATATACACATCATGTATTCTCATATATATACATGCACATACATACACACCCTTGCATATACACACATACTCATGTATCCATACACATGCTCACACACATACCCACATGCTCATGTACACATACACACTTGTTCACATATATGCTGTGGGATGACTTTCTGTATGCTGTGAATATGTGTTGCTCTGATTGGTTGATAAATAAAGTTGCATTGGCCTATGGCAATGCAGCTTAGAGGCAGGTGGAAATCCAAGCAGATAGACAGAAAGAGAAAGGAGAGGCAGAGAGACGCCAGCCTGCTGCCCAAGGAACAAAATGTCGGCAGACCGGTAAGCCATGAAACACATGGCAAAATATAGAT
This sequence comes from Peromyscus californicus insignis, assembly GCF_007827085.1. NCBI lineage: Eukaryota > Metazoa > Chordata > Mammalia > Rodentia > Cricetidae > Peromyscus > Peromyscus californicus. The sequence goes on along the minus strand of NW_026294436.1, from coordinate 27,172,027 downwards.
TAATAATAATGGGTTAATTTAAGCTATAAGAGCTAGCTAGCAAGAAACCTGTCATATACCATGAAATTGGTAATTAATATAAGCCTTTGAGTAATTATTTTGTAAGTGGTTGTGGGACTACAGGTCCGGCAGAACTGGAGAGACCTTCTGATTACACATATACACATACACATGCTCACACACAAGCTCACCTACACATACACAAGATCAAGCTCATATAGAAAAAGAGCAGCAAAGTAAACATTGTGACATACTAATTTTGAGGCAATCTCACTGACTCACATGGGAATTCTTTATTTTTTTAATGTTTCAGTAAGTGACATTTTTCAAAATAAATGTTTAAAAAATCTTACAAATGATTGTTTTTGAGTTTAAATTTATTTTTAATTTATTTAGCATGTAAATGCATCACTCCCTTCTTCCTCTCTACATCTCCTCTCATGCCCCCTGCCTCTGCTTTTCTCCCTATCAAAGCATAGCTTCTTTTTCTTTGTTTTATATATACATATATATAATTTAAATATATAATTTATACATAAGCATAAACATATAAAAGCCTGCTGAGCCTGCTTAGTTTTGTAAGTCTGTATATAGTTTTAAAGCTGACCACTTGGTATTGAAGAACCAATTAGAGGGTACATCTTTGGGGAAGACTGATTCTCCCTCTCTAAACATTCCTTAGTGTCATGTAGTTCTTTGTCTAGGAATCAGATCCAGCAAAATTTTCTCTTTCCATGTTTACCTACCTGTTGTTGTTGTCTTGTTTCAGCTCTTGTTTATACAGCCATATTGTTTAGGTTATCATAGGTGAAGTTTCCCTATCCTTTTTAAGAGATACACTGTTGTAGCAGATATCCTGATCCTCTGACTCCTGCAATCTTTCAGTCCCTTCTTGATTAATGTGCTTGAGACTTAGGTGCATGAATTGTTATACACACACATATACATACATACATACTCCCATACACACATACCTCACACAGTTGTTCTTTGCATTTTGACCAGTTGCAGTTTTCTATAAAAGGAGCATCTTTGATGAGGCATGGGAGCTACATTCACCTGCAAATGCTTATACATTTATTTAATCTTCAAATTTTGAACTGCCTAGTTCCAAAAAAAGTGAAATGTCACATCTTGAAAAGAGAAAACATTAATTCCAATCAACAAAAGAAAGCCCTACAAAGGATAACACATCACAAAAAAGTATGCTCCAAGGTGGATATTTACTGATAAAGAATAGTAGAAAATAAACAATTAGAGAATATAATGCACATGTAAGAGATAACATTTAAAGTGATTTATGAGTTATACATTGATTTAGTTTTCATTTAATTTCTACTTTTAAAGTTTCTGTTTCTATTCGTGGATAATTAAAATGGATGTTGTGTTTCTATTGGACATTATTTCAAGTAAATCTAATTCTGCAAGGTATAACAGGCTTAGCACCTGAATAAAAAGTATCACTATAGAAATCTATTGCTATAAATTTCAGATATAAAGTCATATATATACAGTGAGTAGTATTTTAATTTTCTTCTATCCAAGGAGTAGGTTATTTCTTTTACGTACTTATTAAAAGTTATGCCACCCATGAATGATAGTCACATGATCGGTATACACAGTGTCAGCATCCAGGAGAACAGTCCTCAGTCCTCAGTTTGTGAAGACACTGATCCTTGGAATACTCCTTTCCAACTTCATCTGTGAGATACTCTTTTTTTATAATCCATGTGATTTTACTTATTTTTGGTATAGGCTGTCATGTCTAAGTATGGATGATATGATTTTTGCAATCAAGATGACCTCTTAAGAAGAGGTAATACTTCCTATTTTCTTTGACTTGCCAACAGTTCTCACAGTGTTGTCACATACAAAGACCCATTGGTTATGGGCTGTTTATTGGGGGAAAATATGGACTTTCATGTTGTACATGCCTGTGAGAACATACTGAGATTACTTAGCTTCTTTTGATAAAAAAAAATGATAACCAATACTTAACACATGTGATAGAGGTGTGCTATCTCTAAGCCACATACCTTGTGCAAAGATTGTTTCTTAGTTTGTCAAGTGGGAACAACTGTTATCTCAAAGAGTGATGTGAAAAAAAATATTTAAGGAATGCCTGGTGGAGATAGGGACTAGGACTAAGAAATGAGTGTGGGAAAGGAGGCTCAGAGGGGAAGATTTATATGATTGCATGTAGTTAGGAAGAGAAGCTGTGGAAAGTGGCCTGCTACAGACATGGGGATAAGACTGGGAATTAGATTGTGAGGAGTGGAGGGAAAAGTAAAGCTTTACAATTAGCCTAACTGCTTTCTGGGTGACCAAGATCCTGAGACTTGATAGCCCAGAGACCTAGGGTAAAACAAATACCATTGCCCTACTTAAAGGACATAGCATTAGAGTAACTCCTAATGGCATCCTGCTATACTCATAGGTCAGGGCCTTGCTCAACTTTCTCCTGAAGAAAATGGGAATAAATACAAAGACCCACAGCCTTTGACATTGTGCAGGAAGAGAGAAACCTTGGAAGATTCAGCCATGAAAGGGATTTCTCCATCAAATCCCTCTCCACAGGCCTCAGAGAACCCAAAGATGGGGCTAAAAGTATATAAGAGTCAGAGGAGATGGAGGACACTAAGAGAACAAGACCCTCTAAATCAGCATGAGAGATACATATATGAACTTGCAGAGACTGAGATAGCATGCTTCTGCATGGGTCTACTCCTAGAGCTGAAAAGAGAAGTGGACACATTACCACATCCCTATTCCAGAAAAAAAATCTTCAATTGATAATCACTTGAAAATGTAAACTTAGTTTCCTCAAAGAAAGTCTCACTGAGGCAACAAACCACTTTTCTGAAGAGTAAGCTGCATGCCCAGCAGCTGAGAGCCAACAGAAAATAAACTCAATGACATCTTGGGAGGTTCCTTCTTTGGTCTTTAATGTCAGTTCATGGCTGAGCCTTTTTTATCTTTTGGTTCCACTTATTACAGTTTTATGTTTTATTTTATTTAATTTATATTTTCCCTATATGTTTTATGGGATTCCTGAGAGGGTGAACAAGTGGGTCTCTGTTTCTTGTGCTTTCTCTTGGGGCTCTTTTCCTTCCATTTGTTTTGTTCAATTCTAATGTGTTAGTTTTTTATTTATCTTTACATTTTATATTATATTACAATCCCATAAAAGCCTGTTTGTTTTCTAATTTGAAATATAAAGGTGGAGGATCAAGAAGAGAAGAGAAATGGAGAAGAGCTGGGACAAGTAAAGGGATGGGAAACCATTATCAGGATATATTATGTGAGAAAAAATATCTGTTTTTCAACAAAAGAAAAAAAAGCATTTGGCACATTTTTTTTGTGACAGGGTCTCATTTAGCTCAGGATGATTTCCAATTCTTTATGTAACTGAGAGTGCTCTTGAACTTCCGATCTTCCTGACTCTACCTTGTAAGGGATTGGATTGCAGGCATGCATCACCATTAGCATGGGGACTGGGGATCAAACCCAGGGCATTTTCATGCTGGTAAAGCACTTACTAATTCTTTTACCTTCCAGAGTATTATTTAACATATTTCAAAATTAGCTTGTTTGTGTTGTGTATGAAGTGCTACATTGTTTTTATTCTAAAACATGAAGCTACTGTATTAACCATAGTAAATTAATAGTATAAAGCAGTATATAGCATAAGGAAGTAAAATTGAAAACCTATGATTCTATTCTTTCCATAAATAATCATTAAACATTGAGCCAATTAAAACCAATAAGTGTTATAGTGAATAATTAATATTCTTTAGTGTTTTGTGTTTTTGTTTTGATAAATTCCTTTTAAAGAGATATTTATTTATGTTGTGCAAAAGGCAGAAGGGCATCAAAACAAAACAAAACAGTCATTGTCTCCAGATCTTATTTGAAGCAAAACGATGCATAATTCTCAGCACAGTGTCTAGCATCATCAAGTACCTGAAGTCAGTCACTGGAAAACAATGACATGAATAAATATTCATTTGTGAATAAATTAATTGGTAGCTGTTTTCTTTCTCTGCATTTTAATAGAATCCTCCATTTTTGACTGAGCGCAGTTACACAGAGACTGTCTCTTGCAGTTAAAGGACCACTTTTGACTTCCAAGAAAAACATTTCAAGACAACAGAACTCATATTCTTAAAAAAAAAATTCAAAAGCACGAGGAGCAAAACAATAAGAGGGAAAAGCAGAAATAATAAACAGATGAATCAAGTCTCAAAGAAACACATTATTTTAAATAATCAATCATATTTGTAAGAGATTAAAGTAAAAATTTTAGAGATAAAATATAACAGTTGAGACACACAACTAAAATGTGACAAGAAATGACAACTCTCTAAGCTTACATTGGGAGAGAGGTTATAAAGCATATGCTGTTTCTTTGACATTTCCATTTAACAAAATAAGAAAATAAACCTTAGAATTGAGATAGTAAAAGATTTAGTATTTACTCTAATATTTGCTATTTTAATGTTTTGAAAAAATGCATTTTTGCATATCATACAGTGTGAATTGAAATTGGCACTATGTACTTAAACCATTGTGCCATCATACAATAAAATTATTTGAATTATACATATGTAATAATTTGTAATATTAAATATTTTTAATTGAAAATAAATTTTTCCATACAATATATTCTGATCATAGTAGCCTTTCTCATCTTCCCCCTAGATCCTCTACACCTCCTCACTCATCCAACTCTATTGCTTTTTCTTTCCCCCTCTCCCCTTTGAAAACAAGCATGAAAATAAAAAAGAAAAAAATTAAAATGAAAAACAAAGAAAAAACAAATATACACAGAAAGACACACATACACACACACCATAAAAATGCAAAATCAGAAACCATAATATATACACAAAATATAAGGTAAAAAATTCCCAAATAATGCAATATGAGACATAAACATATCCAAAAATACCACTGCATTCATTTTGTGCTGGCCTTCTACTGCTGGGAATAGGGCCCGCCCTAAAGTGTGGTTATATACTTAATGGGACTCTATTTGAGGAAACTATTTTTCCCTTGCAAGAGGTTATCAACAGATATAGCAGAATGTAACTGAGTTATTTTGTTGTTATGTTCCTTTAGCACAGCGGTTCCCAACCTTCCTAAAGTTACACCCTTTAATACAGTTCATCTTGTGGTGATCCACAATCACAAAATTATTTTCATTGCTCCTTCATAACTGGAATTTTGCTATTGTAGTGAATCTTAATATAAATATCTGTGTTTCCTAATGGTCTTAGGCCACCCCTGTGAAAGGATCATTCAAACCACAAAGAGGTTGTGACCCAACGATTGAGACCCACTGATTTAGCATATACTTGATTTTCTTCTAGGCCCACGACCTGTCTGGTCTCAGGTTCTTGACCATCCATGCAGTGTCAGGTATGAATTCCATCTCATAGAGTGGGTCATAATTTCAATCAGATAGTGGTTAGTCTGTGCCACTATTGCACCAGCATATCATGCAAACAGGTAAATGTTGTAGACTGCAAGGTTAGTAACTGGTTTAGTGGTTACTGTCCTCCTCTTGTAGTGTGTAGAGTACCTTCCAGTAATATGAACACTACTCAGTAGGAGTAAAAGCTCTAGTGAGGCACCAGCTTGATTTCTCCACCAATAGCACAAGCACTAAAACTAAGAATTAATAAATGGGTCCACATGAAACTGAAAAATATCTGTATGGCAAAGGATCCCATCATTTGGGCCACACAGTAGTCTACAGAATGGGAAAAGGTCAAATATGTAATTTACCAAGTGTACATCTTAGAGATCATTAATATGTAAAATATACCAAGAACTAAAAAAAAAAACTGGACATCAAGAAAACAAATAACCTGATTTAAATATGGGATGCACAAATAAACAGAGAATTCTCAAAAGATGAAACATAAAAGGCTGAAAAACACCTAAAGAAATATTTAACATTCTTAGCCATCAGGGAAATGCAAATAAAATTTATTTTGAGATTTCCTCTTAACCAGTCAAGAATGCCCAAGATCAACATAACAAAACATAGCTCTTGCTGGTGAGGATATGGAGTAAGGGGAACACACTCATCTGTTACTGGTGGGAATACAAACTTGTACAACTATTATGGAAATCAGTGTAGTGGTTGTTCAGAAAGTTGGGAATCAATCTACTGCAAGATCCAGCTATACCATTCTTGAGCATATTTCCAAAGGAGTCTACATCCCATTAAAGAGACACTTGTTAAACCATGTTAAGTGATGCTCTATTATTGATAATAGCCAGAAACTGGATACAACCTTGATGTCTCTCAACAGAAAAATGGATAAAGAAAATGTGGCACTTTTGCACAATTGAATATTATTCAGCTTTTAAAATTGTAAAATCATTAAATTCACATGTAAATGTGTAGAGCTAAAACAAAACAAAAAACAAACAAACAAACATAAAATATTACCTGAGTGAGGTAATACACATGCAAAAGACAAAGATAGCAAATGTGATATATACTCCCTTATGTAGGTGTTAGCTTTTAGGTCTTCAGTTGGTATGCTACAATCCATATAACCACAGAGGTTGGGTTAGGTATAAGTAAGGGGCTTAGGGATAGTGGAGGATCTCCCAATAGAATACAGTTTAGAAGAGATGGGAGGGATACTGGAACAGAAGGATTAAACAGAGCAAGGGAAAGTAGAGATAAAGGAGGTTAAGACAGGAGGGACAATTACCATTAAGGGTTATTTGAGAGGTCATATGGAAACCTACTACAGTAGAAGCTTTTAAATTATATATACATATAAAAAGGAAATCTAAATGGAGTCCCCAAATAATTCAGGAGCCAAAGCCACAACTAGACATCTTTCACCATCAAGTGAAACCACCTTGCAAATAATGGATTACATATAATTAATTTGTCAGCCAAAAGGGCCCCATGGAAACCCCAAACATCTCAGGTTATTGTCAAAACGATTGGTTGCTCTCCACACACTAAAGGTAAGGTGCTATTGCTGAAGGCAATGTATCTCATTGAACACAGAACAATAATAATTCTTTTTTTTTACTTTTAAAATAATAATTTTAAAAGAATAAGAGTCAAGTCTAAGCACCTTTTTCTCCAAATCCTATCTGGCAATTGTATTTATTTTCCTAATGACCACCATTCTAACTAGGGATAGATGAAAAAAAAATTTTTTTTTTTTTTGGTTTTTCGAGACAGGATTTCTCTGTGTAGCTTTGTGCCTTTCCTGGATCTCGCTCTGTAGACCAGGCTGGCCTCAAACTCACAAAGATCCATCTGCCTCTGCCTCCCAAGTGCTGGGATTAAAGGTGTGCGCCACCACCGCCCAGCCTAGATGAAATTTCTATGTACTTTTGATATGCATTCCCATAATGACCTTTAAAATTGAACAATTTTTTTTTATGTTCATTGGTCATTTGTATTTCCTTTCTGAATGCTGTTCATTTCATTAGCCCCTTTATAGGTTGTATTGGTTAATTTCTTGTTAGTTCATTTTTCTGTCCTTTCCTATTGTCACTATTAGATTTATGTCAGATAAATATGCAGGAGAAAATTTTTCTCTCAATTATTTCTTCCTTTATTAACTGGTTACTTGCTCTGTGGAAGATTTTTAATTTCATGAGCTTCCACTTCTCAATTGTTAGCTGCTGGAGACCATTAAGAACATACAGCAGATGGCAACTGATATTCAGTTAAGTCAACCTACCAAATGAATAAATCTCTGATGGAGAGCCCCCACTTGGCTAAGACCATGGGGGGTCACTGATTCTGATTTCATTTGTTTTTGTCTATAATTTTTCTCATGTGCCACTATATTTCTTCCCTAAAAACAGCTTTGGGTGTTTTTCCATGCTTTTGTGTTTATCTCATGAAAATATTCCATCTATTGGGCACACATATAGCTGTGAATGGTCAGGAGGATTATTTCTGTTTAAACTGTATAATTCTGATGAATAGAAATAATACTATTATGCTGTGGGATGTTCTGTATGGCAAATGTGTTGCTCTGATTGGTTAATAAAAAAACACTGATTGGCCAGTAGCCAGGCAGGAAGTATAGGCAGGACTAACAGAGAGGAGAATTGAGGGAACGGGAAGACTGAGGCAGAGAGACCTGCCAGCTGCCGCCATGACAAGCAAAATGTAAGGTACCGGTAAGCCACTAGCCATGTGGCAACTTATAGATTAATAGAAATGGGTTAATTTAAGATAGAAGAAGTAGATAACAAGAAGCCTGCCACACCATACAGTTTATAAGTAATATAAGTGTCTGTGTGTTTACTTTATAAATGGGCTGTTGGGATGCTGGAGCTTGGTGGGACCCGGAGAGAAAACTCTCCAGCTACACTATTATGAAAATAATAGGATATTTTTCATACTCAGACTGACATAGAAAAATAACTGTATTCCCAGCTACAAAGACAGCTTTTTACGCATTTAGCTAAGACTTTAGCAAGTTCATAACAAACTAGCTGCCCCTGCTGAGAATACATAAGGTCAAGTTTCCAAGTGTCTGTTGCACCAAGGTCAGGAACAGAGCAATTTTAATAGATATAATTTTCTCAGCAATTGACTTTCTGCACAAACTACTAGCCTCAAGTTTCAGCCAACTGACTGTTTATTGTTTAAATCCTGAATTTCAATGTCACTCTCTGAGAATGCTCACCACTCAGAGCTGCTTTACTCACCATGCCCAGTCAGTGCAACCTCCCTAGCCTGAGGGAAACTGTATGATTTCTCATGGCTCTGTTTCTTGTTTTTTTACTTAAGATATTCTTTGTGACCCTGAAAATGAAACTCATATTTTCCCAGAGTTTTTGTGTGGAGACAAAGATGTTTATATAGAGCAGAGAGGAGTTTGTAGAGGAGAGTAAGTGAGTGATCAGGTGAATGAGTGAGTGAGTGATGTAGAAGAGAAATGCAAATTATGAGTGAGGAAATGTAGCAGGGTAGAGAGTTGAGGAGAAATGTATGGAAAGAAGAGAGAGCTATGTAGATGAGATGGATAGCTGTATACAAAAATATAACTGTGTGTAAAGATGTGTGGCTATGATATAGACAGATATAACTGTATAGAGCTTTATTGCTTTTTAGAAGAGGTGTGTGGAAAATTCAGTTGTGTGGAGACAGAGATTTTCAGAAAGAGATTTTTTTAAGATGAATTAAAAGAAAGTTAGCATCAGAAAGAGTGCATGTTTCCTTATTTACCCCTCAGATAGAAAAAGTCTAGCCCTCACTGTAGCTAAAGATTTTTTCCAGTCCTGGGGAATGTCTCCCACCCACGTCCCACAGCCACTTGGTCCCAAATAAACTCACAGAGGCTTATATTATTTTTAAACTATGGCCATGGCAGGATTCTTGATAGCTAGCTCTTGTGTCTTAAATTAACCCATTTCTACAAATCTATACTTTGCCACATGGCTTGTGGCTTACTGGTACTTTTACATTTTGCTTCTTCTGGTAGTGGCTAGCAGCACCTCCCCTGTTCTGTCTTCTTCCTTCCTCTCTCTCTCTCTCTTTAGAATGTCCTACCTAAACTTATTCTGCTTCATCATTGGCCAAACAGCTTTATTTATCAACCAATCAGAGGAACACATTTTCACAGGATGCAGAATGACATCACCCATCACCTCACAGCATTCATAGATTTTTGTTTTTGTTGTTGTTGTTGCATACCCTGGAGGCAGTCTTGTAGCAGGCTCTCCCTAAGTCTTCTGGTAATTAGACTTGTTTTCTGAGTGACTGGAATCCTTTGTAGGATCTTCTTGCTTATATATGTCCTTTCAATTGTTGCTCATAAATAATAATCTGCAGTCTTCCTTGTGTTTCAAACTTTCTATGCATGTGATTTAGTCTAATTTTTTATTATTTATTTGTGTCTTTTTATTGTCTCTTAATATGACAGGTATGCACTTAAACACAATTTTTTTTCCTATCAGTCAACTATACTGTTGAAGAAGGACAAAAGAACAGAATGATAAAGCATACATAGACAAAGGACATATGAAAAGCCACCTAATATGAAATCGTCGAAATAAGAAAATTTGACTAAAGATGAATCCTGTTAGATAAATAAAAGCCTTTATAACAATAGGAGGGAATAACTCATTAAAATTAAAAGAACAAGTATTGAGACTCAAAAGACAACAATTATGCCTAAAAGAAATGTCAATAAAAATCAGCTTTTATGAGGATGGACAGATAGATAATCTGTGAGTTTAATGGTAAGCCCTTAGAAGTCAGTTTTACTACATCCATTTAGCAGAAAAATAGTAGTAGGTTGGCCCCTAAGATCTATGACATGTCTAACTAGAGATTTTTGACCAGTATCTGTGCTGGATAGGGACTTAGTCTTTGGAAGTAGGACTTAATTTCAATCGAAAAGTGCTTGACTTCTCCCGTAACCACCTAGTTCACATTGAGCTAGTGGGTATTTCTGCGAAGCCATTCCTTCTTGTTACTCACAGGGTTTATATCTGGGTGAGACTGATGATTCACTTTCTCCTCCGGCAACATGCATAGCACCTTCTAGCACTATGAGAGCTCTCCAGGAGCTTTCAAAGTGACTTTCAAAGAAGTCGTTTTGTCGCTGCAATTCCACACCAAATGAGAAATTTGAGTTTTTGGAAATCTGAGTCAGGAGATTTATGTTAACAGTAAAACATCCCGGAATGAGGGTAAGCATCTGCTTCCCAGATGAGTTCTGCATTTTAAGAGGGAAACATCGGCTCGGTAAACACCGAGGAATGAATTGGGCAGCACTTGTATGAAAATGCAGGAAAGAAATCCTGAAGTCTTAATGTGATGAACAACCCACCCATCACCCCAAAAAGTCAGTGATTGACGATGCAGTCATTACAGCAATAACCTGCAATACTTAAATTTCAAATTTCTAAAATTGTGGGCACATTATCTTCATGTCAAAGGGGAATATGACAATGCCTCAGATTTGAATATGTGTGGGATATAGTAGCACTCAAGAGCATCCCAATCACACAGGCAGGTACCTGATCTAGAATTCTGAAAGCCAAAAAGTGCCTGGACTAAGCATACTCCCTTGTGGAAATTGACTGTAAAATAGCATCCATAACAGAGAAAGTGCCCAAATTTCATTTTGGTCACCATGATAAAATATATTGGCAATAATCAAAGTAGGCGAGGAAGAGATTTTTCAATCCAAATTTATAGGTAATATCCCATCATTCCAGAGAAGTCTGAAGCAACTTGTCATTTCTACAGTCAAGAGCATTAAAAAAATAAAATACATTAATGCATGTCTGTTAGTGTTCTAGCTTTTCTCTACTCTTATACAGTCTGAAGCTTCAAAATCAGGACATGGTGCTGACCACTCTCAGGGTGAGTCTCCCCGTATCATTTAAGGCAATCAAGATTGCCTTATGCCCCCACAAACATTTCCACAAGTCAACCTAATCGATACAATCCATCGCTAATATTCTTTTTGCTGGTGATTTTACATTCTTATAATTGGCAATCTAACCAGAACATGGAGATGTTTATGAAATGAAAAGCAAAAAGGTACCAAACACTTACAACTTTATAACCCTTACACCACTTAACAGGACAGAATAGCTATGAAAGCAGCCAACATAAATGGTAAAATTACTTAAAACATAAAATTTATTTGGTGATTCGCTATTGTCGTTTGACTAAACAGGTCCTGAGCACGGATTTTGTAGATGGCCAAAGAGCACATGTCAAAAGATTAGGCACGCCTGATAGACAACATTATGGGAACAACTTAAGGACATATTTTTATCACAAAATGAACTACAGAAGTCACAAACAAAAGTTTTAGACAATAAAGTACAATGGAAACATTGGTCCTAGGTAAATAAACAAAGAATATTTCAGAATTTTAGAGTCAAGAAGAACATATAAACTACAAGAAATAAAATCTGACAGTTCATTTTCAAACTTGCCTGGGAGCAGTTTAGGTCCAGATGCAGATTAAACAAAAAACACTGCTAGAAAGTCTGCTGGTCCTAATCAAACTCCACTGACCTACATATCTACACCCATACTAGAAGTTTTTAGTAGGAAATTACTAACAGCTTGAAATGCCATGCTCAGGTGTCAGGGCCCAGTGTTGGATCAGCCCCAACCTATCGAAGAGTCCCTTGAAGCGGGGAGTGAGCAATTGAGAAATGCTAGATAGGAAATATATAGATGTAGATGGAGAGAAAGACAGAGACACATGATAGCTTTGGGAGGGTCCTGGGTCAATACCCAGCAGCCTCAAGTTTATTTCTAATGGACTTTTTATATACCAGCAAGGGGAGAAGCAAAAGACCTCCCCCATCTTTCAAGATCAAAGCACAATGTACAACCAAGTGTAGACCCTGCAAAACACCTGGTAACCATGCCCCACAGTAAAGCATCTTGTGATTAGGCCTTGAAGTATAAGACACCTGGTAAACCTGTCTTTGCACCCTATAAGGCAGCCTTGGAGAGAAACATAAACTCTGATTCTCTGACCTTGAGTCAAACCACAAATTGGAATCTTTGTGGGCTTCTACAGTCAGGGACTCAAAAGATGATTCAGGAGTTAAGAGCACTCAGCTCTTCCAGAGTACCCAGGTTCATTCTCAGCACTCATGTGGCAGCTTACAACTGTCTGTAACTCCAGTTCCAGGGGAACTGATACCTTCACAACAATGCCTATAAAATAAAGTTTTAAAAATAGAAAAAAGAAATACCATGCACATGATAAATTTAAAAATAAATAGATTGTAAAACATGGAGATGAAGAAGACAAACAGAAACCACTGAGAGAGGTCGAAGACATAGGAAATTATACCTTCCTGATTTCTCGGCCATAGAGAAAAGGGACAAGGAACTTGCTGTGTTGTGGTTTACAAACTATTCTCTTCAGTCAACCAATGTGTCCTCCATTCTAGGCTGATGCCAAACTCTGCAAAGTTGTAAAATAAATTGCCTCATTTTCCATACTCAGTTTCCATTACTCATTGGAAGTGGGAATGTTTGCTCAATGTTTGCTCTCAAATATCTCAAAGTGAAAACGATGATGGCCCAGTAGCAGAGAAGAGATGAAAGTAATTACATCTGACTAATTAGCCTCAAACACCTAGGTAAATTTGTTATAAAATGTAAACAGAGAGGTCTCAATGAAGGCTTGACAAAGCCAGAAGCAAATATGACTTGATTTTGTATGTTTTATTTTCCAACAGCATCAAGAATTAATGCACACCACTGCTACCTATAACATAATGCCCCTAGCAGTCTTCATTAATGCAGTAGGTAGGTTATGTTAGATAGCATAAAAACTTTTAAAAACTGATTTTCTATCTATGCAATAAGAGAACAGTGTTGAGTTCTATGAATTTCTGAGCTTTCTGTGTATTATCTGGGTGAGTCAGAGTTCAGCAAGTAGATATAAATTATACCAGCTATTTTAACAGAGATTATTTAATAAATAAAAATGTGCCGGGCGGTGGTGGCGCACGCCTTTAATCCCAGCACTCGGGAGGCAGAGCCAGGCGGATCTCTGTGAGTTCGAGGCCAGCCTGGGCTACCAAGTGAGTTCCAGGAAAAGGTGCAAAGCTACACAGAGAAACCCTGTCTCGAAAAACCAAAAATAAATAAATAAATAAATAAATAAATAAATAAATAAATAAATAAAAATGTAAGTTATTAACAGTGTAAAGTTAGCTGGTAACTGGAAGGCAAAAGTGAGGTTTCCATGAAGGGAGCAATTATTGGAGGCAGCTCCCACATTTACATCTGTACACAGGTAAAAAAGGCTAAAGTCTTTTTATTCATCTTAGGAGCCTGGAGAAGATAACCTCAGGAGACAAAAATCGAGACAATGGAGAAGACACTGCTGGTGCTGGTGCCTCCGTGTTCAGAAAGAGGGCCTATGGGACTGAGAACCAAACCTCTGAGTTGGGGACTCTGGAGTTGTTGTGTCTGCCTGGTCCTGCAACCATAGAGAAACTGCAAACTGGATTCATATGTAACTTCGAAAAGATGCTTCTGTTGCTGCCAAGAAATGGCTGCTGCTATCATGATTCCCACAGGACCGTGGAAAAGAAGCAACGAGTCCCTAGCCCAAAACCCAGTCTCCCTGCAGTAGCATCTCTTGGTGGATGCTTATGGGGAAATACATGGCAAAGCATAAGTTTGAGGTGGATGGTCATAGAGCCAGGATCACAAAGCCAAACACCAAACACTAAGTCAGATCTGAAACACAGTAACGTGGTGACCATAATTGTTTGCATTATCTGTAGTGTATAAAATATATCTGAATACATGACCCAGGGGAAAAAACTATAATTTGTAGTTTAGGTATATGTATATTAATGAATTTTATATATACTGCAAGAGAGATATGTGAATATGCATATGTTACATATATTCAAATATATATATATATATATATATATATATATATATATATATATATATATATATATATATATATAATTTATCATAAAACTCCCTTGGGATATAATTTCAAAAATCAAGGTCTTTTAACTTTCTTTCATAGAACCCCTTTTTAAAGAAATATTGCACTGTGTGAGTTCATTTTAATTTTGTTGTCCTGGAAATGCTACATTAACTTCAGTAATATTATTTACTATTTGAATAAATTGATGTCTTTTGAGGAGCTAGAAATACTACCCATTAGAGCAATGGAACCTGACTGGCCTTAGTAAATGAAAAATGCATTAATATTTGGCTCAGAGCTGTAGCTGAGCATCCTGCTTCATTATGGGAGAGAAGAATCTGTGGATTGGCTTTCTGTCAGCATTTTCCCCATAAATGCCTCCTCCTGGTACGTACCTGAGAGCTGCATACTCATCAACACCGTTTTCTGAGATTAGGGTGTTATGTGAGGCTCCTTTGACATCAGCATGGGGAAATTCATATTCTGGCTTTCCTGAATCATACAAATTCTTCTTGTTGCTGTTTTATTTATCTTGCATGGAATACATTTTATCGACTCAAATAAGCATCTCATTTTTTCTTCAAATCATATTTCCATTCACTGAGATTGAAATAAAGTACAAATATTTATGTGTATATAATAAAGCCATTAGTAGAACTGCAAAGGAAAGTGTGTATACATTTAAGTAATTTGAACACCATTATTCCACAGAAGCATAAGCACTACAGGCATAAAACAGCCTGAATTCTAATGAAATTCTGCTTAAGGAAAGGAAAACTGCAACAAAAGCCTTGAAATAAGTAAAATGTTGCAAAGAACAGTGATTTGCTAGAATAAATTTAAAATTTTAAGAACTAAAATACTCCCAGAGGATAAGTGATTAAGCTGTTATTGGAAAATTGACCAACAAAAAGAACTAATTAAAATTTAATTAAAGGATCATTGAGTCAATTCACTGGGAAAGACACTGACAAGCTTGACTACCTGAGTTCAATCCCCATGATCCACATGGTGAAAACAGAGAACTGACTCCAACCTACACACATATACATTTTGGCAATCACAATACACCTATGTACACAAACACACACACACACACACACACACACACACACACACACACACACACACCAAAAACACCATAAATAAATAAGTGTTTAATTTTTTTAATTAAATTAAAACATTTAAATTTTGTGGTTAGTACTTTTTTTTTATTTTCTGGGCTTTTATTTTGTTTTGGTTTGGTTTGGTTTTTTTCCTTTTATTGAGAATAGATTATTTTCTCACATAATATATTCTAATTACCATTTCAATCCTTCTACTCCATCCAGTTCCACCCCACATCTCCTCCCATCTGGATCCAATCCTTTTCTGTCTGTCATTAGAAAAGAACAGTCTTCTAAGAGATAATATTAAAATATAACAAAATAAAATGTAACAGGATTAAAAAAAACAAAAGCTATCACATCAAAGTTGGACAAACCATCAGAAGGAAAAGAGCCCAGGAGAAGGCACCAGAATCATAGCTTTATTCGTTCACACACTCAGGAGTCCCAAAGACACCACTAGACTGGAAACCGTAGCATATGTAAAGGACTCGGTGCAGACTCATGCGGGCCCCGTGCATACTGCTTCAGTCTCTGTGAACTCCTATGAGCTTTGCTCGGACTGATTTCGAGGGTCTTGTTTTCCTGGTGTCATCTGTGCCCCCTGGCTCTTACATTCCTTCCTCCTCCTCTTTGTGGGGTTCCCAGAGCTCTGAGGGGAGCCACTTGACGGAGAAATCCCTTTTAGGTCTCAGTGTTCCAAGGTCTCTCATTCTCTGCATAATGTCTGGCTGTGGGTCTCTGAATTTGATCCCAAGTGCTGCAGGAGGAAACTTCTCTGATGGTGGTTAAACAAGCCACTGACCTATGAGTATAGCAGAATATCATTAGGAATCATTTTAAAACTATGGTTTTGTTGTTGTTGTTGTTTTATCTGTTTGTTTTTTAATGAGAGTATTTGTTTTTACCCTAGATACCCAGGTTATCTGGTCTCTGGTTCTTGGTCACCCAAGCAATGCTGGGTTCCATCTCCTGGAGTGGGTTTAAGTCAAATCAATTATTGGTAGGTTACTTCCACAAGCTCTGTGTCACCATTGCCCTAGCGTATCTCACAGGTAGGGTACTATTATGTGTAGACGAATTTCTAAACATTATTATTAAATAAGAAACAGAAAGCCATAGAAATCAGAGTGATAGCCACCAACTAACCTTAGCTCACCACGCTGCCTTAGCTTCCCAAGAGATCCGAACCAGCTTCTTCCTGTCTAACCTGCACCTTTATTGCCTTGCTGTTCTGCCTTCTCATTGGCTCTTAGCCCAGCCTCATCACTTCCTCATCACTGCCGGTCTATACAGGCCTCCAGGTCTCTAAGGTTGGTACTGGGATTATAGTCATGTGTCACCACGCTTGGCTGTGTCCTTGAACACACAGTGACTCTGCCTGCCATGTGATCAGATTAAGGGCATGTGATACCACTGCCTGACTTTTGTTTACGGCTGGATATGACCTCTGATCTCCAGGCAAACTTTATTTATTAACATACAAATAAAATATAACCACAATTATATGTCAAAGTGTTTGTGACCGGCTTGTTTACATTTCTCTTTTGGTAGCATTCAGATAACCTTTTTGTACCAAAGATACTAGAAGACAGGGGTAAAGACTGTTCAGGAACCAGCTCACCTTCTCCATGTTCAACGAACTGTGAAAGTGCTGTCTTCAACAATGGGAACTTGCTATTAGTTTGTGGAGAGTAATCTACTGTCTTGGCAACAGCCTGAGTTTTGGGGGGAATCCCCATGGGAACCCTTTAGTCCACAGCTCAATTAGATGTAACCCAAACCTGGCACTGGAGGCCTTGTTTGGTGACAAGAGGTGGCGAGTTGTGACTCTGTCTTCCCCATCATCTAGCAATTTCATTTCTATTGCCCTCATATATGTGCATGTTTTAAGATTTTTCTACTCTATAAGAATCTATACTACCAGTCAAATGCCCCTTAATTTTAGCTGTCTCTCCCTATATTTCTTCCCACCACCCCCCTCTCACAGCCCCATCCCCAAGTGACCCTCCCATTGCATGCCCATGTCCATGCATCGATAATGATCTAGTCTATTCCTTCTAGTCCCTTACTCTAAACCTACTCTCTGTGGCTCTACGGGTTGTGGTTTGGTTATCACTAACCTAACAGCTAATACCCGCATAGAGGTGAATACATACCATATTTGTCTTTCTGCATCTGGGATACCTCACTCAGGATTTTTTTTTTCTTGTTCCATCCATTTGCCAGCAAATTTCATGTTGTGATGTTTTTTTTAATGACTGGGAGTAATTCTCCATTGTGTAAACATCCCTTTTGTGATGACTCTTCAATACTTCAATAGTGGTTTGTACTTACAACCCTTCAAAACTTTGATATATGTTAGTTTACTTTAGTTCCTGTTTGTGTATTATGAGGACTCGAGTTCAAACCCCCAGAACTATATTTTAAAATTCTACAAAGTGGATGTTTATATTCATATTATCTGCAAACTGCATTGTCTTTATTAGGAGAAATATTTCTGGGTGTGTCTTTCAGGGTATTTCTGGAATATTTAAATTAAATTTAAATCAGTGACAGGGCAAACATCAGCCTTCACCAAAGCAAATGGGTTCCATATAATTTCTTTAGAGTCCCAAGAGAATGGAAGGTCCAGCATGAGTGAAATGACTCTCCCATTAAAATGAGGCATATATATATATATATGTATGTATATATAAAAACATATATATATACATATATATGTGTGTATATATATATATATATGTGTGTTTTTACCCTTCAGTACCAAATGAAGTCCTAGTTTCCTGGACTTCAACTTGCAAATCTTAAACCATGGTTTTCTGTTTCTCACACTTACACAGCCTCCAAAGTGAGCAACACCACAGGCTTTCCTGATTCTCTGGACTTGACTCTACCAGAGCTACACCTGCCTTGTCCTGGTTCCCTACCTTGCAGATGACATTGCTCAAGCATCTCCAAGCTTCCACAACCATGGTAAGCAATTCTCATAACAACCACCTTTTATATAGTAATGTATAATCCATTAGATGTTTCTGTTGAGAACTCTGAAAAACAATACACTATAAATACATATTTAAAAATATTTTAGACAAAATACTAACTGTATTCAAATTGACAATTACATATTTGATTTTATTTTTATGTGGAAAAAGGGGCTGAATAAGGATGAGAAGACAAGTCAAACTGTCAAAAATTAGAGCTTAAAAACAAATAAGAATTATTTTAGATGCTTATTTTGACTAATGTGTAAGAAATTTGATAGTGTGCTAACATCTTTAAAAAGATAGGTGATTAAATTTGAAAAGTTACATCATTTTATTGGTAAGTTTTAATTATATTAAAATTCTGAAAACACAAACCTTAATTTTTCCCTCAAATAATTGATTGTGGCATACATGTATATTGATTGACAGATGTACTAGATTGCTTGCCAGTATTCTAACAAACACTCCAAAAGGAGTCCAAGTTAGTCAATTTAATATTAGGCAGCTGCCAAAGTGGTCCCCAGTAACTATTGTGTTTTAACACCCAGATCCTTGTGTGAGCATAAGCAACAGAATAATGTACAAATAATAGACATAACCTTTGAGGATAGGTCATAAGTACATGATGTTTCTTCCTTTAAAAATCTTGACATAAATATTTCTAGGAACACCAATTTCTATGCCAGTGGAACACTCACGCAAGCCTATGGAGAAATCTAGGTAGTAAGGAAGTAAGGCATTCACTGTTACCAACTGGTAAGACACAAAGCTCTTCATCATCAGGTGCAAGATCAAGCCACCTATGACAATGTACCCATCTGATATCTACTATTACCTTCAGTTGTCTGGAGTTGGCCGCCCACTTCTTGAACTGTTTTTCAAACAAATAGAAACTGAAACACCAGTTCTAATGTAGAGTAGCAAAGTAAAATAATTTCAATTTGTTAGATATCTAGTGTTATCTTTGAATCCTATGATTTTATGTGAGAAGAAATATGGAATTCTAATTAAGATAACCCTAAAATAGCTGGAGAGATAGCTTGAGTAGTTAAGAGTGCATACTGCTCTTGCAAAGGACTCATGTCAGCTGGCTCACAACTACCTGTAAATCCTGTTTCAGGGGATGGTACACTCTTCTGTCCTCTCCATACACAAACACATATGAATCACATAATTTAAAATAGAATAAATATTATCCCAAAGTACTCATAAAAATGTCTTCGTCCTTGACAGTTAGATTGGCAGTTATTTCATGATTATTCAATCATTGCACATTAAAAATTGGGCCTAAATTTGATTGTCCCTTGTTGCCAAGGTATCTGTGTCCATAGATCATCAAAGGAGAAGGCATGGTGATGGTGATAATCATAGGTAATCTCTGAATGTATCAGCTGTATCAGAAATACCATTCCATTTCCAATATGCTAATGTGAATAAAATCTAAAGGTTTTCTTCACAAGATTAGCTGCTTAAATGTAGACCCTTTTGCTTAAAATAACACTTACATAACTCATTAAACAAGTAGAATTCAAGTCGGTGCCTACATAGAGCCCTCATCCCTTCTTGATACCACAGAGTACTTTGCACATTACTACCAAAGGGGAAACATAAACAACAACTGTGGTGATATTGTGTTACCCAAAATATTGTGCACCCTAATAAACTTATCTGGGGTCAGAGGACAGAATAACAACTAGATATAGAGGCCAGAAAATGGTGGCACACACGCATTTAATCCTAACATTCCAGAGGCAGAGATCCTCTGGATCTCTGAGTTCAAAGCCACACTGGAAACAGCTAGGCGTGGTAACAGAGCCTTTAATTCCAGGAGGTGATGGCAGAAAGCAGAAAGGTATTTAAGGCATGAGGACCAGAATTAGAGCTGGTTAAGCTTTTAGGCTTTTGAGCAGCACTTCAGCTGAGATCCATTTGGATGAGAAATCAGAGGCTTCCAGTCTGAAGAAACAGGATCAGCTGAGGAATTGGCAAGGTGAGGTGGCTGTGGCTTGTTCTGCTTCTCTGATCTTCCAGCATTCATCCTAATACCTGGCCTCAGGTTTGTTTTTATTAACAAGAACTTTTAAGATTCGTGCTACAATCAACCTAGCTACAAACCCTTTGATCTACAATGATGTCCTAGCTGCAAGATATACTAGTGCAATCGTGGCACAAAGTTTTAGTGTTGTGACTTATGACATCGTGACTAGTTTTAAAATTAAACCCAGAAGTAAAAGAGATGGAACCAAGAAAAATTCTGGGGGACTGATGGCAGGACTTGGTAAAGAGGCTAGTCTAACAGAAAAAAAAAATGAAGATCAGATTATAAAGATAATCTTTTAAAGCCATAGTGAGAGAATTAGATCTTAATTTGAAGACAAAATATTTTTTAAGGGAGCTGCCATAATTAGCTTCCTGCTGTAGAAAATCAGTGTAGATATAGCAAACCATATGGAGGCTATTTGAAAGTTATAAAATAAGTTTGCTTCACTTTCATTGTGTCTGCTGTGAGTACTTTAAATAGTTCATTCATACTCTTGATTAACAACTTAGGAGCAGACACTGAGAGTAGCTACATAGTGAATGAAAAATAATAACTAATAATTGATTTGATTTTAGGCCCACTCCATGAAATGAGATCCATACCCAACTGACACTGCTTGAGTGACCAAGAACCTAAGACTAGATGGCTCAGGAAAACAGGGGAAAACAAAATAGTACTGTTCTAAAAAAGGAAAGTAGTAATAAACTAACTCCTAATTCTGCTGTGCTTACAGATCAGTGCCTTTCTCTGCCATCATCAGAGATGCTTCCTTCAGCAGCAGACGGAAACACAGAAAGCTACAGCCAGATATTATGCAAAGAGTGGGAGTACTCAAAATATTTAGATCTAAACAAGATGTCTCCGTCAAATCCTTCCCCTCGGGACTCAGGGAACCCTGAAGAAAAGTAAGCAGAAAAGAGCCAGAGGGAATGGAGGACACCAAGAAAGCAAGGCTTTCTAAACACCAGGATCGATCCACATTTGAACTCACAGAAGTTGAGGCAGCATGCACAGGGTCTGAAAGGGTTTGTACCAGGCCGAGCACTAGAGCTGAAGGGACAAGTGAACATGTGCACTATCCCTGACCCAGAAACAATCTTTATAACCACTTACAAGTGAAAAATTAGTTTTCTCCAAGGGCATCTCACTGGACAAACTATTCTGAAAGTTACGAGAATGTCCAGCAGTAGCCAGTTACAGAAGACAAACTCGTTGGTGTCTTTGGTGATCCCTTCTCTCATAATGTCCTGTGAAGGCTTTTTGGTTTGCTGTTGTTGTTGTTGTTTTGATTTGTTTTTTTTTTAACTCTTATTTTAAGTTTATTTATTTACCCTATGGATTTTTTATATATATCATGGCTCCTAGCTTTGTGTTTTCTATGGAATTCCCAATTGTGCAAGAGCTTGTCTCTGTGTCTGTATTTGTCTCTTTTGACTTTCTTGGGCTCTTTGCCTTCTGTTTGTTTGTTTTGTCTTATTCTGGTGTGAGGTTTTTTTGTGTGTTGCTTTATCTTACTATATTTTATTTTGTTTTACTGTTATCCTTTAGATGTTTGTTTTCTGATAAAAGACAGAAAAGGGGTAGATATGGATGGGAGGGGAGATGGGAAGGAACTGGGAGCAGTAGAGGGCAGAGACATTGTAATCAGAAAATATTATATAAAAAAAATCTGAGCCGGGCGGTGGTGGCGCACGCCTTTAATCCCAGCACTCGGGAGGCAGAGCCAGGCGGATCTCTGTGAGTTCGAGGCCAGTCTGGGCTACCAAGTGAGTTCCAGGAAAGGCGCAAAGCTATACAGAGAAACCCTGTCTCGAAAAACCAAAAAAAAAAAAAAAAATCTGATGAAGAAAGCGTGTACTAGACAATGCATAGACATGGATATGTAAATGCATATCAAAATAATAGTTTGATTCATGTAAATAAATACATTTATACATATGTATGCATGTCTTTGTATAGCTATTGTACTTTACAGCATATCTTTTTGCCACTTCAAAAAACATTTATAATTGAAGGGTCCAAGAACAGAAAGATAGAAATATAAAACTAAAAAGTTATAAGCCTAAAGAAATGGAATCTGACAGCCGTCATCTCTGTTAGCTTTTAAAATGGCTCTCTGCAGCCAGGGGTTAGCTTTTCACAATTACTCACTGGCCACTTACTACCAACCACTGTTGTGGACCAAAGTTAAGTTTGAATGAGTTCTACAGACTCCTACTACATCCCACCTGATAAACTTTAACCAATGCCCATACATGTCCACTTGCTTTGCGTTGTTTTGTATCCTTCTCGGCTATGGGAAACCAGCTACGTCAGGAAAGCCACAGAGTTTTGCAAACACTATTAACTATGTCAGGAAAAACTGCACGCTTTTTACAAACCTCAATTTGCTAAAACCTTGTTAGCAGGAATTGTAAATCTTAAAATGCAATTATGTCTCTAAGTTTGAACTTCAAACTTGTAAAGATTCTTTTGTCCATGCCTAATGCTTACTTCATACTAAAAAAAGGGGCTTGAAACCCACCCCCACTGCCACAGTATGAGATACCTGAACTGTGACTGTGGTTCCAGTTAGCTAGAAGCTTTTTTTGTTTAATAAAGTTTGTTTCTGATTTAATAGACTTTTGTGGTCTGTACCTTATTTGCATGACCCCCGACTCAACAATATTTTTTTTATTTATTGATACTCTGGAAATTTCATATCATGCACCTGAATGACATTCACTTCCCAGTCCTTCCATATCTACCCCTCCCTTGTTAAACCCCCCCAAAAAAAAGTAAAAATAAAAATAAGAATTAAAAAATTCCTACTTGTGTTTTCTATACACTCACTGTGGCATGGCCAAACTCTCAGTGGCCTGCCCTTTGAATAGAACTGAGTCCTTCCTCTCCCGCACCTCCTCCAGAAGCTGTCACTTGTGGAGAGTTACTCTTCAGCATCCCCATCACCTTTTATGAGAATTCTCCTGGATGGCTTTCTGTTTAGGCTATTTCATTTTGGGGGGAATTCAGGGTTGGTGGGAGGGCAGGGGTTGTCACAGATGCCTTCCATGTCCCTCCCTCTCAACTGAGCATCTGTAGTCATTAGTATCTCAGCAAAAGTAGCCACCTTGCTCTTCTCAGTCAGTGGGAGCACAGATCAAAGGCCTTCTACACGGTTTTTGGCAACAGCACAGACCACTGCTCCCAGTTGCAGCAGGACTATAGACCAAGACAAGGTCCTCAGTGGCAGCCTGGACCATGGACATCATCGTGGCCTCAAGTGGTAGCGAAGACCAACCACTCAGATCAGCACTTAGATCAGCTGCTTGATGCAGCACAACCCACTCTTCCAGCCACTCCTCCAGCATCACTGTTCCAGTCCCCTTCCTAAATCTCAGTTTCACTGTTTTAACATAAAAATGAAATTCTATCATTATTAGGGACCACATTTACATGATCATTCATTCACTGATAGAAATACAGACTGTTTCCATTTGCATACTATTTTGAGTAGAGCAGCAAAGTACATGGATGAGTATATATCTCTGTAGTTACTATAGTTACAAGGTCGTAGGATACGGGATCCTTTGGGGAATATTCCCAGAAATGGTATAGCTATGTGCTAGTTACATTTCTAGCTCTTTTAGGAACCCACACACTTATTTCCATAGAAGCTGCACACATTTGCACTGAATAAATGAGTCTATCTTTGTCCTCACATACTCAGCAGCATTTTGTGTCATTTTTATTCTTTTTTGTCTCTATCATTGTTAATCAACTGAAAAAGCAGCCTACAGAATGGGAAGGAGATGCTTTGACAGCTATGCATATGACAGTAATCAGTGTCTAGACTACACAAAGAACTAAAAAAAAAAAAAAAACACAAATAAAAAATAACACCAAGAAAGCCAACAACCTTATTTAAAATGGGCTATGGAATTGTAGAGAAGAAATACAAATGGCAAAGCAATCCTTTGCAATTAAGAAAATGCAAATCAAAACTGCTTTGAGATTGCCTTTGCCAGGCAAAATTGCTAAATTTAAAATATCAAAGGATGATCTCCAACTTACTTATATATTGGATTTAATAGGGGAGATATTATAAACCCAAGATCTCAGGTCCCAACCCAGAGGAATTAAATCACTGAGATTGCAGGTGAAAAAAAAAAACCAACTCTAGAGGTGAATCGTTAGTGTGTGAAGCTGAAAATCAGTGGAGATGACCACTCTTGCCTAGTAGTTCTGCCTCTAATACAGCCTGAATATCAAGTGTAGTGATTCAAAAATCAAACAGAGATATGCAAAGGGAGGGGAAATACACTCAATTTAAATTGCTTATATTATTCCCATTTGTGTCTTCTGTTCCCACATCCTCTCAGGCTGCCCTGAACACTCTTTTCAAACACCCCAGTCTGGCACCTTCTTTCTGCATTTTACATGCCAGAGCACTGGCATTCTTGTAATTCTAAAGGCAGTTAATGGCTTCTGGGTCTAAATACATGGCATTTGGAATTTATCTTTGTTAAGACAGTGTAGAAAGAATGCTTGCTCTTCAGTCTACCTCATGCATAACTAAATATCACAGCCTGCAGGGTGAAGAACCCCCTGAATTCTCTCTGCTTATCTGGCTTGTCCCTTCAGACATAGGAGAGAAAAGTCAGAGAGAAGTGAACTTCAGAAACCAATTGAAAACATTTTTAAAGGTTGGAATAATCCATTTGTTAAATGCTAGTGGAAAATGAGATAAGAAAGGGAGAAATAGTTAATCACTAGATTTAGAAATATGGGGCTAATTTGTCAGTCATGGATACAATGAAATGGAGCAGCTAAGGGTGAACAGTTTGGAGATGTCCACTTGGATGTTAGTCTCATTCTTACTCTTAAATATTTGCCTTAAATGTTAGAAGAATTCATTAGACACATATCTTATAATTCAGCCTTTCTCCTTCACCCAGTCCCTTTAGCGCAGCTGGGAACACCTGAGGCATAGAGGCATACTATAACTGTAAACCCACTCACTGGCCATGGTTGCCTGGGGAACAGATAGGCAATCTTCACTTTCTTTCCTGTTCTCCATTAAGAATCCCCTCACCCCCATCTCCTGTTTTATTCCCAGCCCTATAGCAGACCACCTGGAGGGGGCTATTTTCCCTTTGGCCACCATTTCCAGGAAACTCTGCAAATCCTCATGGCAGATGCAGCTTTTCTCCTTCCAGTAGACCCTCTCAGCTCTGCCCCCATTTATAACTAATCCTCATTCCTTCACATGAGCTCTCATTACCTAGAAACACATTGTACCCTGGACCTACAATGGCTACACTTGGCAGGATCTCAGAAACATTCCCAGTGAGGCAACCCATAGCCACTATATTCTGCTATGATTCAGAGAAGGCAACAGAAACCAAGAAAGGGAACACCTACACAACAAAGATCAAACCAGGTGTCTGTAACACAAATCTTAAAAGGTCTCATTAATAAAAACAAACCCAGAACCAGGTATTGGGGTGAATGCTGAATGATCAGAGAAACAGAACAAGCCACATCCAACGTCACCTCACCAATTCCTCAGCTGATCTTGTTTCCTCAGACTGAAAACCTCTGAGTCCTCATACAAATGGATCTCAGGTGAACTGCTGCTAAAAGCTAAAAGCTTAAAGGGTCTCTAGTTCCTGGTCCTCATGCCTTATATACCTTTCTGCTTCCTGCCATCACTTCTTGGGATTAAAGACCTGTGCCTTTCTCAAGCAAGACATAAGATCTCAAGTGCTGGGATTAAAGGTATGTGTGTCACCATGCCTGGCTATTTCCAGTGTGACTTTGAACTTACAGAGATCTAGACGGATCTCTGCCTCCTGAATGCTAGGATTAAAGGAATGTGCTACCACTGCCTAAACCTATGTTTAATATAGTGGCTGTTCTGTTCTCTGACCCCCAGATAAGTTTGTTGGGATGCACAATATATCAACGGCAGGTATCGAGACCTAGTTTTAAAATAATATGAAGCCCAGGTGCATAGACAGCAACACAGAAACACAATAACAGCCAAGACAACATGTCTTCAACAGACCCAGTGACCCTACCATAATATACCATGAGAAACACAATAGAGATGAAGGAGAAGACAAGAAATTCAAAATAGCTATTATTAACAATATCAAGGAAATTAAAGAGTATATAAATAAGTCATTAATGAAATCTATGAAAAAAAAACAGTGAAATGACATGAAGAAAACAAAGACATGAAACTAGAAATGGAATCACTAAAGAAAATTAAAACTGAGGTAAACTGGAACTTAAAAGTTGGGAAGCCAAACAAAAACCTCAGAGATGAACCTCACCAATAAATATAAGATATGGAAGGGAGAATTTCAGGAATTAAAGATAAGATAGAAGAACTGGATACCTCAGTCAAAGAAAACTATAATGCTTAAAAACCTCCAGTCACAAAACATTTAGGAAATCTGGGAATAATATATGACAAATAGGAATAGAGGAAAGAAGAATCCCAGGCCAAATGAACAAAATCTATTTTCAATAAAATCCTAAAAGAAATGTTTGCAAACCTGAAGAAAGTTACAAGGTACAAGAAACATACAGAACTGCAAGTACACTGGACAGAAAAAAAGATTTCCAACAACACATAATAATCAAACACTAAACATAAGAAACAAAGAAATAACATTAAAAACTGCAAGAGAAAAAGAAAACAAGTAATAAATGAAGGTAGACCTGTAATAATGACATTTGACATTTCAATGAAGACTCTAAAACCCAAACTGGCCAGGATGGATGTCCTACAAACTCTAAGAGACCATAGATGCCAGTCCAGACTTCTATACCCAGCAAAACAATCAATCTCAGTATATGAAAAAAAGAGTAATAGTCTACAATAAAACCCAATTGAAGCAGCATCTATGTCCAAATTCAGCCCTACAGGAGGATTTAAAAGGAAAATTACAACCCAAAGAGGTTAAACATACCCAAGAAAATGTGAAAAGTTGATAATCTGAGAACAGCAAATCAGAGGGTATGAGAGGAGCAGGGCAGAGAAGATCCATACAACCACCACAACAAAAGCAGGAATCAAAAGACACTGCTCATTGGTAACTCTTAATATCAATAATCACAACTACCCAAGAAAAAGACACAGCCTGACAGACTGGATACAAAAACAAGATCTATCCTTCTGTATCCAAGAAATACACCTTAACACAAAGGATAGACAACACTTCAGGGTAAAGGATGAAAAAAGGGTAATTCCAGCAAATGAACCTAAGAAACAAGATGGTTTAGTCAATTTAAAATCTGAAAATCTAGACTTCAAACCAAAACTCATCAGAAGAGATTGTGAAGGACACTACATGTTTATCAAAAGAAAATTCCATCAAAATGACATTGCAATTCTTAACCTCTTCACACCAAACACAAGGGCACCCAAGTTTGTAAAAGAAATGGTACTATAGCTTAAATCACATATCAACCCTCACACACCTATAGTGGGAGATTTCAATACCTAACTCTCACCAATGGACAGCTCATCCAGACAAAAGCTAAACAGAGAAATATTGGAGCTAACTGACATCATAAACCAAATAAAACTAACAGATATTTATAGAATATTTTACCCAAACAAAAAATAATACCCCTTCTTCTCAGCACCTTATGGACTTTCTCTAAATTGTCACATGCTCAGACACAAAATAACTTTCCACAGATACAATAGCATTGAAATAACACAGTGCAGGTTATCTGACCACCACAGGTTAAAGCTGGATCTCAACAACAGCAGGAACAACAGAAATGTTAGAAACTGAACAACTCTGTACTGGATGAAAAATGGGTAAAGATAGAAATTAAGAAAGAAATTGAAGACTTTCTAGAATTCAGTGTAAATGAACACACTGCATACCCAAACTTGTGGGATACAATGAAGCCAGCTCTAATAGGCAAGTTCATAGCATTAAATGTCTATATGAAAAAATTAGAGGTATCATACTAGTAACTTAACAACACACCTGAAATCTCTAGAAAAAAAAGAAGAAATCACACCCAAAAAGAGTAGATGGCAAGAAACAATCAAATGTAGTGGGTAGTCATTCCAACTTTGATCTGGAAGTTCCGACTCCCATTGAGGCTTCGGTAACTGTCACACCTACAAGGTGGGGCCAAGAGAGGGCCCTGAAGACCCGAGATCCAGATGCATGGGCTCTCTTGGTTCCTGGACCCTGGATGCTGGAGGTAGATAGAGCAGAGTTTTCCAGAGAACACTGCTGGACTACGCCATGTCTTTTCTAGACCCTGCAACCTACCTATTCCTTCATTTGTAAGTTATGCCACTAAATAAACCTCCCTTTTAACTACGTGGAGTGGCCTTCATAATTTCACCAATAATCAAACTCAGGGATAAAATTATTAAAATAGAAATTACAAAAGCAATGCAAGGTATCCATGAATTAAAGAGTTGAGAAACTCAATACGATTGACAATCCAAATTAACTAAAAGTTAGAGACAGTGAAAATATCCAAATTAACAAAATTGGAGATAAAATGGGGGACATGGTAACAGACACCTAAGAAATCCAGAGAATCATAAGGATATTCTTTAAAAACATGTTCTCCAACAAATTTGAACATCTAAAAGAAATGAATGATTTTCTCAATACACACCACTTACCAATGTTAAATCAAGATCAGATAAGCAATTTAAACAAACTTATAACCCCTAATGAAATAGAAGTAGTAATTGAATATCTACTAACCAAAAAAAGCCCACCACTTTTTGGATTTAGCACAGAATTCTATCAGACAGCCAAGAAAGAGTTACTGAAAATGGTCCTCAAATTAGAAATTAGAAACAGAAGGAGCATTAGACAATTCATTTTATGTGACATCACTTACACTGATATTCAAGTGACATAAAGACACAACAAAGAGAATTACTGACCAATTTCCCTTGTGAACATAGATGCAAATGTTTTCCATAAAATATTTACAGCCTAAATTCAAAAACACATCAAAAAGCTTATCCAACATGATCAAAAAGGCTTCATTCCCGAGATGCAGATATAGCTGAACATATGTGAATCAATAAATGTAATCCACAATATAAGTAATCTGAAAGACAAAGACTACATGATCATCTCATTAGATGCAGAAAAGTCCTCTGACAAAATCCAACACCACTTCATGATAAATAGTCCTAAAGAGATGATGGATAAAAGGGACATACCTCAACATGATAAAAGTAGTCTGAAAGGCCAAGTGACATATAAAGGCAAACCCATCAGAATAACACCCGATTTCTCAATGGAGACTTTGAAAGCCAGAAGAACCTGGACAGATGTAATGCAGACACTAAGAGACCATGGATGTCAACCTAGACTAATATACCCAGCAAAACTTTCAATCACCATAGATGGAGTAAACAAGACATTCCATGACAAAGCCAGATTTAAACAATACTTATCCACAAATCCAGCCCTACAGAAAGCACTAGAAGGAAAATTCCAACCTAAGG
This sequence comes from Peromyscus californicus insignis, assembly GCF_007827085.1. NCBI lineage: Eukaryota > Metazoa > Chordata > Mammalia > Rodentia > Cricetidae > Peromyscus > Peromyscus californicus. The sequence continues at coordinate 27,141,941 of NW_026294436.1, read as the reverse complement.
AAGTCAGATACACCCTCGAAAACACAGGCAACAGATAAAGCCACAGCAGTAAACCCCAACGTATAGAAGTACCCACACATCACCACCAAAAAATAACAGGAATGAACAATCACTGGTCATTAATTTCCCTCAATATCAATGGACTTAATTCACCTATAAAAAGACATAGGCTTACAGAATGGATACGAAAGCAGGACCCATCTTTCTGCTGCATACAAGAAACACATCTCAAATTCAAAGATAGACACTACCTAAAAATAAAAGGCTGGGAAAAGACTTTCCAATCAAACGGTCTTAAGAAACAAGCGGGTGTAGCCATCCTGATATCCAGCAAAATAGACTTCAAACTAAAATCAATCAAAAGAGATCAAGAAGGGCATTACATACTCATCACAGGAAAGATCCACCAAGATGAAGTCTCAATTCTGAATATTTATGCCCCAAACACAAGGGCACCCACATATGTAAAAGAAACATTACTAAAGCTTAAATCACATATAAAACCCCACACGTTAATAGTGGGAGACCTCAACACCCCACTTTCACCACTGGACAGATCTCCCAAATTGAAACTTAACAGAGAAATAAAGGACTTAACTGATGTCATGACTCAAATGGACTTAATCGATATCTACAGAACATTCCATCCTAACAAAAAAGAATATACCTTCTTCTCAGCACCCCATGGAACCTTCTCTAAAATTGACCACATACTTGGCCACAAAACAAATCTAAACAGATACAAAACAATTGGAATAACCTCCTGTGTTCTATCAGACCACCATGGTCTAAAGTTGGATTTCAACAACAAAAACTACAGAAAACCTGCAATCTCATGGAAACTGAATAATACCCAACTGAATCACCAATGGGTTAAGGAAGAAATAAAGAAAGAAATTAAAGACTTCCTAGAGATCAATGAAAATGAAGACACCACATATCCAAATTTATGGGACACTATGAAAGCAGTACTAAGAGGGAAATTCATAGCACTAAATGCCCACATAAATAAGTTGGAGAAATCTCACACTAGAGACTTAACAGCATACCTGAAAGCTCTAGAACAAGAAGAAGCACAGTCTCCCAGGAAAAATAGACGCCAGGAAATTATCAAAGTGAGAGCTGAAATCAATAAAATAGAAACAAAGAGAACAATACAAAAAATTAATGAAACAAAGAGTTGGTTCTTTGAGAAAATCAACAAGATAGACAAGCCCTTATCCAAACTAACCAAAAGACAGAGAGAGAGCATCCAAATCAACAAAATCAGAAATGAAAAGGGGGACATAACAACAGACATTGAGGAAATCCAGAGAATCATCAGGTCATACTTCAAAAACCTCTATTCGACAAAACTGGAAAACCTAAAAGAAATGGATAACTTTCTGGATAGGTACCACATACCTAAGTTAAATCAAGACCAGATAAACTATTTAAATAGTCCAATAACCCCTAACGAAATAGAAACAGTCATTAAAAGTCTCCCAACCAAAAAAAGCCCAGGACCAGATGGTTTCAGCGCAGAATTCTACCAGATCTTCAAAGAAGAGTTAATACCAATACTCTCTAAATTGTTCCACACAATAGAAACAGAAGGAACATTACCAAACTCCTTCTATGAGGCTACAATTACCCTAATTCCTAAACCAAACAAGGATACAACAAAGAAAGAGAACTACAGACCGATCTCCCTCATGAACATTGATGCAAAAATACTCAATAAAATACTGGCAAACAGACTCCAAGAACACATCAAAACAATTATCCACCATGATCAAGTAGGATTCATTCCAGGGATGCAAGGGTGGTTCAACATACGAAAGTCCGTCAATGTAATACACCATATAAACAAACTCAAAGAAAAAAACCATATGATCATCTCACTGGATGCAGAAAAGGCATTTGACAAAATCCAACACCCCTTCATGATAAAGGTATTGGAGCGATCAGGAATACAGGGAACATACCTAAACATAATAAAGGCAATTTACAGCAAGCCAACAGCCAACATCAAATTAAATGGAGAGAAACTCAAAGCAATTCCACTAAAATCAGGAACGAGGCAAGGCTGTCCACTCTCCCCATACTTATTCAATATAGTACTTGAAGTTCTAGCCAGAGCAATAAGACAACATGAGGAGATTAAGGGGATACAAATTGGAAAGGAAGAAGTCAAGCTTTCCCTATTTGCAGATGACATGATAGTATACTTGAGCGACCCCAAAGATTCCACCAAGGAACTGATACAGCTTATAAACACCTTCAGCAACATAGCAGGATACAAGATCAACTCAAAATCAGTAGCCCTCCTATATACAATGGACAAAGAAGCGGAGAAGGAAATCAGAGATACATCACCCTTTACTATAGCCACAAACGACATAAAATACCTTGGGGTAACACTAACCAAGCAAGTGAAGGACCTATATGACAAGAACTTTAAGTCCCTGAAAAAAGAAATTGAAGAAGATGTCAGAAAATGGAAAGATCTCCCATGCTCATGGATAGGCAGGACTAACATAGTAAAAATGGCAATCTTACCAAAAGCAATCTACAGATTCAATGCAATCCCCATCAAAATACCAACACAATTCTTCACAGACCTGGAAAAAATAATACTCAACTTCATATGGAAAAACAAAAAACCCAGGATAGCCAAAGGAATCCTGTACAATAACACAACTTCTGGAGGCATCACGATCCCTGACTTCAAGCTCTACTATAGAGCTACAGTAATAAAAACAGCTTGGTACTGGCATAAAAACCGACATGTGGACCAATGGAATCGAACTGAAGACCCTGACATTAATCCGCACACCTATGAACATATAATTTTTGACAAAGAAGCCAAAAGCGCACAATGGAAAAAAGAAAGCATCTTCAACAAATGGTGCTGGCAAAACTGGATATCAACATGTAGAAGGCTGCAAATAGATCCATATCTATCACCGTGCACAAAACTTAAGTCCAAGTGGATCAAGGACCTCAACATAAATCCAGCTACTCTGAACCTGCTAGAAGAGAAAGTAGGAAGTAGTCTTGAACGCATTGGCATAGGAGACTACTTCCTAAATAGAACACCAGTAGCACAGACTCTGAGACAAACAATCAATCAATGGGACCTCTTGAAACTGAGAAGCTTTTGTAGAGCAAAGGATACGGTCAACAAGGCAAAGCGACAGCCTACAGAATGGGAAAAGATCTTCACCAACCCCACATCTGACAGAGGACTGATATCCAGAATATATAGGGAATTCAAGAAATTAGACATCAAAATGCCCAACAGTCCAATTAAGAAATGGGCTATAGAACTAAACAGAGAATTCTCAACAGAGGAAACTCAAATGGCCGAAAGACATTTAAGGAACTGCTCAACATCCCTAATCATCAGGGAAATGCAAATCAAAACAACTCTGAGATACCACCTTACGCCTGTCAGAATGGCTAAGATCAAAAACACTGAAGACACCTTATGCTGGAGAGGATGTGGAGCTAGGGGAACTCTCCTCCACTGCTGGTGGGAATGCAAGCTTGTACAACCACTTTGGAAATCAATATGGCGCTTTCTTAGAAAATTGGGAATCAATCTCCCCCAAGATCCAGCTATACCACTCTTGGGCATATACCCAAGAAATGCTCAACCACACCATAAGAGCACTTGTTCAGTTATGTTCATATCAGCATTGTTTGTAATAGCCAGAACATGGAAACAACCCAGATGCCCTTCAACTGAAGAATGGATAATCAAAATGTGGTACATATACACAATGGAATACTACTCAGCAGAGAAAAACAATGGCATCATGAGGTTTGCAGACAAATGGATGGATCTAGAAAAAATCATCCTGAGTGAGGTAACCTAGACTCAGAAAGACAAACATGGTATGTACTCACTCATAGCAGGATACTAGACATGAAACAAGGATGACTTGTCTGCTACTCACATCACCAGGGAGGCTACCTGGAAAACAGGACCCCAAGAAAGACACAGGGATCACCCAATGACAGAGAAATGGAATGAGATCTACATGAACAGCCTGGACATGAGTGGGGGTAATGAAAGGCGAGGGTTGAGGGAAAGAGAGCTTGGGGGAGCGGGAGATCCCAGCTGGATCAACAACAGAGAGGGAGAACAAGGAATAGGAGACCATGGTAAATAAAGACCACATGAGAATAGGAAGAAGCAAAGTGCTAGAGAGGCCCACAGAAATCCACAAAGATACCCACACAACAGACTGCTGGCAGAGGTCGAGAGACAGCCTGAACTGACCTACTCTGGTGATGGGATGGCCAAACACCCTAATTGTTGTGCTAGAAACCTCATCCAACTACTGAGGGATCTGGATGCAGAGATCCATTACTAGGCCCCGGGTGGATCTCTGGGAGTCCAATTAGCGAGAATGAGGAGGGTTTATATGAGCGAGAATTGTTGAGACCAAGGTTGGATAAAGCACAGGGACAAATAGCCAAATGAATGGAAACACATGAACTATGAACCAATGGCTGAGGGGTCCCCACTGGATCAGGCCCTCTGAATGGATGAGACAGTTGATTGGCTTGATCTGTTTGGGAGGCACCCAGGCAGTGGGACCAGATCTTGTGCTCATTGCATGAGTTGGCTGTTTGAAACCTGGGGCCTATACAGGATTGTTTGGCTCGGCCTGGGAGGAGGGGACTAGACCTACCTGGACTGAGTCTACCAGGTTGACCTCAGTCTGTGGGGAAGGCTTTGCCCTGGAGGAGATGGGAATGGGGGGGGGGGGTTGGGGGGAAGGTGAGGGGGATGGGAGGGGGGGAGAACAAGGGAATCCGTGGCTGATATGTAGAACTGAATTGTATTGCAAAATAAATTAATAAAAAAAATAAAAAAAAAATAAAAAAAAATAAAAAAAAAAAAAGAAAAAAAAGTAGTCTGCAGCAAGCCCATATCCAACATCAACTTAAATGAAGAAAAACTCAAAGCAAATCAAATAAAATCAGAAATAAGACAGGGTTATCTACTCAATCCACACCTCTTCAATATAGAACTTGAAGTCTGAGCTAAAGTAATAAGACAACGGAAAGTGACAAGGGGATATGAATTGGAAAGGAAGAAGTCAAAGTATCTTTATTTGCAAATGATCTGATAGTACGCATATGTAATCCTCAAAAATTCCACCAGTAAGCTCACAAAGCTGATAAACACTTTCAGCAAGGTAGATGGACACAAAGTAGTAACAACAATCAATATCCCATCAGTACACAAAGGGCACACAAACTGAGAAAGAAAACAACACGTTTCACAGTAGCCTCAACAATATAAAATATCTTGGGGTAACTTTATCCAAGCAGGTGAAAGACTTGTAGGACAAAATCTTAAGACACTGAAGAAAAAAAACTGAAGATATCAGAAAATAGGAAGTTCTCCCATGCTTATGGATTAGTAGAATTCATATAGTAAAAAAATATACCAGCCTACCAAAAGCAATGCAATCCCCATCAAATTCCAATACAATTCTTCACAAATCTGAAAGGACAATTCTTCTCATCAAATGGAAACACAAAAACATAGGATAGCTAAAACAATTGTGAATAATTAAAGAACTGCTGGAAGTATCACCATCCCTGACCTCAAATTGTGCTGCAGTTATACAGCAATTAAAAAAAAAAAAATCAGTGCTGGCACAAAAACAAACAAGGTGATTGATCCATGGAATTCAATTGAAGACCCAGATATAAATGCACACACTTATGGACAACTGATTTTTGATAAAGAGACCAAAATACACACTGGGAGAAAAAAAGACAGCATCTTCAACAAATGGTGCTATTCAAACCAGATAGTTGCATGTAGAAGAATCCAAATTGATCCATATGCATCACTCTGCATGACACTTAATTCCAAATCTATTAAATACCTCAGCGTAAAACCAGATACGCTGAACATGATAGAAAAGGAACTGGGGGATAGCCTTGAATGCATTGACATAGGGAATGACTTTCTGAACAGAACACTGACAGTGCAGGCACTGAGTTCAACAATTAATAAATGGAACCTCATGAAACTGAAAAGCTTCTGTAACACAAAGGACCCTGCCAATTAGACAAAGTGGCAACCTATAGAATGGGAAAGATTTTTACCAACTATACATCTGATGGGTTATATGTGTGTGTGTGTGTGTGTGTATGTGTGTGTGTGTGTATGCATGTATGTGTGTATATATGTATATATATGTTATATGTGATATATTGCATACAAGCATCGAATATATATAGAGAACTTAAAAAATAGACATCAAGGAAACAAATAAAATGGGATATGTATTTAACAGTGCATTCTATATTTTTGGTTGTGAGCCTAGACTTTAACGGCTGAGCCATCTCTCCAGCCCTAACAGTGCATTCTAAAAAGAGAAAAAATAAATGGCTGAGAAATGCTTAAAGAAATGTCCAGCATTCTTGGTCATCAGTGAAATTCAATTGAACATTCATTGAGCTTTTCATCCTACTCCAGCCAGAATGGCCAAGTTCAACAAGACAAATGATATCCCATGATGATCAGAATATAGAGTAAGGGGAACACTCACTCAAACTTGGACAGCCAGTATGGAAATCATTGTGACTATTCCTCAGGAAGATGGGAATAGATCTATTTCACGATCCAGTTATACCACTCTTGGACATATATCCAAAGGAGTCTACAACCTATTACAGAGACACTTGTTCAGCCATGGTCATTCATAATGCCTTGAAATTAGAAATGATCTAAATGTTAGTCATTGGGTGACTAGATAAAGAAAACTATGGTACATTTATATAATAGAATATTAATCAGCTATTATAAAAAAATGAAATTATAAAATTCCCAGTAAATGGATGGAGCTAGAAAACAAAACAAAACAAAAAAATACATAATTCTGAGTGAGATTACTCAAACTCCAAAAGACAAATAGGGCATGCACTTGCTTATATGTGGATGTTAACTCCAAAGTCTTTAATAAGCAGGCCATAATCCATATAATTCAGAAGTTTTGTATACAGTAAGTTACTAGGGGTAGGAATGCATTTTCCTAATTATGGAAAATAAAATAATAGTTACGTATGAACAAGGGTGGGCAGCACTGTGACAGGAGGTTCAAACAGTGTTCGGGGAGATGAGTAAGGGAGGGAGAGCTAAAACTAAGGGCCATAAGAGAGGTTGTATAGAAACCTAACACAGTAGAGCTTCTTAAAATATGCACATATAAGACAGTAATCTCAATGGAATCACTAAATGACAGGGGAGACAAAGCACCAACTTGACATCTCTCATACCAAATAAAACCTCCAATGCCAAGATTGGTTTACATCTAATTGTGCTCTTGGCCAAAGGGGTCTCAGAGAAACCACAAAACAACCAAGACTATTGCAAAGCTAATGGTTGCTCTCTGCTCTCAACAAACTAATAGGAAGACAATATTGCTGAAGACTACACACTCATAACTCACAGAATATGGAGAAGTTGAGCTGTTTCCTTCCTAGACTTTTCACCCCTATTAACTAGTATTCATGACACCAGAAGGTATTCTTCATGCTACCAAAGGAGAAAGGTAAAACCTAATCCAGCTATAAACCTCTTCTATCTACTATAGTGACCTATTTGCAAGATGTGTTAGTGAAATAGTAGCATAAAACTTATGGGAATAACCAAGCACTATCTGATTGGATTTCTGGCCCACATCATGGGTAGAACCCATCTAGACACTTCTCAAGAGGCCAAGAACCTGAGACTACATAGGCCAGGGACCTGGGGAAAAACCATATACTACTATTTAGCTAAAGGAATATAGCAATAAAATGATTCCTAACAACATTATGTTGCATTCATAAATCAGTGTCTTGTTCAGCCATCATCAAAGAAGCTCCCTCCTGCAGTAGATGGAAGCAAACACAGAGGCCCATAACTGGGCAATGTACAAAGAGTAAAAGACCATGAAACACTTAGTCCTCATTGGATGTCTCCATCATTCCCTCAACTCAGGGACCAGGTAACACTGCAGAATAGGAATCGGAAAGATTGTAAGGGCCAAAGGGAATGGAGGACATCAAGGAAAGAAGGTCTAAGCATAGCAGGACCGCCACAGCACATAGGATCCACAAAGACTGTGGCAGCATGCACAAGGCCTGCATCTTTCTAAACTAGATGGAGTCCCAGCACTGAGAGGGGAAGTGGACACAAGATCCCATCCCTAACTCAGAAGCAATCTTCAGTTAATAACTTCTCGCAAAGGAAAAATTAGTTTTCTCCCATGGAGTGGTAACGGGTGGGTATACAAACCACTCTCAAGGCCTGTCCCATGCCCTGCATTGGATGACCAACACAAAGTGAGCTCAGCGGGATTTTTGGAGGTTTTTGTTTATTTGTTGTTTTTATTTTTGTTTTTACCTTATAGGCCATTTGGGTATTTATTATAGTTTCCAATTTTGTTGGGTTTTGGAGCTTTCTGTATATACAAACATGCGTACCTCTGCATCTATGTGTTTCTTATGCTTTTTCTTAGGCTCTTTTTCTTCTGTTTGTTTATTTTGTCCTATTCTGGTTTGTTTGTTTAGATTTTATCTTTATTTTTTAGATGCCTGTTTGTTTTCTAAGGGAGAAAGAGAATGTAAGGGTGTGGATATGAGTGGGAGAAGAATGGGGAGAAAATATGAAGAGATGGGGGGAGCAAAACATAATCAGACTGTATAGTCTGAAAAAAATTATTTTAAATAAAAAATGGAAGGAAAAAGAATTAGATTAGCTCATGATATACTTGGTTAAGTGTCTAGAACATAGTTTTATTTAAGCACGAACTATTATTAATAATATTTTTCATGAACAATTGCAATAATGTGCAGAAATAAAATTCATTTGAAATGTATACCAGAATTTACAGGAATGAAGATGAGTATGTATGCTCTTTTGAGGCACATCACTGTAAAGGAAAGTAAAGAAACAAGCTAATGCCTGGAAGGCATTATTAAGCCAACAAGATGTATTTGTGTAATGACAAAGAAATAACATGTTTGTATAATAATGATGTCGTCACAGAGAAAATGTTTTGTTTTGTTTTGTTTTTAGTGCAATAAAAGCAAAATCATTCCTGTCCCCAGGGCTCTACACTAGGCCCACAGCCCTGGCAGCTTTATTGGAGGCCAGAGTAGTCCTAGGGATCCCAGAAAAGACACTGCCCACCACCTACTATACTCCTTTAAGCCTGTCCAACAACCCTAGACTACACCGCCCTCCCCTGGGCTCCCATATCCCTGCCTCCTATTTTGGAAGAGGTTTTCAGCTTTACCAGAGGCCAGGCAGAGTCTTGGAAACCCAGGTAAGACACTGGCCAATGCCAATAAACATTCCTTAAAGGCGCACGCCTTTAATCCCAGCACTCGGGAGGAAGAGCCAGGCGGATCTCTGTGAGTTCGAGGCCAGCCTGGGCTACCAAGTGAGTTCCAGGAAAAGGCGCAAAGCTACACAGAGAAACCCTGTCTCGAAAAACCAAAAAAAAAAAAAAACTGCCCAATACGCCGGGCGGTGGTGGCGCACGCCTTTAATCCCAGCACTCGGGAGGCAGAGCCAGGCGGATCTCTGTGAGTTCGAGGCCAGCCTGGACTACCAAGTGAGTTCCAGGAAAGGCGCAAAGCTACACAGAGAAACCCTGTCTCGAAAAAACCAAAAAAAAAAAAAAAAAAAAAAAAAAAAAAACTGCCCAATAACTCCAGACTGTATCCCCTCCTGTAGACCAATATGTAAACAGTCTTATTAAATGAGAGACACAGAGCCAAATACCAGGGTGCAAGCCATAGAGATCAGAGCAATAGTGATAGCATCAAAACTAACCTTAGCTCCCCACACTGCCATCGCTTCCTAAGAAAACCTCTTCCTGTCTAACCTGTGCCTTTATTGCCTTACTGTTCTGCCTTCTCATTGGCTCTTAGCCCAGCCCCCTCACTTCCTTGTCACTGCTTGTCTATACAGACCTCCAGGTCTCTATGGTTGGTACTGGGATTAAAGGCATGTGTCACCATGCTTGGCTGTGTCCTTGAACACACTGAGACTCTGCCTGCCATGTGATCGGATTAAGGGCATTTGCCACCACTGCCTGACTTCTGTTTATGGCTGGCTATGACCTCTGATCTCCAGGTAAACTTCACTTATTAACATAAAAATAAAATATCACCACATTTCAGCACAAATAAAATATCACCACATTTCCCCTTTTTTCTAATAAAAATTTTAAAAAAGGTTATAACTAATATAAGAAAAACTATATACAATAAGTACAATAACTATATACAATATATACAAGCAATAAATACTTCAACAATGTCTAGTCCATTTGAATTTGACAAACTCAGAGAAAATATTCCATTATATATCCTATTTTGGTAAGTCCAAAATATACCTGACTCACTTTCTATCCCAACTTATATCACCAACAAAAAACTATCTTATAATGTCTTTCAAATATATACACTTTGCACTTCTTTAGTGAGTTTCTTTTCTGAATTTCTTAACAAGGAAAACTATAACTATAACTATCTATACTTCAACTAACTATAACTATAACTATCTAATCTTCAACTCTCTCAGAGACCCAAGAAGGAAATAATATTACCTAGTAAAACAGGAAGTGCAAACAAGCAGCTTCCAAAAAAATGTGAGTTGACAGAAACAACCAGCTGCCTGGACAGTCATCTGAGGTTCCTCTACATATTGGGGCATCATCCTCGGACTACAGGCTTAGCATATCTGATAGACTCATTTGTGAAGTAGGATGTACATAAGACCTACAGTTCACCCTCACATTCAGTGCAAGTAGTCCACGTAGCAGATAAACCTGCATTCCACCAGTGTCCTGTCATGATTCAGGATTTCAAATTCTGGAAATTGTTGGTGTTTTTGGAATTCAGATGTCCATTATCTCGGCTTGTAGGTGGCTTCTTTTATTAAATGCTGGTCTAGCCTGGTGGTGGTGGTGCACGCCTCTAAACCCAGTACTCGGGAGGCAGAGGCAGGTGGATCTCTGTGAGTTTGAGGCCAGCCTAGTCTACAGAGCAAGATCCAGGACAGGCTCCAAAGCTACACAGAGGAACCCTTCTCGAAAAAACCAAAAGAATAAAATAAATAAATAAATAAATAGATAGATAGATAGATAGATAGATAAATAAATAAATAAATAAATAAATAAATAAATAAATAAATAAATAAATAAATAAAATGCCAGTCTACCAAGGAGAGGTTAGACTCCATTAGCCTAGTTACTCTTTCAAAGGCAACTGTTTCAGGTACTGTTCCACTGCACGCCAGAAGCCATCGGTCCATTGCCTGTTCAGCTGCCTTGGAAGAAAGGGGCACTGTACCTTTTCCAGATTGCAAAGTCACTTCAGCGATGGTGCCATATTGTCCTGGCCTCAGAGGATACCTGCTAAAGCAACAACCACACTTGTCTTGGCAAGGATCAGTAGTCCTTTGTTTTGTGTCCTGTCTGTCCATTTTGTCCTGTTTGTCAGCAGTCGATGCAAGGGATTTTGTTGCCCAGTGGCTAACTTTTGCCACAATGAAAGTTAACTCCATATGCAATTTCTTCAATACCTATGTCTTCTCTGAAGTAGATTGATGCTGCTAGGAGCGAACATGTCTCACAGTCAAAAAAGAAAAAAAAATTAAGTTACTAAAACATTTTAAATGCCATATTCTGTAGATCTCTGAAGGGTTTGAAGATCTGTCTATCTAAAATATATCTCTGCTTAACCTTGAAAACATACCTAATATGACTACAAGTTTGATTGTAATGTCTAACTACTAATTCTCATTTCTCTGTATCCTAATAGTTGATAATAATAACATTCAAGGATTAGCAAATTGCATTACATTGTTAAATTAACTGTATAAGTACAATATCCTGACCAAGATTAGAAATACGTGTACAGCATTTTCTAACAATATCAATCTCAATATATATAATTTGTATACAATATATAAAAATCCCACCCAATGTAAAGTATTTAAAACTAGTAATTTTCTTTTAAAAATAGATTCAATAATCTACCTTTTTATCTATATCATATCTATAGCTTCTCTTTACTTTTCACAGTAGATGCAATAATCAATCCCCTAGTCTATCATTTCTATTTATCTTTTTTTTTTCAAACAAGAACCTTAAATCTAATCTCCTTTGTTCAGCCCTTTTCCAAAACATTAACAACAACAACTTGTAACCAACTCTCCTAAGCAATGAAAATTATCTCAAACCCAAAAACTGTAGAAAGACCCAAAACCACCTGCCCCATTCTACCTCTTTGGGAATGTGGGCATTGTGTTCTTAAATTGCTTCCTGCTGTTTGGGGGTGAAGTCATCTTTAGGGGATTCTGAAAAGAAAAGTTTTGGGATAATTGTGAAGTCCTAGGAAACATAGCTATATCATTTGTTGTCCAATCTCTGCATAATGCCAAGGTTCAAGGTTTATTTCAAGTCCTTGTTTGAGTTCTCTGTGAAACTGGATCATCTCAGCTAGCCATCTCAAAATTGTTCTGAGCAGTTTGTATTCAAAGCTGATCTTTAGGTGACATTTGTCAGCTTAGTGGTGTTATTATTATTGTCCATGTGGAATCATTGTTTTGGGGCCCCATCTTCTTTCTGGAGACTTCAAACTCTATGTTAGGCCTGGTTGTGATTTCCTGAAGAAAACTGATAAAGACTCAAACACAAAAATATAGGTAGCTAAATGAAGCCTTTTCTCTAGAATTAGTTAGTACTCTATATGACCATTAATATCATAACAAGTTTTACATATATATACATTAATCTTATAAATTTTGATATAAAATTCATACCTTAAGAAAAGTTTAAGAATCAAAATAGAATCAAAGAATTGAGATTAGTTCCTTAATTTTTTCATTTTCTTCTATCCCATATCAGAAGATGGCTCTTTCTTCTGGCATGATACAGGGATTTTGCATTTTCCTTTTAACAACATGCTTGGGTTTAAAGAAGGAGAGAGCCATTCTCCAACTCCAAAGCCAGCTTTAATTTTTAATTGAACTGGGACTACAAAAAGACCATTTGTGTTAAAGGTCTGCAGAAAAGAGCAGAAACAAACATTTAGGAAGACTTATGAAATTTTGTAGGTAATATACTGATAGGTCAATTTACTCTTTTTCTTGGGACATTTTTTCTAGATGATTTGTCCTTTTTCTTCAGATGTCTCATTTGTCCAGTGTTCTTCAGATTCCTTAGCCTTCATTCTCCTGAAAGACAAATATGAAAACCTTTCTCCAAGACTAACTTTAAGGAGGTTCTCTTTTAGCAAGTTATATCTGATTAAATGAAAAGCATTTGTTAGTGGTATAAGTTAGTGTAGTTGGAAATTTCTCCAGTCTTTCCCCGGGCATGCAGTCAGGACAAATCTCTCTCACCTGCCAGTCCTGCAACTGCTCAGACCCAAATAAATACACACAGGCTTATATTATTTTCAAACTATGGCCATGGCAGGTTTCTTGCTATCTAGTTCTTATATCTTAAATTAACCCATTTCTATAAATCTGTACTTTGCTATGTGGCTTGTGACTTACTGGTACTTATACATCTTGCTTCTCTTTTTTTTTCCAGGGCTGAGGACCAACCCAGGGCCTTGCGTTTGCTAGGCAAGTGCTCTACCACTAAGCTAAATCCCCAACTCCAACATCTTGCTTCTCATGGTGGCTGCTGGCAGCATCTCCCACACATACACACCTTCTTCCTGTCTCTCTCTTTGAATTTCCAGCATGCCTCTAAGCTGCCTTGCCATAGGCCAAAATGCTTTATTTATGAACTAATCACAGCAACACATATACACAGCATATAGAAAGACACTCTCCTATCACTTCCCCTTTTCTGTCTAATCAAAAAGGAAGGGTTTAACTTTAACATAGTAAAATTACATATAACAAAACAGTTATTAAGCAAGAATTACAGTTACAATATCTATATCTAGCCTATTTATGTTTGGCAAATTCAAAGAAAATATTTTATTTAGCCTATATTTGTGAGTCTAAGATTTCATATCTACCTTATCTCTTATCATAACCAAGAAAAACCATAATTATAACTATCTAGTCTTCAACTACATCAAAGACCTCAGAAGGATACAATATTACCTAAGTAAACAGGAAGAACATTGTAAGCAACTTCCAAAAATTTAGAATGACAGGGACATCTTGTACTCTGTTTCACTTGAAATAATATTCCAATCCCTAACAGCTGAACATTTACCTCCTGAGGGGGCTAAGTTGGATGCCAAAATTCTGGTGCAATTATTGTTACATATGCACCTGTGTCTACTAAACCATCCAAGAAAATGCCATTTATTTGTATTTTTAATTTTGGTCTTTGTTCATTTATAGAAGTTTGCCCAAAAAATTTCTTTATGGTTTCTCCTGAATTTTCTATTCTCTCTACCTCAACTGTTCTATCACCCCTAGCAGCCTGGTTTATTCTAATAGGCATTTCATTTGGTTATTTAATTTCTCTGAGTAGGGGTTTCTTCTATGATGGCAGGAAAGGTCTGAACTGAATTTGCCATGGGGGCATGCATGAGGCCCCTCTGGGAGTTTCCTGAGGACAGAGGCAAAGGATTACCTTGTCTGCCCCTTGTTGATCTACACTAATTGGTCCAATGTTTACCCTTACCACACCTTCTGCATAATCCAGAAGGGAGTGGCATTCTGTTGCCATTAGTCCTTGAATAAGCATTCTTTCTAGGAATGCCCTGTTTACACTCCCTTTTCAAATGACCTTGTTTTCCACACCTAAAACATCTGACATTTCTCAAACCTTTTGAAATTGCTTTTCCTATCCACATATTATCATGGTCAAGAGACTCAACTAATTGTATTCCTGAACAATCCTCCAAGAGTGCAGACCTTGACTTTAATAGCCTGGTTATTCTTTTGCGTGCTGCATTTGTGTTCTCAAAAGCCAAAGATTCAATTCTTATCTGTCTAGCTTCTAAATTTGGTATCGTTCTATTTACTGCTGAAGACAGCCTTTGTAAGAAATCCATGAAGGATTCTTTTGTGCCCTGTATTACTTTTGTGAATGATTCAATGTTTTTTTCCTGCTTCCTCAATTCTGTCCCATGCATTCATGGCTGCCATGCAGCATAGAATTAAGGTTTGGTTATCATATAAACATTGTCTTTGTATTTCAGCATATTGGTCTTCTCCAACAAGCTGATCCTGGGAAATTTCCATGCCTCTAGCTCTACATTGATTTTCTATTGTTTTAGCCTCCTCTCTGAAAAAGTATACCACGGTAATTGTGCTCCAGGTTCCAGGAGAGCTGTTACTAATTCTCTCCAGTCCTGAGGAATAACCCTATTACAAGTTGAACATTTGTTTTAGAAATGGAGTTTAACATTTGCTTTACAAATGGAGAACGCATGCCATAAGATACTATAGCTTCCTTAAATCTCCTCAAAACTAACATTTCCACTGGAGTCCTATTAGCTTGTACACACTACCATCACTTCCCAAGAGAACCTTTTCCTGTCTAACCTGTGCCTTCATTGCCTTCCTGTTCTGCCTTCTCATTGGCTCTAAGCTCAGCCCCCTCACTTCCTCATCACTGCCCATCTATACAGATCTCCAGGTCTCTATGGTTGGTACTGGGATTAAAGGCATGTGTCACCATGCTTGGCTGTGTCCTTGAACACACTGAGACTGCGTGTAATGTGATCAGACAAAGGGCATGTGCCACCACTGCCTGACTTCTGTTTATGGCTCACTATGACCTCTGATCTCCAGGCAACCTTTATTTATTAACATATAAATAAAAATATCACCACATTTCAATGCAAATAAAATATCACCACACCCTCCTCTGGGTTCCAAAGTCATACAATGGGGAAAAAAATCATCTTCAACAAATGGTGCTGGTCTAACATTATATTGGCATGTAGAGGAATGCAAACTGATTTATATGTATCACCCTGAACAAAATTCAAGTCCAAGTGGATCAAAGACCTCACTATAAATCTGGATATACTGAACCTGATGGAAGAGAAAGTAGGAAATAATCTCAAACACATTAGCACAGGAGACAACTTCCTGAACAGAACACCAATAACACAAGCACTAAGATCTACAATTAATAAATAGGACCTCATGAAATTGAAAAGTTTTTGTAAGGCAAAGGACACTGTCAATAAGACAAAATGTTATCCTACAGAATGGGAAAAGATCTTCACCAACTCCACATCTGGAAGAGAGTTGATTTCCAAAATATATACAGAACTGAAGAAACTAGATATCAACAAACTAAAAAATCTAATTTAAAAAAATGGGGTACAGATCTAAGCAGAAAATTCTCAATAGAAAAATCTCAAACAGCTGAGAAACACTTAAAGAATTGCTCAACATCCTTAGTCATCAGAGAAATGCAAATCAAAACAACTCTGAGATTCCATCTTATACCTGTCAGAATGGCTAAGATCAAAAACACAAATTACAGCTTATATTGGAGAGGATGTGGAGCAACAAGAACATTCCTCCAATGTTAGTAAGAATGCAAACTTACACAACCACTTTGGAAGTCAGTGTTGCAAATCCTCAGAAAACTGGGAATCAAACTACCAAATGACCCATCTATATTGCTCTTGAACATATACACAAAGGATCGTACCACAAGGACATTTGTTCAACTATGTTCATAGCAGCTTTATTTGTAATAGCCAGTACCTGGAAACAACCTAGATGTCCCTCAGCAGAGGAGTGAATAAAGAAAAGGTGATACCTTTACACAACCAAGTATTACTCAGTTGTTAAAACAAAAAAAAGGACAACAAGAAATTTGAAAGCAAATGGATGGAACTAGGAAATGTCATCCTGAGTGAGGTCACACAGACTGAGAAAGACAAACATGGCATGTACTCACTCATAAGTGGATATTAGCTATAAAATAAAGGATAACCATTCCACAATCCACAGGACCATAGAGGCTAGATAACAAAGAGTTTCGTAAAGTGACTTACAGCTCTTCCTGGGAAGGGAAAATAGAAAAAATTTCTTGAGTGGACTGAGAACAGGTGGGAATAGAAACATGAGCTATTAGGTTGAGGGGAGGGTATAGTGAGAGAGCACTGAAAGAGACTACTGGGGAGAGGGAGGCCATTCGGGGGTCTCATAAAAACTTGGCACAAGGGAATCTCCCAGCAATCTACAAGGAAGACCCCAGCCCAGACTCCTAACAATAATAGATAAGTAGCCTGATCTGACCATCTCGTATGACCAGATTGGCACCTAGCCCAACTGTCATCAGAGAGGCCTCATCCAGCGACTGATGGAAAGAGATGTAAACTCACAGCCAAACATTAGGCAGAGTTCAGGAAACCCTGCAGAAGAGGTGGAGAAAAGATTGTATGGGCCAGAGAGGTCAAGGACACCACAAGGAAATTAACAGAACCAACTAACCTGGCCTCATAGGGGCTCACAGAGACTGAACTGACAACTAAGGAGCTGGTATGAGACTGATCTAGGCACTCTGCATATATGTTATAGTTGTATAGCTTGATCCTCTTGTGAGACTCCTAACAGTGAGAACAGGAGCTGTTTCTGACTCTTTTACAGGCCATTGGGACCCTACCCCTCATACTGGGTTGCACTGATCAGCCTCAATATGTTGGCAGGTGCTTCTTAGTCTTACTACAACTTAATAAACCATGTTTTGTTGATACCCATGTGAGATCTGCCCTTACCTAAACAGGAACGGATGAGGAGAGGATTGGGGGTTGGGAACAGAGTGGGGTTGAGGGTAGGGACTGGGAGAAGAAGAGCGAAGGGAAACTGTGTCCAGGATGTAAAATAAATAATTTTTTTAAATAAACAAATTTATTTAAAGTATATAAATATATTTAAAATAAATTTTTTTTAAAGCAAAATTACTAGAATGTCTAACTGGTGGTGAATAACATGGGCATTGTTGTATAAATGTAAATATTTCACTTTACAAACTGTTTATCAGCTGTAAAATAAAACAAATATAAACCCTGAGGTAGATTTGGACAGTGGATGATGCACAGACAGAAGCATGGAGAAACAGTTCAGATAATATAAGGAAGGTAGATTGCAGGAGTTATTATTCAATTATTTTATTTTTACTATGAGATATAAAACAGACAAAAGCAAATGAAAATAGAAAAGAATGGTGGCAATTTGAGAAGTTAATCGGGGACGTGAAGCAGCTTGAACAAGAGTGATAGTACAGTGACTCACCAATGATCTTGGAATTTTCACTCAGTGCTATGACCTTAGTGATGATGCAAGATGATGAATTTAAAATAATTCCAGTTAATATATGATGTCTTCCCTGCCTTGGATGCATAAAAGTACATATAGAAATGTCACAGTTGGTACAAATCAGTATTTGGGGATCTGGACAGAGCTGCAGAGAAAGAAACATTGTGGATGGATATGACAGAGTAATTATAATCATGAACACTTGAATTTCACTTGCATATAAAATGAGTATATGAAGGATCTGAGGAAGAGTAACTTAGGCTAGAAACAATGGAGTTGAGGTTTATAGGTTAAGGGGCAGATGTGAGTTTCATGTAGTTGAATCCATGTTCTTCCCCTTTCTTCTTCCCATTCTTCATGCAGCTTACCTGTGAGCAAAAGGACTGAATACTATCCCTGAGAGGGACTCTACCACCACTCACCCTTCCACTCTCTACCCTCTAGAAGTGTTCCTCAATCCTCAAAGACTAATTTGACATCTCCTTTGGTTTGTTCCCATGTCCCAGTCCACCAAAATCACTGAATCACAATAGTACTTAACATGCCAGAGCTAATTCTAGTGCACTAGAGGTTGTCACCTACAGCTTTTATTATAAAATATTTAGGAGAAAATGAGAATTTATAAATATTTTGGGTAGTAGGTACACAAAAATATCTTCGAAAGAATCCATAAATAAGTGCCTTTCCAGGTTAAACAGAATATTCTTATCCCCACAACCATGAACCGTAACAATTAAGTGGCAGTGGGGACTTTACATACTTGATTAATCAGTGCAATGATATAGTGAGATTATCCAGGATTATCTGGGGGAATCCAATGACATCATAAGGGCCATCATGATTTCATATCTGAGAACAAAAGGATACATGAGAATGGCACTGCCAGTGGAACAATGGGTCTAGCAATGTAGAAGAAGACAGAAGCTGGAGACACAGACAGCGTCGAGAAATTAGAGAAGCCAGCAGAAAGAAACATTTGCTAGGGCCCAAGATGGAACATGGGTTTGTTTGCTTGCTGGTTTTAGCCTCAAAGGATTCAATTCAGATTTATGACTTCCAATTGGAAAGATCAAAGGGGAAATACTTTAAAGCAATAAATTTCTGGTAATTTATTATAGAACCTCCAGGATATCAATACTTACAGAAACTGCACTGACTGTTTCCTTGAACTATAGACATGTACTCTGCACTTCTGAGTGAGAGCTGAAAATGTCCCTAGACTTTATTGAAATTCCTAGTTTGCTTTCTACTGTTGTGATAAAACATTTACAGGAAATCAACTTGGGAGAAGGAAAAGATTTATTTGGTTTACAGCTTCCATCCTATTGTTGAGGGAACCATGGCATGAAGCCAAGGCAGGAACCTGGAAGAAGCAGAAAATGAAGCAAAGACCATAGAGGAATATTCACTGGCTTGCTTTCCAAGGCTCTCTCTATCTGTTTTGTTGTATAACCCAGGATCACCCAATCATAGGTGGTACCAACCATAGGGTGCTGAATCCTTCCACATCAACTATTAATCAGAAAAATCTCCTACAAGGTTTCATACTGTCCAATATGATGGAGACATAGTCTCAAATGTGGTTCCCTCTTCCCAGATGACTGTAGCTTGTGTCAAGATGACAAAAAAAAATTAAAAGCACACTGACATAGGGTAGAATTTCTGTTCACACACACAAACTACTGAGATAAATTTTCTATGCATTTTACTACCTTGCTGTGAATATCGCTCTGTATAAATAAAACACTGATTGGCCAGTAGCCAGACAAGAAGTATAGGTGGGACTAACAGAGAGGAGAATTGAGGGAACAGGGAGGCAGAGGGGGAGACTGCCTGCAGCCTCCGCCAGGACAAGGAAGATGTAAGTTACCAGTAAGTCACGAGTCACGTGGCAAAGTATAGATTAATAGAAATGGGCTAAATATAAGAGTAAGAGCTAGACAATTATAGGCCTGAGCTAATGACCAAGCAGTTTGAATAATATAAGCATCTGTGTGTTGATTTTATAAGTGGGCTAAGGGACTGCCAGGGCTTGGTGGAATCCGGAGAAAAAACTCCAGCTACACTACCTCACCACTTGGCCTGCAAAACAGAGACTTAAGTGAGTTTCCCTCTGAAGGTAGCTAAGTATGACATAGTTACATATTTGTGTCATGGTGTTTATAAAATTGTAACAGAAGCTCCGACATCATGGACATGTTACATTTCAGTTGTAGACAACATTAGGTATGCTTCCATTCTTAGGTACATTTTAGCAACTCTTTATGTGATTCAGTGTCAGAAATTATCTGGCAAATGGCATGCGGGTAGATACAAAATTGAGAAAATATTGGCAACTGCCTAACAACTTTTTGAAATCTGTTGTGAAAGTGACTTACAGTGACAAAATGTATTATGCACAGAGAAATGGTTAAGCTCTCTGGACATATCATGAATTGTAAGGCAATGAGTATTTTATATTTGATGCAGCTAAATGCATCTGCAGTTTGATGGCCCTCATAAGTAATAATCTGAATTGCCTATCAGAGGAAAGTGCTGGAGTTATTTACAAAGGAAAAGCTAGCCCAATAACCCAAGGTGTCACCATTTTATGCAGAAATAAAGTGAATCTGGCAGCAAGAATAATAAAATGATATGAGCCACACACTTGAAATCTTATGCTCCATGTTAAAAAAAATCCTCTCTACCAACTATTTCTGTGCCTCTGTACATCTACTGAAATAGAATTCACATAAATTGTGTAGATGCTCATCCAAAAGCCTGCCTCTAAAAAGTTCTTTATATGACTCCCATCATAGCAACCCAAAATGTCTCTATGCTCTCAAATATTCTCACTCTCCTCCCTCAGGCTGATCATTTTCTATAAACAAAACATATTTATTTTGTGGAAGATCTCTTATGTCTAGCATTCCTTAGTTGTTTCCCCAAAACAAACATTCCAAAAGGCACTCTGTAAGCTTTATTGTCTGCTGTGGATATCACATTTTGTTCTAACTATAGTTATATTAGTTAAAAACAATTTCATAAATGTCCCACCAACAGCTTCTGCTCATTTTCATGAAAACTTTTAACTCCTGTCATTTATTTTAGCATTTATACTATATTCTTAGCCAATCTCCATTTCTTTCAAAATTTCAAACTATTGCTGTAATGAATTAAGTATTATTTAAAGTGGACCTGTGAGTGCTCTGGAATGAGCATAGCCTGGGCCAAAAGTCTTTATTTTTACTTAATTAAGCTTATCATACAAAGTTTTTTACCCTCCTGAAATGCTTTACCTGTCCTGCATAAAATGGTTATTCACAATTCCATTAGAAGAAAGAAAACTTAGGCAATAAGTAAGTGAAATCACCTAATACTACATCTCATGATGCTTTCATAAGAATTCTCCACAAATATCAAGAAACATAATACTTGTTCCTGGAAAGGCCTTAACTAACTGTTACAAGCATCAGTTCTAACAGTCTCATTACATCATCCTTAGAGTCCTCACAATCATATTTCGGAACCTGTGGAGGTCCTTTGAAGAGGCCTCATGACACCAAAGTGACAAAGTTACTCAGTTGCTTCATTCTCTTTCACAGGTAATCAATAGAATTTTTCAGAATCTGTATGGCTGTATTGTAATGAAGTAAAGAATGAGACAAATACAGTACATTCTCTTCTGCACAAATCTTCAGGATATTTATGGTTACAAAGCAATTCTACTATTTATATTACATTTCTGAATGGTACTTCTGAAATTCGGGTCTTTCCCTTAATACTGGATCCTTTCAGCTAAATTTACTTACCCCCCAAAAAAATAACCTTAACATTTTGTGGTGGTATTGTGTTCCCCGAAATATTGTGCACTATAATAAACTTATCTGGGGTCAGAGACAGAAGAACCACAATATTAAACATAAAGAATAGGCAGTGGTAGCACACGCCTTTAATCCCAGCACTTGGGAGGCAGAGCTAGGCAGAAATCCATGTGTTCAAGGATACAGTCAAGCATGGTGACTCATGCCTTTAATCCCAGAAAGCGAGGCTTTAATCCCAGGGAGTGATGGTAGAAGGCAAAAAGATATATAATGCGTGAGGACCAGGAACTAGAAGCATTTGGCCTGGTTAAGCATTTGGCCTGGTTAAGCATTCAGGCTTTTGAGCAGCACAGTTCAGCTGAGACCCATTCTGGATGAGGACTCAGAGGCCTCCAGTCTGAGAAAACAAGATCAGGTGAGGATCTGGCAAGGTGAGGTAGCTATGGCTTGTTCTGGTTCTCTGATCTTCCAGTGTTCACCACAATAACTGGCCTCGGGTTTGATTTTATTAATAAGAACTTTTAAGATTCCTGCTACAACATTCTGTGCCTATGAATTCACAGTCTCTAAATGAACATCACTTTTAAGACCACTGTAATCCAAACCTTAGTTTAAATGCCTCAATTCTTTAGAATTGTATACAACTTGGGGATTTGTTTTGTATGTTTGGTTTTATTGAGAGAACAGATCTTTAAGAATATGTTAATTAATTGTCAAGTTCAAATGTTGTGGTATCTAACATGTTACTGAGTCCTAAAACTAAGACATCAAAACTATAAAATACATGCTGGATTTTGATTTTGAGGACTTAAACAAGAGAAGACAGAATCTTTTTCCAACAATTTCATTGTTCTGTCTTTCCTAATTTCACTCTAATATCCCTGTAGTATATTGTCCACAAAGACAGTAACTCAGTACTGAAAATCCTTGGTGTCAATAAATATAATGTCTGAGAAAATAATACACAGGCCTACATTAAAGCTACCTGACAAGTAGATCACAGAAGACTAAAGAGTATAACAAATAAATGTTGTGAAAATATTCTGAAATCCAAAAACAGTTGAAATTTAGTTAATTGTAATTTGGCAATGTTAGCTTTTTAGTTTTGATAAATCTACCACCGTAGCCTAATATATTAGTACTAAAAGAAAGTGAGTGAGGCATGTATGCATAGTAGTCCCCTTATATTTCAATAGTATCTCCCCATGCAAGATAGCTCTACTCAAAATCTTTGTATTATGATATACATATATATCACATACATTATATGTATGTCTGTATATTATATATGTGTATGTATACATATAGCTAGTAATTTTATAAGATACTAGGTTTCCCTATAGCTTCTTCATGTATCCTTATGCCAACGAGTAGTATAGCTATGGTGTATCTGTATATAGCAGCATATATAGTAAATACTATATATACAACACAGAGAATATCTACATTTAGATGAAAATATACATCTGTATATCTACAGATCTACATTTAGCATTTGGATAAGTCTACAGAATCATCTCTAAAGTGGCTGACTACTTTACACTCCCACAGTATAAAAGGAGTTCCTCTTATCCCACACTAATGACAGAATTTCTTATTTGATATTTTAATGATGATCACTTTGACTGAGTTAAGTTAATAAAACATTGAAGCAGTTTTAATCTGAATTTTTCTGATGGCTAATGATAGTGAACATTTCTTGAAGTGTTTTTTAGCCATGTATACTTCATCTTTGGAGAAATCTCTCATCAATTCCATAGCCCATTTTTTATAGGGACGGTTGTTTTCTTTTATACTTTTTTTTTTTTTTTTTTTTTTTTTGGTTTTTCGAGACAGGGTTTCTCTGTGTAGCTTTGCGCCTTTTCCTGGAACTCACTTGGTAGCCCAGGCTGGCCTCGAACTCACAGAGATCCACCTGGCTCTGCCTCCCGAGTGCTGGGATTAAAGGCATGCGCCACCACTGCCTGGCTTCTTTTATACTTTTTTTAAAAGAAAAACTTTTTTTCATATAACATACTCTGATCATGCTTTCTCCTCCTCCAACTCCCAGATCCTCTCTATCTTCAGAATAGACCTCTATTTCTCAAGTTTAGGAGAAATTTATTCTATGATTTTATTTAAAATAGTCTTGCTTTCTTTGGCTCTTTTTTCTATGACTATAACATATATTTTGTCTTTTTATAAGGTCCCAAAGCTTTTCAATGTTCTATCCATATGTTTTTGTTTTAAATTATTGACCTTGAATGAATGTTCTGATTCCTCTACTCTATCTTCAAGCTATGATATTCTATCTTCTACATAGTCCATTCTTTTGTGAGAGCCAAAGGTACATTTTAAGTTTTAATTACTATGCCTTAGAGATACATGAAACACAAATGTCTCTGATTTGCAAGCTTCTTGCTCAAGGACAAATTGTTCCTGAAATGCTGGGGGCTGTTGTTCATGAGAGATAACAAGCCACATGTTTTCTCTCCCCTAAACAAGTTTGATTAACCCATCTGCATGGGATGTGCTTGATCACATGTTGGCAGGAGGTTTAAAGTCAGGAAATACATCAGGATATTTACTTGCCCCTGATTTGACCTGATGGGAAATACTTAAGCCACTGCAAAACATGACTCAGGGCCATTTTCTGGAAACCCATAGATGGGCCTGGCCAGAACCCATCCACATGGTCAATATTTAATTAAAGCTTGCTTCAAATTTGGTGTTGGACTATGATAGTGGTCTTATTCTTGATCAGAGGGATTAACACTATTAGTTGTTGCTAGGTCCTAATGGTTCCCTCAGGGGAGGGGGTGAGAAGGCAGAGTCAGTGACACAGACTCCAGAAGTCAGGTGAAAAGACAAACAGCAGATTTTTTATTCAGTAGCAGGAAAAGCCTTAAATACCCTCCTCCCAGAACCCAGGCTGTGTCCCCATCTGGTGATATTGCCTGGTAATCCCTCATTGGTGGGGCATGATCAGGAGCTCTGACAGTACCTATTGCTAGGCCCTCAAGCAGATTCCAGGTTGGCTCATAAGGAATTATGCTTGTTATGTTCATGAAACTGGTTTGAGCCAATTTCCTTGACCCTATGTGCCCATCCTACTACATATACACCCTTTTTATTTTATTACATGGGCACTCAGTGGGAGTCAGAGTTCTTTGTCCTGGCCTTGTTGACCCTGCCTTAGAGGAGCTCAGCAACTGGACTGTGCCTCTCTTTGGTATGCTTGCCAAATGAGCTCTTACCCATCATTGATTATTAGCCCTCAAAAGTGTCCATCCCTGGGGAGGGAGATTTAGGCAGTAGCCTTTTGAATTTCAGAAAGCCAGTCATACATAAGCTCCTGTCAAGGACTATGTGTTAGATGTCTATGAGCCATTAACACCTGTAGAGTCACTTTAGTGGCTGGTCATTGTTGCCAGATGTGCTGTAGGAGACACTTAAAAAGGAGAAAATTTAAAAGCACTACCCCACCAATCAAAACATAAGTGAGTATCAAGGAGTGATCAAACAGCCTTTTTATACTATGCC
Organism: Peromyscus californicus insignis; assembly: GCF_007827085.1. Classification (NCBI taxonomy): domain Eukaryota; kingdom Metazoa; phylum Chordata; class Mammalia; order Rodentia; family Cricetidae; genus Peromyscus; species Peromyscus californicus. The sequence goes on along the minus strand of NW_026294436.1, from coordinate 27,116,339 downwards.
AAACCTTTTCCAATGAGGTAAGAAAAGCACCTCAGTCTCAGTTAAAATGGTGGCATCCACACCCATGTCCATCAAGCCTTTAAGAGCTTGTCCATCAAGATAGTCAGCATTGGAGATTGTGGAAAAAGTGGGGATTGTCCAGTAGATTTTTTTGATTACCAGAGCCTCCTCTTACTGGCAGGGCTGAGAAGCAACCTTTCTGAAGTTTAAAGGGGCTGGTGTTTCAGCAAGCTGTGACCTGCAATCCTTTGCCCAATGGAATTCCTAATTGCATCTGGGGCATCAGGTCCTAGGTTTTGCCTGGGGGCAGTCATGTAACAAATGGCCTAGTTTGCCTTATCCCCAGCAAGTTCTATCTACTTGGGGGCCCTTGGGTGTGTTATTGGCACACTGCCTGTCTGCAAGGAGGTTACCCAGGGTAGCAGCAAGGGCAGTGATGGGACCGTTACTGGGGTCAAGATCTCTTGTGGCCAGCACCCACTTGTGAATGTCCTCATTGTGGACCACTGCAACTGAATTGTGGGTGAGGACATTAAGCCCTTCCCAAACTAATTGTTCAATTAATATTTCCCTAATGGGGCCTGTGTCTACTCTCAACTCCACTGTGACACTGACACATGTTAAAAAATTAGTAAAAAGTTCCCCTGGTTGTTGAATAAGATTGTTGAAGTAAGCTGTCTCTCAGGGTGCATGCTTTAAGATCCTTGAAGGCCAGGTCAGAAACCTGTTGGTAGTAGGCTCAATGGCCAATCTTTGCTTGATGGATGGGATGAACAAAGTTATCTCATTCAGTGAGTGTGTCAGGGGTCACTGGAACATTAATTAAGAGGTTCTTTTGTGCTGGAGCTTCTGCATGATCATCCAACACAGTTTTAAGCAGACTATACCAATCAAAGTATGTCAGTAGTTGCATTGCCCATTGAGTGAGAACATTTTAGACGTAAGGTGAATCAGGGCCGAAGTCATTAACTGCCTTCCAGATGAAGGAGAGTTCAGCTATGTGGTGAGGAATTCAGGGCAGGACAGTGGCATTTGGACTCAGGTTAACTGGATAAGCCTCTGGAGGCTTCCTGGTTATGAGTGGGGCTGACTGTGGGTAATGAGGGGTATATAGTGGAGCAGGGAAGTGGACAGTCTCCAAGGCAGTTGGGACTTGGGGCAGATCACCCCAGGGATACTCTGGTGGGGGAGTTGACACCCGTGGTAGAATTGGGGCCAATGGGGAAGCAGTACATGGGGTCTGAATGGCAGCTGTGTGCTCCTTGGCAGATTTTGTGGGGCCCGAACTGTCTGCCTCATCATTATCAGATGCCATAGAAAGGTCAGACATGAAAGAGGAGGAGGTGATGAAGTTGTTACCCATGTTGTAGAGGGAGACAGCAGGCAAGCAACATTCAGAGAGAAGATGACAATCAACAGGGATGGAATTTGTACTTCAGATTCAGAGGTAAAGCATGACCCTATCTCAACTGTAAATTTTGCTTACAGTCTTAAAATAAGCATCGAGTGATACAGCTATAGTAAGGAGATTATTTGAAAACTTTTTTGTTGTTTATTGTGTTGATTAAGATGCAAAATGTCATATTTTTTAAAATATGACTTATCTAAATTAGCTATTGAAGTAGCAAAATATACTAAGGAAAAATTCATAATGCTCTCCACAAAATCTTAACATAGGCTCACATTTCAGTTTCAAACTTTATTTAAAGAAATGATCAATACTAAATTTGATTATAAACAACAATCAGCTGCAGTTTCTAACAACACATTTAATTTGTTCATTGGCTACCAATGCTTCTTGATTTATTTCCAATTTAATTTAAAAATACACATAAAGTTGTCAAAAAGCAACATTAAAATATAAATTAATGAGGTGTGAATTCAAATTTAATTTAATAAAAAGTTAACCACTTGCAAAAGAATGAAATGCTCCTTTCATGATGTGAATATTTAAAACTTTTCAAACTAGTTTATAAGGAAATATAAAAACAATCTACTTGTCACTTTACTTCTTTACAAAACAAAACAAAATACCAATGTCAGTGAGATGACTCTTAAACATAAGCAAAATATTATAAGGAAAGAGAACACAAATGTGCCTGAGTTTTAAGCAGTGAAGATGAATGATGCACAATTAACACTGGATTACAATGGTATCTGGCAGGGTGTATGCCCAGCATGAATTTTCAGAATTCTGTAGGGGAAACCTATGCTTGAAGAATGAAGAGACAAGCAACACTCTGTTATTAGTTGGAATTTTAGTATCACATACTCAAATAGAAATCTGAGAGCTCATTTGCCCTGCAAATCTCTATCTTCTATTTTCTTAGCATTCTATTCAATTTTAGGAACAACAAAACGAGACATCTTCCTGATGACCTAAATTTGTGAAATTTATATTTTGAGGCAAAACACATGGATCTGAATAATCTCACAAATTATTTAAATCATTCAAGCTCTCCTAGCAGATGCAGAGAATGAAGGAACTGCAATTCACAGAGAATGGAAGGGTGGTTAAGCATTTCACAGAAGCAGAAATAAATAAAGAGGGATTTGCTTGTATTAAGCTTGGGAGTGACATGTAAGTCTGAAACATTGAAGGTCTGTGTGGTGTTATTTTGTTTGTACTCTAACAAATAAAGCTTGCCTAAAGATCAGGGTGTGGAGCTAAACCTTAGTTAACCATAGAAGACTGGAGGTCTGTATAGACAGGAAATGATATGGCTGGGTGGAGAAAAGAGTATGAGGCAGGTAGAGATTGGAGCTCAGTCCCATTTCAGTCTGAGGAGTCATGAAGGTAAGAGGTGACTTTGGCTGCTCCTTCCCTTTTCTGATCTTTCAGCATTTACCCTGATATCTGACTCTGGGTTTTTATTAAGACCAATTATAATTTGCACATCATCTGGTACCCAACTTTGGGGCATGAATCCATGAAAAAGCTGCTTGCTGGTGGCTTTACAACCATCAGCACATGCCAGAGCTGCATGCAGAGTCACTGCGTCGTCAGCTAGGTTTTTCTCTCCTTCTTCTCTAAGCTTCTGATCAGGTTTTGGGATTTTTTTTCTGTTACAGCCTTTCTGCATCGAACTTCACAGGCATGTGGGCTCAATACTCTGCTGCTGAAGTTAGCCCCTCACTACCAGCCAGCTCTGCTTTTAGGCAGTTCCTGCGGCACATGTTTCTTCCCCACAATTGCCTGTGTGCATTTTTCAGATAGCAGATTCTCTCTTCTACCGGGTTGTGGGTTTTCCCTGGACCGCCTTCTCAGGCTGCTGCCATAGTAGATAGCTGCCTTGAAACCTACTTGGGCTTTTAGTGTTCTATGAAGAAGCAATCAGCCTCACACTTCACCATCATCTGAGTTGTCATTGTTGGCAGATTTGGTGAGACAATTGGGAATTCTTAAAGGGAGGAATTAGTTAAAAGAGAGGTTTTTTTTTCCCCACATTAAAAAAATGAGAAACACTATTACAGTGGAAAAAGGTCTCTCTATGATAACATGCTGAAAGGTTTGAAAATGGAACAATTAAGTGAAAAGATAATTAATTTAGATGGAATTTATGTAATGTCAATTATAAATATTGTTGGTTTTATCATTTTTGTTTTATCACTGAAAAAGTTGGTTAAAATGAGTGCTAAGATACACATTACAGAAAAACTTATTAAAACAGATCATAGAGATATTCAAACCCAGACAGAGTAATTTTAAAGGAGAACCAATTTCAGAGTTGCATTATAAGGTTAGAGAGGAACAACCTAAGGTTTTCAAACAACCAGCTTTAATTTTTCCAGTAACTTTACATGAATTGTCAAATGATAGAGATCCCTAAGGCTGTGTAAGATCAGAATGAACTCCCATGGAAATGTTAGATTTAAGAAGATTCAAAGAAGCAATAGTCTTATATAACATGCATTCACCTTTTATTAAGCAGATGTTAAACTCATGGTCAACTTGTAATAGAATTAACCCTCAAGACTGGAGAGACTTGGTTATAGCAGTCTTAGAGCCTAGTCCTCAATTACAGTGGAGAACCCAGTGGAAAGATGAGGCTAAGACCATTGAACAAGGAAGTAGAGCTAGAGGTATGAAATCTCCCAAGACCAACTTCTTGGAGAAGGAGAGTATGCTAATATAGAACAGCAATCTCTATATGATGACCACACCCTGGCTTTATGCCAAGCAGAAGTTTTGAATGCTTGGCACAGAATTGAAGAAGTAGAAATGAAAACTGAATCATTTACTAAAGTTATACAGGGCCCAAAAGAAACCTTCAATGATTTCTTACAAAGATTGACTTCAGCAGTAAATAGAATAACAAATTCAGAAGCTAGACAAATAATAACTGGATCTTTGTCTTTTGAAAATGCTCATGCACAGTGGAAAAGGGAATTAGACTGTTACAGGCAAGATCAGCACCCTTGGGAGAATGGACTCAAGATACAGTCAATATTGTATCTCATGATCATGATGATGCTTAGATAGGAGAGGTGATTTCCAGAGGTTTGAAAAAAAATCAAAATGTAAAGTGTTTCACTTCTAGTAAACAAGGTCACCTAAAAAGAGATTGCAAACAGGGTGTTCCTAGAAACAATGTTTTTTCTAAGAATAATCCAAACAGAATGCCCTTCTCTTCTGGAGTACGCAGAGGTGTGGCAAAGGCAGACATTGGACTAATGAATATAGATCAACAAGGGACAGTCAAGGTAACCTTTTGTTATTGGGAAACACTTTGAGGGGAGAAACTCCTTCCAACAGCAATTAAAGGACCTAATGCATATTATAAAAACAAACAAACAAACAAAAAACCCATACTGCTCTGGATGATAGAACAGCTTTAGAAAATAAAACAATTTTAGGAGAAACCAGAAATCAAAACTGATAAAGATTAGATTTGAACAAGAGACCTCTTGATTAGAAGAGATGATAGTTCATAAAACAGCATGGTTCTTCAATCTAAATTAACCTATAAAACTAACAAATGCTCTTCACTTGATCAGATATAACTTACCATAAAGGAACTTCCCCAAATTTAGGGTTGGGGGAGGGTTTTGTTTTTGTCTTTTCAGGAGAATGAAGGCATCCAGCTAAGGAATCTGAAGACCACTGGACAAATAAGAAATGTTCTTAAAGAAAAAGGGCAAACCATCCAGAAAAAATAATGTCCTAAGAAAAAAATAAATTGGCCTATTGATATTTCACATTTTCAAAAGGATAAAATTTCATAAATCTTCCTAAATTTTTTCTGCTGTTCTCTACAGACACATAATGCAAATGGTCTTTTTGTAGTCCCAGTTCAATTGAAAACTAAAGCTGGTTCTGGAGTTGGAGTGTGGCTCTCTCTTTCTCTAAACTCAAGCATGCTTGTTAAAGGAAAATCCAAAATCTCTGTCTCATTTCAGAAAAGCCACCTGATATGGGGCAGAAGAAAAACCAAAATTAAGGGACCATTCTATTGCTACTAATCTCATAATCTTTAGGGTTTTTTTTTTTTTTGACTCTTTAAAGCTTTCCTTAAAGTATAAATATTATCTCAAATTTATAAGATTAATGTATATTTTAAACTTTTTGTCGTGATTTTAATGGTCATATAGAGTACTAACTAGTCTAGAAAAAGGCTTCATCTAGCTTCCCATACATGATTTCATGTTTCAGTCTCTATCAGATAACTAGGAATTAAGTTTTTGTACCCTGGATGTACATGACAAATATTGATCCTTTAACCTCTTTAAGATCTGCTGCATATGACATTCACAATGTTTACGTTTTCTGCAATGAACCATGACTATGTCTAACAGCAACCTTTGAAGTCTCCAAAAGGAGGATGAGGCCCCACAATGACAATTCTGCTTGCACTATGATCATACCACTAAGCTGAAAAACACCACCTAAAGGTCAGCTTTGGACTACAAACTGCTTAGGTCAATTTCAAGGTGGCTCGCTGAGATGATCCAGCCTCACAGTCTACTACAGCCAAGATTTGAGACAAGCTCTGCACTTTTGCATTACACATAGACTGGACAACAAGTTTTACAGCTACTTCTCCCAGGACTTGACAATTGACCCAAATTTTTCTTTTCAGGATCCCCTAAAGATGCCATTACCCCCAGACAGCAGAAAGTAAATTTAAGAACATGATGCCCATATTTTCAAGAGGTATGGTGGGTGATTTTTGGTCTTTCAATGGGTTATGGATATTTATCATTGATTAGCTGTTTTAAAAACCTGGTTTTAAAAAAGCTGAACAAAGGAGAATAGATTTAGGGTTCTTGTTTTGAAAAAGAAAGAAAAAAAGAAAGAAAAATAGGGGAAATAGAAATGATAGAATGAAATGATAGATTATTGAATCTACACTGAAAAGAAAAAAAGGGGATATAGAAATGATAGGATAAAAGTGTAGATTATTGAATCTACTCTGAAAAGAAAAAATGGGGATATCGACATGCTAAAATAAAAGGGTAGATTTTGAATATATATTTTTAAAAGCAACTACTTATTTTAAATATTTTACATTGATATAGATCATTGCATATTGATACAAATTTGAGATTATTTTTGTTAGAACATACTGTACATACATTTCTACCCTTTTTCAAGGTATTGTACCTATACAACTCATTAAACAATGCAAGGAAAAATTTTAGTCCTTGAAAATTATTATTATTTTTTGCTGGCACTGGTAAATATTTATTTGTGTCCAATGTATAACATTTAAATTAGTGATTATATCCAAGCACAGTAAATTGAAGAAGAAAAAAGTCAGTAGTTTAGCAAAATTATTATTACAAACTACCTAGGATAATAAGGAAATGTAGGTTAGTAGTTAGTCACCTATTGCAGTTGAGCTTGTAGTCATGTTAGGTATGTTTTCAAGGTCAAACAGATATATTTTAGGTAGACATGTGTTCTTCAAACCCTTCAGAGATCTGAAGAATATAGCATTTAAGATGTTTTAAGAATTCAGGTTCTTTTTTTTATGACTATGAGACATGTCTGCTCCTGGCAGCACCAACCTACGTCAGAGAAGATGGTGGGCATTGTAGAAACTCCATATGGAGTTTACTTTCTTTGTGGCAAAAGTTAGACACTGGGGAAGAAAATGCTTTTGCCTCAACTGTTGACAGTATGCTGTCTAAATTGGATAAGCAGGGCATAAAAAGAGTGACTGCCAAACTTTACCAAGACAAGGTAAGACAGCCATTCAGAAAATTCTGCTTCATAGAAAAGTCTGTCACATAGTCTAGGCCTACAGGCTGAAGATGGATACCCCTATGTGGCAGAGGAACCTTGGGTCAGTGTCCAGGCAGCTAGCTATTTCTCTCATTTCTCATATTTTTGGAAGATGCTTGTACTTTGTGCTTACTCAGGTAATATTATTTCCTTCTTGGGTCTCTGATGGAGTTAAAGACTTTATAGTTATAGTTTTCCTTGTTAGGAGATTCAGAAAAGAAATTCACTAAAGAGGTGTAAAGTGTATAAGGTTGAGATACATTAAAAGATAGTTTTGGTAATACAAGTGAGAATAGAATGTGAATTGGGCACAACCTTTTGGACTCACCAAGATAGGATAGATAATAAAGTATCTTCTCTGAGTTTGTCAAATATTTATGGACTAGACATTGCTGATGTATTTATTGACTGTATATATTATATATAGTTATTGTACTTATTATATATAGTTTTTCTTATATTAGTTATAACCTTTTTAAATTTTAGACAAAAAGGGGGGAATGTGGTAATATTTTGTTTGTGCTCTAACAAATAAAGCTTGCCTGAAGATCAGAGGGTGGAGCTAGACATTAGTTAACCTTAGAGGTCTGGAGGTCCTGTATAGAGACAGGAAGTGATATGGTTGGGTAGAGAGAAGAATATAAGGTGGGCAGGAACTTGGCCCCTTTTCGATTTGAGGAGTCATGGAGGTAAGAGGTGACTTTGACAGCTCCTTTACGTCTCTAATCTTCTATCATTTTTCCTAATATCTGACTCTGGGTTTTATTATTAAGATCAATTAGAACTCATGTTACAGGTATGTGAAGAATTGAATGGGGAGTGGGGTATAAGAAAAGTCACCAGTGTAGGTTATGGTGAAAGGTTTTCAATTTTGGAAATTTTTTCATGGCTTTTGACTATTTTCTAACTGGGTCAAGAATAATCTACTCCTCTAGCAATTGAGATGATGTGACTGAATTTTATGAACATTTTCCTAAACAGAATAAGGAGAATGTCTTTTTCAAAATGGAAAAGGGTATACTGAGTTAGCTAAAAACAATGCATGACAAAGGGAAAATTAATGACCAACTTGTATTTCCAACCTAAGCTCAACTGGATTTCTAACTGGAAGCCTGAATTACCAGCCTTCTCTATTATTCTTCATGAAGACTTAACCGAAGTATGTTAACGTTCAAGCATGCAATAGCAGGTTTTGAGAATGTTTGTTTTGTTATTTATTTTATCATTTGGTTCTCATTGTGTGAAATGACTTTTGAAAGAGTCTAGAATAAATTTCTGTTGCATGATATGGAATGGAAACAGCTAGCTTGGGTTTGAAAATCATGTCTAACATTGTAAATGACTGTACCTAGGGATTTTGCACTAGATACTTAATATATTTTATAATTTTCAAGAATTTCAAATCTTTTGACTGAGGAAAACTATTGCCCAATAATATTCATCATCATTATTTTCTGTCAATTTAATGGAAGTCTAGATATACCTAGGAAGAAGAACTCAAAATTGAAGAATGTCTGCACTCCTTACCCTAAACCAATCCATTCTCTGTGACCTGTGTGGCTCCCTGAAACACAGAATCCACGAGATCTGATTGGACCAAGATGTGAGTGCATCTTCTACCACGAAAGAGTCCTACCTATAAGACTTAGTCCCTGAGGCACAACCCATGCCCCCAAACCCCCACCCATTGCTGCCTCAGTTGCAGGCCATCAGGGAAGACTCCTGTGGGCAGGATTCCACACCAACACCCCCATCTGACTTTGCAATCTACAAGACCCATTCCCTACCCCAAACTCACCTATCCCCTTGTGACCTCAGCAGCTTCCTGGGACACAGAATCCACCAGCTCTGCTTGGATCAAGACCTATAGTTGAACTAAGAGTGGCCACTGAGACACAGACACAGCAAGCACAGATTGGACCAAGAGCAGCTCCCTCAGACACAGACACCTCTTGAATTTATTGAAGGAAGAGATGGGTAGATACCAGTGCAAAAATGCATACAACAACATAAACAGCAATATGGTACCATCAGAATCTAGTAGTTCTACAACAGCAAGACCTGAACACCACAATGTAGAAGAAATGGAAGAAAGTTACCACAAAAATAACTTTATGGAGACGATAAAGGCCTTTAAAGAGGAAATGAAAATTCCCTTAAAGAAACCGAGGAAAAGACAAACAAAAAAATTGGAAGAAATCAATAATTCCCTTAAAGAAAGCCAAGAAAAAGCAATTAAACAAGTGTAGGAAACAGTTCAAGACCTAAAAATTGAAACAGAAACAATGAAGAAGACACAAACCAATGAAATACTCAAAATAGAAAATCTCAGAAAATGAGCAGGAACTACAGATGCAAGAATAACAAAGATAATGCAAGAGATGGAAGAGAGTCTCTGGCATGGAGGATATAATAGAGGAAATATTTGTTAGTCAAAGAAAACACTAAAGCCAAAAAGTCATAACACAAAACGTCCAGGAAATCTGAGACACCATGAAAGAGACAAACCTAAGAATAATAAGGATAGAAGAAGGAGACTAATACCAAATCAAAGGCACAGAAAATATACTCAACAAAATCATAGATGAAAACTTTACCAAGTTAAAGAAGGAAACACCTATGAAGATACAAGAAGCTTATAGAACACCAAATAAACTATACCCCCCCAAAAAAAAGTACCCTCACCACATAATAATAAACCACTAAACATATAGAATAAAGAAAGAATTTAAGAGTGGCAAAGGAAAAAGGCCAAGTGACTTATAAAGTCAGACCCATCAGAATAACACCCAACTTCTCAGTGGAGACTCTGAAAGCCAGAAGGTCCTGGACAGACATAACACAGACATTAAGAGACCACAGATGCCAACCTAGACTACTATACCCAGAAAAACTCTCAATCACCACAGATGGAGTGTACAAGACATTCCAAGACAAAAGCAGATTTAAACAATACCTATCACAAATCCAGCCCTACAGAAAACACTAGAAGGAAAGCTCCAACCTAAGGAAGTTAGATAAACCCATGAAAACACAGGCAATAGATAACCCCAAAGCAGCAAATTCCAAAGAAAGGAAATGGACACTCACTAGCACCAAAGATAACAGGTATTAACAATAACTGGTTGTTAATATCCCTTAATATCAAGGGAATCAATTCATCTATAAAAAGACAGAGGCTAACAAAATGGATATGAAAACAGGATCCATCCTTCTGCTTCATACAAGAAACACACCGCAACTTCAAAAACAGACAATAACAAAGTCAAAGGCTGGTAAAAGACTTTCCAATCAAATGGACTTAAGATGCAGACTGGTGGAGCTATCCAAATATCTAACAAAATAGACTTCAAACTAAAATCAATCAAAAGAGATAGGGAAAGACATTACATATTCATCATAGGAAAAATCCACAAAAATAAAGTCTCAATTCTGAATATCTATGCCCCCAATACAAGAGCACCCACATTTGTAAAAGAAAGGTAACTAAAGTTTAAAACACATATCAAACCACATACACTAATGGTGGAAAACTTCAATTCCCTACACTCACCAATGAACAGATCTGCCAGAAAGAAACTTAACAGAGAAATAAGAGATCTAACAGATGTTATGGGTCAAATGGACTTAATAAATATCAAGAGAACATTCCACCCTAACACAAAAGAATGTACTTTCTTCTCAGCACCTTCTCTAAAATTGACCACATGCTAGGTTACGAAGCAAATCTCATCAGACACAAAAAATTGGTAAAACCTCCTGTGTTTTATTAGACTACCATGGCTTAAAGTTAGATTTCAAAAACAACAAAAATTACAGAAAGCCTACAATCTCATGGAAATTGAATAATGCTCAGCTGGATCATCAATGGGTTAAGGAAGAAATAAAGAAAGAAATCAAAGACTTCCTAGAATTCAATGAAAATGAATGTACAACATAACTAAACTTATGGGATACTATGAAAGCAGTGCTCAGAGGAAAATTCATAACACTAAATGTCCACGTAAAGAAATTGGAGAAATCTCACACTAGTTATTTCACAGCACACCTTGAAGCTCTAGAACAAAAAGAAGCAAACTCATCCAGGAAGAATAGAGGCTGGGAAATAATCAAATTGAGGGCTGAAATCAATAAAATAGAAACAAAGAGCACAATACAAAGAATCAATGAAACGAAGAGTTGGTTCTTTGAGAAAATCAACAAGATAGACAAGCCCTTAGCGAGAATGAGGAAGGTTTATATGAGTGAGAATTGTTGAGACCAAGGTTGGATAAAGCACAGGAACAAATAGCCAAACAAATGGAAACACATGAACTATGAACCAATGGCTGAGGGGTCACCAACTGGATCAGGCCCTCTGAATGGGTGAGACAGTTGATTGACTTGATCTGTTTGGGAGGCATCCAGGCAGTGGGACCAGGTCCTGTGCTCATTGCATGAGTTAGCTGTTTGAAACCTGGGGCCTATGCAGGATCACTTGGCTCGGCCTGGTAGGAGGGGACTAGACCTTGTTGCTAGAGTTTTCCTGCCTGGCCCACAGTCAAGACAAATCTCTCTCACCTGCCAGTCCCACAGCCACTCAGACCCGACCAAGTAAACATAGAGACTTATATTGGTTACAAACTGTATGGCCATGGCAGACTTCTTGCTAACTGTTCTTACAGCTTAAATTAATCCATTTCTATAAATCTATACCTTGCCACATGGCTCGTGGCTTACCAGCATCTTCACGTGCTGTTTGTCATCATGGCGGCTGGCAGTGTCTCTCTGACTCAGCCTTCCACTTCCCAGCTTTATTCTCCTCCTTGTCCCACCTACACTTCCTGCCTAGCCAATGGCCAATCAGTGTTTTATTTATTGACTAATTAGTAACACATTTGCCATACAGAACATCCCACAGCAGGACCTACCTGGACTGAGTCTACCAGGTTGATCTCAGTCCGAGGGGAAGGCTTTGCCCTGGAGGAGGTGGGAATGAGGGGGGGCTGGGGGGAAGGTAAGGAGATCGGGAGGGGGGAGAACAAGGGAATCCGTGGCTGATATGTAGAACTGAATTGTATTGCAAAATAAAAATATAAAAAAGCAAACTAACCAAAAGTCAAAGAGAGAACATCCAAATTAACAAAATCAGAAATGAAAAGGGAGACATAACAACAGACAATGAGGAAATCCAGAGAATCATCAGGCCATACTTCAAAAACCTGTATTCCACAAAATTAGAAAATCCAAAAGAAATAGACAATTTTCTGGATAGGTATCACATACAAAAATTAAATAAAAATCAGAAAAGCAATTTAAATAGACTTATAACCCCTAAGTAAGTAGAAACAGTCATTAAAAGTCTCCCAACCAAAAAAATCCCAGGACCAGATGGTTTCGGCACAGAATTCTACCAGAATTTCAAAGAAGAGCTAATACCAATAACCCTAAAATTGTTCCACACAATAGAAACAGAAGGAGCATTTCCAAACTCTTTATGAGGCCACAGTTACCCTGATACCCAGACCACACTAACAAAGATGCAACAAAGTAAGAGAATTACATACCAATCTCCCTCATGAACATTGATGCTAAAATACTGGCAAACTGAATCCAAAAACACATTTTTTCCAAAAAAGTCATCCACCATGACCACGTAGGCTTCATCCCAGAGATGCAAAAATGGTTCAACATATGAAAATCTGTCAATGTAATACACTTTATAAACAAACTGAAAGAATAAAAAACACATGTTATCTTCTCACTAGATGCTGAAAAATCCTTTGACAAAATCCAACACCCCTTCATGATAAAGGTCTTAGAGAGATCAGGAATACAAGGAACATACCTAAATATAATAAAGACAATTTACAGCAAGCCAACAGCAAACATCAAATTAATTGAGAGAAACTCAAAGCCATTCCACTAAAACTAGGAACAAGATAAGGCTGTCCACTCTCCTCACATCTATTCAATATAGTATTCAGTTTTAGCTGGAGCAGTAAAACAATAAAAGGAGATCAAGGGGATACAAATTGGAAGGGAAGAAGTCAAACTTTTCTATTTGCAGACAATATGATACTATACTTAAGTGACTCAAAAAATTCAACCAGGGAATTCCTACAGCTGATAAACATCTTCAGTAATGTAGTAGGGTATGGTAATATTTTATTTGTACTAAAATGTTATTTGTATGTTAATAAATAAAGTTGCCCGGGGGTCAGAGCTATTAGCAAGCCTTAGCAAAAGCTGGCCAGTGGTGGTGCATGCCTTTAATCCCAGCACTTGGTAGGCAGAGCTAGGTAGATCTCTGTGTGTTCAAGGATACAGCCAGCATTGGAGACACATGCCTTTAATCTCAATACCAACCATAGAAGGCCTAGAGGTCTGTACAGACAGGCAATGACTAGGAGGTCATGTGGTTAGGTTTACAACCAATGAGAAGGCAGAACAGAAGGTCAATAAAAAGCACAAACACACAGGAAGTAGGTCTCTTTCGGAGAGGTAGGACAACAGCGACAGTGAAGGGTAAGGTTTTTAGCTCTTAGCTATTGCTCTGACCTCTTGGCTTTCATCTCTGTATTGGCTCTGTGTTTCTTATTTAATAAGACGGTTGGTTACATCTACAGTAGGGTACAAGATTAACTCAAAAAAAATCAGTAGCTCTTCTATATACAAATGCTAAATGGGCTGAGAAAGAAAGCAGAGAATCATCACCCTTTATAATAGCCACAAATAATATAAAATACTTTGGGGTAACTCTAACTAAGCAAGTAAAAGTGATAACAACCAAATATGACAAAATAAAGCAAAAACTATTATATTGAATTTGGTTGGTTTCCATCTTTTTAATTTTAAGTCCTGATTCTCTGACATTACAAAATTCTTTAAGCACATTCTCTACTTTTTCATTTTGCCAGTCCTAAAATCAACTATTTCAACAAGAATCCCTGATTCTTTAACTAGGGAATGATGCCTTAACTACAATGATTGATGGAAATTTCTGGAAATGATGAGAGGAACTAAACCTTTCCCTTTATTCATTGCTTCTGTCTGGCATTTCATCACATCAATGAGAGAGCTAGCTAACACAGGCTAGAAATCTTTAAATGGTTGCCAACTACTGAGTCCAGACTGTGGGGCAAGAAGGCTAATGGCTATGCACATTGGGCAAGTCATTTGTGGGCTTCCCTTCCAAGGAATATCACCAGGTAGAAATATCACCAAGATAGACACTTGGTAAATGATTCCTTGAATGGAGGTCAGAACTCCATACATGGCTTAGCATTATAACTACACAAGAGGCAAGACAACCTGTGGAGGCCATATACCCTAAGCTCACGTTCCTGGTGAGAGAACACCCACATTCTTCTCCACTGCCATATTATCAGATGGAAATAAAGTAAAACTAAATATGGTAAAGCCTGTACTAATTGGTTTTGGGAAGGGTATTCCTGTTTGAGGTCTAAATATTGATAAATTGAAGGGATTGCCCTGTGGAAACTTCTATTACCTTCCACACTGAAGAACTGAGTTTTGTTTTTTTCATTCTCATCACACTTTGCATCTATGCAGAGGGAGGTTGGATATAATATTCCTCCCTGGTAATTATTTCCTGTGGCCTTTTTGATTGTGGACTTAGGACATTAAGGGCAGATTCCTCATAACCAGATTAGAGTAGAAATTTTGCACTGTGGGGGGAAAAAACAACACAGAATGCATTGCACAGTTGAGAACAGATGAGAACTAAATATTTTCAGATGGCATTTAAGGAAAATGAAATGGGATGGCCTGGGTCTTATCACTCAAAAAAGACTAGAACATGGAAAGTGTAAACTCAGGAGCATTCGCTGCAAATCTACTGCAAATACAATGTCGTGATGACCTTTGTCCTATTACACTTTTACATCTATCATATTTTTAATGTAAATGAATTTGTGGTCTTTTCATCAACCCCTTAGAATGTAAACATGTCAAAGGTTTACTAATAAAATGCTTTGTTCCCTAATACACTTAACGAAAACGTTAGTAGGTAGAAATAGGTTGTGGTTTGAAGAAGTTCATTTGTGTAACATGATGTATTTAGATTTTGTTCATTTGATGTTTGCTTGTTTTTCGGGTTTTGGTTTTGACTTTCTTTTTGCTCAAATACAACTGCCTTCAAAAAGCATGAAGTCTTTTTAAAAAATATTTAGTACTATGGAAAGTACTTCAAATGATTTATAAAATTAAAAAAATTTAAATTGTTTCTGTTTAAGACATGAGTTCTCAAATCGCGATTCTCGACCTTCCTAATGCTGGCACCCTTTAATACAGTTCTTCCCGTTGTAGAGAGGCCCACCAATAAAGTTATTTTTGTTGCTGCTTCATAAATAATTTTGCTACTGTTATAGATTGCAATGCAAATGTCTGTGCTTTCCAATGACCTTAGGTAATCCGTACTAAATGGTCATTCGACCTCAGGAGGGTCTCGACCCACAAGTTGAGAATCGCTGTTCTAAAGGCCTCTTGCCTTGCCTCTGGGATTACAAGTTCGGACTGCCAGCCCCAAGAATTTCCTGGAATTTTAAATAGTAGAAATACATTTCAGAAATAACATCAAAATCTAATTAAAAGATCCGTAGTGCGCAAGTCTTAAGGTACACTGGCCTTTTCACTGGACGCTTTATGGTAGCTCAATTTAACCCTATTTTCTTTAGAATTGAGAACCATTTTAAATTTGGCCACAAGATGGTGCTATCACAAAGCAATTTCATAATAAAACAACGTCTATTCCGAACTTTTTGTGTTCGTGTTTGTTTTTCACAGTAAGTCTTCAAACTTTGAAATTCCAGTTGGTGAGTGCCTTCCTCCAATTTATTTTTTATTTTAAGATCTATTTTAGTTTGCATTGGGAAGTGGGCAGGGGCTTTCTGTCCCTCCTAACAACCGCTCCTTGTCTAGCATTCAAAGAAGATTAATTAATCCTAAAACTGATTAATCTTTAAGGATTAAAAAAAAAAACTTTCAAATATAAGAAATAATGTGACCGTTTCTGTACCACCTCTTGTCATTTATTTTTATTTATTTATTTATTGCTGTTGTTATTTAATGAAGAGAACGTTCTGCTCTCCCTTACCCAGAGGGTCATTCACGTAGCCGTCAGACAGCAAATGTCTGGGAAGAGCTGAGGAGTAACAAGCCGTAAAGAGAAATTCACTGATTTGACCGTGGCCTTTTCCTTCCTCACCATCTGCGGTTTTGTTGAAAGTCTGTCTCATTTATGAAGGAAGTAAACAATTAAGTGTCTCCACCAAGATAAACAGAAACAGGGAGAGCGCTTTTGAGAAGTTTTCCTCTCAGGTTTTCGACAGCCTTCGCACTGCTCCGTTGCCTTATGTCAGGAGGGCAGGGCTACTGAGCTGGGACCGTTTCATGGGGCTCAGAAAAGTTCAAGATTGCAATGCTTCCTATGAGCATAATATCTGATGGTCCTAGACAACCTGCCATCCTGATGACAATAACTTTAGGCATTTTTAAGGCAGAACATAAATTATAATAAAATTTCAATGGCTTGTGATTCAACAGTAAGTGATGCAATACTCTATACACTTTAAAGATTATTATAGTAGGAAAGAAAAAAAGTTCAAGGTGATGAGGTAAATTCTACTCTAATTACTAAACAGTGACTAAGGAAACGGTTTTATTAATAAAGCTTTTGATGTGCAAGCTTGAGATCCTGCGTCTGACCTCCAGAACACATATAAAAGCCAGATGTAGTGGTGTGCATCTGTCATCCCTGAGGCCTATGACCAAGGAGGTAAACACCATTTCAAAGTGTGATTCTCCCACCGGCCAGGGACCCCTAGGGAAGAGTATACAAAAGGCGGCAGCTGGTGGAGCAGTTTTCTTTGTCTCTCTGCTTCCTGGACATGGATGCAGTGTGACCAGGTACCTCAAGCTCCTGGGAACATGTCCTCACCACCTGATGGACTGTACCCTCAGTAAATGAGTCAAATGTAAACCCTGCTGGAAGTTGTTCTTGGTTAGGTTTTTCCCAGAGCAATACAGACAGGTAAGCAACACGGGGAACTTGAAAAATGTAAGACCAAGAGAAACCAACCCACAAGCTTTTCGGTATCTTGCCTATCTGTTTGCTTCCATGCCATGTGTCAATGTAAGTCACATTGACATTGAATTAAAATTGAAGTCAAGGTGTAGAAAACTGAATGTCCTTTACTTCTAAGGGAAGGAACTGCAAATGCCTAAGAAAACAAAATATTAAGATTGTATGGAGAGGTGAAAATAGAGCCAAATTCAAGCTCTGAATGGGTTCTCAATAATCATATGGAAATTTTTATCGGAAAAGATAGCAGGATCTTGGTTGCATGCCTTACTCCTTATTTGCTTGAATTTTAGGGATGAGGAAGCCATTTTGTATTTGAAGAAATACATTGTAAAGCCATAAAAGAATTGAAATTATTATTGGTTCTTATTGTAACATTGATTATGCCCTTAATAAAGCAAAGATAATTTTTATGAAACCATGTTATTAGATTTATTTTTACTATTTTTAATTATTTGTGTGTGTCTATGTCTCAGTGTGTGTATGTGCACATTAATGCAATGCCCACAGAAGCCAAAGGAGTTGGACCCCTTGAAGCTGTAGTTACAGGTGGTTGTGAGCCCTCTGATCCAGGAGCTGAGCATAAAGCTAAGGTCCTCTGAAAGAGCAGTACATGCTTTTAAACTGTAAGCCATATCTCCAGCCACAAGAAATTATTGTTGTTGCAGTTTTGAAACCAATTTTCACTATGCCATCAACGCAAGTTTGAATTCATGATTTTCCTGTCTCAACCACGTGTGCATTCACCATCATCCACCTGTTTGAAAGGCATTTTGTATAAACTGTTTAGTCTTTCATGGAAAAGATTTCTTCAAAACCTATTTTGTGGTGTTTTGATGTATGTCAAGCAAGCTATCCTCTTGAGAAACCAAAATGAAAGTTTTGGTTTAAACAGCTCCATTGAGGTATAATTTACAAATAAAAAAATATATATTTAAAATGTAGAGCCTGATGTCTTGGTATATATGATGTGAAATGATTACCAAAATCAAGTTGATAAGTGCATCAATTACCTTACACATATTATGGTTGTGCTGGAAATTTTAAACTCTACACATTTTTCACCTTTGGGCGTCCCTGCAAATTCTTAAAGCCAGCAGAGAAACTATCTGCAAGAGGCAAGAAGGAAATCTGGCTCATCATGATTTAGTTAGAGGGTGCTGGGTCAAACTTCTAGAGTCTGACACCAGGCCATTTATTTTAGCCATCTTTAAGCACAGCACAATTGGGGGTGGGGAAGCTCAGGATGACAATTGTCTCAGTCCTGTGTGCAGAATAAAGTTTAAGACATCTTTACCCTGAAACACTACAAAGCACATATGGCCTCTTCCATAGAGATGGGTAATGTTTACTCAGAAACAGTGATCAAGACAAGGGTCTAGGGAGAATGACTGAGGTTAACATAATCGCCTGTGGGAGCTAGACTTGGCCCAGCCCTAAGATAACACAGTAGTTATATAGACTGTGTTGACTTGTGACATCTCTCCTAAGTATAGGCTTTATTGACTGAGAAACAATACTCAAGATCTAGGGGAGAAAAAATCTGGGATAAGTAAACATAGGACTCTGAAGGATTCTAGTGAAGCTTGGCTCTACAGACAGCAAAAATCACCAAGCAATAAACTACATTCATTCTAGCATTTTGGGTGGAAAACAGGCAAACATCTCATTCCGTTCAAGACTCAAACATGCTTGTTTAACTTTCCTGGCTTCTCTAGTGCTTATCCATATGCACAAGGACCATGTACTCTCTACACTCACCAAATCTCAAGTATACAGTACATTCCTGAGCAATTTAGTTACTCTACTATGCCATTAGGTCTCCAGCATGGTTCGCATTGCAATTCAAAGTTTGTATCCTTAATGTGCAGGTGGTCTTGTCATTTCTTTGGTTGGTTGTATTAACTTGACACAAACTAGAGGTATCTGGAAGAAAGAATCTCAACTGGGAAAATGCCTTCATCAGATTGTAGGCAAGTATGTGGGGCATTGTCTTGGTTAATGATCAATGAGGGAAAGCCCAGCCAACTGTGGGTGATGCCACCCCTGAGGAGATGTTCCTAGGTTGGAAAGTAGGCTGAGCAAATCATGGAGAGCAGGCCAGTAAGCAGCACTCCTCCCTGGCTCTGCATCAGCTCCTGCATCCAGGCTTCCAGACTGTTTTGAGTTCCTGTCCTGACTTCCTTCAATAATGAACAGTGATGTGAAAGCATGAGGCAAATAAACCCTTCTCTCCCTAGGCTGTATTTTGTTATGGTTAACTTTATTACAACAGTAAAATCCTGACACTTAAAGAGTAACATGTAATTTCGTCCTCTGTTGAAGCTTCAGGTGGATCACTGTTCTAACCCTTGACTTTCATAATATCAAGGTTCTTTTAGATTCAAAATATAACTGAGTTAATACACTACATGTCTTTCTGTACCTGGTTTGTTCCATAGGATTTGGGTAGTTTTTATATCAATTATATAGAATAATAGGTTTCATTTTGACATTTTATGTGTGCATAGATGGCATCATATTCACTATGCTGCCCTCTCTTGCCTCCTATCACTCTTACTAATCCCTCTTCTCTTTCCAGCTTGTCTGTTTCTCTATCCATGTCCTTTTGCTCCATTGTGTTTATATACCTCATCTTAATTTATCCATTTATCTACTGATGTACATTTAAGTTAATTCAGTATCTTGACAACTGTCAATACTGTTTCTATGAACATGTAGGTTATCTTTTGAAATAATGATTTTATATGCTGTGACTACATAGCAGGAAGTGAGGTTATTGGAGCATGTGGTGAGTCTTCCTTTGTCACCAAATACATTTTTATTACTTCTTTCACTTTTGAGATTATAATATAATTACATCTTTTCCTCCTTCCAAAGCCTTCCATATACCTCTCATTGCTTTATAAGATTTATGACCTCTTTTTTATTGTTGTTACATGTGAAATATAGACTTATATATTCTTAAATATATATATATATATATATATATATATATATATATATATATATATATCTTAGTCTGTATAATCTTAGTCTGTATAATCTTGCATGCATATTGTCAGGGATAATCATTTGATATTAGATAATCAAGGGGCATGCACTTCAGTGAGGAAGACTACATCTCCTTCACTCTGCATTCCTTACTTGCCTACAGTTCTTTATGCAAAGTTAATGCTCATGGGATTTTGTCTGTATCAATTAACAGAAACACTAGCAGTCTATGGAGGTTTCCATGCCTTAATTCTCATCAACCATCCTTTGGTATTCTAGTAATTGTCACATTAGTAAACGTGATGTGATATCTTCTATTATTTTTGCTTTATATGTCCCTGACAATTAGTGATATCAAGTACCTTTCCCTGTACTTGTTAGTGATTTAAATATCCTCTTTTTTAGATTATTTACGATTTTTATTAGAATTTGGTGCTTAGTTCTGTTATGTTTTTCTTTAGTGGTTTATGTCTTTGTTTATGTTGCACACTTCTTTCCATATGTACAATGTGCCAATGTGTGCACCTGTTTGTGTGTGAGTGAGTGCACATGCATGGCTATATGCGAAGGCCACAAGTCAATCTCACATATTGTTGCTCAGGAGCTGCCCACTCTTTTTTTGAGACAGGATCTTTCAAAGGGACCTGAAGTTTGTTAATTAGGACAGTGAGTCCCATGAACACCCATCTCTCCCCCTCCTCAGTGCTGGAACTGCATGTGCATGATTTCATATTCAGTGTTTTCTGTGGGTACTGGGAATCAGCTGCAGACCTTTATGCATGGAAAGCACATAACCCACTTAGTCACCACCCCAACACTAGTTTTTGCTATTAAACCTTTAAAAGCAGTGTGGTCACCAAATACTTTCTTCCTTAAACAGGATTGTCATCACATTTTTAAATTGTCTTCTTGTTATAGGGGAAATTTGACTTTAATGTCCTCTGTCTTGCTATTTTGGTTGTTATTGTCCTTAGTTTTGGTATCATAACAATTTTTTCAACAAAAGTATTATGAATTTTTCTCATTTTCTTTAGGATTTTTATGGTTTCAAACTTTACATTTATATCATTTATATTTTGAGGGATCTTGGGGGTGATATAGCATAAAGATTCAATCACTTTATTATTCTGCATATGTCCAGTTTCTATGGTATATTAAAAGTGTACATTTTGTGTGTGTGTGTGTGTGTGTGTGTGTGTGTGTGTGTGTGTCCAAGATAACTTCATTGAGGATGACTTGACTGTGGATCCACGTGGTTACTTCTGGAATTCCCATGTGGTTCTATTGTTCTTGTGCTGTTCTGTTATGATTAATACAACTTTGTAGTATAATTTAAAAAACCGCCAAGTGTGGTTTCTCCAGATTTGTTCTTCTTGTTCAGATGTTTTTGTGGCTGTCCAGGACATTTGCTGGCAGGATATAAAGTATAAGACTAGATTTTTCTGTGATCGTTAAATTAGCCATTAGAAGTCCATGTGGCTTGTGCAGAATGTGTTGTGCAGAATGTGAAGAGAGAGGACTTTGGATGCTAAAATCCCCCGTTGCTGAATGTTGTGTGCGTTTTCATGGATTTTTGACAACCTTTCGTTCATCGACGTTTTGTAGCTCCCACTATATAAATGTTTTACTCCCTTCCTTGAATAAATTTATTCAATTGTTTTTGGAAGGCTAAAAAGCATAGAATACTACTTTCAGGCTTGTTTTTAGATAGTTCATCACTCACTATAGAAACACAGCTAATATTTATGTATAGATTTTGTACCCCAAACTCACAGAACTGTTTATACCATGTTTTTGTGATGGAGTGCTGTGTGTTTTGTATAAGATCATGCCATAAGAGAGAGACAGTTTTATTTTTACATGTCCAGTTTGTGTAGCTTTAATTTCTTTCTTTTGGCTTAATTGTTTTGAGTATTGTGTTCAGTGCTGTGTTAAAGAAGGTGGGTATTGTTATTTTGTTCCTGGTCTCAGGGAAGAAACTTTGAGCTTTTCCACAATGGAATGTGATGTTACATCTGTCTAGTGACATGTGACCCTATTGAATTGAAGTATATGTTGATATTTTTAACTTATTGGCTTTATTGACAATTGGCTTTCATATAGTTAACGCCATAGCAAGTTTATAGATGTTTTCCCCTATTCAGTAAATACCACTTCAGGGCCATGTAACTCCTTCTTACCTTCTTGCTTACTCCCCTTCCTTCTTCCCTTGTTTTCTCCCCCCACCCAGTAAATTAGAAAGAATGAGTTTAAAGCCATAAATATATAAAACATTCATCCTCATTAGCTTAAAAGTTTGTTACCTTAGGTGATCATCAGACAACATTGGACTTTCCTTAGGGTTTATGCTAGTTAGATATAATCTCCTAAGTGGTGATATTAAAATTATATATATATTTAATATAGTCAAATGCTACTATTGAAAGTATAAATTAGGGTCACTGTGTTTGACAGTGTTTTTAAAACTATTGAAATGTTCAGAAACTTAGACACTGAATTTCTATAAATAGCAACCTTATTCTCTGCCTGAGAACTAAGACCCTGAAAGAGCTTTAAGAGAACATGCTTTAGTTATGTGGCAACACAGGCTTCCTGATGTTGAAGCACAAAATCAAAAGCCTGGACATCTGATTACAGACTTCCTTGAACATCCAGGAGCCTCCCTGGCAGAACAAAGCCTGTATTATTAATGGTAAGCCACAAAGGCTCACTAGGGCACACAGTGGCTTCAGGATTATAGATTTCAAACTGAGGAGGAAAGGAGTAAGCTTCAAATTGAAACGTTTTCTTCATTCCCATTCCCAAATTCATCCTTTGAGAGGGTAAAAATGTTTTTCTGACTGTCTTCATTTCTATTTCGTGTGAAATGTCTATCTCTAAGCAGAGTTGCAGACACACAGACTTAAAAAGAACTGATCACAACATTAACTATAACATCATGCAAATAAATGGTCCTAATTACATATTGTACGGCATTGTAGCCAGGAGTCATGGAGTGGAATGTATGACAGAAGGGTTGAAGTTGAAACAGAATATTTTAATAACTGATAATATTAAAATGCATTTGATATGTAAATAATGGGGTATTATGGAGCTATGAAAGTGCTTTAGAGATCCTTTTGGGCAAGTCTCATTTTAAATCACTAAATTTAAAACTCAACATACAAAATAACATATACAACATATAATAATATATATAAATGTATATTATTTAATTATAAGTTTTATAATCTTTATATGTATATATATATATTGTTATAAAATGCCATATATAATTGAGATACCTCTAAATAAAAAACATATTAACAATAGTATTGTGATGATAGGATTTTGAATAATAATGCTTTTCTACTTTATATTCTTATTGAATATTCCAAAATCTCCTCAACCTTATATTGGTTAACTAATAATAACATATCTTGCTGATATGTATCATATGCAGCCATCTTTTTCAAGTGAAAATATTGCTGGGAATAAGCCTGGTGTTGAAGAATTTTCTTTTTAAATCAGCTTGTCATGATGGATAGTAGATTCAATGATACTGAATAAATTATTCTCACAGATCAATTAAATGGGTGTATTTCACTGCACATTTTATAAAAATAACTTAACACAAGAACTGTACAATTGATAAACTTTTTATCAACCTTAAGTTTTTATAGTCCTGCTAAAATCAGAGTATTTCTACAAAGATTCAGTGAATTCTTTTATCCTTTTGAATATGAAATCTGACTACTAAAAATTTTGAGAATTTTTTTTACACTGGAAATGGCTTACATTTTATAAATCATTTTCCTAAATCAAGAGCATAGAAAGGGGATCCTGGAGAGTTTGCTAACATATTCTACCCGTGAGGGCAGAGGTGGCCAGTCAGTGCAGAAGAGCTGTGGGCACATTTAGTGAGAGACGCATAATGGATCAGATTGGTGAAGGAGAATTGATGTGATTAAAGGTTGGAATCATTAGAAAAAAGAATCCATATGTTTTTTACCTTATTGTGCAATTCATTGAATTGTCTTGACAATGAAAGTCTGACTAGGAGAGTGGTAAAGACTGTAATGATGGGACTGTAGCACATAAGGAAGGAATCTAAGGTCAAGCAAGACACAAAGTTAAGTCAATAAGCAGTGATAGGACAATGACTCACAAACGTCAGCTCAGATTGAAAAGTTATGAGCACATGGCAATCTCAAATTAGAAACCTGGGAAGTATACTATTGTTTTCAGTATGACCACGTTCTTTTTATGACCACGTTCTTTTTATGATATTTTCATCCCCTGTTGACCTGTTTCTTTTAAGAGGGATGGGTACTCATGTAGAGAGCATATATTGCCCAGTAAGGGACATAAGAGAATGGAAGATGAGTTTGCAGTAGGTCTGTTGCCCTTGCTATGGGTGATAATACATGCAATTAAGTCCAAGTCTGAGGGCAGAGCACCAGTAGGGCCAACCCCTCTGTGTTCATCCTTCCTTGTGCAACATGGAACACTATGCCCTCTTGTTAAAGTAACTTTTGTCCTTGCTATGGATAATAACATTCAACTGGGGAAAATATCTGAAAATGGAATGTCCCTGGAAGACACTAGGATTCTCAAGGGACAGTGAACAATTAATTTAATTTACTTAGCATTAGCACCATATACAAGTTTGGTGGCTCTCAGACTACAGTTTAAATGCTTGCTTAGAATTTATTTATTTTTCTCTCTTTCTTTTGATATGGAAGATAAAGGTGTCAGGAGCAACTGTCACGAGCTATTGTGGGCCATGACACAATTACAGCTTATAGCACTTGATAATTCAGATGCCAGCACACCAGATGAATGGTTCTCTGATGGAGGAACTCTTGTTGGGCAGGAGCTGCAGGGCCACGGGTTCTGAAAAACTGGTTGCTTTCATTTGTAATTTCATTTGTGCAATAACAGCTATGATATCTCCCCATTACCATGCATTTTCATGTAATGTGTACATACAATCTCATGATTATATCTCAGTCTTATGGGCACATACATTTGTGAGTGGTCAGGAAGATGACTTGTCATTGGGCTATGTAATTTGGATGTATGGACTATATGTTAGGATGTACTTTGTGGCTGGATCTGTTGTTCCACAAAGACTGTAGACACTTAAAAGTCTGCTTTGTTCTTTTTGCTCAGACTAACTGCACACATTTAGTTCATTTTTACCTCAGAGCAAGTTCAAACTAGACTAAAGGCCTTTGTCTATTGATAATAAGTTTAAACCTTTACACTTATGCACAAGGTCAGAGTTGCACATGTCTAACCATAGTTATCTACATAAAGTACCCTAAGAAAAGCATGCCAGTTCTTTGCTTGCCAAGTCTGCTGATAAAGAGCTGTCTCAAAGTTTGTCCTACTGGGCACTGTGCCCCCTGCCTCTGGTCCTGAAACTTTGAAGCCTTGTGTTGCTGTGGTAAATGGCTCAGCTCCTTATCAGTTACCCTAGGAATGTGCTTTTGACAAATGAGAGGTAACTCTTGTAATATTTTTTATTGCTTCAAGCCTCCTGTTGAAAGTGAATTTTTAGACTAGATGAGGAGAATCTGGAGGATGAGAACAGAGAACTAGAGCTAAGAAATTATAGATAATTAGGACAAGAAAATTAGAGGAAAAGAGAATAAAGAGATATGTTTGAAAGAGCACACATATGAGTTAATTCATTGGCCCTCAGATACCCTAAGTTGCCTTCACTTCCTGTAGAGTCCTATATGAACCCTGAAGATAGTCTGCAGAGCTGGAATCTGAGGCTATTGATAATAAATAAGGAGGATCCAGAGATGCCTTGAATGGAACTATAGTCTGAGAACTTAAAATTCAAAGCTACTAGGGTTGCACCAAGGCTTTAGTGCACATCCTTTCCCTATAATGGACTTTCTGTTGGTACCCAAGAAGATGACAAACATACAATGTGGAAGTAAGAAAAGATTTAAGTAACTGTTAATCACATAATTAGTGTAACTAGAATATTTGCTTAGCTACTGCCCAAAACTTCAATTAGATTCAAGGGTGAGGAGCTTTTCTCTCTCTTCTCTTGGACCCCCCCCCAAATTCCCTTGCCTTTCTGTAGTGCCTGAGCTCTGCTTCTGAATTTGAAAAACTTACAGTAATAGTTGAAAAATGTGGAAGGAGAGAGAAAGGTGGCTGTGAGAGAAGACCACCTGAAATTCCACCTTCACAAAAGAAGAAAGGGAAGTCTATGGCTTAGTGTGTCCTCATCCGCCTCAATATTTGCCCAGAACAGAAATCTATGGTGATCAGGAAAACTGTGCATCTGAAATGCTTGATTTGGGGAAGACTTTTAAACAAGTAATGAAATAGCCTCTCAGCCAGCCTCATGAGGCTGTGGAAGATCAGTCATGTGATGCAGCAAGTGGAGAAACTGAGTAATACAACCACTCATCCCTGCTCAA
Source organism: Peromyscus californicus insignis (assembly GCF_007827085.1). Classification (NCBI taxonomy): domain Eukaryota; kingdom Metazoa; phylum Chordata; class Mammalia; order Rodentia; family Cricetidae; genus Peromyscus; species Peromyscus californicus. The sequence goes on along the minus strand of NW_026294436.1, from coordinate 27,089,605 downwards.
GAAAAGGTGGCATAATCTGAAGCAGTAAGAAAATCGCTTCTGCATGCACCAGTTCATGAAAGCCAGAAGTGACCCTTGCTCCTCTCTTGGGGAGATGCCCTTGAATATAAGGAACTGGAAGACAACAGAGGATTGACAGGCAACGCTGAGTGAACTGGGCATAAGAGAGGTGGTATTTGATATGGACATGGAGGAAATAGTTTAACCATCCAAAGAACTACAAGCTCATGCTAAAATATTTTTACGGAACTCTGAGGAACATGTGTGGTAGTGCCTTCTGAAGGAATGAGACCAAGATGTGTAATATACCAGAATTAAAACAAATATTTGATATAGATACACTTACAAAAACGTTGTGTTTGATAGAAGAATCACTAACAGCTAGCTTGCTACTTGGATTGAACTCAGTGAAGACCTAGAATTAATAGACTGGAACTCATCAACTGCCCAGACAACATGGACTAAAACAACATAGTTAATTAAGCCTTGGATGTTTCATAGTTAACTCCTGATAAAAAACAATATACTTAAGGCTGGAGAGGTAGATTATTGAGTAAGAGTACTTGCTACACGAGCATGAGGAACTGAGTTCTAACCCCCAACTGCAATATAAGAGGCTGGCCATGATCACATACCCTTGCAAGCCTTGTATTTGGGGGAGGGAATAGATGAATACCTGGATCTCAGTAGCCAGCCAGCCTAGATGAAATAGTGAGGTTTATGTTCAATGATACATCCTGTGTCTAGGAAATAGGTGAAGAGTGATAGAGCAAGACACATGCCATTTTGTTCCAGCCTCTGTATGTACACACTTGGGTGCACACAACCAAACACACACTTGTGACCACATGTATGCAGCACAGACACCACTATCCACACATATACATGTTCACAGGCAGGCACGCGCGTGCGCGCGCGCACACACACACACACACACACACACACACACACACACACGCATGCACGCACGCACGCACGCACGCACACACGCACGCACAAAACCCACATACTTTTCTATTGTGGTTGCCATGCAGTCACTGCTTCTGTATTGCTTTCATCGTACCTCATTTGCTTCAAACACTCATTTTCACTTTGAATAATTCATCCCTAGACGTTTATTTGTAACTTTCACAAATTGCATAACATTTTTCATTTCTCTGAGGCATTTAACAGAGCTATTTGCGAGGCCCATTTATTGAAATCTGAAGATTCAATGATCTGTAGTGAGGAAAATTTAATAGATTTCTGAATTAGTGTCACCTTTATATCATTTAGCATGTAACGTATCTGATAAAATATTTTCCTGATGTGGAATCTTTGTATTTGAGTTATTTATCAGTACAGAACACGGCATTGGCAATTTCCTTGTAAATGATAAAATTCATAGTTGGCTCACTTTGCCATCTTAGCCTTAGCTGTGAAGGATTTTAGCTAGCTTACAGACCGCATCTGATGTTGCTAATAGAACTGAAAACCTGTGTTTATTACTTAATTTGTGATGTTACCAATTCTAAAGTGATTAATCCTTGTCTTTAGTGAAATGATCCTTTGTTGTAAGGTTTCAACATAGATGACTTTGCACCATGCCTTTTTTATGCAAATGATCACCACAGGGTCTGGCAGAAAGAACAAAGTCCCAGGGATGTGCATATGCAAATTTAAATGATTCTTATTGGCCTGCTTTTTGATAGGATTTTTTTCTAGAATATTAGGCTTGCTTTATGAATCTAATGTTTTTGTTTGTTTGTTTGTTTGTTTGTTTCTATCCAAGTTAAAAATTAAGAATTTGTAGGATGGAATTATGATTGAAACATAATACAATTAAACACATAATACTTGGAAACTAATGGGCCTGTCTCTTTTCTTTAAGGACCCCTGTTCTGTTTATAAATATGGTATCTCTCTCTTCTACTATTCTCTGGCTTTAGAGCCTCACCTCAGCTGGCTATGGTCATAAACCCATAGTAATCTTCTGAAGGTAAAAATCAATCAATCAATCAACCAATCAATCATATATGACTCTGAGTAGACGCTAACTTTTATTATTTCTGAAACGGTTTAGGAGAAAGTGAGATGGTCCAGTAGATAAAAGAACTTGCTACAGAAGTCTAACCTGAGTTTGATTTGCATCACCCATGTAAAAATACAAAAACAGCAAAAGCAACAACAACAACAAGCCAGAAAACTGATACAGTGACCTGCACCTATAGTGCCAGCATTTCTACAGGGCAATGTGGGCATTGCTTAGAAGCTTTCAGGACAGCTGAATTTGGGAAACACGGAACTTCAATGCTTAGTAATGAATTAATCATGCAATAAAATCATGATCTTTCCATCAGTGAACTTAATATTTTATACTTAAAATTCACAAGTATGTGTTATCTAGTACTTTTTTCATCTTGTATTCAACATGTAGAGTAAAGCAATATTTTGAAATTGTTGAAAGGATGTTTTTTTTTTTTTCCTTAAGCGTTTTCTGAGCGAAAATAAATAAAGCCTTGCTATATACTTGTCTTGCTATATACTACTGATGATGAGACAGGCAAAGAACATTTTGCTGATGTTAGGAACATGATGAGTAGCCCTGATCTATCTGCTCATTAACAATGTGCCAAAAGTCCTATGGCCAGGACCGTGGTCAGAATGGCAGTTGTTAAAACTGGAATAGCGACTGCCCTCAGGTTCATCTGATGAAAGTCCTAATTCAGTAAATGGAGGCATTAAGGACTTTAGGAGATAATTCGGACTCAGTAAGGTCATAAGATTAGAAAACTCATAATGATATTAGTATCCTTTCACAAATAACACCAAGAGGCCTGGCCAGCATTAGTGGAAGCCACAGGGGCCTAGCCAGCAACTGACCAACTCAGCTACCATCAGGTCCAGATCCAGTACTTTGAATTGGTCCAGTCCAACGTCTACCCCATCTATGATCTGCTAGAGCACATGAAGGAGCCTGTCCTACAAAACTAGAGCTGTAGGATCACCATGACTCTGGAAATATCAGGATATCCAAGACAAGTCTTAATGATGGTCCAGTACTGAAGGTGTGTCAGAAACCAGAAACTTTGAACCAGACCAATGATTCACTGCAATGACTCACTTTGCCAAGGGAACAAATCATAAAGAGATAATAAAACCGTGTCTCAGGTCTGAAGATATCAAGAACAAAGTTGCAGTCTTTTCGGAGAAGACAGGATTTGTAGGGGGAGCTGAAGATGTCAGAGTAGACCATGTGAAACAGGAGAAAGGCAGTTTCTGGAAACCCATTGCTACGGTGACTGTAGAAGAAGCAGGTAGGGTGGCTTTACAGTTTCCAATGTCACTATGATGAATGATGAAAGATTATTGGATGGAGTGGTGGGAAAGATAGAGGAATAGAGCAGTGAGTGAGTGCAGGAGAGAGGTGGAACTGGAGAAGCCTGCAGTGGAACAGGGAACATTTTGTTGCAGAGTAGGACAGACAGGGTGATAGGCAGCAACCTGGAGCTTGTACTCCAACTCAGCCTCTATCATGTTGTCTAGCTGCAGGATCACCCTGATTCTGCGCAACAACAAGATGTCCAAGATGAAGAAAGTTTCATTTTTTTTTACTGGACCTCATTGAAAGATCTCTTCTGCCCCTGGAGGCCAGTTAGTTATCTGTGATCTGCTGCCTCAGGCCATGTTAAAGCATGAGGTTCATGTAGATATCTCTAGTCCTACAGCAGCTGGGAGCCATGTTGATGTCCCTGGCATGAGTTACCAGCAAAGGCTGTAGGGACATCCTTTGTCTGAGCTACCCCCTGAGGCCATGCTGAAGAGCATGGGCTGTGCTTCCACTGGAGGCCATGTTGATGTGAATGGCTTATGTAGCCACCTGAGGCTATTTTGATGACTGTCTGCTGTGGATATCGCTCTATATAAATAAAGCACTGATTGGCCAGTGACCAGGCAGGAAGTATAGGCGGGACAAGGAGAGAGGAGAATGGAGGAAGGAGGAAGGAAAGGGAGACCGGCTGGAGCCACCGCCAGGACAAGGAAGATGTAAAGTACCGGTAAGCCATGAGCCATGTGGCAAAGTAAAGATTAATAGAAATGGGCTGAATATAAGAGTGAGAGCTAGACAATGATAGGCCTGAGCTAATGGCCCAAAAGTTTAAATAATGTAAGAGTCTGTGTGTTTATTTTATAAGTGGGCTCCGGGACTGGCGGGATTTGGCGGTGGGAGCTGGAGAAAAATTCTCCAGCTACAACTGTCCTTGTGCTGCCAACAAGGACCATGTCTGGGTTCATGGTGCTACTGCACTCATAGTCTATGTTGATGTCCAAGGCTTATGTTACTACTGAAGGCCATTCAGATGTCCAATCGTCTATACTGCTAACTGAAGATATATTGATGTCCGTGGCCTTTACTGCCACTGAGGACTATGATGGTGTCCATGACCTGTGCAACAGCAGAGTGCCATGTTGATGACCATGGGCTATGCTGCCACCAGAGACCATGTGTAAGTCTATGATCTATGTTATAGCTGACTATAAAGGGCAAGGAAGCTACTTTTGCCGTGGTATCGATGACTGCAGACTTTTGAGAAAGTGACATAGAGGACTTCTGTAGTAACCCCTACCCCCACTCCACTCCCACCTCTCCAAAGGAGGTAACAGCCTAGACAGAAAGCCAACAAAGAGAACTCTTAAAATTTTTTGATAAGGATGCTGAAGTGTAGCTCTCCATAATTAATTACTTCTGGCAGGGGTGTGGATGGAGAAGGACTCAGTTTTCTGTAAGGGGCTGGCCACCAGGAGTTTGACCATGCTCCAGTGAGTATACTGGCAAGAGATTGGACTTGGTTGTTTTTTTTTTTCTTCTTCTTCTTCCATTTTATTTGCAGGGTGAAGGGAGGACAGTCACAAGGTTGGGAAATGGATCTGAGCAGACTGGGAAATGAGTGTACTCAGAGTTCATGATGGGAAATTCCCAAAGAATCAATAAAAATATTATGGAGAAAAATGGCCCCAAGAGATGTCCCTCCCCATCATATGATGTCACAGATTAGAGGTTACCAGAAATATAAGAGAGAAGGGAGGATCTCCCCAGATCCTGAAACACCAAGAAGCTTGATCTTCCATCTATACCAGTCTTCATAACAGCAGTAAAAAAATAAAAGTAGGTATTGAAGCTTCCCAGTTTCTGGTACTGAGTTTTGGCAACTTGAGAAGACTTGCACAGCAGCATCCATGATGCAGCCTACGAGCAATAGGATCTGGCTTACAACATAAGTCTTGGATCAGCATTTCTTGTTTATGTGACACTGAATCATAATTTACTTTTCCTTCCTGCATCTCACTCTTATCATCAATAAAGTAGTGTTGACAATAGGAAATATCTCATAGCATGCCTACTAAAATTAAAAGGTAAGTGTTTTAATGCACATAACAGGGGAAGGGATTCATTTGCTTTCAAATGAGTAGGTAAGTAGGTAAAAAAAATGTCTGCAAAACATTTGAGGAATTGATTAACTAATAAATAGTGTGTCCCTGGGCTTAGAGTGACAGGTGATGGGAGGAAAGAGAAGACAAGCCTGATATCTACAATATGATAAATGCAAGACAGGCAGCCCACAAACGGTAAATCTATGCACTGGCATCTTAAGCATGGCATTGCTCAGTAACATCCTTAAAATGCCACCGATACAGCATTGGATAAAGTAAGAGACCAAGAAAGTGTCTTCATAGTCACTTTATTTTATATTATCGAGGTAAACTAGTAATTCTGAATAACTTCAACGAGAGAAAAGTGGTGTTTGCATACTCATGTACATCTTGAAATGATTGCCAGAATCCTTCACAACACAAATTGCATTTTGTATGTGCCGAGAATGCCCAAGATTCATCCTTTTAGCAATTGCAAATAAAAACACACCATGATTGTTAACTACAGTCACCCTATGCATAATAGGGTGTTTTTACTGATAGCCAAAAGTTTTTAAACTATGACCAAACTCTACATTTCCCCCACACTCTAGCACTGCTTAGCATTCTTTCCCCCACTTCAAAGGGATTAAGGGACTATTTGAGAATCTACATGTATATGAGATCATTTGATATTTGTATTTATATATCTTTCTCATTTTATCATTAGAATGTCTCCCATGTTTCACAAATGACATTCTCCTTCCAGTCTCTGCCTATCTCTCTTTCTCCCTTCCCCTCTTTCCCTTCCCCTCCCACTCTCTCTGTTTTGTGTGTGTGTGTGTGTGTGTGTGTGTGTGTGTGTGTGTGTGTGTGTGTGTGTGTATGTATCCCCTAACTCTCTCACTCTCCTTAACAACCACCAAGGAATGCAAGGCATGCTGGCTGATTCCTTTGTGTCTTTTCAGTGCTGTACACTTGTCTGTTTTATCTGACATACCTCCTGCTCTCTTAACTTTCAAGCTGTGTCTGTCTTTAAAACAGATGTCTCCTGAAGATTCAGGCAGTACACAGCTGGGCTTTGATCCCAGCTATTCAGCAACTCCATGCTTTTAATTAGATAATTGCATACATTAGACTCACAGTAATTATTGGTATATAAGGATTTAATTTTCTATTTTGCTTACTATAGCATATACTTGAACAAAGGACAATCAGCTTAAAAGCACATGGTACATAAAGCTTGAGTGAATTGGTTAGCATTCTATTTGAATGTCCAAGTTGGTGTGTTCGTTGTTCATGTTTGAAGATCAAAACACAGTGAGGAACAGGGTTTGGATGGCCTACCAAAGACGAACCTCTCAATTTACTAAAAGTGAGTAATATCAAAGAACTAACAGCTGAAGACATAACATTCATAACAATCTATGAATTATAGACCTCACTTTTCTGTAAAGTCATTTTTTCAAGAGTCAGAATTTTTTCATGTATTTGCTCAGATTTTCATTTATTTTTCCACATAGTAGTGATCCCAAAGTGTGATCCACTCACCTTTAATTTTAAGAAAATTTTATAAAACTGCATCTATCATCGTCAGCAATAAAAATCATGATCTCTGTTGCTTAGCTGAGCTGATCTACTTGCCCCAAGCCTGAGAGATGGAAAGAGTCTAGTGCAATATGACAAGACTGAATAGAGAAAAGAGAACACAGTCATCACATTCTCACTAGTCATATTCCCACACACAAGGAAGAATAAGACTTCTAATGTGATGCATCAAACTCCAATGACACTTGTAAAAGTATGAAACATAGATTACATAAAATCAGTAACTATGTGTGGTAGTTTGAATGTAATTGGACCTCATAAGCTCATAGGGAGTGGTATTATTAGAAGGTGTGGCCTTTTTGGAGTAGGTGTGGCCTTGTTGGAGGAAGTGTGTCACTGTGGTAGTGGGCATTAAGGTATCCTTTGCTCAAGCTTTGCTCAGTGTGACAATCAGATCACTTCCTGCTGTCTGTGGGTCAAGATGTAAGACTCTTGGTTCCTTCTCCAGCACCATGTCTGCCGGCACACCACCATGTCACATCACACCGTAATGACAATAAACTAGACCTCTGAAAATGTAAGCCACCCCAATTAAACTTTTTCCTTTATAAGCGTTGCCATGATCATGGTGTTTCTTCATAGCAATAGAAACCCTAAGACATTACCTATTCCTCACATTTCACAGAGCTATCTTTCTAATCAGCAGAAATACATCTGCTTAGAAATGAATTGTTTATTTTAGTATCCAAGCCCAGTAAGCTTTTAAGGAATTCTAGTCATTGTATGTAAATAATTTGTTTTGCAAGAAAAAAATCATTAGAACTTAAGAAAATCAATGAAACAGTCTGATACTAAGCACAGCTGCCAGCAGTTGTTTCCAAGCAGGTGAAAATGTAGATGGGAAGGAACTAACTTGGCATACCAATGAAGAAAACACGGGTTCTCAGGCAAATGCAGGTCTTCGGTGTATTAAATATGCTTTGTAGTGCTTTGCAGTATTTTTTTTTTAACCTTTATCCAATTGTACACATTAAAAAGAGAAAACTTTAGAAAAATCTGAGAAGAAGAAAATGGATAGGAGGAGAAGGAGGTGGTGGCGGTGGCGGTGGCGGTGACAGTAGTGGTGGTGGTGGAAGAAGGGGAGGAGGAGAATTATAAACTACAATACCATGCCACACCTGCGACGGTGTCGCCCTTGTGACAAATGCTGATCCAGCGGTCTCACGAGGAAGGGGGGCACGTGTCTCTCGAGGCTAGGCCCCCGGCGGTCCCCTGGCAATCAGCCCGAGCAATGGTTCCTGGATACATTGTTCCCTAAAGACCAGCCTTCCGTGGATGGTTGGCAAGACTCCTGCTTCTTTCTTCTTTCCTGACAGTAACAACCTCCCTGTGCCGAGACTCCCGTAGACACTCGCTTGACGTACCTGATAACTCCTCAACTGTTACACCGGCACCGCCCCCAGTGATTCAAGCCCTTGGGCAGATAGCACAAAAAACCCCTACTTCAGTGGGGGCACTCATGGATGGATTAGAAAAGAAAGAGCTAATGATTCAGGTTCCCACAGATTCTAAGGAAGAAAATGTACAAGTAAAAAGATTGTTAGGTAACCCTCACTCAGCTCATGCAAACTCACAAGAAAGAAAACTTAGGAAACTGGCAACTCCCACAAGAATGGTTAGAAAGTACATTCAATACCGTATTAATGGGAAATAGTGGACACCCCCTCGTTGAAATCCCAGAAGTAGAAATTACTTAGATCCACCCCCTTTTACAGGGGCTTATGACTATGAAGGGAATCGGTTGGGTAAATCATGGGGGAAAAGAATGTTGTGGAATCAGTTGCCTTTTATGGAAAGGCTGCTTAGAAGCAGAAAGGTATGGTGTACATATGATAGGCAGACAAAGTCAGCTATATTGAGGGGTATAGCACCTGTGCTAAAGAGGTGGGCTAAGGCTCTTGGTGAGGACTTTGTAACTGTCTTTAATAAATTACTAGAAATGGATCACTAGTTACTGAGTACGTGATCTGGCTCTTAGGGTTCAGGCCACAGCATGTCTCTGCCTGAAAGGATTAATCATTCTGAAAACCACATTGTGTGACCACAAAAGATTGCGTCTATTGTTTCCCTTTTGCCCCTGGACTTAGTTCCTTGTTAAGATTGTACAAAATCTCAGCCTGATGTTCAGTAAATTTGCAGCAGTTTCACAGCATACTCTGGTGTCTGTGTCTGTCTGTCATCGCCGAATCCCAACTATCCTGAGCACCTTCACCCCGTTCTCCCTCGGTCTGGTGGCCCTACTGAGACCCAGTCCATGGCAGGTGGCGCCCGAACAGGGACGTGAAGGACAGGTAATTTTCTCTCTTCTTTCTCTCTTTTCATAATTAGGGATCGGCTCCTGCCAGGGAAATGCAGTCCCTCCAGTAAAGGCTCACCGGTTACATGCAAGTAATCAGAGGTAAGCATGGGGCAACATCTTTCTAAGGAAGACAAGTTATTTACATCAGTGATCAGACATATGTTAGCAGACAGGGGCCTGAAGGTTTCTGACAGTGCTCTATCAGAATTTTTGACTTTTGTTAAAGAAGTTTGTCCCTGGTTCCCCGAGGAAGGCAGTCTGACACTGACGGAATGGACAGGAAATCATGCTACCCCTCAGTCTCAGACTGCTCTCCCCAAAGATGTTTTAGAAGCTGTGACCACTAATGCAGTCACCGCTTGGAGAAGGATACCTCCTCCAGGGACCAAGGGAACTATATTATCTGGGATTATACAAGGAAATGGGGAAACATATCAGGCATTTATTTCTCACCTTGAGGAAGCTATCCATAGGATGCTTCCCCCATCTGAAGGGACGGATATGCTTCTAAAACAACTGGCTTGGGAAAATGCCAATACCTTATGTAAAGATCTGACTAGGCCTGTCAGAAAAACTGGGTCATTACAGGACTACATAAAAGCATGTATGGATGCCTCACCAGCCATAGTGCAAGGAATGGCCTACGCTGCAGCCATGAAAGGTCAGAGATTCAGCGCCTATGTAAAGAAAGCATTTGGGGGAGGTAATGATGATGAGTCCCCAACATGCTATAAGTGTGGAAAATCAGGGCATATGCAGAAAGAATGCCCTTCTACATGGGGAAAAACTTCCTGGCCTCCTCCAGGGATTTGCCCTCGTTGTAGAAAAGGAAAACATTGGAGAAATCAGTGCAAGTCAAAGTTCACTAAAGAGGGGGTTCCCCTAAAAGAGGAACCTCAGTCAAAAAACTAGACAAGGGGCTTCCCCTTAGCCCCAAACTCAAAGAGGGGAAGTTGGAGGACAGGGAGCTGAATCCTGTACAACAGGACAAGCAAGCTTTAAATCCTCAAGCCCCAGAATTTACAATTTATGATCTGCCACGAGGAACCCTGGGGAGTGCAGGATTGGATCTGAGCTGTAGGGAGGATGTACCCTTGTCCCTCTGGGATGGAGTTACAGTCATATCTACTGGAATAATGGGAACCCTGCCACCTCAAACGGTAGGGCTAATATTAGGAAGGAGCTCTAACACAGCCACAAATTTTGAGGTCTTACCAGGTGTTCTTGATGCAGATACAATGAGTGACATTAAAGTCATGATCAGACCATTAAAGGAGACCATACAGTTACATAAGGGACAGAGAATAGCTCAGATTGTGTTATTACCTTATGTAAATCTGCCTACTCCAATCGTGAAAGGAGACAGAGGCCAGGGTCAATTTGGATCTACTGATTCTAATGAATTGGTGGCTTGGGTCCAAAGCCTAGGCAATAGACCCTTTAAAGTGATACAGCTAGAAGGAAAACCCATTCGGGGCCTTCTGGACACTGGAGCTGACAGAACCTATATAGCAGGAAAAGATTGGCCTTCCTCATGGCCTATACATAAAACAGGATCCTCTCTTATGGGGCTAGGAATGGCCTCGGGGGTCATGCAAAGCTCAAAAGTATTAAAAGGAAAGACAGACAATAAGGAAGGCATGATACAGCCTTATGTGCTGCCTTCCTTACCTTTCACCTTGTGGGGTAGAGACATAATGGAATCCTTGGATATCCAATTGGTATCAGTAGACTCAGAGACTGACCAACATTTTTCATAGGGGCCACTGTGAGTACCATGTATACAGATCCTATAAAATAAAAGTCTGACCAGCCTGTGTGGGTCAGTCAGTGGCCCCTTACACAAGAAAAAATACAGGCACTAGAGCACCTAGTAACAAAACAGTTAAAAAAGGGACATATAAAAAAGTCCAATAGCCCATGAAATACTGCTGTTTTGGTCATAAAAAAGAAGTCAGGAAAATAGAGATTATTACAGGATTTGAGAGCTGTTAACGTCACTATGGAAGACATGGGAGCCCTGCAACCTGGTCTGCCATCTCCTATGGCAGTACCGAAGGGCTGGCATATCATAGTCATTGACTTACAAGATTGTTTCTTTACAATTAAGTTACAGCCACAAGATTGTCAGAGATTTGCTTTTAGTATACCATCAGTTAATTTTAAGAGACCTTATAGACGCTTTCACTGAAAAGTCTTACCCCAAGGAATGAAGAACAGTCCTTCATTGTGCCAAAAATTCGTGGATATGGCTCTCCTGCCTATCAAAAAGTCTTACCCTGAAGCATATATTATCCATTATATGGATGATATACTGCTAGCCCATGAAAGAAAACAAAAAAATGGAAAAAATGCTCGAGGTAACCATTTACAGTCTCACCACTTATGGGCTTATAATAGCCCCCCCAAAAAATTCAAAAGGACAGACCTCTGGGTTATTTGGGCCAATGGATACATGATAATTATATTACTACTCAAAAGCCTTCCATCAGGGTGGATAAATTAAAAACCCTAAATGATTTTCAGAAGTTGTTAGGAAATATTCATTGGGTAAAAAATTATTTAAATGTTACTACTGGCCAGCTAAGTCCTCTATATCAAATATTGCGAGGGAATACCCATCCTCGATCTAGTAAAAGTCTTGATTCTACAACATTAGAGGCCCTACAAATAATAGAGGGAGCTTTAGAAAAAGCAAAACAATTGGATTATAACAGGCCTTGGGATTTATTGATTTTTGCCACCGATTATACTCCAACAGCCTGTCTTTGGCAGGCTGACATATTAGAATGGATACATCTTCACACACACACAAAAATTTTAACCTCTTACCCATTTTTGTGTGCTACTTTGATATATCGGGGGCGGGTTCATTCTCGGGAGTTATTTGGTAAAGAACCTGTTAATATTATCATTCCCTATACAAAAGAGCAATTAGATATTTTATTACAAAAATCTGATGATTGGGTCATAACTCTTACTGGTTATGTAGGTAACATCAGGTTCCATTACTTCCAAAACCCAATTATAGAATTCATCAAAGAAACCCCCTTGATATTTCCACGGGTCTGTGTTTCTCAACCTTTGAGTATAGATGTGATGGTTTTTACAGACGGATCATCAAATAAAAAGTCTGCAGTGTATGCAGAAGGGTTTGACCCCCTAGTTGAAAATAATCAACAGACTTCAGCTCAGCAAGCAGAAATAAAAGCGGTTCTGCTTGCCTTGAGAAATTTTGCCCAGCCTCTCAACCTTTATACAGACTCAAAATATGTGGTTAACTTATTTCCTGCTATTGAGACAGCTTTGCTGACAGGCCCTTCTGCTATACTTCCTCTCTTAAAAGAGTTACAGAACCTATTGTGGGCCCAAAAAGAAAAAATCTTTGTGGGACACATCAGAGGTCACACTAAGTTACCTGGACCTCTGAGTTTAGGAAATCAGATGGCTGATTTACTTACAAGAATAAACCTCATGACTGTACAAGAAGCCCAAGACAGTCATGCATTACATCATCAGAATGCTACTGCTTTGAAACATATGTTTCATATTACAAGGGATCAAGCAAGACATATAGTAAAAGAATATGCCCATTGTCCTCCCATACATAATAGTCTAAAAATGAAAGTAAATCCAAGAGGTCTCAAACCAAGAATACTATGACAAATAGATGTTACCCACATTCCCTCCTTTGGAAGGATGGGATATGTGCATGTTACAGTAGATACATTTTCTCATTTTGTACATGCATCAGCACGATCTGGTAAAACATTAAAAGATGTCACACAACATTTAATACAATGTTTTATGATTATGGGAAAGCCTTTACAGATAAAGACTGACAATGGCCTGGTTTATACATCAAAAGGGTTTGCTTCCCTGATGGCCCAATGGAGTATAGCTCATACAACTGGGATACCCTATAACCCTCAAGGACAAGCAATAATTAAAAAAACACATCAAACTTTAAAATTACAGATTGAGAGGTTACAAGCTGCGAATCTGTATTATTCGCCTCATCATGTTCTCAATCATGCACTTTTTGTTCTCAATCATTTAAATACCAATACATTATATTTAACCCCTGCTCAGATACATTGGGACCAATTCCTAACTAAACAAAGGCAGCCAAAAGTCATATGGAAGGATCTCCTTTCTGGAGCCTGAAAAGGCCCAGATGTACTTATAACCTCGGGACGAGGGTATGCTTGTGTTTTTCCACAGGATGTGGACTCTCCCATCTAGATCCCCAACAGGCTTATCAGACCTGCGCCACAAGAAAAGGATGAGACGAAGAAGGAGACAGAAACTCCGAGAAAGGACATTAGAGACAAGAATGCGGAAGCTTTCAATTTCCCCGAGACCGCTGCCGACACTGACACAGATACATCATCTCATGACTAAAGCTCAAACGATTACAGCGTACAAAAAAAATCCACCATCGACAAAACTTATATTTCTTGCTATGCTGTCATTGATTTCTGCTGCCACTGCTTCTCCCTCTCCCTCTACTTATTGGGCTTATGTTCCTAAGCCCCCCTTATTACATGCTGTAGGATGGCTTGATCCGGAGCTATATAAGGTATTAACTAATAATACAAAAGTTCTCGGAGGTTTCCAAGATTCAGATAAAAGGACAAATGCCTCCTCCTTTGTAAACTTTACAGACAGCTCTGATTCATTACCTATCTGCTTTGCTCTACAAGAAACAGGTCCGTCAGGTTGCCTGCCATCAAGCCTCCGTACCTTTCTAACTGACGCTCCGGACAAATCTGATAAAAAACCTCAGTCCAAAAAAAACAAAACAAAAAAAAAAACCTCAGTCTAGATAGATTTGGAAAACTCAATTTTTCTCACTCGGGTTAACAACACTAAATGAGAGTTATATAAAGATGGACTTTATGCCTCTGGACTCTTGTGTTGAGAAGTTTAGGGATCCTAATCAGTTTTGGGATAGTAATATTACAGCATGATTATAATACAGTAATATTACCCTACATGATTGCGCTGCGGCTTTCCTCATGCTGCAGCTGGTTATACTCCTGCTGAATCTAACATTAAGATTTGAGACTTTTCTGCATCTTCTGGTAAAAAGAAATATAACAAATATATCGCTGACAATTCAGCCACTAAGTTTCATAGATATACCTTTAATAGATTTAAAAAACAGATAACCAGATGGTTTTCACCAGGGTATATAGAGCCTATATGGGTTACTAGAACACCTTCTGGTAATATGAGACAACATCCGGGACTTAGTAGGTTGGTAGCTGCTTCAGAGATGATTTTACAGAAACGGCCTAATGAGACAGTTTCCACGCCCATAGCGGTGCGAGCCTGTATTTCCTATCCTTTTGCTATGTTATTTGGATCCTCTGCTCATGTTAATATTTCTAGGTTAGGCACTGCCTCTTATCATGTTACTTGTCATGCATGTATAGTTATAAATTGTATCTTTCCTAAAGAGAGAAATGGTCTACAGGTTATGTTGCTTGTCAGACGTCTTCTGTTTGTCATGATGCCTGTTCAATTGCATGATATGACTTGGTTTGATAATTCTGCTTTACAAGTTCTGAGACAACTTCATGAATTGATCAGGCCAAAAAGGTTTGTTGCTACCTTGTTACTTGGTATTACTACATTGATCTCTATTATTACTACCTATGCAGTGGCAACCACTGCTTTGGTACAGAAAATTCATACTGCCCAATTTGTAAATGAATTAAATAAAAATATTTCCTTTGCTTTATCTAAACAAGCTGTTATAGATAAAAAATTAGAAGCTAAGATTAATGTTTTAAAAAAAATGGTTTTGGCTTTAGGGCAAAATATAACTAATATTAAAAAGCTTATAAAAACACGATGCCATCAAAAATATAAAACAATTTATGTTACCCCACTGCCCTATAATTCTTCCTCAAACTGGAAAAAGGTCAAGCATCATCTACTCGGTGTATAAAAAGATACCTCTATTACCCATGATCTAAAAACAGTACAAAAAGATATCTCAGCTATGAGCCAGGCCCACTTATATTCAAATTCCTTATCTTCTCTGACAACAGATATAGAACAGGACATCAAAGTTTTGAATCCTTTAGATTGGATTCAATATTTTATTCTCATTGGAGTCCTAACACTTCTTATCCTTTGTGTTATCTTGATCTTTCCTTATATTGTCAGGTTGCTGACAAAGTCCATAGGAGCGGTCAAAAGAAACGTGTATGCCTTGCGCCTTAAAAAACAAAAAGGGGGGAACTGCTACACCTGCGACGGTGTCGCTCGTGTGACAAATGCCGATCTGATGGTCTCACGAGGAAGGGGGGCACATGTCTCTCGAGGCTAGGCCCCGGCGGTCCCCTGGCAATCAGCCCGAACAATGGTTCCTAGATACATTGTTCCCTAAAGACCAGCCTTCCGTAGATGGTTGGCAAGACTCCTGCTTCTTTCTTCTTTCCTGACAATAACAACCTCCCTGTGCCTAGACTCCCGTAGACACTCACTTGATGTACCTGATAACTCCTCAACTGTTACACCGGCACCGCCTCCAATGATTCAAGCCTTTGGACAGATAACACAAAAAAAACCCTACTTCAATGGGGGCACTCATGGATAGATTAAAAAAAAAGAGCTAATGATTCAGGTTCCCACAGATTCTAAAAAAAAATGTAAAAATAAAAAGATTGTTAGGTAACCCTCACTCAGCTCATACAAACTCACAAAAAAAAACTTAAAAAACTGACAACTCCCACAAAAATGGTTAAAAAATACATTCAATACCATATTAATGAAAAATAATGGACACCCCCGCGTTAAAATCCGGGCAGTGGTGGCGCACGCCTTTAATCCCAGCACTCGGGAGGCAGAGCCAGGCGGATCTCTGTGATTTCGAGGCCAGCCTGGGCTACCAAGTGAGTTCCAGGAAAGGCGCAAAGCTACACAGAGAAATCCTGTCTTGAAAAACCAAAAAAAAAAAAAAAAAAAAAAATCCCAAAAATAAAAATTAAATGTTATAAAATCAGTTGCCTTTTATGGAAAGGCTGGTTAAAAACAAAAAGGTATGATATACATATGATAAACAAACAAAGTCAACTATATTGAGGGGTATAGCACCTGTGCTAAAGAGGTGGGCTAAGGCTCTTGGTGAGGACTTTGTAACTGTCTTTAATAAATTACTAAAAATAGATCACTAATTATTAAATACATGATCTGGCTCTTAGGGTTCAGGCCACAACATGTCTCTGCCTAAAAGGATTAGTCATTCTGAAAACCACATTGTGTGACCACAAAAGATTGCGTCTATTGTTTCCCTTTTGCCCCTGGACTTAGTTCCTTGTTAAGATTATACAAAATCTACGCCTGATGTTCAATAAATTTACAACAGTTTCACAACATACTCTGATGCCTATGTCTGTCTGTCATCGCCGAATCCCACCTATCCTGAGCACCTTCACCCCGTTCTCCCTCGGTCTGGTGGCCCTACTGAAACCCAGTCCGCGACAATACCAGGTTATCACATGCTTAATGTCATGTACTTTGCCTAGGTATGCTGATGCTGATAAAGTCTATTTCACAAGAGATATAATCAAACTACATTATACCATTCCACAGGTGTTTCAGAATGTATGTTAAAATCTGATCCATAAAGTACATGTGGGTATAAAATAGAGCTTATTTTTATTTTCCTGGTGTTCAGTTTGCTGCAAAAACTGACACCAATGTCCCTATGAACAGATATACAGATATAAGAGCCATTCCTGATTTTTTTCACCTTCAAGATAATTTCAGTGGGCTTTGTAAGAGAAAGGTTAACTTATGTGAATATTTGCTAACAAACATTCCATATATATATATATATATATATATATATATATATAATATATATATATATATATATATATAATTACGGAGCTTGCTATATGCTTCACAATTATATTTCCCTTTAATTAGATAAACTTAATTAATGCATGTATATGTGTGGGTGTGTACATGCCACTGTAAATATACAGAATCAGAGGACAATTTTCAGGACTTGATGGGTCCAGTAATAGAGCTCAAAATCAGACCTAGAGGCACCTTAACCTGTCATCTCTCTGATAATGTTTTCATGATTTTCAGTCTCAAAAATCTTCAATACATATTCAAATATTTATTGATTACAAATGTAGAAAATGTATGCATAGATTTATGTTTTCAGAATTCTAGACTCTCCAGAAATTTAGGATTCTCAATGAAATTCCCACTTTGAATAGTTGTAAATAAGTGTTCACCATATGTTTAAAAACTTCAAGGCTGCTCATTAAATTTTTCTTCCTATAATTACATTCTGGAAACTATTGTAAGAAAATAATTTTTTCTTTTCTAAAAAAAAAACCTTTTAAAATTAAATTTGTTCCTTGACATTTTCATACATGTACATAATGCATTCGTGTTACTCATCTTCCTCTCGAATCCTTAGTAGACTCAACATCCACCCTTTTTTTTATCCCATCCTCTTTCTTCCTTCCTTCCTTCCTTCCTTCCTTCCTTCCCTTCCTTCCTTCCTTCCTTCCTTCCTTCCTTCCTTCCTTCCTTCCTTCCTTTCTTTCTTTCTTTCTTTCTTTCTTTCTTTCTTTCTTTCTTTCTTTCTTTCTTTCTCTTTGAGACAGGGTTTCTATGTGTAGTTTTAGCACCTGTCCTGGATATGACTCCATAAACCAGGCTAGCCTCAAACTCACAGAGATCTGCCTGGTTCTGCCTCCGGAGTGCTGGAATTAAAGGCGTGTGCCACAGCTGCCTGGTTATCCCATCATTTCTATACCATATCCCCTCCTTTTCCCTGCAGAAAGAGATCCATGATCTAATCTCCTTTGTTTAGATTTTTTTCTAGGTATTGCCAATAACAACTTGTAACCACCCCTTCCAAACAATAACAAAAATCCATAACCCACCCACCCACCTCTTGGGAATGTGGGTTTCCTGTTCTCTAGAGTGCTTCCTGTTTGTCTGGGAGTGATGATGTCATTTTCTTCCCTGAGTCCTGCTTATACCTCCTGCCTAGCTATTGGCAATTCAGCTGTTTATTACACCTATTACAGCAATACATATTCACACAGTGTACAAATACCTCACAACACACTTGGACTTGAGTTTTTTGCAGGGTAATTGATATGGATCTATTTTCATTCTTCTACATAATGGCATCCAGTAATGCAACACCATTTGTTGAAGATCTTTTCTTTTCTCTACTGTATAATTTTGGCTTCTTTGTCAAAAATCAAGTGTCCATAGGTGTGTGGATTTATGTCTGGGTCTTTGATTTGATTCCATTGATCGATGTATCTGTTTTTATACCAATATCATGCTGTGGTTTTTTTTTTTACTTTTATTGATTCTCTGTGGATTTCACATCATGCGTTCTGATCCCACTTATCTCCGTCTCCTAGCATCTTCTCCCTGCTCTTGCAACCTCCCCAAAACAAAACCAAATTTAAAAACAAAAACAAAAACCAAAAAAAAAACAAAAATAAAAGCAACAAAAAATAAAAACAAAAACAAATAGAAGAATCTTGTGGTGGAAGCTGTAGTGTGGCCTTTTAAGACACACAGTTTACCCTTTAGTCTGCTCATCTTTACTTATAATAATTCATTACCATGAATTAATGGTCTGGTTCAAGGTCTCTGATTTCTGCTATACCACCAAAAATGGGCTCTCACTGTGAATCCTCTTGAATATTCTGTTTTTTCATGTGTCATGGAGACTCTGCTGTTTTGGATCTGTAGATTCATCCCCTTCAGATGCTACAACAGTTAACAGGTTTCTTTGTAGTCCTCCACAGCCTCTGACTCTTACACACTCTCTATCCTTTCTTTTATAATGATCTCCGAGTCTTGGGAGGAAGGAATGTGATGTACATGTTTCATTTAAGATGGAGTATTCCAGGTTCCTATTCTGGGGACCTTGCCTGCTGGTCTCTCTGTTAACCACTATCTATAGCAAACAGAATGTACTCAGAAGAGGTTTAAAAGGCATTAGTCCTGTTGGGTATTTAGAAGTTGAATTTCTATGAAATAATTTTAACAGAACACACATTAGAAGATTTTATGCTGGTAAATATTAATTGTAAACTCGACAGCACCTAAAACCATCTAAGAAACAGCCTATGGGGAGGCTAGTCAGGAAGCTCTAGATTAGGTTAACTGAACTGGTAAGAGCCATCCTAAAAGTACACCTTGGGCTAGGGTGTGGGCTGAATAAAAAAAAAAAACCGAGAAAGTGAACTCAGCATAAACACACATCGCTCTCTACCTCCAGCCATTAGATGCATTGTATCAGTAGCCTCAGGGTCCTGCTGCCATGCTTCACCATCGTGAAGGATTATAACTCCTGAAATTCTAAGCCAAGGCAAACTTTTCTTTCTTTAAGCTGTTTTCTTCTGAGTACTTTATCCCAGCAACATGAAAAATAACGAATAAAAATGCAATCTGTAAAAATAATTTAAATTCTATAAGTGGAAAATATAAATATTACAAATAAAATATAAAAAAATATTCATTAGCACAATTTTTTTCAAAAAGAAGGAAAATACCAATAGAATGAAAGGATATGCAGCATTTCATGAAAATTATGAACAGAAAAGTATCATCCAGTCATATGGTAATGAAGTTTCTTAAAGATGATGGATTTTTTTGGAGACAATTTAGCTGAAATACCATGCTACTCCCAAACAAATAATAAACCTATTACCCAGTTAGCTTCAGATGATCACAGTTTTTTCATGGAATTTTTAATTTTTTAGTGCCTGAGTGAAAGGGAACCTTCCACAAAGTTCTAGAGAAAATAAAGATCAATATAAAACACTTGTAGTAAAATATTATCTTGGAAAAATTGTGTATAGACTACTTCCAAACATTCATTTAGTCTTAACACCCATTTGGGATATCACCAGACACATAAGAGCAGTGATGCTCCTAAAAGTATGTCAGTGCAGATGTGATAAAAAACAAAAGTACAGGGTCTGGAGAGATGGCTCAGAGGTTAAGGGCCCTGGCTGCTCTTCCAGAGGTCCTGAGTTCAATTCCCAGCATCCACATGGTGGCTCACAACCATCTATAATGAGATCTGACACCCTCTTCTGGCATGCAGGCAGAACTCTGTCTACATAATAAATAAATATAAAAAAAAGTTAAAAAAGTACATTTCCACCATTCAAAACCATGCCATATTTGTATTTACTTGATCTCTGTGTTGCTCTCTGCAAGTAGAGCTGGTGCCTACATGAAGCCTTCACTCCAGTATTCTAGTATTTTTGGTGTGGGAAAGAACATCAACCCAGCCACAAGACCTTTGACCTAGAATCTGTCGTGCTGACCAATATGTTAGGGCAATGGTGGCAGAGAACCTGCAGGAGTCATCAGCTAATGTCTGATTTGACGTAAGGCCCGCTCCATGAGATAGAACCCCCACCTGACACTGTTACGGTAAGCAAAAACCGGAGACTAAATAACCCAGAGACCTAGGGTAAAACCAAAGAGTATTGGTACAAAACAGTATATATACATGCCATGTATAATGGAAAAAATTATATGTTTATAAACATAATGACACCTAGATAATCTGCTATACTCATAGATGAGTGCCTTATTAGTTATCATTAGAGAAGCTTCCTCTGACGCAGATGGGAACAGATGCAGAGACCAACAGGTAGACTCACTGAGAGAGTCTAAATAGGAGGCCTCCATCAAATTACTCCCCTCAGAGCTCAGAGAACCCATGGAAGAGAAGGAGGAAAGAATGTAAGAACCAGAAGGGCTAGAGGATACCAGGAGAATAAGGTCCTCAGAATCAACTGAGCAAGACACATGTGAATTCACAGAGACTGAAGCAGCAAGCGCAGAGCCTACAAGAGCCTGGACCATAGCCTCTGACTATATATTACAGCTTTTAGCTTAGTCTTTTTATGGGACTCCCATGTGTGAGAATGAGTGGCTCTCTGATTCTTGTGCTTGATCTTGGGACTCTTTTCCTCCTCTTTGGTTGCCATGTTCAACTTTGAGGTGATGATTTTGCTTTAGCTTATATTTTATTTTGTAATGTTTGGTTGTTATCTCTTAGAAGCCTGTTCTTCTCTAATGAGAGACAAAAAAGGAGTGCATAAGGAGGGAAGTGGAGGCAGGAAGAAGCTGGGAAAAGATGCTACAATAAGAATATAGTGTGTGAGAAAAGAATCTGTTTTGATAACAGGGGAGATCTGCTGTGGGATGTTCTGTATGTCAAATGTATTGCTGATTAGTCAATGATTAAAACACTGATTGGCCATTGGCTAGGCAGGAAGTGTAGGCGGGACAAGGAGGAGAATAAAGCTGGGAAGTGGAAGGCTGAGTCAGAGAGACACTGCCAGCCGCCACGATGAGAAACAGCATGTGAAGATGCCGGTAAGCCACGAGCCATGTGGCAAGGTATAGATTTATAAAAATGGATTAATTTAAGCTGAAAGAACAGTTAGCAAGAAGCCTGCCATGGCCATACAGTTTGAAACCAATACAAGTCTCTGTGTTTACTTGGTCGGGTCTGACGGCTGTGGGACTGGCAGGTGAGAGAGATTTGCCCTGACTGTGGGCCAGGCAGGAAAACTCCAGCTACAGAGATCATTCCATATTTGAAAAAGCCAGCCAGCCAAATAATGTCAAAGAAAGTCAGAGGGAAGTAGTTTTGCTCACTGGTGAAAATGATTTGTTTGAAAACTAAGATGTAATCAAAGGAAAATAAATTGTGTCCAAACAAATTAAAACATAGGAGCAGTGAATGGGCAACATGGTGACCATTTATCACCATTTTTTATTTAAAGGGAACTTTCTTAATGAGATTAAAAAACTCTGCATTTGACAAATACAAACATCTGCTTTTATTTGAAGAAAAACCAACAAACATCCAGCCAAGGAAAATGAAAATGAGGAAGTGTAATGCTTTGTAGCTGCTGTCGTTTTCCCAAAGTGGCAGAAATGTCAACACTGATAACATCAAATCTATTTGTTGGACTTGCCCCTATATGAGGATGGGACCTTACAGAATTCAGTGTCTCCAAAGAGAGAAGACATATTTTAAGGCCTGGAATGAATGATTGTAGCACGAATCTTAAAAGGTCTTATTAGTAAAAACAAACCTGGACCTAGGTATTGGGGTGAACGCTGAAAGATCAGAGAAACAGAACAGGCCACATCCAACCTCACCATGCCAACTTCTCAGCTGATCTTGTTTCCTCAAACTGGAAGCCTCTGAGTCCTCATCCGAATGGATCTCAGCTGAACTGCTAAAAGTCTAAAAGCTTAAAAAGCTAAAGTTCCTGGTCCTCACGCCTTATATACCTTTCTGCTTCCTGCCATCACTTCCTGGGATTAAAGACATGTGTCTTTCCCAAGCAAGACATGGGATATCAAGTGCTGGGATTAAAGGTGTGTGCCACCATGCCTGGCTATTTCTAGTGTGACCTTGAACTCACAGAGATAAGAATGGAACTCTGCCTCTGGAATGCTGGGATTAAAGGCATGTGCTACCACTGCCTAACCTCTATGTTTAATATAGTGGCTGTTCTTTTCTCTGACCCCTAGATAAGTTTATTGGGGTGCATAATATTATCAACCACAAATGATATAAACAAAAAGACTGAGGTTCAGTAAATAATGACATAAAACATCAGAACCCTGGGCAGAAGGGTAAGTGCTTACAAGTCAGTTATGATGATTAGCCTGTGAATCTTAATGAGTAAATCATTTAAACTGGATGACAACCTTATGTTTGAGGCCTAACTACTTCCTGGAGCAAAAATAAAATTATTGTTTGCCTAATGTCTTTTGTTGGTCAGGCAAGAAAGAAAAGAAAAATCAATCATTTTACAGAATTACTTAGGTCAGAAACAGCATTAGAATTTCTTATCAGAAGCATGAGGAAGTCTATTGCTGGGAAGAGATACCAAGACTAAGGCAACTTTTAGAAGAAAGCATTTAATTGTGTGATTGTTTAGAGTTTCAGAGGGTTAATCTATTATCTTGGCCTGAAGCATGGCAGCAGGTAGTAAGGCATGGACTGAGAGCTAAAATCCTGATCTAGAGGCAGATGGCAGAGAGAAAGATACTGGATTTGGCATGGGCTTTTGAAATTTTGACACCCACCCTCAGTGACTACCTAGTCTACCAAGTCCACATATTCTAATCCTTCCAAAATCATTCCACCAACTGGGGACTGAGCATTTAAATATATGAGTTTATGGGAATCATTGTCATTCAAACCACCATAGAAAGTATCCTGAGTTCAGGCCTTAATTTTAGCTTTTTTAGCTAAGTTTAGCTTTTCTTCAGCCTCACAAGAGGAGTGAACCTGCAGTCTGTAGGAATGTGACCCATACTGCTCTCCATTGGTGTTACTTGTGAGGCAGAGTTCTGAGTATGAGTATTGGATCATTTTAGGAAATACACACTATGTAACTACACATAAAAACTCAAAGTGATATATTTGTGTATTGTAACATTCTCAGATACTAAGGGAACAACTGAGATTAGATTCCATGGGTCATTTCTGACTCAGAAGCCAAGAGATCAAAATAAAGATAAACCTAGTAGTTAATTCCAGGAGTTCAATCCTGGTTGCATAATTGCTTTAGTGGTATTAAAGAGTCCACATAAGTCTATAAAGTGGTAAACTGAATGTTCTTCACTAAAATAGATCATGTTCCATTTGAAGGAGGCTGTATTACATTAAATAACTTCATTTTTAATACCTGTTTCATTTCTTAAAACTCTTTTTGTTTTGTTTTGTTTTTCGAGACAGGGTTTCTCTGTGTAGCTTTGCGCCTTTCCTAGAACTTGCTTTGTAGACCAGGCTGGCCTCAAACTCACAGAGATCCGCCTGCCTCTGCCTCCCAGGTGCTAGGATTAAAAGCATGCGCCACCACAGCCTGGCCTCTTAAAACTCTTTCAAGCATGGAATTCTAGAGTTTTAGAGCATCGTCTACATGCTTGTTATTTTTTATTTAGAACTCTCCATTTTGGTGTTTCCTAAGCTGTTCATGAGAAAGTTGCTGTCAAAGATAGTTTAAAGTTCTTCTCTGATGTCTAAATCTTTGAACTTAACCTTTGTTTTAGTGCCATTTCTGTTGCTGTGATAAAAATTCTAACAAAACAGCTTACGAGGAAAAGGCTGCTTTGACTTACAATTCCAGGTTACAGTACGTTATAGCCTAGAAGTTACCATAGCAATATCTCAAAGCAGCCAATCATCTGATATCCACAGTCCAGAGCAGAGAGAAATAAGTGCTTGCTCAACTGCATGCTTTCTCTTATTCTATAACATTCAGAATCTGCTGCCTAGGAAATGTAGTTGCCCAAAGTGGACTGAGTCTTCCCAGATCAATTAAAAATCAAAGCAATCCTCCATTGAAACTCAATTTTGCGGGTGAATCTTGATTGTGTCAAATTGAAAATTAATACTAATCATCACACCCTTTTATTTATCACTTTTCTTTTTGAAAACTATATAAAAATATTAAGATTTTATGCTCCAAAATGAACTCTATTACAGAAAAAATGATTTATGAAGTGGGTAACAGTTGAGAAAATTACTGACTACTATCCAATTTGGAAGAATATCTAATGAAATTTTTCTCTCACAAATCCAAATACAGGTAATAGAGCAAATTTAATCCTGTACATTGGGGAAAGCTTCTCAGAAGATTTTCAAATGTATTTTCATTGTTTTTGAAACATATATAAAGGATAATTGAATGTCAATTCAGTAAATGTGTATTATAAGATCTTTGATAAGCCTAAAGAAAAAAAATTGGGTATATTGCATCTAATTAGTTTAACTTCATTTAAAGTCTGTAAGTGTCAACTTTTGACCACTTATCATATGTTCCCTGTCTTGTTTGGAAGATCTATTTATGTAACAGATTATCAACCTTGCTCTTATAAACCCTCTCTGGCTGTTTCTATGGAGACAGAAAAATGATTGTCCTACGTAGAATGTAAATAAAATCTGAAATTCTGATTATTTTTCAAGTGTATTTGAAAAGTCATTAATTGACTGAATCCAACAACCAGTAATGGGACCAAATGATTTTTAATGTACAACTCTGATCTGAGGAATTTGGGCAGTTTTCAAGGTAAAACGAGTATGAATGTAGCAATAAGTTTGATTCTATGTCTTATAAGAAAGAATGCGTAAAGACTTAGAAAGGAACATTGTGTGTAGAGCTGTATTGAAAAATCACATTTCAGAACTAACAAGCTATGGTTGATATAAACAAGAAAAACTGTCAGACAGATTGGTTTGGCTGTCTAGACAAATGTAATGGAGCCAGACCTGCTTTGGGAGAAGAAATGTGGGAAAGATATATGAATCTCTAGTTTAAGCAACTCAGCTATACAAGGAGCGCTGGAGGGCAGAGTAAGTAGGCTTTCATATCAGAGAAGCATTTGCTGGTGTGGCAAACTACTACTAAATTCTTATTTGCCAAGTGTGTCTAATGTGCTACCTGTTCAATGACTTTCTATAACTCTGTTAGGGGTCCCTGCCCTCACTTATACTTCTTAAATTGCTAGAATGACTCACAAGATGTGAGAATAATGTAAATATAAACAGGTGAAGAAGGCTTTTGCTGTAAGGAGGAATAACAAAATGAGGCATCAACTAAACACATTAAGTCAAAGAACCTAAAGATGTTTAGATATTGCTATGTAAATAGACATAAAATGCAGATGTCTGTCTAGACAATAAAACTGAGACAATAAGAGCACATTTATATACTGATGAGAACAATGTAGTGGCTAATGAAAAATCAACAAGAGAAATATATTTAGGTAGATATGAGACAGGGCATTAAGTAAAAGCACAGTCTGAAATTCTAGAACACAAAGAGGGTTTGCTTATGAAAATTTCAAGAATAAAGATTATTTTTAAAAGATAAAACCAGAGGAAATTAATTTAAAATAAAAGAAAAATGGAGACAATGTGATGTACTCTAATAGATATGCAAATGGAGTATAACAAAAGGTTGATTTTCACATTTTTCAGTTATGCAGGATACAGAGTTGTCAGTTACAATTGAGGATGAGGTAGAAGATATTTGGAAACCAAGAAAGGACTCTGAAGGAATCCTTTATAAAGAAAAGTAAATGAAAGATAATTGATGTATCATTGCCCTACATAATAAAGATACACTTTGAAGCTTAAAGTTTACTATAGATTACCTATTTAAAGTGTACAATTTCAGCAGACATTTTAGACTGGATAATTTCTACAGTATTGATTAAAAAATGCAAGCACAAAAATACTACACACCATAATTCTTAGCGTGTTTAGCAAACCAAATTTATTTCCCATTCACTTTAGGTAGAAATGGGGCATACAAGTGTGCTCCCTTTGACATGATCACTTTAGAACCAAATACAACACAGTTTTTTTTTTCCATAGGAGGATGGAAAGCCAGTTCAGGATTTTATATTTCCATCTAGGAAAGGTAATTAGTGAACTTTTATATGTCCTGAATTAATCACTAGGAGGCTTGAAAATATGGAACACGTGGCACAGTGAAAGAAAAGCATTCCTCTTTTCTGTGATGCATGCAGACACATAGGAGACGTAAGCTTAGAAACTATTAGGAAAGATTATTTAATTATTAAATTATAAAATAGAGGGTTGGGGATTTAGCTCAGTGGTAGAGCACTTGCCTAGCAAGCGCAAGGCCCTGGGTTCAGTCCTCAGCTCTGAAAAAAAAAAAGACAAAATAAAATATAAAATAGAAAGATAATTTAAGATATACAAAAGAAGTTGTGACAATGATTAAGTCTAAATACTAACCTTGAGATAAAAGAGAGAGAGTTTGTATCAGTTCCTGTAACAAAATACCTGAGGATGAGTAATGAACAAAGAAAAAAGGATTCATTTAGCCCATAGTTCTGTAACCAAGAGTATAGTGGTAGCTGTTAGGTACTGCCCAGGTGCTCCCCTAGCCTGCCTTCACTGATTCAGTGCCAGCAGGCATGACATCACCAGCCTCCAAATGCCACACATGTGCCCTTTAAAAGGTCCCCACCATCATGGCCCACTGTCTAGCTCTTGCTCTTGCTTTCTTGCTCTCTGTCTCTTAATCTGTCATACTCTCTGTCTCTCTCTCAGAGGTGTCTCTGCTCAGAGGTGGCCTTTGGTCATCCTCTGAACCCACAAACCTCTCCTGTGAGATTTATTGCAGGGAGGGTCCTGCATTCCCTGTTTCTTTTCTATCTTCTCCATGCCCCATTTGTTTTTGTCTGATCTCCCACCTACGCTATGTAGATGTCTGGTCTTTAAATTAAGGTTGCTGTAAGTTTGTTACAAAGTGGGAGCCTGGAGCCAGACCTAGCAAGAAACAGAAAAAAGCAAAGGAGTAGGGCAGTTGCAGCCTACGCATACCCAGTCTCCCCAAAGCAAGGTGCTGGTGCAACTCTCCTGAGGTGGGTACCAATCATTTGTGAATTTGATTCCAAATTCTAGAGTCCGATTCTTTAGTTGCTGCTTCTTTCTGCCCTTCACTTAGATAGAAAAAAAAAATGTGTAATTGTTGTGCCCAGATTGTGGATAATCACAAAAGACAGCCACAGAGACCAAATCCCATATGTAAAAGCAAAGAGCCTTTATTTTAAGCTCAAGCTTGGTCTCTCTGTCAGTCTGAGAGCACTGAACCCAGATAGGATAGGTATTTTTTGTTTTGTTTTGTTTTTTTATCATAGTAGAGGTTATGGATGAGGGAATTTTCAGGGTTCAGGACCCTGATTGGCTGACATTTGTCTAGGGGTGTCTTGGCAAAAGAGGAATAGGTGTGTGCTGGGCTCAGGCATCTAGCAATCTTATCTAACCTTATCTAATGGTTGGAATGTTTGGAATGTCAAACACTTCCCCTTAGATGCTGGTCTTCCCTGAGTGGTGTCAGCTTATGACTTTTTCTGGATCCAGGTGCTGCCTGCCAGTAAACCAAAACTCAGGCCTACTTTTTAGCTGATTTTTATGGAGCCTCTCATGGTAGCACCGTATCCAAGCTCCTGCTTGGGTCCCATATAGCATTTACAAAGGGTCTGAGGATAGGAAAACTTAAGTTGTGAGGATCTAAGAAAATGTTTTAAGATATACAAATGCAAGTTATAAAGGTCTAAGAAAGTGTCTTAAGGTCTATCAATGCAATTTGTAAAGGTATAAGAAAGTGATTTAAGATACATGTAGAAATAAAAGATGTTTCAGATTTCTTTTCCTATCTATGCTATTATTATATTAAGACTTTGTAGACAAATTTCTAAATGGTCTTATTAAATAAAAAGCACAGAGCCAGATATAGGGGTGAAAACCTGAGAGAACAGGGAAAGCCACAGCTAATCTCACCTCACCAACTCCACAGCTTCCAAAGGCGAGCTACTTCCTGTCTACCCACACCTGTATGTCTTGCTGTTCTGCCATCTGATTTGTTCTCTCCGCCCAGCTACATCACTCCCTCTTCCTGTCCAGCTCTGTCACTTCCTGTCAGTCTGTAGAGAACTCCAGACCTCCATGGTTAGCTAGTGTTGGAATTTAAGACATGTGCCACCACACCTGGCTCAGTTCCCAGTGTGGCCTTGAACTCACAGAGATCCAGACAGATTCCTGCCTGCCAAGTGATAGGATTAAAGGCATGTGCCACCATTGCTTGATGTCTTTATAGTGGCTGGCTTTTTCCTCTGATCTCCAGTCAACTTTCATTTTATTGGGAGACACAGTATATTGGGGGACATGATACATCACCACAAGACTTCAAAAATTAAGAGTTTTAACATTAATCAATGGAGTTCTGATAAGCTATTAATCTGGTTCTGGTAAGTGCTGACTACTATTGTCATAGTCACAAGCTCAAGATTTTGAATTTCTTTTGGTTACCTTCTAAGTATAAACTTAAAAGTATTTCTCATTATGTGAAAAACAGCTGTGAAATCTATGTACCTAATTATCTGGACAGTCCATTCTTTTAATCCAGTACCATTTTTGGGTCTCCAAGCTTTTACTATGACTCAAAGGCATGAGTTTACTGTCTTTCCTACAATGTATTTTTCAGTGTATATTACAAATAGTGATAATGCTAACATATCTAAAACTTCTGTCTCTTTTTAAAAACTTCAACAAAAATGCTTATAACCCTCAGGGAATCAACTTGGATTCACATCTTATAGGTCAAACCAATTCCAGGTTAAGTATTGTCAATCAACAACCTGTTCCCCACCAGCCAATTTTACCTATTCCTTTGACTGGGATCTCTCTCCCATCCCCCACCCTCTCTCTCCCCACACCCTGGTCTTAGGATTCCCCTCCACCAACGACCAGGACTGTGGACCTAAAAGTTTCAAATGTATACCTGAAAAACTAATTTTCTCCTCAACTCCTTAACTTTACCTTCTCTTCTTAGTTTACCTGTTCCAACAGATTTCAAATCAACTGCAGAATGCTCCAGCACCAAGTCCAGGTGTTCCCTCAAAATCTGCATCCTGGACAGCTTCAAAGTGGCTAGGCCCAGATGGTCAAGCCTCACAGAGACTGCTTGTACTTCCCTAGCTGCAGATGGTCCTGCAGAGCCTGGAGAGCCAGTGAAAGAGCCTGCTCTTTCAGAACTTGGCCAGTATCCCAGCTTCCTTGGGCCCCCAAAGGAAGGTCAAAGCCCCCAGACAACAGGAAGCAGTCTAAATAGCATGGCACCCCCATTCCTACCTCACCATCACCCCTTCCTATTTCATTACCTTCTATAATAAAAGGGAGGATTGTTAGGGACTACCCAGGTACCTCCCAAGTCTACCTTCAGTGACTTAGCTCCAGGAACTGTGTTATCCCCAGTTGCCAAATGCAACGTGCTTTAAAAGGTCCCCGGCCATCATCACCTGCTCTCTAGCTCTCTCTCTCTTTGTCCCTTTCACCATCTCTCTCTCTCTCTCCATTTCTCTGTGTTTCTGTCTCTGTTTCTCTCAGTCTCTCTGTCTGTCTTCTCATCCTCACCTCAGAGGGTGGCCTTTCACTCCCCTCCACCCAGTCTCGTGCATGAGATCTGTTGTTCAGTGTGATTTCTGCAGCATTCCTTGGCCCGATCTACCAATGTCCTCTTCCACTGCCAAAACCCTAACAACAGCACCTGTTCTGCTTCTGGTGAGGGCTACATGCTCCATAACAGGAAAAGTAGAGATTAGAATTAGTCACATGTAAAATGGCAGGAAGACAGATGGGGTTTGCCCACTTCACAAAAAAATCCACTCTCGAAGCAACCAGCAAGTCTAGAAAGACTAAAGTACTCAGAAAAGGCCGAATTGAATCTCCAGAGAACCAACCAACCCCAAGAGAATAACAGTAATTGGTTCATGACACAACCATCTACCATCAGGCTCTGCTCCTTAGTGTGCCTGATACCTGCCACAGATGTTTGCCTGGAGATCATGTATCTATAATACAAACATTTAAAGGAAACCATATTCACATAATAATGAAGGGTATTAAGTTTTGTGGGGGATAGAAAATGTACAGTAGCTTTCACTGAGGGGATTGGGTAGCTGGAAAACCATGTGCATACTTACACAGAAAGAAAGTTGGGTATTTCCAAAATGAACACACTAGGAAATTTATAGATACTGTAAATAATGCCCTATCTGTTCTCCAGGCCTGTTGGAATAAGGAGTATGGTGTGTGTGTGTGTGTGTGTGTGTGTGTGTGTGTGTGTGTGTGTGTGTGTAGGGGGGGAATGGAAGGGGTAGGGGATCATTATTCAGGATATAAGTTTAGGTACTGGTAGAGAAAAACCCTTACAAAGAACAGAACTAAACAAACTCAGAGGGTGATGGTGATGGGAAGTGGGCACAACATACAGTCTGGCAGAGGTTACAATGCAGAAAGGAGAAAGTGGTTGGTGACGTCCCGTGGAGAGAGAAAAACAGCAATAATAAAGAACACATGAGACAAAATATTTGCTTTTCTCAAGTACAGTGTCTGTGACGACTTTCAGGGTCATTGTGCTGATGGGGTCATCTGCTCTCTGATATAATCTCACTGGCTGTATTTAAACTAATCCAGGCTTCCTTAAGGGGGATAGGGAACTAAACTAATAGTTAATCTGCAACGGTTAGTTTCAGTTATCTCCTTGTCAACTAAATCACCTGGGAAGAAAGTCTCAATTAGGGCTTATCTAGATCAGGTCGGCCTGTAGACATCACTGTAGAGTCTTGTGCTAAACTAATCACATCAGTTGATATGGGAAGACCCACTCACTGTAGGTAGCAGCATTTCTAGGCAGGAGATCGTGTCATGTATGAGTGGAAAAGGTGACCAAGCCCAGGACTCCATGCATTTCCTGCTCTCACTTCCTGATTATGGATGTGGTATGTTCAACTCCTTCAAGCTCCTGCCACTGTGGTTTTCCTGCAGTAGTTGACTATAACCTGGAACTGTGAACTAAAATAAGCCTTTTTCTCCATGAAGTTGCTCTTTTCAGAACGTGAGACCAAAACAGGAGGAACATACCCTGCAAATTAAGGATCTCCCTATGTTAAGCCCCTACTTAACAAAAATAGGTTTCTATTTAAGAATAATTTGTTTCTTTTTTGTGTGTCATTTTTTAAAATTTTATAATTAATTTAATTTTACATATCAGCCACGGATTCCCCTGTCCTTCCTTCCGCTCTCCCCTCCCCCCAGTCCACCCCCCATTCCCACCTCCTCCAGGGCAAGGACTTCCCTTGGGAAAATCTGATGTAACGTGCAAACATGTGACCCTATTTACATGAAGTATATCCTTGTCTTCCTCTTTTATTGTATTTTTCTAACAATCTCTAACAGCCAATTCCCTCTCTCCTGTAAACATAATACAGCTGTTAATCTCTTACCTCTCCTCCATTCAGGGGACCTCCAAAGGCCAGAAAGGGCTTCTCTCTAAAATCCCGACTTAGGGTAAGACAGCCGGCTGGCCAGTCCTGGGTGTACCTCTAAAAATGTTTGCTTTAACTGGATAATTGTGGAACTGGTCTATCTCCTCACGATTTTCAGGTTCAACATTAGAATAGTTTATCATGACAACCAGAAAAGAAACAAAAACACCATCCATATTTTCTTGATTTACACCAGAGTTAAGGAACCAAGTAAACTCATGATGCTAGGTGGATTGATTCCCTCCAGTTGATGCACCAAATTCCCAAAAATCAGGTGCTTACAAAGAACCAGGAGAAAAGCAAAGTGCTGATCACAACCTCACTCAGGTTGTTGGCCTGCAAGTTCCCCTTGGTTGCTGGAAGGTGCTGGCTGCTCTTTGCATTCCCCTACTCTTAGTAGTTTTGCTCCTAGCACAGCCTTACTTATCATATGTGCAGCTGGTCATCTTTGGAAAACAATGAGTCTGTGACATTCAGAGATCATCTTTATCCAGAATAGTTTTACATATAAGAGCCAAATAATTCCCAGGTTTGCTGTGGGATGCTCTGTATGTCAAATGTGTTGCTCTGATTGGTTAATAAATAAAACACTGATTGGCCAGTAGCCAGGCAGGAAGTATAGGTGGGACTAACAAGAGGAGAATTGAGAGAACAGGAAGGCAGAGAGAGAGAGAGAGAGACACTGCCAGCCACTGCCATGACAAGGACGATGTAAGGTACCAGTAAACCACGAGCCACGAGGCAAAGTACAGATTAATATAAATGGGTTAATTTAAGGTAGAAGAACTAGATAATAAGAAGCCTGCTGCGGCCATACAGTTTGTAAGCAATATAAGTCTCTGTGTGTTTACTCAGTTGGGTCTGAGCAGCTACGGGACTGGTGGGAGAGAGTGATTTATCCTGACTGTGGGCCAGGCAGGACCAGAAAAGCTCCAGCTACACAGGTTCTTATTGGTGTAATTATTAAGGCCACTCCACGTAGTTAAAAGGAGATTTATTTAATGGCGTGACTTACAAATTAAGGGATAGGTAGGTCGCAGGGATGGGGAAGGTGTATCGCAGTCCAGCGGTGTTCTCTGGAGCGCTGCTTGGTCCACCTCTCACGTCCAGGGGTCCCGGAACGCAGAGAGCGCCCGCCGATCCAGATCTCGGGTCCCCAGGCGCCTCCCTTGGCCCCGCCTTGTAGGCGTGACAGTTGCCGAAGTCTCAAGGGGGGCTGGAACTTCCAGATCAAAGCTGGAATGGCTACCCACTGCAGGTTCTAGATGGACAAGAGTGTTCTGAAGATACCATCCAATGCAGGGAAATAAGCCAGCCTCTGTGGGCACCTGCACTCATGTGCACATACCCACACAGGCATATAATTAAAAAGGAAAATTTTATATAACTGCTTTTATATTTACTTTCTGATAAATCTTTTTAAAAAAACCACCAGACTTTAAATCTAAGAAGGAAGATTTAAAAAAAAATAAACTTTTCTTCATAACTCATTTAACAACCAAACTTTCTAGAAGTCAGTGGAAGTTAAGAGATCAATTTCCAAAGGCAAACATAGCACATGTGTGTCCTAACTAGGGATAGAGACCTAGAGCGAAATTCCAATAGTGAGGTGGAGGTGATAAACACAGTGCGAAGATCATGGCTTTATATCCATGTTAATTACTGTGGTCTGTATTCGGCAGTATGGGGATATTTGGGATTATTTTATTTAAAACGGATTTGATTTTTTGAAAGGTAATTCTCCAGCCATAATTTAGAAAAATAAAAATGGAGGAGGGAAGATTGTGTTTGAAAGATGCAGTATAGTAGCTCATATCTAGGGTGATATGTGATTGCTCTGGTCTGGAGAGGCAGGGATGAGAACTCAGAATTGACAAACTTTAATGGAGCAGAAATCATAAGACTCTGAAGAGGTGCTGAATGAGAAGATCATAAGACTCTGAAGAGGTGATGAATGAGAAGATCAAAAGCCCTATGCTTTTCCTTTAGTCAAATGTATTGTCTTTTTCTGAACACATATGAAAAGATGGGTTTTTGTTAATGTCCTGAAGATACGTCAATTTCAATATGTGGTGTCCAATCATAAGCATAATCAATTAAGTAAAAATATAATGACTTTCAATCTAGAACTACTTTTGGACTAAAGGGTCTTTGTAGTATCTGTTTCTTAGTCCATGTACACATAGAGCTGATTGCTCATTATATTAATAATTAAGATGATGTTGTGCCTGTAAAGTTTGCTTTCTAAACACTTATGTTTATGGCCATAGCAGAGTCTTCTGCTGAGCTTTGGTCAGATAAGCATCTTTTTGCTGTTAGTGGAGGTAACTGCAGAGACTCTTAACTGTTCAAAGTGCTGAGAAGAAGTGACTGCTGAATGCTCAGCCTTAAATGGGAGGTCTAGACATCCTTCAAAGGCTTAGGGAACATCTCTGGAGAGGTGGAAGAAATAATTACAGAGCCAGAAGAAGGGGTGGAACATCGTGGACAGCTGTCCTTCTGCATGATATATCCACTGTGCTCATGAACACAGACCAGCTGATTATTATTAGCACAAAACCTGCACAAGATGGAGCCTACCAACATTGCCTCATGAATAAGAAAGGGGATCAAAAGGCTTTACTGTAGATGTAACCAGCCGTCTTATTAAATAAGAAAAACAGAAGCAATGCAAAGAAGAAAGCCAAGAGGTCAGAGCTAAGAGCTAAAACCTTACCCTTCCTCCTGTGGTGGTCCTACCTCTCTGAAAGAGAGCTACTTCCTGTGTTAAAGTCTTTATATAGACTTTCTGTTCTGCCTTTTCATTGTTTGTAAACCCAACCACATGACCGCCTCATCACTGCCTGTCTGTATAGACTTCCAGGTCTATTGAAATTAAAGGCATGTATATCCAATACTGGCTGTATCCCTGAACACACAGAGACTTACCTAGCTCTGCCTACCAAATGCTAGGATTAAAGGAGTGCACCACCACTGCCTGGCTTTCCTATGGCTTGCTAATAGCTCTGACCCCCGGGCAACTTTATTTATTAACATACAAATACCATTTTAATACAAATAAAATATCACCATACTTTACCCCCACTGCTGAGAAGATGTAGGCAGCTAATTGTTGTTGAGAGGGAGAGAGAGATGTGTTCTTCCATGATTTAACCACTGATAAGTTATTCATGATCCTATAAGTACCCCCTCATCTGTGCTTATATCAGCAGTCCTGACTAAACTCATTGGATAACCAAAAAGGGAGCTGGAAGTCATGAAAGGAAAATGGGGACTAGTGGGAATGAAGAAGCAGACCATAGTGAGAAGAAGAAAAAAGAGCATTAAGGGAGGGACAAATACTTTCAAAATATATTATGTACTTGTAGGAAAATGTCTTAATGAATACTATTATTGTTCATAGTTATTAATACACTAATAAAATTGGTACCCAAATATATCCACATATATGATATATACATCCACTTTGGTATTAAAAACGATTTCTACTTTCATCACAAAGTTACTAAGGACAGTGATTTCCTGTCCATCAAAGCCATCTGAAGTGAGTCATAGCTCCAAGCATGAGCTCAACATGTGCTCTGGAGTAAAGCAGTCTATGACATGAAGCAATTATTCTGCATGGTGGTAAAAGAATGGACCAGTCATAACTTCATTATTTTGGTCTGAGAGCACAATTCTTGCCTAGTCACAGCACTAGGAAGTTGCTGCTCTGCTTAGTGACCAATCAACTTTCCACTGTTTAGTCAGGAGTTGAGGGCTGTGGTACTACCACTGTCAGATGAATCCATGTACAACAGAGCATCTGGAGATCAGGTCAATATTGTATGCACATAACAAATGACTAACCCTTGATCATCATTTATGTTTTGTGGTTTATGATATGATAGTATTGGATGAATTACAAAGAAACAATTGATTTCAGATTCAGATGAAAATTGCCTTCTGTCTATGATGCAAAAAGATGTTAAATTACTTGGCTTGCTCATATTGAGGTTATGCGAACTCAGTAATTGCTTTCATGGTTATTCGGTATAAAGAAGTAAACAAACAAGGTGTAAGAGAAATTGAAGGATGTCAGAAGAGCACAACTAGTTCAATATTGAAAAATTGTCTGAATGCTCAAATTAAGTGGTAGGGCAGATATTCTTGGTCTCTTTTAATAGTGACTGCCTAAGAATTTTATAAATCTTACAAATACTACTTTAAAATGCTAAAATGTCGCTTCTGTAGGTTGTTAACAACAATCTTACTACTAGTTGGTTACCTATAGTACATATATATTAAGCATTTTACCAAAATGTAAGAAAAAAAAGTCACAGAATTGTCCCAAATCCCAAAATAACAAGGCTGGCCTCAAACACAGGAATCTGCCTACCTCTGTTTCCCAAGTGCTGGGATTAAAGGCTTGTGTCACCACTCAACTGCTACCAAGATACCATTTTAAGTAAATAAAATCATTTTATTACATGACTGAAGTTTCTGCAGTAATACACTGCCACAGAAAAAAAAATCTTGAATGATAGTGTGATACTAATTATCTAACGTTTTCATTGAACATATAAAGTTGAGGGACTTTAACACCTACAGATATCACAAGCATACTTTGCATAACTTAACAGTTAAATTACTTGTTGTCAAAATATGTGCTGAAGATTTTATATTCAAAAACGACCAAAAAGAAAAAAATTCTGATGAACTTAGTTTTTAACTCGTACCAGTGACTCTGAGATGACTGTTTATTCTTCTGGCTGCAAATTGGATTGCAACATATTGTCTAGTGTAAAGATCAATCTTGAATTATCTCAGGAAACGAGTGAGACTTGTTCACACCAACTTGGAAGATATTGGTGCTTCAAAATAAAGAGCTTTCTCCCTTTCATTAGCAGCAATAAGACAAGAACATACACTTTATTATCCATAAAAACATGTTTTTCAATCTGAATTTCAGTCATTTCCCAGCTTGTTCCTTGCCAGAAACTTAAAAGTCAATTCATTAAAACTTTATCACCAGCTATATCATACTCTGCCCAAGAACATTTGAAATCATAGTGTTTTGTCAAGTAGATACTATTTTCCTTGTAGTTTATGTAATTTTAGAATTCTTAATAAAACAATTAATAACGTCATATTATTCCAAAATTTTGAATATTTATATTATAGTGAATATAAGTGTATATATATATATATATATATATATATATATATATATATATATATATATATTCTTCTGTTCATTTACTTGTTTTGGTTTTTTGGAAAGTGACCTCAGCTTTGGTGTCTTTCAGCTCTGTAATTAAGGCTTTGGCTTTCTTGCTCTGTCTCTAAGGTGTGTCTACCTGTGGCCAGTGACCCGACTTTCACATTGCCTCATCTCCAGCAGCATGGCTTAGGTTCTTTCTCCTACCCACCCTCTTCCTTCTAGGCATCTGTAAGATCACAGCTTGCATGTCCTGAGGTTTCTTTTTGAACTATAATTAATTGTCCTCAAGCTTCCCTTTGAGTATCTTTGTTGTCCTTGAGCTTCTGTAGTGAGTGATCTTAAATTCTTTTGTTAATGAAATTAAGAACCCCATAGGGTTCCTGATTTCCCAGGTATCATATGACTGTACTGAGATTCTCTAAGAGTCTTTCTTGATTTTTAATTTCTTTAATTGGCAGAGAAGAGGAACCTGTCACTGAACCCCTTGACAGCATTAGATCATCAGGTCAATAATATTTCATATAAATATTATTAACCTTTTTCAACTTAAGGTTTATTCTTCATTATAAAAATAATCTCAATTTATATACAAGTAACTTTAAAAATCGACAACTTTATTATGACATTTTATTTTATATAAAAATTAAAATAGAATAGTAATGAGGAAAGTTAATTCCAATAAACATGTAGAGTAAGTAATTGCTTTTAAATGCACAGAAAAAGCATGGTAGCTTAACTGTTTGGATGTTTTCCCCCCTCATTCTGTTATTAGCTTTGCAAATACTAGTTTTTCTAGGCTGACCATATATATTGTACAGTTTTTTTTTGTTGTTGTTTTTTTTTTTTTTTTCTGCTGGGCTTGAGTGAACACCTCCTTCTAGTTAGTATCCAGACTGGCATTTGATAAGGTAGATAATGCAGACACAATTGCTTCTGTTTGTGTTTTGTCAAATCCATGAGTTCAAGTTTCGAACCAGTGTATGAGTACATAAATTAACCTTTTTTTCTGAAGAAGTTTTGTCTCCTAACATTCCTTCCTTGTGATAGTCAAGATATCTCTATACAGGACAAGGGGGAAATGCTGGTGGTGAAGAATTAACTCTTAAGGGAACACAAGAATAATATTAGATTGGCTAGCAAAGAGAACATGAAAATTGTGAAGTAGTATATGAACAGTATCAACAGCTTCAGGGTCAAAACAAAGGGTTCTGGGGAAAAGCCTTTAGATTGATGCTCGGTTCATTTGAAGGCAGCACTGTGGGATCTCATACAAAGGAAAGCAGCCACAATGTTGCTGGACTAGGTGAATTCCCTAGAGTTCTGCTCCAAGATTATAGAGAAAGGTACTCTGAAGCATGCTTGGCCAGCAGCACTTCTCCCAAGATCCACCTCTCCATGTTGAGAGCATCCTTGACTCACTATGTGATAACCACTGTACATTACAATAGCCCTTGTCCTAAGTATAAACCCCCTTGCAAAAGCTTCCAGAGTGGACTGGATCCCCAGACATCACACTGCTCCAGTAGGCAGTCCTTAGAGAGGATAGAACACGCCTTTCCTGGGACTGTCTGTGCCCACTGGGTTTCTTAGCATCACGATTAGGATATATGTAGACAGCATGAAATATCAGAGAACTTACAACCCACTGCTCCGTTGGCTCTGTTCTCTACTAGTTCTTTCTATTCCCATGGCTAAATCTGTGTCCTCATTACGTACACTGCAGGGGGTCTTCCAGGAACCATAGCAACAGAAATAGGAAGAAAAATGTCTAGTGTTTGCCTGAAAGAAAGGACTGCACAATGTTTGAAACCATGTTAATTTTCCCTTAGGTAGTAATTTTTCCGGATGGTATAAATAAGCA
The DNA here is from genome assembly GCF_007827085.1 of Peromyscus californicus insignis. NCBI lineage: Eukaryota > Metazoa > Chordata > Mammalia > Rodentia > Cricetidae > Peromyscus > Peromyscus californicus. The sequence continues at coordinate 27,050,317 of NW_026294436.1, read as the reverse complement.
TATGAGGACCTGACACTTTTTGTAAAGTATATTTCTCTTTTGGACCTCAAATAAGTTTTATTTCCTCCCCATAATCACTTCATTTTTTTCTTCCTGTTGTGTACCTCTTTTCTTTCTCTCCCCATCTCTTCCCTTCTCTTTTCCTGCACAGTAATTATCCACAGGATGTCACGTGAAGAAGTAATTCAACAGTATTTTTCATTTTTTCCAATCAGCAACTTTCACATTTATTTGGGGTTTGATATATAAAAATGACAAGATAATTGAACAGTTTCAAACACAATTTGTCAAAACCAAGTTCTGCCATAAAAAACTAAGGGATTTTCATCATCATCAGAAATAATTTTATTATTATCTATTTTTAAAGCAATTCAATGAAACTGGTAGCAAAATGGCACATAGACAATAAACCAAACCAATTCTTGAAGGGCTAAGAGCATGATTACTTCATGTTTTAATCTTCATATGCAAGTGTCATTATTTTAAAAAAGCAACAGTTGGTTGAAAGTCCTTTAATAAGCATCATTTATTCTTCAAATAATTGGAAAGACTAGAAACAATCATTGTTATAGCAAGCAATAATAATTCTGTCAAATATTAAATTTGGACTAATATTCATAATCAAAAAAATAATTACTTTAAAATTTATGAAACAAAATTTTTAGTTTTATAGGAAATATAGTCATATCCTAGCTTAAAATTCCAGTCTTAGCAACTGTCATAATGCAAAAATACTAAACTTCAGACCTCATTGGGAAATACAAGACTTTTAAAATCTGACGTTTATTCCTAAAAGAACTGTAATGGAATAAAAAACGTTAATCTAAAGAAAGCTCTTACTTGACTACTGATATCCAAATGTAAAATAAGTCAGTATATTCAATATGTTTTATCTATTGCATACATTAACTCAATTCTGCTTTCAATTTTAACATCATGTGGTGTTTTTCAAATGTATTTCACATTTATAATACACACACATTTGCATACAATGTTGACATTTTAAGGCATGCTCTCAATTTGAAGTAACTTGCTTTAACCAAACTTCTCTGAAAACTAGAGAGCATCTCTGTTTTTTTGGGAATGCTTCATGTTTTTATCATTCTAAATTATAGGTAATGTAAAGTACTGGTAATAAAAGAAACATTCTATATTCTCCAGTAAAATTGTAAAATGGCTAGAAGATTTGATTTCACATTTTATGCTTCTATTTTTCTGTATGATTATTGGGAGGATGTTAGGCTTCATATTTTAAAAGAATATATTTTCCTTTCCTATGATCTGTTTTATGATGATAAGAATGGAGAAAATATTCCATTTCTTACATGGACTATTTTAGGTTGCAAGTGTCATGCTCATAATAAAGAAAGAGATAAAAAAAATCAAAATTTTTATTTTTGAAAAGTACCAATATGTCTCTCATGGGAACACTTTATTAGTGTATTTGATTTGGTAAACTGTGTATGTATTCATCCTCTTGTGAGTTTTGTTGTATTTATGAAGAGAAAAAATAGAGAATAAAGACAAGAGTATTATTTATATTAAATATATCTGTCAAATTCTGAATAATTCATATTAAATTTAAAATACAAGAAATATCTATGTTAATGATATTTTCCTTATAATGTTAAGGTATAGATATGTTTGATTATTTTCATATTAATCAGATTTTAAGTGTGAGTATTTAATATCAAATAAATTTGGAGAATGCTAAAGGTTTTAAAGTGTTCCTGTGGTCCATAAAATGTATAAATACTCTTCTTTTAAACTTTGACCCATTTTCCTGGTGAAATTTACTATATAGCTAAATGAAATATATTAAAGTCAACAGTAATGGAAGTCATCACTGCTCATCTGATATATACAGGTGTTATTCCAATTTTCACATTCATATTAGCTGAAAAGATATGTATTGTTTTCTCTATATTAGGTACTTTTTAGGAGAACAAAAATATTTTCTCTTAAGTAAACTTTTCTTGGCATAAAATGTGCATTAGATATGAAGTCACCAAAAAGCCCAGGTGATTATTATTTCTTTGTATTTTAGTATCTTCTGAATAATAAACATGCTATGGATATCTTGGATTCTAAAATGAACACAATAATATATGGAAAAACAGACATAAATGACTCTAAAGATCTATTCTGAAGAAAACTATGATTCCTAGACAGAAGTCAGCTACAGAAGTTAGTGATTAATCTCTACATAGAGATAAGCATACATTCTTAGTGGGTTCAATTTTAGAAACAGCAAATTTAAGCAATATAATGATATATTTAATTATAAGGATAAAATCAGGCTTCAGTGCCCTTGTGATGCACTGAATACAGGTGGATTTCTTTGTTTTCATACAGTCTTAGTAATGTTTTAAAATAGGATGCATACAATTCTGATTATTCTTGAACAGTTAAATATCGGATTTCAACTTCTGTATTTTATATTCATTTTTCAGACTCTCCCAGTGATGAAATTTAAATACTAACCAGGGAAATGTCAATAAATACCACATGAAGTTTCAAAATTACCTGTACTTCTGAGAGAATAGATTTTGTTTTTAAATAGAAGAAAAGTGAGAAATTGAGTACCTTCCAGTCCGTTTCTTAGGACCATCTACAACATTTTAGTGATTTCAAGCAAGGTCCCCATAGGGAAAATAAGGTCTCTTATTTTCTTTCCATCAGAGTTGAGTTTCCTCCCGGGAGTCTTGAACAGTGGCATTACAGATGCTGTTCTTCCTACTGGGCTCACTGTTTGGCAGGTAGGACAGTGGATCTGGTCGAATCAAGTATCTACCAGAGGAAAACAAAGCAGGAAGCTGTATTAGCAAACCAAGGTAACCTTAATTCAGAGTGTCACCTGAAATACTCACTTATTATATGTGCTATGTGTAAATTATCTAAACTGCTACTTTATACACAACCAACAGAAAGACTCACTGTAATTAGCCTGATATGATTAGATGATAAATGCTAGTGAATAAAGTATTTTGCTCTTTCCAATTATGATGCTTCAATTGGTCAAAGCTCCATAATTTATTTATCCATTCTAATTTCTACCATAAGCACTGGCTACTTTCTATTGAGATCTACATCATAACCATCATTAGGTCACTACTTATTACTCATGCACTTATTTTTATGATTCATACAATTAAGAATTTGTTGTAAGTGATTTGAAAAGCATTTCTAATTTACACAGTTAATTCTTGTTATGGAAAATATTATGCCTAGATAACATTTGGATTATCTAGAAAATTGTTCATCTGCTCTAAGATCTGGTATTTAAGATAATAATACTAAAGCATAAAAGCCAATTTATATGTCTTTACTTATTCCTTTTGTTTGTTTGTTGATGTCGTTTGGTCTCATAATCTAGTCCTAACTGGCCTGGACCTCTCTATGTAGGCCAGGCTAGCTTCAAAATTGTGGGGATATTCTTGACTCTTTCTGAAACTTTTGGGGTTACATGCAAGAGCCACCATGTGATTCTTAGAAAATCATTCTTTATAAGTTCTACGAGTAAATAAGAAAATGTTCATTTGACAAACTCAAATGTTCCATTAATATTTGGATTTGTCTGGGGGAGGAGATTCTTCATGCTGTGAAGTCATATGTGGCATTATTACATTATTACATGCTACCAGTTCAGGGAGCATATGTAAAGAAGAGAAGGAAATTCTAAACAGCCCCTAAACAGAAGAGAACAGGGTAATACTCTATTAAGGGATTTGGGTTTAATCTTTTTAAAAAATAGACTTGAGAAATCAAAAGCAGGAAGACCTGCCAAACTTGCATAGGGAGGGACGGGCACAGAGGAAAGACTGTTCCTGGTATATTTTAACAAAGGAGTTTGACTAAACACGTGGTTAGACCAGGAAGTAGTGGTAGGTAAAGCCATAAAGACAGACAGGACAGAGATAATGAAAACTATTAACTAATGGCTTTCTGGGATAGTCATGTTCCAGGTGAAAATGAAAGTGGAATTACATATAACTATAATAATATTAGAAGGAAGTGGAAAAAAAAGAATTGGGAAACTAATTTAAAAACGAGTACCTAACAATGATTGTTCTTTTCTTCCTGAAACCTGGATGGAAAAATATTCATATAGTACAGCCCTTAATAAGTATGATGAACGATAACCAAAAGCCCCTAAGTCCAGTTTCTTCAATCAAATAAAAGCTTAAATTGATGTCCTTAGATCTATTAACAGAATTTCACTGTCTATGCCCACTGCTTTCTAATTACTTGAAATTTCAAAAGCATTGTAGATCAATGAAGAAAACTAATAGCACACATTAAGCCGTTTAACGACATTTCATCTAGTGATTTATTGTTTCAGAATCAAATTAATGTTGCTCTTTCATTTGGAATTAACTTCTAGAAGTGAAATTTTAGAAAAAAACACAAACAGTACAAGTATAATTCATTATCCATTGATATTGTGACAAACACTATTTTCTACAATATTATCACTACAAGCCAGAGTTGGACCAGAGCACATTCCTTTGGCTGTCCTTTGATCTGCTACATGTTGTAGTAAGTATGATAATGTGCCATAGCTTGAGTTCTGCTAAGCCTTCTGTCAAGGTCACAAATATAGTCACAGGAATAATGTTAGGACCATATTTTCATGGCACTTAAATTGATGATTTTGCTTAAATTCAATAAAAATAAAAGTGTTCAAAGAGCAGGAAAATTTTTGCAAGCATGCTTGATTTACTGTATGCATTGTAAATAAATGTGGCTCTAGGCTAGAAAGTTTCATAATTCATTTGAAATAATAAACATATATATGTATATGTATATATAATAAACAATATAGTATTAAATACTATAATAATATTAAATATAAATATTAAATACTATAATATAAAATATTATAAAAATAACATAAAATAATAAACATATATATGATAGAAAAACATGTTCATAGACTCAAAAGATTAACATATCAATGTTGAACAGACAACCATGCACAACTGTTGTGGCAGTCGTAAGAAACTTAAAATTCATTATAAAACACAAATAAAGTAAGCCTAACTAAGAAAGCCAACAGAACAGTCAGTTATGATTATTTAGAAAAGAATATTCAAGTTAAGATATGAGGTAGATTAGAAATTTCTAAAATTTGCTCTTTAAGAAATGGGTTTCTAGGAAAGAAGATGTGCAAATACGGAAGGTAAAGAAAAGAGTTACTAAGTTTTCTTATAGTGATAATCCAAATGATGTCTTAAAGACAGAGCCAGGTGCATTATAAAGTTCTTCCACATATTTTTGTCCTCTATAAATTCAACATCATCCCAGCACTCGGGAGGCAGAGGCAGGCGGATCTCTGTGAGTTCGAGGCCAGCCTGGTCTACAGCGTGAGATTCAGGAAAGGTGCAAAGCTACACAGAGAAACCCTGTCTCGAAAAACCAAAAAAAAAAAAAAAAAAAAAAAAAATTCAACATCATTAGATATAACTTCTGACAGGACCACGGGAACTCTAATAACTTAAAATTATGCTAACATGATTACAAAAATCTATTTTCTTACAGTAAAATACACTGTATTTGATAATGTTAGGTTTAACTTAGGAATCTTTTCCAAGTTTGAGATAGGGATAATGGTATTCTTTCTATTATGTTTTTCTAGTAACTTTTTGTGAAATGTTTTTTTTTTATCTTACCCTAAAACTGAACACTACTCCACAGTTTGACATCGACTGTTTTTTCTCTCTATACACATCTCTGTATAGAACAGGTTAGTCTTTTAAACTTTAGCATCACATACCCTTATGGATTTTAGACATTTCAGTGAGACCCAAGGTAATAATGTCATCCTAAGCAAAATGGGAAAAAGTAGAACAACTACAAGGCTTACATCTTGTATAGTAAACTATACTACCGCGATGTAGAGTAACCGGCACAGCACAGTACTGGCGTATAGACAAGCATATGTATTTAGTCAACATTAGGTTGACTGAATTTGCAACAGAGGATAAAGAACTTGAAGAGGAGATAGGATAATCTCCTTAACAAATGGTTTTGTGAAAACTGAACAAAACCTCAAACTTATATCCCTATTTTTTTTTAACCATACACAACAATCAATTCCAAACAGGTGAAGGATTTATATGTAAACCCAGCTATAACTCTAGTAGCAGAAAACAAAGGAAGCCTTTTAGGACACCAGTCTTGACAAATATTTAGAATAAGTTTCCAAGGGAAATGGCAATAGCTTTTACTGTTTTGACCACCACTGAGGCCTCCTTCTTCAATAACTTCTAGGGAAGTAATTCACGCCTGACTCTAAAGTTTTCATTTCATTATTCATGTATTTTGGGAGCATTATTATTGCTCAGCTTAACTAGATAGTAAGACTATTGTTGAAGATACCACACACTTTGCTTTAACATACCCAGTACTGCTGTGGGATGTTCTGTATGGCAAATGTGTTGCTGATTAGTCAATAAATAAAACACTGATTGGCCATTGGCTAGGCAGGAAGCGTAGGCGGGACAAGGAGGAGAATAAAGCTGGGAAGTGGAAGGCTGAGTGAGAGAGACACTGCCAGCTGCCATGATGAGAAACAGCATGTGAAGATGCCGGTAAGCCACGAGCCATGTGGCAAGGTATAGATTAATGGAAATGGATTAATTTAAGCTGAAAGAACAGTTAGTAAGAAGCCTGCCATGGCCATACAGTTTGTAAGCAATATAAGTCTCTGTGTTTACTTGGTCAGGTCTGAGAGGCTGTGGGACTGGCAGGTGAGAGAGATTTGCCCTGACTGTGGGCCAGGCAGGAAAACTCTAGCTACACAGTACTGGACCCCACATGCTACAATACCAGCGTACCAGGCAAGCTGTGCTCCTGGTGCAAAAGTGGCATAGTAACTCTAACAATCACCAAAGTTAACCAATCACCTTTTTGTTTGATCTGAGGTCTGCTCTGCAGGAGGGATTTCATGGCTAGTACTATAAAGCTGGTCAAGCCAGGCAGTGGTGATGCACGCCTTTAATCCCAGCACTTGGGAGACAGAGGCAGGTGGATTTCTGTGAGTTCAAGGCCAGCCTGGTCTACAGAGTAAGTTCCAGGACAGCCAAAGGCTATACACAGAGCAGCCCTGTCTTAAAAAAACCAAAATAAATAAATAAGTAAAAAAATAAAGCTGGTCAAATATTGGAGAGATTATTGGTGTTAGATGAGAACTAAGTGCTATAATGTTTCACACAAAATGATAAGGTTGTGAAAATGCCCTCTAAATATTTATGTTTATATCCACATAGTTTTGTTGCTGTTGACCATGGTCAAAGAGTTTCTTTTTTTTCAGCAGGCAGAAGTCAAGGGAGTTATGTCACAGCCCAGAGACCTCACCAATAGCTGAAGAACTATTGGCAGTTGATAGCTGCTGAACTACTGAGAGCCACTTGTTTTTGGGAATGCAGCCAGTAGTACGTTGTCTATGCACTACTGGATGGTACGTACTACTGGATGGTCCCACAACCATATGCATATACTAAGCTCTAATTAGACTTGAAGCTAAAAGTGTGAGTAATAATAAAAGAGAACACAAAGGCAGAAGAGATACAGGTTGGATGTTTCCAAGAGGAGCTGGAGGGTGGTAGTAGGAAGGATATGATGACTATTCATTGTATTTTTAATTTTGAAGAACGATATAAAATTATTTAAAGATATTATAGAAGGCTATTACAGACCAAAACAACAAATGTTGACTAAGAAGGTGTTACACTATCTACTAGAGAGGAAATCTTATACAACAGGTTTATTAAACAGTTTAGTTTATCCTCAAAATGATAAAGATAATATCACCATGTACCCAGAAATTTTACTGCCAAGTATATCCTTAAGAGAAGTGAAAACATGCATCTATTAAAAGGTCATAATACCATATCCCAAGAGTCAAAAATCAGAAACAAATGTTAAAGAACAATGATGCAACAATAAAATGTGGCCTATCTGCATTAAATAATACTTTGAAATTAAAACATTATGGTACTGTCACATGACAGATCCTTTATTTTATTTTTTCAAAGAAGAAATATAATAACAAAAGGGTAAACGCTATGTGATATTATTTACTTGCAAACTTACTAGTAAAAGAAAACCTGTAATGATAGAATGCAGGCTAATGAGTAAGTACAAAAGTAAGGGTAGGGAGATAGATGATGGAGATGGATAGCTTAACCCATCTGTGATTCAGGACTTCCTTAATGAGGGATGAAATGTTCCAAAATTGAATCGTGACAATTTCTCCATAGCCATGGGAAATACTTAAAAACAGTAACTTCTATATTTAAAGGTATAAATTGTATGCTTATTTTATTCCAGTAAAATTATTTAAATGTGTCTTCTATTATACTACAAAGACATGCAGCATAATTAAATTGATTCTTACAGGATAACAGAACCCAAAACACACAACAAGTAAAAGAAAAATTGGCAAATGGCATTATACCAAGGTCAAAGGCTTGGCCAGCCAAAGAATGATCAACAACGTGAAAACCACAAAGTGGGAGATGGTTTCTGAAATATTCATTCAATAAGTGATATAATATCTAGAATACATGGGGAGTTCAACCAATTTAACAACAGCAAAATCCCCAAAGTATTAATTCAATTAAAAGTCCACAAATGACCTGAAAGAACAGTTCTCATAGAAATTACTGAAAAGAACAAAAAAATTATAATAACATTCAATCATTAGATGAATACAAATCAAAACAGAGTGATTATTGTCTCACATCTTTTAGAATGGCTATTATACAAAAGATCAGAGATCAAATATTGCTGGAGATGTAGAAAAAGAGAAATATTCATTTACTATTGATGCCAATTTTAAATAGTTTAGCCATAGTTAAAACACTACAGAAATTATTTTTATAGAACTAGAAAGAAAAGCAATGTGATCCAGCAATCTACTACTAGGTATATAAAGAAAATTAAGTAAATAACTCAATAAGAGTGAGTCCCAGGAAAGGCGCAAAGCTACACAGAGAAACCCTGTCTCAAAAAAAAAAAACAAAACAAAACAACAACAAAGAATTATATGGTTCATTATACCATGAATTAAATTGAGCTAACTGACATTTACAGGACATTTACTCCAGCAACTGCTGAATATACACTCAACATATGGAAACTTCTCCAAGAGAGACTGTACTTTAGAAGACAAAACAAGTGTAAAAGCAGTAAAAATTACTGCTGTTTCTGGCAGTGATTGTGGTTCTGCAGTTACCGGCCCACTTCTCTGGTAGTGGCACTGATTCTCTGGTAATGGCATGTGGAACTTTTATGTTCTGTTTGTTCTGCTTTCTGTTCCTGACACCAAATATGGTTTTTAAGTAAATCTCTATCATTCTATTTGTCAATGAGACTCAGGAGTCAAAGGCTGGGGAGAAAACCTGCTAGCTCAGAGCTGTTGAGGAGCAACAAGCTGAGCTTCCCTCTTTGCAGGCATCACAGAAAGACCTCCACTCTCAAAGTCCCTTCCTACTACTTCCTGTGCATCTCTCTATCCATCTTCCAGACTCCCTCTGACTCTCTTTGATTACTTTCTGTCAGGAAATTGCTAGCTCTGCCTCCTGAGCAAAGGTTGATTTTACTTAATTAACTCAAATGCAAACTTGGGGTTCACAGTGTGATCGAATATCATACAACAATATTTCTCTTATCTGATCAGAACTACCCACACTTTCATGTTTGTTGAAATATCACTAATAACAAAGGCTTCCATCTAATAATGTTATATTATTTGAAGCCATGTGGATGAAACTAGAGAACAATGTAAAAGGAGTTAGACATAGAAAGATAAACACCATGTGTTCTCATTTATATGTTTAAACAAAAATGTTAATTTCTGAGATATAAAGAGTAGAGTGTTAGCTATTAGATCATTAGGAAGTGTGGAGAATGGGGTACAAGGAAAAATGGTTAATTGGTAAATGAATACAGTGGATAGAAGAACTTTTAAAATATGGTAAATGAATACAGTTGGATAGAAGTAACTTTTAAAATGTTATGGCATAGTAAAGTAACAATTCATTGTATACTTCAAAATAGTTAGAGGAAGAGAATTTGGATAGTCTCAACAGAAATGATAAATGTCAAAGACATAACAAGTCAATTACATTCTGTGAATGTCAATTTCAATTGTCAACCAGATAGATCTACAATCAACTGACAGATGGTATCTGGGCTTTTCTACTGGGGATTATGTTGACTAGGTCTACTGAGGTTGGAAGATCTATTCCCTGTGATAGAATCCTAAACATATAAAAAGGAAAAAGTGGGGTGAACACAAGCATTCCTCGCTTTGTGCTGCTCAATCCGTAGGCAATGACAAGTTATTCAAGCTCCTGCTTCTTCTATTTCCCAGCCACAGTGGATGGTAACTGAATGGTAACCACCATCTTTGAGCCTCCAAGCAGACCCAGAACAGGACCGATCATGACCTGAAGAGCAGATTTTCATAAGAATTTCTTTTCTATGCTCACACTATCAACTGTAAAAGTTTCATTTCTAAACTATTGACACTTTCTTTCTCAGGTGTGGATAGGCAACCTATAATAAAGTCACATTTGAACCTTTTACTTTGTTACCTAAGTCCCTTCTCAGAGTCAAATCTAATTTGATTTCCATTGTTATATTGACCAACTGTTTCCTAAAATACTTCATGTCTTCCCTATGCAGAACATTTTCTTTTATCATTATTCCAGTTCTGGAATGTGCCCCCCACCACATTCAACAAAACAAATCCTATTTAAATTTCAAAAGGTAGGTGATATCTCCCACCATTTTTGGTATTAATTCCATTTCGAAGTAATATCTTTCTTCTTGAAATTAATGAAGCACCACCTAACGTAATCAAAGATTAAATTCCTTATACGGCATAAGTCATTGTGAATTCTTTCCATTTTCTTGTGATCAACTATAATTTTGTTAATTAAGTATAAGCACATGGAAGTAAAGGAAACTGTCATATTAACTTCTGTATCTCATTTTTAGGATAGTGTCATTACTATTGTACACATACACTCCATCCTTTTAGGGCAGCAATTCTCAACCTGTGGGTTGCAACCCCTTTGGGGGGGTCACATATAAGATATTTACATTATGATTCATAACAGTAGCAAAATTACAGTTATGAAGTAGCAATAAAGTAAATTTTATGGTTGGGGGGTCACCACAACATGAGGAACTGTATTAAAGGGTTGCAGCATTAAGAAGGGTGAGAACCATTTTAGTGAATGTGGTTCTTCTTTCTAGCCCTTTCCTAACGTATTCCACGGTATTTTAATTTTGCTTATGGATATTTGAAGATCTTTAGATCCATATACGTTGGTTACTTCACTTTTTCTTTGACCTGCTCTCCATAGAGTAAGATTTTCTCTTGCTTTGAAAGTGTGTATTTGCCCACAGAATAGAGAATGTCTGCTGCTATTTCCTCACTTAACAAGCCTTCTTTTCAACAATTCTACATTTTAAAGTACTACATGGAGAACCAGAGGGATGCATATGCTCGCCAAAAATAGATTTTCCCAAGCATGCTCATCACACAAACAAATAAGAGACTATAATGGTAAATAAAATAGAAGGTAGATTAGTAATGTATATATCCCTAATCTGGTATATGAAGTCAACTTACACAACATCATTCAGCTCAAGCCTGGTATCTGGAGATGGATTGATCAGGATGTAAGACAGTGTGCTTTGATGATCATTCATTTCATCTGCAAGATAAACAAATGTTGTCTGTTATGGTTCACACAAAATCACAGAAATCTCTGTACTCGTGTTTAAATCATGTAGTTGTCAATGATTTAACATTGACTTGATGCAGTTGCTTTTGGTTCTGTTTTGTTTTTAATGGATAGAAGTTTGGTTCCTACATTTCTGTCATCTGAAATATGTTCAAAGTATCTACTTTTTGTTTCAGTAGATGATAAAAATAAAGTATCTAATTCTGTTCAGTGTAACCATAGTTACGTTTTCTCCTGAAAGTCATTACAATTAAAAAGTTTTTCTACTAAAGAAATGGTTATGAGATATTTACTTGATTCATTTCCCTTTGTAATAATTAAAGATAATTAGAAGCAAACATTGTCATAGCAGAGAACATTGATACAGGAAACTCCTGAAAAATAATCTATTCATATGTATTTAGAAGGTAATAGAGAATCATGTTAAACTATGCACAGCTTTCATATGCATGTCTTCATGGCACAATTTGTTTCTTCTTTAAAAATACAAATAATTCTTTGTAAAAGAATTTAACCTTAACGTTTCAAGGAGACTACACTGGCAAATACTTTTCTTCTCATCGGCCATGTTGGGAAGGGCTGGTACCATGAGGACATTGAAGTTAAGGTCATCAGAGCACTGGGTTATGTCCTGAGTTAGTTCTTAAAAGGTCAAGTTGTTTCAAAAGAGCAAGTTTTCGATCCCTGCCCTACATAAGTTGGCTTTATACCTCACTCTGTAAGTTTCTATTTTATCTTCACACCTGATCTGATGTGATACAGACAAGGGGCCATCACAAAACACCATAACTGAACCTGTATTAGAATCCTCACCTCCAGTAATATGACTTAATAAAGTTCATTCCTTTAAAAGTACCCAACTTCGAGTATCAGATATAGCAATCAGAAACTCACCAATACAAAATAGCATAAAAATAATCATTTTTAAAATGTGAAAAACTTTGTAGGTCTTGATATTTTATATTCTAAGAGCATTCTAAGTTGCGAAGACAAAGCCACGTGGACATGTACTTCAATGACTACTCTTCTTTCCAAGGATAAAGTCTGTTTTTCAGACACTAGGCTTGTAAATAAGCAGAGTTCTTCTTTTTTTTTTTTTTTTTTTTTTTTGAGACAGGGTTTCTCTGTGTAGTTTTGCGCCTGTCCTGGAACTCACTCTGTAGCCCAGGCTGGCCTTGAACTCACAGAGATCTGCCTGCCTCTGCCTCCCAAGTGCTGGGATTAAAGGCATGTGCCACCACCACGCGGCATTAAGCATAGTTCTTGAAGGCAATACTGTATTATTAAGTTTAAAGAAAAGTTTAAAATTGCTTCTTACCAAAAGAAGTTCCTCAATATCTAAATATTTCATTAAAGTTCATGTCAGGCCAACATAGCTGAACCTAATAAACAATTTGCTGTACTAAAATGCTATTCTCACAAAATAATGTTATTTATTACATTCATTTCAGTAGGAAAAAAATGTCCTCCTAATGTCATAATATATTCTGCTTTAGTTCAATTGATTTGCAAATCAACTTTAATGCCTGTAACAAAGTTAGTATCTCACAGGACAGATAAATTACAGAATAGGTGAGCCTACCAAAAGTTTACCACTAAAAATGTCAAGATTGCCAGGAAATAAACAAAGAACGCCCAAGGATGTGTAAACCACAGCTAACATCTAACAAACAAACTGCTTAGCACAAGTATGACCTAAAGATTGCATGTGGAACACTGAAATAATTTGGGAAACCATGAAAAATTATTTGAAAGTCAAATGCAGCTGGGAATCCAGTATGTTTATTTGCTAAGTCTGGGAATCATAAGGAGGGATGTATGACTAAATCAACAGGCTGGAGTTTGAAATCCCAATTTATTATAAAATTATACTCCAAAAATAGTTACAAATCAAACATAAATCATATTATACTGACATGAGTTTATCAAGATCATATATCTCTATAAAAAATGTTTGATTCATATGTTCTTCTCCGAAAAAATTCTTTTTGTGTGAATGATAATAACTTCTTTTCAAAGGAACTCAAATTGATGGTGTGCTCTAAACCCTAAATCATAAATAACAAACACTCTGAGAGGCAATAGGTATACTAGAAAGATCTCCATGCCATTTGGGTGTGAGCAACTCAGTTTCTAAAATAAACAACAGTATTGCTGAGCTGCGATATGAAGAAGCTAATCTTACCAGACCACCACTTGCTCAGTGGAGATACACAGCTGCACTCTGACGATCTGACATTAACAGAGAACTCTCATATTGCTTTTATATACAAGCCAAGGGGCAGTGGTGATTTCATTTGTTTGTCCAATGCTTTCTAGATAATTATGAGCTTTTCTAATGGTAGATGCAATTATTTTGTCAGTACTTTGGTTTGCCCTGTTAGCCTATTTTAACACATCAAACTGAATGCATTTATTGTGTAACTGGCTCTAAGAAGGATATCAAACATGTTGATAATATACTCAGTGATTTCACAAGTTTTAAATCAAGGCAAGGATGAGGTCACAGTTGGAAGCAGCAACTCCAGTTTCTTTCTTTACTCCTCAATGTCTAGTCCTCGTGGAAGAGGAATGCCATCCTTTTGATTTAGGTTAAAAGTGGTTGTTGAGTTCAAAACTGTTCTTTCAAGTCTGCCTTGCAATAGAGCTCAGTTGGACCACAGCTTGCCTGTCACACGTTGTCTGAAGGCCTGCAGTTACCTCTTTCTCTTTGTGACTTTGCATTTGAGAATTAATAAGCATGTTTTTAAGTCTATTGTAGACACACTTCAAAGCAATATTTACCAATTGTTTTATTGGCCACATACTACTGTTTTAATCTCAACTAGTCATTCTCTGAGGTTATATTTTGTTTATTTCTCAATTCTATAAAGGTGAATATAGCAGGTTTGATGGATTTTTAAGAGCTTAACATAATTATCATTAACCCTGGCAGACATGCATATATATGGTTGTGCCAATCACAGAATACAATACTTACTAATAAAATGGATTTGCTTTATATCTGGTTGTATGAATCAGAGAATTAAGATTCTATTTCCTAGCATCAGAAATGTACTAAGAATCTTCTATGAATATACCGTTTCCAGACAGCTAAACTCTGACCTTAGGTAACTGAAAAAATACCATCTAGTTAAAATTACTGCTCTTGAAATTGTTGCACACACAGTGGAAAAATCAGGAGACTCAGCAAATGGTGCTGACAAAATGAGATATGCACCCTCAGAACAGTGAATTTAGATTCATGTCTTTCTTCCGACATAAAGCTCAATTCAAAAGGGACCAAACACTTTCATTTAAAACATGAAATGTTGGAACTTCTGGAGCAAAGCGGAGGGGATCCACTTTGGGATTGAAGTGTGCGAAAGAGCTTCCTAACAGGGCTTCAGGGGGGGTAGGAAATCGGTGAACGGACTGCATGAAATCCTTGGCACGGCCAAGGGCACTAAGGGCAGGGGTAACACACAGCTCACAGATGAGAGAAAATCTTTGTCCTGTACCTCAGACAAGGGGCTATTAGCAAAAACATACAAAGAACTGCAAAATACAACCAACAGATTGAGTAAGGAGTTTAAAAGACAATTTTCAAAACATGATAATGATAAATATTTTTAAATTTCTTTTTTCAATTGTTGAGACTGTCATATAATTATACCATTTTCCCCTTTCTTTTCTCCCTCCAAACCCTTCCAAATACCCTTTCCTCTCTTTCAAATCCATTGACTCATTTTCTTTTGTTTTTCTGAAATGGGCATGTGTGTGTCCTTAAATACATAAATATAACATGTTCAGTCTGTTTTATGTAACTTGTATGTATATAATTTCAGACCTGACCATTTGGATAACCAATTGCAGTGCTCTTCCCTGGGGAAGACTATTTCTCCTCCTCTATCATTCCTTAGTTGCTTGTAGTTCTTTGTATAGGGTTGAGGCCCCATGAGCTTTCCCTCATCCGTATTAGTGTATCTACTGGTGTCATTTACGCAAACACGTTTGTGAGAATTTATAACTGACATTTCCAGTAGACACAATTTCACAGCAATTGTCAGGAGTAGTGTTATAGATGTATGAGATGCAAAATGTTACAGAAAATTACAAGTGACCAATACATTTTTTTAAAAATTCCTCAAAATTTCGAGCAATCAAGAAACTGGGAATTAAGTGTAGATGGTGAGTCAATAAAATTTAAGGATATATGAGGAAGCTTAATGGAATGACACTGTTTCATAAGCCAATTACAAATTTTAATCTTTTGGTTTTTTGAGACAGGGTTTCTCTGTGTAGCTTTGACTGTCCTGGAACTCACAAAGATCTGCCCGCCTCTGCCTCTGGAATGCTTGGATCAAAGACATGCACAACTGCCACCTGGAAAATGCATTAAAATGATTTATTTATCTTTTAATTTTCTCTTTGCTTTGTTGTTTTCCCTGAATGTATGTCTGTGAGAGAGTGCTGGATCCCTAGAACTGGAGTTACAGACAGTTGGGAGCTACCATGTGGGTGCCGGGAATTGAACTTGGGTCCTCTGGAAGAGCAGTCAATGCTCTTAGGCACTGAGTCATCTCTTTAGCCCTCCAATTTTATTTTTTTAACTCCACATTAGTGAACAATGCTGCTTTCAGAAGACACAGGAGTTATTAAATAAAAATCTCACAGACAGGCATGTATTAATTCCCTAGGTGTGATTGGTCAAAGAGGCCCCAGAGTCACCCAATACAGACAATACAGGCCACTGGCATTGCTTTGGTTGTCCATCATAATCATGTGATAAGACCCTATCGCTGAGGACACCATTCACTTTGGGTTCAGGACACAGAGAAATTGACCCTGAGTTAGTCAGGTCGCACTCCTTTCTCCCTCTTTCCTACCCGTCCCCACCCATGTGGTCTTCCCTGGTGTAAAAACATACAATGCTGCAAGTCTAGGAGTCCGTCCTTGGTGCCACTGAGAGAACTGTATCCATAGAAGGATAGAATACCTTCTGTTCTATAAGAATTATCATGATCATAAAATCAACTAATTTACATAAAGATAGAATATGAGAAAGTTTTGAGAAAGATTTTCTTATGAATCCCTGATGCTTTCTTGGGTGATGTCCATACAGTTGGCTCATACAGTTTCATATTCCCAATAATCAAGACTGTGATATACAGTCCTGCTTATGGATGAATGGGATTATAACATTCTGGGACAGTTGTAATTCAGATGAAGAAATATTTGCCATTTTTCTCATTAAAAGACAAGTAATTTAGCACTACCTAAAAGGTAAAAATAGAAAATTAATCTATTAGAAATCGAATCATCTCAGATGTCATCAAACTGGCAAGTTGCCATTAGTAAATTTCTGGAAGAACATTCTGAACTTTTCATTTACTTCCCAATGTAACATATTAAATGCATTTTTATTAAAATTACTGGACGCAGATCAGTATTCACCACAATTAAGAGAAATATAATTACAAATGTCAATTACATAAGGAACTCTTACTGGAGAAAATTCAAATGCAAGTCTTTGATCTGGGTAATCCATCTCTGAGAGGAAAACCATAAAATTTAAACAAGATACTAATATGATCACTTTGAAAGAATTATGAGAAAATGCACACAGTTTCAGTATGAAACCACTCAGTAAATATATTTTACTTTTCATGTTAAAAAAGAACTTCTTCTAAATTCTACTTCAGTGGTTAAAATGTCTTATGAACATTATCTCAATATAAAACTTTATAATAAAGATAAAATGGGGATTTTATATATATATATATGAATGTGTGCAAGTGTGTGTGCACTCATGTATACATGTAAGTATACATAAACAATTAAAACATCCCATTTATCATTGGCCAATTGACTGTTTATTTTAATTAGTTTTATATTTTTTGAGAATTTCATGCATGATGGTTGAATCTATATCATTCCTGTCCCTTTGTCCCTCAAATTCCTCTATTACCTCTCTAATATGCATGATCTTTAAAAAATTATTATTGTTATATGTATGCATATGTATACATACATATTATATACATATACACACATATACACAAACATCATACTGAATCCATTTAGTTTTGTTCATATATGCATGTATCCAGGGATAAACTTTGTATTGAATAATCTATTTGAGAAATTATCCTAAAGGCAAGGGATTATGCCTCTCTCAGTAGTCACTGGCCTCTAGTAGTTCTCCATCTAAGGGTGGGACTGTGTGGAATTTCCTCAGTCTCTATAGTGTGTTTACTGGCTTTGTTACAATGCTGCCAACCACTTTTCTAAAATAAATCTTGGATAATAATAATGGCATTTCTAAGGTGATCGGTGCATTACTTTATTAAGCTTTTTGTATATGGAATCATTGATTAACATAGCAACTAGAAATTGTTTAGAAAGCTTGCACAATGTCAATTAACAGTATTTCTATTTCAAAAATAAAGCTTTCAAGGCCTCAGCCCTAGGAAAAGAGCAACAGAGGAAAGCAGGGATCTGGAGAGATGGTCTTCCCCAGGGAAAAGCACAGCAATTGGCTGTAGAGAGCCCAATGGTCAGCCCAGATAATATACATACAAGTGACATAATACAAACTGAACAGGTTATATTTAGGAACACATACACACACACACACACACACACACATACACACACACACATAAGCATGTACATGTATGAATGCAGTAATAATTAATGGAAAAAGAGGTCACATATGCATGTACATGTATGAATGCAGTAATAATTAATGGAAATGATTTTGAAGGAAAGCAGGGAAGGGTATATGAGATAGTTTGAAGGAAGGAAAGGTGAAGGAGAAATGTCATAATTATATTAGACTCTCAAAAATAAAATAGAAAATAAATAAAGCTTTTGAAGTCTTTGGGTAAGAAATTAAACACAATTTCTAATTTCATTATAGTTCTTCAATGGCTATTATAGTTAGTTACTTGCAACACCTCAAATTCATTTTATCTCAAGCCCCAGAAATTACATGGATGTGATGTTTGTGTCATGTTTGTGTGTATGTGTGAGTGTGTGTGTTTGAAAGAGAAAAATTGCAGCCAGATAGACCTTTAGAAATCTCAGCCATGTGTAAGCAAATCCAAAAGTTTCATGGCTTAGTTTTTATAGCTCCAAATTGGAAACTAAATCTACCTCAAGATTTCTCTTTAAATTAAAAGTGAGATATCCCCGTAATAGGTTCAAACATTGCCTAGTGATCTAAATAATTGCTGAACATTTTTTAGCAACATGTTTGTTATTTAAATGTTCCACAAAAGATGAAATTTTCATCCAGGTGCCATGTATATGCATTTTCAGACAAAAATTCAGTTCTTTCTTCCATTAGAGCTGATTGTGTAACTAGTAATAGCAAAAAACTGACATGCTCGTGTGTATAGGAGTTTTAAGGAGCATACCGTAGCCCACCATAGAAAGGCCCAGGTGTTTCATCCTATTTTTCACAAGTTCAGCAAGCTCCTGTCTTTCGGACCTCCTGTAGAGGTTCAGTCGCTGCTGGGTTATTTTTTCTGCAGTTTTACCAGAGTGCTTTGGGCCTTTTCTGCTCAGCCTGCGGGCCCACTGCATGCTCTTCCTCCGCAGCAAGGGGTGGTCTGACTGGTCGCTGGAGGTTGAGTTGCGGTGAATGCCACGGTGGTGCCCCGGCTCTTTGGCATCTTTGGTGTCTTCCCACTCTTCCACACTGATGGATATTTGAGACTTTAAAGGAAATGGATATTGATAATTAGATAAGGAGGAAAAATCATTGCCTAGACTTGGAATAATTCGTTTGCATGATCTTGGTGTAAATGTAAAACTACACGTGAGAGTTTCCACGGGAAAAAGAAAATCAAAGCATTCCATTCTAATCACCTTTTCTTAATCACTCACATGAAATGTAACCCTAACCAAGGAGACTTTTACTGTATGGAAACATGCGCACGCTAGTAAACAGTTTCCTTAATGCTACCGGACTTATCGATCCGAGAATCTGCCATGGAGTTCCCCTCCAGGTGTGAAAGCTTGCTTGAACTTCGGCTTTCACAGGCATACACAGCTGTCTTTCAAAGTAATAAAAATTAAGTTACCAATTTAAGTCAGGAAGCAGGTTCAATACATCCTCTAAATATGAATATAAATTATGAGGCTCAGTGTGTCCCTTACCCACAACTGTAGCAACATGTTAGGCAATGATCATACACCTCAATTCCGCCAAAATATCAACTTACTCAGATTTCTACTATGAAACAGTATTGTGTTAGGATAACATAAAATAATTCATTTAAACTTCATATCTCCTGGTGAAAAGTTCACTAAAGGAAAGTAGAGACCAGATTTTATCTCTCAGAACTTAAGCTAGAAGCATTAAAGATTTTACATCATGGGTACCTTTATAAATCTTTGCTTATTTTTTTCTCACCTAGTTAATATTACAACTAAAATTTCCTCTGTGGAAGTAGTTTACAAACTATTGGGAAATATCTATCATTAGTAAGGACTATCTACAGTTATTTAGTAATATTTGTAATATGTCCGACATGAGCAATTGCTTGAATTCCTTCTGTGTAAAGCTTTCCATAGAAAACAGTCAAGGTGCTGAGCTCATTTAGGAGCACTTACAATTTAGGTATTGGAGTCATACACTGATAAATATTTAAGGGATAGGGGAAGAAGGATTTGGTGCTAATGCAAGCAGATGTAAAACACTATTTGTCTTTGTGAATGTTTCTTCTTAGTCCCATCGCTCAGGTACTGTGAAATACATGCATCTAAAATATGGATCAAAGTGTATACATATATTATTGAAGCAATATTAAAAAGGTCAAATTTATCATTGTTTTGAATTCCTGTATGAAGGGGATATCATGATTTCACATATACAATCATTTACAATTGCAAGTTAGTTTTTTTTGTAAGTCTACATAACAAGCAAACATATTCATAAGTGCCACTTTATCTAGAAGTAAAAGGAATGAGAATAATTTGGGGATTTTTTTTTCAGAAAACTAAGTCAAAATTTAGAGATTCCTTAGTACAAATTTGGATTTTCAAAACCTTTTTTCTCCTTTGTATATCATGTATGAAAAGCATAGTTAACTTTTTATAATGAGATGAACAAGTTAGAGAGATGTTTCTGGATTTTCCTAGCTCAATATGAAGACCAAGCAATCTAAATAAAACGATAATGTTAATATTCATCCTCTGCCCCTCACCAACCTTTTAAAAATTCATCTAACACATTACCATTCATAGAAAACAGTATCATCTCTAACTCTGAACTAAAGTAATAACAATAATAATGCATAAGAAATAAAGTTTACCCACAGTGTAAATAACATTGCTGATAGGCACCTGTTATTAAATTGTATGCCTATTGTGTGTATGTGTAAAAAGATAGCTGTTTGTGAAGTAATTTCCTACTGTCTCTTCATTTGATGCTTGACACTCTATTCTGCTTTGGACTAGGCAAGAGATACAGTGTAGCACAGGAAATGAAATGGTGGCATCACCTTAGGGGCTCTTCCTGCACTGCTAGTCCGAGGATTAGAATAGATGGCTAAAACCAGGCATTCTAGGATCACACTGGACTTGGTTTAAATTCCCATAGACTACTTAGCAGCTTCCTTTCTTTGTTATGAAATCTAAACTCTCTATTTCAATTTTCCCTTCTGAAAAAAATAAGTGTTTCATTGCATTTTTTGTCTATCAATTGTTTTTCTGATTAAATCCAAGAGACAAGGCATGGAGTTTAACTCAGAAAATGTTCTCTCTATATATATGCACATATATATGTATATATACACCGAGAAAGCAGTACAAATTGAAAATAGGTATTAAAAAGAGAGTAACAACTTTGTTACTTGGTTAAATGTAGTGGATTTGAAGACTATAAAAGTACTTAAAATAAAAATATATGTATATTTTTCTGTAATGTTTCTCTCAATTACTTTGTATTTATAATTAATTAAAGAACTCTTTTTTATATATTTTTATCAGCAAATAATCCAATGCTGGATCATAGGCAATAGAGGGCCACATATAGAATTTTCCCATGGGAATTGGACTGCAAACTCAGGCAGTCATGCATGAATATCAGGTGCTCTTATTTATTTAGGTATATCTCTACCCCTCCACAAATACATTTCCATGAAATGGTTTAAAGTACATACACATTTGTATATACGTACATAAAGTTGAAATAAGAAATGACAATTCCAGCCGGGCGGTGGTGGCGCACGCCTTTAATCCCAGCACTCAGGAGGCAGAGGCCGGCGTATCTCTGTGAGTTCGAGGCCAGCCTGGGCTTCCAAGTGAGTTCCAGGAAAGGCACAAAGCTACACAGAGAAACCCTGTCTCGGAAAAACCAAAAAAAAAAAAAAAAAAAAAAAAAAAGAAATGACAATTCCATATGTGTTTATAATAAGTCGTCACAATTTAAATTCTTATCATTTTAAAAAGGTGTGTTATTTATTAAGATTCATAAAACTTGCCATGATTAAGAAAAGTGCTAAATGTAAATCTTTACAAAAATAATAGCATGCATTTAAAAGAAGAAATAACTTATATCTAAAATATCTTGATTATTTCATTGTTTAAAAGTATTATAAGGGGAAGGGGAAGAACACAGTAGTATAAAGGGGAACAAGAGCTTTGACAAAAGCCTCAAAAACTCCTTGGGGTGATTCTAACCAAGCAAGTGGAAGACTTGCATAATAAAACTTTTAAGACATTGAAGAAGATACCAGGAGATAGAAAGATTTCCTATGCTCATGGATAGGTAGGATAAACATAGTGAAATTCGCAATCCTACTAAAAGCAATAACCAGAATAAAGTAAATTCTCATCAAAATTCCACCACAATTCTTCACAGACCTTAAAAAGCCCATAATCAACTTATCATGGAAACACAGGCATACCCCAGATAGTTACAACTCTCATGTATAGTGAAAGAACTGCTGGAGGTATCCCCATCCCTGACCTCAAATTTTACTACAAAGCTATAGTAATAAAGACAGTATATGTATTAACTTATATGTGAATGTTAGCTGTTAAGTCTTCAATAAGTAGGCTACAATCCACGTAAGCACAGAAGTTAGGTGTTTAAATAAGAGACTGTGTGTGTGTGTGTGTGTGTGTGTGTGTGTGTGTGTGTGTGTGTGCTGGATCTCCATAGGAAGGGGAAATAGAATAGATCATTACACATGGGTGGGAGGGGTGGTAAAGTCTGGAATGAGAGGATCAAATGGGAAGGAGGATAGAAGGGAGATATGAGGGAGAGAATAGGAGGAGGGACAGCTAAAACTAGGGGCTATTTGAGGGGCCATATGCAAACTGAATACAGTAGGTGCTTTCTAAAATATATGTATATACGGAAGTGCTCTAACTGGACTCATCAAATAACGAGGGAGACAGAGTCACAGCTAGTCATGTCTTGTCACAAAATGAGTAACCTTGATCCTGAATGGGTTACATCTAGTTGTATTGTCGGCCAAAGGGTATTCATGGCAAACCCCAAACAACCTAGGCTACTGCCAAAGCTATTAGTTGCTCTCCATAAACTGATGTTAAGGCAGTATTGGTAAAGACTACAGGTATTCATCTCATTGACTATGGAGAAGGCAAGCTTGTGCTTATCTAGTCTTCAGCCCTGCTGGCTAGTACTCAAGGTATTGAACAGGATGCTGCATGCATAAAGGAGAAAGGTAAACACCAACCCAGTTACAAACACTCATATTCACAGTGGTGATCTAGCTGCAAGATGTGTTGGTGCAATAGTGGCAAAAACCTTATGGGAGTAACAAAGCACTATCTGATTTGATTTAAGGCTCCATGAGATGGAACCCATCTCTAACACCATTCAAACAGCCAAGAATCTGAGACTAGATAAGTCAGGGACCTACTTGAAAACCAACTACTACTGGTATGCTAAAGGAATGTAGGTATAAAATGTGTCCTAAAAACACTTATCTACTAATAGCTCTGTGTACCGCTTGTCCATCATCAGAGAAGTTTCTTCCTTCAGTAGATTGGAACGAGTACAGAGACCCACAATTAGACAGTGTGTAGTAAGTGATAGACCCTGGAATGCTTAGTCCTAAAAGGGATGTCTCCATCAAATCCCTCCAATCAGAACTCAAGGAACTCTGGAGAAGAGACAAAATGGTTCTAAGATTCAGAGGGGCTGGAGGACACCAAGGAATAAAGGCCTTATAAGCACAGCAGAAATGAAGCATATATGAACTCACAGAGACTTTGCACCATGCACAGAATCTTTACGTGTCTGGGATAAATGGGGTCTCAGCACTGAGAGGGGACATGGACACAAACCCACATGCCTAACTCTGAAGCTATCTCCAACTGATACCAGCTCACAAGAAAACTTAGTTTACTTCAACAGTCTTACTGGGTATACAAACTACTCTTAAGGACATGACCCATGCTCAGCAGTAGATGGCCAACACAAAATAAACACAATAGCATTTCTGGAGGTTCTTTGTCTCACAATGCTTTGTCAAGGCTTGCTGTGGATCTGCTTGGTTAATAAATAAAATGCTGACTGACCAGTAGCCAGGCAGGAAGTATAGGCGGGACAAGCAGAGAGGAGAATTCGGGGAATAGGAAGGCTGAGTGAGGAGACGCTGCAAGCCGCAGTCATGAGAAGCAAGATGTAAAGATACTGGTAAGTCATGAGCCATGTGGCAAGGTATAGATCTATAGAATTGGGTTAATTTAAAATGTAAGATCTAGCTAGCAAGAATCCTGAGCCATTAGGCCATACAGTTTTAATTAATATAAGCCTCTATGTGTTTATTTGGATCTGAGCGGCTGCAGGCCTGGGCAGAACTGGAGAAAACTCCAGCTACAAAGGCTTTTTGTTCTTGTTCTTGTTTTTTACTTTACAGGTTACTTGTATATGTGTTATGGTTTCTGTATATAATATGATTACTGTATATAATAGCATGTGTGTCTGTACATCTATATATGTTTCCAGTACTTTTTCTTTGGCTCTTTTTATTCTGTTGGTTTTGTCTTATTCTGATTTGTTTTACTCTATCCTATTTTATTATTACTGTCTATTCTTAGATGCCTGTTTGTTTTCTAATGAGAGAGCAATAAAGGGTGTGGATTTGGGTGGGTGGGGAAGTAGGGGAGTATCTAGAAAGAGCTGGAGGAAGGGAAACCTTAATGAGAACACATAATATGAAAGCAATCTGTTTTAATAAAAATATTATGGCAAAATATTTTCCAAAACTCAATTCCATATGTTTATGCAACCAGCTATTCAATCATTATAGAAGTTAGCTACTAGTGTTATATGTTACATGTAGTTTCAACATATTTACAGAATTACTGGAGTAATTAGAAAATAAGGAATACCCTACTCTCTAATCTAAAAATGCTTCATGCAAAAACAGCCACATTTTATGACCTTCAGCATATTATGGAGATTCCTATAATTAGTGATAATGATACTGAGATTTTTGTGATAACCTCCAAAAATACTGAAAATTTTAAGTGAAATTAAGTTCTAAATCCTGATAGTAAAAATTTTCACTTTCAAATAATAGCTTTTAAGAAATCAATAACTTGTTGGACTAACTAAGGTATTTTAGCTTCTGGACCTCACCTCCATGTCTAAAAATAAGGTGTTTCCTCTGTGTGGTCTCTTAAATGTCTTTAAGCTCCAGTTACAATTCTACAAATATGAAGTTTATTGATGATAGGTACAACCTCCATCAGCCGACACTTTCAAATCTATACAGTATAAATGCCAGAGTTCAGTAGATTGGTGCACAGCTACACTCCCAACACTCAGGATTCTGAATCAGAATGTTCAGTTTTAACTCAGCCTAGGCCATAGCATAAATTTGAGGCCAGCCTACCATATGTAATAAATAAAATACTATCTCAAACAACCAAAAAATGAGGAGCTGAGGAAGAAGGACAGGAGAAAGGGTAGGAAGAAGGAGTGAGTGAGTGAAGGAGAGTAAGAAAGAAAGAAGGAAAAATAGAAAGGCATAGAGAAAAGTGAGCACATGAGAAGCAAAGGAAACACATTAATTTAAATCCAGTTTAAGCCTAACATTACACATATCTGATAAGGAAATAACCCTTGCTCTCAAGAAAGCCTATAGCTCTGAAAAAACTAATTTGGGAATCTTTGAAGGAAAAAAAATGAGTTTATGTTAGAACAGGAGAAAGGCTTCAAAGCAGACAGAGCAATAAATAGTTAACAGGAGCAAGCAAAAAGCACAAGAGAAAAAAATGGAGATTTGGGATTTATTCCAGTTGGAAATTCTTGAAATAATTTATAAAACAAATAATGCGCAGGGGCTGAGAGGAGGTTCTGGGGGTAGAGTGCTTATTGTATAAGCACGAGGACACGGGTTTATCATACTACCCAAGATAAAAGCCAGGCAAGGGAGGGAGTATATGCCTGCAACTCCAGTGCTTGTGAACAAAGACAAGTGGATTCCAGGGGCTCACTGGCAAGCCATTCTAGCTTATGTGTTGAGTTCAAATTTCAATGACAGACTCTGTCACAAAAATATAAGGAAAAGATGCAATTGAGGTAGACATGATGACTCAACCTCTGACACATACATGAGTCTGAAGAGATGAGTGTACCTACACACACACACACACACACACACACACACACACACACACACACACACAAATATGGGAGTTAGATAGGATTGTGACTGTATAGCCTAAGATCCAATTTGTCTTTACCATCTCATGAGGTTTAGCAATTGGAAAACTTTAGGGACTTAAATAAATTTAGGGCCCAAGTTAGAGTTTTAAATGGAGACTCTTGAGTTGGCCAACAAGGCTTCATTTTAAAATGAATATAGCAAATATAGAAGAAAGCCAGACTTGGGCTCTTGGCATCAACTTCCTGCAAGGGAGGATGATTCCATCCTCAGTGCCTTGCTAAATGAGAAGGAGATGGAACATCTCACTCATTCTAGATCCCTTGGCTATCAAAGCCTTTTGGGAGCAAACGAATAAACCATATGAATAGCAGTGTCATCACTAAATGAGATGAAACATACATAATTGTTGCTTTTCAGTCCTTATCAGGACACTGCAGTAACAAACTGCAATAAAAAAAATCACTATGAGTTTGGCAAAATTCAGAGGATCATCTTAACACCAGATGTCTTGGGTAATAAGGCTCATTTACACATTTAAGAGACTTGTATGCTACTGTCTGTGGCCAGCCACAATTGACTCTTCGTGTGGTAAAACAGTAAAACTGCTACTTTCTTGTTTCCTAGACATTGAAAATAAAACTTAAGGTCACATACAAGTCTTCCTGTATTAAAGAAACAATACAAGACTCATTGTTGTACCATTCCTCATCAAACTCCAAAGACAGTTAAAAGTGACCAAGACACAGTTCAGATTTCCAAAATACTCAACACTTGGACGTAACACGAATCTTAAAAGGTCTTATTAATTAAAAACAAACCCGGAGCCATGTATCGGGGTAAATGCTGAAAGATCAGAGAAATAAAACAAGCCACATTCAACCTCACCTTGCCAACTTCTCAGCTGATCTTGTTTCCTCAAACTGGAAGCCTCTGAGTCCTCATCCGAATGGATCTCAACTGAACTGCTGATAAAAGCCTAAAAGTTTAAAGGGCCCTAGTTCCTGGTCTTCATGCCTTTTATACCATTCTGCTTCCTGCCATCATTTCCTGGGATTAAAATCATGTGTCTTTCCCAAGCAAGACATGAGATCTCAAGTGCTGGGATTAAAGGTGTGTGTCACCATGCCTGGCTATTTCCAGTGTGGCCTTGAACTCACAGAGATCCAGATGGATCTCTGCCTCCGGAATGCTAGGATTAAAGGCATGTGCTACCACTGCCTAACCTCTATGTTTAATATAGTGGCTGTTCTGTTCTCTGACCCCCAGATAAGTTTATTGGGGTGCACAATATATCAATCACACTTGGATATGAGGCAAAGCATCCAAAAGAATTACCATATTTGTATCAACTACAGCATACAAACCATAATACTGTGCTATGTAAATTTAAATTCTGAATGAAAAAGTCACATTTTAGTCACCAAAGATGTAGACTGAATAATAGCAATACGACTCCACATTTGATGTTACATTTGATTGCTGACAACTCTTAAACCCCAGAACACCTCTTTCTCACTCTAAGGCAAGGGTATGACAGGCCAATGTGTGACATTCATGCTCCTAGCATTAGAAACTTTACCCCGGGACTAGCCACTTACTAGTCCTTTGTGCTTTCCACTCTCTCGTATCACTTTTGGGAGTGTTTGGATTCCTACCTGCCTTATTCTCTCTCCTCAAAGCCCCACTAAATGTTCTTAGCACATAGGCAGTATTTTCAGTCTAAACATCAAGCAAAATTTGGGCTGGGGCATCCATGCCACCTTTGAGGTTGATTGCATTTCTCCCTTGCATTATTCCTGCTCAAACATTATCACCAAGTTTTAGAAAAAAAATTTAAACAAACCATGCTCTACACCTCCCATTCTCTTAGAAGCTTACAATTTATGAACAAACAAACATTTACGCAAGCAGTAAGGATGAACTCTTTGTTAAGCAAGTCAGTGAAACAGGCAATACAAACAAAACTGTGAATAAGGGGAGCTTGTGTAGGAACAGGTGGTATAGAAAAGAACACTCCATTTTCCAAAAGAAACTTAGGACTGGATCCAGGAAGAATATTGGGAATTATTTTGAAAACTCATTCTGAAAGACCCCCGAAGGTAGTCTTCCCTCTGGAGAGACCCTCGCCCAGAGATCACACCGAGACCACAAGTCAGATGCAAACAGCAAGAGGCTTTATTCCGGAACACGGGTACCCGGGGCGATACAGTCCCTCCAGAGGCTGAAGAGACTGGCGCGCCGACGGCTGGAGTGGAGGGTTTTTATAGGGTCGGGCAGCAGAAGGGCGGGTACAGAAGCAAGAAGCATGTTCTACAGGGTTCTGATTGGACGACTCATATGAGGCCATGGTTTACAGGGTTCTGATTGGACGATTCATATGAGGCCATGGTTTACAGGGTTCTGATTGGACGACTCATATGAGGCCATGTTTTACAGGGTTCTGATTGAACGATTCATATGAGGCCATGGCTTACAGGGTTCTGATTGGACGACTCATATGAGGCCATGTTTTACAGGGTTCTGATTGGACGATTCATATGAGGCCAGGTTCAAACTCAGGACGGCTCGTGGTTTTTCCCCCCCGAGCTCGACACGCCTGCTGACCTGGCTCCCATCCAGGGTACAAACTGTCCCTCCGACCCTCCAGTTCCCTGTTCTGGGGCCAGGTGGCCGACCGCAGACACCCTGCCTGTTCCCGCGCCCATGTCCTCCAACTGAACCCTCCCCGTACTCCTCAGGCCCTGCTCAAGATGGCGTCAGGCCAAGCAAGCATGCTGGGGTCCCTCAGCACCACCCCAGAAGAGTCCCGGGGTCCCGGCCTGCACCTCCCTGCAGGGCTCCCCAGTCCTCAGGCCGCGCCACCCCCACAGGGTCCCCAAGTCCCCAAGCTGCGCCACCCCGGGGGCACCCGGGCCCCAGTCTGTACCGCCTGGAGGGTCCCCGGCTCTTGGCCTGTTCCATCACGCAGGGTCCCCGGTTCTCGGCCTGCTCCATCCCGCAGGGTCCCCTAGTCCTGGCCTGCTCCACCCGGCAGGGTCCCCTAGTCCTGGCCTGCTCCACCCGGAGGGTCCCCTAGTCCTGGCCTGCTCCATCCCGCAGGGTCCCGGGTGCCCGGGTCGCGGCCTGCACCACCCTCGCCGGCGGCGGCACCGGGCGCTGGCGCCGGGCAGCGGCGCCGATCGGGCTCGAGGACACGGCGGGCCCGGGCTGGGAGCCTGCGGTCTCTGCCCGCCGCGCTACGACGCGGGGCCCGGGCGCGCGGGCCGCTGCGGGGCGCGCATGGCGGGCGCGGGCGGCTGGCGCGGGGACAGGGATGCGGCCCGGCCTGCGCTGCCCGCGGCTCCGCTCCTGGTGGCCTTTCAATTCAACATTGATTTCTATAAAACAAATATTATTTACAAGTAAGTACTTGTTTATCAGGGTTTTATATATAATTTCATCATGTTTTGTTTCTCCCCCAAATTCTCCATTATCTTCGCCATCTCCCTATCCATCCAGTTTTATGTTCCCTACCTCTGTCTCTCTTTTAAAAAATAAAAGCACTATATCAAGCTGTGGAATAATACTTCTGTGCAGTGTGTAAATATATGTCTCTATGATTTGTTTGATAAACAAGCTGACAGGCCAATAGCTGAACAGGATAAAGTCAGGTTGGCAAAGCCAAACTGAGACTGATGGGATAAGGAAGGGCAGAGTCGAGAGACACCAGCCAGCCTCTAAGGAAGCAGGACATATAGAAAATGAGGTAACAAGCCACGAGTCAAATGACAAAGCATTGATAAGAAATATGGGTTAATTTAAATGTAAGAGTTAGTTAGCAACAAGCCTGAACTATAGGCTGAGCATTTGTAAATAATCTTAAGCCTCTGTATGTTTATTTCTGAGTGGCTGTGGGCCAGGAAAACTCTGCCTATAAATGGCACCCAACATCCAGGGACATGTACATCCACATAAAGCCCCAAAAAAGGTTCTAAATACACAGAAACAGGAAAAACTCAGCTTCCTAGTCTCACAGTCTCATGCCAGCCACAGCACAGAGACATGTCTCCCAACAGTTGCCTGCAAGATGGAGCTGGCTGCCAACCACCATGAGCTAAAGCTCATGGTGAGGCAGGCTCCTGCAGTCTCTCTCACATGGCTCAAGTACAGACAGGCTTCACCTAGATGCTGCCTGTGGGCTTGAACTATCAGTGCAAGCTCCTCCAGCATGCTTCATGGCAGGTTTGGAGTTTTGCTCATAGAGACAGAAAAGGATTACAGATATGCAGTAAGACAGATTCAGATGGATAAAACTTCTAAATGGGTTACAGTGTGTTTAAAAATGTGCATAGGCTTGGGAGAGAGAAAAGAATGAGCATATACAGTCATAAATTAAAAAAAATACAGTTTAAAATAATAAAATAAAGTCCTTAAAAAGGGAGTAAAGTAATATAAAAGAAAAAAATCCATGTACAGATGAAAAACACAGAGTGTGAATCGTGTATGTCATTGTGTTGTCTTTGAATTTTTTGGCTGCTAAAAGACACTGGATTATGAAAACTGCTAGATTCAACCAACATATATATTTGAAAATATCTTGACTTCAAAATTTAAGTCAAAAAATGTGTTACTTTTGGGGAGAGGTTATGCTTTTATTTCCACAGGAAATGAGAGGCTATGGATCCTTTCTGGGTTAAAGAAAATCAGGTTTGATTGAATAAGACCCCCTGAAATCCTTATTACAGACATAAAAAAAATAAACCTAAAAGAACTACAAGACACATGACACATAGTTTACCTGCTCAAACACATAGCAAAAAAGCATCTTTGGATGTGTAAAATGCATAGTCTATACTTGAATTAGTACAAATATATATGTTACCTTTAAAAGTTTATATATTTTAAGAACAAAGGGACCAGAAACCAATAAAAAAATGTACCAGGTGATATAGCATTCAAAACAGCTTCAAGGCTGCTAAATGAGATGATCCAGCCTCAGAGAATACTCCAGCCAAGACCTAACTATTCTCCTGATTTTCTCAAGGTTCCCCCAAAGATGTTAGTGCTCCACAGACAAGAGGAAGTAGTCCAGAGATCTATATCCACATTCCCCCAAAATGGGTTATGGATACTTATTATCATTTTAGGGGTTTGGTCATATTGTTATTGGTAATGGTCAGCATAAAAGCTGTACAAAAGAGATTAGATTCAAGGATCTCTTTCTGAAAAGAAAAAGTGGGGATATAGAAATGATAGTATAAAAGGGTAGATTATTGAATCAACTTTTAAAGCAAAAAAACTACAAGTCTTAAATATTAAATGTTTCACAATGGTTAGATTTTTGTATATTGATACAAACTTAAATTTCATTTTATTATACTGTATGCATATTTCTACTCTTGTTTGGGGTATTGTGTTTATATAACTCATTTAACAGTGTAATGTATAATTAAGAAATACAAATTAATAGTCATCTATAATAATCAAACTTATAGTCATATTAGATATGTTTCCAAGGTTAAACATATATGTTTGGATAGATGGTCATCAAATACTTTAAATACTCACAGAATATAGCATTTAATATGTTTTAATAGCATAAGGCTTTTCATGACAATAAGATGTGTCTGCTCCTGGCAGCACCAATCTACTTTAGAGAAGATAATGGTCATTGAAGAAACTCCATATGGAGTTTACTTTCTCTGTGGCAAAAGTTAGCCACTGGGCAAGAAACTGCCCTTGCTTCTGTTGCTAACAGTATGGTGTGCCGAAGACAAGCAGGACACAAAAGAAAATGACTGCTGAACTTTGCTAAGACAAGGTGGACAAAATTCCCTGTTTCGCAGAAAAATCTGTCAGAGATGCTAGGTCCATAGGCCAGAATTGGATGCCCCAACATTGCAGAGGAACCTTGGGTGACTGTCCAGGTAGCTAGATTTTTTTTATCATTTCTTAGTTTTGGAAGTTGTTTGCTCTCTACTTTCTGTTTACTCAGGAAATATTATATCCTTCTCAGGTTTGTGATGGACTTGAAAACTGAATAGTCACAGTTAAAGTTTTCCTTAGTTATAATAAATGGTGAATTAGGTATAAAACTTTAGAGTCACAAAGGTAAGATAAATAATATTTTCTCTTATTTTGCCAAATACAAGTGGACTAGATACTGTAATTGTAATTCTTACTTGATAACTGGTTTTTTTTGTATGTAATTTTACTAAGTTTAAGTTAAAATTTTCCTTTTTATGTAGACAAAAAGGGGGAAATTCTGTGGAATAATCCTTGTGTACACTGTGTAAACCTATGATTGGTTTAATAAACAAGCTGACCGGCCAGTAGATGAACAGAATAAAGTTAGGTGGGCAAAGCCAAACTAAAATTGATGGGATGCAGAAATGCAGAGTTGGGAGATGTCAGGCAGTCACTGATGAAGCATGATGTGTAGAAAATGAGGTAGCAAGCCAGGAGCCAAGTGGCAAAGCACAGACAAGAAATATGGGTTAATTTAAATGTAAGAGTCAGTTATTAACAAGTCTGAGCTATTGGCTGAGCATTTATAAGTAATCTTAAGCCTCTCTGTGTTTACTTGAGAGTGGATGCAGGTCAGGAAAACTCTGCCTACATTATCTTGAGGAGCAATAAGTAGAAAGAAATTAAGAATATGGGGATAAAAAAAACAATAGATTTTCATGGAAACCAAGGGAGAGATGTTTCTCATGTAAAAGAATGGACGTAAAGGAATGGATAGTAGATGTTTTCAAAATATTTTATATTTTTTCAATTATTATATGTTCATGTTATCAATAAAGTTGACTCTTCTGGAGGTACTGAGGCAGAGTAGAATTAAAGAAGTCACTAGCCTAAGAAAGTAGCATTGCCTGTGGGAGAACTTTTAAAGGAAAGGTCATCCACCTTCCATTCACACAATGAGTCACTCACTGGTGACCCCAATAACAAAATTTTCTAAATAACTTTTACTACATGAGAACTAAGATTCACAAAATTTTCACAACTATTTTGTGTTTTGTGGTATTCAGAAGTATATTTTAATAATAAATGAAAATATCTGATCTATAAATTATGTTTTAACATTTTACTCCATGTGTCATTATTTTGTTCATTGTTTTTCTGATGAAATTAGGGGACTTTCATCATTTCATGCAGTAGACAATTATCCTAATGTCTATGAAGGGATACTTTCTCCTTTCTCCTCAAAAATCTATTGTTCTTCAATGAATATAATCAGCATGAGAATTGTTATCACTGTGCAATTTTAGGTCAAGATATTTTTCACCAATATATTATAATACATATTTCTTATATTGCTTGTTCTGTCCCAAGTGGCTATACATCTGGTAGGGCATCTTTTGTCTACAGCAAATCAGAAATGGGTTCTTCATCAACCATAGGCTGCAAAAATCCTTAAAAGTAGATTTCTCAGACCAGCGATTCATTTTTATGTCTAACAACCACCGTTAATACAGCCTTAGATCTAAATTGTTTTCTTAATGTATACAAACTTAATATACTGTTGCATTTGTATACATTGTACATGTTTATTCATATCCACAAGGGTAATTATTAGATACGCAGATCATTAGTTTTCAGTTTTTACTTACAAATAAAAATTTAAAAAGTCAAGAGGAGCAATCAGATCAATCATACCCTAAAATCAAATAATTTATATGGTTAAAATTAGGATCTTATATTTTTGGAGGCAGAGCCAGGCGGATCTCTGTGAGTTCGAGGCCAGCCTGGACTACCAAGTGAGTTCCAGGAAAGGTGCAAAGCTACACAGAGAAACCCTGTCTCGAAAAACCAAAAAAAAAAAAAAATTAGGATCTTACCACTAGCACCTTCATCTTCCCATATGGTTCCCATTATACATTTCCAGAACAACAAGAGCACACAGCCTAAATCAATACATTGAGCACACATTCGTGTATAAATAACTCTGTATATGGACTGTATATATAAATAATTTGATAGACAGGAATGCTTTCACCATAATACATCCAGCACATGGAACTCCAGAAGAAGAGAAGAAAATATAAAGTTTTTGAATTAATAAAATTTTATTCTAAAATTATGCTAATATCAGTATAGGATTCCACCAGTCATGACCAAATTACCAAACACACAATGTGGACACACATGGAGACACACAGATTGGGGGAGTGTATTCTAATTCCTGTAACCTTTCTAGTACATTTAATATCAATCTATGAGGCTGTAGAATAAAATCTTCTGGTCTGTCTGTCTGTGTCTCTCTCTTTCTCTTTCACACACACATGTATGGAATAATATATATGAATATGCATTTATACGTATTTGAATTAGGCACACATACATAAAAAGTGGACGATACAAATTTTACAGTTTATGTAAAGAAGCAACTGAAAGGGGTACTGGTTATGCCATCACTTCCAGATCATCACTCTTTATAAGTACTTCTGTGATACGGATAAATATGATTTTTCTACTCAGTTCCTCCCTGCAGAATTTAGCACACACTTTGCAAGGGAAAGTGACTGACAGCTTGAATCACACCAGTGGCTGTACACAGTGAAAAAGCTATCTCCATGCAGTTGGTCTTTCCAATTGTCTGTTGTTGATAAGTGTGCCAGCGAGAGTCCCAGTGAGGACAAGTAAGTACCCAAAGGAAGAAAGGGATGACGACCTGACATTGGAAATGAACATGATGAATCAATGGAGCTGAAAAATAGTATACAAATAAGCAAAAACATGAGGAAAAAAATTTAAGAACAAAATTGTATAAGGTATCAGGCAAGAATAAAATTATAGAATTACTCAGACTCACGGAGTATATGAATCTAAGTTTTGTTTGGTGTGTGTGTGTGTGTGTGTGTGTGTGTGTGTGTGTGTGTGTGTGCATGAGTATATGTGAATAAATATGATTTGGGAGTTGGTGTTGTCTTAATGCATACAAACTTAATGTTACATTTGTAAACATTGTATGTATTTATAAATATCCAAAACAAATATTCCTAGATACATACATATTTTTATTTTTCATATTTTGCTTTGCAAATTTTTTAAAAGTCAAAGTGAATAACAACATTCATAATACCATAAAGTCAAATAGTTTACATTATTAAAATTATGATCAATAAGGCATTTTTCAAAATACAGGGTTATTGGCTTTATAAATTACATATCATAGATTTAAATGTATTGACCTGAGCATTCTCTGAAGTAGCATTATTTACTCAAAAATAGTGTACCAGCTGAAATAGAATTAAGATCTATAATGCTGTATAAACTTTTTCACAGAATATTGCCTAGTTAGCCCTGAACAAATGGCACTTTTTTTATCTTAATCTATAAGGTGGTATATGTTCCCTCCTTCCTATTCATTGTGCTTCACATTTGGTATACCCTAAATTCACACACAGATACTAGAGGGGTAGTGAAAATCTAAATCCAGGGTCCGTGCTCATGGGTTGGACAGAATAAATGGATAAATGATTGATGCCCAGCAACAAGGACAGAAGAATTGCTGAGAATGGCTAGGATGCAGAAGAGGAAAAAATCCAGAAAGAAATCTTCCTGGAAATACTAGGCAGCTAATGTGCACTAATGATTCTTCATCATGCTGGTAGAGCAAGGAAATGTGGCTGATCTAGCAGTCCTATGCAAGATAGCCAAGAGAAGAGGATCTCAACGTTTCAAATTCCCAATGAGGGAAGTGAATCTCTAAGCAGGCCTGAAGGCTTCATCTCAGCTTTCTGACAAATTCTGTGCCTACCAGTGCATTCTCAGCAATTCAGTGACTACATCTAGCATCACTAAGTATTGTTCTGTTGTAGGATGACAAGATAGATAGAATTTTGGCCAGGATGACCATGCCTATGTTATTCATGTATAGAATTAGAAGAGCTTAGCTCAAATTAAAAATAAATAACTTCCGGTAACAAAGAGGAAATAGTTAAAACTATATGAAGCAGTGAGTGTTCTCAGCTAATGTGCAGAAAATGGCAGAAAAAGATGAGGCTTTTGAAAACAATTACCTAGTTTAGGTTATTTTTTAGATTGGTCCTCAAAGCAAATGCTGTACTCAAAACAGATTGTGGGAGAAGGAAGGAGTTGCCTAGAACAGCAGAATCTAGTGATAAAAAATAAACATTCTGGTGTCAGAGGGTAGTGGATTCTAAATCCAGGTTTGACACATTCTAAAGTTCAAATATTGTTCAAGGTACCTTGTCTCACTGTCAGTAATAGTATTGCTTTTCTGTATTCAGGCTTACTTCACTTAGCATAAAGTGGCAAGGTTTGTCCATGTTGTTTTCTTACTTTTTAAAAAGGACAAAATTTCCTATTTCAGTAAAGAGAAAACTGTGCTAACATGGATAAAAATTGGAGAAACTGTTCTGGAGAAATGGATTTACAGTTAAGAGCACTTGCTGCCCTCACAGAGGACCTAGGTTTGGTTCCCAATACCCACTTAGTGGTTCAGAACCATCTATAACTCCGTGTCTGTGGATTGTGCACCCTCTTCTGACCTCTACAGGCACCAGGCATTTACATAGTAAATACATACAAGCAGGTAAAACTCTCATACACATAAAATAAGCACATCTTTAAAAAACTAAAGAAAAAAAAGGAATGACAGAAATGGAGAAATTGAAAAGTGTTTGTCAAAGGTGAAAACATCTACCTGTCAAATGAATAAATTCGGGAAATGTTACATAAGGTATTGTGAATGCAGTTTATATTAATGTATTACGTATTTGAAATACCCTGAAAGGGATTTAGGAAGAGCATTCTTAGTTCATTATTATACATCTCATCAAGTAAAGTAGCTCCTGAGATCTATTTGTGTAGACTCAGGCTTCTAGGTCTGCAACCATAGATACCCTGAAGACAAGATTAGAATTCTCCAGACACTCCCTGAAGAGCAGCTTAATCTTTAGCCTTGGAAAAAAATCAAAATAAAACTAATTTTCAGAATGCTTAAATTAAGACTGTAACATTTTGAAATATATTTCATTATAAATTTTAATATACAAAATAATAAAATATGAATACAATTTAGATTTTAATTCTTAAAATGTCAAACTCAGATTCTGAAAGAATAATTAGTTGATTAAAATGTTTTTTTCATTCTTAGTGTCTTTCCTTTTAGCCCTGAATTTTTGAATAGATGCCTGATAATTATACACCTCAGTCCTGTTAGCACAGACTATGAATTTTAGAAACTACAGAAAAAAAAAGTTCGTGACTGCTGGTAGCTATGGCCATTCGTTTCCCAGTGCTTGCTACAGTATTATGCAACTGATATATTGAAATTATGAAAGAGGGTCCAAAGTGAATTAATAAATGCAGTCCAAAGACAAAAGCAACATTATTTTGCAATCTTTTGTGGGAAAATAGAAATACCACCAACTTGGAAAGAAAGTTATGTATGGACCCTTCAGTACGATATGCTTTTTAAATACAGATCTGAACTTAGGTTTTCATAGTCAATCTCTTTAATAGGTCCGACACACTGAGGAACGAGACAAACAGAGGATACTTACTTGCGATGCTATTGCTCGAGACTGACACAAAGGAGAGAAAAGGAAATACACAAAATGCAGTTTAGACAACGACTGAACCGTACATACATGGAACAGCAGCAAGGACAAAGTACGACATACATCCACATCACACTTCTACAGCAATAACGTGCTGACTTTTTGTAAGGCTTTTGATCAAAGTCAGATAAGCTATGTTTTTTTTTTTAATGTCTATCAAAGATTCTTTATCCTCAGATTGTTTTTGTTATGTTAAAACTGGCTAAGAATGATATTTACTAAAATAAATGGTAGAAAAATAAATGAACCACTCCATGAAAAGAGAATATTGTAAATAACCATTTGCATTAAGCGCTTACTATTGGTAATGATACACACAATAGCAAATCTGAAACTAACATTCAGGAACATTATAATTAACAACAGTCTGTGTAGATACACAAGACAGGGACTGGTAGTTATTCTATTGATGTCTTTTTATTGTTGATAAAGATGTTATTTTAATAATGTTTAAAGTTTTCTTACTTGATAATTGCTTTTATATGCATTTATGAGTAACTCATCCTCAGGAAGTCTTCTGAAGTTTTCCTGTTCTTATAAAGAGGGCTTGGACTTGCCTCTACTGAATGTGCCTCCCTATGGGGGACCTTGCCTTCTGGCGGGTGGAAGTAGGGGGTTGGGTTGAAAGGAGGAGGCTAGGGGGATGGGAGAAGGGAAGAGGTGGATCTTTGATTGGTGTGTAAAATGAATGAAAAAATTTTCTTAATAAAAAAATGACTACATCAAAATTCTATCAAAATCTACTTTCTAATTACCATGACTAATTAAGAAATATTTGTATTACACTGAACGTTTATGACCCACTTTTAAAGAATATGTGAAATTGAAAGCCACAGGACAATGAGTGATATTTGGAGACAGAACTGCTGGAGAGTGATTAGGTCATGAAAGGTCTAGTGATCCCAAAATGCCTTGCTTCTTCTGCCTGAGAAGATACAATGTTCAAATTGCCAAGAATCCCAAAGCAGACTCTGCTCAGACAACAAACCTACCAGTGTATATATTCTAGGCTTCCCAGTCCTTAAAAATGTCAGATCATTTTTTCATTAAAAAAGTCTCCTTTTATTATTTTTATTATGCACACAAATATGTGCCTGTGTGAGAGTATATGCATGGGAGTACATGATCCTCCTCTAAAAGAACAGTATGTTCTCTTTACTACAGAGCAATCTTTCCAGCCACTAAAGTTTCCATTTTTATAAGCTATCGAACGTATGTTATGTTGCTAAGGAAACCCTAGTCAAACTAAGGAAATGTTAAATTACTTACATATAAAAAGAGTTTTGTTTTATTTACTGTATAATCAAATAATATTTGTATCTATTCTAAAATCGGTAGCCATATTTGCCAAACTACTCCAAGTATTTAACTGTCTTGAATGACTCTCCAGTCAGCTACTGTACAAATTACAATAGCTGTTTCTTCTTTGAAAGTGCTTTCTGAAATGACCCTCAGAGTCTATGTTCAAAGAAAAACTTAAATTTTGCTATAGAGGTGGTAACAGAGATGTATTAAATGTCTCAGAAACAACAATGAGGTTACCAACAACACTTCATGAAACTTGAACAACATCCAGATGGCCACAGAACATATCTATGTAAATATATAATCATAACTAGACAAAAAAAAACCAAAACTCTATCCTATTAAATGTATGCTGACTATAAAACTCATTTGTAAGATGCATGAAATTTTTTTATTTAATCACGAATCTTTTCAGTGATTACTTAGACTGCAAAAATGAATATCGTTGATCTGGGCCCTGTACTTATGATTTTGCTTAAGAAGAAAAGACCCAGCTAGCCAAAATGTCTTTGTGATTTATCATAACTTTGGAGTTTGAAAAGAAATAGTTCAAGAATATCAACCAAGTTTTATATTAAGAAATAATAGGTATGTATACATATATATATATATGTAGGATAGTATATTTATCTAAAAACTTTATGTAATAACATAATCTAATTCAAAAGTTGTATTTTCCTAAGATTATAAAAATCATTTGGAACCATAGATACGAAAAAATCAAAATACAGAAAATATATTCTAAGTTGCAGGTGGTCATCAAAAGCTTTCCTTCCATATTAACAGGTCTAGTTCCTGATAAAATTACTCTTTTTTCTTAGAAAATCAGGCTCTGTTCCTTGACCTTTTTTATTGCTTTACATTGATTTTCAATGTAGAGACAGGGAAACATTCATTCTGATGCTTAATGACTTTTCAATAATTAATTAATTAATGACTTTTCATATGTGCAGCCAGAAAATATATTAGAAACAGACAATTTGGAGGCCT
Source organism: Peromyscus californicus insignis (assembly GCF_007827085.1). NCBI lineage: Eukaryota > Metazoa > Chordata > Mammalia > Rodentia > Cricetidae > Peromyscus > Peromyscus californicus. The sequence goes on along the minus strand of NW_026294436.1, from coordinate 27,010,039 downwards.
TTTTTCTGTCTCAGAATCTTAGGGAAGACATAATTATTCTGATTCTTTAAAATGTTCTAGCAGTAGCTAATCTTAGAAAAGGAGACTGGAACACAATATCCACAAATGCTAGAAAAGCCTCTCCTTGACAATAATTTCTGAAATAGTTGAGACTTCAGTTATTGAAAATTTACTCTGAATTTATATAGAACTCCTTTTCAATTTCTATTGCACTTGTGTCAAATCAGTTACCATGTTTATGAATGACTATATTCATTAGAGTAAACGTCACAGCAAAAGGCTTTCATAGTTCCAAACCTCAGATGTGGTTAGTTTCTGAGATTCCGTCCTGTAGATCCCAATGGGAACATCTCCCGTAGAAGAACACAACTTCTGATAGAGTCTGGCATATGTTCTGATCCACAAGTCATCTTCAGTGATTTTCATCTATAATGCATACGAATGAATCACAAATCAATGTTTAAGAATGAAAATCCCAGTGGTTATTTTTCTCTTCTTAAAAGCTGAGTCAATATATATTTTGAAACTTCCAAGTAGTATTTCATAAAAGCTTGTTCACACACTAGGTTTATTTATTTTTACTCCACCTCAGCTTATCCTGGGAGTTCATCCAAAGCCATGAAACATTAAGTAGTCAGTCTGGGGCAACACGGCATTATATCAGTGCAACAAAAGTAGGCAACACAACATTGGTAGTGACCTGGGAGATGGTGTAAACAGTGTGGAAACCTTTAAGATGATGTCATGACAAAATTGACACTGATATTTAGTGAACACAGTTTTCTAAAGCTAAAAATGTAAGGTACAGAACTCTAGTAATAAAAGTCCTATCCCACGTGCTTCAGGGTTCCTACATGTACACAAGCAAATCTATTGTAGAAGGAGTACAGGGTTACAGACAGGAAACCAGGGTTCTCATCCTCCCTCCCTGCCCCGCCCAGTTGCTTGTACATCTGAACCATCAGCAATCTATGGTATGCTACTTATTACACTCCTCTATAAAACAGAAGGCCTAAACCAGGTACAATGCCACAGCCTGCTCTCCCCGATACTGCAAAGGGCTGGAGTGGAGGACTCCTTGATTCCAGGAATATGATGACAGTCTGAACAACACAAGATCCCATCGGGAAGAGAGAGAGAGAGAGAGAGAGAGAGAGAGAGAGAGAGAGAGAGAGAGAGAGAGAGAGAGAGAGAGAGAGAAGAAAGAGAGAGAAAGACCGAGAGAGACAGAGAGAGACAGAGAGAGACAGAGAATATTAGGGTTGAAGCCAGAATCATCCTGCTCATGGACAATGTAGGAAGTCTTGGACAGGTCATTGTCAAACTGTCAAATTGTCAACAGAAACACTGAGAGTTTTTACTCAGTTTTATACAGAATGGATTTTTTTTTGGCAAGGATATTAATTGAAACGCTTGGTCCACAAAAACAGCATACACTACATTTAATGTTTAAGGGTTTATAATGGATTACAAGACCTCAGATGCAACACTTTGGACACAAACGAGGAAATAAATGTGATTGTTGATGAGTCACCAAAAGCACATGGTAGATAGATCTCCAAACCTTCTATCAGAATTCTCTTCTCTTCCATACATAGTTAACTTACAGAACAAAGAAACCCCGATCCTGGTATGGTGTCCAGTCCCAACAGAAGTCTGGTGATAGAAATCATATAATCTTTCACAAATGACTGCAATATAAGCAAAATACGTATACATTATGTATGTGAGGTACATAGAACAGTGAGGAGGGTAAACACATAAATATTTCTGAAAAAATATATCACTTCTGCAAGCCTCAATAAAATGAGATAAAATACATTTCAACTTTTTCAATAGCCAATAGTTAAGCTGAACCTAAAGAAATATATGAAATACTTGTTATTTAGAGATAACATGTATGCCGACATTGGCTTACTAGACATGATACTAACATTTTATATGGCTTAAAAACAACACAAAAGTCTCTAAACTGAAATAAGATGGTGAAATTAATAACTATTAAAATAAGGTGTTAAAATATTTCAACCAATCTTTTCTCTAAGATTAAGCTACTCAATGGCAAGATAAAAACTATTTCTAGACTTCTCTTTATTATTCTTTATTACATATATTCTTTCCCAAACTACTCTATGTTAAAATAAATCTCTTTAAAAAAAGAATCATATTTTCTTAAAATAACAATGCATATTACTTAATTATAGGAAAATAAACTATACTATTAGAAAGTATGTACAAACACCATCAACAAAAGCCATCCCTAGGAGTGGGATGCAGCTTGTCTAACGTGCACAAGGCTCTGGGGTCCAATCTCAGTGTCAACAAAAGATGAAAATCATTCTCAACAGTTCAGAAGTCATTATAATCAACCCAAAATCCAGGAGAACAGAAATTATTTTCTAGAATTTGCTAACTCTGAAATCCACTAGTTAAGTGTAAAATAGTAAAATAAAATTGTAAATTGTAGCTAGAAGAATTTTAAGTGAAATGGAAAAGTTTACCAAAACAAAAATGAATCTAATCCAGCAAATAAGTTTTGTGGTATCATGTGGTGTTTCTCTCAGTTATATACATACACATTCAGATAGATGCAGTATATATTGGATTGAAACCTGATATATAGCACTGACTCTGATATAATTCTAAACTTAAAATACTACATTTATTTATTTATCTATCTATTGGCACATGTGTGCCACAGAGTGCCTGTGGAAGTCAGAGGGAAACTTTGGCAGGTGGATTCTGTTCATTTACAACACGGGTCTCTGAGATGGAACTCAGGTCTTCAGGTTTCACCACAAGCACCTTATCAACTGCACCATCTTGTCGGCCCTAATTCAAAACTCTCAAATTCTAATTGAGCCTTTCAGCAGAAGTTTGAACAAACTACTAACTTCCTTGTGTCTTGAGAACACGAAACAAAAATCAAACCAAAGAAAGTTTAAAAAACGGTCTCCACTTCCATGGTTACATTCTATCACATGGACACAGGAAGGACTCTAGCTTCAGAATAGTAGCTGAGCACTTCTCTGTGATTGCTACAAACTCTCAGCTTGAAGATGGACTGACACCATCTCAGTTGAAGCTGAGAGTTTACATCAAACTCCTGCTCTTCAAGCACACTTAAAATAAAAGAAAGAAAAAACTAGGTTGTACTTTTCTCTTCAGGAGATAAGCACATGCATATTTGGGGTGCTTGGGGTACTGGCCGTGCCTCCTGGGTTAGCCGGATAAATTATCTGGAAATATTATTACAAAGCATTAATGCTGCTTCATTGTTTGCTGTGGCACCTCTCCAGCATAAGCAGGCTGCTCCTAGCACATGTAAGCACACACAGAGGCAGTTAGCCTAGAGGCCAGCAGAAAATCACCAGATAGCTTTGGATTAGTTTAGTCAGGCGGGCAGTTGTAGAGACTGCAGCAAATACATAATCAAAAGCAATGTGGACAATAAAACATGAAGGTGCTGAACTTAAGACTGATGTTATGAAATAAATCCTTAATGAATATACTTTTTTCATTTTAAATGGAAATGCTTATTGATTATGTGAATAACGAGAGAACAGGAAACATTACGATTATTAGCTGTGGGCAGAAACAAACAAAAGCAGACGACGATATATGTTTGTGTGAAAATATATGGATTTTTTGATTGCTCTGGATTGCTGTACAGTGCATAAGCAGCAGTGTTACTTTGGCATTCAGGGACTATCTAAATGACTCTGGGTTGTAAAAATGTTTCTTCTATTTATATAAAGTGAGCAGAAATGATCAGATATTTAAATACCTTCAGTTTATAATACTAACAGCTTGCTATTTTGTTTAACATCTGAAAAAAAAGAAGTACTATAAGCAAAGCTACTTTTGGCTTTTTGCTATTTTTCTTTAAAAAAAAATCAAGTAGTTCAGAGGCATGTTTGGAACCATAAGAAAGTACATTAATACATTTCACAGGAAACTGATATCCAGGAACACCAAGAAATAATTTTAATATACTATTTTATTTTTATTACTGTTACTGTTACTATTGATAGGGAGGAGCAAGAGAGAGACAAAGAGAGACTCAGACAGGCAGTCAGAGCTAGAAAGACAGACAGAGATAGAGATAGACAGCTCCTAAATGCATGTCTAATTAGATGAGAAAATAGGGCATATATATATATATATACATGTATATGCATTTTTACTTAATCTTTTAAAAATTACTTCTTTTATTTTTGAGATTATATTATAATTACATTGTTTACTCCACTTTCTCCTTTCAAACTTTCCTATATATCCCTCCTTGCTTTCTTTCAAATTTATGGTTGTTATATGTATTGTACATATATGTGTATAAATATATTTCTAAATACAACCAGCTCAATCTGTATAATATTACTTGTAAGTATAGTTCAGGTCTGAGAACTTAACATCAGATCATATTTTTAAAATCAGTATTTATGTGATTAAATAACATGGAAACATACTAAACTGTTTCAGCGCAGCTTTTTTTTTTTTTTTTTTTTTTTTTTTGGCTTTCCGAGAGAGGGTTTCCCTGTGTAGCTTTGCGCCTTTCCTGGAACTCACTCGGTAGCCCAGGCTGGCCCCGAACTCACCGAGATCCGCCTGCTTCTACCTCCCGAGTGCTGGGATTAAAGGCATGCGCCACCACCGCCCAGCTCAGTGCAACTTTTAAAAGTTCAAAGTATCACTACCACTCATTTTTACTTAAAATCTAAGTGAAATATAAAATAACCATTTCAAAGGAACAAGAGACTGCATACCTGATACAGAAGCGTGTCCAACATGCTGATGCTGAACACTCGTCCAGCAGCAAAAGGCAGTCGAAACATAAAGGCCAGGTTAGAACCTCGTTCTCGCTCTTTCTGTTCAGAGTCAGAGGGAGAAGCTGTGAGCATCTATATTTTATTCACTGCTGTGTGGGAAAATTTTCTTAGCAAATATAAAAAAAAGATATTCTTATTCAAATATTAATGATAAATATGCCCTGCCTTCTTTTAAAAATGATTTTTGTATATGTGCATATGAATATATGTACATGTGTGTGCTTAAAAATGAAATTTTAAATAAGTCTTAACAGCTTTTTTTCCATTAACAACTTTTCTGGATCTATTGGAACATCACGTAACTCAGAATGTTAACATCTTCATGTATAAACATTTGTTCATGCTATAATAGATGACAAAATTAAACAAACAAAATAAAATAATTGAATCAAATATAAGCAGTGGCTGAAGTTAACATACTTTATCATGATACTTAGATTTGCCTAAATCCTAACTGGCAAGGTTATGACATCACAGGGTTGAATTCTGAGAAAGTAATTTCGTCATACCACAAGAAGAGTTCTCACGAAAGGGATCAGTGCTCTACAAATCAAAGTCCGTCTATCATGTGCCAACTTTGAACAAAAATGTGTGCCTTCACTATTCCCTTCCACAGCAAGCACGTTAACCTGGGACTCCTCATACTCCACAACTGAGAGAAATAGATGTGTCTAAGCTCTCCAGTCTACGGTACTTTGGGGGTAGCAGATCAAAGTGAAAAGGTGTATCACACCCCATCTGATCCTCATGCTCTCTTTCACACACATATTTACAGAGAAGCTTCTTTACATTTCCAAAAGAAAGCTTATGTACATGTAAGTATGCATGTATATTATGATTCACAGTACTTTCGTTAAACACAACTCTATTGTTATTTGGATGCCATGGTACAGACTTGAGAGACTGAGGGCAGGGGGAGCAGAAGCTTGAGAACATCCTATTTTACAGAAGACCTTGCCTCACAACAAAACAAACATCTATTATCTTCTTACTAAGGGCAGAAACAGAAACAAAGAGCAAATGTTACATGTATTAACAATTGAAAGAGGCACTGTAAGAGAGCAAGTTATCCTTGTGCTTACCACTCATTAGCTTCAAAAAACACTATTGCTTTGCTGTAAGCTTTACTAGGGCAAACTGACACAGTTATGTGAATAAGAAATCCATTTCTTGAAGAAACGAAGACCCCATTTTTAACGTAGCAAATTTTGGGGATCTAAAGAGAAAGAACCCCTCACATTCTTCTCTTTAAAATGAGTTGGGGGGGCTATTATTAATGGCTATGTTTGTAAAACAAACACAAATATGCCCCCAAATCTGAGGGATGTAAACTGCTGCAAACACTGTGACAATGGTTCTCAACCTGTGGGCTGTGACCCATATAGGGGTTGTTGATTAGATATCCTGCATATCGATATGCACATTACGATTCATAGCGGTAGCAAAATTACAGTTATGAAGTAGCAAAAAGAAATAATTTTATGGTTGGGGGGTCACCACAACATGAGGAACTGTATTAAAGGGTCACAGCTTTAAGAAGATTGAGAACCGTTGCACTGTGAGAATCAGTATGGTGGTTTCTCATACAGTGAAAAATATAACTTCATTAAGGTGCTGCTGTACCATGTCTCATACCCAGTGGCTCTAAGTGAACATACCAGAGAGAGATTTACACCTCTGATGTTCATAGCTTCACTCTTCATAATGAAAACAGAAATATTTCGGGATGTCCATTAATAGGTATGTGGATAAAGAATATGAATCCAACCCAGATTTCCTCCTGCTTCTTCATTGTGTCAGTAAACCACTGACCTTGGGGCTATAACCTTTTCCTGTTGGATTTCTAATCAAAATCCTCATACTCCCTTCTGTATCTAACCTTAAATCTGCTCACGAGTTTAATGTGAATACTACTAGGTCAACCTCAATTATGAACATCCTATCATAGAATCACAACTTAACTAGTAAATCCTGGTCAAAGATGACTACTTTATCAATGAAAGAATGTGATGACTCCCTCCATAGCTTATGTATCTATCAACTTTCCAAAATCTACCACTAGTACAGTGTTCTTTTATTTCTTCTGCTAAATTCTACTGCTTTAACACTAGCTAGATCTCAAATCTGACATTTTCCAACCTCAAATCTTTGTTAGCACAAGACAGACCCCATAAGCTGCTAATTAATTCCTCCTTCCTGGCAGCTCAGTGTCTGTTTATATATTGAGTCCATTTACCCTATAATTAGACTTTTCTAGGCCTGCCTGGAGAGTACAGAAGTAGAATTTCTGTGAATAAGAAAAAAGTTCCTTATTCACAGAATCAGAAATGTTTTGATCTTCAGAATGTGTTGTCAAACCAACTTAAATCTCCCACCAGCTTAGTGGGTCAGTGTTGATGTGCTCAGGTAAACTGTGATTTCTTCACACAGATTAATCCTGCTGGACTACTTTTCTAAGCCCAAGGAATCTCCTGTAACTTTATTAGAAAAAATAGGCGATGCCTAAAAATACCTACTTTCACATGATTCTCCATTTCAATCACATTATTAAAATCCTTTTCCAAATTTTAAGATTGGTGGAGATTTCCATTTGTTAAAAATGATGAACAAGTAGTGCATTATGACATGGCTTGGTGATCTACAGAAACATATTATCGGGGTGATGCTCCTTCGTTGTGAGGCACCTTGAAAATTGTACTTTGTTATGTGATATTTTCTTTGTGTTCTGACAAATAAAGCTTGCCTGGAGATCAGAGGGTGGAGCGAGCCACTAGTTAACCATAGAGGTCTGGAGGTCTGTGCAAAGAGGAGACAGGAAGTGATAAGGCGGGATAGAGACAGAATCCCGGCCCTTTTGGACTGGAGGAACAGAAGAGGAAGGAAGACACTGGTGGCTGCTCCTTTGCTTCTCTGATATTTCAGGTTTTACTCACTATCTGAGTCCTATTTTTTATTGATAACATTAATTATATTTACTCATCAGCACTTGATGTCCCTGCTCATGTTTCCTTACAGGTGAAATGAGATTGTATCAGCATTATTATCTCATTGTGATTGCAATAAAGAAAATATCCAAAAATATTTTATATATAGTAACCACTTAGAAAATATTATATTCTGTCATCATTAGTTCTTTTAACATGTTCAATTGTACTTAGCCTTAAAGACTTCATATCTTTCTTCTGTAATGTTACTTCCCATGATTTCACTGCACTGGTCTGGTTGTTACTGTAACACAACTGCTGCTTTCCCACAGAGGTCTGTCTGTCACCTTTATGCATGCTTTCCCTAGTTACACTTGAAAATGACCTTCCAGTACTTCCATTACACACCTGAAATATGTGATTCCTTACTTCTTTTTTTTGTTTATTGATTATATGTCTCCACTAGTCTCCATGTTCCACGACAGTACACACCATGCATTTGCTTCCTGCTCCTTACAATCATGTCAGAAACAGCATGTGGCTTGCATGCATATGGGCAATAAATTATTTGAACAAATGAATTGTTCTACATTTAATAGATGCTTACATCAAAATTTTTACTAGAGATATTAACCCTTTTAACCTTCATAATCTACAAACAAGAAGTTAAAAGAAAAAATGAGGGATATACAATGTCTTTCTTCTCTCACTAGAGTTACTTAATGGAGGTCTGAAGTTATGAATGAGTGTACTGTTAATTTCCATTTTGCAATGTTCCATTTTTTTTGTTTTGCTTGTTTTGTATTTTATAAAACATACTAGCTATTTCTCCAATTGCTTGTAGCACAAATATACATTGTAATCCTCTTAAAAACCGTAACTATGGTACATGAGCCACCTTTCCCTGGCTTAGCTCCAGATCTGTGTCCTTCAAAGCTGCTTTCTCTGAGAGCCACCTTTGACTGATATTACACCACCCCTCTGCTGCAAATGGGGACCATCATAGAAAACCACAATGTAGAGATCAGTGGATCCTGTGATCCCAGCCCCATCGGGTATATCCACATCACAGTTCCCACATCTATGGCTCTGGGAACATCACAGAAGAGTTGGAGGAAAGATTGTAAGAGACAGAATACCAGGAAGTCTGCTGTGAAACTGTCACTTTCAGAAATGGCTGCATAACCAAGACCAGAACAGTGTTAATATCAATGGGCATGCAAATGCTAGAGGGGGAAAATCCCACTCCTAGACAAAGGGCTAGATTAACAGCCAGGCAGTGGTTGCATACACCTTCAATCCCAGCACTCAGGAGGCAGAGCCAGGAGGATCTCTGTGAGTTTGAGGTCAGCCTGGTCTACAGAGCAAGATCCAGGACAGGCACCAAAACTACACAGAGAAACCCTGTCTCAAAAAAAAAAAAAAAAAAAGAGATAAGTTAATTAATCATTGTTGAAGAGAATTAGACTTTTTTTTTTGGAATCCAATACAGAGTGGTCAGTTGTGAAACCATAGAAATACAAATAACAAAAATGGACTCATCAGGTTGTATTTATGTATTTGTACATTTACATATTTGTGCATACGTACATATATATGTAACAATAATAAAGAAAAAAAAGGACTGTCAATTTCAGAACGGGAGGGGGCATTGAGAGGAACATGGAAGGGGATCATGGAAGGGGTTGGAGGGAGGAAAGTAAAGGGTGAAGTAATCTAATTCTATTTTCATTAAAACAAGGAAGCCAAAAATGCACTAATATCTCTGAAATGGGGACATAACTCAGAAGTAGAATACTTGCCTATCCAGCACAAAGCCTTCTGTTCCGCCCCACACTAAACAGGAAATGTTTTCCTTCCTAACAGAATTCTGTATTCAAATGAAGCATCAATGATGACCTTCTATTTTCTTGATAAGCATTTATCTAAAGCACTTAAAAGGATTATGTGATACTTAAGTCATTGTTTAAAGATTTAAGGTGATTTAACGCAGTTGCTCACACCTGTCTTACTATTAGATTTGAGATCATGTACACATGCCTTTCTTGGAACAAGAAATTTAATTCTGGCAGATATTTTGTTTGCTCTGTGACCACCCAGTACCATATGGAATGAGATGACGAATTCTTGGATGTAATAGAATAGTGTGGGAGGAAAAGCAAATGAAGATTCATTGGAACAAATTATTGGCTCCTGTCTCCTCTCTTAAAAACAATTCTTTGACATGCTTTCATTTCTGCTCTCGACACCCTACAACTGAGTCCCTACCACTAGTAGCTTTTATTAACATGAACCTATGCAACTTCTCTCCAAGTGCTTGCCCAAAAACATTCAAACTCTACTTGGTCTGATCGTTGACATCACTATCTCATTCTTGACAACTCTTTCCTCATTCATTTCTTTAATCTGTCTCCTTTCAGTCACCGTTTTATGAAGTTCAAGATACATCTGTGGCTAAACTCTGTCTCCATACAAGTCCCTTCTTTTTGTTTTAACAGCGTGCTTCTTTGGTTGGAGAAACAGTCCAGCAAATAAAAGCATCTGTCATGATGCCTGACAACCCAAGTCCAATCCCCGAGATCCCAATGGTGTAGGAAGAGAACTGACTACATGTCCTTTGATCTCCACTCATGCATGTCCATGTATATGTGCACCAATGTCCATAATTCAAGTACAGATATATACACATATATATGTGTGTGTGTAAATATAAATATACATATTGAAATATATATATATTCATTCACATAGTACCATCCATACAATACATACTAAAATACTGACGTCCTTTAAATGAATGCCTCATCTACTTCACTAAAGTCATCTTGCTCAGAATTCTCTGTTTTAATCATCACAATTACCCTGCCAGGCCTTCAATATCTCTTGTCTGAATAATTGGAATGACTCTAATACTTTTCATTTACTCCAAAGTGCTCTCTTTTGATAAGTATAGAATTATAATATCAACTGTACAAAATCTGATGGAGTCACTTTCTCCATGTCATGTTTCTCCTTTGACATGTTCCAGCTCCTTTTCCTCTACATAGAAACTCCCAAAACCAGAGTTTGGGCAGCCAGTGCCTGCTTCCACCATCTGTCCAGGGTGCCTGACGAGGACTTCTCAGTCAGAGCTCCTGAGGAGTCAAGTAGTTATCTGGTTAAACCCTGAAAATTCACTTCTTGTGTCTGAGTTCCAGCACACCATGGAGAATACTCTCCTCTTACAAAACACATTGATTTCCACAGCCTCCCATGTGCTCTCCATGTTGTCCACAATACCTCTGATGTTCTAAAGCTGAAAGGCCTTCATAGGGAGGCTATTCTGTTCAGTGTGAGTAGTTCAGTATTTATCATTTGCTACCTTTGTGCTCTCAACTCTTTTAAAGGTAAAAATGAATCAAAGACTCTGAAGCAGTCTTTTTTGGCCTGCTGGCTATAAACACAGCAGCAAGTAAAGCCTTGAACAACTGACCCAATCCTGATGAGAATATATAATACGATCACTTTTGTTACCTAGACAGAAGGCAGATGCATTCAGTAAACTATTCTTTATTGGTGCTGTTTCACTGTATCTAAAAAGTAGAATTAGTTGACAAAATCCATCAATATATATTTTATCTACACCTATCTGAAGAAACAAAAGCCCACATGGCTAGAAGTTACAGGTTGGTGGGAACTAATACATGCATATGATACAGAGACGTCCCACTGAGACTACATGAATTTATTAAAGCAAAGACTATAATTGTAGATGAGTATAACATTGCCTGTCTGATTCCTTAAACGTAACCTTGCCTGTGTCCAGTTTCATGATTTAATATGAGTGAGAAATGCATGGATGAAATTTAAGAAAATTTGTTTGTAAAAAGTTCATACCATAAGAAAAACTTGAATATAATTATTACAAACATGAATAATTAAAGGTGCTAGAGAACTAGCAATTTTACAAAAAGAATGAAAAAGATTTGAAATGTCAATATTCAATGAATGTGATAATTTGATTCTGAAAGTGAATATATCATAAAATGAGTGATCACACAAGGGCTACCATTTCTAGGTTCTCATTATATGACTTAAAATAATTTAGAAAGAAGCTTAATAATTGCAAAATGAAATATGTTTACATGTAATAAAGAAATTTGTTAACTGAAAATGATAAACTTATTATCTGAAACATTTACTGAACACAAATGTGGTTAGCTTGGGATAAATATGACATTAACACAGAAGGTTTCAGGTAACTTCTGCCTGTAAGATATGGAGAAAGATTATTCAGGATGCACAGGTGTGTTCGTTTTTTTTCCAATGTATTTATATGTTGCTGTCCTGGTTCGAAAGTATTTTTTTTTCCTTTTATACATATTTTTAAGATATATGTTTTAGTTTTATTTCATGTATATAAATGGTTGTTAAATACATGCATGCGCATTACAAGTGTTCCTGGAGTCTACAGAGACCAGAAGATGGTATCAGATCTTCTGAAATTGGAGTTACAGACAAGTGCAAGTCACAATGCTAGCACGAGAAATTGAACACAGATATTTTGCAAGAGCAGCAAGTGCTCTTAACTGCTTAGATATTTCTCCATTACCCACTTCCAGAGTTTTTAAGTCTCTTTTTCTTTTCTCTATTTGAGTCTTGATGTGAAGTGTTTCTATCTTACTTCGCTGCCTCCTATATCATAGAACTGAATGTCTTCTATTTCTGGATGAAAAATTAGTTTGTGCATTGCAAACTAGTAAGAGAAAAAATAATGAAAGAAATGAAAGTGTTAATTAACCTAGAGCAGAAATAGAAGGAAATTAGTTTTTTTAAAACACCTTGTTTAACATATATATATATGTATATATATTATATCTCATATATATTCAAATCAACATATTTCAAAGATATTTGTCACCCTAGGTTGAAGTTTTCCATGACTCACAGGAATTTTCTTTGTGTTTTATAACCCTATCTATCTATCTTTCTCCTTTTTCCCTTTCTTTATATCATATACCTATTTATTTCTATGTTAATAGATAACTAACACTCCTTAAAGTAGCATTATATGTACTTATTTAATCAATATTTAATATGTATTTTAAGTTTCAATACTGTGAATCAACCACGTGTCACATCAATCCATCATTTTACTGCATTTGAAACCTCAATATTAGCAGTTGTAGTATAAGGACATATGCATTCATCTTCAAAAATAATACAAGGCAACTCTGTGGAATGTTCCCCAGTAAGTATCTACATTATGGCCATTGCAAATGAACCTCTAGGGCTACTCATGGCCTAGTTAGTGGTCCAATGTGAAGATCTTAAACCTATTATTTTAAAACTTAATTCACATATTAAAGATGTTATTCATATAAATTATTTTTATCACCGTTTGAAAAGAAATAAAAAACTGTATTTCCTCAAATTAATTTGAAAAAATATATATAAGGAAAAAATAAATAGTATTCATAAGAAACAGTATATGAATCTACTATACTAATGGATCAAACCCAATACTGGCATTTAGTACCACAATTCAATTTAGCAATTATAGTCTGTTTTTTTATGAATAATTCAAAAAATTCAAGTTAGTAGTCTGTACAGAAAATGAAATGTTGGACAATATTTTCTTATGCATTTTTATATATCTGTGTTACCCATCAAATTATAATTTCCAAGTTTTTTGTTCAATTTTAAAACTGCCAATGTTTGCCAAGGCATTTTGTGCACATGCAGTGGTTGCTCAATAAATATTCATTCCCTTTAATTCAATCTAATTTAAGTTTAATTTAATTTAATAAGTTTGAGTTAAGATGATGCACAAAATTATTCCTTGTTGATTTTAAAAAATGAACATATGCTAAACAAAACTTTAACTTTTTTTTTCCCTATTGCTTCTAAACAGTTCATCTCTAGTTATTAGTAAGCCCCCATTTTGGCTGTCCAATGACTACCAATGTTGCGTGTAACCGTTTCCATTATGGTATCAGCATGTTGTGTGTAGTCCCCCGCCCCCTGCCGCCGCCACTGTTAAATGGATACAGTACCTGTCTCTTGTTAAGTTGTTGCACTTACTGCAGAGAACTCACAAGTTATAGGGCTCCTAGCTCACATGGCTTCCCACTTTATCACATGAGCTACATGTCCCAGGTGACTTCAAGCCAAAGGCTTTTCTGCCCATCCAGATAGAACTCGGGACTTTTCACAGTTTCTCCTGTCTGATAATACTGTGATCCACTCAGTAGGTGAAAGCACCTACTGAAATGCTATTTCACCAAAAAAGGATGCAGAGAAACAGTCGACAGGGAACGTCCAGGTCTGGGTGGGACTCTGAGCACAGGGCCTTCTCAGAACTTATACCAGGACTTCTTTGCACAAGTACGATGAATTAAATAATTGGCCATGTAATTGATATTGTAGGCTTTAACTCCTCTGCTGCTTGCAGGTGGGAAGGGCTTAAAGGACCAAAGTCACGACCTTCTAATCATATGATTAATTTTTCCTGGTGACTAGCCCCAACCTGAAGCTCTTCCACGAGTCTAAATCTGGCAGGAGTAACAGATACAAATAATAAAACACACCTCCTCATATAAAAAAAATCCTAAAATATTTTAAAACCTAAAGCCAGATGACAGGGGCAAAGATCAAAAACATATTTTTAATAAGCCACACTCTTCATTTTACATTACCATTACTTAGTGAAGGGACAATAATGCCAAAACCTCAGGTGGAACGATATATTATGGACAGGATAGTTAACTAGAATGATAACACCTGTGGAAGCTCTGCTATGAAGATCATCACACCAACCCCATCACAACCAATCTACCACTTTGAGACTGCAGGGGAACAGACAAGACTTAGCAACTGCAGGACATAACCAAGGACCATCAAGACCTTTTTGAGACAAATCCTCAAAATCACACTTTGAAAGTTGCTATGGACCAGTGATGCTTCTCTGTGTTCAGCTCCGTTTCTATTTTGAACCTGAAGCTATTGCTGTGATGATGAGCTCAGAACTCACATTGCCACCTTTGTACTTGCTAAAGCATCAGAACCAGGAAAATCTCTCTGGCTTTCTCTTGCACTCTTCCTTTAAGGAAAATCATAGAATCCACCGAGGTGAATCATTTTGAGAGTACTAGATAATACTCTTAGTCTAAGGTCAGCATAATGGCTTAGTGGATAAAGTGCTTGCTACAGAAGCCTGGCAACTTCAGTCAGACCCCAGGAACCAACAGAGGAAGGAGAGAACTGACCATGTTGCCTTCAGTAAGGCACATAGGTAACACATATGCCTGCCTATATGTACACACACACACACACACACACACACACACACACACACACACACCAGATACTAGTACATAAGATAAACATTTAAATTAAAAAAAGACTCATTCTATAGGTTTCTTTATAGATTCAGATCATAGAGACACAGAGGTGCCAGGACAAATCTTAAACAGGCATTGCAATATTTCCTTCATTTATACCTTGACGGCCTGAGTACAGTTTATTATTAAACATCATTTATTGTCATTGAGCTTTATTGGAGTCTATTTTAAGATTGTTATTAATAAGACAAAGAACTCCAAGAAAGGACTCCACTTTCTCCTTCCTGTATGATCCACAAGATCAATATTTAATATGTAGAAAGCGCTACTTCACCAGAAAAATCTCCCATGCCTCTGCAAAAATCCCAACTCCAACTTTCTGTCATCCAATCAACAAGCAGCTTTTCCACTTTCTCTAACTTCAATACCCTAACAAGTTTTCCACTCTTGACCCCTTTCCTGGACAATCTCATAGTAAATCTTCCTTTTAACCAAATGGGATTACACAGAATGGATTTTTATGGGTGTCTAGCAGAGGGCCCTTGTTCAGTAACAGAATTTCTTGTTTGTTGCAAAGATATACAAGTTTTAGTTTTCCCTATCTATGAAAAGAGGTAGAAAATTGGTTGCTATACACTTTAAATGTATGTCATTGTTTATTAAAATGTTACATATAAATAACTGATATATCATTTGTAATCTTAGTGCATTATGTAATACGACACACTTGCTTTTGCTATGGATATCCAAATAAAGTTTTCTATAATATTAGACAGGATTTATAAGATGTAAATAGGTTTCATTTTTAATTAAATGCTTAAAAATGATTAAAAAATCTCCATTTGTTTTCGTCTTTTTTATACTTAGTTCAAAAACATACAATTACACAGGTTTAGCCACGCATAAATGCTGAAAATATTATTCACAATTATGACATTTCTTCATCAAATGTTTTTGCAAATAATTTATGATAGAGATTGGGATCATGGTTTGTGACAATATAAGCAAACATTGTCTTTTTTGTATCATTCAAATAGTTATTAAATTAAATATTAGGCTGTTTCACCTTCTTATGAACCATAATCTTTACATGACATTATTTACTTCTTAGCATCATTTTCCAGATAAGGTTTCAAGGCTAGAAACAAGAAAATAATTAATTCAGGTTCCATTACTGAGATGTGTGGAGAGTTGGCTTCTGACTATAGAACCTAGACTTTTCACTGCTATGTCATCTCTCCTCAATTGTCAGGACGATGCTAAAAGTACATGTCACAACCAGTTCCTCCCAGACTCCTAGTTACTGGATTTGTTTATGGAAGCTGGGTCAATTTGACCCCCAGTCAAAGATCTTTAAAGTGTTAAAAGTGATGTGGCATCCTGGAAGTTGTTTGCTCTAAACACTCATGGCTCTAAGTTTCCCATACGTCATTTATTTGAGAGCTGTATAATCTTGAAAGACTAATTTAAACCATGTCAATCTCATTTTCCATATCAGTAGGTAGAGAATACCAATGATTTCTTCAAACTTAAAGAACAGTAATAGTAAGAGGAGTAGACTAACATAGCATATGTGTTAGCTCTGGAGATTCAATTACATAGAGAATACCAAAGGCACTTCAGTGCCACATATCTTTCAAAAGTTCAGTCAGTGTCTGTCATAGCAGAGAAACCCATCACTGAGGTCAGATATTCTGACTCTGTTCACCTTGTGCTTGCCATAAACAACACATAAGTAAACTGTCGTTGATGTATTTGCATTACTAAGTTTGGTGATCAGCAAAACTCAGGCAGCTTCTGTTAGCTTGACCATTGTGCATTGTCTGCACTTGAGTGGGCTAATCACATGTGAGCTGAAACATTGATCTTTGCTCTTGACATTTGCAGAACTGTTTTAGCATCTTCTGACTAAGTATTAGTGAATCTCCTGAGTAGGCAACCACAATCTGATGTGCATTGCTGAGTCATAAAGCCACCCCTCTGAGAATTTGCCTACAAGTCTACAATCACCCAAGAATTGAGAAGCCATGGACCACACTCAGCTTAGCCCTGAGAATGGAAATCAAACTTAACGTCTACAGAACATGACTGTAAAATCATCGATCTGTTTAGTATTCTAATGACATAGCCCTAATTAGGCAACTTCTTTGAAACACTCTCATTAAATCAAATTTCCAATCCTTAGTGCATTTTGTGTCTGTTTTTCATACTCTGGTGTCCTACCACAGCTCTGTTGAAGTGGTAGTCTCCCTTGCCTAGATCAGGGGCAAACCTGGCTTTGTCTCAGGTTGTGCTAATGTTACGACTGAAGCCAGAAATCACCAAAGCATATTATTCTTTTAAGGTATATATCTCCCGTTGTTTGTACCCAAATGGACAAGCTTTCTTAATTTTAGTCTTACCTTTTCCAGTTTTGAAAGTGCAAGAGAGTAACAGTCCTTGGCTCTGAACTGCATGAATCTCATATTTGCTGGGTGAGTAAGCTCAGTGATAATACTGAGACTGGAAAACAACCTAAATTAAAGAAAAATTGCATCACACTAATAATCTAATATGGCATGTTTTTATAATAACATATTTATGAATGAATGATTCTTAGTCTGAAGCATAAAACTACATCCAATTACAACTGCAGGCACTGCCACATAAAATGATCTGTAAAACACAAGAAAAATGGAACGCTATCTTTTAAAATATTTTAACCAACATATTAGTACTGCAAGAAAAAATAAATTCAGCAATTTTCCTTTTATTAGACATTTTATCTCCATAATTATGAAACAGCATGGAAGAGAAACTCATAAAGTTGATTTAAGAAGTTATTAAGATTATTTTGTGGGTGATATTAAAATAAAATATATGACTATTTAGATTGCTAAAAAATTCACATGATGCTCTTCTTGTCCGTTCTATGAGCTTTTCCAAAGCTATGGCTTCCTAGCCTAATAACATAGTCTTTCTAAAGGTCAAATCTTGGTAAAATTAGCCCCTGTGGTAAGAAAATACCATACTTTAGGTAAATTTCATCAATGAACTGGTGTCAAGGTTAAAGCATTAATAAAGACATTAAAAACGAGCTAAGTGTGTTTACACTAACTACTCTTCCTATGTCCCTTTTATATGTTGAAAAGTTCACATATCCACACACATACCCTTGATTTCTTTCACCCTCATAGTGAAGGACATCATGATGGTACAAGAAATGCCTGTATTTCTGCTTCCATTGCTGCTCTGTTCCATTGGATCTTCATGTCTCACTTATAGTTTTTCTGATTTTAATACTTTGGGATTCTCTAGTAGTTATTTCCTATGGTAATATGCTTCCTTTCCCAAACAATGCCTTTAAGTTAAACTAAGCTAATATCAATTAGAATACCAGTAGTAGTTTGAACTCATCCTTGAACTCAAGGACAAGCACAAACTGAAAAGTGTGAGACATAAGTCATTTGATTAGGGCTCAAAAATAAATCAGTTTTATTTCCTATTAACAATGCTGAGGGAACTGCTTCAGGGGCTCATTGCTTGACAGCACTTTACAAAGGAATGTACTTGTTTTTAAAAGAGGAGCCCTATCCCTGAGCCATAGTACTGAAAAGGGTTTTTACATTTCCTGAGATCTCATTTCCTGATGCTGATGGAAGACTTGCTGAAACATCTCCCACCTACCAGGTAATGGTGGCAAGCTAAAACTTCAGCAGCATGCAGGGACCTGTTCCCAGATGGGCAGATGGTTCATTTTGACTCCATTTCAGATCTCTTTGCAAGGGCTCCCTTGACCATTCAAGTCAACACACTAAACTGTTTTTCAGAACAGTATCCTTCATAGCTCTATGTGAAACATGTACATCTTTTATGTACATTCTTTACCTAGGTGGACCTTAGGAACCTTGATATCATTCATGCCTTATAAACTGGAGAAATGTAGACAGTATTATGCCTTCATCTTAGTTTTGATGACAGATCTTATTTCTTTGCCTAAATAACATTTAACAAGCATGAAGTAAATAGTACCAGTAAACAATTTTAACCTGATTATAATTCTCTTTTATGAGGTTTAACATAAAAACATAATCATTTTATTTGTGTAACATATCATTGTTTTGAATGTCTTATAAGGAAGGGAGTCCAGAAGATTGTGGGTGGTTTGTGAAACATTTAGCCAAGTGGCAGGAAATAGTATTTCCAATGAATTTAAATGTTTTTTATTAATTATTATTATTATTACTATTATCATTATTGTGTATGTGAGAGAGAGAAAGAAAGAGACAAAGAGAGAGAGAGAGAGAGAGGACAGAACAGCATGCCACTCACATGGCAGGCCCCTTTCTGCTGAGCCACATCACTGTTATATCTTACAGAGGCATTACTGTTTTTTCAGCTTTTTTCCCCTTTTCTTAGCCTTTCTTCCTAAGATGCCATGGCTTTCTTGTTTGCTGTTCTCTTCAACCTTTTAAAATCAAAGCCTTTTTTTAAATTTCCTCTGGAATCCAGTTAAGATGAGAAGTTTTAAATCTTTTGATGTGACAAACCCTCCCTAAAGCTCCCTGGCATTTGGATTTTCACACTATCTATTGCCCTAGACTGAGGGATTTTTCTCTTAGAAAATAGCAACATCTAGAAAGGCCAGGTGCTCCATTCAGAGCCTACGTCTGCCTATCTTATTATCTATCATTAACTAACGAATTGTTTAAGACCTATTTTCTGAACCTGTGCTCATGCAGTTGGGATGAAGGGTTGATAGTAGACACAGGGATTCTACTGCTTATTTTTCAGAGAATCTATACTGTGTGCATCTCAAACAATCTGCTTTCAGCATCTTTGTCTTTTCATTCAATTATCACAATGTAGTTTATTGTGTAAAGCTCTTCATTGCAAAAACTCCTTAAAGAATTCCAAGCCCAGCCTCTGTAGCTGGAAGTTTTTTCTAGTCCTGCCCAGCCCTGCAATTAGGACGAATCTCTCCCTTCCAATTATGTATAAAACTTTAGACTCACAAATGCAGGATAGATGATAGAATATTTTCTTTAATTTTGCCAAATACAAATAGACTAGATACTCTAACTGCAATTCTTTCTTGATAACTGTTTTCTTATATATAATTTTACTATGTTAAAGTTAAAACCTTCCTTTTTGATTAGACAGAAAAGGGGAAGTGCTGTGGGATGTCTTTCTGTAAGCTGTGAATATGTTTTCCTCTGATTGGTTGATAAATAAAGCTATTTGGCCAATGGTGAGGCAGAATAAGGTTAGGCGGTACATTCCAACTGGAGAGAGGGGAAGAGGAAAGGGGGTGGGGCAAAAGAGAAGCTGGGAGCCACCACCAGGAGAAGCAAGATGTAAAAGTACTGGTAAGCTACGGCCATGTGGCTACTTATAGATTAACAGAAATGGGTTAAGTTATAAGCTAGCAAAAATTTGAGCCATAGGCCACCCAGTTTGTAAATAACATAAGGCTCTGTGTGTTTACTTGGGTCCGAGGGGCTGCAGGACCATGGGTGAGAGAGATTTGTCTGTATCGCTGTTGGGGGTGGGTGGGCAGGACCCAAGAAACTTACAGCTACAAGCCTCAAAGGGAAAAAATAGCCAGTTGATTTTTGGACCAGCCAACTAATAAAACTCATATCATCTTTCGAAGTTCGAAGTCATCTATTCAATAAATAAAATAATATCACTGAATATATTTAGCGTATTGGATGTCACAGCCAATAATAAATAATAGATGACAGAAAACTAAATGAATAAATGATATCATTAAAGTAGATCAATTAACATAGAATCTTGTAGTTTATTTAGACATTAAATGCCGTACTTTATACAGGAGCTTCCTTCTTTGCAGTTTCTATTTGCACCTCCTTTCTGAAAGACTATAGAGCAGGTGGCTTAGTCTGACACTACCATTTCAAAGTCTGCAGACTTGCGCTGGTCTGTGCCAAACCATTTCATGAACTTCAATCTACAGGACTACCTGAGTGGCTATCATTGTGGCTCTGGCTGCTCTTGGTAGATTTAGCAAGTCTACTATTGTCCAGACACCAAATCACATCCTCTGTGTTGGTAATTTGATGTTTGGGAGTTTCCAACTTCTATTGCAAATCAAGAGAACTAGCTGCATTATCTACTCAAACTACAGGTGGGGAAACTCCTTCTTTAGGAATCTCTTGCAACAGACACCTCACTGAAGAAACTGAAGCACAGAAAAACAGAACAACATGTTTACTGTAGTACTTCCATAGTTAGAATCTAGCTAATCCTCCAGAAATCAAACTCAAATGCCACTTCTTACCACTATAATAAAGAATGGGTACATGGGAAAGAAACCCAGATAAGGAAAAACAATAGTATATTATTAAGACTATCTAGCAATATTTTGGTTTTTCATATACTGAAAATCAACTCTATTTTTTGAAATATCAAATCTACCACTTTACTCAGTGTAGAGAGTGCTGGACTTCTCCTTGGCACTGTTCTGGAACTAGAGGACCGGTGTCTAACATCTAATTTAAGAAAGAATTGGCAAAGGTCTCTTATTAGCAATCTCTGGTCTCTGAGAAAAGCAAAAGAGGTATAAAATTGAAATACTCATAATTTACCTCTCTGAACTGACTGCGGAGACAGCAGAGCTTGATAATTATCAGCCTATGCATATTAGTTTAAGTGGTGATAAACTGTGGCAGACTGGGCAGCTCCTACATGAAGTGACATCAAGACACTAGTGAATGAAAAACTCCCAAGGCAAACATAGCTTCTAAAGGATGGAAATGTATGTTTCCTTTTGGAGAATTGTTATTTTCCCACAAAGCATAAATTTTATCTATATGTATATGGCTTATTTCTCTAACTCATTAGATGGAACATAATAAGAGGTAGAGTCTAAGAGTAAATAATAATTAAAATTGCAGGACCCAATTGATTTTGAGTGACTTCTGTGGCTGAAATTTTATTTGCAACAAAATGTATGTGACTTGCCTCTTATACATAAATGAACTTTGTCATTTTAAACTACATAGTAATGCATTAGCTAAGCCTGCCACCTAGTGAAAATTTAAAAGTAATATTTATGCAAGAAAGTATTATAGGGCACTTTATATATAAAACACCACTTGTATTTAATTATAGTATTTATTTATATATTCATTTACTAATACATTTAATTATGTTTCTTTTAAATACTGATATCATAAATTTATTTCTCAGTCTTGATATTTGCTAAACACATTGTGAATGCTAAACAGTTTAGAAATAGCATTATATAAAAAGCCATTTTTCCCCCCGATACCAAGACTGTGATATAACAATACTGTAATTAATAAAATAATATAATTAGTTTTATTTTATCCTCTTGTTTGGTACTTTATTTTAATATAGACTGATATAATATAATTAAATAATTACAAATTTAAATAAAATAAAAAGTCACATCATCCCAAACAGATCACCCATTCAGAGGGCCTGATCCAGTTGGGGACCCCTCAGCCATTGGTTCATAGTTCATGTGTTTCCATTCATTTGGCTATTTGTCCCTGTGCTTTATCCAACCTTGGTCTCAACAATTCTTGCACATATAAACCCTCCTCTTTCCCACTGATTGGACACCCATGGGACCGGGTCCTGTGCTCATTGCATGAGTTGGCTGTTTGAAACCTGGGGCCTATGCAGGGTCGCTTGGCTTGGCCTGGGAGGAGGGGACTGGACCTACCTGGACTGAGTCTACCAGGTTGATCTCAGTCCCTGGAGGAGGCTTTGCCCTGGAGGAGGTGGGAATGGGGGGTGGGGTGGGGGGAAGGTGAGAGGGCGGGAGCGGGGAAAACAAGGGAATCCGTGACTGATATATAGAACTGAACTGTATTGCAAAATAAAGGAGAGAGAGAGAGAGAGAGAGAGAGAGAGAGAGAGAGAGAGAGAGAAAATAAGTAAGTGAAAAAAAAAAGTCACATCCTCTTGTTTGGTACTCTGATGCTTGACTGTTGGTTCTATAGAAGTTTTGTCCTAGTCAGAGGCTAGAAATGCCATGTTTAGAAAAACTGGCTCATTCACTGGTTTCTCATCTTTATGTTCCTTCCCTTTTAACATGAGAATCCACTGAGGACAGAATCCTAGTGGGTGTGATTAAATACTTTATGAGCTCTGGAAGGAATGTCCTGAAACACCAGACCAGCCTGTCTGGGATCGAGAGGCAGATGCATGTCTCCTGGAGATCTGTGATTAGGACAACTTGATTGAGCAGCTCACTTCTCCTTTTCTCTGCCCAATAATCCTTATTAATCCCCACACAAAGATGCTCAGCAGCAACCCACTTGAACCTGCTCACCCCCCATAAAAGCTCTGTTTGCTTTTTTTCTACAATAGAACTACCTGTAAGTTTTCTTCCACAGTAAAATTCTTTTCTAAGATACACTCTGTCTCCATGATTTTCAGGCTTCAGTTTAGGAGACAAAGGACCTGGAAGCCACTGATATTAATAACTTTGGAGAATATTGACATTTCGTCATCATAGTCCCCAAATTATGTTCAACTGAGAAAAGAAGTCTCCATCAAACTCCAGGAACTCCTCTCCCATCTGAGCACTGTTCTTCTGTTTTTAATAAGTGTGAAACATCAATACTTTAGGTAAACCCTTCATTAAAGTGCTTAATAATTTCCTCAACATACTATTAGCACACAAAGTCATCCAGCAATATCAATGTTATTGTTCTTAATCAGTGTAGTGAGAACAACTTGTATATTCTCAACACTTTCTAGATGCTTGAGAAATCTGTAAGTCAAATGTACCCCGTTACTGTACATTGTACTGTAGTGTGCATTGACTGTAGAGGTCACTGTGTTCTGCTACTGGTCTAATGCAGGTTTTGGTCTATTTTAAAGAGGTGATAGATCCATAAGTTGCTTGTATGTTCACACTGCTTATTACCTTACAATTTTTGTCACCAAAATTTTACTAAACGAAATCAACACATCTTACTGAAGCAAAATTAGTACAAATGAAGTATGAAGTACTTTTTTCTTTTTCTTTCCTTCTTTTCTTTTCTTTTTTTTTTTTTTTTTTGAGACAGGGTTTCTCTTGTGTAGCTTTGTGCCTTTCCCAGAATGAAGTTTTGTGGGAAATTATTCCTATATTTTTACCATTTAAATAAAAAACCATATTGTGGAATGTATTTCTGTATGCTGTCAATATGACTTGTTCCATTGGTTGATAAATAAAGCTGTTTGGCCAATGGCAAGGCAGAATAAGTTTAGGCAGTACATTCAAACTGAGGATGGAGAAGAAGGGTGGAGTGAGGAATGATGCCAACCTGCCACCCAAGGAGCAACAAGATGCCAGCAGACCAGTAACACCATGGCCACATGGCAACATATAGATGAATAGAAATGGGTTAATTTAAGATGAAAGAGCTAACTAGCAAGAAGCCTGAGCCATAGGCCATATAGTTTGTAATTATAAAAGCCTCTGTGTGTTTACTTGGGACCAAGTGACTGTGGGACTGGGCAGGATACAAGGGAACTCCTGACTACAACACCAATTTAAATGCATACTTAAGGAGCAGTAAACATTTTTCCTATGTTCTGAGCAGAGAAACTTTTGTTTCTCAAATATCTAAGGAAAATTTTCTCCTCTCCCTTTAATGTAAATTTGTCCTTTTGTCATATGTTGGTTTAAAACAAACAGTTGAGCCTATCAATGTTGCTTTCTTTCTTAGGAACAAAGGTTGATTCTGTTCAGACTCCAAACAACTCCAACGAAAAACAATAATAACTCGACTATTTTTAATCCAATCTTGATGCACTTATTCATATTTTGCTTAGGTAATAACACTTTTTCACAAAGCTGTGAAAACATAAAATATTTTAAAAATGAAATGATGTGTGTGTGTGTGTGTGTGTGTGTGTGTGTGTGTGTGTTGTGTGTGTTCATGTAGGCACGCACACATGTGTGTACAGGTGCACATAAACATGTGTGCACATTTGTGTGGAGATCAGATGTTATTGTCAGACATCATCCTCAGTTGATTTTTACCTTATAACCAGTGTCACTCACTAAACCTAGAGCTCATGGATTTATCTAGACCATCCAGCCAATGGGCTCCAAGGATCCCACTTCCCTGTGCCCCAAGCATGTAGAGTACACATGCAGACTGCTGAGTTGGCTTTTTCTGTGTGTTCTTGGATCTGAACTCAGGTTCCCTTGTTCATGAGGAAAGGGCTTTACTAACTGAGCCAAGACATTTGGATTTGAAACAAAGGGGCCAATTTCTTTCCATGTGAAAATCATATACATATTTTCTGGTTGTGTTAGACTTTCTTCTTAGTTGAAATAGGAGATAGTAAGCATAAGTGAGACAGATATAACAGGCCCAGGCCTTCTCTCTTAATGTTTTGGTCTTCAAAAATAGTCTCTGGGGAGGAGGAAATCAACTGCTTAGAGCCTAGGAATTGAATTTCTGAGTAAAGTAACAGACATACTAGATTTCTTCCTGCTTTCCTCTAGGGACTCTGAAGTTTTCTAGGTAGTGGTTTTCCAGAGTTTCATGCTATAAAGGAGGAAGCCTATCCCAAATAAACACACACACACACACACACACACACACACACACACACACACACACACACTAGAAAACAACAAGTACCTACTCTATATTATAAGAGAGCATAAGTAGTTTACATTATTAAATGAAATCTGCATTTATATGTTTTAAGTAGCTCAGTACACATACACTGCTTAAGGTATATTTTTGGTGAGTTAAAGTATAATTTAGTCATAGTCTAGATGACACATTGAGCAGAATACTAAGACTCAGTGGCTTTGGGCATGTATAAATCCCACAACACAGAGAGTGATGACAAGGGAAAGTGCAAGAGGAAATAAGGAGAAACTCTTAGAGACAAGGTTGACCAGTTGACCAGTGACCAGTGGGGATGGAAGGGTAAGCCACTGCTGAGATTCCCTGTAAAGTATACTAGCTGGTAAACATAAAGACAATGGAAGGTTGATCTTTTAGGATGTAGATTCTGTCTCTTTCCAGATTGTCAGCTCTCTGGGAATAAAGTACAGCTGAAAGATTGAACTCCTGCCTTTGCTTATGGGCATTGGGTAACTGACAGCTTAAAGTCTGTTATTCTGGAACAGACTGACTGATGAGAACTACATAAATTTAGAAAGCTGGAGTGTTGCAAATCTAGAGCCAAGTGGCATCAGGCTAATTTTAGTCCCCTTAACCTTTTATTGCTCACCTCTACCTGACCTAAAATTCTTATAACTATTAGGTATAATGCTTTTGAAATCTCCTTTTGAAATCGAACATACCACTAGTTAAAAGTTAAAAATACTATCAGAAAGCATCTGAGACCTATAGCAAAGACATCTCTGCTTTAGTATAAGCCATCCACCAGACAGTTCCAATGATGCATTTGAAAGATGCTTTGATTTTTTTTTACCTTTCTTCTTATTCTGTAACTATAAAAACTTCATGAAACTGTTTCTGTCCTTGAACATGTTATTGGGGACAACCCGAATCTATGTTCCTGGGCCATGTTCAGTCAGATTCATCTCCAGTGTAATCTGTCTTTTACTCCCCTTGAGATGAGAACTCTGATTTATACGGGTACTGCTAAGAGTCCATATTGGCAAACCTACCAGGTGATAATGAACACATCAAGACAATAACAATTGAAAAAATCTTTGTCTAGTATTTGGGCATGCAGCATATCTATAATCCCAGAAATGAAATTGTGGGTGGAGAGACAGAGGAAGGAGGATTTCTAGTTAAATGCTAGCTTGATCTACACTGTGAGACTCTGTCTCAAAAAAATCACAAAAGAAACTACCTAATAAAGTGACTTTGTAGGACTGGAGATGTAGCTCAGTAATTGAGAACATGTCCAGTATTTTTAAGGGACTGAAGTTCCCTTAGTTCTCTAAGTTCCCTAAGTTCTCATTGGTGAAAAAACATCAGAAATGAAAACAAAAAGACCTATCTAAGTTATTCTGGTGAAATAATCCATTTAACACAAAACATAACAGAATAGAAGCCCCCATGAAGTCCTGCCATAACTGCATGCCTTTGTGACCACTAATTAAACTAATCAGAACATAAGGGACAGATAGAGAGATAGGGATGCTTTTAAAATCTGTATTGCAAAGACACACTTGTAAGTCACACTGCAGAAAGAAATCCGAAAACACCTATTAATAGCATAGCATTAGTGTAAATAATACTAATAATTTGTTCTGAGTTAACACCCTCTTATTTCCCAGTGAAGATGGCTCTGGAGGAGTATAAGGTTAATGGTGGCAGACTCTAACTCCACTCAGCATTTCAAGAAATGTCTGAGACAAGAAATCTTGAGAATGAGAAAAGAGGGAAAGGAATGATTAGAGGAGAACTGCAGACATGATATGTCTCTGAAAAGTTATTGACTATCTTACTGGAGGGTCGAGACTGAGTTTTGGAATGATTGAGAGCCTTTGCCCCATCCTTGCCCCATAAAGCCCGTTGGCTGGAGATGAGAGGGAAAACAAGTCATCAGGATATTAATTAATCCACTGCCTTGTCAGGTCACTGGCTCTTTCACAAAAGCACAACTTAAAGATTCAACTTCAGTCTCTGCTCATTCATATTTGGTTTCAGGCAGCACAAACACAACTATTTACTTATTTATTTTTAATTATGTTTGTGTGTGTGTGTATGTGGGTACGTGCACATATGTGTAGGTGCTCACAGATACCAGAAGAGGGAGTCTGATCCTGGAGCTAGAGTTACAGGTGGTTGTAAGCTGCCCAGCGCTGGTGCTGGGAACCAAACTCTGGTTATCTGAAAGAGCTCTATGAGCTCTTGCACACTGAGATATTTCCCCAGGCTTCTTTGTCTCTCTTTTTCTCTCTGTTTCTTTTTCCTTCTTTTCTTTTCTTTTATCTTCTTTTTTTGTTTTGATTTTTTTCTTCCTTTCTGTGGTGGTTTGAATGAGAATGCCCCCCATAGGCTCATATACTTGAATGCTTAGTCACCAAGGAGTGGACTATTTGAGAAGGATTAGGAGGTGTGGATTTGTTGGAGTAGGCGTGGTTTTGCTTGAGGAGATGCCACTGGGGGTGGCCTTTGAGATTTCAAAAGCCCATGCCAGGCACAGTGTCTCTCTTTCTCTTCATGATATAACTCTCTCAGCTACTTTTCTAGCACCATGCTCCCCCGCCCCATGATGACAATAGACTAACTCCTTAAACTGTACACAAGGCCCCAATTAAATGTTGTCTTTTATAAGAATTTCCTTTGTCATAGTATCTCTTCCTAGCATTAGAAGAATAACAAGAATACTTTCTTTTTTTCCTTTCTTTCTTAGTGAATACAAAAGTGCACTATGTCCAGAATGGCATTGGGACCAAGAGCAAGTTTCCTGTTCAATATGCACTAAAGAGCAAAGTCTTCTGTTTTCCTCTGGTTCCTTCTAAAATAAAGTAGCTGTATACTATCTCTTTCAGTTCCTGAGAGGAATAGATACTAGTATTTTCTATCCCTTTTATCTTGTTGCTTATACAAATTTGGTCACTTTCCAAAGAATTTCTGCCATCTTGCCCAGGCATCCCTGGAACATGACATTCTGTAACTGAGACTTTAGTGAAACAAAGACAAAATGTAGAAAAGAGCCTTTACAAAAATACAAGTGTCAGTAACATCTTTCTAGGACATGCAATATAAAAGAACTTTTAAATTTAACAATCTGTGTACAGGTTATTTGTTTATTGATTAATAGATTGACAGTATTTGCTGTAGCTCAAACTAGTATTAAACTTGCTATATAACTAAATATGATTTTCATCTTTTGATCCTTCTGCCTCTACTTTTTAAACACT
Organism: Peromyscus californicus insignis; assembly: GCF_007827085.1. NCBI lineage: Eukaryota > Metazoa > Chordata > Mammalia > Rodentia > Cricetidae > Peromyscus > Peromyscus californicus. The sequence goes on along the minus strand of NW_026294436.1, from coordinate 26,981,121 downwards.
AAAGTCTCTTGTTTATATCACCATGCTCAGCATTACATGATGCCTGATATCTAACCCAGGACTCTACATATGCCAGGCAAACAGTCTACCAAGGGAACACCTAGGTAATCTTGATGTACTGCATGAAAATTATTTGTATTTAACTCTTTTTTAATAGGTTCATATTTTATGTTGTTCTGTCTTATTATATTAAAAAAGAAAATAAAAGATATGAGAAGCAAGAAACAGGGACAAGCATGAGGATGTACTTTTGATAAGGAAGGTTTGAATGAGAAAAAAAAAAAGAAAAGGCAGGATTTTTGTTTGATAAAATAAGGTTTGTCCTAAGAAAAGTGAGCAGATTATTCCACAATGGAAAAGGGAAATTGTTAACAAAGGGAAAGACCACATATCATGGAAGGCCTAAGCAAATCACAAAGGATTGGGGGGGATAAATCTTAGGGTGTATGTAAGAAGATTAAAGATAATTAAAATCCCTAAGACTTCTCAGAAGTCCTTATTTTTTCAAACATCTTTTTGTTTAAGCTTTTGCTCTTGTATCTTTTTATTTGCTGATTGTATTTTAAAGCTTTGTAGCTATTCTCTGTTGGCATGCTGCCAGAGTCCAGCTCCCCACTAGAGAGAGCCTCAACTATGGCTCTTTCAGATGCTAGGACATATGCTACAAGACAGACAAAATGAAACTAGAAAAGGAGGCAAGTATGCTTGGTGGAAGAGCTACCGTTCTCTTACAAACCTTGCTTGCATTTGATCCTAAAGGGTTTTGGAGGATCACTCACTCCTGGACATCTGTCACCTATTTTCTGAAAGATCTCATCCTGGCAAAGGAGGGCAGTTAGGACCAACTCACTAGATGGTTAACAAGCAATGTCTTCAGGGAAAAAATTAATTAAAAAATATATATCTCAGTCAAGGGAGAAATTTGCAGAGTCAAAATGAAGTCATGCCTGGCATGGTTAGGTGCTGTGGAACAATCTTTGTACACTGTAAATATGTATTACTCTCATTGGTTAATAAAGAGCTGACTGGCCTCTAGCTGGGAAGGAAGAGATTGGGTGGGAGAGCCAGACTAGGAGGATACAAGGAAGAAAGAGGGCAGAATCTGAGGAGATGCCATGAGACCCAAATCAAGCAGAATGGGAAGCAAGTACATGAGGTAAATGAACCTCGGAGAAACATATAGGTTAATAGAAATGGGTTCATTTAAGTTATAAGAGCTAGTGAAAAAAAGCTTAAGCTATCGGCTAAGCATTTACAATTAATATTAAGACTTTGTGTGGTTATTTGGGGAAATGGTTGGTGGGACATAAAAGTCCACCCACAGTGGAGAATGTTTACAATCCCATGACTTGTGAGGTTGAAGCAAGACAGTCATGGGTCTGAGGTCTGCCTGGACTTCACAGTGACTTCCTTTTACACAGTCACCAACAGAAATGGGGTTGAGGTGTGATATAAGAAAGATTCTTATGCCTGATTACCTGACACTGAATAAATGTCTTATAATCTTGGCTTCTATTTGTGTTCTGTTTATATTTGCTTAGGGTGCAGGCATTTTCCAGGAATTTTCACATAAACTTAGAGTATCATCATAAGTCCTTCAAGGCTGAAGTATAAAAACAAAACAAAGGGAATGTTAACTAATAATTTTTTGCAAGTAAACAACAGACAGGTAAAAGAAATACTTCAGCAGAGGCTGGGAGAGAAGATAGATTTGAAAAGACAAACTAAGGTTTTCTCTGTCAGAGTCACTGAAGACCTCAGGCTAGGCTTAGGACCTTTGTTAATTAGCAGCATCATGGGGGTTGGGTGAGATATTTTCAGGGTGAGCATGGCATTATCAGAAGTAATGCGATTTGGTCTGACATTGGGGAGAATTTAACAGAAGGAGGGAAAAGAAAAACGTAATTTTACTTTGCAAGTTGGCATGTTTCTGAGTGAAGATCTGTAAGTAAACATATGGAGTGAAGGGTTTAAATTCAGTCTGGGCAGAGAGAGGAAAACCCCTCACTAAACTAGGGACAGTAAAACGGTAGGTGAATCAGTTGATAGCATACAGGATGCTTAAAGGAATATGGAGGTTTAGGAATGTTAGAAAAAAGAAAGTTAAAAACAGTATTCAGACTGAGTGAAGAAACTGAGAATGTGGAAGGTAAAACTATTCAGAGTTTAAGATCATGACATTGACTATGACTGACGGTAAGGAACATTAACACAGGACTACTGAAACATCAAGTGTTAGAGTAGAACTGGGTTGCCAATAATCACACTAAACTTGGAACTAAAAACTTTGGGCAATGCAAAAGAGTGACCAAGAAATAGTACATGACTGACTGACTGACGCTACAAAATTGATGTGCTAAGTCTTACATAACTTGGTCATTTATTTGTATAAAGATATATCTTACACTGTAGGAATCTATAGATACTTTATATTTATATTTATTATACAAGACTAACCTATCTTCACAGGCATAGGGTTATCAATTCATAAGTCAATCCAAAAACTGAAAAAAAATTTCCCTGAAAAATACTGTTATATACAACTTGAAATAATGACTATATGTCTCTACAGGATATAGAAAAAGAAAAAAATGAAATTCATTTAAAATAATTTATTCACCAATTCTTGTGAAATTCTGTTGGAATTTATTCACCCCAAATGTCATAAAAATTATATAATTTCCAAAATATCCTACCCATTAATTTTATTTTTTTAATTATGGGGATTAAGATGATATCATTTCTTCCTTCTCTTTGCTACCTCCAAATCTTCCCCCATACCCTCTATTGATCTCTTTCAAGTTAATGACCTTGATTTCTTTAATTGTTGATAAATATATTCCTAAATATATTAACATTCCCTATAAAGTAACTTGTATAAATATAATTTCAGGGCTGACCACTTGGAATTGGATAACCAATTATTGTACTCGTTCCTGAAGAAAACTGTTTCTCCTGTTCTCAGAATTCCTAGTTGGCATTAATTCTTTGTGTAAGATTGCACCCTCCTTAAAGAAAGATAAAACTAGAATTTGAGGAATCTTAATTGCTCATTCATTCATGCATCCATCAGTCAGGTCCTCAGAGAAGGCCTGTTTCCTGTCAGTTGTCAAGAATATATCTTCTCTAAATAACTCTGGTCAGTTAGTTTCAAATTGTTAACTAATACCTTGATACCTCTCAACAAGACAAATATTTATTATCTGGGAATCAAATAATCCATTCAAAGAGTAGATAATAAAGATTAAACCACTCTTAACTCTGTCATGATAGAATTAAGCACAGTACATTGGAAGTAAAATAGAACATTTAGTTTGAAACTATCATCTCTAAAAATTATAATTAGCTTCTGCAAAGCATGGAAGGAAAAAAAATTTCTTTAATTCATCCATTGGCTATGAACCTCATCATTGAATTAATTCCTTCCTTAATTCTCTAAAGAAACAAGTTGCTTATAAAGTCATATTTTCAATATGCCTTACATTAGTTTTCAATGCACTATTCAGGACTGTCATATTAGCTGTATTCTGCATGAGCTGCCACACTGTAAGAATTTTATAGTGTATATTTTTCCTGCTGGATCTAGAACTTCTTATGCAAATTCAGGGTATATTTTTCCGGGTCTCGTAGTGTGATGGAGTCTTTACATGTCTCATATCTAGTTGTTGCATTGCCATTTCAGGGTAGGTTGATTAATTTTCTCAGAAGTTTATGGATGCAGGAAACTGAATTTCAGTGAGGTTAGGAACACACCTAGGTCATAAAGCTAGTGATGTCAGGGGAGGCTCCAGGTGCACATGGTGCCAAATGGCCTCTGCTGTTGTCTGTAATAGGTTAAGTTTTTGGATTTTCCATTCTGTCATATGAAACTGGCAGTACTATGACTCATAATTATAGTACATAATGTTTAATACATACACTAAAAAATATGAAGTATGTTCTAAGGCATGATATATTTTTGATATCTTGATATCAAAATAATGATGTGTTACAAATATTTAAATTATAAGTAGCCTTGGAAGTGACATATTGAGATTCAGAGAAGGTAAGTTCCTGAAAATCAAAGATCAAAATGTCAGTCCAGTTGGGTCTCGTACTTAAGTTACGAGAATTCTGAGCTCAACCTATCAACAGTATAAAGATGACAGGGAGCGAATGGTGAAAGCATTGAGAAGATCTGGGTTACTGCAATACTTCAGTAGTCCCACATTCCCTTTGAGGGTCTAACAGCTTATTCATAAAATGGAAACAAGGCTGTCTGTGACACTGAAACTTTCCAATTATGGGCTATATACTATTTGCTTCATGATCAAATGAATGAACGAAGGGCCCAAGGCTTCATGTCACGTGGTCACTCCTTACGCCCAGATAGAATCATATATTTTACATATGGAAAACATAAAGGGCACAATCACAGGGCTAGGCCTCCAGACACATACCTGAAGAGGGTCTGCACGTTCACAATGGTTTTGGCGTCTGCCATGTAGTCTTCCTCTGCACTCATGGTACTCTCTTTGTCCACAACCACCATGTTGGCAGCAAATGTCACTCCACACCTGAGCAAGTCATCTAGGCTTTGATAAAAATCCACAGGGGGGAGAAAAAAGGGCAGCTTTAAATAAACCACAATACTGCAATTAATGTCAAAATTTACTTATTGGTAGGCTTATATATGTTGTCCTTATAGATGAATTTATAAAGAACACAGGTAGACACTAAGGAGAATTATAATTGTGATATGATCTGGTGATATGTGATTCAGAATTCCTCAGATGCCAACTATTCCAAAGCACCAAAGTTTGGAATCTGTCCTGAGTAACATTTATTATACATAAACAGTGAAATAGAAAGTATGATAATGATAACAATTCTTTATTGCAGTTAACGTACTATTTCAAGGACACAACATGACAATTGGTTCAAGTTTCTAAGGAGATTTTTGTGACAGTGTAAGAGGGGCAAAGACTACTAATAGAGATAGTAAAGCTAATGTAGAAATATAAAGGTATGTAATAAGTATTTTTATTTTTATTTTATTTTTCTGAGACAGGGTTTCTCTGTGCAACTTTGGAGCCTTTCCTGGAACTCTGTAGCCCAGGCTAGCCTCAAACTCACAGAGATCTGCCTGCCTCTGCCTCCCAAGTGCTGGGATTAAAGGCATGTGCCACCACCTCCCCGGCTGTGATAAGTATTGTTAAATGTCTATATTTATTTATGCAGGATCTATATGCTACAGATTGTTCCTACACTACAAAGAGAGTAGGATATATATATATATATATATATATATATATATATATATATACATGTATGTGTATATATATGTATATATATCATAAAACTAGAATAAGTTTTGAACAAAGGATTGAATGACCCAAGTTTCTTTGCCTGCATGGGGTGACTAGAAAAACTAAGGTACAAGTACTTATTACCTATTCTAGTCAGTTTCCACTCCTACCCCTGTAAAATGTCTTGAATAGCATTTTCCCTGTAAATTAAAGAAAATGATGTCTACCATTGAGGCTGAAACAGAGCAACTGTTTCACTGTCTTTGCTTTGTATAGACAAAGAAAAAAAGAGAGAGAGAAAAAAAAACCAAATCTAAAAACCAGGACAAAACAAAGTGTGACTAAACTTGACCCAGTACAAGGATGTAGTAGTTACAGGGTTCAGCGGGTTTTCAATAAGAAAACCAACCCAGACATCCCAATTCAAGACAGCAAAAATAAAATGTGAACAACTCCATTCACTAGTGATATTTATTAAAGTTTCCAGAAAGGTCTTTAAAGCACAGGATTGGTTCACATGGCCATGTGCCTCACAGCGGTAGGCATTACCAAGACCTCAACCTAAGACCTCCAGGAATAATCTGGGAAGGAGGGGGGCACAAATATTGTGCTTAAATTTGGAGCAATTTTCTGTGACAGAGATTTTATAGCCAAAACTGTGAAGAAGAAAAAAAGAATTTCATTCCAAATAAATTCACCATGAGCAAAGAGGCCAGAATCACAATATCTGATCAACACAATGATCTTCAAGATTAAATCCCTAGTATATTAGATTTACTTTAGGTATATGGTATTCACTGCACTTCTTGAATTGACTAAACTCTGTTTTAGAAAGCATCAGGCATTGGGGACTCATGCCAGTGGTAATGTGGTTGTCATCATGTGCAACTCCTTGGTTTAAGTAACAGCATCCCAGGAAAAAGGTAGAAAAAGCTGTGGTCCCTTGTGGAGAATATGATGATCACTAAGTCATCTCACTTCTAACCACTTAGTCATTTCAAGTTATTTCCTCATAGTTCATCCTTCAAAAGCTTTTTCTCCATCAGAATTCTCTATTAGAATTTTATAAAAAAAGGGGAACAGAAACTTGTAAGAAGTCAGTTTTACTGATTCAAAGCATAAACAATTTCACAAAACGTATGCTAATGCTAGACAAACACTTTTCTAAGTGGGCTGCTCCAAGTTTGTTGAATCTGCCTCCTCTCAGGTGCATCTGTTGATTCTATCTTTACAGTAGTTCCTATTGTAGTTACTCAGGACCTTGAATTATTGTGTATTAGATAATACTTATGCTTGGGATGATATTAGTGAAACATATAGAATCTTGATGCTCTTCAAGTTTTAATTTTTCTAATTAACATTATAGATTTTTCCAGTAGGCTATGAACTTATTTTTATGAGTCCTGGCTTTCTTTCTCCTCTCTGCTACTTCTCTATTTTGTATCATTTCATAAAGCACTGTTGCTTTACACAGTTCAGCCACCAGATGGCAGCCAATGAAAATCAATCCGAGAGAAACCCTAGAGTTGCTCTAACCTGGGATACCTTTTCCACCAATCCGTGACTCAGTTTTTCTAAGGACCTAGAGTGTGAAATTTGTAAGTGCGAGGAAGTATTCTTGTTCCAAATAGGATTTATTTTTCATGAAAATTTCAAATAAAGCAAACAAGAATTATACAGGGACACTCCATATATAATTCCCTCTCTCATATATACACGTGCATATAGATATGGTGACCCACCTTGAATACTGATTAATCCACAATTAATCAATCAAAGTTCATCTACTCCTTGGGAATTTAATTCTCTATGTTTCCTTTTTGATAACCATTAATATTTTACAGTAGTATTTCATGTTGTTTATCTGGTGATAATTTACATTTTCTGATTAATGGTTTCACGATAGTGTTTATGTAGTTTTATATTTTAGGTTACTGCATTACATAATGACATGCATCATATAATATTTCAATTAAAAAATGATATAATTATGAATTATGAAATAAGAATACATTGTCAAGACTTTTTTACTATTTATATTCCAAGTTATGGTAATGGTCTCATTGCATTGCAATGTGGAACTTTTAAAGTACTATTTGATGCCACTTTAGCAATAATATTACTGCAAAAAAAATGTTGCTTTTGCAAGAGCCACAAGACTGAAAGAGCTTTGCAAATGGTGTGCACCTGACCAGTTTGACATGCAGCAAGGTCTGTTGCAATTCTACAATGAATTACAGCTTAGGTAGTATGATAGGAGATGCACACCACAGGAACATGAGCTCTGCATGCATGGGTCACCATATTTACTGTATCAACACGACAAAGTACACTCATCATGCAGGGACAAGACACAGCACTTGACAGACCACAGGACACTACACTAGTCATGTGCCATAGATATTGTCACCTACTTGTCAATAGAGCCCACCATGTAGTAAACCATTGGAAACCAACAGATTGCATCCAGAAAATGCATATCTGGCCTATGTAGCAGATGGGTTACAAAATGAAACACAGTGTCACAACAGAGTCAGCACTGCTAGGGAAGGGAAGCAAGTTCATTTAGTTTGCATTTCCAAAACCAAAGACAAGATACATCCTAAATGGCTCTTCTGTTTAAGAATATCACTTGCACTTTTCATGAATCACATGATACACTAAGAACTGTGAGTTATAAATCAGAAACATTATGGTATAATTCTACAAAATCCTTTATTAAGACTTAATGTTCATCGATGAGTTCAGTTACCCAGTGCAGAAGAGGATTTGACAATGAAGAGCAAATGGTTTTTATTTTCTCAAATGACCTCAAGCACTACAAAAGCCTCTGAAGAGTAATTAGTAATCTTGAGTATCAAGAGAGCTTTGTCTAAAGAATATACCTAAGGACGGCATGCTCCATATCTCAGTGTGTCAAGTATAAAGTCCATAGATGCATGGAAAAAGTGTGTTATATAAAGTTACATTGACACTATTTCACCTTTAACTCTAATGTCTTACCCAATGCATATTGTTGGACAAAAGTTCATTATAACTGAAATCTTTATTTCTAAGGACAGCAAAAGAACCACAAACTCCAAGCTTGCTTAGAAATCACTTAATAAGTTCCATCCACTTAATAGCTTTTAATTCACACATGTATTCACTCAGCATATACAGACCCAAACTTTATTTAATAAACACTGAAATGTATTTTTTTATATTTAAAAACTGCACTTGATTAATTTACAAGGTATGTAGAATTTTAAATGCATATACAAAATCATGAAAATGCAGTATGTTGTATTCTTCAGAAAAAAAAAAAAAACCACAAAAGCACTGGGTGCACCCAGGAGGAGGACTTGGAGACTATGACAGAGAGGTAATATATACTTTGTGTGTGGACAGATGAGTAGGAATTTGGTAAGTTCAAGAGAGGAGGGAAATTCCGGGTCAAGGTAATGAGGGAGTACTTGCAATTTCCCGGGTGCTGAACCCCGGTTGGATCAGTTCTTTTCCTAACTATTTTCTTCCCATTGATTTCCCTCCTATTTCTTTAAACTCTTAAGAAAAAGAAAGTTCAATATGGTAATATATTAACAAGACCTTCTAAATGATGGTACTTCTAAGATTTTTGACAAAATTCCTCCTGCCATTGAATTTATTTATACAATTGAATGGAGCAATACTTTTACATTGTTTTAATCTACATAATTGAGTTTTGAAAATGTTGAATTATTTAACCCATAAATTGTATTAGCTTTTTTGTAATCATGTCTAGTTTATTTTACATATAACATCCACAGGCACACCTTTAGATGGTTTTGGGGCATCAGTTTTTATTACGATCCCAAGCATCCACAGAGTAGATACTATTGTCAGCATTTAACCATCCTTAAAGTTCTTGATATGTGCTGTTTTCAATCAATATTCTAACATAGGTGTATATATATGTATATATATATATGTATATGTATATACATACATATATATATATATATATATATATATATATATATATATACACATATCTGTGATATCTGTGGGATTTGGGATAGAGTGTTCAATTCTGTTTCTAGACACTTTGTTGCTCCTCATCATTAGGAGGGCAATGTTTTAAGGATCTCAATACACCTAACAATTTTAGAAGCATGTTTATGAACACAAGCACCAAAGACAGGGAAAGATCAAGGGTTTGGATCTGAAAAAAATATTTTTGCTTGTATCTTTTGGGCTAATTTTACATTACTAACCTTTTTGTTTCTGGCTTTTAAAGTACCATTCTTAATTATTAATTGTATATCTGTACATGCGTTATAATGGTATCTATTGTAATCTGCCATCTTCTTTTAGGTTTAGATCATCTCAATTTCTTTACACTATCTCTTTGGGCAATTTTCCCCACTAGGTCTCTAGTCTATGCTTTTCTGAACTATTGTATAACTGAATTATTAAATTCAATAAGAGACTTCAATTTTTCTGAGTAGTAAAGTGTACTCAGGTCATTGGGGGCAAATAAGTCTTTATGCTATAGCTGCCATCATGTGAGATATAAAATTCAAGATGAGACTTTCATAGAATTTTCTCCCTTCTTTGACTGGTAGAGATGGCAAACTTTAATTGTTAGAAGAAAGGCATTTTAAAGAAAACTCATGAATTTTGTTTATGATGTATTTACAACATGTATTTAAAATGAGCCAGAAATTGTTCAAAATTCTTAGAACTTGCCTTTAAATAGGGATTAAACTATTCATCTTCATGTGATTTCAGCTACATAAAGGGAAAATCAAGTATCCTAAACTTTGTAAATACATATTTTTGATGAAACATACCAACTTTAAAGACTTCTCTATGATTTAAAACAAACTAGAAATATATATATATATATATATATATATATATATATATATATATATATATATAACAATTTTTCATTCACATTGTACTTTGTAACTGTTCACTTATCTGTGTTGACAACAGTAGTTACAGCAGCCAGCTACTTAATAATTGAATAACACATAATGGCCAATTTTTCTACTCATTGGGAGACAGTGAATTGGCAAGCATAATTTTACATTGAGAAGCATTATTATTGAGAAACTAAACAAGCACATAAAACATTCATTACAAGTATGTCCCTTGTCTATATTTTATGGTATGTCCCCAAAGTACAATGAAAAGTTTAATATATAAGAAAATTATTAATAAAACGAAATAAAATGGGTGAATTTGTTTTTCTGGCTGCCAAATAGAGAAGCCTATCTGTTCTATTACAGGTGACATCTAAGAAACACGGTGAAAATGATCAAATGACTTATGCATAAATTTCATAAAAATCTATCCATATGAAAAGCTTGTTATTTATACAAAATAGATAAACCAAGATTTTTTACACTTAAAGAAATATTTTAGGGTTTTTTTTTAGTCTAAAAGACAATAATAAAATATTGAAGGAAATAGATGTAGATCAGAATAAATTCATAGTCAAAAGCCAAACAAAAGAGACTAATTAACCAGTTATAAATGAAATAAAATGTCAAAAATTACACAAAGCAGCCAATGTTAATAAGTAGAAGTAAATACACACATTAGCTGATGGCAGCCCTAACTGTAGAGTCTACTAGGAACACTCTCAATATAAAGACTCATATCTTCATAAACTTCATACGACAACAGTTTGTATATTAAAACTCTATGCAGCTCAACATTGCCAGACAGTGAAAAGGTTCATAAATTTTACCAATTTGCAAAACTCAAGAGCACCTTTTCCATCCAATTCAATTAATACACACAATATTTCCACCTCAACATCTAGGAAAGAAAGTAACATATTTTTATGAGTGAAGTTTTATTTCATCAATATTTGACAACTATACTTTTAGGTAATTGATTTATTTTTTTAAATTGTTTGATCAAGAACTATAGAGACAGCTCAGCAGTTAAAAATACTGCCTGCTCTAGCAGAGGACCTGAATAATTCCCAGCACCCGTATGGCAGCTCACAACTCTAATTCCAGGGCCTCAAACCCCATCTTCTCCCCTTTGTAGGCTCCAGTCAGGCAAGCATTGCACAGAAATACATGCAGGCAAAACACTTGTACACCTATAATTTTTTAAAATGTTAAGATTAGTCGCAAGTGCTTAATATCAATGTGTATGTGTTCGTGTATGTGTGTGTATGTGGTGTGTGTTCATGTGTGTGTGCATGTGTATGTGTTGCTAGTGTTCAAAGCTAGGGTCTCTCACATGCTAGGAAAGCATTCTTCCACTGAAATATATCTCCAGACTGCGTTTTCTTATCAATTGGGTTTTTACATAAGACCTTTCATTAATTTAAATAGTAACAATGTTAATTTTTTTAATAGAAGATCTAGAATGTCTGGGCTGTCACGTATGTCAGATCTTGTCCTAGTATGCTACCTATATTGTCTAAGTCTGGGAATAATTTAAATTTTCTTACCATTTTCAAATTAAAGGAAAAAATGAGATGAGGCCACAAGAATAAATATGGTCCAGGCTGCTCTAGATGTTAATCTTAGATCTCATCTTGTCTGCTTGAATCAAAAGCGTACATTTCTATAGGATAAGGGTGGGTGATTTATCATATATTTTAGCAATAGTTTGTAAATAAGCTAAAGTGTTTAGGTACTATATGCAAAGATGTTGGTTGATTTAATAAATAATCCGTGTAAAAATTAAGGGCACCAACATGGATCTGGAACATCTTTTTATTTTGGTTTTTCAAGAGAGGGTTTCTCTCTGTAGTCCTGGCTGTCCTTGAACTCCCGTTGTAGACCAGGCTGGTCTCATACACAGAAAGATCTGCCTGCCTCTGCCTCCCAAGTTCTGGGATTAAAAGTGTGCACCACCACTGCCTGGCTACCCCATACCATCCTGAATGCACCTGAATTTGTCTGATCTGGCCCTTTTTTGTCTAACTTTGGGTAATATATTCCAACTTTTACTGCCTCCTAGATTCCAGCTGGATGACCTTTAAGGTAGTGGCTATAATAAAAACACGTGGAATCTTTCCAGCACCACATGCCAAGGAGAACTGATGTCACTCTGATGAACTGTGGACAGGTCAGAGTTGTTTCGCAGGGCAACAGAAAAAGATGATTTCAATATGCTAGGCTCTCATTTGATAACCATTGAAATGTGCAAGTTTTTCTATTTGGAAGTATTCTGCACATCTATTCCGTACTACAATGTGTTGAGATGATTAACTGGATTCACATTTTAATATTTCATATTTATGGCACTTCTGTATTTTATATGGAATTAATTTTGTCTTTTTGATTAATTTATCTCCATAGTCAAATTTTGCCTTTTTGATTAATTTATCTCCATAGTCATTCACTCAATATTAGCTTCATCACTGCTCATGTAAACTTGGTCAAATCCTCAAAATTAAATAATGCTTGCCAAAGTATAAAAGATCATGATTGTAAAAGTTATTGGAGTTTGGATCTATTTAAGGGAGCAAGGCATCATTTTATGTAATTTGGTAAAATAAATGAAGAACAGAAGTCATTTCAGAGCAACAGGTGTTTCATTGTTTCAAAAGGGGAGAAAAGATTGCATAGAGTTCCCGGGAGCATCAGTTCAGTTTGTGATTTCTCGTTCTTCATCAAAGGAACGTAGATGAGTAAAAATATTCGATGTCACTTTTGAGACACACACAGGAAGCTCAGGTTTTATATTATGTCCTTGGAATTTAGTAAATAAATTGAAATAATCATAATATTTAATGTATATTAATAAAATAACCATGTTAAACTTAAAATTATGCTCAGCAGAAATCCACAAACAACAGCACCATGTGGAAATTTATAATCCAAACTGTCAACAATTGGTAAAGGTGATATATTTTCAATGGATAAGTATCAGAAGTTAATCTGAATTGTGGCCTATAAAACTAACTGAAAAAATGTATACTGTTCATACATCTGTAACAAAGCCTATAAGTTAGGTAAAATACAGAGGAAAGAACAATGCATTAGTTGTGGCAGAGCTGGACCTAATTCTAGAATTGACCATGGGAACTTTACCTGAATGTCATTACATCTTTAGCTCTGCTCCATATCATTGACAACAAAAGTTTATTCAAATGTTTCAATTAAACACAAGCATTAAGACTCCCAAATCCCTGAGTACATCTCTCTGGTGCCATGATTTCTATGTAATATGAATATATAAACATAAAAAAATTAAAATGTCAAATATGATGACTCATAATGAATACTCAACATTCACTACTATTACAAACTATGAGCACATCAGCTTTCTAAATTAATCTCCATGGTTTCATTCAGGGAAGATAGTCCTGAAAGGCCATATGCACACAGAAATCGTGACCTTAAAAAGAAATAGTGACCTGTCAATAATCCAGAGAAGGGAGTTTTCAGATGTTTTGTGTGATTAGTCACCTTCAGGAAGTAAGACTATACAAAGAACCACAGAACTATATAACCCTGATGAATGAACTGATACTCTAGGAACCAGAAATGTTAATGACTTTGTATTCAAAATCAAATAGTGTGGGATGGCTGGGACCATGTTTGATAAGACAATGAGATAAAGGGGAATAAAAGGCTGAGTCAAGATTACTTCATAAGACTGGAGACTGAAAATGAGGAGTATACCTCTCTTCCCTAAGAAGAACATCACCCCTAAATTTGGAGAAAATGCATATTTTTAGGGAAGTTAGGGAAGAGTTATGTATCAGAAACCCAAATTTTATATTGAAATAACATGAGGAAGAGGACAGATCAGACCACTGCCAGAGGATATTCTGAACACAGTCCCACTTCTTTCTTTTGAAGGTTTTTCCTTCTTTATTTCTATAACTGGGGGCTTTAACTGGGTCAGCTTGACCTAGTCATTCAAATTGAGGACACTATGACAGTCTGAAATGCCCATTTTAAATTCTGTTTGTAGTGTTATGAGGGCAACCTATAGAAAAACAACCACAAACTGAGCACTTTACTTAGTTAACTGAAGGGTCTGTATTACCAACTTAGAGGCCCGGAAGTTTCCCTATGGAGAACTTCCAGGATTCAGAGTGTATTGAAAATACTGGGGAGGAGCCTGACGATCCTTCTATTGTTAATGCTATCCTACATGCTGATTGTCACGCTCCTGTTTTTGTTTTTGTTTTCCATATACTTCAATGTCTTCTAACACTGTGCTTATGACAACCAATTTATTTATAGTTACAGTGAAGGGCACTATAACTTTAAAATAAAATGACTTTGACCATTTTATTTAGGGACCTATGTACTCATCTGTAAGATTTTCAAAATGCTTAAGTGGTCATATTTAACAGAGTAAGTCATTCTAAAATTTTCCCGACATACACATGCGATACAGCACAACTTGTTTTTTGTTATTGTATGTGAACATTAGCATAAGTAAAACACACAATGATATTCCATGGTATAACACACAAAAGCAGATCAATAAATGCTTCTCTGATAATAAATGGTTAAAGAACAAAACTGTACAATTTTGGCAGGCATCTTCCAGGCTTGTTGTTTAAATAGAGGAAATTTGCGATAGATATTTCAGTGGCTTCTTTCCACTGGTCCTATGAGTAGATGACCATTTGCATATTAATTTCAAATAAAAGTCTCCATTTCAATGACATTTAAGTAGGATTGGTGAAACACGATCATGATCAATAATGTTTTGCACCATAGCATATACTCTATCTCCCAATGAATTCTGCACCATAATGTATCTGATTTAAAGTAGTATCAGTAAATTTAAGTAAATTATTTTAATGTACAGTAAAATTAAAAGTTCTGTCTGTTTGTGTATCTTAAAATATACTTACGGGTTATCCAATAGCAGAACTATGGGATTTAATTCTTTCTTTGGTCTATAATATGCCCTGAGAGGTACAATAAAATTATATAATCCATTTCCAGCTGTTTCAGCTGCAACTATAATTAGTTTATTTTTGAATCCATAGGCTTTTGCGTCCTCATAGTAGTTATGCTGGCAACTCTAGAGAAGAAAAATTATACAAAGAAATGCCATTTTTATACTCCAATAAAATTTGGTCAAAGAATTTAGGATATATGGTTATGTAAAATTGATCTAACTAATTTTCTAACAGATTGGAACATAGTTACATTTGTCGTTGCCTAGTTCTCCAACCTGATGTAGGAAATAAACGTGTGATGAATAATTCAAAGGAGAGGGAAGTATACAACGTGATGCTGAAAGAGGACTGTGTGTGTACGGGCTGCACGGCAAGTTAAAAGTTACAGTTGTATAGCCACTCAGTGTCTGCTTTGCTATAGCATAGGCACGTGACTTCCATTTCCAAAATAGATTGATGTTATGATTAAAAAGCCTCAGGAATATTCCCATTCCTAGGTACCTAAAATCATGCAATTAAAAAAAGAAAATAAAACAGAAAAGCCATACAAGAAGAAAAGTGAGCTATTGAAGTGCATAGAAGGGCTAAAGTGTAAAAAGCAATACACAAGAAACAAAGCGCAACACTTGATCAGAACTCATCACAAGAGCTGCAGTGAGCACTAAGTTGTTGGAAAAACTGACTCAATTGCTGAGAGATCAGACTCAGAAAAAACTAATTAACATTACTAAATCAAGACTGTTTTCAAGCTAAATTATCTGTATACTTAGCAGCTTTCGCAGTTTTCTTCATTATTATACACCTCTACACAAACTTCTTTTTGTTTACCTGGATTGATATTAGTTAGTTCTCTAGTGTGTTCCTTACCTATGAAGCATCCATGCCATTATTCTTTAATAAAATTATTTTTTAAATGGTGGAAATGAAGCACCATGTGTGAAAAATGATAGGAACAATTAAATCTATAAAGACTACAGATGTGGATGTTATGAGAGTCACAAAATAATATGCAATATGTTTAAAGAAATAAGAAAAAGCACTTAAAGAATTAACAAAATCCTATTTAATATCCAAGACAGTTGTTTCAATGTGTTATATTTATTTTTATATATCCTTTCAAGCTGAGCAATGTAACCCAAAAGTTAATACAGAGCTGAAGATATAGGTCAGTGGTATAGCTCAATCTGAGCATGTATGAAACACCAAGTTCAAATTCCAATAGTGAAAAAAATTCAAATAATTTATCAACTACAGAATAGAGATGAAATATCATCCCAAATTGAAAATACAGGACAAAAAATAAAAGCTAGAAACTGAAATAGAAATCAGAAACCTTATTCAAATAAACACTGAGGATTTTCTAGAAGTGACCAAGTCACAAAATGCCCAAAAGTCAGTGAACCCTAATCCAAATGAATAGTCAAAATTGCATAGTCCTACACATTATTATGAAAGAATGGAACAGCCAAGATTACAGGATATTAATCAGCCAAGGAAAAAGAGTGATTAGCTGCAATGGATAGCAATGAGATTGATGGCTATTTACAGTAGTCAGAAGGACAGAGACATGGAAGAAAGAAACTATTGTAGAGTTGGAAACCAAGCAAACTATCCTTCCAGGATAAAGGTAAAAAGAAAGACATAATGAGAAACTTTGTGAACTACCTGATCTCACTTGCAGAAATTCCAACAGCTGAAAATGAGGCCATAGGAAAATGATTTAGGAAAGCAGGAGAAAAATATCTAAAGAAAGAGAACAGTAAAGGATATGGGCATCAAGTCTTCATAGGATGGCGGTTCAAAAACTTTTTAGTTCTGATAATCAAGATCTACAGCCATACAAAGAAATAAATAGTGTCACTAAGAAAGGGGTTGGAGAATACTGATGGGTGAAGGATTAGAACTGCAACACCCATGAAATATCACAAGGTAAGAGAACTATATGGCTTATGAAGACATGGAAGGGACACAGTCATTAAGAAAATCCAAGGAGACAATGCAAAGGTAATGTTGAAACACCTTGGCCAGAACAGTCAATTGACACTGGGACAGAATGATAATGCAATCCCAATCCACACACTTCAAGACACAGTGGAGCCAACTGATTAGTGCCATCCCATAATCCCAAAGTAAACTTCAATTTTCAGAGCAGACCCTATTATATCAGCCTGATATTACTCAAATATCCAATAATCTCCTCTATAGCTGTGAATCAATAAAACTACATAATTTTCCTTTATTAATGGAGCAAAACATTGTTAATAAACTGCTTTTAAAGATTCTCTACTGGGCCCCTAATCCTCTTCTTTGAGAGCTGAGCCTTACAACGAGAATTAGATCAGTTGCTTGGAGATAATTCACTTTTACTCTTTTGGTTTCCTGATCCCCCTTGCCACCTCCATAACTATATATTTTTTAATAAGAAGTAGTTCCACCAATAATGATTCCAGGCATCACGGTCCTTAAAATATATGCTAAGAATCTTATTGAAGGAAAACTTCAAAATACTCTACTTGAAAAGAACATGGCTCAGGAAAATGTAGCCGTGGAAGGAGTCAATGCAGGTGAATAACATTGTTGAAATCCATTAAATTAGCAACACAAAAGAGTTGACCAGTAATATAATATGCTTCAAAAATTAAAAAAAGGACATCAAACTAATAAGGCCCTGAGAAATAGAATTCCCGATGAGAATGGAACTACATGGGATACTTAGGCACAAGAGAAAGATGCACTGGCCAGCTTCAGATAGATAAGGTTTGGAGCTTACAAATATTCTTTCAATATTCTTCAAGAGCAGCAACAGACAACATTTGTAACAAAGAAAACAGCAAGAATATTAACAAAATGAATGGAAACCGGACTTAATAATTAACTGCCTTCACTTAAATATACTGACTAACAGAACCCTTCTAAGAGCACTGTGGAGTTCATTGCATTAAAATTATGTTCATTTTACAGATAAGAGAGCTGAACTTTTATGTGTGAAGTGATTTTCTTAAGTTGTACAGGCTATGAAAGGTACTGGCATTATAATTTTAACCCCAAATAAAGAATAAATGAAGAAATCCTTGTTTAAGATTCAGGGCATGCTCGAATCTCTTTCGGGTGTGCAATGTTTCACTTTAACCTGTTTCCTCATTACTCAGGAGGATAAAATTAAAGAAAAGGATGAAAATATTCACATTCTCAGACTGTTCTGTCCTGAGTAAATTCTTTAGAGAGAGAACTACATAAAAAATGTGGGAAGGAGATATGAGGCAAGACACGGAGATCAGCTTCAGTCTACTCATAAATGTACTTTTCTCATTTAGTCAAGAGATTTTTTAAAGAAAATATATATCTAATATGCTACCAACCACAAATTATAATTAAATAATAACCAAAAAATGGTTTAAGAGATTTGTGCCTCTGTCTTCCCTTTTAAAAAACATAACTAATTTGGCTAATTAAGTAGAAGGATAAAATATTTGTGGCATTTTTTTTAGTGAGGATAAAAAGTAAAATTAACCATTTTATATAACCGAGTTTATATGTTAAGTAATACACTTTCAATATATTTTGGTCAAATAATATAAAATTATTTAAATATGTTCAATAGCTCATGCTCTAATTTTATTATTTGGGGCAATCACATCAATAGGAAACCATTACCTTGTCTAATCTTAAGCAGCAGAAGGGTACTTTTTCTTGAAGTAGGTGACAAAAAGTAGGTGAACTTCCTATGTATGGAGAGTAAGGAGGGTAGCCCTTGGCATATCTGGAAAGCAATAGGAGACGTTAGTCCTGGAGGTGTCAAGGAAGGCTGGAACCCTCAGATGTGACCCTTAACTACTGCTTGATCATGTTAGAATCAGTAAAGCCATGCTTCCATCATATTATGAAAATCACACAGTTTAGGAAAAGGGAGGCAAATTATGATGAAATATGACTCATAATAAAGTTTTGAGACCTATATTTTTAAATAGCAAAAAAAAATTCTTGTCATGTAAAAATTACATGAAGTTTGAATTTTCCACTCATGAAATCAGCATCATTGGACCACAGTCATTAACACTCACGTTGAACTCAGTAATGGGGCATTTGTCTTTGATTCACCTAGAGAAATGAGTAACTGCAACAAGAAACATAAATACGGGACAGTTCTTTCTTTCTAGAAAACATTTCTCAATCCTCATCCTGGGAGACACAAACATGGATCCATAACAAATAGTAATATTATGCCTTACAAAGTGTATTTAAAGCAGACTGCATTATGACATTTTGCTGTATCAATATTCATTAGCCATGCACACATAACTAAAGTAGAAAAAGTAAGTTAATTAGTCAAAAACGGGATTTTTTTCCCTAGAATTGTTCTTAAAATATTATCAAAGACATTTAGTTTGTTTACTGACTTTTAAAAACAGCCACCTGCACATTTTGGCTACACCAGTGTGGAACATGGAACTTCTAAAGGGCAGAAGCATAAATGTTAATTAGCAAATAAAAGGAAAGTACTTGAAGCAATATTTTCTCATCCAAAAGGGAAGTTCTTGATTTGTGATAACTTTTCCTGAGACGCCAATGAAGTTAAGACATTGTTGAAAGTTTTTTTCTAGACACTATTGTTTGGGAGATTAAATTGTGCACATTTTATAAATTTAGAAGCTGCAATCATCATTGTTACTTTAATATCTCATTGATTTTCCTATAAAACACTCCTTTTTACTACTCCATGGTTTAGAAATCTAAAAATGAGTTTCATTCACACTTTAAAACATCATTTCCTAGAAGGATGGTTGCCCATTCTGCTGGTTTCCCCTCCTGTATTCTACAAATGTACTTGAGTATTTGGACCACAGAATTCTTTAAGACAAGATTTTGTCTACAAGCACATTGACATTTTCTGAAACAAATACAAATTGTGGATGAGTTTAAAGTTATTTTTTCTGAGTTTCAATGACAGCTCAGTTTTAGTTCAATAAAGTACTGAATGAATTTATATGAACTCTGTGAGACATGATCAGCGATGACTGGCCTGATACCGCTAGTCCCAGTGACAATACTTGTAATAACTAATGCCGTTGGTTGCTTGGCACAATACACTTTTCTCCCATCATTTCAATTAGGCTTTGCATAATGCAATGAAGGGGCAATCATACATGATTTACAGATAGAGAAATTGAAGTCAGACTGCTTATTTGCAAACAAGTATTATAAGATGAGTCTGGGATGGCAAATAAATCTTTTGAGAGAACAGGACAATATATAGACTCCTGTTCTTTCAGCTTTCCTATGGCAATATAATGCAGAGGATAACACATGTAAACATCTATGATAGGCTTAAATGTGATGACTATTATACATGTAGAGAGTAGAAACTTAATAAAAGGTGGATATGTCTTGCATTTGTAAATTTAAATTATGTCTAGCTTCCGAATAAAAAAAATGAATGCTAAAGGGTGAAATGAGAAAATACTTTATTTGAATATATCATTGGATAAATTTTTGAACTTCATGATGGTTAATCCTGCTTGTCAACTTGACAGGATTTCAAATAACCTAGGAAATATATTTATAGATGAGGATGATTCCAACGAAGTCTAACTGATGTGAAGAGACCCACATCTTAGGGGCCGAGTCCTACACTTAACAAAAAGGAGAATGTCGGTTGGGCACGAGCATTCCACCCAGTCACTCCCTTCTACCTGAGTGTGCAATGTGACAAGCCATCTTGTTCCACCTTGCCTACTCTGTCATGATCAAATGTAATCTCAAACTGTGATCCAAAATAAGCATTTCTGTCCTCAGGCTGCTTTAGATTTTGTTACAACAGTAAGTGAAGTCACCATTGCAAACTTCAAGTTAGATGTGAATAAAAGAAATTAAAGATAAAAGGGCAGAAGAATGAAATGCAACTTTGAAAATGCAATTTATATTACACAGAAACAAAATTGTATATTTTTCCATTAAGTATAAAAGATAATTTAGAAAAAAACGGGCTGGAAGAATACATAGAAGGCAGAAAATTGATGTTTTATAATACTCTGTGGTGAGAAAATGGTTAATACAAGAGTGTTTCAGTAGAACCACGGAGTGACGATTCTAGGTTATCCAGAAGGAAAAAACATTGTCTCCTTCCATAATTTTAAGGCTCTAGAAGACTTAAGTCCCACCACTAGATGAAGAACAGTAGGCAATTAATGGCATGAGAATGAGTCTTCTCCAATAATGAACCACCCGATGGGTTATCCAATCCCAAGTGGTCAGTCATAAGCACATGGATTTATAAACAACACTAAGTAGAATCCACAGAATGCTTATATATGTATATATATATATATATATATATATATATATATATATATATATAATGTTTATATATGTAAAAATAATTATTAATGAAGAGGTCATAACTTTGAGAGGGAAATGTGAGTGCATGGGAGGAGTTGGAGGGTGAAGGAAATGGAAATTGTATAAATAATGTATCTATGTATGATATTCTCAAAAAATTAAATTAAAAAGTGTCAGCAATCCTCCCAAAACAAACAAACAAACAACAAAAATTCCTTAGAAAATCAAACCTACTCTAAATTTGAAGAAGTTTCTTCATCTGGTGTAGTTTCATCTTCTGATTGGTCACTTAGAAGATCACATGTCTGAATTGATGATGAATCTGCAACCTCTAAAACAGGAGCAATACTAGGTCTTCTTAATTCTTTGCTTCCTTCTGAAGGAAGAGCTAGGGTAGGGCCACTTGCTGCCCTACAGCTTGTGTCTTGCAAGTCTATAGCCACAGTACCTAAAACAAAGAAACATGAAAATCCATTAGGAAGTTTCTACTACCTGCGACATAATTATTACTTGGTGGTGAAGCTGAATGTAATGCAATCACATTGCTAGGGGGTGGCTTTGTGTGTGTGTCTATGTGTGTGTGTGTATGTGTGTTTGTTTGTCTGTCTGTCTGTCTATCTGTCTGACTAATTTCTCTTGAATCTCAATACAATTTGGTTCTCTTTCAGGTAAACATTTCACTGGGTAAGAAATCTTGTACGTATAAATGTATATCATAACTTATATTTGGGGTCAGCCAAACACAGTAACACACCTTTAACTCCAGCAGTCAGGAGGCATATGCATGTTGCTATCTGTGAGTTCAAGGGCAATCTTATCCGCATCGTGAGTTTCAAAGCTACCCAACAAGACCCTGCCTCACGAAAATTATTTGTTACGGATGTAGTTTCAGGTGATGTGAGTTTAGATCCAAGTGTAGAGATATGAGAGGCAGTGAGGCCTTTAAGAGACTTGGTCTCTTGTGAAGTCCTGATGGGAAGTCGAACACTGAGTCATTTCAGTGTATGTGCAAAGATAATGATGGTAGTTACTAAAAACTACACCAGAGGAGAGCACCTAAGACAACTCTGTTGGAAAAGGAGGTAGGTTTTCTAGAAAGAATGAAATATTTTTGCTGTGTTTCAGTTTGGTTTTGGTTTTTAAGTCATTTACATTTCATAAAACTGATTTATTGAGGCAAAGGAAAGCTATCTGGTATGCTGTTATCTTAAAGTTGTAGAAATGAGTGCATATCTACTACATTTACCCCTATAGATGATCATGCAGCCTTCTAGTACTTCAGAACAAGAAAAAAATATGGCATCTCAGGATTCTTTTCAGGACTGTGTGTGTCAAAAACAAATTGAGACACTCCTCCCCATCAAAATATACACTCGCTGGGCGGTGGTGGCGCACGCCTTTAATCCCAGCACTTGGGAGGCAGAGCCAGGCGGATCTCTGTGAGTTTGAGGCCAGCCTGGGCTATCAAGTGAGTTCCAGGAAAGGCGCAAAGCTACACAGAGAAACCCTGTCTCGAAAAACCAAAAAAAATATATATATATATATATATATATATATATATATATATATATATATACACTCATCGATCTCTCGCTCTCTCTTAGTTTCAATTAGAAGATAATACATATATCTTTCTTCATAGAAAACTGCTCCAACATTGTGTGTTAAATACTTTCTCACTTTCAAAGGGATATTTTCATAATCTTCTTGCCAATAGATCTGACTGTACATCACCTCCAAATACCTAGTTGCTATCTTTCATACCACAGGCAACATATAGACAGAAGCATGCTCTGTTTTGTCTATTATCAGTTATCCTGCCAATACTGATATCTGCCAGTAGTTTGGGTCCACAGAAAGAGCATGAGTAGTTTTTAATCCTTCAGGGAGATCTGAAAAAGCAGTTAGATCTGCAAAAAAACAAGACTTTCTTACAATATCTTTTTCTCTAAAAAATGCTTTGTTCTTTCTGAGGTCTTCTGCTCTACTCTAAAGAGGTCACCTGTGGTTTTGAGGTGGGAAAAACTCTTTATTTTTGTCACTGACCATTTCCTTTATCTTTTGTGAAAATCCATTTTTTTGGATCATAGGTTTTCAGACTATAGGATCTACTGTATTTAATTTATTCATCAACTTTATTCTATTCAATTGTTTCTAGATGAATCTCATGCTATGTTTAATAGTTGGCTAAAGCTTTCATAAAATCATGGAATAAACTAGATGCCATGGCAGAGATTAATTTCTCATGGTTCTGAAGGATAAAGTTTCAGAATAAAGGTCTTCACATTGTTGTGATTTTTTTCTGAAGATGCTGAGGGATATATCTGTTCCAGGTGTCATTCTTGGGTTGATGATTGACATCATCTCCATCATATTTTCACATCAGTTTCCTGTATGTGTGTCTATGATGTATTTAATCTTTCCTTCAGTTCACTAGTCACATGAAAATAATATTAACTCTAATGATCCCATTTTAAATTTATTTCTTAAAAAAACTCGTATCTCCAATAAGGTTATATACTATGACACTGGGGTTTCAGGGTATGAGTTTGGGATGATAGTCACAAATTTCACATAATACTATTTGTGTCTTGTTGTGGAATATTATTTTAGATGTGATACATTTGCTTATGCTGTGGAACACTTGTTTAATGATGCAAAGATGTGTTGTATTCTTTTATGTTGCAGTTGTTTAACTCTGTGAAGCTGTGTGACTTTGCCTGTCTAAAACACCTGATTGGCCTAATAAAGAGCTGAATAACCAATAGCAAGGCAGGAGAAAGGATAGGCGGGGCTAGCAGGCAGAGAGAGTAAATAGGAGAAATCTGGGAAGAGAGATCGGGAAGCAAGAAAAGAAGGAGAGGAGCACATCAGGGGTCAGTCATCAAGCTACACAGTCAGCAACAGAGTAAGAAAGAAAGGTATATAGAAGAAATACAGATAAAAGCCCAGAGGCAGAAGGTAGATGGAATAATTTAAGAAAAGCTGGCTAGAAACAAGTCACGCTAAGCCTGGGCATTCATAAGAAAGAATAAGCTTCGTGTAATTTATTTGGGATCTGAGTGGCGGGCACCCTTAGAGACAAAGAGCAAAGAGCCAAATGAGTAAAAAGAAAAAAATAAATCCAGGATTTTAAAATTACAGATCAATAAATTTCCCAGAACTGTATCTCTGACTTCCTTGAGGTAACTGAGGTTTATCTGTCATCATATTTTCTCCTCTTTTTTAACTTTTTAATTTTTTTGTGTGTATGTGTGTACACATGTGTATGAATGTGTGTGCATATTTGTATGTGTACAGGCACACAGTATATGTGGGTGCACTAACAAGTATATAAATGTATGTGGAGGCCAGATTTCAAAATTATTGTTCCTCGGGAGTCTCTTTTCTTGCTTTTGGGGATAGGGTACCCACTTGGTGAAGCTCAACAATAAGGGTGAGCTGCCTGGACAATGACCCTGGGGATTTACTTGTCTCTGCCTCTTCAGCACTGGGACTACAAGTCTGTGTTAGCATGTTCAGCTTTTTCATGTAGATTCTCAAGATCAAAATCAAGTTCTCATATTTGTAAAGCAAGCATTTTATGCACTTCTCACAATCTCTCAGCTCTTTGCTTCCATTTAGACATCAATACAACTAATGACAATGCTTACTGCATTTATTCCACACATTTCAGCCTGTGACTGGCACAATTTTGTGACTTTCTGTTATCAGTCTTAACCACAGTCATGGATTGAACCCACTGGAAATTCAAGTCAGTTCTATGACTGTAGATTGGGGTAAAGACAGATATAAGGGGCATGCAATTTGAAACCACATCTGAAGCCCACCATTTTGAGGAATTTGCAGGGGATTAAAATCATGAAGCTCAATAGGATATGCGTATGTATTGTATTGGGTATGTATGGAAGGGTGGAGAAATAGCAGTGATTTATGGGAGGGATGGTGTTAAGAATAATAAAGATAAATCCAATTCAAGTTAAATACCCCAAAAAAGAGAAGAAAGAGGGCTTACTGAGCCAGTGAAAACAATGGAATTACATAAAGGGAATGGCATATATTCCTTAATACAAGGGATTTTACACTTATAGGTTTGTAGGTGGTTTAGTGGAAAACTTTAATGAATTTCATTTTAACTGGATGTTTATTATTTCATTTTTTGTGTCATAAATGCCAAAATAAATGATGAGAGTAAGATGGAGTGAGTAAGTTTTGAAAGAACAGAAAACATTGGAAATACTCCCAACCAACTATTGTATAGATAATTAAAAAGAAAAACATACAAGGCAAGCACTTAAAATCAGAAACAGAAAGTCATTATTGAATACTTTTTTGGTAATCTTGCATTGTTCTTACATCAACAGTTTAGAATTTTGATCTATATTATGTGATCAGACATGGTTTATAATATACAGAAACAAGTTTTGAACCTGACTATGAATCTTTAGTAATCGAGATGTGTATTTCTATTAAAAAACAAAACAAAACACTAAAGGTAATTCCAGCGAGTATGTACTGACCCATGCTGGCAATGATGCTGTGGACAGGTAATCTGGAAGGTCCATGATAAAATGACCTTGACACATTGCTTTTTCTCTGCTGGTCTTGGTTCTTAAATGCTGAATTTTCTTCTTTGGTAATATTAATATAAAAACATATGTCTGAAGAATTCATAATGTATCGAGGACCTGGATTCAGCAAAATGTTTTTATTATCCTCCCTCCTAACACCAATCAAGCAGACACCAAACCTTAATTTAAAAGAAGAATATAAGAGTTTAAGAATTACAATTTGGAAAAGATTTAACTTTTTGTTCTTTTAATTGCTTACATTTGTAAGAAAGTTGATCTACTATAAGCAAACAGAACAAAATAAGAACATCAAATAATAGAATTAGGAAGCTTGAGAGGATCCTAACATTTAATAATCTAATTTTCAAAGGAAAAAATCAATTAAATTTAATCTGTCATAAGCATTATGCCATATATATGTATATATATATATATATATATATATATATATATATATATATATATGAATGACAAAGTATAGGACAATGTAAAATATTAGACTGCTGGTCATAAAGTAGTGGTAATAGTGTTTTATATTTTTAAGATAACCACTAATGTCAAAATTATGAACAATATTTCTTTTTTTAATTTTTTTTTTTAATTTTTGAGACAGGGTTTCTCTGTGTAACAGTCCTGGCTGTCCTGGAACTCACTTTGTAGACCAGGCTAGACTTGAACTCAACTCACAGAGATTCACCTGCCTCTGCCTCCCAATTCTGGGATTAAAGGCATGTGTTACCACCACCTGGCTGAACAATATTTCTTACCTTGCTCAAAATATTTATAATCTATTGGCATAAGGGAGACTTTCATGAAATGTCATGTGAAAAGTAAGTGATGAGTCTGAATCACCCTTGCTATGACTTCAACCACATCTCATACATTCAGCTTTAAAAAGAAACATTTCAAATAGTCTTCAATGGTTGCACATGTTCAGTAGGAGAAATTAAAAATGTTGAGAGTAATATTGTATTAAAATATTTCTTATTGTTCTTTGGTAATGTTCTTTCTTATCATTTATATATTTTTGTTTTATGTGCTTTGGCGTTTTGTCTGCATGTATGTCTGTGTGAGGGTGTCAGATCTTGGAGCTATGGACAGTTGTGAGTGGCCATGTGGGTGCTGGAATTGAACCTGGGTTCTCTGGAAGAGCAGTCATTGGTCTTAACTGCTGAGCCATCTCTCCAGCCCCTCCTTTAGTAATGTTCTAACTTTCAAAATTCATCTTAAACCCACACAGAGTAAGTCAGTCAAATTTAAAATGTATTTAGTAGTAAAGTATGTATAAGTAGAATCATTGAGAATAAAATTTGAATACATTATGTATTAGTTAAGTGGAATATATTGTTATAAAGTGCACAAAGAGATACCTCTTAAATATTTTTATAGTGATAATTTTTGATATACATTTTTATTCCTTAAGAAATTAATTTTGTCAAAAAAGGAGAAGAAAAAAATTCCCCTGGCTAAACTAGAATGTATAATTCCTTTTGGACAATGGAAGGGCTATAATTAAATTAATGTTTATTTATTTTTTAGATAATTATGTGTTATTTCAGAAGTGAAAGCGGAAAATAAGTAACCAAGATTATGTTTGTCCACATAGTGAGCTTGAAGCTAGCTTAAGATACATGATACCCAGACTCCAAAGACCAAAGGGGGAAAATGTGATTTTTTTTCTTTCTCCTTTTGTTCTGTTATTTTCAAGTGTTTTTGTTATTATAAATATAAACAAAACTAAACATCACTTTAAATTTGATTTATGTAACAATATTCATTGTTGTAAGGTTGTTAATTCTTATTTGGCTAGGATATTATGAGGATCACAGATGTGGTAGAGTATTCCTTACATATTTTCCTCCTGGTAAACTAAACTTATAGATACTACAAAATTTATAGTTAAATTAGAATAAAACCGATGCTAAAAGTTAAAACACTTGAAACTCATGAGCACCAATGTGGACCGCACTTTGGAAAACTGTTTGAAACTGGTCTGATTGACTGGTTGATGAAATTCTCCACTGGAAGCAGAAACATACTTTTTGTGTGCATGGAAAGAGGCATAGGTAAAACTCTTCCCTTCATATTCAGCAAAAAATGTACTTTCTTCCAAAACGATGTGATAGACTTCATTTCCAGAGCACCTCCCGTACATCTTCTGCCACTGTTCTGGAGACTGTTGCCCTTCTCTGCAACATAAGCACACACACATACACGCAGAGGAAAAGACAGTGAATTTAGGTAAATGACAGCAGAGGCCAGACAGCCCATCCCAAAGGCTAAGAACCAGCCAACACAATTAGAGGAGTTACTCTCATGGGGCTCTGAGTTCAGAATGATGGCATTACATTAAATTAAATTCAGCACCACATATAACATGAAAACTTGATGAACAGTGTGTTGGTAGAAAGTGGAATTTGACAAGACTCAATGTTTGAAGTATTTGTTCTGGCCATGGCTTCATGAGCTCAGGCATTTATTTGATTTCCTCCCTGTTTGTGGAAAGGCTGCATCCATGTCCAAGGTGCAGAATTTGTTTCATTGTCTTTGTCATATAGCTAAATTTACCTTACAACACAGATTGACGCTTACAGATACCTAATTTACTTCGTGTTTAAAATTGTGTTTCTCAGGACATTAATTTGAGTTTGCAAAAGTATATAATGTTAACTTTTGTCCATTTTATAACTGAGGCTCCCCCAAGCTGTGTATACCTCAAGAAAGGACAAATATTTGTGAAACACACTTTTCCATAAGGGTTCTAGGAATAGATTTGATATTTATTCCCCTTCAAAATGCATGTGTTGCTTCCATTCATGTGGTAGCATTTGTGCTTAAGGCCGTTGGGGGTAGGTAGGCAATAAGAGTAACACCAGCGTGGTTTAGAACCACCATCAGTTCTGAAAAGCTAGCCTCCTCTTCCTACTATATAAGAATGCAGCCCAGAGTCAGAAATCGACAACTCAGAAGGACCTGATATGCCAGAATCTAAATTTTAGACTAAACTCCTGAAATATGAAAAATAAAGTTTTCTTGTGTATAAATTACTCACTCTTTGACAACTTGTAATAACAATTAAAAATTGACTAAGATGGTATGCAAGAGGTATGCTAAAGGTACTTATTAAAAGAAGATATGTACATTAAGAAAATTTGTAGTTTCTTTAGCTCTAGAATATTCTGCCTAGTTCTGTGGCTTTGGAAATTCAATTCATATGAAAATCATAAAAGTCCCATAGCAGATTTCCCCATTTGCTTCAGTACATTTATTTACTATTTCAGATTAGAGATTATGAACTCTAACAGCAAAATCAGCACAAATTGAATGAAAGAAATATCTACATTTAATCTCTATAGATTCTTAAAGGAAAAAAGCAAATGATGAACTTATAATAATTAGTATTCAAGGAACGATTTTAAAGTCAGAGTATGACTGAAGGGATTATTTAAGAAATGAACTCATCAACATTTTCAAAGTGTCAATTAGCAACAAATACATAAAGGTAGAGGTCCCATCTTCTTTATACCTTCATGAGTGTCTTAAAGTGTCAAAATCTTGGGCTCTGTAATCTAATTACCAGATTTGAATCGCAATTCTGCAAACTTCAGTAAGGTATTGGACTTTCTATTTATTTGAAATTATCCTTTCTGTGAAAAACAGCATCAACTTTATTGTATCAGATAGAATGATGTAAGCTAAATATGGCACTAAGTTGATACACTGATAAAAGTACTCAGAAAATGTTGATTGATTTTTTTTGGGGGAGGTTGTAACAACTTCTTTTCTTCCAAATTTTATGCTTACTTTCAACGTATTTGCCAATGTACTGCAGTCACAGTTAAAAAATATGTATTTCTTAATGTTAAAGTATCTTTTTAGAAATAATTTGGAAGAGACACATTAGCCTATTGATTGCATGTGTTACTTCTAACTACTGCTTCCTAAACATGGTTTGAATCTCAGTTGTTCCCTTCAGATTCATGTTTGAAACAATTAGTCCCCAGCATATGGGAGCCATTTGATGTTTGTAGAAGCTTAGGGTTGTGAAGCCTGGCTGGCAAAGGTGTTATTAGGTAGTGGCCTTTGGAGGCTATTTCTATCTGTAGGTCAGGTCTGGTTATCCCTGCTTACTACTCCGCCAATATATTAGAAGCCTCTGTTTCATGCTACCATTGCACAGATGAGCTGCTCTGTGAACATACTGAAATTGCTCAGAACCCATGAGTGAAAACAAGTCTTTTTGAACCTTTAAGCTGTATCTCTCAAATATTTTGTCACAGAAAAAAAGGAAAGTAAATATATTAAGACTGATGATTCTTTGTGGAAAAAATTTTGTTTTTGGCAAAAAATAAAATCATCCATGGATCAAAGAACAATTTGGCAAAATGGTATTTGGCAAAGATCAAAGACTACTGAAGGTCCACCAATGTTAGAGAACATGCTGGCAATTCATCAGGGTTTATTTGAGATGCAAAATGATCACAGGGTCAGAAAGTTGTCATGCAAATGAACTAAAATCCCTTTAGGAGAATCATAAATCTAATTCAGAAGCTGAAATGGTAACATAATATGGAACTGAGGAAGAGAGCAAAAGCTATGGAATTCAGTCTATCCAGAAAATCTTCCTCTATCATGTGCTTCTCATCTTGCTACTTTATAACCTTATTCCCCCTCTCAAGAAACATCACATCCTGAGGAATCCTCTTCATGACTTCCTTAAAAGAAGTAACCAAGAACATTTACTTTTCACTAATTGTAAAGATATAAATTTTTCTTCATGAAACTCAGGCTGTTTGTTTGAAAGAAGATGTGGAAATTTCATCAAATACTGATAACAATATACAGTCTCACAAAACAGTGATTATGTGCAAAGGTTTTAGATTCAATGTTACTGTAATTTAACAAAATGGGGAGGGTAGTTAGGGACTACTAAGAATAAGCCTGAATGGTAAGTTTTGTGGAGAAAAATAATGTGAAAAGGAGACTAAGTTTTCAGAGGGTAATTTTAATGTAAGTACGATGACCCAGGAATTCCATACTGAGAGACCAGGGGTTAAAGAAAATATGAACGAAGAAGATTCGCTGTGACTGTGTGGAAAAAGAGCAGGCAAGACAGCAAAAGCCATAGCAACAGGTGCTTGCCCTAAACACAGGAATGCCTAGTATGCCCATCAAGAGCAAAGAAGCCAATTAGTTTGAGTTGTTGGAGAAGGAAGAAGTAGAGAGGGCTGATGAAGATGGGTGCCCTTGCCCTTGCAGAAACTTACCATTCAACACATGTGACATTTACTTGAAATGACTAGGTAGCCACTGGGGATTTTAAATAAAAGCAAAGGTATGCACTTACATTTTACAAAAGCTCCTCTTATCATTGTGCTAAGAATAGCTCGAAGAAGAGCAAAGACAAAAGAGCCTATATGCTAGACCCAGCAAGTAATGATGGCTACCACCCATGGTTCCTTTGAGCTAACAACTGGTTCGTCATTTTCTCCATCAATGTTTAAATTTTTAAACAAGTCCTAACTCGTCTTTGCCTCCAGTGTTGGTCCTACACATTCTCTGTGTTACAATAAAGATGAAGAAGCACGCAAAGTTTCTCAATGCATGGGAATGATAATGGGAAAAATGGAAATGTGAATTACCATTATACAGAGTATTCACAATTAAATTGCAATAGTGCACTCCATTAGATAAGTACAAACCTTCTATATCAATTTTAAAAGATTGAAAAGTTACATTTCAAAGCCCTAAATCATTTTTTTTTTATAATTGTCTTGTGAAAAAGTCTTTGAGGTTGAAAATTGTGATCACTATTACTTTTGAGGGGTCACAGCATCATGCCTCCTCCTCTCCACTCCAGCCAAAAGTAGTATTAAATTTCTGCTGATCATTTACTCTGTCTAAAACCTGAGTATTTTCATAACAAAACTCCACTTTCCAGCTAAGGCTCCTCCATATAGACCTTCTGCTCAAGTCAGCTTTGTAGTAGTAATTCTACTTCTCCTTTCATAACACTACAGTAGAAATTGTGATATTGTATTACTCAATAAAAAGCCCCAAAAAGGAACTGATAATGTCACTTCACTACTGTGTTCCCAAGATGTGACCTCCATTTAACTCAGAGTAAATTCTGCTTTTAAAATTTATGGTGTTTTTTGTTGGTTTTTTTTTTTTTTTTTTGTGAGAGGTGATAGATACGAGTTGATATCATTCTTCTTCATTGGTTGAAGATACAGATTTTCCTCTGGTATATTTTTTTGATGGCCATACATGCATATGTTTTGGGTCTTCAATATTGTTCCACTGGTCTATATGTTTTTTTTCCCCCTAGTACCATTTTGTTAATTTGTTTGTTTTTGTTGTTTGTTTTTGTTGTTGTTGTTTGGGGTGTTTTTGTTTTTTTGTTTTGTTTTGTTTTGTTTTTTTTCTTAATACAGAGTTTCTCTGTGCAGATCTGGCTGTCCTGGAACTCACTCTAAAAACCAGGCTGGCCTCAAACTCACAGAGACCCACCTGCCTCTGCCTCCCAAGTGCTGGAATTAAAGGTGTGTACTACCACCATCTGGCTACCATGCTGTTTTTATGACTGGCTCTGTAATGTTCTTGAGGTCTGAAATAATAATTCCTCCAGCATTATACATTTTCTCAGTATTGCTTTGTCTTTTTTGAGTCTTTTGTGATTCCATATGAGCTTTAGGATTTTTTTTCCTATTTCAATGAGAAGTTATGTAGATATTTTGATTGGAATTGCATTGAATCTATAAATAGATTTGGATAGAATGGTCCTTTTCCCAATATCATTTTGAGAAAACCATGAGCATGGTATATATTTCCATTTTTTGGTGTCTTTATATTTTTTTCGCAGATTCTTAAATTTTCATTGTATAAGTCTTTCACCTCCTTGGTTAGGTTTATTTGTATTTTTTCCTTTGGAAACATTTTGAATGAGACAATAACCATGACTTATTTTTCAATATGTATTTTTCCTATTTTTTCAGTAAAAGTTTATTTACAATACCAATGGGCGCTAAGTAAATTTTAGTGGGAGTCTGAGTTACAGGGAGGATAGCTGATTTATCTTGGTACAAAGTAGGGAGTCGAAGTTGGTGGAGAAGTGACTATTAGATAGAAAATGCCTTGTTTCTCTTTATCTTGTTGGTAGATAGAAAAGTCAGAAAAGATGCCCCCATGAAGTCTAATAAACATGCCTGCCTAAGCCCAATCTAAACAAGATAACACCATCAGATATGTTACTATGGAAGGGCAGAAACTTATAGAGCCTCAGCCTTAGACAAGAGCTACAGGCAACCAAGGAGTGCTGAGAACAGGAGAAACAGTCTCTGCCAGGGGAAAAACAAAACAAACAAACAAACAAACCTACCCACATTGATTGTCTAATACTAAATAGTCAACTCCAATATAATAGACAACATAAAATTTACATATGAACTGAGCATGTTGTGTTTATAAATTTAAGAAAGCACACACACACAATACAGATAATATGAATACAGTAAAAGCAGCTAATTTAGTTTTAATTTAAAATTTTTCTCATCACTAAATCTTCTCATGTGGATATATCAAGAGTTAAATGGAATTGCCTGCTCCAAATACAACATCTTGAAGCCTTATTAGACAGCAACTTCTGTCCCTATGTCAAAACTGCATTGAATTATTCAATATGTTCATATTTTTTAAAAGACTAAAACTTCGTTCATCTGACAACTTCGTATTGTTTAGTCCATATTAACAAATAGTGGAAAGTGAAATTTGACTTTTAACCTATGGATTTTCTTGCTGTGTGTGGTGGATGCTGTGACACTGAGTAAAAACTAACAGTAACCTTTGTGCATGGAGCATTGCCTTTAAAGTTAGGAATGTAATCATAAGTAGGAATCTACCTCTTTTACAATACTAGTTTTTCATTGTTTTAAATAAATGATAGTAACATCTATCTATTTTTTCCAGCATGCTGTTTGCTCTGACCCTAAATTATACAGTTAAACACAAGACACATAATAACAGGTTCACCAAGCTTCACAAAGATTGTTCCATGACTTGGTGTTATCTAATTATTGATATTATGAAGCCAAATTGTTTTCACATCAGTAAAAATGAATTTTTACATGATACCCTTTGTAGTAATCTATTTTAGCAACTAGCATAAGCTTTACCTGTCACTGAAAATTGTGCCTTAGGTCATATAAATTCATATTTAAACAATTAAATAAATGTTTATTGGTGCTCACTTATAGAGAAGATAAATATAGTTATTAACATTATATTGATTAAAGGTAGATTTTTAAAAGTCTTACACAAGTAACCAAATATTTAAATCTAGTTCAAATCAATCTTAATTAGGTAATTATCTTCAGATTTTATATCATCTTAGTTCTAGCTACTTACTTGAAGAATTTACCGGATAATTTCCTTCAAACATACTTGAAATATATTAATTTGCATTCATATGAAACTTTTCTTTATTTAAAAGTTAAAATACATAAATGATATTACAGCCTTAGCTTTACTACCACAACTAAGCAGAAACCTAGTTTAATCACTGTTGACCAAAGAAATAATTGTGACACTTGACAGCCTATGTTATTATTTCATGACAATTTGTGAGCTGAAGGGAATACATGAGGTTCCTAAACATTTATGATTACAACACAGACAGCCATTAAATCTTTGGGTACACATTTATTCTTGCTAGTTGTTTTCTAGCAAGTTCCTTGGAGATAAACCTTCATCTTAGAGGGAAGCTTGTTAAGATACAAAGTGTTCTATGGGGAAATGAAACATTTTATCCTGTAAAAATCTCATTGAGATCAGGTAGTAAAGAATTCAAAAGTTTCTGGAAGTCCCCGAGACTGATAAGGGTCACAAGTGCCTCCTTGTCCCACGATGTATATGTAGGCAGTAAGGGTAGCTCAGAGATTCTGAAATTAGCTTATCTACCCAATAGAAGACAGAGACCAGCACAGATGCCTGGAAGAAGCTTGAGCCAATACAGCACCTAGAAATGACACACTGTAGCCTGTTGAGCTTTTGGAAACCTGTGCCGTACATTCTATGTTGCCAGCTTTTGTGAGCTGTCACTCCTACTTCGGGGCTTTTGGTGATGTGAGGTGTATTTGAATCATTTCTGCTTGTGTAAGTAACCCCTCACCATCATCCCTATAAGTTACTGCAATCAAAGTTTATTTTTAAGCAAATGAAACCCTTTGGTGGCATTCTTCCTGTGGTCTGTCTCCAGTTTCCTATCTGAGGTGAGTGGAGAACGGGAATAGTGTTACATTACACTAGTTTGCAGAGGACTGGACTACACGGATAGTGTAACAAAAGATCAGACAGCTCGTTACACTAGGATGTGCCTTTGCACTTCCACTTCCTAGCAGGACTTCAGCTATTTATATTATCTGGCATCAAAACAGAAATCTGAGTTCTAAGACTGAAAAGGTAGCAAAAACAATATAGAAAATGATAGTTGATTTTCTACCACTAGATGGGACTGAATGGCTGTATGATATGCACTGTATATGAGATATGATTAATTAAATTTGAGGAAATAGAAAAAGGTTATGCAATGTAATTCTGGCACATTACTAGCAGTAAACTTAACAAAAGCCATTAAAAGGGCAGATTAAGTTCAACAAACAATTAAATTGATCAAAAGTTAAACATAAACAGTTGACAGGTTGACCAAAATTCACTGAAATTAAGGTTCATTTTTCCTACAGTATTTAAACTTTGTGTGGTTTTTTTTTTTTTTTGAGACACTCACTTAATTCCTGTCAATTATTGGGTAAAATAAGAAACAAATCCTGACTTTGGGGTAGAATATTTCATGTACTTTTAGAACTATCAGGTGGAGAAATTATTTTGTCCTAGTGAAATTGCACTATCAGCTCATAAACATCATCTCATATATCTCATATTTTCACTCTGTACTTCAGAATAAATACACATTACACTCAAAATGTACTTTCTCTTTGCTGTCTTGGAGGACAGTTGTGCTTTTACTAGATTCCAACAGTTCAGTTTATGTTCCAGTGCTTCATGAATTGTTTGTCTGTCTGTCTGTATGCACAAATTGATGGATGTTCCACTGTTGTGTCTGTACCTTCAATTTAGAACATCATAATGAATTCCCCAGGAAAATCACATCCAACGGCAATTAAAATGATATTTAGGGATAAAGGAAGTTGCTATTGTTGCTATTTGAGTTTAATAATTTTCTTATTCCTTTTTCAATTTAAAAAAATTTGTAACTGGGAAGGCTTTGGCTGCCTCTTCCTGATGTCATTTGTTCTTTAGTATGCAAAACAGTCTCCCCAAAAATTTCTTGATACCAATAAGTCCATTAGGAGAAATTAACAGCACATTCTAAACTCACATAGGAAGGGCTGGTTCAGTGGTAGAGTGCTTGTCTAGAATAAGTGAGACCCTGGCTTTAATTCCCAGCACCATCAAAAGTTTAGCAATGTTGGGAGTTTGTGCTATATCATGCAGTCCACAAATCAGAGGGCTGCCTTTATGAGATACAAAAGAAAAGAAGTATTTCAGAAGACAATACTCCAGGAATGACTATGTAATTTTGTTAATATTAATGTTCCTTCTTTTTACAGTTTTCTGCAACTCTTTCATCTACAAAGCAAAAGTAGTGAATGAAAAGAAAAGCAAAGTCTGGTGTTTAGACTGTAATGAGTGGCTTATAGAGTTTTCAAAGGACACAGTTTAAAATAGAAAAATGTTTTGTCCTTTTTTAGCCACCTAAGAAATACTAGTGGATTTGCCCAATTGGCAATTAGGTAATTTCAGTGTCTATTGACATAGCTATTCTTTAACTTCCTTCCTTTTCCAATTATCCCACTCTCACTTTCTTCCAACTAGCCTTCCACTATTGACCCCCATGAGTGTTTAAGTCTAGGTCCTATAGGAGAAAGATTATGTGATATTTTCTTAACAATTTTTCTCCATCAAGAATATTCTCCCCTCTATTAGGGGATGATTCTCTACCACTTATAATTTGCATTTAACCAGACCGTGTCATTTAAAATACTTTTAGTTTTTCTACTGCCTTAAAA
This sequence comes from Peromyscus californicus insignis, assembly GCF_007827085.1. Classification (NCBI taxonomy): domain Eukaryota; kingdom Metazoa; phylum Chordata; class Mammalia; order Rodentia; family Cricetidae; genus Peromyscus; species Peromyscus californicus. The sequence goes on along the minus strand of NW_026294436.1, from coordinate 26,943,968 downwards.
TTTCCTACCTTTAATTTTTTTATCTTATCTTTGTGGAATGTGTACTAAATGATACTATCTCTCATGGGTAGATCTTCTGTGCTGGTAAGTCTGATCCTCATGCATTGTGTCTCTGTACTTGATTTGAAATCCTCAGGTAAGACACTAGCTTTTATAATTTTAAATATTTCAGAAAAGATTAGCAATAACACCTCTAACTTCAAAAATTCTTCTTCCCTTATTAATTATCTTTCCATATCTTTTTCCTTTTAATCTTCCTGATAATAATAATTATATTCATTTTAAGCTGTTTTGAATTTCAAGATATATTTTATGACCCCTTTCTCTCTAAAAATTAAAATAAAATTCAGCTTATATAGACTATATCAGCAGGAAATTTTGTTTACTATCTACAGAAGGCCATGGGAGTATACAGCAAGTGACAACTAGTATTCAAAAGGCCAACCAACCAGATGAATAACTACATGTTGGGGAGCCCAGTAGGCAAAGTCCGTGGGGTCACTGGATGTGGAAACCAGTTCTTTTCTGTCTGTAACCTTCTCATGTGCCACCATTTACCTCCCTAAAAAGAACAGCTGTGGGTGCTGTCCACAGCCAATTGGTAGTGTGTTTTACATCTTTCGGCACACATACTGCTGTTGATGGTCAGGAAGATGATTTCTGCTTAAGCTGTATAATTCTAATAATACTAGAATATTTTTCATAACAGACACAGGAGAAGCAACAGTATTCTCAGCCACCATTTACCTCCCTAAAAAGAACAGCTGTGGGTGCTGTCCACAGCCAATTGGTAGTGTGTTTTACATCTTTCGGCACACATACTGCTGTTGATGGTCAGGAAGATGATTTCTGCTTAAGCTGTATAATTCTAATAATACTAGAATATTTTTCATAACAGACACAGGAGAAGCAACAGTATTCTCAGTCACAAAGACAGCTAGTTTTAGATTTCAAAACAAATTCAAAATAGACTAAGCTGCCCCTGCAGAAAACACACAGTTCCCAGGTATCTATTGCTAAATCAAGGTCAGGCTGCATAGATTGAGACATAACCCCCTATTGACTACACATACTCCCAGGCTCAAGGTTCAGCCAACTGTTTATTTTCTGTCTGGGAACTGTCACCAACTTAGAGCTACCCGGATGGCCAAGTGTGATTCACTGGCCGGTCAGCATGACCTTCCTAGCCTAAGAAAAACTGTGTGACTTATGTGTAATGAGAATGGGTTGGACCCTGAAAATATAACATATAATTGTCCAGACTTTAACTGTGAGAGTGTAGTGAGTGTGTGTGTGTGTGTGTGTGTGTGTGTGTGTGTGTGTGTGTGTGTTTGTGTGTGTGTGTGTGTGTGTGTGTGCTGAGTAAGGAATATAGATGAATGGACAGAGAGAATTGGAACTAAAGAGAACTGGAACTAGAGAGAATTGGAACCAAAGACTTAGAATAGAGAGAATGAGGGAGGGAGGGAGTGTGAGAGTGAGGTGTGTGTATGTGCTCAAAAGGAGATGAGTGTGCAGAAGTAATGTGAGAGTGAATGAATGAAGGAAGAGTGAATAAATGATGAATAACATGTGAAGGAATGTAGCAGAGTAGAGAAAAGAAATGTGTATAGAAGAGAGATGTGGAGACATGTAAGAAAGAGATGTCAAGGAAAAGAAAGCTGTATAGATAAGTGATGTAACTGTGCAAAAGAGGTATGTGGCTGTGTGGAGAATGTATGGAGAATGCAACAATGTGGAATGTACTTATGTGGAAACAGAGAGATTTTTCAGAGAAAGAGATTTTTTTACGATGAAATAAAAGAAAAATTTGCCATTAGAAAGCATGTGTATTTCCTTGTTTTTCCCCCAGATAGAAAGAAGTCTAGCCTTTAGATAGATAAGAATTTTTCCTAAGCCCTCACAGCCTTCATGGATTTTTTGTATACCCTGGTGGTAGCTGGAGGCTGGACCCTCAAGCTATCAATAAATGACCCAAAAATTAAAAACTATATCAACGAACACTATCCACAGCATTTCATATATTTGAACAACCATTCATATGGCTATATAATTCCTTAGTATTTTCTTCATTATTACTTAAATATCTCTATTTTTGTAACATTAAAAACGTTTTAATAAACTTTGTTTCATTTATAACAATACTCTTTATTTCTAATATATATTTGATCTAATGATATATATATATATATCATGTATATGGCTTTCATTTTAATTGCTATTTATCATGATTTTTAAAATTTTAACTGCTAATGTAAAAAACACCAAGACCAGCCTATTTACCTATATCATCCCCATTGAAATAGAGGTCACTGCCCTAAATGGACGTACTGATAGGACTACCTCCAATATAGTGTCATTCAGCAAATAAAAAAGTATATTTTAAAACTTTTGGAAATTGGGTAAATAAAGAGATCCATTTCTCTGTGGAGAGAATCTTTAAAATGGCAGGTCTCAGCTCACAGTGAATCAAAAGGGATACTTCTATTTGGTCTAAAGACGCCCAAGTGTCTCACTGTTAAGGGCCAACCTCTAATTCCAATTATATTCTTCAGACAGTTTTTTAAAAATTATTTTAGGCGGAGGTGGAATGTCTCTGTGGATAGAATGCTTGCTGTAAGAGCATGAGGATTTCCTTGGAATGCCCAGGACCCATATCATACGGTTAACCCAATGCTAAATGAGACAGGTAGATTCTAGGGGTTAATTGGCCTCATAGTTTAGCCTAGGGAGCTCCAGATTCAGTGAAAAGCCATATATCAAAATAAAACAAAAACAGAAAAGTGTATTATGTTCATAGCACATAAATAGAAATCTATGAAAATTTGGGAGAGTCCAGAATCATTGTCCAGAATCAATTTCCACCCCCCCATGGGATCCTGACTGTCCTCAGTCAGCATTCTTTCTCTAGAGTGAAGTATAGTGAGTAATTTACAGAACATTTTCTTGTTTTCAAGTCCATAATTTGCTGTCTGTTCAACATATTTAAGTAATTATGATGCTTTCCCCCTAGTCTCTCTTTATAGATTCAGATTTGGGAAACTTACTTTTATGGCACAAAGTTTATTCAAGTTCAGAGTATTTGATATATATTAACTATACCATGCCTATTTGGACCCTTGTAAAAAGAAATTAATATGAAAAGATTTTTACAAGATTAATTAAATTTGTTAAAATGTTTTAATTTTTTGATATTTTGAATAAGAGAAATGGCTCAGCGGTTAAGAGCACTGACTGCTCTTCCCAAGGACCTGAGTTCAATCCCCAGCACCCACATGGCAGTTCACAACTGTCTGTAGCTCCAGTTCCAGGGCATCTCACACCTTCACACCAATGCGCACAAAATAAAGTTAAATAAATTATTTTTTAAAATGTATGATTTTTTTCATAGATGAGTGTGTTTAATTAGGGGATAAAAATTCACGAACTTCTTCCATAAAAAACAAAATTTGAATTAAATGACATAAAGTATAAAATAAAATGATGTAGAGGATCAGAGGAAGACATCAGACATTGACCTCTCCCTTCCCCCCACACACAGGAGAGAGATAGATAGATGATAGACAGATCAAGAGACAGATGACAGATAGATGGATAGATAGATAGATAGATAGATAGATAGATAGATAGATAGATAGAGATAGATTACACACATCTGCACACCCAAAAACACAGCTATATTAAGAAAAACCTTACCATCTGATTCTTTTCAGTGATACAATTCTAACTAGAATAATTGCAAAGTAATGGCTGAGTGGTGAAGCAGTGAAGTAGAGGACTGATCAGCCCTTCATTCTGCCTCGAGGATCATTTTATTGTTTTTATTTTCTAGGAATCTTCAATACCAGAGCCTCAGGGGGCAAGTTTATCCTATTGTATCACTTTCTAAAAATATTCTGGTTGGTCCTTTCCTCAAAATCATGACATTGCTTACTTCTAATCTTTCAGAAACTAAAAAAAAAAAAAAACCCCAAAAAACAAAAAACAAAAAAAACCCTCTCACCCCTTTTACAACTTTCTACATGAAAACTTGTGATTAATCATTTCTTTGTCATTTTCAACAAAATTTCGTGAAGGAGAAAAATTGAATACATGAAGTTCATAAAACACTTGGAATCATAGAGTTTGAATGATCATTATTTAGCACATCCTTTACTTTATTCATTCAATTAATGTTTATTGAGCATCTATGTTTTAATTTTTTCTAGAAATATAAATGTGTAACATATAATCTTTACTTTGAATTATTTTATAATCAAGGAGGCAGGAACATAAGTACCTATGCACAAAGGGCATAATACATATATATTGGTCAATATAACAAAATTCATTGCAAGTTTATAATAAGGATAAATCATATTAAATTGGGAGATTTAAAAATATTCATAAGAAGAAAGAACCTTTGATATAACAAAATCATCCAGGAAGGCAGAAACAGTGAATTTATGGCAGAGGGAACCACATTTAAAAAGGATACAGAAGGCGGAAACCACAAAGTATATTTAGGATATGTTATTTGGAGAAAGTGCTATACACAAGAGAACCATGGGAGATTAGGAGGTAAAAATAAACCAAGACTCATGCATAGAAAGCCTTAAAGATTTAAAATGGAAATGTTTCAATCTCATTTGGTGATGAATGCTATGCTATTAGATGCCCCCCAAGCAGAGGATTGCAAGGCCAACTCTCTGTATAGACTTCTCAAAATGTGTTCCATAGAAGGCCTCCAGTTTCCTCTTTATTAGTGTACTTAGGAACGCCCCCCGCCCCAAGCAACCATGTGGACCAGATACACAAAGTAAAATGACATTCTATGCAAACTTCAGTACACATCAGTCTATATAGAAGAAAAGTTACAGCATGTTTAAAGCACACACCATTAACCTTTTCTTCATTCAGAGTTCTCTGGAACTTCTGGTTACTGATGCTTTTGTTTGTTTTGAAACAGAGCCTTTTGCAGCCCAGGTTACATGTAACATTCCCAATAATACTGAGTGTTGCTTTGAGTTCTTGATATCCTGCCTATGCCTTCCAAGCATGAGATTGCAGGTGTGCACCACCTCACCTGGATACTTTTGTCTTCTTTATGTTATGAATGAAATGAATAAAGGACCACTGGGCACAAGCAGAAAATATCATGTTCCTTAACTTTTCAGAACTGCACACACACACACACACACTGGAAACAAGAACAGTTTGTGGATAAGATTCAACAGAACCCACTGCACACATTCCTTCTGATCATGTTATAAGCCAAAACTTCCCTTCAATCTGAATGTCCAAGCTTGATTCCTAGTAGCTCAGGACATGGCTGCATTTGGTGATAAAGCCTTTGGGGAGGTGTTTTCACTAAACTGGGACTGTTAGAGTGAATCTTTTTTTTTTTTTTTGAATTTATTTTAATTTATTTTGCAATACAATTCAGTTCTACATATCGGTCACGGATTCCCTTGTTCTCCCCCCTCCCGTCCCCCTCACCTTCCCCCCAATGCCCCCCCCCCCCATTCCCATCTCCTCCAGGGCAAAGCCTTCCCCACAGACTGAGGTCAACCTGGTAGACTCAGTCCAGGTAGGTCTAGTCCCCTCCTCCCAGGCCGAGTCAAATAATCCTGCATAGGCCCCAGGTTTCAAACAGCCAACTCATGCAATGAGCACAAGATCTGGTCCCACTGCCTGGATGCCTCCCAAACAGATCAAGCCAATCAACTGTCTCACCCATTCGGAGGGCCTGATCCAGTGTGGACCCCTCAGCCATTTTGACATGTGTTCTTAAAAGAAGGTGAAACGTGGGCACACAAAAGACAGCAGAGGTGTGGGCTCATTGAGGAGACACCATCTGAGGAGCTAGCAAAAGGCAATCAAGGAGACTGAACATGGATCTGGGCCTTCTGGCTTCAACAACTGTGAGAAAATGAATTTCCTCTGTGTAAGTTCCCCAGTCTGTTGCAGTATTTTTATTAGTTTTTCTTGTTTTTTATTTTTAGTGGCAGATGATGGTCAACACACACACATACTTACTGCCCCACAGAACTTGTTAATAACCTAAATAGGCTCCATCTTCATAGTCACCTCTAACAGGCTGTTGAGTTAGATTTACTTAAGTGACCTTCAGGCCTTAAGCATAAGCTCATTTACACCTCCAGGAGAAATATATAGATAATTCGAGTGTTAAACTAATCTCTGTGTGTGTGTGTGTGTGTGTGTGTGTGTGTGTGTGTGCGTGTGTGTGGTGAGAGAGAGAGACAGAGAGAGAGAGAGAGAGACAGACAGAGACAGAGAGAGACAGAGAGAGACAGAGAGAAACAGAGATAGAGAGAGACAGAGAGAAAGAGAGAGACGCAGAGAGAGATACAGAGAGTCAGAGACAGAGAGACAGAGACACAGAAAGAGGAGACTTTAAAGTTAAGAAGTTAAGTCACAGCACCTCTCATTGTCACTGGTACTCTATTCTAAACACTGAACTAGATTTTCCAGATTACAAAATACAGTCTCCTGTCACAGCTCTGAGTGTGAACCTTTCTATGGAGCTAAAGATAGTCCTTTTGAGCATCGTCTCCCACCCTTTCCTTCCTTTCCTTTCTGGCAGTCAGAATGATAATTATAATCCCTATTACTTTTGAGAAACTTTCTTTTCCACCCACATGGCAGCTGAATCCCTGGGCTCTCTGCAACAAACTCGGGGAAAGAGAGAGCCCCTCTCTCATTTTCTACATCTCACTCCTTCTCTTCTTTACTCCCTGGTGGGTTTTCTTGAACCATTTCCTGGAGACAAACATTGGATTTTCCTTCTTTCTCATGGGTGTTGAGATATAGTGAATTGTGGATCTTAGGTAAAACGCACAGGGGATAGCTCATGACTAATTTCTCTCTTGAGGTCATTGGCCTACTTACGGAGAAGGGAAAAGCTGCAGGCTCTGCTCAGGGTAGCACAGAGTCTCTGAGCCGAGGGGCCTAGCAAGCATCCTTTGCCTCCATTTTGCCTTAGTGCTTGTTTTCTCCAAATAAACATTTTCTGAAAGCTTTCGCTGAATGAACTTTCCCAGCCAAACAGAATATTATAAGTATTTAAATATTTTCCAGATTAACCTGCATAATTTGATGAAACAATCTTCAGTCTTTCCTTCTTCCACTACTGTGACATTATGAAGTCTACGGGCCAGTGGTGGCATGCAAGCTTTCTATGTAGATTTGTCTGCTGTCGACTCATTAGGGAAAAGTGTTTGCAGAAAAATCAAAGAAACTAAGCTGGGTCTTTCGTGCATCCTCCGAAGGGCTGTGAGATATTTCAGGCCTTTTTATCGGTGATATTTATAGTAGCTGCTTGTTGAAGGTATGTTTGTCAGGTGCCTCCTATGAAATTACAAGTTTTAAATTGGCAGCTAATGAACATCTGGGAGAGGTCCATCAAGAGCACAGCAGTTCTGGTTCTTCTCGAGGCTTCTCCCACTACCATGAGCACACATTGGTAGAAGGACAGTATTTCCATGATACTTTCCTAAGGCTAGCTTCATATTTTCTCATTTCTTCTATACTTAGTATTTGAATTCTTTAGAAAGAAAGTGGTAAGTTTCCTCCACCTTTTAAGTTTTTATTATATCAGTGTGGACTCCTGGTAGTTGTTTCATTTCGCAGGTTAAAATACATCTTGTTACGTATTTTGTAGCTCCATTAGAAAACCTTTTAGTTTGGACCCTGTGACATTTTCCTGACCCCCATACAAAACAACCCCTTGTTCTCTGCCATCAGATTTTCTAAGTTGGTGTTCTATTTTTCCCACACCAGTCCTTAATCAACAACATCCCATTTCTTTTACATCAGAACACTATTTAAGAAGCAAGCTCTGGTCATTATTCCTAGGATGGCATTGCATCTAGGCTCTCTTGAAACTGTGGAAAATCCCATGGAATCTAACAGACATATACTGCTGCACATCTATATATCTATATCTATCCTTTTTATTTGTTCATAAAAAGTTTGTGATTATGTTGTTTCCAGTCTTCATAGGAAGTGTCACATAATTAGAAGAAGATGAGAAGAAGAAAGCCATAGATATAGGACACATAAAAGGATACTTTGATAGGACACAAGACCAGAAAAATAATGTTAGTAGGCAATTCAAAGAGGTCAAATAACCACTTTGAGAAGTAAATCCTCATTTGAGAAGTGCACTAAAACTACAAAAACATTATAAATATTACCTAAAGTACTAACAAGAGTATGTGGAACTATTTATGCTATCTTTTGCAGGCTTTTTTGAGGGAGATGCTGCAAATCTCAATTGCTTCAAGTAAAAAGGAAAGAAAAGCAATTACAAACAATTTTTAACCTAGTATTTCTCAATCTTCCTTAATTATGGAATTTTATTTCTCCAGAAAAGATATTTGCTCCACAAAGGATTTTTAGATTGAGTCCTTAGGTGTTTTTATATTTACTTTAACAAATGTATAATCTTACAAAGACAAATGGAGTAATATATACTATTCTGAAATCAGTGCTGAGATTCCTTATGAACTTAAGAACTAATAATATTCAGTAAAGTATAAGCCATAATGGGCAGTAAGAAAGCTTAGTGGGAACAGGTGACAGGTGCCAAGTCTGACAAGCTGAGTTTGATACCCAGAACCTACATGATGTGAGAAGAGTAGATAACTGACTACCATAAGTTTCTCTCTGATTTCTCCACGTACACTTCCATGCATGCACACACACAATCCCACACACACACACTCACACACACATGCTCACAAATTAAATTAGTAAATGTTTATAAATAAATGTTAAGTTTTTTTCATAGTCTGTATATCTTGACTATTTTTCTCCCATAGTAATTTTCTGTTGTCCATAATGCAAAAGGCCTTTCTTCAAGGATATATGTAATTGTACTTTTATTACATACCAAAAAAGCACATAAACTCATTCTTAACATAATTATACATGAGTAAATGCAAGCTAGAGACACAGTGAGGCATCTTCTCACACCTATGATAGTTGGGAGCAAAATAGAAGAGTGTATGTCCTGAAGAAACTGTGATGAAATTGGAACCCTGATACATTGCTAGTAAATCTCAAAATATTGTAATCTATTTATAAATACTCTAACAGCATCCAACAAATGATAAAGAGTGACCACATGATCTAGAAATTCTACTTCGCTTTAATAAACCCAAAATGAATGAAAGCATATATAACGGTAAAACCAGCATCTTTCAGAGGTTAGCAATAACCTGTGCCGATCATGTGTTCAATGAAAAAATGAAATGTGGTCTTTCCTGTGATATAATAGCATCAAAATTAAGAATACCAGTTATTGCATGTCATAGTATGGATGGACTTTGAAAATGTCACTCTGCTTGATGGAAGCTAAGCCAGCAACACATGGCACATGGAATGGTCTAGAATTGGCAAACAGCAGGAACAGGAGTAACTTAGTGGCTGGTCAAGGCTGAAAGGATGCAGGGAGATTGCTAATAGGTTTTTGTGTAGTTTTCTCTAATAATAAATTGTTGGTGGCAGGTAATATGACTATATTGAAATGATAAACTTTAAACACTACTGGGTGAACTTCCTGGTCTATGAATTAAAACTCAATGATGATTCTATAAAGAAATTTATGGTTGAAAAGAGAATTTGCACAATAGTAAAATAATTTTACAGGGCATCTTATTGAATGGAAATCCTTAATTATGTGATAAAATAGTATTTTTAGTAAAGAAAAGCTCAATGGAATATTTAGAATTAATGGAGGTGCACTATTTTTTTTTACCTAGGTAGGGCAGTGCCTCTGCCCTGAAAAAAAACAAAACAAACAAACAAAAAGAAAACCACATACTAGTGTTTGCACAAGATACTCTGAGTTTCAGCTGTTAAATGACGTCAATGGATTTTCCTTTGTATGAGCAGCAGTGAAGTTGGACTAAACTTTCAGCATTACAGTTGGGATATTCAATGACAAAACTAGTATAAAAAATACTGAATACACTTAATGATGTTTCTATTCAATTAATTGGTGTCTAAATGATTTTCTGTACCTTAATTGGATCAAACTACTGAGTACTTCTTGAAAATAAAGCACCCTACTCATGGTCTCTCTACCTCCTCCCATTGCTGAGATTAAACACTTGTGAACATGCAGAATACAAATATTTTTTATTAAGAATTTGTGGAAATTGTTCCTGGGAGAGTCCTTTTCATCTCAGCAGAACAGAAATGCAATTAGAGACAAGATAGTGAAATCTACTTAAAAATACCACCGAGCATTTACTGTTTTAATATTAATGACTCCTTCTATCTACCACACATTCTAGGAAAAAATTTATGCATCCTGACCATTTGGTTTAGTAGTTCAGTTAAATAGCAACCATTTAACTTATGAACAAACAAACAACCCATCTTGACCAAAAGCACACACTAGAATTTAGATAATCAACATTTTGCCTGCAATACCAAGGCAGTAATATGAAGTAATATACATCACAGTACAGTACAGTATTTGTGTTCTAAACTTTAAAGCAATATGTTACTCCTCAAATTTTCTTTAATATCCAAGTTAAAACAATTTTTGTATATTTGAAACTGTAATGATATGCAAAAGAATTCTAAAATGTGCTAATGATATTGCCCTCTCCCATCTACCATGAAATGCACATAATAGGGTTTACTTCATTATATATAATTATTAAAAAGTAGAAAAGCACAATTTTGAGGTCAATTTTGTACATAAAGTTTTAGCATAAAATTTATTTAAGATGTTATAACCCATAAAATTCCTTCGGGAAAATGTTATTTACTGTAAAAGTATTAATTGTGGAAACTAACTCTAAACCCAAGAATAATGTTGAAACTTATACTGTTGTTCATTAAATTAGTATATCATGATTAATGAATAAGATTAATAACCAGCAAGATCAATTTTATTTATGTCTTAGGCCACTTAAGATGTTCATATTTTTCTAATGAAAATAATATAAACAAAAGCAAATGTAGGCACATATCTAGTTGTATATCTTGGCTTACTATAGGTCTATATCACACAACTACTCATTAAATTATCTTAAGAAAAAAAATATACTTACTGCCCTCTAGAGGTATGAACCAGTAGTGTAATAAGTGTAGATGTTGCTGGGCATATACAGTTTAAAGCTAACATGGCGTATTTAAACTCTTCTTCACATACAACATGATCTGTTTGAAATAAAATAGGTAAATTAGAATAATTTACCTTTTGAGGGTAATATGTTTAAATATGAAGAATAAAGCAGTGAATGAAATTGCAAAAGTCTCAGTATAAACATACTTATTTTAGGACTCTTTTTTTTCAGGTGCAATATTATCCCCAGAAATACATTTTGTAAGACAGAGTGCTGGAGAATGAGTTTGTGACTGGGCTGGGGGGCTATAAAGGTAGAATTCTAATCCTGACAAAATGGGGAACCTTGGTAAAATGCTGAAAATGCCTGTGCAAGTCAGAGAGCAACAGCTGGTTTGAGATGCAGTTCAGGTGGTTAGATTCCATCATTTAGGATCACAAATACAATGCTACTGATTTTCTAAAAAACATAACAACATGGTTTTACACTTCAAAATTATTAAAACACATGGCAGGCTATTTGACTAACACGAGTAATATTTTATACTATCAGAGCCACAGTATTAATCTTCAAAATTAATATTAAGGTGAATTGAAATAAAAGTGCACTGTCAAAAATCTAAGGTTCCTAAACTCAAAAGTGGATGGCGTCCAGCTAGGAAAGATAGAAAGTGGCATCTCAGTGGCATAAAAGGAAAAGAGTGCTAGAGGATGACAGAGAGGAAGGCCAGTCACATCTGAAGGAGACAAAGCTACTGAGCCCAAATTACATTGCTACCCTATGGGAATGATGAAGTTATTTGACTTTCTACATAAATCATACTTTTAAAAAGGAAACAAACTATTGCTCATCTAAAAGCAACCACCCCCATGCCAAAGTGTTTCACATTAGTATTAGAAATTGAGAACCTAGTAAATATCTAAGAAATGTATACATCCCTCAGCAGAGAATAGGAATTTTAGCTAATGGAAAGACAGAAAGATTACAGTGGTTAGTGAGATTAAAAACTGTAAAAAAAAAATAAACACCAGGCAAGACAGGCAGAGGCAAGAACAAGTGACTTCAGAAATGAGGTAGCAACTGTTCCCCTACAACTGTTAGCAAGGTGATTCCTGGTTAATGTGTTTGAGCGTATGGAAGAAGAGCTCATTGCTTTTTATTCTAATTTTGTTTAAATGTTGCTTTTATTCCTCTTTGTTACATTTCATGTGAGAAATATTGCACTAGCTATAATACCTCAGCATTTAGTCTAAAACGTATCTCCTAATAACCTCTGCATCTCTCTTCACTCCCTTTAGCACCTTACCCTCTCTTCCCTTTTCAGATTATCATTATGTTGAAATGACAGTTGAGGAAGACTCCAAAAATACATAGCAATATTATTTAATGTTTTGCAAAAAAGGGAGCAGATTCTAACTCCAATTTGAATGTTAAGATCTGTACTGAATATTTGCAAAAGAACAGTGTATTTAAACCACCCTCTCAATATTTCTCAAAATAATTTTTGAATGTGCATGCCTAATCTGTGAGAGAAAGGCAACAAAGCTGTTAAAGGCAGAATGCGGTTGCTTTAGACTCCTATCTTAGCAATGCATAGGGGACCATGATTTCAAACTAACACTCGCAACATATGATCTGTGAAAAAATATATACACTTCATAACATAACATAAGACAGGACTTTTAAAAATCCAAACTGCAACAGAATAATTGGAAGCTTGATTACCATATGTACCACCACATGCGGTTATTAATTTTCACTAAGAGGCATAACCATATTTCTTCAAATAGAACAACTTGAAAATTGCAGTACATGGGTGATGCTTTGTAAATATTTCATCATGTTTTCCTTCAATAGTTAAAAGTGAGGTATTGTGGCCTTTCTTTGTTCAACAGTTATCAGAATTTTAGAGGGAATGACTGTGGGGTAATTGTATGATGATGGTCTTCTCCCATTCCATAAAAGCTATACTGTTCTTTACTAATATATTAAAATCCTCACATGGCTCCTCTCTCAGATAAAGGCTTTGCAGCACCAGTCAGTCCTTCAGACTTAAAGCACATTTGCCACCATTCCCACCATACAAACATAAAGTATGTTCTGCATTTTCAGTGTCACATGCTGAATTATCTACCAAAAAAACTGCATGTAAATTAAAATGCACTTTACTATCTTTAGCATAGCATGTGACTCACTGATATTACTTTAAGACAGTCATCACTATTTTCTACTAGTGTCAACATCTATTACTGGCATGACTATTGGTGCAAGCCTCCTTTATAGTGCATTTTCTTGTTTATTTTATTTCAACACTTCCATAGAAACAATTCATGCTTCATTGTTATGCATATCTCCCTGCACTTTTTCAGTAAAAGAAGTGCTAAAAGTACCTTTTGCACAAAGTAGGCACAAAAGTCTAGTGAGAATGCTCGGTGAACAAAGAGCTCTTTGTTCAACCAAGAAAGCCTAAAATAGAGGACTAACATCCAGGTATATAATGAACACACACACACACACACACACACACACACACACACACACACACACACCCTCTATATCAAGAAAAAACCTAATTTAAAAATGGCTAGAAACACTTAAATACACCTTAAACATGCTTAGATATTAGGAAAATGCCAGTCAATATTACTTTGATTTCATTTTACACCCATCAGAATGGCTAAGATCAATAAAAAAAAGTGATGGGTCATGCTGGCAAGGATGTGGAGTCAAGGCAACACTCATCAGTTGGTGGTGGGACTGCAAAGTTTTACAGCCACTATGGAAATTAGTGAGGTGATTACTCAGGAAGATGGAAATCGATCTACCTGAATATCCAACTGTATCACTCTTGGGTATATAGCTAAAGGACATTTCACACTACCACAGCGATACTTGTTCAACAGTGTTCATTGATGCTCTGTTAATAATGACCAGCAATTAGAAACAATCTAGATTCCTCTGATCAGACAAATGGATAAAGAAAATGTGGTACATTACACAATGGAGTATTACTTATCCTTTAAAAAACCTGAAATCATGAAATTCTCAGGTAAGTGGATGGAACTAGGAAAAAAGAAAAAAACCCACCCTCAGTAGGTAATCCAGACTCAGAAAGACAAATAAGGTATTTAGTCACTCATATGTGGGGAAAAAAACCAAACAAGCAAACAAACCCTTTTTTTAATGTAAATACATTTTCTTTTTTAAGAACTTTCACTATTTGGGGTCTAGGGACATGAATCTGTGGTTAAAAGAACTGGTTATGCAACCATGTTAGCCTAAGCCCAAGTCCAAGTGCATATATATATAGAGCCAGGTTGTCCATGTGTGTCTGTGATACCTGTGTTGGGACAAGGAACCTGAGTGCTAAGCAACTAGCCAATCTAGCCCAAACAGTGACCTTCAGGTTCAGTAAGGGGTCCCGTCTCAAGCAGTAGAAACAGAGTGGTAGAGCAGGATCTTTGATGATGTCCCCCGGCCTCCACACCCTGCACACATGCATCACAAAGACAGAAACATTAAAATCTACAAACACACACACACACACACACACACACACACACACACACACACACACACACCTTGCTAGATTTGAGAATTGCTACAAATAAATCCAATTCAGAGATACTCTCCTGGGAAAGGCAGAGTCTTCCTAATGTGATTTGATGTCATGTAAGTCACCTGTGTGCTGAAACATGTTAACTTACTTAGATCCTGCTGCCCAATCCTGCCGGTCAACCACATGTAACTATCCATAAGTTAAAATTCAATAAAAGTAAAACTCAGTTCTTCTGTCACACTGGGAGGATTTAAAAGAGTTGGGTAACAATTGTGATTGCTGATTAACCTGCTGGGCAGGGTGACATGCTTCCTTTGTCACCACTAGTCTCATTGCCTAGGCTTCCTCATGTGTCAAATGGGTTCTCATAAGCTCTAAAACAAGTAGAATATATTTCAAATTCCTCTGCATATCACTCACCAGCAGTCAGAACTTAGACAAGCTTCCTAACATAATGCACCATTCCTGTGTACCTTCTCTGTCATATGGCAGCTAAAAATGTTCCTCTGTAACACCAGGAGAAAAGGCAGAACATATGGGGATGAATACAGGCAGGGGAGGAGTAGCTGTGGAGGTTTAGGAAAGTGATGTTGTTCTTACTATGGCTCTATTTTCTTAGTCAAATAGATGGAAATGATTAGGAAGAAGGTGGCAAAATAAAGGGTGCAGATAATCTGTTGTTTTCTTGTGTTTTTTCCTTTTGCTTCACTAAAATGCAGGAAACTTGGGCCAGGAATAGAGCTCATTTGGTAAAGTGATTGTCTTACAAACATGAAGACCTAGTTTCCATTCCCAGAACACACGGGGTGGGGGCGGGGAACCTGATGTAGTGAGCCACACAGTTAAGCCTAGCACACGAAAGCAGAGATAAAAGGACCAGTGTGACTGCCGGCCAGTGAACCTATACTATTTGGCAAACTTGAAGCCATTGAGAGCTACCTTCTCAAACACCAAAGAGTACAGCTTCCTGAGAAGTACATCCAAGGTTGACTGCTGGTCTCCATGCACAAGTACATACACATGCACTCATAGAGGTGATCTGACAGGAGAAATGGAAAAGATGAGGTGGGCACTTTAATAGGGTGAGAAGGAGGTAAATACAGGAGGAGGGATGTGGGTAAAATAACAATAAGGGTACCTTCAAAAGTCACAAAATATCATAAAAAATGTTAACTATTTCGCTAAGCAAGGCCGATAACATATGCAATTCCACATATGAGCTTTACCCACCTGAGCTGACAGTGCCCCTTTAAGAGTCAAAGACAACCTAACAAAAACATCAGTATGAGACATGAAAAGCCCTCTTTTGAGTTGTTGACCAGGTTGTTTAAGAGACTCCACAAACATGCAGCCTATTGTTGTTTTTTTTGTTTTTTTTTTTTGTTTTTTTCCCTTTTCTTTTCTTTTTTTTTTAATTTATTTTAATTTATTTTGCAATACAATTCAGTTCTACATATCAGCCACGGATTCCCTTGTTCTCCCCCTTCCCGTCCCCCTCACCTTCCTCCCAACCCCCCCCCCCCATTCCCATCTCCTCCAGGGCAAAGCCTTCCCCCAAGAAAGACACAGGGATCGCCCAATGACAGAGAAATGGAATGAGATCTACATGAACAGCCTGGACATGAGTGGGGGTAATGAAAGGCGAGGGTTGAGGGAAAGAGAGCTTGGGGGAGCGGGAGATCCCAGCTGGATCAACAACAGAGAGGGAGAACAAGGAATAGGAGACCATGGTAAATGAAGACCACATGAGAATAGGAAGAAGCAAAGTGCTAGAGAGTCCCACAGAAATCCACAAAGATACCCACACAACAGACTGCTGGCAATGGTCGAGAGACAGCCCGAACTGACCTACTCTGGTGATGGGATGGCCAAACACCCTAACTGTTGTGCTAGAAACCTCATCCAACTACTGAGGAATCTGGATGCAGAGATCTATGACTAGGCCCGGGGTGGATCTCTGGGAGTCCAATTAGCGAGAATGAGGAGGGTTTATATGAGCGAGAATTGTTGAGACCAAGGTTGGATAAAGCACAGGGACAAATAGCCAAATGAATGGAAACACATGAACTATGAACCAATGGCTGAGGGGTCCCCACTGGATCAGGCCCTCCGAATGGGTGAGACAGTTGATTGGCTTGATCTGTTTGGGAGGCATCCAGGCAGTGGGACCAGATCTTGTGCTCATTCCTTATTGTTGTTTTTTTATGCCCACAGAGTGGAAAGTCCTTATTGCTGATGATACCATGGACTTCAGAAACAGCCTAGGGATTCCTGAGCTAGAACTAACCTGAAAGAAAGGTGGGAGGAAAATCAACAGTCCTACCCAGCTATTAGGCCTATGAGTTACATCATGAATTGCATGGCAAGGTAACCCTAAGGGTGAAGTATTGCTAAACATACATTGGTGTTAACTAACTGCTCCATAATTGGACTTAAAAACCCACTCAACAAGAAGGAAACCAAGTACAGAAAACCTAGGCACATAGGCAGAGGTAACGAAGTCCTGGATACAGGAAGAGAATCTGCTACCACTGATTTACTAAACCAGCATCATCTCTAACAATAAACAGCTATAAGCAGCTGTCCTTATAGCCACAGAAATATATAGTCTTGACTCCTCATCAAGGAAACTTCTCTTTGCAACAGAGACAACCACTACAGAAAACCACCACAACCAATCAAAATCAACACTGTGGAGCCTGGTCCAAATGAATACATTCACAAAACAACTTCCACACCTAAGGCTCAGAGAACACTGAAGAAGAGGTGACAAAAATGTTGTAAGGACCAGAGGATCGGGGAGTTTGCTGTGAGATTGTGTCTCCTAGTAATATCAGAAGCTACACTCATAAAATTTCACCAACAAGACTGTCCAAATGTAAACTGAACAAAGTCAAAACCAGTGGACATGCCAAAGAGGATGGAGAAAACCCTATGAGGCCTCAGTCCTACATGAAGAACTGTAGGCAACTGAGAAAATCTGGAATCAGGAGAGGGGGGTCTTCTCCAGGGAATAGAACATCTGGAGGGTGTGTGCGATTTGTCTATCTAGTACCAAAAAGTCAGTCCTGAAAACATACATATAAGTAACATTGTATGGACTAAACATTATATTTAGGAATGTATATATGTATATACATATTCATACATGCATGAAACAATAGTTAGTGAAGAGGGGGGCCTTGGGTTTGAAGGAGGTCAGGGAAGGATGTACAGGAGGACTTTAGGGAGGAAAGGGAAGAGAGAAATTTTGTAATTATATTACAATCACAACCCCCTCCCAGAAAATCTCTAAAAGATTAAAAATAAAAAATTGCAATTCAACATTTTTTTTGTAAAACTGTCATATAAAATACGTAGGCCATAGAGGCTTATAATGCATCGATACATCCAGGCAGAAACCTTTTCTCCCCCAGTGTCTGTTTTATATGCAGTGAGCACAAGTCTACAAAAGAGGTCAGAAGAAAAAATATTCTGATGAGAATCAACTGCACCTTGCTGATTTCAGTTAAGAACATATTTGTTCTAAGATAAGAAGCCATAATGTTCCAGCAGAGATAGAATTTCTAAAGTAGGACTTTACTTGAAATCAGAAATAAAATCAAATGTCCACAGATCTGAACACAGAAAAATGAAAAAGTGTGCTTCAGAAAATGCTTCCCTTTGAGAACCTTTTGGGGGCTGTCCTTTAAGGTATCTCGAACATAATGTTGACACTGGATAAGGACCAAATTCTAGCACTGTGATGCCTTCCCAAGGACATGTTTCAGATAATACCATAAAAGACACATTACAGTCAAAAGGAAATGATGGACAGGGTACCAGCAAGTGGATAACTGAAGTTTGGAAGGATTTTTAGACCTCTGCATAGAGTGTGGACACACAGTAAGTACCCAAGCAACTGCAGTGCACTTTCAACCTCATCATCACAGAGTGACTAGTGAGGATGTTACAGGATAGACCTTGCACATCACCAAGGAAACTAAGTACTTCCCAGGAACAGAAGTGGTGTTTAATAAAAAAATAATGTATCACAGTACTTCTGGAAATCCCTTGGTTTCCATGTCACATAACAGGCTGTGACACACTATCTACTGTGAGTTTCCAATTTATTCCC
Organism: Peromyscus californicus insignis; assembly: GCF_007827085.1. NCBI lineage: Eukaryota > Metazoa > Chordata > Mammalia > Rodentia > Cricetidae > Peromyscus > Peromyscus californicus. The sequence continues at coordinate 26,925,205 of NW_026294436.1, read as the reverse complement.
TTTCCAAAAACTGTCACTTTATTGAAGTTACAGTGTTTTATTGTTCACATATATGGGTCAATCATAATGTCAATAATGAGCAGGTCAATCAGCAAATGTAATATTTAAGAGCCAGATCATTGGGGGATATGTTTAATTAATCAGGTATCCTAGAACAGTGCTGGTGTAGCACCGACTGGGTATGTGAAGTATTTGTTATGCATGGGAAATGGATAAGTATCTAAGAGTTTTGATTCTTGGATGATCAAACATTTGTACTACCGACACAACTATAGGTTAGAATAATTCTTTTCTTGGTATCACCTATCTCTGGCATTTGTTACAATAATAGAAAGCTCCTCAATATAGAGGGAATATGTATTAGGCTGTAAAGAATGTTTATCTCAAATACTGTGCAATAGTTTTGAAAGAAAATAATTTAAGATCGTAGTAATGCGTGATTTAAGTTTCTTTTTATTAATTTATTTTTAATTTCAAATGTTTAAGAATTTCAGTGAAACATGTCTTATTTATAGGATTATTTAAATTCTATAATTACTACCCCATAAGCATGTGCCATCTTTCCATAAACTGGTGTTTTATTCAATTTCCTTAATGCTTTAAAGTTTATAATACACAAGCCTTTACATTGTTTGTTTAAGAGTTAGTCCAAGATATTTTGAGCCTCTTGTGAAAGGCATTGTTTCCCTGATTTCTTCCTCAGTCCATTTGTGTGTAACAAGTGCCCTGTGTATTCAGACAGGCTACTTACTGTATGTGTTAAATTTGTATCCTGTACTTTATTGAATATGTGCGTAAGCTTTAGAAAAAATCCTGGTGGAGTTTTTGGGGTATAAAAGTAACTAATCTACAAATGAGGGTCCTTTGACATATTCCTGTCCTATGTGTTTCTTTCCTTCATTTCCTGTTGGTATCTAGTTCAGTTGCTGTATTGTTCCAGTTGAGACTTCAAGTACTAAATTGAATAAGCATACAGGGGAAATCCTTTGTCTTCCTGATATTAGTAGAAATGCTGTGAGTTTATCTCCATTTAAGATGATACTGACTATAGGCTTGCTGCAAATTGCTCCTGTTAGGTTGAAGGATGTCCCTTATATCTTTGTTGTCCCAGGGACTTTTACCATGAAAAGATGTTGGATTTTGTCACAGGTCTTTCCATCATCTAATGAGATGATCAAGTAGTTCTCTTTTAGTCTATGTATATAGTAAATTACATTTAAAGATTACGCACGTGGGCGACATCCCTGCATCTCTGGGATAAAAGCAATGTGATCGTGGTGGATAATCTTTTGTTGTGTTGGATTCCATTCGCAGGTATTTTATTGAGAATTTTTGCATCATGTTTATGAGGGATATTTGGTCTGTACATTTTTTGGTTGTATCATTGGTTTTGTTAAGTGAGTAATAGTGGCTTCATAAGAAGAAATAGGACATATTCCTTCTGTTTCCATTTCGTGGAATAATTTTATGAGTAAAACCTATGCCAGTGGATCAATAGAATTAATATTGTGTAAAGGGCTATGCTACCAAAAGCACACTATTGATAATATAATGCATCCCCATCAATATTCTAACACATTTCTTTACAGAAATTGAAAACAATACTTAATTTCATATGGAAACATAAAAAAGATAGTTATAACAATCCTGAAAAATAAAAGAAATGCTGGAGGTATTATCATTCTAGATTTCAAGTTATTACAGAGCTATAATAGTAAAACCAGCACAGTATATATATATATACTTAAAAACAGACAAATTTACCAGTGGAATTAAATTAAAGACCCACACCTATATATATATTACAAAGAAGGCAAACAAACATACACACTGTGGAAAAGACAGTATCTCCAATATCTCCAGCAAATAATGGTAGTCAATCTGGCTGACTGTTTGCAGAAGAATGAAAATAGAACCACGTCTATCACCCTGCATAAAACTCAACTCCAAATGTATCTGAGACCTCAACATGAAACTGGATACCCTGAATCTGACAGAAGTGAAGGCGCAAGAAAGGACTGACTGAACAAGTACTCTACAATGAATACATGGGACCTCATGAAGGTTTTGCACAGCCAAGGACAGCACAGTACATTGGCAGTTTACAGAATAGAAAAAAAAAACCTTAACCAGTTATAAATCAGTTAGAGGGTTAAATCTAGAAAAGATAAATAATGAAAAACACTGGACAACCTGAAAACAAATTACCCAATTAAAAAAATGTGGAACAGGACCAAAAGTCTCAAAAACAAAACAAATGGCTGAAAATCACTTAAATATATATTCAACATCTGTAGTCATCAGGACAGTTTAAATTAAAATTACTTTGAGATTTCATCTTATCCCAATCAGAATGGTTAAGATCAACAACAACAACAACAAAATGCCAGCATATGCTTGTGAGTAGTCTGAGAAAAGTGAGCTCTTATTCATTGCTGGCTGGAGTACAAACAGTACAGTCAATATGCAAATCTGTATGGAGGCCCCTTAAAAATAAAAAAAAAATCGATCTGCCACAAATCCAGCTATACCATTCTTAGGCACCAACAGGACTCCACTGTGGAGACAGGTACATGATTATCGATGTTCATTACTGCTCTGTTCATGAGATCTAGAAATTGGAAATAGTCTAGATCTCTATCAACTGGTGAGTGAATAATCGGATATGGCATATTTACAAAAGAGCACATTATCCAACTTTTAAGAAAAATGAAATTATCAAATTTTCAGGTAAATGGATAGAGTTAAAAACACACATTCTGAATGAGGTAAGTCAGACCTTAAAAAACAAATATTGCATGTTTTCTCTTATATGTGGATGTTAGCTTTTAAAGTTTAGGAATGTGTGTTTTAAACCAAGTCACTAGTTTAGAGTAAGATGAAAGAGGGACTCTTCCAAGGTAGGGTAAATACATTATAGTGTGATAAAGAGACAAAGAGGAATTTAGAACAGGAAGACTAATGTAGGAGTGCCATGGAAGGCCAGAGTAAAGGAAAGAATATGAGGAGGAACAAGAAACACTAAAGTACCTTTGAAAGACCATATGGAAAGCTACTAGTGCCTATGACTGTAACTTCTTAAGATTGTTATACTGTAGCTTCCTTATATACACATATATATGTATATATATATATATATATATATATATATATATATACACACACACACACACATACATATATATGTGTGTGTGTGTGTGTGTGTGTGTGTGTGTGTGTGTGTGTGTGTGTGTGTGTAATTTAAATGTAGTCATCATACAATGAAGAAACAATGCCCCAACTAGACATCTTACACCACAAAGTAAAACTTCCAGTGCCAGGGAATGGGTTACATCTTTTTTGAGTCATTGGACAAACATGTCCCATAGACTCTCCCCTCTGTAACATCACTGGCTATTTCCAATTATGACAATTAGGCTTCAGTAAACTGAATCATGTCTTTAAATGCCTGCATCATTTTGTTTTCTACGCTCTTGTATGACTTAAAGCTACAAGATATCCCCATGTGGTTGCTAGGTAACAGTTCTTTGGAAAGCAGTAAACAGAAACACTAACTAAACCGACCTAGTCCTGGCTTTTGATTACAGAAATCAAACATCTTTCAGGAAAGACATATTAGGAAAAAAATATATAAACAGAGTCAAAACAAAAACAATGCTATTCATTTTATTTCACCAAGTAAAAGCTTATTACAAACAGTAACTGAATAGACTTCATTATAAAATTTCTTACATATTTTTTGCTTATTAGATTCTGCTGCTAAGTGTGAGTGGATTGAGAGCTATGAAACCTACATATTTTTCTCATGAGAACAGAAACCATCCAGCAATTCTGTGATTTTTATTTCAATCCTATTGGATTAATCAATAAAAATAACTGTGTGTGATCACACATCATAGATTGTGCCAGTTCAACTACGATACTCCATTTAAATGCTAAATGGCAAAAAACTAATTTAAGTAAACCTTTAAGTCATTTAATCTCACAAGTTTTAAATATAAATATGTTGATTGAATACATGAAATTCTTCTCAGGTTTAGATTTCCAAATTCTTTAAAACAATTTTACAATTAATTCATTAATACTTTAAAAGGATATTTGCATTTTTATAATTGCTTAATTATTTTAAATCTATAATTTTGTATGCATCATACCAATTAAATATTCAAAGGAGTCAAATATTTTATATTCTATATCAAAAATTGTATATATTAGCTATAACATGTAATGTTGATATTTTTTCAAAATTCCTGTCCTCATAAATGTAATTTCTTGGGTTTTCAACTAAAGATTTTCCTTATTATTTCCTTATTATTATTCTACTATAGTAGAATGAAATATAGTTTTTGACACTTCATATTATAATAATAATCTCAAAGAGTATTTTGACCTTTATGATAGATTATATATATATATATATATATATATGCATATGTTTAGACTTCACAAACTATCTATGATATAGTACATGTTAAAAGTATTCAGGCATTAAATCAGATATTGAGAAGGGCAATGTAATTTAATTTGTTTGAAACTGACTAAAACTTATACTACAAACTACACAGAATTCTATGTAATTTTAAATGTGACCAATCAAACACTCAAAGAGATAGCAAAGCTTAGCAGTTCTTCCTCATCTGAAGCATATGACAGGTTAAACTCCTGATATGATGGACAATAGCACCATCTGCAATTAAATTGGAATGATAGAAACATGGCCATTAGTTTCTCAAACACCTATTATATACTGGATGGTTGTGGAGAAATATCATTATATGTGCTACTGAAATTTATTTTATTTTTTCAATAGCAATTGTAACAAGAATAAGATTATTTAAGTCCTCAAGGAGGAGATCATAACATGTGAATAAATGTGTGGTAAATGTTGAAAAGCAAATATCTGCAGATTCTCAAAGAAGATATAATGGACATTTTTGCCTCCACTGATGAAATAAAGAAAAGCAGCATCAAGAAATGATGCTTAAACGACAATTCCAAGAACAACTGGGATCAAGTAGTAGAAAGGAGAAGAAAGCATATAGAGGCAATTTACTCAGTTGTCAAATTAGAGAGTGAAGAAATATCCACTTGTTTATGAAAGCCAGTTAGAAAATTTGAAGATCAAGTAACAAGAAAAACTTCTCAAATGTTTGAGCCAATGGGATCCAACAGAGAAATGAACACAACTCCTTTAATTATAATTGAAAACAAATATATAGGAAACAGAAAACATTAGAGTAAAATAAAGGAGTACTTGGAAAACATAGTTAAGAAATTTCCTTGTATAGTTTCTCATGTTCCTAGGAATTAGAAAGTGAGTGCAACATGAAGTAGTATCTACAAGAGCAAGAAGTGATTTGATGACGAAAAGGAGTCCACAATATCCAAGGCCTTCTTGACATGCCTGAGGAGATGAATCTCATGCAGTGTGAGGGTCAGGAGGAAAGGGGGGTCTAGTGATATAGAATTTTGCTTGTGCCATATATATATATATATACATATATATATATATATATGTATATATATATATATGTATAGTGAAAAATGAAAATCCTCTTAAGATGTTGTCTGAACAAAGTGACAGACTGTAGATATTGAGGTAAAATATAAGGGAAAGAGGGGACAGACTATCTGTACTGGTGGTGTTGTTCAAGCTTATGCATTTAAGGTTTTGGTGATGAAAACTTGGAGGGTTTTCTTTTGAAATTTCCAGTGCCTGCCAACATATGCCTATCAGTACAAGACTGAAGCAAAGCCCAGCTAATGCCATAGGGATTCATCTATGATTCTGATATAATGCAAATTGGTTGAGATGCTTTCTGAAGAGGCAGTCTACTGATGATGCAGACAAACTCTTAGCAATATCCGGTTGCCATAAAAGCTCTGAAGTCCTGATCCCAACACCATACACACACACACACACACACACACACACACACACACACACACACACACACACACACGACATTTATCTCTGATTTGTTGATAAATAAAACGATGATTGGCCAGTAGCCAGGCAGGAAGTATAGGCGGGGCAAGCAGGGAGAAGAATTCTGGGAAGAGAAAGGGCTGAGTTAGGAGTTGCCAGCCAGACACAGAGGAGGCAAGAGGACAAGGCAGAACTGAGAAAAGGTACCAAGGAACGTGACTAAATATAGATAAGAATTATGGATTAATTTAAGTGTGAGAGCTAGTTAGTAATAAGCCTGAGCTAATGGCCAAGCAGTTATAATTAATATAAGCCTCTGAATGATTATTTTATAAGCAGCTGTGAGACAGCGGGCCAAGTGGGACACAGGAAAACTTTCAGCTACAGTGAACTGAGACGTGTCTCTGGGACATACTGTATCAGAAGCATTGATGAGGTCAAAAAAACCATTTAGACTGTTTCAAATGAAACAGCAAGTTCTAGATAAAGACGGGACACTGAGTTCAGATCTCATAAGGTCTGAATGGTTTAAATGAGACTGGAATTGGGATATGGATAAAAGGTCTAAACGATGTACTTTCTATCATTTTCTGTCATATACGTTTTAACTTTAAGTCTCAGGAATTGTTGCCAATAAGACAGGAAAGCGGATTTTTCTGAATCAAATATTCTACGAAGGTTTCAAAATAACATAATTCTAATGGTTTCCAAAATGTAATTTAAATTTGAAAAAAAAAAGAAAAACAACAGATGTTGTTCTGTACGAGACTTAAAAGAAGACAGCATTTAGAGTCATGACTTTGAATCACTAAAGCAAGTTAGCCTTTAGGAAAGTACACATAGGCTCTGATGAGATTACTCATATGCATGCATAAATAAAAGTATATATGCCATTTGACCCCCAAAGGGGTTATGATCCAGAGAACCACTGATCTAAGAGATCAATACGCTCTCGTGTCTTCTCTACAAAATGGAAATGTATAGGCTCATGTAAGATCATATTTCTACCCAAAGTGTATGTGTGTGTGTGTGTGTGTGTGTGTGTGTGTGTGTGTGTGTGTGTGTGTGTGTGTGTGTGTATCCCTTAGATCAGTGGTTGTGTGGGTGATGACCCCTTTGGGGGTCAAATGACATTTTCTCAGGGGTTGCCAAAGACCAGAAGAAAACACAGATGTTTACATTATGATTTAGGACAGTATCAAAATTACGAAGTAGCAATGAAAACAATTTTATGGTTAGAGGTCACCACAGCAAGAGGAACTGTATTAAAGGGTTGCAGCATTAGGAAGTTTGAAATCTACTGTCTTAGGCAGACAAAACCCACACCCAGATTTCTACTGTCATATATCATCAGTTGTAGCCTCTCCGGCAGCACCATTGCTCTGTATTAAGCAGAGAGTGGAGCTGCATTTAGGATTTAGGACTTTTTGTTAATTGGTTGTCTTTCAGAAATTCCTTGGAACAATTTTTTCCATCTTCCACAGAACTGCCTATTCTTTCTGAATTATAAATAGACAGAACCTGAACAGATAAAGGTACATGAAAGGAATATGATAGATGAAAGATAGAAGAAATCATTAAACAATCATTAACTAGTAAACTGAATAAATTATTATACAAAATATCCTGCAGCTCATATTTCCCAAAGGGTCTTAGGCAGTTTAAATGCACTTTTAAAGGAAAAAAATGAGTTGAATTTGATAAGGCAGTGGAACCATGTTTTTGGCTTGCTCTTCCCTTCCCTTGTACTAACTACATGTCCTCAGTACTGTTGAAGTTAACTTCCAATAAACCTTCAACTCAATAATCACACTAACAGTAACAAGAAACAAATTTGGCTAGGCATTTTAGTCATTAGGAACAAATTTTTCTGACCATAGGTGACAATTTGAATTTCTGTTGCAAAGTTTACTTGAAGAAATTAACTTTGGAGAAATTAGTTTGAAAGACTCTTTTGAATTAAGTGATAAATTTGGAGATTTCTATGAACTTAGTGTACAGTGTTAAATTTGGCAATAAAGGATAAACATCAGTTGGAAACCACCATAGTAATTACTCAGAAAACACCTTTCACAACGGAAAGTGTGAGCCTGGAGAGATGGCTTACCCCAGCATTTAAAAGGCCAAGGCTGAACGGTTGCTATGAGTTCAAGGCCATCTTGGGCTATGTAGTGTTTTCCCGGTAACCCTGAGAAATGAGTCAGACCCTGCCCACACAATAGCCCAACAGACAAAAAAAAGCAACACATGAAGTCACCATATTAATTATTTCAAAATATGAAAAACCCTTGTAAAGCACTAAAAAAATAACTTCTATATAGAAAACAAGGACATGAGACTATACCTTATAGGTGAAACATATAACATGGAATACAATAGAAAACATAATATACAAATCTCTATTCCTCTAAGTTGAATATTAAAATAAAGGGTGTAAGGCAATCGTTCACTCTTTCTCCCTTCCTCCCTTCCCTCCTTTGTTTTGGGAACCTCAAATAACACACATGTAAGGAAACCATGCCACAGCTGAAGCACATTCCCAGCTTGTCCCTTTTGTTTTAAGACCATATATATTCTACAGATGCAGCATATGGATTCAAATACTGACTCTATCCTTTGGTATCTTAATGTCAGTGGTTTTCTTTCTTTCTTTTTTTCTTGTTGTTTGTTTTTACATTTACATATTGGGGAAATTATTGTAGATGCCTGTAGGCATCAGCTTCTAGAATGACCAGTAACAAATCTTATATCTTGGTATTCATATCCTCCTCTACAGAACAAGGAAAACCTGCATATGCAAAAAGATACTGCAGGAAGGGTGGGTGTGATAGTCAAGGCAATGTCATAAACATGGTGGCTTCTGCTTCACTATCTTCTATATCAACTTCTCTAGGGAAACTCAGCTGGCACTCAGTAAACCCTAATGAAACCTTAGCCAACTTCTATTTCCAACAGTGTGAGGGAACCACAATGGTAGGTTATCTTAAAGACAAGTCAAATTTAGAAATAACGGCAGGCTCAACTGACATCTCTATTGATCTTGTTATCACTTCCAGACTCCTGAACCATGGAATCTATGAGATAATAAATGTTCCTGGTTGCTTATAGCAGAAACTTTGGGTGTGGTTTTGAAGCAAGAGATAATGAATACATAACCTTACAAGACTTCTGCTGAAACTTGGTAAACAAGCAAGAACGACTTTCCTTATCAAGTTTGAACATATAAACATTGGTTATACCCTTACTACAATGATTATATAGTTATAATTATATTACTTACATTATGTTTCATTCAACCAAGGGGCAAATATCAAAAAAGAATATGTGCCATTGTATAAGCATAAATCACTATTTAGGAGATAATCAACTGAAATTGTGCATTAAAATCTATAAAAATAATATAATTTATAATAGAAACATAATTTCTATGGAAAATTTGCCACTTGGTTAAATTAAAACATATATAGATAGATAGATATGATTTAGATATATAGATAGATGGATAGATAGATGATAGGTGATTGATAGATATATAGGTAGATAGATGGATACATAGATGATAGATAGATAGATAGATTATACTTACCTCAGTGATATATTTTAAAAAGCTATTGATTTGTAGATTTCCTTATTGTCCATTTCTAATTTGAAGCAGACTTGGAATTTTCAAGAACGAAGGTGCTATTGGTAGATTTATTGGTTTTGGACCTTACTATTTATTTCACGAGCAGCATGAAGAGTTAAATGAGAACTTAGCAACACTAAATCAGGTATAATAAATTATCGACTAAGATTTGGTACTTAAATATACATTTATTATGTATTAACAATGATATTAGTGTTTCAATAAACACATTTAATATATTTATATAAGTATAATACCTACCTTTAAGTGAAAAAAATGTTATGTTTAAATTTTTCAAGTCTATGACTTTATTGTGTCATTAATATCCTTAATCATATTAAATAAATAATAAAATCTATGAATAAATTAAAGGGAGCTATTGTAAACAACCCATTTTTATGAAAATGACATAATTATGATGAATGATTATTAATATAATTGTGACCTTACTCCTCATTTAAGGACTTCCATATCATATTACTTCTGTAGCATTTTTAGTTTTAATGTGATTTTAGCAAATATTTATAGTTGAATGATATTAAACTCAATATAGATAACATTTTCTGCATTCTTCCCTCTGTGATTTTGTAATTTGTTTCTTTTTAGATTCATTTCCTTGAATTACATAATAGATGTCCTCATAATTTTGTTTCATGTGCTATGCACATGATTTCCTCAGGAATCTTCCCAGCAACTGAATAGCTGATTACTTCCTCTTCTGGGCTGTTGAATGTCATTTCTGTTACTGTTTTTGGTAAGAAAGGGGACTCACTCACTCGGCACTCCCACCCAATCACTTTCCAATTTGCCTTCAGAAAGACACCACATCAGCACTGTTTGGTCGACTACTGTTGTCTATAAAATAATGACCAAAACCCTTAAGGTGGATTACTAGTTTCTTGTTCATCTTATTTCTGTAGTGTTTCCCACCCAAACTTCCTAAGATTCTCTCTTAAAAGGCTTTGTCCATTCCCATATAATTTCCTGCATCACTTTTTCACTTCTGTTCCCTATTATCTCCATGACTGACCCACTGCTTTGTCTATTTGTAACTTATAATCCTCCATCTGCTTTCATAGCTATACTGTTCATATGCTTGCCCTGTCTAAAACACTGCTTCTTGCCCAAATATTTTCTTAAAGTAATCATACAAGTGATTACTTGTTTTATATCATTTCCAGTAAGATATAAGCTTCAAAATAAGCAGAAGGAGTGCAAGCCCCATAAAAGTAAAGTGATTTAATGCCTACCTTGCCAGTAGACAGTAGTGGTGCACTGAAACTTTCATTCTGCTGATTTGTGTTTGGTTTATTAATATTGAATTACAAAATTCTTTAAAATTTCATTAGAAGAATTATAAGAATGTTTTTTCAAATATATATATATTAAAAAATTTATTCAGATGTGTTCATTAAGAGTATGTTATTTCTATATCTGGAAATGCCTTATTTTGAATATTGTCTTGAGAAAAATGATCGATAGAATTTTGATGAATTGCAATTTATAATTTAGTCTTCTTTTAAGATTTGTGTGAGGTTTTCATTGTCCAGAGGCTGAAAATAGTAAACATCCATTTTGTAAAGAATATTGTCTTTGTATATGCACACACACACACACACACACACACACACACATACATACATACACACATAATTGGCAAGGACTACTTTTTGTATATTTTTAGTGTGACATTTTATCCTTAATGTTATAATATAATTCAATTTAATATTAGAATGAAGTGTATGATAAAGCCTCAAGATATATGTTTTTCTTGAAGAGATTCTCAACTAACCAAGAACTAATTTTGACGCTACTTATCTCCTTTATGTGGTAATTAACTTAACATTATGTTTGAAAACACATTGAAAATATAAATTGGCTTAGTTTGTGGTCTGTATTCTTTTCCAATATTTTTGCTTAATTCCACACTGTCTGGAACTAGGCACTATGATGACTGATTTCTAACATGGACCTTCTCTTCCAAATTTGTGATGTTTAAAGGAGTTTCTCAGATTTTTTAAAAAATGTTAAAGCTGTTAATATTTAAATCAGGCTATTACAGTTCTAATTGAAATATCCAGTTTTGTATAAAAATATGATTTAAATGAGAATGTTAATATATTAAGTATTACAGTCTATGAAAATTCTATATTCCTCAGGCAATTAAGATATTTTCCCAAAATTTCCTTCAAGAACGTTTATATCGAGCCGGGCGTTGGTGGCACACACCTTTAATCCCAACACTCGGGAGGCAGAGCCAGGCGGATCTCTGTGAGTTCAAGGCCAGCCTGGGCTACCAAGTGAGTTCCAGGAAAAGGCGCAAAGCTACACAGAGAAACCCTGTCTCAAAAAACCAAAAAAAAAAAAAAAAAGAACGTTTATATTGCAATTCATATTGTAACTATTTAATTAAATATTAGTATCTCTTTGTATATTGTTTTATAATTGCAACAGTTATATTTAGCTTAAATTTACAAATAAATATTATAAGGACAGAAAATACAATTATTTGTTTTGATATTTCTACCTCACTCATCAATTCTACAAGATTTTTATTTTATATTTTACAATAAATGATCAGTAAAGTACAGATACAGCTACTTTCATTGATTCCTTTCTGATATGTATGCTTTCCTTGTTTTTCCTGACCTATTACATGGGCTAAGACCATCACTACAATGATGAGTAGAAGTAGGAAGTGTAACATTTTATTTTTTTCCCTAGGTATTAGAATTAACTATTCACACTATAGACATCGAGTACTAACAGACTCCAATATCAGTGTTCTCTTTCCATCAGACATATGTTTTAAGTACAATGTATCCTGCATTAAAAAAAAAAAAAACTTCATATTGTGTCTAATGATGGGATCATATGTAGTTTATTTTCAATCTTAATATGGTACGGAGGTGATTTTTATCTGATTTTTAAGTATGTTTGATTCTTGTAGTGGAGGGATAAACCCTGTTTGCTCAAAATTTATTCCTTTATGCTCACACATTTGATTTTATATTGATTTGTGGACTATTTTTTTCACATTGGTTCATATGAAGAATAAGACTACAATTTTCACCTGTGTGGGTATATGTGTATATAAGTGTGGGTGGTATAGAGACATATATTTGTGGATGTTCATACCCATGCATGCACATATATAAGCCAAATGATGTCAAGTGTTCCGAATTACCACTTGACCATATTCCATTAAGATAGACTCTTTCCTTGAACCTGAAGCTAGGCTGGTGGCCAGCAACTCCCTGTCTCTGTTCACCACAGTGCTGGAGAAACAGACATACAAAGGTCCTCATGTGTGGGAAACAATACTCTTATCTGCTGAGACACCTCTCCACTCATATCCACAATTGCCTTCACCTGTTTCTTCTTTACTTTGGCCTATTTAAATAAGTCTGTCTTTGTAAAATTAAAAAGAAAAAGTTCTCTGTTCTTCATTTTCTGGGAGTAAATTTGTGCAAGACTGGATGAAATTTACCTTAATCACTGATAGAAGTAGATCCTATTTATTGACATTTTCATGTTAATTATTTGAATATTATTTTCAGCATGTTTATATTTCATGTCATTCTTTGGAAATGTAGTCAACTATTTTGTTAGAATCCATCAAATAACCTGAATCCCTGCCTTTTATTTGTCTGTTTATCCACTTACAATCTCTGCAATGGCACTTAAGTGTTAGATGGAAATCTTAGATAATGTTAAAGATTCTGGCCTTCTGATATGCATATATTATATAATACCCTCGAGTACAGGCAATGCATGTATTACGGTGATACAATTGTATACACCAAGGGTAAGTCATTTATCTTTCAGTTAAATGAAAAGATTTAACCTTGAATAGGTGCTAGCAGTCCCCACTGTTAAAGGCTGAAGCTACAATAGATGTCACCCTGTTGCCTTGAAGAAACAAATTAACACCTTTAGAACAGACCACATGGTGGAGAATGGATGGCTACTTCTGGAAGAAGAATGCCCAGTTCCATACCTGCCAATAACCACTATCTGCTACCAAGTGCTCACATTGGAAATGAAGGCTACCCTCAGATGAGATGTTTCCATTCTAGTCTTGATCAGTTATCTCAAATAATCAATTACAAGAAACTAAGAAACTAAGCAATAATGAATTCATGTTGTTTTAAATTGACATTAGAATAGTATTGTATTATATCTCAAAGCAAAGGTAAAACAAATCAACTCAGAGTCACTTCATTCCAGGAACGGTTCAGTCTTACTGGGCACATCCATTACCAAATGTTCAGTGACATCTTCCATCAAGGCTCTGGCTGTGAAATTCTCCGGGACCTCCTTGAGCTCCAGGGATGGTTCTGTTTATTATTGATTGTTCTCACTAAGCCTTTAGATTTCACTTGATGGAGTAAAATACTAACATCCCAAAAAATACATAGGAGACTTTTATTTTTCAGTTCTATTTACCTTATTTATCTGTTCTTTTATAATTCTTCTGTATGTAGTTCAACATGAAACTTATTTGAACTTATACATCCGAAAACTCTTTAATGTATTTTGAAGTGTGTTATATTACATAGTACTAAACTGTCTATTATTAATTCTAAATATGCTACCAAAGTAGATCTTTGAGTGTCCCCAGGTTTTCTGTGTGCTCTGTGTAAAACGGAAACAACACTGACAGTCAGGTATTGTGTCACGGGTGGAGAGATGAAACATATGAGAGACTCAGAACCTAATGCAGAGACATCAGAACAGCTAGTAATCAACTAGCAAAGAGATCTGTTAGAAATCTTATCAGTTGTGAAGATAGAAAAAAAAATGAGAGTGACAAGGAAAAAACAATGCTTCCTCACTCTCCTTGGTTCTCACAATCGATGAAGAAATAAACGTAATGGTTTATGAACCTGTCCTCACTCTCTTTTTCTATTATCACAACCTCAATGCAATTTCTCAGCATCTTGCACCTGAACAACCATAATAGCTTCCTAAATAATCACTCCTAGGAGGTTCCTTTTATCCTCGCCACTGCACTCCACATTTCTTGCAGTGACTTTTTTATCTAGCTGACATTGTATGTGTTTTCCTCTGATTGTTGTTAACCTCTCATTGCTTCCAGAAAATTCCAATTCCTTAGTAAATAATAATTCATAATGCACAACTGTCTATGCAGAGTGACAAGACTGTCAAGAAAATCAGTAGTAAGCTAAAAAAAACTCATAATATTTGTCACTTCCTGTTTGCTTACCCTGAATTATAAAGAATTTTCCTGGGGTTAAAATTTTAATTTGAAGAAATCATCAAGAACTAGCCAGAGAAACTAAAACATATAGCTGGAGATAGGTGTTACCAAAGGCATGAAACGGAGATATTATAGAGTTAAGCCCTAGGTAGAAATACAGAGTTAGCTGAAACAGTTTCCTGGCACCTTGCCTCACACATTCTTTTAAGAGTATGATACACACAAAAAGAAGAAAGATTCTTCTGAATACAGAGCACACTGTGCACACTTATCATCAGTGCAGACAACAGATTGCTCTTAAAAGGATTCACAGAAGCATTTTGAACAAATAAATAAACAAGAAATAAAGAACAAATAACAGTCCTTCAGAAATCATGCATCTAAAAGAATGGAGTCAAATACTAAAGACTGCAGTTCAGCCCTGGACTGAATATACCTGCAATTTTCCAAACATGACAGAATATGTTACTCTATGCAGAAACATGAGTTTGAGTGAGAATTATGCAAACATTTGAAAATTATCAGAAAAAAATTCATAAAAGTGCTATAAGTTAATTAAATTATAAGTGAACTACAGGAACACTACCTGATACACATATTGTATTGTGCAAGACAAATTTACACAGGCATTAAAGAGAATAAATTAGAGAGATAGCTACTTTATAAAATCACATATCAAATTTGCAAAAGCCACTAAAATGAGAAGAAAATGTTATTTTAAAAAAACTATCAAAAATTAGATCCAGGAACATATTTTACTTAAAATAATGTATGCAACCATAACTTATTTTTTAGACAAAATGTGGCATGGTTATATAAGATATGAAATTATAGGAATATGGAGAACACTGAGGGTGTATATAAATTTTATGTGATAGCTAGCATATCTAAAGTTAAAAGCATTTTAATTTAAAATATTTAATAACAAGTTAATGAAAAGTTCAGAAAATACTGAATTTTAAAATGTAGAATTAGGAGTATATTGTGAATACTAAAGCAATCCGAATATGAGCTACATTACTAGTATAATTATTAATGTGTCCAGGGGTTAAAGTTGCTAGTGTAGCTCTATGAGACAGAACAACCTTCTCTGGAGTATCTGGCTGAAGTACAAATCTGTTGTGTTCATGTGTGTATGTATGTGTACATGTGGATGCATGCTTATGTGTGTTTATGTATGTGTGCCTGTATATATCTGTACATGTGTGTCTTTGTAGGGATGTGTGTAGGAACGTGTATCTGTATAGGTATATATCTACACAGGTATATATCTGAACATGTGCACATGTGTGTCTGTTTGTGAGTTTGTGGGTAGTATGTGTGTCTGTGTGTGTGTTTATGCACATAAAGATTAAATAAATAAAACAAAATGCTAAAAATCACCAAATATAGATTGACTGAACAAAAACTTTTGTCATTTAATAACCTTTAAAGTGTAAGCTGAATTTTCCAAAACATCAAAGATTCTCTAGATAGAACTGAACATGGCCTTATGTTGAATAGTCTGTGTTCCATCTAAAAGCATCAAGAATTTTGAAGTTCTGACGTTCTATATTTTGAAAGTACAGAAATTTGAGGCGTTGTGTTCTTAAGCAGGTTGCAGAAGCAAAGTTTGAGATGATGTCTATGTGGGTGTGACATGGAAAATGAAGAAATCACTCTGCTTGAAAATATCACACTTTACCATTTGGAGAAAGTCAAGCCTGCACAACCATATGCTATTTAGAAACAGCTAAGATAATTTCCAATATTTATATTGCTTGGAAATATTCCACACTCTCTTTTCTGGGTAGGCAAAATGAGGCACTGAAATGTCTAATGGTTCACAAAAAAAAAGAAAAAAGAAAATCCACATGGTGTCTAAGATGAGATACAATCTTCATGTTTTTTTAATCAAACTATTTCTCCGTGACGTAAGAGTTGTATGCGTTCATTATTTACAAAACGTCTTTGCAACTGCAGTCACGCTATCTAATAAAAATTCATGGCTTACAATACTGTCAAAGATACTCTGAAATGTATATTTACTTTTGTTCACATCTAACTTTTTATTGTAATTATGCTTTATAATTACTGGAGAGCTAACTCCTACAACTCTAGTGAATGATTCATACTTCAGATTTGTTATAATTGTGAAGTAGAAAGTATTTCATTCAGTAAACACTTAGAAATATGAGTGTGATTTTCATTCATTAACTACAGTCAGGTTATGTTACATGCAAAATATCTTAATACATGAAAAATAAAATTTATAGAGAATTTATAATTTCATTCACTAATTGAGTTTTACAATCCTTACTCTGACTTGAAATTAGATGAGAAAGAAAAGAGATATGAGTGAGTGCAGATCATCTAACATTTTACTGGGGGAAAATGGAACTAGATGGCTAACCTACGTTTACCTGTCATATCATCCCTATAACATTATCCTAGGACATTCATCTACCTTGCAATTAAATGGCAGGTAACTTCATCAGCCTAAGAGACAAAGAACTTGTAGATGAAGTTGATGACTGGGAGAATGCAGTGTGTCTGTAAAACTAATTATAATTCATTCAAGGTTTGCTTCTTTCTGACAGAGACTATAGGCAATTCTCTCTCCCTCTCCCTCTGCCACCCCCCCCCGCCTGTCTCTCTATCTTGTGAGGATATATTGTGTCCCCCCCAAATATTGTGCACCTTAATAAAGTTTATCTGAGGATCAGAGGAAAAAGTCATCCACAATATTAAACTAAAAATAGAAGTTAGGGAATTGTAGCACACACCTTTAATCCTAGCATTCGGGAGGCAGAGATCCATCCAGATCTCTGTGAGTTCAAGGCCAGATTGGGGAACAGAGCCAGGCATGGTAACACATGCCTTTAATCCCAGCACTAACCATAAATGTCTGGAGGTCTCTACAGACAGACAGGAAGTGATGTACCTGGGCAAAGAGAGGAAATGTGATGAAAGAACAGAAAGGCATATAGGTGTGGGTATACAGGAAGTAGCCCTCTTTGGAGGCTGAAGGCTCGTAAGGTGAGGTTGGCTGTGGCTTGTCCTATTCCTCTGATCTCTTGGTTTTAACCCCAATATCTGGCTCAGGGTTTTTATTAATAAGACCATTTAGTAATTCTTCTTACACTCTCTCTTTTCAATTCGTCTTCTGGTATGTGCAGTGTGAGTGTCTTTCTGTGTATATTTGTGTGTGTCTGTCTGTCTCTGTATGCTGGTCTGTGCACATGTTTCCAGGCTTTTAAATCAGTTTGGAATGCAAGCAGGAAAGGCAATTATGAGATTCATTTCAGTATGATTAAATGGTGAGATGTAGTAATATGTCTACATCTAGTAATATGTCTACATCTGAACTGAATTATTATCATATTTGTTGCATTTCCCAACACAAGTTTTTCAACTGAGAAGCAGCAATTTATGAGGCACTCAAAAATATGAAAGCATAAATTTTCTGTGGGTGTTTTTAGATCAAATATTGACCCAGGAGAGGCTTCACTAGAATTATTGGGTACACATGAGGTAAGTAGACAATTTAAGATGTCACATAATCATATTCTCCATCACTCTTAGTTATGAAATGCTGTAATAATCTGTGTTATAGGCCTCAGTGCCAATTGTCACAGCACAAAATTCCATTACTGAAAATCTTTCTCAATGAAAGTAGATTTGACATAACAAAGCTAAATTACCATTTGACTTTTAATTTACCAAAGCTGACAAAAACAACCCAAAATTAAAAAAAAAAAAACATATTCAAAAATTGTCTGTAAAAAAAGTTAGTATTTCTTCACTTGAGCAAAGAAACTGCTAAGTGCCACCTGACATGGGAGGCATGAAAACATGTACACAATGGCTACTACTATTGGGTACCTGCTGGGAAGACGGAGGGCAGGAGAACATCCAGGAAACACTGAAAGGTAAATGCTTTGAAATAGCCAAGTGAACCATAATGATGGTGTCAATGTAAAGCTTCAGATAAGCATGCAGCCTATCCAAGGATCAGTGAGATGTAATAGATGAAAGAAAGAATAGTGTATTCTTTTGTGTATTCTCTATGTAGATGCAGCTGGGAAGGATGGCTGATAAATGGGTTTTAAATAAGGACATCATAATGGCTTTTAAAAAACTGACATTTCTGAAATGTCTGTTAGCAACTTAGTTCATAATAATTGTGGTGGTATTACATTCCTCAAAATATTGTGCACCCTAATAAACTTATCTGGGGTCAGAGAACAGAACAGCCACTAGATATAGAGGCCAGAAAATAGTGGCACACACGCCCTTTAATCCTAGCATTCCAGAGGTAGAGATCTGCCTGGATCTCTGAGTTCAAGGACACACTGGAAACAGCTAGGCATGGTGACACACGCCTTTAATCCCAGGAACTGATGGCAGAAAGCAGAAAGGTATATAAGGCGTGAAAAACCAGGAACTAGAGCTGGTTAAGTTTTTAGGCATTTGAGCATCAGTTCAGATGAGATCTATGAGACTTCCAGTCTGAGGAAACAGGATCAGCTGAGGAACTGTCGAGGTGAGGAAGCTGTGGCTTGCTCTGCTTCTCTGGTCTTCCAGCATTCACCCCAATACCTAAATCTGGGTTTGTTTTTCTTGATAAGAACTTTTAAGATTCGTGCTACAAATAATGACTATGCAGTTTGAGATGCAACAGTCAGCCCCATAAAGAATACTGAAGGAGAGATTCAATTATGAAAATCTTACACATTGATGAGATAACCTTAAAGAAAAGATCTACAGATAGAAAAGAAAATTATTTTTCAATTTTCCTTATAGTTGATCTGTGCTTTCTAGACATTGACATTTTAATCCATGACTTCTCCTATCTGATCCCTGTATTTTTCCAGATCAACAGCAATAAATAGGGATTCCAGAGATAAAAGGTTTCTTAGTGGACAGCTCTGTATTTTTTGTTGTTGTTGTTGTTTTGTTTTGTTTTTCCTAATTTTCAAGTTGTACTTACAATGTGATTATGAAATACATTTTTTCCTCCATCCTATTTTGAAGATAACTTATTCAGGCTGAGGGTCTTTCCTACGTCACTAGAGCTTTTCTGGCTTTAAATGTGTAAGTTGGTGGCACATTCACTAAGATTCGAGTGTGTACATTCATATGATGTATTCCGTCTATTTTAATCTGCAAATATGTTCCTGAAATGATTTCAACTTGGTGATCATATGTTCCTATTAAATATAGTTTTCTTTAATTAGTGAATTGCATGTAATTTTTCAAACATTATACAAACAAAATCAGTCTCCGACTGTCATTTCCAATAGAATTTTCAATGTGTTTTGTTCAAGGTTATATTAATTTTAAGAAATGAATTGAGATTGAACTTTATTTTTCTGGTCTCTGAATGTATATTCTCAAATGATATACTTTTTGAATTTTTTAATGAACTCTTTTTAAAACCTCTAGGATATCCCTCAATAGTTTTCTTTCTGTAATTAAATGTAATAAAATTAGTTAAGATGAGAAGCAAGTACTAAGATATTACTGACAGAAGCTATTCTAATAGACTTCTTTTATGGGTGGCTGATTTTCTTGTAAGTAGGCTTTGTATCAGAACAACTCAATTTTGAAGTATTTTTTCTTATCATCGTCTTTATTAATTAAAAAACAAGTTTACAGGGGTAGAAATCTAAGGTTGTACAACTGAAACAGTGAAGACATGTTTCAGCGCAGGGCCCCACTCATGTTTACACATTCCATTGCAGGGTGCCCAAGCAACATTTACACATTCTGTTGCTTTGAGGACAAACTACTGAAAGTGAAGCTTGTTTCTGAATGAGTGACCATTAGCCTTTTTGGAAAATTATCTGTATAAAAAAGAATTACATTCCCTGTGAATTATGCTTTCTGTTAGTTGAATCTTATTGTAATCTATATTCAGAAATATCAACTTATTCTACTGAACATTTTACTCTTTCCACCTTTTTCAGGGTATAGTGTTTTTATCTTGGTTTTCTGGTGTTTTAAATAATAACATATCTTTTCTATTGCTCAGAACATGCATTTGTTACTTTACAGTACTTTAGTTTTGGACATAATTAAAATATAAGGTATTATTTTAATTATAAGTCTTTATGTTCAAACACTAATGAAATAAATCGTCCATTTCTTGAATGCTTACTGTTATTCATTTGGAATAAAAATACATAAATCTCCATGAATAAGAGAAAACCTGCCGGGAAGGGGTGGTGCACGCCTTTAATCCCAGCACTCGGGAGACAGAGGCAGGCGGATCTTTGTAAGTTCGAGGCCAGCCTGGTCTATGGAGCGAGATCCAGGAAAGGCGCAAAACTGCACAGAGAAACCCTGTCACAAAAAACCAAAAAAAAAAAAAAAAAAAAAAAAGAGAAAACTTGCTGCAGTGTTTTATTATGTCATATTTCATACAGCTATTAACAGAATTTTCAAATATTTCACTACATGCTGCTTTTATTAATATGGTTTAATTTTAAAATGCATAAACTATAATCATTGAAAGATTATTATAACTCAGGATTAGTTGAAGAGGACATTGTGAACACCAAAAATGAAAATGTATCCGTTAGATATCTGGGAAGGCTAAAGTACTACTTAAGCAACTTATACATGACAACAATGAAAGCCATCAAGAAAGTACGGTTTTTAGCAATTATTATTTGATCACAAATAATTATTATTTGAACACAATTATTATTTGCTGTTAGCTCTCTATAGCTTCATAATGATCTCACCCCTGAATAACTCAAACAATGCCTTCTTCATCACAATTCTGTGTATTAATATGCCCTGAGTTGGGCTGGTGTGTAAGAGGGAAATACACAGTCAGGTACCAGGATGGGTGAGTCTTATTTTTCCTCTTGCTTCCCTTTCTCATAATAACTAAACAGAGCATCTTCACATGCAGCTCAGAGGCCGAAAGACCACATAGCAGTGAGACACACATGATGGAGTTTGGCTCCTCGGGGACCATTTTAACAATTTATTACACAAGCTGACAGCTTCATCTATTGCCTTTTATTAAGAAGCCTGTTACTTCTCAAACTCTTGCTGAGATACAAAATGAATTATATTGATTTGAGAGCTTCATACATCAGCCTTAATATTTTTATGGCATTTTAATGAAACTACAATGCTTTCATCTTTAATACTACAAAAAGACTCCCATCTGAAATGTTGTAATCTCAGCTATAAAAGAACTTAAAGCACTATTAGACAGAATTTTAACATGTGTCAAAATAAGAAATATTGAGATGAACTTTTAGGAGAGAGTTTTTTTTAAATAATATACTCATCTTGGTAGGTTTATTAAAATAATGTCAAATGAAATATTTGAAAGAAAATCAACACAATAGTTTCTGTAGCACCTTACTTGTAAATAGACTATTTCAGCACATGTGATTGATTTATGGGAAGCATCTGATTGATGGCTGGATAAAGAAGGGGGAGAAGAGTAGATGTCTCCTCTGAGTGTGAGATATATCACATTCAAAATGATGGGTTGTTTTTCATACTACATGCAGCAGTTGCCCTAAGATTTAGATCCAATACTATTCAATAGACAACTAAAAGTTTTCCAGATTTTTTTAATCCTCACTACTGACCCTATCTGTTGGAATGGAGGCAGCTTTTCAGAAGGATATGAAAGCATCACTCTGAGTACTATTTTGCATAAATGAGCTTTTACAGTCTTAAATGTTGACATTCAGATTTAGTATTTTACTTCAACACCTTGCTAGCTGCTCATGCCATTAATGCTACCCGAGTATGCTCTTTTTAATTTATTAATAGTAACTAAAAACATGAATGTTTACTTCAAACAGGATTCTGGAAAAACACCTAATGAGGTACTTCACATACACTTTTCCATTTCAGTCACAAAGGCATTTACAATAGAATGACTCTCACATCTTTGTTTCAGTTTATTGAGTCCTGGTACCACCACCTCAGACTACCTCAATCAGAACCCCTACAATGGGTACTTCTTAAAAATCTTCCAAAGTGCAATAATATACAGATGGAACAAAGAGTCGGTGTTTTAGGTTGTCCTATATACGTTTTCTGAGAATCAGCTAATGATGTCACTTGTAATACAGACAGGATAAGGTAGAAATAACTCTGTATCACCAACCTCACTATTTTCTTATTATTTAAAATTAATTTGTAAAGTTTATTGCAGTAAGATAAACGAACAATTTAGCATTTAAAGACACGTGGACACATAGTGTAAAAAATAACTTGTGACATGTTGCTAAAAGGACTTACATTTGAAGAAACTTTTAAGCATTGATTGTTGAAGTGAATTAAAACACAATATAGTACACATCTGTTACATTTGGGGAGAAAAGTAAATAAATCAATGAGCAGATCCAAAGCTGTGCCTTTCTCCCACAGAAACATTTAAGAAAATAATTAATTAGCATATTATTGTTCAATTACCAAATGATGCAAAGCATGACCTCCCTAGTGCATGTAACTTTTTATTTTAAAAATCGTGTCTCTAAAACATAAAACAGAAGATTTACATTTTTCTTGAATTATTTTAAGATCTATAACCCAAATTAAAATAAATATTGCATATTAACGTATTACATTGCCATATACTGTAGGTTAAGGTATTTTGTGCTTTAAGTAATATATATAGCAAAGAATTGACTATGCGTAAACTAAAAGTCAGATAGAACATTTCAAAACTTATTCACAGCATCTTTTGAAAACCCAAATAAACTTAAAAATGTATATGGTAAAGTCAGGTGATAAAATCAGCAAGTTATATGTTAAAAGTGAAGATTTATCTCAAATATTACATTCTTGCATTTCAAATGGATGACTAAAAGAAAATCCTCTCTGCCTGATAGGACCATGAACTAATTAAGTGCCGCTCACTTTAGAAATGTAAACAATAAGTTGCAAATAGAGTTGGAGAACTTAAAGGCTGGCATTGATAACCAAAACTTACCTGCAAATTTGATGTGGAACTTATTTTCAGGTTTTAATATCTGGACATACAAAGGACAATTTGGAGCAAAATCTTTCACAGCCCATGCTCTCAAAATTGTTTGGTGGTCCTGAAATGATAAGACAGCCAAAATAACCTGAGAATAATTTTAACAATAGAAGTGTTGAATTGATAATAAAGAAATTAAGACACTAAGTCCGGTCAAATCTATAGTTAAAGTTGTAACATAAAAGCTATTGAGGTCACCTTGCTTTTGATTTTGGTGTTTTGAGTCAGTGTTTTCTATGTTCTAGACTGTACTCAAATTTGCTATGCAGATGAGTATGGCTTGGAACTTGTGATGTCCTTGCTTCTATCTCAGAAGAACTGTGATTACAATCTTTTACCACCATGTTCAGCTGAAATTTTCTTTTTAAGAATATTTACTGTTTATATAAAGCGTCTAATTCCTAATTCAATCAGTGATACTAAGAGGTAGGACATTAGAGATTGAGGGAATAGTAGTTAAATCTTATCAAGCATAATTAGAATTATAAAAGAATAGAAACAGTATTACTAATAATGACAATCCCCACAGAAACAACAGGGATTCCTAATATCAAATTATTTGAAACATTGAAGAAAAAAAGCAACCATAGTGACAACCCAAGCAGAATCATATTAGATTGTTCATATAACAGTAAAAGTTACAGCATTAGATTCTGGTCTTATGTTCATCAGTGTATATGTGTACATGTGTGTGTGCACAGTGATGAAAAACACTCAGATGGAATAAAACATATTGGGAAAGTTAGGATGCTAAGGAAATCAAATTGAAAATATATTTTCAACGTGAAATCTTGCACATCAGCAGTTATATAAATAGCTATTAAATGAAATGGACAATATAGGGCAGATTATTAGAAAATATGATACATTATAACCAGCTAAGTTCTAGAAATGGATGCTGCGGATTAGTGTTACCATTTAGTAGTCAATAGCTTCATATTGATGTTAAAGTTAATTTAACCAAAGTTAATGTGTTTCTTTAGATACATTAGCCATCCAGCAAGTATTTAGAGTCACATGTGACTAGTAGCTTCCATAGTGGAGAGTGCAAACATAGAAAATTCTATTCACCAATATTGCTAGGGCAAAGAAGAAGATAAAAACAACCTCTTCCATCAGCGTGTGATACAAGTGGACGTATTGGGTTGAATATGGAAAAACAGAAAGAAAAGCCTGTTGTCAATACTTGGTAACTGATATATACATTTATTTTATTTTATTTTACTATTTTTGTGAATCCAACACCACATAGTCATATTGCTGTCTTAATTCTGTGAGGTTATCAGGACTTGGGGGCCTGGGAAAATGCTTAGGTCCCCTCGGAAGGATGATATTTTTATACGGAAAAAGAACCAGTGTTCTTAGAAAACCTAGAGGGCTCCCAGGCCCCTTCAGACATCTTGATCTTTAGCAAGAACCCAATTGCTGGGAACCAAAAAGCCACTTGTACCTAGATAGTGGAACTGGATGCACCTTGACCTCTGACTTCCTTAATCTGTTACTTATCAATCACACATGTTATTTTGCTCTGCTGCAGCAGCAGCTATTGAACAAGACAGTGAGTTCAAGTAGCACAGATGCTGATCAACAGTAGATCAGGACGGCATCAGTGCACATGGGCATCTTCACGAGTACATATGCATATCATGAGGACACTAACAACACTGTGAATGGCTCTCAAATGAGTATCTGTTACTTAATAACATGAGTCGGAGGTTACAACATTATAAATAATTGAGTGTATAATGCTTGTTTTTTCCTTCCTTAGAAGCACAAATTTTAAAACAAAAACAAAGAAATTTACAGTAAAAAAATACTGAGCTGTGTATTCTAAATTTATTTTATTTTGTTATTTTTAACCTGTGTGCCCCTCAGTATCTAACTGGACTTGAATAACTCAGAGTTTCCATGTATAAAATGCAGATGCATTTTTATTACACAGCATTCTTGTGAAGGAAACACATCGTACACACAAAGATCTTTTAGAAGCTGACAGTAAATGTTGAGCAAATGCAAACCCTTTTCCATATTCTTTGAAACTTTTAATAGTAGAAATAATAAAATTAGGATAAAACATAATAATGCTGGCATTCTTAGCAATAGAATTAACACTTGGCATGCTGTCGTCAGCTAAGCAATTGTCGGTTCCCAAGCCAGATAAAGGACAGTAGAGCATTGCCCATACCCCAGACATCTCTCAGAGAGCACAGCAGGAGGGGGCCACTCCCTACCCAAACCAGGCTTGGGCCTACTCAACTCCACAGAGACAAAGACCACAGCATGATCAAGTCAGTCAAGCTTCTTTTCCCCCAACCTCCACACAGGGAACTGGCTTCTTAGAAATCATGTGACTGGGAAATTGCTAACTGAATTGATATTCTTGGAGAGCCCCTGCCCCTATTGCAGGCCTTCCTCCCTTGACACCCACCCTCCAGTTCAACTTGAGCTATATAAGCTAGCCCAGACCTTTCAATAATTGTGAGTTCTGGGTTTGCTGGATCTGGTGTGTGTGGGGTGTGTGTGTAAAGAGTGGGTAGAGCAGATGACATAGTTCTCTCTTCAAACTGCTAATAAACTAATAGCGAAGTCTGTGAGAAATGGCTCCATTGCTTTCTGGGTCTATCTCAAATTTTGCTTTAGGAGTATTTGGATTTGGGGTGCTCATCACTCTAACACCAGCACAGGAGGCTTTTAAATGCAGTGTGGGGATTGAACTCGCATCTTCAACGTTGCACCATAAACACTTTTCTATACTGAGTCGCCCCCCCCCCCCCCGCCCATGGCCAGTATGCACACTTTCGTTTGTTTGAATTTCCTTCTTCCTCCTTCCCCACACTCTCTCCTCATAGGTCTCTCTGAAAGTTTTGTTTCATCTATATTTTCAGAAGACAGCGTTGACTTTTGTTGGTCCCCACACTGTGTCACATGCTGTCCTTTCATTCTAGTATACTCATGATGGACTGTTCCTCACATGGAGTAACTCCGCGTTCCGTTCACTTTGTGCTTTTCCCACTTCCCCCAGGAGCTATGCTACCTGGATCGACCGCCGTGCGGAGGTGTGGGGGCCTGAGAGCTGGTCACAAATGTCCTGTGCCCTCTGTGGCCACATTTCACTGTCAGTGTCTCCTGCTCCAGGGCGCATATGTTTTCGCTCAGTTCCTGCCAGCATGTGTGCAAACTGATTTAAAACTTCACTAATTGCAACATCCCTGTCACTGCTTTATTATTTTTTTTTCACATGGGTTAATTATTTTTCCAAGTTAATAAACATGGCTTTGTGTACCTAGTCTTTTCTTTCCACAGGGTATTGTGTTGTTGAGGACATACAATTTTATTATCCTTTAAAAAAAAAAGCTTGTTTTGATTTGGTGGTTATTATACCATGCAAACTCCATTTTAAATACTGTTGACCTAATTTTTGAGGATTTATTCTGGAATTGGTTTTTGTTCATATTTCTGGAGTGGCCTCTCTGGAGTCCCTAATAACTACCTGAGGCATTTAACAAGATCCTTCCATTATATGCTTTTAATTCTATTTTTCCTAATACACACAAGATTTGCTTCTTATTTTGTGCACAGGATACTTTCTTCCCCTACTTAATTTTCTTTGCTTAGCTTCATGTATCATTTGTATGGGAGTATGCTAAGCAGCCAACTAGCTTAAGGTCCCCAGTGCAGATTATGGGAGTTTTTTAATCTATCTTTTTTCTCTTTGAGCTCAGCTCTACAAGTTCCTTCCTTTCACCTGCTTCCTCTGAGTGAGGCCTTAGTCTTTTGTTTTTTCAATTTAGTAAAACTGCCATGATCTACTTGGATCATCTTTTTCTTCAGTAGGAACACATGCATATGTGTATGTATATGTATATGTATGTACGTATTTATATACATACACCTGAGTAAAGTAGATTTGTTTGGGGGCTGATCCTGCTGTTTCCCTTATTCTTATACATCACAACTGTGCTCATGTTGTTCAGTCTGAAAATAATTGTTTTGTGTATCTTGTTAAGAATTTTAAAAATTTGTGTGGGAATGCTATTCCAGAACTCTCTGCTCCCATATGGCAGAGAGCAGCAGTTTCCCACTTACTTGTAAATATGTTTCAGACCTCAGTTAACTACCAAAATTCAGACTGTTATTTTTTATTCTTCATAGGTATTTTATCTATAAAATTAAAAAAAAATCAGGAGTTCTATATGTAGGTCATATAATGATGTCTAACCTTAGATCAAAGACATCACATGAATTCTACTTGAAAATTAGCTCAGAAATGATCCTTGAAAAGAATTCTGCTTTTAATACACAATAATACGTTGTGTTTGTTTGTTTGGTTTTGTTTTGTTTTCTACCTCAGCATTTACCCTCCCCTCATCCCTGCTGGGTGTTATTCATTTTTTTTATTCTTAGGCTTTGTCATTTATAATGAGTTCATCAATTTTGTTTGTTATACTATTGGTTATCATGTGTCAAATCACCTAACGTGCAATTGCAGGAGGTCAGAAATCTGCCCTCTTCTATTCTTTTTTTTTTTGTTTTGTTTTTTGTTTTTTGTTTTTTTTTTTTTGTTTTTCAAGACAGGGTTTCTCTGTGTAGCTTTGCGCCTTTCCTGGAACTCACTTTGGAGACCAGGCTGGCCTTGAACTCACAGAGATCCGCCTGCCTCTGCCTCCCGAGTGCTGGGATTAAAGGCGTGCGCCACCACTGCCCGGCTCTTCTCTTCTTTTACTCACTGACATTGTGTTCGTACTCACTGGTGTATCTCAGTAGACACTCACTAATTGTATTTTGAAATTACAAATGAATTCAAGTGAAGTTATCTGAGTGAAAGAGAATCATGGTTGACATGTATGTGGCCATCCTTCTCCTGTCTCCTGACATGTACCCATAAAACAAGCTAACTTTTCACATTCCAATAAAAGAAATACTTTACAGTGAAAACCAGACAATACCACATGCCTGCTGTGCCTTATACACAAGATGTTCTCCAGTGTACTGCTGTCTTCTTCAACTTTATATATCAAGAAAACTCCATTTGTGCTTTTCCTTGGGGAAATACCAAGTTCACTGCTGGCAGTTTCTGTTTTCTTGCATGAGAACACAATCAACCAAGTTCTATGGCTTCAGCAGTATCTATTGTTTTGACCAACATTTCCTTGCTCACATAAATTCTCAGTCTCAAACAACATGAGCTTCACTGTAGCCATCTTCCTGTTTTTCTGGCCCTTAACTACATCTAAAAATAAATAGGCATTCTATGCTTTCCCCTTCACTCACATAGAGTCTCACATCCTCTACTCCTCAAACCATCTAAACTACTTCCATTTATTTTTTTTCTTAAAAAGTTCTATTCCCTCAGTACTAAAATCAGTATTACCTTACTAGGGCTCCTGTAATATAGTGTGGGTGGGTGGGTGGGTGGTGTGCATGCGTGCACACGCAAAACCTTAAAATCTGGATATTCATTGTACATTCACTCTTAATGCCACAAATCACACTACAGTGTTCAAAGGAATGGTTTCTTCTGAGGGCTATGAAGAACTGTCTGTCCCAGTCATCTGCCCATTAATTAAAGATGATGAACTTTATGGACCCGGGGCATTCTCACTTATTTTTGTTTGTGACTTTCATCTTCTTATAAGCATATGACTCATAATGGAAGGAAGCCTACCATGATGATGCATGGGTAACTTAATTGCTCTGTAAATATCCATTTGCAAATAAAGTTATGTACTCAGTTACTAAGCAGAAGATACAATTACATTTGGGTTATAATTTAACTTGGAGTGTTGAAAAAAGGCAAAGTGCCCCCAGGGAACCATGCTAGATATTATTACTATTTAAAATATAAAAAAGGAACATTTTTTAAAAGTACAAATTAAATTAAACTTTTCAAGTTTTAGGATGAACCTTTGAGAGCATAAGAACAGAAAGCTAGTGGAAAATGTGAAGGGGACAAATCAATAGACCAGAACAAGTACGGGAGCAATGAAAAGTTCTCCCCCAGAGTGCCTTCATGTCTTTGGGAAGCTACCTGCCCTGACTCACATAGAGTCCCAGTTGGTAAACTGAAGACTAAAGAGTTCCTAAGGATGGAATAATAAATATCATCTTTAAAAATAAGAAAAAAATTTGGATACAAAGAGTTGGGAGGAAATGGGTAATACCTACATGAAGGAACATGGACCTAAGTAGTCTGTGCAACAATAGTATTATTTTTTTTTCAATGAATGTAAAAGCATTATTGAAAATAAAATTTAAAATTCATTTAATATTAGCACTTAGAAAACATTGCTATTTCCTGGATCCTTCAAAGCATCTAATGAATTATAAACCAGAGAAGTTTTAGTTCATTCCTACACTGAATTTGCAAGTTCATTCTTTTTTTTTTTAAAGATTTATTTATTTATGTATACAGTTTTCCATCTGCACATATCCCTGCAGGCCAGAAGAGGGCACCAGATCTCATTACAGATGGTTGTGAGCCACCATGTGGTTGCTGGGAATTGAACTCAGGACCTTTGGAAGAGCAAGCAGTGCTCTTAACCTCTGAGCCATCTCTCCAGCCCCCTCATTCTTTTTTCAATTATTTATTTTACATCCTGACTGCAATTTCCCCTCCCTCTCCCCCTCCCTTTCCCTCCCCCTCTACCTTCCCCTCTACCCCAAACCCCTCATTTCACTTCTCCTTTGTTTCTGTTCAGAAAGGGTCAGGCCTCCCATAGGTAGCAACAAAGCATGACATCCTGGGTGTACTGGAGTTAGGTAGGTACAGGAACTTGAGGGATAAGGTTGGAAGTAGATGGAAGGGGAGAGAAATGAGAGACACGTCTTGATGGAGGGTGGCATTTGGGGGTCAGGTAGAAACATGATGCAAGGGAAACTCCTACAAATCTACAAGAGTGACTCCAGCTAAGACTCCTAGCAATAGTGGATACATAGCCTGAACTGACCATCTCTTGTAATCAGATTGGTGCCTACCCCAATTGTCATCAGAGAGCTTTCAACCAGTAACTGATGGAAACAGATACAGAGACCCACAGCCAAGCATTAGGCAGAGCTCAGAGAATCATTCTGAAGAGAGGGAGGAAGGATTGTGGAAGCCAAAGAGGTCAAGGATATCACAAGAAAACCCACAGAAACAACTAACCAGGCTCATGGGAACTCACAGAGTGAACCAACAACCAGGGAGCCTGCATGGGACTGACCTAGGCCTTCTATATATGTGATGGTTATATAGTATGGTCTACTTGTGGGACTCCTAACAATGGGAACAGGCCCAGACCCTGGTGCTTTAGCTGGCTCTTGGGAACATATTCCTCATACTGGATTGCCTTGCCCAGCCTTAATACAAAGGGAGGTGCTTAGTCTTACTATAACTTGATATGCCAACAATCTTATCCTAATGAATTAGGCACATGGCATCTGATGGGTCCTCATTTCTAATAGTCACTGAAGAGCATTACAGGATTTAATATTGTTTTCAAAATTGTCACGTGCTACTAAATAAGTCCGTGGGAGGTGGCATTGTTCCTCTTAATTTAAAACTTTGTGTCCAAGTGGTATATTATTTTTTGAAATAGAAAACACAGTAAATATTTGTTGGAGGAAATGACAAAGTAAGTAGATCATAAGAGGTGCTCAAATGTAAACTTCAAGATAGATAGTTAAGATAGTTAAATTAATGAAAGATGGGGCAGTAAGTACTAAATAACAGGTATGTAAATAACAGTCATTTGCCAGCCTCCAAATGTGAAAAATGGTAACAGACACGTGAAGAAAATATCTGACTTTGAAAATTTAAATAAGTGATTAAGAAATGCAAGAGAATAAAAAAAAGGATATATCAAGGCGGCCTGTGGGGTTAGCATTTAGATGAATGGGTTTGATAACAAGAAAATAATATCTCCTTACAGATATGAAATCATGCGTGTAAATGACCAAAATTTGAAAATGGTGAAATGGGAGTCAAAACTGAAGATGAGAGTAGCAATTGTCTCTTTGATAAAAACAGATACAAAATATATTATGAATAGTTCAATGGGAACAAAGTCAAGTATTTCCAGGGAAAGGACAGGCAGCAGTAGCATGCAAAGTGGATGCCAGGGAACCCTGAATACATGCTAAACTAACTATAGTTTTAAACAGCAAGACCACTTTAATTTAGAAATTTGAATGAAAAGTCATGTGAAGAGCAAGCTATTATGGGCACAGGGAGAGTTCCTCCTAATGGGAGGGGCTTAGGAGTTTTGCTGAGCTGGGCACAATCCAGCTTGGCCCCTGTGAGAAGTCTCATTAACACTGCTGAGCTTGGGTTCTCTCACCTCTAAAACAATTGAATGAAATGCCATACTGTGACAAATGCCTGGCCATATGAGAGCTACTCAATAAATGTCAAATAGGTTTGGCTCTTTTTTTCCCCAAGTTATTCAATTAAATGAATTTGGAACAATTGTCCCAACATGTACATACCAACAATAAAATGTCAACTCCAACTTCAATCTGGTAAAAACATGCAAATCTTTGCAGAAAATTAGAATTACATCTGAAATCTTTGATTAGTATCATATTAAGGAAAATAAAAATGTATTTTCTTTTAAAAGCATACAATATATGCTTTATCTCTGTGTGTATGTTTGTACTCATTTGTATGTGTGTGTGTGTGTGTGTGTGTGTGTGTTCTGTACACACATGAACATGTGAGTTGTGCACTCATGAACGTACATGTGGAGGCCAGAGTAGGAATTCAGGAGTGTTTTTCCATCCTCCTCCACCTTACTACTTGAGATACGGATCCTCAGAGAACAGGAAGGCCAAAATTTAGACTAATCTGGCTGGCTAGTGGGTGTGAGAAGCCATCTGGCTTAGTCCTCAGTGCAGCCATGTGTAGCCATACTCTGCTTTTTAGTTGGAATCTGGGGATTTTAACTCAGGACCCATGCTTGCAGAACCAGCATTCTTCCTCAATGAATCATCTCCCCACCCAACACAGTTTATTGTGTTTTACATACACTTAATCTGTACTGTCTAAAGAGAATTTTGGCTTAAGTAAATTTATACTTGACAAATACTTGATGGTACTTTTTGAAAATATTTTGATCATTCAATATTAAGAAGAAATAGTTATTGAAATAGCAAACTTGGCACTGTATTAGGATTATCTTCACATTTTCTAATGTATGCAAAAATTCATATAAACACCATTTATTTTTATAAACTTTGAAATTTCAAAGCACATTATAGTTTAACTGGTGATTATTTTTGTTGTTGTTATTGAGAATGTTTCTCTTTTTCCAGTTGAGGTAATATACACAAAACAAGACAGCCATGTTCTACCTGGTTACAGTACTTACTGATATTATTAATGTTACAAAACAATTCATTAATTTAAATCTGAACACTCAGAAGTAACTATCAAAATATATATTTTTCAGAAGTAGTAGGCTATCAACAGACTTCAAAAAATTACATAAAGAAAAAGTATTAAAATTACTTCAGGGTAAATAAGAACCACTTAAAGAGCAACTTTAAAATTTCACCCTATACTTTGCTATACAAATTTTAAAACACAAAATTTACATGTAACAGGTTATCTTTATACACAAACACATTGGTAGAATCAGAAAACACTACAGAATGAGTTTACCATATCAAAAGTATGAAAAATTAAGCCTCTCTGCCCACATCTCCTGTGTATTCCACAGACCATCACCTCCTGGACTCCCTCCCAACTAGGTGTTATATCCCAGCCCCCAATTCAGGAGGAGAAAAATCAACCAGATAGACAAACCCCTATCCAAACTAACTAAAAGGCAGAGAGAGAATATCCAAATTAATAAAATTGGAAACTGGAAGGGAGACATAACAGACACAAAGAAAATCCAGAGAATCATGACATACTTTAAAAACCAATGATCAAAAAAAAAAAATTCTAGAAGAAATGAATAATTTCCTCAATAGGTACACTTACCACAGTTAAATCAAGATCAGATATACAATTTAAATCAACCTATAACCTTACTGAAATAAAAGCCATCATTAAAAATCTATCAACCAAAAAGAAAGAAAAAAGAAGAAAGAAAGAAAAAAAAGGCCCAGGGATAAAGTTTTAGAGCACAATTCTACCAGACTTTGAAAGAAGTTAGTGCAGAAACTCGCCAAATTATTCCACAAAATAGAAACAGAAGGAGTATTATCCTATTTGTTTTATGAGGCCACCATTATTCTGATACCCAAACCACATAAACACTCAACAAAGATAATTCCCGACCAATTTCCCTTATTAACACAGTTGCAAAAACACTAAATAAAATACTTGCAAACCGAATCCAAGAACACATAAAAAACATCATCCACCACGACTAAGTGGGCTTCATCCCAGGGATGCAGGGATGGTTCAATGTATGACAATCAGTAAATGTAATCCACCAGATAACCAAACTGAAAGAAAAATATGATCATCTCATTACATGCAGAAAAGGCTTTATAAAAACCAAAAACCCTACATAATAAAACTCACAGAACATGAGAACATGGCAGTCCACACCTTTAATCCCAGAACTCTGGAGGCAGAAACAGGCAGATCTCTGTTCCAGGCAAGCCTGGTCTACAAAGCAAGTTCTAGGACAGCTAGGGCTATACAGAGACACCCTGTCTTGAAAAACAAAACAAACAAACAAAAAGTCCTAGAATAATTATGGATACAAGGGACATATGTGAAAATAATAAAGGCAATTTACAGCAAGCCTATAGCCAACATCAAGTTAAATGTAGAGAAACTCAAAGCATTTCCACTAAAATTAGAAACAAGACAAGGCTGCCTGTACACTCGATGTCGATTCCATATAGGCCTTGAAGTTTTAGCTGGAGCAACAAAATGACTGAAGGATATAAAGGGGATACAAAGTGGAAAGGAAGAAGTGAAAGCATTATTATTTGCAGATGATTTGTACATAAATGACCCTAACAATTCCACTAGGGAACTCCCACAGTAGATTAAACACTTTCAGCACAGTTGAAACTCAAAAAAAAATTAATCTTCCTATTTACAAAGAACAAAGTACTGAAAGAAAATCAGGGAAATAACATTTCAAAATGTCCTTAAATAATATAAAATAACTTGGGGTAATTCTAGCCAAGCAAGTGGAAGATTTACATTTAAAAAAAAAAGCTTCAAGTCTTTGAGAAAATAAATTAAAGAGGATTTGTGAAGATGAAAAGATCTCTCATGCTCATGGATCAGTAGGATTAACATAGTAAAAATGGCCATACTACCCAAAGCAATCTATAGATTCAATGCAATCCCCATCAGAATTCCAACACAATTCTTTATAGAACTTGGAAGGACATTTCTCAACTCCATATAGAAAAATAAAAACTTCATGATATTTAATATAATCCAGAACAACCAAAGAACTGCGGAGGTCTCAGGCTCCCTGATTTCAAGTTGTACTAAAGAGTTATACAGTAATAAAAAAAAGACATGATGTTGGCATAAAAATAGACATGTTGATCAATGGAATCAAATTGAAGACCCAGACAAAGATCCACACACTTCTGGATGTATGATTTTTGATAAAGAAGCCAGAAATATACACTGGGAAAAAAGAAAGCATCTTCAACAAATGGCACTGGGCAAACCTGATGGCTGCACGTAGAAGAAGAATACAAATATATTCGTATCTATCACCTTGCACAAAACTCAAGTATAAATGGATCAAAGACCTCAACATAAAACCAGATACACTAAAAGTGATGGAAGACACAGTGGGGAAAAGCCTTGGTTGCACTGACACAAGAGATCACTTTCTGAAAAGAACACCTATAGCACAGACACTACTTTGGGCAATTAATAAATGGGATCTCATTAAACTGAAAAGCTCTGTAAGACAAAGGACACCGTCAATAGAACAAAGTGGCAGCCTACAGAATGAGAAAATATTTTTATCAACTCCATATCTGATAGAGGACTAATATCCAAAACATATAAAGAACTCAAGAAACTAGACATCAAAACCCAAATAACCCAATTTAAAAGGGAGGTATAGTTCTAAACAGAGAATTCTCAATAGCAGATTCTCAAATGGCTGAGAAATACTTAAAGGAATGTTTAACATCTTTAGCCATTAGGGAAACGTATATGAAAACTACTTTGAGATATTTTACACCTGTCAGAATGGCTAAGGTCAATAATACAAGTGACAGCCCATGCTGGGGAGGTTGTTGAACAAGGAGAACACTCTCCTATTGCTGGAGAGAGTGCAAAAGTGTACATCCAGCATGGAAACTATTATGGCCACTCCTCAAAAAATTAGAACGCAATCTATCTCAAGATGCAGCTATACCACTATTGGGTATATACACAAAGATTAATCTGCCCTACCACAAGGACACTTGCTTAGTCATGTTCATAGCTGCTTTTATTCATAATAGCCAGAAACTGGAAACAACATATATGTCCATTCACAGAAGAATTGATAAAGAAAGTCTGGTCCATATATATACACAATTGAGCATCACTTAGCTTTAAAAAAAAAAGATGGCACGATGAAATCCGCAGGCAAATAGATGGAACTAGAAAAAATAATACTGAGTGAGGTAATCCAGACTGAGAAAGACAAATATGGTATTATTCACTTATTAGTGGATATTAACTGTTCAGTAGATGATAATAGAGCTACAATTCTTAGACCCAGAGAGGTTAGGTAAAGAGGAAGTCTTGGTGGACACACAGATCTTCATGGGAATGGGAAATAGAATAAATTTTATAGGTTGATTGGGGGCAAGAAGGGACAGGAACAGGAGGGAAGAGGTAGAAAGTAGATGGGATAGAGGGAGGGCATACAGGGAGAAAAGGTTGGAATTGGGAGGAAAGGGCAATTGGAGAGTGGGATGCAAACCTAGAGCAGTAGAAACTTCCTGGAATCAATGAGTGTGATCCTAGTGAGGATTCCTTGTCACGAAGGACCATCTATTGCAGCCATGCAAGGCTTCCAGTTGTGGGACTGGGTTGTATTAGGGTGAGTTGTTGACATAGGGAGTCTGGTGGAGCTCCCCAAACAACCCAGGAAAATGCTAGCACAGAGATTTATTTGCTCTCTGCAAACTGCCAGCCTGTCCCATTGCAGAGGACAACATGCCAAGTGCTTATTGAACATGGAGAGGTCTACATAGAGCCCTCTCCCCTATGTTCTAGTCTCTTTGGTGTTGGGGAGGAAATCTGCAGGCTACTGGAAGAGAAACATGGACACCAACCCTGCCACAAAACGTTTGACATATAAAATCTGACCTGACTACAAGATTTACTGGGTGCACAATGGTGCAGAACTTGTAGGAGTAGCCAACCAATATCTGATTTAACTTGAGGCCCACTTCACAGAGATGGCCCATGCCAGACACTGCTTGTGTAGCCAGGAACCAGAAACTAGAAAGCCCAGAGACCTAGGGAGCAACCAAGCATGACTAGAAAAAAAAATGAAATGATACTGTGGTATACTCATAGATCAGTGCCTTGTCCAGTTGTCACCAGAGAGGCTTCCTCTGTGCAGAGACACACATCCAGACATTATGCAGAGAGAGAGTCTAAATTGAAGGGCTCCATCCAGCCCCTCCACGTGGAGTGCAGGGAATCCCATGGAAGAAGGGGAAGAGAGATTATAGGAGTCAGAGGAAATGGAGGACACCAGAAGAACATGGCTCACTGAATCAACTAAGCAGGGCACATATGGGCTCACAGAGTCTGACACAGTAAGCACAGGAGCTGCATGGGTCTGCACCAGATCCTCTGAATCTACGTTATGGCTGTTAGCCTAGTGCTTTTGCAGGACTTGCAACTGTGGGAAACGGTGAATCTCTAACTCTTGCCTGCTCTTGGGACTCCTCCTCCTAATGGGTTTCAGTATCCAGCTTCGGTGTGAGAGCTTTTGCCTTGCCTTATTGTATTCCGTTGTGTCAGGTTTGGTTGTTGTCTCTTGGAGGCCTGCCCTTTTCGACGGAGAGGAGGGAAAGTGGATTTAGAGGAGAAAGGAGTGTGGAGGAGGAGCTTGGAGGAGTGGAGGAAGGGGAAACTTTTGGGGATGAATTGTATGAGAGAAAAATCTATTTTCAATAAATAAGTAAATAACAACAACAACAACAACAAAAATGTATGAAACCTTTTGAAATCCACTCCATGTTTTGTCTTCCTTAGAAATCTAAAAATTTCACTGACTGAATTCACATTTTTATCCTTGAAATTGATTCTAAGCCTAAGGGAAGAAACGTATCACTCAACGTTAGCTGTTAAATTACTGTTTCTCCATTGTATGAAAGTAACTCCACTGCCATATTCACTACTGGAAACAAAGTAAAACTTTCTTTCACTCCTACAGTCAGTTAAATATGAGCCTACATTTTCATTCCAGTAGGGTTTTTTGTGATTTTTTTTTTTTCAACTCAAGTCAAAGTATGCAAAGACATGGCCTAGGAATGAACTTTGACTACAGACAGGGTACAGAGAGAACTTCCCCAAAATTTCTGATACGTTTCACATAGTAGTAAATTTGATTCAAATTATAGAGACCTTATCATCCTTAGCCAAGTAGAAAATACTAACTTTGATGAGAAAACACCATTGTTCCCAAGTCTCTGAGCCTTTCTAAGAAACTCATTGTGTACTAAAGGCATAGGAAAAAACAGTGATTTCCACATGATCAGTTAAAGGGTAACAAAGTAGATTATTCTCTAAATAAAATAAAATACTCCTATCAATGAAGTGATTATATCATAGCGAGATTAGAAAATCATGATAGAGGCATGCTTCCTTCTCTTTATGTACTTACCACCCAGAGAGAACAATTTACTTAAATAATTGAAAGGATTTTTGTATACAAAACCCCCATGTATTTACCATCTAGTCCTGAAAAAAAAAATTGAATCAGGTACAGTTCTTCTATAAAGCATAAAAAGATATGTTTATTAACTGTTGAAGAATTAATGAGCAGTGCTTTCTACTCTCCTGAGTGCCTTTTCCCCAAAAGCTGGAGGAGGGCTGCAGGCTGAGGGAATTGTTGAAGGGCCTCTCTCATAATGCCCCATTTGCATCAGTGACTAGGGGAGATTTTTCCTAGCAAGTAACATATAACATCATAACATGAAACAACATTTATTACCAAGCAATATGGTTAGATATAGTTAGATATAACTATATGTATAACTAGATATATAATATAGTTAGATAATAAGCATAGATTTATGAGATTTTATATTTTTTAAATAAGTCTTTCTGATTTAGAGCATTTGCCTCCCCCTGCTTCCCTGGGACAGAAAAATAGTTTTAAAAGGAGATGAATAAAAATGCACTGGAGTGTCTAAATAAATTTTCCCGAGAAATAGCCATGCATTTTATAACAAATTCCAGGAAGTTTCTTCCTGTCACAGGGCATAAACACTTCCCTAAGTCTCCATTTGCCCAAATCTGAACAAAGGACAAAGAAGCAGGGATGATGTTGCTTTGGTGTACTCATGGATGTGTGCAAGTGTGTGTATGTGTTGTTTGTCTCTATTGTCCTTCAATTCCAGTGGATTGCCAGGACCCAACTGATATTCCCTGTTTCTGAGGCCCTGAACTGTAACATTAACAATACTCCTTCGCTTCAGAAGGGTTCACTTACGCCCCCAAATCTACCAAGTACTTACTACTCTATTTCTTCATGGGATTAACCCATAGATCACATATAGTATGCTACCTATTTTACCAGGCCTTGCTCAGCTTCCCTTATCACTTTGAATTGTAGCTGTGAATAAAACAAAAGAAGTCCGTCAAGTGTGAGGATGGCAGTTACATTTTAAAATATATGAGCACGTAAAAGTGTGCGTGCTGCTCCACTGCAAATCTATCTGCTGTTTTACTGGCCTCTTAAAGGTGACATAAAGTTGTAATGAAAGGAATTCCTTTATCTCCTGCACATGGAGTATTCATCATAGGACCAATTTTTGCCAAAGTGAATGCACCTTTAATATTCTACTTAATGAAAAACACTTAAAGCTATATGCACATTTACTTGAACTACATTACAATTTCTATAATTTGCATAGCATGTAGGAACAGCCTCCTGTTTCCTTTTGTCTTAGTTAAGGCATCCCTTGCTGTGAGGAGACACCATGTTCATGGAAACTCTTATAAAGGAAAATATTTAATGCAGGTGGTGGCTTACAGTTCAGAGGTTTAATCCATCGTCATCATAGTGGGACAGGGTGGCATGCAGGCAGACATGGTGCTGAAGAGGTACCTGAGAGTTCTACATCTTGTGCTGGCAACAGGAAGTGATCTGAGACACTGTGTGTCACTTAAGCATAGATGAGACCTCAAAGCCCACCCCCACAGTGACACACTTCCTCCAATAAGATCATATCTACTCCAACAATGCCACACCTCCTAATAGTGCCACTCACTCCCTTTGGGGTTCATTTTCTTTCAAGCTACTACACAGTCTTATTGTATAAACATTTACTTTAAAGCTCTAATACTAATGATTTTCTTATTGTTTCCTTATTTTTAAATTTAATAGTATTAGTTCCTATTTCTTGACTTTTTTCCTTTTAAAATGTTATTTGCTGGCTTCCCATTTGCAGAAAAGTATAGCTTTCTGTTCCCTAACCTGACCTCATGCTCACTTCCTTTGCTCCATATCTTTGGAATAGAATTCAAAGTTAATTGAGATGTGATTACTATTGCGCATTCTTTCTGCTGGCAACTGATCTTTGTAAGATAGGAAGAACATCATAGTTCCATTTCAATCTACAGTAGCTCATTTCCTCTGGAAACCTTTGTTTTTCCAGTCACAAATGCAAAGTGTATCTTCTCTATTTAAGCAGCTACAGAAAAATATTCTAGAACTGGGTAGCTTATATATAAGAAGACTTTCTTTCTTTCTTTCTTTCTTTTTTTTTTTTTTTTTTTTTTTTTTTTTTTTTTTTTTTTTTTTTTTTTTTTTTTACTGTTCAGGAGACCATACTCCATAAGAAAATGCTAAAGACATGGATTTCCCTGTCAGACCACATACCTTGGATGGCTCCTTACAAGGCTGTCCCATAGTAGTAGTCCTTAGTATCAAAGTACCAAAAGCAAGCACTAGTTGAGGAGTCATGCTAATGGTTTCCTTTCAACTTTATTTCCTATTTGAAAGACCTGTCCCTAGATACAAGTCAACTGTGACCCTGTGGGAGCCAGAGCTTCAACTTGGAAGTTTGAATAGGTCACATTCTGTGTGCACCATTTGTCAAGCAGCAATCTGTTTTCAGTATGTTCACCCACGTCAAGGAACAGCAAATTAACAACTGTCCATGGGCAGCCCTCCATGTGCTATGAGGTGACTCTTCAAATAGAAACTGTTGCACAGTTGTTGGCTTGAGACTGGCTTTCCCTGCAGCAAGGGAAAGCCCACACTCCTCTCCACTGTGTTGGGTATCAGAGTCCACCTTTGCTCACACTTAGATTTTGGTAAACCACATCTTTTAGTATCTTCCCACGAGCTGTATGCTGTTTGAAAACTAATCAGTTAGAAATTCAGTAACTACCCTTTTACCTTCTTTGTTTTCCTTCTTGAGAAAAGAAAAATCCCTAGAATGTAGAATTCTAAGTGGAAAAGTTTTTTTTTTTCAGAAATTTCTTTTAAAGAATTGAGTTTTTTACTTCTAACTTCATAATAACTGTCTGTGAGCACACACACACACACACACACACACACACACACACACACACACACATACACACACACACACATACACACACACACACACCACTAAACTTCAAATTCAATCTTGCTTGCTGTCATTTCGTTACATAACACTAACATGAATGCCAGTGCATTTACCTTATCACAGCAAACCAGTCAATATAAATGCATGGAGGCATTTGGATTCTCCATCATTAGTTTTTGTTTCTGTTTTTTTCTGTTTCTCTGATTAGTATTCCTCATGTTAATTTTGCTCTCTGTTTTACCTCTCTCTACCTCCAATGCAAGTTGGGTTATTTCACAAACATTATGCTACAATAAGCAAGTGTTACACATTTGACAGTTTCATTGCCCAAATTTGATTGAATTGGATTGACATTATATTTTGGGCCTTGTTAGAATTCATAGAGGAAACTGGTTCTCAGTTCCTCTCTCTTCACCTCCTAACATGTAGATATTATTTCATCCACTCAATCCTGGGTGAGAATATATGATGTTCTCACAATTTACTCTTCTTTTTGAGTTAGTTTTATTATGTAGTTTATTTTTCTTTGTAGGTCCAGTGTTCTTAAGCTATCTTCTAGGCCTCTTACTGAATTTCCTTTTGTTATTTTTTATTTGATTTCCAGAGTCTTCTGGATGATTCCTGAATGTTTATGGGTTGTTTGATGTATTTTGTTCTATGTATATTATTCTTTTTGATATGCGCATCATGATCTCACATTACACTTAAGGCGTTTATTGAATATCAGCATCTTCTGAATAGATATTGTAAAACCGATTTATTCACCCACATTTAGAGTATATTTCTTCTGCTTCTCTGATTTCTCTTTCTTTTTTGGTAGGAATTTTGTGTTCATTCATTCTCTTTTTCTTTATTGTTGCCAATTCTCTAAAATGTCCAGTGACTCTTGTGGACTGAATATATAGGAGAGAAGAATTTAAAACTAAAAATGCTAAGAAAAAAATGCTGACAGGATGGTATTATATATGGTTTCATTGTAGGGTAATCAAACATTGCACCAGGAATTTCTGACTTTGTATACTCATATGAACATATAAATGCATTCCCATGTGCAGGAACATACACACACACACACACACACACACACACACACACACACACACACACACACACACACCTGAATATAGGACATTTTCTCTTATATGGACCACTTCCTCAAGACATATTTATTTGAAGAAGCATATGAAACACTCCAAGCAATTTGTTCTCAATCAACTAAGATATTGCATGTACCTAGGCTCCCAAAATTTTCTTTCTGACTTAGAAAGTAGAGGATTCACAGAACGAATTGTCTAAATAACATACCTCTTCTCCCAGGGTTCAGAAAGCAACCAGGAATGCAAATGAGAGATCTAGGGAATCTGTTATTTCTTTGTTTTGACTCAAACTAAGCAAAAACCTTGCATGGTGGAAATCAAAGTTCACTGAAGGGGTTTCAGGAAACTTACAGACGATGTTCTGTCCACTTCGCAGCGGCTGCTCAGAATGAAACAGGCCTCCGCATTGTCCATCCTAAACACAGACAGGAAACAGAGTAACCACATTGAAATGCTGCTGGAGTAAGTGTGGCATGGCCTGGGCCACACCCTACATGTGTGTCCTTAAGCTTAAAGGACAGTTGGATGTCTTGCCGAACATGACTACATTTGTGAGAAAAACAGCTCCAGAATTTATTGCAGAAAAAAGAAGTTGAACTTAGCTGTTATGTTTTCATTAATATGCTTTGCACAAATTAGGAACACTGCTGATCTTTATTTTATGGATAACTCATCTCAGTAACAACTACTCAGTTAGAGAGAGAGAGAAGAGATATGCTTAGTGGTTTTAAGTCAAACTCCACTGTATGTTTATGTTTCCAGGAGACTGTTCAACCTTTTGTTCCAAACGCTTTTTTCCTCATGATAATGTTTTTTCATTCTTAAAATTAGTAACTTAAAAATGTGTTTTAGTCCTTCATAAGTAGCAATTTCAAAACATAAGAATGTTTATTTTTGAAATGAAGAATGATTTGTCTTTCTGGTACACTGTGATAAAATTAGGTTTTTGACAAAAATAATGTTTTCACTGGAGAAGAGAGACAAAAAGCCCAGGAAACTAATCCAAACAAAACAATTCTGAAGAAAACATTGAGGCATGATTGCTAAATAACATTTGTATTGGACAACATTCTCTAAGCGTCACTTTCAGTAAAGCAGTTAAGTCATGCAACTGACCTTTGGGACTTGTTTGGAGACTCCTACTCCTTGTTCCTTGCATGGGGAATTATGCTGAAGAATGTATTAGTTAACATTAAATCCCAAATATTTTATATGAAATTAGGATTAGAAATGTACATACAATAGATAGTCTGTCACCCTAAGAGATGTCTTGCTCGGCCCAGCTCTTTGAACAGTCTAGCTGGACAATAGCCTCTTGTTATCCCTTTTTTATGATTTATCCATTTTCAATTCACATGGAGGGTTTTCTGTAAATGGGACCCTTTTTTTTAGAGAATCATTTTGTTACTAGTATCAACACATAGAATCTATCTGAGATATTTATAGCTAAAACAAAAAAGCCTAAATTCAATTCCCAAACAAAAAGTTTCATCACACACATCCATATTAACACACCATGGACAAGCTGTGGGAAGAACTTAACTCATAGTGATTTAAGGAGAATGATGTATACAGACAAAAGAATATAGAGCTTTAGAGGATGTAAATGTGGCAACATCCTCTAATAATTATATAGCTATCAAATAAGGAA
This sequence comes from Peromyscus californicus insignis, assembly GCF_007827085.1. NCBI lineage: Eukaryota > Metazoa > Chordata > Mammalia > Rodentia > Cricetidae > Peromyscus > Peromyscus californicus. The sequence continues at coordinate 26,880,942 of NW_026294436.1, read as the reverse complement.
TAGTTAAATCTCCAATTCACATGAGAATTTGGTAACATCTGACTGTTTATAGAACTGTCACCTGTAGTAATTTATAGAGATATACTCTAAGACAAAACACATACTCTTAAGCTTTCCAATATTTACCAATCATTCTATTGTGGAAGTTTCTGCTTAATGTTTTGTTTCTTAAATTAAATAATCAAATAAAACAAATTTCAGTTAAATTTATTTTCCTCTTGATAAATAAAAAACATGAGAATTCACAGCTACTGGGTACCTAAGCATCACTTGGGACATTAGGTGAGTTATGCAAACAAAAAGTCTTAAGTTATCAACTGTGATGAGGCAACTTTACATTTAAAACAGTACATGAGAGCGTCTAAGAAGAAACATGAAAGCATGCTTAAGTCTTTAAACTGGCAAAAGGTATCCAGCAAAGCCTTGCCAGCTAAAGATTTCTCCAGGTTTTGAAACTAAGGAAATTGTTTTGTGTTAGCCCTGATCCCCTGGTGACCGCAGTCCTCCCAGTCCATTCCCTCACTCCGCTTCTGTGTTAGAAGACCAATTTCCCTTAATAGGTGGTTAGACCAGGTCACTTTTTAAGCCCTGTTTACAGGCATATGGACAATACGAGGGCAACTCCACAGAACCTCTCAGGATCCTGTTTCCTCCAGCTCAGAGGACTCTTCTGACTTTGACCCCAGCAAGATAAAAGGTGTCTGTCGCTGAGTGCCTGCTGCAACCGCGTTAAAATTCAAACTCTGACTCATGCTTTGATATCTCACAAATTATTAAGTCCAACTCTTTTATTTGTGAAATAAAAGCAGAATTGTGAAATTTGGAGACTTCTCTAATGGGAAGTCTGAACACCACTTGACTATCTTTGACAGCTAACGCAATTCTATCACGGCGACTTCTCATCGCGTGGTGTAGACATGCTATCTTAGACATCTGCTTTAAAATAAAAGTAGGAAACAAGAGCCTATATTTCTAGCATTTTTATTTTAGAATTAGTAAAGTGGAGCTAAATTTTTATTTAAATATGTGTGAAATGTATCTTGCAAATATTATAAGAAAAAAGTCATCAAAGGACTGAAAATTAAAAGAAGAGAGATAGAACGTAGCAAGGATGCCTACTTTGCTCTCAGGAGATCCTGATCTTTAAGTGCTGAGCCTTGAAGGTAGATCACCCTCTGGGACCACATTGGAATCTGTAGCACCCTCCGAACTTGCACATCCATCTCCGTAGGGCACAAAATCACCACATAATAATCCTACTCGAGGTAAAATGGGCAATGACATAAATACAGCCATGCTTTACGTTATCCTACAGAGGTACACAAAATACTTACAGAAATTTTCCTTAATTATGATCAAGTTGAAATAAATTCGTGGTAATAAATAAAGTTTACTTTTAAATTCAGAAAAATTAAGTAAGACTGCACTATGATGAACATAAAGTGAGGAATGCAAACAGTCAGTGAGCCTGAGTTATTTTAATTGCATCAGTACCACAGAGCAAGACCATCATGGAGTACACACTACACGCTCCTTCAGTTTAGATAGCACTGCCGAGTGAGTGTAAAGCACACACTGGATGGGAGAAAGAAAGGTTTACGAGTCAATTCATACTTCAAAGTGTGGCTTTTCAGGCTGAAATATATTTAACTAATATTATAGTATGGACTGGTACCTTGGAGCAATTTCTGATGAATATTTGTATAGTTAGGAGTTTTGAAGGTATATTGAAAACAATAAATGATTTAAAAAATGGTTTTAGATCAAAATATTTCAAAGTGCACCATAATCTAGAGACTTGGCAAATGCATTCAAAACGTAAAATGACTTAAAACTAATCTATAAGAATTTGGCTTCTCTGGAAACCATTCCCTATGAGGTCCTACTAAAATATATCTACAGCAACATGTTTAGTATTTAAAATCTTTATATTGTTAATAGATAGACTTAATTATTATGAGATCATTTTATCAGATTTTCTCAAAATAATATATAATATTTATAAAGAAAATTAAAGTGTGTGGGAAAGTTTAAGAACATAAGTTAGGAAGAAACAGTGTTAAATCAATATGCTATGTATTTTAGACATCACTTACAAATTATATTTTATTCAGCGTTGTCCTATGTTTTACTCACACAAATTCATTCAGGAAAAACAAAACAAACAGCCATTTCTTAACTGAAGTAATTGCACTGGGGAAAAAATTGCCTAAATCTCCTTTGTCTTTACAGTGCTTTGTCACACTCCAGAATGAATACACAAAAGGCAACTTCCAGGCACTGGAGAGATGTCTTCGCAAGTAAGAGTGCTGGACACACTTGACATAGGACCTGAATTTGGTTCCCAGCACCCACACTGAGCAGTTCACAACAGTCTACAACACCACCTTGAGGGATCTGACACAATAGTTAGCTTCTGTGTTCAACCATACACACAGATGCACAGACACATACAAACCCACATAGGCACACAGAGACACACATCTACACATAAAAATGAAAACCTTACAAGAAGGAATTTCCATATTCTCACATTCCTATCAGCAATACTTTTTTTGGTTTTTCAAGGCAGGGTTTCTCTGTGTAGCTTTGAGCCTTTCCTGGAACTCACTTTGTAGACCAGGCTGGCCTCTAACTCACAGAGATCTGCCTGCCTCTGCCTCCCGAGTGCTGGGATTAAAGGCGTTCGCCACCACCGCCCGGCTTCAGCAATACTTCTTATAACTACGCTTTCCATGATGGTTTCTTCATTGTTTTTTTGTATTTCATACAAAAACCCACTGCTTTGTAAAATTTTCTTTTATCCTTTACCCAAGAGAGAAAACAACAATTCTTTAAGTCCAATAAAATGTTTGACTTAAAGCAAAAACAAGTCCCACCTGTCTTTTAGCACAGCTACAGAAGGGAACCTCAAGGCTGTTTATTCACCCAGCATTTTTTCTATGTGCCTCATTCGTCTTTCATTTGCCCTTTTTAAATGTGAGTATATAAATAAAAGCGCCAGAATGCAGGCTGCACTATCGGTTAGTGTACTATTAAGTATGATTCAGTATTTTACATAATAGAATTCAAATTTACCTGCAGTCTTGGATGTGCATAGAATTCATTTAGAAAATCCATAAGTAAGTCGATCTTCAATGAGCTGACACACAGGACAACGTGCTTCTCAGTCTGAGCTCTGTGACGACTGTAGTTGCCACCTGACTTTTGTCTCTCCATCCACAAATAGGCTAACTGCTCAAACTGTAATGAATTTTCCACATGTGAAAGAAAAACATCACACAGGAGAGTGAAAAATCCAGTGCAGTGCCCCATTTGTGATCAGGTACAATGCATTTCTTACTCTTGAAATAGCTGAGTTTCAAATTATCAGTATTCCTTTCAACAAGAGGCTGACCACGTGATTTCCACAGCGGTTACAAAGGAGGCCCTGAGGCTTCAGGTCTCCATGGAAACACATTAGAATGATTTTACTATTATACCACCATACCAGGCCACTAAGATGCTAGGCGATGTGCTTTATGTCCGGGGAAGTATGATGTGATACGCCATCCACTATGTGAAAAGTAACAGCTCTACCAGCTGCCACTTCTCCTGCCCCATAGTGTCAGGATCCTGCGAGGGGAGAAAGCTGCATGGACACACAATGCACTGTGCAGCAATGAGTGATGTAGAGGAATGTCAGGGAAGGTAGGCGTGGCAGAATGAACTGGTTAAGGCTGTCTGATGAACACGCAAGGTTAATTTTCATTTGCCATATTTTGTTCCTGATTTGTTCACGTATGGGCATTCAGAGCCCATGACAACAAGAAATTGGAGACTGGTCATGGTTTATAGCTCTGCCCTTTGCAATCAGTATACTACCCAAAATGCTCCATAATGTGCACACGCAATGCTCAGAGATGGCTTTAGTTGATGGACATGAGAAATCAACTTTTTGTTTTTGTTTTCCTTTTGTTTTGTCTTTCAAGACAGGATTCCTCTGGGTAGTCTTGGTTGTCTTGGAACTTGCTCGGTACTGCAGACCAGGCTGATCTGGAACTAACAGAGATCTGCGTGCCTCTGCCTTCTGAGTGCTGGATTAATGGCAGGTGCTACCACTGAATGGTGAGAAATTAACTTTTAACCCCCGGCAAATCACACCTCTTTTTTTTTTTTTTTCATTTCTCAAATTTAATTCCTTAGTCTAACATCCTATAATTTAAAATTACATATCATAACTAGTGATATCAGATAATCTATATTTAAAAGGAAACATGTTGAATAATCAAAGCAAAAATGTGGGCTATCACTTGTGACTTGGAGGCAAAAGGTGTCTAATAAAATTTAAGAAGTCATTTCTGACATAATGTAAGAAATTCATTAAACTCTCCATAGCATGTCTTATAATAATATTGTTAAATAAACAATCAGGTCTTTTTTTTTTATTAATGGAGAGGTTCAATATTCCATGGTGTTGCGTGTTGCACAGCTCTACAAAGGTGAACAAGGTTCTGTTTACCTGTATGGGGAGTACCACAAGAGCAACGCAGATCATAGCAACGACAAATAGCTTGGAAGACCACGTTTCCGGAGTGACATCCCCAAAGCCCACAGTAGAAAATGTCACAATGCAGAAATAGAGGGAATCAAAGAGATTGAGTTTCTTGCCAATTCGTTCCAGATGCTGAATTCCACAAATGCTAAAAAAGCAGATATGCATTTAATATTAAGACTCACAAATTTTTCATTGCTGTTCTTTGAAAACCAAAACACATTTCATAAAGACATTTTATAATTGGCCTATTGATATGAAAATTTCCCCAGAACAATATAACTTTGAAGTTTTAACTGCACTAATTAGTTACAGTTTTGTTTTGTTTAATAGACAAAAGTGTTAACCACAATAGCTGACTCCCAGAGACATTTAGTGCATGTTAAGGCAAAACAAACCAACAAATAAAAAAAGGAGAAATTTCTAAGTCTGACACAAGTCAAAATAACAAAAGTCTTTTATTGTTTAATTTAGGAAGAATAAAGGTTTATTAATGTATGTGTGGGCATCTACAGAAAACTGTCGGTTAACAATAAGCAAATCATATAGTTTGAACACCGGTGCTGCCAATATTCTAGTTGACATTAATTAGCTCTTGTCAAAATACTGAGAGGGGTTGGCCCTTTAAGAAGAATGGGAAGAAATGGATTGCTGTCATTATTGTGGGAAGATCTTTGCTGTTGGCATACTTTACCCTGTTGTATGTAATGTTTCTTTTTCTGAACAACCTTAAGTTATGATCCCAACATTTTTCAACACATTAAGAACCCAGGCAACTTTGAGCACTGTTATGATGGACTTCCCAGATTTTAGAACTGTGATACAACAAATTTCTGTTTGGCTCATTATAAGTAATTCAGTCACAAATATTCTGTCATACAGCCACAAACCAATCTAATACACAAGTGTCTTTCAAATGGGAGCCTACAGTATAAGATGAACTTCTACAGAAAGCAAATGATATGTAAAAGAGTCCAATGTAGAAATTCTTAATGATAGATATCCACAAATTAGAATTACTAAAATGGCATTAGATATAGCACCAGTACTTAATTATAAAATAAAAACTAAAAGATTATGAGTATTGAATATATTGTACATGTAGAAGGGTAATAATAAATTTCCAACATGAAACTCAGTATGCAACTACAATGATTTGAACAAGGATGTTCTAATTTATATATCAGTATTAAAATGTGGAGACTTCAGGAAATGGAAAATCATGACAGTGGTGTCCTCAGACACGAGGGCAGTCAATCTTATAAAAGGACTGATGATAAGTACATCAAAATGTCTAGTCATTCTACATTCTGCCATGTGATGATACAGGAAGAAGACACTGTCTTAGAATTAGAGAGAAGGCCCTCACCAGACACCAACTGGGCCAGAATTTAATATGTAACATCTCATTTCAATCTGATAAAAACAAAATTTATGTAACTTATAAATTATTCATTCTCACACATTTTTGTGGAAATGGACCAACAAAAGATATCAAAACTGAGAATAGGGTTTTGGCTTAGTGAATGCCTATAGAGGAAGAATCAGCTTTAGGAATGGAAAATGGGTAGAGGCTGGAAGACTGGTAACATGGAGACAAGGAAGGTATCACATTGAATGTGTTGCTAAGGACAATTCTCTCAGGGTTCAGGAAAATGGGATTGTAGCAGAAAATTACAGAATTACAGCAGAATTTTGGTCTAACATTATTTATTGAAGATGATCCTGATGAGTCGGAGATAAGAAATGGATGTTTTATTGGAAAACAGAGAAAAAGTTGTCCTTGTAACACAGCAACATCACTTGACTGCATTAAGTCCATGGTTTTATGAAAGCCAGAATTTAGGAGCGGTAAGTTAGAATCATTGGGAGCAGAAATCTGTAAGTCAAGTATTTGGAGTGTTTCACAGCATCTCCTGATGATATGCTAAAGTCATATAAGAGAAAAAATGGTTTAAAGATACAACTTATAGGGAATTCTATCTCTAGATAGAATAAAGAGAAGCAGGATGACCTGCTCTGGAAGAGCAGCACCATCGTGATCAGATTGTGAAGAATAAAAGTATTTCTCATGAGAAGACACCAAGGGTGGGAGATTAGTATGACAAAGAAGACACATGTTCTTCATCTGCACAATAGAAGGAGCCTGAAGTCACTCCAGAGATCTTTGGAACCATCATGACTCCCACAAGCTAAAAATAACATGGCCTGGAATTTTATAATTGTTTTAAGTGAGCAAACCAAGGCACCCACAGAATTTCTAGGTTTATATCCAGAGTAGCCTCAGCTCTTTGATCCCTTCACCGCAGCACAAAGCCCTTGAGTCACTTCATGTGGGTCCAAGTACAACACTACATAAGGATGTATGTTTGACAAGACTCCCCCCGGGGACACAGAAAATAAACTTGGGCAGTTATCTCATTGGAACAAGGCAGCAGCTGCTCAGAGTACATAGTCCTGGTAGAACTACTTCATCTAGCTATCAAAGCATTTCCTTATGCCCAGACAGAAGGGCCTTAGGATGGGAGTTGACACAAAAAAGCCTCAGTTTGATAATGTCTAGAAATATGATAATAACATGAAGGTGAGGCTTCCTCAGACAACTCCACTGAACAGCAGCAATCATGCAACATCTGGAAGAGTTAGTGCTCCCATACTCTCAACTGTGAAGTTTCCTGTGTGGGCTGTGCCCAGAAAAGCCTTTTCAGTGAGTCTTCTCAAGGCCTTAAGAACTAACCTTTGCTCAGTGTGCCTAGAACTTCTGACATGGAGTTATATAAGAAACTATCCTCAATCCCAAGGATTGCATGTTGTTTGACTTACCAGGTTTTGAACTTATTTGTTGATATATTAAGGTAAGACTTTTAGAACCACTGTTTTAATAAAATGTGTCTGGTTTACTAACTATTTTTATTTGAGAGAAAAAATGAACTGGAGCATGCCCTCTCAAAAATTCAGGTTGAAACCTAAATGTCTAATGCAATAGTATTAAGCAACAAGACATTTAGACAGAGCACGGACCTTGTGAATAGGAACAGTGACTTCTAAATAAATAAAAACACTAGAGATAATTAGCTAGTGTTCCTCCCACATCTCACCATGTGAGGACATAGCATCAAGTCTTAGAAGTGGAGAGAATCCTCTCATCAGACATGGCCTCTGTGGCTCCTTGACACAGAGCACTCAAGCACTGAGAACGGAGAAAGAAAATCAGGCCTCTTGCAAATTACCCATTCTCAAGTACATGTCTAATAGCACAAGTAGAATAGTGTGATTAAAAGTACCATTCAGAAAGGAAAGAGAGAGAGGAAGGGATGGAGAGGGAGAGGAGAGGGAGGGAGGGAGGGAGGGAGGGAGGGAGGGAGGGAGGGAGGGAGGGAGGGAGGGAAGGAGGGAGGAAGGGAGGGAGGGAGGGAAGGAGGGAGGAAGGGAGGAGATGAAGCAAGAAGAGGAATCATATACTGATATAAGTTACAAGCATAAACTGAAACAAGCAGAATGTAAGAAGTCAAGTTGAGAGAGCACACATAACTGTTTATGGGCAATCTCCAGAGCAGAGACAGAAAGCAGATTAGTGGCTGCCTTGCCCGAGAGTGGGGTGTGAGGATGAAAGTGTTCCAAAAGTAGATTGTGGTGATTGCTAGAAACTCGGTAAATATGTTAAAATATGATTGAATTTACACTTTAGATGAGTGGATTTGATGATGTGTAAATTATGCTTCTGAAAAATCTGTTAAAACTCAGTGTATACGTTTGGACAGCCACTCCAGCTTCCGTGTGTGAGCAGACAGCTCAGCTGTGAGAGCCATGAGGAAATAGATTAATGGTTGAAAGTAAAATCAAAGAAATTCACTCTCTAGCCTTTTAAAGATGATCTGTTTGTCTAAATCCCATGCCAAACTTATTTATCCAGTGTTATTTTTAAAAATTGTTTTGTGTGACATTAAATCAAAACTTTTGAATAACAGAGCAGGCTCCTGGGTAGAGGATGAGGAAAGACAATGAGATGCAGGACACTCCAAAAAAACCTTGATTTACTTTTTCTATTTCTATTTCTGCAAACAGGTGATGATTTCCATTCCGCATCTCTAAATGGATCCAGAAAATTTGTATAGGAACTTCGAGTCACAAGGGCACCGGCCTGGTAAAAATGATTCCTGTCAGTTTATTTGCCTGGTTGCCCGTGTAATTAAGCCATCAGATGCTAACAAGAAGAAATGGATGTTCTCAATAGATGCTCCTTATGTATAATGACACATCCTTCAGAATGGGAACGTTTATATGTAACTTAAAATGTTATCTAATACTTATCGACTTATTGCACACGCACAGTCATGGGCGTGTGTATCCATGTGTGTGTCAGAGTCAGAGAACAGCTCTCCTCTTCCACGGTGTTTGTTCTGAGGATCAAACTCACTCGGGCTGTCAGGCTTGGCAGCAAGCTCCTTTACCCACGAAGCCCTCTCAGTGGCCCTAACTACAACTTTTACACTCCACATAAAACAGAATATTTTTAAAAAATTGAATTAATCAACGTATTTCAAGGATTCAAGTGTTATTTGAGAATGTTGCCTTTTGGTTAATTACACGTCAAATCTGATCTCTGATGACAGATAAAACAATCATTCCCTAATGCAAACATATGTTATCTAGATCTATATAACAAAATGTCACTGGCTGTACTTTTTAGCCTTCAATTTGTCAGTTTTAAAATGTATGTACAAAAATAGTCTGTATATAATTTGATATCAGGTTTCAAATGCCCACTGATTACAAACTCTCACTGATTCTAAGCTTTCTCAGATTTGTGGTGTCCTGGTCCTTAACAGAGCTTGTCAGCTCTTTTCTGAAACCATGGATCACCACATAAAGATGTTGGGGCACTCTATTGTAAGCCGTGAGTTAAGCCCTAAATTGACACAGTGAAAGTCAGGCCATCTTGTCACTGTGTGACTAAACTTGGAAGAGTAATATCTTGATCTCGAGTAGCTATGGCTGTCTGCAATGGGTTTACAAGGCTGGGCTTGCCAACAGTTCATCACGTGTTAGGGAGGGAGGGAACTAAGGGGTCCTAGCCATCCTTACTGAGATAGTGTCTACTGATAGAGTCTGGGAAGTACATTTTGCTTACATGTGTACCCCCTGTGAGTAGGCCTGGAGCCAGCGGAAAGTTCTAAGTCCATAGTCACAAGGAAGAGAATGGCGAGGTTCAATACACACACACACACACACACACACACACACACACACACACACACACACACATACACACACACACATATATAACCAGCTCTTACCAGTTATTCTCTCACTCCCAGGTGTGTGTGTGTGTATGTGTCTGTCTGTCTGTCTGTCTGTGTATGTGTGAGCATGTGTGCTTGTGTGTTGTGTGCATCCTTGATTTCCTGGAAGGATTAGATTATGTTTGAAGAATTTTACAGAAAAATCACACAAGCCTATCAAATTCCAAAGTAAGAGCACATGTACTATAATATTTCAAACCTTTCAAAACTCATACTCTCTTAATAATTATTTTGAAAATGTACTAGTTCTAAGTTCCTTTTTTTAACAAAGGCAGTGTCAAGACTTGAAGTTTAATAAAATGTCAGACACTAAACTCCTCGGATAGTGAATCAACCCCCTAGTCTCATTCTCTGATCCCTGTTAGAAACAGTCACCTTGGGTAACATAGCATGTACATGTGCTGATTGGGGGTGGGGGACCATTTGCATACAGACAACATGAGAGAATATTTTGAGAAACAGTGGTAATTTGTTTATTTTTGTACTAATCTTTCAAATTAAGTATGTATTTAGATTATTCATATTTTAATAATAATTCATCTGGTTGTGGGAAAGTCATTAAGAAACTGCCGGCAAGATAGGAAAATTGGTCAGTTATTGGTACAGCAACCAGTTTTTAAGCCCAACACAATTGTAGCATTGGAAAAAGTTTTTATTACAGTTTATACAAAATTAATACTGAACTTATGTAATACTTATTTTGCCTGGAACTCTGTGTCTAACAACATGCTTATAAGGAATCAGAGCTAATAGATGATGAAAATATATTTTAATATAGATAGCTATCACTTCATTCACAGATACAGTGCTGACATTATTAACTGAAAAACTGCAATTCTCTCATCACATTTGATGAGGTTGGTTATTTTGTATCTGCATGCAGAAGTAGCCTTAGGGAAGAGATGCATAGATTTTCTGATAAAAAAGACTGTGCTCAAATAGCACATATTCATAACAAAAATATTCTATTTGCCTTTAATTAAAAAGATAGAACATTTTAATCAGTTAGGTACAGGTTAAAACCTTGAATTATATCCAATAGTTTAAGGTAGGTGAAATATTTTACAAAGCAGTTTTTTAACTAATAATATCTGCAATTAAATATTTTTAATCATCTTAACTTTGCATTGTCTGTAATTTAAACTTAATATTGTTTTGTGACTGGATAGCTATTTCTCATTACAACTTGTCTAAGTATAACAAAATTTTTACTATTGTCTATTATTTGCTTGATACTTGAAATAGTTTACAATTTAAAATATAAAGCACAAGCATATCAACCTTTTCTAGTTAATGATTTGCTTATTTACTATACATAAAAAGAGATTCATTTATGATTTAGTAGATCAAAATTAATATATACTTAAGAAGATTGTACTATGAAAATTTTTAAATAAAAATAATTTATATAAACCTAGTACGTGTCATAAATCTGACTTGTGTTTCATAATGAAAAAATAGGTACCAGAGTGATGATAAGGCTCTCCCTTTCTAAGCTTGATGACCTAATTGGAGAACCTGGAATCCACATTAGAATCAGACATGGTGGCACATGCATCTTAATTCCCACTTTGCCTGGGAATTGCTTTCTGGGAAATGAGAGGTACAGGCTGTAGACTTTCTAGAAGCACAAGGGCCTACTAGCTTGGTATATCCAGCAGTAAACAAGAGGAGACAACATTTCAAACAAGGTGGGAAGAAAGGATGACACTGAGGATGTTCTCCACCTCACACTCATGAACATATTCACACATACACATCATAAAGACACTAAAACCATGGTTATCTATATTGTAAAATTGTGTTATATTATTTCATACAAATAAATTTGATGATTTCTTTGATAATAATAATTATTAATAAAAATCAGAGTTTTTCAACTTATAGGTTGTGACTCCTTTGTGGGTCAAGTGACCTTTTCACAGGGGTTTCCTAAAACCATGGAAGAAAAACAGATATTTACATTACAATTCATAACAGTAGCAAAATTAGTTATGAAGTAGCAACGATGGTTGGGAGTCACCACAACATGGAGAACTGGATTAAAATGTCACAGTATTACGAAGGTTGAGAAACACTGATATGATCAATCTTGCACTGAATGTTATGGATGAAGATATGAATAGAGGGCAAATTACCTCTAACTTAAAAGAGGGAGAGTCCCCAAAATCTACAGTGAAGGGCAATACCACTGCTAGTAATATTGATGCTATTAAAACCTCTTTTATGAGCTCTGTGCTAACCTGAATAAATTCCTTAATTTATTTCAACTTTATGCTCAACTGAAAAAGAAATGCAATGACATTAACTTCATTATTAGCTATTGTGAGAATTAAATGAGCAAATGTTCCATGTAATACCTAGCACATAATGTTTAATTAATCCCTGGATAATTTTGTTAATTGTTTCCAATCTCTGCATGAAATAGAAGCATAGAAAAGATTTCAATATAATTGTTAAATTTATATACAGAATAGTTAACTATAGCAGAGTTCATATTTTTATATTTTGTTTACTGCAATGTTTTTTTTGGTTTTTTTTTTGTGTGTATGTCTCTCTCTCTCTCTCTCTCTCTCTCTCTCTCTCTCTCTCTCTCTCTCTCTGTGTGTGTGTGTGTGTGTGTGTGTGTGTGTGTGTGTAAACCTGTTGTATACCTGTGGAGACCACTAAGGTATTTTAAAGACACCAGAATTCCACATACATTCTTTTTTTTCTATTTGATAAAATATAGTGACCAACAGTAAACAAGTGCTGGAAACAAGTGCTGAGTAGTAAATATTGCATGGTGTAAATGTACCACATTTTCTTTATCCATTCTTCAGTTGAGGAGCCTGAGGAAATTTGAAGGCAAATGGATGGTACTAGAAAAAAACAATCATTCTGAGTAAGGTAACCCAGACCCAGAAAGACAGACATGGTATGTACTCATTCATAAGTGGATATTAGCTGTAAAGGAAAGGATAACCATGCTACAATCCACAGACTGAGAGAGGCTAGGCAACAAGGAGAGCCCAAAGGGGGACACATGGGTGTCCCTGGGAAGAAGAAATAGAAAAGGTCTCCTGGATGGACTGGGGGGGGCGGGTGAGATAGGAATTTGAGGGATCAGGTTGGGGATGAGTGGAGAGGAAGAGTACTGGAAAGGTGGCAGGGAGTTTTTTGGGGTCAGTGAGAAACCTGACGCAAGGGAAACTCCCACAAATCTACAAGAATGACCAGCTAAGACTCCTAGCAACAGTGGATACATAGTCTGAACTGGCCATCTTTTATGATCAGATTAGTGGCTACCCTGGCTGTCATCAGAGAGACTTTGTCCAGTAACTGATGGAAACAGATACAGAAACCCACAGCCAAACATTAGGCAGAGCTCAGGGAATCCTGCTGAAGAGGGGAAGGAAGGATTGGGAGCCAGAGGGGTCAAGGACACCACAAGAAAATCCACAGAAACAACTGAGCTGGCTCATAGGAACTCAGAGTCTGAACCAACAACCAGGAAGCCTGCAAGGGACCTACCTAAGCCCTCTACATATATGTGGTAGTTGTATAGCTCTGTCTATTTGTGGGACTTCTAACAATGGGAACAAGGGCTGTCTCTAATGCTTTGGCTGGCTCTTGGGAACCTTTTCCTCATACTATATTGCCTGGCCCAGCCTAAATACAGGGGAGGTACTTAGTCCTACTGCAATTTAATATGCCATGCTTTGCTGAAACCCATGGGAGGCATGCCTGTTTCTGATCACAAGCTTAGTAAGAGTGAACAGGGAGGGCAGAAGAGAGGTTGGGGGAGGGAATGAGAGTAGAAGAGGGAGGCAAAACTGCAGTCAGGATGTAAAAAAATTAACTAATTTTTAAAAAAGTGTTCACAAACATACCACGGTCTTTGCTTTCTACATAATAAGAGATAAATTTGCTATGGAGAACAAAGTCAGATATTACAGAAAAAGACTTACAAGGAGAAACATAATCTATTTTGTTCTTTCACATGAGTGGGCCAAAGAGACTGTTAAGAGTGAATATCATTAATGTGCTACAATCCAATTAGTAGACTGACAACTTAAATCCACTGTTAAGAATTATTTTTCTTTGTGGTTTCTGTGTATGTGTGCTTTGTGTGTTTATTTTTCTCTGTTCAAGGAAATAAGAAGTTATAAATCAAGTTTTAACATAGTCTGACTAGCCAAAAGGAGGATTCGACTTTGAAATCTGGAAGTAGAATTTATTTTTTCTCAAACTTTCACCTTAAAAACAAAAAACAAAAATAATAACACAAGCTGAGTAAGAAAATTGATGATCAAGTTTTATAGATCACCTTATAGATTGTGAACTGGAGATGGCTGGAACTAATGCACACAAATAAATGTTTTACAATTAATTTGCTATTAGATTCCTTAATGTTTCCTTTAAATACAACAAACACAAATATATAATGTTTCAGAGTGCAAAATAGTACGCAATGCAGGGTTTGAAAAATATCCTTGTGAAACACTAACTGGAAATATTTTTAGTATACTATTATTAATTTTTTTAATTTTTCTTTTTAAAATTCACTAATATAAAGTTATGATATAAGTCCATATTTAAAGAATAGTGGGAAGTAGTGCCTGTGATTCTTCTGCTAATATTGGGAGTTCTGTATTTTTCTAAAACAGTAACAGAGTTTGGGTTCAAGATGAGTTTTCTCCAAGTCCCCTGTGAACAGTAGGCAAGCCTGGTGATACAGGCACAGAGCATCTGTCACACACATTACCAAAGACAATGACGGAGTAGATAACAATGCTATGAAGATTTAGACAAATAAATAAATAAATAAATAATAAAAAAAAACATCCGGGCATTCATAACTAGCTGTAACCTTGCCTACTCCTTCCCTGATGCTTCAACTCCCCTCAGCTGTGGAAGCAGGAGCAAGAATGAACAGTTTCTAAGTGAGACACAGAGTTGGGTCATTTGCAAGGCAAACCCACAATCATTAACTATTGACAGGTGTAATCATAGTTGACCTTTGGACGGTTCACTGCCATCATTTACAGAAATTGACAATGAATTCCTGGTAAGTCAGCAAAGGGGGGAAGATTCATCACTCTTCTGGGTAAAAATTTCAACATCAGGGTAGTGACTTGTTTGAAAGAATAGCTTGGTCTGTTGTTCCGTATTACAATGGAAAAGCAAGTTTGGCAATAGACATTCAAAAGATTCAGGGCTCCATACACATTCAAATACATTTGATAACACTTGATATAAACACAGATTTTCATCAAAAGACTTTTGACATCATTTTATTGAGTTAATGTTTGAGGGAATTAGTTGGATCTCTTTTTTTTCTTTTTAGGACTAGCCACATTAAATTAATTCTACCAAACATTAACTCAAAAGATTCAGGTGTTGTGAACTAAACTGTACAATGAAAGTCCACAGTTTGTGCTTTGTAAATATTTTAGAATCAGTTACTCCAAAGTCACATGCTTTCTTTATACCTTTGTTCATGCCCTGTACTAAGTAACTCTGGATTAATCATTCCTTAAGCATAATTTAAGCCAATAAGATGACTCAGCCAGCTAATATCAGCCCTATGACCTGAGTTTGATCTCTGGGATTCACGAGGAGTCGGCTACTGCAAGCTTATGTCCTGGTGTGTTCCTGCACACCCACACACATATACACAAAATAAATGGTAAATGTAATTCATACTAATGAAAAAGAATTTAGTAGTGAAACACTTAAGGCCCTGAGTGCATAGTTTTGCATCTGTTTTATTGTTTGAAAGGATCAAAAGAAGCATATTAAAATGCCACATTTTACATACTGTGTTTCTATTCTTTATATCAGTTTCACTCTACCCAAAAGTTTCTTAGAGTTTGACCAAAGCTACTATTCCCTTCACAGATCCACAAGAATCCACAGTTCTCACTCATTATTCTTTGCGATTTACCAATGTTGGTCACATTTCACAAAGTACAGAGCATAAACACTAGTCCATCACATTCACAGTAGAGTAGATCAGCACAGAACCTGTTTGCCACACTCCCATGGAAGCTTGATGAACAGGACATGTTTTTACAAGAACTGTGACCATAGAAAACATAAATCCAAAAATTTAGTACCTGTGTGGAAAGGAGGACTCAGAATTGGAACTCATTAAAAATGTGAAATCCCATCGTTTTGTAAACTGGAATGTTGTGAGATCTCATTAAGAGTGATTTTGGTTAAAAACAAAAAATAAATAATCAAACAAAGTAACTATCACACATCTATGCAAACATCTCATGCATAGTAACTGTAAGAAAAATAAGCTTTACTGTACAGTAAATACTTAAAGCAGAAAAAGTTGTTTTTGACAACTTCCAAATATAGAATCTAATATGAAAAGAGAACTCATTTCTTAAGTAATATTTATGTAATTATTCTTCTCTTTAGTGTTTCATCTGCTTAGTTTAGTCTTTTTTTTTCACCAGTTTCATTTGTTTTTATTGTTTTGAAGAGAAGTAATTGTTAGGGATTGAACCAGGGCAAGCATACTCCTTTGAAGTGCCAAAAAACACTGGCTCCAATATCTTCATATATTTTCTTGCTAATCTACTTATTTGTTTCACCCATATAGTAGAAACATAAAGTAGAAATTATCTACAGCTACAGACTATGCATAACAAAACAAAATAAACTTTTCTCCTACATTATGAACTTAATTAAATGGATTCAACATTGTCTACTGTCTGTCTGCAAAATATATCCCTGTAACAAAAATTATATTGAATTGTAATCCATCCTTTTCTATAAATAATATTTTAAGCAAAATGATAACAACTATTAAATATTCTGTAAAACTTGTATAGACTGAAATGCTTGTGGGGCATTACTATTAGCAATACAAAGAGATGGAATAGATGTTCGTGGTGGTGAGGGTGGGTAATATTCATCATACAGCATGTATGTGTTGCATTGGTTGCATGCAGCACTGATCATGTGTTCATTTTCATCCATAAAGTATTAAGAAAATGTGCTTTGTCTTGATAGAAGGTGTTTTTCACTGTGATTTTTTGAAGAAGACAAAGACAATGCTATGGGACAAAATAATGACTGAAGTCCATTAAACTAAATAAAAATAAAGAGATAAATCATTATAGTTCAAGATAATGAGAAGACATAAACAGAGTCAAGCAAACTTACCTCTGAGCTTTCTAATGTGAAGGGACTGAGTCTTTAAGAGACAAACATGGATTCTACTTACCACAAGCAAAGCTATTACACTTATTTTATTGTTTTAAGTAAGGTATCTTGCAAATCACAGTAGGAAAAGGCAGGGCATAAAATGATCATCCTATATTCCTATTAATCAATGAAAGTATTTTTGGCTTCCTGTAAAACTTTTATTATTGTTCTCTACTGATGCTGTAATACAAGCACTTGTAATTTTAATTTTCCTCTATTGTGAATCATAAAATGTTTAGCATTATCTGTTTCCCTACTTAGTATCAGAAACAGTAAGGTGAATTTGCAAAAACAATTTCATGTAAATATCAGCACAATATAAATATGCAAAGCAGTACCCAGGTGTTATAGTATTCTGCTCTAGTGAAATTTGACCAAATTAGGTGAGACCAGCTTCAGCAAAAGAGAGATAATTCACAGAAAAAAGATACACTTTAGACTTTCCAAAAGAAGGCAGAACATGCTAGAGAGGGATGCAGTTAGCATGCTGGAAGAAGGAAAACACAAACAAAAAAATCCCAGTAACAACCTAAAAAGCCAAACTACTTTCCAAGGAAAACAGATATAGAATGTAGGTAATAATTAGTAGGCAAATGGTGCAAGTAATTTATAACAAATTAATGATTCTTTTTTCACACATTTCAAGAGGCATGGGATACTTATGACAAGAATTAAATGTAGGGAGACACCATCCTCTCTGTTCTTCTTAATGGGCAGTTTAGCTGCCTTGGTTGGATGGTTTGGAACGCACCCAGAAAGGACATATAAACTTCACACCCACCTGTTGTCACAAAAGTTATGACAATTTAACTTAAGTTGATTAGGAGGAGCCAAATAAGATGCTGTGAGATGATGGTTAGCAGGAAAATCCATAGAATTTGTAGATTGTGTATGTAACAACACATGTTCTATCAATAATGAGCCATATATATCTGAGCTGCCCAAAGAATGGGCAGAATTTGCCCTTTTACACATATGGACAATTTGGGTAGGAGGAATAATGCTTTACTCAGGCAAATTGGTATGACAAATCTAAGATAAAATGCCACTGAAATATTTGAACATAAAGGTTGTGATTAAAGCACTAGAAATTGATGTGATGAAATTATCTTTTCATAACTGTCAGGTCCTCTGAGAGACGTTTTCAAATTCCAATATAGAGGGAAAAAAAATGAAGCTTCAACACGCTTGCTGCCAAACCTACAAAGAAAGCAAAGCTTAGAACAAGTTCTGTCATAAGTCACAACATAAGCCCCCTTTCATAGAAAGAAGAGATCCATATCTTCTTTCTTTCCATGTGTGACTACAAACGTATTGGAGGAAAGATTTCTATCAATTAAAATGTAAACGTGGGCTAGAAGTAGCTTGAAGCAACTGGCTTTTGGAATCCGGTGACAGAAATTCACTAAGTGGAAACAGATTGAAAAGTTCTCTAGACACAGGACACCACTTCCCTACAGAGTTAGAGAGCTGCACTCACCACGTCCTTATAATCCAATCATGGAAGAAGGAGGTACACAAACATATTTCCTGCCAAGAACTTGCTTTGAAGAATGGTTCTAATTTCCCCCAGGTTAATTGTCAGAGACACTGGCTATGGTGTACTGATGCCTGAATCTGACAAAAGCCTGGTAATAGTTCTTAGTTGCAGTCTTTTGCATGCATGCATCACATGTCTAGATTTTAACTTCTGGGGATAGTATTATGCCACAATATCCATGCTGATGATATATTCAGAAAAAACAACTAATAATATCTATTACTCTATACAATATGATACGTTGCATACTCTTAGGTGGAACTTACCCATGAGAAGTAATATAATGTAATGAAACATTCTGGGGAAGGATGCATAAAAAGGAGTGAACCTATGTGTATACTCGTATTCTTATGGGGTGTGCATATATCCAGTGTGTGTGTGTGTGTATGTGTGTGTGTGTGTGTGTGTGTGTGTGTGTGTGTGTATGTGTGTGTAGTTTCTATACATATGAAGTGTGTAAGGAGTATGTGTATATAGAGAGAATATGTGGTTTTAGGTGAATGTGTGTACATATTTGGAGTATGTATAAGTTAATATATGGAGTGTGTACACATGGAGTATGCATAATGTACATATAGATTGCATGTGTCCATGCAGAGTATATTGTGTGTATATATGGAGTTTATGTGTATGTGGTGTATATGGAGTATATTGTGAATGGTGGATATGCATATGAAATGTGTGAGAAAATACATGTGGGTTTTCTGGAGGGTGTCATCACATGTCCATATTCATGCTTGTGACTCTTATACACATGTAATTATTTCTTCATTTAAACTTTTCTAACAGTAATACTGAGAGTGACAAGGGGAACAAGTCTTCCATTAGTTTCAGAAACTTTGTAAATATTTCTGTTTTTCTTCCCAAAATAGAAGACAAGGAAGAGGTTAATGGTTTTAAAGAACTCTATTTTCCTTTCCTAAGAGGTAACTTTCAAAAGCAAACAAATATAGAAAGTGCAGAGCCTGCTCTGAGATTTTTTTTACATTGCTTTCCTAGTCATTACTTACATAAAAATCTTAGGTATGAAAATAATAAATATCATGACAAGAACAAAACAATTTCTGTTGGGTGAAAAGGAAATACAGAGGAAGTTTACATATTACTAAATTTTAAGGGCTGTGGAGATGACTCAGTGGTTAAGAGCACTGGCTGCTCTTCTGGAAGACCAGGGTTCAATTCCCAGCACCCACAGGGTAGGTTGCAATCATCTGTAACTCAAGTTCTGGGAAAAACCAAACCTCTCTTCTCACCTCCAAAGGGACTGCATGCACATAGTGTACAGATATACCTGAAGGCAGAAAACCCACAAACATAAAATAAAAATAAAGGCTAATTTAAAAAACCTAAACTTTGCAATTTGTCACTAGAGTGTTAGAAAGCTAAAAATGAGTCTCCAACCAAATAGAATGAGGCTATATGTAAATCAGAAAGAACAGACACGGTATAAATTACTTTATATACAACTGCAAGGAATTTTTATTATCCTAAATGATGAAAACACAAATGAAGAGCCTGGAGTGAGAGCCCAGACTCCTTCTTGTGCTGTTTGAACTCAGCAATAAAGGTCGGCTGACAACCGGAGTGGTTACAATTGCCTGAAGCTATGGCTGTATTTATACTGGACTATTGGTCTTGGGCTGAAAATCACTTTTAAGACTGTTCAACAAATCATCCCAGTGAAGCTACAGCTCTGCCCAGAGGAAATAATGGATTCAGAGAAGCTACTAAATTCAATCCTAAAGCATTTTCTAAGTTGTGAGCCTTTTCCTCTCCAGAATTTATTTTCATATTCTGCATGAATTTATTTCACATGCTGGGTTCAGTTCTTAAAAATAAAGTGAATAGCCACAAGCATTCCAAATCACCAGCTTATATGCCATTATTTGCCATTCTATGTTTAAAAAGAAGTTCACATTTACATTTGTTAAAAATAAAATAATATCGCTGCCCCCTTTGGCTTTTCTTCTAGCCCAACCTTACTCCTTTGTGATACCAGCAGACCCACAGAGTCACTCTCTACCATGGATCCCTAGTTGGCACATTGGGCTAAGACAGGCTGCCTGGCTCAACCCTCGTCTAAAATGCTTCTTCCTACAGAAGATTGGAATGAACATAGAAACACAACTATACAATGTGCGGAGAAAGACTTTGGAACACTCGGTCCTAAACAGGTTGTTGTCATCATATCCCTTCTCTCAAGGCCCAGTAATCTAAGAGTAAAAAACGGCAGAAAGATGGTAAGAACCAGCAGGGGTGTATTAATCCAAGGAAATAGTGTCTTTAAGACACAAAAGGGCTGATGCTTATATGAACTCACAGAGACAGTGACAGCAAACAGAAGAGATTCAGGGCAGAATGGTCCCATCACTGAGAGGGGGAAGGTGATATGGGGTCTCATCCCTAACCAAGAAGCTACCTGCAATTGATATCTCTGCAAATGGGAAACTAAGTTTTCTCCAATAGAATAACGCTGAGTATATCAACCACATTCCAGGACAGGGCTCATGGCTGGAGGTGGTTTTCCAAGAGAAAACAAATTTGGTAGTTTTACTAAGGCTTTTTGTTTTCTTTTGGCATTTATTTCCCAATTGTTTTTCTGTTTCTTTTTCTCAATTTTTGTGTGTGTGGGTTTTGCTTTGTTTTGTTTTGAGAGAGACAGAGAGAATGAAGTTGGGTGTTTAGGGGGTGCAAAGAATCTGGAGTGAGGAAGAGGAAAATGTGATCTAAAAATATATTATATGAAAAAGAAACTTTAAATAAAAAAGGAAGGCAATAAAAGATCAAAAACAAAATAATAGGGCCATCATGAGGGTTTAGAGTTTGAAGGGCCAAGACTGACAACTAAATTCAATCCCCAGGACCCAGGACCCACATGTTGGAACTAGAACAAAATTCTGCAACTTGTCCTCTGACATCCATACATGTCCTTTGGCACACACACACACACACACACACACACACACACACACATACACACACACACACACACACACACACACACACACACACACACACACACAGAGAGAGAGAGAGAGAAATTTCTGGTTGTCTTCAGAAGTTTGATTTAGCAATGTTCTCCTTTTACCATCAAAAAGCAAGTACAAGGAAAACTCAAACATCCTCGCATGCATGGAATATTAAAAGGAACCTAATAAATACCAGGTAATTTAAGCCACCATCTATTTCTTATTTACCATGTACCCACATGAACATCTTGCCATGTATTAGCAGATCACTTGCCCAATAGTCTCTGGTCATCATTTTCTGAAAATCAAATAAGGACAATGGTTCAAATTCAGTCATGAACAATAGAGGGAAATGTAGGACTTAACACACTTCTGCACATATTTCTCAGGGTTATGGATGATGGTTATAGGGTTGGGGGTGGAAGAAAATACTAGACTCAGTATTCTCCTAAAAAATAAAGGTAAAAGAAGAAATGGAATGGATAGGTATAAGATATTATGGTAGGTTATTGTACATACTAGTAAACAAATTTGTAAAATAGCAGCCTTAGATAATTTGCACTGTTATGGATTCTTATATGTTGATACAAATTCAAACTATTTTTATATTCCTGTTTAAGGTAATTTGTATATTGATACAAATACAAAACTATATTTGTTATAATGTACATATATTTCTACTCAGGTCTTTGATGGGATTGGAGACCAGCAGTTATAGTTACAACTTAGTATATATATATATATATATATATATATATATATATATATATATATATATATACAATATCTTAGATAGAACATATTAAGTATTAGATTCAGATTCTTTAGGATAGGACACCTTTTGGAATGATCTTTGTAACATACCATTTACCTACACTCTAGACTTCTCTGGATTTTAATACGTGTTTCTTGCTTGATATTGTTTGCATTGATTGTAGTTCCATCTTATCTAGGTCAGTATCCCTCAATACTCCTGGACAATATTTGATAACCATTCCTTTGTATATAGTCTTGCATTAAGTTAGAACCTTCTTATTTAGACAAAAAGGGGGAGATGTAGTGGGTAGGCATTCCAGCGTTGGTCTGGAAGTTCCAACCCCCATTGAGGCTTAGGTAACTATCACACCTACAAGACAAGGCCAAGGGAGGGCCCTGAAGACCTGAGATCCAGATGCACCGGGCTCTCTTCCTGCTTGGACCCTGGATGCTAGAGGTAGACTGAGGAGAGTTCTCCAGAGAACACCACCGGACTGCGCTGGGACTTTCCCAGAACCCGCAACATACCTATCCCTTCATTTGTAAGTTATGTCATTAAATAAATCTCCCTTTTAACTACGTGGAGTGGCTTTAATAATTTCACCAATAGCACACCACAAAGAGTGGCAAAAAGTCAAGAAAAAATGACTCTTACTTCCATGCATTTGTTCATTTAACCCGAATTTTAATCAAAATATTCCGATATGTCCATCAACAAGAAACTGTCAGACAAATGGGTGGTTGCTTTCATAATATTCTCTGCTTAAATCAGCTGAAAAAGCCCTAATTCCTAATTGATGAATAATGGTTTTACATCTGTCTCAAGGGATATTGCTCATAGATACTTCTTTACTCTACAAGAGTAGCCTTCTGTAATGAGGAAGCTTAAGAAGTACCAACTGGATCATTTTAGTCTAAATGTATAAGTTAAGGTCAAATAAATAAACACCTATGAATATGGTCACCTAGTTAAAGAATTCATTTCTACTGGAAAATGAAATTATTTTCCTAATTAATGTTATTTGTTCAAAGAACAATTTCAGAAGGACAATAACACACTCTAAACTGAAGCAATTTATGGGAAATCGTGATTTGTGCAAAGAGCGGCTTAGTGAACATTATTGTTATGACATTAATTTTGAAAAATTTGAAAGAGCCATCCCATATCTATAGCATTTAATCCTAACAATATTAGGTTATAAGATATAAATATTTTAATTATCAATTTAAAATTTTCACATGAGAAGTAAAATTAACAATGCAAAAAGAACATGTTCTAAAATTAAATATATATGATCAATATGCTATTTCTTTATTATATCTTAAAAAGAGATGATTTGGGCTCAAAATTCTGTTTTCAGACATCATCTTTACAGAGTTGTCCTTGATTCTCCATGGCCACAATGCTGTAGTGTGACTCAACTTTGATAACATTGAAACATCAAGAGCAGCTATCTGGTCTGTCCAACTTCAGTGTTTACAAAGGAGTGCGTTAGGCTAGATAAAAGCCAAAGAATTATATATCCCTACAGCTTGTAACTTACAAGCTGTAGGGATATAAATATATTTTTGCTATTTGCCTCAATTTTGAGGCAGTAAGAAAATGAAAACATTCTCAGAATTTTTTTTATATAATTAGACATGTTAACACTGAAGAGAGAAGTTAATAAAGTAGGAACCCAGTCATTTCAGAACACTTATGTAAAGGCACTGAGTTCTAAACCCTGTCCTGTAACCAGAAGGGACTTACAATCCAATGACCTGAATGAGTAACAGCTATTTAACTACTAATTAACTAGGATAAATGTTTGAAAGAAAATAAATATACCAGCTGTGGTGGCATGTGTCTATAATGCTAGCACTCTAGAGACAGGTTAAAACAAGTCCAAGGTCATCGTGGATTACAAAATGAATTTGAGAGCTAGACTTTTTTTAAAAAAAGAAAAGTTGTAGAAATATATCTAAGCTTCACTATCTTTCTATGTGAAAACCGTGGCCACAATGTGTTTTATGATATTCAATAGAAAATGATAATAAACATCAGTCTTGCTACAGCCTACCAAAACCCACCCATCTCAAATTAAAACAAAAAATCTAAAAAGTTTAAGTACATATTTTCAGTATTTGTAGCTCATCTTAAAGTATGACCAGTGAGGGAGGAAGAAAAGCCAACAAATTATCTTTTACTATTAACTATTTTGGTTATAACTGAAGTGAAGATTAAAAAAAAAACAAAACACTGGTTTATTTTTTTCTCCCTCATTTTTTTCTAACTCATGATATTTTATCTTGCACATATTTTGCAAACTCAGAAACATTTCCAGGGTGTCATCAATCAAGAAACAAATGTCTTCTGGAGAAAAATAAGTGGAGACATCAGAAAACTGATAAACGGCCTAACTATATTTTGAACCTCCGAGATGCCAAGAAAAATTTCTTTAAAGATATGGCATAAAAGCTGATGCCAAAAGTAGACCAGAAATTAAGTTAAGAACGTTCAAGAAAGAAAATAAAAGCATTTAGTTCAAAGTCCACAAGTCAGGGATCATCTGCTTTCATAAAGGAGTATAAAGAATGCAGAAGGAGCTCACACACTGCAAAGAGAGAACTCAAGGTGAGCTGAGGCCAGTAAGTAGGACCAGTCAACAGAAAGCAGACTACAAGTGTTTCGAATTTAAGAGCATTAGGAAGCAAGCATATTTTAAACTTACAAGGCCGTTGTTCCAAGAAAATAATTTAGAAGAAAGACATCCACAGAGAGACCAAAACCGTCTAAGCAAGAGGCAGTGGATGGACAAGGGCCTGGAAGGCACAGCAAAGGAGGGGGAGAATACCCAGAGGTAGATCAATTGGATAGTCAGTGTAAATATGGCAAAGAATAGATGTTTCAAACAGGAAACGCTTTCAGTTCTTTAAAGGTTTAATTTTTGATACATTCCCACTTGTCAGATTTTGATGTTTCCTGAGCTATTTGAAGTCTGTGCAGAAGAGCATTGTTTATGACTAGATTTGCTTTGACTTTTATAGCTTGTCTCTGAGATGAATCCTTTGCCTCAAGCTGGATGTTATGCTCATATAAGGTATTCCCTGCCCTTCCATAATTAAATGGTTTTAATTGAGAAAAAAAAGAAAGAACTAGGAAGACAATGAGGCAACTGGGAGAGACATGAGAAGAAGGTATCAGTTAAGGGAGAATAAATGGTATTTTTGGATAGCTGAAGTGATCAGCCTGTCTGGTATTGAAAGCCAGAGACAATTATGAACTCAACCAAAGCATCAGAGAAAGCAGGACCCTGACATCACAAGGCAAAGCAACAACTTGGCCCCAATACACAATAAATGCCTTGATGGAAAATAATACCAAAAAATGTTATGAAAAATGTGTCTATTTTTTTCCACATACATACATTTTAGAATGAAGATTAGCCTTCTGAACTTCTAGTTTATACCATAACAGGTTTATCTGTGGGAAAGAAGACTAGCCACGGTCAAACTGGCCGGAAATCATTTCTATTGGGCCATGTCATGCAAACTACTCTTTTTCATTTCTCTCACTGAGTTTCTTAATTACTTTTTTTATAGTTTGAGATTATCATTACATAATCCCCCTTCTTTCCACAACCCCTCACATATACCTTTCATTGCTTAGTTTTATATTCATGTCCACTTTATTCATTAATTATTTTAATACACATTGACATAGAGATAAATGCATATATATATAGTATGCATGTATGTATGTTCCAAATACATATAAACTTCTCCCTGTGCATAATGTTACTTGTGTGTATACTTTCTGGGTTGACCATTTGGTGGTATTGGGTAAACAATTGGTATGCCTTTCTTTAGGGAAGACTATTTCCTTATTTGTCTTTAGTTCTTTGTAAAAGTTGAGAAATCACAGGCTTCCCTCAGTCTATTGCTAAAATCCCTCCTCACCTCATGCTTAGGCAGGCCTATCAGTGAGACTTTATGGATGTTGCTTTTGGCATTACTAGGGGACAATCTCAAAGCAGCCCCATGATCCTCTGACTGTTACAGTCTTTCAATGCCCTCGTCAGTGATAACTCCTGAGCCTTGGGTGCAGGATTTGTGTAGTAAATTCAAACTGATCTCCACAGTTCTGCATATTGACTTATTGTGGTTTTCTGTGATAGCCTCCATCTGTTGCAAAGAAAAGTTTCCTTAAAGAGGGATGAGGACCACACTTGTTTATGGGTATAGGGATAAATGTTCAGAATGTAGTGAGGGATTGTGCTCGTTTAGGAAAGTAGACGTTATAGGCTGTCCTCAAGATACATGACTTCACTAGCCATGGGTACTGGAAACAACTTCTTTCAATAGCTTTTTTTTTTTAATTGAAGACCAAAACATTAAATGAGATAATACTTTAGGCAGAAAACACTACTATATGTCACAAAATTAACAACACAAATGGACATGCCATAAAATTCATAGCACAAATGGACATGCTAACATGAATGGGAAAATCACATTTGTTCTTCAACTATAGACAAAGAACAATGGGCAACTAAGAAATTCTGAAAGCATGAGAGAGGATCATCTTCAGGCAGGTTAGGTCTTCCTAAATTTGTTACCAAATGGTCCGCACTGAAATCATATACATACAAGGAACATTGAATGTACTGAATGAATTGTATTTATGAATTTAGGGAGGGATACATATATATCGAAGCCATGGAGTTATAAGAGAACAAGGTGTAGCCAGACAGTAGTGGCGCATGCCTTTAATCCCAGCAATCCGGAGGCAGAGCCAGATGGATCTCTGTGAGTTCGAGGCCAGCCTGGGCTACAGAGTGAGTTCCAGGAAAGGCACAAAGCTACACAGAGAAACCATGTATCGAAAAACCAAGAGAGAGAGAGAGAGAGAGAGAGAGAGAGAGAGAGAGAGAGAGAGAGAAAGGTGCTACATGGGAAGAGTAGAAGGAAGGAAAATGAATTGGGATGATATAATCATTTCAAAAAATATTGAAGTTATGGTAGAAGACGCCATGCTTCTACATTGCACTATTATACATAACCCTTTAAAATAGTTATGCAAATGGAATGAGAATATGGATCTCTATGGCAGCAGGTTTGGTACTAATTCAGTACAGTTACAAGTGTGTTTTCTTTTGGAAATAACAGCTAAGTAAAAAAACCTATTTCCTTCATCACAGACAATAAGACTCTTCATATCAGGTTTATACTAAATCCCTACATGTAGATTTATTTTTCTTATGTTGAGGAAAGCAAATACATGTCTATTTGAAAAGTTGCCTGATTTCTAGAATTCTCTATCTCTACTTCCGGTTTACCTACATTTTAGTATCTCACCTATCCTAATGTGTCCACATACAATAGATGAAGAGGGGAGTGGTAAATGACATTTTCTAAACATGGCATGGCCTTTGTGCTCATGAACTCAAAGGTGCAATGGTTACCTGCACAGAAAGTCCACAATACCATGCCTGTCAAACATCACCATGACTAGAGAAGTCAGTCTAGATGATGGAGCTAGAGGACCTACCGATAGCTGATGACTGATGTGGAAGAGAGAGTCAGTTTTCTTTGCTGGTAGTTTCCTATGCCTCAATGGATTCCCCTTGTGTATGGGCAGTACTAACAGGATTAAGAAAGATAATTAATGTTAATGTTTATGTAAAATAAGAAGGCATGAATTTAGAAGGGCAATTCCTTGTGTGTGTGGGGCGGGGGGTAGTGGAGTCCACCGAGGTGCTACAGGGGAGTAGTGGAGGAGGGATATGATCAAAATATCTTACACACATGTATTAAAGTTTCAAAGATTAAATGTAAGCTACTATTTTTAAAAGCTGCCTCAGTTCTTTGAAGAATGCTTATATAATATTGTTTTATCTCCACTTGTTAAAAAAAAAAAGCAAATCAAGATTCAGAGAATACATCCTTTTAAACTATACCCACAAAAAGTGCAGTGAATAGGCAGAAAAGTGCAGGGAATAGCCAGGATCCTATTAAAACTACTTTATTTCCAAATGAATGCTCCTTACACAGCTATGCATATTTCCAGCCTCTGAGAAGTAAACCTCTCGAAAACGAAAATCTTTTCCATGAAACTCTTAACATTTTCCCTAAATTATGGCAATAAAAAGGCTGCTGTATATTTGATTGGTACATTATGGTTTACAAATGCTTTTATGTAGATTATCTTGGTCTTTGTGGTTACTCAGCGCTGGTGGCTATGCTTGAATTATACTTAAGTAATGGAACAGATTTAGAGAAAAGCAAACAAATAACAACCAAAAAGTCCCATGGAGAAAAGTTATACCATTTAGGGTATATTTTGCTTGAAGAAAAAAAAAATAAAATGAGTGCTCTCAATGGTCAATATAAAAGATAATTATAAAGTAACGAATTGAAAGTGGTTTTTTTTTTCACCTTCACAGTTGGTACACTAGTGGGAATCAGCTCATATGAAATTCAAATGAGATATTTAGAACATCCTAAAATCAATTTGCTAGCAAATCAAGGATCTAAAAATAAATATCAAAACTTTGCGCATAAAGACAAAAGTCTATAATAAATGTAATTCAACTGGGCAATGAGAATTATAAAAAATGTTTGAATGACCCCATGAAACAGAATTATTAAGGAAAATTAGAGGAGATCTATATAATATGTGCATAGAAAAATACTGGTAAAAGTTAATGTAGCCCAGGTTATAAGATAATTAAATCAAATTATGCCATGCATATAGAAAAGAGACAGTGCTAAAGTGAACCTCCCCAAGTTCCAAAGGCACATACTTTACAACAAACTAGCAAAGATTGTGGACAAGGAAGAGGGTAAACTGCTATGAAATACATAGGGAATTTTCAGGTGGGAAATTATGAAAAGACAAGCCCTGAAATGTGTGCAAATATAAGGGTTTTAAGAAATAGCTCAGGTGCCGGAGAGAGGGTGCAGATGATAAGAGTGATTGATGCGCATTCATTAGGACCCAAGTGGATAACACCAAACACATACACACACACACACACACACACACACACACACACACAGAGAGAGACAGAGACAGAGACAGAGACAGAGACAGAGACACAGAGCCAAAAATAAAGAAAAGAATCACCTCCAAAATAAAAGTGTCTAGCTAAATTTAATAAGAGGGGTAATAAAGGAATTAAGGGAAAGACAGGATGAAAATTTAAGAAAGAATTTTGAAAGAGTAAAAAGTGGTTGTTTGTGGTTTGGTTTTGGTTTTTGGTTTTTTAAAAGATGTATGAATTCAGTCAGTATCTGGTTGCTGGATGGTAGGAAGATGCTTTGATGATAATAAAAGTACTCTATAAAAACTGACATCGAGTACAGTTTAAAATAGTCAACCATCTGGGTTGGATAGTATAGAAAGGGCTCTGTTTGCAAAAGTGGGAAATTAAAAAAAAAATCTTAGATCCATTTTAGTAATACAGCACTTCATAAAATTCTGCTACATTACACTTCAGAGATTTTGGTTTTTATTTATTTTTTATTTTGTATACTTAATGGCCAATTTTGAGGACCTATAGGTAAATGAAAGCCATTCTTTCATACAAACCCTGTCTTCGTTCTAACACAGCACTGCCTTGCGGCCTGCTTATGCTTGGGTCACACGCCTAGGGTCTCTCTTCTAATCCTTTGACATTACCTAGCACTTGCATGCTAATACACGCCAAGTCTGCAAATGTAGCCCAAGGCTTAGACTCCAGGCTGTAGTCCCATGGTTATTTATCATCT
This sequence comes from Peromyscus californicus insignis, assembly GCF_007827085.1. Taxonomy (NCBI): domain Eukaryota; kingdom Metazoa; phylum Chordata; class Mammalia; order Rodentia; family Cricetidae; genus Peromyscus; species Peromyscus californicus. Next base: position 26,850,882 of record NW_026294436.1, on the reverse strand, counting down.
CATGCTCGATTCCTCAAAGGCATCTGTAGCATAAGAATCTCTCTGCCTCCTTCCCTTTAGGTTCCTTTTCAGATTTCTCTTCTTGTAAATGTCACCTTTCATTTTGACTTTCTCAGAACATCAACTTCAAATGCAGTTTTCTTCCTTCTCATATCCTACATCTAATTCATCATAACTACTTCACATCTATCTTTAAGATAACTGTCAAACCAGATGACAGTCCACCTTCTTGCTATTGCTCCAGGTCAAGACTCCAGGACCTCCTTCCTGGAATCCCACAGCAGCCTTCCAGTCGGAATTTCTGCCACTGCCCTTCTTCTCTCCCTACAGTCTATTTGCTGTAGAATAGTCAGGGCCCTTTAAATATGATATCTGTTGAAGTATATTCTGCAGAAGTATAAGAAAACTTCTGTCCCAGAGTGTCTGCACTGATGGCTCTTCATCCTGAACAGGCTTTTCCCAGAAATATGCTTTGTTCACAATGTGTTCTCTATTTCCTAATTAAAATCCTACATCTTTAGACCGCCGTTCCCTGAGTACCCTACCTAGAAAAGCCACCTGCTTCCAGGTTTATCTTTGCTTTACATTCATTTACTTCATTAACTCTTCATGGTGTATCACTATTATTTATTTTTCCCAAATGACATACAGAAGAAACATAAAAGTATAATAAAAATGAATAAATTGTAGATACCTTCAGTCCTCCTCTGTGGTTTGGGTTTTCATGTTATTCTTTCAAACATGCATTAGGATTTTAATATATCTTTAATTCTTATAAAAATCATTGATTTTTTTAAACTGTCAGATAGTCTCCTGTTATAGCAAAAAAGTTTAGTGTCTTTATTTTTTTGGGGATCAGAGGCATGACACATTTTATTTTAAAGTTTAAACTTTTTGACTACAATTGTTTCTTCTTTTACTTAATTGCTCATGGGATTTGCTTTATTCTATCTAGAAAATGGCTCTTTTTATATAGTGTACATTTCGAACCCCCACAAAAATATTTTTTAGTTAGATATAGTACCTTTCTAGGTTTCCTTTTCCCATCCTCTATGTTTGATCAGATAATTTAGTTCTGATGTGTAAGGAGTATTAATTCATAGATAACTGTTCCCACAGACCATTTGTCTTAGCCAATCACTTGGATTTAAGGTCTCACGAACTTTAAAGGGGCCTCCTCAAGAGTCTTGTAAGGATTTGCTGCCATGCTTCCAACCACTACAACACTAAAGAAAGGTACTTAAAACTCTCCACATCTTAATAATGCCATCACCACAGTTACATCCACATTATTCCAGTCCCTAATTTGTCTACGAGATGAATTGCAAGATCAAACTGAGAATTGATGACCCACATTATATGAAAAGCAGTTATAATTAGCCATAATGTTTTCATTGCCATAGCTTGGTTGCCATCAAATTATAAAAATTCACTTTCACTTAAAACTATATCCTGCTTGTCTAGTTTTTCCTGACCTCTGACTCTTTCATCTATTCTCTATCTCTAAATATGACTAATTCAACAATCTAACATCACTGTTTGATCTCTAACAGCTGAGCTTCACATCCAGTTATATTTTGCAAACTAGACCTATAACTGAGCCTCACCCCCAAGTCCCTAGCCATTAACTTTAAGTTAGGTTCTACCAGCATGGAGACACTGAACAGAAACACTGTACTAAGGCTTTCCAGGGAAGTGTGTGTGTGTGTGTGTGTGTGTGTGTGTGTGTGTGTGTGTGTGTGTGTGTGTGTGGAGAGAGAGAGAGAGAGAGAGAGAGAGAGAGAGAGAGAGAGAGAATGAGATTTGAGCAGCCTCCTCACTGTAGATTTAGATCCATTATTTTGAGTGGTCACAGCAGCAACTATGGTCATCTTGAGCCTCACAGGATCATTCCGAGTCAGTCATCATGTGACTCTTGATCTCTTGAAAAGCAGTAGCTGTGATGGTTAGAGTTAATTTTCAGGTAATTTCTAGGATTACCTGAACGAGAGCCTCTGAGCTTGTCTGTGGTGGGAAGACCTACCAACTTTTGGTGGCATTATTCCCCAATTGGGACACTGGACTGTATAAATAAATAAAGGGAAAAACAGCTGAATTTGTTCATTACTATCCACTTCTTGACTGTCATACAATGTAACTTGTTGTCGCAACACCTGCTGCTGTTTCTTCCTTTCCAGGATGGACCATAACCCCATTCTGCAAGACAAACAAATGCATTCTTCCTTAAACTGCTTTTGCCAGAGCATTTTGTCACAGCAACAGCAAACGGAAATAAGAAAATGGCCACGATACCTTCAATTCTGCCATTTACACTCCCATTCCCTTAGCCCGAAGTTAGTTAAGCTTACATTTTCATTTTTGTTCCTTGAGAACTCCAGTCATTTTGCAGGTGGTTCTCCCCGCGGACACTCATGGTCACCCATGTATACTTGGATGGATCCTCAGTGAGATAGTCTGACCTCTTAGACCATTTACAACTTTTTATTGAATGATCCTCTCTTATCCTACAGACCAGTTATTTGACCAACAGTCATATCACAGAGAATCCACTTACAACGAGTGTCTTTCAAATGTCATACTTTACCGCCACTTCCATCAAACTATCTGCCCTTTCATATTTATTCCACAGTGCTTTCATAAAGATCTAACCAATACTCCAAAATAAAAGATCACATACTTCTATATTTATTTTTTCCATCATTTGCCTTTTTGCTAATCTTCATCTCTTATATTAGCATTGCCTTTCTACTAATCTTCATCTCTTATATTAGCAATAGGCAAATATTAAAGACATCTAGCTGCCATCTCTCTATCTGTAGCCCTTAATGAGGTTCTTGAGTTTATTGATTTCTAGATAGCAACAGTTCAATAATACATAATGTCATCCACAGATGATTCTACTTAGGAGCCAGTTTATGCCTAGTATCATGGCTGGACCCTGGCTGCAGTACCAGGAAGCCCCACTCTCCTAATTACAGTTTTCAAATTTCTTTTGCTCAGTAGGTACAAAGACCTTAGTCAAAGTATTCACTTCTCCTTTTTCCTTGGAAACCACACAAAATGGTTGAATTCAACACAGCCAAAGTTGACCATACCAGAAAGTTCAAGTTTAAACAAGCTCATGGAGCTGATGTTCATCGCCACTCATTTTTCTTTGTATAAGTCTCATGCTCTTCTACCTCCCTGCCAGCAGAAAATGATCTCATCATGCCCAGTACCCTTTGTCTTCTCCTGAGTCAGGAAGCATGGGAAGGTGGAGTGGAGTGGACATGCTCGAGAAATTCTTTACACTTTGTTTTTCTCAGCTCTCTCTTTGAACATATGTGATTCATGATCCATAATCATCCCTAATATGGTTCTCATTGCCAGACTCACTTTTGTTGCATTTTTAATTATTCTTTCTGGTCTTACCATTTTATATATGGCATATATTTATGGAAACATGAACTTGTATCTGAAACATTGTCTCTTCTGTGTTACCATTGTCAGCTTTACCTATGAATATGTCTTTTCCCTTTGGTCATCAAAATGAATGTTTCTTAACCAAATCTAGATATTATTATCCTTCATAGACATTAAAGTGTCCTTAATATTTCCTGGAGGCCACACAAGGAGTTTTTGTCTGATTCTTTTATCCTCCTGCTATCTTATTAGCATAGAATAAAAATTAAGTGCAATTAAATTTTGCCAACATCAGTTTCTTCATGTTACTACTATAATATTTCTTCTGCTACAAGATTTTCCCTGATAGTATAACATTCTTAAGCTCATAGCATAATTAGTAGTGTACATATAGTAAATGTTTAGCAGAAGTCTTTACACTTTTATCAGAAACATTTTATAGAAAAAGTAACGTATTTATTTCAGTACACACTGTAAAACAGAATACATGTGTAAGCATAGGTATTTATGCATAAGGACACAAATAATGATCAAAATATAAGCTTTCTGAAGCTAATTTTTAAAGAGATAATTAAATTATCAACTTACACCTCAATGAAAATACTATTTTCCAAACAAAGCATTTTTAAATTCTAACCTCTAAATTCAATGTCAGCTCAATATACATTTATTTCATACTTCTGGCTGCCTAATAATAAAGCTGATCAAATTCCCCACCTTAAATTCACACCAGATTATACCAATATTCAGTGTTCTCAAAGTAAACAATAATAATACATCATTACTTTTATAAGAGTGTTCTCTATGACTTACTGCTGATGTTTTAATAATTTACACAAGAATCATGTAATTGTTGTAGGATTCTTACCCACACAATGCAAATCTTAAAGCAGAACAAAGCATCTGAATGTTATGACATTAGTCAGTGGATTAACAAAAGAAAAGAGCATGATGTGAGGCAAAGCCCAGACAGTTCCCCATTGGTGCCTTTTGCCATTTTACCAAAAAGCAGGCACACCTCAGGGATAATGCACACAGCTCCTCTCTGTAGCCACTCTGGTGTTAAAACCAACATGGCTGAAATGCACAGGATTCACGAAAGACGTGAGCACAGTCTGAACCAGAACAGACACAGTGTTATGCTATTTTTAATCAGCAGTTGTCATAACAGTATACAGCCTGTCCTGACCCAGAAGAGGTCACACTTGTTTGCGCATATAGATGAGACAGCACCCAGGTGTGTATTGATCTCAAAGGGTCCCCTTCACAGCAGTGAAAGATCATGGATGTTAACGATGATATGGGCTAGAATCAGATGCCTGGCCATGACACCAGGCATTAAGGGCAAAGCTCCTAGACCAAGGAATATATAGGAGTAAACACGTCCTAAGTGAGAATATCTCCTCATCTCCACCTCAGCTTGAATCTGCATCTGAGGCAAAGCATTGTCGTATGAACTTTTGTTGATAACTACAAATTAAACATATATAGGAAGAAGTATCATCAATTCTCAGTGAATACAGCTTCATAAAAAGGCAACATTAGAGAACAGAAAAGACAGTGGCTTATTGAAATATTTATACCAGATTAATACAAACAAATATTTACAGAATTTAAATGAACTACATACACATTTTTAAATGTGCCATTGCTAGGTAAAATAGTTTGTTAAGATGAAATGCATTTCAATTTTTAAGACAATTCAAAGGAATCTAATGACAAATATTAAATTTAATAAGAAATCTGCTATGAAGTTTGCTACTTTATAAAATATTATGTGCTAACTTGAACACACATCTATACAAAATTATTTCAGCATTGCGCAACTCAAAAACCAAAAACTCTCTGTTAACAAAATTTAAAAAAAATCTGGAAAACCTCAACTGATTTGATTCAGTATAGGTCTTCTATGCAATAACAAAAGCATATTCATTACAAATCCCTCACTCTGTGCTTTGAAAACCATACATCCTCTAAATGCTAACAGTGTGTTTAATAATAGAGACATTTTAAGTTTTAGAATGGTTGATAAGGAAAACATTAATTTGAATGAAAAGATAGATCAAGACTGTAAACTTTTTTCACCACCTGGTAAATGTCAATTTGTACAACAAATGATTTCAGGGGGAAAAAAAAGGTCGCGTGGCAGAAATAAATAATCTTAAATATCCACGCACTCCCCATGAATCCCATCACTGTGCACAGTTACTGGAAAACTTAATTAAGCACTGGCATTCTGCACTGAAAGCATCTAGCACTTTGATTCCATGCCTGCAATTCAGACATTAGCATTCAAATCAGTCCACAAATTGCACTTTGGTATTTGTTGAGCGAATGCCAATTAAATGGTTTCAAGTAATCATTTTTCATTTCCTGCAGAGTATCCGCCTAACACCTAATATTCCCATGGAACATAAGATAATTTGAAATGTTAGGATTTTACATTTTTATTGGGATTTTTTTTAAATAAAAGAAAGCCTGTTTCCATTGCTAAGAGAAATCTCTCCACTCTTCGACACTTCCTTTGTGTCTATGCAAAAGAAGGTTAGCTAGTCACACTATACATGACCTCCAAATCCAGACATAAAAAACCCTGCGGCTTTCTAACTCATCAGAGCTGACCACATTGCCTCACACTGCCTTCCAATCTCAAGCGTGTTTTTGCTTTATGTCAATTTATGTAAGACGGATAGAGTTTTAAGAAGGACTCAAGTTTTAGATCAGAAGAGAATAAAAGAAAATTTCTAAAGAATAATATAAGAAAACCAAAAATATTCCACATAATTATAGTAAGAAAATAGGATGAAATAAGGCCATACTACAAGTATATAAGCAGTTTGATTTCGTGCTTAACAAATGAGTTGTAAGATTTGGCAATTTCATTACATTGTTTTGTTTCCACAAATTCAAAAATATGGAAAATTCTCAAGATGGAAATTCTGCAATTATATAGAGACAAAAGAACATGCAAATGTGCTTTATCTGGGAGTTCATTTTTAGGAGGTTTGGAACTCATTAGAGTTACTTGGAAGTCATGGAAGTTTACTACTTGGTTACATCTTTTCCTCAGAAGCTAAGCTTTTGGCCTGGAAAGCTGGGACTAGAGATTCACTCCCACAAGTTTCATAAAAGTTTACAACGAAAAGAAGGGATTTAAAATAAATTTTCAAAACATATCTTTTGAAATACCTCTCAGTATATATAAGAATCTCCAATTGAAAAGGACAATCTTACTTGAAAATTCTATTATCTATCCTTAATAAATATGTGTTAAACATCTAAGATTTTTCAAGTGTTTAGAGATGCTAGGCATGATGTAGTTTAAAAGGAAAATTAAATCTTTACTCTTGCATTATACATATATATATATATATATATATATATATATATATATATAAAATTCAAGAAAAGATGAAAAATAATGTTATCCCGAAGTATTTTTTTACAAAACTGAAAAAACATAAATATTGGACATGTCAATTTTATTCATGTAGGTTTCTCATGCTTGGGGATTGCTAGATTGAAGTTGTGAAGATAACTATTGTATCAAAAGCAGTCTCCAAGCTGGCCATGGTAGCACACATCTTTGATCCCAGTGCTCCAGAGGCAGAGTCAGGTGGAGCTCTGTCAGCACCAGGAAGACAGAGTTACATTGTGAGACCCTGTCTCAAAAACCAAAAAACATTTTTTTTTAAAGTTCTATACATTGAATTCAATCACAATAAAAATTCTATATACCATTCATGCCATTTATCAGAAAAACAGAAAAAAATCATCTTACAAATCATAGAAGAGAACTACATAGCCAAAACAGTTCTGAGAGAAGAAAGTAAAACAACTGATTTCAGATTATTCTACAAAGCCCTAGATAGTGAAACAACCCAATCCTGGCACAAAAGCATATGGATCAATGGAATAGAACAGAAGACCCAGAAATAAGATTGTGGAACTATAGACATCTGACTTTGACAAACATGCAAAATTTACATTTTGGATAAAAAACAGCTTTTAAAAAAAATGGTTCTTCCCAGGCGGTGATGGTGCATGCCTTTAATCCCAGCACTCAACAGGCAGAGCCAGGCGGATCTCTGTGAGTTCGAGGCCAGCCTGGTCTACAGAGTGAGATCCAGGAAAGGCGCAAAGCTACACAGAGAAACCCTGTCTCGAAAACCCCCCAAAATAAATAAATAAATAAATAAATAAATAAATAAATAAATAAATAAATAAATAAATAAATGGTTCTGGGAAAAACTAAATATCTAAAGATGGAAGAACAGAACTAGAACTCTCACTCTGCTAAAAAAAAAAAAAAAAACACAAAAAAGACAACAAAAACAACAAACTCTGCAGATGCATTAGAATTACAACATAAAACCAGAAACCCTGAAATTGCTAAAGAAAAAAGCAGTTTGGTACACTGAGAGATATGGGCATACCTGAAGATTTCTGAAAAGGTCCATGGATACTTAGAAAATGTGACCAATAACTGACAACTTATGGAACTTATGGAATTTAAAAAAAGAATATTTAGCATAAAGGAAATGGACAGTCAAAGAGGCAGCCTGCTATAAATCTGGCAGACAATTGATACCTAAAACACATAAGGAACTTAAAAACTAAATCAATAAAACAAATAATACTATCAAGAAAATGAAGTATGGAATGGAACAGTGAGTTATCAAAAGAAGAAATACTAATGGCTAATAAACCCTCTAAAAAGTGTTGTCTATCACTAACCCATTGGGGAACGTAAATTAAAAACACTTTGTGATTCAAAAAATGGTTTTCATCAAGAAAAAGAATGAAAATAAATGCCAGTAAGGATGGAGGGAAAGTTAAAACCTTATACATTGTTGGTAGTGGTATAAACTGTGCAATGACTATGGAAACCAGTATGGAGATTTCATACTATGCTAATACTAGAACTGTCATATGACCTACTTGTATCATTTCTGGACATACATCAATGCACTTTATAGTCCTAATATAGAAATAATTACATATTTGAGTTCAGCAATGCTCTCTTCATAAAAGCAAGGAAACGAAATTAGCTGAGGTGTTCATCAACAAACAAACGGATAATAAAATTATGATACATTTACACAACAAAGTTCTTTCCAGCACAAAAGAAAAATGAAATTTACAGGAAAATATAATAAATGGGAAAACATATGAGTGAGATAACCCACCCAGGCTTAGAAAGACAAAGATTATATTTTCTTTTACATAGTAGACCATGTTCCAATCATAAATAAGTGTGTGTTGGACTGAGATTATCAGTAGTGGCAAGGTAGCAAAACAAGGATCTATGCAATGTAGCACACTGGAAGAGATCAGAAACAGGCAAAAATGATAGTAAAAGACATAGGTTGTGCATGGAAAAGTAGGCAATACTGTGGGGACAGTTAAATGGTAGAGTGGGTATGAGGAACGGAGAAAGTTGAGGGTTGTAGAAATGGTCAACCAAAATTAAGGATGCACGTAAAACGCATATAGAAACTACTACTTTATAAGCTAACTGAAAAGTGATGATTACAATACAAGAGCTGAATTGGCATCCAAACAAATTTCCAGTGCCAAGTGAGGAACATCTTCTCCTGAGTTGTTTGGCCAGGGAACCCACAGAGGCTCCCTTAGTTAAAAAAAAAATAAAAACATAAAAAAAATAAAAATAAAAACTGTAACCACTACTCTTTATTGCCCTTAAGAATTAAACACAAAGATGTTATTTCTCAAAACACCACATACTCCATACTCTGGACACAGGGCACAGATAACCCAAGTGGAAGCTGAAATGGAAGCTTCCTCCCTGTGGGCCAGTGTTCACAGGGCCACAAGTACTATGAAAAATATTGCAGTTTTGAAAACCCTGCTGAAATTAAGATATTTAACTAGCTATTAAAATGACAAACACTAAAACATTATATAATATATATTCACTAATAAAATCACATAGAATAAGACTGTAATCATCTTAATGTCTGTAATTCAAACTTCACAATAGTGGAAGATTTCATTTCTGTTGACTTTTATTTTCTAATGTTCTGAGGTTTTTTTCATATTTGTATGTTAAGCTCTTCTGTTCCACTGAAATGTTACTAAGGTGCTTAAGTATTGTTCAAACCCAAATCTGAATTTGGGTTCTCACTAAGTCATAGCCTAGTGAGATTACATGATTTGTCATCATTTCCTGTCTCAGCTTCATTACTGTAATTGAAAATAAAAATATGTGACACGAAGCCCACTGTGTACAACTAAATATTTAATGAATGATGTGTGGAAAACACAACAAAGATTGGATGTCAGCTGTCATTCTTACCAGGAAATGCTAAACTCAGTCTTCAGGGAACAAAGGTAAGTGTTTGTCACTACATGTGACTCATCTTTTACCTCCTTTCTTCTATAAAAAAAAAAAAATTCATTTGTTTCCCTTAATGTTATTTTTTAGTTGACCGGATTTCATCCCAGAGTGTTTGTTTTCAGGAAGACAGCCAATGTGTGTCACTGCCTAAAAGGATTCAGTTCTGAGTGTACTGGTTGACTTATTTTATATAAATGGTTGGTTCTGTCACTGCAGCATGGTGGCTGGAGTGTTCTCTTCACTCCTGCATTACTGCTTTAACTGGGGGCTTCCCTTATCTAGAAGTCAGCTCCAGGTGATTATAAAAGGTCCATGTATTTATGACTTGGTCCTCAGTCTATGGTGCTAGAGGGAAGTGATGGGATGTAAGAGAAGTGCAGATTATAGAACTCAGGTCAGTGGGCCATGGTCTAGGAGGAGATATTGGGAACCTTAGGCCCTTCCTAAACCTTACGCTTCACGCTGACTTGAATAGTGTGAAAAGGATCCCTCCTCCATATACTCCTGCCATGATACACTGTGCTGCCCCAAGACAAAAGCAGCAAGGCTAAGGGGCTGCCCGCGAAGACTTCTGAAGCAGTGCATCCAAAGGAATCTTCCTTTTTCTAACTATCCCAAAAAATTTTGTGTCAGAGACAGAAAGTTGACTGACCAAGAGGCTAAAACACACAAAATGAAAAGTAGCACCTGCCTCTGTCTAGGGAGAACTCCCGTGCGCACTTCTCCAGGGGCAGACCATGGTTTTCCAGACATGGAGAAAATGTATGTGTCGTTACATAGGAAAGTCTTCAAAATAATCTGTATGCCTTCATTTTGTATTTTCTTTCTTTAGTTACATATTTCATCACAATTACTTTCCATATTCTCTGCGATATTATGTGTCTAAAACTAAACATTACTATACTTCAATAATGCTTTAGTTTGACAGCTATAGATTCTAAATTATTTTTCTTAAAAATTTACAGATACAGCCAACTGGTGGTGGTGGTGCATGCCTTTAATCCCAGCACTCTTGAGGCAAAGGCAGGCAGATCTCTGAGAGATCAAGACCTGCCTGGTCTACAAAGTGAGTTCCAGCACAGCCAGGCCTGTCACACAGAGAAATCCTGTCTAAAAAATAAAAACAAACAAGCAAAAAATTATGGGCACTGTTATAGAAACTATATTTTCATATGACAATACAAATAACTATATTTACCCTTATTGCTCTGAAGGGACTGTTTTTCTTACAGAAGACTTAACACAGCACACAGTAAATCAAGAAGCATTTCAGAAAGGATAACATAGTTGCTTCTTTTAGTAAATTCCTGAATTATTCCGTATTTCAATTTCTTCATAAAAACTATGATGCAATGGAATATTAGCAATAGATCATAAAAGATTAAATGTGCTACTATATATAGTGCCCATGAAAATTTGGGGACAAATTAAAATTTTTGGCATGTTAATTATTATTCTCAGTATTTGTTTGTTTAAAAATGATTCACAGTCATCACACTTCAAAACTCCTGTCTTTGAATCAGAATTTCATTTAGAAGTTAGGTTTTATAGTTAAAGTAATGTGTTGTAATAGTATCATAAACATATGTGAACTTTCCTAACTCCTAAAATTAGGAGTCTGTCTTAGTTAGATTTCCACTGCTGTGAAGAGACACCATGACAACAGCAACTCTTGAAAAAAAGAACACATTGAACTGCTGTGGCTCAATTACAGTTCAGAAGTTTAGTCCGTTATCATCCCAGTGGGAAACAAGGCAGCATGCAGGCAGACATGGTGCTAGGAAGGGGCTAAGAGTTCTTACATCTTGACTCACAGGCAACAGGCACTGTGACTTGAGCACATATGAGACCGCAAAGTCCACCTCCACAGTGACGCAACTTCCGCTAACAAAACCACACCCATTCCAACAAGGCCACACCCCCTACTAGTGCCATTCCCTTTGGGGGTCATGTTCATTCAAACCACCACAATGCCTAAAATCTGGATTGCTACATACATAAAATTTAATTGGGGCAAAGTTTTCCATATTTTTCTAGCACAACATAATCCCAGGAGTAGTTAGACAATTGTTAGCTTTATAGACAAATGTCCTTTGTGCATTGATTATGATATAAAGGAAAAGAAAATGAAATATCAAGACTAAAGCAGATCGAATGATGGTGACGAAGCTCAGGATCGAGTTGTAACATATCCTTGAACTACAGTACTCGGGCTCTACCAGTCCACTTCCCAGGGGCTTATTTAACAACAAAGCCGCAAAACGCAAGAAGTTAGGAAGACATCACTCAAATAAGCATTTATATGTGCAGAAGAAAAGGCCATGTGCTATTAGCCCTACATGATCACATTTAGAAATAAATGGATTTTTCCCTACTGAAAAAAGACTGAGAAAGTATATCAAATTTTTCACGTTGGATGACAACCAGAAAATATGCATTTGCGCAGATCTTTATGTTACAGCTATAAAATGAGAAAATGTATAAATATGCAGAGGAATTCAAACAAAATATTAAAGTTTGTGGCCAAGGACTTGCAAAATAAGTCTATCCATGTAAAATTAGAAACGGCAAGTGCATTATCAATTATAGTACTTATTATTGGTTGGAATTTATTGATAATTGAGCTAAAGTCATGCGGTTGATTCCCGGAAGTACCAGTTTACAACTGCTTTGTTACCAAGATGCAGGATGAATCACAATGGCCAGCTGTCTCTGAAGGGAGCATTATTGGTGAAGAGGGGTAGGGAGCCAGCATGTGGACAGATGAGTCCAATTCCGTTACAATGACAGGAAAAACATTTCAGCACATTTTCTGGAAAGAATGGGTCAGCAGCTTAATGCTTATTTAAGTTTGGCACTGAGCATGTGTCCCTCATAGACAGATGCTTAATAATAGTTCTTTGTAATGTTAATAATTGTGATGCCTACATGTGTTTTAGAGCTAGATAGCTACTTTCTAAATCAGGTAATTTTAGGATGTGAGTTTTATTAAGAATATAGCCAGTGCATCTAAATATAACTTCCTGAATGTTCAAAGCTCAAATTATAACAGATGTATTAAATTTTCTGCTTTAAAGCTGTGAGTTGTAATATAAAATATAATAAATATGCACGCATGCATGCACACACACCACCACCACTACCACCACCACCACCACCACCACCACCACCACCAGAAGTATACTTTAAATAAATTATGTGTATAAGTGTTGGCCTGCATGTGTGTATATAGACCACGTGTGTACAGTGCCCCTGGAGGTCAGAAGAAAGTGCTAGATTCTGGGGAACTAGAGTTACTTATGGCTGTGAGCTGCCAGGGGATGGGGAGCATGTGTTGGTATAGCAGCACCCTTAAGCGGTGAGCCATCCCTCCAGCCCCACCTATATTTCTGCTACAGCTACACTATTTAAGACAAAGAGTGTGTATTTCTGGTCTTGGTATTCAGAGAAGGATTATAACACAAAATGTTCATTAATAGTAGGTATACTTCTACATAGCCCCAAACTATATTTTTATCTTTATCTTCATAAAGCAGTCACCAACTACAGTATAATGGAGCTAGAATCCCTAGACACAAACATTTCTTCACTAAATTCATTTTATATTGTATCCAGAAACCATTAATCTTATTTTTCTCAGCAATTATCCAACATCAGAAAATTTAGTATTTACACATTGAGGTTTTAATTTTGTAAATTCCTTAAGGTAAAATTGTTATTGAATATAATGTTATTATATTTCAAATAAGAATTTGTAGCGACATTGCAATAGAAATCACTTAATTTAATGGAGTTTTCAATATTGTGTGATCGAATTACTTTTAGCATTTCTGTGGATTTTATTTATGTAGTTAGATATTTATTAGAGGTATCGTAAATTTTTTGTGAAAGGTTAAAAACATTATGTACAAATTTTATGTTTAAATATAAAATATATCATGTTACTTTTAAAGCCCAGAAAAAATGCAATAGACATAAAGTATATTTAGTATTAACCACATACTATTAGCACAAAATAGCTTATATATACCCAAGTCTGCCTTCACACATCTGTACTAATGTTTGCATCTAGCAGATGTACCAGTGTGTGTATACATTGATTGCTCCTACTTCCGAATTAGATTTTTTCTCATTCTAAATAGGTCAAACATGTTACAGACAAGTACAAATAAAATCTATAATATCTGTAAAGCAAACACTATTCTGCTCATATCTTGACTATATTTTCTCTTGCAAAAGAGACACAGAATCCAAACACATAATATGCCATGTCACATTGGAACACTGTAATGTTAAGTATGACCTCCAAAAGAGAAAACAATTTGAGGACACAATAAGTCAAAGTGCCAGGCCTTACATTGCAAGACTCCCACCACTGCATTCCACCAGGTCCCACACTGAAACATTGTACAGACAGAGACGTGGCATGGGTGAGTGATGGGTATTGGCAATATCCTCAACCAAGTTTCTGCTCTGAAGGAAACAGAGAGATGTGGCTGCTTATATGTCAATAATTTGAAGGAAAAAATGGTTGTTTCACAACCACAGCATGAAGGCAAAATCCTTGTGATTTGACTGTGTGGACAGCTTTCGAGAAAATGTCAGAGTTGCAGTAAATCTCAAGATCAAATGATACATGTGATTACTTGTTTTGTCTGTAAGATTAAAAAAGATTTTATTTCACTTCTATAGGTGACTTTTTATGCATTATGGTGATCGTATCTTTATATTAGCTAAATATTGATGAAAATGATTTATAATACAATTTCCCATAAAAACTGAAATAAAACGAAATAATAAGAGGGCTGCTATACATGGTCTTACCAAGTGAAGATAAGGCATAGTAATGTAGATATCAAAATCAAAACTTGATTAAACATTGCAGACTGGGTTCGTTGAATGGCTCTATGAAGATCATTCTAGAATAATAAAAAGCATATTTTAAATTTTGATAAATACTAAATATACATGAGTTTAAATATCAAGTATCCTCTGTATGCGTAATATGTAGATTTAAATGAATTTAGGAGTATATTTTTATTTTACATGGATCTGGACATAACTTACATAACAATTCTTGTTACAAAGACAGACTACAGGAATACCAATAAAGCACTAAAGTTCAGCACACTTTCATTGCAGAAAACAGATTACAAGCTGCATTTATTACTCCCAGACATACCAAGCTCACTACGATGGTGCAGACTATACCCTCAGTACTCAAGAGTCTAAGAAAGGGGAATTGTGAGTTCAAAACCAGAATGGGCTATATAAGAACAGACCATCTCAAAGACAAAACCAAAAAGAAAACAAACAACCACCTCTTCCAATGGTAATGATCCCATGAAAAAAAAAAAGTGCAAAATTTCACGAAAATAATGTATCAATGGATGGAGCAGTGGAAGGAAACTGGAACTGTAATTCAAACTCACTAATGAACCATTACATGAATTAGAGCAGCCTGTAACATAGGAAGAAACGATTCTCCATTAAGAAATACTAACATTGATTTCAGTAGTGTTAATATTAAAAGAAATAGGAATGAAGGAGTGCATGTTGAACAGACACATGCAATACTTCCCAGATAATAAATATTTTTAGAAGCAACCTGGTAACACAGATGAAAATATTGAAGCATGTCATTTTTATTCAGTGCATTCATGAAATAAGTAATTACTGAAAAAAAATTTTCAAACTTTAATCACTTAATAATCCTAAGAGATGAACACTAATAGTTACACATGCGCCTGCATATTGGAAAATTTTGCTTTTTATATAAAATAAATTGTCACTGTTGAAATAAAAATATGCAATTGAAAATAGTTAAAAATGGTGTGTCTGAATGATAGTTTAAGAAATATCAATTAAATATTGTTACAATGAAGTATTTAATAATATAGCACTCTACCCACTACTTACCAGTATGTGACAATTTCAAATAAAAAATTGAATTAGTTAATTTCAACTATGACTTGTGTGCATGTATCAAATAAAGTATGGAAATAATTAAAAATATTGAATTCAAATGCCAGAATTTTTTATATTTTATTCACAATTTTCTGTTAGTCTCAAACTTTTAATGATTCACTTTTATCCATCTCATAATCAGGGGAGCATGAGAAAATAAATGTCACTAAGAAAATGATCTCAGTTCATTATTTTAGTTTTTGGTAGTGCATTAAGCCAGAAATGTTATGAAAACAAATAACAGAGTTTACTGGCCCGAATGTCATCTCTTACTCTTTAGTTTCTCAGAGCAGATGGGCTAATGATCAGAAAAATAATCTAGGACTCGACATTCAGTGGGAGCTGGAAAAGCTAAGTACAGAACAGCAATGGGCTGTGAGTCCTGAACCAATATTGTAAACAGTCTCTCTTGAATACTGACTAATAGTTCCTGTCTTGGAGGGGTTGCTAAGTATACAGCAACTCACAGAGGTTTATTTGATTCTGGGTGCATTTTTCATTAGCAGTTGATTCAGTCAAAAGGTAATTCTTTGGGGCCAGGAAGACAGCATTAGGCACTCCACAGGCCATGTTCGCCCACACTTCCCTCCCATTGGCCCTGTGCTTTCCTGGGAATCGTGGGTTACTTCACATAAGTAGTTAGAAACACTCATCTGCTGTAAATGCTCAAATGTTATTCTAATAATTCTTTGGCCAAAGCTTTTGATATAATGCCTGCTTAAAGGTCATTTAAATGAAAAACAAGTGCTAATACTAACAAGAGTAATTTTCCATGAAATGCAATCAACATTACAAAACCTTGCACACACCAGACACAGTATCTTACGTATCATATGTGTGTGTTTGTGTGATTACACTTTATGTTCACAACAAGTTTGCAACTAGATTACTTTTACTTTTTTAAGATGAAGACAATAGCACAGAAATTAAATCAGATGTTAATTAAAGTGCCCAGTATATATAAAGTAGGTCAGCTGTGGCTTTAAAGTAAAATGTCTCCATAGACTCATGTGTTTCAACACTCAGTCCCCAACTGGTATACTAATTTCAAAAGTTGTGGACACCTTATTCTTGTATTTAAAATTCATATCCTGTGTGTGTGTGAAGAGGATATGTGTGTGTGTGTGTGTGTGTGTGTGTGTGTGTGTGTGTGTGTGTGTGTGTGGTGTGTGTGTATGAAGATACCATGGACCCTCTATGAGCGCATGTGGGTATCGTGGACCTTGTGTGAAAGTTGGAGGACAATTGCAGTTCAGTCTCTCCTCCAACCATGTGAACAGAACTCAAGTTCTCAAGCTTGGTGGTAGTACTCTTCACCCACAGATAATCTGACCAGCCCAATAGTGGAATACTTAGAATATATATGCTTCCTGACGAAATCGATCACTGAAGACTCTGAGACTTATAGCTCAATCACATTTCCTGCTGACTCCTTGCTTACTAACTACAAAAACAATGTGACTAGTATATTTTGCCCTGCCATAGCTTCTCTACCATGATTGCCTCTGGAACTATGAGCCAAATAAAACCTTTCTTCATTAATTTTTTTCAGGTGTTTGGTCACAGTAACAACAAAAGAAGCAGAAAAAAATGAGTACTCCAAAGTGGATTTGTTGTGATAAAGCAGATAATGTAGATATTATTCCCTTATGCTAGTTTGAAAACATATTGTGGGAGAGCTTTAAATTCTGGGCCTAAGAATTTTCAAAATATTTTAAGCAGAACTTAATGGGCTTTTCTGGTAGCAGTGTGGAAGAACAGAGACTCAGCTCACAAGACTTCAGAGGAGATCAAGAACTCTATAGAGAATAGGGCTGAAGGCCATTGGTGTGGTATTCTCAAAAGAAATCTAGAAGCATGTTGCCTATGCCCCGATAACTTTAGTGAGGCTGAGTTTTCAATAAACCAATATGCTTAGTATAGGAAAGTTCAAGAGAGGAGTATATTCAGGCTGTGACACTGTTCCTATCGACTCTTCTCATATAGGTTTCATTGAGAAAGAGCAACATCTGGAGCAGAAAGATGTATTCTTTCTAATATGTCATTTGACGGTAGAATAAATGAACTTCAAGTTGAAGGCAAGGGTGCTGAAGAACAGCTGTAACTGCTAAACAGATTAGCACCATAAAGAGCAAACAAGTGCTCTCACCAGGGTCAGCACACAAAGCAGCTGCCTTCCCAGCCTAGAGAAGGCAAAAATTGGCAATCTCATTAATAGTAGTGGTTTTACAAGCATGAAAGATGCAAGATTGAGGGGTCACATAATCTCAAACCCCAATTTTAAAGGGCAACTGAGGCCAGGAAATGCATGGCAGGAATGGAGTCTTTGCAAGGAGGTCATGAGAGGCCACTGAAGGAAGCTTATAACAGTGGTATCTAGATTGCAGTGGAGAAATGACAATAAAAGAGACGGCCAGACCCTGGGATGTCTGCTAAGGAAAGCTGTAGACTTGTAATGACCAGCTAAAGAGAGAGGAGAGAGGCTATGTGTGCTACAGGTAGCAGCCATTAATATCAGTGTTATTATTTGAACTGAGCTATTTATAGCACAAGCCTTAGGTGTTAGACACGAAGCTTCAGGATTTCACATTTTCCATGCTAGCCTTGGTCTTATTTTGGTAAATATTTCTTCTCTATGGCCATAATTCTTTGGGAAATACTTATTTGACATGGCATATTAAAAATAGCTAACATTTTTTAGGGGCTCGCAGTTGAGAAATTGCTTCAGAATTCAGAAGAGCTTGGACTTTGAGCTGTGTGGGAGCTATAAAACAAATAGGGGCTTTTGAAATGGGAACAAATACATTTTACCTTACGAGGAGGTCATGAGCCTATGTGGGCCCAAAGACAGACTGTTGTGGTTTGAATGTAAAAGGCCTCCAAAGAGGCCTGTGTTTGAACACTTGGAGATCAGCAGGTGGCAGTGTTTAGGAGAGTTATGAGAACTTTGGGAAGTGCAACCTTGCTGTAACCCTTGGGATTTTAGTGTCTGGTTCCACTTCCTAAACACTTTCTTGCTTTCTGACTCGAAAACAGGAAGTGACCAGCAGCACTCCTTGCTGTTGCTAAAATGCCTTCCCTGATGTGATACAATGCCTTCCCTTCTGTGGTGCACCGTAGTCCTTGGAATAGGAAACCAAATAAATCTTTCCTTCCTTGAGTTGCTTTTCATCAGATATTGGTCACAGCAAAGTGCCTTATTCCAGATACACATTAGCATTTGAATAAAGAATGCCTAACTAATGAATGCCTTCCAACTTGCTTGTAAGTAATGAAAAACTATGGTGAGCACTTTCAGGTCATAGGAACAAATAATTCCTTCCAAAGAGCAGAACGTCAACTTTTGATGTGGAAGACGACTACAGGAGAGCGTGAATTTTGCATGTCTTTCTCCATCAGCCCTGGGGACTAGATCTGCCACTCAGCTCAACACCATTGAGTCTATGATCACAAATGAGGAGCTACTCATTCTGAAAGGGCCTCACAAACTCCCACATTTTTACCAAACTTGAAATTATTCACCATTAATAATAGACAAAAACATCCCTAAGCCATAAAAACTAAGGCTTCTAAACTATCAACTACATATGCATAAACAGATAGCCTTAAAAATGAAGAGTGCGCCTGTTCAGAGGGATTGTTCAGACATTTGGACCTGTGTAAAAAGCAGTTAGAGATTGATAACTTCAAAAAGCCTGAACCATTTTCTTTATCTGTAACCGAACCCTTCAATACCTAGGGAATGCAACACATGCATTTTACAGATTTTTATTCTTTTTTTTTTTTGATTTTTCAAGACAGGGTTTCTCTGTGTAGATTTGCGCCTTTCCTGGAACTCACTTGGTAGCCCAGGCTGGCCTCGAACTCACAGAGATCCGCCTGCCTCTGCCTCCCAAGTGCTGGGATTAAAGGCGTGCGCCACCACTGCCCGGCCAGATTTTCATTCTTATCAGGATATAGTAAATTAATCACTTACTTTTTATTAAACATGATGTACTAATTAATTATGTAATCTATATAGTACATTAATTACTTAGCAGTAGTTTACCACTAAACATTTAAATAAAACTATTTTGAGACAGTTAATTACAGTAAAAGTTTTAAAATTAACACATTTAAAATTTCAATAACCTTGAAATTGAACAAATTCTGTATGTTATGTAAATTTATAGGGGTTGATGCAATGGCAAAGGAATAAACTAAAAGCCAAATAATCTTCTGCTTCTAGTGAAACATTGAAAATAAGTAAGACATAGTGGGTGCTTGAAAAATATTTTTGTTTTGAACTTTACTTTTATTACTTACAATCATATTTTCCAAGGCATGTTTGGCAAGCCAACAGTTTAGAAAAACTGGAACAAATAGATTCCTTAAGGTAGGCCAGAATATCTGAAAAATAAGTGAAAACTCAACTTTAATCTTATAGCAAGAAATTGTATCTAGAGGATTAAAAAGAAACATAAAACAGAATAAAAGTTTAAAAAGAAAGAAAGAAAAGATGTAAAACAGTACCAAATCCTTTAAAATCAACACTAATGGATGGTCTTTCACTCACTGCTGAAATCTTTCTTGGAGAAATTAGTACTGAAGCACAAAGTAAGAGGCTTCAACAGATGTCAGACGTAACCATGCTGAATCTATTATTAAATCTCAGAATGTGTTTTTTACTTTGCTGTTCCTCCACCTCAGGTGGTAAAGAGGTACAAGAGGAGTCTTTTGAAACGTATCCCTGTCTTCCAATTCAACCACTTAAATGATGTTGAGAAGCTGCATTCATTTGGACTTATATTTAGAAAGCTTGTCATTTAATCTAGTTCTAACTCTCTCTGTAGATAAGTCACTCAAATTAAAATGCAAGTGAGGAGCAGCTCCAGATAATATCTACTTATCTTTCTTTTATCACCAAATAAAGTCTAAACAGTTCTAATTCCAATAATCATTGCTATAGCAAAATGATATTAGAACCTACTCTTACGAATGGCATACTCAGGGTTGCGTATGTGTGGAACAGAGTGACCGTAGCATAGGATTGTTTTTGCAGGAGGGTAAATTCAGAACATCGAGGAGGAGCTGGCTATGTGGCTCTGATTCACATTCCTACTAATGAGGAACTGAAGTGGACAAATTCTATAAACAAATTAGAAAGAAATGAGCCTGAGCATGCTCACTAGAAATGAGCATGCTCTCAGTAGGAGAATTGTGGTAAATATTTCATACTATTAGTTTCTATTTTGAAAATTCCACAGTATAAATAATGTAATTTTGAGGATCTTCAAACAATACTAATATCTATTCAAATGAGAACTCTACATACACTGTATAATTGTTTAAAAGGTTTCCCTTTGCTGTTGTACTGAAACTTACTAGATTTCATTTAATTATGCAATTCAGTTATCATCCAGACTTTATTCTTTTTAAGGAGCCAGATTCTACTCAAAGTCTGAATCCATGTCTCTTATATTATGTAGAAGTTTTTATACTTAGAGAATTTATTAAAATCTAATGACAAATAACACTCTTTAAGAGGCTTAGACTTACTGAGATAATGAAGGGGACCGCATTGATTATTTCCAAGATGAATGGGATTCTTAAAATCTGTTCCCAGATATTTCCCTACAAATAAATATTGAATAAAAGCAAAAGTTAGAGAAGTACTAGGACTCAAAATTCCTCTAGTAATACCAACGCTTTTATTAACAGATCTGTATATGAATGCAGTAATAGCTTTTAAATTAATTTTAAGCAGAATTATGCTCTTTGGTTTTGTAATGTTAGAACTAAAGTAAATAACCAAAGTAGACCAGGCAGAGTGTATATAACATTTGAATCCTATAATACGTCCTAAAAGAAATTACTAGTAAATAAAGTGCATTAACAGGACCTTACAATAAACTGACACAATTTGTTTCCATGATCATAGCTATACTAGCACACGGTAATGCAGCTTACGTCCTTTGTAAATCACGCTTGTTTGTTACACTCAACTGGTATTTTTTTTTTAAGTTTAATGAAATTTAAAGAGCCATTGAATCATGTATATTCTAATCTCCCAGTCTGTAATGTGAAATTAATCGGGACTGAGTACATAATTTACAGGGCCCAGAGAATAACAAATATATGGGGCCTCTTAACAATTTCAAGGGAAGCTATGAGAGCATTAAAACAGTTACAGAGATCTTGCAGTTGTGGAACCTTTTGTCATTACATGGATGGCATGCCCATGAAGTTGACCTTGATATTTCGCATTTGGATATGGTCTGAATGTGCCATGTACTAAAAGCTAGATCCTCTGTATAGAGACTTAATGGGAGAAATGAGTCTAAGGCTCCTTGTAAGGGGGGTAACCTTTGCAGGGGATCAATATTGTGTTTGTGGGATTCCAGTGAGTTCCAGCAGGGGAAGATTTTCACAATCAGATCAACCCTGGCATGTGACCATTCCTGGCTTCCTGTCTGACCTCTTACACTCTCCAATGCACACTTCCTTAATGTAACATGAGCCAACACACGGGCCTTGAAAAAGTCAAATACATCCAACTACCTCATAAAGGACTTTTAAACTTCAGAACTGGATGACAGAGCCACCTCTTCCTTTGTGAAATACCAGCCTTAGAGAGCAATACAATATTGAATGGCAAATCCTAAGAATGTCCTCAAACGTTTTAAGGTATAAAGAGATCCATGCATTGGAAAAGCAATTAGAAATCTGGATTGCCCACATTTTCCAATTATCATATAACATTAGATATAAATGAGAAGCTTTCAATATTTCTTGGGGTTGCAGTGGCTCAGTATATTGCAGTGTATAGGTATGTCCCTACCCCAAAGGCGTTGTGCTAGATCATCAATTTTCTAGGTGCTAAGGTGCTAAAAATGTTTGTCATATTAGCTCATAACCCTCCCTCATGTTACAGCCAATGTGGTACGGGAGGGAGCCCGTGGGGGATGGGAGCACACAGAGATCTTTTCTGGAAATAAATGTTATAAGTGAAAGGATGCCTTTCTCTTCACGTCACGCTAAGTGAAAAGGACTCAGAGGAATCACGTAGTTTCATGCAAACTAGAAGCTACATTTAGCCCATGCCTAACCCATGAGGAAAAAATAAGGAAAGAAAAAAATGAGAGACAGGCTAAGAACAACCCACAATCGCTTATATTATGTCAATAATTTTTTGGGAGCAAATTTGATATGAAAATAAGGAGGGGAAACTGATCTCTTTTTAAGTGGTTTTCCCTCAAGAGGTGTGTGCCTGAGGTGACAGGGGACTGGAACAGATGGGGACCTCAGGAGCCTGAGATCTTTATCTGACCCTGAGAAGCTAGCCTGAGGCACTGCATGAGGGATTTTCAGCCAAAAGCCCCAGCAAGGCCACAGAAGCTCTCACAGAGAAGGAGGAAGAGCTTGTCTAGTCATTCCAAAGTATGACACACCAGACTGCTGTTCAGACACTGACCACATTCCCTCTTGGCTTTGTTCTGCTCTGGGCTCCCAGGGCAGTTGGCAACAAACAGAATGGAAATGGAAGTAGGGAGAGCACCATGATGTGGGTGTTCTGAAAGAGGGTATCCATGCTCTTGCAAGAAAATTTCCAAATTATGCATCAACTCATCAACTGCTCATTCCATCCAATCAGCATGGAGCAGCAGGAAGAGCATGGATTTGGAGAAGTATAGGATGACCAGACTTTCCGAGGCACTCAGATTTCTCCATATGGCCAGTTTTAACTGAGTTTAGTGATGTCAGATTACTTTTTAGTTTACAGGATAATATTGTTCCTATCAGTACATACATGATTACGACTCATTTTCCTAGTCCCTGTGATAACATTGGGCAAATTCAGTTTATAGCAATGTCTCCTGACATTCCGCTCAGTTTAACATACGATTTTTTAAAATGATTTTTACTTAAATCATTAAAGATGTCTTACAACTGGCACCTGATTTGGATGGTTTCTTTTTTGAATCATCTTACATATTGGAGAACAAGGTTCTTTCTAAATTTCTGTGTTCTTGTTGTCTAGAGAATGAAATCCAAGCCCACAGTTATATTACATGAAGATTCATGATTTTAACTCTGGCTACTAGTTTAGCCTGTAGTTAGACTGCTTCTCTCTCAATTTTAAAATCACCCACAGATTCATCCATATTAAATTTTACAGTTCCCTGGAACTTCCAAGCTTTTTATGCTTCTGAAACTTTGCTCACATTTCTCCCTCTGGATGATATGCCTTACTCCCACACAAGAGTATGTAACATGGATTGTTCTTATTTATATACTTACTAGGACTAAAGTTAATATACAAATGAGTAAAGGAATTCCTACTGATTATTTCACACCCTCCTTTCCTTGAATGTAATGTTTTATTTTTAACTGAAATATATTCCTTGTTAATAATCTATATTGAAAACCATTGAAAGAAATTTATAATTGGCAACTTCCCCAAATGTAGGTAAATACAAATCACTAAACATGGAAACTAATTTAAACAGAAATTTTCTAGAAGAAAGATTTCAAAATTGTCTATCTGTATGTAATTCTAAGGACTTTTATCTATGCTTTAGCTACAATTTATAATCATCAATAACCTGTGACTTCCAACCAGTTTATCTATTGCCCAGATCAATACCCCACATTTGAAATTCTGACTCAGGTCAAATATTTAATCCACTATCCCATATTGAGGTCTTGAAATCATAAATGCAATATGTCTGAAAGCCAAATTTATGTCCTGCTCCTGATTGAGCTCTCTCCCAGTAACACAAATCAAGTATCCTTGAACATCCTCTTGCACCATGCTTTCCCATCCCACACAAATGTAATGTATCAAAAAGACAAAAAAGATTTGCAAATAGATCATGAAATTTTTCTAGTTCATGCTTTGGTTTGTTTTTCCTCTCTCATCTAGTCAAACATCATAATTAGCCCATCCATTCCTGCCCCACAGGAATTTACCTACACGATCTATAACTGCATTATATCACCAATGTTGCCAGTATATCAATCCAGTATTCCTTCACTCCACTCACATTAATACTCGTCCACTATTCACACACTTTAACAAGTGAACGTCCTATTATAATGTACAAGGCACTATCTCAATTGGTGTATATTGAGTTCTCTATCATTTTTTAAATTTAGTTTTAATTACAAGTAAGTATGTGTGCCAGTATGTGGGTGTTTACACCTGAATATGGTACCTCAAGAGAACAGAGGCATTGGATTTTTCTAGAGTTGGGGTTACAGAGATTTTTGTGGACCCCCGACTTGAGTAAAGGGAAGCAAACTGATGGCCTCTGGCAGAGCAACAAGCACTCTTAACCACTAAGGCATCTCTCTAGCCTTCTACCCTTATTTTAAAAGCCATTCCAGCTCCCAAGTAATTTTGATGCATAAAATGTGCCATGGTGGGTGCCTTTGTATCCAAGTCTTCAAGTGGTCTCCTTTCCTGACTTCATTGTACATACAAAACTACTCTGAGGAGTTTTATTGTTCCTTTGTTTCATTTTGCTTTATCTTTCCGAGTCATCCTGACATCAGTCACTCTAGGAAAGACATGGTCCAAACACAAGGTTTGGATACAGCTAGCACACTAGAATAGATTTCAAAGAACACACAGTGATTTTACAGAAACACAGCTCAAGACGCTCTGATCTGGTTCCCACACAAGTGCCACAAAGGAGGAAGTTCCTAAATAAAGACTGTGATTACATTATACTGACCACACCATGGCTGATTCTCTCTCTCTCTCTCTCTCTCTCTCTCTCTCTCTCTCTCTCTCTCTCTCTCTCTCTCTCTCTCTCTCTCTCTCTGTGTGTGTGTGTGTGTGTGTGTGTGTGTGTGCTGCAGCAACTGAATGAACATCCCACTGAGGACTAATTTCCATGGTCAAACTGTATAGAGGAATAATGTACTTACAGCTAAAAATAAACACATATATTTTCAGTGATATTCAGTTTGCTTAATTCCTAGGTCTCAAGTTATCTTCTGAACTAAGTGATGCATTCATAAATTATCTTCCCTAAAATAGTTATTAAAATAAATATAGAAAGGATCCATGAGTTTCACAGGCCATTAGGAATTCCCTGGGGACCTACATCATAAGAATCCACAGTGCAAAATTAAATTATGATGACAAAAGAGAGCATGCATTGATAGAATGCCAATATGCAGTTGAACTATAAACAATATTCAAAGACAAGTAAAGTGGCTCTCAAAATCATATCACACACTTATTTCACTTAATTTACCCTTCATAATACAAACAAAAAATATTTGCTCCTTCTAAGAGATAACATTCTATCAATTCTATTTGTGTGATGCTAGGTTACTCTTATTGGCAGAATTCAATAAAATGTAAGTAAACCTTAATCCAGCCATTTCAGTTACCATGGGCATGCCAGTCCTTAAACTATAACAAAATACATGACAGAAAATGTACTAGATATTATCACCAAGGAAAGCAGAAATCAATTCCAAAAGGCAGTTATTATAAAAATTGCAGAAATATGGCAACCTAGGTGTTCTAAAGCCCAGTTTGAACCTAAGAATTATATATAAATATATTATTCCTTGTGGGTTTTCTTTGAGATTGTATATTAATTACATTTCTCCCTTCTTTTTTCTCCCTCCAAACCCTCTCATATAACCCTCTCCCACTCTCCTTCAAATTCATGACCTCCTTTTTCATTTGTTGTTACTGCAAATATGTAAGGGTTTATATACACAGATATATTCCTTAATATAACCTGATGGGTCCATATAATATTACTTTTGAATGTATGTTTTCAGAGCTGATTGGCACTGGACGACCAATTAGAGTGCTCTTCTCTGGGGAGGACCACCTCTCCCAATCCCAGTTTTCCTCAGTTGCCTGTCATTTTTTGTTGTTGTTGTTGTTGTTGTTGTTGTTTGGGTTTTTTTAAATTTTTTATTTTTATTTTGCAATACAATTCAGTTCTACATATCAGCCACGGATTCCCTTGTTCTCCCCCCTCTGCCCCCCCCCACCTTCCCCCCAGCCTACCCCCCATTCCCACCTCCTCCAGGGCAAAGCCTCCCCCGCGGACTGAGTTCAACCTGGTAGACTCAGTCCAGGTAGGTCCAGTCCCCTCCTCCCAGGCTGAGCCAAGCGACCCTGCATAGGCCCCAGGTTTCAAACAGCCAACTCATGCAATGAGCACAGGACCCGGTTCCACTGCATGGATGCCTCCCAAACAGATCAGGCCAATCAACTGTCTCACCCATTCCGAGGGCCTGATCCAGTTGGTGACCCCTCAGCCATTGGTTCATAGTTCATGTGTTTCCATTCGTTTGGCTATTTGTCCCTGTGCTTTATCCAACCTTGGTCTCAACAATTCTCGCTCATATAAACCCTCCTCATTCTCTCTAATTGGACTCCCAGAGATCCACCTGGGGCCTAGCTATGGATCTCTGCATCCAGATCCCTCAGTAGTTGGATGGGGTTTCTAGCATGACAATCAGGGTGTTTGGCCATCCCATCACCAGAGTAGGTCAGTTCGGGCTGTATCTCGACCATTGCCAGCAGTTGTGGGCTTTTCCACATCTGGTTGGGCCTCACCCTTGTTCAGCTCATGTATGGACAGTCTGGTTGGTAGGAGTTTACTGGGATAGTTGTGGATATTACTAGGAGACACATCTTACAGCAAATTCCCTAATCCTCTGTCTCTTAAAATCTTTCCTCCCCCTCTTCGGTAATCTTGCCTGAGCCTTAGGTGTGTGAGTTAAACATTTTGTTTATAAGGGATAAAAGCAAGAATGCTTAACTTACATAATGAAAAAATCCGATAGTTAATCTTCTTTGAATAGATTTCAAATAGTATTATGAAGCTTATAGCATTAAATGTATGATTAGCAATATGTAAATTTCAAATGTCTAGGCATGGCAAAGACTCCATAGTATTTAGATGTACTTGAAACCATCTAGAAAATACAAGTATTTTTTTTTCAGATAAGTTACTCAGGTGCTATATTTCTCAGAAATAATACATTTTTAGAGTAATTATGGAACAAGTAATCATGGACTTAACAAAAGCTTCTAGGTGTGATGAAGTTTATTTGTAGAGCTTTGGAAATCATGCTGATGTTTGTTTCTGTTTCCTTTGATTTAATGAATATGTATGTATAAATAGAGTTCTATTTTAAAAGCAGTTGATAAAGACTTAGAGGGTAGTTATGGTGCCAGAAGAATAAGAACTTTAGTGTTAGGTAATTACTGTGAGTGTTTTGCCAAGCAGTTATGAACATGAATGGAAGGAATACATGAGCAAAGACCTACACATCTAAATAAGGGAAAATAATGTTCATTATGCCATGGATTTGTAATTCATTATGTGCTAATTTCCACATGTACTTTAAAGTTTTGTTCTCGGTCTCCATGAGAGATTTAACTATTGTAGTTGTTAAAACTCAGTTCAATCTCATTATAGAATGTTTGATGTCGAGAGCTTAAATGCTTTTTAATATTGTATTTTTAATATTAAATATATGAATATCAATGTCTTTATACAAATACATGGAAGAAATATATGTTTAGTGTCTATTCACATTGAAATCTCAGATCTCTGGATATTAAACAATGTTAAATATAGACAGAATTTGTAATGCAATTAAATACCATTTTTTTGCAAACCTATCTTCTATTTTTTAAAAATCCTAGTTTTTAGAAAGAAGCAGATTTTAAATTCTTATTTATAGGCCATAAATTATTACCAGTTATTTAATTTATTTATTGAAAAGAAGTTATCCAACACTGTACTGGCTAGGTCAAAAGAGTTCATGAATTTCACTAAATTTATGAGAGGAAAAGAAGATAGTTAATAGAAATTTATTCTACTGTCACAAATTCATTTTTATCTTTTCTATTTCCTTTGTAACTTTTTGGACTTTAACATCTATTTCTCTTCTAGCTAAGCCATTAAAGTTTATGGAGGTCAGAATAGAAATATTATATATCATCAAGCCCTGTCTTCTAAGCCTTGTAATGTTCTGCTCTCATTTTGTCAATGATAGGAAGTAATTAATTATGAATGCCATCATCATATAATTGCAATGGAAAGTTATCCTGAATCTCTTTGTATATTTTAAATGACTTCTTCAATTAGAGCTGGGAGTCCTTTTAGCAAAGCAGAAAAAAAATTTTTTTCCTATTACCTTTAGTTAGAATTTGGAGGAAATACATTTACAAATGAATATTAATATCTGGCTATGTTATGTCTCTTCAAATAAGCATGCACAAGTGAAAGAGACATGACTGATATATCTAAAACACCCACATGCCTACTTAGAAGTAAGTCTTCTATGCCTTACATTCAACATTCATTACACAGCTGAAGATTAAACAATTTTAAAGACAATCTTAGCATTTCAATTTTTCACTTTAGGTAATTGAGAATCTAGAGACATATACTCATCAGGAGAAACTTATAGTACATATTCTCAGCCAGGAGACACAGATTATTAAAAGTCTATCCCTCCATCAATACAGAATATCACTGGATTAGGACTTTCTAAGTAATGTAAATATATGTGACTTCATCACCCCTTATCTTCTATATTCTTGTATGAGAATGGAACCTCATCCCAGTTGGTGTCTAAATCCCAGTTTCTTTGTCTGGCTTCTCATTACTTTCTATGAGATTTCTTCTTCCATCATTCTTCATTCTCCCTGTATTTTCTCTCTTTAAGCAATGCAGATAGTCTCCATCATCTCTGAGTCCTTCAATCCTATTAGTAAATTCCTAACACAGTAAACCAACTTTCTAGATTAAACATATTTTATTCTCAATGGTGTCCATTAAGACAGATTTCTGAAGCCAAAAAGGAGCTCACTGCCTCTTTCAGAAACCTCAGGCATTTTTCATAGTTCACATACTCTCTCATAACATTGATCCTACTTAGACATTTCTAACAGCTCGGTTCTCACAATGTGTTTTTAAACTCATCTGAACTCTCCATGTTCTCATGCTTATTAATTTATTTTCATACATGCTTATTCATTAGATTTGCCATCACAGAAATTGATAATGTTTTCTAGGTATTTTAGATAGGACTAATGAAAATTTAAATGGAAATAAAATAGACCTAGAAGAAATGTTGATTGAGTTTGCAAATACTACTTGATCAAAATTTAGGACTGAAAAGTAGTTTAATCTTGGAAATTAAAAAATAGATAGTGAATAACAATTCTTCTAGAATTAGAACCTTGTACTCTTATGTCACTATGTGTGAACTAAGGACAAGTAGTACTTTCTGCCTCCACTTCTTTTCTGTCTTCCAATTGCTGTATATTCTCTCTAAAACCTGTAGGTGATCAACTCTACCTCTCAAATCCTTGGCTTCAACTTTGATGCTGATTCTTTGCATGAGAATTTCTTGACTCCCTTTATCATTTCCGTGAACATGAACATTGAATTTTAATGAATCTTCCAGAAGATCTTAATCCTCACTCTCAGGTGTTTTCATATCATGCTTCTCTGTCCACCACCATGTCACAATCTCCAAAACCAATTCTGCTCTACCCAGATTCTACCTTGATTTTTTTCTTTATATTATAATTCTATTAGTCCTCCCACATTGTTTCTAGTCATCTCAATCCAGAAAAACTTACAAATGAATGTCATTTTAGTTTCCTTTTCTTCATCGACCAAAACCAATCAGCTCATCATTTATTTATCTTCTGCTTTCATAATCCTTCATCAGCTACAACAATTTATTTGACCAAGCCTAATTCTCCATTTTTATTAGTTTGGGGTTTTTCTGTTTGTCTTTTTGGTTAGTTGAGCTGGGTTATTTTTGTTTTGTTTCATTTTTTTTTTCTTTTTTTTTCTTGAGAGCCTCATGAAGCTCAGGCTAATTTCCAGCTTGCTACATAGTTGAGGTTGGCCTTGATTTCTGGTTCCTTCTATTTTTATCTCCAAAGCCTGTAATTACAGTGGTGCATAACCATGCCCAGCCTCATCACTGATTTTCTCTACATACTGTATCATTTGTCACTAGAACACATGGTCTTTACTATAAGATGTGTTGTGGAGTTGTGTTACCCAGAGGTTCTGACAATTTCCCATTCTATATTGCCATACAAGGTATCAATATTTTAACCAAATGTAGTCATCTGTCATCCTCCATTTCATATACATATTCTTTTATTTACTCCTTTGCTAATTTGCCCACCCCAATGACCCTGTCTTTTCACATAGCCTTGTTAAAGTCATTCATAAAGGACTCTGCTTATCACTGAGGTTCTTCTTTTTATCCTAAGAAACATTCTTTCTTTTCCTGCACCTATCATATTTATTTATACCTGTCAAACACTGCTTCCTGCTTTCTGATTTATATTTCACTAATTTGGATAGTTTCCCCATCATCCCATTTTTTTAAAATTGTAAACCGATTGAGAAAAGGGCCATGAAGTGTAGAGTTCATTAAATAGGAGCACTTCATAAATACTTGATAAACTGTGTTAACCAAACAGAACTGCACCAGTAATTAAAATAATTTATTAAAATAACTCCTAAAAGACACAATTGTTTTCTAATGTTTTTAACAGATTAAGAAAAGAGATTGAGAACAATAAAAATGAGTATCATTCCACTGCCTCAATAGAAGCATGCCTATAATGGGTAAGTAAACACACAGGAATTAGTGAAGTACTTCTAAGACACCAAGGAAAATCCAACCATATTACTATAGTTTTTTTATCACATACTAGAGAGGCTCTGAATAATTAAAGTGGTTTAAGAAGAGCCTGCCTTATCCCCAAGTATGAATTATAAAAAGAAGAAAACTTGGTAAATGCCAGCAGTGAGTTCTACAGCAGAAAACTAATTAGACTAGCTTACCTTATAACTGAGATAACCAAGGAGTATTGTTTCAAATAGACTGATCAATGCCACTGAGACCTAAAAACAAATTGTAACCTAATGAGAAAATGCAAAGTAAATAAAATATGTTTTCACAACGTGCTAGTAACTGTAAACAAGTATGTGAGAATATATACATAGCTGCATATGATATATATACACATGATATATATAGATAGATAGATATACATATACACACATGATTTAAGTGGTACTATCACTTAAATTTCAATCAGCAGGTGAAGAGATGCACATATTATTATACTACCTGATATATTACAGCTTAGGTTTTATAATTTTTTTTTTGAGAAAGGATTTTTCTGTGTAACAGCCCTGGCAGTCCTGGAACTCACTCTGTAAACCAGGCTATCCTGTCCTCAAACTCACAGAGATCGCCTGTCTCTGCTTCCCAAGTGCTGGGATTAAAGACATGCACCACCACACCTGGCAATTTCACATATTCTGAATAAATATTGTTAATTCAATGTCCTGAATATAAATATCAGAGTTAAATATTCAAGCTGACTAGAGTGGGCAAGATTCATTGTGGTAGCCCACTAGGTTTCCTAGTGGCTATACCCAGCAGGACTGCATGGGAGTTAGATTGGACCACAGGCCTGAGTATTAGGTGTTTGTAAGGGTCTACACTTGACTGTGACTAGCAAAGGGGAAGTCTTTTGCCCCTCCCCTTGGCATTATATAAATAGACCTTTGGAATAAAGTTCTGGGCCAGTGGATAAGGATCCAGGCCCATCCAAGTCTATCCTGTGTTTTCTCTCCCCTCTTTATTTCTAACTAAGTCTCTTGTCTCTCAATCCTCAAGAGTCCCTGAAGTAAAATAATGGTGGGGGCTGGTCTCCCACAAGACATAAAAATTAGGATCACACACAACTGTTTTTCCCAACATTACTGCTTAAATCAGCATTTCCCTTCAGAAAGCCAAATACAAGGTTCAAACAGTGTATTGAATCATTTCGTCTACTTCAGGCAATATGTAATGCCAACATCCTTGAATATACTAAAATTGGGCTATTTCAGCCATGTAGGATATTTTGAGGTTACATAACAATTCTGTGACCAATTGTGCTTTTCTGGTTGGAAATGCTGGTTTTGTGTCATTTGAGACAAAGGTCTTTCTCTGCTTGCTCTAAAGTATATGCAATTGTTACTGTTAGTTTCAGGACACATTGAAGCAGAAAAATAGGTAGAGAAATAGAGAAATTTTTCTTCAGTAATGTTTCATTTATTACATAAGTGAACTAATTACAAGTGTTTTCCCTTTGTAATGCTGAGGAATTGAACCCCAGACCTCTCACATTCTAAGTAAGCAAGGGTTCTCCCATGGAAATACATATCCTGCCTTCTCATTAGTGTGAAATGGACTGTAGAATGAAATATGCAAGCACAAACAGGAAATTATTCAAATAACAACTATACTTCTTGCTAACTAAGGTTTAAGACACTTTATAATCAGAAATGATGTTTATTGGGGTTTTAAAGTTGTTTTCTACTAAAATGAAACTTTTGAATTTATGTGAACAGCAAATTTTAGCACAATGAGAACAGATAATGTCCAGCAATCCAAGTAAAAATCTATCCAAGCATTCATGCAGCTGGTCATATTTATAATAGGAAGCTAAGAATATTTTGATTTTCTCCACAAATCTTCTATTTTGATTATCTATGCTATTTTCTAATAGCATATTGCTACAGGAGTTCTAGAAAATTCTAACATGCTATGCTAAGTACTACTCAGAATAAAATTTAAGTAAAAGCAATTTTAGGAAACTATAGGACTTTTTGAAATATTAATTCATTCTAAATTTTTATTAAAGACTGATAGAGGATTTACATGAGAGACCATAAGATTATATTTTAATGAACATCTAATATTGAGGAAGGTATTTGGGAAGGATTATTTGTATACCAATTGACATTTGCAACAGTAGTCAGTGTAAATCAATGTAATTAAATTCACTTAATTGAAGTGTACACAGAAATTTTTAGTTGTAGTCATAATCATACTACATTTTCAAAATCATTCACTGCCATACCTTATGTGAAAAGAATCAGCGTGGCTTTTTAGGCAATCAAACTCCTGATCTAGATAGAACTACTAAAAGTGAACGCAGGCAAAGTGAATCATAAAGTTTTTCCTGCAACTGCCAAGTCTTCTTTAAGTTAGTGATCCTGTTTTCCATTTAATTTGCACTTTTAAGAACTAACATAAAGCTAAAAAAAAATGATCTATAGCACATAAATTTAAGGAGAAGTGACAGGACCTTATCAAAACAATTATGTTCACCAAGACTGATAGAAACAAGAATTAAGGCTAGGTGGCTGACGCCAAGAAACCCAGGTCTATAATTCAGACAGACTTTCCTCTTGTCTATTGTCTTACTTTCTTAAGACTTCATTGGCCTTCTAAGCTTATACATTCATTTACTTAGATTCTTTCATGTTCCCCTAGAAAAAAAAAAGTACCCACAATTGTGGTGCTTGACTGATCTGAAAGGAGTTACATAAATGAGTCATGGAAAGTAGTTTGGGAGACATGGAGGGTTGAGACATTTCTTGGCTTTTTTGTTTATATACCTATTTTAATTTTCCAGCATTCTCTAAAGTCTCATCCAGATTGCAAGGAAAAAAATCTCGAAAGTTAGAATGCAAGGTTCAGAAAAACAAGAAGAAATAAGTCAAAATGTGAGCCTATCATGTGCATTAAGGTTAGCCATAAAGGCAAACTCAATTTGAACATCAACAGTTCACTTCCCAACTGGGTATCTCTGTGAAATATTAATGAATTCAGAAATAGAGGAATAAGACAGAATTGTACATAACCTGTAAGCCCCACAAAGGTAGACTTCTGTTAACCCAAAATATGTGAGACCTATGGAAAGAAAAATTAAAATGTCAGTTTTTTTTAATGTGAAAAATCCATGTATTATAAAAATTTGATTATACTTGAAAGTTTATCAATAGCAATTAGCATATAAAAGAAAACAAATACAGAAACAGCATGAGAGCATGAGAGTAATAACATGGATTCAGCGTTTTAACTAATATCCATTTCTACTCCAATAAAAACACATCGCATTTTAATTTACCTTTTCATTGCTGTTCATAGCAAATGGAAAACAAAACAAGCCATTAGAATGATATGGCAGGACAGGAACATCTCAAAATCTTTGCTCCATTATCCACTAAAAAGTCATTAAAGGCTCCTCTACAAATGCAAAGACTTTGTTTTAAAAGTATTTGTATTTGAATAATACACAATGAACAACACACACAATCAGAATAAAGTTAGTAACTAAAAGTTCAGAGTACATTAATAGCTTATATTTGCACTTCTATAGAATGTATTTAATCCAAATAAAAATCAAGTTGACTGAGGTTAATGTAGACTATATGTAAGATCATGTCCTTCTGTGAAATAATTGTCCATAGGAGTCTTCTTTAACTGTTACTTTACTCTTTCTGAAATTAACAAAATATTTAAACTCTCTAATGAACACCACAACAGAATTAATATACCACTAATTATACATGTAATTGATTGAATCAGGAGTCATTCAGAAAAATAAAATCTACTTAGGAAAAGATGAAAATTGTTACAATTTCATTTTTCATTAAACAAAAATGACCCTTCAATAAAGTTAACACAACCTACTCTTTGAAGTTTTGAAAAGTGGAAAAATCTCATAAAGCATTAAATGCATTTCCAAACACTGGAATTTTCTGTTCATGGTATGTAGAATAATAAGAGAGCCATAAACACTTCCAATTTTGTTTACTTTAAAAAGCTTAAGGAACCACAGAAAGCCACTATGCTGAACATTACTATACAGTACTCTAGAGTTTCACAATCTGCCTGGCTAAATGACATCTTCAATTACTCCAACCCAAACTTGGGATTTCCCCTCAAAGTCTGTTGTCCATTCTATCATTTGCAGATTTCAGAAAGTGGCTTGGAGTCTGTTGCGTCTGCTCACAGACACTCTTCTCTGCACCCTGACCCATTAGTCAGTAAACCATTTCAATATTCCCCACCAAGTACATAAAGCATCCATGTGCTTTCATCTTCACCACACGGACCCCTTCATCTAAGCACCTCCCAAAGTGGGCATGGTAACCCAGAATGAGGTCTTCAATTTGAGTAAGCCCTTTTGAGAGCTTACTAATTTTTAAAACCTACCAAAATCAATTCATTTGCCACATATGATTTTTGAATTGCAATTGTAGTAATATTTATTAGAAGAAATTTTGCATCAGATCCCTCTACCATACCTTGTACCTTTTGAAAATAAAGATTAAACTGTCACATGTATGCAGAGTGCCTAGGTCAGTCCTCTGCAGACTCCCTGGTTGTTGGGTCAGTCTCTGTGAGCCCCTATGAGCCCAGGTTAGTTGATTCTGTGGGTTTTTCTGGTGGGGTCTTTGGCCCCTCTGGCTCCTATATTCCTTTTTCCCTGAGCTCTGCCTGTTGTTTGGCTGTGGGTCTGCATCTGTTTCCATCAGTTGCTGGATGAAGCCTCTAGATGACAACTGGGCTGGGCACCAATCCTAGCACATCCCATAGGCAGGACAGACTGTAGGTGGAAAGTTATATGACTGGGTAGGTTTCCCACTCCCTCTACTTCCTTTCGTGCCGTTCCTAGCAGTGGGAGCAGGGTCTGTTTCTGTGTCTGTGACTCTCTTTTGGGACCACACTCCTCATACCGGGTTGCCTTGCCCAGCCTTAATACACGAGGAGGTGCTTAGCCTTACTGAAAATTGATATGCCTTGTTTTGAGGAAGAGTGGATTGGAGGGTGGGGACAGAGTGGGGGTGGGAGTGAGAGGAGAGGATGGAGGGAAAACTGC
Source organism: Peromyscus californicus insignis (assembly GCF_007827085.1). Classification (NCBI taxonomy): domain Eukaryota; kingdom Metazoa; phylum Chordata; class Mammalia; order Rodentia; family Cricetidae; genus Peromyscus; species Peromyscus californicus. The sequence goes on along the minus strand of NW_026294436.1, from coordinate 26,814,409 downwards.
AGCCAGGGAAAGAGTACAAGATAAGCTCAAAGGACTCCTCCTAGTTCTTCAAATTACTGATTGATACAGGTCTGTACTATGTGGTACCTAAACCAGGCTAGTGAATTAAAAACTCCCCAACACACAACATACAAAAGAAACTGAGCACTTGTTAGGCCGACATTGCTAGGCCATACATAATTTAGTACTGACCAGAATATAGAAGCAACTAGCCACCACAATGTGCTTCCTGACTTGATTCTGCCACTTATTACTACTACCGTTACTAACAATAATGCTAATACTAATAATAACAACCATAATCACATGAACATTTTCAAAAGTCAAAACAAAGGTGTGTATTTAGATAGACTTGAGATGTAAGCTTCTACAGGTCCTGAGTAAACACAGCTCGTCCTCTAATGTGGCCCATAAATACACAGAGCACTCTCTTGCACTACAACCTTGAAATCCTTAACAACATACCACATGTACCAACGTTTACAGTATCCATGGTCAAACATTCACAGTACAATTGCTTTCCTGTCTTTCTGTTTATTCACACTGCAATAGTTTCACATCAGTTTCATTCCCGAGAGAAGCTTAAAAATAAAGCAAAGCAGCTCAAAATATCTGTGTCCTTATCAGGTCAGAACTATAATTAAATAAATCTCTTTGCTGAATTAGTCTCATTATTTTAAAATAGAGCCTGTACCCATAAAGGCCACTTCTGTTTTTCATTAACCAAGACTGCATTGACAATAGAACTAAACAAAACAGCGTACTCAAATTGGAGACATAAGTTAGTTTATTATGGTTTTTAATTACAGTAATCTAGTTTTTCAAATGTATATCCTCTGTAATTATGACTGAATATTCTTAGTAATATTACACAGAAGTTAATTGTAGGAAACTTTGTTCTCTTAATGTTTCCAAATAATATAATTTTATTCTGCTATAACTCACCAATGGCTTTTTCTTTTGGGAGCATCCTTCACAGACCATTTCAGAATTTTCAGGTCTCTCTAATGTACGTTCTATTCGTAAATCATCAAGTTTTAAAAACAACTTTAGTATTTTATAGAAGGATTTTTTAGGGGGACCCTTTTTAATGACACAAAGACAGAAGCATGATTTAACTCAGTATACACTGACATCTCTAGATATTGGTCCTCGATAATCTTCCATGGAAAAGCATTAGTAAAATCTGTGGGCATAATTCTATTAACAGAGAATTCTATTAAGAGAACCTCCCAAGACCTATGATAAGTATGAAAGAAAGCTACAAGACAACATTGCTCTTGATCTCAGCAAACTTCTAGATAAGACAGAGAAATAAATGGGAAATTTAAGAGCAATGCTTTAGGGAGTCTAAGAGAAATACCTGGAAGTTGTGCAGACAGGACGACCTAAGCCTCCCAAACCAGTGTAGAACTAACCACAGGGAACAATGCCAAGTAAGGACGTCATATTTCAATATTAGCCAAAGAGTTGATATCCTGGAGGGTCCAGGATCGCAAAAAGAAGTTTAAAGGGATGAATTTTGAGTGGCAGATAGGGAAAACACCTTTCTCAGAAGCCTCAACATAAAGAGGACAAAGAATGTCCCAGTGATTTTAAGGAGGCCACTAGAGTTGGAAGTGACATAAGCAAGAGTTAGAACATAAAACTATGTCATTTATATGTCTCTTCACTCACTTATTTAGAAAATGACTACCATTCAGTGTGTCCACCTGGGATTCAGCCAATGACCTATGACTATACTAATGTTCACAGAAACTCAGGAAGTAAAGCGAACAAGAAAAATATGTACGTTATGTAAAAGAGACAAAGGCACTAGAGAAAAATAAGCAAATGTTTCTGGGGATCTTATAGGGAGAGTGCTAAAAGAAGTCCCAACAGCCAAAGCCTATGTGAAGTCTCTAAGCTGGACATGTGCCTCCTGTGACCTAAGACTAGAAACAAGGTCTAGGGAAAAGTGGCAGAGGACAAGCAGCCACAGGGTAAGCTACAAAGAAAGGGGGTTATAATGCAGGCACGCTGTAATTCAAAGCAGAGGAATAGGAACTAGGCTTACACTTTAGTGCAACAATGACTCTCCTGTGGAGAATAAACCAAAAGGGAACATTCATAGACTAGCAAGACTGAGAACCAGGCTACTGAAGCAGTCCTGAAGAACGTACGTGGCCTGCATCAAGGTAACACATTGAAAAGCAGTTGAAAGCAGGGTAGATGTTGAATGTATGAACAGCAAAATGTTCTCAGTGGTTTTCATCTGCTACAGACAAAATTGGGAGCTAAGGGGAACTGCAAAAATGTTGGGCTGATCCACTGTGCAGCTGGAATTATCACCAGCAATGGAGAAGGCCGTGACTGGAGCAGGATTTTGAGAATGTTGTTCTTCATTGTGAAAGCGAAGAAGAGTGCAGAAGCTGGTTGGAGTATGGTAAGCTTAGAATGCATTCTGGACAGCCAAGTGAAGAATCTGAGTATAGAATGCACTTGGAATACAGGGGAAAGGCAGGCATTGTACCCCATGGTCACTGGAAAATAGGCATAATGAGATTTGTCATGAAGGTCCCACAGCAGAAATAGCAAATATAAGCAAGCCACTGATTCTGATTTAAGAATTCTATGGTAAAAATTAACTGTCTACTAAAGGAAATAACATACACCATGAAATGAATCTCATACTAGAAAAATAGCAGGATTCCTCCAAACCGCTTTTACACAGGCAGATTCCTACAGAAAACTGAATGTTCCAATGAGCCTCTCACTAACCTAACTTACAGTAATATGACTGAGATAGACCAAGGATTCATGAAAGTGACTCACCATGATTCAATTTCATAAGTAATTATCACACATACTATTACAGTAGCCAAACTTGACTTATTCACTTACTAATCCTCATCTGATATCTAAACCCTTAAATAAACTCAAAATTACAGTCACTTTCTAGGCAATTTAGATTATCAAATTTATATATTTGTACATATATATATCAAATTTTTATATATAATGTAACCTCTTTTTCTCTCTTTATGAATTTTTGTTTTATCTTAAGGCAAAATTTAATGAGAGAAACTTATAACAGGAGTTAGTCACCAAATTTTAGTTTCTCCTTTGAATATCATTGTAAACTTACTCGGTAGAACAGGAGTCCTGGGTGTTAATGAGATCAAAATTATGTATGAATGTCATTACACACTCAGGCCTCTTCCCTACTGTTTTTGCAAAGGTCAAAGCCTAAAAGGAAGGCAATGACTTAGCGGAAATACGTTAGGCAAAGTAATAAGATCGTGAATGTAAAAAACTAAAATACATCAATAAATTAATATCACTTAACTAAATAAATATTCATAGGTTGAAACCATTTTGAAAGATTCTTGAGTATTTCTGTTGAAGAGTAACAAGTGCATTGAAACATAAAGTATGTAGAAAGCTGGCATACTGCCGAGAGTTTGTGATTCAGTAACAGAAAGACCTTCAAGTCTTCAGCGACATGAGCCCATTTTAAGATAATACTCAAAGCATTTTGACTGGCACCAGCACAATCATGGAACGGAATTCAGATTATTTTTAAACAGTAATGTATCCAAAAATCTTGGAAGATATGAGTTACCTAAAGATCAGATCAGTTCATACAAATGCCTCACCTCCTTTAAAAAGTGAATAATATTCTGCAAATTGCAACAATTCAAAACAATTAAAACACTGTGGGGATCACACAAACAAACCTTACCATTCATTTCCCTGTGAAGGTTTTTCAAGCAGCACTCGGATAATGTATAATAAGCAGCTTAACAATTTGAGGGAAAAGTTGAACAAGCGGATTCTTAGACCTTTAAGCAAACAACAAAATTCGGTTTTCATTTGAACTCAGCACATAAAAGAGATCAAAAAAATTGTCAAAAGTATAAACTTTCAGTACAACAGTTAGAAAGTATTTACAAAGCATACACAGTAATTGCCTAAACTTACTGAATTTCTTGGTAGATGAATTTTAATTATCCAACTACTAAAATAAAATGTGAGTGTCATAGAATCAATGAACCACAAATGACCAAGGGCATTCTACAGATGGGAAACTCAGGTTTTAAAAGTCAAAAGCCATAAAATTAACATTTAGTCAAGGTTGGTTCAGGCCTCTGTGTACAGCTTCAAGCATTTTAATCGCTGCTTGGAAACCAACTTTAACTAGCTCAAAAATCAAGCTGCTCCCCCCATACACTATAATAAATCCTATGGCTCTGTAGCACCTTGTTGATTTGATTACAGAGAAAACATGTTTATATAATTATGTGTGATACTTTTGCTATTATGTTTATATTATGACATATATCACCTCTACAATTACAGGTTATATAGTAATTATGCCATCATTTATGAAGAGAAGCCATAATAACTTGTACTGATAAATACACATATAGACAAACATTTTTTCTCATACTGAATTGGCAAATTGAACTTTTTAAAAACTAGGATTAATGTCAATGGAATCTTAAATTTTGTGAAAATTAAGAGCATCATGAATATGCCAGACAAACTTCTTAGGTCACAGTTGGAAGCACCACGATACTGGGTGAAGAAGGTTAAGTAAACATGCTCAGAATTAACAGACACACTGCCATTCTTGTACTTGTCAGTGGTAGTTGCCTTATGTATCTTCCATAAAATTGTGAGAAAGGCTTTCCAATAATTATTAATTTATGAAATCTAAAATCGAATGTTACCTTTTCTAGTCTATTTTTGTAGAATGTATTATAACATTCCTTAAGAGTAAATTTTTTAATTGTGCAATCATTTCTAGATTTTCTTATAAAGTGCTTAGGAGTTTTGTGGGTTACATTCTCTGGTTTCAGCCCTGTTGTTGCAACAAAACATTCTGAACAAAAAAACTACAGGATTGAAAAGGGCTCATTTCTTCTTAAAGCTTACAGATTCATAGAACGGATATCTTCTTTAGTCAGGTGAGTATTCAAACAATGACTGGACTAATCCTGATTCACGGTGTTGAGGAAGGCTTCATTCAAGTGATTTAGTCACTTTAGGTAATGTCTACTGATAGGGCTTCCTCAGAAATGCTAAAAACAAAGTTAGGAAGGCATTAACAAATTCCTAACTTTAACCCTGAAGCGACTCTGCCATTGAGAGTATCTCACTAGTATGAGTTAACGTTCCTATAGGCAGAATATGGATATGTTCCTATATCCCATATTTTCCAAACCCTTGAGTGTAACTGGGGTTACTTGCCTGAGTATGGGCCATGGGTATTTACAGGCTCATGAGCATTATCCAGTGGCTACACCACTGAACAAAAGGACTTCTCTATCCCCAGCAACCATTGCCTGCCATATCAGGCAGCCATAAGACCTATGAGCCCTTCCCCCACACATAATGCAATCTATAAGGTTCCATAACCTTGACTTTCTGATCCTTCTGCCTCATCATCCGGAGTGCTGAGATTAAAGGTGTGCTCTACTTAAACTATATTTGTCAGTGTTTTTCAGAACTCAAGTGGGCACATAGGGCTCTCCCTATTCATGTGGGATTTAGGGACTTGCAATATTCAAGAGACTTTTAAACTACTGGATGTAGCATCTTCTGCTTTGTTTTTGTTTTTTTTATGGTTACTTCCAACTAAATATTCTACCAATTTATTCTGTTATACAGACAATGATTTTGTGAAACATTATACAGCTGGAATTTTGAGGTAGATTTCTATTTAAAGAGCCAAAGAGAATGATGGAAATAACTTACTTGATCTCTGGTTTTTTATGAAAAACAATTTTAATCTCTCCTTAAATGTGTTTTCATTCATGTAGAATTCAACTTGGACCCTGAAAGAGAAAGTAAAAACAAATTTATTTAAGTTCATTGCATCTTTATTTTATGGAAATGAATAGAAACAGACTTTGGAGTTCTCCAGATACATAAAATAAAACTATTTGAATTAATGCATCATATATTTGGAGTGAATTATATCCATAGAAGTGAGAACTGAGTAAAATATAGTAATGCTATTTCAGAAAAAGAGGTCCTTGCTTCCTAATTTTAAAGACAGCTGAAATAGAATGCACAGTTAATTATCTAAATTAGTGAGCTAACAATTCACATAGATGATTCCAAAAAAACATTTATTTTTAAAACTTCAATGTACATTTAAAATGGCCCTTCTCCCAACAGAGTCATTTTCCCTAATATTTTACTACTATAAGAATAAAGATTGCAGGAGCTGGAGAGATCAGGGACACCACAGGAAAACCCACAGAAAGAGCTAACCTGGGCTCATAGGAGCTCACAGAGACTGAGTCAACAACCAGGGATCCTGCATGGGACTGACCTAGGCCTTCTACATATATGTGACAGTTGTGTAGCTGGCTGGCTCTTGTATCATTCACAGAACACCCCTCTCTTCCTCATGTATCATTCACAGAACACCCCTCTCTACTTCATGTATCATTCACAAAATACCCCCTCTCTACCTCACGTATTCCATTCACAGAACACCCCCTTTCTACCTCATGTATCACCATCCACAGAACACCCCTCTCTACCTCACATATCATCATTCATAGAATTTCTATCTCATGTATCACCATTCACAGAACACCCCTTTCTACCTCATGTATCACCATTCACAGAACACCCTTCTCTACCTCATGTATCATTTCTACCTCATGTATCATTCACAAAATACCCCCCCTCTACCTCATGTATTACTACTACAGAACACCCCATTTCTACCTCATGTATCACCATCCACAGAACACCCCTCTCTACCTCACATATCATCATTCACAGAATTTCTATCCCATGTATCATTCACAGAACACCCCTCTCTACCTCATGTATCATTCACAGAACACCCCTCTCTACCTCATGTATCATTCACAGAACACCCCCTTTCTACCTCATGTATCATTCACAGAACACCCCCTTTCTACCTCATGTATCATTCACAGAACACCCCCTTTCTACCTCATGTATCACTCACATAACACCCCTTCCTACCTCATTTATCACCAGTCACAGAACACCCCTTTTCTAATTTATGTTTTGGCATTCTCACTAATATCCCTAATGTTATAGGATGTAATTGATATTTTTTAATAGTAGAAAAGAAATTCTGTCCAGTGCAGAGTGATTTGTTAACAGTCAAAAGCTGTATCAGTTTCACACACATTCATTTGGGGTTTTTATTCCAAAAGCAGTTAAGACAGAATTTCAGTGCTTACACAATCAAAATTTTCTCTAGATTTTCCTAACATCACAAAATTGTGAATATGTAATCTGCATGTCCTTAATATATTCAGCAGCTGATTTTGTTGATTTTTTTTAAAGAAGACATATGTGAAAAACAGCAGAGAGAAGAAAAGATGTGACACAGGATACTCTGTGTGAAAAGAATACTACACCGCTGTACAATTCCACAATCTCTCCATGCTATATATTTAGGAAGATCCATAGTAGTTGGGAAGAGAAAATCAAAACTCTTTGCTGTACAAAAGATTTTTGTTCATGGTAAACCAAATTTTATGCAATTAAAAGTTTTATATCCTCTAATATTTGATCTCCTATCTTGAAATATTTCTATCAACACTTTTTAAATATTTCTCATTATCTCTTTCTTCATATTATACATAAAATAATGTGTAGGGCCAAAAACCAGTTTATAGTTACTTGATTATTTTTCCAAAATAAATCATAAATATTCCAGTGTCTTTGGCAGCTCATGGTGTCTATAGGCGATGTGCATGCTCACTCCCCTACAGAATCACACTTTCACAAAAGCCCGTGTAACACAAGCAGGCACAAAGTACTGTTTGTTTCTTCAAAATCCTTTATTGGCTCTGTTTGCCTTGTTTATCAAATGAAAAGTCTGTTCAATTGAAATGAAGGAACTGTAACACTGATACCAAGCTTAAATTGTTAAAATTTGTTATGGATACAAAACAAAATTTGAGAGGACACATGGCTATTATGCAAGTAATTTAGGAAAGGCCATTCTGATTTGCTTCCTAGAATTATCAAATTTATAAGAAGGTCCATCCATTCTTCAGATAGTAACTGAAGCCCATTATGAGCATGGACTGAGGAGCATTTTTTTTAATAAAATGAAATCGTGTAAACAAAATAATCAAGAGTATGGAATGAATGTCATCTGAGAAAAGTATGAGGAACACAGAGGTTTAATAAGTGTGGAGAGTTAAGAGTTTCAGAACGACTGTCCCTAAATAATGAAGCAGTCACCATCATTTAAATAAGACATCTCCTTACCAGACAGAGAACTGAACAGAGTTAATACTGGAGAACAGGAGAATTATGAATCAGAATTACTAAATCTGAAATGGCTATCATTGTGAAATTGAGAGTTTCCTAACATATTTAAATGTGCCAAAGATGAAATGACAGCTTGCCAGCCTATCAAGAGTCCTTTCCTGAGAGTACATACAGTTTTGCATGTTAGTGAGTCTTTCATTACCTGACTTCCTAATTTCTATCCAATCATGAATTTACATGAAACAAAACTGTTAATTAATCTGTTGATCTTACTGAGCCAATATTATACTGTGAAACACCGCCAATATTGAAGCATACAATTATATGAATAGCTTTTAAGGTTAATGACAATGAAAAAATGAAAGTAATGTTTTGGATTTGTTGTCTTACATACAGGGGAAAAAATATAATATTTGGAGGGCAAAGCAAGAGATTTATTCTCTCTTCCTATATAAGATGGGTGAGACTTATGAGAGAGAAGGAGAAGAGGCAAAGAAGAGAGAGGAAGAAAAGTAAGAGGAGGAGGAGGAAGAAGAAGGAACAAAATGAAAAAAGAAAAAATACACATAATACATAATAAAGCTTTCTTTGATTAACCACATGAAAGCTCCTTCTCTCCCTTCCTCTCTCCCTTTCTCCCTCCATTTCTCTGCTTTTATGTGTGCCTATCTCTCTTCTGATCTTCCCCCTAATTTATTTATCTGAATTTAATTTCCCTAGAAAAATGATGTTTTAAATAATGGACAAACCAGGACACATCATTTCTCAAAAATGTGGTTTTTTTTGTTACAAGCCCATATCAAAGTTAAAGTTTAGACTCATTTTTCCACATTTATCCTAACATATGACAATGGAAACACTTCACAAAAATAATTTTAATTGTTATCCTTATTAGGTGGCATCTTCAACTGGAACATTGTCTCATAAAATAATTACATTTTATGTTAGCTGATAATACGTATTGCCTTATTTGAATACATGGATTTATAGTAAAGAGCAATTTATAGTGTTGAGCACCCACATATATCCCTTTATGTTTATTATTTGGGTTTTTACCAAAACAATCCTTTCATAGTGAAATATTCTCCACATTTTCGATTTCCACTGTGTAGTTTCAGAGCTTTAAGCTTGATAATTACTTTTGTGTAAACATAAGTCAAATAATTTTGACATGCTTTTCTTATAAGAGTCAGCCCCCACTGCCTTTGCAGTAATTCTACTGTTTACCTTCGAGGGCTTGCAATCAACACTCATATTCAGTTAAGTTACATCAGAGATGTACAGATATTGACTACCATTATACCTACCCCTAATCAGACAAATTCATGGTACATTGATCCTTTCTTTTGGATGGTTGATGGGTGGATTATTTTATTCTTTAATATTCTAATAATGTCTCTAATGCAATCCTCTTGATTATCTTGAGAAAATTGGGTTTTACTGCTGTGTGTACTGAAGTGATATTTTGGAGAGTTTTTCTATATGTATTACCATTTTCAATGTATTACCCTCTTTTAAAAAATGTAGAATATTCAAATGAAAATCCTTCTATGGTTTCTATACTCCAAAAATTTGGAATTACTGTAGAGATGGAGGAACAGGGGGACTGTAAATCTTCCCTAATGATAATTGCCTTAGTGCTGTTTTAATTTAGCACATGTTTTTCATTTTCCTCTCATACTATTGCTCTGGTACTTGAATTTTGTGTAAAAATCACTCTAGAGCTTGTTAAATTGTGATTTCCCTTCTTTCATCTTACAATTCTTATCTAATAACTTTAAAGAAGGCCTTATTTTAAGACATAAAAAGTAATTTTGATCCAGCATATAGATGCAGGAACACTGTGTTGCTACTTTTAACGTTGATGCCTGGAAATCTATTCAGAATATGAAATCAGGCATCCTCCTATGGATCTCATGGCATCAATATCAAAGAAGATTCTGACTCTGTGTCTATTTGGTGCTATTGCCTGACATCTTACCATTGATTCCATAACACTGGTTGTGGAGTCCATGAATAAATTCTTTATTGCCACACTCCTGGCAAACAAACACCTTGGTAAAGCTCTCTGGACCTCAGGGTTGTAATAGACTGGTTCTATAGATGCATTTTACCCCTGATGTCAACTTACTTAAGATTTTTTTTCACAAATTTTATATATGGATATCATGATGATGTATATAGTTCCCAGGGCAGCTCTCCATGCTAAGGACCTTTCACCTGGCTCATTTATGTGGTTTTTGGTTGTTGGGTCATTCTAATACTGCATTTGGTCTCTATCTGATGAGTAAGAAAGATGTGCCATCTTTCCATGTAGCAGGAATGTTCTTTCTATGCTCATGACAGAAAACACTAAATTCAGTGATGTTTATGAAAATTTTACCATTCCAAATGGACTTCATTACTCTACATTTACCTCTATTCTTTCAACATACATTCTTCTGAATTAAATTGTGTTCCACCAAACAAAAATACATTGATGCCCTTTCCCCCAGTACTTTAAAGGTGAGCTTATTTGGGAATAGAATTGCTGAAGATGTAGTTGGTTAAATTAAGATGAAACTATGCTGAACTAGAAAGGACTTGCAATCCAACATGTCTGCTGTCTTTTTAAGAAGAGGTAAATGTAAACCCAGCAAAGGACAGTGGGAGAAGATGCTCAGACAAAGGCTGAGGGAGGGATTGGAGTTCCACGCCCCCAGTTGATCTGTATCCAAAAACCCGTGTCTAAAACCATTGTACACATAGTGCACTGTAGAGTGCTGTTGAGTATTTATCATGTTTATTTCAGGGGTGGCTAAGGTTGCTTTTACCAGGCTGAATCACAAGAAAGTATCTTAGCACCAACTGCTATCAAAGAAAAAGAAGAAAATTGAAAATTCAATGTACAGTTTCTACTAAATGTTTACTGCTTTTTGCATTGTTCAAAAAGCAGATAAATCATCTAGTCAAATCTCTATATGGTGGGTTCCATCTTCCACATGTGCAACCTTGTAAGATGTGGTGTAAAATAAAGAAGAATCTGGATCACTGGTCAGGCAGCAAATGGTTTCCAATGTCAACACGGCTGATGAACACACAACCCCACCGACTCCTCCATCAGTGCTTGGTAGGCAACACTCACAGAACTTAGATTGCTCGCAGTGCTTACAGGTACCTACACCTGTGGTCACCACAGTAAACACGTCACAGCTCAATCAAACAAGACTTCCTTTTGTAACATCACATGCGGTGTTCACTTGTGGGGCCTGCTCTCTAGATTTCTCCACTTCAATCAAAATCATTAAATTTTAACAACTCCCATTTGACTTTATCTAACATGGGAAACAAAAGATGGAGAATTCAACAATAGGTACTAAGATATATTTTGTAAATTTGAAATCACAAAGAAATTCTGCTTCCTGGTGCCTAGTGATCAAAAGGATGAGAAGATAAAAAGGTGGAAGGTCACATAGTTTCTAACGTTGCAATACAGATTTCCCTGGGCTACCAATAATCAATTTGATCTTGTCACAGTATGGCATTGTGCTATACTTTCAAGATGCTGAGCAGCTATGGCAAGGCATAGGTCTCATACAGGTAGGTGACAGGGGTGGGAACGAAACATACTCTTCAATGAACTGTGTTGGTAGCTAATTTTCAGTGAATACCATAAATTGCATGAGATATTCAATGTTTTATAATAAAAATATTTGTGTTATATGATTGGCCAATTTTGGCTAATACCCATTACGCTAAAATGCAATGTATATACTATAGGGGTCAAAGAGGGGAAAGGACAAGACAAAAAAAAAAGAAAAAGAAAAAGAAAGAAAGAAATGTCGGGTGGTGGTGACGCATGGCTTTAATCCCAGCACTCAGGAGGCAGAGTCAGGTTTATCTCTGTGAGTTTGAGGCCAGCCTGGTCTACAGAGTGAGATCCAGGACAGGCACCAAAACTTCACAGAGAAGCCCTGTCTCGAAAAACCAAACCAAACCAAAACAAAACAAAAACAAAAACAAAAAATTACAACAACAACAACAAAAAAAAAAAAAACAGGAAATGTGTTTAACATAAGCTACACAGTAAAATGTGACAGGGTGCTGTTAGAATCCCAGAGATGTGGACAAGTCCCTCAAAGAAATTGTTAAGATTAAAAACCAATACATCCTTCATTTCAAACAAATGAAAAGCACAATTCCTAGGAATTTGAGGATATTTTAAAAAATATCGGGAGGGTAACCAGGGGAAACCAAGATCTTCATCTCTATCAAGTTAAAGATGAAGCACACCCAGCACTCAGCTAGGCTACCGCGCTAACTGCTATTAGCAGACCTCAAAGACACCAAACGGCTTCACAGAGCAACTCCTTAAATGACGTGAAGGCCAAAGACAAGACCTACGGGGATTTCGGACATGCTACAAGAGATATGACAACCAGTTTTGAGGTTCTGGGGTCTTCCCTTACCTTCACAGGTACATGGAACTCTCGTCATATTAGATCAAATGTTTTGAAATCAGGAAATAAAGGCTAGGGAGAAGGTGGCAGGGGTAAGAGTACATGAACAGCCTTCAGAGTGGCGTTCAAACCCCCAGCACCCAAGTAAACAGCTGTTTGTGGGCATTATCCTGAAACTACAGTGTTATGGGAGGCACAGGCAGGAGGATTACACAGGTTTGGTGGTGACCAGCCAAGATCTGTGCCCATGAGAGGCTTGTCTCAGAGTAAAGACAGAGTGATGGAATAGGGCATCTGACGTCTTCCTTAGGGGGTCACTGGACCATTTATTTGTTCCTCCTTGCAGTGAGGGAAATTTATACAGTAAAACTGTGTTGTGAGTGTTCTGTGTAACGTTCAGAGGAAAATCCAGAATTAGTGATTTTAAAATGGTTAAATAATAAAAGAAAATAAATAAAAAGTAAATGCCAATTTTCCAAACTATAGCTGGAATTTTAGGATAAAAGTCCAGGCTCCGCCGGGCGGTGGTGGCACATGCCTTTAATCCCAGCACTCGGGAGGCAGAGGCAGGCGGATCTCTGTGAGTTCGAGGCCAGCCTGGGATACCAAGTGAGTTCCAGGAAAGGCGCAAAGCTACACAGAGAAACCCTGTCTCGAAAAACAAACAAACAAAAAAAAGTCCAGGCCCCATCTGCTCTACCAGGTCTAGTTCAGCCACCTGCACCCATTATACCAATTAAAGAGATAAGTGATGATGAAAAGTAGAGAGATGTTTATTCAATGGGATTACATTGGGTGGAGGAACTTGGGAACCAAGGACCCCAAGTCACTCTTGGTCTGAAAAGAGATTTAGGTTTTGAATACAAGAAGAGTTGGAACAAGGATCATGAGGTGTGTATAATTAAGCAGTCATCATCTGGGTATGGTTCCCTTAAACCTGAGTTCAGGCCCTGCTAGACAACCCAAAGAATTTGTTATTGAAAGTTTTCAAAGACTATTTCTGCTCAGGCTGTAGCTCATCTTCATGGAGAGCTGTCCTTATGGAATAGCGATCTGTCCTCCATGGAGGCTTGGAATGCTCCTGCAATGCAAGCAACTCAAGAGTAAAGGTTTAATTCAACGACTCTTGGTCTTCAGCCAAAGTGAAGAGACCAAAAATGAAGTCAGAAGCTAAACACCCATGAAGAAAGTCTCACCAACAGGATCGCCTAAACATGAACTAAACAAAGACAACAATAACAGACATGCTAAAGCAAAGTGGGAAAGCCCATAATACCTCAACCCTACACAAAGAACTACAGGCAACTGAGGAATGCTGGGAGCAGGACTAGTCTTCTCCAGAGAAAAGCACTCCAACTGGCTATCCAATGTCAAAGCCCAGCCCTGAAAACACGCATAAGAGTAATGTTATACAGACTGAGAAGGTTGTATTTAGAGAAGGGAAGATGGAAATGATGTAATTACATTATAACCTCAAACATAAAAGAAAAAAAAAACAAACATTTGACTAAAAGAGGAGATTTAAAACATGATACAACATGAACAAGTAATAAAAGGCTACACAAGAGAACACAGTTAAAAAGAAAAGAAAAAAATAAGAAGGCAGAGATGTCAGGTGTTCATCCCGCCAAAGCTGCCTCCTCGTGGGCACAGATGAGGACTCAGTGGTTATTAACAGGAACATCTTCTAAATGTGTTTCAACGTGACAGTGGTGATATTTCTGTTCTGTGGCCCTTTAGACTTTTGTTGCTCTAAAATTCCATTTTATTGGTAAATCCATTTTCTACCTGGAACTTTCATGATGGGATTTTCTTCTACTTTAAACCGTTTCTAAAGAGAATTCTGTTTAGAAAGAGAAAAATAGCTAGTCATCAAAAATAAGAATATGTATATAATTTTAATAGATCATTAAAAATATCAACAACAAGAAATATGAAATGTCTCTTCCCAGACAAAGAACGAAATAGCTGGAAATTTTAGGAAGAAATGAAAGCAAGACTGTTATAATGAAGTAACAAAATATCTATCCATATGAGCCTAGAGTAAATAGCCATCAATACAAAACACAGCTCTCACATCCAAGAAGGCAGACAGCTTATTCAGACACAAATATGAGTGAACTATGTCCTGGGAAGACATACTCAAGTTGCCTGAATAACTTTTTCGGCTGTGGCAGCAGTTAAATGAGATGAATTAGGCACATAACTAAAGCCATACATCACCGAGTTCACCAAATCCATTGGAAAGGATGTCAGGCAGGCACTTTCTAGAAAAGCAAGGAAATTCTGCTATAGGTTTTAGATCTTACCAGACAGCATTCATAGCTTCAGGATTGTGGTATGTTAGTGATCTGTTTGTTAAACCATTCCAAAGGTTTAATCTGATACATGAAAGGATTTTAAGTCAGACAATCACAGGTGGACAATGAATGGTGAATGGGTCTTCAGGACACTAAAGGTAGTCCAAGATCATTTTGGCTCTGGGTCTGCAACCTTTCTGACTCTCCACATTTACAAAATTCTACTCAGTCACTACCTTTGTAGAATTTCAATATACATGTGGCATTTTTTTCTGGGAACTTCACTTTACACACACACACACACACACACACACACACACACACACACACACACGCACACACCCCAAACTTTAAAGATGGGAATCAAAGGAGGTTTTACTACCTGACAGTGAATAATATGTTAGTGAAATCATTTCTGCAAACCATCTGGTGTCTAGGAATACTTACTATCTAACCATTTGAATCTTAGTAAAGTGCCAGAGGGAAAGTAGTATGATGTGGGAACAAAATGTCCTAACAGGCACTAATTGATAGTAAATGAGACAAATAGACTTAAATATCCAGACACAGAAATGGAGATGTGGTAACACAGTCATACAACGGAATGTTAGAGTAGAAATTAATACTTAATGGCTGTGTGCGACAGTAGAAAAAGGTTTTTTTGTAACGTGATGCTGAAGGAAAGATGAGAGTTTAACACTGAACGTCACTTGCTCTCCAGTGTAATAAAGTGGAAAATTATTTAAAATCAAATAAGTTACTCTAGGAAACTTGTATATCTGTTATATTGTATTTTTTTAAAGCAAGAGAAGGAAAAACAGCAGAGCAATGACATCTAGGAGGAGAGTACAGGAACCCAGACTTGCATGTGTGTCATTTATAAAGAATATGTCCATTGGAGTGTCAACATGCAGCTACATGTAATTAATCTGTTTCTTAATAAATGATGAAATTAGTGAATTAAATCAATGAAACTATTCACAGAATAGTGAATAGAGTATGGCACCAACGTGAAGTTACTATAAGAACCATTCTGTGCTTTTAGACATAACAAGAATTCCTGACTACTTTATATTTATGACAAATCTCTGAGCACACAGAGAACAAAGCTGTCATGAAGGATGCCATAGCAACCAGCCACTAGAAGCTGCACCAAATGAATACCAGTGCAGAACCCAACAACAACGAGCAAATCTTCGACTAAATTATTATGGGTAACATCAGCACCATTGTGTCAACCAAGTTTGAGGAGAATATCCCAGTCATCTAATGCACCATCATAAGAGAGTATGCCTTTGTACACAGGAGCAGGCAAAGGATTCACAACAGAGCGTTAAGGCAAACAAATTCATAGTCTAGGCTCTGAACAAACTGGGATGAGGATAATTCTAGCATCCTCTTTTTCCTGTATAAGGGAATCCCCTTATTTTGCTTTCTCTGGGAGTTGTTGCCCTTCTCCCTGCCCACCTAAAGCATTGCCTTTCCTTCTAAATATCACTGTATTGGCAAGCAGCCATCCACTCTTGCCTGTTAGCTCTGAATTCTAACACTGTCGCTAACTGGAAGTTGCTAGGTCCATGGGGGTTGTTGATGCTTTGATTTCATATCTGGTTGGGGTTTTTGTTGCTGTTGCTGTTGTTTTCTGGGTTTTTGTTGTTGTTGTTTTTGTTGTACTTTGATATTTTGTTTTGTGTGATCTATGATTGTGGTACAGCATTAGCTGAAGTTTACACTGGTTTTCTTCCATTTCATCCATTTTTTTTCAAAATAAACATTTCTAATACCTGCCCCCCTTTTTTTAAATGAGGGATATGGCAGCACTCCAGAACACTTCATAAAAAGAATCTTTTACATAAGCTCAAAAATGAAATCTTCAGCACTCACAGGAATTTGGTAGTAAATCAAATACTAAGGATTCACGAATTGGACACAAACAAGATATTTTCTGATTTATGAAACACAGAGGACAAAGAGGGAAAAGTGGAGCTGGAGTAATGACTGGATGGCTAAGAGTGCGCTGCTCTTGCAGGGGATCCAGACTCCGTTCCCAGGACTGTCGGACAACTCCCAACTAACTCTGAATCCAGCTCCAGAGTTTGTCCAATGCTCCCTCATGGTCTAAAAGTGAGGATTCGGTGCTCTCATAATTTATAACTGCAAAACATAGTTAAATAGACTATGCGATTTTTTACCATACTTCAATTTTTTCAAGTATTCAATTTGGGAATTTTGCAGATACAGTTTATATACAGATGTAACAATACCCACAAATATGACAAATATGACACAGTATGTAAACAAAGTGTCTCAGGCCTTCTCAGGTGTGAACCATAATATAACTAGACATGGAAATGTGGCATACACTTCTCCTTTATTAGTGAGACAGTTCCCAGTTGTCAGGTATTCCAAGGCTCACCTCAGCTACAAAGGGCTATGCTGCCTGGTCATATTTTTTTCAGGATAACCCACAACCCCCACTCTGTTAGGATCTGCATCTAGAGAATTCAACCAGGAAGACTCACACTTACTATTCAATAGATTGTCTGTGATGTCAATGGATACTTTACTTATCAAAAGTGAGACAGAACAGAACAGGATAGGAAGGAATGGGTGGCGGGGGGTTGGGGAGGTAAGAATCAACTCAGAGAGAAATGTGTTGTAGAGGAACTATTTTCTTGGCTTAAGGCATGGCATGGCCATGAAGTAGACCTAGCAAGAAAGCAAATCATAGGCTCTGACTGAACTAAGACATATAAATAAAAGAAACCTGCTTTACCAAACATAACTTCTGCCTCTGATATGCCCTCTAAAAAGTAACAGCTAAAACAGTCAAATAAATTGAATAAACACAAAACACACAAACACACACACACACACATACACACACACTTTGAAACATACCTTTTATAAGGGAACCCTTGAAACACAGAACAGGATAGGAAGGGACAGGACAAGACAGGATGAATTCAGAGATACAAAAATGTTATAGTAGGTCTGTTTTCCCCAGCTGTGGAATGCCATGGCCATCATGATGCAGAGTTGCTGACATGACCTAAAGAATACCTGGTCAAAGTCATGGCCAGGAAGTAAGCAGAACTGCACAGCGATGGCACACTGGCCTCTTTCCATTCGTTCAAATTCCTTCTTCTTATAATACTGGATTATAGCTTCATTTTAATTTGATCACCTTTTTAAGGTATTTATCGGAATACAGTCAAATTTTGAGGTATTGGGGCTTAGGGTTTCGGCATGTGTATTGGGAAGGGAGCACAACTCTGCCCCAAGCACTTGTTAATAGGATATCTTACATGACTAATTGTTGACTCATTAGTCTCTGTTAAGGTTCCTCTGTCTCTGCTGAACCCACAGTGGTCAAGGGTCCCGTTTAACTGTACTTGTTACAGGGCAGAAGCCAAGTTGCAGCCGATCCCTGCTTGTCTTAGTAACAATAGGCACAATTGTTCACTTCTTTCTCTTCAAACCACTCTCCTTACTTGACCTTAAAGTGTTCCCATTTTTATGGCATTTTTCAAACCCTTGGGGTTGCTCTTGAATATCCTGGGTTGATCCTTTCTCTTCTATTACTAAAAATAAGTTCCCTTTTATAGTTAAACTCAGAATATATTCCCCGGATATATCCCTGGATTGCAAACATTTTTATTTCCAGACCAGTCTCTGCTCCCATTTTATGTATTCAACTGCCTACTCAGTTTTTCTACTTGGCTCTCTAGCGGACGTTTTCAAGCCAACACATCCAAACGTAACTAGATTCCTGGTTTTCATTTCTGAAGTGCCTTCTTATGTAGGCTGAAGTCAAATGCATCCTTATGCTTCAAAAAAAAAATGATCCAGGCAAACCTCCTTTCACTTGCGTACATATCAGCATGACTCTCCAAGGCTCTTTGAGTAGTAAGCATCATTTAGTAGAAGCAGCAGCAAGAAAAAGAGCAAAATCAATATTTTTGACAAGGTTCACCAAGAGCAGCAATGGAGACATAAAGATGTTTAAACTTGCCTTCAAACAAAGATTTATTTTCAGCAGGAGGCATAGAAAAGGCAAAACTTCAAGTGAAATTGGAAATATTGAACCCAGCTGAAGCTTCACCCAAGCATCAATCTACAAAACTCATGGCAATATACTAAGGGCACATCAGTGAAATGACTGTGGTGTACAGTGTCGTTTAGTTTAAGGCATGACCTTGGATTAGACATAATTGCAAAAAAATACCACATTGCATCTGGACTATGAGGGATGTCAATGACATGGAAGAAGGTACTCAAAAGAACAAAAAACTATCCATCATATTTTTTCCCATGAGGGAGGTACACTGATCTATCTCCTAGTTTTCTATGCTCAATTTCTTCCTTTCCTCAATTTCCATTGTGGAATTTAGGATATAATACACATTCAGAATTGGTTTAAGTGTCAGTAAAGTAAACCACTGTGTACTTGCTTAAAGTCCCATTAAACAGCAACTGCCCTGAAAGAAATATCCATCCAACAGTCTACATATAAGTGTATGTCCAATGCCTAGAACACAGTGTATGCTGGCAGTATAGATGGAATTAAAAGTTAAATTCTGTGGTACTTACATCTAAAACCCTGTTAGTATCCAAAGTTGACAACGATCAGCATGCAAGGCTGACAATCTGTGGACACTGCCATCTGGCATCAATGCTGAGAAAAAGAAACTCCCAAATAACCTTCTTCCAAAAAAGAGAACACATTCTTTTTTTAATTGGAGAATGCATGCTTCTGATTTGCTGTGTTATAGATAAACAAATATTCTAGCACACAGCTTTATTTTCAACTACAGAATTATTATACAAATTCCTTATAGAAATTATTCAGCACAACATTGAGAAAAGCATGTATCTCTTTTTAGCACAGCTTCCATCTACTTTTCTTCAAGTCCTTCTTGTTCCCTTGAGCTCTCAGCCATCTTTGTCACTGGAACCTTACTTAAATGGCATATTTGTGTATATTTGTTTAGTATTCCATATTCTCTTCCAGTATTATAATATATTATGAGAATATTCTTTAGGATCCACATCCTTCAAGTGGAAATACACCATGGGCTGTAGAGCAAGGAAAAATCTATGAAGAAAAATATGTTCTGATTGTGTGTGTGTGTGTGTGTGTGTGTGTGTGTGTGTGTGTGTGTGTGTGTGATTAGAAATTTGGTCATTTGTATATTGAAAGTATATACATTCTTTGAGCAAAGTAGAGACAGCTTAACTTAGATTTACAAAAATAATGAGCAAAAATAGACTGAAATAGACAGGAAGCTAGCAGATGGAATGCAACACTAATAACATCCAACTTTGAGCCTCATCAGGAGTTGATCTGAGGGCATGTTTCTTGCTGGGTCCCTCCAAATCTGCCAGTATGGTTGAATTTGGATCTAAAATTATTAGGGCAGGAACTGTCAATTTTGTTCATTTTGTTTATCTTTTCAGAACCCAACACAGGGCCAGACAAACTTATTAATAACTCTTCAAACAAGTTACTTTGCTGTATGTAGACTGAATTTTGCCATATAAAATTTACTTTAGTCATGTTTATATTCATACTCACAGTGTTGAAAACATAGTTCACAATTTACTACATCTTCTAGATATTCAATAATTTCCATCTATCTCATTTTCAGGTTGGACCTTATTTAGAATTCCCAAATAAAACATTTCCTTCAGTATTTTTAACAATCCACCGAATCAATCAATAAAAAATTCTTCTGTGTAAGAGAAGCATTATATAGAAATAATTATTTTACTGATACTTTCAGAATAATTACTATATAAATATTTACTCAACAATTAAATAAATCATACATTAAAATTATATATAAGTAATGTTATATTTAAAGATAGATTTAGTATACCTTACCTGAAAATTTTAGAATCTTTTTTATTTCAGACTCTTGATATTTTTTGTGAAATTTTCATAAATAATGAGCTATCTTGATGTTAGAATTTGATTTTAAACAAAGATCATTGGGGTTGCCTATACCACTTATACATACAGTTCAAAGGTAAATTTATATACATTTTAAATGATTTTTGAAACAAAGTATAGTCTTGATCACACCTTCAGTCTCCACTTGTGCGTATAAATGAGGACTGGGTGGAGGTAGCCACTCAGGCACGTGGACTAAGAACAAAGGGAGAAAATGTAGAGTTCTGGAGAAATGACCACGAATTATCATCAGCACGTGATAATCCCTACAATCTCAAGCACTGAAGAGACAGAAACAAGGAAGGTCACTGTAAGCCAGTATTTCAGAGGCAGTGTGAGCCAAAGAGGGGGAGAAGGAAGGAGAAGAGAAAGAGAAAGGTGTAGAAAGGAAAGAAGGTGGACAGCAACAAGGAAGGGACAACAGTGTTACCAAGGAAACTAAAGTAGAGATTCAGCAAACTGTGTTATCATGAGCATTCTATTTTGTGACTTTTCCATTCTTCTATAAGGACTGCAAGTGAGACAGTCGAAGGACCACTGCATCATTTAATGCCAGTGTTGTAAATGTTCAGGACACACAGCGCAAATCAGTTTTGTTCATACTAAAGACATACAATTCACACTGTTAGGTAAAATATTTGTTTTATTATGCCATGGGTGACTCCAGTATGAATGAATATATGTGATTGTATGTGAACATTTTAACTGAGTGTGATACATGCTCTTTTTTTTTAATATATACAGCTCACAATCAATATATGGGATTATACTGAACATTTTAACTGGATATGAAATATGCTACTATTTTATATACTGTAAACAACAATGTATTGGCCAATAACAGTATAAGATCATATTGCCTAGTTATGCATGCGGTTACATTTGTTTGTCTAAGTATACTCTCAAGATGTTTAAAAGATGACAAAATTTGCATGACAATAAACTTCTCAGAATGTAACTGTCCTTAAGCAAAGCAAGACAGTGTCTGCAAAATCCTCCTCACCATGACCTGCTGTGTGTTTCTGTTTGTTTAATCCGATATGCTCTTTTCTGATCCTTATACAGTGCCAACACAAATCATACCCTGGATCTTGCCCTTTTAATTCATGCTTAGTGTGTACACTCTCCAATCCGTACCTCTCAGCAAAAAAGTCTTAGAAACAGCAAGCTGTCTTCATTATAATAGAAAAGAATGCAACATTTTTGACAGCAGTTGACAGTGTGATTGTAAGCAGGACAAAGACAGAAGGTGATCACAGCACCATAACATTGGGCAGAAACACCTGAAATAGGTGTGAATTATTCACACATGCAGGGTGGCACTAGCTTGCAAAAGAGAGTGATGTAAACTGAACGATATTAATAATCAAATGAATTTTCTGAAAGTGAGGCCATTATCTTTACAGTCTCAAGTACTTTAAAAGCTGCTTGAATCTCTTTCACGGAGCAGAATATTAATAGGAAAGCATCATTCTGCTGGCAGTTCAGTGTGAGCTCTTTGAAAGCAGCCCATATTTCTAGTGTAGGAAAGATATATGCTTACTTGTATGAAAGCAGTAATTTAAATAGAAAATACAAAGTTGTGATTTTTTTAAAACTATAATTAGTTTGAATAGTTTAATAGGGAACAAACCTGTCAGAGCACATGAAGAAATATAATTCATGCAAAAATATTTTAAACAAAACACAGAGGTGAATTCATTTTTTACTGTGACCAGCACATTTAAAACGGATACTTATTTCTTTTGTCTTCTACATCAAATGCCATGGAAAGGTACAATTTAATAGTAATGAAACTAAAGAAATTTTCTCTATTCCTGCATTTTCAATGATTACCTCATCCAATAGTTTCCTCCCAAACACATAAAATTAAAAATATATATGAGAGTACAAATTAAGAACACATATACCCTTACATTAAAATAAAAGGAAAATCCAAAATAATTAAAATTAACAGTATGAAAAATATTTAATTATCAACTGAATCTATCATTTTCAAAATATATTCACATATTAGCCAGCCATACTATTTTAGGGACCCAGTTTAGCATATAGTTGTTAATTACATGCCTGACACATGTGAGTAGGTGTGGTTTTTCACTTAACACTGTAGAACTTCTCTGGGTTCAGATGACTCTCCTCATAACCAAGAGACAGGGCAGGCTTTGGAATTTTTACTAATTGCCTAAGATCACATTGCTAATAAAGATTGAGCCAGGGTCTAATAAGAGTACAACTTTTAAACAGAAAGCAAAGCCATCTGGAAAGTTCACATCCCATTTAGTACGTTGACTTGTGTAAACACTAGATATGAAATGTGCAGGTCTCCTCATGACAGGGTCTTTAGAGTGAGATTTTGTTATAGATGGGCAAATGAAGCTCGGACGTAGCAAGAGACATGAATGGATGCGACAAAGGGAAGGATTCATGTGTCTGAATCTGGCATCACGCCTCCTGCTTATGCCGTATATTTATTCTGTCATTCGACTGTACCCTGACTTTCCAACTTGCTTAGCTTCAACAGGACTCCAATTACCAACTTATAAAAACTTCAACAACAAAAATAAAAAAAATCTAATGATTAGTAGTGGTCCGAGAGCCATCATGCGGCTGATCAAAGTTTTCATAACGGTTTATACACAATGTCCAGGTCTATCACACATGCTTCTGGATTAAAATCAAATGCATTTAACCTTAAAAGAGAAAAGAAAGAAAGAAGAAAAAAAGGGAGGGAGGGAGGGATAAAGAAGGAAGAAAAAAAGGAAGGAATTCTGTATCATTTTTAATTTCCTAATTTTCATATTTTACCAGTGCTGGGCTCATTGTAAGTTATACAATAAAAAGAAAGCTGTTGGACTCTATATAAGTTAGCATTTTCTAGGAAGTCGTATTCAGATGTAGAATCACTCCAAAGAAACAACTAACCCATAATGTTACGATGCTTGGTTGCCCTAAGTACATACAGATTAAAAATAAGACCTTTAGATATTGATTATTTTTATTCTGACTTCCTGTGAACCAGCACTTAATTGCAAAACAAATCGTGTGTGATTTCCCTTCATCCTGTCTTTTAGAAGTGTTCAAACGAGTATCAGATAGAAACGGCAGCCCTGGAATTCTTTGCCAGTGATAGATAAGCCAACATAAGTGTTCAAATGAGTATCGGATAGAAACGGTAGCCCTGGAATCTCTTTGCCAGTGATAGATAAGCCAACATAGGTGCTGTTGACAAAGAAGCAATAAGAAATGCAATAAACCTTTACTCACTACGAACCATCACCCAAATGCTCCCTTATCATAGCTCACATAAGGGAGATGAGTTTTAGTTTTAAATGTTGGTAATGAACCACACAACTGTGAATGGAGTACAGATTTGACCTCAGTGTGGGTTTCTTTCTCTCATCACTGTTTGTCATTAATAAAAATTGGTTAGCACTTCCCCTGCTCATTACGTAGACTGATTCCCTTGATGGATGACATCAATGTATCGGAAACAGTTGCATCCGCAATACTGGCAGACCAGCCCAAAAAGCTCTGATAAAAGTGGAGGCAGATATTTTCAAAGAACCCTACACAAACCACTGAAGAGGAGAAAAAATCGGAAGATGATGCACCCAACTCTCGCACAACCTTCAGTTTTACACTTTTGTTGTTATTAAGTATTTAATTTGAGTCTGGACATTAACATAGATAATGAGACTGAACGGTATATAGAGCAAATGCTGAAAGAAACAT
Source organism: Peromyscus californicus insignis (assembly GCF_007827085.1). Classification (NCBI taxonomy): domain Eukaryota; kingdom Metazoa; phylum Chordata; class Mammalia; order Rodentia; family Cricetidae; genus Peromyscus; species Peromyscus californicus. Next base: position 26,789,714 of record NW_026294436.1, on the reverse strand, counting down.
GTTGTAAATACCTTCCATTTAAGTAATAGTGCTATAGAAAGGATACGTTGTCAGATCAGAGTAATCTGACAAAGATTTAAAATTGGAGCATGTTATGTAGTCATTTATTTATCAGTGTCTCAAAAATATGCTGCTGGAATTAGTACTAATGCTGAAGAGAGTGTTAGGAGAGAACTTATGTCTTGCTCATCATCATAATAAATAAATCAGGCAAAATGAATTCACTAAATCTGAATATCACTAAAAGCACACTCTGTCTTGGAGAAATAAACAAGAAAAGAACAAGTAATTATAGCTTTAGCCATGTCAACAAAAACATTCAAACACTGTTTTCACCATTTCAACCCTTGGTATTGACAGCTTACCCTACATTACCTTTTTCTTGACTCAGGTATGGATGACTGCAGTCGTGGGAAAGGCACAAATGTAGATCCACAAGGAACTAGCTTTGGAGACATAATCTTCTCAGGTATTGCTCTAGAGAGAGAAATTTCCAGCCACAAGCGCCTTGCATCCAGGAATATGATCAAAGAAACCAAGGCTTGAGCTCCATCATTATTCTTTTAAGGATGTTTGAAGGGTGTAAACATTTCAGGCTTAGCAGCCGAGTCTAGTTTCTTTAATGCTATCTTTGGTTCAGCATTGCTTGACAGACCATTAAGGAAATGTTGATGATGCAGGAAGGCCAGTGTGCTGGTTAACATGATTATTTTACAGAGCACTGTGTATTCATTAATAGCAAATAAATTCTCACAGTATTCTTCTTTGCTTCTTTCTCAAAATCTGTTATTTAGGTCTGTTCGGGTCTCAATACTCTTGGTGATAAAAATACAGAATATAACATTTGTTTCAGAAAATGTGACCTGTGATTTTTCTCTTTGGTAAGCAAAATCAGAGGTTCATTTTAAGAAAGTCTGATACTACTGAGCTGTCTGTTAACCACAAGCTTCACAATTCCGGAAAAAATGTAGCATTTATATCTCAAATACAATCTACTGAACAGCTGAGGCTTTAAGGACTCAGTAAGTAGGAAATCTCCTGTGAAAATATCAAAATGGTACAATACTAAAGTAAGAAATGTATGCATGTTCTTATAAATACCTAAATAAATTATATAAAAATAATAAGAAAATGCATACAATGCAGAATGCGATGAATACAAGCCACATAAAGTGAGAACTGAATGCTAGTAAGCTATTTAAAATTTATATCAAAACATTGATGCAAAGCTTCATAGAAATTTTTTGAAGTTTTGTTTTGACAGAAAATGGAAAAAATGTAATTTTTCAGTAATATAATTCTAGTTACATTTTTTTGGTAGATCAACAGTGTGTTAAAGTATTGCAATCACAAATAACATTGGAAATATCTTATGAAATGAAAAACTAATAAACAAAAAATAGGTTATCAAATACTGTTATAGTGTAGATCTGTTTTGGTAAGTCACAAACTCATATGCAGAAAAATTTATCTTGTTAGAATTTGGAAAGTTAAAGTGCACTATTTATTTTAAAATTTACTGTTACTGTTTTAACTGGTCTATTCCTCCTGTACCACAATGTCAATATAATGTTAATGCAATTAAAATAAAACATAAAAAAGACATGCTGTGGTTAATATCGACTGTCAACTTGAGAGCATCAAAAAATAACTGAGTAGACAACCTCCAAGAAGGAGAAATGATCTAGATAAGGTTAGCCTCTGAGCATGTTTATGAGGGATTATCTAGATTAGGTTAATTGTTGAGAAAAGATCCAGCATAAATGTGAGCAGGACCATTCTGTGGGCTAGGTCCTAAATTGAGAAACAAGAGACGGGGAATTTCTTTCTGTTTCCTGACTGCTGATGCAATAAGGAGTTACCACAATCTCCTACCAGGACTGACTACCATCTCTGCCAACATGGACTGAACTCTCAACCTGTGAGCACACAAACATTTTTCCTCCTTGATTTCCTATTATCAGGTATTTTGTTGAAGCAAGAAAAGTAGCTGAGACAGACAATACACATTTCTGCCTAGTATTTGACTTAGTAACGTCAACGTCACAAAGCTTAAAGATAAATCTGTGTCTCAAAATGTCTATCACCTCAAAGTCATTCTCTGAATACAAATATCTGTTTCACAAAACATCTGTTCTTGATGTTTCATTGCTGAGAGAAGAGACCATACCATCTAATAGTCTCATGAATTTTGTTCAGCTGAGTCTCCTTGGTAGTTATTAATTCTATTAACAAATGTAACACAGAAGCTTTGCCATCTAATGCTATCTGGGGGACATACTCAACTGAGATGGAACGATGTTTTTCTCCCAATCCCATCAGAGAAAAGAGAAAAAAGTTCTTATAGTAAAAAGCCCTTCACAAGCCTACAAAAGGATGAGATACCCTCTGAGAATGATAAGGAATAGAAAAATGGAGGAACAGATAGGGATCAAGCTTCATAACCACGAGGACTAATATTCCATTTGGGGTAGAAAATGGTATAACAGTGGAGTTCCAAATACACCAATGTATTCACAGATTCTCTAAGTAAAATGGAGTAGTGATTCTTATATTCTTTTTTTTTTTTTTTTTTTTTTTTTTTTTTTGGTTTTTCGAGACAGGGTTTCTCTGTGTAGCTTTGCGCCTTTCCTGGAACTCACTTGGTAGTCCAGGCTGGCCTCGAACTCACAGAGATCCGCCTGGCTCTGCCTCCCGAGTGCTGGGATTAAAGGCGTGCGCCACCACGGCCCGCCGATTCTTATATTCTAATACTGATATGAACATATGGGGCAGGCATATAAGAGCTTCTCAGTTTATGGGGTTTTCCCATATCTTCATCACTCTGACAGTCTTACAAACAATATTATTCCACACATTGATAAAATTTCACCTCCAAACAAATGAGCTTTCAGTAAGGACACACAATGGTATCCATGAGCTGACAACTTATAGTAAGTTTATTAAAAGGCTTAAAAGTAAAAGAACTCTAGAGCACAGTGCCTATATCTTAGGCCAGTTGTCACTGGGTCCCTATGAGATAATGACAGAATCCAGTATTACAGCAATGTAATGTAAGAGCACTAAGACATATGCTGGTAGAAGTGAAGAAGAGACTATGGAAATATTATTTCCCAGAACGTAGAAGTCTAAGTGGGCTCATCCATAAAAGTCATTGCTTTGATTATGTGTACCTACCAAGACACTAGATTGTGTGTTTTAGTAGCCTTTGATCAACACTATAGTAAGGTATTACTATTACTGAGTAAAGTCTTCATAAGACCTTTTCCTCTTAAAATAAGATGCCTTGTCAAGGGTTGATGTTTATTTATTGCACTGGGATTACAAAAAAGAGCAACAAAAATATTCTTACCTAAGACTTAAAGGCCATTAAAAAAAATCAGAGTTTGTACAGACTAAATGTTATCAGGACTGTCTCATTCTGACTCTGACTAGTATATAAACATCAGCAGTGGCCTAGCAAGGAAGAGAGAAAGGAGACCATGTCTATGTCATTTATTTGGACATGAATTGAGTTTCCAGAACTAACACCAGGAAAACTGTAGTTGTTTTTTTTTTTACTCTTTGGGGTCCTGCCACCCAGCTCCCAAATAAATATACAGAGATTTAGTCTTACTTACTAATGCCAGGCCTTAGCTTGATTATTTTTAGCCAGTTTTTCTTAACTTAAATTATCCCATCTACCTTTCGTCTCTGGGCCTTTACCTTTCACTATTTTATATACCTTTCTTTCCTTCTAATTCCATGGCTGGTTGTGTGGCTGGCCCCTTGCGCCCTCCTCTCCTTCTCCTTTTCTGATTCCTCCTCTTCTTCTCCAGAGACTGGCTTTCTCCTTCTATTTACTCTTTCTGCCTGATAGCTCTGGCTATTCTTTCTCCTGCCTAGCTATTGGCTATTCAGCTCTTTATTAGACCAATCAGGTGGTTTAGACAGGCAAAGTAACACAGCTTCCCAGAGTTAAACAAATGTTAACATAAAAGAATGCAACATATCTTTGCATCATTAAACAAATATTCCACAGCATAAATGAATGTAACACATCTTAAACTAATATTCCACAACAGAAAACCATTCAACAGCCAAGTTCATGTTTTAGTCTTAAAGGACTAGAATTTTTAAACATTTCCAAGCTCCAGGTTATAATACAAATCTTATTAACCAGAAAAGAAGACAAACCATTAAGATAAATTGTATACCTATAGAAACCATGAGATTATGTTATTTTTATATTTGTCCTTGAATTTTTATAGTTCATAGCAAAATTTTATATGTAATATATTTATTAATTTACATAAAAAGAAAGATAGTAGCTGCTGAGAAGGGGAAAATCAGTTTGATCTGCGATTGAAAAAAGATAAATTGTAGCAGTACATTCCAGTAACTCATCAAGAACACTCATGAAACTTTTAAGTAAGTTTAATGTTCTCTGTTGCATAGATGTTATTTCTTTCTACTCTCTTTATTAAATTTGCCATCTATAAAGGGACATTTGAATTATAACGTCCTATTCTGTTCTATTCTATGATAATTGAGTTGATCCCTTATAATCCAAAGGCAAAACCATAAATCTTTTATATGACCTGCCATGAACCCAAGGAGTTCAGATCATGTTTTATCTGTATAATTTTAAAAAGACTGCTTCCTCCTGCATAAATTTACCTCTTCCAGAAGAAAACAAAAACTTAAACTCAAAACAAATATTCAAACTAGCATCTATACATTTACTGTGTCAGCGTTGAAAGCCATTCTTTTCCTTGGCTAAGTAATGATGATATATGCTGTGGGATGTTCTGTATGGCAAATGTGTTTCTCTGATTGGTCAATAAATAAAACACTGATTGGCCAGTGACTAGGCAGGAAGTATAGACGGGACTAACAAAGAGGAAAAAAAGAAAGATCAGGAAGACAAAAAGAGTCACTGCCAGCCGCCACCAGGACAAGCAGCATGTGAAGATGCTGGTAAGCCACGAGCCACGTGGCAAGGTATAGATTTATGGAAATGGATTAATTTAAGCTATAAGAACAGTTAACAAGAAGCCTGCCATGGTCATACAGTTTGTAAGCAATATAAGCCTCTGTGTTTACTTGGTTGGGTCTGAGCGGCTGTGGGACTGGAGGATGACAAAGATTTGTCCTGACTGTGGGCAAGGCAGGAAACCTCTAGCTACAGATATAAATGATGGAGGGAATTAAAGCTATATTGTCAGGGGCTAGAAAGATGGTTCAGCAGTTGAGAGAACTTGTTGCTCTTGCAGAGGATCTGAGTTCAGTTACCAGCACCCATATGGTGGCTCACTCAGGTTCCAGAGTAGCCAATGTCCTCTTCTAACCTCAATAGACACCAGGGAAACATACACAAACACACACACGCACGCACGCACGCACGCACGCACGCACGCACGCACACACACTTTCAAATATATATGTTGCGAACCACTCATACATATTAAATAGACATTTAAAAAATATTTTTAAGTTATTAGCTAAAGTGTTTGCTATGTGATGTCTTTCTGTATACTGTGAATATGGGTTGCTCCCATTGGTTAATAAATAAAGCTGCTTTGGCCTATGGCAAGGCAGGATAGAGCCAAGCAGGAATTCCAATACAGGAAAAGAAGGGAGGAGTCTGGGAGACACCATCCAGCTGCCCAAGCAACAACATGCCAGCAGACAGGTAATGCCACAGCCACGTGGCAATTTGTAGATTAATAGAAATGGGTTAATTTAAATATAACAGCTAGCTAGTAGTAAGCTTGAGCCACTGGCCAAGAATTTATAATTAGTATTAACCCTCTGAATGGTTAATCAGGAACTGGTGGGTGGAAGAGAACGTTCCAATTACAGTGATTGATTATTAAGGCTAACATAGTCCAATTTATGCATTGCTTTGCACCTACATATGTATTGTAAAGCAGAGGGTAGGCTACCTGTGTGCTGCAGCTTTCCAGCAAAGCACAACTGTAGGTCTTCTCAAGACTGTATGTAACAGCAAGATTCCTTGTGGGAATATTGTGTTCCCCAAAATATTGTGCATTCTAATAAACTTATCTGGGGTCAGAGAACAGAACAACCACTAGACATAGAGGCCAGAAAATGGTGGCACACACGCCTTTAATCCTATCACTTGGGAGGCAGAGATCCATCCAGATATCTGTGAGTTTAAAGCTACACTGGAAACAGCCAGGCATGGTGACTCATGCCTTTAATCCCAGGGAGTGATGGCAGAAAGGTATATAAGGCATGAAGATCAGGAACTAAAGCTGGTTAAGCTTTTAGGCTTTTGAGCAGTTCAGCTGAGATCCTTTTGGATGAGGACTCAGAGGCTTCCAGTCTGAGGAAACAGGATCAGCTGAGAAGTTGGCCAGGTGAGGTTAGCTGTGGCCCGTTCTGTCTCTGATCTTCCAGCATTCACCCCAATACCTGGCCCTGGGTCGGTTTTTATTAATAAGACTCTTTAAGATTCATGCTACAATTCCTTTTCCATACAAAGAGAGTTTGTGATCTTCATTTGTTTCAGGGGATGTTTATACGTCTCAAAATGCTAAGAATTGCTTACAACAGTCTTTCTCAAACTTCCTAATTCTGTGACCGTTTAATACAGTGTTGTGATGAGTCCAAACAGTAAAATTATTTTTGTTGCTACTTCATAACTATAATTTTACTACTGTCATGCATTGCAATGTAAATATTTTGGAAATAGAGGTTTGCCAGAGGACTCACAACCCACAGATTGAGGACCACTGGCTAAGAATGAGAAATAGGATGATCCAGAAATAATCTAATAGAAATACAAACCAACTAAACTCATAGTAACCAATAGCACTCTTGCGGATCAAAATATATTTAGGAATATTTATTTTCACCTGTATGTGTACCTAGTTTTCCACAAAATTTAACTACTCTCCCCCGAGTCAAAGACCTTGAGATTCTTTAAATCAACCCATTTGTGAAAACAGTCTCAGTTTGGTTCCTATCTATTCGCTCAGCATTTTTATGTATTTACACTGTGGTGATCATCATATATTTTGTTCTCATATGGTTTGTAACAGTCAGAAAGAGTAGACAACAATCAACAGCAGTAGTTATACAGTTACACACTGCAGTAAGTGCTGTAAATGGAAATTCTATGAAGCTTGAAGAGTGGGTTGGAGGGGTAGCAAAGTCCCCTCAAAACCTGGGACAACAGGCTTCTTGTATTTAGTCCATCCAAGACAGTTAATTCTGAAAACTGAAAGCTGGTTATCACTGACAAGTAGGAGATCATTCATGACGCCTGCAATAAAGGCTGAGCATTCTCATATCATATGCACAAAAGCAAGGACAATGATGTGTGGACTAGGGGAAAGTAGTGATTTTTCTTAAGACATATTGATGGATTAACTTAGCAAATCACAGTTTTAGAAGACCAATCCTACAGTCAATGGTTGCCCATATTTCAACTTTGAGTGGCTTTGATGTATAAGCATTTTTTCAATACAGTTATATTTTCAGGAAAACATCACATGGAGGTAATGGTCCTTGGAGTAAACTGATTTCCTTCTCAACTGGGAAGGCAACTGTCTCTGCCTTAAAAGTGCACAGCAGGCTAACCACATTAAAGTATCGCATCTTTAAATCCTATCGTAGACAATAAATATGTACAAGCCATGGAATTACTATTAACATGGTATCTGCTAGACTTAGGAGGCAATTATTTGAGTCATAATAGGAGTACTAATGTCACAAGCTATCCAGAGATGAAAACAAAAGGAAATGAAAAGACCAAGAAGGATGTTGTGAATTAAGTTAACATTAAGCAGAATAAATGTAGTTAAAGAAAGCTTTCACTCTAGTGTTTCAATCATAAAAAGATAGAAGCTTATTTTGTTAGATTTCTGATGACAAAATCCATGAAAATTTCCATGATGAATATATGTAAATTTGCTGCAGGCAAAAGCGACGCACTTTGTGGAGCTGGTACCTCCATTACTCTATTTTTGCTGAGCCATTTCAACAAGGGAGGCAAAACCTAAAAAATACTACTACCAGCATGAGAGAATTGTTCATTATAAATTCCAAAAGTAGACTAGTGATGATTAAATATTTTATGTTATCAAAAACACACACCTCTCTTTTCTGCATATGATTCTATTTCAAAAAGTATAATTCTGATTATAATTTCCCATTCCAGTGTGGCTTATGTCAAGGTCATATTTCAGTTTGCTAAGAAAGATGCAACTATTCCAAAATGACACAATTATGGATACTCTTGTGAAATCAGATATCCAATCTTCTAAGAGGATGTACAATAATACACTCAGGCATATCACAATAATGCCACTGTGATCAGTTCACCAAGAGGCAGATATCTGCAAAACTCCAGATGTTCAGTTGTTACCTATTTGTAAAAATGTCTGTCCTAGGCCTGGTGAATTTATAGGTAAAATCAGTAACACAAGGGAAACTGGAGAGCCAAGAAGCCTAAATCAATCAATAACATTTCCAAACAAAAATGACAATCGAGCATCATTCTAGTGAATATTTTTAAAAATACAGTAAAATCTATCTCAATATTGATTCTTTCAGAAGTCCCTCTAGAGCTTACTAGAACCATGGTTATCTCTTTTATTGCCTTTAATGGTATCGATAACTCACAATACAATAATGTTATTCATCAATTTTATTATAAATAGTTATTTTTCTGGAAAGCCTGGATGTGAGGCATGACAAATTTTTAATGTCAATCAACATTATAATTATTCTGTACTACATTATTAAACTCAATTTTAGTGAACCGTTTCCCTGTCTTACGATGATCAGTCTCCATAGTTCTTAACTTCTTCTTTCTGCTATAGTACACGACGAGGAAATTAAACTGTGCTGAAGTATAGTGGCTGAGAAGTAAAATACACACTACAACTAAATATGTCCTTAATTGAAACACAACAAAGATTGATTTAACCTGTTCTCATTACCCTGTTATGAGGTTTCAGTACTTTCTTCTGTTTTGTTTTTCTCTAAGCATGGGCATTTTATGGAGTTCATGAAAATAACTCATAAAATGTCCTTGAAGAAAAAATAGAATTTAATATAAAAAGGAAAACTAATCTGCGTAACTGAACTATCTAATTTTAAATAATTCATCCAGTTGTTATAAAAATAAATGAGTTGTAATTCACTGATACATAATATAAGAAAATGATAATGTTCATAAGAAGACTAACATCAATAGATAACATTCATTTAATAAATATTTGCATACCTCTTATGTGTTGGCATTTTGTGGGAGGCTGGGAGACTATCAAACCCATTCAATCACACTTATTCATGCAGGGTTCATAATTATTGGTATGTCGAATACTTTAATCCATTTATGATATTCCTTTAAAAGTTTCCAATTTTTCTATAAATATTCAAATATTATTACTTTAAAGTGCTCACAATTTTAAAAAAATGGACCAGTACTTAAATGACACTCATGTTTCTAAGCTATTGTAGCATTATTTGACTTTATTGGTGGAGTTATTTTCCACATTGCAGAATTCAGAGTTTCATTTGGATTTTAAACTGAAGAACAGGTCATTATCCTTATTTAACTTGGTCATCACCTTCAGGTGGGTTACAATTCATGGATTTCTGGAAGCACACTGGCGCAATCTCACTGCTAACTCACACAAAATCTTAGAAACCAGTGTTAAATGAATAAACTTCTACCATCTAAAAGTAATCTGTCAAATCTTCTAATTATTAGCCACTAAAAATAATTTAATTAAATGAACTTGACTGATGTATAAAGTACTATAATTTAGAACAAATTATATTTTGAGTGGTAAGCCTTCACCCAGAATCCTCTCAATTGATTAGAGATCAACCCACACTTGGTGAAAGCATTCCAAACTATATTCCAAGAGAATATTTTATGGCATGTGCAAGGTCCTGGTCACCCAACTTATTTGTGTGTCTTATGGCATCAGCAGATTGACACAGAAGCTTAAAACATGACCTTCTGTCCTGAGGAGGAGATTAGCTGCATGGAATACTGTCAGGTTTTGCTTTTATGTTGAAATAATTTCATAAACTCCTCATACATTCTGAAGTAATGCCTGTGAAATAAATCCCCATGTATCCATAAATGAATGCTCAAATTTAAACAACTACAAAATGAATTGAAAGATGTTTCCTTTGTTGAAGTCTGTGTTTAAGGATAGACACATTTTGGAGACTATTAACACTGTGGCTACAATTTAATATTATCTTTGAGTAAAAAGATTGCCCTAAGCCTTTTTAAAGGCCAGAGGAGACTATGCTTCTGCATATTTTATAATTCCCCTAAGAACATTCTGTTTTCCTCTACATGATGTCAGAACCTCCTCATATTAGTGAAAGATCATCAGTGTTTTCTCACCATAGGAGGATTCAGGAGCAAACTGACAGAAACTGAACCATTCAAACATAAACCCCACGTATGACTGCAAATCAGGAGTATACATGGGGGAAGGAAGTGTCCAATATTTCAACCACTAATAATTTCCAATTCAGTTCCCCTTGGAGAAAAGTTAGATAGAGCAAAAACACTCAAATGAAGCAATATAATACAAAATAGAGATGACATCAAATAGTTTCTGTAGAAAAAAAGCAGCATTTAACATCAACCAATCAGTGCACACACAGAGAACTTGAGAAGCAAAACCAGAACCTTGGTAGAAGCAGTCGATTTATGTGAATGGTTAAAACAAAACAAACAAAAAACGAGAAGTGGATGTCCATAAAGAGAGTCAGACAAATCTATGCTAAAACTTTTAGTCCATGTCTTATCAAATACAGAAGCCTTGGAAATGTTAATGACTCCCCTTCCCTCCTACTTCACCTATAATGGAGACAGGGTTGTAGTGATGTGAACAAGAATGGCCCCACAAATTCACATTTTCCAGTGTTTGGTTCCTAGTTGGTGGAAAACTTTGGTTTTGATTAGTAGGTGTGACCTTGTTAAAGAAAGTGGGTCCAGGTTCAGTGTGTCTCTGTCTCTCTCTATATATATATCTTTCTCTTTCTGTATCTCAGTCTCCATTGTCTCTCTGTGGCCACCAGCCCCAACTGCTGCCTGTGGATTGGGATGTAAGCTCTCAGCTACTGCTCCAGAGCCATGCCTGCCTATCTGATGCCACACAGCCTGCCATGATGGTCATTAAATAACCCTCTGAAACTGCAAGCAAGCCCCCAAGTATATGTTCCTTTTATAAGTTGCCTTAGTCATGGTGTTTCATCATAGCAATAGAACAATAACCAAGACAATGGACATCTAGTTATATTTCACAGAGCTAGAAAACCAGGTAGAGTAAAATAAAGTACAACAGTTCCCTTTCCTAATTATATCTCATCTTCCATAAGTGACAAAAACAAAACAAAAAGCTGGGGTGGGGTAGTAGCATAAATACATTTGTTTAAAAATGCAATATACAGTCAAGCAAAAGAAATCACAGATTATGTTACAACACTAACACATTGCTGAAGATTAGGACTCCACAGGTCAAGAGTCTGAGAATGGTTTCCAGCTACACCAGCACAGAAGATTAGTTCCTATAGTGCCTTCTGGTCTGCTGAAGCAAAAATAATGATGTAAAATTTCTGCAGAGGGAGTAATGTGGATCCTTTCTCAAACTCACTTTTTTTTCAGATGTTTTGTTTTATTTTACGTGTATGAGTGTTTTGCCTGTATTTATGTGTATCCACCATGCCTGTGTTTGATGCAGAAGAAGGCATTGGATCCCCTGGAATATGGATTACAGATGGTTGTGAGTCATCATGTGGTGCTGGTAAACAATCCAGAGTCCTCTGAAGGAACAGCAGTACCCTTAATATACTGAGCCTGTTATTCCCTATCTGATAACATGTTCTCCATGTTTATCCACCTACTTCCTGTGTGATGAGATGGTATCATGAAGTTTAAAAGAATGTTTACTGACTGAAGATGTGAATGAAAATTGAGTACTTAGAAGATTGTGTTAGGAGATTTTTGAGTGTATACCTATAGAGTTATCTATCATTAATATCTGTAAAGCAGCAACCCATTCAACTACAAAAAAGATGTGTTTATAGTAAAGTGATCAAACATTTAGAATAAATTCATTCTTCTATCATTAGGACACCCAGACCATTTGTAGTTGGTTGATTTTATTCTTTACTCTTTGAGGAGCCTGCCATCCAGCTCTCAAATATATACACATGGAGATTTATTATTACTTACAAATGCCAGGCTTTAGTGTGGCTTGTTTTTTGGCAGCTTTTTTTTTTAACTTAAATTATCCTGTTCATGTTTTGTCTTTTGGCTTTTACCTTTCTCTATTTCTGTATATCTTTTCTTTCCTTCTTATTCTGTGTCTGACTGTGTGACTAGGTGGCTAGCCCCCAGCTTCATCCTCTCGTTTTCTCTTTTTTTCTTTGCTCCCCAAATTTCTACTCCTATTTATTTTCTCTGCCTGCCATCTCTGCCTATCCTTTCTCCTGCCTTGCTATTGGCCATTCAGCTGTTTATTAGACCCATCAGGTGTTTCAGACAGGCAAAGTAACACAGCTTCACAGAGTTAGACAAATGCAACATAAAAGAACACAACACATCTTTACATCATTGAACAAATATTCCACAGCATAAATGAGTGTAACACATCTTAAAATAATATTCGACAACATCGTTTCCCTCAGTAGTCATTTCAGTCCTATTCACAGTAGCCTGTGTTCATTAACTGATGACAAATAAACAGAGAAAATGTGGTACATAAACAAAATGTAATAAAATTCAGCCATTAAAAAGACGGAAATTCTGTCATTTGTCAAAATATGGATGAAACCGGAAATCATCACTGTAAGCAAAATAAGCCAGGCACAGAAAATCAAGTGCCAGAAGATCTCACACATGTAAAGAGTCTAAAAAGTTGATCTCATGGAAATTCAGAGCAAATAGTGGTGACTAGAAGGTGCAGAGGGTACTGGGGAAACAGGAAAATGTATATTTAAAGGCACTGAGTTGGACAAAAGATTCTAGTGTGCTACTACACAATAGACCAAGTACACATAATAATTATATACATTTCAAAAACCAGAAGGTTGTTTTTAAGGGAGAGTACCATAAAGAAGTGGTAAATGAGGAGACAGAAATCCTAAACTGCATCTTTCCTTTCGAGATATATTACTGTCCATGATTTCTATGTTTTCATTTAGCAGTTTATAAAATTAATTTTAAGATATGTAAAATATGGAGTTAGCAACATTTTAAGTACAACCAGTACTTGCCCCTGTTAAATGAAAACCAAAATCAAGAGTTTTACATTCAAAATGATTAACAAAAAGAACTAAAAGCACATAGAATTTCAAATTTTGTGGTTTAAAAAGGCTTAAAGATTTTATATGTATAATACATAGAGTATCAGGTATAAGAGAAAGAAATACGTAAGAATATTTATGATTTTTAGTCATGATTTTAAACAGTTAAACAACTTGTTTGCACATACTTGAAATGTATCTGTCGTTTAAAGCAATACAACTTTGAAAACGTGTCCATAGTCAAATGAAAATTTCTTACACCCTGTGAACAAACAAAAGTATGCACCACCATTCTGTAAACATAAACATAGTCACAACATTACAGCTAGTCTTTTTTCTAAACATACAGACAAAAAGAAAAAAGTGGGGGAAATAAAACAGTTGGGGGCATAGAACTTCAAAGAGCCTTAATTTTTAGTAAACATGCTCTGTATAACTATGGTTCCACAGCCATGCTACTAGACAAAGGAGATGGCCCTACACATACACTACTTGTCTGAAAGTGTCTGGAGGAAATAAGAATCCTGACAAACTCCTTACAGTCACCCCTTCTCTTTACACAATCCCATCTTCGGGTCCATTAACTTTATAGCCTTCAAGGGAATGGGAGTTAGAGACAAACGACTTCCTGAAGAAAAAGAAATTCAGTTTCATCTAACTGCAGCTTAAAAGCCGAAGCTACTTTTAAGTCCATTGTTGTATCGATCTTTATTTGAATGCCATGTTTTTCTGTGGTGTATCTATTATCTATCTAAATGATGTAAATCCCTCTGTAGATCCCAACATGCTTGCTGTGGCGATACACTAAGCTGGCTCTGGAAAGCACCAGCAAGCTGATAATGCTTGCTTTTCCTCATGAAGACAAGGAGCATTTGGTCCTGGTAAAGGGTGATCAATATAGAAGGACACCCAATTAAGTTATAAAATGAGAGTAAAGGAAACAGAGGAAAGATTTAGCCTGGCCAGAGCCTAGACTGAGGAGCTATTAAGAACAAAGATCAGCCTGGCATATGACTTTGATCCCAGCACTCAGGAGGCAGAGGCAGGTAGACCTCTGTTAGCAAGTTCCAGAACAGGCTCCAAAGCTACACAAAGAAACCCTGTCTCAAAAAAAAAAAAATAAAATAAAATAAAGATCAGCTGGCTAAATCATCACCTAGAGAAAAAACCAATATGACACCATGAGATGTAGTCTCTTGGAGACCTGCTCCTTTCTGAAGGGAAATGGCAAGGGAGTGTCTCTGGGGGAGGTGGGGATGAGCAGATGGGGCAGGAAGGAGGGAGGGGATACTGTGGTTCGGATGTATTGTATGAGAGAAGAATCTATTTTCAACAAACAAATAATTAATTAAATAATCAATATAGTCAATGAACAAAAAAAAAAAAAGAACATGCCCAATGCAAAGTATCAGAAAGATATAAACAACTACGTATTTAGAAAACAAGTAAGCAATTAATAAATGAAGGAACATTCCTGTTCCTCTCAAACATTACTGATCCAGTAATTCTCAGGGTGATTTTACTAAAGTGAAAGTATCTTGGTTCAGGATTTAATTTGTAGCTTCCAAACATTTATATTTGATACTTAGATAAATGGTCCCCTCTGTCCCTCTGCAACATCTTAAAGAGTCTACATTTTAGAATACTGAAATTGTAAGATCCCCAAATGAAAAGCAGCAAAGTTTAGTCTCAATGAAATACCTTTCAACAGCATCATGACACACTATCAGTCTGCTGTCTCTTGCTAGATGGCCACAGACCTGTAAACTGTGTCTGATGGGAAAGCAATAAATCACACTTAATACCTTCCAGTTCTTGAATACAACTGAGAAAGGGAGAAGAAAATACTGGCAGACAACAATTCTCATCATAAACCAATCTTTAAAATCATAAACTAGAATTCTTAAGATTTTTTAACCTTTGAAGAATTATCCCATATTAGAAAAATGATGTCTATTTTTTTTTTTGCTAGTGCTATGCAATTTACAATTTTCTGAGAGATTTTTATGGAAATAGGTAATCATTTAATATTTTCAATTACATCCATTCCATCATATCCCTTACTTATCAGCATGACACCAATAAAAATCACTGGTGACACTAAGGCTGTGAGGATGTGGGGACTGGGTTATATGTGGAATGGGGATATTCATGAAAAGGGTACATAATGTGGGAACCAGTAAGACCATCTCCTAAAACAACCAGACAGGCGATAACTACATAATCCAGCAAATGGATTCAAGTATTTAGGTGAGAGGAATAAAAAGCTACATTCTCATAAATTCATGGAAGTTTTATTCAGACACCTCCAATCCCATTAGCAGTCAGGCATCTTTGAGGACTAAATAACCAAACAAGCAAAGGAATCTTTGTATACAATAGAAAGTTACTCAGCAATCAAAAGTAACAAATTATTCATATGCACAGTAGCGTAAATAACTCTCTGAGGCAATCTAAATATCTAAGAAAGAGCACTGCATCTCTAATTGATGGCATGCCCTTACACAGCTGTAGAAATATCTGAAAGACTTTCTGTAAAGTTAAAATGTGTGAAACACACTGAAGAGTCGCCAGCACCTGAATGATGAGTAAGAAGATACATAAGTATATATTAATATATGATTATGGTGTGTGTGTGTGTGTGTGTGTGTGTGTGTGTGTGTGTGTGTGTGTGTGCTCGCCCAGCCCACATGCATGCACGCACACGTAGACTACATCTTAGAGCATAGGCAGATAATCCAGTAAACTATCTTTGCAAAATAAGCTGGAGAGAGTAAGTACTAGCAAAGAATTTTGGCAATACTCCCATTTACTCACTTTGAAGATCTTTACATAATGTGAATATCTTACCAATTCTAAAACAAATACTTTTTTAGGAGGTTCAGTGCCTAATAGCGCTCTTCTTAAAGTGAGTGTTTAAGTTGTAAATGGTGCTGCAGTTAAAATGACGAAAAGGGCAAGTATGGGAATTTTAAATTTAGTATCCAGGGAAAGTGCCTAATGTGTCTCTTATCTAAAATTGAATTGCTAAATGTCAGAAACATTCAGATGGTTTGGGCATTTTCTTTGATGTGATTCCATATTCTCCCTTCCCAACCTAAACTGTTTTCAGGCACAGAGTTCATGGAAAAAGCATTACCTAAGCAGCATGCCAGCATACCAACAGGCTTTGCATTCTTATGTGCCCTACCACAGGAGAATTTCTCTTTACAAAACAAACAGTGTCCACTCAGAGACTTAGCAGTGTGGTTTTCTCAGGCTATGGGCAGTTGAAGAAAGGAAAACATGAAATGATAGCTATTTTCACACATACACACACACACACACACACACACACACACACACACACACACAAAATGAAGTTTGCTGTTACCAATGTTTAGAAATGTTTTGCAGACAAAAGAGCAATGGAAAAAGGGAGTTTTATTCTCACAAAATATTCTTTTTGAAATCCAAACTTAATGGTCCCCTCAAAAGCCTGGTGTATTTGCAGATTTATAACTATGCAGATACATTTTCTCCACACACGGAAAAAGCAACTTGATATAAATGACAAAACGTTTTCCCCAGCCCTAATCTTACTAACAGTCACTGGAAAAATACAAAGGATTAGACTTTTGAATTTCACAAAAGGCAAGCAGCATGGACATAGCAGTTCACAACCATCTCTAATTCTCCTTCCAGGGACTGTGACCCCCTCTTCTGACTCTGCAGACACAAGGCACTCACACAGTGCACTTAACAAGCATGCAGGCAAATACTCAGACACGCAAAAAAAAAATAAACATATCTTTTTTTGATAAAGAGCGAACAAGAAGAAAATTAACCAATTTCATCCATGAAACTCCTTCCTTCACCAATCATTTTGTAATGAGTCACCCGAGTAGAGGGAAAGACAGAATACATAAACAGCAGCTCAGTCTTCCTTAGAACAGATTTATTACAATGAACTTCATGTGGTGTATACTGAACTGACTTAAAGCACACACTTTAGAGGCTTTTAACCTAATAACAAATTGTACAACAATCAACAGTGAAATCCTAGAACATTTCAGGCTGCCCCAAAGAAACCCTGTTACCCAGAACTTTGTACTGCCCTAAGAAACTATGGATCTACACTTCACACATTCCTCTATTTGAATGTTTCGTATATTTTGAATCAAGAGCCTTTTCATCTTTTTATGACTGTTTCCTCTATTTTGCCTAATGGTTTCAACATTCATCCATGTTGTAGCATGTATCAGTACTTAATATCTTGTTGTGTACTCTTTTGAATGTATATGTCAGTTTGATCTTGTCTGTCCATGCACTGATGGTTATTTAGTTAGTTTCCACTTTGGAGCTAACAAGAGTAACACTACTAATATCTATGTACAATTTTTATATGGACATATGTTTCCATTTCTCTTTAGTTAAAGCTATTCATGAAAGTATGGGGTCATATAGTAAATATAAGTTCAATATTTGATAAAGTGTCAGATTGTTTTCTCACCTGAAATAAGTGCAGGTCCTGTTAATATCAAAAATATAAGGAGAAAGATCACCAACCCAAATCATCATGCCCAAATTAATTAAAGCAAGAAATTAATTAAAGCAAGCTATTTCTGCATGTATACAAGCTGCCTCTCCCTAAGGTGGTGTTCAAGAGATCAGCATTGGATGGGAGGAAGATGTGGTCCTTATAGCTCAAGGGTAGAGGGTTTCCAAATGGGAGATTTGGCATGCAAAATAAGTGGAGTTATAAAAGCAGAACATATGCAAAGTCAGTCATAACGACATCTCCTGAAGCAAAGACACAATTGCAAGGTGGTCATAGTAAGGTAGTCATACCAACGGTAATCATAACAAGGGAGTCATAACAACCCTCCGAAACAAAGACATGGTTGTCTGTTCCTGGAACAGGCAACACAGAACCATTTGTAGTTAAGTTTACAGGTGGGGCATAGCCCCATCCATGAAAAACAGAGGTTTGATTATAAACAGGAATGAGCCTAGTTTGTCTGTACTATGAGATTGCTTTTAAGCGTAAGATGGAGGCAGGCTGATTCATCAATTCTAATTTCATATTCTCACCCATCCTTACCTGTCACAGGCCACTTTCTACATTTGGGGGATTTCTTTTTCACTTTTACATAGTATCATTCAAAGTAAAAGGTTGGTAGTGAAAGTGATCTGCGGTATCTTTCAAAGTGAAAGCCTTTAGCTTGTTTTAATGAGTCTGTTTTTACTCTCCCGCTTATGCTGAAGGCTGTACTATTTGTATCCATCACAAGTGAATTGCATTTTCTTAGGACCTCTATATGCCTAACTACTCTACTCAACTTGGCCACAACTTTGTATTTCTTCCCTCCTTTATTGAGGAAACTCTCCATCTGAATGATTCTCTTTATTTTTTTCTGTGTGTATGAAAAGTGCATATAGCATGTATATACACATGTGCATGCAGACCAGAGGACAACCTCAGGTGTCCTTCCTTAGGCATTGGCCACCTTGTTTTTTGAGACAGGGTATCTGTCCTGGGGCTCATGGATTAATCAGGATCATTGGCCAGGAAAGCCCAGGGATGTGCCTGGCTCCAGCTCCCCAGCTCAGATTACAAGTGTACACCCTCACACCAACATTTTTTTATGTGGGTACTGAGGAGCAAACTCAGATCATCGCACTTGCATGATAAGCATGATTTGCAACTGAGTAATCTACCCATCCCACGTACATATTTTATCAGTCACACTGTTTTTATTTTCTAGCCACCTGACCTCACAGTTCTGAAAACTCACTAGCCTACTAAACTGTTCCCAAAAGAAGAGTGGTGGGTAGAAAAACCCGAGCATAAGAATGCAAGTAATGAAACTCCCACTTGTTACAAATCTTTGTAACGGGGGAAAATTATGCTATAATAAAAAAAAAGGACTTGTAACCTTCATAAGACAAAACTGAGACATATTTTAACAAAAGTATTTAATAATATGTTCAGTAAAGTACAATGAAAGGGCTGATGAATTAGAATAATATAAAATTTCTTCCAGGAAATAATTAACACTTGAAAACATGGGATTATCTCATGTTAAACAAAAAAGAACAACAAAAGATGTGGAGGTTTGTCTAACAGTGCCTCCCAGGATAAAAACAGCATACCTTAACCGAAAGCAGGTAAAACATAACAGAAGATGATACTCTTGGGTAGTCGCAGCACAGGAAGAGGATAAACATCTTTAAAGAAACCTATGCCTTTAAGAAGTGAATCAAAAGCTGGGCATAGTGGCATAAGGTGTAATTCCAGAATTCTAAAAGCTGAGGCAGGAGAATCATGAGTTCAAGGGAGGGAGAGACAAAGTATTGGTGGGCAGGGAGAAGGATAGAATACTTGGACTCTGGGAGGGAGATGCTACAGTAAACAGCACTACTGGGACAGCATACAAGCAACTGAAACCATTACATCATTTTGCCAACGGGATAGAATGTAAAGACCTTTCAGCATTGCAAATAAAATGTTTGAAGAAGCCAGAAAGGGAGATGATGAGGTAGTGTAGCTATTTCCTCATCCTTCACTGGACAGACAGCAGATGTCTCAACTTGAATCACATCCATCTCAAAATGTTACATTTTAGCAGACTAGAAAAACGTAATAATTATAAAGAAACATTCCCTTTAACTTCAACAACACTTTCTACTTCAATTAATTATTTAAATTCTGAATAGACCAGAAGATAGAAAAATTACATAAACATCTTTCATTTTTAATTTTAAACACAAACTGACTACATTTAATTATAATTATTTTTCTCTTTTATTTCCTCACCCATCCATATCCACCATCTAACTATCCATATCTTTTATATCTATGTCCATTTAGGTATAGGAATTATGATATGATAAAGATACTATTTCTGACTGATTGGGTGATCTTATTTGTTTATATGAGAATGAATTTTTTTCAATGGACACAAACTTTCACAAAAACAATACAAATTTTTTTTTTTTGGTTTTTTTTTTTTTTTTTTTCGAGACAGGGTTTCTCTGTGTAGCTTTGCGCCTTTCCTGGGACTCACTTGGTAGCCCAGGCTGGCCTCGAACTCACAGAGATCCGCCTGGCTCTGCCTCCCGAGTGCTGGGATTAAAGGCGTGCGCCACCACCGCCCGGCACAAATTTTTTTTAATGGAAGAATTCATAATCCCAAGTTCTAACAGAACAGAAGTAAGCTTGGGAGTAACAAAACCCAAGACAAAGATGTCTTTGTCAAAGCCCTCCCCTCAAGGCTTAGGAATCTATGCAGAAGAGGACGCTGAAAATTTGTAAGAGCCAGAAGTGATGGATGACTCCAAGGGGGAAAAGAGAGAGAGAGACAGGATCTCAGCTCTAGTCACAAATCAGCCCGATACTGACTAGAATGCATCCAGGGACTTGGCATTTTGCAGTGACTTGGGCCACACAATGAGTCATAAATCTTGAGAAACTCCACAGACTCACACATTAAATAAACAACACATACATGAGTTAAGAAAGTGAGGATATGAGAATTTTAAAAAGTAACAGAAACTAACAAATAAAAACTGGGAAACTTTTTCATTGCCTTTTCATGCTGAGTAAACAAAGGGAATCTGATTGCTACAATTTTTAAAGAATTCTTTTAAATGTTAAGTTCTGATGAGGCAATATTTCTGGTTTTTTTTTTTAATGAAATACATAGTTTTGGAATGGATTTTTCTTTCACTGTTTTCTGTTGTGACCACATTTTCTGATCCATGAACTCTGAGTATTCTAAAGTGAATTATCAGAGAATTAATTAACATAAAAGAGTTTCCCCTGCCTCAGTGTGTTTTGTGTTGCCATAAAAATACTGTATATTGAATAACTTATGAAAAGAATGTGAGAGTCTGTGGGAGTCCAGCTGAGACCTGCTCCCACCTATCGAAGGGTTCTTGGGTGAAGGAAAGAGGAATGAGGAAATATTAGGTAGTAAGAGAGACCTAGATGATGAGGAGAAAGACAGAGACACAGGATAGCTTCAGGAGGGCCCTGGGTCAATACCCAGTCGCCCCCTGTTTATTCAAAAGGTCTTTTTAAACAATGCCAAGGGGATAAGCAAAAGACTTCCCCCTTGCAAGATCAAAGCACACTGCACAGCCAAGTGTAAACCCTTCCAAACACCTGGTAACCACACCCATAGTCAAATCAGCCCATCATGCAGCCCTGCTGGGTAAAGCAAGCTCAGATTCTCTGACCCTGAGTAAAGTCTCACTAGGTAGCCTCTGTGTACTCCCACAAAAGAAGATATATATTTATTATAGCACAAAGGGCTGAGCTGAGAAATCCAAGACTGAGAGGTCTACACTGAGCAATGGCTTCTTTGTTGAGTCATAGGAAAACCCGATCTCATACAAGGAATAAGGAAATACAAAAGAGAATTATTTTTATGTCCTTCACTTTGACTCTCAGAGATTCAAAACAGGACACCTTAAGGAAGTAAAATTTTCTGTAAGAGTCTCAGGCTGGGAGACATAAATTGCCGAATCCTGTGCCAGGCAGCTGAAGATTGTCTCTCACTGGAAGAGATTTCACACAATGCTGATTGTTTATGAGGACACCAGGCAATAGAGACTGAGCCCTGGAGACTAGACAGTGATGAGCTGAACCAGAGCTTGCCCAGTACTGCTTGGTTATACACAACTCTGACACTCTACTTAATCTAACACTTATGTTAGGCTTTTGCTTGTTACTTGTTTATTTGATTTGTTATGGATTTTTTTTTTCTGAACCTGACAACTATCTGAGAATATCAGAGCCCAGGCTCCGATTCTTAGTAACTACAGTAATAATCCTGGTGACCTAAAACAGACTCAGGACACATTTTGAGATCATCCAGTTACAGCAATGTGATCCCAGATGGAGAAGATGGTGTGAAGAGTACCAGCAGCTGCTGGAATCATTTTACTTCAAGGACATTTTCTTATCTTTCTGCCTCAGCAAGCATCAGCTCCTTTTTTTAAATCTCTAATTGGTGAAGCAGAACAACTAGTTTTGGAATTTATTTTGAATTTTCTATGAAACTGACACTTGGTAGGTTTCTCCCCAATCAGAGTGACTTGGACTTTGACGTCCTACCTGCTCTTTGGCTTATCCTGAACCATTATTGGCAGCTGCCATTTTGTAACTGGTTTTATCATTCATCGCTCCAGTTCTGTGGCACCAATTCATGCTATTCTGCCATTATCTACTTGGGTGTTTACTGTATGATAGGGAAGGTTTGAGCACTCTATGTGAGTCATTAGGTTCCTGAGAACTTATTGAGGCAGAGAAACAAGGGTGCTGGAGTGGTTTCTGTTTTGATTTGTATAACCAAACTTCATACCTTGGTGTCCCCTAGTGAGGGTTTAACCTGATTGGTCTTTACAAACGTAGGATGGTTTCTAAGGTAGCATGATGTGAAGGCAATCTGCCCCTGGAACTTCTAAAATAACTGAGCAAGAAACCTTCATTTTTGCATTTTTTTCAAAGAAAGTCTTATACACTAAGTATTATGATTATTAGCATGCATTTTTTTTTTACTTTTTAAAATATGTGTATGGGTATGAATGTGTACTGGGATATGACTTTTAGACTGCATAAGAGCTATTGTTTCTGTATCTTTTTGTTGTTTTGTTTTGATTTGGTTCTTCTTCCTTTGAAATCAAAGCTAAATAAGACTAAAGTACTAGGAGAATTTGGATTTGAGACTAAACAAAAAGCTGGACATTACTTCAGGTGTGCCAAGGTAAGAGATAAATAATTCCATCTAGAAGGTTCCACCTTCAGATTCTATACAGTTGTGGACATGTTGTTGGATGGTATAAAGCATCCCCCTCTTAGCAAACTGATTTATCAAGGAGTGAGAAGAACAGAAGTGGCATGAACTTCAGAGCCTGGATGACTGAACTAGGGACAGGCTTTGTCCATGAAACTGTGAATGACCGTGACTTCAAACGGAACCAAAAAATTCAAGGAACTGACTCAAGGGAGAGAAGAGGGCCAAAAAGAAGAATGAACAAGACTTTGGAAATTTTGCTTTAGTTTGGAAAAGCTGGAGAGGTGAGGTGATGGATATCACCAATCTCAGGAATGCTATCATACACAGGCCAAGAGCTACTACTTTGCATCTCTACTGAATAAAAAACAAACAAACAAACAAAAAACCTTGGAAAAGTAATATGGAACAGCAGTATGAATAATTTGGATACTGGAACTATGTGTGATGGGGTAGCCCAAGGGAAGGCCTGGATTCCTAAGTACTTGGTTTCCCAAAGGAAACAACAGTAAAACGCATTCATCCTGGGGAAAAAGAAAAAGAGAGAGAGATAAATAATTGAAATGTTAATGATGAGCTTTCCCTGATGGTGGATTATTTGAGCCTGGTGTTTTCAAATGTTAATCCTGGAAATCTAGTCTGAGAAAATAGTCTGACACAATTTAAAAAGATGGCTTAAATTCTAAAACAAGCAAAATAACATCTAAAATGTTTAAAATCATTTGAGAGAGGGGCCTCTGGACATGTCCACGGAAGATTATCTTGAATGTACTAATTGCTGTAATAAGGCCAACCCATTGTTGGAGGCAGCATTATTTACTGGGACCCTGAATTACATAAACGGAGAAAGGAGGGTGAATGGAGGCATGCATGCATTCATCATTGTCTATACCAGATTATAATTCGATGTGAGCAGCTGCTTTCAATCCTGTGCCTTAACTTTCCCACCAGGAAGGACTACCTTGAACTGTGCACCAGAAGAAACTGTTCCTAACTTAAAGCTGCTTTGGGCAGAGTATTATTTTCAGGCAACATTAGATCTAGGGTCTCTGTTCATTGGGCTATTAAACACAATGTTTGTGGACAGAATGTCCTCATGTGTAATACACCATGCAACTTTGACACTTGCAGCATGATGAAAACGCTAATAAAAATGTTCACTTTTTTTTATTTTATGAGTGTTTTTATCGTAACCAACAGCATATGACAAAGTTTAAGCATCAATTATCCATTTGGGAGCTTGCTTTTTCTTTTCTATGTTTCAATAAAAAAAAAAGTTCAATCCATCACACAAGATGTAAGAATTCCCTTCTCCCTCCTTTCATGAACATCCACCCATTTTTCTCCTTGTTAAAATAGTTATGTTGCCTCAATGTGTTGGAAAAACTCTGTGTCTATTGAAAACTTTGTACTCCACTGTGTCATCTATTTTGATTCTAAAATCTGTGGTTGAATTTAAACGTGTTTGTTGTCCTTTGAAAATGAAGGCATGGGTAGACCTACAACACACCTGTACTCTCCTGTTCCCTTTTGCCTCAGTCTCCTTTAATGATATGTTCCCTGATGCTTAGAAAAGAAAGATACTGGGAAGTTCCAGTGTGCATAGGTATGAAAGCAATGGTGAAGTAGAAGCTTGCTTACAAATTCCAACTCCTCTAAACGATTTCTCTACATTTCACGTAATTTTTGATTACATTCACTGTGTAGATACCACTTTTAGTATTTTGAACTGTGAAATTGTTATGAACGGTGATATTCTTGAGTGGCTTCACTCACTTCTCAGTGTGTCTATGATTTAGGTGAATTTAATAGAGATTACAAGGTAACTAATTAACCAACTTTGTAAAGTTTCATTCTCCCAAGAGTAAATAAAGAATATCATTTAGTTAGAAGCTTCCATCTGATTACCATTACAGAAGAAATTACCTTTGTTTCTTTGTTGGTTTGCTTCACCTTTTGGTCATTGTGAAAAGTCTTAAAATATTTGTGAGTTTAAAAGTGACTATAATCCACCCAGACAAATATTCAGACCAAACTTTCCCAAGATAACTAAATGCCAAGAGGGTTTAGAGAAATGGTTCATCCATGCAGTTGTGTGGCGTGAATTGAATGCCCTGAGATTCATTCCTCTTTACACTCTGAATATATTTGCTTCAGACTCTGGTATATTAACTTCAAGACTGAGGAATTAAAATAAAGCCAACGGATGTGTAACTGGCATGCCTAGAAGGATTGAGAATATTCTCAAGAGATACTTGTGTCCTTCACTTTGGCTATCAAGCTATAAAAACAAGAGACTGCCCCCAAAGATCGGGAATTTCCCACAGGACTCTCAGGTTGGGAAAAGGAAAAGACTGATACCAGCCAGAGGGGAACTTATCTCCTAGCAAGAAATTTCCCTCGGTTCTGACAATTTGTCAGACCACCTCGTAGGACGACTAAAGCTCTGGGGCGAAGACAGTGATGGGCAGGACCACAGCCTGACCAGCACTGCCCGGTTTGTAGAACTCTGGCCCCTCACTTATCATAACCCTGTCAGGACCCCAGAGGTACATAATAAGGGTCACTGATCTCTTTCTCCCTCCTCCCAAAATGTTAACATTGAATAAGTCTCCTTTTCTGCTGGTCCCTGTCAGTGGTTTATCTCATAGGCTTATATAGAATACCCATCAGGACAGAAATGATTTAGTAAGATTGTTGGGACCCAGGCTCTGGCCCTCAGTAACTATTCAGTAACAATGCATGTCAGAAGGTAACAAACCAATGGAGTGTGAACAAACAAGGTATCAGATTTGAAGACTCAAGGCCTTTTATAATCTGCACTGGTCCACTCATGAGGGTGAAGCTACGTTTTTTGTTTTTTTTTTGTTTATTTTGTTTTTTTAATATTCATTTATTTTACATCCGGACCACAGTTTACCCTTCCTCCTCTCCTTCCACTCCCTCCTCTCCCACCTCCCCCCACCATCCACTCCTCCTCCACTTCTATTTAGAAAAGGGCAAGCCTCCCATGGATAGCAACACAAAACATGGCATATAAGTTGAATTTGACTTAATACAAGGTGCTATGCCTTGTATTAAGGCTGGGAAAGGCAACCCAGTATGAGGAACATGGTCCAAAAGCCAATAAAAGAGTCAGAGACAGTCCCTGTCCCCACTGTTAGGAGTCTCATAAGAAGACCAAGCTACATAACTGTCACATATATGTAGAGGGCCTAGGTCAGTCCCATGCAAGCTCCCTGGTTATCAGTTTAGTCTCTATGAGCACCTGTGAGTCTAGGATAGTTAATTCTATGGGTTTCCTTGTGATGTCCTTGACTCTTCTGGCTGGTACAATCCTTCCTCCCTCTCTTCACAAGAATTCTCTGAGCTCGGCTTAAGGTTTGAAGGTGGTTCTCTGCATCTGTTTCCACTAGTTGCTAGAGGCACACTGAATACATAACAGCCACACACAAGAACGAATGAATAGGCTAAGATATAAAGCCATATATCATTATACATTCATTCATTGGATATTAATGGCATATACAAATATAATTTTATTATGTAATTCAACACATTGTGTCACAAACAAGTAATGCCACCCAGAACTATTTCTGATGTGTATTAACTCTTTCTAAAACCCTATCAATTTACTAAAATAATAGAGCAGTATTTCTGAATGCCATCAGAGTCTTGTTGAAGCACTTACTGAAAGCTGACATCAGCAGACTCTGTGAACAGAGTTCTACTGTAGGCTTCAGCAGATAACCACAGTGATTTTACAAAGAGCCATGTGAATTCCGTATCCAGAGACATTTTGGAATTCCCATTGTCCCTAAGGCTAGAGACCTTTATTAGAAACAGGTAGAAGGGATCAGCATCCTAAAAAAAGGCAGCATGGTTTTGACAAATACTCTAAGGCCAACTTAACAAGGCCTTGTTCTAACCAGACTACCCCAAACTACTGGCAGCCTTCCCATGCAGTCTGATTCGCAAAGAGAACAGGATCCAGCTGTGTGAGATGTCTCTCATTCCCCATGTCATAAAAGTGGAAATAAAATGGGTTTCTCAATTCCCACCCATCCTTTAAAGAAGTACATCAATTTCCCCAAGACCACTTTCTCAACAGACACAAGAAAAATGTAAGCATCTCCTTTAAAATCACTTAACATCGCTAGTTTCTATATATATTCAAAAAATCTTTCTTAGAGGTTCAGAGCTCTAAATATGTTATGCCCAATTATCTGATTCCAAAAATAACAAAGCAAAAACATGGCATCATGAAAGGTCTGACGGTCCTTCTCTTGCTCCTATTACAGATCTGGGTTCCTTTGTGGTTCCTAATTCCCTTTCTTGAAACTGTAACTGTCTAAATGATGAACAAAATCGTTGCAATGCTACTTTTTAAAAAATTTCCTTTAATCCCCACATCAGGATGATTTTAAATTTGTGTGCCCAAATTTTGTTGCATTTCAGCTCATCACTGGATAGCAAATTTTTTTTAAATATATATACCTTATATTTTTGAGTGTTCAATAGAAATCAACAGCTTGTCTTCCGTTCAGCCTCACTCCCATATGCTCATTACCAGCTTACAGGAAAGATGATACACTCAGTGCTGAAATGCTCTGAATTCCAAATGTATGCACTTTCTCAGCAGGAGTAAGAGGAGAAAAATTAAAAAGATCCTGGCAAAATTATTTGGAAAAAATCAAACGTTTAGATTGTCTACATTTCTCTTAACTGTTTTGCTTCAAGTCTCAAGTGTAAGAAAATACACAGAATGAAGATGGTTTATTTTAAAAAACAGCACATTTTTCTGATCACTGTCAGAAGAAAATGAGGAATTTTCCATTATATATAAGTATGTTCTGTTATATCATAATAAATGAATATCAAAGTCAAAGAAATGGCCCCCTCTAGTCTTTCTTCAATCTATTATCCCTGGCATTAACATATAGGACACCATCTAGGATCTTAAGCCTAGACACATTTATATTTTACTCGTGCATGAAAGCTTAAAAATAAGCACAGATCAGTCAGAGAGGTTCTAAAATAAATCAGCAGGCAGACACCAGGAAACTGAACAAGCTCTGTTTCTCACTTCTATTCCCTTTCTGCCTTGTTATCATGGGAGCCTGCATCTCCCTCCAGGCAGATGCTTCAGCTTGCTGAACCAAAGGCTGTGAGGGCCTTGGGAGGAGCAAGAGGAGATGCTATGTGGAGAAAGCAAACAAGAGGAGACATGAGAACCCCGTGGAAAGTCTCAAGGTGACATCGGGGGGGGGGGGGGGATGATGATGTTCCTAAAAGATATTTTCTCCACACATAAAAAAAAAATGTCATTTTCACATACTTAGAACTGATGATAAACCCAAGTATCCACAAAATTTCACACTGCCATGCACTCGAGTAAGTCCATGGTGGATGACTTCACAGCACTTCTCCAAAGAGGAGGCCAGAGGCCCAGCTTGGCCTCTATTCCATCAGGAAAACATTCACCTCCTAAATGCCTACTATGTAGAGGTTAATGGGGAGTAACAGATGCTCAAATGCACGGAGATTCTTGATTCTGCCATGAATCCATAACTTTCATGTTTTCACTTTTATCATATCATAATGCGAAAACACCACACAAAGAGATCTAATTATATTTCGGTTTGTGTTATATTTGGGACTATTGGTGTAAAAATGACAGAGAGGTAGACCAGTACGTGGTAGGACAGTGTAAGAATTTTAAGGATGCTGGCAATGACAAGAGCTGTAAAAGAAGTGGGTTTCTAATGAGAATTGGGATTATGAAAGGCCCTTTAGATTTTTGTACTATGTTGCTGAAACTGTGGTGACTGTTAGGTTGTGTGTGCCAGGGCCTCATAAAGTAGCATGACACCAAGTTAAAACATGAATACTCTCACAAGCTGCTTCCTTCTTCTGCTGCTTACAAAGATGCTAAGTCATTTATGAATATAGACTTCTAGCTTTCACAGGCAGGGGCAAGTGACAGGAAGCCCAGCTCATTAGAGTGAGGTCCAGCCTAAACATGGAACAATGTTTCTTCTGTGCATTTCCTTGGCAGAACTTTACCTTCCTAATGTGCTCTGAATCATGACCAACAGAGAATGATGCTACCACAAGCTGAATAAACATGGCAATCATTTCCCTGAGGAGCTTAGAAATTGACAGGCAGCTCAACTATTAAACATTCACTTTTCTATGTGCTCTGCTTAACTGAATAAGTCACAGCGATGTGTGGGATTTATTTTTGAGACGTTTAGAATGTAATAGGAAGCTGCCCATTGTGTAAAAATAAGGCAATTTAGTGACATGCCAGAATACTTACAAATAGAACAAACTTCAAACTCTTAGTAAAACTACAGACTTTCTTGTATGCCCTATCAAGTCACTGCATGGATACCTACACAACACTACCCTTTTTAGTAAGTGTAAATAGCATGAATAGGAAAAATAAAGGGTCAACATTACTGCCAGTTGGAAACACAGAGATGGAAGTCTAATTCTAAAATAAAGGTCTTCAATGACCTAGATAATTATGCTCACTGTATATTACATTTTAAAAAGAAGAATGGCTGGTAATTTAATTCCTAAAATTATGAGTTTCTTCCTTTTCCTAAGCATCTGCACAATAATTCATAAATGTTAAGGCACTCCTATTTAGCAAATGCAGAAATGCAATAAAATCTTATTTCTACAAAAATTCTAATAATATTTGGACTTTATCATAATTGAGAATGACAATTTTCTTGAAAACAGGAAATATCATCTCATGTCATCTCTTGAGAAATACAACAATCCCTGTAAGCACTGCAATTTGGTCTTAATTAATTGTCAAGATGCAATTTTCCATGGCCCCTGAGGATGTTCTTTTCATACGAAGATCATATGATTTATCACTACATAGACAAAAAGAACAGTGAGATAAAAAGAAGAATTTCCATCTGGCCCAGCACACATAGCACTTTTATTAATTAAGGTAATTTTACTTTGCTTCCCACATGCCCATTTAATCTCACTGAAAATGATGTAAAAAGCAAAAGATGACTTGAAAAGGGAGATGGAAAAAAAAAAAAAAAACTTTGATGGCCTAGCTGTGAATAAGATCAGATAATCAATCTACTTGATCAAGAAAGTCAATGATCAACTCTTCAGTTATTTACAATTATTAGATAAAAGCATATTTACTCTTTTATGATGCATTATTTAGTCTCAATGAAGTTAAACTTCTTTATCAAAAATGTCTTTCTAAATTACTAAGAAGAGACAAGAGGATCTATTGATTCTCTTCCTTCACTGCTCTTATGAAAACATAACAGAAGTGCATCCTGACAAAGTGGATGATGTCCTTCCTACACTTCAAAAGAAAACATTTTAGGTAGAACATCATATTATATGAGTGTGAGGGGTTGACAGTCATGTCTAACTAAAAATGACATAATTTAATGAGTTTATTGAAGTAGGTACCATCTTAAGCACTGCTGAGGAATTGTGTGTGTAATCTGCATAAATCATAATAAACTATCCATACTCAATTCATTTAATTCAAGTAGAATTAAAAGGCTAAATGCGAAATTTTCTTCTAAGCAATTTAAATGAAGACAAAATAGAATGATATTATAACTTCCAAAAATCTGGAACACACACAAGTATTGAAAATTTTTGTTTATTTTTGTTTGTACTCTATTTTTGTCTATTGTCTTTTGTTTGTTTATTTTTTGTTGTTTTATACAAAGTAGGTAGCAGACTTGTTTTATTGTGTTTTGCTTTGGGGGCTTGTAACAAAATAGAAAGGAAAATATTTTCACAACCAATGCCAAAAGCCAAGTAATATATAACCTACCAGAATCTTTAATGTCTTTGGAAACCTACTGAATAATTTGTCAGGAAAAGTACCAAAACCAAGTGGGCTGTAAGCCAAGGTTTAACACATATGTGCAGACACACACATGTACACACACACTTAAACGATGCAATAAATAGGCTGTTGATTTTTCTCTTAGGTTGACTTCCCTTTTACACAGTTAAGATTTATAATTTTTAAGAGTTGAATTTCACTTTTTACAATATTTTGCAAATATAACAAAACTGGAAAATACACACTAATTCAGATGTATAAGATTATAATTTCTTTTTACTGTGTATAACATTTTGTTACAATCTTTAATTCTGTCTAATGGGTTTATGCATAGTGCTTTTGAAAAAGAGCAAGTGACAACTTAAGAGACACACCTGTTTGATAGATACAAATTGTGGTTAACAAAACAGATACCTAAATGTTTTTTTTAATGAGATAAACATTAACAGTTGACCAGATGATAATGAAACTGGCAATATTTTCTTAATATTGTCTCATATAAAAAGGAGATTTTTTTTATGATCACTTATACATCTCTACAAGAACACCAAGGCCTTCAATAATCTTAGACTTAATGTCAGCTACAATGAATAGGTGGAATGCTTTCTATAATTAATGTATAAAGTTATATGTAATCTAGGAATACTAAGAACGCAAAGATCATATTTCCTACATTACTTAAACCTTTTTATGCTTGTACAATAATTTACCTATGAGTATACAGTAGATGTTAAGTTAACAAACCACGCCTACAATATTGAATACGTAGATCATTTCTAGTTTTCACTGTTATTAATAATTTTGCATAGTAGGCTAAACTACCTGAGTTTCAGCTTTACCTTTAGTTTTTTTTCTCCTACAGGTCAATTTGCTTGCTCAAAGCATATAAACATAGCACGACCCTTGAAAGATATTAACAAATCACTTTTCAAAAAGGGTTGTACATATTTATCTGTTAACAAAGTAAGGAACCTCCTGTTCCAGCAGAGGCTCCTTCATACAGAGCAGTACAGCTGTTAAAATGCACCACTAGGCCGGGCGGTGGTGGCGCACGCCTTTAATCCCAGCACTCGGGAGGAAGAGCCAGGCGGATCTCTGTGAGTTCGAGGCCAGCCTGGACTACCAAGTGAGTTCCAGGAAAGGCGCAAAGCTACACAGAGAAACCCTGTCTCGAAAAACAAAAAAAAAAAAAAAATGCACCACTAGATCTGGCAGATCATGTTAAGTGCATTGCTTAATTCATAACTGGTTTATTTTTTCTGTGAATAGAATTTACATTTTAATCTCTTCTGGATTCTCCACTTAATTTTTTTTTACAAAATAATTACTGAAAATGTTTTATAGCACCACCATTACATCATTGTAGTGTAGCATATTTTCTGCCTCTTGAAGTTATACCTAAACATGGCTCTGAATGTGGGATATGTTAAACCATGTTTTGTTGTTGTTTTTCTTAAAGAAACTCGATCTAAAGTTAATTTTTTCTTGGTTTTTAGAAACGATTTTCCGTCCACATGTTTATTAACGTTTAATTATATGTTCTTCTGTGTTTGTGAATAATTCAGGTTTCATGTTTGGTTTTTAAAGATTTGTTTATTTTATGTATTTTGGCACCATGTCTACATCACAGGCACGCCTGATGCCCATGGGAGTCAATAGTGAAATCATCAGATAGCTCACCTTTCTTAAAATCCAGTGGAGGAAACATTAATATGAAGGGAGCGCTAGAGGGGACTCGGAAGGATGAGACAATCTAACTTAGCTGAAGAAGGCAGGAAGCACAGAGCAAAGCGTATCACAAACTATGTCTGCTGTGCTAACGCAGCACAGTGTAAACTGCGGCTAAAAACATGTGAGAGAATACATACAGATCACAGTGAACGAGAGAATTGTAGTGTCCATCCTTAAAACCTCCGCTTCTTAGCAAGGCTGTAAAAGGGTTTTGATGTTGAAAGAAAAATTACAAATAAAAACAGAAGTCTTAATTCTCCACGCTGAAAATAAAGAAAAAGATTCCTCTTTCCTTTTTTGGTGTCTGCGTGCGTGCTCGTGTGTGTGTGTGTGTGTGTGTGTGTGTGTGTGTGTGTGTGTGTGTGTGTGTATGTGTGTGTGTGTGTGTGCGTATGTGTGTGTGTGTGTGTGTGCGTATGTGTGTGTGTGTGTGTGTGTGTATGTATGTTTACATTGTTCGTTTGTAATTGAAAAGTACTCATTAAAATGTATACACATCCTTTGCAAAGCTAGGTAGTCTTTTCTCAGGCTATGATCTAGCCACTTCTTTCTGAAGAACCCAGGGGCCATCTCTTTGAAATACACACATCAAAGGAGATAATGTCCACATCTCTCAGTTTCTGTAAGAGGTAGTTTTAACTCAGTGAAAATCTGTTTCATTTGGTAAAATGGACCATAAGAGTGATGATAAGCTTATTATGAGAAGTTTGTATCCTCCTAATAAAGCCAATCAGCTAACATACCTGGTCACCATAACTACCAGGCAGTTAGAGTTAAATAGTTGTGACAAATAGTGCAACAAAATTTTCCAGTTTGAGGAACAATTATGCTTTCTTGAAAACATTGTCATAATGTGTGTTTGGCTTGTAAAATTTCAAGATTCAACTCTATCATTGTAATATCTTGGTAGATTGCTTGTGTGGTGCATCTGGATTAATAACTTTAAGATATATATATTTATGTCTTGGAGTCCAGAAGAGAGCATCAGATTCCCTGGGAACTGGATTCACTGTCAGTTTTGATCGCTTTAATAAAATTATATATCTCAACAATGTTGGGAGTGACTGTGTTGATGAAATCATCTACGTGAGTTGCTATCCTAACCTGTAATCACTTCAAGGGAATGAGCACTGTCTTTGTCACTGGGAAGAATACTTCTGTTATGATTCTTTTTCACTGTCAATTTGGTGGCAGGGTGAGAGGAAGGGGCAGTTAGGAGCAACTAGAAGACACACCTCTGGGCACATCTTCAAGGAGATTTTCAGAGGATTAACTAAAGGGGTTAATGCAAAATTAACCTTCCAAAGGGCAGCCCAGACATGCAAAGGTCAGAGCAAGCAGCAGGGTTCACATTCGCTCCTTAGCTTCTCTCCAGGGAGTAGGAGGGGGGTCTATCAACATTGCTACCATCCTCCACTTACCTCAAATGCCAGCTTC
The DNA here is from genome assembly GCF_007827085.1 of Peromyscus californicus insignis. Lineage (NCBI taxonomy): Eukaryota > Metazoa > Chordata > Mammalia > Rodentia > Cricetidae > Peromyscus > Peromyscus californicus. The sequence continues at coordinate 26,755,616 of NW_026294436.1, read as the reverse complement.
TCAGCTTTCCAGAATGGACACAGTACCAGTAACTCTCCAGGGATCTCCAGACCTTCAGTGATAGATTGGGAAACTGAGGCACCCAACTTTGTGGACAGAACATTTACTTGATTCTGTCTTTTAGCAAGCAGACGGTGTTAGCATTTAGGCATCTGTACTGCCCTTAAGGTCCTGATAGGATATGTCCTCAGCTGCAGCCACTAAGAGCAACCCCTGTGCACCTTCTCTACTTTCCCTTATAAAAGATGGGCCTGTCCTCTTTCTCTTTCTTTGCTCTCCTGCTCTCCCCAGAAACTGGTCTCCGCCCCCTTGTCTGCTCCCTTCTCTGCCCTTCCCCCAATAAACCTCCCAAGTGAGCCTTGTTGTAGGCATGACTCCTTGCTGCTTTTAAATTACAACAGAAGGCCCTGGTAGATTCAGTCCAGGCAGGTCCAGTCCCCTTCTCCCAGGCTGAGCCAAGTGTCCCTGTATAAGCCCCAGGTTCCAAACAGCTTAGACTACCCAGTGTCTTTGTGTAATTATGTGTAACAAATGCCTCCATATAATACACATCTAACCTATTGATTTCATTCCTCTAAAAAAAATGTCTAATTCACCTTTTAAATTCATTTTGAAAGATCAGTGTGACTTTGACACCAAAGCCACATAAAGTAGTAGTTTATTACAAGAAAACCAAAAGTAGGTACCCTTGATGAATGTAGATCACCAACAAAATACTAGTGAATCAAACTAAACAGCATATTAAATGGACTTGTAACCCTGGTGGTCCAGTTAGATTTATCCCTGTAAAGCAAGGATGGTTCAATATGTAGCAATGAATAAATGTGATACCTCACATTGAAAGAATGAAAGGCAAAAACCATATGATCAATGCAATGTGTGTGGGCAAAATATGACATAACCCAGCATTCTTTCAAGCAAAATTCTCAAAAATAAGTGGGATTGAATTAATGAAGCTCAACACAGCCATATCAAACAAACCCACAGCTAAAAGTCTCTACTCAGTGAGAGTTGAAAGCTACCCCATTACACTCCCATTAAGACAATAAAAATTGTAACTGTATAAAAATACCCTAAGATGTAAAATGTTCTTCATCGTCTGCTGTGGGATGGTCTGTATGTCAAATGTGTTGCTGATTGGTCAATGAATAAATCACTGATTGGTCAGTGGCCAGGAAGGAAGTATAGGCGGGACTAAGAGAGAGGAGAATTGAGAGAACAGGAAGCTGGGTGAGGGAGACACTGCCAGCCGCCATCAGGACAAGGAAGATGTAAAGTACCGGTAAGCCACAAGCCACGTGGCAAGGTATAGATTAATAGAAATGGATTAACTTAAGCTGTAAGAACAGTTAGCAAGAAGCCTGCCACGGCCATACAGTTTGTAACCAATATAAGTCTCTGTGTTTACTTGGTCGGGTCTGAGCGGTTGTGGGACTGGTGGGTGGCAGAGATTTGTCCTGACTGTGGGCCAGGCAGGAAAACTCTAGCTACAGTCGTCTCCAGAGATCATGTTAAAGAGCATGAACATTTCATATACAATATATCAAGAACCTGAATCCATTACTTAAGGGTTAGGAGTGTGTGCAAAATAGAACTGATTTATTATCAAAAATACAAAAGAGAAAGAAAAAAACTGTCTTTCCAAGTTGCAACTAACAGGTCATTTCCTATAATATGAAAGTCCTTTGGTTCATGAACCATTTCCTAAAATTACTTTCTCATCACTCATCATAAAGATAGAATAACACTAGCACTCTAAAATGCAAAAGTAACATTTTCACTCTGCTGACATTCAAACAGCTATGATTGAACTGATGTCTCCAGATTCATTTCCACAGCAATTCAATCTAGATTAAGCCATAGAGCAAACAAACATGTACCTCATTCACAATTCCTATCACCAAGTTCCCATGTCAATAAAAGCAAGCACAAGTGTCTCTTTTCTACATGGACTATCAAAGGCAGACTAGGAAACAAAAAGCAGGTTCCTGGCTCCCAGAAAGGCATGTCATTTGGTGACCTAGAAGGTGCTGCTTGCCCTTAGGCATGACCTGGTTTCAACTTTGTCACAGGGGAAGCAGAGACACTCGCTTCCATTCATTTTGTGATAGCAGTTTTCCACAAATGAGAGGTTGTCATGGTTTTCCATTTTACTCCCTGTAAAGGAGTAAAGAAAAGACAAGAAAAAGAAGGGTATCCAAGCTCATCTACTCAACAGACCCCTGGAATACCTACCAAAAGGAACCTGACAAACGAGAGAAAAAATAAGAGAAAAGCACCCATAAAAGGAAAGAAAGAGGTAAATTTTTTCCATGTGGATGGATGATCTGATTGTCTAAATAGAACTTCCTAAATATTCCACCAAGAAATTAAAAAACAAACAAATAAGATAAGTCAGTAACCTGGTAAGATGAAAAATCAACATGCAAATATCAGTAGAATTTCTAAGAGGGATTTTTTTTTTTTTTTTGGCGATGGGGGACTTTAAGGCATTATTTTATTTGCAGTTATTCAGACTTTTATTTAATGAACAGTCAAGGTTAACTGTCAGAAAGTCCTTTCTTATATGATAGTAATGTCTCTTCAACCCATGCCCAGTAGTAAAAATAAGTTTTCTTATGCACCCTGAGAGGAGACTTTTAAAATCTCATTTATAATAGCTGCTAAAAATGGAAATAAACAATATGTGAAAGAAATTTGCATGGTAAGTTATAAAATATTAATGAAAGAAACTGAAGACAATACAAAGGAATGGAAAGTTATCATCTTATAGTTTGAAGGAATTGATAATGCTAAAGCATTATATCCACGCTACACACAGCACTCTACAGATTCAATGCAATAACTATAAAAAAATTCCAATGGTGACTTTCATTGAAAGAGAAAAAAGCTCTAAGGTTAGTGTGGAGAAAAAAAAAAAAACACTCCACATTTTTTAATCATTTTTGACCAAACAAAAAGGACAAAGTTAAAAGTGTCACACTTCCTGACACCAAAACATACTATAGGAAAACCTTTTAAGAATGAATGCATGTACTAGCTCACTTCTTTTCCCTTGTTGGCCACAGACGACAAGAAGGGTCACCAGCAGCTCTATTCGAATCACCCACAGAAGTCTCACCAGAGTTCTCACTCTTCCGTGTCTGGTTTGGAAATATGGGCTTAGCATGTGCTGGTAGTGTTTCTGTCGTCCTTATTACGTCAGAAAATGACTTTTCTTGAATAGATTGTTGAAGACGATCTACCCAGGGAAATAGATTATGCTAGTCTTTGTACATAAAAAAAGAACTTTAATACATTCTAAAATACTGCAAGTCTATATTAGTCAAAAGAGCATGATATGAACATTTAAGAAAGACTAATGGGCTAGAATAGGTAGCCTAGAAACAGATCATTGTGTTAATATTTCATTGATTCTTTTTTAGCCAAGCACAGTCTCTTCAGTAAATGTTATTAAAACAATTCACATCCAAATGCAGAAGACTAAATTGAATCTCATCCCATTCCATTCCATGTTGCATACCAAATAAACTCAAAGAATTAAAATTTTAAATAGAATACCTATAATTATTATACTACTACAAGAGAACAGAGAGGAAAACTTCCTAACACTGTTATCTTTGAAAAAAAAAAAAAAAAAAAAAAACAGGATTCCAAAGCACACAGAACACAATAAAACTAGATGAAAGGATCTTATCAAATAAACCATCGCACAGACTAGAAAACCATTAATGGAGTAAAAGTGAACAGGTGGCCTAGAAATAGGACAAAACATTTGCAAACTGTACATCTACAAGGGGCTGTCCAGAATGTGAATGGTTAAAAGACTCTCTAGTACATCTACAAGGGGCTGTCCAGAATGTGAATGGTTAAAAGGCTCTCTAGTACATCTACAAGGGGCTGTCCAGAACGTGAATGGTTAAAAGACTCTCTAGTACATCTACAAGGGGCTGTCCAGAATGTGAATGGTTAAAAGGCTCTCTAGTACATCTACAAGGGGCTGTCCAGAATGTGAATGGTTAAAAGACTCTCTAGTACATCTACAAGGGGCTGTCCAGAATGTGAATGGTTAAAAGACTCTCTAGTACATCTACAAGGGGCTGTCCAGAATGTGAATGGTTAAAAGGCTCTCTAGTACATCTACAAGGGGCTGTCCAGAATGTGAATGGTTAAAAGACTCTCTAGTACATCTACAAGGGGCTGTCCAGAATGTGAATGGTTAAAAGGCTCTCTAGTACATCTACAAGGGGCTGTCCAGAATGTGAATGGTTAAAAGGCTCTCTAGTACATCTACAAGGGGCTGTCCAGAATGTGAATGGTTAAAAGGCTCTCTAGTACATCTACAAGGGGCTGTCCAGAATGTGAATGGTTAAAAGGCTCTCTAGTACATCTACAAGGGGCTGTCCAGAATGTGAATGGTTAAAAGGCTCTCTAGTACATCTACAAGGGGCTGTCCAGAACGTGAATGGTTAAAAGACTCTCTAGTACATCTACAAGGGGCTGTCCAGAACGTGAATGGTTAAAAGGCTCTCTAGTACATCTACAAGGGGCTGTCCAGAATGTGAATGGTTAAAAGGCTCTCTAGTACATCTACAAGGGGCTGTCCAGAACGTGAATGGTTAAAAGGCTCTCTAGTACATCTACAAGGGGCTGTCCAGAACGTGAATGGTTAAAAGACTCTCTAGTACATCTACAAGGGGCTGTCCAGAATGTGAATGGTTAAAAGGCTCTCTAGTACATCTACAAGGGGCTGTCCAGAATGTGAATGGTTAAAAGGCTCTCTAGTACATCTACAAGGGGCTGTCCAGAATGTGAATGGTTAAAAGACTCTCTAGTACATCTACAAGGGGCTGTCCAGAACGTGAATGGTTAAAAGGCTCTCTAGTACATCTACAAGGGGCTGTCCAGAACGTGAATGGTTAAAAGACTCTCTAGTACATCTACAAGGGGCTGTCCAGAACGTGAATGGTTAAAAGACTCTCTAGTACATCTACAAGGGGCTGTCCAGAACGTGAATGGTTAAAAGGCTCTCTAGTACATCTACAAGGGGCTGTCCAGAACGTGAATGGTTAAAAGGCTCTCTAGTACATCTACAAGGGGCTGTCCAGAACGTGAATGGTTAAAAGGCTCTCTAGTACATCTACAAGGGGCTGTCCAGAATGTGAATGGTTAAAAGGCTCTCTAGTACATCTACAAGGGGCTGTCCAGAACGTGAATGGTTAAAAGGCTCTCTAGTACATCTACAAGGGGCTGTCCAGAATGTGAATGTTTAAAAGACTCTCTAGTACATCTACAAGGGGCTGTCCAGAATGTGAATGGTTAAAAGACTCTCTAGTACATCTACAAGGGGCTGTCCAGAACGTGAATGGTTAAAAGACTCTCTAGTACATCTACAAGGGGCTGTCCAGAATGTGAATGTTTAAAAGGCTCTCTAGTACATCTACAAGGGGCTGTCCAGAACGTGAATGGTTAAAAGACTCTCTAGTACATCTACAAGGGGCTGTCCAGAATGTGAATGGTTAAAAGACTCTCTAGTACATCTACAAGGGGCTGTCCAGAATGTGAATGTTTAAAAGACTCTCTAGTACATCTACAAGGGGCTGTCCAGAACGTGAATGGTTAAAAGACTCTCTAGTACATCTACAAGGGGCTGTCCAGAATGTGAATGGTTAAAAGACTCTCTAGTACATCTACAAGGGGCTGTCCAGAATGTGAATGGTTAAAAGGCTCTCTAGTACATCTACAAGGGGCTGTCCAGAATGTGAATGGTTAAAAGACTCTCTAGTACATCTACAAGGGGCTGTCCAGAATGTGAATGTTTAAAAGACTCTCTAGTACGAAGACAGACTAGGCTGCGCAGTGGTGGCGCACGCCTTTATTTTTTTTTTTTTTTTTTTTTTTTTTTTTTTTTGGTTTTTCGAGACAGGGTTTCTCTGTGTAGCTTTGCGCCTTTCCTGGAACTCGCTTTGGAGACCAGGCTGGCCTCGAACTCACAGAGATCCGCCTGGCTCTGCCTCCCGAGTGCTGGGATTCAAGGCGTGCGCCACCACCGCCCGGCCCCCACCACCGCCCGGCCCGGCGCACGCCTTTAATCTCAGCACTCGGGAGCGGATCTCTGTGAGTTCCAGGCCAGCCTGGGCTACCAAGTGAGTTCCAGGAAAGGAACCAAGCTACACAGAGAAACCCTGTCTCGAAAAACTAAAAAAAAAAAAAAGACAGACTAGTTAGAGTAGAGGAAAATGACCTAATCACACTGTTCTCAGGAGAAATCACACAAATGACCAGCATTATTTATCAAGGAAATACAAACTAAGGCGACAATCCATGACACTATCTCAATGGACAAAATTACAAGAGTCAGTGATGGTATGGTTAAAAAGGAATTCTAAAACACTGTTTTCAGCAACACAAATTGTTACTGCTACTTTGAAAATAAGCATGCAAATTTCTCAAAATATCAAAGAGAAGGGTTATATGATCTGATAAGTCCTCCACTGGGTAGATGGCTGAAAGAACTGTGTTTAGCATGATGAAAAGAAAGCTAAACTCCCATGTTCATCAGAATCCCAATGTCAAATGGTGGAATCAACCTAGGCGATCATCAGTAGGTGGGTGGATGAAGAAAATATGGTACTTATAAACAATTGCATATTATTCAGACTTGAAGTCAACGACATCTTGTCATTGCTCACAAAATGGATGAATCTAGAAGATGCCATATCAAGTTTAAAATGGCAGGCAAAATGCTAGAGATATGGCTCATTCAGGAAAATGACTGCTGTGCATGCATTAAGATCTGAGTTTGGAACCCCACAGACTACAAAAAAGGCCAGACACGACTCCATGCTGGCAAGCCTATTGCTGAGAAGTTTGAGCAAATAGTCATAGGCACATCCCTGGAGCCCACTGGCAAACTACCCTAGCCAGATCAAAGCAATCAAGTTTTAGTGAGAGATTTTGCCTCAAAAAAAAAAAAAAAAAGTAGGGAGAAAGCAAGAAAGGCACCTGACATTGAACTCTGGCCTTGTCCACCAGTGCACACACTGACCTAAATCTCTCATCTCTCTCTTTCTTTCTCTCTCTCTCTCTCTCTCTCTCTCTCTCTCTCTCTCTCTCTCTCTCACTTATTGTCAATGTAAACAGTAATCCTTAAGAAAATAAAATCAGCAGACATTGAGGTTAAAAGATATAGATCATCTATTGCCCAAATCAAGAAACTACTTAAACAATGCAAAAATGCCCTACAGGTGGGAAATCTGCTTGAGGGAAAAAAAAAAATGAAAGAGATGCCTCAGTGAATAAGGTCTGGTTTGTCTTCCAGAGAACCCAGGTTCAATTCCCAGCACCCTCATGGTAGGTCATAACCATCTTTAATTCCATTTCCCATGTTCTGGCCTCTGAGAGCATCAGACATACGTGTGGTTCACAGATGTACATGTATGCAAAACACCCATAAAAAATAATAAAATTAAATTTAAATTAAAGGAAACAAAGTAATAGTGCATATAGTTTAAGAATACAGCAGCTTCCATGATTTTATTAGTAAACCGCATCATAATTATTTGCCATTGAATGTTAACTTAGAGAATTTAGACTGTGTCCTGTGTGATCACAGTGATTAAGTGGGGAAATACCATAAAACTACTTTAAACGTAGCACAATGAAGTCAATCATTAAAACAGAGATATGGTGCCTATGAACAGGATTGATCAAATAATTGGGTTGGGAGACATACTGCAACAGGCCATAAAAAAAAAGGAATGAAAAGGAAGACATAGATAATTGGACTCCAACTGTACAAGAGAGATTTTTATAAACTGAATGTATGTGCCTGCACTATCACAATGTGTGGACTGATTTTATACTTTTCCCATGCAACTGTAAACTGACACAAAGCTATGTCAAGTGCCTTTCTTTAGAGTTAAGTAGGAAATTATATAGCATTAGCATAGCTAAGAATGGCAAATAAATGCCTCTAAGGATACTAAGCCAATATAGGTACTATATATGAGAAAAATCTAGAATGTACATAAATAGACTATGAGATTTAACATTTTGTACTATTAATGAGAGATTTTTTAAAATAAGGAAAAACAGTGTCAGAGTTCAATTGCATAATTGTTTAGAGTGATATTTTGTAAAATGACTAGATGACTGCATATGACTTCTGTGAAAAAAACATAAAAAGGCCTGGACTGAATCTACCAGGTTAAACTCAATCCCCAGGGGAGTCTTTGCCCTGGAGGAGATGGGAATGGGGGGTGGGCTGGGGGGGGGAGGGAGAACAAGGGAATCCGTGGCTGATATGTAAAATTAAATTAAATTATAAAATAAAATTAAATTAAAAATTTTAAAAAACATAGAAGGGTATAATAATAAATAAACACAAGAATTATATAATATCTGGTGAAAAAGTATTAATCCACAAACTCATAGTGAAAAGCTTCATTGGTTGAATATTAAGTATAAAATTGTATTTATTGGTTTAGAAAAGCAAATCACATAGTAGTTCACTCTATATCACAGCCAAAGTCTCTTCCTTTTGAGTGTTAATGTATTGAAACTGAACTCTGCTACACCACACCACTTACTGAGCATAATTCATTTTTACATCATCCTGCCTGTATCTGAACTAGCTTCTTGGCAATAGAACTTCTTGGAAGTCTCCTTACAAGAGTAAAACTCAAATATCCTTTCCTCAAAGTTCAACAACAGTATGATAGCGTTGCTTTTAAATCCTCGTATGAGGGTCTCAAGAGGTGGTTCAATGTTTAAAAGTATATATTGTTCTTCCTGACACCATGTCAGATGACTCATAACTTCCCATAACTCCAGCTCCTGGGAGATCAGACACATCTGGCCTCCACAGGCACCTGTAATCATATCCCTATGTGTACATACCCAAAGAAAAACACACATGCACATAAAAATTTTAATATTCATATTTTTCAAAATCCCTCATGAATTCTTGGTATTTCTGTGCGTCTTTATATGTCAGGCTGACAATTAATAGAAGGAAGTAATCAAGAAGTACAAAAAAAGTGAGGTCCTGAGATGTGTTTCACAACCTGCAAGAGTGTCTCCCACCTGGTGTCATGAATAATGGATATGGGAGCATGTTCTTTTACGGACATTAGTTTTTTTTAAAAATGCCAACGCAAAACCCTCTAGGGTGTTTTGCTCAGTGATGGCATCTGATTTCTGAGATGAAAAGTGAGAACTTCTGTTGAGAAAGAGCCGGACATAGCAAAGGACTTTTAATGAGAGTGGAGAACCTTTGGAAAGCGTTTATGTAGCTTGCATGGCTGTCTGCTAACAAGAAATTAAGGGGCATTGATAATAGTGCTGCTGGTGCAGTTACATCTTTAACTACTCCGAAGTACTAAGCCCTTGCTTCATCCAGGATATTCATTGCATTTATGACCACCCTGTATCTTTAGCTTTAAATTTTAATTCCTATGGTCATAAGTCTCCACCTAATTCTTAGCAGTGCTAACACTGGAGCATAGAAGTTACTAGATCAGCATAAATAAATAAATAATAATAAAGACACTGAAACCTACTTCTTCCTACCTTGGTTAAATCTCTCTTTTAAATTCGTCTTTAATGCCCAGGACTAATTCCTATCCACATTTATCACAAAGTAAACTGTCATCTTTCTGTTACATAATGGACTGTTTTCTTCCTTCTTAGAGGTTCCAAAATAATTGAAGCAAACATCGTGCTAGGCAGCACTTGCTATTGCTAGAAAGGTAATTTGCTTGGAACACGGACATCACATTCATAGCTCCGAGTTCAAAGGACTCACAGGCTGCAGAACAGAATGTACTGATGTGTCTGCTAGTGATGATTTTTCCATCCAACATTAGGAATGAGGCCAGAATCAAAGCGGTTTCAAGCTCCTGTTGTTCTCGGTGGTCCTTAGACATGCCCTCCCTTCATTCACATCCACACTGACTTCTACTCTCCATGGCTTGTCTATGACTTTTGCTTCACATTTCTCCTCTTAACCAAGAATTCTGGCTTGATTTGCTTGTTATAATCGATTGTTTCTAAATTTCAAATTAGTGGACTATTTCTGATGACATTAAGGTCTTAAAATAACATGCTATCATTTTGGGACTTTATTTTTTTCATTCGTGTCTATTTTGAATAGAGTATTTTCAAAAAGCATAATTTTCTAGGAACTGTAATAATTGGGGTCTGGTGGTACTTTGCAAAATAAACTCATAACTTGAAATCTATTCCTATTAGTCTGACAGTTTTATATTTATTTTTTATCAAAAATATTTAAACATTGTTGAGATTGTACTAAAAACTACAAATCTATCTTTTGTTTGGTCACCATATTAAAACAAAGCTATTTGCCTTTTAATTTGAATAAGTCTCTGTTTTTACATATCTTAACTAAGTTTTACACATTTGTTTATGAACAAGGTATTGTTACAACTCTTAACAAAAAAAAAAAAATAGTGAACTTTATACTCCTTGTGGGGTTTTAACAGCCCGTGAATCAATTAGGCTCAGTAACATAAGGGGTAGCAAGGAAGGAATACTAGCAACTTATGCAGAAGGAAGTACAACAGACCCGGCATCGTACCTCCTATTCAAACTTCAGCAACTAGAATCCATGTTCACTCCTATTGGTCAGATCACAGAAAAGATTCCAAGACCAGGATCTCCAATGCTGCTAGAAATACCTATTAAACACTGAATAGACTGTCCTGAAATGCATACAGATAACAATAGGCCTGTAATTTCCAACAAGGGAACCACGGTGGAACAATGAAGAAAGGACAGGGTCTTCAGCAACATTGCTGAGATACTAGATAACTGTAGGCAAAGGAATAAAAATGGACCCAGTTGCTTCAGCACACAAGAAAATCAGCCGGAAGTGTATACAAGAACAGAAACATAAGACGACAGAAAGAACACAGATTGAAGGGTCAATACTGGAAATGATTTTCCAGTATCACTTAGAAGCTTCAGCTGCAAGAGCAGAAGTTAATGAGATCCTTTCAAACAGAAACCTTTCACACAACAAAGTTGGAAACACAGATTAGTGATGGAGAAAAAACATTGCAAAACACATTTTTGATAAGTGATTATTATTCAAAATTTCTAAAGAACTCTTATAACTAAGAGAAAGACAAAAACTCTGTTTTAGAAATGGGTAAAGGATCTTAAAAATTTTCCCAAATATGGCATAAAAAAAATGGTCATCAGCTACTCCACATCACTAACCACTAGTAAAGCAAAAGTTGAAACCATCTTGTGATTATGCCCTTACAGAAGAGTGTCTGTTATCAAAAGAAAATGAACATATGCAGGGCAAAGTTTATAGAACAGGGTACCTCTGTATACTGCAGAGGAGGATGTAGATTAGTAAAGCCGTTACAGGAAACAGAAAGGAGGAGGTTGCTAAAAACAATAATGATAATGATAATAATAATAACAATAATAATAATAATAAATTAGAAATAGACCCACTAGCAATCCCTCTTCTGACTATATTCCCAAGGGTCATGTACTTACTACTCATAAAAATGGATACACTCCAATGTTGATTACAGCACTATGTACAGTAGTCAAAAAATAGAAAGGATCTAATAGTCCATCAACAGACAAATGGGGGAAATGTGGGGTGTGTGTGTGTGTGTGTGTGTGTGTGTGTGTGTGTGTGTGTGTGTACAAAGTAAGATGTTATAAATTTCTGCTGGATGGAAAATTATCCAGCCTTTAAAAAGGTGATCTTGACCTTTGGGAAAGTGTGACTGTATGAAGAAGTATCTATGATAAAAGAAATATGGGCACAGAGAAATATTATGTGATCTCAGTTACATGTAGAATGTGACATGCAGGCAGGCAGAGGAAGAGAACACAAAACACAGAAAGAATTAAACAGTTGTTTAGAAAAAAAGAAGAAAATTCAAATAAGGAGACATAGCCCTAAGAGCAAAAACAGGAAATACATAGAATGAGAACATTTAGCCATACAGCATGAAACGCAAAGTTAATAAAATTCTATTGAGTATTTTTGTTAAAAAGTCAGGTTTTATCGTCACTATCAAATACAAAATGTAACCAAAATTTAAAAAATGTTAATCTGCTTCTATAGAGTAACCACTGAATAGTCTGTATATACTCTGGAACATTATGTTATACACCTCAGATAAACAAAATAAATTTACTTTTAAAAATAAAATGCTCCACGCATCCATCATGAACAGAAACATTTCCAAAGTACAGTGTATAAAAACCACAAACATCTCAAATGCGAGACAAAAATAAATGAGATTCAGACTAGTTAGTAAAGTCTTCTTTAATAAGAACACAAGGAACACAAAATACATAAAAATTTTATTCAAAATTTTTCATAGAATATATTCTGATCACAGTCCTCCCTCATACAACTTCTCTCCAAACATTCCCACCTCTCTACCCTCCCAACTCCGTGCACTTTCTTTCTCTTTCTCTCTTCTCTTATACAGCCAACAGGCAAACAAATAAACAAGGAAACACAATAAAACAGACACACACACACACAAAAAAAAAAAAAAACAGAAAATCAGAAAGCATAATATGCAAGCAAATGACCAGTAAGGAAAATAATAATAATAATAATAATAATAATAATAATAATAATAATAATAATATCAAACAAAGCAATATTAGACAAAGTGTTCAAAAAAATACTTTTGTGCTGAGCATGGGACCTAGCCTTCCATGTAAATATGCATAATAAGATTATGGAAAAATGAACAACTTTCAGGGTTAAATTGGCGATACATTGGTGAAAAATCTATGACAAAGTTGACACAAGCTACATGGAGAATTTTGCTTACATGGAAGAAGATTTCACTGAAATTTCATTAAGCAAGGAAATTTAAGACATCTATTTCTGTAAAAAGTAACCAGTACTCAGTGTCACTAGTAAACAAGGCAATGAAATACAAAACTAAGGTAAGGGTTATCTCTCTTCCCTTGAGTTATGTGTGCTTTAAATACAAGGCAGCAGGTTCTGAAGAAAACATGAGGGGAAAGAAAACCTTTCATGCTGTGTGAGAGTATATAAATTAGCACATACTTAGAGAAAACACTTTGCAGCATCCTTAACAATTAAAAGTAAAATTATCATGTCATTCAGTCATTCCACTACTGGATCTACAGCCATGTGAAATGAGTCACTGTGTTAAAGAGGCACCTACACCTCCCTGTTACTGCTGCACTGTCCATAATATTCAAGGCAAGGATGTGGTCATGGTTACACCAGAGCTGAATGGAAAGACCACTGTCATGGCCTTCCACTCCTGATCTGACTTTATACCTGGAGAAAGCATCCAAATACAATGATAATCAGAGGTGCTGAGGCAGGCATCAGAGGGCACAGGGGACAATACTGAGGAACAGATGGTCCTATTACTTGAACCAGTTCTTCTGCCTATGACACTGGGGTTGGCACCCCGTCAATGGCCACTTTCTCAAGCTCATGCCCTGATATGGCAGTAAATCTGGTTATAGCTACAGTGTGGTAGGCCTTAGGGTCCACATTGTATCCAAGAAGGAAGAAGGCCTGGACCACCCAACTCAGTAAGAACCCAAGAGGAACGGGGCAATCTAGGCATTAAAAGACTGAGCATATCACCCCATAGTTTCCACCCCAGATCCCTAGAAGAAGGGGAGAGGCTTGGAGAACTATTCTTTCTCAAATCAGTAAAATTCATTGCTTCCCAAAAGTTATTAATCTGCTTATATAGAGTAATCACTGAATAGTCTGTATATACTCTAGAACATTATGTTATACACCTCAGATAAACAAAATAAATTTGGGGGGGGGAATATTTCAAGATAAATTGGTTGTCCTCATAGCAGACCTCACAATTCAGTAACATTGGCCCAATAATCACATATCAAGAGCTGAAAGATGGGAAGATTGAATTCAATAAAGCCTTGGACATAGAAATTTGATTTAAGCTAGTTTTTCATCTCAAGTCACAAGTCCAGTTCAGCTGAGAATGAGGCATATTTATAAACAATTAGGATGTTTGCTTTAATTTTTTTAAAATGGAAATTCAATTATTTTATTTTAGTAGTGGAAATAATATATCTATTTGTGGACATGTGCACCCAAGCTAAAATTATGAGCCTGATTGTTCCGATGTGAAAACTTGCTTAAAGGAGATTTTAAAACCAAGCAGAACCTAGGGCATGACCTTTCAACAGCATGGAAAAAGGTGTCCAATTATTTCCCTGGCTTACATAACCTCCTAAGCTTTTCATCTTTATCTTTGCAAGGGTAGAGAATGACAGCACCCTTGATGGTAAAAGAAAGGGCATGGCTGTGAAAGCTTTGTCCCTTGGGTGAGACCAACGGCAAGTAGCTGGGAGGAGTGGAGCATTTGGAAGACAGCACTTCGTAGAAGGCCTTTCTTCCTTTCTCCTCTCTTGTTCCCTCCCTATCTATCCTCTACCCTCTGTCTTCTTCTCCCCCACTTCACCCACCTCAACCAGTTTAGAATGTGACTTTTTCCCCCAACCTGATGATTTGCTGTCATCTGCCGACCTCAATAAGGGACTCAGAAATCAGGCCTCCAAGGTAACCTTGGATGTTGGACGGCTAAAATTGTAAGCTAAGTACATCTTTATTTTTTATGAATTAGCTGCCTATAGGTAATTTGCAGGATTGCAATGATGGCTAAGAGACAAGTGCCATTTTGAAAATTTTACTCAACCCCCCCAGCCAAAATAAAACTTTCACAGTCAACCTCACAACCTAATATATGGAGAATTGGGATTGCTCCCCTAGGTGGACACAGATCAGTTTGATAAAAGATCATTAAGAGGCAGAGCATTAGTGCATGAACAGTGGAAGGTATTGTGCCGACCCACTAATGGTCACAAAAATACCTGATGATCTCCCCAGCAGGAAGGAAAGAAGATGAATCCAGGTAGCAAGACACAAAAGGGATACCAATATCTTAATCTAGATTTCCCACAAGGTAAAGAGAGTAAAAGACTGCTGTTTAGTAAATCAGAGAAGGGGACAAGAAGCTTCTAAGGGAGAAAAATATCCCCTTAGCCATGTGGTCATTAAATCCCATTCATCCCCACCACCCTGGGAGGCAGCTTCGAGGGCATAATTGTTGTGGAATGGAGATGGTCTCTATCAGGGTGGATGTTATTATTATAAAGCAATTTCATTTCATTGATCACTGTGATTTATTGTGATGGGCAAATACAGGCTTTCAATAAAGGATACTGGGAAAAGGAACTAAATTTACTGAGGAGATGGAAGGCAAGGAACACTGTGGAATGAATGAATGGCATGTGGGGCCAACGAACACAAGAGCCACCTCAGAGATGTCATCAGCAGACATGTCTAACACCATCTCCAGGTGTTTCTTGATACAGGGAGACTCTTTCTTGCTTCTCAGAACACTGCAAAGATTAGTTCCACTCTGTGTCAGTAGAAAACAATGGAACAGAGTTCTCTGGTTGCAGGTTTATTTGGATAGTAGGAAAAAATAATAAATACACCAGCAAATGTGAAGTATGAAAAACCTCTGGAAATTATGTACATGAACTAGCAGTAATTATGACAGGCCTTCTCCCCCACGGACTTTAAAGAGTTGGAGGGGGCTGCTTTTAAATTTCCACAAGACAAAAATAGACGTCCATGAGTAAACTCAAAGGTAAAGAAGGATGTCAGCAAATCCATCTAGAGATTTCCACTGTTGCACTTAAATTCAATATCAGTGGTAACTCAAAAGGAAATGACAATCAGCATTAATTTTGTTTTAAGAGTGAAGGACACCATGAAAAGATTATCTTTAAAGGTATACTTAAAGCAATGTGAAAGCAAAACCCATAAAAGGTACCTATATGTGTGTGTGTTTATTTACTTCATGACTGCCTGAAACGGAAAATATTTTGCATATTTTGTGGTGAGACTTAGAAGAAAGGGGGCCTTGGTGGTCAAAATCGGCCAGTACTGAATTTTTCTTTAATTCAAAGATGGCTAGTAGCAATTGCTGCCCCAGTTTCAGTTCACAGCACCATATGGCTGCCATGAGGAACTTCACTTCTAGGAGCTCTTCATATCTTTTCTAGTGGTGCCTGTATATTTATGCAGGTAAAATACTCAAGCACATTAATAAAAATCTTTCAAAAAGTCAGGTAGCACTAGGCAGTCTTGATTTCTAAATACACCATAAGAAAGTGACTAACAAATTTAATGAATCTTACTGTGAAACCCAGTGTGATGCAAAGTCTTTTTTCCCCTTCCTTCCTTCCTTCCTTCCTTCCTTCCTTCCTTCCTTCCTTCCTTCCTTCCTTTCTTTTGTTGTTGTTTGTTTGTTTGTTTTTAACTAATTTCAGTGTTTAATTTTTGTAATATATTCATCTCCAATTAATTTTTTCTCCCATTCTAAAGGTTGTCTATCCACAGTGTGGTGCAAACAGTTTTGAATTTAATAAATTCTCATTTGGTAACTCTTAGGGCTCTTTCTCAAGTTAATGGAGTTCTAGTCAGAAAACTCATACTTCTACCTATATCTTTAAGCATTTTAAATATGGCTTACTTAGCAAGTTCAGCACTCCACAATTTAAATTTAGTTATTTGATCTACTTGGAAACGATATTTCATGAAGGGTGCGAGTCATTGTTCTAATTCTACTCTTCTGCGGGTGGGCATTCAGTTTTGGCAGAACCATTCATGTAATAGGCTTTATTCTAGCATATGCTCGGTGACACTGTCCAAAAATAGACGTCCATTGCTTTGTCAGTTTACATCTGTGTCCTCTATTATGTTCCACTGGACTACACCTCTGGATTTACGTCACTGTCGGCATCTTTGTCATCATGACTCTGTAGTATACTGTGAGGTCAAGTATTTTGATATTTTCAGGAACGTTCTTTGACTGGGGCTGGGGAGATGGCTCACTTACTCCTCTTGCAAAGGATCTGGGTTCAGGTCTGAGCACCACATCTGCAGCTCACAATGACCTGTTCTGGTACCTGCTGCCTTCTGCGGGTTCCTGCACACAGTGGAGCACATAAACGCATGCAGTCTCACAAACATAACCACATATGAAAATAACATTTTTTTCAAAAAAGATCACCATGATTGTCTGTCTTTATAGTTCCATATGAATTTCAGAATTGTTCTTCCCAGTTCTGTGAAGAATGTTGTTGGAACTTTGATAGGGGTTATACTAAATCTGTAGATTACTTTTGCTAGTACAGCTATTTTTACAATATTAAATCTACCATGGAAGGGATTTACATCACCCAGTGTCTTCCTCAATTGCTTCTTTCAGTGTCTTAAAGTTTTCATTGCAGAGGTCTTTCACCTCCTTGGTTAAGCTTACTCTTAGATTTGTTTTAAGCTATTGTGAATGGAAAATTGTATGTCTTTTTGTTCAACTATTTATGTATATCATTCTACTGCATAATTAAGATTTTTCATTCAATTTTTAATGTTGAATTTTGGAAGTTCTTTATGTATTCTAGATAAAAAATATCATTGTGAAATGTGGTCTGCAAAAACTGTCTTTCCATCCTCATTTCAGGATCTTCTGCAAAGCAAAAACTTTAAGTTTGATGACATTCGTCACTTTTTGTTTTTATTCATTATAGGCATCAGGCATTTTTAATTAGGTCTGAGTACTAACTGCCTACTCTAAGTTCTGTGTTTCTTTTATAATTTTATGTTTTTTGGTTTATACTTTATATTTAATTCCACAATCCATTTAGAGTTGTTTTATATAAAATATGAGACTTATGTTTCATTTTGCATGATGGATATCTGATTGTTCCAGCACTATTTATTGAAAAGTTTATTCTTTCTCAACTGGAGTGCTTTTGATTCTTCCTTAAATATCAACCAGACAAGTGAATACGGGTTTATTTCTAAGTTCCTTATGCAACTCACTGAGCAATGGATCTATCTCCTCCAAGAATACACTGCACTAAAGATGGCCACTACACAGTAGGGATTAACATTTGAAACACTGGTTCCTCCACATTTGCTCCTTTTTGAGACTACAACAGCTATCCCAAAGACTTTTCATTCCACATAAATGTTAGTATAAAGTCATTAATGTTGGTGAAAGAAAGAAAGGAAGGAAGGAAGGGATGGAGGGAGGAAGGAGGAAGGAAGGAAGAGAGGGAGGGAGGGAGGGAGGGAGGGAGGGAGGGAGGGAGGAAGAGAAAGAAAGAAAGAAAGAAAGAAAGAAAGAAAGAAAGAAAGAAGAAGGAAGGAAGGAAGGAAGGAAGGAAGGAAGGAAGGAAGGAAGGAAGGAAGGAAGGAAGGGAGAGAGAGAGAGAAAGAGAGAGAGAAAGAAAGAAAGAAAGAAAGAAAGAAAGAAAGAAAGAAAGAAAGAAAGAAAGAAAGAAAGAAAGAAATCTTTGGCAAAAAATGCTGTTAGAATTTGCTTTAACTCTAAAGACCAATTTAGGGAGAATTGATTGCCTACTGTGGGTTGTGGTTCAACAAGGGCCCTTGCTGAACAAGAAACTGTGTTCAGAACCCTACTGCTTCCAAGTTTAATTTTTATTGAAAACTGTCTGCTTTGTGGGGCCTAATGAAAAAGGCCTTGATTCAGTAATATAGAATTAAGAGATCAAGAACAAGACCTTGACAATTCCTATTATTTCCTCCAATTAATATTTTGACAAGCTTCTTCTTAAGGTGCAAATTTTTGTCACAACATTTGTAATTTTATTCATGTTGTTGTAAAACATGTTCTCCCACCAGAAAGGGCAAGGGATGGTTATGTTTCATCTCTCTACCCACAGTTCCCACTTGTATTCATGCAATGCAGTGAAAACACGTATCACCGATGAATGAAATCATTCTTCCTTAAGTAATGCCTGAAGAATTTATCTCAGAGTTTTTAAACTCTAGGGGCTCTGACTCTTGGAGAAGACATAGCAAGGTTCTCTCTTCTTTTCCCCCTAGATTTTTTTTAAATAAATATTTCTTTTACATTTTATTTCATGTTTTAATTTTTATGCATACATATGGGTGTGAGCAGAGGCCAGAGGGGTTGGTAGGTCCCCTGTATCCTGTAAGTAGACAGTCATGGGGTGCTGAGAGCCAAACTCGGGTCTTCCAAAAAGCAGCAAGCAATTTAACCATTGAGTTACTTCTCCAGCACCCATGAGTATTTCTAATAAATAAAGGCTTATTTTTATATTTAATTTTTTCCATGGAAAAATTAAAATATCTAAATTATACATATACTTTTATAACATGCAGGATGAATACATATAAAAAGGATCCTGTCTATAAAAAACAACCCATGGAATCTCCCATTTTATTTTATATTAATTTAGGAACACATCTCCATTCTCAGAAATCCATATATTTATAATGGACTTTTAAACAATTTCTCTCAAAGACATTTTCTAATGTGATGCTCACAACAATGGTTTGAGAAGGCCACAGTTCTGCCTCACCTCAGTGGAAATATTCTGGCTCTGCCTAGTAAACAGGAAGTAGATACCAGGAGAAGATGCAAAGGCTCAAACCCAAAGCTTCTCCTAAGGATTTCAGTTTTCGACATTCTACAACCAGTTCCTACATCAAAACAATGGCCCCAGGCACAAGCCTAAAACAGGGTGAGTAAAGAAAATGCTAAATTATGAATAGTCTCTCTAAAAGAAATAAGTTCCTACTTTGGTCTCCTAAATAATAATTTTTTTTTTTTTTAAGAATCCAAGTACAAGATGTAGTGGAATAAAATTTCTTTATGAAACACATCCATGTACAATAAAGTTGCACTCTTAAAAATAAAATTTTAAGCCAGATGGTCATGGCGCACGCCTTTAATTCCAGCACTCAGGGAGGCAGAGCCAGGCGGATCTCTGTGAGTTCAAGGCCAGCCTGGTCTACAGAGTGAGTTCCAGGACAGGCACCAAAACTACACAGAGAAACCCTGTCTCAAAAAACCTAAATAAATAAATAAATAAATAAATAAATAAATATTTAAAAGTATCAGAAGAGTCTGAAGAGAAATACCCAATTTAATTTCAAATTAAGCAATCCAACCTGTAGAGTTACTATAAATACATTGCATCTCTGATTTAAGACCAAATCTTTGTGATTTTTCTATGATGAATAAATATCAAAATTTAAAAACATAAAGCATCTTTCTTTTTTAGCTTCACCAATGTTTTTTAAGTGTCAAGATAAAATACTCAACACGTATGTGTAGACATTTGCAAGACTTCTGTGCCAAGGCTTCCCCCCTCCTGTCATTCTAACTTAAAAACAATGGAGAGCCAGTAAGAATTAATAGTACATTAGAATACATTCAGACTGCCTTTAATCTTTATGGAACATATAAAAGATACTGAAGTAGAAAACGTGTTATTAACAGATAGAGTCACAAACGAGATGTTTTTCTTTCTGATCGATTTCTTTTTGTTGCTAGACATTGAAACGGGGGCCTCTCGGATGTTTGACAAGTACTCTGCCACCAAGCCACATTCACAGTCCCACAAGGCAGCTCAAAGTAACAAGAATTTCACTGTTCTTGATGTTTGGTTGCAGTTTTGTTATATTGCTTTAGATGCCCAGGGGTGAGGGGTAGTGTGGGGACTTTTACAGCAAGCCACTATAAATTTCAAACCTTGCACACTGATATTTTATAAGCTGAATTGTCTCAAGACATAATAGGAAGTCACTAAAACATTCCCTGAGCTTGCCAAACACTGTCTTGTATGTCCAAGTCAGCTATAAAAAGAAAAACATAACAGTATTTTTCTTTCTTTTTGTTTTTGTATGTTTAATGTGAGCATGTGATGCTATCATTAAATGTAATTTTTCTACATAGTGTCAAGTTTTTTCAAAATTCTGTTAAAAAAGTTAGTTCAATAATTTATCTTTAAAAAAAGTCCCATCCCTAAATTTTTTAAAAAATAAAAATTTGTTCATTTTATTTGTCTTTTAATAACTATGTAACAAATCAATAAAATGAAAATTTTTATTAACTCAAAGTTTAATGACAAAATAAAATAAAATAAAACATCAGTAGGCACCCTGAGATAAAAACTAGCAACTTCATTTTCATTAGTTCCTATTAAAATTCCAAAAATATTTTATAAGCAACTTATATAAAATTATCCCAAAAGTATTTGCCATAATTATTCTAACACTATTAAAAAAAAAGACTTAAATAGCAATGGCATCTTCTGGATTGTTAATGTAACTTGAAAGACATTTATATTCCTACTTTCTGCAATTGAGCAAGTGAATTTCTTATTAATAGGCAAAGGAGGGGGCAGATGTGTGGAAGCAGTGAGCTATAGCTGATGTCTCACCTGGCCCATGGTCAGGACAAATATGTAACCTGCCAGTCCTGCAGCTGCTTGGACCCAAGTAAACACACAGAGGCTTATATTAATTAAAACTGCTCGACCATTAGCTCAGGCCTACCACTGACTAGCTCTTACATTTAAACTAACCCATAATTCTTATTTATGTTTAGCCACATGGCTTGGTATCTTTTCTCAGTTCTGCCTTCACATCTTGCATCCTCTGTGTCTGGCTGGTGACTCCTCTCTCCACCTTCCACTTCCCAGCATCCTTCTCTCTGTTTGTCCAGCCTATACTTCCTGCCTGGCAATCAGCATTTTATTTATTAACCAATCAAAGCAACATATTCACAGCATACAGAGTGATATCTACAGCAGTGAGCCATTTACTGAGGTTGCTGGAGGAGATAATTGATGGACTGTGCACCAGAAGTCACTAAGGCATTGGCAAATTGAACTAAAGTGTTAACTCACTTGATATTCACACATCAATATAGCTCAGGTAAAATTTTAAAATTACCATACTTTCATTATAGTACCTACAATAAAGAAAATCTGTTTGTGTAAATAAGGAAACATGTCGCACACGTTGCTCACTTTGCCATTTTGTGCCACATAAATCCCACAATATATTTTACAGAAATTACACAGACTGTGGTAGCTCTCTTAATAATGACATAGGGCATGGATGCTTTCTCTATCACATGTCAGGGCAGAGTCCATTTCTGTGCCTGTGATTCATGTGAGGGAACTAAATGTGCTCTGTCACACCCTCCAAGAATTGTGATGTTACCGCCTTAGCTATTCTCACAATTTATTTGTTGCCTCTTAGTTCTAGCAAAGTGTCTCCATTTTAAAAGACAGAGACTATGCCTACAAAATTATTATGTATTGTATAGACTTAACGCCTATTATGTGTATTTTATAATTAGTAACAATCATCAATTGTATGAGATAACAGTATGCACCGTGCTATTTCCATACATGTCGATCTCTCCATTCAGCCTTCTATCTCTCTCTCTTCTCCTTTCTGCATCACCTCTCATTCCCAGCCCAGCCCTTAGTAACTGTGGCCTCCCTTCTACTTCCAGACCATCTCCCTTCAGCCCCCATATGAGACAAAACGTAACATTTATCATCCTGTGTCTGTGTTAAACTTTGCAGCTAATGTACACATGCACACACACACACACACACACACACACACACACACACACACACAATTTTTCCATAATTTTCTTTGCATTATTCCATTATGATTGATTGAATTTTTTGAATGCTCTACATACGAAATGGTAATGCTATTTTTACAGTAGTCATAGTCAAATTACTATTATTATAATTTTAATGACTGGGGTGCCATTGCTATCAATGCTTTTTTCATTTTACAGATAGTGTTGGGATAATTATGACAAATACTTTTGGAAATTTTTAATTTTATTAATTCAATTTTATAAGATTTCATAAAAGTTATTTGGGAGAAATATTCTCTTTCTTTAAAAACTCAGCAGCAATTAAAATTTTTAATTCCTCCCTATGTATTCTAAATTTTTCTCCCGGAGTTTTCAGCAGGCAACATGATGCCTTGAGCAACTTCACATCACGGCAATTTCCATGTTAAATGAGTCTCACAGTATCCATTTGAGGGAACCTAAATGGTGAGGCATCTTTTCAGAATCACTATTGTCCCTCAGGAAGCAGTGGGATAGCTGACATTAGTAAATCAAACAAGAAGATCTTTTGAAAGATCCACAGACTACATTGTTTAAAAATCCGAGCATGATGGGTGGATCTCTATACAGAATGCTGAAACACTTTCTCAATTCTTCCCTCTTACCTTAAGAAGTCTTGGTACCTGGAACAATTCCATGGATAATTCAGTGGTACCTGCACCACTTTTCTTTTTCCTTTTTCCTTTTAGCCTCATTAATAAAATAATGCAAATGATGCATACTATAGTTTTATAAGTTATGATTCCTAAGGAAAATATCCACAACACAAAGCTGAACTCTTGAGTCTAGGAGAGCTGTGAGACCTAAACTCTAGACAGAAAGCATTTCAATCACTGTTCAGATTTATAAATGTGTGGCTAAAGAGATGGCTCAAGAGTGGCTAAATAGTGGCTAAAGAGATGGCTCAGAGGTTAAGGGCATGCACTGACCTTGCAGAGGACCTGAGTTCAGTTCCCAGCACCCATGCTAAGTGGTGCACAGCAGCCTTTCATTCCAGGGGATGTTACACCCTCTGCTGGGCTCCTCAAGCACTGTGGTAATGTGCACAAACCCACATTCAGATGCACATGTTCATACATAATTAAATAATAACAATAAAATCTGCAGAAGAACAAAGTTTATCAGTTGATCTGACCCCTTTCATGTGGAGATTTATGGTTAAAAACCTTTAGATAATTCGCCTATGGCTAGTATGAAAATAGCATTATCATTTAATATTTAGACTGTTTTATTATTTCCACAATGTATGTTCATATGTGCAATGTAAGATTCATTGTGATAATCAATCTGTTAGTTTTAATGGAGGAGGTTTCTATAACTCACATTAGATGAATGCTCATACATCACCAGGCAATGTGTCAGGTTATTTCGATAGAAAACTTTAAAGACTCCTAACACCAACAGTGCAAAACGGATAAAGCTATAGTTCTGTAACAACTGCAGCAATGTAAGCTCCCAAGCTGAATTAACTCAAGGCTAGTAAATACAAAAAGAGCAATATAAACACAGAGACAACTGATTTAAAGTCCGTTCCGTGGGCTTTTACTACTATGTAGTGAAAATAAAATGGAGATCCAGAGAAATTAAGCGAAGTATCCAAGGAGAAACAAGTAGAAATATCTCAGGAATTTGAATGAGCATCTTTCTATTTGAATCTACTGTACCCTGAAGGGCCTATACCATGCGAGAAAACATTCCAGGCAAAACTCATTAAGAATACCAATCAGTAGCACACATTGGAGTAAAATAGATATTTCCAAACAAATGCTCAAGTACATTTTTCACATATCAGTTCTAATATGAAACTTGAAAGACATCTTTGTATTAGTTTGTGTCTGGTTCCTGTAATAAACACCACGAACAAAAGGGCTTATTCTGCTTACAGGTTACATTCTACCATCGAGATAAGCTAAAGTAGGAATGCAAATGGGGAACCAAAATCTATTTGTTCATGACATGAAATTGGCAATTAGCATTCCCCAGAAACTCCAGACCTTGAAGGGTCAATCCAAGTAGCAGTAGAGCAGATCCAGGACTGAAAGGGGCTAGGCTTGCCACACACCTGTCCGTGCTACTGTCTACATATTGCAAGGAAGCTCCTTACCAATAAACTGGTAGAAATAGGATAGAAGACAGGACAGCGCTGTAGTCAGGTCTGCAGAATCTAACCTAAGAAACTGGATATTATATATAATATTTCAAAGGGAAGGAAGGATGAATGAACACAAGATGAATTTCTCTTCAAACTAAGCTGCGCAGGAAATGAATCCCACCCATTCACAAAGAGATTCTGGTTTTCCTGTTGTTGTTGTTGTTGTTGTTGTTGTCATTGTTTGTTTGGTTATGTTTTTCCTATCTCTAACCTAAGAAAATAGATACTGTGATCAGAGATTTGAAAGGGAAAGAGGGATGTATAAAAACACTACCACCCCCTCTCCTGATCCCCCAGAGTAAACTAAACAGGCAACAAATCCCATGCATTCATAAGTCCATACGGAGTGTTTTGTTTTGTTTTACTATTACAAATAAAATAATTCCTTTAAGGTACATTGTCATAGAATATCAGGAGTAAACATAAGAACTGTAACTAGCTAGAAACAAATCTTTTTGAACTGTCTGCGGTCATCTCAACAGAAATGCAGGATTAACGAAACGTGATCATCCTTTATGGTTTAACTGTCATGCCAATTCAAGTAGACTTAATCCCCAAAGCAAAAGTGTTAAGAAGTGGTCCGTAGATCATGCTAACATTGCCCTCATAAAGAAAATGATGTCATTATGGAAGGAATAATCCACCAAAGTAGGATGTGTGTCTCGTTCCCGCCGGCCATCTTCTGCACTCCCTTGCCATGTGCTGCGCTCCTCCATGTTACAAAAGAAGGTCCACACCAGATGAAGTTTCTCTGTGCTAAAATTCCAAGCCAGTAGAACTGGGAATCAAATAAACTTCCATTGTTTATGCACTAGGCAGTTGGTGGTAGCATGTTAGAGCAGCACAAGTAAGTCAGAGACAAATGTCTTCCTACATCTGAGAGAAAAGAATTTTCCAGCTTCAAAATTTCTCAGTCTCAAAGAAAAGTAAGATATAGTTATTTCCAGATATGAAACAAATTAAAAATGGCTCCTCCTAACCCTCTTTGTAAAGAAATATCTTGAAGATACATTCCACCAAAAAAAAAAAAAAAAAAAGAAGAAGACGTAAATTTAGGTAACAGGAAATCCACATCTGTGTCAATCAAGAGCATTCTCATGATGGTGAATCAAAAATCTCAGATCCACAAACTGAATGGACATGATAATTGTGAGTGGGGTCTACTATGAAGCTTCAGAGTGGTTTGGATACCACAGAGGAGTGGTGTCACGGTAAGGTCCATAGCAGCCTGACTGGCTCTCTGAGGCATCTGACTGCACTGAGAAAGTCTTGGTAGTTCTGCTAGGATGTGTGGAGGCATTTTCAATGGGTGACTTGAAAACCATGCACACAACAAAATGAAAAGGACTAAATCCTAAAATTAAAATATAAATTGGAAAGATATAATCAAAATGTAGTACACCATTCATCTTTGAGAATTATTGAAATAGTCAGATGATATGCACATTTGTTCTTGTTCTAAGCAAACGTCATGATTTCATAGGAGACTAACAAGCAATAGATGTATGTCATAGGGCTGGAATGAACCTGCTATAAATCCTCATGTTCTATACGAGGAAGTCAACAGGAATTATCTAAAACTGATATTTTGAATTTGAAAATTTCAAATTATATGTACTTGTAAGTTATCTTTTTACTAAGCACATTCTGTATGCTCATACATCAAACACTTTGAAAGGGAAAGTCACCCTAAATCCTCAGTGGAATCTTCCCTTCCTATACCCTTCTTCCTTCTCTTCGTACATTCCATTAACCAGAAGGAGTAGGGCTTGCGTTCTTGACTATGCCACTTTCTAGCTTTATGATCATTCATCAGTTACTTAACCTCTCCATGCCAAAGTATCTTCATCTATGAAAAAGAAATAATATCAGATGCATAACTGAGTATAGCAATATTACAAAGAATGCATGCAAAAGTATGAAGTTACTCAAGTATCCTACTTGGGAGCTAAAATCCATTAATAAATTTCAACCTATGGTGTCCCCAAACCAGCTGCAGAGATCTAAGGCAGTGCAACTTCTCCCTAATTTTAGATCCAATATCCTTTTATCTAATTATTATCTTAAATGTGTGTTGTCCTACACTTTTAAAAGCAAGAAGAGGTCAGTGGGAAAATTAGGAAAAAGCACATCACTTTATTTGACATTTTTGCACTCAGTTTAGACTCTGATGAAATAAATTGCAACCTCTGGTCATGTGTAACTAATGATGACTAAAAATACAAACCCTAATATTAGAATCGTTAGCATTAAATAAAGAGGACTATCACCCTCTTTCTGTAAAACACCCCAGGGCATTTGTGAAAACAAACCTAGAGGTTTTAGAACATTTTGAGGGTAGGGTATGAGTGCCAGAGAGGGCAAGTCAATGAGTTCCTAGCCAATGACAGCCAAGTTCTTGTTCTCTTAAGCCTTGCTCTCTTAGCACCTCTCTACAAACACTGGAAACTATGGTTCTCCTGCTACTGCCCCCTCTATGCATCAATAATACATCGAAATGAAGAGGAATTAGACACAGCTTTTGGAAACTAGAGAGCAAGGAATAGGAAGAATATAATAAAGGTGTCTAAGGAATGAGACATAGTGGATATAAAGGATATAAGACAAGAGATTTTTCAGAAAAATAAAAAGAGTCTTCCTAAAACTGCTACTACAAAAACTTGGTGCCATCTGGTCAGTTCCAGGTTGACAGTGAAATGACAGACAGGGAGAGGTAAGAGCCCTTGGAGGTGTGTGTTGACTTCAGACTGTAGTATCCAGAGACAAGAGACCATTCTCAGTTGTCTGGATGAGAATGAGCACATCCCTTATAAAGGGAAGAACGAAAAGAAGTCACAAAGGCATCCTTTTTCCTCATGTGTGCATGCGTGTGTGTGAATGCACATGTATGAGTAGGTAAGCATTGTGTGTGTGTGTGTGTGTGTGTGTGTGTGTGTGTGTGTGTGTGTGTGTATGAGAGAGAGAGAGAGAGAAAGAGAGAGAGAGAGAGAGAGAGAGAGAGAGAGAGAGAGAGAGAGAGAGAGAGAGAGAGTCTACCTAACGTAGAACTCTCCAGATTGCAGGCTCATGTGGTAGCACACTTGGTCATCAATGAGTGGTACTGTTCGGGAAACTGGAACTTTTAGGAGGTGGAGCCTTGTGAGAAGTAAGTCACCGTCGGCAGGCCTTGAGGTTGTACAGTGTGGCTCCACTTCCTGTGTCTCCCTATCCCTTTTTCTGACAACACCTCCCCCACTTCTTGGCTGTGGGTGAAATGTGATCGGCCATCCTCACATCCCTGCTGACATTCCTTCCCTGTCATGAGGTCCTGAATGTCCTCTGGTACTGTAAGTCAAAATAAATCTTCTCTCCCCTAAATTGTGTTTCATCACAACAACAGAAAAGTCACTAATATACATGGGCCCTTGAGATTGAACTAGCAAAGCAAGCAAGTGGCTGCCTGAGCTATTTTCCCAGTCTTATATTTAAGCTGTCAGTGGGTTAAATCATGGAGTCCAGTGGTGAATCAATTTTTAGATGAACAGACTATTGATCCAGGCTTGGGAAGCCTCACTGCATATTGACACAATTTTCCCAAAGAGAAAAATGCCAGAAGACAGTTTCAAAAACAGGTAACAAAATGAAGCAGAATGGATTGAGGCCTCTATTGTATAGCCACACAAAGACCCCAATGGGCAGCAATCTGTACAGTTTGACAGACCTGGCTAAAGAGTCAAACCCAACGCCGAGATTTGAGAACCACTGATAGGTCATAAAGCTGCTCAATTTGACTGAATAAACTAGAAAAGAGCAAAGGACTGAGGAAGCATCTGTGGTCAAACATAATTCTTGAAGGAAGTTAAAGATGGCAAACCCGTAAGGGAGACATAAAAAGGATTCACAGTTCACAGATACACGGGGAAAGTCAGTGTGAGACTAAAGAAAAGGACATTGCAAGAAACAAAAGAGAATCAGAAAGAAAGAAAGAAATCTGTCACTTGGTTTAATATGATTTTTTTAAAAAAAAATCAGATATTTCAAAGGGAGCTTTTTTAACCAGAGGGCAGAAAAGAAAAGAAAAAAAAATTACAGGGAGCAGAAGGTAAATAAGAGCAGGGAAGAAAAATCCTGACCAAAAGATAGGCAGATGAAAAAATGTAAATGAAATAAACAAGGAACTGAAGGAATTGTCTGCACATAAAATAAAGGAATACCATGTCTGTAAGGAAGAGTGGGGGCCTGCAAGGGCAGACTAGAGGCACAGGGTGGCTGACAGTGAAGTAACCTCAGCCTTACAAAGAAATGCTGAACAGACTGCATATGACAAGGTTAATGCATGGTCAAAGCCAAGTATTGAACAAATTGATTACTAAGAAAAATTAGACGCAAAGATGACCTCATGATCTGATATAAGAAAGGGGGAGGGGCGGCACTGGAGAGATGGCTCAGTGAATAAGCAAGCTTCCTGCTCTCTCAGTGGACATGAGTTCAATTCTAAATATCTACAGAGGGAGGCTTCAGGCATTCATGTTCTCTTCTGGCCACCTCAGGCACCTGTATGACCAGACACATAAACCCACATCCACACAAATAAAAGTAAAATAATAAAAAAGAAGAAAGAATGAACATTTGCACTCAACAGCCACTTATCCCAGGACTGGGAAGATATTGCCCGAAGACTGACATAATACACTGACTAGGAAGAAACATCAAAGGCTGTAATGCAGAGAAACTGCCTCCAAGAAACACAGTTGTGTTGCTGGGTGACTTGTGAACAGTGCATGTCCAGAAGCATAATGCATGGTAACTGAGTAAAATGAAGGAAATATCACTGAAAAGTTTCTAAGGCAGTGCTTGTCAACCTGTGACCCTTTAATAAAGTTCCTCATGCTGTGGTGACCCCTCAATCACAAAATTATTTTCGTTGCTACTTCATAACTGTAATTCTGCTACTGTTACAAATTTTAGGATAAATATCTGTGTTTTCCAGTGATCTTGGGGAACACAACCCACAGGCTGAGAACCACTGTTCTAATTTCACTCCTTGATTCCGATTAACATGAGTACAATGAACTCTCTGAGGGAAAAGGAAGGAGTAGGGACTCCTGTTTATAAGCACGTGAGAACTTTAGAAGGCTCAGCAGAAAGAAGGGTTAGCAGAGGGCACGGCCTGGACCATGAAATCAGCAAAGCATGGGACAAGACAAAAAGTACACATGAATGAGCATACTGTCATAAAATTCTATCATTAAACACTGGAGTGACTAGGAATGTTGTCAAAAGAAAATCCCTGTCAGTTTTTTTCTACTAAAAATTTAATAGTACGTTTGTAGGTTTTAGTGGGCCAAGAACCTTGGGATTCAGGATGCAATTAATTGGCTTCAGGACTCCAGATGGAGTTCTGAATAAGTTTGCCAAAGCACAAATATAATGCATGGTTTATCACCCAATCTAGTATTCGGGAGACTGCTCCAGGTTCCAAATCGAACATTATGCTTGCATAATCATCTGTGTGTCTGGGAACTGCAGGTTGAGAAAATGAACACTAGGGAGAAAAGTATTTCCACTAAGGCTGGCCCCTCTGAGAGAAGACTAAGAAAACGCATGATCTACTCAGAATCAGGGATCATTCCTAGGTATAAAAGGCTGAAGAATCAGTAGTTGCCAAGTATGTATTGCTTCGAAATATGAAGGCTAATACATAAAAGGAACTTGGAACGCAGTCGAGGAAAATTAAAGATATGAAAAAATGACAACTCCGGAGAGTAGTTATAAAAATTAAATGAAACAATAAACAGAAAGATAGACTAGGAAAACTGTGCAAGGGGAAAACGGGAGGGGAGGGGAACGTGAAAAGGCATGAGAATCTGCAGTCACTTTCTGAGTTGCTATGTAACGGGAACACTTCTTCAAAGAGGTTGAAAGATCTGACATGCATATCAGATAGCAGGTGGTGTGTAAATGGATTGTGAAGGTAGGGAAAGAAACTTAAAGTTTGGGGGGTTTTGCATATGCAGGGCTTTTTTTATATTTTGATAATTTGGACAAACTATCTTAAGGTTAACAATAATACAAGTCCACTCCCTTTGCCATTCTGCTGACCTCAATAAGCAAATTGTCCAAATAAATAGAAATGATGGAGCAATATTATGGATGTGACTGAGCTATGTATAATGGCCAGAGGATAATAGCTCATTATAAAGACCACAAAATGAATTTGATAACTTATGAATAATGGAACAACGAAGGAAATGGAATTATTTTAGGATATTTCTTTACTGGGAAAAAATGGTCATTCATTCACCTTTCAGTCAGCTTTCCATCAATATAACAAATATGCATAAAAAGAAACAGCTTAGTTTAGCTCACGATTTTGGAAGTTACAGTATATATACATTTGGTTGACCTGATTGCTTCTGGACCTGTGAGACTCCACATCACAGCAGCAGTAGGAACTAAGCACCATCATTTCCTCCATTTCCAGAGAGAAAAGCGGAGAGAAAAGAGGATTGGGATGCCACCCCCTGACAGATGCACCAAGCACTAGTTTTCTCCTCTCTAAGACTCCACCGTGTCTCTATATGGAGAGGCTGGCTACAAATGCAAAGCCCGTGGCTCTTGAGGGCCACTGAAGGCCCAACCTGCTGCATCCAGCCACTGGGTGTACCAATTCAATTCTTTGGATAGAGCCTTAGTAATTCATAGACAGGAAGAGAGGAAGTTCACCCGCAGGTTGTTTACTTGAGTTCTGGGTACATTCATACACTTCAATATTTCAATATCTAGAGCCCATCCACACCATTTGATACCAACATGGGTAAAATGAATTTGTCCATGAAATGTGCACAAATTTCAATGCTTCTGAATTCTTATTTAACTGTCAGAACAATCCCACCCTTCATTTCTTAATACTTAGTTTCTAATTCTGGAGGATTTTTAGACTATTTTTATATGTATGAGTGTTTTGTCCTCATTTATATATGTTCTGCATGTATATGCCTAGTTCCCACAGCAGCCATACTGGGCAACTGATAAGCTGGAACTGGAGTCACAGAGAGTTGTGAGCTGCCATGAGGGTACTGGGAATCAAACCAAATCTTTTGCAAGAGCAGCAAGTACTTTTATTTTAATCATTGAACCACCTCAATGGTCACTTAGTTTAATAGATAGATAGATAGATAGATAGATAGATAGATAGATAGATAGATAGATAGATAGACAGATAGATATTCACACATTTTGAAAGTTTTTAACTGTTTGGTTAAAGTCTTAAATCTATGAGTCTACTAGGGATCTAATTATATTGGAGTTTCTCATGAATTGATATGAGGTGACCAATAAGGCTTCATCCATTGCTGGAGGAACAGCATTTCCTACATGCAGCACTCTTCTTTTCTATCTCCATTGATGACAGTGTTTTGACTCAATGCTGCAACCTTTACATCCTGCTACTGGAAGAACCAACACAACACTTGCTTTTATAAAACATGAGTGTTCAAGATGAAATGTAGGGATGAATAGAGGATCGGAGAAAATGTTTAGAAACTGTTAAGCTGAAATTGAAAAGAAAAACCTCTAAGAATGCTAAGTGGTCCAATTTGCAATTTCTTCCACTATAACTACCATTAAAAATCGTTTTCTTCATGTCACACTTTGACTTCTTACACAGATGAAAAATATCTGCATCGAATACTGTAGTATTCAGTATAAACTGCCATATACAACAACAGAAGTTTTTTGTTACTATGTAAATAATGAGAAAGAAAAAAATCCTTGAACTTGGAATAGGGCTATCCACAACACAACCACCATATATCATAGCTAAAATGAGACAAAGAAACATGAACTGAAACAAACTTCTACTTTGGTATTCTGCTTTCCTCAAAACAATTTGGTAAAATACACAAACTATTTTAAAGGTGGAAATTTTCAAATGAAAATTAAACAAAAGCTAACACTTCATGTGCTTAACTTCACTTTTCAAATTAATTTTCTACATCATAGCAAAAAATAACCAAATAACATGTTGCTGACCTCTACAATTTGACAGTTCATCCTAAATATCTAACATGGAGTTATTATAAAAGCAAGTAGTGTTCATTTAGGTTTTAAAAATATTTTATTAGTTCTGTGAGAATTTTATTTATTGCATTTTGATCATACTAATCACCTTCCCCAGTCTTCCAGCAGACCCACCCCCATTCTGTACCCACTTAACTTTGTGTCCTCATTTCTTTTTTAATTTTTAACCTAATGAGTTCATTAGTACTATCTATGTACTCTCAAGTATGTGGCCAACAACTACAGTGTGTTAGACCTATCAGAGCCACACCATTAAAGAAAAACTAACTCTCCCTAAATGGGAACATTTACTCACTACTGGTGGGATTGTAGCCATTATTAAATCAGAGTGGATACTCCTCAAAATTACAGAAATAATTCTACTACATGACCCAGCTACGCCACACTAGAGCAGACACCCCAAAGACTCAACATCCTATACAGAGCTGCTTATTGAACCATGTTGTTAATGCTCTATTCACAACAGTGAGAGACTGAAACAACTTAGGAAATCTACCAATATGGATGCATGGATAATAAACATAATGCATTTACACAACTGAAATTTACAAGTAAATAAACATATATACATATAAATAGTTTAAATGTAGTTAACCCTATAAGAGGCAACAATGTCCCTACTAAACAATACAGGCTAACAAATAAGGGCACAATGTTAGGGATGGGCTACCCCTGTTGGAATTGTTGGCCAGTGGAACTCATAGTTCCCCAAATATTACAAGCTATTGTCATTGCTCTTGGTTACCTCCACAAATTGGCAGTAAGGCCCTATTGCTGAAGACATCACAAACTTGAGTAGTAGACATGAAGAATTCAAGCTAGTTTTAGCCTACAAGCTTCATCCCTGTTAGCTAACTACATAGACTACTGGAAGAGAAAAGTAATCATCAGTCATATCCAGCTATCAACCATGCAAACTACCATATCAACCTTCCTAGAAATACACACCCACTAATGCAATAGTAACACATGCCCTGGGAATGACCACTAGATTTTGGTTAATTTTTAGACCCATTCTACAAGAGGGAACCCATTCCTGCCATAGTTACTAGGACAAGGACCTGTGGCTAGAGTTATCACAGGCCCTTGAATAGAACCTAGTACTATTGCTCTGCAAATGGGATATAAGATTAAAATGGCTCATAATGACTTCTTGTTATAGACATAGATTAGTGCATATCTCAGACCTCATGAAAGAAGCTGCTTTTTGCAATAGAGGGCAATCAACACAGAGAAACACAACTGGTCAAGGTGCACAGAATAAAAGACTTCAAAGTACTCAGCTTCAAATGGGGCACCTAGAACAAAACCCATTCTCTCAAGGTTCAGGGATCATTATAGAAGAAGGGACACAAAGACACAAGAGCCAGAGGTGATAGTGGATTACAAAAAAAAGTTTTCTAGACACAATACGTCAGTTGAATTCAGTCCATTCAAATATTGAAAGCAAGCTCAAACCAGAGGAAATACCATAGAACAGGGATGGTAGGTGCACAAAATCCTAGCCCTATCTCATAAGTAAGAGTTACTTAGCAGCAATTATTACCCATAAGTGCTTGTCAAAACTTGCATCTTACCTACAGAAGGAATTGTTTCATTGACTCTGACAACCTGAGAGATGAAACAACTGTCCTGTACTCTACAACTACCAAATGCTGAAGCAGGGGCACAAATGAGAAGTAGGAGCTGGTTAAAAGACTTTACCCTAACAGCACCACATTACTAACATTTCAAAATGTTTGACCTTTTCCTTCTAATTATTTAATTGCCTACGGTAATGCCACGAACCAACAACTATCATCATCTATTAACATTCTGTATCATTATTCAGGTGGCTAAGTGTCATGTTTTGATTTCAGAGTCCAAATTTAGCTAGACGCTTGTATGACTTAGCTTTGCAGGTTTTATTTATAATAATTCATGGGAACATATTTATGTAACTACCTGATGTAGAATTTTCACTTTTTTTTTTAATTTCAGCCTTATTTTATAATGAAAAGAAAGAAGTGACATAAATGAGCCACAAATACACAATTCCAGCCCTTTAATACTTACTTTCATAACTTAAAAAAGATAATTGTCCTTTTGATTTCAATTTAAGGAAGAGGTAAAAGATGACAAAATAAAGACCCACTACAAAGCTAAGAGCTGAAAATATTCTGCTTCAATGTGCTGACATGCTTCAGTACTCCTAAACGTCTAACTTACTTCAGAGAAAAATGGATTTCCATTTTCAAAAACACACTAGAACTCTCTGGCTCAATGTCTGCCTGCCTTATCCTTGATAAAACAGTGTTGAAAATTACTATCATCAGAATCAGCATAATCAATACTTTGAAAAGCTTGCGCATCAGCTGTGATAGAGTAAGAAATGCACTCTCTTTTTATTAATATAAGCTGCCATTTCAAGTTAGAGTGACTTTGAGTACCCTGGATTTTCAGCGAACCTTCTGGAAACTATTTTAACATCATGTTTGAAGTATTCTAATGAAATGTGATAGTCTCTACTATGTGAAAGAAGATTAAGTGTATACACACACATACACAGAGAAAGAGAGAGAGAATTTTATGAAGCAAAAATTATTGTCCCTGAGGGTAGTTTACAAAAAAAGTGATGACTTACTTGCAGTAATAAAAATCTGGGTATTGCTTATTTACCTTATTAGCTTTTCCTAGAGGGCAATGTTCATGTGTGATGTGTTTCCTTCATTTATCCAAATAGCACAAAGCAAAGTGTTGCTAGCAAAACAAGAACACTGGCTTAATGCAGCATTTTGTTGCATTTCTAAGGACTTTTTTTTATTGTTACTGCTAACACATGCGCTGTGTCAATTTCCTTGTTTTACTGCTCATTTGCTCCTGTTTTGCCAGTGATACAAACGCACAATGGTATAAAACTGCACATGGAAATGTGAAGGGAGCCACGTGATGCTCTCCAGTCAGCCTTGCTGCCAACTTACATACTGAAATTATCTAGAAGCTGGATAGTTGTGGAAGTCAGTTAACTTAACCAAATAATGGTCCATGAAATACATATTGTAAATACAAATTTAAACACATTTCTGGTGTGCTATAATAGGCATGCATTAGAAACTATCAAACACATTCATATTTGTTTCTAGTCATGGTAATTTGACATTTAGAATTTTTGTTTTGTTTTGTTTTTTTTTTTTTTTTCGAGACAGGGTTTCTCTGTGCAGCTTTGCGCCTTCCCTGGAACTCACTCTGTAGACCAGGCTGGCCTCGAACTCACAGAGATCCGCCTGCCTCTGCCTCCCAAGTGCTGGGATTAAAGGCGTGCGCCACCACCGCCCGGCGACATTTAGAATTTTTTTAAAGGATCTTCATCAACAAGACCCCAGAGATATATACTTAAAAGCAAGAGTGTAAAGTATCAACGTAAGAGTGAACATCTACCAATGACAATAAATCCTGATTAAATAAATATGGAGCTGCATGTTCTGGAGTATTTTACTATGAAAAATAATCTTTTGCAAAAAGACAGAGAGTTCATGGCAGAGTAAAATATATCAGAGCCTGTCTCAAAGGACAAAAAAAATGTACCACAGTATTTATGGTCTAGAAATATCAGGAAAAAAAGTAACATTATGAAAATTAAAGAATAAAATCATATGCTTTATTAGCAAATGAATGCTTCACTAAACTTAATCATAATGTTTTTCTTTGCTCATTTCTGTTTCTGAAAGCCTCTTTGGGATATCCACTAGCCAAAAACAAACCCCACGAAAGCAGCACTACCACAGCTACTCTAAGAAGCCTCTCTCTTATATAAATAAAATAATATGGTTACATGTGTTTATACTAGTGATGTTCATTAACATACAATATGAAGCATCCTCTATATTCTTTTTTTTTGGGGGGGGGGCTTTTTTCAAAACAGAGTTTCTCTGTGTAGTTTTGGTGCCTGTCTTGGATATCACTCTGTAGACCAGGCTGGCCTCAAACTCACAGAGATCCACTGGCTCTGCCTCCCGAGTGCTGGGATTAAAGGCGTGTGCCACCACCACCCAGCGGCATCCTCGATATTCTTGACTGATTCTTTGTGTTGTGAAGAAACCTGATGGCCCCTCTCATTCGCTATGTCAGTTATTGAACCCATGCCCTGTTATTCGTCATATTTCATTAAAAAAAATCTCCCATCCAAATCAGTTATTAAGAAACAGCTATTTTTCTACAATCCCTCCTAAAGCTAGTAGCCAAAAGCAAAATGACTTGCTTTCCTCTTGAGTCTGTCATTCCAATACCAGAAAAAGAAATGCAGACACTGATGGTTTGGAAACACTGAGGACGTTCACTGAAGGGTTAAAGTCGGGGTTGAGAGGAATAAAGCCAAGTGTACTATGATCTCCCACACTTTTACCAGGTTATGGATATTCTCCACCTTAAATATGCTGATCTAAATTATAAAAGGACAGAGAGGGGAAAAAATCACTATATAAAAATCCCACATGTACCATAAGAGAACAACAGATGCCTGCTACTCACAGACAATATTACAGTTATTAATATACATAAAAAAAACTTTATTTGTCAGATGATTTGTCAAGAAAGAGACAGCACCAAAATTCCAGGAGTGAGGACAGGTGTTAAATGACAGCTCTTGACACCCTCTTCCTCTTCCTGAGCTTGCCTGCCTCCCCAAGAAGAACAGAACCTTCAGGCTCTGCCTCTTTTCTAAATAATTTAGGACATCCTGTTCCAGGTAAAAAACACCTCTAGAGTGAGAGTTCAGGGTGTGCTCCATCCCTCAAAATCCCAGTGGTTGGTATACTTTAAATAGTGTTGGTTAATCACTAGTGTTTCTAAACAGAGATTTTTGAGGTCACTCGGCCTTAGCCAAGTGAAGACTTCAGCCAGCTGTAGCTTATAGGCTCCTTTATACACTCCACCCCAACATCAAAAGTCCCCCCAGATCTCTGTGATGAATTTATTTAACAAAAAAAAAATGTTTAGATGCAAAGCATACTGACACATCCCGGTAATTCTGTCTCTCGGACGGCTGAGGCGGGAAGATTTTGAGGACAATCTGGGCCACAGAGCACAGCTGTGTCAAAAACAAAAGCAAACAAACAAAAAGCTTTGTTTTTCAAGGCTGAATCAAAATATCATATCATGGGGGAAATGTTGAGTGCTTACCCTTTCCAGAGGGCCCCGGGAAAAGAAGGTATAATGTTTATTATGCTGTAAGTTCTCAAAAGGAATATGAGAGCATTCTCAGATTGGACCCTTTTGTTTGTCAAACACAAGTTGGCATACCTAGTGAAGTTGTAATTTCCTCAGAAACTACTCATAAGTGAAGGAAAACAATGTTAAAGAACTGCAACCTGACTCAGTCAGAATCTGGGTTTTTCAATAATAGTCATACCCACCACCTAATCTCCTCTCTGCAGAGCACATACACTTTCCCCTCATAAACGAACTGAATTTATTCACACTCCCTTACGTCACCAAATTCCTCAGAGACTCTAAGTTCACCTCAGGCCCAGGTGGTGCAAGGACCTGTAGGAAACTCCTTCCTTTTAGGTTTGGACAGATAATGAGAATATGACTAAATTCCAGCCAATAAACATGGATGTAAATCTGTTGGACTAAATCTGGCTCAACATTTCTCTTGTTTATGAAGGAGTTAACACAGGAGTATTGCCCTTCCTTGCCTCTAGATGCTGATATTGTTTGACCTATCTGGACCATGAGTCAATGAAGGAAGAAAGGGAACAAGAGCTGGAATACAGAGCAAAGGATGGACTCTAAGTCAACCTAAAGCAACAGTATCTGGCCATGAACTGATAAATGATTTATCCCTGGAAATAGAAATTGAGACTATAGAGACACATGAATGTACATAAAAACATATCAGAGAAGCTCAAGTCATGAACTTAATAGACATGCCAGACCCAGGAAATGGAATAACTCTCTCACTTGAACACCATAAAGTGATAGGTACCTACCAATGCAATGGCAAAGGCCATATAATGATGACCTGTCATCTGATGCCAACCGTGTGCATCAAAGACTCACAGGTAAAGAACCTTGACTCTCACACTGGTGTAGCAGGATTTTGGTGGGGAGCTACTAACCAGCTCCAAAAATGTTGGGATCAGCATATGACCACCTGTCCAACAGATTTCCTCAGGGCAAAACACCCACTGAAATGAATTCTCACTTGGCAAGGACCAGTAGACTACAGAACAGCACAGGAACTTGCAAAATTCATGCAGCTTACAGGCCCTTTTCTCCCTCGTTATAGTGTTGATTCTTTAGGCAGTTCTTAGTTTTACTTTGTCAATCACACATGCAACAGCTGTAATTTTCCCTGGAAATTCGATTCTTTCTCGGATATTTTCCCCTAAGATTCAGCAGGGGGCTAATGCTTCTCAAATCTCTTATTTGGAATTACTAACAACAGCTCCTAATTCTGGAAACTTTTCTAACCCTATAGAGACAGTTAGGTACATATGAGAAAACAACAATTGGAACATTAACCATGTCCCACAGTTCTGGAAAAGGAGAATAAGGCATGCATACACAGAACAGAGGAAAAGCCTCAGGAATACCCATAGCGCCAACTGTTGAGAGTAAGTTCCCTAGATATCAAGCATATAGAATCAATTATAGGATCTAATATAATCCAATGGGGAAAATGCAAAATGTGGAATGCATAGATCCATCTTTACCATACACAGGAGCTTATATTGGTGCAAGAAGTATGGTATAGTGAGATGGGAAAAGAGTGCCTTATCAAAGTCTGCCTTTTACAGAGAGACTAAGACATGGGGACCCTCTTGTAGAAAAGGGAACTGTATAAAAGCATATCTCACAGACATGAAAGAGTTGTTTGGGTTTAAATATTGTTGTCCTTGAAGCACTATACCCATGTCTATTCCTTTTTACCTCTGTAACCACAAGTAGCTGCCAGCCGACACAGTGCTGCAAGAGCAGGATGTGTCTGGCTTGGTATTTAGTTAAGCTTACAAAAATGCTGAACTCTATGTCTACAATAAGGTTATGTAGGGGGTGGAAAAATGTATTTGGGGAAACATAAAGGGGAACAATGGGGGCTTTTATAATGAATACGATATGTTTCCTAAAATATGATGTGTTTCTTACAAGTCAAAAATAGGAGCCAATAATGAAGTGTTCATGTAGCCCTGGAAGGAAAAACTCTGTTAAAATATAAATAAAGACACCTCGAGCTATTCGGGACTACTTGAGTGCAGTGCACCTGGTGGTCAGGATTTTCCCTTGTGCTGTCACCCCCTTCCCCACCTCAGGACCTGAACCTGAGCTGAGGCTGAACCCCTGTACAAAATATAGACACAGAGACTTATTAGTATGAATGCTCAGCCTTATCTTAAGCTTGTTCCACTAGCTCTTATAACTTATTTTAAACTGTTTCTCCTCATCTGCATTTTGCCTCAGGGCTTTTTACCTTTCTTTCCTTCTATATGTTCTACTCCATGTCTGGCTGGCTCGTCCCAGGCCTCTCCCCCTCTCTCTCATTCTCTCCTCTCTTCTCTTCTCTCCAGCCTCGATTCCCCCCACTACCTATTCTCTCTGCCCACTAGCCTTGCCTATTCCTGAACTGCCTAGCTATTGGCCATTCAACTTTTTATTAGACCAATCAGGTGCCTTAGGCAGGCAAGGTAAAACAGGAACACATCTTTACATAATTGAACAAATGCAGCATAAACAAATATAACATTGCTACCACTAAAACCAACTCACCCTGTGAATTTACTGTTACTGTGAAAACACAGAAAATTGTTTGTTTTCTAGCACAGCATGCTCATTATCATGTTAACTATCAATGCTATCTGAACTGAATTTGGCATAACTTACAAAAGAACTAACTAAAAAGAATTTAGACTTCATTTAGTTGAATTTTGTCTTTATATAGTAAAGTGAGTGTGATTTCTTTAATAACCCACCCTCAGTGTGAATAATGCATGTAAAGTTGAATCTCTCCAGCCCATGCTTTCTGTTATCACTTATTATATATGGTTGAAGGTAGGATTAATATGGTGTACTACAAATTCAAAGGAGGTCAAATAAAGATATACATATTTGTTTTTCAAGACAGGATTTCTTGAAAGTACATAACTTTACATAGTTAAAGTAATATTCCACAACACAGTGGGACTCCAACTCATCTCATATCCTGCTGCTAATAAAGCCTACTCAGCTGGACTTCCATGTGTCCATTTACCTGCTTGTTCATTTACACCTGAACATGCTGTTCCTGCTCTGAACACAGTTCTGTCATTTTTGTTTGAACAGCTGACTGCATGTTCACTCTCTCCCTTGACTATCCCATGGCCTGATCTTTATACTGATGGCTTCTTTCCTGCAACTGGTTTATTCATGATCTTATCAACACAGACTCTATTGCATTTCTACCAGCCTATTCCTGAAACCTTGAAGGCTTTTCCACTCGAGTTCATTTTGTAACAAGACATATGCAGATAGATGCTGTGGGATGGTCTGTATGTCAAGAGTGTTGCTGACTGGTCAATAAATAAATCACTGATTGGCCAGTGGCTAGGCAGGAAGTATAGGCGGGACTAACAGAGAGGAGAAAAGAAAGAACAGGAAGGCAGAAGGAGTCACCGCCAGCTGCCACCAGGACAAGGAGCATGTGAAGATGCCGGTAAGCCACGAGCCACGTGGCAAGGTATAGATTTATGGAAATGGATTAATTTAAGCTATAAGAACAGTTAGCAAGAAGCCTGCCACGGCCATACAGTTTGTAAGCAATATAAGTCTCTGTGTTTACTTGGTTGGGTCTGAGCAGCTGTGGGACTGGCGGGTGACAGAGATTTGTCCTGACTGTGGGCCAGGCAGGAAAACTATAGCTACAGATAGATGAACAGATAGATAACTTGACTTATGAAGATTTACTGTATGATATGTGATGTGTGATAAGAGAGTTAATATTAGTTATTAAGATCGAAATAAAATAACATGCCTTTACATCAACTTGATTATCAAGGTAGGAAAGATTATCTGGGACATTGCTACCACTAAAACCAACTCACCCTGTGAATTTACTGTTACTGTGAAAACACAGAAAATTGTTTGTTTTCTAGCACAGCATGCTCATTATCATGTTAACTATCAATGCTATCTGAACTGAATTTGGCATAACTTACAAAAGAACTAACTAAAAAGAATTTAGACTTCATTTAGTTGAATTTTGTCTTTATATAGTAAAGTGAGTGTGATTTCTTTAATAACCCACCCTCAGTGTGAATAATGCAAAAAACATCAATTTGAATGGGTTTAAATTCAATATTTAGCTCTCATATATCATATATGTCTCTATATCCTATATACTATGTGCATGTATCATATAGTCACTTCCTCTGTGTTAACGCCATAATCTGTTCAGACTTTCTACTCTTCTATAGTCAAGTTACCTGATTATTACCTGATTATTTAATTTTCTGAGACAAAAAGTACATAAGACTATCTCATGCTTTCAAAGACATTAAAATAGGAAAGTTATGATTTTCCCTTCTGCTTGTTCAGTTGAATTAAATTCGGTCAATACTGAAGATGACTGACTTGACAGACCTGGGAGTTAGCATTGTACACCAATTAGACAGGCACATCCCCCTCGACTTCACTGAATGGACAGAGCAAGCACTGAGACACGTGATTTCTCCTTTTGCGGTTCCCCCATCTCACATCTACAATCTCTCCTCTCCACCCGCAAGTCTAAACAACATCAGCCAAGTCTCTTATTGGATTGTTTTTCCTTTTTACATTTTCACGACCGCTCTCATACTGCCTTCAGTCCATGGGAGTCACTGGGTGACTCCCCTTTTTCTCTTACAAGCCTTGCACATACTTCAGAAATACTCCATACAGTTACTGCTTCGAGCATGCAATCCTCTTATCCATAATCTTTTGCCAATTCTTCTATGGAGGACAAAATTCAAACTCTTTTGCTTGTAAATTCTCCTGCAATTCCTCTAAGATACAAAACTCATCTTCACATATACTGTGGTTTATAGTTTAGTATACTTACAGAGTTTTGTTCTAGGACACTCCCTGGGGAGGACACCCACTGCAGCTTTGGGTTGAATCAATATATGAATTTTAATACATAAAAATTAATTTCCTTCTGGAATACACTTTCGAAGAAGCTTTTTGTCATCACTTATGTCATGCCAGCCTGTGTAGCACATCCCAGGTTATGTGACAGCTCTTTTGTTCATCTTGGCTCCCTAAGTGTGAGCTCATATCCTTCAAGTCTGTGTCAATAGGAACCATACCTCACAGTATGGAAGAATTAAGTTCATTTGAGCACAGTTTGGTGTGCACAGGGGAACTTCCTTCTTTCTTCTTTATACATGTTTACCACACCGGAGATACTCAGAAAACACCATAGAAAGGCCAGAGTGAGCAAGGCAACACAACAATGTAAGACCAGGCGCATTCACCCTCTTCTCAGGGAGACATTTAATTGTCTACTCCTGAGAGTGAAGAGCTTCCAGCTGTCTTCTGTGGAGTAGAAAAGTGGCAAGTGCAAAGAGACACAAGACGCCTACTTGTGATGCTGGAACAGACAGTGTTGTTTAAGCAGGAGTAGTATATACCATGCCACAAAAGTAAACAGGAGACA
This sequence comes from Peromyscus californicus insignis, assembly GCF_007827085.1. Lineage (NCBI taxonomy): Eukaryota > Metazoa > Chordata > Mammalia > Rodentia > Cricetidae > Peromyscus > Peromyscus californicus. The sequence goes on along the minus strand of NW_026294436.1, from coordinate 26,712,202 downwards.
ATCAACTCGGTGCTGAGAATGAGAAGGGAAACACATGATGAGTCGTTTTCTCTTTTGTAGGACTAAGCACCTCTGTGCACCCAAGGCTTGCCTTGAACTTGTGATCTTCCTCTCTCAGTCTTCTGAATGCTGGCATTATAGCCGTGTACCACCAGGGCTGGCAGGAATATATGGTTAAGGATAGCGTGCATTTTCTCCAAGGACTTGGGACATGTTTGCATTTTTTACCTCTCTAAGAAAATTACTATCCATGCTAATATTACAAAACTAAACAGACCCTTTAACTCTTATAAGTACCGTTCCTCAACTAAAAATAAAAGATTTCTTTGTGACTTGAGGCACAAAAAGCATACCTTTCTGTTCATCCCGAGCGTGTATTACTACCGCAACATAGCACCACGTGAGACAGCGCTTATCACGGACTCCACCTCCACAGTCCGTTGGACAAAAGCGCTGCCTGCTGCTAAGCTTCCCCATGTAAATTTCTGAATTCGCTTTAACAGTCATTTGAATTGTCACAGCATGAATTATGGACTGAAGCACATTCTGCTTTGCTATTTTTGAAGGAAACCTCCTCTTGAATATTAAATTGGGTGTTCCAACGACATTTTCAAGTCAAATGACTTAAACTACAATACTTGGATTTAAAATGAGCATTAAAACTACTTTATTTCTACAGGATGGGGAAAAAGAAAACCGTGAATTCAAATGACCTTTTGTTTCCATTGTAATAATGTGTCTATATGGTGCACACAGATGCACAGCTGTGACTTAGGTTCCTTTATTTAGGCAAGAAATTTGCTAATATTATAAAATTACAACCCCTGGTGCTTTTGGATAAGCCACTTTATTAACTAGTGTAGAAGTCAAAATGGATTGGAGATACAGCATTTTCCCTAGAAAGTCATATGTCACACCTCCCTCAAGCACAAGCAAAGTTGAAAACCTACATGCCTGGCAGAATACAGGAACTCCCAAAATATGGAGAATTAATTTCCAATGTCTCATTATCAAGTCTAATGCTGCAACCAGTTTGACATCAAATCTTGGCATGAGCAGGAAATGCAAGATAAAATACAGCCATGATACAACACGAAGACCCTGAGGCAGATGCTGGCCTGTGAGACAAGGGATGGTTTCTGTGGAGAAGGGGAGTGAAGACATTTCAAGAATTATACAGTAAGAAAAGTTGATGAGTGAACAGCATTGGATGCCGAAGGAATGGTTTAGTTGTAACATAGTAAGGATCAATGACAAGCAGGCTTTAAAACATGAACAGTTTATGGTCAAATCTTGTTTGAGAAATGCATACAGGGAAGAAGGCTTTGGAAGAAGAAGGGGTGGAGTGCAGAAGGCAGGCTTGGAATGAAGAGGAACTTAGGCAAGTACTGCAATAATGTATATAAGAAGCAATGAACAGAACTGACTATAAAAAAAGATTAAGCTAATAACTAACCAAGCTGCCAAAGCAACTAATACTTCTCTAAAATTCTGAAATGGATAGATCTAGAGTAATTATATCCATATACGATGGTGATGGATCAACTGAAATACATTCTCATTTCATATTATTGATACCATAAATGAACAACAAAATGTTGATTATGATAATTATGTTAATTATATCAAGTAGTTAATATATATCAATCATTTAATATATATCCTATAACAATTAGTTATTATATATCCTATACACATACATATGTATATATACATTTATCATGACAAATGGGGTCATATAAATAACTGGATTCGAATGGTGACCAGGACTTTTAATCGTTTATTTGCTTGCTTGCATGCATTTATTTAGTGTGCCAGTGTGCATGTGTATATGTGCACGTGTGCCATGGTACATGGATGGAGATCAAAGGACAACTTTTGGTCGGTTCTCTCCACTATGCTTATTCTGGGGCTCATATTCAGGTCATCAAGCTTAGTGTAGAACACTGTTACCAGCGAACCATCTTGCCAGCCCTTGACCAAGACATAACATACTATGAAATGTATAAAATTTACATCAGGAATTTATGAATAAAGGATATAAATAAATGTGAAATCCATATGTAACATTAAGCGAACAGTCCTTTCTAGTCACATCAGTCCTTAGCAGTGAGGATGCTGGAAGCATCTTATAAAATACACTGTTTTTTCAGGATTGGAGAATAAGGAGCAATGTTCTAAAGGAGTGATTGCCTTTCACTTGGAACACCAGGGAAAATCGCATTTCTCCTGCAGTAGTCTATTTCTCATCCTATAACACTGAGGCTGTTGACTAACTTTGTGACCCATCTCCAGGAACTATTTGAAAACCCCTGTGATTCATACTGTGCACCAGAGCTACTATACCCAACCAAATCTGGTCCATATTCATCATGCTGTTTTCTATGTATTTAATGCTTCTGCATCTATTTCAAGAAACCACTGCCAATCTATGGAACAGGTGAAGCATATTAATAGATCAGTCTAAGTATCAAGTTCCTAATCAAGCTATTGCACATGATCATAATTAAGCCCCAGCACATCTCTGCAAGCTATTAGTCATTATCACGAAGACACTGGTTAGAAAAATGAATTCTTGGCCGGGCGGTGGTGGCGCACGCCTTTAATCCCAGCATTTGGGAGGCAGAGGCAGGCGGATCTTTGTGAGTTTGAGGCCAGCCTGGCCTACAGAGCGAGATCCAGGAAAGGCACAAAGCTACACAGAGAAACCCTGTCTCGGAAAACCAAAAAAAAAAAAAAAAAAAAAAAAAAAAATTAGGTTAGAATTATTTTCTATTAGGGTACAATACTTCAGGGCTCAGAACATGAAGAGGTAACCAGGGAAAGTTGTACTAATAAGCAAATACCATCAAAAGTAAAATAATCACTGGACATTAAACAAAGCAATAAAGAGGAAACCCTGGCCAAAATTTCAGAAACAAACACTTGAAGAATTTCAGAAAGTTAATTCTATGATCTTAAATAATGAAGTTTTATTCCCCTATGGTCAATATTATTTTTCTTTTCTTTTCTTTCTTCCTTCCTTCCTTCCTTTCTTTCTTTCTTTCTTTCTTTTTTTTGTGCCTGTCCTAGATCTTGCTTTGTAGACCAGGCTGGCCTTGAACTCACAGAGATCCGCCTGGCTCTGCCTCCTGAGTGCTGGGTTAAAGGCGTGCACCACCACCGCCTGGTGGTCAATATTATTTCCATCTTTTTTTTTTTTTCATGTTATCCATTGTGGTATTGTAATCTTTATTTTTCCTGTGATATATTTTACACTTTTCAAATAAAAATCAATCAATAAATAAATAAGTACATGCAAATATTTGAGTTGTTGTTCTGGTTTCAGTATTCGTTGTCCAGACTGTCAAACACAATGCCCTAGACGCAAAAGGGAAATATATTTTTTCCCCTAGAAAATGGAGTCAACTTCAAAAATTCCTAACTTTCTTCTTGAGCTGATCATTTTAATATTGGCTATGAGAAGGCAAAGCTTTGATAATGTCTATGTCTTGAAAAATCTTCACATTGGTTTACATTTCATTAATTCTGTTGCTTGAAGAACATAAGTCATATTTGTGTTATATTATAAGCATATTTGGTAAGCACAATAATGAGCTTCTGATTTTCTGACTGTACATTGAAACAACATAATGTATTTCTGTAGCATCTGTGAGTTATCTATGAAATAAAAATTGGGATAAAATATTTTTCAATTAGTATGAAGATTAATAATACTTATAACATGATTAGAACAATGCTTAACCATGCTAAGCTCTTTGTAAATGTTCACAGTCTTGTGGCAAACACTCAATTCAATATTATTGTCCATTTTCTTTGTATCATTTACATTTTAAGGAGAATGGGTGAAATAGCACATAAACTCATTTGTGGGGAGATAGCCAAGGTATAAAATGCTAAAAACTCAATCTACAATTTGCCAATGTAATTACCACAAAGCATGTCAATGGCTGAATTCATTAACATCACTTTTTAAAGGTACCTACACAGCTTGCTGATCATCCTCTCTGATTCCTCGGGGAGCGAGTGTTATTTCCATTTTGACGGGCCTGAGACAGCAGGCTGTCCATTACTAAAGCACACATCTGGCCCTGGTTGTTAATAACTGGTTGTTTACAATATGTGGACAATCTAGGAGTTTTCCCCCAGAGAGTTAAACAAGGTTGAAATGTGTTAATCTGCTTTTATCCCTATTTGAACAGTGATTTACAAGATGGGTTAAGCATGCCCTTGTAATAACAGTCTTTCATTATGCCTGTGTGCAAGTCCCATGTAAGAAAACCAAGAACAAGCACGCCTTTAATTCCCAGCTCTGCTGCTTTTTTTCTTTGGGGGTTTTGAGTGCAAAATCCCTTTCTGAAACATATCTAGATCCTGTGAAAGTGGAAAGCAGCTCAACTCGGAGTTCACGGAACTCACGCACCAAGGAAAATACTGCTGGTTTTAAAGTAATGCCACGTTCACAAAAGTGCTGAGCTGAAAAGGCGCAGTTGGGGAGAGAGGTCACGCTGACTCTGAACAGGAAAGGGGTCAAGAGTGACTGGTCTGCTGCTTGCCATTGTCCCTGAAGATGCACTAAGCTCGACCATTGGTTTCTGTTTCTGCTCCCTTCTATTTGTCATAAAAGATGAAGATGAATAGGATCAATTCAAAGTTCTGTTGAAAATTAAGGAGAAACGTGTTTGGTCTCCCTTTCCTACTGATCATCCTCTGCCTCCACACCCCAAACATTCTCCTGTAATTTCTTTCAGAGACCTAGGGCATTCCTGGCTCTAACCTCTTCACCTTCAACTCTCAAGTCATCTCCACTTCCCAGTCAAAAAGACACATTGAGTACCACGGGTGCACTAATAGATTTACTTGAAATAAATTTTCTGTTTCCAAGTATGTGAAGGGATTTGTTCCTTCCTTGAAACTGTCCTACATCAAAGAGTCTCTTCAAAAACAACAAACGAAACAGTTTGTTCTAGCTGGCCCCAGTATCTGTGTCTGTCTAAGCAGCTGCAGAGAACCCAACATCGTCCTAGTGTTTTGTTTTGTGTTTGTCCTCTGCAGAGCCAGAGTCTCTATCTGTCAGCTTCAAGCATGCATGTCCCACTTTTCTACACAAGAGGTATGGAATCAAATGTCCACTGGCTCATATCTTCCAATATCCAGAGGCTGGGAGAACTCATGATGCTGACTGCCAATGAACAAACCTTTAGATTAGAGAGAAACATGATTCAATGCAAGAGGAATGCACACTTCAACCCCTAAAGAACCATAATCTTTGTTCGTTGGTGCAGAGATGTTTGATTTAAAAAGCTGGAAAGAAATGAGGGAGCCTGTAGGGGTCTGACTTAGGTGCTCTGCATGTATGTTATGGATGAATAGCTTTGTGTTCTTGTGGGACTCCTAACAGTGGGAGTAGGGTGTCTCTGACTCTTTTGCCGGCTTATAGGACCCTTCTTCTCCTACTGGGTTGCCTCCTTCAGCCTTGATGTGATGGTATGTGTCTGGTCTTATTGTGACTTGTTGTGTGCTATGTTTTGTTGATGTCCCTGTGAGCTCTGCTCTTTTCTGAAGGGAGACTGGGGGTGGGTGGATCTTGGGGAAAGGGGAGATGGGGGCAGAGACTGGGGGAAGGTGAGGGAAAAGAAATTGCAGTTGGGGTGTTATGAATGAGAAGAATAGAAATAAAAGAAAAAAGGAAAGCTGTAAAAACATAATAGAATACTATTAGAAAAGTTATCAATATCAGTGATATTTGGCATTACAAGTCAATAAGGCACTTTGGATAATGAGGTAAAACTTGTGACTGGGATATATACTAATATTCTTGGTTCCATGCAAAGTAGAATCAACATCAGTTAATTATTTATTACTATATATTAATTTCAAATATTTCATATGGATTAAATTCTTGACAGATTATTTATTATTTATTTTACTATAAGAATAAAATATGTATGTGTGTGTATATATGTATATAATTTGGTTATCTGTGAATAACTTTAAAAATGGCAACCTCTAATGTTTGTACCAGAGAAAATTTTGGAGCCAATTAACTCATCTCTACTTTATCTGGACAGCACAATAGACATGTAAAGAAACTTCACATCTGACTTTGAGTTAAGGACTCAGTTTTGTCCATGTTCTAGCCCACCCTCATCCTCTTTAAGCATTTTCTGTAGACTCAAATAAGTCTGTGTAAATCACAGTTCACACTTCCCTGCTTAGATCGGTCTCCTGAACCCTGGGTCCTTAGTCTATTTGCCCCCTGACTTTATTCAGTTGCTAAAAAACCCCTCCCTTGTTCTCTCCTTCCAATGGCCCTTAGACAAGGTGCCCCTTACCTTTAACTTTCAGTTTCTTAGGCACTTATTAACTCATACCTTTAGTCCTTAATCTCAGCGTAAATTTGTTTGAAACCCTCCCCACGCACTTTCTTGTCTCTTATACAAGACAACGTAAGCCCAACCACACATTTTCAAAGCACCTAATGACTTTCCTCTGTAACTATCATGATGTGTTTAAAACTATTATGACAACTAAAAAATTGTATCAATTATAACAATTTTCTGACTCATTAAATTCTGCCACACAGGATTACAAAGGAACATAAAAGATGAATTTTCTCATATTTCATTTTTATTCCAAGATATCTAATATGTTCTTTCTTTGATAATATGGATGATGTTGATATCCATGTGACTTTCAAAAAGAATTTGAGAAGATAACTGTATTTTATTGTTATCAATGGAGGAACCATTTCACTAGTTCACAATATTAGTATTCATATCTTTACTTAAACTGCAACTTAACTGATAACTGATGGTTAAGACCCTTATAAACTGAGTGCACCAAGGTATTTGGAAAACAGAGGCAAAAAGAAGGGAACAAAGTAGAGGCTAGCCTGGGCTACATTGTGAGAACCAGGCAAACCTGGTCTACAGAGACCAGAGACCTAGTTTACAGAAAGCAAAAAAGCAAGCAAGGAAAGAGCAAGCAAGGAAGGGAGGGGAGAGGAGGGGAGGGGAGGGGAGGGAAGGGGCTGTTTTTATTTTTCCATGTCCCAAGACATATCCCATGTTCAGTCACAAGTTGTCAAAAAGTACTAGTCTTTCTGGATACTGTGCAGAGAAATTTTAAGTTATCAATCATAACACTCAGAGGAAGCATCAAACTTTAAATATCTTAATGAAGGATAGTAAATGTTGCCAAGAAAAGTCAACACTAACAATTTCAGACTGTAAATGAATAAAGCAATTAATTAAATAAACGCCTTTAAAAGTATGTTTTTACTTCATTTTCTACAGGAAACTTAGACAAGCCTGGCATATAAATTACATTGGTAAAATACAAGCACACGGATAAAAATGGTGAAGTAATGCATCAACTTCTAGAAACAGTATGAATGGAAACAGCTGCAAGTGGATGCAATGCATTTACTACTAACAACTAGCCTTCATTTTATTCTGTGCTTTTCATACTCTGTATCAAAATTGGTTTTTTTCACATGTATGTATTTATTCTTGGTGGAGGTGGAAGACAGGAGTGTCAGAGAATTGCAGGAATCAGTTCTGTCCTTCTACCATGTGGGTCCTAGAAACTGAACTCAAATCATCAGGCTTAACATTAACAAATTCTTCCTACTAACCCAGCTTGCTGGCCCTCAAAGCTATGTTTTACAGAAGCTGAGACATGTTCCTATTAGAAAAGGGACAAAGTATTTTAATAATTCTAGTGCTATAGTTAATTTAATCGCAAGCAATTCCAACATCACTCATCTAAACATGCTTTTGCACCCATCCTCAAGCCTAAGTTGAAGCTGCAGGTTCAGTGGAAGATGTAACGCTTTCTGAATGTTTCATACGATGTGTAGAAAATGAGATTGCTGTGTTCTCACTTCCCAAGACAAATTCATTTTAAAATTCACACTTAAATTCAACCTAGATGCCCGTCAACTGAAGAATGGGTTAAGAAAATGTGGTTCATATACACAATGGAGTACTACTCAGCAGAGAAAAACAATGACACCATGAAATTTACAGGCAAATGGATGGAACTAGAAAATATCCTGAGTGAGGTAACCCAAACTCAGAAGGACAAACATGGTATGTACCCACTCATAAGTGGATACTAGATATAAAGCGAAGGGTAATCAGGCAACAACCCACAACTCCAGAGAAGTTAACTAACAGGGAAGACCCAAAGAGGGATGCATGGACCACCCTGGGAAGGGGAAATAGATGAGATCTCCATGAGTAAACTGGGGATGAGGGGTGGGCAATGGAGGGTAGGGTATAGGGGATGAGAACATAAGGGAATGAGATGGTTGAGCAGGAACAGGGAGGGAGGGGGAATGCAATGAAAGATACCGTGATAGAGAAAGACATCATGAGGATAGAGAGAAACCTGGTTCTAGGGAAGTTGCCAGGAATCCCCAAGTATGACCCCAGCCTGGGCTACTAGCAATAGTGGAGAGGGTGCCTGAACTGTTACCCTAACTGTTATCACAGAATTTTTCTCCAACGACTGATGGAAGCAGATGCAAGATCCACAGCCAATCACTGGACAGAGCTCCAGGAGTCCAGTCAAAGAGAGAGAACAGGGATTCTATGAGCAAGTGCATCAGGATCATGATGGGGAAACACGAGACGACCAAATCAAACTAGTGGGAACTCATGAAAGTTGGATCAATGGCTGTGGAGCCTACATGGGACTGGACTAGGCCCTTTGCATGGTGAGACAGTTGTGTAACTTGATCTGCTTGGGAGGACCCCTGGCAGTAGAATCAGAATTCATCTCTGGTGCATGAGTGGGCTTTGTGGAGCCCACTACCTATGATGTGATACCTCCTGCAGCCTTGAGGCCAGGGGAAGGGACTGGACTTGCCTCTACTGAATGTGCCTCTCCATGGGAGGCCTTGCTTTCTTGTGGGTGGGAGTGGAGGGTGGGTTGGGAGGGAGACGCTGGGGGGTGGGAGGAGGGAAGAGGGGGATCTTTGATTGGTGTGTAAAATGAATGAAAAAAATTTCTTAATAAAAATAAATAAATGAAAATAAATTTCAGTGTGCGTCACTCATAGGGAAAGAAAACTGTATGACTCTATAAAAAATAGTGATGTTTGAATTCTTGCTAACCCTTGAAAATCAATAATATCAATGTGTTTTGCTCTGTATTTCATGTATTATGCTAACATAGAATCAGTTTGTGGCCAGCAAGATGGATCAGTGGGTTTAAGTACCTGCCACTCATTTGTGATGACTGGCTAACCAAAAAGGCAAGCTCTGGGTTCAGCTAGAGGCCCTGCTCAATACATAAAAGTGAAGAGTGGATGAGGGAAGTTCCTGGTGGATGACAATCTCCGCCTCAACACTCATGGGCACACAAGTGCACACCCACTTACACACACATTTACCACACGTGCAAGCATGTACACAAACATATATGCAAAATGAGGGTGGCAGTCAGTCATGATTTTGTCCCAATATCTATTTCAGCTTAGAATTCTTTTTGCCTCATTTGTACCAGTTTTTTTCATGCATAATTGATGGTGCTAAGAAAATAAGGATTGTTCTGGAATATATAGATGTACTGGTTTTTCAAGACAGGGTTTCTCTGTGTAGTGTTGGCTGTCCTGGAACTTGCTCTGTAGAACAGGCTGACCTTGAACTGAGATCCACCTGCCTTTGCCTCCCAATTGCTGGGATTAAAGGTGTGCACCACCACCGCCTAGTTGGATTATATTTTTTATAATAAATGTTAAATCATTTTTGTGGTATTACATATATAGTTAATTGCACTATACAACTAAAATAGTAAAAACATCATTTTAGGCACTTAATGGAATTTAGAATGTTCTTAACATGTATTAAATAATATGAATTAAAAAGTTTAAAATAAATACTTTATAATCAATAACTACTGTGTAAAATAATATTACTCCTTATTGGAGATAAAATGGTGACTTACACAAATGTTCCATATGGCACTGTAAAAATCCATTCCTAATATCTAGTTCTATTACATACAGATATACTTTGTAGTATAATGCCTAAAAAATTTCAACTACCCCAGGATCAATTCAAATTCTTTTCCTATTTTATAGATATCTCTTAAACTATTCATGGATTGACTTGTACTCTTTTTCTCAAATCCTTCTTTGATTATAATCACCAGGAATTTTGTTTGCATTAATTTTAAATGTCACCTATAAATCAGAAAGGATATACCTGAAATTACTGTAGTTGAAATAACTGCCCCAACATTTGAAAACAAGAATGGTTAATTAAATAAGCAGCCCACTCATGATGACTACAATTGAGATCTTTCCATTAGCAGTAATCGGAATTGTGGCAATTTACAGACACTAAGTTCACTGTGTTCTAAACTTTAAAATTTAATAATTCGAAATGAAAGAGGATAAAGGCTAGTATTAACTTGCTGGAAGTCTTTTAAACTTGAGACTTACCAGAATTTAACTACAAGAGAATACCTTAAATCTTTATTATTTTACAATTACAGAAACACTAAGTAGAAAACACAGGCTCTTACCACTTCCATGAGTCTACATATTACAGAATTGCTTCTGTGTGAAGCCAGTAAGATTCAGTCTCTAGGTATGAGCTTCAATCATGGAATAAAAGTGAAATCACAAAATATTCTAAATACTACACTAAAGATGCATTGAGGACCTTAGTCTATTTCTACTATAACTTCATCTGCTTTATCTTCACACCAATGCAGAATATACTGTCCACAAAGGATACAGGATTTTCTTGACATTTTAAGATGTAAATTTTTCTAGAACATAGTTGTAACATAAACAATGCTGTCAGTATTATCTTTGAGAAAATTCACCTATCATTCAATAACTACTTCCATACCAAGAAGTAACGTTTCGTACTTCTCTGTATATTTTCCTCGGACCTAACATAATGAGACCCATGGTACAACAAGCATTCAAATACCAGCTGAAGGGAGAGATGGGGAAAAAATCATTTATAGAAATCATTTGAAATATATGGTTGTGTTATACTCAGAATTTCAAAGAAATAAATATGTATTATATGCACAACAGACATTCTCAAGGCAAAAGTTGTGTTCATATTCAGTAACTGTCAAATTTAGTTCAAAATCTCACAGAACTAATGCCATCAACCATTCTCAGCACTGCTGGGGCTAACTCATACTTTATGCAGAAAAGGCTACCACATGCAGATGAGAGTTGATTATATAAGATGACACTGAGATAATGTGTTCACACACTTTAAATATTACATATCTAATACTACTACATGCATATTATGTATATTACCTGCTTACCCTGCTTACTATAGGTGTATTGGTGAGAACAGGCTCAAGCTTACCTACAGAGAGGTAGCACAATATAAATTTTGGTGACCTACCTATCCTAAGTTATGTCACAGAAATATAATATAAAATATATTTTATATTATATATTATATTATTACTTTCTCAAGCCAGTTTTGATGGCTCAAGCATGCAAACCCACCATTAGAGAAACTGAGGCAGAAGGACGTTTATGGATCTGAGAGCAGCCTAAGCTATAGTGAGTTTCAGGCCCTATGTCTGAGCTACTTTTTGTATCCTAACAGGCTCATCAGCATTTTATGTTCCCTTCAAGATCACCTCTTCATGTATCTATCACATCCTCACTTAATTTTACAAGCATGTCCTACTAAGATTTAGTTTAAAATTCTTTAAGCGTGGGGTGGGGGGGGGCAAAAAGGTTCACCTCCCTATAGTTAGAACAAACATCTTCTGTCATCTCTAGGGTGTCATTCTAAATAGAGAAGATGGCCATCGAGATTCTGATTTCCCCAGAAGTCAACGAAGAGATTTATTTGGATAGTGACACTGAAAACAGCAGTCAGTTGGGCTATAAACTATGCAGGAAGAAAACAATAACCCTGTGGGCAACTAGAATGTTATTGGACACAATATAGTAAACATGTTCTAAATTATTCTATCCAAGAAGAAAGGTACTAGCATACATATAAAACAACTCCCCGTTTGCTCATTGTCACTCTAACTACCTCTTCTCCAGCCACGCTTAATGTCCAGTGTGCTCCTGGAATGACTGGGCAGGGTGAGGCAACGCAGAAGGTATTTGTGGAAGGAAGTTTAAAAAATAAGAACAGAGCCCTCAGTGCATTGGCTGGTGGAGAGAGTCTGCAAACTCCTTCATGGAAGTGTTTCTTCCTCAACTCCTTAGGAATTGAACCAACATATGAAGCTGAGTAGATCAAGCTCTCTGCTCGGACTTAACTGCAAAGAGGAACGTGTGCTCTTATCAAACAGAAGTGGCATGGCTTACCACATACAAGTTTAAGATCCTGAAACAGGAAAGAAAGAAGAGGGGGAGAAAAGAAGCACAACTGGGAATTGTAAGAGAACCAACATTTAGAAAGAAACGAGGGTAGAAGCCATGAATTTATCATTTACAGTTCAAATGGAAGAAACTCAAGGTTCCTTTTAGCTTAAGAGTTTTGAAGAATCAGAGTCACAAAGAACTTTAATGGAGTTATCTTGAATTATCTTTATTCTTATAAGAGATAGTATCCATGGCATGTGTTCAGTCTTCCAGAATCCTGGTTTCCTGGTTGCTGGAAAAACTGGCTAGTTTTCAGGGCAAGTATGAGAACTACTGCAATGTGCCACATTAGTCCTGTGCCATCCCAGCCTCCTTCTTGTCAATATTCCATGAGGTAAACATTTCTGAAGTACATACTCACACTATGAACATAAGATTGCTAAAGCTCAGAATCTCCAAATGACTTACCCAAGGCCACTCAACTATGGGGGTATAAGCAAAACACTGAAATCTGTTCTCTCTGACTGTAATGATCTCGCCTTCAAAGATTAATAACAAAATAAATGCCTTGCCTTGGTGGAGGTAGGAATGGAGGTTGGGTTGGGGGTAAAGCTGGGGGGCGGGAGGATGGAGGAGAGGGGGATCTGTGGTTGGTGTGTAAAATGAATAAAAATTTCTTAGTAAGAAAATAAATGCAATTTAACATTAATTTTTACAAGGTCTCCAAAATCAGTTTAATCTTCTAAACTCTTTGAACATCTAAAATGGTTCATCAATAGTAAATACTTCATTTCAATGATAAATGTAAGTAGATTTTTAAATTAAAGTTAAGCTGGAACAAAACCTTTTGCAAATAAAAATTTTAAATGACTGTGACCAAGTATTTTAAAGTGGCACACTGGCATATAAGAAGTGCAGCTACCCCCAGCTCTGTATCATTAAATACTAAGATAGAAACTTGATAAAAGTGAGGGCAACCACATGAGCAATTTGCATTTGGGATAGAGTTAAAATAAATAAATAACACTATGCCACTGTGGCCAACATGTGCTCTAAGGATTCAATCTACCTCTTACTTTCTATACAGATTTCTGTTCTAGACGTAATGAGCCTCAAGTCCCTAAAGAAATGTAAATCCCATCACCAGAACCCCTGTACTGAATTCTGTAAGTTGTTTCACTAGGACAAAATAGTTTATCTAAATGTCAGTAAGCACTGCAAACTCATTTAAACATCCATTTAATTATCCAGTTAACTCCAGTTAGTTCCAATTAACACCTTCTTTTAGATACATGGCAAATAACCCAAGAACCTGTTCTTTAACTTTCTAAGCAATATGCAAGGTTCTGCCTAAAGAGAGGAGAGTCAATGGAAACAGTAACCTCCACAAAGCATACATGCATATGTCATTAAGTTACTAATGTGAGACCTAGATAGATGCCCATAACTGAAGTCCAGGACAGAATCCCCAGACTATTGGGATATGAGTTAGTACTGGGAACCAAGAAAGTGATGAAAAAGCGGAGGGCATATTGCCCAGTGGTGAATGCAGAAGAGACTTCAGATTGGACCAATAATGGACCTTTCATCTAATTCAAATAGAACATTAATGTCAAACTGAACTTCAGGGGATCATTTAAGCTTCGCTGAGAGCTTAGTTATACATACATTACCTAAAAGCAAGAAAATGTGGCACGTGACATGTGAAATTACCATTCTAGAAAACGATTCAATGTAAAGTGTGCTTTAAAAAAAAAAACTATCGAGAGCATCTTGCAAGTTAGATTGCACAAAGCTTTAATGCCATTGATAAAAACACATAGGCAATGTTTTGCTAGTAATAAATATTTTAGCTTTGAAACTTATGTTATCATTTTTGAGATATGCAGGATTTAGGTGGAAAATATGATAATCATGCCACAAGAACCCCTGTTCGGTGTATTTTCTATTCCAAGCGTTCTTGCTTCACAAACTACCTGTTACATATTTAAACCAATTGCCCACCTGAACCAATTGCCCAACCTGAATATTTAAATGGCAGAAAATGCCCAGTGGCAAGCAAACATCTAGTCGAGACAACACTGACAAGGAGTAAGAAAGTGGGTGCAGGAGATTTTAAGTTTCTACTGTGATTTTTTTTTCAACCCCTTGGATACATGTATGGGGTGGATTAGCTACACCAAGGGAAAACAACGAGAAACATTTGACACTGAAACTGCGTGCCATTTGGATGGAATTGTACCTCTGCTTGCAGCAGCATACACAACCAGGGGAAGCACAGATAGACAGAGACTATCTAATAGATGCAACAAATGCTTCGGAAGAATGAGAAAGTGGAAAGGAAAAGAGTTCCTTGTCCACAGCGTTTGCTCTACAGTCAAAATGGAGAGGTATAGAGTACCTTTTACTCCTTCAGAGCTGGTCTCCCTTTCTCTCCCTCCATCCTCCCCACATCCCTCCAGTCTTGTCCCCTTGCAAGCAGTATTTGTGGAACATTGCACCAGGCCACTCACCTGTCATCATTCTGCCAGCCTTGGTCCCCTAGCAGCAAATCCCGAAATCTGTACCTGGGAGGCAGAGGGGGCACTTCGCTCTCCAAATCAACCATCCTTCCTTAAGGAGTAGGCAACATCCAACGAGATGGGGCAGCGAGGGGCAGCGAGGGGCAGCGAGTGCTGCAGAGGGGGTGCCCTGCTGAGGAAGGTAGGAAAAGGGCCTGGGGGGACCCGGCGGGGGAGGGGTCGCTCGGCCGGAAGCTGAGGCTGGAAAGGGGGCTGGCTCCTCTTCCCCGAGGGTGTGATGGGGATGATGCAAACCTAGCCCAGGAGCAAAAGTCTGGCTGCGACTCGAACCGGCGCTGCCAAGGAACCGCCCCCAGGCTCGGCGCCGCCTCTGGTCCCTGGGACCGTTTGGGGTTGGGGGGTGGGGGGTGGGGGGAGGCGGGAATGCAAAAGTTACTTCACCGACAAAAAAAGAAAAATCGCGCGGTGCCTAGAAAGAGGGCAGGTGGTGGGCGTGAGCGCCGCGTGATGGCCAGGCACTTTCCTGAAAGGCAGGGACCAGAGCCTCCCACCAGGGCATCCCCGGCGAGCAAAGGAGCTCTGGGCGCAGCCCCGCGGCGGGCGAAGGCGGGAGCAAAGGCGGTGGGCTCCGCTCTCCCCGCACAGGTCTTTCCAAGCACTTGCTGGAGGCCTAGCCAATGAGCCTCCCCCTCATTAGCATAACACAGTGACGGCATGAGGGTGCCTTGGGGACAACCAATGGGGGCGAGCTCATTAGACGGTCCCCCGAGCTCCAGACCCTTCTTGGGAAGAGGGAGAGGGGTCTGAGGAAGGCTCCCAAGTGTCACCAGCATCCTGGCTGTGGTCGCCTACAGCTTCTGGGGGCGTAGTGGGAATGGATTGTTCCTGGACAGGGAATCCCCGCTCTCAGCCCAAGGAAAGTCCTTTTTCCCCCCCGCCTCCCTTCTTACATTCTAAGAAAAAAGGAGGTGTTTCCCTGGTCTGAGGAAAATTGCAGGGCCACCCTTAGGAGGCAGCTGAAGGGAAATATTTAAATGAAAACCAGGAGAGCACCCCGGAAGCAAGGCAGGGCAAGACTCTACTGAGTAACTGTTGCTGGTGCGGCTGGGAGCCTGTGGCCTCCTAGGTGCCAATGTATTCCAAAAGAGGCGCTTCGCAAGGTCAGAGGAGAGCAAGAACTCAGGACTCCGAGCTGGCTAGTCGCCAGCACCCTGGGCTGTTCTCAACCCTACTGCCCTACTACCTCTGGTTCTACTCGCACACACTGGTTTTTCCTCCAGGAATGAATACCCCAAGGCGCATGCACACAGAAACAGCCACAGCCCACTGCACCTCAGGAAAGCAAAGACATGCACTGCTCTGACCCTGACTAGGAAATGCCAAAGTTTGTGCGTAGGAACAAGATCATCATTGTGAAAATGGAGCCACAATGGAGCCAACCAAGAGCTTAATAAACACACTTTTCCTGGGGTCAAGAAACACATTAAAATGAACCAGGCCTCGGCAATCTTAAAGTGAGGGTGGAAATAGGAAACAGTAAAATCAGGATCAGGTAAACTTTTTTTGCTCTCTTTTTATTATTGTTTCAGGGTTTTTTTTGGGGGGGGGTTAATTTGCTTATCAAAGATGTAGTAATTAATTCGTTTTGGTTCATTCTTAGTGGAGATCATTTAGGAGAGAAGTCATAAAGAAAGCTAAAATGAAGAAAAAAAATCAGCAAAATTGGTGTGAGAGCAGATGAATTAATAGTAGCAAGCAGAAGAAGCTGGAGCGATGGCTCAGTGGTTAAGAGCTCTGACTGCTCTTCCAGAGGACCCGGGATGAGTTCCCAGCAACCACATGGCAGCACATAACTGTCTGTAACTCCAGTTCCAGGGGACCTGAAACCCATGGCAAAACACTAATGCACAAAAATAAATAAATAAATAAATAAATAAATAAATAAATAAATAAATAAATAAATAGTAGCAAACAGTTGAAGGGGCCTGGCCATGTTCTCCGTGTGTCTTCCCCTTGCTGCTCTTTCCTCTAGACCTGGCTCCCACATCATGCCTCCTTTAGACTTTCCAGCTCTCACAAGTGAGGTGAGTGGGTTGCCTGCTTCCTTGGAACTCTCCATACTTCATTCTGCTAGTGGTGTCTATCGCCTCTGACCTCTTGAGTCACTATCTGTGTATTTTGAATGTCTTTTCTCCTCCTTTTTTTTTTTTTGTTCAGTGCCTTCAAAATGGCCCAATCTTGCCCCAGAAATGTATTGAGATACTAACAAAGGGAACACATGAAATAACTACCACGTGCTAGATTCAGGGTAAGTGAGATGTTTAAGATGGAGCCAGGCTTCTTATTTTCCGCTTTAGTGGTCCTCTTAGTTGAGACCTGGGTATCAGATAGCAGTGCAGCATAGAAAGACTCTGTTAGCAAGAGTGAGAAAAGATCTGTTTGGCTCCCAATGCTATACCCAGCTAGCCATTAAGGACAGCGATCGCTATGTCCTAGTGCACTCAGCCAAAACAGTTAAACATAGCTACGATAAGGGCTTGCTGTTTTTCTCTGTACCAAAAAGTGTGATCAGATTCAAAAGTTCCCAATTCTCCAACTTCAGGGAAAAAAAATTAAAGGATTGCTACAAAAAAAAAAAAATCTATTCTGACATTCTTAACATGCAGTAATCATGGGTATCAAATAAGTTTTGATATTTATAATGGAGAGATCTTTTTGCTCTTTTTTCCACTTTTAATGACAGACTGTTTCTTTTGTCATTAATTTTGGCTTCTAGTTCTCGAACCTGCCCTATACACTTTTTGTCCTTTGTTTCTTATCATGTCAATGCATTCCCTGCTGTTAACATATTTTCCGGTTCCGAGCTTTACCTTGGTTTCTCTCTCTTCACTGTGTGCTTCCAGTCTTTTATCTCATCTAGTCTTTTTCTCTGTGTATATGGGAAAGCTTTTATTCTACTATGACATGAGATTCAATCTGGGGAAATGAATTCAAACTTAATGCTGCACATTACATTCCTAAACTATGTAATCCTAGCTAGTGTTGTCAGGATTCCTATACATCTCCTAGTATGGATGAATAGCAGTAGAAGAGATTGTTCTCATTCTCTCGTTGTGTGTATATGCACACACACACACACACACACACACACACACACACACAAGAAAACATTAGTCACACACAACACATAAGCAATAGAGGAGCTTGGTCATAAGCATACCTCACCAAAAATGTTCTAAACAACTATGCTAATAAAGAGAATCAAATGAATGTTAATAATTCCTTGGTTTTTGAAATTTTAATTTTATTTTCTAGAAAACACATTTGAAAACATTTTCCAATTTCTTTATTTGACTAACAAATGTTATTTTCAAAATTTTTTCCTTTCGAATATGTTGATTATACAAATGCTTTAACACAAGAAAATATTAATTCCTATAAGTGAAGAATGGTTTTATTAACAATAACAATTTATTCATCTTATGCATAATTAACATAATTGCAGTCAGAGACTAAAATGGATAATTTTATCTAAAACTCAAAAATGATTTGTGTGTGTGCAAATGTATGTATATAGAAATGTAGTTAGACAGATACATAATTTATGGGCAAAATACACAAACTGTTATTTTCATGTCTACACAGACCTACAAGGACTATTGAAAAATAAAATTTTCAATAGACATGTCCTAGAGTACACAGAACAGCTAGAAGAAGGCCCTGGTGAAGGGCTGGAGAGATGGCTGAGCAGAGAAGAGCGCTTATAGCAGAAGAACAAGAATCTGAGTTTGATTTGTACACCCACGGTAAAAGCCGAGCAAAGCAATATCCCAACCCACAAACTCCAGTGGGGAAGCTCCCTGCTACACCAGAGGCCACACTAGCCAACAGAACACCAGGTAATCCCCTCACCTGCTCACTGCTCCCACTCACTCAGTGCCCAACCCACCTACCCCCAACTACTTCTCCTTTTCTCATCACCACATCCAGGCACACAACTCCAGGAGAAGGCCCCTGCTCCACCATAGGCCACACCAGCAAGCAGAACTCTAGGTAGGCCACTTGCCTGAAAACTACCCCTACTCTCTCAATGCCCATCCACCTTACCCAAACCCACCCCTCCCCTCCTTGTCCAGTCCCCCTGTGCCAGCAGAGGCCCCTTGCTTAACCAGAGGACTCACCAGGCACCAGAACGGCTGGCAGGCCACCCACCTGGGACTATCCCCACTCAATGCCTGCCCAGCCTACCCCCAGTGGCCTCAACACTTCCCATAACCATATATAGGCTCCTACCTCCTGTGGAAGATCGCCCCCCCCCCCACCCCGGCTGGACCAGAAGTCATACCAACTGCCAGAACTCCACCCCCAACTCAAGTGGAAACCCCCTGCTGGACCAGAGGCCACCCTGGCCAAAAGAAATCCAGCCCCTAACTCAAGTGGAGACTCACTACTCAACCACAAGCCACTACAGCCTGAACACCAGAGAAGAAACAGAAATCAATGAACAAAGACAAACTCAAAAATCGGCACCTACACCTATAATCACACCAAACCCAGATGTCTGGACACCAGTGTAAGAACACAATCAACAACAGCCAAGGCAATATGTCACCATCAGAGCCCAGCTATCCTATTACACCAAGCCCTGACTATTCCAACACAGCTGAAGCACAAGAAAACGACCTTCAAACCAACTTTATGAAAATGATAAAGGTCATTAAAGATGAAATGAATAAATCTTTTAAAGAAAGCCAAGAGAAAAAAAAAACAGTTGAAAGAAATGAATAAAACTGTTCAAGACCTGAAAATGGAAATAGAAACAATAAATAAAACACAAACTGAGAAAATTCTAAAAAACAGAAAATCTAGGTAAGTGAACAGGAACTACGGATGCAAACATCACCAACAGAAAACAAGTGGTGGAAGAGAGAATCTGAGACTTTGAAGACACAATAGAAGAAATATATAAATCAAAGAAAATGTTAAATCTAAAAAAATCCTGACACAACACATCCAGGAAATCTGGGACATTATGAAAAGACTAAACCTAAAAGAAAAACAATAGGAGTAGAAGAAGAAGTATCTCAGATTAAACACCCAGAAATATTTTTAACAAACTCATAGAAGAAAATTTTCCTAACCTAAAGAAGGACATGCCTATAAAGGTACAAGAAGCTTACAAAACACCAAATAGATTGGACCAGAAAACAAAGTCCCCTTACCACACAGTAATCAAAAAACTAAATATACAGAACAAAGAAATAATATTAAAATCTGAAAGGGAAAAAGAGCAAGTAACATATAAAAGTAAATGCAGAACTATTAGAATTACACCCAACTTCTCAATGGAGATTCTAACAGTCAAAAGGGCCAGGATATATGTCCTGCAGACTCTTAACAGACCACAGATGCCAGCCCAGACTAGTATACCAGCAAAACTTTCAATCACCATAAATGGAGAAACAAGATATTACATGATAAAGTCAAATTTAAATAATATCTATCCACAAATCCAGCTCTACAGAAGGTATTAGAAGGAAAACTCCAACTCAAGGAGGTGAACTACACCCACGAAAACACAGGAAATAAATAATCTCACACCAGCAAAATCAAAAGAAGGAAAACATACACACACACACACACACACACACACACACACACACACACACACACACTACCACCACCGCCACCAATAACAACAACAAAATAACAGGAATTAACAGTCATTGGTCATTATTATCTCTCAATATCAATAGACTCAATTCCCCAGAAAAAAAAAAAAAGACACCCACTAACAGAATGGATGGGAAAACAGGATCCAGCCTGTGTACAAGAAACATACCTCAACATCAAAAATAGACATTACCTCAGAATAAAGGCATTGAAAAAGATTTTCCCAAATGGAGTTAAGAAACAATCTGGTGTAGTCATTATAATATCTAACAAAATAAACTCCAAACCAAAATTAATCAAAACAGACAGGGAAGGAACATTTCATTTTCAAAGGAAAAATACACCAAAATGATCTTTCAATTCTTAAAATCTATGCCCAAACTCAAGGGCACCCGTGTTTGTAAAGGAAATACTGCCAAAGCCTAAATCACACTCTGAACTTCACTCATTGATAGTGGGAGAAATCAATACCTTACTCACACCAATGAGCAGATCATCCAGACAAAAACTAAAAGAAAAATAATGGAGCCAATACTTGTTATGAACTAAATGGACATAACAGGTACTTGGAGAACATTTCACCCAAACACAAGAGAATATATTTTCTTCTCAGCACCTCACAGAACGTTCTCAAAAATTGACCACATACACCTTCAAAAAGCAACTATCAACAGATACAAGAAAATTGAAATAACCACCTGCATCCTATCAGACCACCAAGGATTAAACCTGAATTTTCAGGAACAGAAACAACAGAAAGCTTACAAACTCATGGAAACTGAACAATTCTCAACCAAATGACTGCTAGATCAAAGCAGAAATAAAGAAACTAAAGACTTCCTAGAATACAATGAAAATGAATGCACAACATACCTAAACTTATAGGACACAATGAAAGCAGTGCTAAGAGGCAAGTTCATAGTACTAAGTGCTTACACAAAGAAATTAGAAAGATTTAATACTAGCACCTTAAGAGCACACCTAAAAGCTCCTGAACAAAAAGAAGCAAGGTAATCCAAGGAGTAGACAGCAGGAAATAATAAAACTGAAGGCTAAGATCAATTAAATAGAAATGAAAAGAAGAATACAAGGAATCAATGAAACAAAGAGTTGGTTCTTTGAGAAAATCTACAAGACAGACAAATCCTTATCTATACTAACTAAAAGACAGGAAGAGAATATACAAATTAACAAAATCTGAAACAAAAAAAGGGGGACATAGCAACAAACACAGAGGAAATCCAAAGAATCATTAGGTCATACTTTAAAAATTTATACTCCACAAAAATGGAAAATCTAAAAGAAATGGATAACAATCTCCATAGATACCACTTACCAAAGTTAAATCAAGATAGACTAATTACACCGAAGGAAATAGAAGCAGTCATTGAAAACCTCCTAACCCCTGCCCCACCACCACCACCACACACACAAAAATGCCCACGGTCATATAGTTTTAGCTCAGATTTCTCCCAGACTTTCAAAGAAGAACTAACACCAAAACTCCTCAAATTATTTCACAAAATAGAAACAGAAGGAACATTGGCAAGTTCAGTTATGAGTCCACAGTCACCCTGATACCCAAACCACACAAAGATTCAACAAGGAGAGAGAAGTACAGACTAATGTCCCTCACGTACACAGGTGCAAAAATACTCACTAAAATGCTTGCAAACTGAATCCAAGAACACATAAAACAAAAGATCATGCACCATGATCAAGTAGGTTTCATCCAAGAAATGCTGGAATGGTTCCGAAAAAGAAAATAGTCATTGTAATCCATGACATAAACAAACTGAAAGGAAAAAAAAAATCACATGATCATCTTGTTAGATTCTGAAAAAGCCTTTGAGAAAATCCAACACCCATTCACGATAAAGAAAAGTCTTCAAGACCAGGGATACAAGGGATATTCCTAAACATAATAAAGGCAATATGCAGCACTCTGTTAGCAACATCAAATTAAATGGAGAAAAACTCAGCAATTCCACTAAAATCAGAAACTAGACAAGGCTGTCCATTCTCAAGTATCTATTCAATATAGTACTTGAAGTTCTACTTAGAACAATAAGACAACTAAAGCAGGTCAAGGGCATACAAATTGGAAAGGAAGAAGTCAAAGTATCATTATTTGTAGATATGATAATATACATAAGAAACTCCAAAAACTCTACCAGTGAACTCCTACAGCTGATAAACACCTTCATTGAAGTGGCTGGATACAAGATTAACTAAAAAATAAAAATCAGTAGCCCTTCTGTATACAAACAACAAACAGGCTGAAAAAGAAGTCAGGGAAACAATGTCCTTCACAATAGCCACATATAAAATATCTTGGGCTAACTCTATCCAACCAAGTGAGAGACCTATATGATAAGAATTTCATATCCTTGAAGAAATAAATTGAAGAAAATGTCAGAAGATGGAAAGATCTGCCATGTTCGTGGATAAATAGAATTAATACAGTAAAAATGGCAATCTTACTAAAAGCAATCTACAGATTCAACACAATCCCCATGAAAATTCTAACACAATTCTTTACAAACCTTGAGAATACAATACTCAACTTCATATGGAAAAAAAAACAGAATAACTAAAACAATCCTGTACAATAAAAGTACTTTCTGAGGAATCACCATCCCTGATTTCAAGCCCTATTACAGAGTTGTAGTAATAAAAGCCACATAGTATTGAACTGAAGACCTAGACATAAATCCACACAATGATGGACACATGATTTTCTGACAAAGAAGCCAAAATTAAACAATGGAAAATAGAAAGCAACCTCAGTAAATGATGCTGGTCTAAATGGATGTCAGCAGGTAGAAGAATGTTAATAGATCTATATTTATCACTCTGCACAAAACTCTCATCCAAGTGAACCAATGACCTCAAATTAAATCCAGATACACTGAACATGACAGAAGAGAAAGTGGGAAACAGCCTGGAATGCATTGGCAGGAGGGACAACGTCCTCACCAGAGCACAAACAGCACAGGCACTAAGACTGACAATTAATAAATGGGACCTCATGAAAGTGAAAAGATTCCATAAGGCAAAAGACACCATCAATAGTACAAAATGTCAGCCCACACAATGGCAAAAGATTTTCACCAACTCCATATCTGAGATAGGGCTAATATCGTGTGTGTGGGGGTGTGTGTGCGTGGGTGTGTGTGTGTGTGTGTGTGTGTGTGTGTGTGTGTGTGTGTGTGTGTGTGTAAAGAAACTAGACATCAACAAACTAAATAATCCAATTTAAAAATGGTGTTTGGATCTAACTGGATGATTCTGAACAGAGGAATCTCAAATGGCCAAGAAGCACTTGAAGACATGTTCAGCATCCTTAGCCATCAGGGCAATGCAAATCAAAACAACTCTGTGATTCCATTTCACACCAGTCAGAATGGCTAAGATCGAAAACACAAGTGACAGCTCATTCTGGGAAGGATGTGAAGCAAGGGGAACAGTCCTCCATTGCTACTAGGAGTACAAACTTGTACAGCGACGTTGGAAATCAAGATGCCTGTTTCCCAGAAAGTTGGGAAGTTATTTACCCCAAGACCCAGCTACACCACTCCTGGACATATACCCAAAATATGCTTCATCCTACCACAAGGACACATGTTCATCTATGTTTATATCAGCTTTATACATAATAGCCAGAAACTGGAAACAACATATGTCCTTCAACAGAAGAATGGATAAATAAAGTGTAGTACATTTACACAATGGAGTATTAGTCAGCTGTTAAAAAACAATGATATGGTATTTGGAGGCAAATGGATGGAACTAGAGAACATCCTCATGAGTGAGGTAATCCAGACTCAGAAAGACAGATATGGTAGGTACACACTTATTAGTGGATATTAGCTGTTAAGTAAATGATGATCTTGCTACAATTTACAGACCTAGAGAGATTAAGTAATAAAGAGGACACATTGATCACCTTGGCTAGGGGAAATACAATAGATTTTTCAGGTGGACTGGGGGAAGGTGGGGATGGGAACAGGAGGGATGAGGATGTTGAGGGAGAGAGTACTGAGAGTGACAACCGAAACTAGGTGAGGGGGAGCATTTACAGGGGGAGGTGATATCTAGTGTGGTGGAAACTCCCTGGACTCTACAGGATTGACTTTAGTGAAAAGTCCTTGAAATGGGGGATGTGGAACCTGAGCTGGCCATCTTCTATAACCAGGCAAGGCTTCCAGCCATGGGACTGAGACAATGACAAGCCACAAAACCTTCGACCTATACTCTGTCCTGCCTACAAGATGTGCTGGGTTAATGGTGGTAGAGGACTTGTAAGAGTGGCCAATCAATGAGTGGTCCAACTTGAGGCCCACCCTAAGAGATGGAGCCCATGCCAAGAGAGGGAGCCCACACCCAAATGACCAAGAAAGAGAGGATGGACAGCCCAGAGATCCATGATAGAACCTAACACAACTAGAAAAAAATTCAATGAAATAATTACTAATGGTTCTCTGCTATACTCATAGATCGGTGTTTCACCCAATTTTCATCAGAGAAGTGTTATCCAGCAACTGATGGGAGCAGATGCAGAGACTCACAGCCAAACACTAGGCGAAGCCAGGAGAACCCCGCAGAAGAGGGGG
The DNA here is from genome assembly GCF_007827085.1 of Peromyscus californicus insignis. NCBI lineage: Eukaryota > Metazoa > Chordata > Mammalia > Rodentia > Cricetidae > Peromyscus > Peromyscus californicus. Next base: position 26,687,069 of record NW_026294436.1, on the reverse strand, counting down.
AGGAAGGATTATAGGAGCCAGAGGTATTAAGGACACCAGGAGAACACGGCCCACATAATCAACTAAACAGGGCTCATAGGGGATCATGGAGACTAAAATGAAAATTAGGGAACCCATATGGTTCTGAGCTAGGTCCTCTGCATGTGGTTGTATAACTAGGTGTTCCTGTGGGACTCCTAACAGTGGGAGTGAGGGATGTCTCTGACTCTTTCATGTGTTCTTGGGAACTTTTTCCTCCTACTGGGTTTGCCTCCTCCAGCCTTGATATGAGGGTTTGTGCCTAGACTTACTGTAACATTTTATGACATGTTCAGGTGATACCTGGGAGGCCTGCTGTTTTATTTTCTTTCTTTCTTTCTTTTCTTTTTTTGGTAGGGAAATGGAGTAAGAGTGGATCTGGAGAAGAGAGGAGGTTGTGTGGGGGGGGAGGACTGGAGGGAGTGGAGGGAGGGAAACTATGGTTGGGATGTAATTTATGAGAGAAGAATAAATAAAAAGAAAGAATAAAAAATAAATTTTAAAAAAACTAGGCAAAGCCATGCATGTTTACAGCCTTATAGGGCCAACAGGAACTTATGTGCCTGCTTACAACCTACATAGCCCCAGGTTCAGTGACAAACCCTGTTTCTGGGAGCCGCAGAAATATGAAGTACGAATTAAGTTGGCTGTGTCGAAAGCTAATACCTGGAAGAAGCCAAAGGCATTTCCAGAGGATGAAGCCAAGACTCAAGGAAGTCTTGGTGATATTGGCTCTTGAATATTAGCCATTTTCCTGCAATGAATTTCTTGCTTGCTATTGCAGCTTCTCCATTTTTAGAATAGTGTGTTGATCATTTATTGGGCTCAATTTCCCCTATGCTATTGGAATATTTGGACAACCTTCCCCGACTGTGCTAATATCAGCAACACAGCCTGACACCCAATTTCAAGCCTCTCTGAAACTATCCAGCCAGAACCTTCTCTGGACAAAAGTACCTTATCTGAGAAACTTGCCAGACTTTTTAAGAACAGACCGTCTGTCAGAGAAGGTAAAGATTTACACTGACAATTGCCCAGGCCAGGTGGATGTGCTAATTAAGCTTAACTTTCTCCTTTTCCAAATCTTATCTCTAGTTCCAGATCTCCCTTTAACAATTACTAGGTGCATCTAGCTGAGACACAGGGTGCCTAGCCACCGAGTGCACTCCCCCATCCTGCCAGACAACTGTGGCAGCCAGGATAGGTTGGACAGATAAGGAGCCAAAAGAAAATAAGGCAGTTTTATTTTCACTAGTCCCTGAGAGACTCCTAACACTTTACCTAACCACTTCTAAGAATATAGTTTGAGCCCATAAATTTCCTTTCTCAGATCTATTAACTGAATTTAGCCCTCAGTTGATTCATTTCCCATTAGCCACTTCCCTTTTTGGTTGCAGATGATGGCTGACAATTACTGCTCTTTTGTGTGGGTCTTATTGCCCCTCCTTTTGACCATGAGGGAATTCAAGCCTGGTGATCTTGCCTTAGCCAGATCATTGTTATTGCACAGGTATATAACTGTAAAGCTCAGAGACTTGAGGAGAACTAGATTGGAGGACTAGAAGAGAGACTAGAAGAACGAAATGGAAGACAAGAAAGAGCCAGGTGGGGAAGAACAAGATGAGAAAGAAGGATATGGGAGAGATAAGATGGGCAATACCTACATGGATGAGAACCTAGATGGTGCAGAACTAGATGAAGAAATTAAGATGGCACTTAGAGGAAACAGCAGAAAAATGTAGAGAGAAATCAGTCAAGAAAGGAGTTAAATAAGAGAGCAGAATAGAAGCTGTGTAGAGAGAGAACTGACTCAAAAGAATAAAGTGAATTGTGGTGGTATTGTGTTCCCCCAAAATATTGTACACTCTAATAAACCTATCTGGGGTCAGAGAACAGAACAGCCACAATATTAAACACAGAGGTTAGACAGTGGTAGCACACGCCTTTAATCCTAGCATTCCAGAGGCAGAGATCCCCCTGGATCTCTGTGAGTTCAAGGCCACACTGGAAACAGCCAGGCATGGTGACTCACGCCTTTAACAACACAAAGTGAGCCTTTAATCCCAGGAAGTGATGACAGAAAGCAGAAAGGTATTTAAGGCATGAGGACAAGGAACTAGAGCCTGGTTAAGCTCTTAGGCTTTTGAGCAGCAGTTCAGCTGAGATCCATTTGGATGAGAACTCAGAAGCTTCCAGTCTAAGGAAACAGGATCAGCTGAGGAATTGGCAAGGTGAGGTAGCTGTGGCTTGTTCTGCTTCTCTGATCTTCCAGCATTCACTCCAATACCCAGCTCCAGGTTTGTTTTTATTAATAAGAACTTTTAAGATTCATGCTACAGTGAATGGACTAAAGAGTTTCGTGTATGTAGATTCAATTCTTATAGTCTAAAATTAGATTATCAGCTGGTTGTAGATTCTTCCACGGACCCTGAAAGAAGGCTATCGAAGGGCTGGACCCCAATAGTCTTTGTTACCCTGTCTCAAGGAAATATTACACAGTGACAAAGTCCCAACCAGTATACCTGCACACATGTCACACATACCCATATAGAGAGAATTAAATTAAAAAGAAGATATGGTGAATACCAGCAAATGGAAAAAATCATATAGTTTGAGTAGGGTTGTGTGTTTAGCTAGAGAGGTGGAAAAACAAGGGCCAGAAAAAGGCAGGAAGTAGCCAGCTATCAAACATCTTTTATTAAGAATCACATCTGAGGGACCTTGTATCCCATGAAAGTAAGTGATAAAGTCATCTCATACCTTTAAAAAAAATCACCTGGCACCAGTGAATCCAGCTAATGGACAGGGTAAGCAGGAATGGATGGCAGGAGACTATATGGGAGCTCTGCCTTATTTCAGGTGAAATACACCAATCGTCAGAAACAACAGTGTTTATATGATTCAGATAGAAAGTAGTTGTGCAGGAAATCAAGGCAACAGAATTCACTGGAATTGAGAGCTTGTGTAATTTAGTGTATACAAAGAATCAATGATATATTTTATGCCTTCTGAACTGGTTGCACAGATGGAGGATATTTATCTTTGGATGAGAAACAGGAGCAAGGCGATGGATTCTCTTTAAGCCATCTATAGAGAATCAAATGACGAATTCTGTGTGATTTGAATATATCAGTCCTGCACTCCAGGAGCAAATACTTGTCCAGAGTTATAAAACTGGGATGCATCAGTTTCCAGGTGGCTGTTGAAAGTGGGGAAAGATAAATTCACTGGTCTCTTACAGTGTGGCAAAAAAAAAAGGACATCAGAGAATACAGTCATAAAGACAACCAAGCCAAAGTGATAAATTGGAATCTGGAGCAAAAGCAAACTGGAGTTCCACTTCTGCTGAAAGAACCAAGGGATACTTTTTCTCCACTTACTTTAGTTTTATTCTCTGGTTCCTGGTTTAAATCAAGGTACAATCTATAGTAATAGCACAAAACCTGTCCTATATTTTAAGCATGCCCATCGATAGGAAAAGAATCACTTCTTATGTCAGTAACACTGAAAAGAGAAAAATCAAAGACAAAACACCATATGTGCTTTTCAAATCCCATCTACACATGACAGGTCAACGATCTGAAGAGAGATCATCAAGAGGTTTATTAAGATATTACAATGGCTAATACGATTTATCCAGCCTGTTTTCTACTGACTCCTGACACTTATTCTAAGGAATTGTTAGTGAGCTGAAACGTTAATGGGAACCTCCAATAAAAGCCTGTCTGTCGGGAGGAATATATACTTGATATCTGTTTGTGGTTCGTGACACAAAGCTCCTAAAACCTTTGCAATCTTTGGAGTAACAAGAGTCTTTTTTATACTCATTAGATAAGAGATATCTGAATCTAGATAGCTTCAGAATTGGAGTTGAGTTGCAAAACGCCCAAAGAGTAGTTAGAGGTTTGAGACATTCAGTCTCACTCCACCCAGCAAACTCCAAGGAGAAAAGAGAGTACCAAGATCAAATGGATAAGCATTTTCCAATGCCATAATCAATGTACCCACATAATGAAGCCATGTTAAGTAGATAGATAGATAGATAGATAGATAGATAGATAGATAGATAGATAGATAGATAGATTAGATAGGTAGATTAGACAGATAAGATAGATAAAATATATGACAGACTTTGGAGAGTTTTCAGGTTGCTGAGTTCATGGATGCTTCTGAAGGGTATCTTTCCCACACTTCTTTCCCTATGCGTTTCTTTTTTCTTGCTCTTTATCTATAGTGTTTGTTATGTTCTTTGTAATAAACCATGAAATGCCTAGAAAATGCTGTCCAGAGGTCTGTAGTTTTCCTAGCAAGTTAACCAATTCTGGGGAAGTAGTCCCCCAATTTAGAGCCAGGTGTTCAGGAGCACAGCTAAAACAATCTAAAACTTACAACTGGCATCTAAAAGTGGGAAGTCATCACCTAGGACTTGACACCCATTGAGATGCAAGGCTCTATTCAGGAACAGGATGTGGAAATTGAATTAAAGCATTGGACATCTGATTGGTACCTGTTGATTGGTTGCTAGTAGAGAGAAATATATACATCTTGATCATTATGATGGTTCATTTTAATTGTCATCTTAGCAGTGAGTGTCTAGTATCACCAGGAATTAGAATCTCAATGAGGGACCATCCAGATCATGTTGTTCTGTGGGCACAATTATATTGATTGCGTTTATGAGTTAGAAAGACCTACCCACTGTGGATGGCATCATTACCATGACACCATTCTGTGAATTGTATGTAAAACTGAGCACTGGCATGCATGTGTTAATTTGTTCCTCTCTGCCTCTTGACCATGAATGAAATGTGACCAGTTTCCTCAAGACCCTGCCACTGTGACCCCTCTGAAGTGATGACCTGTAACCTGGGTCTGTGAACTCAAATCCTTGCTACTTTTAGGATATTTTGTCACTGGAACAGAAACAAAATTAAGACAGTCAGAAAGGGTAAATGCATGGTATATGGAGTATGTGTGAATGCAGAGAGGAAAAAAACGAGTTAATTTTTTTTCTCTAGCCTTGTCTTATCATTGAAGCCAGTTTATTGTTCATTTTCCTCTAGACTTTTTTTCCCACAAGACTGTATTGTAACCTCAGGATCATTTTATTATGAAGAATGACATAATCACTCAAAGCAAAGATGTCACTCAATCATTTGTCTCTTTTATCAAATAGTTATGCAGGTCATTTTAATTGCGTTTGAAAAAAATTCTTCACTATCCAGATGATTGTATTTATTTCTTTATATGTTTTTTTACTTTTCCACTCCCATGATGATACTTCAGCAATCAAGAGCATACTGGTTATACAGTATGTGCTCACACATAAGCATGTTTACCACCACAACACACACATGCACACAAAGAAATTTAATAAGGAAATAAGGAAAATACTTTGAGTGACCTACGGCTGAATTAGTTCTGTAATATAGTATATACTAACTATCTGTCATATCTAATATTAAAATGGCCCTGACTCAGTATTTTCAAATATACTATGACTTGGTAATGGTTTATATTGGTAGCATATGTATGTTTCCTTATTTTTAAGATATTTTAACAGATGCAGAGAGCTAAAATAAACCACTCAGTAGCTTTTTGGGGACAATTCTAAATGAATGTCAAAATTTCAAGATTATTCCGTAGTGCTCAAGACTACAAACTAATAATAGTTCTCACTGAAAATAAAGTCATATAATAGAAACATATTTAAGAATAAAGTCAAAGAGTAAAGGTTACCTATTGATGGGAAATTAGGAAAACCATCACTTTTCAGAGAAAAATGTTAAACAAATCAAGACTATTGGCATATATTATTAATTTGTACAATCCTGCACATTTATGCATTTCCTTTGCCCACAAAGTTGTGTTCAAAATATTAACTATATTACTTTTATAACCCCGATTTCATTTGTTTCAGCCAGTTTATCACTAAGGTAAGAAATGAAAGCTTTTATGCCCATTGTCACCTTGGTTTGTACAGTTTACATGTATAAATGTTTTTAAAATGGCTATTTACTGGAATTTTTCTGTTGTATAAAAATAAGAATGAAAATATATAAAAAGAAATATTACTATCCATATTCCAATATACAGATATTTCTTATCTATATTCCAATATACAGAGATTTTACAATGGGGCTGAGAGATGTTTCAGTGGTTAAGAGAACTTTTCTTGCAAAGGACTCAAGGTTGGGTCCCAGCACCCATGTAGGGTAGCTCACAACCTTCTGTAACTCCAGCTTTAGAAGATCTGATGCCCTCTTCTGGCTCATACTTACACACACACACACACACACACACACACACACACACACACACACACATACACACACACATACACACACTCAGAAGACACACTAACACATACACATGAATAAAAATAAAAAGTTTTAACTAAATGAGAAAAGAAAGGAAATCAATACAAATAAACACCCACTCAATCCATGCACTATTAATTTCTTTTGAACACTCTGAATTCAGTCTTCTGAAACAGAACAAAATGTTAGAACACAAGATACAAGAATATATCATTGAAAAGGCTGATATAAAGGTCACATATATTATTAATGACTTCAGATGTTGTTAGCTGAGATTGGACTATTTTATTCAGCCTCATTGCAAACCAATTTTGTGACAGTAGTGAGTCAGTGTGTGTGTATCTTTTCTCAAGGCAAAAGTTGCATGAATTTACTCCAGCACAAAGCTACACACACATACAACCTTCAAGAAGCTTCCTCTGAGGTTCCAGTATGCAGGTGTCAAATTCTGAAGTGGATGTACCCTGGTCTAAAAGATAACCTCTTTCCCTCCCTTCACATTCATCTTATCACCCTCCTCTCTGCCTGGCCTTTGTCACCCTCCTGAGAAGCAGTAATATCCTATGATCAAGGGGTCAAGTTCTGAATGTACAGAAACTGGCCACTAAGAAGCTACCTGACCTCAGAGAACTTACTCACTGTGCTGTGGCTTCTCTACAACATGGAATGCAGTATTTATTTATGAGGAGAACAAATATAATAACAAACCTACATATTTTAAACTATTGTTCCCCATTGGCAAATAGTATTGCCAGTGTTTTCAAAATGTAGGCATCCATGTTTTGGAAGATTCTTTCTTGTTAGAAACTCATTTTGTTATTTAGCACACAGTGAGTTTAATTATGTTTTTTACAATTTCACACAACTACTCGAACAACTTTGATTACCTTTGAAGATATAAACTAGAATATGTACTCTGAGAACAACTGAGAAAGCATAAATGAACTAAAGTAAGAAGGGGGAAATGACTGCTTATTTAGAATTCTGAACTACCATGGAAATGAAAAATATAATTATCTTCAATATTTTCCATTTGGAAGCCAGATCATACAGGCATTTAAAATTAAAGCAAACATTCTGAGTTGTATTTACATGCACAGCAGTATCAGTGTGCATATAACCATAATGAGTTCAGGAGCAACAAGCTGAAGGAAGCTACAGTACTATATGTGTAATGTGTTTTATACATTGGTCTGCACAAGCTTGGTGGTCCAAAATAAGGATATGAGAGGAAAAAGCAATGTGGAAATGTCATAGCCAAATCAACAACTAAGACAGAAGCTGGCCACCTCCTACTCAAATGTCAATTCAGAAGATATTGAAGTGTTCTTTAGTAGGAAGAAATGTAATCTATAATATTTTAGAATATTATGACTAGCCTTTCTGAGAAGGCATTTGCAGATTTAAGAAACAAATATCAAATGACTCTAACTTGTACTTTGAACTTTCTGATTCTTTTTGTCTGCAAGTATATGAGCTCACTTGGATTTAAGCTCTGGGAAATCACCAAGTTGCAGAGTGTGATACAGAAATTCCCAGTGTTATGAGGTGCTAATAATCTTACAAATAAAATCAAGTTCTCATACAGTTTCCTAAATCAGGAACATACTATTTCCTCTGGAGTTGACTACCAAGTTCTCTGAGGCCATCGTTCACCCATAGCTTATCAATTTGTTTCAGTCAAACCCTCAAAAATATTTCATACGTATCTTATTGAAGTGGAGGATGTATCACATGAGGTCAAGTGGGTATTCTTGATTGTGAGTAAAATAATATTTGAAATATATGGTAATAAAAATTAAAGAAACAACCGGGCGGTGGTGGCGCACGCCTTTAATCCCAGCACTCGGGAGGCAGAGCCAGGCGGATCTCTGTGAGTTCGAGGCCAGCCTGGACTACCAAGTGAGTTCCAGGAAAGGCGCAAAGCTACACAGAGAAACCCTGTCTCGAAAAACCAAAAAAAAAAAAAAAAAAAAATTAAAGAAACATATCATATGTGGTGGTTTGAATAAAAGATGATCTCCACAGTTCCCAGCATTTGAACACTTGGTCCCCAGTTGGTGGCACTGTTTGGAGAGGTTTAGGTGTTGTAGGCTCGTTGGGGGAAGTACAAGATAAACTCTTCCATAAGTTACATTTGCTTATGGTGTTTCATCACAGCAGCAGAAAAGTAACTAATACATAATCTCACACAAGAAAAGTTCAGACATAAGGCAGATTTAGCAAAGACATAGTCACCTACTGCTGCCACAGTGTAAGTTCCTTTTGCATCTAAATGACCTACCCTCAGTAATGGCCCATTTTCCCACTTCAAGACAACCTTTAGAAGCTATGCAGGTTAGTGCATTCATCTTCAACAGAAACAAAAGAACATTTTTAAGTCAGGATTCCCAGAAAAACTTGAAAATATCAGAGTAACTAGTACAAGTTTTTGGTTTTCCTGCCTGAAGCTAAAGAATCAAAACCACAGAAGCCACCCAGTCTGTGTAATTTATTCTTCCCTCAATCCACTTAAAAATGAAATAAAACAGAACTGATTTCAGAAGCTCTGTATACATTAGAGGTAGAAATGTAAAGCTTTTTTCCAAGATCACATTATATTTGTTATATTGAAATGTCTCCATTAACATCAGGTATAATTTTTGTTTTACAGACATCCTATTAACATAAGGAAACATCCTATGTTTCTCATTAATTGTGAGAGACTCTACTGCTCATAGTTATACAATTGCATTGGTACTTGATCTCAAGTGTGTGAACAATATAAATAGGAAATCTTCATGTTTGAGTATCAGTGGAACAAAATTATCTATAAAGATAATTATTATGAATGACTTGGAATGATAACACTTTGCAGCAAGACTTTTTTATTTGCATTTTTATTGAAAATAAATTTTCATACAATATATTCTGATTCAGGTTTTGCTTCCCCCAACTCCTCCAATTCCCCCCTCCTCCCCACCCAACCAACTCCACACCTTCTTTCTCTCTCTTTTTAGAAAAAGAACAGAAAAACAAACAAAACAGAATAAAAAGGAAATAACAAAGAGAAAGCTGAAGAAACATACACACACACCTATAAAAACACAATATCAGAAGCCATAACATACAAGCAAAAGACCAGTAAGACAAATCATGCCCAAGCAGTATGAGACAGTAAGTTTGAAAAAATAATGTTGAGTTCATTTTTTTTTAGCCATCTACAACTGAGCATGGAACATCACACATAACTTTAAGTGTGGTTAATAAGCCCCGTGAAATTCCATTGGAGAAAACTAATGTTTCTTTTGCAAGTGGATATCAAGTGGAAATAGCTTCTTGGTTAGATATTGTAGACATTTTTAGAGTCCCTGGATCTGACATGATTGAAGCATAGGATTCAAGCCAAGGATTCCAAATCATAGGAATGACTTTTTTCTCTTTTTATTCGGATGATTGAATCCAATTTCTATCACTTGTGCCCGACCCAAAAATCCAACCAATAAAATATGATGATTGTAATAGTGTTATAAAGATGACCAGCCATTTTGGTGAAATTCCATAGTCTTTTTATAATAAAGCCAAATAGTATCACAAATGTACCATTTTTCCTCACTAAATCCTACTGCTACTTGAATGCTAATTTTCAGGCCATTGGCATGGGCTGACATTCTATGTTTAGGTCCTGACTTTGACAATCTGCACACCCACCACAATAATGGGAACACCTGATCCCTTAGAAAATTTAAAATTTCACAATAGTAGCAGACTTCCAAAGACAAGTAGTTAAATCATGTTCTGTTTACCAATATTTTACCCAAGTTCAAAATATTATTTTTATGTCATTTTTTTACTGCATGGTTTGAACATTCTACCCTTTGGAAATTTCTTATGTAATGATAGCTGCAATAAAGGCATGTACACTTGAGGGGAGGATTGGGGGAGATGGAGGGAGGATAGGGGGGAAAGGGGGTGGGAGGAGGGAGGACAGGGGAATCCGTGGCTGATATGTAAAATTAAATTAAATATAAAATAAATTTTTTAAGAAAGCATGTACACTGTGTAGCTTCAATGAGAGTAGAATGCATCCGCGACATAAGTAACAAATTCCACATGAAATCTTGAAAATCATTAGGGCAAAAAATGAGAGAAGGTGCCAGAACAAGTGAAAACTCCTAAATCAATTTAAACAGTACAGCGACGACCGAGAGTATATGGGATAGCTGTCTAAAAATCAAAGACTCCTTCGCTGGGAGGTGTGAATGGATGCAGGTGTTCTAAAGCAAAGTTGATAAGTGAGAAAAGGCAGAAGGAAAGCCGCAAAGACTAGCCATCTTTTTCAGAAAGCAGAGCACAGGGGAGTGCTCACTTTACAAACATGTTGACAGCTGATCAAAGCCCACAGAAAATAAACTAATATGGGCTCACGATGCCACATGCAGCAGCCAGTTTTGTATTGTGAAAAGAAATCTGAAGATAGGTGTTCAGCACATGAGGGGAAAGATGGTTAAGAGTAGACTCTTTGCCAACATGACCAAGCAGTGATATGAGAACATGTCCTAAGTGTTCATTGCTTCAACTGGCATCTGTGTTCCTTAGCCTTAATTTTATTTCAGAAAACATTTAAGAATTGTTTATGTACAATGTTAGTAATTATTAAGAATCAGGAAAAGTAAAAATGAATAGCATAATCATAGATGTTGAATATATATGTAAATAGGGAAAGACTTATATAAGAAAAAAATAAAAATATCAGTGATGGCTAATCATAAACAAAAATAAACAATTTCAAATCAATTCATATTTATTATTTATTCATTTATTTTATCTCTATATATAGAAAGAGTATGTGTTTGTGTGCACTGCATGCATGCAACATACATAGAGGCAAGAAGGAAGCATTGGATCCCCTAGAATTGGATATTACAGGCAGTTGTTTCCACCATTTGGGTGCTGAACTGGACCTGGGTTTTAACTGAATAGCAAAAGGTTTTAACTGTTTACAAACCTCTCCAGCCCCTTCAGGAAATTCTTAAAGAAGACATGAAAAAAATGAGACCAGAAACAAATAACAAATATACAAAACTTAGAAAATGATGAGAGACATAAAATGAACAACAAATCAGCATCACCAAAAATCCCTGCATATAAATACACACACACACACACACACACACACACACACACACACACACACACAGATATCAAAGATAGAGAATTTTTTCTATTCTATATTTTAAGACAAGAAGAGACTTGAAAACAATCAGGTACAATTTCTCAAAACACTTTATGAAACAAATTAGAGATCAAATATAAATACAGAAGACAAAGGAAAACAACACATATATAAATTGTGTCAATGAATATAAAGCAAATTTCATAATATAAAAAAGGACACAGGCAAGAACTACATAACAATAACAAATCTGATAGGGATGGTATCTGAAATCAATGGGATGTCAGTTATAAATAAATGAGCAAATATATTATAAAAATTATGCATATTTATGAATGAACATTTGAAACATATGACTTCTCACAAAAGAGTATGATCAGAAAGTTTACAAAGAAAATGAAACCATTAGTAAATATAGAAAGAATGGGAAGAAATAAATATATAATAGTAACCAAAAAATGCAATTAAGTCAAAGGAATCTTTGTGTTCTATTGTGTACTATATAGGAGTACTGTTTGGTGTCAATATTTTGTACAATACTAATATATTCTTGTGTGTGTGTGTGTGTGCGCGCGTGCGCACGCGTGTGCATGCCCACGCGTGCCTGTGTGTGTGTGTGCATTTGAGTGAACATATATCATGTGTGTGAGGGTGCTTGCAGAGGCAATTCTCTCAAAAGGAAGAATTGGATCCTCTAAAGCTGGGGTTATAGGTGGCGATGAGCCAGCATGGATGCTAGGAGTAGAACTCAGGTCTTCTGGAAGAGCTGGAAGTACTCTTAATTGTTGAGCCATTTTTTTTTCAAACTTTGTTATGATATTTTCTTTTTTTTAAATATTTTTATTTATTTAATTTGTTTTTCATTTTACATATCAACCAAAGTTCCCCCACCCATTTCTCCTCCCACTCTCCCCTTTCTCCCCCCTATGACCCACCCTCATCCACTCCTCCAAAAGTGTAAGACCTCCCATGGCTAGTCAACAAAGCCTGGTACATTCACTTGAGGCAGGACTAAGTCCCTTTCCCCTGCATCAAAGCTGAGCAAGACATCCCCCCATAGGGAATGGGCTCCAAAGAGTCAGCTCATGTACCGGGGATAGAGGCCCCTCAAGCAGACCAAGCTACACAACTGTCTCCCATAAGCAGAGGGAACAGTTTGGTCCCATGCAGGCTCCACATCTGTTCTATAGCTTGTTAGTTTCCAACAGCTTGGTTCAGTTGTCTCTGTAGATTTCCCCATCGTGATCTTGACCCCTCTCGTTTCTATGATCTCTCCTCCTGCTCTTCCACTGGATTCCTGGAACTTGGCCTGGATCTCTGCATCTGCTTCCATCAGTTACTGGATAAAGGCTCTATGATGACAGTTAGGGCATTCACCAATCTGATTACAGGGAAGACCAGATCAGGTTCCCTCTCCACTATTGCTAGTAGTCTAAGCTGGGATCATCCTTGTGGATTCCTGGGAACTTCCCTAGCACCAGGTTTCTCCCTATCCTGATGATGTCTTCCTCTATCAAGATAGCTCTTTCATTGCTTGCCCACTCCTTCCCTCTTGCAGCTCGACCATCAAATTCCCTTATGTTCTCATCCCCTATCCTGTACCTTCTATTGCCCCACTCATCCCCAAATTTACTCAGGAGATCTCATCTGTTTCCCCTTCCCAGGGCAATCTATGAGTCCCTCTTAGGGTCCTCCTTGTTAGCTAGCTTTTCTGGAGCTGTTCATTGCAGTCTGATTATCTTTTGCTTTACATCTAGTATCCACTTATGAGTGAGTATGTACCATGTTTCTCTGAGTCTGGGTTACCTCACTTACAATGATAATTTTTAGTTCCGTTCATTTGCCTGAAAATTTCATGATGTCAGTATTTTGTACAGCTGTGTAATACTCAATTGTGCAAATGTAACACATTTTCTTTATCTATTCTTTGGTTGAGGAGAATCTAGGTTGCTTCCAGGTTCTGGATATTACAAGTAATGCTGCTATGAACATAGTTAAACAAATTTCCTTGTAGTATGATTGAGCATTCCTTGGGTATGTGCCCAAGAGTGGTATCATTGGGTCTTGAGGTAGATTGATTCCCAATATTCTGAGAAGTCACCATACTAATTTCCAAAGTGACTGTACAAGATTGCACTCCCACCAGCAGTGAAGGAGTGTTTCCCTTACTCCACATCCTCTCCAACCTACACTGACATCAACACTTTGGATTATGACAAGGGTAAGATGTTATCTGAGAATCATTTTGATTTGCATTTCCCTTATGACTAAGGATGTTAAGCAATTCCTTAAATGTCTTTCAGCCATTTGAGATTCTTCTGTTGACAATTCTCTGTTTAGAGCTGTAGCCCATTTTTTAATTGGATTATTTGGTATTTTGATGTCTAGTTTCCTTAGTTTTTAATATATTTTGGAGATTAGCCCTATGTCAGATGTGGGGTTGGTGAAGGTCTTTTCCCTTTCTGTAGGCTGTTGTTTTATCTTATTTACCATGTCCTTTGCCTTAGAGAGCTTTTCAGTTTCAGGAGGTCCCATTCATTGATTGTTGTTCTTAGTGTCTGTGCTACTGGTATTATATTTAGGAAGTGGTTTCCTGTGCCAATGTGTCCAAGGCTACTTTCCACTTTCTCTTCTATCAGGTTCAGTGTAACTGGATTTATGTTGAGGTCCTTGATCCACTTGGATTTGAATTTTGTGCATGGCAATAGTTATGGATCTATTTGTAATCTTTTACATGTTGACATCCAGTTATGCCTGCACCATTTGTTGAAGATGCTTTCTTTTTTCTATTTCTATGTACAATTTCAGCTTCTTTGTCAAAAATCAGGTGTTTGTAGGTGTGCGGATTAATGTCAGGGTTTTCAGTTAGATTCCATTGGTCCATGTGTCTGTTTTTATGCCAACATCAAGCTGTTTTTATTAGTGTAGCTCTATAGTAGAGCTTGAAGTCAGCTTCAAGAAGTTCCTTTATTGTACAGGATTGTGTTAGCTATCCTGGTTTTTTGTTTTTTATATGAAGTTCAGTTTTGTTCTTTCCATGTCTATGAGGAATTATATTGGGATTTTGATGGGGATATTTTTGAATCTGTAGATTGCTTTTCATAAGATTGCCATTTTTATTGTGTAGGTTCTACCTATCCATGAGCATTGGAGATCTTTCCATTTTCTGACATCTTCTTGAATTTCTTTCTTCAAAGACTTAAAGCTCTTGTCATATAGGTTTTTTACTTGTTTTATTTGAGTTACCCCAAGGTATTTTATATTATTTTGGGCTATTGTGAAGGGTGATGTTTCTCTGATTTCTTTCTCAGTCCATTTATCATTTGTATATAGGAGGGCTACTGATTTTTTAGAGTTAATCTTGTATCCCACCACATTACTGAAGGTGTTTATAAGCCTTAGGAGTTCCCTGGTAGATTTTTTTGGGGTCACTTATGTATACTATCGTATCATTTGCAAATAGTGAAAGTTTGCCTTCTTCCTTTCCAATTTCTGTCTCCTTAATCTCCATTTGTTGTCTTATTGCTCTAGCTAGAACTTTGAGTACTGTATTGAATAGATATGGGGAGAATGAACAGCCTTGTCTTGTTCCTGAATTTCAGTGGAATCGCTTTCAGTTTCTCCCTATTTAGTTTGATGTTGGATGTTGGCTTGCTGTATATTGCCTTTATTATATTTAGGTATGTGCCTTGTATCCTTGATCTTTCTAAAACCTTTATCATGAAGGGATTTCGTCAAAGGTTTTTTCAGCATCTAATGAGATGATCATGTGTTTTTTTTTTCTTTCAGTTTGTTTATATGGTAAATTACATTTACAGATTTTTGTATGTTGAATCAACCCTGAATCTCTGGGATGAAGTCTACTTGATCATGGTCAATAATTTTTTGATGTGTTCTTGGATTTGGTTTGCCAGTGTTTGTTGAATATTTTTGTATCAATCTTCATGAGGGAGATTGGTCTGTAATTTGCTTTCTTTGTTTCAACTTTGTGTGGTTTGAGTATCAGGGTAACTGTAGCCTCGTAAAAGGAGTTTGGCAATTTTTCTTCTGTTTCTATTGTGTGGAACAATTTGAGGAGTATTGGTATTAGTTCTTCTTTGAAATTCTGGTAGAATTCTGCACTGAAAGCATCTGAGCCTGGGGATTTTTTGTTTGTTTGTTTGTTTGTTTGTTTTGGTTGGGAGACCTTTAATGACTGTTTCTATTTCCTTAGGGGTTATTGGTCTATTTAAATTGTTTATCTAGTCTTGATTTAATTGTGGTATGTGGTATCTATCTAGAAAATTGTCCATTTCTTTTAGGTTTTCTAATTTTGTGGAGTACAGGTTTTTGAAGTATGACCTGGTGATTCTCTAGATTTCCTCATTGTCAGTTGTTATGTCCCCCTTTTCATTTTGGATTTTGTTAGTTTGGATATGCTCTCTCTGCCTTTCGGTTAGTTTGGATAAGGGTTTGTCTATCTTGTTGATTTTCTCAGAGAACCAACTTTTTGATTCTTTGTATTGTTCTCTTTGTTTCTACTTTATTGATTCCAGCCCTCAATTTTATTATTTCCTGGTGTCTATTCCTCCTGGGTAAGTTTGCTTCTTTTTCTTCTAGAGCTTTTAGTGTGCTGTTAAGTCACTAGTTTGAGATTTCTCTAACTTCTTTATGTAGGCATTTAGAGCTATGAATATCCTTTTTAGTACTACTTTCATAGTGTCCCTGAGTATGTTGTACATTCATTTTCATTGAATTTTAGGAAGTCTTTAATTTCTTTATTTCTTCCTTGACCAAGTGGTGATTCATTTGAGCATTATTCAGTTTCCATGAGATTGTAGGCTTTCTGTAATTTGTGTTGTTATTGAATTCTAATTTTAAGCCATGGTGATATGATAAGATACAGGGGGTTATTCCATTTTTTTCTGTCTGTTGAGATTTGCTTTGTGACAGAGTATGTGGTCAATTTTAGGAAAGGTTTCATGAGGTGCTGAGAAGAAGGTATATTGTTTTGTGTTTGGGTGAAATTTTCTACAGCTGTCTGTTAAGTCCATTTGAGTCATAACTTCTGTTAGGTCCCTTATTTTTCTGTAAAAGTTTCTGTCTGGCAGACCTATCCATTGGTGAGAGTGGGGTGTTGAAGTCTTCCAGTATTAGTGTGTGGGTTTTGATTGTGATTTAAGCTTTAGTAATGTTTCTTTTATATACGTGGGTGCCCTTATATTGGGGGCATTAATATTCAGAACTGAGACTTCATCTTAGTGAATTTTCCTGTGATGAATATGAAATGTCCTCCTCCATCTCTTTTGATTAATTTTGGTTTGAAGTCTATTTTGCAAGATAGTAAGATAGCTACTCCAGCTTGCTTCTTTAGTCCATTTGATTGGAAAATCTTTTTCCCAACCCTTTAGTCTGAGGTAGTGTCTGTCTTTGAAGTTGAGATGTGTTTCTTGTATGCAGCAGAAGGGTGGATCTTGTTTTCATACCAGTTCTGTTAGCCTGTTTCTTTTTGTAGGCCAAGTGAGTCCATTGAAATTAAGAGTTATTAATGACAAGTAATTGTTAATTCCTGTTATTTTGTGGTGCTGCTGGTGGTAATGGTGGTGTGTGTTTCCCTTCTTGAGTATCTGCTGGTGTGGGATTATCTATTGCCTGTGTTTTTGTGGGTGCATCGAATTTCCTTAGATTGGAGTTTTCCTTCTAATGCTTTCTGTAGGGCTGGATTTGTGGGTAAGTACTGTTTAAATCTCGTTTCTCATGGAATATCTTGTTTACTCCATTTATAGTGATTTCAAGTTTTGCTGGGTATAATAGTCTGGGCTGGTATCCATGGTCTCTTAGTGTCTACATACATCTGTCCAAGACCTTCTGGCTTTCAGAGTCTCCATTGAGAAGTTGAGTGTTATTCCGATGGGTCTGCCTTTATATGTTACTTGGCCTTTTTCCATTGCAGCTCTTAATATTCTTTCTTTATTTTGTATGTTTAGTGGTGTGATTATTATGTCGCAAGCAGACTTAGTTTGAGGCCTAGTCTATTTGGCATTCTGTAAGTTTCTTGTATCTTCATAGGCATTTCTTTCTTTATGTTGGGAAAGTTTTCTTCTATGATTTTGTTAAATGTATTTTTTGTGCCTTTGAGCTGGTATTCTTCTTCTTCTTCTTCTTCTTCTTCTTCTTCTTCTTCTTCTTCTTCTATATATATTATTCTTAGGTTTGGTCGTTTCAAGGTGTCCCAGATTTCCTGGATGTTTTGTGTTTTGACTTTGTTGAGTTTAATGTTTTCTTTGACTGATGAATTTATTTCCTCTATCATATCTTCAATGCCAGAGATTCTCTCTTCCATGTCTTGCATTCTGTTGGTTATGCTTGCATCTGTAGTTTGTTCATTTACTCAAATTTTTCTTTTCCAGAATTCCCTTGATTTGTGTTTCCTTTATTGCTTCTGTTTCACTTTTCAAGACTTGAACTGTTTCTTTCACCTGTTGATTATATTTTCCTGGTTTTCTTGCCTTTCCTTAAGGGATTTATTGATTTCTTCCAATTTTTTGTTTGTCTTCTTCTTGATTTCCTTAAGGGAATTTTGTATTTCCTCTTCCAGCTTTTTGTAAGGTTGTTTTCTTCTGCTTCTTCTACATTGGGATGCTCAGGTCTTGATGTCGTAGAGCTGCTTGGTTCTGGTGGTGCCATATTGCTCTTTATGTTGTTTAATGTATTCTTGCACTAGCACTAGCTTCTACCCATCTCCTCCTCCAATTGGTGCAAATGGTGTCAGTGTGTCCAGGGAGCACTCTTCCTGTGATTGATGTAGGTGGTGTCTATGTCTCAGCTTGTGGTCCAGTTAGTGTAGGCAGTGTTTCCTGGTCCAATTGGTGCTTGCAGAGTCTGTGTCTCAAGGAGTCACTGAGATTGTCGGGGATGGGTGGGTTTGGAGGGTAGAGTGGGACTTTTAGATTGCAAGGTCCAATGGGGGGTGTGGTGGAAAGGCCTGCCTGCAGGAGCCTATAGGAATATTTTTCATTCAAACCATAGCATTATAATACTGGCCCACAAAAGTTCATGGCCATCTCATAATACAAAATGCTTCTAGGCCCATGTAAAATATTCACATAGTCTTAACATTCCCAACACTGTTCAAAAATCTAAGTCTAGAATATCTACTGAAACTCAAGGAATTATTTTAATAGTGAGTTACTCAAAAACAAAACAAAAAAGGATGAATAAATTCTCACATACAATGATACATAGCAAGCATCCACATGACAAGAGGGCAAGAGACACAAGAAAGGAAGTGTTGGAAAGAAGCAAGACCTAATCCAAATGTGGCAAACATCAATCCTTACAGCTTAATGTCCAGGACCGCTGCACAAAAGAGCGTCATGTGAGTTTTAAAAGGCTTGTGCAGCTCCAATGGTATTTCTTCGGCTGTGGTCCAGTTGGCATTTGTCTTGGCCTGGCTCCACTCAATGCCTACAGTTTTCATAAACAGAGTTTCACAGCTCTGATGTCTTCAATATCTTGGGGTTATTTACTCTGGCTTAAAATTTACCCCCACAACTTCATCCACCTTCCTCTCTGGAGGTTTCTTCAGGGAATTCAAGCTTGCTATACATTGCCTGGCTTCACAGACTTTCACTGGGAACCTTGGTAGAAGCCTCCATAATCCCCCAAACTCTTGGATTCCTCATTCTTGCAAAATCCATATCACATTTATGTCAACAAATTCTGCTGTCAGCTCAGGAATTTCCCAGGCACTGTATCGACCATGGATACAGGAGCCTAAATGTCTGAAGACAGAAAAAAGGAAAACAAAATCCATCTCTAGACTACCCCGTTAGAACAGAATGTATTTAATGTACTCTTTCATCAAGACAAAGTCTTTTATAATTCTATTATTGAACTTAATTTCTAATCTATTCCCAAATATCCTCCCAGAACCCCACTTTATTGTTTTATTTTTAAGTAGTTGTTTCTTCTTTAATGGTATTGATCTGTTTAAAAAATCATGGCTTCTTTTTCTTCACCTTTATATACTCCTTCTCTTCTCTTTGAACTGAGTGTTTCTCACATCTTTTCCCTCTGCTTTTTTCTTCCAGTCGTCACTATAAACCTTGCTAAAAGCAATCAGCAATAATTGTCTCAAACCCTCCATGTTTCACTATCATGTAATTGTCTCTGACAAATTAGTCCATTATTTCTAAATCCATTTTTACTCAGATTTACTAGACACGGACAAAATGGAGACAGAATCTCTACCAGAATATAAAATGAATGGCTTCTAATCCTATTCCCAATAGAGATTTCCCCGTATTTGAATTGTATTGAATATAGATATTACTAGCTGCATTTCTACTGTCATTTTGGCTTTCTACAACCCCACTAAAATCATCCATTAAATCCTGATTATAGCATTCCCGGGATTTTCTAGCCTACCTCTCCAAATTTCCAAATTCCTCTTCCAAGCCACTGTTATAAATCTAAAAAGTACATGGCTGAATTTATTCTCAATGACAATCCCACTTCTCTGCCAATTTCTATATTAGGCACTTTCACATAACTGTGAAAAAACACCTAATAAAAGCAATTTGAAAGGAGTTATTTACTTTGGTTCATGGGTTCAGAGGGGTCAGACTGTGATTCCTTGGCTCTGTGTGGTGAGGTGGAACACCATGGCAGTGTGATTTTGTGGTCTACAAGTTCTGTTTGCATCACTTCAGACCAGAAAGAAGAGAAAGAATCCACAAAGCAGCCTGTAACCATATACCCCAAAGACCCACCCAACGACCCAACTCTGCCAGGTAAGAGTTTCATCTCAGAGATTCTAGAACTTCCCCAAATAGTGACACCAGACAGGGACCAAGTGTTCAAATATGAGCTGGTGATATGAAAGAAAGGGGGAACACTTGGGGCAGGGGATTCTTAACTGAGATGAAGTAAGGAATTGAGGGAAAGTGGTGATGATCGGGACAGTTAGCCAGAACTAATGATATATGAAAAAAAAGAAACTACTTTATAGGCCAACCAAAAAATGTATCATTAATTTAAAATATAAAATATAACAAATGTAAATAAAAGTACTCTCCAGAAATATATAATGACATTCTAAAGGCACAGTGTTATGAAATAAAAGTTCCAGAGCCATGTATGAGATACCTCCCCCATGAATCCTTAGTCAAGGAGGCCCTAGAGACCCCCAAAACAATATAGGCTATTGTCATTGTTCTTGATTTCTTACCAGAAATGGATCATAAGACCTTATTGCTGAAGACATCATATAGTTTAGTTATATGACACAGAGAAGTCAAGCTGGAACTGAACTGGAACCTTCCTACCTTGTGATTAATACTCATAGTGTTAGAAGGTAATATACAGCCCCTTGAGGGAGGAAAGTGATCAATGGTCTCTAATAAGTTATGAACTCTGCATACTATAACACTAACCCACAAAACAAGACCTGCCTGTGCTGCAATAGTGGCATTCCTGTTATGGGAAAGCAATTGCTTTCTGATCAGAGTTGAGGTCCACTCTTTAGGAGAAAAATTATTCATGGCAGTTTAAACCTGGCCTAAAGCCCATGTCTGGGGATGCCAAAGGTCCTAGAAAATAATCTTCTACAGTTACATCATTAAACAAATATGTTATTAAAATACCTTCTAAATATTTATGTTTGTAGCTGTAGATACGTGTGACTCAGCATATCAGAGAAACTTCTGGTTGAGGTGGACAGTACTTAATGTAGAGACTCACAACTTCTCAAAGTAAGTTGTAGCATGAATCTTACAGAGTCTTATTAATAAAATCAAATCTGGGCCAGGTATTGGGGTGAATGCTGAATGATCAGAGAAGCAGAACAAGTCACAGCTACCTCACCTCGCCAGTTCCTCAGCTGATCCTGTTTCCTCAGACTGGAAGCCTCTGAGTCCTCATCCAGAATGAATCTCAGATGAGCTGCTGCTCGAAAGCCTGAAAGCTTAACCAGCCAAATGCTTCTAGTTCCTGGTCTTCACGTCTTATATACCTTTCTGCTATCTGCCATCAATCCCTAGGATTAGAGGCTCACTTCTTGGGATTAAAGGCGTGTGTCACCATGCCTGCTTGTTTCCATCGTGGCCTTGAACTCACAGAGATCCAGAGGGATTTCTGCCTCTGGAATGCTAGGATTAAAGGCATGTGCTACCACTTCCTAACCTCTATGTTTAATATTGTGGCTGTTCTATTCTCTGACCCCAGAAAAGTGTATTAGGGTGCACAATATTTTGGGGAACACAATACCACTACAGTAAGTGACTGTTGAGTGCTCGGGACTAACTGGGCAACTATATCACCCCCTCCAAGACTCAAAGAGCATGCAAAAAAAGAAAAAAACATTAAAGGCTGCAGTAATCATGTGAAATGCTGTCTTCTGGATATAGCATCCCCATTGCAACAATAATTTCACAGCAGCTGTCATTACCTGTCAAGCACCTGCACCAAATCAGCCCATGTTCAGGAATGGATTAGAGAGTGGTGCCATAGCTTCTTGAGTGGTTATGGCAGTTAATGTGCTGACAGAACAGGAGGAGTCATATTCTTTAGTGGTGTAGCCTCTGGTAAGTTACCCAAACCCCAATAAATGGCCCTCCATTCATGCTCAGGCAAGAAACTCTAATTAAACTTAGTGGGTCTCTCAAATACAGACACAACAAAAAAGATTTGTAAGTCAGTTTACCTACACAGGAATACATACTTTATAATAGGAACATAACTTTCCGTTTTCTCTGTGTGCACATAAGAAGTAAAGAAGGTGGTGAATATTGGACCTTCTCATAATGTCAGAGACTAACAACTTTCCCTTAGTAGAGAATAGTAAATACTTCAACCATTTCATACTGTCTAGTTGGAAAAACGTAATTGAAAGGTAAAAGGTATCCTCTGAATACCCAGGGAAAACTCACAGAAAGGGGGAAATGAAGGACAAGGCTCTTATGTACAATCATATGCTTGAAAATACTGTGATATTGTTTTTAGAGTCTTTAAGGAAAAAAGTATGACTCATCTTGACATTTTAGAATAAAAGAAATAAACTCATGAATATGAAAGAAATCAAGTGGTGTCCAAATGCTTGTCCTAAAAGAAGTTGGGGAAAAAGATAGATCAAAATTAAGATCCTTTTAACTGATGAGCCATATTTAAAAAGCACGTGTAGCAAAAAAAAAAAAAAAAGGGATCCCATTTAGATTTAAAAGTGATATTAGAAAAATGGAAATTCAATGATGGATTTGCAAAAAGCCTTGGCATCATAGAAAAATGTTAAACCTACTAAAATTAGTAAAAAAAAAACATTTTAGAGACATAAGAACTGTACTTTAGAGTGAGGATAATGAATATATCCATGAAACCTGTGTTGGGCAGTGAAACGGAAATTACAAGGATTTGTGTGATTGTTAGACACAAGCCTTAAATTATTGTGTCGTTTGACAGACCTCATCCCTCCTGTCATGTCAACTAGTCACATTCCAGATGTCACAGGTCTGCAGGCAAAGGCGAAATGCATTCTCATTTCCAAAGCAGACTATTAAAAAGCAGTACAATAAATAAAAAAAAAAGCATAAACAAATACAAAATGTTGTAATATAAATAGGTGTTATAAATATTTGTTATTTTTATTTTATGTTGTAAATGAAATCTGATGTTCTTTTATCTGAATCCTGTATACATGCAAAAATCACAAAGCCAGGTTGCTTGATTTACTAATTTATGAACTCTTCTTCCTCTTGCTGATGTATGACTCAGTCAATCAGTGCTAACTTTCTGAAACTGGTAAACTTGGATAAAAATCTCTGACAAAGGGAGACAGACCTGGGAAGAGTTAGGTAAGGAGGTGAATATGATCGAAATACATTCCCTAAAATTCTCAAATAGGGACACAATAGGCTGGCTGTATTCTTACATATCATGAATATACAACTTGACAATGATAGTCCAACACACAAGCAGTACTGACACAAAAACTGAGTTGGATGAGCAACATTCCCAGTGCCTTGCTCATCTCGGGCAACTACATGTCCTGCTTCCTTTTTAAGAGTTTGTTGTTTAGTTTTTTGTTTTTGTTTTTGTTTTTGTTTTTGTTTTGTTTGTTTTTTGTTTTTCAGTTTTGTTCTAATAACTGAACAAGAATGAACATTTGCTAAATCAAATGGCTTCCATATTTGTTTCATTTATTACAATCAAGCTTTGGTCATAAATTGAGTATTTGTCAGTACAGTTTTCACTCTCAGAATTAAAAGTTGGATAATGACAAAAATCACTAAGAATTGTAAAAAAAAAAATCTAAAGGTTTATAATTACACAGGCATCAGATTTTGAAATTTGCAGACCATAGAATTAAGAAAAAAACAATATGTGCTGGTACCCAGACTGCAACACAGACAAGATCACATAAATAGAGACTATAAGGGGAAGGTCTGTAACATAGGCCCTGGAAATACACACATTTAAAATGAAGCAGAACAGTTGAAGAGATTACAGATAAATGAAAAAAGGGTATAGGAGGCAAAGAGGATGGTGGGATGTAGGCTAAAGTACAGATCCATACCTAGCACACAATAATATCATTGAAGGACACAACATATAGAAGCTTCCAACATAAGTAGAGCCATTAAAGCTCAATGAACCTCAATGCTAGAAAAGAATAATGTGGAAATAAGGTGCAAAGTAACATGTAGTTAAAAACACAGCAACGGACTATGAGAAATAAGAGAAATAGGGATAACAGAAAATAAGCTAAAAAAGACATTTAATAAAACTCCGGAGTAATTAATTTGAAATGACCAGCAAATAGATATGCCTCTGATAAGATTAATCAGAAACTGAGAATATACAACATTAAACAGTATTAATACTAAATAATGAGGCTGTTGGAAACAGAGTCAAGCTGATATATTTGAAAATGTACACAACAGTTAAATTCTTAGTAAAATATGGAAGTTGGTACAATTAAAATTGATTAAAAAATTACAAATACCAAATAGAAAGTCATAAAAACAAAAGATATAGATTCCATCTTCAGTTAAAAATCATGAACTGATCAGCAGAAGGCCTATGAACTCTCCTTACTCCACAGAATGGGCAGTGATGGTCTGCGTGGACTAAGGCCGGTGTTCAGGCAGAGGAGATCATAACTGGGGTGATAGATGTGGGACTGGGTCCAAAAAAGAGTAAATAAGCCTCTCCTCTAGTTCCTGACACACTTAAAAATTCACTCACGGTGATGTGAGTAGCAGTCCAGTCATCCTTGTTCCACATCTAGTATCCTCCTATGAGTGAGTACATACCATGTTTGTCTTTCTGAGTCTGGGTTACCTCGCTCAGGATGATTTTTTTCTAGATCCATCCATTTGCCTGCAAACCTCATGATGTCATTGTTTTTCTCTGCTGAGTAGTATTTCATTGTGTATATGTACCACATTTTGTTTATCCATTCTTCAGTTGAAGGGCATCTAGGTGGTTTCCAGGTCCTGGCTATTACAAACAATGCTGATATGAACATAGCTGAACAAGTGCTCTTGTGGTATGATTGAGCATTCCTTGGGTATATGCCCAAGAGTGGTATAGCTGGATCTTGGGGGAGATTGATTCCCAATTTTCTAAGAAAGGGCCATATTGATTTCCAAAGTGGTTGTACAAGCTTGCATTCCCACCAGCAGTGGAGGAGAGTTCCCCTAGCTCCACATCCTCTCCAGCATAAGGTGTCTTCAGTGTTTTTGATCTTAGCCATTCTGACAGGCTTAAGGTGGTATCTCAGAGTTGTTTTGATTTGCATTTCCCTGATGATTAGGGATGTTGAGCAATTCCTTAAATGTCTTTCAGCCATTAGACTTTCCTCTGTTGAGAATTCTCTGTTTAGTTCTATAGCCATTTCTTAATTGGACTGTTGGGCATTTTGATATCTAATTTCTTGAGTTCCTTATATATTCTGGATATCAGTCCTCTGTCAGATGTGGGGTTGGTGAAGACCTTTTCCCATTCTGTAGGCTGTCGCTTTGCCTTGTTGACCGTATCCTTTGCTCTACAAAAGCTTCTCAGTTTCAAGAGGTCCCGTTGATTGATTGTTTCTCTCAGTGTCTGTGCTACTGGTGTTCTATTTAGGAAGTGATCTCCTATGCCAATGCGTTCAAGACTACTTCCTCCTTTCTCTTCTAGCAGGTTCAGAGTAGCTGGATTTATGTTGAGGTCCTTGATCCACTTGGACTTAAGTTTTGTGCACGGTGATAGATATGGATCTATTTGCAGCCTTCTACATGCTGATATCCAGTTATGCCAGCACCATTTGTTGAAGATGCTTTCTGGAAAACAGGACCCAAAGAAAGACACGGGGATCGCCCAATGACGGAGAAATGGAAGAGATCTACATGAACAGCCTGGACATGAGTGGGGGTAATGAAGAGCGAGGGTCGAGGGAAAGAGAGCTTGGGGAAGCGGGAGATCCCAGCTGGATCAACAACAGAGAGGGAGAACAAGGAATAGGAGACCATGGTAAATGAAGACCACATGAGAATAGGAAGAAGCAAAGTGCTAGAGAGGCCCACAGAAATCCACAAAGATACCCCCACAACAGGCTGCTGGCAGTGGTCGAGATACAGCCCGAACTGACCTACTCTGGTGATGGGATGGCCAAACACCCTAATTGTCGTGCTAGAAACCCCATCCAACGACTGAGGGATCTGGATGCAGAGATCCATGGCTAGGCCCCGGGTGGAGCTCTGGGAGTCCAATTAATGAGAAAGAGGAGGGTTTATATGAGCAAGAATTGTTGAGACCAAGGCTGGATAAAGCACAGGGACAAATAGCCAAACGAATGGAAACACATGAACTATGAACCAATGGCAGAGGGGTCCCCAACTGGATCAGGCCCTCTGAATGGGTGAGACAGTTGATTGGCTTGATCTGTTTGGGAGGCATCCAGGCAGTGGGACCGGGTCCTGTGCTCATTGCATGAGTTGGCTGTTTGAAACCTGGGGCCTATGCAGGGTCGCTTGGCTCGGCCTGGGAGGAGGGGACTGGACCTACCTGGACTGAGTCTACCAGGTTGAACTCAGTCCGAGGGGGAGGCTTTGCCCTGGAGGAGGTGGGAATAGGGGGTGGGCTGGAGGGAAGGTGAGGGGGACGGGATGGGGGAGAACAAGGGAATCCGTGGCTGATATGTAGAACTGAACTGTATTGCAAAATAAAAAAAAAATTCACTCATGACTACACAAGTGCATGCACACACATGCACAGACGCACACACGCACGCATATCATTTCAAGAACTTGCTGAAGACTGAATAACAAGCATTCTGTGATCCAAGGTCTGCAAGCCACATGCTCGGGTGAAGTCTTTAACACCAGAACCACTGACGTCAGGGAAGGCCTCCTTCCTCCACAGACTGGCTCAGGCAGGTCTGTCACAGTCTTTGCTATGCTTACTAAAGGGGGAAGGAGAGAAGTCGTTTTGTTTTGTTTTGTTTCCTTCCTTTTTTATTTAAAATTTTTCATACAATATGTTCTGGTAACTCTTTCACTTCCTCTTACTACTCCCATATCCTTCCCACCTTCCACCCACCCAACAACATGCCCTTTCTTTCTCTCTCTTTAGAAAACAGACAAATAAACAAACCAGGATATTAAACACACACACACACACACACACACACACACACACACACACACACACAAGAAATACACACAAACATACAAAAATATAAAATCAGAAACCATAATATAGAACCCAAAGCAAGAGATGAGTAAAACAAAGAATGCTCAAACAAAGCAATATGAGACAAGTCTGTACAAATACTGCTGAATTAATTTTGCATTGGCCATCTGCGGCAGGGCATAGTCTACCCTTATGTGTAGTTAATATACCCAGTGGGACTCCATTGGAGAAAACAAGTGGGTGTCCATTGCAAATGGCCTCTTGGTCAAGGGAGGAAGCCCCAAAAGAAAGGAAACAAACAAACAACAACAAACCAGTGTCTTGTAGTCACACAGGACTGATGCACATAGGAATACACAGAAAGGAGGAAGTAACTTTTTTTTTGGTTTTTCGAGACAGGGTTTCTCTGTGTAGCTTTGCGCCTTTCCTGGATCTCGCGCTATAGACCAGGCTGGCCTCGAACTCACAGAGATCCGCCTGCCTCTGCCTCCCGAGTGCTGGGATTAAAGGCGTGCGCCACCACCGCCGGGCTAGGAAGTAACTCTTAACTATGCATGTTTATCCATTTTTGCTGAGGGGACTCATTAACTATAAGTAATTTTATTGGTTTTGGTTGACATGGCTCTGGTGGATTTCACAGCATGTCTGAGAGCAGTGAAGCATGGATAGTACCATCTTCCTCCAATAGATAAGGATTTTTTTTTTTATTACAGTTGTGTGGGAGACCTGCTCCCACTTTTTTCCCAGGGTACTCTTGAGGAGAGAGGGATAAGAAATACCTAGATAGAAAGATAGAGGGGAGAGAAGACAAGACAGAAACACAGGAAAGCTTCAGATTGGCCTGGATCAACGTCCACCATCCCCTTCTGCCTCTTCGAAAGGGCTTTTTATAGGAATGCCAAGGGGTGGAGCAAAAGACCTCCCCCTAGCACAGCCAAGTGCAGACCCTTCCAATCACCTGGTAACCACGCATGTGGTCAAGCCATCTCTTAACACAGCCCTGCTGGGTAAAGCAAGCTCAGATCCTACTAGGAAACTTCTCTGGGCCTCCACACAGTTGCTGGATTACAATGTGCATTTGCACTGTCTCTTCTGGGGTTTCTATATTTGCTCATAGGTACTTTCTCTATGTATCTTTGCAGTGATTGCCACCTTGCACATATTTTTCATACTATTAACATTTTCAAAGAGTGGAGTGGAGCATCTAGAAATCAGAAGGCTAGATCAGGTGATGGGTAGCAGACCTGAACTTGTTAGTGATTCAGGTTATGAAACATTGCCCAAAAGATTTGTGTAAGGGTAACTGAAGTCGTGTATACATTCCTATAATTTTTAAAAGAGAACTTTACGCTTTCTTATCCTTACACCCATCTCACAAGGTTTCTCATACCCAACCAATTAAACAGTGCAGTTCCTCTCAGGGATCAAACTGTCATTTGTCTAAAATGATGAAAGCAAGAGGTGCAAAAAGATCATAAGCAATCTTTAGAGGTCCAGGAGGGAGTCTCCAAAATCACTTTGGAAAAAGTCAGATATACCACAAGGCATTCTTGACTTAACCAATACAATCTCTGCTGCTACCTTTAGAGGTTAAAGGTTACATTTTAAAAAATCCATATGTCTTCAAAGGCCATAGTAAATACTGAATGATGACATTACCTGTAATTACCAACACTGTTATGAAAACATAGAAAGGACACTCTTCTCATGTTCCACTCCCTTGTCCAAGCATTGGTAAACAAAAGGATCTGAGGACATTTAGTTAATTGGCTCTACAGAAATCCTTGCTTAAGCAATCAGAAGTAGGAAAGGCCTTGAAAGCAACATTAGAATTATTGTTTCTCATTAGCTTCCTGCACTTGAATATAGGCCTTGTGGGTTACAGAATGTATGTCCTTCACTGACTTACATGGTAAAGAAGATTTTACCTAAATTACAGCACCTTTGTTTTGTCTTGAGTAAGCAACAGAAATACTGAGTTTTGAGCAACATTTTAGTTTTGGTTTTTTAGGGGTGAAGTTTTAGTACTGTTGTTCCAAGTACATGACCAAGTCTTGTCATTTTTTAGGCTCTTGACGTTGGCTCAAAAAAAAAATCTATGTAGATGTAAATTTTAGTCAATATTGGAACATTGTCTTCTAAGTCCAGGAAGACCATTTCTTGCTTTTACAGAGCATTCAAATCAGGCACTATGTCAGCCCCTCGTTATGTTGGAAGGCAGCTTCCCTGTGCTGAGTTCATCATCTCTTACAGCTGGCTGTTCAACTGTGAGCTGTATCTTTGTGTCTAAGAGTGCGTTGTCGGGGCAGTTGAGTTCTGCTTTTTCCAGTGGCTAGTCATGACTTGACTTCTGTGGAGATAATTTGAGTCAATGAGGCAATTTGTCAGAGCAGGAAGAGGCACTTGAGCAATGAATTCCAGAGGCTAAGAGGGTATTTGTGGTGTTTCACAAAAGGCTTTAATCAGCTCTAAGGATGGATAAAGAGAATTGTGATGTCATGGGGTGTGAAGTGCTGTGGATTTTAGGATGGCACTTGTGATTCTTATATATGGATTATTTCAAGGCTACTATCTGTAGAGGTAAAGTTACTTGTCTTTTGCAGTAGTGTAGAAAATGTAGCAAAATCCCACCGAAGTATTTGCTGTTTGTAATATTCAAAGAAACTCATTAGGTGTTGAGCCTCCTCTTTGTAGTTGGTGGCTGAAGAACCAAGAATTTGTCTTTACCGCTTTTTGAGATATTCTCCAAATAGCTTCCCAGATGGGAACTTGTGTATGAATTCTGAATATAGCTTCATTCAAAATCAACCTTGTTTTGTCCGATAAGTTGTTATGTGACATGCTACATGCAGTTTCCTCAATAGATGTCATTATAAAAAAAATCGTAATCACAACAGAATCTGAACAAACAAGAAACAAGAAGAGAGTGGAAGAATATTCCAGAGCCTAAAATTTTGTAGCCAGCAAAAATTATTGTGTGTTTTGAATGAGAATGGCCCCTGTGGGCTCTCATACTTCAGTGCTTGCTCCCCAGTTGGTGAAACTGATTAGGAATGATTAAGATTTGTGGTCTTCTTAGAGGAGGACTGTCACTGTGGGTAAGCTTTGAGGTTTCAATAAAAGCCCATGATATTGCCAGTTGTCCTCTCTCTCTCTCTCTCTCTCTCTCTCTCTCTCTCTCTCTCTCTCTCTCTCTCTCTCTCTCTCTCTCTCTCTGCTTCCTTATTATGGATCAGATGAAAGCCCTCAGTTATTGTCCCAGCACCATGCCTGCCTGCCTGCTGCCTGTCTCCCTGCCATGATAGTCATAAATTCTCACCCTGTGAAATCAAAATCCCCAAATTAAATGTTTTATTTTATAAATTGTCTTGGTCATGATGTATTAGCACAGCAATAGAAAAGTAACTAAGATAATTATCCTTGAAAGGTGAAGGATATATATTTTCTCAAAATCTGAGGGAATCTACCACCAAAATATCCGAGAGAAATGTGAAACATTTTCTTAGTCAGGAAGAATATGAAATATTAAAAAAGATAGACCTATATAAAAAAGAATGCATAGAAAGAGACAAATAAAATAGAACAAAAATCTATTTTCCTCATCCTTAGGATGGCATTATGAAATGGTCTGTATATGCAATAATATGTATTTGTCAAAAATGTTAGAAAACTTTATAGCATAAATTATAAACATTAATGTATCAACATGTTTTAAAAATCAGTGGGGAGGTGGGGAATCTCAGGATGGAATTTGGATTTTTAACAAGAGAATTAGCTGCACTCCAAATAGCATGATAGAATCCAAAGTGGAGGGGAAGTGATTCTAACCTATAAAGCAGAAAGTTACTTCAATCTATATGACTAAAGGCAAAAAGAAGCAGACATTACTTTAGTCAGTGAAGTTGTTTCTTGCATGAGACTAATAGTCATGAAAGCACTATGCCTGTAGAGTAGGACTACAAACGATGAAGGACTTGCAGTCTAACTGTTGGAAAATGACTTCAGAGAGCAAAGAAGAAGACCAGAAGAAACTGTGTAGCATTGAAATAGAATTGGAACATTTGTCTGAATTCCTGTTAGCTTGATATGGATATAGATTGGAAGACCTTGGAATTATTATAGATGTATATTTATTTATTCACACATTGTGACACACACATGCAACTCCTAATTCTTGTCAGTTGAGAGGGGCTAAAATTTTAACTCCTTAGCTTAGTGTCAGTATACGTTCAATGTGCAGATCATGTTTTCTAATTCCACTATCTAATAAAAGCACCCACAAACAGCTGGGCCATGTGTTGCTCTGTTTTTTAGTTTTCTGAGCAACCTACATCTTGGTTTTATTATGGCTTCTCATGTTACAGAAAGGAGATCATGAGATATAAAGGAAAATTATGTATGAGGATAAAGAGAAGACACTAGAAGGCTTATACCATGGAAACAGGCGTGGGGACTATTGGGGCGAGGAAGGGAAGCACGAATGATGGCTGGTGGCATTAGGGATGATGAATTAGAACAAAGTACAGTGACTCATTTATATGGAAATGCACCAGTGAAATCAATTCCTTTTTATGATATTTTGAAAAAACAGATGTATTTACTTTATGTGTATGAATGTTTTGCCTGCATGTATGTATGGTTATGTATGGCATACATGTGCTCACTGTCTGTGAGAGCCAGAAGAGGATGTCAGATTCACTGTAACTGGAGTTACAGATTGTTTTGGACTGCTGGCCCTGAGTCCTCTACAACAGCAGCAAGTGCTTTTAACTGCTGAGACATCTCTTCAGCGTCCTTCTTTGCATGTTTTAAAAATACTCAAAAATTTATTCTTGGATAATTTCATATAAGTGTGGAATGTATTTTGATCATATTTACCACTTGAACTTGGAGTTCACCTATTCAGCAAGACTTGCTGGCCAGCCTCAGGGATCACGTTTCTGCCTCCCCAAGGCTGAGATAACAAGGGTACATCATTACACCCAGCTTTTTAAGTGGGTGTTGGGAATCCAAAACCTGGTCCTCGTGATAATATGCAAAGCACTTTACTGATCACGTCATCTCTTCTTCTCCAAAATTCCTTTAAAAAGAAAAAGTAACCATGGCTCTTTCTTGAATGTCTTATCTTAGGGCTTAGTAGAAAATACCAAAGAGAAACCTCAATTATCTTGTAATGTCAGAAAATAGGGAAGTGCTAAAAAATGTTATAGGACAATGCTAAAAGTATACTGAGTTTCTTAGAGTTTCTATTGCTGCAATGAAACACTGTGATTAAAAAATAAAGTTGGGGAGGAAAGTCTTTATTTGGCTTATGTAGGCAGAGTTTTCCCGTCCCACAGTCATTCTCAAATAAACACACTGAGGCTTATATTAATTACAAATGCTCAGCCAATAGTTCAGGCTTATTACTAAATTGATCTTACATTTTAAGTAACCCATATTACTTATTTATGCTCTGCCATGTGGTGGTGGTACTTTTATTAGCATGACACATTCATCTCCTGCTCCCTCTGCATCTGCTGGTGACTCCAAACTCTGCCCTTCTTCCTCCCAGCATTCTCCTAGTGTTGCTTTCTTGCCTAACTTTATTCTGTCCAGCTATTGCCCAGTCAGCTTCTTTATTAAACCAATCACAGCAAGTTGTATTGACACAGTGTAAAGGAATATTCCACAGTAGGCTTAGACTTCCATGTTGCAGTCCGTGATTGAGGGAAGCCAGGACAAGAACTCAAACAGGGCAAGAACCTGGAGGCAGAGGCCATGGAAGAGTTCTGCTTACTGGCTTACTCAACCTTCTTATAGAACACAGGTCTACCAGCCCAGGGATAGCACCACCCACAATGAACTGCGCCCTCCCACACCAATCACTAATTAAGAAAATACCCTACAAGCTTGCCTACAGCCTGATCTTATGGAGGAATTTTCTTAATTGAGGTTACTTTCTCTCAGATGACTTTAACTTATGTCATCTTAACATGAAATTATGCATCACACTGAGGTTACTCAAAAGATATCCCAATGTCCTGACTGGAACTCTAAAAAATATACACACACAAAATCTGAATATTTTTGGATTATTGTAAAGTACTAACTAAGTATCTGTGAGTTCATACTGGCTAACTTATGTATAAACAACTGGAAGAGTAGAAACAATTTCTACTATGGAAGAATTACAAATCACTTGCAGTACTCTCCATTTAAGTGCTAGAGCATCATTTCCAACTTCTTTG
Organism: Peromyscus californicus insignis; assembly: GCF_007827085.1. Classification (NCBI taxonomy): domain Eukaryota; kingdom Metazoa; phylum Chordata; class Mammalia; order Rodentia; family Cricetidae; genus Peromyscus; species Peromyscus californicus. Next base: position 26,653,695 of record NW_026294436.1, on the reverse strand, counting down.
GTAGAAGCTGTTATTAGTAATTGCTTCCAAACAAATACAGTGTGAAAACAAAGAGAGAAGTCACTCAATAGTGTAGAAATCCAGAAATACCAAGTGAACAACATCAGTGTTCCCGATGATAGTGTGAACCCTGATAAGATGGAATGAATGATATTGGTGCTTCATTTAAATTTTTTTTTCAAAAAATCCAGGACCCAAACTAATCCTGAGAAAAACATCAACTCTGAATGATGTTATTCAAAACATCATATTTCCCAAAGTCATCAAAGAATGACTAATGTCTAAACAACTGTCACTGTCCAAGTAAGCTTCAGGAGACAAAGGATTAGGTTTACTGTGATTTCCTATATGAGATTCTAGCACAGGGAAACATATATTGGGTTAACTGTAAGGACATTCAAGCAAGGTGTCATGTTATTTAATTTTCATGGGTCATTATTGTGTTAGCTGGAAATTGCAGCATGGTAATATCAGAAGTTTAAAAGAGGAGAAACTGAGCATCAGTATACAGGGATTATATGTATTCTTTGCAATCATTCAATAAATTGAAAAGTATTCTAAAACTGACAGTTTATGGATAAGCTAATATCCATTTATCAAAAAGCTAATGTAATAACATGTATCAAATAGCTGCCATAGTTGTATTAACTCTCCACCACTTATGAATAATTTATCAATGCAAAGCACAAACAATCCACTTACAAAGAGAAAAGTTTTATTTTGATACACAGTTTTAAGGTTTTCAGTCCATGATCAATTAGCCTATTTGTTTTACAAATAGCAAAAAGACATATAATACAATAGCAAGTAGACATACATACAAAGAAGAACTGCTCATCTCAGGCCAGAAAGCAGTAGAAAGAATGAGGAAGGGCTTGGAGCTCCGTTTTCACCTTTGAGGATACAGCCACAGTGACTTGAGAACTCCCCACTACAATTCATGTCTCAGAGATTCCACCACCTTCCAATATAGCAATAACTGGGGACATGCCTTTGATGTATGGACTTCTGAGTGGAAATGAAGATCCAAACCATATATTAATTGAACCATCTTATCATGATAAAAATATACAAGTGGTTGAAACTCACCAAGACTTTCGTGATGAACTTTTACTTATTTTTCCAAAGTTCAGATTGATGTTCTTCTCTATTTTTCAGGCTTTTTGCTTTGTTTATCATATTCATTTTCTACTCAGGGATGCCATTACCATCACATTTATGTTTTATGGTTTTATCTGGAATTTCTCTAAATCAAGAACTATGATTAGCTTTCACCCTACATAGACAGTCTCCAGAAATCACCAGAAGTAGAAATAGTTTTCAATGTGTGTTTATTAAATGCCTGGTAATAGAGACAGTGAGAGAAAAGTAACTAAGGGCAAAGCCATGAGTCTGCAATATAGGAAATGTCAACAAGAAGACAAAGCAGTAATGTGGTGATATATTGTATAACCCAATAAAGCTTGCCTGAGGATCAGAGGACAGAGCCAGCCACTAAATTAGACATAGAGGTCATGCAGTGGTGGCACACACCTTTAATCCTATCACTGGAGAGGCAGAGGTCCATCTGGATCTCTGTGAGTTCAAGGCCACACTGGGCTACATGAGAGAAACAGAATCAGGCAATGCTGTCACGCCTTTAATCCCAGGAAGTAACGTGGCAAGACACAGAAAGGCATGAGGAAACAGGAACTCTCTCTCTTTAGACTGAGGATTTCATAGAGGTAAGAACTTGTGGCTGGCTTGCTCTGCTTCTCCGTTCTTTCAGCTCTCACCCCAATATCTGGCTCCGAGTTTTCTATTAATGAGACCTTTTAAGATTCATGTTACAGAGTAACAAAGAAGACAGAGAAGAAACTGTGGAAATAAGATCAGAAGGTACTATGAGAAAGAAAGGCCAGGACTGTGGGAGACAGCAAAGGGAACTTCAAAATGAAAGGTCAGTAGAATCAAATTCATCAGAGAAATAATGGACACTATTTAGGAAGACTGGGTAAGGAAGACTGGGTATTTCGGTTGAGTTGTGTCTCTTGAAAAAAAGTTCATTAGAGTCATAAACTGTAGTAACTGTGAATGTGACCTTATTTGGAACTAAGGTCTGCAAAAGTAACCAAGTTTAGATGAGCATACATTGCATGAGGTGTCTTAAGAAAAGAAGAGGACTTTCTCCTCCAGCCAAGCAAGATCCCCAAGGGAAAGGTGGCCCTAGGGGAAGAAGATGGCCCTGGCCCCTGAAGAAACAGGAGGCCAAAAAGATAATGAATCCTTTGTTTGAGAAAAGGCCTAAGAACTTCGGCATTGGGCAAGACATTCAGCCCCAAAGAGATCTTACAGGCTTTGTCAAATGGCCCGCCTACATTAATTAGGCTGCAGCGGCAAAGAGCCATCCTCTATAAGCGGCTCAAAGTACCTCCTGCCATTGACCAGTTCCCCCAGGCCCTGGACCTGCAAACGCCTACCCAGCTGCGTAAGCTTGCCCATGAGTACAGGCCTGAGACAAAGCAGGAGAAGAAGCAAAGGCTGTTGGCCCATGCTGAGAAGAAAGCAGCTGGCAAAGGGGACGTCCCAACTAAGAGACCACCTGTCCTCCTAGCGGGGGTCAATACAGTCACCACTTTGGTGGAGAACAAGAAGGCTCAGCTGGTGGTAATTGCCCACGATGTAGACCCTGTTGAGCTGATGGTCTTCGTGGTCTTCCTGTCTGCCCTGTGTCAAAAGACTGGGGGTCCCCTACTGCATCATCAAGGGAAAGGCCAGGCTGGGGTGGGGGGTGTTCCACACGAAGACATTTATCACTGTTGCCTTCACACAGGTTAGCTCAGAAGACAAGGGTGCTCTGACTAAGCTGATAGAAGTTGTGAGGACCAATTACAATGACAGATATGATGAGTCATTTCAGATCTGCTGCCACTGGGGAGGCAACATCCTGGGTCCTAAATCTGTGGCTCAATTTGCCAAGTTTGCAAAGGCCAAAGAACTTGCCACTAAACTGGGTTAAATGTATACTGCTAAGTTTCCTGTACATAAATATAATTACAAACTTTTTAAAGAAAAGAAAAGGGAGATTAAGACACAGAAACACGGAGGCAGAATACAGGCTAGAAGCCTGTGAATGAGTGATTTTAGCCAAGCAACTCTCAAGAGAGTTGAACCCTGCTAGGGAATGACTTCTGGCTTTCAATATCCAGCACTGTGAGAGAATACATTTCTGTTCTTTTAAGCCACATATGTACTGGTACTTTGTTAGCACAGATGTAGGAAATTAATGCTTAAGGCGCTTACTGGGAATTCCAATGTAATCGTGGAAGAGGAGCAAAGGGGGAAATGCGAAATTACAAATACCTAGGAAGTGTGAGAGTCATTAATGCCATGTTCTAAATCGTCATTTAAATCCTTTAATATTTAATTTTTTTGCTTATATTAAATTACTTAGAAATCTTATATTTAGCAATTTGGCAAGATTGTGACAATAAAGAAAAACATGGTTTCATGTACTCTTAACGTTTTGAGAATTAGGATAGCACTATTGGACAATAACTTAAAATCTTTTGTACCTTAAAATTCACAGCATCTGTGGCCTTGTGAGTTAATCCTTGCTTCACAATCACTTTTCTTGATGCAGTGAGCCATATTCCATCCATCCATTATCACAGTTAAATTCATAATGAATAGATTTCTTTTTCATCATTCTTTTATTTTCCTGTTCTGGAATTCAAGTTGGCTTTCTTTGCATCCAGCTCTCTGTGAAACAAAAACCAGGATATCCTGATTTCATGTTACTAAGGTCAATACTTAGTTCTATCTTGAAAGAATGTGAAGACTAGATAGACAGTTCTGGCTGGCTGCATCTAACCCTGCAACCAATGCTGTGTGACCATGCTTTCACTGGAATAGTTATAACCAGGAGTTGTTATTCCTCAAGGATACCTTTCAGATGACTTTTGGCATTGTTTTTGTCTTTCCAAAATTTCTATACTGAGATATAATTGGCAATGAAGGTATATGCATTTAATATATAGGTAGCCCATTGTTAAGAACAGAAGAAGGTCCTTGTTACAAATCTCATTGTAAGAATATCTTGGTATAGCTGATTTCCCCACTGTTAATGGTTTCCTAAGATCAGCTGCTATGACTATTTTCAGATACAAAAATAAAATAAAGTAGCTTTCTGTACTCTTATGTTCCCCAAAATAAATCATTACAATAAGCTTGATTTGGACCACTGCCTGTGACAGGATTAAAGATGAAAAGGGAGAAAAATGTGATTGGCCATTTTAGTCAATGGTTTGACCATTTCTTGGTACATGAGATTCCAGCATTCTAGCCTTCAAGAAGTGTCAAGAGTAATCTGTGAACAATTAAAGAAGACTTTTATATAGAACAGGCTTTCCAACACTTTGGCACTTAATTTCTAGTACATTCTTTTACACAGAAAAATAAGTTTCTGTGCCACTAGGAAGCTTACAAAGGACTAATTTCCCTTGTCCTTACTGCAACCATAACATTGGTTTATCTTTCAATTGTATTGCTATGGAACAAATATTCTAATATACTTTAAAAAAATTTTTTGAGAAATAACTTTGTGAATAGAATTCTATTCTATGCTACTTGATAGAAAAGTTTCTATCATATAATCAAATCTCTTTCTGTTGACCTACTAGTACATAAAATGGGAATATTAATATCAATATTAGGTTTAATTATAAATAACTAGGATTTTAATATGATTAAAGCTTGGAAAATGGAACCAGCAGTAACCAAATTACTTTTTATATGTTAATGTAATTTTATATCAGATATACTAAAATCTGATCATGTACCCAGTAAAACTTAGACGTAGGTTTTATTTCATTTGCTTGTTATTATAGAAATTATCTTAGGCTAAGGCAGTAAGCTTTTTTATTCTGAGAAGAAAATAAAAAAATATATTCATAAAATAAAAAATGACAACAAGAAGACAATGAAATAAAAAAGGTATATCTACAAAAGATTAAGGAATAATAAGAATAGGAAACGTCAATATTGTGAAAGACAGGAAGAGGGAATTTTGAGATATAAAATGAGTAGTGTCACAGCCATCAAAGATTTTGGAGCATTTTTATGAAAACACACTTTTCTGGAATCATTTTGAATTTGAATTGCATCTGAATGATGACATATAAGTCAATGTAATTTAATTGGCTATATCAATTGCATAATGAACTATTTACTTTGAACTAATAAGTGATCATTGACAATTTATGTTCAGTCCCTCACTAGTTTTATATCACAGGAAAGACAATTTATTCTTCCCAAGAAATGTTTACTTCTATGATGCATTAACATATGTAACTCATTAGCTATTATCTGAAAAGTAACTTATAAAATGAAATTATATTTTACTAAAATATAATTTTTATGCAAATTACTAAATTGTTTACATATAAATCTTTGTAAAAGACTACAGTAGACAAGCTTTAAGATTTTCCTTTGCCTAGAGACACAATTGATAAATAAATTTTTGGAATAGTATACACTTGGAGTTGAAAGGCCGCAAGTTAGTTACTTTTCTCATTGTGTGATCAAATATTCCACAAGAAGCAATTTAAGTGTGGGAGCCCACAAAAGCTTCCTAGTGAGACCTGAGCTTCCTTTACACAGCAGGGCTGTATTAGGGGATGCCTTGACCATGTACATGGTCACTTGGTGTTTGGGATGGGTCTGTACTTGGCTGTGCTGGGGGCAGGTCTTTTGCTCCACCCTTTGGCATTCCTTTAAAAGCCCTTTAGAAGAGACAGAAGGGGCTGATGGGTTTTGACCCAGGGCCCCCTGAGGCTGTCCTCTCTCCTCTATATTTCTATCTACATATTCCTCACTTCACTCTGTTCAAGAGTACCCTGGAGGAAAAAGCGGGTGCAGGCCCCCTACATTTAAGGAAGGGAGGGTTTATTTTTATTTCTGAGTCTTGGTTGGTGAGGCAAGATAGCAAGAAGTTGAGGGGACTGGTCTCATTGCATCTGCAATCAGGAATGAGAGAGCAGGAATAAAATCAGGAGATCTATAATACCTCAAAGTACCCAGTGACCCATTTTCTCCAACAATGCTCCTACCTACAAAGGTTACACAAAATCCCCATATTGCACCACCAATTGGAAACTAAATGGTTAAGCACATAATGCTATCAGGGACATTTTACATTCAAACCACAACAAGAGGTAAGCATAATATTTAAATGTTAAATTCTGAAAGTAGACAACTGGGTTCAGATTTCCAGCTCACCACTAATTCAGCTAGTATTTAAGCCTCTCTATGATTTGGTTTCCTTATGGAGGAAAACTGGGAAGAATAAAACTATCTGCAAAAGTGTTAGAGTCAGAAATTTATTATTGTGTTTTACTATACACTGGTGTGAATGACTAGCAACCTGGGAAAAGGCATCAGAAGAAGCAGATAGGATAAAGATGGGGGTAAAATCAATTTCCTGTTATGGCTTTTTGCCTAAGATCCCAGATGACTGGTAATTTGACAACGAGATGATTATTAGCTTTTCTTGTCACTGTGACAAAATAAAAGCACAACCAAAAGGAGGAAATATATATTTTGACTCACAACTTCTGAGTGTGTGATCTGCCTTGGCAAGTGCGGTGGTTTGAATAAGAATGGCCCCATAGACTCACATATTTAAATGCATAGTCATCAAGGAGTAGCACTACTTGAGAAGGATTATGAGGCGTGGCCTTGTTAAAGGAAGTGTGTTACTAGGGGTGGGCTTTAAGGTTTCAAAAACCAAAGCCAGATCCAATGGCTCTATCTTCCTGCTGTCTCTTGACACAGATGTAGAACGCTCAGCTATCAGCTACTTCTAAGAACAAGCGTGTCTGTGTGCTGCCATGTTCTCAGCCATAATATTAATAGACTAAATCTCTGAAACCGTAAGCAAGCCCCAACTAAATGCTTTCTTTTTATGAGTTGCTGTGGTCATGGTTACAAGGGCATCTTGAAAGTCAGGAGCCAAGGAACACCACAAATTCACACCACCACACAACAAACCTTACAGATAGGCAGGTGGGGAAATTTAGCCTGTACTTATATGGAGTCTGTTTGATCTGTGAGAGTTGAATCCAAGTATGGTAATTCCCTTGACTCTCTGAAACTTACATGAGTTTTTTGTTTACCAGAAGAGATAAACGTTTTAGATATATTAGCATTACCACTGTTTTTAAAGTGTACTAAAATCTACATTATAGAAAAGACAGCTACCAGATGTCATGTCTTTGAGTTATAGCAAAAAGCTTTGGGTTAAAAAGCATGAACACTTCTCCTCTGTCTAGAGAGCTGGATATATAGATTGGACAGTTTTTAGTATGTTGAGAAGCACCTTTAAGTCTATACTTAGAAGACAAGAAAAAGGTATGTTGGATTGTGTGATTTGGAGAGAAGGAGGTGGGGAATGGATGGAGAACCTGGGGTCAAGTGGATGCAGGGGGAGCCAAGAAAATAGATGCTTCCACTTTGGCTAGGAGGTCCTTCCCTAGCAAGAGGATGGGATGTTTTTACCATTAGGAAGGAGTGGGTAAAGGGAAAACCCCTAAAGATACAGCTAAGTGGTGAGGTTTGATGAGGTTGGTAAGGTTGTCCCCATACCCTGACAATAGGGGAATGAGAAAGGAAGGTGGGTCCCCAAAATACTTTCAGGTGACCCTGGTGTCCAGAGGAGGGAGATGGGTTGTCTTGATACCGTGATGACTACTCAGGGCTCTGTGTCAGATATGGCAGTGGTCAGGCCAAGGGAGTCCAGGACCGCTCAGTTGTTCATGGTCAGGCAAAGAGGTCTACTAGAGAGAAATCTGGGCTTGATGTCCCTGCACCATGAGAGACATGTAGACAGTCAACTGATTGATGTTGCTTTTGATGTCACCTTGGACATGGTCAAAGCGGTTTATGACTGGGGGTTCTTGGGCTTTGGGAGGTAAGAAAACCTGAGTAGTTGCTATGACCAGCTGAAAGGCCTTAACCAACATCAGATATTTTTGTTTTGGGGCTTTTTCATCTCCCCCATTGTCTTAGTTAGGGTTTCTATTGTTGTGAAGAGAGACCATAACTACTATGACCATGGCAATTCTTATAAAAGAAAATATTTATTGAGGTGGTGGCTTATAGTTCAGAGGTTCAGTCCACCATGGTGGGGAGCATGGTGGTGTACAGGCAGACATGGTACTGGCTACATCTTGATCAGAAGGCAACAGGAAGTAGTCTGAGACACTGGGCATGGCTTGAGCATAGGAAACCTCAAAGCTTGGCATTAGCTGCAGAAATATGAAGTAGGAATTCAGCTGACACTGGCAAAGTTAATACCTTGAAGAGACAAACACTTTTCCAGAGGAAAGTCAAAACTCAAAGAGTCTTGGTGATATTGGCCTCTGGATGTATTAGCTGTATCCTACAGTGAATTTCTTGTGGGCTATTGTGGCTTCCCCATTTGATTCTTTGCCCAAGAACTTCTAACAGTGTGATTGATCATTTATTGGGTACAACTTCCCCTCTACAATTGGAGTATTTGAATAACATTCTCCAGCTGTGATTGATAACAGTCACAGTCAAAAACCCCTTTCCCATAATCAGGCTTTTATTCCTCTTTCTAGCAGACTTAGAGTGTGCCTTTCTGTAATTATTTTCATTAGCAAACATCTGGCCAGGGCCATCTCTGGACAAAAGTATTTCATCTGAGATACTTTGCTAACATCCTAGGACAGACTGCAGATAGATAAGCAATATCTCATTTCACCTACAGATAAGAGAAAAATAACCTCACTAACATTAAATCCTTAACTCCTTACCTTCACCCCGGGTTTATTAACACAAGACCCTAATTAAAGAGATTGACTGCTTATAATTCTGGGATGGTGGTTTGGCCATCTGCTAGTTACTGACATAAGGTAATTATTCACACTGACCCACCAAGACAGCCACCAAGGCCAGGCAGGTGATAGGTGATAGGTGCCAAGCTTTGTTTCTTATGCAAATTAAGCTTTAGTTTTCCCTCTTTTATCTCATCCCAGGTGTTATCCCTAGTTCTAAAGATTCCCCCTTTAGCAATTAACTCAGAGTGGAAAGTGCTTTTACTAACCAAATGCTATATGTTGTGATACAGGTTGCCTAGCAACCAAGAACACTTCCTCTGCCCTACCAGAAAATGGCACCACAGGATAAGTGGAGCCAAAAGCGATGCCAAAGGGGGGGGGGGGGACAGGTTTTCTTTACTTTTAACTTATACTGACATATAGACTCCTAACCTATTTACCTAGCCACTTCTAAGAATATAGTCTGAGCACATAAATTCCTTTTTAGATTACCCTAATTGATCTTAGCCCTTAGTTGACCGTACCAGAAAACTCCCATTAGTCACTCCCACTTTGGGTTGTAAATAGAAGCTGACAATTGTTGCTCTATGTGTGGATCTTATCACCTCTCTCTATGACCCTGAAAACTTCAAACCTCGCACTGCATTGCCAAAGAATTACTGCTTGTAAGTGTATATATACCAGTATCCCCACGTACTGGTAGAATTGACTTAGAAGAATAAAGTGAATGGACTAAAGAGCTTGGTGTACTTAGATTTATTTGGTATTCCTACCTTTAGAAACTCAGGTGGTTGTAGATTCTTACCTGGACCCTGAGAAAGAGTTATGCAGGGCAGGACCCCTATAGCTCTTGATAAAAGCCCACCCCCACAATGACACACATCCAACAAGGCCATACCTACTTCAACAAAGCCATACCTCCTCATAGTGCCATTCCCTTTGGGAGTCATTTTCCTTCAAAGCACCACATTCCACTCCCTGGCCCCCAAAACGCTTGTAGCCGTATCATAATATAAAAATTCATTTAGTCCAGTTTCAAAAGTCCCCATGGTCTATCACAGTCTCAATGTTTAAAAGTCCAAAGTTCAAATCCTCTTCTGAGATTTATGCAATTTCTTAACTGTAATCCCCTATAAAATAAAAATTTAAAAAAACCAGATCACATACTTCTAACATATAATAGCATGAGATATACATTACCATTCCAAAGCATAGGGAAAAGGCACAGTAAGGGAATACTGGACCAAAGCAAGATCAGAAACCAACTGGGCAAACTCCAAACTCTGCATCTCCATGTCTGATGTCAAAATGTTCTTCAGATCTCCAACTCCTTTCAGCTCTGTTGACTGCAGTACAATTCTCTCTCTTGGGCTTTTTCCACTCCCTGTTAGCAACTTTCCTTGGCAGGTATCCCATAGCTCTGGCATCTCTAACATCTTGGGGTCTCAGAGGCAATCCAGGCTTCAATTTCACAGCTTTGTGAGATGGCATCTCTAGGCCTCCATTCAGGGACTCCCCTGAAATATGCCTGGCCTCAGCAGCTTTGCTTAGCCGTGGATGCAAATTCTATAGCCCCTTTCTTTTGTCCTTAACTCCACAATTATATGGCTGAAGCTTCCAAGTTCTGCTGCTTACTGGGGCTGGAACATGATCCCCTCATTCAATCACATCTTCACCAGCTTTCTGTTTTCCTTCACTACTTAAGCTTGACTGTTCTTGAACTTTCTCTGTAGACCAGGATGGACTCAAACTCAGAGATCTGCCATCTTCTGCATCAACTGTTGGGATTAAAGGTGTGCACCACCACACCAGGCTCTAAGCTTTTCTGTAGTTCATTTTCACATGATGGAAACCTAGCTGGGTTGGATCTTTCCCTAATGTCACCACTTTCTTTATTCAATTCCCTAATCTGTTTATCTCCTTGAACACAAAACTTAGATACATTCTACTTTCTGATGTTCTTTTTCTCCTCAGTCACTGTGACATTGTGTGTAGCTTGAACATGGGAGACCCCAAAGCCCCCACAGTGACATACAACAAGGCCAAACCTACTCCAACAAAGCCACATCTCCTAATACTGCTGATCCCTTTGGGGTCCATTTTCCTTCAAACCACCATACCCATGGTGGACCTTGAAGACCACCACTAAGACTTCTGCTTGTGGAGTGAGGGTTCCCCTCACTAGGTGTTTAAGTTTGGCCCTAATACCAGGGAAACTCTGGGATAAGAAGTAGGTCATAAGGAGTTGTTTTCCATCAAGGGTCTCAGGATCGAGAGTGGTATATTGTAAGAGGGCCTTTGTAGGGTAGCCTAGGAGTTGAGATGGGTTTTCATGTTTGTCCTGGATGACCTCTTGGATTTTCTCTTAATTTACCTCTTCAATTTTTTCTTAATTTATCTCTTTAAGAGGAACTCTCCCAAGAGAACATCCTAGAGGCAAGTTATACATTGATCCCTAGCTACAATGCCCCTGGGGTATTGTAGTTCCATTCAGGGTCCCACTCCAGCATTACCTCAACTCTGACTATGTGGGCAGGGATAGTTTAGTGAATTTCATCTGCATGTGCACTGGCCTGATCCCAGACATGACTGAACTCTTCCAGGAGAAGGTTGTTGGTGAGCATCCTGTAAAAATCATGAAATGTGAGGTTGTAAGATTGGGTAATGTATTGGAATTATTTAATGAAAGTGGAGGGGTTAGTGGTATAAGATCCCAACCTCTTTTGTATTTGGAAGAGATCACTCAATGAGCCTGTCGTCGATGGCATCCTATGGACTCGGGGAGGACTGAATGAGGACCAAGCCCTTTAGTCAGTCACCATTGCACTCAACAGGTGAAGCCTGGTACCAGGGTTTTAAGAGGCCTAAAGGCTTGCCAGAGGGTGATGAAAAACCAAGCTCAGGAAAGGAAAGAGGTCTCATCAACAGGAAAGGAATGAGAGCAGGCACGAAAAAGGGAAGGAATGGGGCAAGAAAGGGTTGCCATAGCCCAACTGTGCCAACAGAAGCTGCAGGATTGCAGCTCCAAGTGTGTGTGTATGTTGTGGGGAGGGATATGGGGTTGGTGAAGAGGGCGAGCTGTAGTCATACAGGCCATGGCTGAGGGTACCTCTGCCTCCAAGAATACAACAGGGCTCCTGAACACTCAGAGGCCACTTCCTTTGACTCAGAGAAGCATTTACACCAACTGAGGGGGAAACTTCCTGATTTACTGCTGGTAGATGGGATGATGCCAAGTCATTGGTGAGCCAAAGGTGAGTCTGCTTCAGATGGACTAGAGAAGATGCGGTTCAAACCCCAAGGGGGAACACAGGCACTGGGAGAGCCTATCTGAATCATGAAATCAATGCACTGTTTTTTCTAATGCAAGGACAGCCTGGCAGTCAGGAGCCAAGGGATACCACAAAGTCACACCATGAAACAAACCTCACACAAGAGCTTTATTGGGGAGAAGAACAGAATGGCAGCTGCCTCTGAATGGGAAGAGAGATAGCAGTGGGGTGGGAAGTAGGGGCTTTTTTAGGGTCTTTGTAGCATGTGCACTAAGCTAGTGGAAAAGTACAGTGCATCTGGAAATATTGCTTGGCTGTTAATTCTGAAACATTGGCCATTAACGTTGAATCACAAAGGCAGGGATTTCCAAGTCTTGGAGCTCGAGGGCAGGCCAGGGACAAGGTGATTTTCCACTGACTTGTTAGCTTACAATGGTGTCTCTTCACAGAAACACAGCAGTGACAGACAGAAGTTGGTACCAGGGGTGGGGTAGTGCTACAACACACCTGACCATACTGTTTGCTGGGGGAATTTAGAAGACCTTGTTACTTTGCACTAGAAAAGCAGTTGAATGCTTTATGTGGGGCTTAATGGGCCATAACAGTAGAAACATGAAAGAGAGTGGTACTGAGAACAGTGTAGATTATGATGGCTAATCTCAAGAGCTCAAGAGGGTTCAGAGGAGAAGAATGGCCTAGAAACCATTCTTGTGATATTTTGTCAAAGAATGTGGCTGCTTTTTGCCCTTGTTCAAAAAATCTGCCTGAGGTTGAATTGAAGAGTTTTGGAGATTTCAAGACAATGTAGTATTGACTCTGTAGTGTGATTATAACTGCCCAATCTTACGTAGCTCTATAGTGAAGAGGAGTCAACTCAGCAAGAAAAAACACAAAATGTACCTTTTGAGGAGGAAGCAGGCACTGGGAAGTATAATGGAGCAAAGTCAGGTGCTCAAGGAGATAAAAACATTAAAGAAAGAAAACCTGATGTTAAATCCAATAAAAGGAGTGGTGACCTTAAGGCAAGCCCCCACCCACACACAATTTCTTAGCTGAAAGCCTCTGAAAGATAAAACAAAAACAGCAAAAACAGTTTACACACACAGACTCTGGGTTTGTTTTACTTTATCTTACAGTTTGGTATATTTAAAGGGTAGACTGGGGGTTACTGGACCTTGAGAGTGTCAGGCCTCATGTAGCTCTTTAGAGGTCCTACAGCTCAGAGCTGCCTGAGAACACACTCTCCCAAGGAATAGCTGAAGGCATCTTCCTTCTGGTCCTCAGATTGCCCTGCAGTTTTCAGCAGAGACATGTGACCACCAAAAAGAGGATTAACTGAGTCACAGGTTACCCTTAAATTTAGGTTTTCCCTTGATGAAAGCATTATAGGCCTTCTGCATAGCAACTCCAGGATTCTCTTCAATCCATGTGCTTAGAGACTTGGCTAAATTTCCAGCATCATACTGAGAGGAAAGCAGTGACTTTAGGAACTATGAGCACTGGTAGATAGGCATTCTGGGGCCAGTTACAGATACTGTCTCCATTCAGTAGCATGTCTACAGTCAGCTATGATGTTTTCTAAATGTGGTTTCTGTATAAACTGACAACCTGACCACTCCAAGGTATGGTTAAGTGGAAAGTTTTTATGGTCCATAAGCGGGAGAGAACCACCAGAGGCATCTAGAAGAGTCCAGAGCAGAGAGAGAAAATAGTAGACTGAACATGGCCAGAAGATTGTACTTGGTCACAAAAGGAGAGAGATTGGGAGAGCAATAGAGGAAAAGAGAAGAGGACAAGAAAGAGGGGGGAAAGGGGAGCACTAAGAGAGGAAGACAAAAGTGAGCACATAGCCAAAACAGCAGGGTCACAAGGAGAAATGAGAAGTTGGGGGTAGGGAAACTCATGAACCGAAGAAGTTTAGGCTAAGGGGTAGGGTGAGAAGAGCCAGGATGCCAGGATGGACTCTGAAATGTATAACAGGTACTTGTGATACTGAGGAAGTCTGAAACCCAGCATGTGTTTGGGTTTGCTAATGGACACCACAGATAGTCACTTGTCCCTTCAGCCAGTGATGAGAGAAACTGGCTTCTGTGGCAGAGGAGAACTGGCTTCCTGAGTTACTGTAGGATGCTGGCTTTTGTGTAAGCACCAGAATTTGGACCTGACAGTTTCTTGCCGAGGTGCTTGTGCAGGTCTTTCACATAGACACAAGTGTGTGGGCTCTTTCTCTCTGGTTCCTCATGTATAAGGTGAGGGACTAGCAGCTATGTGTGTTCTGATATAGTCTAATGTGCAGATCATACTTCCACCTTATGGAACACTGTGGGGGTCTGATGCAAAAGTTCACTCTTTTTTACCTAGAGACATTCTGAGGACCAGGTTTCAGAAGTCAGTCTAATGACACTTGTGTTGGGTCCCCAGAATGAGCCATTCTCTAGGAACCATCGCCTGTATAGATGCCTAGCTGCTGACTCAGCATATGTTTGGGGGCGGGGGGGGGGGGGGGACTGTCTTCTCACCACTGACACAATTGACTGTTGACTAGAGGGAGGATTTACGGTTGAAAAGAGAAGATTTCCTTGTCATGTATCTGGTATGTGAACTCCAGGATTCTTGACTAGTTGGACTATCACTTGCTTAAGAACACGTCAGAAGTAGACTGTGGTTTGGAGTTGTTGCTCCTCTCTTGCCTCCTTTGGTTTCCACACTTCCCCCTGCATACAGAGGGACAGTATGTGTCATCCAGATTTCATTTCTTGTTCCCTCTCTCATTATTAAAAGCACATTACACATGTCTAGACACTGTCTTCGTTTGAAGCTTTGGTATCCATTCTTTGCAGTTGCCCTCTCTACCAGAAGCAGAGCACTTGGCCTTTGGAAATGGACTCTGGACTGACTCAGTTTGGGGTCTGCTTCCTAAGTCTTTCTTTTGTTCTTTCTTTATTTTTTATTTTATTTTATTTTATTTTTTGGTTTTTCGAGACGGTTTCCCTGTGTAGCTTTGCGCCTTTCCTGGAACTCACTTTGGAGACCAGGCTGGCCTCGAACTCACAGAGATCTGCCTGGCTCTGCCTCCCGAGTGCTGGGAATAAAGGTGCGCGCCCGCCCGACTGTTCTTTCTTTATTTGCCTCTTAACATAATAGTTTTCAGTGACCACTCACCTCAATGTCAGGTCCCAAAAGAACTGAAGATGAGGGGACTGGACCTACCTGGACTGAATCTACCAGGTTGATCTCAATCCTCGGGGGAGTCTTTCTTTGCCCTGGAGGAGATGGGAATGGGGGGTTCCCTGGGGGGAAGGGGAGGTGGGCGGGAGGGGGGAGAACAAGGGAATCTGTGGTTGATATGTAGGATTAAATTACATTGTAAAATAAAATAAAATAAAATAAAATAAAGAACTGAAGACAAATGGCTAACTGTGGTGCCTATTAGCATACTAAAGTGCATGCTGGCCCCCATGCTCACTCAATACCTGTGGCTCCTCTCAGCTCTTCTCACTCTACCCCCACCCTAAACTCCAGCTCATTGGCTTCTCTTCCTCCAGCTTCTCATCCATATATAACCCTGCCATTTCAGCTATGCATGCTCTTGGCTTTTGGCTCTTTCTTGGATCTTGGCCCTCTCTCTTAGTCCTCTTGGCTCCCTCTCTCTTGCCTCTCTCTCTCTCTTAGTCCTCGTCTCTCACCCCTCCCCCTCTCTTCTCATGTCTTGGTTCAGTCTACTGTTCATGTCTAGTCTACCACTTCCTCTCCCTGCTCTTGATTCTCATTCATGGGCTAGTTACTGTCTTGGATGCATGAGTGTTAGCTACCATCTACTCTTTCCTTAATTCACTTAAACATAAATTTAGTTACAAATAAGCATCTGTAGTTGTTGTTATGCACATTAATTCACAAATCAGAGTAAAACTGCTCTCTCAGGAAATATTGGTTCTATGGAACATTTTCCCTTTAAAACATGTCCTTAGGTACTGTTGTACATTTTATAATAAGTGTAATTACTTGCTACTCAGAACAACTGGCTCAGCAACATATCACTAAACGGTATAATAGTGCCACTGACATCATGGGAGTAACCAATAGCTATCTAATTGGACTTAGGGCTGAGTCAATAGGAGGGAATTTATGCCTGTTACTGCAAACCTACCCACGAACTCAAGGCTAGAAGGGTCATTAGAAGAAAACCTATTACTGCTATTTTGCCAAATTAATAGTTTCCAACTACATTCTAAATATTTATTCTTAAATAATCATAGGTAAGTTCAGCTCTCACCCTTCATTAAAGAAACATTTCTTTTTGCCACAGATAGATATTGCAGAATCAAAATTCAAGAGTAACTGTTTATGGGATTGATACACACACAACACAACCCCTACACCCAAGTCTCAAGGAATATCACATAAAAGGTATGGAAAGATTGTAAAAGCCAGAGAATTGGGACATCTGCTTTGAGATAGTGTCTTTTAGATAAGACAGTGTTGGTGCACCTATAAATTTAACAGTATGATTGCCTGTACAAGAACTTCCCAGGATGATATCAGACAACATGCCAATGTGAATTGGGGAAAATTTCACACTTAGATGAAGAGTTATAGGCAGTCAATGACTGGGAGAATTAGTTGCCTTCAGGGACCAACTCCCCTGATAGGTTTCCCAATCCTAAATGGTCATCCCTAGACACATGAACACACATTAATTAGACTCAGTAGATTGTGAGTGTACACATATATACACATACATATGTGTACATATATGATTATGATTATAGAAGAAGAGGTCAAGAATTAGAGAGGGTCGGGAAGGTCGTGGGAGGAGTTGGAAGGGGAAGAGAAAGGTGCAGAAATCATTCAAATACAGTGTATTCGTGTATGAAATTCTTTTAAAAATTAAAAACTTGGTCCTGCAACAACTGAATGTATCAGGCTTTGCTGACTCCCCATGGGAGGCCTTACCCTTTTGGAGGAGAGGTTGGGGGTTGGATGGAGGGTGTACAGAGGCTGGGGGAGGGAGTGGGAGGAGGGATGAGAGGGGGATCTGTGGTTGATATAAAAAATGAATAAAAAAAGTTTTAAACAAAATAAATAAATAAAATTTTAAAGTTGGTATGTAGGTAAAATTAAAGATGATTTATCATAAATTATAAGTTCTAAAATTAGTAAGTAAAACCTGGCAGTGGTGGTGAATGCCTTTAATCTCAGCTCTCAGGAGGCAGAGGCAGGCAGATCTCTGTCAAACTAAGGCCAGCCTGATCTACAGAGTGAGTTCTAGGACAGCTGAGGCAGAGAGACTCTGTCTCAATAAACAAACAAAACAAAATTGATAAGTAAAAGTAAAAATAGCAATTGTGATCCACAGGCCCACCTGGTGCCTTGTGGGTCAGGCAGGTGAAAGATACCCATGGAGCAGCCTGGATCCTCAGGGTCTGGGCTGCATGAAGCATCCACAGACCTGTCCCCTGATGCCAGGCAACTCAGGCGGGGGAAAGACACCCACGGAGTAGCCAGCATCCTCACAGTCCAGCCTTCCTGAAACACCCACATGTGTGCTTGGCACCACAAGGAACCAGGCAGTTGGGTGTTAGTATGATGAGCAAGTATATGGTGGTGAAATATGAGAGAGAGGCAGAATAGTTCGTTGGCTGTGGTAAGAGGCAGTTCTGAAGAAGCGAGGACTATGAGGAATGGGCAGATGTTGGGTAGCCTTCTTGCCACCATGAACCAGAGTGCCGCCTAAGCCTGGGCTGCTGCCATAGCCATATCTGAGTCTGTGATAGGCAGGGTCTACGTTGATGTCCACGACCCACGTTGCCACCCAGGCCATGGGGATGCCCAGGGTATGGGCTACCACCTGTGGCCACTGTGATGTCCATGGGCCGTGCCACCACCACCAGGGCCATGCTGATCTGAGTGGCCTGTGCTGCCACACAGGTGATGTGATGATGTCAGGCCTGGGTTGCTGTTGGGGGCTATGTCCGGGCCCATGCCCCTGCAGCAGTCAGGGTCTATCATGATGTCCAAGGCTTCAGTAATGACTGATGACTGTGCCAATGACTGGGTTCTTCTCCAACACTTGAGTCCATGTTGGTCTCCCAGGGCCATGTTTCCACTGGAGCCATGCTAATCTGGATGCCTGTGCTGCCACCTGAGGGCCAAGGTGACATTTGAGCCGGGCCTATAGTGAGGGGCTATGTCTGGGTCTGGTCCGCAGCCCTACCCTAGCCAGGGTCTGTGTTGATGTCCATGGCTCCTGATAACATCGAAGGCAATGCAGATGCCCGGGCTCTGTGATGCCACCTGGGGTCATGTTGGTATCCGAAGGCCACATTTCCTCGGGTGGGGGTGGCATGCTGATCAGAGTGATCTAAACTGCCACCTAGGGCCATGGTGATATCTGAGCCTGGGCTGTTGCCTGAGACCATGTTTAGGTCTATAGTCCTATCAGTCAGGGGTCAGTGATGTTCATGGCTCATGGTGCCACCAAAGACCACATGGATGCCCAGGGCCTAGGCTGCATCCTGTGGCCATGTGGGTGTCTGAGGGCTGTGCTGCCACTGGGGCCATTGTATCATCTGTGCCAGGGCTGCTGCTGAGGGCCACATCTGGGTCTATGGCCTAACAGCACCCAGGGTCTGGGCTGATGTCCATGGCTCATGTTGCCATGGGAGCGGGGATGGCCGGGGTTGGGGGGCATCACAGGAACCATGCCTGTTGAATTCCAAGGGCCGTGCTGAGCCAACCATGTCCCTCACTGGCCCTGGGATACCTTGCCCTGCCCCTTACTGGATGATGTAGCAGAACTGGTGATCCTCCCCCCATGGGAGAGCTGACACCAGCACTCCCGATGCCCCATCCCTCACCATATGCGTGGGAGAGCTGGCCCCTGATGGCATGGGCCTAGAAGAGTTGTCTCTGTCCCTCATCTGAGGGGGTGATCCCAATGGTCCAGACTGACCAGCTCAACTACCACCCAGACCCACATCCTGGACCTTGGGTTGGCCCACCCTAGCAACTGCCCTGTCTTTGACCTGCTGGAGTGCACAAAGGGACTGGGTTCTGCAGAATGGTAACCACAGAATCTCTACCACTTGGGGCAACAAGAGGATATCCAAGAGGAGTTTCAGTTGAGGGCCCAGCCCAATGATAGTGGTATACCAGAAACCAGAGGCCTTGAACCAGACTAATGACTCACTAGAATGAACATTTGGGGCTGATTGGAAAAAGGGGTAAATTGTCTAATACACCAAAGCTCTCAATTCCACTAGGATGAATGAAGAAGTGTTGGAAAGATGGAGGAGTGGGGTGTTTTGTTTTTAATTAATTTGGGGGGCATACTGCAGGGGTAAGGGGTAGATATGGAGGGATTGGGAGGTGAATGGGATTGGGGTGCATGATGTGAAATTTCCAAGGACTTGATAAAGAATTTTGCTTAAAATAAAAAAGAATATAGTTTCATACCTTATTATAGTTTAAATCTTAAAAAATAACAATTATACAAATAACTTGTGCATGTCACTGAATGCCTTCAGCACAGCTGTCTGTTGCCTGGCACTGTGTGGATCTGACCACTGAGTACCTCGGGACCCTTTACCTGTCTCCATACACTGGCTTTGCTCAATAGAGAGTGTCGGGTCCCTTTTTAAGTGTCCAAGTAAATATATAATTTCTAGGCCAGAGCCAGCAGGGGTACTTACTCTCAGCTCATTTTTCAAGAGATGACTTATACCATTATCTTTTTAAAGGTACTTTAAATATAATAATAAATAAATATATATTTATTTATATAATTTATATTTATATAATAAATAAATAAATATAATAATAAAATAAAATAGATTTGCATCTGCAAAAAAATGATGAGAAAGAAAGAATTAAAAAAGTAATACAATATGCATATTATTTACACAATAAAATCCATGGCACTTTCAATTTTTATATTTTTTGATCGTCTACACTTTTGATTATTTTGTTATAAACCTCAATTTTATAATAGTTTCACTAGAGATAAGAAAGAAAAGACATCCCTTCTGGCACATTTGGTTAAAATTTGTTACGTGTTATCAAAATATTAGCGAGGTCATCAGACACTCACCACCCATGATTTGTAATGTCTACACATTTTTAGTTTGTACGTAATGTCTACATGTTGCCAAGGCTTAAAAAATTTCTGCCCAATTTCTTTGATAAAATGAACAACACTTCAGGACATTCGGCTAGCTCTTGTGACATGATTAACATCAAGCACTCTGAATTGAGGCTTTATAAACTGTTCCATTAGTTGGTGCTCTCCTGGGGAGGGCTCCCAGACTGAATAAAAAGAGAGGGAGTTGAGTAAGCATTCATCATTGCTCTCTGCCATGGGACTGTGGTTGCCACGTGACCAGCTGCTCCTGCTCCTGTGGCTGCCCTTACCTTGTGTCTCCGAGAAGTGTGAGTCAAAGTAATCCTTTCATCCCTTAAGTTGCTGTGGTCAGTATCCTGTCACACCCACAAGACAAGCAACTATTCCAATAGTTATTGGCAGCCAAATTCCTAGTAGAATTGAGAGCTTTGGTGTATTACATTTAACAGATTAGGAAGAAAACCATTTGAAAACGCCTATCTGTATAGATTCAATGTATGATTTGGGGTGTTAGAGCAGTGAGTTTAGTATCTCACTCTGGAAAGTTCTTATGGCTTTAAGAGCGTGCTTGAATGTTCTATGCTTAATTGATTCACCTATATGATTGAGATAGCAACAGCTTACCAAACCCCACGCAATCTAACAGTGTGGCCCTATTTGTATTATTTCCTAGCTGGAGTCTGTCAGTAGCATGCACACGGATAACTTAAAATTGTCCTATATTCAAATTGAATATGACAAAGAAAAAGAGTGAACGATCAGGAGCCATGTCCCGCAAAGTGATATCCCAAATAAAGTTCTTAGTGAAGGGTTCTAACTAAACAAAGGAGTAAATGGCTTCTTCCCCGCTTACACTACGTACAGACAAATATAGTCCATGTTCTTGGAGACACCAGCAGTGGGTGGAAACCTGGAGGGCACCACACACGAAATTGAAGACAGAGGTTCCAAGTGTAACAGGTTGGGCGTTGAGTATCTGCCTGGGTTATGCACTAATTCAGCATGCTGCAGACACTTTTTGTAACTATATTCCTTACTATACGATACCTCAATGTTAGAAAATCAGCGTTTCAAGTGTTGATTTTTGAGTTACTCATTTATATCCAAGGAAACACGGGCCAGTTGCCTCACAAATATGAAAAGAATTCCTTGGAAGACTGATTTCATGAATTTAGAAGAAGCAATCCCCTCCTTACCACCCCTCAACATGACAATATCAGGCAAGTTTCTTTACTGTGCCTGGGTGTTGGTCCTGAAAACACTGCCTAACTGAAGTTCCTTCCCTAAATTATTTTTAAAAGAGCTGTCATAGCTTTCTGTTCTGTGGTTATGAAATCCAGAGGCGATCTACCAGCCCCTGCTTCTCACATTCCGAGAAACCTGAACTTGTTTCCAAGGACAACAATCTGGCATTTACAAGAACAATCCAGCAGGTCACAGGCAGGGCGCAGTAAGCGCTGGGATCAAACGCCCACACTGCTAGACTTGTGGTCTACCCTTTTAGTTTACTTTGCAGAAGTTGCTGGGGGGCGGAGCATCTAGTGATCCTGATTTCCTAAACCGATTTTCAACTTCCTTTTGAGGCAAGTCTGTCCCTGCAGTAACCACAGTTCTTAGCAGGGGAGAACTGGATGGTGCTGTACTTCTCTGCGTCCCAGAAAGATCCAAACCATGAGACTATCAGCAAGAGTTATTTGGCTTGTATTATGGACTGTTTGTGTAGCAGAAGGTAAGCTTAAAACAGATAGCCTTTCTCTCTTCTGGCGGAGCCGCATTATACAACATTTGCAGATATTTCTCATAGCAATCACTCAAATGAAGGCTAGAAAATGGGAAGTAATTCCTGGTCTGTAGCTTAATGGCTTTTGGTGGTAAGTTTAAAAACTGCAAGCAGTTCATTTGGCTGCCATAATTGATGGTTCATCCTAAAGTAAAACTCCAGACAGAACTTAAAACGTGTTTGTGTGATCCATAATTCGGCAGAGTCATTTAACTTGTAGTTAACGCATAATACAAACCCCTGCCTTTGCATGAGTATCCCTGAAATACTTCACGTAAAACTAGTAAAAAAAAAATGTAAATATTTATACTCAATGAAAATTTTTACAAGTGTTTTAGGGAGTGGATTTATTTCAGGCATAAATTCTAACACTTCCTAAAAACATCACTTAGAACTGATACTGCCATGGCTTTAAAAGGTTTGTACATAAGAACTGCATGTATGGGAATAAAAAGATTATAAAATTTGACACATAATCTGCATATAATATTTGTGAGATCTGATTTATTTCGTTTCTTTTTTCCCTGTGAGTATGTAGGGAACATATCGCTTGTGGAAGGCATTTGTGGACTGAGTAATGTGATTATTGGCACTCTTCCCCCTTGTCAGTAACAGAAGCTCTGACTCCATCATTCAGTTCAATTCTTCCAAAATTGTTCACTTTATCCAAGGAAGGGGTTTGCTTTCCTAGTTCATGATAGGTAACTAGTGAAGTGATAAACACTCAATTAACTTTTCTTTTTGTTCTGTTTTCTTTTTTTTTAAATAGGGTGTCACTACAGCCTAATTTGTCCTTGAACTCACTGTAGTCCTCCTGTGTCATGCTGAGGTTATAGGTGTGAGCGACAGCCATACCTGACTTAGCATTTGCTGTATTATCTAGTGAATAACATAATGTTAATCATTTCCCCAGACGTTTCACTTAGCCAACACTTTGCTATTTGAGCTTTCGCTGCAGCCTCTACTCACTGGGAAATATTAACAAGCCAGCTCTAACTGGATACTTACCAATCCAGATAAGAAAGGCAGACATGGTTTCTCAGTCATATCTTTTGGTAGAATCCTAAAAAATATTTATGTTTGTTTAATATACTTTTTGAAAGAGTGAACTTTTTCGTCTATATTTTCTAATACTATGGTTTGAATTTTAGCTTATAAGTCTTATATTCAGATACCTTGTAGACTAAGGCAGTCATTTCCTTATATATGAAAATATGAGTATTATTAAGATGAAATATGATTATATCAGCCAGGAGTTCTAAAGCAGTGTTGATATTATTAAATGTAACTCAAACTTTTCTTTTTTCATAAGTCAATGCTTTTGATTTATTTTAATGTTCTACTTTCATAATGCTTGCTGAGAGATTTTTAAAGATATATATTGGGAAAGAAAGATCTATTTTATTTCTAGCTAATTTTTAAACATTAAATGATACAAGTGAAATTAAGCTATTTACATAACTACAAAGTGAAATTTTCAATATTAAAAGGAAGTGCCATGGAGTTTACATGATAATTTAATGTTAATGATTTAAAATTCTCACTTATATCATGGATTCCAGTTGGTTTTCCTGTTACTGTTGGATTTGAATTTTCATTGGTATATATTCAAATGTGGTGCCAGTTCTTGCTGATGAGTTGGGCAGATGCACCATACACATTACCATTTCAAGGGCTGTACAGTCAGAGATGAAGCGGGAGTTTAGTATTTAAAGCATTATGTGGGGTAACCTCATAATATCCACAAAGTGCCTGTAATGCAAGAACAGATATGAGAAGTTCCACGGATTTTCAGTGGACACAGAGCTCCCTCCTCATTGTTAGCTTGGTTAGTAGCCTGTGTCTGTCTCAAATGTAAACAATTTGAACAGACTATCCACTTAACAGGAATTTCACCCTGCAGGATAGCTTGGATCAATTAAAAATAGTTACATATGCACTTCAATATTTGCTTCTGTTTCTATTCCCCACATCAGACACTGGGTAGTGGGCTGATTAAAAAATGGTTGTGAAATACTATCGTAATAGACTTTCCTAAGCCGGGAAGAAAAATGCAAGCATTTCATAAATCTTTTCTGCTCCGATAGAGATCAACATTCTTCCAAAAACCAATGCTAACTAGCAGGTGAGCTGGACACGTTAATGAAGTCTCTGGCCACAGAATCTGGCTACTTGAGTTAAAGCCACAGGACCCACCTGGTGAAAGGAAGAAAAACACCTCCTCAGACCATGCTCCAGTTTCCACGTGCAGGCATGGCAACTGGATATTACATGTGCCCATATTTAAAAAAAAAAAAACAAAAAACAACTTTAAGAAAAAAATTAAAAAGGAAGCACTATGAGCCCAGCTTTGCTTTTGTCTTCCCTTTTCCATGTGTCAAGGGCTTCCTAATACCTTTTTAGTGCAATGCCTGCCTGCGTTCACACCCCTAGCTGCTAGGAACAGTAAATGCTGCTTCTTGCAAAATCACACACTGTTCAGAATTGGGTCAGATTTACAGGACAACCTGTAACGTGAAAGTTCCTCAATCAAGCTGTGTAATTTCAGTTCTGGGGAATGGATTATACCCAAGCTTTCCAAGCGCACATTTTACTCTCACAATTGGATATTGTATGAAATTAGGCCGCAGCCCAGAATTGCTGAAATGAACCAATTAAACCTGTGCTGAAACACAACCAAATAACCACTGTGTGCTTTCTGGGGAGATAAGTGTTCTTTAATCCTGGAGGTTTAAAGGACAAAAAAAAAAATGTCCTTTCAGGCTTAGAGATTTTAATCATAGAATAGAGAATTCGTTTAATTCTATATTATGTTGTTTTAAGTGTAAGGTGTTTTCAAACTTAGTTCAACTCTGATGTGGAAAAATTGATGTTATATATATTAATTATGAATTAATAACAGTTACTCTTTGGGGAGCTGAAGGAAAAGTTATTTATGCTTTTATTTCAAATGCAACGATATAATGTCAAAAAGTCAAATGATATGATGTAAAATATTTCTGCCTTTTCTTAAGAGAAAGAATTTATATGGAAAGTACTCTTACTTTTTCCTGCACTCTATGTCCAAAGTCAAAGGCAACTTATAGTGTAGGGTTCACCACATCTTAACTGAAAACCACATCTGCCACTAGCCTTAGCCATATTGAATACCAAAGTTTCCTGTGCCCCAAGTGACTCAGTGAAGAAGGACGAAACAAGTTACAATACAGAAGTGTTACATGTATCACAGAGTGGGTATCATGGCATGCAGTATTGTATGCACAGAGTTCTGTCACTGGTATCACAGCTGTGCTTTCTAACTTCACCTTACTTCAATTCTTTGAGAGAGAGTCTCACCTTATGGCCCAAACTGGCCTTGAACTCCTGGTCTTCCAGCCTCAGCCTCCCAAGCACTGGAATTCAACACCAAGAGCCACCTGCTCAGGTTTTCTATTAACCTCTCTCAACTAAATTCACAGGGATAGCTGGTCCTTCCTTATAAGAATGGGAAAAAAAATTCTTCTAAATGTCAGATGGTCAAAAGCCTTCTGAATGAGCAATCAACAATTTCCCTTTCCAAGAGAAAAAAAATTCGTTAAAAGAGAAAAGACCAGCCTTTAAAACTTACATGAGAGTAACATTACACAGACTGAACAGGTTGTATTTACTAATATATATGTATATACATATGTGCAGGTAATAACAATTATGAAAATAAGAGGCCATGAATTTGAAAAAGAGCAAGGAGGGGTATGTAGGAGGTTTGGGAGGGGCAAAAGGAAATGGGGGAAATGATGTAATTATATACTAATTAAAAGAAATAATAGTAAAAAAGAAATAGGAATTTCTGTAGTAAATTAAAAAATAATTTGGATTTACATGGTAAAAATATGTGTCTGCACACAAACTGCCGTGGTTTAGTTTACACATGAAACCAATCTTAGCATCCTGCCTTTATGTCCTTTATCACATCAAAGGTTTGTAAACCTATCATAGGATAAGCCAGGACTTACATGTATGCACCTTGTAAACATTTCTTCTATTTCAAATTATAATGGATAGTTGGATTTACTGCTGCAGTCTCAACTACAAGTATCATAATAGTTTCAAAGCCGGAAGAAGACAACTTAAAAGTTCTGAAGTCACTCATCCTTGGTATTTGTTTGGCCTTCTTGTTTAGGTCAAAAGAGAAAGAATTCACAACTACAACCAAAGCACAAATTGCAAATTAGATATTCCCCTTCCACTTGCAAAGTCATCACTTTATAACCACGCAAACAGCACAAGCCATATTGCAGTTGTTCTCTTTCTCATCTGCAAAAAAACAAATTAGGAAATTAATAGGAAAAATGGATGAATCTAGACTCAGAGACGAACACTGCAGTTCCCTTTCATATTTGTATCCTAGTTTTTAGTGCATATACTTAATAATTATTTGTTTAATTATATATGTACATTTGTGGGTGTGAATTTTGCAGAGAACATGGAACTAGAAGTGGAAAAAGTACTGTGGAGGAAAGGGCAATGAAAACACATGACATGAACGCTGAAAGAACACTGGTAGGCAAGCACAGCAGGGGAGGGAGATGGGGAAGAAGGATCAGAGAGAATAAAATAAAACTACTTTGAAAAGCCTTAAGAAGAGCACACCTTTAATCCTAGTACTAGGGAGGCAGAAGCAGGTGGATCTCTGTGAGGTCAAGGCCAACCTGATCTACAAAGTGAGTTCCAGGACAGCCAGGTCTACATAGAAAATCCCTGTCTGGCGGGGGTGGAGGGGTGCGAAGTCATAATAAAATATAACCCTTTGCATACTAATTTAAAAGCAAAATTAATAAATAAATAATTAGGATGGGTCAGGAGAGAGCGAGGATGACATTTGGCTAGAGATATTTTTTTCTGTTTTAGTTTTAGGCTGTTTCTCTAAAACAGAGTCGGACCACACAGCACCAGCTGGCCTCAGCTCACCGTCGTCCCTGCCCAGCATGCTGAGATTACAAGCACGCAGCCTCCTGCAGGCAGGAGGTTTTGAACTCTGCAGAGGAGTTAGTCAGATGATGGCAAAGAGGAGGCTAACGGATGGGGAAAACAACAGTTATACAGAAAGAAATAAAGAGGTTCTGTAAAATGAGCTCCTCCCCACACATCCAAGTAAAGTCGCCGTAACTTCTCCAAGAATTAGGGGTAGAATTTCAAAAGGAGTCATTTTCCTCTTTGTTTTAATCCTAATCCTCAGGATCCCACTGATAACCCTCAGTTTTGGTGCTGCTGAACTTTCAGATTTGTTGTTGTTGTTGTTGTTGTTGGGTTTTTTTGTTTGTTTGTTTGTTTGTTTGTTTTTACTCTATCCTGTGGCTAAGTTCCTTTTTGAGGCAGCCATTCAAGCCTAAGGAAAACCATCCAATATATACTAACAGTTTATTTTAAAAAGACAACAATGTGCTTGGAACCATATTTTGTGTGAGGAGACCACAGTCCAGGCAGTGCCTGTGGTGGTATTGTGTCCCCCAATATATTGTGCACCCTGATAAACTTATTTGGGGTCAGAGAACAGAAGAGCCACTAGATAGACATAGAGGCCAGAAAATGGAGACACACATGCCTTTAATCCTATCACTCACTCGGGAGGCAGAGATCCATCTGACTCTCTGTGACTTCAAGGCCACACTGGAAACAGAACCAGGCATGGTGGCACACACCTTTAATCCCAGGACTCGAGATCTCATGTCTTTGCTTGGGAAAGACACACGCCTTTAATCCCAGGAAGTGATAGCAGGAAGCAGAAAGGTATATAAGGCATGAGGACCAGGAACTTTGGTCTTTTTTAGCTTTTAGGTTTTTTGAGCAGTTCAGCTGAGATCCATTTGAGTGAGGACTCAGTAGCTTTCAGTCTGAGAAAACAAGATCAGCTGAGGGTTGGCGAGGTGAGGTTGGATGTAGCTTGTTCTGCTTCTCTGATCTTTTAGCGATCACTCCAATACCTGGCTCCAGTTATTTCATTTATAAGACTGGTTAGCAATTCGTGTTACAAGTGTGGATTGAGAGGATTTCAAGCTGCCTCCTCACAATCACACAAACACCAGCTGCTCCCCACACTGATTTCTTCGAGGTTTCACCATGGGCCCTTAATTTTCTATGCTTTCCTCAAGGGTAACATTTTTACAAATAAACGACATAATCGTCCCTGTATATTTTAGAAGTAGAAATTAATTTTTTCAGATGGTTGTTAAGTGTCATTTGGACTTAAAATTTTTGTAGTTTGTTTTTTAAAGTACTTTATTGAAACTGATATTTTTCTTGATTCAAAAAATTACAAATTCTATATTCTTGCACTATTTGTTAATTCTCTGAATATTTTAATTAATTAAAACCTCTGTGGCTCACATATATCCATAAAATTAATATTCATTTATATCAAGAGGAAGGCATAAAGGAAATTTAATGAAAGTATCTATTTTTGATATTTCCATCTTATTCATTTGCTTTGTTTTTTCTAAGGAACTTGTAGTTTTTAATTATAGTATATTCTACCATCTGTTAAGAGGCAATATTTTAAAAATGATACCTCTTATTCTTTTCTAACATCATTTTAGAAGCTCTGGTAAATTAACAAAGAGGTTATCTCTGTCTTTAATATACCAAAAGTGTGGGTACGAGTGATACATTTCACAAAATAAGTAAATTTATTAAGATTTATTTTACTTCTGCAAGAACATTTCAAATAATAATTAAGAGACATATTGGCATTAGAAATAAGGAATTGCATCTGGTTTGTGTGTTAGTACTAGCTCCTTAAAATTTGAATATGAAAAAAACTGGAGAATCATGTTTACTAAAATATCAGATGTTTGCTTTTAACTTTAAAAAATTATACATTTATCTCCCTCAAGTTAAAGTAAAAAGACTCCTGTTTTCAGATAGTCAAACCTATACACAGTCATTCCTTTTCTGAAAATCATTTGAAATTGGCAAATACAGCCAAATAAACAGAAAATCAACACAGGAAGTTTTAGAAACCAACATTAACTGTCAATTATGTTACTGCAAACACATAGAATCAGATTTTATTTGTCAGAATCTGAATAAATATGTAGATACAAGAAAGGTGAGTTTACTCATTTACCTTGAGCTAGAAGCAGAAGGCTTGCTTCTTTACCGAAGCTTTAAGTTAAATTATCCCTCTGAAAATCTTTTTATCCTTTTGTAAGTATTACTGTGGTCCCTGTTTAATAAGCACCTGCCCTGTTTTGCTAACAATTTCCATCTATTTCAAGCAAATGTGCTGTTGTACATTTATGTTGACCGATCGACTACATGAATGAAAAGAACTTGTTACAATCTACTTAGAACTTTTGAGAATATATTTCAGGGGAACTTGAGAAATCCTGTTTGTCACCATCTTAAGACATGCTTAACTTATTGTAGAAATACAGTGAATTATTACTATTTTAGCTATAACATGAGTTACTGGTGCATATTATATTGAAAATTTAAACAAAGACAAACAGCACATGCATTTGAAGGGAGAAGATCTGAGCAGCAACTGAAAGCAGAAAGATTATTCATTTTCAGAGTGCTCACATTTTGAAGTGCCAGGTTTTTTGCTATGGTGGTAGTGGGGTATTAGCACCATCTAGTGTACAAAAGACTTAATTACTGAAATGATGAAAAATCAAATTTATTACACAAGTTTACTAAGACAAATGTTCTAAAAATTAGGAAAATACTCAAAGGAAATATGTGTACCTGAAAGTCTAAATAAGTCTATAAAATATATTGGTCCTTTTATTTCATCACATGTTGTATAATGACATCTTATAGATACAAGTTATAGGTGGGATATGTCTCAGGTTATTCTCTTGCCCTTAAAAGATATAGTTTAGAACAGAGTGGCAAATTGTTATGAAATCAAGAAGTAAAAGGCATCTGGCAAGTAAAATAATTTTAAAGATATTGTAGATAAAAAGCACTAGAATCTGCCATTTAAGAACCAACATGTTGGATTTTATTAATACAATCATTTAAATATCAGGGTATTTATTATAAAAGCAAGCAGCGGGCAATATTAAAAACAATTCTATTCCATAGCACTAATATTCCATAGCCATAATTCCAGCACTTGGGAAAATAATAAATAGCAAAAGGATGGGTACATGGAAGGATGTAGGCATAGCTATTGTAGTAAAAAGTTAAATGTGGGCACTAGATGTTTGCTGTATTGGCTTTCACTATAAATTCAAATTTTCCTATATATCTGAAATTTTCTGTTAAAAATGTAAATAAAATGTTTCTCCTATGAAACTCAATATGAAAACACAGCACCTCTAATTTATTTATTTATTTCATGGTTAAAAAACATGAGCTAGTGTGTCTGCAAAACTTAAGCCCAGTTTCAGTTCTTCTGCTTTCAGATACCTTGAGAAAGTTACTAGATGTTTAAATTTCCACACCCTTAAGTAATAAGATGATGATAATTAAAAATAAATAAATACAATCAAGAGGCACAAATTACTTATTAATTTTCTGCCCATTCTTTTTATATACTACCCTTAGTTAATCTATTGAAAAGTAAAGAGAATACAACACATGCAAATTTTGTTAATTTTATATATTTAAAACATGTAACACATACTAATGAATAAACTATAAACATAGTATATTACTAATTATTATTCATTCACACCAAGAAACAGAGAATTTCCAGCACCCCAGAAGATCCCTGTTTATCTCCTCCAAATGGAACAAGTTATCTTCAATGCTATAATTATAGTTTTGATCTTATTGTTTCACAGCGTGTGTATGCCTACATATATCCAATGTTGTTCTTAAACTTTATATTGATATTAATAGTCCTAGAATTGATACAACATTGTTGTTTTGCATTCATTATTAGGATACCTTTCCATGTATTTTGTGGCATTGATGCAATATTTACCACATGCCTGTATCATAAATGTTTATTAATTCAACTGTTGAGGTTGTACCTTCTAACTTTGAATATTAGCCATATTGTCATAATCTTTTCCACAAATGAAATTGGATTCACATGCACATGCATTTCTTAGATATACTTTCAGTGATACAATTGCTGACCAATAGACAATTGTTGTGGACATTGTATTTGTTCTGTCTCCAAACCACTATGTTGAAACTGAGATGGGTCTTAGGGATGTAATTAAGTTTAGATGAGGTCAGGAGAGTGGAGTCCTCAAAAAGAAATCAGCATCTTTAAAATAAGAGAAAGAGGTTTTATGCATCTAAACCTGTCTCTGTCTGTCCATTGTTATTTGACTCTCTGCTCCCCCAATCCCACCCTCAACTTCCCAACTATTATGTGAGAATAAAGGGAAAATATACTCATCTGGGAACAAAGAACATTCCTTGTTAGGAATACATTGTGTTTAAGCTTCCCAATCTGTGGACTTTTTGTCCTATCAGCCCTCATTGACTAAGACAGAAACACACATTTTCAGTTTCAGTGTGAGTTATGGCCTCTGCCCCCTTTTCTGTTCCCTTTTTTGACATGATAGCTCCAACTTCCATCACATTAGTAGTTCTTTTCTTTTTTAAAAAAAAATTTTATTCTTTACATACATTACATCCCAACTGCAATTTCCCTTACCTCCATGTCTCCCAGTCCCCCCACTCCAATTCCTTATAGCTCCCCTATCCCCTAGATCCATATCTCCTCCATTTCCCTTAAAAAAAAAAAATTAAAATAGCAGGCCTTCCAGGGATATCAACTGCACATGGCATAACAAATTAAATACAAATTACAATAAGACTAGGCACAAATCCTCATATCAGGACTGGACAAGGTGACCCAGTAAGAGGGAAAAGGTCCCAAGCATAGGCAAAGGTGTCAGAGATATCCCCAACTCCTGCTGTTAGGGGTCCCACAAGAACACCAAGCTACACAACCATAACATATATCCGGAGGACCTATGTCAGACCCATACAGGCTCCCCAATTGGCGGTTCAGTCTCTGTGAGCCCCCATGCTTCATGATCAGTTTTTAATCTTTCACTTTCCCCCAAATGTTGAGCTTTTAAAATTTGTCTTTGTTGACAATACCACTTGTTTTTACATTTAACGATTATTATGTCTATGTAAATAGGTATGTCAAATATTGGTTTGTTTGTATTGTAGATTGTAAAGGTCCTCCTCCAAAACAAAATACAGAAATTCTGACAGGTTCTTGGCCTGACGAACCATATGAAGAAGGTGTTCAGGCCACCTACAAATGCCGCCCTGGATATCGAACACTTGGGACTATTGTTAGAGTATGCAAGAATGGAGAATGGGTGGCTTCTAACCCATCCAGGATATGTCGGAGTAAGTACATCATGTTTAAGAAACTTAAGAAAACTTTTACTTTTGAATGTACTACATGTTTTATGTTGTAACACTATAAAGTTACATCACTATGGTAACTAAAAAATAGAACATCATTTTAAAATTTAGTAATTCTACAAAATTAAAAATGGAAGTAGGCACTTAGCTTCAACTATAAAATATCCTTTGCTGTTTGCAGTTTTCCTTCTAATCAATGATATCCAAATGTGCTTGCTCTCTGGACTCCTACATAAGGTGTGGTCCATGGACTGTTGATTAATACTGAATCTTCTTTTTTTAATTTTAGAAAAGCCATGTGGGCATCCTGGAGATACACCCTTTGGGTCCTTTAGGCTGGCAGTTGGAACTGGGTTTGAGTTTGGTGCAAAGGTTGTTTATACCTGTAATGACGGGTATGTTGTCAATATTAAAAGGCTTATCATTGAAATTATATGTAAGATGTCTACAAGTTTGTACTTTAATGAGACTGAATTTTACTATTAACATTAAAAAAAAACATAAAGCTATCATGTGAGTAATTTTATTTGAATGCCATGCTGTCTTTACAATATTGAAAAGTTAAGTGAGTTAGGATTAATCTGGCATAGTATTGAAATAAGGGAGTGTTAAGTCAGTACACATAAAAGTTAAGTGTTCAGCTGATAAATCCTACTACGTTCTACTATTTGCACAATATTATGTGAAATGGGACAATTTTATATATTAGGGACAATAGGAATTGTGAAAACAACTATGTTATATGGTAGCCCTGTTGAAAAGACTTTTATAGTATTTAAAGAAAGCAAGAGGTTTTTTTAATTTTAACTTTTTAAATTAAATTAATTTATTTATTTTACATACCAACCACAGTTTTCCCTCCATCCTCTCCTCTGTTCCCACCTCGCCCGATCCACTCCTCAGAAAGGGTAAGGCCTCCCATGGGAGTCAACAAAGCATAGCATATCAAGCTGAGGCAGGACCAAGCTCCTCCCCCACTGCATCAAGGCTGAGCAAGGTATCCCACCATAGATAATAGGTTCCAAAAAGCCACCTCTTGACCACCAGATTCTGGTCCCACTACTGGGGCCCAAAAATAGACCAAGAAAGCAAGACTTTTACTTATGAATAAAAATTCTATCACCTGAATGCTATTGTTAAAACTTAGTAGTATGCAAATTACTTTTATTATATGGGACTCAAAAGCTAATTTTTCAGAATCATTGACTCTGACCAGCTACTGGGTCTCAAGTTGATGTCATCACTGAGTCCTCAGCTCTTCATTTTCTATCAGTTTTCCTCATTGCCACAGGTTATTTTTAAAAGTTCATTTGGGAAAATTAGGAACTTTATAATATTATTCTAAATAAGTATAAATAAAATTAAACATTGTGAAGGGAATCTTTTTGTTGCCCTTTATTTCCTAATTTGAGGTAATGAACTATAACAGTTTAAACTTTTTAGGCTTTGGAATTAGCTCTAAAGCATTCCCAAACTCAAGTACTCAATGTTCATAAACTATAACCTCATTCCTATCCCTTCTCTGACAAAAGTGAAAACTTCTCAGCATCGTGGGATAGGCAGGGGAAATCAATATGACCCACATTTGAAGCCCTTCAAAAAAAATCCTGAGATCCTGCAAGTACCCACTAGGAACTCATTTCTCATGTAGCTTCTCCTTGTTCACAACCTAAAGAAGAGTTTGTAAACTCATTTTTATCTCAATTTGCATTCATCACCACACACCTTATTGCACACAGCCAACACGGATTGCCTTGGCATGAGTTTTTCAGGCTGTTCCACTGTTCATCTCTGAATTATTTCATCCCAGGCTAGCCTCCCTGATTTGGGTTTCACCCTTGTCCTGAAAAGGAGAATCAAAACTCATAAGCTTTCTTCATTTGAATCCCTAAGTCTCAGAACTTAATATTTACAATTTGGTGAAGAAATGAGCTGAATATTTTCCTCTGACTCTGGCTATCTTGTACTTTTTGTTATCTCTTTCAATATATATATATATATATATATATATATATATATACACACACACACATACATACATACATACATACATAAAGAGTAAACACTGATAGAACCCCATTATGTCAGGAACTTTGTATATTGAGCTTCCATCACCAACAGAAATCTGTTGGAGAAATTACTGACACCTATCAATGAGAGTCCTCACACCATGTAGGATCAGTAGGTAAAAATAGTTCACGTTAATTTAAATTTTAATGAAGAATGTTTTATCTATCTTGAGGAACACATGTTTGTTTGTTTGTTTGTTTGTTTGTTTGTTTTAACCCAGAAGTAAAGCTAAGGATGGAGTAGGCTTATTGCATCCCTGTTTTTTTGCTCACCTTTTTTAGTCTTATAGCTCTGTCTTTATTTTCTCTGCTGGGTATAGGTTTAGTTACATATTATTTAGCAGAATGATTCCTATGAGCTATCTTTTTTATTTTTGTCCTACATGTGGGTGATTTTGAGATGACATTGCAAAAAGTTTTTTTCTGTATGGAAAACAATTTTCTCCTCCTCTCCCCTCCCTCCATGAACATAGGTTCAGGAAAGTTTTGTGTGGAATTTTACAGAATGTCTGAAGGAGCATGGCGTAACAGGTTGGTCTCTGCTATGGATGGAAAATCTTTACTGGAAACTTTGCTTTTTCTGTTGGAAGAGGACACATTTTGCCTCATAAGGGAGCTAGAGTATCACATTTATAGTCTATTATTACATCTCCTCCACAGCAAGTATCCAGTAAACCTTTAATTCCAAGCTCCTTGACTAAGTTATTCTGCTGAAGTGGTTTTTTTTTTTTCCTATAAAGAATTAGGAGCAAGATGAGAATAATATAAAAAAGAGAAAATTTTTCTTTTCCTTAAAAATCTCTTACTGGAGGACATCCATGACAGTAAAGAGCTTAAAAGTACATAAGAATACATGATGTCTCAACACAACTTTGTTTTGTTTGTGTTTTTAGGTATCAACTCTTAGGTGAGATTGATTATCGTGAATGTGATGCAGATGGGTGGACCAATAATGTTCCATTATGTGAAGGTAAATAAAAAGCTGTTTGACAAGAATAACTAAACACCTAAAGTAGATAAGATTTTTCCACATTTTATAGAAAAATATTCTTGAAGTTTACATTTGAGTATATCTTATTCATAATATTTTATAGTTTCTAGTATAAAACAGAACATAGCTGTTTTGATATAGTATTATTTTGTATTTCTATGTACTAAGTACACTAAGTCTAGAGGGTGGTAAATTTCTCAGGGCTAGTGTAGATTCTTTGGGGATCATGGATTTGACCCTCGGCACACAAAGGTCATCAATAAAACTCAAAACTATCTAAAAACATTAAAAAATACAAACAGAGATTGATAGGATTTTATGACCAATCTGATTATTAGAAATACCAAAGCCAAATTTTCTTTCATTTTTAGGTTTTGAAAAATTAATAATACATACACACATCCCAACTTAATAAAGGTCAGAATTTGAAAGCTATATTCATGAAGAATGTCTCCCCTAATAGCCATGCAGTTACAGGGATATACGTAGGCCACCACTGTGGTAGAGAATGTGATTGAAACATCTATTAACAGTATGCTGCTGTGAAGGTTTTTCCACATTCTTAACTTTAGCCAAAAGAAAAGAAAGAAAGAAAAAAGGCAAGAATTAAGAAAGAACTCTCTATTCTTATACCTCTTGCTCATATGTTCTGCAAACAGCAAGAATGAGTGAATAGAGGTCTTGTTTGTGAGTTTGGGGAAAACAGTCCAAATCTCTAGTCACTATGGAAATATTAAAGGCCCATTCAAACGCTATGTCCTATTTCCGTGGTATGAAATAAGGGAGAGAAGGAGGAGCAGGTCGGGGGTGGAAGGAGAGAGAGAAAGAGAATGTGATCACACTGGACAATCTCATGCCTGGAGAAATGCAGACTTTTCAGATAAGGAAATGAGAAGTGATTCCAGGGAACACTGACATCATAATTACATGAGATGCTTGTTTAAAATTGAGCTTTGGGACTACCAAATGGCCTGTCGAATCGGTATCTTTGGCTGGGAAGACAGGGAAACACACCCCGAGGACGTCTATTCCATCCAAAGTTTCTTCAGGCAACATAAACTTTGAGCACCTTCATGACAGATAAATTTTAAGGAAAATAAAAAAATGAACCCCAAGGTGGAAAGGAAAAGTAAGGACAAATTCTCTATCAGAAGAAATATCTTAAAATTCATTACGTTTAAATCTTTTTTTTTCTTTAAGATTTTTTTTAATTCATTTTACATGCCAACCATAGATCACCCTTCTTCCCAGTACCCCCAGCCTTCCCCCCAAACCCTCTAAACCCCAAACTCCCACCACCAGTTCCCTCCTCTAAAAGGATAAAGCCTCCCATGGAGAGTCAGCAAAGCCTGGTACATTTAGTTGAGGCATGACCAAGCCCCTCCCCACTGTATCAAGGTTGAGCAAGGCATCCCACCATAGGTAATGGGCTCCAAAAAGCTAGCTCCTGCACCAGGCATAGATCCTGATCCCACTGTTGGAGCCCCTCAAACAGACTAAGCTACACAACTGTCTCCCGTGTGCAGAGAGCCTAGTCTGATCCCATGCAGGATCCACAGCTGTTGGCATAAAGGTCATGAATTCCCACAAGCTTGGTTCAGTTGTCTCTGTAGATTTCCCCATCATGATCTTGACCCCCATTGCTAATATAATCCCTCTTCCCTCTCTTTTACTGGATTCCCAGAGCTCAGCCTGGTGCTTGGCTGTGGATCTCTGCATCTGCTTCTCTCAGTTACTGGATGAAGGCTCTATGATGACAGTGAGGGTAGTCACCAATCTGATTACCAGAGTAGGCCAGTTCAGTCACCCTCTCCACTATTGCAGTAGTCTAAGCTGGGGTTAGCCTTGTAGATTCCTGGGAACTTCCCTAGCACCAGGTTTCTTCCTAACTCCGTAATGTCTCCCTTTATCAAGATGTCTCTTTCATTGCTCTCCAACTCTGTCCCTTCACCAGCTTGACCATCCCATTCCCTCATGTTCTCATCCCCCTTCACCTCCCTTTTATTGCTGCCCCACTCCCCAGTTCCCAGTTTACTGATGGAAATCTCATCTATTTCCCCTTTCCATAGCAATGAATGTGTCCCTCTTAGGGTCCTCTTTGTTAGCTAGCTTCTCTGTAGCTTTAGGTTGTAGTCTGGTTAGCCTTTGCTTTACATCTAGTATTGACTTATGAGTGAGTACATAACATACCATGTTTGTCATTCTGAGTTTGGGTTACCTTACTCAGGATGATATTTTCTAGTTTCATTCATTTGCCTGCAGATTACATGATGTCATTGGTTTTTTTGTTGTTGTTGTTTTGTTTTAGTTTTTTGTTTGTTGTTGTTGTTTTGTTTTGTTTTGTTTTGTTATTGTTGTTTTTGTTTTGTTTTGTTTTTCAAGGTAGGGTTTCTCTGAGTAGCTTTGCACCTTTCCTGGAACTCACTTGGTAGCCCAGGCTGGACTCGAACTCACAGAGATCCTCCTGGCTCTGCCTCCCGAGTGCTGGGATTAAAGGCATGAGCCACCACCCCCCGATGATGTCATTGTTTTTTACAGCTGCATAATACTCCATTATGTATATATGCCACATTTTCTTTATCCATTTTTCCATTGTGGGGCATCTAGGTTATTTCTAGGTTCTGGCTACTATGAATATTGCTGCTATGAACATAGTTTAGCAAGTGCTCTTGTGGTATGATTGAGCATTCCTTAGGTATATTCCCAAGAGTGGTATCATTGGGTCATGAGACAGATTGATTCCCCATTTTCTGAGAAGTCACCATACTAATTTCCAAAATGGCTGTACAAGTTTTCACTCCCATCAACAGTGAAGGATTGTTCCCCTTGCTCCACATCATCTCCAACATAAGCTGTCCTTGATGTTTTTGATCTTAGCCATTTTGACAGGTGTAAGATGATATTTCAGAGTTGTTTTGATTTGCATTTTCCTGATGACTGAGGATGTTGAGCAATTCCTTAAATGCCTGTTGGCCATTGAACATACCTCTGTTAAGAATTCTCTGTTTAGATCTGTACTCCATTTTTTAATTGGATTATTTTGGTATTTTGATGTCTAGTTTCTTGAGTTCTTTATATATTTTGGAGATCAGTCCTCTGTCAGATGTAGTGTTGATGAAGATCTTTTCCCATTCGATAAACTGCCATTTTGTATTATTTACTGTGCCCTTTGCCTTACAGAAGCTTCTCAATTTCAGGAGGTGCCATTTATTAATTGTTGCTCTTAGTGTCTGTGCTACTGGTGTTATATTTAGGAAGTAGTCTCCTGTGTCAATACATTCAAGACTACTTCCTACTTTCTCTTCTATCAGGTTCAGTGTAACTGGATTTATGTTGAGATCTCTGATCCATTTAGGTGCCTCCAGAAGTTCAGTTATTGTACAGGATTGCATTATCTGTCCTGGGTTTTTTTTCCATATGAAGTTGAGTATTGTTCTTTCCAGGTCTGTGAAGTTTTGTGTTGGGATTTTGATGGGGATATCATTGAATCTATAGGTTGCTTTTGGTAAGATTGCCATTTTTATTATGTTTAGTCTACCTATCCATGAGCATTGGAGATCTTTCCATTTTCTGATATCTTCTTCAATTTCTTTTTTCAGAGACTTAAAGTTCTTGTCGTATAGGTCTTTTACTTTTTGGTTAGAGTTACCCCAAGGTATTTTATATTATTTGTGGCTATTGTAAAGGGTGATTTTATTGTTGTTGTTGTTGTTTCTTTCTCAGTCCATTTATTATTTGTATATAGGAGGGCTACTGATTTTTTTAACTTAATTTTGTATCCCACCTCATTACTGAAGGCGTTTATCAGCTGTAGGAGTTCCCTGGTAGAATTTTTGGGGTCACTTGTGTATAGTATAATATTGTCTACAAATAGCAAAAGTTTGACTTCTTCCTTTCCAGTTTGTATCCCCTTGATCTCTTTTTGTTGTCTTACTACTCTAGCTAGAACTTCGAGTACTATAATGAATAGATAAGGGGAGAGTAGACAGCCTTGTCTTGTTCCTGATTTTAGTGGAATTGCTTTGAGGTTTCTCTCCATTTAATTTGATGTTGGTTGTTAGCTTGCTGTAAATTGTCTTTATTATGTTTAGGTATGTT
Source organism: Peromyscus californicus insignis (assembly GCF_007827085.1). Lineage (NCBI taxonomy): Eukaryota > Metazoa > Chordata > Mammalia > Rodentia > Cricetidae > Peromyscus > Peromyscus californicus. Next base: position 26,614,194 of record NW_026294436.1, on the reverse strand, counting down.
CCTTGTATTCCTGATCTCTCCAGGACTTTTTATCATGAAGGGGTGTTGGATTTTGTCAAAGGTTTTTCAGCATCTAATGAGATAATCATGTGGTTTTTTTTCTTTCAGTTTGTTTATATGGTGTATTACACTGACAGATTTTTGTATGTTGAACCTTCCCTCCATCTCTGGGATGAAGCCTACTTGGTCATGTTGAATGATTTTTTTGATGTGTTCTTGGATTCAGTTTGCCAGTATTTTTTCATCAACATTCATGAGGTAGATTGGTCTGAAATTCTCTTTCTTTGTTGCATCTTTGTGTGGTTTGGGTATCAGGGTATCTGTAGCTTCATAGAGTTTGGCAATGTTCCTTCTGTTTCTATTGTGTGGAACAATTTGAGGAATATTGGTATTAGCTCCTTTTGAAATACTGCTAGAATTCTATGCTGAAAGCATCTGGCATTGGGCTTTTTTGTTTGGGAGATTTTTAATGACTGCTTCTATTTCCTTAGGGGTTAAAGGTCTATTTAAATTGTTTATCTGGTCTTGGTTTAATTTGGATATGTGGTACCTATCCAGAAAATTTCTTTTAGATTTCCTTTTCTAATTTTGTGGAGTACAGGTTTTTGAAGTATGACCTGATAATTCTATGGATTTCCTCAGTGTCTGTTGTTATGTCTCACTTTCGTCACTTATTTTGTTAATTTGAATATTCTCTCTCTGCCTTTTGGTTAGTTTGGATAAAGATTTGTCTATTTTGTTGATCTTCCCAAAGAACCAACTATTTGTTTCATTGATTCTTTGTATTGTTATATTTGTTTCTATTTTATTGATTTCAACCCTCAATTTGATTATTTCCTGGTGTCTATTCCTCCTGGGTGAGTTTGCTTCATTTTCTTCTAGAGCTTTCAGGTGTGCTGTTAAGTGGCTAGTATGAGATTTCTCCAACTTCTTTATGTAGGCATTCAGTGCTATGAACTTTCCTCTTAGTACTGCTTTCATAGTATCCCATTAGCTTGGGTATGTTGTACACTCATTTTAATTGAATTCTAGGAAATGGTTAATTTCTTTCTTATTTCTTCCTTGACCTGGTAGTGATTCAGTTGAGCATTATTCAGTTTCCATGAGTTTGTAGGTGTTCTATAATTTGTGTTGTTTTGAACTCTAACTTTAAGCCATGGTGATCCAATAAAGTACAGGGGATTATTACAATTTTTTTTTGTATCTGTTGAGATTTGCTTTGTGACTGAGTATGTGGTCAATTTTAGACAAGTTTCCATGGGATGCCGAGAAAAAAGTTATGTTCTTTTGTTTTGGGTGGAATGTTTTGTAGATATCTGTTAAGTCCATTTGAGTCATAACATCCGTTAGTTTCCTTATTTCTCTGTTAAGTTTCTATCTGGCAGACCTGTCCATTGGCGAGAGTGGGGTGTTGAAGTCTCCCACTATTATTATGTGGGGTTTGATGTGCAATTTAAACCTTAGTAATGTTTCTTTTACAAATCTTGGTGCCCTTGTATTTGGGGCATAAATGTTCACAATTGAGACTTCAACTTGATGGATTTTTCCTGTGATGCATATGAAATGTCCTTTTAGATCTATTTACATTAATTTTAGTTTGAAGTCTATTTTGTTAGATGTTAGGATAGCTACACCAGCTTGCCTCTTAAGTCCATTTGATTGGAAAGTCCTTTCCCAACCCTTTACTCTGAGGTAGTGTCTGTCTTTGAAGTTGAGTTGTGTTTCTTGTATGCAGCAGAACGATGGATCCTGTTTTCATATCCATTCTGTTAGCCTGTGTCTTTTTATAGGTGAATTGAATCCATTGATATTAAGGAATATTAATGACCAGTGATTGTTAATTCCTGTTATGTTTTGGTGATAGTGTGTGTGTGTGTGTGTGTGTGTGTGTGTGTGTGTGTGTGTGTGTGTGTGTGTTTTCTTTGGGATTTGCTGCTGTGGTATTATCTATTGCCTGTGTTTTTGTGAGTACATCTAACTTCCTTAGGTTGGAGTTTTTTGTTTTTTGTTTTTTTTCTAGTGCTTTCTGTAGGGCTAGATTTGTCAATAGGTATTGTTTAAATCTGATTTTGTTGTGGAATATCTTGTTTCCTCCATCTACGGTGATTGAGAGTTTTCCTGGGTATAATAGTCTGGGCTGGCATCTATGGTCCCTTAGTGTCTGCATAGCATCTGTCCAGGACCTTCTGGCTTTCAGAGTCTCCATTGAGAAGTTGGGTGTTATTCCGATAGGTCTGCATTTATAAGTTACCTGGCCTTTTTCCTTATAGCTCTTAATAATCTTTCTTTATTCTGTATGTTTAGTTGTTTGATTATTATGTGGCAAGGGGACTTTCTTTTGGGTCCAGTCTATTTGGTGTTGTGTAAGCTTCTTTTATCATCATAGGTATTTCCTTCTTTAAGTTGGGAAAGTTTTCTTCTATGATTTTATTGAATATATTTTCTGTGCCTTTGAGCTGGTATTTTTCTCCTGTTATTTCTATCCCTATTATTCTTAGGTTTGAGCTCTTCATGGTGTCCCAGATTTCCTGGATGTTTTATGTCATGAGTTTGTTGGCTTTAATGTTTTCTTTGACTAATGAATCTATTTTCCCTATTGTATCTTCAACACCAGAGATTCCCTCTTCCATCTCTTGTATTCTGTTGGTTATGCTTGCATCTCTAGTTCCTGTTCATTTACTTATCTTAAAGTCAATTTTAAGGTTGATTTCTTCTGCTTCTTCTGTATTGGGATATTCAGGTCTTGCTGATATAGAACCACTAGGTTCTGGTGGTGCTATATTGCTCTTTATGTTGTTTAATATATTTTTCCACTGGCATATACCCATCTATTCTTCTAATCAGTGCAAATGGTGTCTGCTTCTGAGGGAGCCTCTTTTGGTCCAATTGGAGCTTTTGGTCCAGTTGGGAGCTCTTGGTCCAATTGGAGCTTTTGATCTGATCAGAGCTGATAGAGTCTGTGTCTCAGAGAGCAGTTGCGGTCTTGGAGGATGGGTAGGTTTGGGGAGTGTAGTGGGGCTTGTAGGTTACAGAGTCAGGTGGGGGATGGTGGTCGTGAAGTCCTGCCCACTGGCCTGCAACTCTTGCTGCAATGGGTAGGGTATTGGGGTGGAGGTTGTGCCCCTGGGCCTAAAGTCTAGAGGCTGGGTGGAGTCTGTGTCAGAGAGCAGCTTCGATCTTCTGTTGAATGTATTCTTACATTGGCTTCTTCCCATCTGTTCCTCCCATCAATGCAAGTGTTGTCTGTGTCTCAGGGAGCTGCTCTTGGTCTAATTGGTGCTGGCTGTGTTTGCATCTTGGGGAGCCAGTGGGGTGTTGGGGGATGGGTAGGTTTGGGGGACAAAGTGGGGCTTGTAGATTATAGGGTCTGATGAGGTGTGGTGGAGGGAAGGCCTGCCCATGGAAGTCTTGTCTGCTGGCCTGCAACTGGGGCTGCAATGGGTGGGGGTGGGGGGCAGGGGCTGTGCCTTGGGTCTGGAGAACAATCACTCATCTCTTGGTCCAATTGGAGCAGGCAGAGTCTGTGTCTCAGGGAGCCACTGAGGTCTAGGGGATGGATGGGTTTGGGGGAGGTAATGGGACTTGTAGATTACAGGGTCTGAAGTGGGGTGGTGGTGGGAAGGTCTGTCTGCAGGAGTGTTGCTTGCTGCCCTACAACTGGGGCTGCAATGGGTGGGGGTGGTTGCTTTTACATCTTATTGGAATGCTCTGAGGCCTTCCAATGCCACATTGTTCTGAGGCTCAGTAAAACATTTGTATTTGATTATTTCAGAACTCACTTTTTTTTAATAGTTTAGGAGAAACTTGCTATCATTAAAATTCAAACTATCATTCAAAGTGATAGTTTTCTCTTCCCATTCCCACAGAAACTGATAACCAAACTACTTATGTTACATAACTTTTATCTCTTGCAAACCATCATAGTACATGTTTTGAAACCTTTAAGTGATTTCCCCCAGGTCTGTCTTGCTGATTTTTTTTTTATTCATATACACATATTTCACATAGAAGCTTTCAAGTTCTGTTGGTAAAAGTGATGCCTCTATTTTCAGTTGTCAAGTGTTTGCCGGTGACAGAACCCGAGAATGGAAGAATTGTGAGTGGTACAGCGGAACCAGACCAGGAATATTATTTTGGACAGGTGGTGCGCTTCGAATGCAACACAGGCTTTAAGGTTGAAGGACAGAAGGAAATACACTGCTCAGAAAACGGCCTTTGGAGCAGTGAGAAGCCAAGATGTGTGGGTAAGATGAACGTACTCATCCGCTTGGTATTTCAATGGTTTTAGCCATTCTTATGAAAGATATACATTTCTTTTTAAAGTACATTTTTAATTAAAACGTAATTGTATCGCTCTCATGCTTACTAAGCATGGCTGTTTCCCTCTAATTGATTGAAGTTTTGTTTTTTTTTGTTTTTTCATGAACCTCTTATTTTACCTTCCGAACAGCTATATACATCACGTCCTCTTATAGTCTCTTTAATGGAAGTACTCAGGATGTCCATCATTACTGTGGCTTAATGACTTGGTTAAGATGTGAACAAAGGTTACTACCTGGTGTTGCTCTTCAGAGTCTAGCCTCAGCATTTCTGCTGTCTGTTGTAAAATTGACTTCCAAAGGAGAATTTTACAATGATTTTGGAAGCTAAAGGTTTATGGTATATTTCCAATCATGCATCATGATGACATTCTAATTTCAATAAATATTGTTAGGAAGTGATATTTCATACACACACACACACACACACACACACACACACACACACATTTGTATTGCAAGTTTACTGTCAGTTTTATTTATCTGAATTGTATCCACTAAATAAATCTCTGACTTATAACAAAGTTATGTAATAAATTGTTAATCAATATTTCTTTGATTTTTGTTTCTTTCTTCTCTTCTTCCTCTTTTTTGTCTTTTGTTTCTTTGTTTTTGAGACAGCCTTTCACAATGTAGCCATGGCCAGTCTGAACTTGGTATGTAATCCATATAGCATCTATCTTACAGCAATCTTCCTGAAGGTGCCCCATGGGTGTTGAGCTATACTTTATTTATTTTTTAAATATTATTTAACATCTCCAATATTTTCACCACTTTTAACATTGTCTATCTTACACTAATGGAGGCAGTGTTTTCTTCTTTTTTAATTTTCTTTAATTTTTGAGATTATAATTACATCATTTCCTTCCCTCAGGACTGACGATTTATTTTTAAAAAGTCTTTCTAACAACACTGATTCTTCATGAAAATAATGATATACTGATAGGTACATTCAGTGTGTCATATACTCCACACATTGAAGTTTCATGGGTGTTATTTACATGCCTGTAACTCATTGTCTATGGCTAATGAAACCTAGGAAATTCTGATCCTTGAGACTAGTTTTAAAGAAAGCATAAGGATGCAGATGCAAATACCTTAGAAGAGCAAGCATAGCAGCCCTCAGAAGGCCATGGGAAGAAAGGTGGAAAGACAACCAGGTGCCCATGGCATAATGATGTCCTGAGCCTTGTCAGCTGTACACAGAAGCCCCACTGTAAGATGCTGCTGCATAAACCCATTACTGGGGAGATTGAACCAACATCTACTCACTTCAGATAGGGAACTGATGACAGATCTACCACCAAAGTCCACTTTGGTGAACTAAAGAGTTTACAACTGTTGCAGGGGTAGATGCAACTCAAAACTAGCTGCATCATCTAAAGCCTGCCCCAGCACGGGTGGTGCCTCACAAAAGCCGGAAAGCTGGAGCACAATGCACAATGGTATGAGGGTCTTCTAGGAAGCTCAGCTGATTGAAAAGTATTTCACAACAGTCATTACTGCTTATGTATGCGTGGAGAAGGAGGGGCCTAGTCAATGTGGTCAATTTCAAGGACTTCCTGAAGCATTTGAATTGTTTGCTTCCTGAGTTTAATGAGCTTCCTTGGAGGATGGGATGCTTTACTTCCCTTTAGAGCAGTGGTTCTCAACCTGTGGGTCACGACTCATTTCACAGGGCTGGCCTAAGATCATCTGCAAATCAGATATTTACATTATGATCCATAACAGTAGCAAAATTACCGTTGTGAAGTGGCAATGAAAATAATTTTATGGTTGGGGGGGGGTCACCACAACATGAACTGTCTTAAAGGGCAGCGGCATTAAGTTGAGAACCACTGCTTTAGAGCATCCTATTTTTGTAGGAGCATCCCTCCGACATGAAATGTTTTATCTTAGAGAGAATTGTTGCTCAACAGCTGGACAGAGGTGATAAGTCAGGAAGAGAAGGAGCACAGGCCAGCACAGTTACTGTATAGGCTTGTCCAAATTAACTCAGCATCATTTGGGAAAGGATGAAACATATTCAAAGTGACCATTTAAAAGTTTATTTAGGGCTGGAGAGATGGCTCAGCGGTTAAGAGCACTGACTGCTCTTCCAGAGGTCCTGAGTTCAATTCCCAGCAACCACATGGTGGCTCACAGCCATCTGTAACGAGATCTGGTGCCCTCTTCTGGCCTGCAGTCATACATGCTGTATACATAATAAATAAATAAATCTTTAAAAAAAAAAAAAAGTTTATTTAGTTATAAACAAGGGAAGATGAAATAAAAAAGATGGGAGGAAAGGCTTTGAGAGACCAGTTGCTAGTACCACAGTCCTAGAGTAGTGTTTTAAGAGAAGTATGTTAAAAGTGGTAGCCAGGACTTCTCTAGGTTTCTTTTCTTATTTTTTTTTTTAACAAAAAGTTCATATCTATGGTGAAGACAGCAAAGCAGAGGCCTGTGATTTTTCAAAGATCAAATGGAAAGTGACTTTAATAGATTTCCTTGAAAAAAAATGAGGTCTTGAAAATTACTATCAATAATCAGAAGATGTGTTATTTTGCAGATTATCCAATGCAAATATTAACCTGCAAGCCTGTGTCTATTTTCATTTTCACAAGAATCTGAGGACTGTTACAGGCTGCTATTTATTTCAACAGGCTAATTTACCATATGTTAAAGTAGTATACTTTTAACTTTTTTCAAAAGTGAATATTTGAAACACCAAACACATAATTAAGAAAGCAGTCAGGTCAAAACAATTGTTTGGTTGGCTGATTTTGACCGATTGACCTAATGGGAGCAAAACACTGTCTTTGTGAAAAGATGGCTTGCTCAGCAGATTTCCTTTCACAGTAAACATTATACAATTATTCTCTTGCATTTAGAAATTTCCTGCACACCACCAAAAATTAAAAATGGAAATAGCATATCTAATAAACCAGTTTACAAGGTGAATGAAAGGTATCAATATAAATGTGACCGAGGTTTTCATTTCAAAGAAAGAGGGGATACTGTCTGCACAGCTTCCGGATGGAATCCTCAGCCTTCCTGTGAAGGTAAAATTACTGTTATTTTCTAAGTCTTTTTTATTTAAGAAGTAGGCTAGTGAGTGGAAAAGAATGATGGCTGTATTCATGCTTTGCTTTGAGCTGCCAGCTCACAAAAAAAATGACATGGGAACTTATTAATTATGAAAGCTCAGCTTATAGCTTAGGCTTGTCCCATTAGCTCTGATAACTTAAATCAACCCATTTCTATTAATCTACGTGTTGCCACCTGACTTGTGGCTTTTGCCTCTCCTCCTGCATATCTGTTTTCTCTGCCTCTGCTGGTGACTCCTTGTTTCTTCCTCTCTAACTCCTGTCTGTACCCAGAAGTCCCACCTAACCTCTTCTTGCCTAGCTAACGGCCATTCAGCTCTTTGGTATGTGATACCTGTCCACAAAATTGTCCATTTCTTTTAGATTTTCCAATTTTGTGGAGTAGAGGTTTTTGAAGTATGACCTGATGATTCTCTGGATTTCCTCAGTGTTAGTTGTTGTGTCTCACTTTTCATTTCTGATTTTGCTAGTTTGGATGCTCTCTTTCTGCCTTTTGGTTAGTCTGGGTAAGGGCGTGTCTATCTTGTTGATTTTCTCAAAGAACCAAATCTTTGTTTCATTTGTTCTTTGTATTGTTCTCTTTGTTTCTATCTATTGATTTCAGTTCTCAATTTGGTTATTTCCTGGCATCTATTCCTCCTGGGTGACTTTGCTTTTTCTTGTTCTATAGTTTTTTGGTGTGCTGTTAAGTCACTAGTGTGAGATTTCTCCAACTTCTTTATGTGGGCATTTAGTGCTATGAATTTTCCTCTTAGCACTGCTTTCATAGTGTCCCATAGGTTTGGGTATGTAGTACATACATTTTTATTAAACTCTAGGAAGTCTTTAATTTCTCCCTTTATTTCTTCCTTGACCCATTGTTGATTCAGTTGAGCATTATTCAGTTTCCATGAGATTGTAGGTTTTCTGTAGTTTTTGTTGTTGTTGAAATCTAGCTTTAAGCCATGGTGGTCCATTAGAATACAGATGTTTATTCCAATCTTTTTGTGCCTGTTGAGATTTTCTTTGTGACAGAGTGTGTGGTCGATTTTAGAGAAAGTTCCATGGAGTGTTGAGAAGAAGGTATATTCTTTTTTGTTAGGGTGTAATGTTCCATAGATAAAAATTAAGTCCATTTGAGTCATAACATCAGTTAGGTCCCTTATTTCTCTGTTAAGTTTTGATCTGGCAAATCTGTCCAGTAGTGAGAGTGTGGTGTTGAAGTCTCCCACTATTAATATGTAGGGTTTGATGTGTGATTTAAGCTTTAGTAATGTTTCTTTTACACATGTGGGTGCCCTTGTATTTGGGGCATAAATGTTCAGAATTGAAAATTCATCTTGGTGGATCTTTCCTGTGATGAGTACATAATGTCCTTCTTGATCTCTCTTGATTGATTTTAGTTTGAAGTCTATTTTGTTAGCTATTAGGATATCTACACTAGCTTGCTTCTTAAGTGCATTTGATGGGAAAGACTTTTCCCAGCCTTTTACTCTGAGGTATTGTCTCTTTAAAGTTGAGGTGTGTTTCTTATATGCAGCAGAAAGATGGGTCCTGCTTTCATATCCATTCTGTTAGCCTGTGTCTTTTTATAGGTGAATTAAGTCCATTGATATTAAGGGATATTAATGACCAGTGGTTGTTAGTTCCTGTTATCTTTTGGTGGTAGTATGTGTGTGTGTGTGTGTGTGTGTGTGTGTGTGTGTGTGTGTGTGTGTGTGTATTTCTCTTCTTTGAGATTTACTGCTGTGGGGTTATCTATTGCCTGTGTTTTCGAGGATGTATCTGACTTCCTTAGGTTGGAATTTTCCTTCTAGTGCTTTCTGTAGAGCTGGATTTGTGGATAGGTATTGTTCAAATCTGGTTTTGTCTTGGAATGTCTTGTTCACTCCGTCTATGGTGATTGAGAGTTTTGCTGGGTATATTAGTCTAGGCTGGCATCCATGGCCTCTTAGTGTCTGCATAACATCTGTCCAGGACCTTCCTGCTTTCAAAGTCTCCAATGAGAAGTCGAGTGTTATTCTGATGGGTCTGCCTTTATAAGTCACTTGGCCTTTTTCCTTAGCTGCTCTTAATATTCTTTCTTTATTCTGTATATTTAGTGGTTTAATTATTATGTGGTGAGGAGACTTTTTGGTAGGTCTAGTCTATTTGGTGTTCTATAAGCTTCTTGTATCTTCGTAGGTATTTCCTTCTTTAAGTCAGGAAAGTTTTCTTCCATGATTTTGTTGAATATATTTTCTGTGCCTTCGAGTTGGTATTTTTCTCCTTCTTTTATCCCTGCTATTCTTAGGTTTGGCCTTTTCATGGTGTCCCAGATTTTCTGGACATTTTGTGTTATGACTTTTTTGGCTGTGGTGTTTTCTTTGACTGATGAATCTATTTCCTTTATTGTACCCTGTACATTAGAGATTCTGTCTTCCATCTCTTGTATTCTGTTGATTATGCTTGCATCTGTGTTTTTTGGTCATTTACTCAGATTTTCTATTTCCACTATATAGATAGATAGATAGATAGATAGATAGATAGATAGATAGATAGATAGATAGTGTTCTGCCTGCATGCCAGAAGAGGGCACCAGATCTCTTTACGGATGGTTGGGAGCCACTATGTGGTTGCTGGGAATTGAACTCAGGACCTCTGGAAGAACAGTTAGTACTCTTAACTGCTGAGCCATCTCTCCAGCCCTCATGAAGGTATTTTTAAGGTCACTTTCTTCTGGTTCTTCTACATTGTGATGTTCAGGTCTTACTGTTGCAGGAATTCTAGGTTCTGGTGATGCCACATTGCTCTTTATGTTGTTGTATGTATTTTTGCATTGACATCTGCCCATCTCTTCTTCTAATAGGTACAAGAGATGCCTGTGTCTGAGTGAGCTGCTATTGGTCAACTCTGTGTTTATTGTGTCTGTGTCTCAAGGGGCTCCTTTGGGTCTAATCTTAGCTCTTGGTCTAATTGGAGCTGGCAGATTCTGAATCTCAGGGAGCTATACTTAGCCCAATCTAAGCTAGCTGATTCTGTGACTCAGGGAGTCACTCTTGGTCCTATCAGGGCTCTTGGTCCAGTCAGAGCTGGTGGATTCTGTGTCTCAGGAAGCCACTCTTGGTCCAATGAGAGCTGGTGGATTCCTTGTCTCAGGAAGTTACTGGAGTCACAGACAGATGGGTACTGGGGTAAGGCTTGGGTCTTGTAGATTGCAGGGTCCAATGGGGGGGAGGCGTTTGGTGGGGGAGCCTGGCCACCAGGAGTTTTCCCTGCTGGCCAGCAACTAGGGAAGAATTGGGTGGGCTAATGTTCATATTCTTAAGTTTAATGAGAATTAAAATATTCCTTGTTATTTGTATATGTTTCTTTTTCAGAAATGACATGCAAACCTCCTTATATTCCAAATGGTAACTTCTCACCTCAGAGGATCAAACACAGAGCTGATGATGAAATCACATATGGATGTAAAGAGGGCTTCTATCCTGCAACCAGGGAAACGGTTGTAAAGTGTACAAGTACTGGCTGGATTCCTGCTCCAAGATGTGTCTGTAAGCTTTATTCACACCTTTAATCCTCATAATCCTGAAATTGCACTTTTAAACATGGACAAATGGAGATAAGTAGCAAATATTTGAATTTTTTGTTTGCATACAACTTTTAGAAACACTTTACTTTTTAAAGTAAGTAACATTTTAAGTAATAATAATAATAATTTTCCTTTTAAAAATAGATTCTTTTCTCATACAATATATTCTAATTATAGTCTCCTCTCCCTCTGCTCCTCATATTTTCTCCCCAACTCCCCTCACCCCTAGATCCACTCCTTTTCTGTCTCTCATGAGAAAGTAAATGTCTTCTAAGAGATAACAACCAAACATAACACAGTAAATTATAATTAAGATGAAGTAAAAACTATCATCTCAAAGTTGGAACCCAAAAGGAGGAAAAGAGTCCCAATAACAGGCACAAGAGTCAGAGATCAACTTGTTGTCACATTCAGGAGTCCCACAAAAATGCAAAGCTAAAAGCTGTAATACATTCACAGAAGATCTGATGTAGACCTGTGTAGGCCCCATGCTTGCTGTTTCAGTCTCTGTAAGCTCATATGTACCTTGCTCAGTTGGTAGAAAGGGCCTTGTTCTCCTGGTGTCTTCCTCTTCTGTGAGATTCCCTGGGCTCTGTAAAGAGGGATTTGATGGAGACCTCCAATTTAGACTCTTCACCTAATGTCTGGCTGTAAGTCTCTGCATCTGTTCTCATCTACTGACAGAGACAGCCTCTCTGATAATGACTGGATAAGGTACTGGTCTACAAGTATAGCAGAATATATAAGGAATTATTTATTTATTTATTTGTTTACTTATTTATTTACTTATTTATTTATTTATTTATGTAGTCTTCAAGTATAGCAGGATATCATTAGGAATCAATTGATTGATTGATTGATTGATTACTAGTAGTATTCAGTTTTTATCCTAGATCTGTGGTTTATCTAGTCTCTAGTTCTTGGTTTGGTATGGGTTCCTTCTCGTGGAGAGTGCTTTAGGTCAAATCAGACATTGGTTGGCTACTCTCACAAGTTCTGTGCCACTATTGCCCTAGCATATTATACAGGCAAGAAGGATTGTAGGTCAAAGGATTTAGGACTGAGGCAGTGTTTACATTTTTGATAGCCTGTCAAGTACCTTCCAGCACCAAAGGCACTAGAATCTAGGGGTGAAGGCTCTACATAGGTACCAGCTCAACTTCTCCATGTTCAATGAGTTGTGTGGATGTTATTCTCTGCCATGGGGCCCCGCTGTCAGTTTGTAAGAACAACTCATTTTGTAGCAACAGTCTGGTTTATTTGGGGATTTCTATGGGATTGTCTTGGTCAACAACTCAACTGAATGCAACCCAGTTCCACTACTGGAAGCCTTGCTTGGTAACAAGAGATGGCCAGTTGAGACTCTGTATCCCCCCCATTGTTAGGAGACCTCGTTAGGATCACATTCATATGTTTTAGAAAGTTTTCACTGTCCTAGGTTTCCATATCATCCCTCAAATACCCCTTAATTCCAGCTGTCTCTCCCCAATTCTCTCCCTCTACCCTACCTCCCCTTCCCCTCCATATTCTAGTTTCTCTATCAAAAATCAGGCATCCATAGGTGTGTGGATTTATGTCTGGGTCTTTGATTTGATTCCATTGATCAATGTATCTGTTTTTATGTCAATACATCAATACCATGTGGTTTTTATTACTATAGCTCTGTAGCACAACTTGAAATCAGGGATGGTGAGATATCCAGTAGTCATTTATTTTTCAGCATTATTTTAGCTATCCTGGGTTTTTTTGTTTTTCCATATGAAATTTGGAATTGTCCTTTTTAGGTCTGTAAAGAATTGGGTTATAACTTAATGGGGACTGCATTGAATCTGTAGCTTGCTTTGGTACAATGGCCATTTTTTACTATGCTAATTTTAGCAATCCATGAGCATAGAAGATCTTCTGCTACCTTCTTCAATTACTTTCTTCAAAGACTTGAAGTTTTTATCATACAGGTATTTTACTTGCTTGTTTAGTATTACTCTAAGATATTTAATTTTATTTTATTTAGGCTATTTTGAAAGGTGTTGTTTCCATGATTTCTTTCCCAGTCTATTTGTCATTTTTATATAGAAGGGCTACTGAGATTTTTTTTTTAGTTATCTTTTATTCAGCCACTTTGCTGAAATGTTTGTCTGCTGTAGGAGTTCCCTGATGGAATTTTTGGGGCTGCTTATTTATACTATCATATTGTCTTCAAATTAAAATATTTTGAATTTTTCCTGTCTAATTTGTATCCCCTTGATCTCCTTCATTTGTCTTATTGCTCTAGCTAAACCTTCAAGTAATATATTGAATAGATATGGAGAGAGTGGACAACTTTGTCTTGTTCCTAATTTCAGTGGAATTGCTTTGAGTGTCTCTCTGTTTAATTTGAGTTTGGCTATAGGCTTGCAGTATATTGACTTTGTTGTGTATAAATATGTCCCTTTTATCATGAAGGGTGTTTGATTTTATCAAAGGCTTTTTCAGCATCTAGTAAGATGACCATATGGGTTTTTTGCCTTTCTGTTTATTTATATGGTGGATTACATTTACTGACTTTTTAGTATGTTGAACCATCCCTGCATCTCTGGGATGAAGCCTACTTGATCATACAGGAAGACTTTTTGATATGTTCTTGGATCCTGTCCGCAAGTATTTTATCCAGTATTTTTGCATCTGTGTTCATAAGAGAATTTGCCCTTTAATTCCCTTTCTTTGATGAGTCTTCATGTGGTTTGGGTATCAGAATGACTGTGGCCTCATAAAATGAATTGAGCAACATTCGTTTTGTTTCTATTTTGTGGAATAATTTGAGGAGTACTGGTCTTAACTCTTCTTTGAAAGTCTGGTAGAATTCTGGGCTAAACCCACCTGGCCCTGGGCTTTTGAAACTGTTTATTTGATCTTGATTTATCTTTTAGTAAGTGGTACCTGTTGAGAAAATTATCCATTTCTTTCATATTTCCCAATTTTGTAGAGTTCAGGCTTTAAAAAAATGTGTCTGTATAATTCTGTGGATTTTCTTGGTGTCTGTTGTTGTGTTCCCCTTTTCATTTCTGATTTTCTAAATTTGGGTATCGTTTCTCTACTTTTTAGTTAGTTTGGATAAGGATTCCTCTATCTTGTTGATTTTCTCAATGAACCATTTTTTTTACTAATTTTTATAATGTCCTTTTTGTTTCCATTTTTTTTTTTAAATTTTAGCCCTAGTTTTGAATTTTTTTTTTTTTTTTTTTTTTTGCTGTTTACTCTCCTCTTGAGTATGTTTACTTCTTTTTGTTCTAGAGCTTTCAGGTGTGCTGTTAATTGCCAGTATGAGATCTTCCTATTTTTTTATTCGAGCACTTAGTGCTATGTGCTATCCCCTTTGCATTGCATTCATTGTGTGTGTCCCATAACTTTGGGTATGTTGTGTATTCATTTTCATGGAATTCTAGGAAGTCTTTAATTTCTTTCTTTATTTCTTCCTTTGCTCAGTACCCATTCAATGGAGAGTTGTTACAGGTTCCACAAGCTTGTAAGCTTTCTGTTGTTTCTGGTGTTGTTATGCACAGCCTCAATCTATGATAGGATGCAGGGAGTTACTGGAATTTTCTTTTATCTATTGAGACTTGCTTTGTTTCAGAGTATGTAGTCAGCTTTGGAGAAAGTTCCATGAGGTGCTGAGAAGAAGATATATTTTTGTGGATTTTTTTATTGATGAGTATGTAGTGTCCTTCTCCATCTCTTTTGATTAATTTTGGTTTGAACCCTATGTTGTTAGATATTAAAATAGCTACACTGGCTTGCTTCTTAGGTCCATTTGCTTGGAATATCTTTTTCCAATCCCTTGATGTTGAGGTGTGCTTTTTGTATGCAGCAAAAGAATGGATTCTGATTTGGGGTCCATTCTCTTTGTCTGTGTCATTTTATTGGGGAATTGAGTCCATTGATACTGAGAGATATCAATGACCAGTGATTTTTAATTCCTGTTATTTTGTGTAATTGTTGCTGATAATATGTTCATGTGTATGTGCATTTTTCCATTCTTTAGGTTTTGCTGGTGTGAGATTATTTATTTTCTGTGTTTTCATGGGTGTAATTGATTTCTTGGGTTAGAGTTCTTCTAGCACCTTCTATAGGGCTGGATTTCTAGGTAAATATTGTTTAAATTTGATTTTATCACAGAATATCTTATTTTTTCCATCTATGGTGATTGAAAGTATTGCTGGGAATAGTAATCTGGACCGGCATCTGTGGTTTCTTAGAGTCTACAGCACATATGTCCAAGCTCTTCTGGCTTGTAGAGCCTCCATTGCTAAGTCAAATGTATTTCTAATAGGTCTGCCTTTTTATATTACTTGGTCTTTTTCTCTTGCAGCTTTTAATATTCTTTCTTTGTTTTTTGTTTAATGTTTTGATTATTATGTGGTGAGAGGACTTTCTTTTCTAGTCTAGTCAATTTGGTGTTCTGTGTGCTTCTTGTACATTTATAGGCATCTCCCTCTTCCTATCAGAAAAATTTTCTACTTCTTTCTGTCAGAAAATTTTTCTTCTATGATTTTTCGAAAATATTTTCTAGACCTTTGAGCTGAGATTTTTCTCCTTCCTCTCCTGTTATTCTTAGGTATGGTCTTTTCTTTTCTTTCTTTCTTTTTTTTTTGTTTGTTTTGTTTTGTTTGAGACAGGGTTTCTCTGTATAGTTTTATGCCTTTCCTGGAACTCACTTTGTAGACCAGGCTGGCCTCAAAATCCACCTGCCTCTGCCTCCCGAGTGCTGGGATTAAAGGCGTGCGCCACCACCACCACCGGCAGGTATGGTCTTTTCATAGTGTTCCAGATTTCTTGGATGTTTTATGTCAGGAAATTTTTAGATTCAACATTTTCTTTCAACGGTGTGTCCATTTCTGCTATTGTATCTTCAACACCTGAAAGTCTCCTTTAAATCTCTTGTATTCTGGTGGTAAAGCTTTCCTCCATAGTTCCTGTTTTTAAGGTCTTTTTCTTGTGTTTCAGCTATGCTGGAATATTCAGGGCTTCCTGTGGTAAGATAGCTGTGCTCTAGTGAAGTCTTATTGCCCTGACTCTTATTAATTGTATTTATACATTTGTGTCTATGCATCTGGTTTTAGGGTGATTATAGGTCAAGGTGCTGATTTCTATATTTGTCTTTGTTGGGTGGGTGTTTTATTCCTTGCTTTCTGCTTCCTCAAAGGAGTTTGGGAGAGTGTGGGGGCTGTGTTTTACTTATTTTCCTGGTCTGCTCTCCTGGTATGTTCACAGGGAATTGGGCTTAGCAGGGGGAGTGCCTTCTGGACTTGGGGGCTGGGACAAAGCAAAGAGTGTAGGATGGAGGATGGAAGGGGAAGATCTGTGGGATCCACATGAGATCAGAGCTGAGAGAGGACACAGAAGGCTGCCACTGGTGTTCCACTGCAGAGCTGGGCTTGAGTCTGGGGGATTGCATCTTGGGAAGCAGAGGGAGAAGAGTCTGCAGGCAGCCTTCCTGGTTTTCTGGCAAGCAAGGCCTGTGGGATAGCAGAGGGTGCCTACCTGTATTGGGGGTTGAGATAAAGCAACAAGTAGGGAGAGTGGGGTTAGGAGGGGATGGTATGTAGGATCTACAGGAGATGTGGGCAATGGGGAAGGAAGGCTGAAGGTGGTGTTCTAAGGAAGAAACTGGAAGGGTTGGTTTGTAGATAAGGAGGGAGTAGTGAAGGTCTTCAGTTATCACCTGTTTCTTTGTCCTGCTCAGCTGGTGTGTTCCCTGTGAGTGCCTACTGATATTGGAGGCTGGGATGTTGAGATAAGTTTGGGGAAGGAAGGTAGGAAGAGAAGAGCTTAGTGATCTATTGGGGATGGAGTCAGAGAGGAAAGGGAGATCTTAACAGTTTTCCTGCTATAGAGTTGGGTATGAGACTGGAGTACTGGATATCAGGAGCAAGAGAGGTTTGGGTTTGCCTTCAGACTACTTTTTGCAGTGGCAGGAGCCCTGGGGTAAGCAGGGTGTACCTTTTGGGTTGGGGGCTGGAACAAAGCAGTGAGCAAGGAGAGGGGGATTAGAAGGAGAAATCTGTGAAGTCTTCGGGAGATGGGAGGGAGGGGGAAAAGGCTGACAGGTGTTCTGCTGAAGAATTGGGAATGAGGTTAGGGGTTTGGATCTGGGGGAACACAGAGAAAGAGAAGATCTGTAGGCAGCCTACCAGGATTTTCTTTTAAGTAACATTTAAGTTTTAAGTAATATTAAAAAATAAATTTTAGGAAACTTAAATTCATAATTTACTGCTACTCAAATTTATGTATATATGCATATGCACATTTTTCAAATTAAGAAACGTTTTCAAAGATTTTTAGCAAATTATTGGGAAAGGAGGACATATAAGATTTTATTTTAGTTATTTATTTGCATTGTAGCAAATATCAGTAAAAATATTTGCTTCATAACAAACTTGTATTGTCTCCCAGTTTGGTCCAGATTTGAGGCTGACTTGGCCACTTTCTCAGCATCAGTGTGGTGCTCTCAGAGACTGCCCTGGCTCTCAGTCATCAGAGGCCTTTACTAAACATTAGGCCCTATGTCCCAAATGTTATACTCATAAGGCTTTGATAAGAGCCCTCAGTTCCTTATCAGATAAGCCTCTGCGTAGATTGCCTGATGACAGCTTACTTGCTCTAGAGTTAGTGATCAGAGAGACAGTGGGGGCCCAGAATCTGTCTGTGATCTACTCACACACAATTGTTTCTGGCATGGCAGTTCTTCATGTTCTGAGTCCAACTCACACACGAAGAGGGAAATTATGTTATCTTTGTTGGAGGGAGTTGTTTTGGAGGACTTCAGTGGCTTCTTAACACACATACAGCATCACTTGAGTCAAGAGTATTTTATTTCTAATATACTTCTCCCATACTTTTCAGGTTTTTGCCTATCTATATCCATATTCCTTTCTTCCTGTCTAGACGTCCATGATAAAAGTATATCATACTTAAGCCTGGTATCCCTTAAACCAGAAAAAAAAATACAGTGACAAAAGAGTGGTCAGGGATCTCTTCTTAGTCACTGTTCTGTCTCGGTGTCAGTATTACTGAAGAAATAACTTAGAAGAAGGATTTATTTACAGTTTTTGGATTTCATTGTCAACTAGTCTCATCACTTTAAGCCTGTGAGAGGCAGAGCATTATGTCAAGGAGTGAGTGCTAAAGCAAAGCTGCTTGCCTCCTTCCCACCAGGAAACAAAGCTATAAAAGAATGGCCAAGGTCCCACTATCCCTTCAAATGCATAGCCCCAATGATCTGATTTATTTTAACCAAGCTAGCAACTTCTGAACTTTACCCCCTCTCCGAATAGCTCCAGCAATGAGAAACCAAGTTTCCATTAAAGTGAGTTTTGGGGAAATGTATGAGGTCCAAATCATAATAAGAAAGAAAAGCTATTTTCAGTAAGAAATATTATTACTGTATTGGAATTGTAAGGGGAATTTACATGTATATAAAACGTTCTGGATATTCTATCTCCATAACTTTTTCTCACTCCCAAACTCTACCAACAACATATTGCCTGTCTTTTTCCCAGATTCTCAAGTTCGAGTTTTGATGAATTTTACATGTAGTTTAACAAAGGGCATATTGCAGCACTTGGATTGGTACTGTCTTTTGGAACCTAGCTTAGTCACTCGTGGCTATACACCTGAAATCACTGACTCTCACTGTTTTTCTGAATCAATCAGATGAAATGGTTCAGAGATGAGGGCCACAGTTCCCTGAGAGTTTACTCGATTCATGCCTGGATGCTGATGGCCCATTCTTGATAGACTCAGTGCAGACATCTGTAGATGTTGATAGTTTGTGATTATAATGGCTCTGAATAGGCCAGAAGATATTTCACAGCCATGATTACTATATTTCAGCTCTTAGAATCTTTGTGCTCTTTCATCCACATGTTCCTTGAACTTTTGGGGGAATGGTGTAAATGTATTGTTTAATGATGAGCACACTCTCACTACTCCCATTGCCTTGAGCATTAACAAATCTCTACATTCATCATAGTTTACTGGAAAAAGATGCATCTCTGATTAATGCTGACAATTTTAATTATCTAAAATATGAACATATATATCTAGAAGATTATTCAATGTTATGTCAATTTATCTTACTAACAGAATTAATTCCCCCCCCCCAGATATTATGAAACCCCTGGAATAGATTTTTGAGTAGATTTACAATTACAGGTGTGAAATATGTATAGTTGAGTTTCTACATTGTAGATCTGCCTAAGGATATCTGGACCATCTGTGGCATGAATATATCTGAATATGAGGTTTTTCACAGCAGAATTTATGATGTTTTCCTGAATAAGGTAAAGATGACTAATTTCATTAAATACCTTTGTACTTAAAATGTGTAGTACTCTCTTCTCAGGCAGGCCTATTCAATTACTCGTTTCTTTCATCAAATGATTTGCTATTTTGGGGAAAATAGGTATAAATTCACAACTGGAACAATACAGGGGATGATGACCATGAATCTTGATTAGGAGAGATTCTACAAATTGATCTTTTGTGCCATATTGAATCTGTAGTAGGATGAAACTTACAGGTAATAATTAGAAGATCCTGGGATAGGTCAAAAAATTAACTGTGCTGTTACTTATTTAAAGCTTTTTGAAAATTAGTAAATATATTAATCAATGTTGTAAGCAGCCTGAATCAAGACTGTGATGGACCATCCATCACTGCTGATTGGCCAAGACCTACATCTGGAAACGTATAAGACTCAAATGGGGCTGCTTTAAGTACTGACCACCTCTGCTGATCATGCACTTTAAGGAATATTAGGTTTGTTTTGAGGAATCACCTATAAAAGAGCAAAGACAAATTCATCTGTGTCCACATGAGAAGGAAGATTAACTAAGAGGCAGAGGAATGTGTCTATAAGGCTATAATATCCCTAATTTATACCATGTCTCCTTTTGTTACCCTTTAAAAAAAAATCTCAGTGTGCTAATTTAATTTTTTTATTAAGAAATTTTTTTTCCATTCATTTTACACACCAAAAATCCCCCTCTTCCCTCCTCCCACTCCCCTAGCCTCCCCCTCTGAACCCACCTCCACTCCCCCCCACAAGAAGGCAAGGCCTCCCATGAGGAGGCACATCCAGCAGAAGCAAGTCCAAGCCCCTCCGTCTGCCTCAAGGCTGTAAGAGGTGTCCCATAATGGTAGTGGGCTCCAAAAAGCCCACTCATGCACCAGGAATGGACTCTAACTAATTTAATTTCTTGATGTCCTATGAAAACTAAAATTCTCAAATTTTAAAGAAGAATACTCAAGAGAAAAATAATTTAAATTTATAAACCATGTAACAAATGTGTGTGTGCATGAATAAGGAAGCTATGAGATTTGTGTATTTGGGCATGTATTGAAATTCTTTTAACATACTTCATGAGGGTCCCTGAACTAGAATTATACTTCATAGAAAAATTAATACTATTCTGATATTAAAAGTAATTATTAATTATGAATAGGAAGAGGAAAAATTTAATGAAACATTTCATATAAACTTATTAATACAATGAACAATATAGCATTTCAATATGAAGTTATAAAAATAGTTCACTGTTATGTAATCACATTAGATTTCAGTTCTGATTCAAATTATAAAGCAGTTATCATATTTGATATTAACAAATATCCCTGACCCACTTCTCTGGTGGCCTCTCAGGTATAACTTGATTTCATGAGGAAAGACTTCTTCACATACCTCAGCAATCTGAATCCTATTTGTCTCCTTCTCCAGACACTCTCTAGACATGTTATTATAATTAATAGAAAGTAATTCACTGATCAAGTGGTTGATCTCTGATAGGAGTGTTTTTCTGTCTGTTTGATTTTTTTTTTATTGCAAGTGAAACCTTGTGATTTTCCACAAATCAAAAATGGAGGTCTCTATGATGAAAAGAACCGCAAACCCTACTTCCCAGTACTTATAGGAACGAAGTACACCTATTACTGCCACAGAGGTTTTGAGACTCCATCCGGGTCCTACTGGGACTACATTCACTGCACTGCACAAGGGTGGGAGCCTGCAGTTCCGTGCCTCAGTAAGTCAATGTCTGCATTAAATCATGTTTAATTCTATCGAAGAGTGGACAGAGAAGAGCACATACATAGTTATATTTAAGTCTCCCATGACAAAATAAGAAACAGAAGAGTTTGTGAGCAAAAAAGACAAGTTTCTGTCTTTTGTGAGCAGCTCTTCATGAAATGAATACAGAAAATAGGGACTATGAGAAGCCTTTATGGCTTGCATATTTTATTTATAAAAACTAAAGATAAATGCTGCTTTTTAAAACATTAGTAAAGGTTTTGTTTTTGAATGCCACATGTATTCATTTAACTATTATAAAGATAAACTTTAGGTTTTTTTTTTTCAAATGAATTTTTGTTTTTCATTTAACTTTTATGGTATACTTATGGTCCTTAGAGCAATGTGGTTTCCAGTATGTGGAGAACGGGAATTATTTACAATGGAAAGGAAACTATATACAGAACCAGTCTGTAGGAGTCATGTGTAACCTTGGCTACAGTCTTCCAAATGGTCAAGACACAGTTACATGTACAGAGAACGGCTGGTCTCCTCAACCCAAATGCATCCGTGTCAGTAAGTAACCAGCTCTG
Source organism: Peromyscus californicus insignis (assembly GCF_007827085.1). Classification (NCBI taxonomy): domain Eukaryota; kingdom Metazoa; phylum Chordata; class Mammalia; order Rodentia; family Cricetidae; genus Peromyscus; species Peromyscus californicus. The sequence goes on along the minus strand of NW_026294436.1, from coordinate 26,592,601 downwards.
AGGTCACAAGATGCTCTTGGCTCCCCATCCCATCTGTATTACCTGTGCCAAAATGCTTCTTTTCAAGTGTGTGTAAGTGAATACTGAGGATTCTTGGTAAGTATATAGAAAAGTAAACACACCTAATAGCCATTACAACAAAATATTGACTAAACTTTTGTTTAGAGTACTGTAAACTTTGAAATCACATTGTTATTTGACTCAAATAATTATAATAATGTAGTTTAAAATTAAACAAATATGATAATAGCTACATACATCATTCTTATATTCATGTAGTAATATGGCATTTTAAAGCTCTGCTAATTGTCTCTGAATCCTTTGTGATGTGTAACTGGAAAGGAAATTCTAGGACATTGTGTGTTTGGTTTTCATGTTTTTCTCCAATCTCTGTACTAATATGTTTGTGTTGATGATTACTTCTTGTTCTTTGTTCTTGAAAATGACTGTGTGATGTCACACTTTATTTTCAAAATAAATGTCTATAAAGTGTTCCAACATAATAGTAATGTTTTAAATTCCTTTCCATGAGCTGGAGAGATGGCTCAGAGGTTAAGAGCACTGGTTGTTGTTCCAGAGGTCCTGAGTTCAATTCCCAGCAACCATGTGATATCTCACCTGTAATAAGATCTGATGCTGTCTTTTGGTGTGTAGGCATACATGCAGGCAGAACACTGTATATGTAATATAAAAATAAATATTTAAAAATTCCTTTCATTATCATTTGGGTTTTAAAAAATATAATCCTAAGTCAATTTGCAGTCAATGAATTTAATTTTTCAAATGCATTTTTTAATTTACACATTTGTAATTAGTTTGCTGCAATATTAAAGAATTCTAAAAATCAATCTGAGTTATATGTATTCTTTGTTTACTTCAGATTGCCAACTTTTAAATTTTTTGATTAGATTTGAATGATATTATCTTGAATTTTCAGAACAATTTTGAAATAATCATATAATCATACTGTCATTTATGAATGTAATGTATATTTAAAAATTTTAGTCTGTTTTTGAATGCTTGTCAATTGTCTTCTGTTCTATCATTTTGCTGATGAGAAATTTTTGTTAGCATTATTTTTTGATATTGTCCATAATTTATTTAATCTCTAAGAATTTTTATCTCCAGTGATTTAAATTTTTATGTGATTAATATTAGTGACCTGCTTAAAATTTGTACTGAGTTCTTATTTTAAAGTCTTTCCGTGATGCTGGTTTTGTTCATATTTGTTAAGTGTGCTGATCCATATGTACATACTGCCTTTTCATATTTCTGTCTTTTTATTTTTTTAAGTCCTATCCAGGTAAATTGCTTTAGCTTTCTTTCTCCAAGTAACTCAAAAAGATTTTAAAACAACTAACAGTTTTGTACCCACTTTCAAAGGACTCGTCTGTGAAAAATCATTTCTATTCAGGAGTAGTTCAAATATGTTTAGAGTTCAGGTCAGTGGCATTGACAAATGCGTATGCTTATATGAATACAACCCCATCAAACTAGAACCAGTCTTAATCTACTGAGGAATTTCTCTTGTTCCCTTCCTCTTCAACTCCACTACCCTAGGTAATAACTTTTATTTTTGTTACTGTAATGTTGTATTTCTACCACTTCATATAAATAGATTTATGAATCATGTTTTCAAACCTAATTCCATTACTTTTCTGTAGAATATCTGTGTCATTTTTCTATGTTATGACTTGTATAGTAACTGACTTTTATTGTGGAAAGATACATTTACATATATATAATAATTTAGCTATCTATATCATTTTAAGGAACATTTTGGCTATTTTAGATCTTGGCAATTTTTGAGCTGCTTATGAAAATTTGAAGACAAGCCATTGGATTAAAATTTATAATGTATTTCTTAGATAATATCTAAAATTAAAATTTATGATTACTATGGCATGTGCATGATTCAGTCTGTAATAATCTGGCATGTGGACTTTCAGGATGTTTTGGATATTTTGCATCCATAACAGCAATGAGCAAGCTTCAGTTGATTTATTTCCTTCTAAATATCAAGAGAGTAAGATTTTATATATCATATAAATATATATCATATCATATACATCAGTATATGAGAGTATTATTTTACTTTAATTTTATCTTCCTAGTGGGCTAATAATAGCAATCATCTAAGAATATCCCATTTTAATTGGATGTTTTCTTGTATAATTTATTTTACAACCCTTTATGCATCTAGGATATGATTCATTCATCAAATTTGTGTATGGAATACCCAGGGTCCAGGGAGTATGCTATGTCTGGTGTGGGGTATCTGAGGGAAAACAAATCTACATACACTGTGCTCTAATGTCTGTTAACTTTATTCCTCTAAGACAAAATTCTATCAATAAACCTATAGCTCCATCAGGCATTCAGGACAAGAATAAATCTAGATACACCAAGCTCTTTATCTGTCTACTTTATTTCTCTGGGATGAAATCCTGTCTACATAGCTTCAGTTCTGTCCAGTTCCCTATCTCATAGCCCTGCTAATGACTAAACTCCTATGCTTCCAGCCTCATCTTCATCCTCTGCATCCTCTTTCTCCATTTCCACTACTCTCTACTTCTGGCACTCAGAAAACTCTACCCGAGATCAGCTTACCCTCTACAGAACCTCTGTCTTTCTCTCTTTTCTCTTGCCCTGCCATTCTGTCTGCTCTACAGAAAATGCCGGCCTTTTCTTTCCCTGGGCACGTGGTTCTCTGGCTCCTCTGGAATGTCCCTCTACCTTACCTTCCACCTTGATATGTAAAAACCTCCTTTGTTCTTAGACAATTGCTTTGGAGAGCCACTAGGCCTTGAGGCAGGGGCATGGTCTGAGGTTCATTTGCACATGAAACAAAGCCATTCATGGGGTGGGGGAGTTAGTTACCTAGAAGTTCAGCAGGTCTGGAAATACTTGGGCAGGCAAGAATTTCATAGTAGAAGACAGCTGAAATATTAAAGGCTGGATGGCACCAAATATTCATAATAAATGGCTTGTCTTTTGACAGACCCTTGGCCAGTCAAAGTATAGCTTTAATACACAGCTGACTCTCTATGATACATTCTTGTGGTTCTCCACATTTGTGAATATATGTGTGTCTAAGTAGTTATTTCTAGTAACTGTATTTAACACTCAATGAGACCCAAGTAAACACTTGTGAATTATTTTTCCTTAAGTAGGGCATTTTAAAACAATTTTAATTTTTTTGAGAATTTCCTTTTTATAGTTCTTCAAAATTTTATAAAATATCTTTTATTATATTCACCTATGCCCAGCTATTCTCTGGCATGTGTCCCTTCTACTACCCATTCAACTTTGTGTCCTATTTTCTTTCATCCTCCTCCTCAAGATTTATTTATTTATGTTTTTGTGTATGAGTGCTCTATCTGCACATGTGCCTGCATGCCAGAAGAGGACATTAGATCCCATTCCAGATTGCTGAGTCACCTTGTGGTTGCTGGGAATTGAACTCAGGACCTCTGGAAGAGCAGCCAGTGCTCTTAACCTCTGAGCCATCTCTCCAGTCCTATTCTTTCTTCTCCCTCTCCCTCTCCTTCTCCCCCTCCCCTCCCCCTCCCCTCCCTCTCCCCTCTCTCTCCCCTCTCCCCTTCCCAACCCCCTCCTCTTACCCCTCCCCCTCCCCTCCTCCTCCTCCTTCTCCTCCTCCTCCTCCTTTTTCTCCTCCTTCCCCTCCTCCTCCTTCTTCTAACAACCTATGAAGTACAAGTTGTGCTGTTTCCATATTCTTGCATGTGTGGTGTTACACTGGAGAGTGGCTGATTTACTAGGGGTTGGGGATTTAGCTCAGTGGTAGAGCGCTTGCCTAGCAAGCACAAGGCCCTAGGTTCAGTCCTCAGCTCTTGAAAAAAAAAAAAAGAAAGAAAGAAAGAAAGAAAGAAAGAAAGAAAGAAAGAAAGAAAGAAAGAAAGAAAGAAAGAAAGAAAGAAAAAATAACCAGGAGTGGACTCATAACAAAAATTGATTCTTCCTTTGCCAGCAGCTGCTAGGAGTGGGATTCTGTGCCCATCCACACCCACCCCCTTGCTGGAGCTGGTCTAGCTTGCACTTGTGCAGGCCTTGGGCATTCTCTCACAACCACTCAGAATTCATAGGTACATCTTCCTTGTTGTGCCCCAAATCCTGCTTCCTGGTAGTCACGTACTGTTCTGCCCTGGGTGCAAGAGACCCCTGAAAAGACCACTAGAGACACGAACTCACTGAAATGCAAAAGCAAGGTTTATTGAAGCAGGAACCTCAGTGGAGCACCAGTTGAGTACCAGTCAAGCACCCTGACACAGTGGAGGCTGGAGGAGGTGCCCGCCCCTCTGCAAGCTCAGTTTTTAAAGGCAAAAACCATAAGGTTACATCATTTAGGGGTGCTAGTACGGGTACAATTCTGATTGGTTCAAGTTTCAGGGGCTTTCCAGAATTTCTGTGTTATCTTACTTTGTTATTTTAACTGGTTGTTTGTCAAACTTTATAGACTACCTCCAGCATTGGGGCATTCTTTGGTTAATCAATTGTTACCAGATAGTCCTTCAAACATCCTGACTTTGTACTTTGACCATCTCTGGCATTGGGGCATTCTATGGTTAATCAGTTGTTACCAGATGGCTCTTCAGACATCTTGACTTTGTCCTGGGACCTATGTCAGCAGCTCTGAGAATTTTGAAACTCAGGCCTGTTTTAAGCTGGGGTGAGGGGCTTGCTTGAAATGGGGGTGCTTTGGTTCTTAAGTACCTTTTCTGGCTCATTTACTCTTCTTGTCCTTTCCTCTCCAGTATCCTTGAGACTTTATAGGAGAGAATGTGATAAAGATATCCCATAAAGGTCTGAATATTTCAGCCTTATTTTCTGTATGTTGATCACTTGTAGGTACCTGTGTTAAATGAAGTCAACTGCAAATAGAATCTTCTCTGGTGAGAGTTGAGAGGTGTGTTAATTTATTGAAAATTCATCTCTTATACATGAATACTGTATTTACACCATTTTCTCATCTCTTTCCTCCCACCTATTCCTGTCTTCCTCCCCTATCAAATTCATGACCTCTTCTTTTTAACTGTGATTTTTCAAACACACACATACACACACACAATACTCCTACATACACGCCCTATGAGTCCATTTAGTGCTGCTTGAATGTACATTGTACATATATTTAGGCCTGGTCATTTGAGATTGGATAACTTATTGAGTGGGATCACTCCAAGAGAAGATTGATTTTTATTTCACAGCAAACTTTAATTACATATAGCTCTTCATCTAGTGGTAGAGATTATGAGAAGTTCTCTACATGCATTGGGATGTCTGCTGGTATTGTGCTGAACAACTTTATTTCTGAGATTTTTGTGGGTGCAGTTTCCCTGTCATATATAGAAAGGTACTATGTCACAGAAGACATCTTGATTCTCTGTCTTTCACAATCTTTCTGTTCCTTCTTTTATGATGTACTTGGAGCCTTTTGGGTGTATAGATTTTCTTGAAGATGAATTAACTAGGATTGGGCAACCTACACTCAGTTCTTCTCTGTATTTTGACCTGTTGTGGATTTCTGAATTAATCTCCATTTGCTGCAAAAAGAGAACCTTCTTTGATGATGGATGGGAGCAGCACCTATCTGTATTGGAGGATTTATTAAGGCAACTCCACGTAGTTCAAAGGGAGGTTTATTTTGGGGGTAACTTACAGCTAGTAAAGAGGTTGGTTACAGGATCCGAGAGAGGTGAGATGCAGTCCATCTGGGTTCTCTGGAGAACTGCTCTTGATCTACCATCCAGCATCCAGGATCACCAGGAACCAAGAGAGTCGACACATCCAGATCTCAGGTCTTAAGGGCTCCTGTCTTGGCCTGCCTCAGGGGCAGGTCATAGGTAGGCGTAACAGTTACAGAAAGCCTCACTAGGGGTAGTACTTCCAGGTCAAAGCTGGAACAGCTACACACTACATACCTGTGAATACAGGGACAAGTATTTACAATGCTGTTAAAAATAGTACTGGTCTAGTGAGGTGGTAGTAATAGGTTCTACTCTAGTGTACTTGGCTAGATTTGTTGTACCAGGCGTGAATTCCTGCATATTGATTAGGACTTGGGTCAAATTATACAGCTATTGGTTACCACTGATATATAAATGTCACTATTGCACAATTAAGAATGTCTTGCTCTGCTGATCATTGTTGTACTTCTGTAGTCTGTATGCCTGGAGAGGGCTTTAGTTGCTTTTCTATCTTTGCGGGATTGATTTGCTGGATCATTTGTAGATGTATGTCAGTTTTCTGCAACTATGACTTCCATGTTCATATATGCAGGCTCTGGGAAACAAGCTTCTACATATCTTGGGATTATAAGACTTTAGTGGTGGCATCTCAGGTCTCAGGGAGCAAAGCTGAAGAACATCCTTTCCTCTGTTCATCTGCCACCTATGCGTCTTTCTGAAAATGGTTCTTCAAAATGTTGCCCAATTTTTCTTTGTGGTTTGTTTTGTTTCTAGTGAATTTTGAGACTACTTAGTATGTTGTGGCTAGTAGCCTTCTGTAGGCTAGTGTTCTTCACAAGTATTTCCTCACTTTTACAGCTCAACTTACATTCTATCTGTCTTTCAAGAGCAAATGTTTACTTTTTACCTTTCTTATTTTTATTAGTTCTTTGAGAATTTCACACAAAATATTTTGACCATATACACCCCCTCTCCAAACTCCTTCCATATCTACCTGCTGTCCCTACCAACCCAACCTATTTTTTGTTCTTAAAAAAAAAAATCAAGTCCTATTTATGCTGCCCCTCAGCTCTTCTGAGTGTGTCTATCCAGTGGAGCATTGTCAGCCCTCTCCTTTTGACAGCATGCACAAGATTTGCACAAGCTGCAGTCAGACAAAATCCCAGCATCTATAGGGGAGGTAGGCACAAAGTCTCACCCCTAACTGTGGCTCTATTGGTCAATGATAGTAAACATTTGTTTTGATGCTCTTCAACATAACAAAAAATTTCAATTATTGGTTCTTTTTTCTGTCATCTAAAATGTCATTGCCTAAGCCAAAAGCAAATATTTTTCTAGAAGTTTATATTTTACATTTAGGTTTATGATCAATATTTGTGTTCATTTTATATGAGTGCGAGAAAGAAGAAGTTTAAGCTTATTATTTTGCATTTAAATGCCTAAATATTAATGTTTTATTTGATACAAGATTATCTTCTACTATAAAATTGGTATCAATTATTCTTAATTATTATTAAATATATACTAGTCCTATGTGTGTGTGGTTACTGACTCATTGTTCTCTTCCACTGCTCTGTATACATCTACATTCACCAACATCACAAGTATCTTTAGTGACTAATCCATTATATAAGACTTATTACCTTGTAACTTTAGATCTTTGATTCCTTTCTTTCTGAACAATTTAATTTATAACATTCAAATGTTAAACAGAAGTATAGATTGTAGAAACCTATTGGTGGAGAAGTATGATATTTCTATTAATTAACATATCCTATAATGTTTACATTAAGCTTAAAATATCTAGATCATGGGATATTTTGAAGAATTATTTTGCTGTTATGGTCCCTTGTCATGTGACTTTTAAAATGAGCTTGCTTATAAATATAAAATGCTTTTCTGGAATAAAATTAGAGACATCTGATATAGTATGATTTAATTTTTATATTATGATTAGGATATAATTATTAATATAATTATAACTAGTAAATTAGATCTTTGGTTTCTTATAGCACTATTCTGTTGTATACAACAGAAAGGTCTTGTGTTATTCTGTAAATGTTTAGCTAGTACATGTTTTTCATACTGAAGCAACTATATTCATCTTAAATATTTTTCTTGAGTGAGTTGTATAGTCTATGGTTTTTAAACTCCGTTAATTTTTAATTTGTCAAATTTGATATGGATGCCCATAATATTCCCTGATGCCCATAATATTCCCTGATACACACACACACACACACACACACACACACACACAAGCACACACACACACATGTGTGTGTGTGCATATATTTCCCATCATTGCTGATATTGGTAACCTATGCTGTCTCTAATTTTCTCTGTTAAATCTGTTTAAATGTTATTAACTGAAGGCTCTTTTATAGTACCAAGGTGTAAAGTTTATTTTATGTAGGAATGCATTTATTTATTACAAACATTATTCCTTGTATTTTTGTTCCATTATTTTAGTTCAGGATGTGACATGCCCTCCTCCCCACACATCTACCAACTTTAAATTCTTCTTTTTCTAGTGTTTTAAAAGAGTCTCAGGTAACTGATATGGGGCTACTGTCTTTTTCATGTGTATGTTGAATGCAGCCTCTTCCTCCATGCTATTGTTGTCTTACCATGGATATGTTTATGTGGTTTATCATTGATACTTACATGCAATGGGTGAGCATTACCAATTAGTTTTCCGGGAATTTTTGCTTGGGGAATAAGATGTTGCCACAATGTATTTTATTTCACATCCACGACAATCTTTTGAGTAAAGAAGCCGTACCTCATTAGAACACTTGCTGTTAGTGCTTGAGATTGGATATCTGCATGAATGGAAGCTAAGTTTGATTGATAATTTTGTTTCCTTTGAAATTTATTTAGACTGGTTTGGGAGCTTTTTCTTTCCAACTAGTGTGTTTAGAACATCAATAAACCTCTTCTGGGATCTTACTAAAGGATTTGGGTCATCAAAAGGAACTGTCCCACCTTTTCAATTTGAATATCTCACATTGCTGGTGTTCTGGGAGCCTTTGATCTTACAATTTGGGGCCATTTTTCTTCTTCTGTTCTATTGCATCAGAGTCTTGTACTGTGCTGTAGTATGCTGACATCTGGCCAGAGAGCTAGAGGATGGGGTGGAGATCTACAGAATTCTACTTCAGGATTTCTTTCTGCTCTGCTTTTCTATACCACAGATCCAGTAACTCTGATCTCTTTGAGAACAGTGATTTTTGTTTCTTAAATTCAGAAAAATACCTATTATTATTTTTTCTGGTCAGGTTTCTTCTCACTGTACTATTTTCTGGAAAATTCCTCCATACATAAAGCCTCCTTGATAACAGACCTCATTAGTCGCTTGATACTCTGGAATTCTAGTTTGGTGCTCTTTGTCTTCCAATAATAGGCATTGGTAATTTTCACCCAAACTTCTCATTCCCCTCCTTGTTTGTGGCTGGCACTCTCTTTTTCTTTTCTTTTCCTTATAATTTGTTACATTCCTTTAGAAAAATCACAATTCATTACCTTTCCCACATTTGGTTTTTGCTTGATCTCTGTTCATCATTTTAGGTTTTCACAGTTTGTCCTTGCATTAGTATTTGCTTCCTTTTTCAAGTTAACAAAGTGAAACACTTAATGATTTTTATTCTTTATTCTTTTCCAGTCATTTGATGGTATTCCTGTCTCTTCACTGCTTAGTGTTTCTTCCCAATATTTTATCTAATCCTTTAATTGGCATTTATATAAAATATTTAATGTTTTATTCTTTGATTTCTTACTTATCCATAAACAAGCAAATGTGTGTTCTGAGAAGAAATCTAATAACTGGAATTATACCTTTATACTGTCTTTTTTAATTAATTTTTTTCATGGAATATATTTTCATCTGGTACATTTCACAATGAAATATTATTCAGATGATAAGAAAAGTGAAATTAAAAAATTTACGTTTAAACTTTCAAGTTCAGTTATTAAAGATATGAAGAGGCATTGTTTTGTCATGAGAAGATTAAATAATATTTTTTGTTTCTCATGATCTTCTTTGAACATTGAACATCCATTGTATTTTAGACATGAGGTGTAGCCAGAAGTTTTCCTGTGTCCTGCCTGGTCCTACAGCAGCTCAGACTCAAGTAAACACACAGAGGCTTATATTATTTACAAACTGTTTAGTCTATGGAAGGCCTCTTGCTAGCTAGCTCTTATATCTTAAATTAATCCATAACTATTAATCTATGTATCACCACATGTTCTGTGGCTTTACCTGTGTGAAATTACATGCTGCTTTCTGGATGGTGGGATGGTGTCTCTCTCCGGACCCCACCTTTTCCCTTTCTTGTCTCTCTCCTATCCTGCTTGCCACTAAGCTGCCTTGCCATAGGCCAAAGCACTTTATTTGTTAACCAATGGGAATAACATATATTCACAGCATACAGAAAGACATCCCCCAGAAATGAGGTTACAATGGCATTTCAAATTCTTGAAACTGGAGTCTGTAGCAACTGTGCAGATAGATTTTCCAAGATTATCACCCAACCACAGGAACCCTAATTGAGTACATAAGTCTAAGTGACTTAGACAGCCAATTATTCTCAGGTTTAAAGAAAATGCAAGAAAAAAAGTATTATTTAGGATTCGGACTTTCTGTAGGATTATGGATTCACTTGGAAAAAAATTTTAACACAATTTTAGAAGTAATTATGAGTGATTTAAATCTTGCTATGTTAAAAAATTCAAACAAGATATTGTGTATCTTTTAACCTATGATTTGATTTCCTTGGTTCAGGAATGTGAATGATTTTGATTATTTTAAGTCTTCATGTATAAGTGACTAACAGCTATTTTTAATATCTTATTGTATTGTAAATCCTTAAGCTACTGAGCATGCACTCATCTCTTTTTTTTTTACTCCTTTCTTTTTTAGAGACATGTTCAAAGGCCAATATAGAGATTGAGAATGGGTTTCTTTCTGAATCTGATCATACATATGCTCTAAATAGAAAAACACAGTATAGGTGCAAACAGGGATATGTAACAGCAAATGGAGAAACATCAGGAACAATTACCTGCCTCCAAAATGGATGGTCAGCTCAACCCTCATGTATCAGTGAGTACTTCATTATATTCCTGCCATTATACTGGTGATGTATAAGGGTTTAGCTTTATTCTCCTTTGAGGTGGCTGGTGTTGTTTCACTTGAAAGATGAGTTTTAAACTTCAAGAAAAAATATTTCACTATTTGTTTTTCCTTTTGGACTCATTTCTGCTCTGTAGAATATCAGTTCATTTCCTTTTCCAATGCTTTAAAATACCCTATAGTTTTAAATTTAATGAAGGATTCTTTGACTAGCTGCCTTTTAAAAGATACTCTGCCTTGCATATGAAAGCCTTTGCTCCTAGATATAAAGGCAAAGTTTTAGGTGAAGGTACATGTCCATGTTTTAAATCCCAGAATATGTGATAACCTTGTAATACGTGTTTGACACTGTCAGTTAAGGTCTGTCTCAGAAGGTCTCCCTCTTAGAAATTCTTCCCAAATATTTTGATATTGGAAAGAAAGAAATGTTCCCAGGTATCATCAAATTTTCATGTTTTATTACCTACAGTCAATGATAGTTTTCTGAGAATAATTAGTTCAGCTTATCTTACTTATCAGAAAGCTAGCCAGTGCTATTTTTCAAGAACTATTCAACATAACTTAAATGATAAGGTGATTTAATATATTTACTGCTTTCTTAGTTTCTATTTTTCATTTATTGTACTTTTATAGGATCTATTTAAAGAAAAAGCAATTAAAAGTATTCCCATGTAATATTCATGTATATTAAATTATAATTTACAAGTCTTTTTGGATATGTAATATTCGATATTGCATATGAATTACTAAATATGGGACATTAGTTCACAAAGGTTATGACCCTTCTCTAAAATAAAATATATCTGAAATTGTCTATTTATTTGCAGTATGTGATAAATATAAGAAAAAATGAGCTGAAAAACTGTTTTTAAAATAAAGTTTTATAAAACTTAACTGAGGCAGTAAATGTTAATCGGAGTGTAGTTTTTATTTAATAACTGTTTCAGGAAAATGATTTATTGTTGGTCTTCTAAGGATATTTTTATATAGTATTTAATTGTTATTATATATTAACCTGTGACCACCTTTGTTCTCACAGGAATTGCTCAGATTGTCCATTGACACATTAAATGAAATCTTCTATTTTATTTTGCATTAGAGTCTTGTGATAGGCCTATATTTGAGAATGCTGGAACTAAAAATAATAGCACATGGTTTAAACTCAATGATAAATTAGACTACGAATGCCATATTGGATATGAAAACAAATATAAACATACCAAGGGCTCCATAACATGTACATATGATGGATGGTCTGACATACCTTCATGCTATGGTGAGTACTATTTTCTCTGAAACTTTTCTTTTCACAAGTCAAAAATAAATATTTATGTGTTACTTGAAAATATGAACTTCCTAGGATCTTCCTTCTGATTCAGTGTAAACTGGGAGAAAGGACTGTTTTGAAGTCTAAAGCTGATCATATTTGTTTTTATTATTGCATTGCGTGCATTTATTTACCCTATATGTGTACAATGGTTACAAGTGTGCATCTGTGGGGGTGTGCACACCACATTACACAAGAAGATGTCAGAGTACTTGTGAGTCAGCTCTCTCTTTTCATCATGTGAGTCCCAGGACTGAACTCCTGTCACCAAGCTTGGAGGGAAGCCCCCTCACTGACTGAACCATCTCAGTGGCCTAATAATCTGGGTTTGGGTTTTTTGTTTGTTTGTTTGTTTTGTTTTTTTTGTTTGTTTTTTGTTGTTGTTGTTTTGTTTTTTGTTTTTTGTTTTTTGTTTTTTTTTGGTTTTTGAGACGGGGTTTCTCTGTGTAGTTTTGGTGCCTTTCCTGCATCTCACTTTGTAGACCAGGCTGGCCTCAAACTCACAAAGATTCGCCTGCCTCTGCCTCCCAAGTGCTGATAATCTGTTTTTAAAATAATGTACCTATGAGGTGTAGATAGCACATTCTTGTGACTCTAGCACTACGACCCTGGAACAAGAGGTTTTAAATTTGAGGACATGTTGGGCTACATAGTGAGTCTCTGTTTCCATAAACAAACAAACAAACAACAAACAAAATACATTAAATTAATTATTTCTTTGTATGACCTGTGTATATCAAATATCTCTGGCTAAAGCATAATTGTTTCATTATCTTAAAGGTATGCTCTTAGTTATTTAAACTAGGTCTCCATAATCAAAATGATTTGAAATATGAAAAAAGGTCATGCAAATTTGAAGAGTGGGAAGGAAAGAGATGGACAAGTTGCAAGAGAAAAAAAAAAATTGAAAGTGAAAGGAAAAGTATTGGCTCAGGACAAAGACCTGCCTCTAGATAAAGAGGAGACAGATGTGGCACATAGGAAAATGGCGGTTTATAAAGGTACAAGGGGAAACCTGTGTCAGGGTGAGGTGTTTAATTTTATTTGGACATGTTTATTAGGTGAGCCACATGGATTTTTGACTTCAATATTTTGATAGCTGGACCTTGATAGTCAGCCTCAGGAGGAGGAAGTGGCCAAATAAGGGAACAGACCTTGGTGGCTAGCTTTAGGAATGTAATCCAATGATTTATAGGAAGGCAGAGGCAATGAGGAGAAGGGCAAGGCCTGCCAGAGCCATGTCTGCCATGCCCGGGTGGCCAGAATCCCTTTAGAAAGGATAGCAGCAGAAATTTAGAAAACTGATTGCAGCATCAATGGTCCACTCAAATGTCATTCATTAAGGATGTCTACACCTGGCAAGGTGGTACACATCTGTAATCCTAGAACTTGGGAGGTAGAGTCTTGAACATGAGACCACTCTGGGCGACATATAAAGATTTATCATAAACAACAAAGAGAATCAAATGACACCCCAAATTAAAAACAAAAAATCAAACTAGGCAAATGGTGATTATTAATTTCTCTCTGATTATAAGCAGTTCAAGATTATGAAATCAGGACTTTCTACAATATAATACTAAAATAGAATGCAAGGACAGGGCTATTAGTTCATTAGGACAAGGCTTGTCTACCCCATGACTTTAGGGTCAGTCTTAACATTATAAAAATAAAATAAAATATACTACAGAATTATTTATTAATGCGACAAAACCTTTCCTGTGGAGATGATATGCCCCAGATAAGGTGTTCATGATCAGTCATCATACAGATACCACCAAAGCTCAACTTGATGACCCATGAGTTTTATTGGGGTTACTGAAATACGAGTGAAGGGTTGCTTACAGGACCAGAAATGACTCAAAAACAGCTGCATTGCCAAGGCCCACCCAGCATGGGTAACAGTTCACAGAAGCATAGAACTGGAATACACTACACAGCCTATACAACAGATTGGAGAGTGTTTTTACCAAGTGACTCAGTTGATCTAAACCTCTTCCAGAGACTTGGGCTGGTTTTAGCTTCTTCCAGGCAGCTGATATAGTCTTGAAATCTTCTATTTTTACATCTAGGCTTGTTTGAGTATCTTCTTTGCAGCTTGCCTTCTCTGAGAATGATTCATCAGTTTGGCTTGTTTACTTGGGAGTAAGGTGCCTACTGGATCTGGTCAGTTTCAGGGACTTCCTGGAGCTATTTAGAGATCTTTACCTTCTTGCTAAAGGAGCTTTCCTGCAGGATGGAATATTTTAACTTTGGATGAACTGTCACATAATAAATTCTGATAGTTTTGCAGACCTGGTGCCACACCTCTGATACCAATAACTAAATAAAAACCCTCTTCTTATTAAAATTTATTCATGGTTATGGTGAATATGAGTGACACCAGACCTTTAATAGTTGTGAGTCTTGTTAAGGCTGATTTTTCCCAGGGAATCTAAAAAACTCAATATTAAAACAAAGGAATTATTGAGGACTGTTTCCGGAAGCTCTAATGTGTGCCATGCTTGTGTGTCCTCTCACCAGCCCCAAATGAGGTTTTGGTTATTTGCTTTAGATATTGCTTTTAAAGCATATCTTTCATTTTTGTTGTTAATTCTATATTAACACTTGACTCTTGAAAGTTGGAATTTTCTTTTATGTATAAACCTAGCTTTTAAATTGTAATCTCTAATTTTATAAATTAGAAAAATGGGAGATTTCAAACAAGAAAAAGTGTTTATTTTTTGTAACAATGCCAACAATTTAAAAAAATAATTGTAATGGGGAATGCTACAAATTCTTAATTTGAGTTAGATGATTAACAGTTAATAAGATTTGGAAACACAACAAAACAGCTTAGTGTATTGTAAATATTCAAACACTCAACCAATGTTACTGTTTGGTCCACGTTTTTTATGTTCTTTTTTAATTTAAAATTAACTTTATTTCCCTAACTTCAAATACATTAGAAATTATTTTACCTGTTTTACTTTCTCAAGTATATTAAACTGAAATAATATTTTGAAAATATCATACACATACTGTATAGCATTAATTTCAAATATGAAAGAACAATTGTGTATTGTAAAAGGGTAGTTGTAAATTTAACATTAGTAACTCTCTGCAGCAATTCAGACCCAGTAAAAATAAGTTAACTTCATTTTTCAAGTCTATGGCTTACATATTACATCAATATACGTTCCTCAGACTTCCATATGAATTTAGGGGCTATAGCAAATGTAAAATGCAACACTTTTCATAAGGAAGATGGTTACTGATGCCTCCCTGTGAATACACATGAGAGAGATAAAACTACTTCTCAATGATTAAATGTATTCTCTAATTATTTTATTTTTCAAGAAAGTGAATGCAGCATCCCCTTACTACAACCACACTTAATCGTTAATCCCAGGAATGACAAATATAAAGTTGGAGATTTGATGAAATTTTCTTGCCAACAAGGACAAAGAGTTGGACCAGATTCAGTGCAATGCTACCACTTTGGATGGTCTCCTAGTTTCCCAACATGTAAAGGTCAGTATCTGTTTTACATTTGGTGAATGAAAATCAGAAGTTTATTTTCCTTCTCCTAATATCCCCTAGTCTTACATTGTGTCCATAATCTTACACATATCCAGATATATAGACAGCCATGATGAAGCTGCATGAATACACAGTCACTGATTTGCAAAGTTAATCCCAGGCTAGCTTAAAATATGTTATCAGTGTGTTTAAGTATGCAGACATGATGGTTGAGAGTACAAAGACGCCTCTCATTTTGTCTGTATTACCATATACTGGCATTTTTACAGCATAAGCATTTCCTCACATTGCATAGAGAATGTCTAAACTGTATGAAGGCAGATTTTGATGAATTCATTAGCCTCTATTAAAAAATTAAAACACATTAATCAGAGATGTTTTCTACAGTGCCAACATTTTTTTTACCAATTGATAACTGTATGTTAAACATATTTAAGGAGTGTGAAAATCACTATAATTGACACAACTACAATTGCTGACTGGTTTTCATACATTTTCAAGGTTTCAGGTTTACCAAACATTTTACCACCTTCAATATGCTTTCAGCTGTTTCAATAGATATGTTACAAACTGAAATGTGAGTCTAGTGTAAATACTATTGATTTAGTAAAGTGTCATAAAATTGATACGGTAAATAAATTCTTAAAAGATTTTTCATCTACTAGATTTTTAGACTTCAAGATGGACATTTTCATTTATAGTTACATAATATTTCCACAGTAGATAAAGCAGGATCATGTGATCAACCTCCTGAACTCCTCAATGAGGAAGCTAAGGGAACAAAGAAAGAAGAATATGGCCATGATGAAGTGGTGGAATATGATTGCAAGCCTGGATTTCTCCTGAAGGGACCCAATAAGATCCAATGTGTTGATGGGAAGTGGACAACATTGCCGATGTGTGTTGGTAATAAAAATGTTAATACTTAAACACTGTTTTGTATTGCATGTGATGCTTTAACCATAGATACACATTTGTGAAACATCTTTCTGCAGAGGAGGAGAGAACATGTGGAGACATTCCTGAACTTGAGCATGGCTCTGTCCAGTTATTTGTCCCTCCTTACCATCATGGAGATTCAGTGGAGTTCAACTGCACAGAAAACTTCACAATGATTGGACATATGTCAGTTTCATGCATGAGAGGAAGGTGGACCCAGCTTCCTCAGTGTGTTGGTAAGATTATGTGCCTCAAATTGATACTTAATGAAGTTTAATATTTTTATTGCAGGAATATTTCTATATGTGTGTGTGTGTGTGTGTGTGTGTGTGTGTGTGTGTGTGTGTGTATGTGTGTGTGTGTATCTGTGTGTGTATTTGTAGTTAGAAATCTTCTTGGAAAAATCTAGTCTTAAATAATATAAATCCAAGCTTTTATTGTTTATAATTTAATGTGTGTCTACAGATGAATGAAAATTATTAATATAATCTATAAAACGTTGTTTACCTTAAGTTAAATCTAGTTGTTGGTTATGAATTTTCTTGTGACTAAACGTAAATAATAATACCCAAGAAGATATCACAATGTTACAAAACACCATTGCTGTTACTATATGGCACTCTCTGTTATTGTTGTAAAATGTCCACAAAGAGGCCTTAGTGGGTGGAGCCAAGGTGCTCCACAGCAGGGAAGGGGGATACACCATGCGGACACAGCAGGCAGTGACCAAGGGGGCATGGCAGAAAACCACTCACACCATGCAGATGTGGCATCCACATGGAAAGTTTTAATAAGGGGGAAAGGGAGGGAGAACATGAAAAAGAGAAAGAGAAAAGGGAAGAAAAGGAGGGGAGGAGGCCGTGCTACCCCATGGCAAGAGAGGAAGGAAGAGGGAAAAGAAGGGAGAGAGAGAAGGGGAGGGGTTTTCTCTTAAAGAGAACTTTATATAAGATGATATCAGGATGCTGGGCAGGTCCCCAAGGGGCAGGTCTGAATGCTAACAATGATAACATTACTCCTTTTTTTGATTATTATAAGAAGGTGAGTTATGGATAGCAAATGGGGGTGGGGGATGGGGTGCAAAATTCTCAATACTACTTCCTGCTGATTTGGGGGTGAAGTGGGGAGGGGAAAGTTGGGGGTCGGGTCACACACGGCGGAAAGTGTGAGTGAAGAAGCATTCAGTTGGCTGTCATTGTGGAGAGCTCAGGTATCTGTTCCTTGAGGGAACTGAGAAGACAGGTTGCTCGGGAAAAATTTACTGTTATTATTGGCCTCATGAGCAGGGCTAGCCACGGGAAGAGCGATAACTGCCAGAAAGAAAGGGGTGGAAATGTGTCCTGCTTGTACAGAAGAGACAAGGGTGGTTGAGCCAGATGAAAGAGCAAATATGCTTTTGTGTCCGGAGTGGTGGCACCAGCAGGGACGTTCTGCCAGGAGCTTGGATGGGAAGAGGCATGCCAAAATGGGAGATGATGTGTTCCAGAAGTACAGGAGCCATTACATCTTCTGTTTCTTTGGATGTGGGAAATGACTCTATCCTTACTGTAAAAATGTCAATGAATTAAGAGATAAGTTTTTATGAGTGGGC
The DNA here is from genome assembly GCF_007827085.1 of Peromyscus californicus insignis. Lineage (NCBI taxonomy): Eukaryota > Metazoa > Chordata > Mammalia > Rodentia > Cricetidae > Peromyscus > Peromyscus californicus. The sequence goes on along the minus strand of NW_026294436.1, from coordinate 26,574,377 downwards.
ATGTGGGCGAAGTTAACCTGCGAGTATTTTCCCAGTTCGTTTCTTCAGCTGGTATAGTGGCTGATGATGTATCTGGAGGGCCTTTGAGGGTTTGGCCTTGGCACAAGTCTGGCAGGAGGGGTAGATCTGTGCAGGAACCTGCCAGTGTTTGTAAAACATGTGGAACCTATTTACATCTTGGTGTCATAGCGAAAGCTATGGCTTTCGGTTAAAAGGTATGAACATTTTCTAGGGCCTGTTTTCAGCCTAATGAAACACATCCTTAAATCTATAATGAGAGGAAATTTACTGAATGGAAGTGGTTGGGTAATGCTAACCTGTCTCTAAAATCTGGGATCAGTAAAGTCCAGAGAAAATTATGGACTCCCAAGTCTGTCTGTAGTCGGTGCTCTATCAGTTTATCAAAACTGTATTTATCAATGTTAAAACTCTGATCCTCTGAAATTACATCTGAAACCGGTTTATCCTGTACCATGAAGTCTACGAATGAGGGACTTGTCTGTATTTTTAACAGGAAACTTACTAATGAGCTACCAAGTTCTTGTAGACTTGAGATTGTGGAAGAGAACTGTTAGTTGGCAAAACATATATTAGTACCCTGGTCATCAAACATCATCAGATCTAAGAAGGATAAGTTAAAAAAAAAGAGGAAGTGAGGCGGCTTTCCTATTTTCACATAAACAAAGCTTAAAGCAACTTCTTTTTATCTAATTCACCAGAGAGCAGTCATTATAAAGTAAGTTTATCCCTTTTTGAGTCTGGCACTAAGGTGAACTGTGTCTAGACTTAGTATTAGCTCTAAAAGAATGAGGCCTGTGACTTTTACATAGAGAACTGAAAAGCCAGCAGAAGCCTGGGTTGCTGCTGTTGAACTGACAAAGCCTAGGTGTCCAACGACATTAGAGATCTGAGAAGGATAAATTTTACCTGAGTTAGTGATTTAAAGTGACAGAGACTTACTTGCTGGCTACTTAGACAGTCACTCCAGGGTCCTCCATGGTTGTTGAGGGCAGAGGTCTCAGGGTGACAACATCAGTCTTCAGCTACCAGATCTAGGCCTGCCAGGCCTCAGAAGATCCAATAGTTGTGGGGTAGGAGCTTGTGTGGAGGACCAGCCTACTTTGTCTAGGCAAAAGTAAGGCAATGGATTCCCAAGAGTCCTGTGTTCCTTAGTCTGAAGAAGGCCCTGGCAAAAGTTGAGATAAAAGGCAGTACTTGAGGTGAGAGGCAGTTTTTGCTCAGTGGTTGGTGCTACCACTCTGGAGCAAGTTCTGGGTAGAAGTTCTTCTGTGCCCATCTATCTTCTTTGGAAGAAATAAAGGTGCTGCCAGGAGCTAGAATGTCACTCTATCACAAAAAACTTTTAAACATTTCAAATGCCGTATTTGCAGATCTCTGAGCATTTGAGGACTGTCTGTCTATTAGGTATGAATGACTGAATCTTTAATAAATAGCTAAAAGTATCTTGGTGCCTACATTCACTTTTTTTTTGAAACTGGGGTTTTTCTTATAGTATTCATGGGTCATTACTTCAGAATGGTCCTTGATACCCAGAATTTACTCTTCATTGGAATTTCAGTGTTGGTTAATGCCAGAGAAACATGGAGCTCCTTTGGAAAGGGTACTTATACCTGTGTTGTTTAGTGATATATTCTCCAGACACTGAAGACTGACCTATTCAAAAACAATTTGCCATGTAAATCAATGCTTCTATAATTAATCATTACGTTTTTGCTAAGCAAACACGTTTTTCTTCAGATGTCTACCTTCAGTACTTTAAAGCCTATTCACATGACTGTTTTAAAACTGTTTAACAAATAATTTTATATGGGTGAAAAGTCAGACATATCAGGAATGAAAACAATTCTCCATTCTGTTACAAAGTTATGTTTTATTATTTGTTCAGAGTTCTGAGTTTTGTTCTGATGGTTGATCTGCCTGTAGTGACCTTCATATGACCCTCTTCAGTTATCATAAGCTGTGCTACAACCTTAAACTTACAGTTCAAACATTTTTATCCTGACACTATACATTCTTACCCTGCTCCATATCTTTAGCTTTCTCTTGACAAATAAGAGAGTCTTATGAAACAAATCAATCACACAGTCACCATGCCCCCATGACTATTGGTCTTTCTTCACTTACCTTTATAACTTTTGTCTTCCTGTGAACCAATCTTAAGGAAGGGACTAATTCTCAGGTGTCTTGAATTCTTGAATTACTCTGGTCAATATTTTAATTATTGTTTTAGATGAAAGTTATAGTACTTTGACTAATCACTTTCTTTTATTTACTCTATCCATTCACATTTCACTCTACATTTCAAATTATTAACAAATGTTATCCAGGACCTATACTGAGATTTTGTCAGATTCAAAAAGAATTCTGATCTTCAGTTAGTAATTATAAAACATAACACATTAAAAGGTGTATATATATATATATATATATATATATATATATATATATATCCCTTAATATATCCCTTACTTGAGTCATAACACAACCAAACAGTTTTATTAATATGACACAGTATTGTTATATTATAGGATGATCTAGCATAGGAAATAACTTCTTATAGACTCTTAATCAAAGCCAGTTCTTCCTTCTGATGCAGATGGTGACTACAAGCATATAATATCTTTTACAAATTCTTGCTCTGAAACAATTGTTTTATACACAATATATCTAGATATTATTTTTTAATAACACATCTATCAAAAAGGATATTCAAACTAGCAAACTTTTTATAATCTATCTGCTCATGTTTTCATTTTAATATTTTTAACATCATGGACTAGAATTAAGATAAGGGAGAGCAACAAGTTTGGTCATTTCATAATCATTTCCTATGTAGAGCATCTGAGACACTGATTTCCTATATATTTGCAGTTGCCAAGTACACAAATCACTTTATAACACAAACTCTCTGAGATGTACAAGACTGGACATGAGATCTAGTTCTCACACCATAGGCCACTCTGTGTGGTCACTTTAGCATGTTAATTGACAGAATTTATAGGCATAAATAATAGTTTCATTTGACCATATAGCTATTTTGATACAGCAGCTAGCTCACTTCTTGTAATTGTTTTTATTTTTCCTGGAATTATTTTCACATAGCAACAGATCAACTGAAGAAGTGTAAAGCACCAGAATTAACTGGTGTGGACAGAATTCAACCCAATAAGAAAGAATTTCATCACAGTGTTAGCATGAGTTACAAATGTAGAGGAAAGAAGGAGCATAAACACTCAACCTGCATCAATGGAAGGTGGGATCCTGAGCCAACCTGTAGAGGTAAGCTCTTGTTTGCATTTTCTTGTAGTGGTTATTCTAGTCCTTTCTCACCTGTGATAGTAGTGTCTTTGAGTTATTAAAACACAGTAAATTTTCTTCAGAATTTCTTATGTGAATCCTGCATTTTTATCATTTTTACCTCTCCCTCTTCTACTTGAACACCTCTTGTGCCCCTCGTACTTCTGTCCAGTTCATGACCTCTTCTGCATACACACACATACAAACACACACACACACACACACACATATAATACACATACATACATACATACATATATATATATATATATATATAAACTTGTATATATAAATTCAGCCTGATGAGTCCATTTATTGTTTCTCCTATGGATATGTGATTAGGACTAAGAACTTGAGATTGAATAACCTATTTGTTGGCTCACTCATCCCTGCATAAGATTGACTCTCCTACACTAAATAGCCATTAATTGCCTGTAGTTCTTCATCTAGGGCAGTAGTTCTCAATTTTCCTAATGCTGTGACCCTTTAATGCAGTCTCTCACGTTGTGATGATCACTAATCATAAAACTGTTTTCATGGCTACTACATAACTGTAATGTTGATACTGTTATGAATCATAATATAAATATCTCTGTTTTTCTAAAGATCTTAAGTGACCCCCAATGAAGAGGTCGTTTGACCCCTAAAGTGTCACATCCCACAGGTTGAGAAACTCTGGTGTAGGGGAAGGGCCTTGTATGATTTCCCCTATCCATGTTGACATGTCAACTGGTATTGCCATTACGCAGGTCTTGTTTAGATGACCATGCTTTTGAGATTTCATGGATTCACTATCCTATCATACATGAAAACACTATATCATAACAAATCTTGGAAAAATACTTTTTAATAGAGAAGATGATTTAGAAATTACTATTACCTTTGTTAGTGACCTGTAGTTTAAAACACACAAGCAAATTTCATCAACGTGAATTTACCACTGTGTCTTAATGGTCTCTTACTCATCACAATGGATGTGATGTGCCCTTCCGATGCCTATGTTTAGTCATTATGCATTTCTGTATGTTTGTGTGTACTACCAATCTAATAACTTATTTATTCTTGTAACAACCAGTCTGTTTACTTAGAAAATTCTGAGTCATAGGATACCTCCAATTCTACACAACTAGGCAAAGAGTTCATCCCACTACTTTTGCTTCCCTATTTGTGTTTATCACTGTTATTTTGGATACCTGCCTAACTCAATATTTTAAACTATTTCTTAAAGAATAAAATTCACTGAAAGTATTTCCATGCCATTTTGAAATCCACCTATTGCATGTATTGTAATGGAGTGCAAATGTCATTCTGCAGTTGACTCTGGTTTTATCATGTCTGATATCATTTTCATTATAGTACAAAGAAAGGTGGTAATTCTTTTTCTTTTCTATATGGCTAGTTAGTTGTTCAAAGAATGTGGAAAAATATGTGTACTACACCAACATTCATTTCTTTCTAATTCTTCTACTATACTTAAGCATAAATAGAAAAAATGATATTAGTAATCACTAATAAAGCACACTGTCGTGTTTTGAGTCAGAGGGATGAATCTGAGCTGTCTTGATTTTGTAGTGACTTAGACAAAACTTTTCAAAAAGATGTTATTGCCAGTACTAACTACTTGTTATCCTGGATGCATACCATAAGTTTTCACATCTCTAACCAGTTAAAGACAATAGGATGTCCAGGGTATTTGAAATTTTGAATAACATACTTTGAACCAGTTGTGAATATAATCCATACTCTGACCAGGAGTCAATGCCAAGTTATTTATCAAACTGTAATGGTTAATATTTATTGTTTACTTAAAAGAATCTACAGTCACTTAGGAAAAACACCTCTGAGCATGACTGTGAGAACATTTCTAGTTTGGGTTAACCTAGGTGAGAAGATTCACTGTAAATGTAGGTGGCATCATTTTATGGGTAGGGGCCTTGGAATAAATGAAAAGGAAAGGGAAGCCAAGGACCAGCATTAGTTTCTCTGTGTGTCCCCACTACAGATACAATGTGAACAGCTGCTCCTCACATGGGCTGCCGTGACTTCCCTGCATGATGAGTGAAATTAAACCCTTACTTTCTTCCTTTCTTAAGTGGCTTTGGTCAGATATTCTGTCATAGCAATAAGAAAAGTCACTCGTGTATTAACTAAATGAAAATATGACTTCCATTGGAAAGCTATCTCAGGATTTTTCATCTAATCCAACAGATTACCTCATAGGTATCCATACACAGCCCTAGAGAAATCTCCATTTAACCTTAATTATATATTTCAGCTTATAATTATTTAAAACATCATAAAGGCTAGAAGTAATTGAAATGAGTCTTATAAAAATACTGCAAATCTGCTTTAGAAAAGAATGAATGAGAACAATTCAAGGGAGGACAAGAATAGATATTAAATTGCTATAGAAGGTGAAAAATATAAAATATACATAATTATTATGTGAGTCATAATTAGTTTTCTGTTTAATAAAAATCATTATTTTAGTAATTTAAGATACTGTAGTTAGTCAAGAAATCTGATTTCCAATGTTTTATACGAGCAGAGGAAGAATCCTGCCCTCCTCCACCACAGATTCCAAATGCCCAAGTGATGCAAACCACAGTGAAATACCAGGATGGAGAAAAAGTATCTGTTCTTTGTCAAGACAATTACATAATACAGGACACAGAAGAAATGGTGTGCAGAGATGGAAGGTGGCAGTCATTACCACGCTGCATTGGTCAGTAGCTCTGACTTATTCTACAACATTCCTTCTTTAAATACTGAAGAGAACTCAGGTGAAGGGGGAATATTGAAAAACTAGGACTTAACATGAAAACTGTGGAGACATAATCCAAACTGTTTTTATTTTCCAATGTAAACTTTTTATTTATGCTTCACTACTTCATTTCTGTTCTTCATATAGTGAAAATTCCATGTTCCCAGCCCCCTGAGATAGACCATGGATCTATTAAATTACCCAGAGTGTCAGAAGAAAGGAGAGACAGAGTGGAGTCCAGAATTCATGAACACGGCACTACACTCAGCTATGTTTGTGAGGATGGATTTAGGATGGCTGAGGAACACGGGGTAACCTGTGACATGGGAAAGTGGAGTGCTCCACCTCGTTGTCTCGGTGAGAACAGCACGAAAATTTAATTCTGGTTTTAGAATAAGTCTTTACCAATAAGCTACTCTCATCAAAATCAGAAGAAAGAATGATTTAGATTGGCATAAATAATTGTTTATATATTTTACCATAAATTTCTATTTGCACAATTCAATCTCTCCTGCTTTTGTTAATTGTATTGATTGTCTTGAAATCTAGTTTTACTCTTGCATTTCTCTTTTTAAATATGATGCATAGTCTACTGACCTCACCTGCTCATGTGCGTTGTAGTGTTTGACTTGTCACCAGGTGTTAAACTCCTCAGTGTCTTTTCCCCACAATGTGCTGCACCTGCAATATATAGGAGGCTTCCTGAGAATATTATTTCTTGCTTTTTTTAATTCCTGATTTTTCACATATTTTGGTGCCAAGTTCTTTTTTGGTGTGTAAACAGTTTAGTAGATGCAAGGCAACAGAAGGTGGTCTTAGGAAGCACTGTCCACCTCTTCTGTGATGGACCATCTTCCTTGTTAACATTTCCTTCTAGTACAACTACACACAGAATTGACGTATGCGAGTGAGTTTCTGAATTAGTGCAATGTGGAATCATTTCACTCTGTTCCTCTCATTGTGTTATTTTCAGGACTCCCTTGTGGACCTCCACCTTCTATCAATCATGGTATTGTGTCTCATGAACTAGACAGTTACCAACATGGAGAAGAGGTGACATACAATTGTGCTGAAGGCTTTGGAATTAATGGATCAGCATTGATTAAATGTGTAGGAGGAAAGTGGTCCCAGCCACCCACTTGCATGGGTATAGTTTTTTTTTCATTCTTTGTGTAATAGATTATCTAATTCAAGCTATATTTGGCACAAATAGAAAGTAAGCTGTAAATCTAGCATATCAGAAGGTTTTACTGGATGCTGGCAGACAAACACAGTACTGGTAAAACATAGTTATACTTCGTTTTCACGTCATGTATCCTGAGCTATCAGCATCCTCAGACTTCTAGAAAACACTGGCTCTCTTCAAGAGGCTCATCACTACAGTGTTGGTTTTAATAGCAATGCCACTGCAACTACATATGCTCTAATGTTTTTAAATAATAACTATAATTAATTCACATTTGGTGAACTTAAAAGTAGAAATATGTCCCAGCATTCAGGAGGCAGAGGCAGGCGGATCTCTGTGAGTTCGAGGCCAGCCTGGGCTACCAAGTGAGTCCCAGGAAAGGCGCAAAGCTACACAGAGAAACTCTGTCTCGAAAAACCAAAAAAAAAAAAAAAAAAGTAGAAATATGTCATAGTTTCCTATGAGATAAGAAATTTGAAGCAAAATGAAAATATCTCAATAATTATAACTATCAGTATTCTATATCCCATGTCATTCCTACCTTATTTATTTTTATAAAGTTGGCACATTTCAATGTAACTAAGTCAAATGGGAAATCTACACTATTTATTGGTCTCTATGAACCTAAATATTGCTTCATACATCGTGTATCCTACAATTTCCTGAAAACAAAACCCTGTATATTTTTTTTCTTTCAGTAACAAATTGTGACAATTTGCCCAGGTTTGAAAATGCCATACCCCAAGAAGAGGAAAAATATTCATATAGGTCAGGTGAACAAGTGACATTCACATGTGAACCTTCTTATCATATGAATGGGTCCAACACTGTGACATGTGTTAATCGCGAATGGATTGGAGAGGTGGTATGCAAAGGTAGTTTGATGCACTTTCAACATGTATTTATTATAGTTTTAGCGGACTGGTAAAAAGGTCTAGCAAAATTTAAAAGTGGGCAAAAGTTAGCTTTTAAAAGCAAGATGAAATTTGTTTATTTTTAAAATAAAAGCATGGAATTAAAAACCTGATGGCTAATAGAGTAATGATCTTCAGAGTATGGTTCCATGGCCAGCATCATCATTATCTTTTGACCAAATATTATAAATGTAAATTAATACTGAGGAAATCATTCTAAAGATCTTAAATAGAAAAAACATCTGGATGTGAGACCTTGAGTCATCTATAATGTCCTTAGGGATTCTGGGCAAACTCAGTTTGAAAACTTTTGCTGTAGGCTATAAACATTTGTAAATACATAGTTAAATAATCACCTTTCAACTGAGGTCTTGTTTATATCTCATTTTCTCTCATGAGTTACAATATTAAGATATTTTGTTTGTTACAATATTAGGATATTCTGTTTGATCATTTTCTTATACCTATGTTCTTCTTCAATGTTTTCCTCCTTATGTTGAAAACTGATTTTTTTCTCACTTAATATATTCTGATTATGTTTTTTGTTCTGTCTATTCCTCCCAGTTCCTCCCCACCTCATGTTTCATCTACACAAATTCCCTTTAAATTTTTCATCAGAAAAGTAACAGCCTTCTAAGGAATAATAAAACAAAACAATCATATTGGAATGGGACAAAATAAACAATCTGAGGGAAAAGAGATGAAGAAAAGAGACTGATAGAGACCACAAGCCCCACTCATTCCCACACTCAGGAGTCCCATGAAAGCACTAAATTGGAAACCACAATATGTATGCAAAAGATGTGTAGGGTTAAAAGAAAGAAGGAACATATAAATAAAATAAAGTGAAACCAAAAACAAAACAGAAAAATAAAATGGAATTTAAAAAAGAAAGCCCTAACAAGACATTATGAGACAAAGAACCTCCAAAGATGTCTTTGAGTTTATTTTATGCAGCCTGTCCTTGAGTAGCTTGTTTCTCATGTGATACTTCCTTGCAGAACTCTAAATTTTTATTTGCCAGTGGTTATCAATTGGAAATTGCTTCTAGGTTAGGGATGTAGGCCTGTGGCACCTGCTCCTTTTAGCTTTAGAACCCCATCTGGTGCAAGCCCATCCAGGTTCTTGCATACTGACTCAGTCTCTGTGAGTTCATATGTGCATCAATCTTTTTTGTTTAGAAGGCCTTGCTTTCATGGTGTCCTCTATCTCTTCTGGTTCTTACTCTTTCCACATCCTCTTCTGTATGGTTCCTTGAGCCACATAGGGAGGGATTTGATTGAGTCATTCTATGACAAATCTTGCAGTGTTCCAAGGTTTCTACATAATGTCTTTATTTGGGTCTCTGTATTTGTTCCCATCTGCAGCAGGAAAATGCTTCTCTGATGACAGCTGAGCAAGGCACTGATTTAAGAGTATAGAAGAAGGTCATGTGGAGTCCTTTTATCTCTATGTCTTTTTTTTTAACTAGAGTCATATTTGGTTTCACAGTTGTATAAAGTGTCTGGGCTATCTAGTCTCAGGTTCTTGGTCACCCAAACAGTGTCAGATATGGGTTACATCTCATGGAGGAGCTCTTAATTTATATTCGATATTCTTTGGTCAATCCAAGAAGTTTGGTGTAGCTAGAGTTTTCCTGCTACACCTGCTGGTCAGGACAAATCTCTCTCACCGCCAGTCCCACAGCTTCTCAGACCCAACCAAGTAAACACACAGAGACGTATATTGCTTACAAACTGTATGGCCGTGGCAGGCTTCTTGCTAACTGTTCTTATATCTTAAATTAACCCATTTCTATTAATCTATAAGTTGTTACATGGCTGTGGCTTACTGGTATCTTTTTTTTTTCATTTTTCTTTATTAAGAAATTTTCTACTCACTCCACATGCTATCCACAGACCCTCTGCCTCTCTCCTCCTACCCCCCAGCCCTCTTTCCCAAGTCATCCCGATCCCCACATCCCCCAAATCAAGGTCTCTCATGGGGAGTCAGAAAAGCCAAGCACACTGAGCCTAGGCACATCCTAGTCCCTTCCCACTGCACCAAAACTGTGCAAGGTGTCACACCACAGGCACCGGATTCCAGAAGCCTACCCATAGACCAGGGACAGATCCCAATCCCCCTGCCTGGATGCCCCCCAAACTATTGGAGCCAAACAACTGTCTTCCATATCCAGAGGGCCTAGTCCAGTCCCATGGGGGTTCCACAACCACCAGTCCACAGTTCATGGGCTTCCACTAGTGTGGTCGTTTACTGATATCTTAACATCTTCTCCTGGCAGCAGCTGGCAGCATCTCCTTTGCCCCAGCCTTCCTGTTCCCAGCCTTCTCCTCTCTGCTAGTCCCGCCTATACTTCCTGCCTGGCTACTGGCCAATCAGTGTTTTATTTATCAATCAATCATCCACAGCAGTTTGGTGTCTCCATTTTCCTATCATAAGTTGCAGACAGAACACCATTATAGAACAAGGGTGTGCGGATGGGTTGGTGTTTATGTTTCTACTTTGGTAGCATGCAAAATACCTTCCTTTACCAAAGATGCTAACCTATATGTAGGCACCAGCTTGACTTTGCTGTGTTCAGTGAGTTGTAAATATATTGTTTTTCACAATGAGTCCTTGCCACCAGTTTGTGTAAAACAACCTATAGTCTTGCCAAAAGCCTGGGTGTTTTGGAAGTTCTCATGTGACATCTTTGGCCACTAATTCAATTAGATGTAACCCAATCCTGGTACTAGAAGCTTCATTTGATAACAAGAGTTGTCCATTGGGGCTCTGTCTTCCTACATTTTTGGTTATTTCATTTACATTGTCTTCATATATGTATGTGTTTTAGGAAGTTTCTACTTTATTATGTTTCTATAATATCCCTCAAATGATACTTAATTTTAGTTGTACTTCCATGTATTCTGTTCCTTGCCTTGCCTTCCCTATTCCATAACTATCTATACTATTTCCCTATGCTATGGAGACTCCCTCTCCTGGTCTTTTGCTCTACACCTAACCTCTGTTGGTCTATGGATTATAGCCTGACGATCGCTGACTTAACAGCTAGTATCCATATAAGCAAATGTACATCATATATGTTTTTCTATGTCTGGATCCCCTCACTGAGACTGACTTTTATCTAGTTACATCCATTTACCTGTGAATTTCATGAGTTCATTTGTGTGTGTATGTGTAAATATACCATATTTTCTTTATCTATTCATCTGTTGAGAAATACATTTAGAATCTTATGTGTTGATTGGAATCTTAAGATGAACAAAGAGGTAATGATGCTTTCTTTTGCTCCTTAGACAATTCTTGTGTGGATCCACCACTTGTGAAAAATGCTACTATAGTAACAAGGCCCATGGATAAATATCCACCCAATTCGAAAGTACGGTATGAATGTAATAAATCTTTTGAACTATTTGGGGAAGTAGAAGTGATGTGTCAAAATGGGGTTTGGACAGAGCCACCAAAATGCAAAGGTAGGCCATCATATTTCCTAATGTTTATTTAATAATGTAATTTGGTTACTGTACATTAGTGAAGATAAAGTGAAGTAATTCATATAATAAACATTTTTCTAATTTTCTTTTTTCTTTTAAAATTGAAAATAGATTCTTCTCTCTCTCTCTCTCTCTCTCTCTCTCTCTCTCTCTCTCTCTCTCTCTCTCTTTTATTTTTATTTTTTGGAGCTGAGGATCGAACCCAGGGCCTTGTGCTTGCTAGGCAAGCACTCTATCACTAAGCTAAATCCCCAACCCTAGATTCTTCTTTCATACAATATATCTCTACTGCAATTTCCCCTCCCTCCACTCCTCCCAACTCACACCCCCCCCCCACACACACACATATACCCACTCTCCTCCAGATCCACTCCCTCAGCATTTCCCTTCAGAAAGGAACAGGCCTTCAAGAGACAATAACCAAACAGGACAAAACAAGATACAATAAGACAAGGCAAACCCCCTCTTATTGAGGCAGCACCACCTAACTCAATAGGTGGAAAAGAGTCCCAAGAGCAGGCAAAGGGGTTGGAGATACACCCACATCCACTAAGCTAAAAGCCATAACACATATGCAGAGCACCTGCTGCAGACCCACGCAGGCCTGTGTTTGCTGCTTCAGTCTCTGAGAGCCCATGTGAGCCCATCATAATGATTCAGGTGATTCATGTCCTCCTGGTGTGCTCCATCCCCTTTCACTCCACAATATTTCCTCCCCCTCTTCTGTGGGGTTCCCCAATCCCCAAGAGAGGGATCCAATCAACACCTGCAGTTTAGACTCCTCACAATGTTTGGCTGTGGGTCTCTGCACCCGCTCCCATCTACTCCTGGAGGAAGCCTCTCTGATGATGACTAGACGACAAGGCACTGATCCTATTACTCCGGGCTATCCAGTATTTGTTTCTTGGTGACTCAGAGCTGTCTAGAGATGGCTCAGCCATTAAATGATAGGCTCACAACAAAAAAACAATAAGAAAATGAAAATAAAATGATATTGATAAAGTTTTAATTCTTTTGGTGAACTTAATGAAGAATTATGGTGGCAATTTTTCAGCCAAGTTTCTATCAGATTATAGGAACAATTATCACTAAAGAAAAATCCATCACATTTAATATTAAACCACTTGCTTATTTATTGAATATTAAATGGATAAAATACATTTATATGAGGATTGAGAAAAGATTTTCAAAATATTTACTTTGAAATGTAAATAAATAGTATAATAGAATATCTTCACACAGTAAAATACAATGTCTTCTTTGTTAGATTTCCTCATTTCTTTTTTTAAACCTTTTTATTCATTCCTTGTGAATTTCACATGGTGCGTATTGATCCCACTCTTCTCACTGTCCCCTTGCTTCTGCCCTCTGCCCTGTCTACCTCCCCCAAAAAACAAAATTTAAAAGTAAAACCCAAAACCCAAACAAAACAAACAAAAATTTCTCAGCATTGAAGCTGTAGTGTGGTCCAGTGAGTCACATAGTATACCCTTTGGTCCATACATCTTTACTTGTGTTTATTGCAATGAGTCATTGATCTGGTTCAAGGCCACTGGCTTCTGCTAATCTATTGATACTGGGTCTTTACTGGGACTCCTCTTGGATATTCTATTTCTGCCTGTGTCATGGAGATCCTGTAGCTTTGGATTTGCAGGTTTGGCCCCTTCACATACTCCAGCAGTTCACAGGTGAGGTGGATGTTGGGATGGGCTACTTTGCAGTCCTGGTTCTGGGTCTGGGTGATAGCTGGGTTGGTCAGCCTGCCAGATTTCCCTCATCACCACCCCCATAGCGAGCTCTCCAGCATTGTCCTGGCTATCTCACCCAATGTAGCAGACATCAAGGAGCAGGGCCAGTTTTCCTGCTCTCACATCTTAGGTTCTGGCTCACATGCACTCACACCACCAGAATCAGCTCTACTGTTTTGCCCAAGAGAGGTGCAGTGCCCACTCTTTGGATTGTTGCACTTGGAGAGGGACAGGGCCAGCTTCTCTCTTCTCATGCCCCTGATCTGGCTCTCCTGCCTGTCTGTTTCAGGTGGCAAGGGGTCGGGGGGCATATTTCCCTTACCCTTGCCACTCCGTAGCATATGAGGTCTTTGACTTCTGCTACACTGTTGATACTGGGACCTCATTGGGACTCTTTGTGGATATCCTGTTGTGCCCTGTGTGATGGAAATCCTACAGATTTGGATCCACAAGACTGGCCCCTTCATGTGCTCAAGCAGTTCATAGATGGGTGGATGTTGGGGTGGGCCAACTTGTAGCCCTGGGTCTGGGCCTGAGTGGTAGCTGGCTTTGTTAGCTATCCAGCTCCCCTTCACCCTCACCACCATGGAGAGCTCTCCAGCACTGCCTCAGATAGCTCACCCAATTCAGCAGGCATCAAAGGATGGGGCCAGTTCTCCTCTCACTCCCTCAGCTCCAGCTCACTTGTATCCACACCACCAGGGCCAGGACTACTGTGTTGCCCAGGCAAGGTGCAGGGTCCACTCTCCCAAGTGCAGCAGCCTGTGATGGGCAGGGCCAGCTCTTCCACTCTCATACACCAAAAGCCAGTTCTTCCTCCTGATGCAGATGGCAAGGTTTGAGGGTAGGGAGGGTATATTTCCCTCACCCATGCCACCACATGCTAGAAGGAGGGCTAGCTCTCCTACACTCATGCCCTCGGGGCTGCTACAAGCCGCAAAAATATATAAAGTAGGATTTCAGCTGATTATGACAAAGCTAATACCTGGAAGTAGCCATGGGCCTTCCAGAGGTCAAGCTGAGACTCCAGGAGCCATGGTGATATTTGGTTTTTGATTATCAGCCATTTCCTGCTATGAGTTTCTTGTGTGCTATTGTAACTTTTCCATCATTTATTGGGCACCATTTCCCCTCTACTAATGGAATATTTAGATAACCTGCACTAACAGGTATGCACAGCCAGAACCCCAGTTCAAGCCTCCCTGTAATTATCATCATTGGCAGCATCCGGCCAGGTCCAGCCCCACATGGAGGAAAGTACCTTATCAGAGATACCTCTGCACTCTCTAAGAACAGACTTAAGTGTCCAGACTACCCATTTGAGAAGGCCTGGCGGATGTGCCAATTAAGCTTAACTTCCTCCTTTCCCAAACCTTACCTCTAGTTCCAGATCTCCCTTTAACTGTCACCAGAGGCATCTAGCTGTACACAGGTTGCCTAGCGACTGAGCACACTTTCCCCTAACCTGCAGAAAAATGGTAGATAGCTTGGACAGATAGGAGCCACAGGAAAAAGGAAGGCAGTTTTATTTTCTCCCATTGACCTAGCAACTTATAGATTCTTAACATTTTCTACCAATCACATTTAAGACTATAGTTGAGCACATAAGATCCCTCTTTTTAGATATTACCAGAATTTAGCCTTCAGTTAATTCATTTCCCCATTAGTCACTTCCCTTTGGGGTTGCAAATGATAATTAACAATTATTGCCCCTCTATGTGATTCTTATCACCCTTCCATTTGACCCTGGAAGCCTGGCTTTGCACTGCCAAGGGATTACTGCTTATAAGTGTATCTATACCGGGATTCCCAGGGCACGGGAGGAGGGAGAAGAAGATTTGGAAGACTAAATGACTGGACTAAGAGCTCTGTGTGCTGAGATTCTATTTCCCGAAAACAGTTCTTGCTGTTAGTAGTTCTCTCTCCTGAACCCATGGGATGTATACTATTAAGGCTGGTCCCTCTAATATTATACAAGAAGGGGCCAGCTCATACAAGCCCCCACCAACAAAGTCAACTCTTCTGTACTGCCCTGGCCAAGTGCAGGGACAGCTGGTGAGGGGCAGGGCCAGCTCTTCCACTCTAATGACCCAGGTACCAGCTCTCCTGCCTGCCACATGTGATAAGGGGCAAGCTGCAATGAGGATTTTCTTTTAAAAAAATTGTTCATTTTATATACCAACCACAGATCCCCCTTTTATCCCTCCCCCCACTCGCCCCCCCCCCCCCAGCTCCCTCCCCTAACCCACCTCCTCTTTCCCTGAAAAGGGAGTCAGCAAAGTCTGGTACATTCAGCTGAGGCAGGAGCAAGCCCCTCCCCGCTGCATCAAGGGTGAGCAAAGCCTCCAACCATAGGTAATGGGCTCCAGAAAGCCAGCTCATGCACCAGGGATATTCTTACATGTTGAATTCAAAATATGGGAGTTTTCACCAGGCAGTGGTGTCTGCATGCCTTTAATCCCAGCACTTGGGAGGCAGAGGCAGGGGGATCTCTGTAAGTCTGAGGCCATCCTGGTCTAGAAAGTGATTTCTAGGAAAGGTTCCAGAGCTGCACAGAGAAACCCAGACTGGAAAAAAAAAAAAACAAAAACCAACCAACCCCCCCCCACACACACACGAGGTATTTTCTGTGAGTATATTAGTTTTACAAGAACAGAAAATTCCCAAATTACCTCAATAAGTCACTTACTATTGAATATGAACTATATATTGCTGATGCATAAATTTACATCATATCTATAAAGAAACTCCAAGTGCCTAGTCTACCACTAAAATCTCTGTATGTAGATCACTTGCATGTAAAACAAGTCCTAGTAAGTTTGATATATCTCTTCTTTTGTTAATTTGTGTTTATATGCTGTGATTATCAGTCATATTTCTCCTTTTTTCTGGTAGTAGATGGAAAGTCACTTTCTTTTGGATCTTGATCCAGTGCAGTTGGTGATTTTATAAAGATTTTTTTTTTCAAGATGTTTTCTTTAAGCAGTTTCAATACATGTATCTGCATGAACTTCACGGGACTTGTGCTGTTTGAGTTTACTTAGCTCTTAAATATGCACATGCATGCCTTATGCCCAACCTTTTTCATTTTCCTTCATGCTAAGACATTTTCTTTGAATCTTGAACACTCTTTTTTCTTCTGAACAATGTTGGAGTTCAGCTCAGTTTCATGATGATCCTGTTGAGGCCTTACTCAACAGAACATATCATCAGTATTTGATTTTCATCTTTTCCTGTGGCCTCACTAGCACAATCAGCAGTCCAGAAGGGAAACAAATATCACACAGCATGGTACACTTAGTTGAATCCTGAATCTAACTAGAATTATCAATATCTTCCCTGTTCATATATTGTTTACTAAACATATTATGTTCAAGAATTCCAGTTGTACCTAGAATGAATGACATATAGATGCCTGTACTTACTTCACCCCTATCATGGATCCAGAAAGCCTCTTTTGCATCCTGTAACTTTAAAAGCTTTAAATTGTTGTCTACAAATATGTGTTGCTAAAAAATGATAATGAAGATAAGGAATATATAGAGCAAAAAAAAATACTCTCGTGTCTTTAAAACAATGAAACACTACCTGTCTACACTGGAGTCTATGTGCTCAGAAGCTGTTAAGACTTCAGAGCAGACATGCTTGTTCCAGTTAAGTAAGTGCTTTAGGTAAGAAGGAAGGAAGAACTTGTAACTCTCAGTTTAAATGATTGAAATTTCTTCTAGTAATCATTTCTGTAGCCAGAAATCACTAAAGTCTTGCTTAACATTATACTTTCATTGGTTCTGTTTAAGTCTGTACTTTGATTTGATCTCTCAAACATTCAAATGTTGTATTCGTAGATTCAACAGGGAAATGTGGGCCTCCTCCACCTATTGACAATGGAGACATCACCTCCTTCCCATTGCCAGTATACGCACCATTATCATCAGTTGAATATCAGTGCCAGTCCTTGTACCAACTACAGGGCAACAGGAAAATAACATGTAGAAATGGAAAGTGGTCAGAGCCACCAAAATGTTTACGTAAGTACCTCATTCTTATAGATCATAGGAGATTCAGTTTCATGATATGGATATTTTTCTGTTAATAACATTCACAGACTAAAAGTACTCTTTTGCTTAGTGTTTCATTGCCAAATATCAGCTTGTGAAGAAAGCAAAATTATTAGTTTTTTTATATAAAAATAATTGACAAATATAATTATGCATGTTATTCTTTATTATTTTGTTTTTGCTAACACGTGTTTATGTCCATAAAACATGGTACCAGCATGATATTTCCATACCCATTGTCTCAACAGTGCTCTGTTGCTTCAAAAAGACGCCATAACCCTGGCAACTCTTATAAAGCATTTAATTGGTGATTGCTTACAATTCCAGAGGTATAGTCCATTATCAGCATGGGGGGCAGGGAGCATGGTGGGACACAGCAGACTTGGTTGTGGGAAAATAGCCTAGAGGTCTATACTTGGCCCCGAAGGCAGTAGGAAGCTATAGACCCTGGGCCTGTCTTGGGCTTTTGAAACCTTAAAGCCTATCCCCAGAGACACACTTCTAACAAGGCTACACCTACTCCAACAAGGCTACAGCCCCAATCCTTTTCAAGTAGAACCACTCCCTGATAAATAAGTAACATATAAGCCTATGGAGGCTGTCTTAGTTAAGGTTTCTATTGCTGTGATAAAACATTATGGCCAAAAACAAGTTGGGGAGAAAAGGGTTTGTTTGGCTTTCACTTCCATATTGCTGCTCATTATCAAAGGAAATCAGCACAGGAACTCAAACTGGACAGGATCCTGAAGGCATGGAAGGGTGCTGCTTACTGGCTTGCTTCTCATGGATTGCTCAGCCTGCTTTCTAATAGTATCCAGGACTGCCAGCCCAGGGATGGCACCACACATCCTGGTTCCTCCTCCATTGATCACTAGTTGAGAAAATGCCTTACAGCTGGCTCTCATGGAGGCATTTTCTCAACTGAGGCTCCTTCCTCTCTGATGACTGTAGCTTGTGTCAAGTGTCCAGTTGACACAAAAAAAAATACCCAGTACAGAGGCCATTCTTATTCAAATCACTACACCTGTATATATCTTGCAGTTATTAAATTCAGTGTCCCTTATATAATCTCCCCTTCCCTTAGAAAAATCATCTAAGTTGTATTAATCACTGTCAAGCATTCAAGAGGAATTTTAGTTGTTTTTTCCATTGTGTAAAATGGACTTGTATTCCTGTGTTGGGCTGATTTCACTTAACATTCTTCAATGCCCTTTTCTAACTAAAATAATAAAAATTATCTGTAACGTCTGAACTATATTTCACATAAGAGTATACCACATTGTCTTTATAAACTCATCGATTGGTTGGCACCGAGACAGTTTTGCCATCTTAGTTTCTGTTTAATAGCAATGTGCAGTAAAATTATACCCTTTTCATACAATATACCCTGATTAGAGTTTCCTCTACTTCTACTCCTCCCAGTTCTTCCCCATATCCCTTCCTCTCCAGATCAACTCCCTTTGTGTCTCTCACTAGAAAAGAAAAGGCTTCTAGGAGATAAAAATCAAACATGACAAAATAAAATATAATAAGATGAAGCAAAAACTATGATACAGACGTTGGACATGACAACTTAACGGGAGCAAAGGAGTCCCAGGAGCAGGCAAAAGAGTTGGAGACCTGCTCATTCTCATAGGAGTCCCATAAATATACTAAGCTGATAGCTATAATATATGTGCCGAGGACCTGGTTTAGACTCATGTAGCTTGCTGCTTTAGTCTCCGTGAGCTCCTATGCACCTTGCTTAGTTGATTTTTGGGATCTTGTTTTCCTGGTGTCCACCATATCCTCTGACTCTTAGAATCTTTCCACCTCCTTTTCTGTGGGATTCCCTGAGCTCCAAGAGGAGGGATTTGAGGAGACCTTCGGTTTAAATGCTCTTTCTACATAATGTGGAGAGTGGGTGTCTGCATCTGTTCCTATCTGGTGCTGGAGGAAGGCTCTCTGATGATGCATGTAGTCAATTTTTAGGGCATTTTACATAGAGCAAGGCAGTGGCAGTAGGTATGTCAGGTGTACATACCTTTTATGGCATTTGATGATTCTGCTGTACTCTCTTATATATGCTTAAGCTGTTCAGTCGATCTTTTAATCTTGAAGATACACACAGTTTTATCATATGTTTTCTCTGTATCTATTAAAATGATCACTTAACTTATCATTCATCCAATTATGTAATGTAGTGCATTATTAATATAGATGGATTGAATTATCCTTTCTTTTCTGGGAGGCAATAAAAATTGATACTGGTGGACCATCTCTAAGAATTCCCACTGAAATGTTTTTAAAAGCTTAAATAAACTTTAAGAAACTTGAAGATAAATTGCCTATTCAGTTCATCTGGCCATTTGTTGAGCAATCTTGTTTACCTCAGTTTAAAGTTTTCTAAATCTTTGTAAATTCTAAGTATTAGCCCCTTGTCTGAGGTGTCGAGGGTTAAGATTTTCTCCCAGTCTGTAGGCTGGGTTTTCTCTGCTGAGTGTGCCCTTTGCTGTGCAGAAACTCTGTTTTCAAGTCGTTCCACCTGTTGATACTTGGTGTTAGTTTCTGTACTGCTGGTGTTCTATTAAAAAAGTTGCCTACCCCAGTATCTTGAAGTGGAAGCCCTATGTTTTATTCTAAAACTTTCAGTTTTTCAGCTCTTATTTAAGGTCTCTGATCTGATCTGAATGGATTTTTGTACAAGGTGAAAGACAAGAGTCTGATTTCATTCTTCTATGGTTAGAAATCCTGTTTTGCCAGAGCCAACATTTGTCAGTGGGCTCTCTTTCCTGCACATGTTTTCATATCCTTTCTCCAAATGGGTGGTCATAACTGGTCTTCAGTTCCTGTCCTTTAATCTATCTGTGTATATTTACACCAGTATTAGTCTGTCTTTATCTCTATAGTGCTGGATTATAAATTGAGTTCTGATATTAGGATCCCTCCAGCAGTGTTTTTACTATTTAGCATTGCTTTTAGCTTATTGCTTGAGTTTTCCTGCCTGGCCCACAGTCAGGACAAATCTCTCTCACCTGCCAGTCCCACAGCCACTCAGACCCAACCAAGCAAACACAGAGACTTATATTGCTTACAAACTGTATGGCCATGGCAGGCTTCTTGCTAACTGTTCTTACAGATTAAATTAATCCATTTCCATTAATCTATACCTTGCCACATGGCTCGTGGCTTACCGGCATCTTCACATGCTGTTTGTCATCATGGTGGCTGGCAGTGTCTCTCTCTCAGCCTTCCACTTCCCAGCTTTAGTCTCCTCCTTGTCCCACCTACACTTCCTGCCTAGCCAATAGCCAATCAGTGTTTTATTTATTGACTAATCAGCAACACATTTGCCATACAGAACATCCCACAGTATTAGCTCTTTTGTGGTTAGGTCAGATTTCTGATATTTTTTTCTAAGCCTATAGAATATAGCATTAGAATTTTCATTAAACTGAAAATTAATTTTATAGTATATCTATTTTAAAAACACTAATTCTGAAATATCTGAAACAAATTTTTGTTTTTTTTTTTTTATTCAAGAAAAGTTTCTCTGTGTAGTCTGGCTGTCCAGGTACTCACTCTGTAGACCACGCTGGCCTCATAATCACAGAGATCCTCCTGTCTCTGCCTCCTGAAAGCTAGGATTACAGGCATGAGCCACCATTTCCCAGCTCTGAAACAAATTTTTAAGAGAATTTTTGCACATATATTTGACTTTTCTCTATACTTAATTTTTGTACCTTCTGTTCTTGTGTGATTTGTATGTATTTAATTTTCATGTTGGTAGCTATATTTCATTTTTGAGTGTTGCTCTCTCCAGAGAATATTTTGTTAGCTAGCTATGTTAGATATGCATTCATTCAGTTTTTAAATATTTTAAGCTTTTTTTGTTGTTGGTTGGTTGGTTGGTTGGTTGGTTGGTTGGTTGGTTGGTTAGTTAACTCCCAGTTGATACATCTCAATGAACTTCTAAAGAGCTAGAATTGCCATTCGGAATGGTCAGGATTTTGCTTCTAATGACATTTTCAGACCTATTTTTATTGAAATTACACAGCTGTTAATTTCCAGTTCTTGCATCTGAATCTGTTTCAAATTGTATCTTTCCCATATTTTTTCACTCATATTCCCCATTGTCATTTTTCACTTCTTTAATTATTTTTTCTGTGTTCCTTTGAAAATAATTGTGTTTTAAAAATAATTTTTTAAAAAACTCTCCAACTGATCTTTGATTTGTGTCAGTACGTTTGGAGTCTGTTACTGGAGGAGCAATGCAACTTTGGAAGAATCTTGTTGTCTTCCATTTTTTCATATTTCTTGTGTTTTTTTGCACATCTGCTGGATCAATTTTCTATACACTATATTTATGGTGACTTTCTTAGTAAGAAGGTCTTTACTGGAGATGTACCTTGGCCTATAGTGCAGGAGTGACTTCCATGTGGCACCTATGGGTTATTTGCCTGTAATTAACACCTTTGGACACAATGTGAACCACTGTTTCTGTGAATTGTACTGAAACTGGGACACTTATCAGCCCAGATGGGGTGATAGAGACAACTCAGGGCGCAGGGTGCTCACTGTGTCAACTCCTACAGTGGGTGTGGTAGCTCATAGAAGATGATGCAGGTTTTCTCAGAAACTGTAATTGGCAAATTGCAAGGGTTATTCAGCAGAGAGAGGTCAGTAGGATTCTCCTCTGACTAGACAAATGGCATGACACTAGATGTTGCAATGGGAGATGCGTTTATGGGAATTTGCCACCCACTCTGCAGCACTTAGTCCCAGCCTTTACAGTAGTGTATGATCAAATGTGTTGTGGGGCAGGATGGTAGCACTAAACGAATTGGTTGGAGATAACATGAACTTGGACATTATGTCCTCTTGGTTTTCTAGAAGTGTAAGGAAGGCCAGGGGCCAGGGTGGTGATTGAGGAAGCTGTTTGCCAAGCAGATTAGTCACTTATCCAGTGTGGTAATTTGATAGATTTATTTTTAAAACTATGAAAATTAAGTCTATGATACTATAATCACTATTCATAGTTACAATCTTGTGAGTTAATAATGAACATCATGAAGGTGGTTATGATTTGGCTACTAATATTGTAAGTATACTTATCTCACTGGACATTGCATCTGAATATCATATACATGTCAAGGTTCAATTTTTTTACCTTGGCCCAATACCTAAGTCAGTGCAAACAACCACAAATGTCCTGAAATCCAATTGTCTTGTTTCATTGGTGTTAGAAATCCTTTTTGAAATATAACCGTCACATTAAAAATATTGTTTTGATGCCATTTGCTATTCAATATGAACTAATTCTACGTGCTGGTTTAATACAGGTTTTTAAAAACTTTGAGAAATAATACTTGAAAGCTAAGTCTCTGTAGGTTTATATATTAATAAACATTTGGTAATTTTTCTTTCAGATGCATGTGTAATATTAGAAGAAATCATGGAAAGACATAACATAACTTTAAAATGGAAAGAAAGTCAAAAGCTATATTCTTCATCAGGGGATAGTGTTGAATTCCAGTGTAAATATGGATATAAACACACAAAAACATCACCTCCATTACGTACAAAGTGCATTGATGGTCACATCAATTATCCCAGTTGCTCAAAATCACGTAATTGGTTCAGCGGATGAATGAATCTTTGTTTAGAAATGTGCATGAATATTAATAATATAGTTTCAAAAATTTATGTTTGAAGCATTGTTTAACTCATTTCTTCTCATAAGTAGAAACTTGTATTGATATATGGTGAAAAAATTGGAGCCTGAGAGAACACTGCCTCAAATGCAAAGTAGTGCACTCAAAACTCCTAATGCAGAATGGGCTGTGCTAGCACAATAACCAATGCTAATAAAATATATGCAATCACTTCAGTTTCTGTTTCTATCCACCACATTTCAAATCTCTCCAATCTTCCTTAATACATTTTGATCTAAGACTCTGATTATTGATGGACAGAAGTCATATTATTTCATCTTCAAATTAGTATTTATCTCACAAATATGTAATAATCAAACTGTCATACTTAATATTACCAATGAATATAAATAATTGCTAAATACTACTTTTGTTTTAATAAATCTAAGAAACATTTTGTGTGTGAATTTCTGAATATGTTAATTTGGCACCATGAAATATTCAGGCAGTTATATGAAGGAATTAAAATTTAACTGGGTATAGGGTTCTGTCACTGACATAAACATATAAATACTCTGTATAACTGATAAACAGGCAATGAACATATACATACTTTGTGCCCAAATTAATAATGTAAAATTAACAATAAATATAATAAAATTTATTTTAAAAACCCACTGTATTTATCTTTAGAGGTAATAGTGTTGAGTTGCCATTTAATATCTGTAAAGACAGTTTCTAATTTACAGTGGATTGACATGACTTGTTAGTGAAAAGGTAATAATTATTCCGCACATACTGCTATGATTTTATCTTTATTCCTGAGCTCTCTATGTGTAATTTGGCACTATGAATATGGGCGGCAGTAACTCACCATAGTTCTTATTCAGCAAAGGTAACCAAGCAACAATTCTTATGTCCCATGTAGGTATACACCAATTAATAGAAATTGGGTATTTAAAATGGATTTAAACTCAGTGTTTTCAGTGTACCTTGGCTAGTCAAGATGTAGTTCCAGTATAAAGTGAAGAGTATTAACACTTATTTTTATATTTCAATACATCTACCATTAACATAACTGCTGTGGGATGTTCTGTATGGCAAATGTGTTGCTGATTGGTCAATAAATAAATCACTGATTGGCCATTGGTTAGGCAGGAAGTATAGGTGGGACAAGGAGGAGAATAAAGGTGGGAAGTGGAAGGCTGAGTCAGAGAGACACTGCCAGCTGCCAAGATGCCAAGCATGTGAAGATGCCAGTAAGCCATGAGCTATGTGGCAAGGTATAGATTTATAGAAATGGATTAATTTAAGCTGTAAGAACAGTTAGCAAGAAGCCTGCCATGGCCATACAGTTTGTAACCAATATAAGTCTCTGTGTTTACTTGGTCGGGTCTGAGTGGCTGTGGGACTGGCAGGTGAGAGAGATTTGTCCTGACTGTGGGCCAAGCAGGAAAACTCTAGCTACAAATGGCGCCTAACGTGATGGCAAGAGTTTCCACCTAAAACCTGAGAAAAGATTCTAAAATGGAGTTAAAAACAGCTTCCTAATTGTCTCTCTCAAATGAGTGGCAGCTGCCGGTTTGAGCTACTGGCTGGTTTGAGGCCTCTGCAAGTGTCACAATAAGCTTCGTGATGGATTTAGCCTTTGCTAGTACAAAACAAAAAAAGAGGTTTTTGGGCTACACGCTGCTTGGATAAAAGCATAGAGACCCATGATAGCTCCCAGAGCAGGTGGAAAACATATCACCGCCATGTTGGGAAGCTGAGGTGGGTGGAGCCCACAGCCACAGCTGCTGCAGTTTAAAGCAATAGATTCACAATAAGACAAATTCAGATGTAATAGTTTACAATGTGTGTGAAATATACGTAGGCTTGAAAGAGACAAAAAAGGTGATATATACAGTTATATAAACAAATACATAGTTTTAAAAAATGAAGTCTTTAAAGAGACAGTAAAATTAATATAAAAAATAAGCCACATGAAGATGAATATTACACAGAGAATCTGGATTGTGTTGTCTTTGGGATTTTTTTTTTAAAGATTTATTTATTTATTATATATACAGCATGTATGCCTACAGGCCAGCAGAGGGCACCAGATCTCATTACAGATGGTTGTGAGCCGCCATGTGGTTGCTGGGAATTGAACTCAGGATCTCTGAAAGAGCAGTCAGTGCTCTTAACCTCTGAGCCATCTCTCCAGCTCCCGTCTTTGGGATTTTTAACTGCAGAAAAACATTTGATCGTAAAAGATGTTGAGTTAAACCAATATGTATATTTTAAAGGTACCTTGACTTCAAAATTTGGATATAAGGATATGTTGCTTTGGAAAAGAGTCTCTGCTTTTGTTCCCACAGAAAGCCAAAGGCTATGGATTTGTTCCAGATTAAGATACATCAGGTTTGACCAGCCAAGACCCCCTGAAAGGTCTCCGATGACACCATGCCCCAGATGATCCAATATCCAGAATGGTTTGAAGGCAACTGGCTCAGACGAAGCACCCTCACAGACTATTCCATAATCCTAAAATTTTCTTTGTGTCCCCATAAGATACAGCGCCCCCATCCAGCAGGAAGTGGTAAGAGAAGCTATGTCCAAATTCCCGAATTATATGTAATTTTACTTTGTTAAGGTTAAAACCTTCCTTTCTGGAAAAAAAAAAAAGAGGGGAAGTGCTGTGGGATGTTCTGTATGGCAAATGTGTTGCTGATTGGTCAATAAATAAATCACTGATTGGCCATTGGTTAGGCAGGAAGTATAGGTGGGACAAGGAGGAAAATAAAGCTGGGAAGTGGAAGGTTGAGTCAGAGAGACACTGCCAGCTGCCAAGATGCCAAGCATGTAAAGATGCCAGTAAGCCATGAGCCATGTAGCAAGGTATAGATTTATAGAAATGGATTAATTTAAGCTGTAAGAACAGTTAGCAAGAAGCCTGCCATGGCCATACAGTTTGTAACCAATATAAGTCTCTGTGTTTATTTGGTTGGGTCTGAGTGACTGTGGGACTGGTAGGTGAGAGAGATTTGTCCTGACTGTGGGCCAGGCAGGAAAACTCTAGCTACACATAACGGGTTTTTGTTTGTGTTTCCCATACAATATGAGGCAAGATCCAGTTAGCTATCTTTATAAGTTGAATTTCTATCACTTTTGGGAAATTTGCTGTTAATCTCTCCCAGAAAATTCCTGCAAGCTCTTTACCAAGGTTTACTTTCTCCCCATAATTTGTCAATTTCATCATTAGTTAAAGGTTCTAAAATTTCTGCTGGGCCTATTTCTGCTAATTGACAAAGTCTCAATTTTTCTTTTAAAATTATCTCAAAGATCATTTCCACATAAGTTTTTAATTTTATGTTCTGTTTAATTGATAGAAATATCCATTGCAATGTAATATTTTCCCTCTGCATTACAGTTTCCTGTAGGAGAATGCCTGGAGGGTAAAATAACCAAAATGCAATCAAACTTTGGTTCTACATGATCCACATGTGTTCCTGTATTTTATTTTCCACCAAAGCCAATTCTTTCTCAGCTTCAGCTGATAATTCTCTTGGACTATTTAAGTCCTTGTCACCCTCTAAGGTGTTGAACAAACCACTCAGTTCATCATTTTTCACCCCAATAGTGGTCCATAGATTGGAAATGTCTCCCAATAATCTTTGAAAGTCATTAAGAATCTGAAATCAATCTCTCCTAATTTGCAGCTTTTGGGGTCTAATTTTTGGTAGACATATTTTATATCCTAAATAATTAGTAGAATCTCCTCTTTTATCTTTTCAGGGGCAATTTATAATCCCCAACAAGGTAAAATTTCCTATACTTCTTCATTCTTTCTAAGCTATCTGCATTTGAATCAGCTAGTAAAATATCATCCATGTAATGA
Organism: Peromyscus californicus insignis; assembly: GCF_007827085.1. Taxonomy (NCBI): domain Eukaryota; kingdom Metazoa; phylum Chordata; class Mammalia; order Rodentia; family Cricetidae; genus Peromyscus; species Peromyscus californicus. The sequence continues at coordinate 26,547,382 of NW_026294436.1, read as the reverse complement.
TAAATTATAGATTTAGGAAATAGTTTATATATTAATTCCAATGGCTGTCATACAAAATATTGGCACAGGGTTGGGCTATTTATCATTCCCTGTGAGAGAACCCTCCATTGATATTTCTTAAATGGGTGAGAATTATTATAAGTAGGCACTGTGAAGGCAAACCTTTGCTGTCTTTTTTGTTGTTGTTGTTTGTTTTTTGGTAAGGGTATTAAGAAGAAACAGTCTTTTAAATTGATAATTATAAGAGGCCATTTTTTTAGTTAACAGAGTAGGCAAAGGAATACCAGATTGTAGAGAGCCCATTGGCTGAATTACCCTGTTAATAGCTCTTAGATCTGTTACCATTCTCCACTTACCAGATTTCTTTTTAATAACAAATATAGGAGAATTCCAAGGGCTGGTTGATTCTTCAATATGCTTATCATTTATCTGCTCTTGTACCAGCTCTTCTAAGATGTGTAGTTTCTCTTTTGTTAAAGGCCATTGCTGAACCCATACAGGCTAGTCTGTTAACCAGTTTAAAGGTAGGGCTGTTGGTTTCTTTGAAAGATTAGCAGCTGTTGTGCCCTGTTCTTGTACAATCTGGATGGTCATCGGTGACTGTTCTTTTTAATACCCTCTAATATTTTTTCTCAGAAACAGATGTTAGTTTATGTTTTGTTTCTGAGATTGGAGGAATGTTAATATGCATATTCCATTGTAATAAATCACACCCCCATTGATCATTGCTATATTAGCCACATATGGCTTTAATTTTCCTTTTTGTCCTTTTGGCCCTGACATTCAACTCATCTCATGCTGTTTCACTTGAAATAATGTTCCAATCTCTAAAAACTGAACATTTGCCTCCTGAAAAGAACAATATGGATGACAAGATTCTGGTGCAATTATTGTTACATCCACACCAGTGTCTACAAGAACTTCAATGAGAATGCCATTTACTCATATTTTAACTTTGGTCTTTGTTCATTTATAGGAGTTTGCCAAAAATTTCACTTTATGGTTTCTCCCAATTTTTTTGTTCTTTCTTCTATGGCTGTTCTATCACCCTGAACAGTATGTTTTTCTTACAGTAGGCACTGGATTCTTTATTTGCTCTGTGAAGGGTTTTCTCCCATGATAGTAAGAAAGGACTGAACTGAATTTGTCATGAGGCCCTGGGAGAGACCCCCTCAGGAAGTTCCCAAAGGTAAAGGCAAAGAATTACTTTGTCTGTCCCTTGTTGATCTACATTCTTTAGTCCAATGTTTGCCTTTGCCACACCTTCTGCATAATCCAGAAAGGATGGGAGTTCTGTTGCCATTGTCTCTTGAAAAAAACCACTGTTTTTAGCAATGCCCTGTTTATAGTCCCTGTTTAGGTGACCTTGTTTACCACAATTGAAACATATGACATTACTATTTTTCTTCAAACCTCTGGAAATAACGTCTTCTATCCAAGTATTATTGTGGTCATGAGATTCAATATTCATCGTATCTCGGATCCATTCCTCCAATGGTGCTGATCTTGCATTTAATGGCCTAATTACCCGTTTTCATTGTGCATTAGCATTTTCAAAAGCCAGAGATTCAATTATTATCCTTCTAGCTTCTGAATTTGGTATCATTCTATTTACTGCTGAAGACAGCCTTCGTAAGAAATCTGAAGGTTTCTTTTGGGCCCTGTATAACTTTTGTAAATGACTGAATTTTCTTTATTGCTTCTTCGATTCTGTCCCAAGCATTCAATTCTGCCATTTGACATAAAGCCAGGGTGTGACCATTATGTAGAGATTGCCTTTCTACATTAGCATAATCTCCCTCTCCAAGAAGTTAATCTTGGGAGATTTCCATACCTCTAGCCCTACTTTGTTTTTCAATGGTTTTAGCCTCATCTTTCTATCAGGTCTTCCATTGTAACTGGGGAACAGCTTCTAAGACTGCTGTAACCAAATCTTTCCAGTCTTGAGGGATAATTCTATTACAAGTTGACCACAAGTTTAACATTTGCTTCATGAATGGAGAATGCATACCATATGACACTATATCTTCTTTTAATCTCTTCAAATCTAACATTTGCCTAGGAGTCTAGTCAGCTCTTACACAGCCTTGGGCATTTGGCAGTTCCTATAAGGTTACTGGATAGATTAAGTTTGGCTTTTGAAAGTCTTAGGCTCTTTATCTGTCACCGTATAATGCAATGCTGAGATTGGTTCACTTTTAAATTCCTCTGTCTGGGCCTAAATTTCTCTATGATCTGTTTTTAACAAGTTTTTCTAAAACTTTTATCTTGGCACTCATATTAACCATCATTTTAATGATAAAACAGAACTAATCAAACAAATAATATTTATAATTGACATTACTTCTATCCCATCAACATTAATTGTCCTCTCATCTAATTGTTCCATTTTTCAGAATGTCAATTGTATTATGAAATAGAGACCAAACACTCTCCATTGTAAAAATGTTTCCCATTTTTTAATGTGGGAAAACAATTCTCTTTTAAGTAATTTCTCCCTTTAAGAAATCTTAATTGACTCACCAACTCTTCACACTTTGTAGAACAAAAGAAGCCCAAGTGGGTTTCAAGGCAGCTACGTAGTATGGTAGCAGCCCAAGATGGGGATCCAGGAGATCTTATAACCCACCAGGAGAGAGGTGAAAGATCCAGCCATCTGGATCCAGCTGGTTAGGGACTCCAGCTCATGTGGGGTAGAAACTCCAGTCACGTTCAGTTCAGGACTGAGCTGGAGCCTGCAAGGCCACAGGCAAGCGGCTTTTTCATGAATTTGTGCCACAAATGTTGGGTGCCACATGAAACAAGAATCATAAAAGGTCTTATAATAAAGAACCCAGAGCCAGATATTGGGGTGAAAGCTGAAAGATCAGAGAAGCAGAACAGTCAGCCACTAACTTACCGCTATGAAATCCTCAGCCTAAAGAGAGCGAGTTCCTATTTCCCCACACCTTATATACCTTTCTGTGTCCTGCCATATTACTTCCTGGGATTAAAGGTGTGTCTCACCACTGCCTGGTTCTGTTTCTTTCATGTAGCCCAGTGTGACCTTGAACTCACAGAGACCCAGACAGATCTCTGTCTCCCGAGTGATAGGATTAAAGGTGTGTGCCACCACTGCCTGACCTCTATGTCTAATTTAGTGGCTGGATCTGTCCTCTGATCTTCAGGTAAGCTTTACTGGGATACACAATGTATCACCACAGGTTTTGAACCATAAAAATAAGTTATTTTAAGAAAAGGAAGTCTAAAGATATTTTTAACTTTTCAAATGTTTGGAATCTTTAAGATGAAAATATAGGTATAAATAACAAGGTCAAAATTGAACAAATATCTCATAACTTTCTATTATATGAAACTGGATAACTACTCAGTAATTTAAACATCAAGGAAATGTTTTACTAATACTAGCAAAAATAATATGCAAAAGTATCGACAAATTTCTAAATGGTCTTAATAGATAAAAACACAGAGCTAAATATAGGGGTGAAAGCCTTAGAGAGATCATGGAAATAGGGAAAGCCACCTGCCAACCTTACTTCACCAACTCTGCAGCTTCCAAATGCTAATTACTTCCTGTCTACCCACGTCTATATGCCTTGCTGTTCTGCCATCTGATTTGCTCTCTTTATTCAGCTATATCATTTCCTCTTCCTACCCAGCCCTGTCACTTCCTGTCTGACTATATAGACCTCCAGATCTCCATGGTTGTCTAGTGTTGGAATTCAAGGCATGTGCCACCACACCTGGCTCTGCTTCCAGTGTGGCCTTGAACACACAGAGATCCTGCCTGCCAAGTGACAGGATTAAAGGCATGTGCTAACATTGCATGACTTCTGTGTTGTGGCTGGCTTTTTCCTCTGAACTCCAGGCAAACTTTATTTATTAAAGAACAAATAAAATATCACCACATTTCAGCACAGATAAAATATCTCCACATTTCCCCTTTTTTGTCTAATAAAAAATAAAAAAGGTTATAACTAATATAAGAAAAACTATATACAATAAGTACAATATATACAAGCCATAAATATATCAACAATGTCTAGTCCATTTGCATTTGACAAATTCAGGGAAAATATTACACTATCTATCCTATTTTAGTGAGTCCAAAATGTACCTAATTCACTTTCTATCCTGTCTTGTATTACCAGCGGAAAACTATCTTATAATGTCTTTCAAACTTATACACTTTACACCTTTTAAGTGGGTTTCTTTTCTGGATTTCTTACCAAGGAAAACTGTAACTACAGCTATCTAATCTTCAACTCCCTCAGAGACCCAAGAAGGAAATAATATTAGCTAGTAAAACAAGAAGTGCAAACAAGTGACTTCCAGAAAATATGAGTTATGACAGACACAGCCAGCTTCTAGACAGTCACCTGAGGTTTCTCTGCAATGCTGGGGTGCCATCTCCAACCTACAGCATTAGCATATCTGACAGACCCATTTGTGAAGTACAATGTATGCAAGGCCTACAGATGGACTTCACATTCGGTCCGAGTATTCATGTACTAAATAAACTTGAATTCTGCCAGTGTCCTGTCATGATTCAGAATTTTAAATTCTAGAAATTGCTGATATTTTTAGAATTTGGCTTCCCATTTTCTTGGCTTGTGGGTGGCTTCATCTCCTTCATTAAAAGTCATTCTACCTCTGAGAGGCCAGACTCCATCAGCCTAGTTACTCCTTCAAGAATAATTGTTCCAGCTACTGTTACACTGCACACCAAGAGCCATCAGCCCACTGTCTGTTCAGCTGCCTTTGAAGGAAGGTGCACTGTACCTTTTCTGGATTACAAAGCCCCTTCAGCGATGGTGTTATATAGTCTTGGCCTCAGAGGATGCCTGTTACCAAAGCTGCAACTATCCAGAAAAATAAATGCCCCAAGAAAAAGAGTAAATTGGCCTATTGGCATGCCATCTATAAAATGTCATAAGTCTTCTTAAATGTTTGTTTCTGCTCTTCTCTAAAGACACTTAACACAAATGGTCTTTTGTAGTCTCAGTTCAATTAAAAATTAAAGCTGGCTTTGGAGTTGGAGAATGGCTCTCTCCTTCTTTAAACCCAAGCATGTTGTTAAAAGGAAAATGCAAACTCTCTGTATCATGCCAGAAGAAAGAGCCATCTTCTGATATGGGACAGGAGAAAAACCAAATTAATTAAGGGACTCTTCTCTTACTACTAATCTCAATTCTTTAATTCTATTCTTATTGTTTAAACTTTTCTTAAAGTATGAGTTTTATATGAAAATTTTCAAGATTATTATATATATATTAAACTTCGTTAAGATATTAATGGTCATATAGACTACTAATTAATTCTAGAAAAAGGCTTCAATTAGCTACCTATACATGTCTTTGTGTTTGAGGCTTTATCAGTTTTCTGCAGGAAATCATGGTCAGGCCTAACATCAAATGTGAAGTCTCCAGGAAGAAGATGGGGCCCCACAACAACAACAATTCCACATGGACAATAATAATACCACTAAGCTGACAAACATCATCTATAGATCAGCTTTGGACTACAACATGCTCAGAGCAATTTTGAGAGGGCTAGCTGAGATGATCCAGTTTCACAGACTACTTGAACAAGGACTTGAGACAAGCCCTGAACTTTGGCTTTATGCAGAGACTGGACAACAAAGGATATAGCCACCTTTCCTAGAATTTGACAATTAACCCCAAATTTTTCTTTTCAGAATAAAGCTGCCTTTGCCTACAACCAGCAGGAAGCAATTTTAAAAACACGACACCTACATTCCCAAATTGTGGTATGGGGCGGGTGGTTTTTGGTCTTTCAATGGGTTTAGGGTCTGGGATCATTTTCGTTGTTTAGGAGGGTGGGTTGCAAGTTGTTTTTAATAGTTAGGAAAAGGACTAAGCAAAGGAGATTAGATTTAAGGTTCTTGTTTGAAAAAAAAAGAAGATACATAGAAATGATAGAATAGAAGGTATATTATTTAATCTACTCTGAAAGGTAAAGAGAAGATATAGATATGATATAGATAAAAAGAATATTTAATCTACTTTTAAAAGACAATTACTAGTTTTAAATACTTTACATTGGATTGGATTATTGTATATTGTATACAAATTATGTATATTGAGACAGAGATTGTTAGAAAATGCTATATGTATATTTCTAACCTTGTTAAAGATATTGTACTTATACAGTTCATTTAACAATGTGATACAATTTGCTAATCCTTGAATGTTATTATTACCAACTATTAGGAAATGAAAGTTAGTAGTTAAACATTACAATCAAACTTGTAGTCATATTAGGTAAGTTATCAAGGTCAAGCAGATATATTTTAAATAGATCATCTTCAAACCTTTCAGAGATCTACAGAATATGGTATTTAAATGTTTTAATAACTTAGAATTTTTTTTATGACTATGAGACATGTCGGTACCTGGCAGCACCAATCTATTTCAGAGACGATATGGGCATTGAACAAACTGCATATGGAGTTAACTTTCATTGTGGCAAAAGTTAGCCACTGGGCAACAAAATGCTTTCGCATTGACTGCTGGCAAACAGGACAAAATGGACAGACAGGACACAAAACAAAGGACTACCGATTCTTGCCAAGACAAGTGTGGCTGTGGCTTTAGCAACAGGCATCCTCTGAGGCCAGGACAATATGATACCTTCGCTGAAGTGGCCTTTGCAATCCGGAAAAGGTACAGTGCCCCTTTCTTCGAAGGCAGATGAACAGGCAGTGGACCAATGACTTCTGATGTGCAGTGGAACAGTAGATGAAACAGTTATTCTTGAAAGAGTAACCAGGCTGAAAGAGTCTAACCTCTCAATGGTAGACTGGCATTTAATAAAAGAGATGAAGGTACCCACAAGTTGACAAGAATGGGATGCGGAGAACGGGATGCCATGATGAAGCCACCCACGAGCCAAGAAGAATGGACAGCTGAATTAAAAAAAAAGAACAATTTAAAATCCTGAATCATGACAGGACACTAGTGGAATTCAGGTTTTTCTGGTACATGGACCACTTGCACTAAATGTGAGGTCAAACTGTTGGCCTTGTGTACATCCTATTTCACAAATGAGTCTATCAGATACACTAAGCCTGTAGGCTGAAAATGATGCCCCAGTGTTGCAGAGAAACCTTGGGTGACTGTCCAGGCAGCTGGCTGTTTCTGTCAACTCACATTTTTTTTAGAAGCTACTTGCATGCACTTCCTGTTTTACTAGGTAATATTATTTCCTTCTTGGGTCTCTGAGGGAGTTGAAGATTAGATAGTTATAGTTATAGTTAGTTGAAAATTAGATAGCTATAGTTAGTTGAAGATTAGATAGCTATAGTTTTCCTTGTTAAGAATTTCAGAAAAGAAACTCACTAAAGAGGTTTAAGTGTGTAAATTTGAAAGACATTATAAGACAGTTCTGTTAGTAATACAAGTTAGGATAGAAAGTAAATCATGTACATTTTGGACTTAACAAAATAGGAAAGATAATGGAATATTTTCTCTGAGTTTGTCAAATGCAAATGGACTAGACAATGTTTAGGTATTTATTGCTTGTATATATTGTATATAGTTATTGTACTTATTGTACATAGTTTTTCTTATATTAGTTACAACTTTGTTTCCTTTTTTCTTTTTATTAGAATAGAAAGGGGAAATATGGTGATATTTTATTTGTGCTGAAATGTGATTTTATTTGTATGTTAATAAATAAAGTTACCTGGAGATCAGAGGTCAAAGTGAGCCATAAGCAGGAGTCAGGTGGTGGTAGCACACATCCTTAATCTGATCACATGGCAGGCAGAGTCTCTGTGTGGTCAAGGACACAGCCAAGTGTGGTGACACGAACCTTTAATCACAGTACCAACCATAGAGACCTGGAGGTCTGTATAGACAGGCAGTGATGAGGATGTCATGTGGTTGGATTTAGATCCAATGAGAAAGCAGAACAGAAAGGCAATAAAAAGACAAGTCAGACAGGAAGAAGGTCTCTCTCAGGGGAAGCTACTACTATTGGTGAGCTAAAGGTAGTTGTGGCTCTTGCTTTGATCTCTTTGGCTATTAACTCTGTATTTGGGTCTGTGTTTCTTATTTTATAAAACTGTTTAGAAGTTCATCTACAGTAGAGCTTTGGGTGTCTTTGAAAGATTAGCAGTTGTGCCCTGTTCTTGTACAATCTGGATGGCCAGTGACTGTTCTTTATAATATCTCCTAATATTTCTCTCAGAAACATGTTAGTTTATGGTTTTTTTCTGAGGTTGGAGGAATGTTAATCTGGGTATTCCATTGTTGTAATAGATCACAGTCCCATAAATTCATAGCTATATTAGCCACATATGCCTTTAATTTTCCTCTCTGTCCTTCTGGCCCTTTACATTCGAGCAGTCTTGAGCTCTGTTTCACTTGAGTTAATGTTTCAGTCCCTAACAGCTGAACATTTACCTCCTGAAGAGGCCAATTTGGATGGCAAATTTCTGGTGCAATTATTGTAACATCTGCATCTGTGCCTACCAAACCTTCCAAGAGAATGTCATTTATTCATATTTTTAACTTTGGTCTTTGTTCATTTATAGAAGTTTGCCAAAATATTCACTTTATGGTTTCTCCTGAATTTCCTGTTCTCTCTGCTACAGTTGTTCTGTCACCCCAAGCAGCATGGTTTATTCCAATAGGCATTTGGTTATTTATTGCTCTGAGAAAGGGTTTCTTCCACAATGGCAGGAAATGTCTGAACTGAATTTGCCACTGGGGCCTGCATGGGGCCCCTTGGGGAGTTTCCCATTGGCAGAGGCAAAGGCTTTCCTTGCCTGCCCCTTGTTGATCTACATTCATTGGTCCAATGTTTACCCTTCCCACACTTTCTGCATAATCCAGAAGGGAGGGGCATTCTGTTGCCATTGTTCCTTAAATAAACATTGTTTCTAGGAATGCCCTATTTACACTCCCTTTTCAGATGACCTTGTTTACTGCAATTAAAACATCTGACATTATTATTTTTCCTCAAAGCTTTTGATATCTCCTCTCCTATCCACATCTCATCATGGTCATGAGACTCAATATTAATTGTGTCCCTGATCCAATCCTCTAAGGGTGCTGATCTTGCCTTTAACAGCCTGATTATTCTTTTGTATGCTGTGTTCGAATTCTCAAAAGCCAAAGATTCAAATATTATCTGTCTAGCTTCTGAATTTGGTATCATTCTATTTACTGCTGAAGACAACCTTTGTATGAAATCCATGATCGGATTCTCTGGGGTCTGTATAACTTTTGTAAATGATTCAATTTTATTTCCTGCTTCCTCAATTCTGTCCTAAGCATTCATGGCTGCCATGCAGCATAGAATTAAAATTTGGTTATCATATAAACATTATCTTTGTATATCAGCATATTTGCCTTCTCCAAGAAACTGATCCTAGGAAATTTCTACACCTCTAGTCCTACATTATTTTTCTATCATTTTTAGCCTCCTCTTTAAACCATGTTCTCCATTGTAACTATGGACTCTAAGACAGCTGTAATTAACTCTTTCCAGTCCTGAAGGATAATTCTATTACAAGTTGACCATGAGTTTAACATCTGCTTTATGAATGGATGTCATATGATACTTAGCTTCTTTAAATCTCCTTAAATCTAACATTTCTACTGGAGTCCAATTAGCTTGTACATGAGCATTTTGCAGTTTCTGTAAGGTTACCAGGTAGATTAAGTTTGAAAACAGGCTGTCTCTGTAACCATATAGTTCAGTCCTGAAATAATTTCACCTTTAAATTCTTCTTTCTGGGTCTGAATTTCACTATAAGTCATTTCAGCAGATTTTTCTAAAGTCAATCCTGAGTTAACTTCACCTTTAAATTCTGTCTGGGTCTGAATTTGTCTATGGTTCATTTTAACAGATTTTTCTAAAGCTTTTATCTTGGCACTTAAATTGACCAACCTTTTTAATGCTAAAATAAAAATGATTAAAAAAATAAGAGTCATAATTGATGTTAACACATCCCATAAATATTAATTGTCCTCTCATTTAATTGTTCCACTTTCAGCCTGCCTAATGTGTTATCAAATAGAGACCAAATTCCTTCCATAGTAAAAATGTTTCCCATTTTTTAATGTGGGAAAAATTTCTCTTTTAACTAATTTCATCCTTTAAGATATCTTAATTGACTTATCAAGTCTGTTGACTGCATAGAAAGGTAGAAGTCCAAGGGAATTTCAAAGCAGTTACCTAGTGTGGTAGCAGTCTGAGATGGGAATCCAGAGAGAGCCCACCACCCACCAGGAGAAAGAAAGCCAGAGATTCCAGCCATGTGCTCCCGCCTCAGCTGTGCAACCAGGCCTGAGCCAGGAGCCCTGTAAGCCCATAAGAGACTGTGGTTGATATATTGTGCACCCCAATAAACTTATCTGGGGGTCAGAGAACAGAACAGCCATAATATTAAACATAAAGGTTAGGCTGTGGTAGCACACACCTTTAATCCTAGCATTCCAGAGGCAGAGATCCATCTGGATCTCTGTGAGTTCAAAGCCACACTAGAATCAGCCAGACATGGTGACTCAAGCCTTTAATCCCAGGAAGTGATGGCAGGGAGCAATAAGGTATATAAGGCATGAGGACCAAGAACTAGAGCAGATTAAGCGTTTAGGCTTTTAGCAGCAGTTCAGCTGAGATCCATTCTGAATGAGGATTCAGAGGCTTCCATTCTGAGGAAACAGGATCAGCTGAGGAATTGGCAAGGTGAGGTGGCTGTGGCTTGTTCTGCTTCTCTGATCTTCCAGTGTTCACCCCAGTAACTGGTGCTGGGTTTGTTTTTATTAATAAGACCTTTTAAGATCTGTGCTACAAGCGGCTTTTTTTTAATGAATTCTTACCACATTGAACAACAATTGTAGATGAATTTCTAAATGGTCTTATTAAATAAAAAATGTGGAGCCAAGTATAGGTGTGAAAGCCTTAGAGAGATCATGGAAATAGGGAAAGCCACCTGCCAACCTTACTTCACCAACTCTGCAGCTTCCAAATGCTAGTTACTTCCTGTCTACCCACGCCTATATGCCTTGCTGTTCTGCCATCTGATTTGCTCTCTCTGTTCATCTACTTCACTTTCTCTTCCTACACAGCTCTGTCACTTCCTGTCTGTCTGTACAGACCTCCAGATCTCCATGGTTAACTAGTGTTGGAATTCAAGGCATGTGCCACCACACCTGGCTCTGTTTCCAGTGTGGCCTTGAACACACAGAGATCCTGCCTGCCAAGTGACAGGATTAAAGGCATGTGCTAACATTGCATGACTTCTGCGTTGTGGCTGGCTTTTTCCTCTGATCTCTAGGCAAATTTTATTTATTAAAACACAAGTAAAATATCACCACATTTCAGCACAAATAAAATATCGCCACACAAAAGTAGTTTTTTTTTTTAACTTTAACACCAGTGAAGATAGTTGTCTATCAGCACAACTGCATGTGCTTAAAAGGCACTGATTTCATGAAGTTCTAAACTTTAGACTCTAAAGGAAAACATATCTAAGATGATGGCATAAAATTTGATGTCAGGCACTGCCTTCTCTTTCCTGAGTACTTCTGCCTGGCAGCATCTTGACAAGAAAACACTTTGTAGTTTCTTTGTAATGGAAGTAATTCTATTAGTGAGAAAAGAACCTCCTAATCCAATTGCCAGTAAAACCAATTATCTTCATCACCATGAAGGTAATATGACAGACAAATATAAATGTTGTGGAGAAATCACATTAAGACTATAGCAGAGGAATGAACAATACAGTCCATGGATATGGAAAGCGAAGGACAGTGTGATTATAACTCACATCATACAAAGTTGAACTTAAAACAAAAATCTAATAAAGGAAAATTAAAGTTGTTATATAATAATAAAAACCAATTCCCTAAATATATATAACAATTAGATATGTGTTTAATTAACTAAATATAAAAAAATATGTATAGACATGACAGAAGAAATAAACATAGGAATAGTAATCACTAGGGTCTTCATACAACTATTTTAATTGTGGATTGATCAGATAGACAGAAACACAATACATTAGACATAAATGATATGTTAGACACATTGTCTTGATCATCAAAGTTGTATTACTTCACCAACATGTAAAAGCAAACGGATACTCTTCACATTACTAATGAACTTAAGTAATTGAACCTGTCAGACACATGCACAGCATGCTACCTAACAAGAGTAGTATGCACATCCTTTCCAAAGGCATATAAAACATTCTCCAGGATAGATCATATGCTACACAATAAAACTCATCTTTGAAAATAATTGCTGTCATCTATTTCCCCTCCCAGGGCAATCCATGCATCCCTCTTAGGGTTGTCCTTGTTAGTTGGCTTCTCTGGAGCCATAGGTTGTAGTCTGGAGTCCAGTCAAATAGAGAGTAGATGGATTATATGAGCAAGTGGCATCACGATCATGATTGGGAAACATACAGAGACAACAAAACCAAAGTAGTGGGAACTCATGCACTGTGAACCAATAGCTATGGAGCCTCCATGGGACTGGACTAGGCCCTCCACATAGGTAAGACAGTTGTTTAGATTGACCTGTTTAAGAGGCCCCTGGCAGTGGGATTAGGATCCATCCCTGGTGCATGAGTGGGTTTTTTGGAGCCCACTGCCTATGGTGGGACAACTTGCACAGCCTTGGTTCAGGGGGAGGGGCTTGGACCTGCCTCAACTGAACGTACCAGGTTCTGCTGACTCCTCATAGGAGTCCTTGCCTTGGAGGAGGTGGGAATGGGGAGTAGGTTGGGGGGAAGGCTGGACAGGAGGAGGGAGGAGAGGGGCATCTGTGGTTGGTATGTGAAATGAACAGAAAATTTCTTAATAATAATAATAAAAAGAAGAAGGAAATAATTGTTTTTTTCCCACCTTTTCACAATCCCAAACACCTGCCATATGAACATCTGCATGCATAGTAGCATTTCACAGCTCTGGGCCCTCAGTCACTGAATGGATGAGGACTTGCATCTGAGTTCCTGGTACAGTACAAGGAAGCACTCTGCTCACCCTGCTCTTACCTACTGAGACAATAACAGTGTCATATGAAGTCCTGGGCTAGCTGACAATCTGTGTGCCCACTCACTCACACCTCATTCTTTCTTTTACCTTCAAACCTTAACTTCTCAGTAACTGTAGTGACATCTTTATTTTGTTTTCATTGAAATACATTTTCATAAAATTTATCCTGATCATGATTTTCTCTACCCCAACTTCTACCAGATATCCACACAACTCTATCCACTAAATTCCATGCAATTTTTATCTCTTTCTCTTTAGAAAGCAAACAAACAGTAAAAAAAAAAAAAAGAGGGAAAAATCAAATATACAAAACATAAGAAAAAATACAAGAAACATATACACATACACACACACACACACCATACACAAATAAAATCCATAAGAATACAAAATGGAAACCATTTGTAGAGGCAAAGACCAAAAGGCAAAAAAAAAAAAGTTTAAACAAAGAAATATGAGACCAAAAGTCTAAAAAAAATACAATTTAGTTTGGTTTGTGTTAGCCATTTACTGCTAGGTATAGCACCTAACCTTAAGTGTGTTTAGTATACCCTATGATACTCCATTAAAGAAAACTAAGTGGCATCTTGGTTAGGAGAGAGCCCATGTCCACTTCCCTGTCTCAGCACTTAAATGACTACAAAGAACATTCTGCTATACTCATAGTCCGTGGCCTTTCTCACCTATAATGAGAGAAGCTTACTCTTGCAGTAGATAAAAACTAAAACAGAGATCTATAACTAGACAGTGAGCAGAGTCTGAGAGATTTTACAGCACTTAGTCCTTCATAGGATGTTGTCATCAAGCTACTCCAAATGGGGATCAGGAAGCTGTGCAGAAGAGGAGGTGGAAAGATTTTAGGAAGTGGAGGAGATGAATGACACCAAGGGAACAGTGTTCCCAGACACAAAAGGATTGAAGCACATATGAACTTACTAAGACTGTGGCAACAAGCACAGGTTCAAACCAGAGGGGGCGGCAGTGACAGCTTTCTTTCTATGCAGAGATTTCATTTATGTAGAGAGAAGCTATGTACCCTGCACCACTTGAGCTCAGACCACTTCTGATTCCAAGGTTTTACATCAGCACCGAGTAACCCCAAGAATGAACCTGAGGCACTATCCAGCTGTTCTAATACCTGCCAAGTTGAGGTACCAGCAAATGCAGATCCAAACGCCCAGTAAACAAATGTGAGACAGATATCCTTACCAAAAGATACAATTACCAGTCTAGCTCAAGATGCCCAGGTCCCGTTGCAAAAAAAAAAAAAAAAAAAACAACAACAACAAAAAAACCAAAAAACAAACAAAAAAAAACCTTAAAAAACTAAGATGATAGTTATGTCTCCTCCATAATTAGTACTCAGTTATTAATGTTCCTTGAGAAAGCCAATTAGATGACAAAATGACAATGAGTTAAAGTTAGTAATCATAGGGGCTGGAAGATGGGTCAGCAGTTAAGAGCATGTACTGTTTCTTTCAGAGAATCAGAGGTTTCTTCAGAGCACTCACATAAGGAGGTTCAAAACCACCTGTGCCTCCTCACCAGGAGATCTGATGCTTTTCTCTGGAACACATGTGCTCATAAAACACACACACACACACACACACACACACACACACACACACACACACACACGCACAGAGAGAGAAAATTGAATACAATTGTAAAAGTATAATATTTATATTTGAAAAACTGAAAGAGGATATGATTAAACAATGAACTGAAAACCAAGAAAACACTAACAGTTGAATATGACAAGTAATACAATGCAGGACCAGAAAATAAAACTCAGTAAAGAGATAGAAATCCTGAAAAAAAAAATCCAAACAACACAGAACTGGAGATAATAATGTCAGTAAGCATCACTATGCACTCAAACAGGGGATGAGATGTCCTAGCAACAGTGATGACACTCATTGTTACCAAGGCAGAACCTGCAAATGTACACATTGCTTTGAGTTACACTTCATTGAAGAATAAAAATTAATTTGCTTATTTTTATATAGTTCAAATAACTGTCACTAAGTCTAACAGAAACCTGAAGGGAAAGCCTAACAAGTAGATTGGACCAGTTGGAAGCAAGACTACCTGGGCCTGAACACAAGGTGAAGGAGTTAGACAACTTTGAGAAAGAAATTCATAAATCTAAATAAAACCCCAGAAACAGAACCTTCAGGAACTCTGGGACTCTCTGAAAAGACATAATCTTTTAAACAAAGACACAGAAGAAGAAATCCTAATAAAAAATACAAAATATTTTCAGCCAAATTACAGAAGAAAATTAGCCAAATCTAAGTAAAGACATTCATATCCAGCTGCAAGAGGCATAAAGAACAAAATCTTCTATTTCATGTAAGTCAAAACACTAATGTATCATGAATTTCTAAACGGTCTTTTAGTAAAAATTCCCAGTGCCAGATATTGGGGTAGATGCTGAAAAATCAGAGATAAAGGAACAAGCCACTGCCACCATGTCTTACCTCACCAACTCCTCAGCCTGAAAAGGCTTTCTAGCTGAAAGGGCTCTACCTGAAAAGGGTTCCTCAACAGAAAAGCCTTTAGTTCCTGTCTCCTCATGCCTTATATACCTTTCTTGCTGGGGCTAAAGGCATGTGATTTCCAAGTACTGGGATTAAAAGTGTGAGCCACTGCTGCCTGGCTGTTTTCTCTCCTAGACTGAGTCAATCTCATGTAGTCCAGGGTGGCTTTGAACTCACAGAGATCCAGACAGAGCTCTGCCTCCTAAGTGCTAAGATTAAAGATGTGTGCCACCACTGCCTGGCCTCTATGTTTAGTCTAGTGGCTTGTTCTGTTCTCTGATCTTCAGGAAAGTTTATTAGGGAACACAATGTATCACTGCACACTAAATGTGCAGAGCAAAGAAAGAATGGCTGGAAGCTGCAAAACATTTTCCTTACAGGCAATGTTGCCCCAATATGTGCAAATATATCAGTACATTGAGGCAGATAACAGAATCAAAACAAAAACCACATGGACATGTCAATGAACATAGAGCCTTTAATAGAATCCAACATCCCTCATGCTAAGAAGCCTCAGAGAGACAAGAGCAGGAATCTCAGATCTCAGCAAATGTAATTGTCTATACATGATGAATGGCCAGGATTATATTGAAAAGGGGGAAATAAATATTTTTTCTGATTTTTCATTTAAGACAAAGATGCCCATTGTCACCACTCTTGAACAATACAGTACTTGAAATATTTGTCAAAGCAAAAAAAAACAAAGAAAAAGATGAATGAGATACTTACAAAAAATTGCTTGTATTATGATCTTAGACTTGAAAGCCCCTGCTGACTCTTCCTGAAGATTCTAATATTTGATAAATAATTGTTATATAGAATCATGATACAGAATGAACACACAAATAATAGTATTTTTCTACATAAAAGTAATGACTATTTCCATTAGTATACCAGGAGAACAATTTTACTCACAAGGACCATCAAAATTATCCAAGAAAATGCGTGAATCTCCCTGGACGGAGGGAAATAGAATAAATATCATGGGTGGACTGGGGGCAGCTGGGGACAGGGATGGGAGGGATCAGGTTGGGGAGGATGTAGGAGATAGTACCAGGAGAGACGACTGGAATTGGGGGCTTTTCAAGGGTGAGATAGAAACCTAGTGCAATAGAAACTCCCAGGAATCTACAAAGGTGATGCTATCTAAGACTTCTAGTAATGGGGATACAGAGCCTGAACTGGCCATCTTCTGTAACCAGGCAAGACTTCTGATAGAGTGATTGGGAAAGACACCAACCAAGCCACAAAATCATTGACCTACAACTTGTCTTAGCTGTAAGATATGCTGGAGTAAAGTGGGAGCAGAACTTGTGGGGGTGGTCAACCAATGACTGATCCAACTTGAGATCCATTTCAAGAGAGGGAACATACCCTTGACACTGTGGGCAGTGTCAGGAACCACAGGCTGAATAGCCAAGATCTAAGATAGAACCAAACATGACCAGAAAAGAAGTCAACAAAATGGTTCTGCTATACTCACAGACAGTAACCTAGTATAATTGTCACCAGAGAAGCTTCATCCAGCAGCTGATGGAAACAGATGCAGAGACTCACCATCAAACATTTGGTGGAGTTCCTGTGGGAACTCCTGTGGAAGAAGGGGAGGGAGGACTGTAGGAGTCAGAGGTGCTGAAGTACAGCCACAGCAGGTCAGAGAAACTGGAAAGGAGATGTAGAATTAGCAGATAAACACACAGAGGAAGCCTATGTGAGGAAACAAAATGTGATTCTCTGTCTTTATGTATCTCATATCCTTTTATATACCGTAACCTAAGACAAAAATTTCTGCGCAAAGGGAAATTACCTCATAACCACAAGTTACATATTTTCCAAAAAACAAATTAAAATCTTTGCCCAGGAAGAAATCACATTATGATCACAAGTTATGTATTTTTCTTAGAAACCCACGTGTAGTTAAACATTTTCTTTGTATTAATTTTCCCACCATAACATCTTCACCCTAAAGCAATGATTCTTTTATTATTGAGTAACAATGTTTTAAGCAAGCCCAGTATATTTCAACCAGTTCCTTTATACTGACAGGCAGCTGTAGGTGGAGTTTTTCTTCAGGACCACTGGCTCCTCAATAACCACACAAAGATTTATTAATTATAAATGTTTGGCCAATACCTTAGATTTGTTACTAACTAGCTCTTACAACTTAAATTAATCCATATTTCCAATATGACGTGATGTTACCTTTTTTCAGCATGGCATGTTCATCTTGCTTCTCTCTGCATTTGGCTGGTGACTCCTGAGACTCTGTCCTTCTTCTTCCCAGTGTTCTCTTAGCCTGGTTCTCCCACCTAACCTCTTCCTGTCTAGCAATAGACCAGTAAGCTCTTTATTAACAAGGAGAGTGACACATCTTCACAGTGTACAAAAGGATTATTCCACAGCAGATAGCAGTTTGCAGTTTCATTGAATCAAATTCCTATCCTTATTTTATTCTATAAAACCTTACTCAAGTGGTCTAGTTAACCATCTACTTTTCTTTTTTATTTATACACAATAAGGCCATTTAATTTCTTTCTCACCTTTGTTTTCTCAAGGTACACAACAAAATCTGTAATTAATTCTGTAAACTATATGACCAAGGAACTCATACCTATCTTGAATATAGGTAATATAGGTACATAATTGCCTTTTTTTTGATCATCAGCCTGTTCACCACAGGTAAGATTCATGGGTCTCTAAGGTGTAAAACTTCCTTGTTTTCCTTTTGCATCCTCAGGAAGTCTCACATCTCTAAGTTTCACTGCTCTATAAAAATTGCCTTCATTATGATCTGAAAGAAAATTGCCCAGTGAGGAGGGGAATTTTCCCATGAAACAATCACACTATTCTAGATACAGTGGGATTCTTCACTCAACAATCAGACCATGCCAAACACAGTAGGCACAGGATAGCTGCAAACAGGAGAAGGCACAGCAGGAGCAAGGGGCATCCTGGAGACAACCCCTCACCAGGGTACACTTTTTGCTAACCAGTGAGCTGTATTCCATAAGCTCCTTTGTGGACTGTAGCTCCTCTGACATGGCCTCTGCCACAGAGGTGTCAAGGACAGCACAAGAAAACCAACAGAATCAACTAACTTGGGCTCATAGGGGCTCATAGGGGCTCATAGGTGCTCACAGAGACTGAACCAACAATCATGAGCCTGCATGGGTCTGACTTAGGCCCTCTGCATATATGTTATGGTTGTGCAGTTTGGTGTTCTTGTGGGACTCCTATCACTGAGAGTGAGGGCTATCTCTGATTCTTTTTCCTGCTTTTGGTACCTTTTTCCTCCTACTGGGTTGCCTTGTCCAGCTGTAATATAAGGAAAGTGAAGTACAATCCTAATTAATCTTATCAATAAAAACCAGGAGTCAAATATTGGGGTAATAACCTGAAAGAGAAGCAAAGGAATAGCCACTAGTGACTTCTTACCTCTCTGGATCCTCAGAACAAAGGCAGAGGGAATCCTGTCTCCACTCACCTTATATTGCTGTCTCCACCTCCCAAGTGCTGGGATCAAAGATATGAGCCTCCCAAGTCCTGGGATTAAAGGCATGCAACAACAACACCCAGCTCTATGGTTAACTAGTGGCTAACTCTACCTTCTGATCTCCAGGCAAACTTTATTTGTCAGAACAGCAATAACAACAAAAATCATACATTTCCCTCTTTTTGTCTAAATACAATAAGTACAATAACTTTAGGCAAGAATTATATTAACAACATCTAGTCCATTTGCGTGTGACAAATTTAGAGAAAACACTCCATTATCTTTCCTGTCTTGGTGAGTCCAAAGTATTGTGCCTAATTGACTTTCTATCCTAACTTGCATTACCACATTTCTATCTCATCCCTTTTCTTTTTATAACAAAATCCCTTAATCTAATTAATCTCCTTTGTGCAGCTGAAGTTTTTCTGGTCCTGCCCAGCTCCCATGGCCCTGCAGCCCCTTGGACCCAAGTAAACACACAGAGGCTTATATTAATTAAACTGCTCAGCCATTAGCTCAGGCCTACCACTGATTAGCTCTTACATTTAAACTAACCCATAATTCTTATTTATGTTCAGCCATGTGGCCTGGTACCTTTTCCCAGTTCTGCCTTCACATCTTGCTTCCTCTGGTGTCTGGCTAGCAACTCCTGACTCAATCTTCCTGTTCCCAGAATTCTCCTCTCTCTTTGTCCTGCCTATACTTCCTGCCTGACTACTGGCCAATCAGCACTTTATTTATTAACTTATCAGAGCAGCACATTCACAGCAAACAGAGCGATATCCATAACACCTTTGTTCAGCTTTTTTTGTTGACCATTACCAATAACAACTTGTATGCAACCCCCCTTAAATGATAATAAATACCCATGTACCCTCTCTTTGGAATGTGGGCATAGTTCTCTAGCCTACATTCTGTTTATTGAGGACACTGGTAATCTTTTGGGGACACTAAGAAAATTCAGGATTATGGTCAAGTCCTGACTGTAAAGTTCTGTGAGGCTGGATCATCTCAGTCAGCAACCTTGAAGCCATTCTGGATTTAGAACTCAGAGGAAACTGCAACAGAGGTACTCTAAAATGTTGGATCATCTGGGCCATCTACTCCCATCAGAGACATTTTTGGGAGTCTTCCTTGAACAAACCTAATTTTGCTTAACCAAGAATGAATCAAGAGCCTCTCATTTCCTAGCAGAAACTCTTTCCCAAAGTAACATATGTTTTGACTTAAATTCTGAAGTCAAGATATTTTTTCAATATATAGGTTGGTTTAATGTAGTAGCTTTCACAGTCAAATGTCTCTCAGCCATTATCATTTGCCCATTAACTGTCAAAAAAAATCCAAAGATAGCATAATAAAATATAGAGTCCAGACTCTCGGTGTATTTTTGATCTTTATGTGGCTTATATTTTTTATTACTCTATTCCTTTTTTTTTTTTTTTTACTTTTTTTGGCTAGGCAAGTGCTCTACCACTGAGCTAAATTCCCTACCTCTACTCTATTCCTTTTTAATGACTTTATTATTATTTTTAAGTCATTTTTAATCTATGACTGTTTCTCTTCTCTCTCTCAAGCCCACACACATTTTTCAAACATACTGTAAACCATTTAGTGTTTTTTTTTCCATTTGAATCTGTTTTTATTGCATATCTCTTTTTTTTCTGACCACATTATCCTTTAAAGCGGCATGGATAGCACTTCTGCTTCTGCCATGCCTGGTTCCCTAAGAGGCAGCTACATGGTGGAGGCATTCAGGAGAGCCTCCTCAACTCTGGGGAGCTTCTGGGTCCTTGTAGCCATTGAGTAGCATGTTGCCTACTGCTCATAAACCCCATTTAAATGTTTGGTAGCAGGGCCTCTTAAAAGTGCCAATCACTTTTTGTTGCTAGTATGAAGGCCTAGACTTGACTTTACAGGCTCTACCTTAGGGTAGGGCCACCGTCTCAGACCACCTGCTGTACTCAGTTCCAGGAAGGACCTCAGGAATATTCCATGACAAATGGAATAGATACAGAGCAGTATCCTCCTGTAGACATCCTGTCTGCAGTTTAGGCCCTAAAAGATTATCCTGCTGAGCAGTCCAGATAATCCTGTTCAGCAGATTGTAGTTCCCCGCCAAAAGTCTAACCCAATGGTTTCGTGCCCAAAGTCTAGACCAATAGTTTCAAAAAATGAATGAATTGTCCCTTCTACCCAATCCCAAGTTGCTAATTCCCAGCTTTTGGTTTTTCCCCATAAAAACCCTCTACACCTGGGCTCATGGCCGCCGCCACATTTCCTTCCATCTGCCATGCAGTGGCCCAGGTTGAACCTGAATAAAAGGACCCTTATGTGCTTGCATCAGAAACCGGCTCCTTGGCGGTCTCTGGGGGTTTTGTGAAAAGAGTGCAACATATAGTGCATGGCAAGGTACCCCCACAACCCAGTGGAGGCTTTATAGCATGACACAGGGGGTGGCCAGGTTGGCCCAGAGGCTGTGTGGGGATTAGGCATGGCTGGGTGCTAGGGTGGGTTGTGAGCACCATGGGGCCCTGACATGGCCAGCAGGTTCTGGCTGGGCTCTCATGTGGAAAGTCATGGGGCAGAGCTGGCAGGAGCCAGCAGGGGCCCCAACGAGCTCAAAGTGTGCCTGAACTGGTAGGGGCTGGTGGAGAACTAATTGCCCCTCCAGGGTCACAGCTGAAGTGGCCGACAGGTCTGTGGGCCCAGCCAGAGCATGGAGTCACTTTCAGTCTGCTGTTCTCATGTACTTGAGAATCTGGGGTTAATAACAATCTTTTTTTTTTTTTTTTTTTTTTTTTTTTTGGTTTTTCGAGACAGGGTTTCTCTGTGTAGCTTTGCGCCTTTCCTGGAACTCGCTTTGGAGACCAGGCTGGCCTCGAACTCACAGAGATCCGCCTGGCTCTGCCTCCCGAGTGCTGGGATTAAAGGCGTGCGCCACCACCGCCCGGCTCAATCTTTTGTCTCCATGCTGATGGGTAGGGCTCCCAAGACCCGCCCTGGGGCTAAACTTGATGGATGTTTAGCTCCAAGAGTGGAATAGAATGCAACTGCCTATGGTTGCTAAGCTACAGCAGCTACATTATAAGGCTAACCAACAGTTTCTTGTCTGTGGTGCAGTGCTGATGCAAATTTAGAGTTATTCTTGTTATGGTATATACATGTATTTCTGTTCTTGTTTAAAATATTGTAACTTTACAATATATTCTAGACTACCGAGGGAAATCACAAGAAAGACTTGATAAGAGTTTTTAATTTAAAAGAAAAAAAGCAAGATTTGTCTGGAGTAAATGAGGGATCAAAGGAATGGACTGAAGGTACATGAAAGGTTTTAGAAAGTCAGAGGGGATGTGATGTGAACTATGTTTGTTATGGTTTCTTATACCTGCAAATACTGAATTTAAAAGTTAATTCTGGTTGGTTTTCATTTTAAAAATAGCTGATGATTCTGCAAACTGCTTATGTGTGTGTGTGTGTGTGTGTGTGTGTGTGTGTGTGTGTGTGTGTGTGAACATGTATGTGACTTGGATTTAACTATGTATGTAAATGTAAACAAGCTTTAACTATATGTATGTGAATGTAACTTAGATCCAACTGTGTGTATGTGTGCAAGTAATTATTGTTTAGAAAAACATGCTTTAAACAGCAACCACATGGCTTCTCTCCATCTTGGCTGGTGATGTCATGGACAGCTATGTGGCTGACAACCATCTTTTACTTAGGTTATAAAGATCTACTCAGGTTAACACCTAGGTACTTATATCTTTACCAAGTGTTCAACAGCAAGCCTCTAGAGAATTTAAATAGATAGCATCATATGTTTAATAAATAAAGTACTGGATAAATATTAAAGTATTGGTGAAATTATTAAGGCCACTCCATGTAGTTAAAAGGAGATTTATTTAATGGTGTAACTTACAAATTAAGGGATAGGTATGTTGCGGGGTCTGGGAAAGGTGTATCACAGTCCAGCGGTGTTCTCTGGAGCTCTGCTTGGCCCACCTCCACCGTCCAGGATCTCGGAAAAGAGAGAGTGCTGGCCGATCCAGATCTCGGGTCTCCAGGTGCCTCCCTTGGCCCCGCCTTGTAGGCGTGACAGTTGCCAAAGTCTCAATGGGGGTTGGAACTTCCAGATCAAAGCTGGAATGGCTACCTACTACATCTCCCCCTTTTTGTCTAAATAAGAAAGTTCTAACCTAATACAAGACTATATACAAAGGAATGGTTATCAAATATTGTCCAGGAATAATGAGGGATAATGACCTAGATAAGATGGAACTGCAACCAATGCAAACAATATCAAGCAAGAAACACATACTAAAATCTAGAGAAGTATAGAGCATAGGTAAATGGCAGGTTACAAAGATCATTCCAAAAGGTGTCCTATCCTAAAGAACCTGAATCTAATACTTAATATGTTCTATCTACTAAGTTGTAACTACAACTGCTAGTCTTCAATCCCATCAAAGACCTGAGAAGGAATATAATGGTACCTGAGAAATGGTAGATGGATGCAAGCAACTTTCGGGAATCTTGCAAGAGTAGACCAAGACAGCTGGCAGCCTGGACAGTCACCTAATGTTTCTCAGCATTGTTGGTGCATTCAAATTGGCTACAGGCCTAAAGTATCTGACAGACCATTTTCAGAAGCAGGAATTCTGAAAGACCATCTTACCCTGTCTTGGCAGAGTACAGTGGTCGCTTTCCTTGTGTCCCACTTGTCCAGAAAGGACAGCATTGCATTTGTACTGTCAGCCGTTGAGGCAAGGGCAGTTCTTTGCCCAGTAGGCCATTTTGTGCCAAGAAGACAAACTTCCAAATGGAAATGTTTTAGAAGCCCAACATTCTCTCGGGATCAAATTGGTACAGCCAGGAGCAATTGTGTCTCACATCAACAGAATTCTAAGTTATTTAAATGCCATATTCTCTAGGTCTATGAAGTGTTTGAAGATTACCTGTCCATCTGACCTATGCATCCGTAAATCTGGATAACCTAACTAACGTAACTATAGAGATGACAAGCATAGGTGACTATAAATCTATAAGTCTTATCTACCGAAATAACCTAAGGACTAAGGCTTCACGTAAACAAGGTAAACAGTCTATAAGCAAATGTATGGTAAAGAATGATGACTTCAAAACTGTGACAATACACAAGATATTTATAACAGAGGTAGGAATATATAGTGTGATATGCAATATGACAATAATCTTAAATATATATCAATATACCGAATATCCTAAACAGAAGTAGAACATACATAAAGTATGACAGATATAAATTTACATTTGTATCAATATACAAATATTTCAAATAAGAGTAGAAATATATGTACATTATTAACAGATATAGTTCTGTATTTGTATCAATATACAAATTATCTTAAACAGGAATATAAAAATAGTTTACATTTGTATCAACATGTAAGAATCAACAGTGCAAATTACAGTGCAAATTATCTAAGGCTGCTATTTTACTAAATTTGTTTACTAGTATACACAATAATCTACCATAATATCTTATACCTATTCATTCCATTGTAGCTGCTGGCTATATTCTAGAACAGCTGAAATTAACTGATGCCAGTCATCTGGGATGGTTCTATGTGAGATAGACCACGAATTTAACATCTGTTTTATGTATGTGGAGTGTATCTCATATGTAACTACTGCTTCCTTTATATTTTAAAAGTCCCTTGTTGAAATTGATTGTAATGTATATGTATTATATGGCTTGGGGTGTGTGTCATCCGCTGGCTTCTCATGGATGATAACAGGATAAACCATTGTGTGAGAGCCATTTGGAGATGTTACAACCTCTATGGTCTTGCCCTTCTGCTTATTAGGTCCCTTGTCATGTTTACTGAGAGTTTCTTCTAAGGCCTGCAAACGAGCACCTAGGGTCTGTTCTATGGAGTGAACCTCCTCTCTGGCAAGGGACTCCAGATTTCTCATGGAATCATAGAAGTTTTTATGTTCTTCAGAAACACATGATTCCATGGACCTTATCTTATCAATTAATGATAATCTTTTTTCCTTATATAGTGTCTGGAGAGTTAGTGTTTTGTCCATTAAATATTCACATTTATTATCAATAAGATCAATTTTCAGTACAAGCCTGTTTTGTAAATCCTGATCATCAGATTCCAGAGAAAGAATCTTTTTCGGTAGGGTTTCATTGCTATCCTTTAAAGCAGATTCCAGAGAGAGAATCTTTTTCTGTAAGCTTTCATTACTCTCTCTTAAAGCCTGTATCAGTTCCAATAATGACTCATCTTTGTTCTTGTTATTAAACCAGTGTTTGAACGCTGTGTGAATTATTACAATGAATGCCAAAATGGTACAGGCCAGATATGCCTTAGGAAGGTCGTATATTTCCAGGAAGATGTCATTCATCATACAGGCAAAAAGGTTTTCAAATTCTTGTGAGGTAATGTTGTCAGCCATATTACAAGAATTACTAAAAATTTGTTAGTCAATTTTAAGGTGTAAAATTATCAAGTACTTTTACTTGAAACAATATGCTTACCTTTCGTGGTTTTGGGGGGTGTAGTAGCACTTTTCAGCCAGCAGGTGGTGTTGGTACAGCTCCAAAGCAGGGCCTGCTGATGATCTTGGCTGGCTGAAGCTCCCTGGAGTCAAGATGGCAGGAGCCAGAGCCGGCGCCTGCACTCAGGAAGCGGGGGAGTGCCTCTTTCGCTGGTCTCGGGGTTAAGCTAGGGAACTGAGACCGGACTAGCTGCTCCCTTTTTCGGGAATGGAACCCTGTAGGTGTTCCCTGGTTATATGGAACTTTGCAGGCGGGTTTAGGTACCCCGCTAGCCGGAGCGGAGGCTGAGGGCGGGAGCCACCCAGGCCTTTGGAATTTGCCTCATGTTGGGCTCCAGATATTGGTGAAATTATTAAGGCCACTCCACATAGTTAAAAGGAGATTTATTTAATGGCGTAACTTACCAATTAAGGGATAGGTAGGTTGCAGGGTCTGGGGAAGGTGTATCACAGTCCAGCATGGCCCACCTCCACTGTCCATGGGCCCGGAACAGAAAGAGTGCTGGCCGATCCAGATCTCGGGTCTCCAGGTGCCTCCCTTGGC
Organism: Peromyscus californicus insignis; assembly: GCF_007827085.1. NCBI lineage: Eukaryota > Metazoa > Chordata > Mammalia > Rodentia > Cricetidae > Peromyscus > Peromyscus californicus. Next base: position 26,521,216 of record NW_026294436.1, on the reverse strand, counting down.
CCTGCCTTGTAGGCGTGACAGTTGCCAAAGTCTCAATGGGGGCTGGAACTTCCAGATCAAAGCTGGAATGGCTACCTACTACATTAAAGCTGCACCTCAATGCTTTTATACACAGGAATATACCTTGCTCTGGTAGCTAAACTTTGTAATTTAAGGTTTACCCATGTAATAAAATGATAATAGTTTTAAAGACATGAAAGAATCATAGGAAACAGCTGAGGTTTGCAAATGTATGGCAAGACTAGAGTCCCAAAAAGAGTCTAGTTGCAATGGTGGACCTTAGCAGTTTTGGAAATGCCATTGCCAGGTGATGATCACTGGAAGCACCAGCCACAATGGATCAGGCAGGCTATGTATGTGCTGCCATGGGTAGGGTCAAAAAAAAAAAAAATCATCCAAGCCTCTAAGTAAAAGAACCACCAGTTTGTTTTGATTTGCATTTCCCTGATAATTAGGGATGTTTAGCAATTCCTTAAATGTCTTTCAGCCATTTGAGTTTCCTCTGTTGAGAATTCTCTGTTTAGTTCTATAGCCCATTTCTTAATTGGACTGTTGGGCATTTTGATATCTAATTTCTTGAGTTCTTTATATATTCTAGATATCAGTCCTCTGTCAGATGTAGGGTTGGTGAAGACTTTTCCTATTCTGTAGGCTGTTGTTTTGCCTTGTTGACCGTATCCTTTGCTCTACAAAAGCTTCTCAGTTTCAAGAGGTCCCATTGATTGTTTCTTTCAGTTTCTGTGCTACTGGTGTTGTATTTAGGAAGTGATCTCCTATGCCAATGCGTTCAAGACTACTTCCTACTTTCTCTTCTATCAGGTTCAGAGTAGATGGATTTATGTTGAGGTCTCTCTGATCCACTTGGACTTAAGTTTTGTGCACGGTGACAGATATGGATCTATTTGCAGCCTTCTACATGTTGATATCCAGTTATGCCAGCACCATTTGTTGAGCTACAACTGTACTCTAAACATCAGATGGTCTTCATTTGTCCATATCACATTGCTGGTTTAACACCAAAAAGGCATTGAGGACCCAAATGGTTTGATTTTCTTTATACTATTCTGCAAATATCATAAATTTCAAGTCTACACGATGGACTTCTCCTGACAATGGTAGTCTCCATCCTTGTTTTCTTCCTGCTTTTCATCAGAGAAGTCAAGACCACTTTGGACCTTTTACCACGTGAACATTGGATTCAAATGAGTTCATACAAAGGTAACCATTTTGAAGCTACAGCCTGCTATCCAAGTACTTTTTCACACCCCACACTGGGCCCGGAAGTACCAGCATCAGTCTCAATTTTACTGCATGGCTCTATTACTTTCATTACCACAACAGTATGAATGGAAATTCTCATATGTTTCATATAAAAAACAGACAACAGATAAGTGTTTCAGATTTTGTTTAAAACTTACTTAAAGGAACTGTCACTGGAGGCCAGGGAATGAATGAGTATTGAGGCTATGAAAGCAAACACCATAGACAAACAAACTTCTTGCATTGTGAAATATGTGATTTAGTCAGGAGACCATGACAATATAAAAAGTAATCAAGAAAAAAGCTAAAATAGCAATAATTTATTTTGTTTGGAAAAAATGAATGGTGTGGTTAGGATGTAATGAAATAACATCTAAATATCAAGTAGGTTTAGGAAGAAACTCAATGTAGACTATGGCATTCTGCACTGCCTGATGTTCAAATGAACCTGTGTTTTACAAAGAGTTAGGATGAATGTGAACTGAGAAGTAACTACTAGTTTAAATACAGGGGGATGTTGGTGATAGTGAGTGGCAAGAATAACTGAATTTATCAGAAGCAAAAAACTAGTTTGGAATTTGAGGCTTGCATATGAGGCAGGAAAGTGGAGAACATGAGCAGAGCTACTCTGTTTAGAAAACAACATTGTGCATATTATGGTATGCTATGGACGGCAACTGTGAAAACTTAAATGACGCCAACACGTTGAAGTTCACCTACTTCACTGATTGCAGAAACAAAGAATAAAACATATTTAATCTTCATTGAAAAACTACACCAATATACAAACTAATCCACTGCGTTGGTGTGTTCATGTAACTCAAAATCTAACAAACAACCAAAATTGTAAAATGGGAAAATTAAAATAATAAAGGATGTTAAAAAAAAAAAAGAACCACAAGGATTATGAATGAATCCCAGATATTGAACTTTGGGATTGTTTGCACTTTGGAGCTTGGTTTTACTTTATACAGATTGTGGTGATGCCGTATTTTCTCCCCATTAAAGTAAAAACAAAACAAAACAAACATTAAAATTGTTGATATTGCAGAAGACATTTGAGAGATCTTAATCTTTTTAAGAACAGTTTTTAAAACATTTTCAGCTTATAAAATGCTTTCTATTGTTAGTATTTGGACTTAGAATAAAAGGTTAAAAATTAGGGTCACAGCCATAAGCACTAAATACTAACCAGAAACTGGGATGTTCATTTCTTGTGATACAGCAAGACCATGACCTAACAAAGGGCTTAAAATAGATTCTGACTGCATGAGTCTTCACCCATTGGAGTTAAAAAAAATCTTTTTATAGGAGTGGCCTAAGATGACAGATGTTTACATTGAGATTCAACGATGGCAAAACTGCAGTAATGAAATAACATTGAGAAAGTCGAGAACCAATGACTTGGAGACTGTTTCTCCTTACCCAAGGTACATTCAGGCTTAAAAATGTTGTCTAGCCTCCTTGTATTTCCTAAGTTTGTTAAGTGTAAGCTATTTGGATAAGTTGATACATATATATGTTTTATATTGATGTTTTGTTTTGGTTTCTTTACTGAACCAGTATTTGATGCTAGAAGAGCTTCAATTTAAAATTATTGTTTTAAGGTTACTTATTGTAGACTGTTAGAGAACATAAATAGTGAGTCATAAATAAGTTTTTTTTAAAATTGTAGTCGGGGTAAGTACTGATGTAATATTACAGGAATAAGTTTACTCAGTCCCTTGCATATGTTTTCAGGGTTGAGCTTGAAACAAGTAACTAAAAACAAAGTTTGTCTATTCAAATATACAGGACAGCCCTCATACTTCAAATGGCCCAGGTAATCTAGCATCCAAAACAGCTTCAAGTCTGCTGGCTAAGAAGATTCAGCTTCACAAAATAATCCAGTCAAGACATAACAATTATCCTGACTTTCTCAAGGTTTCCCCAAAGATACTAGCAAAAACAAACAACAAAAAGTAGTCTAGAGAATGATGCCCACATTCCCAAAAGAAGGTGCATGCTTGGGTTTTAGTTATCCAACGGAATATAGATGTTTGTCATTGTTTAGGGGGATGATTACAAGTTGTTATTAGTCATAGTTAAAAAAAAGCTAAACAAAAGAGTTAAATTCAAAGATCTCTTTCTAATGGAAGAAATGAGGTTATGATATAGAAATAATGAGATAAAAGGGTAGATTATTGAATCTACTTTAATCCAAAATAAAACTCAAACATTAATCCCCGAATATTTTACATTGTTATGGATTTTGGTTTATTGATACAAATTTAAAGTTATTTTTTATACTCTATATGTGTTTCTACTCTTATTTGGAGTATTGTGCTTATGCATCTCATTTAAAAATGTAATGTATAATTAAAAAATACAGAATAATAGTAATCTGTAATAGTCAAATTTATAGTCATGTTAGGTATGTTTTCAAGATGATACACAGATATATTAAGACATATAGATGGTCTTCAAACACTTCATAGACTGACAGAATATAACATTTAGTATATTTAATAATCTAAGGCTTTTTTTATGACAATGAGATACATCTTCTCCTGACAGCACTGATTTGCTTGAAAAGAAGATGATAGGCATCAAAGAACCTCTATATGGAGCTTGCTTTCTTTACGGCATAAGCTAGTCATATGGGCAAAGAGATTGCCCTTGCCTCAATTGCTGACAGTATACTGTCCAAATTGGAACAGCAGGACTAAAAAAAAAAAAAAAAAGAGACAGGTAGTCTTTGCCAAGACAAGTTAGGACAGCCCTTCAAAATTCCTTGCTTCTCAAAAATGTCTGTCAGATATTCTAAGCATGTAGGCTAAAGTTGGATGCCCTAACATTACAGAAGACTTTTGGGTGACTGTCCAGACAACCAGATGTCTCTTTTATTAGGTAACATTACATATACCCTTCTGGGGATCTCTTAGGGAGTTAAAGACTAAATAATTAAACTGATAGTTTTCTTTAGTTGTGATAAAAATTAAGTTAGGCATAAAACTTTAGACTCACAAAGATAAGATAGATAATAGAATATTTTATCTTTTTTAGCTAAATACAAATAGACTGGATATTGTGACTGTAATTCTTACTTGATAACTGTTTTGTTATGTATTGTTTACTATGTTAAAGCTAAACCTTTTTTAATTAAACAAAAATGGGGAAATGTTATGGAATCTTTTTGTACATGGTGAAGGTGTGTCTTTGCCAAGGCACCGCATGATTGACTTAATAAAAGAGCTGACTAGCTGGTAGCTAGGCAGAAGGTATAGATGAGACAGCCAGACACAAAGGATGCTGGGAGGAAGAGGACAGAGTCTTAGGAGTTACAAGAGACAACGATAGAAGCAAGATGAACATGCATGTTGAAAGAAAGTACTGCCATGTGGCAGAGGGTAGATAAAAAATATGGGTTAATTTAAAATTTAAGAATTATCTAGAAACAAGCCTGAGCTATTGACCGAGCATTTATAGTTAATAAGGCTTTGTGTGGTTATTTGGGAGCAGCTCCCAGGACACAGAAAAATTCCACCTATATTGACCAGTATTAATTAGCATGTAATTGCTGATCTTGGTTTTAGGTGAGACCATATACTAGAACAACTGAAGGAACCAGAAAAGTAAACAGAGACCACTGCCAGAGTAGTAGAGTAGGTGAGGAATGGAAAGGTGAATAGCAGGGTACAAATGGTTTGACAGGGGAATTGGAAAAAATGGAGGGGGCCTTATTTAGGGAAAGTGGAAGGTGATAAATACAAGACAGAGATTAGAATAACAGTAAGGATACATGAGCAAGTCATAAGGAATCATAGTATTTTCACCCCGTACAAAATAAACTATAATTTATATATATCTTCTATGAGTGAATGTAAATATATGTGGTACATAGAATTTTTCTTCTAGACTGACAATGTTTCCCCCAAGAACTAAAATCATCTAACAAACACACCAATAAGAGGAAAGAAAAGCACACTCTTTTGAGTTTTTGGTCAGGCTTGTCTTACTGAATTCAAAATATTATAGACTATTGCTATTGCAGTTAGTTGTCCGCAAGAGGTGGAAGTTAAGTACATATTGCTGAAGATGCAATGTACTTCATCATAGGACCCAAAGGACCCTGAGCTGGAACTGTCCTGAAAGCCTCCTCCTTGAAGACTAGCATTCATAGTACCAGAAGTCACCATTCAAGTCTCAAAGAAAAGAATCAACCAACAGTCCTACCCAGCTATGATGTCTATAAGAGGCTAAAAAATAATTTTAGTCTTTCATCTTCCTTTCTGAATACCCAATATGATTGAGTAAGAGACTGATAAAAAATATTGAATGGTATTTTATTGTTCAATAAATGTAAAATGATTAACTTAGAGTATTAATGTGAAAACACAAATCGAACATTGTTTATTTTGTCCCTCCTTCTGTGACCTTTGATATTTACCAAACTAGCTGCCAGTATATACTGAAATTCAAAGTCATGCACAGTACTGCTAATGACAAGATTCCCAGAAACACTACCACTGCTAGAGAGTTTTAGATTTTAGAAGATGGGCTGGCCTAGCATGTTGCTCTTAGTCAATGTTCTAACCCTATGGCTTCCTACTGCCAAAGGAGAAGGTAAATAGAATGAAATTTGATTCCTGTAGTCCTTAGTCAAATGTATTTATCTGCTGTATGTACATGAGAATATTTTCAATTCATTTTAATTCTTAATAAAACATTACCAATATAAAATAAACTATAAAGAATGCTTTAAGTGAAGACAGAAAACTTTCTGAATGATAAAATACAACCTGTTTATAGAAATAATTTCTGATAATCAATAAGAGAAAAATTGAGTGAAAAGGAGTTTTCCCTGTTCTGTAAGCTGCAAAGTGTGAAGAACCTCTAAATATAATTTAGAGAGAAAAAAGAATTCATTTTTAAATGAATGTGTAATTTATAAATGTTACAAGAGGAATTTTCAAAATGAAATTCAACTTAAAAAAAGTCACTGACCAAGACATAGTTTCAGACAGACTCTGAACATCTCTGGGTCTCTGTGAGGTTGATTTCATCTTCACAGATTGGGTAAGTTTTAACTTCATAGCACTACATGAGTAACCTTTTCCATGTCATCAAATCATCATTCATCAAATGGAAATGTCTTTAATAAGACAATGAAGAACACTTATTTTTGTTGTAAACCACCCAAATGCCAACACTTTGCTTTTTTCTGATCTCTCCAATGTATGTGTGTAGAAAGTAGGAGTTCATAACACCTCTGTATTAACAATAAGTCTAAAGCGGATTTAATTGCTGTCCCTCAATGTTTCATAAAGTCACCACATGAAGCTACTATACCCAAGGAATCACAAATAATGATTTAAAAAAGGTGTAGTTTTCTGGAATTTAGTCATTATGCTTGACTGTGTTTTCAGGAATTCTTTATTTTGTTATTTGTTGTTTGATAATGTTTACATATAATTAGGGGTGATTCATGTAACTCTTCAGTCCTCACATTACATTTGTTTTAAAGTCCACCCTTTCAAATTTTGTAACATTATTTCAGAGATTTAAACTCATTTTGTTGTGCTATGACTTTTTACTTTGAGTTGTAACCATGGGAAAGCAGTCACCTAAAGAGAAAAATCCATCCTGTCAAATAACAAAAAAAGTTTGCTTTCAATTTTTTTGTACTTTTTAATTTTTGAGATTATAATATAATTACGTCTCTCCTGTCCCTTCTTCCTTCCAAACCATCCCATATTCTCCTCCTTGCTTTCTCAGTCTTAGCCTCTTTTTTCACTGTTACTATATGCATGTATGTATGCTTATATACATACATATATTTATCTTCATATAGATAGATAGATAGATAGATAGATAGATAGATAGATGCATATATAAAGAGAGTCCCCTTGAATGAGGCTTAGAAGTAACAAAATAAATAGCAACAAAGAGATCACATGATCAAATGAGGTACTCACAGCTTTCAGCAGAAACTGACTGGAAAAGTTGACACAGTAAGCTGGAGTTTCCAAAAGGCCTGACCCCTACCCCCAGATAAATTTGCTTTGGCCAATCTTTCATTTTTTCAGCTCTTCCTGGGAATCCAGATGGGGAACTTCAGCTGACGCCTTAGACATATTTTGTCAATTTCTGCTGGATATCTGCAAGCAAATTTGATGATGTTACCCTTCTGTTATGTTTGTTTTTTACTTAGAAGCCTCATGCAATGGAACACTGCTCTGCCCTTTGGAATTCCAGTTGTCTGCAATAGCAGGTTGCCTCATCTATTTGTTCAGGTTATTCTCTGCAGCCAGTTTGATGATGTTTTGTTGTCAGTCTTCTCATCTGCCCATCTGTCTATCTATCTATCTATCATCTATCTCTCTCTCTCTATCTATCTATCCATCCATCTATCATCTATCTATCTATCATCTATCTATTTTCATCTTCTTCATCATCATCATCATCATCATCTATCAATGTATCTAATCTATCAACTATCTATCTAATCTTGCAGTTGATTCTTTTTTCCCTTTCATGGAAAAGAGATTCTTCTCTCATGCAATATATCCCGATTACAAATTTCCTCTGCCTCTACTACTCAGAGTTCCTCCCCACCTCCTCTCCCCTCCAAATCCACTCCCTTTCTCTCATTAAAAAAGAGCAGGATTCTAAGAGATAACAACAAAACATAAGCAAATAAAATATAATACAGTAAAACAAAACCACACATTAAATTAGGACAAGGTAAAGTGACAGAAGAATAAGAGCCCAAGAGAAGCCACAAGAATCAGAGAACCACTCATTCACATACTTAGGAGTCCCCAAAAAACAAAACTGAAAACTATAAAACGTACAAAGAAGATCTGGTGCAGACCCCTGCAGGGCCTGTGTTTGATGTTTCAGTCTCTGTGACTTCATATAAGATTTCCTCAGTTGACTTGGGGGTGGGCACTTTTCACCTGGTGTCCTCCATCACCTCTGGCTCTTACACTCTTTTTACCTCTTCTTCTATGAGGTATACTGAGGTTTGAGGGAAGGGATTTGATGGAGACATCCCATTTAAAGCAGAGTGTTCAAAGGTCTCTCCTTCTACCTCTTCCCCCGACTCCCTTACCCTCTCCCTTCCTCCCCGTCCCGCCTGGCGCGCGCGTGCGCGCGCGCGCATGTGTGTGTGTGTGTGTGTGTGTGTGTGTGTGTGTGTGTAAAATGTCTGATTGTGGATATCTGTATTTGTTCCTATCTGCTGCAGGAGGAAGCCTCTCTGTTGATTGCTGAAAAAAAGCACTGATCTACCAAATATAGAAGAATATCTTTAGGACTAATTTTATTATTCCTTTTATATTTAAGATCAGTAGTATCTAGTTTTACCCTAGGTCTCTGGGCTATCTAGTCTCTGGTTCTTGGTCACCAGAGCAGTATTGAGTATGGGTTCCACCTCATGGAGTGGACTTTAAGATGAATCAGATATTGTTTGGTGTTGGTTACTCCTAGAATCAGCATGTCACTCGCCCTGGCATGTTTTGCAGGTAGGACACCATTGTAGATCAAAGATTTTGTGTTTGGATTAGTATATATGTTTCTCTTTTGGTAACCTGCAGAGTAACTAAATTTCTCTACCTAAGTTGCTAGAACATAAGAATGAGGGTTTTTATGTAGGCATTAGCTTGTCATATCCAGGTTCAATGAGTTGTGTGGGTGTTGCCTTCAACAATGGGGAAATGAGACTCCATCTCCTGTATTATTTGGATACTTCATTAGGATCACTTTCATATATTTTAGGAAGATTGAATTGCACTAAAAATCCATACCACCCTTTAAATGCTCCTCAATTTCAGCTGTCTCTCCCTGTATCCCCTCCCCCTCCCCCACCTGATTCTCCAGTTCCAGTTGGCCCTGCCCCCAATTCCACCCATAAAATCTATTCTATAGATGAACTACTAAATGGTCATATTAAATAAAAAATAACATGTAGCTAGAAATTGGGGTTAAAGCCTGAGAGAGATCAGAGGAAGAGCTACAGCTAACCTCACCTCACCAACTCTGCAGCTTCCAAAGAGAGACTTACTTTCTGTCTACCCACACCTATATACCTTTCTGTTCTGTTCTCTCATTGGCTCTTTCAGCCTAGCTTTATCACTTCCTCTTCCTGCCAAGCTCTGTCACTTCCTGTTTGTCTGTACAGACCTCTAGAACTCTATGGTTGTTGCTAGGATTAAAGGCATATGTCACCATGCCTAACTCTGTTCCCAAATGTGGACTTGAGCTCAGAGATCTAGACAGATCGCTGCCTGCCAAGTGTTAGGATTAAAGGCATGTGTGACCATTACCTGACCTGTATGTCTAATATAGTGGCTGGCTTTCTTCTGATCAACAGGCAAGCTTTATTTATTGGAGCACAAATAAAATATCACCACATTTCCCTTCTTTTGTCTTTAATAAAAAATAAAAAAGTTATAACTAATATAAGAAAAACTACATATAATAAGTACAATAATTATATACAATATATACAAGCAATAAATATATCAACAATGTCTAGTCCATTTGCATTTGACAAATTGAGTCAAAAATGCTTCATTATGTATCCTATTTTTGTGAGTCCAGAATGTACCTAATTCACTTTCTATCCTATCTTGTATTACTAACAGAAAACTGTCTTATGATGTCTTGCAAATCTATACACTTTACACCTTCTTAGTGAGTTTCTTTTCTGAAATTTCTTAAGAAAGAAAACTGTAAATACAGCTATTTAATCTCCAACTCCCTCAGAGACCTGAGAAAGAAATAATATTCCCTAGTAAAACAGGAAGTGCAAACAAGTGACTTCCAAAAAATGTGAGTTGACAGAAACAGTCAGCTGTCTGAACAGTTACCAGAGGTTGCTCTGCAACACTGGGGCATGTCTTCAGCCTAAGGCTTAGCATATCTGACAGATTCATGTGTGAAGCAGGATGAATGCAAGGCCTAAAACCTGACCCCACATTTGGTGCAAGAATTCCATGTACCAGATAAACTTGAATTCTGCCACTGTCCTGTCATGATTCAGGATTTTAAATTTTGGAAATTTCTGGTATTTTTGGAATTTGGCTTCCCATTCTTCTTGGCTTATAGGTGGTTTCATCTCCTTTATTAAATGCCAGTTTACCATTGACAGGTTAGACTCCATCAGCCTAGTTACTCCTCCAAGAATAATTGTTCCAGCTACTGTTCCACTGCACACCAGGAGCCATCAGTCCACTGCTTGTTCAGCTGCCTTTGAAGGAAGGGGAACTGGACCTTTTCCAGATTGCAAAGCAACTTCAGTGATGGTGCCATATTTCCCTGGCCTCAGAGGATGCCCATTGCCAAAGTTGCAACCATGCTTGTATTGACAAGTATCAGTAGTCCTTTGTTTTGTGTCCTGTTTGTCCATTTTGGATAGCATACTCTCAGCAGTCGATTTGAGAGCACTTTGTTGTCCAGTTGCTAACTTTTGCCACAGTGAGAGTAAACTCCATATGCAGTTTCTTTAACGCCCATATCTTCTCTGTAGTAGATTGGTGCTGCCAGGAGCAGACACGTCTCATAGTCATAAAAAAAGAAAAAAAAACTATGTTATTTAAACATTTTAAATGCCATATTCTGTAGATCTCTGAAGGGTTTGAAGATGACCTGTCTATCTAAAATATATCTATGCTTGACCTTGAGAACATACCTAATATGACTACAAGTTCAATTGTAATGACTAACTACTGACTTCCATTTCTTTACATCCTAATAGTTGGTAATAATAACTTTCAATGATTAGCCATTTGCATTACATTGTTAAATGAACTGTATAGGTACAATACCTTGAACAAGGTTAGAAATATATGTACAGTATTTTCTAACAAAGTCAATCTCAAATTTATATCAATATACATAATTTGTATAAAATATACAAAAATCCAATCCAACATAAAATATTTAAAACCAGTAGTTGCTTTCTAAAAGTAGATTCAATAATCTACCTTTTTATCTATATCAACTCTATATCATCTCTTTTTTCTTTTCAGAGTAGATTCAATAATCTACCATTTATTATATCATTTCTATATCTTTTTTTCAGAGTAGATTCAATATCCTACCTCTTATCTATATCCTCTTTTTTTTCTCCAAGAAAAACCTTAAATCTAATTTCTTTTGTCTAGTCTTTTTCTTGACCATTAACAGTAACAACTTATAACTAACTATCCTGAACAATGAAAATTATCCAAAACCCACTGAAAGACAAAAAACCACCCACCCCACATCTTGGGAATGTGGGAATCATGCTCTTAAAATAGCTTCCTGCTGTGTGTGGGTGAAGGCATCTTCATGGGATCCTAAAATGAAAAATTTTGGGTTAATTATCAAGTCCTGGGAGTGGTAGCTGTATCATTTTTTGTCCAGTCTCTGCATAATGCAAAAGTGCAGGGCTTATCTCAAGTCCTTCCTCAAGTTGTCTGTGAGGCTGGATCATCTCAGTTTGCCATCTCAAAATGTCCTGAGCAGTTTGTAGTCCAAAGCTGATCTTTGGGTGATATTTGTCAGCTTAGTAGTATTATTATTGTCCATATGGAATCATCATTGTGGGGCCCCATCATCTTTTTGGAAACTTCAAATTTGCTGTTAGGTGTGTTCATAATTCCCTGCAGAAAACTGATAGAGACTCCAACACAAAAACATGTATAGACAGCTAAATGAAGTCTTTTTTCTAGAATTAGTTAGTATTCTATATGACCATTAATAGCATAACAAAAGTTTAAAATATATATATTATAAATTTTAATATAAAATTCATACCTTAAGAAAAGTTTAAAGAATCAAAATAGAATCAAAAAATTGAGATTAGTGGCAGTAGAATAGTCCCTTAATTTTGGTTTTCTTCTGTCCCATATCAGATGGCTCTTCTGACATGATAGAGATTTTGCATTTTCCTTTTAACAAACATGTTTGGGTTTAGAGAAGGAGAGAGCCATTTTCAAACTCCAAAGCCAGCTTTAATTTTAATTGAACTGGGACTACATTAAAAACCATGTGTGTTAAGTGTCTGTAGAGAAGAACAGAAACAAACACTTAGGAAGACTTATGAAATTTTTTATGTGATATGCCAGTAGGCCAAATTACTCTTTTTCTTGGGACATTTTTACTGAATGATTTGTCCTTTTATTTGGATGTCTCATTTGTCCAGTGTTCTTCAGATTCATTAGCCTTCATTCTCCTGAAAGACAAAAACAAACACCCTTCCCCAAGCCTAACTTTGGGAAAGTTCTCTTTTGGGAAGTTACATCCAATTAAATGAAAAGCATTTATTAGTGGTATAAGTTAATTTAAATTGGATGGTCATGTTGGTTGATGAACTATCACCTCTTCTAATCAAGAGATCTCTGTTTTTCAAATCAAACCTTTATCAATTTTGATAGTTTCCATAGCTTTTTTTCTTCTGTAGAAACAAAAGTAAAACCTCATCCCCAACATAACACATATCCTGGTTTCCATTCTGTGGTCAGCACATCCTTAAAGTATATAGGCTTGTTTAATTCTGTAGTTTTTTTCTATTATCCAATGTCTCTCTGCAGCTGTTGTTCCTTTCTCATTAGCACTGAGAAAATTCAAAGTTAACAGAGCATTATGTAATCTATTTCTGGGGGTTTTGTTACTCCTTTCTCTTTATTTAGCATATCCTTTAGAGTTCAATTTGATCTTTCTATGACTTCTTGGCCTTTAGGATTATATGGTATACTTGTAATATGATTTATATTGTAATAAGCATAAAACTGTTTCATTTTACCAGATACATATGCTGGAGCATTGTCAGTTTTAATTTGTGCAGTTATACCCATGATGGCCATAACTTCTAGCAAATGTGTGATTATAAAATCAGCCTTTTCTGAACTCAAAGCAGTTGCTCATTGAAATCCTGAATAAGTATCAATAGTGTGGTGTACATATTTCAATTTTCCAAATTCTGGAATATGAAACACATCCATCTGCCAAATTTCATTCCACTGAGTACCCTTTGGGTTACATCCTGTGGGTAGTGGAGTCTGATTATAAAAAGAACAAGTAGGACATTTCCTTATAATTTCCTTGGCTTCTTGCCAGGTTATGGAAAAATCCTTTTTTAAACCTTTTCTATTGACATGCTGTTTTTTAATGAAAATTTGAGGCCCCCATCACATTCCCTATCAATATTTTACCAATCTCATCATTACCTTGTGCTAGAAGACCTGGCAGACCTTTTTGGGATTGGATATGAATTATATATAAGGGATGTTTCCTATTCCTCATTATATCTTGTAACTGAATAAATAACAAAGTTAATTCTAACTCATCAGGGATAAATCCTGCATTCTCAATATGAATTACCACTCTTTCAGCATACTGAGAGTCAGTAACTATGTTGAGATGTTCCAATAAATCCATTAATACCATCAGAAGAGCATACAATTCCAATTTTTTAACCAAATTATAAGGACTTTGAACCACTTTACTTAAATTTTCTGACTTTTAACCTGCCTTTACTTGTTTGTTTGCATCTGTATAAAATGTATGAGCTCCAGATATGGGTGTTTCCCATACAATTTGAGGCAGAATCCAATCAGCTCTCTTTATAAATTGAATTCTATCACTTTTGGGATATTTGCTGTTAATCTCTCCAAAAAAATTACTGCAAGCTCTTTGCCAAGGTTCACTTTCTGCCCATAATTTGTCAATGTCATCCTTAGTTAAAGGTACTACAATTTCTGCTGGGTCTACTTCTGCTATTTGACAAAGTTTCAATTTTCCTTTTAAAATCAAGTCAGAGGGCTTTTCCACATAAGTTTTTAATTTTTTTTACTCTGTTTATTTGGTAGAAATATCCATTCCAATATAATATCTTCCCTCTGCATTAAAATTCCTGTATGAGAATGCTTAGAGGGTAAAATAACTGAAATGCAATCAAGCTTAGGATCCACATGATCCACATGTCCTTCTTTTACTATCTTTTCCACCAAGGTCAATTCTCTCTCAGCTTCAACAGATAATTCTCTTGGACTATTTAAGTCCTTGTCACCTTCTAAGGCTTTGAACAAATTACTTAGTTCATTTGTTTACCCCAACATCATTTTTTACCCCAACAACAGTTCATAGATGGGAAATGTCTCAGAATAATCTATGAAAGTCATTAAGAATCCATAATCGATCTCTCCTAATTTGCACCTTTCTGGGTCTAATTTTTTGTAGATATGATTTATATCCTAAATAATTAACAGGCTCTCCTCTTTGTATCTTTTTTTTTTTTTGGTTTTTTGAGACAGGATTTCTCTGTGTAGCTTTGCACCTTCCCTGGATCTCACTTTGTAGACCAGGCTGGCCTCAAACTCACAGAGATCTGCCTGCCTCTGCCTCCAGAGTGCTGGGATTAAAGGCGTGTGCCACCACCAACTGGCTCCTCTTTGTATCTTTTCAGGAGCAATTTCTAATCCCCAACAAGGCAAAATTTTCTTTACTTCTTCAAACATTCTTTCTATATTATCTGTATTTGAATCAGCTAGTAAACTATTGTCCATGTAATGATAAATTATTGATTTAGGAAAATGTTTATGTATTACTTCCAATGACTGTTGTACAAAATATTGGCACTGGGTTGGGCTATTTAACATTCCCTGTGTGAGAACCCTCTATTGATATCTCTTGACAGGCTGAGAATTATTATAAGTAGGCACCATGAAGGCAAATCTTTGTCTGCCCTTTTTTATAAGGGTATTGAAAAGAAACAGTCTGTTAAATTGATAACTATAAGAGGCCATCATTTATGTAACTGAGTAGGCAAAAGAATTCCAGATTGTAGAGAGCCCATTGGCTCAGTTACTTTGTTAATTGCTCTTAGGTCTGTTACCATTCTTCACTCTCCAGATTTCTTTTTAATAACAAAAAGAGGAGAATTCCAAGATCTGGTTGGTTCTTCAATATGCTGAGCATTTAATTGCTCTTGTACCAGCTCTTCTAAAGCCTGCAGTATCTCTGCTGTTAAAGGCCATTGCTGAACCCATATAGGCTTGTCTGTTAACCATTTTAAAAGTAGAGCTGTTGGTGTCTTTGAAAGATCAGCAGTTGTTGTGCCTTGTTCTTGTACAATCTGGATGTCCAGTGACCACTCTTTATAATAATAACTCCTAATATTTCTCTCAGAAACATGTGTAGGTTTATGGTTTGCTTCTGAAGTTGGAGGAATGTTAATCTGAGTATTCCATTGTTGTAATAGATTACAACCCCATAAATTCATAGCTATATTAGCCATGTTATGCCTTTAACTTTCCTCTATGTCCTTCAGACCCTATACATTTGAGCCATCTTGTGCTCTGTTTCACTTGAGATAATGTTCTAATCCCTAACAGCTGAGCATTTACCTCCTGAAGAGGCCAATTTGGATGCCAAAATTCTGGTGCAATTATTGTAACATCTGCACTATGTCTAATAAACCTTTCAATAATGTCATTTATTTGTATTTTGAATTTTGTCTTTGTTCATTTATAGAAGTTTGCCAAAAAGTTCACTTTATGGATTCTCCTGACTTTTCTGTTCTCTCTTCTATGGCTGTTCTATCACCCTGAGCAACCTGGTTTATTCCAATAGGCATTTGGTTATTTAATTGCTCTAAGAAGGGGTTTCTTCTATGATGTCAGAAAAAGTCTGAACTGAATTTGGTGTGGGGGGCCTGCATGAAGCCCCTCTGGGAGTTTCCCAAGGGCAGAGGCAAAGGATTACCTTGTCTGTCCCTTGTTGATCTACATTCATTGGTCCAATGTTTACCCTTACCACACCTTCTGCATAATCCAGATGGGAGGGGCATTCAGTTGCCATTGTTTCTTGAATAAACATTGTTTCTAGGAAGGCCCTGTTACACTCCCTTTTCAGATGACCTTGTTTATTGCAATTAAAACATCTGACATTACTACTTTTCCTCAAAGCTTTTGATATCATCTCTCCTATACACATCTCATCATGGTCATGAGACTCAATATTCATTGTGTCCCTGACCCAATCCTCTAAGGGTACTGATTTTGCCTTTAACAGCCTGATTCTTCTTTTTATGCTATATTTGCATTCTCAAAAGCCAAAGTTTCAAATATTATCTGTCTAGCTTCTAAATTTGGTATCATTCTATTTACTGCTGAAGATAGCCTTTGTATGAAATCCATGATCGGATTCTCTGGGGTTTGTATAACTTCTGTAAATGATTCAGTTTTCTTCCCTGCTTCCTCAATTCTGTCCCAAGCATTCATGGCTGCCATGCAGCAGAGAATTAGAATTTGGTTATCATATAAACATTGTCATTGTATATCAACATATTTGCCTTCTCCAAGAAACTTATCCTGGGAAATTTCTGTATCTCTAGTCCTACATTGTTGCTCTATTGTTTTAGCTTCCTCTTTGAACCATGTTCTCCATTGTAATTGTGCCCCAGCTTCTAGGACAGCTGTATCTAATTCTTTCTAGTCCTGAGGGATAATTCTACTACAAGTTGACCATGAGTTTAACATCTGCATTGCAAATGGAGAATGCATGCCATATGATACTATAGCTTCTTTAAATCTTGTTAAATCTAACATTTCCACTGGAGTCCAATTAGCTGGTATATACCCTTTAGCAGGTAGTTCCCATAAGGTTACTGGGTAGATTAAGTTTGGTTGTTTGAAAACAGGCTGTTTCTCTATAACTGTATAATTCAATCCTGAAATAATTTCACCTTTAAATTCTTCTGTCTGGGTGTGAATTTCTCTATAAGTCATTTTAACAGGTTTTTCTAAAGTCAATCCTGAGTTAGGTTCACACTTAAATTCTCCTGCCTGGATCTGAATTTCTCTATGATTCATTTTAACGAGTTTTTCTAAACTTTTTATCTTGTCACTTAAATTGATCAACCTCTTTAATACTAAAATAAAAGTGATTAAACAAATAATATTCATAATTGATGTTATGTACATCCCATCAACATTAATTATCCTCTCATTTAATTGTTCCATTTTCAGACTGCCTGATGTGTTATCAAACAGAGACCAAAATCCTTCCCTTGTAAAAATATTTCCCTTTTCTAATGTGGGAAAAATTCTCTTTTAACTAATTTCACCTTTTAAGATATCTTAATAGACTTACCAAATCTGTCGACTGCATAGAACAGTAGAAGTCTGAGGGAATCTGAAAGCAGCTACCTAGTGTGGTGGCAGTCCAAAATGGGAATCCAGAGAGAGAGAAAAGAGAGAGAGAGAGAGAGAGAGAGAGAGAGAGAGCCTACTACCCACCAGGAGAAAATAAACCTAAAGAAAGTCTGACCTCTTGCTCCTGCCTGAGCCATGCAACTGGGAGCCAGGGGCCCTGTAAGCCCACAATCAGTCTAGCCACATGTAGCTCCAGCTGCTTGCAGCTCTGGCAGAGCTGGGGCCTGCAAGACCACAGCCAAGTAGCTTTTTTTGTGAATTCCTGCCCCACATTGGTTGCCAAATGTAGATGAATTTCAAAATGGTCTTATTAAATAAGAAGCATGGAGCCAAATATAGGGTTGAAAGCCTTAGAGATTAGGGAAATAGGGAAAGCCACCAACCAACCTTACTGCACCAACTTTGTAGCTTCCAAATGTGAGCTACTTCCTGTCTACCCATGCCTTTATATGCCTTGCTTTTCTGCCCTCTCATTGCCTCTTAGTCCAGCTACCACACTTCCTTGTCACTGTCTGTCTATACAGACCTCCAGGTCTCTATGGTTGGTACTGGGATTAAAGGCATGTGTCACCACACTTGGCTCTGTTCCCTAGTATGTCCTTGAACACACAGAGACCCTGCCTGATAAGTGATCAGATTAAGGGTGTGTGCTGCCTGACTTCTTGTTTACTTAAAATGGCTGGCCTTTTCCCCCCTGATCTCCAGGCAAGCTTTATTTATCAAAGCACAAATAAAATACCATATTTCAGGATAAATAAGATATCACCACACTCTCCAATTATCACATGCTGTTTTATGTTAACCTTACAGTACAAACATTTTTTTATCCTGCACATTTTTATAATGCTTCATATCTTTGTTTTCTCTTGATGAATAAGAGATTCTTTCAGAAACAAATCAATCATATAGTCACCATGTGTATCTTGACTATAGGTCTTCCCAGAGACACAGTGCCTGGTGAAACAAGCTGCAGATTAGCAAGCAGAGAATTAGCATTGTATCTTAAGTGTTTTTGTGTTAATAACCTTGGTCAGAATTGGCATAGTGTTTTTGGTTGCTTTGTGTTAATAACCTTTGTTGGACATCTGCAACTCTGACTTTGTGCATATCTGTAAAGTTTTTAACTTATGATCCATTTACAGAAACATTCAGTCTAGTGTGAAACTGTTCTGAGTTTTCAAATCAGCAAAAATGTATATAGCTTGCCTTAGACTGGGGAGAAATTGTTCTTTTCTTATGTTATTCTGAGTTAATGGAACAAAATAGGCTTCTAAGTGACTTACAGTCCACATGGAATGATAGAACTATGTATGAAGCACATTCTAGCATATTTCTATTTATAAAAATTATATAACTTAATGAGAAGTCATCTTCCTAATCACTCATAAATATAGGTGCTCATAAGGTTGAAAGGTTATCATGAGAATATAAATACATGTCATTTGAAATTAGTGCTGGCATTGGGGAGATACTACAGCTTGGTACATGTGAAATTACAGACAGGAGTAACTGGTCATTTACAGTCAGTGACCCCATGACCTTACCAAGTGGGGCTCCCCATCATAGTTATTCCTCTGGTGGGTTGATCTGCTGAACACTAGTTGTCACCTGCTGCATACTCCCATGGTCTCTAGTAAAGTCATTGCTACCAGCAGCTCTCTACATAAAACCACCTGTACTCCTTGCTCC
Organism: Peromyscus californicus insignis; assembly: GCF_007827085.1. NCBI lineage: Eukaryota > Metazoa > Chordata > Mammalia > Rodentia > Cricetidae > Peromyscus > Peromyscus californicus. Next base: position 26,502,083 of record NW_026294436.1, on the reverse strand, counting down.
AGGAAATCTGATACCTTTCTCTGGCACACATGTGCACATAAAACATAGATCAGAGACAACACCATTTCATGCAATTTTTTCTTATTTAATTTCTTGTTAGGAAATATTTTCATAAATAGATTCTAATTTTATCACTTATTCAGACTGTTATCTATATTTTCACTTAAAATATCCTTATACATACATAACAGATAAGTGCATTTGACAAAAAATTAAACATTCAAATCTGATTGCACTTATGTTGTCCTTAGAATGTAGTAAGCCTTGAGGTTAGAAGGACATTGCTTATAAAAAAATTGGACTTGTTTCTTTTTCTATTTATTTCTTCTTTTGGGGGGGTAGTTTTGGAGGAGCAGACATGGGAGATTGGGAAGTGAGTGGGATTGGGATGCATGATGTGAAATTCCAAATAATCAATAAAAATACTATGCTAAAAAAATTCAGGAACTCTGGGACTCTGTGAAAAGACATAACCTCTGCAACAAAGATACAACAGAATAAATCCAGATCAAAGGCATAAAATATTTTCAGTCGAAACCAGAAAAAAAAATGTTCAAATATAGGGAAAGATGTTCATATTCAGGTGATGAGGCATAAAGAACAACAAATAGACAAGACCAGAAATGATATCCCATGTTTTTTAATATATGTCAAGAAAAAAATGTACAGAACAAATAGAGAATAGTTGAAAGCTGCAAAATATTTGCATTATGTGGGATGTTGGAACAATATATGCAATTACTGTCCACAAGCCCCGCTCTACAGAAGCAACTAGAAGGAAAAATTCAGTCTGAGGAGGTTACACCAATAAGTACAAATATGAATAATTCCAGAACAGTAAATAAAAAATAGGGGGATTCTCCCACCACCACAAACAAATAACAGGAATCAATAAACACTGCTCAATAATACTCACAATACTAATGGTCTCAATTCTTCAATCAATAGATGCAGACTAATCAATGTGATAGCATAATAGGATCCACAGTCTCATCCGCAGCCCTGTAGCAGACCACTTTTATGAACCTGTCCTCCCTCTCTTGACTCCAATCCCTAGAGACTCCACTGAACCTCATGAAAGAATCATCTTTCCTCCTATAGTAGACACTTTAAGCCCTTCCCCACTACTAACATCATTATTCCTCCCTGTCAGTGCTTATTACTCAGAATCACTTTCTTCCTGGGAAACGAGTAGCCACACCTTTAAGTGAACACAAGAAAGACAAGCCACCACATGTTATTAAGATGTAGAAAAGGTAACAGAAATCAAGAATGTAACACCCATACAAGACAAGACACAATACTAGCACATAAAATAACAATCAACCCAAACAAAGAGGCCTTGAAACCAGCACAAAAGACAATAATTAATACCCAAGACATTTCTCCACCAGAACCCAGAAACCTGACTACAAGTGGCCCTGAGAAATGCAATATATCATTTAGCAATATAACAAAAGACAAGGACTTCAAAATAACTAATATGAATATATTCAGGGACATTAAAGAGGATATGAATGAATAGTGAAATCTGTGAAAGCACAAACAACGAAATGAAATGATAAAAACATTTGAAGACATGAAAGTTAAAAAAAATCTCTAAAGAAAACTCAAAGCAAGTAAAACTAAAAATGAAAATTTTAGGAAGTGAAACAGCATGTCAGAGGTACAAAGGATAAAAGAGAGAATCTCAGGCATTGAAAACAAGACAGAAGAAATGAATAGCTTAATCAAAGAAAATGTTAAATTTAAAAAAAAAAGCACAAGTCAACCATGAAATCTGGGACATTGTGAAAAGACCATATCCACAAATAATAGGAATAGGGGAGGGGAAAAACAGGTAAAGGCACAGAGAAAATTTTTAACTGTATCATAAAGGAAAAATTCCTAACCTGAAGTAGCAGATACCTACTAAGGTACCAAAGCATACAGAACATCAAATAGACTCCACTAGAAAGTAAATTCCCCATGACAGAAAATGGTCACAAGACTAAAGGTATAGAAACCAACAAAGAATATTAAAAGTCAATAGGGAAAAACAACAAACAACATATAAAGGCAGACCAATTGAATAACCCCTGATTTTTCAGTAGAGACTCTAAAAATCAAAAAGGCCTGGACAGACATTATACCAAGACTACAAGAAACCACAGATACCAATCCAGACTTCTATACCCAGCAAAACTTTCAATCACCATAAAAGAAGAAAGAAAATCATTTCAAGATTATCTCTCTGCAGATCCAGCTGTACCAAAGGTTCTGGATGAAAACTTTATTCTTGAAGAGGCTAACTATACCCCAGAAAACACAGGGAATAAATAATCTAAGACCAGCAAATCAAAATAGGTGGAAAATCCCACACTGTAACAACAACAACAAAAAGGATGGGAACCAACAAACACTGCTTTTTTTGATGACTTTCAACATCAATATGGTCTCAATTTCCCAATAAGAAGACACAAAATAACAGAATGGATATGAAAGCATGACCAATCCTTCTGCTGAATCCAAGAAACACACTTTCACATCAAGGATAGACATCATCTAAAAGGACAGAAAAAGATTTCTCAAATAAATAAAAGAAGCAAGCCAATTTAATACATGACAAAATAGACGTCAAACCAAGACTATTAAGAAGAAATAGGAAAGGAAGCTACACTGTCTTCAATGGGAAAATCCAACAAGAGAATGTTACAATTCTAAAGGTGAGGGCATCCAACTTCATAAAAGAAATGCTATCACAGATAAAACTACAGATTGAACTTAACATAATGAGAGGTACTGACTTCAGTATCCTACTTTCCCAATAGAAGGGTCATCCAGACAAATCAAAACAGAATAATTAGGGTTCTGTAGCATCATAAATCAAATGCATATAACAGATATCTACAGAACATTCTACTTGAAAAGTGAAGAACATACTTTCTTCTCACCAGCACATGAAATGTTATTTTAAGTAGACAGCATATTAGGATATAAAGCAAGTCTCAAAAGACATAGAAAAATTAAAATAAAAATGTGCATCTTATGTGACTACTATGAATTAAAACCTAGATATCAACAGAAAATACAGAAACTAATGGAAACTGAAAATTGAGACAAACCAGAAAGTTTGACAAATCATTCACCTAATTAATCAAAAGATGGAGAGAGAAGATTCAAGGAGATAAAATTGGAGATAAAGGAGGCAATTAAAACAGATATCAAGGAAATTCACAGACCATGAGGACATATTTTAAAAGATTCCATTCCACAAAACTGAAAAAGTAAAAAAGAAAGAAAAAAGAAACTTAAAGAAATGGATGAAAATCTTGATATATCTCACCTGCCAAAGTTAAACCAATATAAATAATCTTTTTAAATATTTCCATAACCCCTAACAGAATATAAATAGTAATAAAAAGTTCACCATGCCCAAGGAAAGTCTGGGCCAAATATGACTGAGAACAGAATTGTACCAGATTTAAAAAAAAAAAAAACAGATAACATCAATATTCCTCAATTATTCATCAGAATAAAAATAGAAAGAACATTTCCAAATTCTTCTTATGAAGCCACTATTATTTTGATACCAAAACCACATACACATTCAAACATGGGCTGAACATCAACATAATAAAGGCAATTTATAGCAAACAAGAGGAGAAACTCAGAGAATTTTCACTATTAGCAGAAACAAGGCAAAGGTGTATAACTTTTGATACATACTCAATATAATAATTGAAGTCAGCTACAGCAGTAAGAAAACTGAAGGATATAAAGTGAATACAAATAGGATAAAAAAGTTAAAATATATTTATTTGTAGATGAAATGATTTTATTTACATAAGACTCTAAAAACTCCACTAGAAAAATTCTACACTTGATAAATATTACAGCAATGTAATAGGAGACAAAATTAATTCACAAAAATAAGTACCCTTCCTATATACAAATTAGAAACATGCTGAGAAAGAAAACATGGAAACTTTACATTTTGCAGTAACCACAAAATGAAATGTCTTATATAACTCTAAACAAGCAAGTGAGACTTGAACAATAAGAACATAAAGACGCTGAAGAAAGAAACTAAAGAAGACGTCAGAATGTGGAAAGACATCCAGCAATCATTGATTGGTAGGATTAACATTGGGAAAATGGCAAATACTGCAATACACATTCAACAGATTTAATACAATTCCCATCAACATTCCAGCACAATTCTTCATAGAAAAACAGTCTTCTACTATCTGTGTAAAATCTAAAAATCTCACCATAACTAAAATAAATCCTGAATGATAAAAGAATTGCTGGAGCTCTCACCATCCCAGACTTCAAGTTGTATTACAGGATGTTAGTAAGAAAAATAGCATGATATTAGCATATTGACACAAGAATAGACACACTGATCAATGGATTACAGTTGAAAACCCAGATATAATTTCACACACCCATGGATTTCAGAACTTTTGACAAAGGAGATAAAAATACACACTGGAAAAAAGACAGCATCTTTAGCAAAGGATGCTGTTCAAACTGGATAGCTCTATGTAGAAGAATTCAAAAGAACTATATCTATCATCCTTCAAAAAATGAAAGCTCCAGATTGATCAAGAGCCTCAACATTAGTCTGGATATCCTTATATAAGAAAATGTTGGTAATTCACTTGAATTCATTGACACAGTAGAGAATTCTCTGAACAAGATACCATTACCATAGTCAATAACACCAGTTAGCAAATTGGGATCTTGTAAAGCTGAGGGTCTTTTCTATAGCAAAGGATACAATCACCCAAGCAAAGTGACAGCTGTAAGAATGGGAAAAAATTTAAATAGAATATGAAATAATGAACATATAGAGAAAGAGGTCATTGATACACTCCCAACTACAATAACCTCAAAAGAATCTAGGAATAAACCTAAGCTGTGAAGTGTAGGACCTCTACTACAAAACTGTTGAAACTCTGAAAAAAGAGACAGAGAAATACACTAGGAAAGTAAAAGACTTTTTAATCATGGATTGGTAGAAGTAATACTTTGAAAGTGACCATTTTACCAAAATCTACTTACACCAATTGAACATTGGTTATTTTGTCCCTCCTTCTGTGACCTTTGATATTTACCAAACTAGCTGCCAGTAACACAATGAAATTCAAAGTCACACACAGTACTATCAATGACAGGATTCCCAGAAGCACCACCACTGCTGGAGAGCTTTGGGTTTTAGAAGATGGGGTGGTCTAGCATGTTGCTCTTAGCCAAACTGTTTCTAACACTATGGCTTTCTACTGCCAATGGTGCAGGTAAGTGGAAACAGATTTGAAACATGCCCTTCCTACTCAAATGTATTTATCTGCTGTGTGTGTATGAGAATATTTTCATTTATTTAAATTTTATTTAAAGACATTGGAAATAAAAAATAAACTGTAAAAAGTATTTTAGGTGAAGAAGTAGAAAACATACTGAATGGTAAAAACTAATCTATTTATGGATATAGTTCTGATAAGCAAAGAAAGGGAAAATCACATAAAAGGGGTTTTCTCTGCTTTCTAAACTTCAAAGTGTGAATAGCCTCTAAATATGATTTGGAGAGAACAAAAATTTATTTTTTAAAAGCATAAATAACAAATGTAACAAGATGAACTTTCAAAATGAATTTTAACTTAAATTAAATAAAGCCACTTACCAAGACAAAGCTCCATCAGACTCTGAACATCTCAAGGTCTCTGTGAGGTTGATTTTGTCTTCACAGATTGGATATTTTAACCTCGTAGTCTTTAAAATGAATAACTTTTTGCATTTCAATCAAATTATCATTCATCTAGTAAAAATATCTATAATAAGACAATGAAGAACTGTTATTTTTGTTGTAAACCATCAAAATGCCAACACTTTGCTCTTTTCTGATCTGTCCAGTTAATGTTGAAAGTAGAAGGAGATTATAATGCCTCTGTATTAACACTGTGTATGAAGAGGATCCCTCAGGTTTCCATAACTCCACCGCAGCCACAGAATCACAAACAATGCCTTAAAGAAGGAGTTAGATTCTAAAATTTAGTTACTGTGCTCAACTCTGGATTCAGAAAGTTTTTTCCTGTAATTTGTGATTTCTAAATCTTTACATGTGATTAAGGCTAATTTATATTTATAATTTATATTTATCTTCACATATGATTAAGTCTAATTCATATAGTTCTTCATTTCTCACATAAGTGAAAAGGATAGGAACAGGGTAATTATTTTTAAGATCCATTCTTACAAATTTTGTAACAGTATTTCAGAGACTTAAACTCATTTTATTTGTTACCACATTTCACGTTGATTTGTAATCATGGGAAAGCAGTTACCTAAGAGAGACACATTCCTGCTGTGGGATGTTCTGTATGGTAAATGTGTTGCTCTGATTGGTCAATAAATAAATCACTGATTGGCCATTGGCTAGGCAGGAAGTATAGGCGGGACAAGGAGGAGAATAAAGCTGGGAAGTGGAAGGCTGAGTCAGAGAGACACTGCCAGCCGCCACAATGACAAGCAGCGTGTGAAGATGCCTGTAAGCCATGAGCCACGTGGCAAGGTATAGATTTATAGAGATAGATTAATTTGAGCTGTAGGAACAGTTAGCAAGAAGCCTGCCATGGCCATACAGTTTGTAACCAATATAAGTCTCTGTGTTTACTTGGTCGGGTCTGAGTGGCTGTGGGACTGGCAGGTGAGAGACATTTGTCCTGACTGTGGGCCAGGCAGGAAAACTCTAGCTACAAATGGTGCCCAACGTGTTGGCAAGAGTTTCTACCTAAAACCTGAGAAAAGATTCTAAAATGGAGCTAAAAACAGTTCCTAATTGTCTCTCTCAAATGAGTGGCAGCTGCCGGTTTGAGCTACTGGCGGGTTCCTAGCATGCACACTCGACCTGCAGTATGGCAGGAATAAGGCCTCTGCAAGTGGCACATTAAGCTGCATGGTGGATTTAGTCTTTGCTAGTACAAAACAAAAAAAAGAGGTTTTTGTGCTACACGCTGCTTGGATAAAAGAATAGACCCACGATAGCTCCCAGAGCTGCTGGTAAACCACCGCCATGTTGGGAAGCTGAAGTGGGCAGAGCCAGCAGTGCAGTTTCAGTCTTACAAAGGCTGCAGTTTAAAGCAATAGATTCACAATAAGACAGATTCAGATGTAATAGTTTACAATGTGTGTAAAAGATACGTAGGCTTGAAAGAGACAAAAAAGGTGATATATACAGTTATATAAACAAATACATAGTTTTAAAAAATAAAGTCTTTAAAGAGACAGTAAAATTAATATAAAAAATAAGCCACGTGAAGATGAATATTACACAGAGAATCTGGATTGTGTTGTCTTTGGGATTTTTAACTGCAGAAAAACATTTGATCGTAAAAGCTGTTGAGTTAAACCAATATGTATATTTTAAAGGTACCTTGACTTCAAAATCTGGATATAAGGATATGTTGCTTTGGAAAAGAGTCTCTGCTTTTGTTCCCACAGAAAGCCAAAGGCTATGGATTTGTTCCAGATTAAGATACATCAGGTTTGACCAGTCAAGACCCCCTGAAAGGTCTCTGATGACACCATGGCCCAGATGATCCAACATCCAGAATGGTTTGAAGGCAACTGGCTCAGACAATACAACCTCATGGATTATTCCTTAATCCTAAAATTTTCTTTGTGTCCCCATAAGATACAGCGCCCCCCTCCAGCAGGAAGTAGTAAGAGAAGCTATGCCCAAATTCCCAAATTATATGTAATTTTATTTTGTTAAGGTTAAAACCTTTCTTTTTGAAAAAAAAGAAAAAAGAAAAGGGGAAGTGCTGTGGGATGGTCTGTATGTCAAGTGTGTTGCTGATTGGTCAATAAATAAAACACTGATTGGCCATTGGCTAGGCAGGAAGTATAGGCGGGATAAGGAGAAGAATAAAGCTGGGAAGTAGAAGGCTGAGTCAGAGACACTGCCAGCCGCCACGATGAGAAACAGCATGTGAAGATGCCGGTAAGCCACGAGCCACGTGGCAAGGTATAGATTTATAGAAATGGATTAGTTTAAGCTGTAAGAACAGTTAGCAAGAAGCCTGCCATGGCCATACAGTTTGTAATCAATATAAGTCTCTGTGTTTACTTGGTTGGGTCTGAGCGACTGTGGGACTGGCAGGTGAGAGAGATTTGTCCTGACTGTGGGCCAGGCAGGAAAACTCTAGCTACAATCTGCTATTCTGTAGAGTCTGAAGAATGACCTATAACAGTCACACTTTTGATTTTGAATGATTAAGTTTACTAAAAGAATGAAGCAAGTCAGAGTAAAAGAATAAGTAGCAAGTAAGAGGTTGGCAAATAGATGAGAGGTTAGCAGACAGACAGCAAAACATTATTTCAGGCCCTCAAGACGTCCAGCATTAATTCTGTAGGTTAGCTAATTTATGGCGAACATCTGGACTTTCCCTCTGAAAGTATGCTTGGATGAAGCTTCTAAGTAAGAAAAATAGCAACAGGTAGAGATCATATGACCAAATCAGGTGCTCAGAACTTCCCACAGAAATTGGAAAAGTTGAAACAGTAAGCTAGAGTTTCCAACTGCCCACCCTGTGGCTAATCTTTCAGTTTTCTCTCCTCTTCCTGGGAACCCAGGTGGAGAAGTCCAGCAGGCTGCCTTAGCATGCTTCCTCAGTTTCTGTGGGAAATCTGCAAGACAATTTGATGATGTTACCTTTCTGTTATTTTTATTTTTTACATGGAATCCTCATGGCTCTATTTTTGGAAAGACACTTGGCTGCCATAAGAAAAAAAGCTTGCCTCATCTCTTTCTTCAGGTTATTCTGGAAAGCCAATTAGATGTTTTTCTATCAGCCATTCTGTCTGTCTAATATATATATATATATTATATATATATATATATATATATAATATATATATTATATATATGGTATATTTATCATCTACCCAACTATCTAGCTCTTGCAATTTATTATTTTACATTGGCTTGTTGTATTGTGAGTCAACTATGTTAGTCAAAGCAGAAGATATGGATTTAGTATGTAATTTTCCAGACAGTACAGCACACCTGGTAAGCCTGAAGTGAAGGGCAGATATTCAAAGACCATCACTGATTATCTACATACTTTAAACCCCATTGAGAGACAATGTTAAGAAGGAATTTATAGGAAGGGGAAAAGAAGATGAAGGAAAATGCCAATTGTGTGAACAATATAAAGACTTTGGAAAACCCCAGAAAAGGAAGGTGAAGGAGAATCAAGCCTCCTGGGGAAGAGTTAGTGACTCTCCATCCCAAGCTGCCTGAAGCCAAATACCTGTGTGAACTGCATTTTGTTTTATTACCTGTCCACATATTGGCCAAACAGCAAAGTTAACACACTAATGTTTTTTCGTGTTTTTTTTTTTTTTACATAAACAGAAAACCTTACATGCTTTTAGCAGCCAAACATTTATGTAGTATGCTTTATTAGGCACCAAGGAAACTGTGAAGGAAATTGAATCCACAAGCAGGGCACGTGGTGACATTAAAAAAGCAAAACACAAACAGGCAAATAGATTGCAAGGAAAATACGTATTTCTCTCTCTCTCTCTGTCTCTGTCTCTGTCTCTCTCTGTCTCTGTCTCTCTCTCTCTCTCTCTCTCTCTCTCTCTGTGTGTGTGTATGTGTGTGTGTGTGTGTGTGTGTGTGTGTGTGTGTGTGTGTGTGTGTGTCCCCTACACTAAAGGTATTTGTAAATGTCCATCAGAATGTACAGGGAGAATAATCATTTTCATTTTTGTAGTGGTTGAGTAAAAGAAGATAAGGGAGGTAAATGTTCACAGCCAGCAGCATCGCTGTTAGGTGAGTGGTGTAGAAAGGGATTTGAAGGCAGTTGGAATAGAGTTGGAGGACAGTAGCAATGTTATTTAGAAAATATGAGAATATACACAAGTAAGTGAATGCAAATAAAGTCTTGTCCATTTAGGAGACAGACGAAGGATAGCTGAAACAAAGTAGTACCAGGATACATGGAGTTTTTACCATCAATATCTTCAAAAATACCTAATGTCAAATATAACAGGTTAGCAGCATCAGGTTCCACAAGGCTAAATAACACAAGAAAAATAATTTTATATGTCATATAACATTGAGAATTAACTCTAAGTTAATAAAAATGAAATGTTTCACTATTCGTGAAGTTATTACTATAAAATATTGTCAAAATTCCCAGTATACACTATATATATGATAATCATATATATATATGATAATCAAGGAGGCTGAGCAATGTATATATAAGAGCAGTATAGGATTTTTGTGTTGTATTAAAATTTCACATGGAAAGCCGGGCGGTGGTGGCGCACACCTTTAATCCCAGCACTCGGGAGGCAGAGCTAGGCGGATCTCTGTGAGTTCGATGCCAGCCTGGGCTACCAAGTGAGTTCCAGGAAAGGCGCAAAGCTACACAGAGAAACCCTGTCTCAAAAAACCAAAAAAAAAAAAAAAATTTCACATGGAGTAACTTTCCTAAAACATAAGTCTACAAATGTATACATGTAGAAAATTGTAAAATTCAGTAAAAAGACCTAACAATTTACATGTTAATTATTTTAGTGTATTTATGCCTTTATATGTATACATCACACATACACATATAATTATCCACATTATTCTAGGGAGTTATAGATAGAGACCTAATGTCACCAGAATTTAGCTGCAGTTTTATCTTCAGTGGATTGCTCTTTCTGATTCTTTGTGCCTTGCTATTTTTTATGAAACTAGATTTATTGAGAGATGTGACAAAATAAAAATTATGTTTCTATATATCATACTATACCAACTACTCAGCATGCTTATTACTCCCTTGAGACAAACACCAGAGAAAATCCTGGTAGATACATCAATGACCTCAGTAAGAGGAATGAGAGAGGATGTTAAAGCAGAGTCCTCTCATCCAGCCACTACTCACTGTGCAGTCAGGAATCTATGATAGCATCCTGTGTCAGTTTTTAAAAAGTTCTGTTGGGGTATCTTTCTGAATATTGCCAAAAAATTTTATAATTCATATCAAGGCAAACTATAAACTTCATATTTATTAATAATAGCATCCTCAAATATTCACATACTCAAGGAGTGCTGGCTAATTAAACACAGTAGTGGATTTCATAGAGGAATTTCTATTCTTATTTATGAGATACATGAAGGTCACTCTATTCTTTGATAATCAAATGATACACCAGAAAGCACTTAAACTGTATCCACTGAAGCCAGATGAAAGGAAAAATGATCATCAAATACAAAAAAATGTATAATTGATGATTCTCAGTGGTGATTAGTATTTACTTCTTTACTTTTGTTTTATTTTTTCCAAGTGAGATATTGTGATTATCCAAAAATAAGCCATGGGATACTACATGATGAAAAGAAATATGAAGCATTTTCCCCTGTTCGTAGTGGGAAGGTTTTCTACTACTCCTGTGAATATAATTTTGTGTCTCCTTCAAATTCCTTCTGGACCCGCATAACATGCACAGACGCAGGATGGTCACCAACACCAAAGTGTCTCAGTGAGTAAATGCCCATCCTTAGATGACCACTGGATGAAAGAAAGGGAAGCCCCTGTAAGAGGGGCTCATGGACTCTGGAAAATCACAAAGTTGGGCTTGGAAAGGGCAGGAGCAGTCTTTGTTTTATGAGCTATTTTTCGTATGAAAATCCAATGAAGACCATACTGTCAACATGTGATCTACAAAAGAAAATCACTATTGAAGGCCAATAATGAATATATTTGACAACAGACCTTGTCAAACATCTAATTAATAGCATTCTAGCCATGCTTTTTATATACAAAAGAAAAATCACTTCATATATCCACTGTATTTGAATTATCTTTTCCCTCAACTATTCATGGAAATATGTTTTACTTTTATATTTTCCAAAATTCACTACATCCTTAGACTTGTTGTCTATAATACATTGACCCTTCAGTGAATGTATGCCACAAACCCCAGGATGACAGGTGTATTAAAAGAAAATGATAGGAAACAGGATAGATAAATTGGTGAAGCAGATAGCAAGAATCATCCCTTGTTGAAGAAACATTCAGAAATAAACAAAACCATGTATATCAAAAATACTATTTTATATGGAGAAGTTTGTAAGTGGAAAAATATTTATTTGGAAAAACTATTTCCAAAGATTGGACATTAAATCCCTGGGCAAAACTCACATCCTAGACCGGGGGGGTTGGCAAGCTTCAGAAACTATTTGTATAGTTTGTTTCAGTTGTGTTGTTCTTTTAAAAATGTTTTAATATGCAATCTAACTTTCTATTGACTTCTTTCACACTGTGGATTAACCTTTTTTTCCTTCCGAAGGGCTATGTTTCTTTCCTTTTGTGGAAAATGGTAATTCTACATCTTCAGGACAAACACACTTACAAGGTGATATTGTACAAGTTGTTTGCAATGAAGGCTATAGCCTTCAAAATAATCAGAGCACCATTGAGTGTACTGAAGAGGGCTGGTCCATTCCTCCCAAATGCATATCCACCGGTAAGTACAACACTGTGCTCTCAGATCCTGCCATGATCTGTGATGTTTAAAATCAACAGTACTGTTACAGGTTAAATACAGGTCTTTCTAACTGACTTTTGCCACTTGCCGTTTATATTCAGGTTACAGCTGTGTCTAAAGTGGTATCTAAATATACTGGTTTATGTGTCTAATTCAAGTGGATATCATAAGTAGAAATATTATGTGAGCACATTCTGAAGACAGACTGCTCATGATAAAGTCAAATAATTTTCTGTCTGCAAAACCATGATTTATAGGAATAAAGACATCGTTAAAGAGATAAAAAAAAAAGTCCTAAAATGAGTTATAATCATGAGCTGTAACTTGCACATTTTTAATTCCAAAAGATTTTGGGAAATGCCAATGAAAGTGTTATCTTTTAAATTGATCACTATATTGTCAAGAGTTTCCTGGCACTATTAACAGCATTATAAATCACATACTTTAGACAATGAATATACAATGAATGTTAGTGTCTTGCAACCGATCAAACGTATTATTTTGTATTAAAGTTTCTATGTGAACCTACAAACATTATTTTCTCTCTCTCAAACAAACAGGCATCTAAAAATTTGAATAAGATAAAATAAAAAACACTGTAGAATAGGACAAAACAAACAGGCAAATAGAAAAAAAGAGGAAAGGAAAAAAATAAAAGAAACACAGCTAGACATAGAAACACACAAGTTCACATACAGAGAAATCTCATGAACACAAATTCGAAATCATAACATACAAAGGACTTGCAACATACAAACCATAACACAACATGCAAAAGACTTGTAAATTTTATTTTTTATAAAGCTGCAAGAATGCCTTGAATTTGTTTTATGCTAGTTGTCTACTGCTAGGCATGGGGCATACCATTATGCGTGATTTGTATACCCAGTGAGACTACCTTGGAGAAAATTAATTTTCTTTTCTGTTGTTGTGTGCTGTAATCAATTGGAGATAGCTACTAGATTTGTGTCTACTTCCCTTTCTGGGTCAGACCACATCTAGCTTAGACCTGTGCATGCTCAACACATAATGTCCCAGACCCTGTGAATTCACATGTGCCTGATGCATTTAGAAGTCCTTATCCCCTGGTGTCCTTCATCCCCTCTGGCTCTTACAGTATTTCAGCCTGGTCTGGCTCAGGGAAGATAGTTGGGCTAGTCAACCTGTGTGATTTAGTAAATGAACTGATAACTAATGTATATCCTAAAACAGAATCACACATTTTATCTACTATTTTTACAGAATTATATGGCACTATGTAAAGTGAATAAAATAAGTGAAACCTTTTTAAAAATAAAATCCATTAATAAATACGCATACATACCTATATGAAGTTGCTTTAACCTATTCAGTTATATCTTTCTGCTACTTCAAAGAGATCATTCCTCCTGTGATTTTACTCTCTTTCCTTAAAGAAAGGATTAGATAAAAGAAGGAAGAATATGAGAAGGAAGGGTAAAGGGTGAAAAGAAGCTAGAGAGGTGTCTTCAGCTCGATGTTATAAATAAGATGTTTGCTCAGTTTTCTTTGCCATTTAAATTATCTGTGTTCTACAGCTGGTTTATATAATCTTCATAAAACTGCATGTGGTGACATACCCACAGTGCAGTTTGGGGGTGTGAGACCCTCCCCACCCTTCCCCATGTTTGTTTTTAAGGGGACTCTTTGACAGTAAAACTCAGGCCAGTTTCATGTTCCCAGAGCTGATGGTGGTCCAATCCCCCTTCTGGGAAAATTCCAAAGAACAGAGTCAAAATGACTGACCATCTAGTGATGACTGATAAACCATGAGGTGTCCTGACTCAGGGACAGCGTCACCTGACTCATAGGGTGGACTGTATAACTTCAGACAAAACAAAGCAAGACAAATAAGAACGAAAAAGAGAAGAGAGACCCTCCAAAAATAAAAATAAACCAATCCGAGTTGCACCCGTGCCAAATCCCCAACCACCCTGAAGGGCCTGTGGTTTTTGCCTTTAAAGGCGCAAAGCTACACAGAGAAACCCTGTCTCGAAAAACAAAAAAAAAAGCTAGCCTCACAAAGAAAGAGGAACTCCTCCCTGCCTCGCTGCTGCGAGTGCTTGTGGACTAGTTCCCTGCCTGGCTTGTACTGAGTGCCTCCAATAAACCTTGCTGTTGCATTCTGGATATCCTTGGTCTTTGGTGGTCTCTCTGGGGGCGATTTGGACATAACAAGAGAACACCCTAAAACTAATGTTTTAGTCCACATTTTATGATATATAGAATAAACAAGTATAGGTCATCACATTTCATACATAGATGTGAGAAATAGCTGAGGTGGTGGGCTTTGGCTTTAGGAAAAAAAGAAGAGCAATTGCTGTCTGATTTTATAATCTCAGAAAAAATACTGTATCTTGTATAACGTAAGGAAATTGATTTAAAGGGAATGGGAGGAAAAGAAGTAACCTTGGCTTTTAGTTAAACAGGGAGACTTCTTTTCCTCCGTTAAGGACTTCCTCCAACCTGCACCACACACTTGTCATCTCATGCGATGGTGGATACTGGTTGTCAGCAGGAATCATCCAATAGACAGGCTTTTGGGTATGTCTGTGAGCATCTACTAGACTGAGTTAACTAGACTGGGTTAACTAGACTGGGTTAACTGCAGTGGGAAGACACACTCTACACTGGGCAGCATCATTCCATGGGCTGGGAACTCTGACTCATAGGAAGAGAGTGAGCTGATCATCAACAGTGATCTCTCTCTGCCTCCTGACTGCAAACACAGCTGACCAGCTGCTTCATGCTCTCATCACCATGACTTCCAGAGCATAATGACTGTGCCCCCAGATTGTCAGTCAAAATCAAAGAGTCAAAAGCATTTCTTTTCATGAGTTCCTTTTGCCAGGTGTTCTGTCATAGTCACAATATCAGTCATTAATACAGTCTGTGCTCCTCACCTAAGGTTAGATTCCACTTAACTAATTTTATCTTTTCTCTTAGTTCTTCTCAGATGTTCTTCATAAATAAGTATAGCATATTTTCTCAGTTTATATGATTGAACTTTCTTCAAGCAATCATTTCTGTAGCCAGAAATCACTAAAGTCTTGATATTGTGTTTAGCACTGTACTTTCATTGGCTCTGCTTAAGTCTGTACTTTGATTTGATCTCTCAAACATTCAAATGCTGTGTTCTTAAATTCAGCAGGGAAATGTGGGCGCCCTCCACCAATTGACAATGGAGACATCACCTCCTTCCCATTGCCAGAATACCCACCATCATCATCAGTTGAATACCAGTGCCAGTTCTTGTACCAACTGCAGGGCAGTAAGAATATAACATGTAGAAATGGAGAGTGGTCAGAGCCACCAAAGTGTTTATTACGTAAGTAACTCATTCTTACAGATAGTGGGAGCGTCAGTTTCATAATTGGGATATTTTTATCTTTATAATAACACATTCACATATTACAATTACTATTTTATTGTGTGCATGATTGCCAAATATCAGCATGTGAATAAAGCAAGATTATTAAATTTTTACATTAAAAATAGTTAACAAATTACACATGTTATTCATTATTAAGTTTTTATTAACATGTGTTAGTGTCCATAAATCTGGGTGCCAGCATACTATTTTCATACCTGTATACACTTTGCTGTAACTAAAGCCAGCATCTCTCATACACCCACCCCTTCCTTTAGACACATCACCTAATTCAACTGATCACTGTCAGGCAGTCAAGAGGAATTTTAGCTTTTCTTCTCACTGTGTGAGAAAGGACACAAAGGACTTGTCTTCCCATGTCTGATTCATTTCACTTATGTCCTCCAACCTCCATCACTGCGCCTTCCCACTCACGCCACTCTCACTCTACTACTCACTGTCACATGATCAGGACTTTTCCTTTCTAATTTTCACTGTAAAAGAGAATACATGAGACTCATCTTCCTCTCTTTGGCTCATTACACTTAATGTCCTCCACGGCCATTTTTTCACTCACATAATAAAAAAATTATCTATGATGTCTGAACAAATATTTTATTGTATAAACATATGACACTGTCTTTATGCATTCATTAATTGATGGTAATCAAACAACTTTCCCATCTTACCTATTTTCATGACATAACCATTTTCAAAATATTAATTCTGAAATATCTGAAATGGATTTTTAAGAGAATGTTTGCCCTTATATTTGCCTCTTCCTCACACTTACTTTATATATCTTCTTCTATTAAGCAGGTACAATTTACCTGTTCTTAATGTTTGATATTGGCAGCTATTTTTTCATTTTTGAATACTACTTTAACTAGAGAATATTTTGTTTTGGAAGCCATGTTAGAGATGCATTCCTTCAGTTTTTAATTTCCCTGAGGCATTTTTGGTTGGCTGTTTATTTTCTAATTTGAGCCAGATTTATTGTATTAAATTCTTCTGTTCTTTAATTATATGAACTTTATTACAAACAAATTGCATATAAAACACTATCATGCATTAAAATAAAGAAGTCTCAAAGCTGATACATCTCAATGGACTTTTAAGTAGGTGGAACTGCCATTTGGAATGGACAGGATTTTGCTGCTATTGACATTTTCAGTCTTATTTTTATTTAACTTGCCCTGCTTTTCATTTCAAATTCTTCTGTCTCATTCTGTTTCCAGCTCTATCCTGTCTATAATTTTTTTTATTCTTTTTTCCATTACCTTATTTCATTTCATTGTTTTTTGTGTTTTCTTGGAAAGCATTGATTTTAAAAAATGGTTCTTTTAAACCCTTCATCTGACATTTATCCATGTCAGTGTATTTGGATTTTCTTACTGGAGTAGTAACAGATCTTTGGAGGAGTCTTATTAGTCTTAGGAGGTTTCATTTTTTTTTTTTTGTTGTTTTTTTTTTGTTTGTTTGGTTTTTCGAGACAGGGTTTCTCTGTGTAGCTTTGCGCCTTTCCTGGGACTCACTTGGTAGCCCAGGCTGGCCTCGAACTCACAGAGATCCGCCTGGCTCTGCCTCCCGAGTGCTGGGATTAAAGGCGTGCGCCACCACCGCCCGGCAGGAGGTTTCATTTTTAAAGGCTATCAAAAAATCCATGATATAATAATCACATTTTATAGTGATTATTTATATATTATTTATATATAATATATATTGTTATATGAATATTATCAGGGCAATTATGACTTGTCTTTCTAACCAGTTAGAATGTTAGGATTTTAGGATATTTTATTTGAACACCATTTCCTTGTAACTTTTGTATTCTTGAAACAATGTTTCCCCCTTATATTGAAAGCAGATTTGTTTTGTAACATGACATATCCAGATTATGTTTTTCTTTTCCTTTACTCCTCTCACTTCTTCTCCACATCCTGTCCCATCTGCACACATCCCATTCCTGTCTTTCATTAGAAAAAAAACAGCCTTCTAAGGAAGAATAATAAAACAAAATGAAACAGATACATCGAATGAGACAAAATAAACAAACTGAGGGATAGAGCTGAAGAAAAGACACAAGAAAGAGATGTATACACAAAGCCCCACTTATTTGTACACTCATGGATCCCAAAAAAGTACTAAACTGGAAACCATAATATATATACAAAGGACCTGTAGGGTAAAAAGAGAGAAGGAAAAAATATAAATAAAATTAAATAAAATAAAAACATAAACAAAATAAAAGAAAAAGATGGAATTAAAAAAAAAAGAAAGGAAAAAAGAAAAGCCATGACAGGACATTATGAGACAAGGAACTTACAGATATGCCATTGAGTTCTTTTATGCAGCCTACACTTAAGAGTAAGTTTGTTTCTCGTGTGATACTTACAGATATGCCATTGAGTTCTATTATGCAGCCTACACTTAAGAGTAGTTTGTTTCTCGTGTGATACTTCCTTGGAGAACTCTAAAATTTTCCTCTGCAAGTGCTTATCTATGGAGATTGCTTCTGGGTGAAGCATGTGGGTATGTGGTAACTTTTTTCACCTCTGTGACCCTATCTGGTGCAGACCAATCCGGGCCCTGTGCATGCTTCCTCAGTCTCTGCGAGTTCATATGTGCATCAATCTTGTTGATTTAGGGGCCTTGTTTTGGGGTCCTCTATCCCTTCTGGTTCTTACACACTTTCAGTCCTCTCCTCGTCTGCATGATTCCTTGAGCCATGTCAGGGGGATTTGATGGAGTCATTCCATTTAGGGCTAAATAATCCAAGTTCTGGACACATTATCTGTCTTTGGATCTCTGTACTTGTTCTTATCTGCTGCAGGACAAAGTTTTTCTGATGACAGTTGAGCAAGGCACTGATCTTTGAGTATAGAAGAATGTCATGTGGAGTCCTTTTATTACTATGTGTTTTGTTTAGTTTAGTTTGTTTTTTTTTTTTTTACAAGAGTAGTATTTAGTTTCACAGCAGCACAAGGTCCCTGGCTATCTAGTCTCAGGTTCTTGGTCACCCAAGCAGTGTCAGATATGGGTTACATCCCATGGAGGAGCTCTTAATTTATATTAGATATTCCTTGGTCACTCCAACAAGCTTTATGTCACCATTTTCATATCATAAGTTGCAAGCAAAATATACCATTATAGATCAAGAGTTTGTGACTGCATTGGTGTATATGTTTCTACTTTGGTAGCATGCAAAATACCTTCCTGTACCAAAGATGGCAGCCTGTAGGGCTGAAGGCTTTATTTAGGCACCAGCTCAACTTTGCTATGATCAGTAGGTTGTGTAGGTGTTGTCTTCACAATGTGTCCTTGCCTCCAGTTTGTGGAAAAGAACTGATAGTCTTGTCAGTAGCCTGAATGTGCTGGAAGTTCCCATGTGACCACTTTGGTCACCCATTCAATTAGATGTAGCCCAATTCCAATACTAGAAACTTCATTTGGTGACAAGAGATATCCATTGGTGCTCTGTCTCCCCACATTTTTTGGTGATTTCATTTTAATTTCCTTCATATATGTATATATTTTAGGAAGGTTCTACTGTATGAAGTTTCCATAATACCAATCAAATGATGCTTAATTTTAGCTATCCTTCCCTGTATTCTGTTCCTTGTCTCCACTTCTTCATCCATAACTGTCTAAACTATTTCCTCATCCAGTAGAGACTACTCCCTGCCTTGGTCTACACCTAACCTCTGTTGTTCTATGGATTTTGTCTTAACTACCATTGACTTAACAGCTAATATTTATACATGAAAATACAAACCATATATGTCTTTCTGGGTCTGGGTTATCTCACTCATAATGATTTTTTTCTAGTACCATCCATTTACCTATGAATTTCATGATTTCTTTCTTTCTTTTTTTGTGTGTAAATGTACCACATTTTCTTTATCCATTCATGGGTTGAGAAATATACTTGTAATCTTATGTGTTAATTGAATACCCAAAGATGAACAAATAGCTAGTGATACGTTCTTTTGCTCTTTAGATATTTCCTGTGTGAATCCACCATATGTGGAAAATGCTGTTATAGTAACAAGGCCCATGGATAAATATCCATCTGGTGAGAGAGTACGTTATGAATGTAATAAACCTTATGAATTATTTGGGGAAGTAGAAGTGATGTGTCAAAATGGGATTTGGACAGAACCACCAAAATGCAAAGGTAAGCCCTCATATTTACCAATGTTTCTTTGACAATATATTTTGGTTTCTGTACGTTAGAGAAAATAAAGTGCAGTGATTCTTATGAGAAGCATTATTTTTCAGTTTTCTTTTTATTTAACTGAAAATTCTTCTCTCATACAATACACCCAGACAACAGTTTCTCCTCGTTTACTCCCCCCACTTCCCCACTCTCCTCTCTACCCTAGATGCATCCCCACACCTTTCCTCTTCAGAAAGGAACGGACTTCTAAGAGACAACAGTTTAACAGACAAAACAAGGTACAATAGGATAGGCTTTTAAAAGCCTTCACATATAGGCTGCACAAGGCAACCTGACTGGAGGGAGAGAGTCCCAAGAGAAGGCAAAAGAGTCAGAGACACACTCGCTCCCACAAAAAAAAAAAAAAAAAATCAAGCTAAAAGCCATAACACATACACAGAGAACCTGGTGAAGAACCATGTAGGCCTTGTGTTTGCTGCTTCAGTCTCTGTGAGCGAACCCATGTGAGCCCTGATTAGTTGACTAGGAGGGCCATGTCCTCCTGGTGTCCTTCATTAACTCTGGCTCCTACAATCTTCCTCCTTGTCTCTGTGGGGTTCCCCAGTCACCAAGAGTGAGACCCAATGGAGACCTACAATTTAGACTCTCTCCTCAAAATGTCTGACTGTGGGTCTGTGTACCTATCCCATCTGTTCCTGGAGGAAGCCTCTCTGATGACATCTGAACAAGGCACTGATTCTATTTCTCTGGGCTGTCCAGTCTTCAGTTCCTAGCAGTTCAGGCATAGGCTCCCTAGATATAGCTCAGCCATTAAAGGATAGGCTCACAACCAAAATAATAAGAAATTGAAAATAAAATAATGTGAAGAAAGTTTTATTCTTTTAGAAAATTAATGAAGAAATATGGTGGGAATTTTTCAACCAGTATTCTATCAGATTACAGGAAAAAATGCCACAAAGGAAAAATACATCACTTTACATCTTTTTTTTTTTTTTCCCAGACAACTTTATTTATTAACATACAATTAAAATCACATTTCAGTACAAGTAAAATACCACCACATTTCCCCTTTTCTATTTTAATAAAAAGGAAAAAAAAGAAAAAGGTTATAACTAACAAAAGAAAAACTATATACAAAAGTACAATGACTATATACATTATATACAAGTAATAAATGTCTAAACAATGTCTAGTCCATTTGTATTTGACAAATTCAGAGAAAATAATTTCATTATCTATCCTATTTTGTTAAGTCCAAAATGTATCTAATTCACTTTCTATCCTAATTAATCTTCAACTATAACTAACTAACCTTCAACTATAACTAACTAATCTTCAACTCCCTCAGAGACCCAAGAAGGAAATAAAATTAGCTAACAAAAATAAAAACAGAAAGTGCATGCAAGCAACTTCCAAAAAATTTGTGAGTTGACAGAAACAGCCAGCTGCCTGGACAGTCACCTGAGGTTTCTCCACAGTGTTGGGGCATCATCTTCAGCCTATAGGCTTAGCATATCTGACAGACTCATTTGTGAAGTAGGATGTACACAAGGTCGACAGTTCAACCTCACATTGGGTGAGAGCAGTCCATGTACCAGAAACACCTGAATTCCACTAGTGTCATCTTAAGTCACACATTTATTTATTGAATATTAAATGCATAAGATATAATATTTATATGAGGCTTGAGAAAAGATTTTTAAAATATTCACTTTGAAATGTGAGTGGTGTTGTAGAATATCTAAGTATAATAAAATATAATATCTTCATTGTCATATTCCCTTACTTCTTTTTTTCAAACATTTTATTGATTCCTTGTGAATTTCACATCATACATCCAGATTCCACCCATGTCCCCATCCCTTCTTATATGCCCCTTGCTCTTGCAAACCCCCCAAAATAAAATAAAATAAAATTTGAAAGAAAAAAAGAATGAAAAAGAAAGAAATAAAATCTCATCATGGAAGACCTGGGAAAAGCTGTGCCTATCCTCTGGGGCCTACCAGGCCAAGAAATGTGGAGGAGTTCCATTTTCTTTCTTTCTTTCTTTCTTTCTTTCTTTCTTTCTTTCTTTCTTTCAAGACTTTATTGCTTCTTCATGG
The DNA here is from genome assembly GCF_007827085.1 of Peromyscus californicus insignis. Lineage (NCBI taxonomy): Eukaryota > Metazoa > Chordata > Mammalia > Rodentia > Cricetidae > Peromyscus > Peromyscus californicus. Next base: position 26,479,876 of record NW_026294436.1, on the reverse strand, counting down.
ATTTCTAATCATGCATCCCAATCCTACCCATCTCCCTGTCCCTTCTTATCTGTCCCCTGCCCTTGTAAACACCCACCAAATATAATAAAATAAAATTTAAAAGAAAGAAAAAAAATCTCATCATGGAAGCCATAGAATGACCTAGCGAGTCACACAGTATATACCTTTTAATTTGTATACCTTCACTTGCAAGTGCTCAGTGCAATGAGTCATTGGTCTGGTCTTCATTGGGACTCCTCTTAGATATTCTGTTGTTGCGCTGTGTCATGGAGGTACTGCAGCTTTGGATACACAGGACTGGTGCTTTCATGTGCTCCAGCAGTTCATAGATGAGGTGGAGATTTTGTTGGGCCAACATATAGCCCTTGTTCTAGACCTGAGTGGTAGCTAGGTTGGTCAACCAGCCTGTTCTTCTTCATCCTCACCACCACAGAGAGCTCTCCAGCATGGCCACAGCTAACTCACCCAATTCAGCAGGCAGCAAGGGATGGGGCCATTTTTCCTCTCCCTACCTTGGAGCCAGCTTATTTGTATTCCACACCACCATGGCCAGGTGCTATAGGATATCTTTCTATATGCTGTGGATATGTGTTGCTCTGATTGCTTGATAAATAAAGCTGCCTTGGCCTATGGCAGCGCAAGATGGAGCCAGGTGGGAAAATCTAAGAGAGATAGTGGGAGGAGAAAGGGGAGAAATGGGAGGAAGGAGAGGCTGTGAGCTGCCAGCAGAAAATACCAGTAAGCCACGGCCATGTGGCAACTTATAGATTGATAGAAATGGGTTAATTTAAGATACAAGAGCTAGCTAGCAAGAAGCTTGAGCCATAGGCCATCCAGTTGATAACTGATATAAGCCTCTGTGTGTTTACTTGGGTGTGAGCAGCTACAGGACCAGGCAGGACACAGGAAAACTTCCAGCTACAGCAATGTCTACTGTGTTGCCCAGGCAAGGTGCAGGGTCCACTCCCCCAAGAGCAGTAGCCTGTGAGAAGTATGGACAGCTCTTCCACTCTCAAGACCAAAGGCCAGTTCTCCTGCCTGTCACAGGTGGCAAGGGGAGGGAGAGTCGCTACAGGATTTCCTTATTACTTATATGTTGAATTAAAAATGTGGGAGTTTCCTGAGTACATGCTGAGACTTAGTTTATAAGCACAGAAATTCCCCAAATTACTTCAATTGGTCATTTACTATTGAATATGAACTATATATTTTTGATGCACAAATTCACATCATATCTATAATGAAACATCAACTGCCAAGTCCTCTGCTCAAATCTCTGTATGCAGATCATTTGTGTGTGAAACAATTACTTGCATTTTCCATGTATCTGTTCTTTTGTTAATTTGTGTTTGCCTTCTCTGTTTAGCAGTCTTATTTTTTCTTTTGCTTTGGGGAAATAGATCTCAATACTCTTATTTTGGTATGTATCTTTTATTGTTTCTGAGTACACAATTTGAGTATGCTATCTCCAATAGCTTCCTAACCACCTTTTACTGAAGTCACCCTAGGTATTTGTGCTTGTGTGTCATCCTCTACTGATGCTGACATTTTATACTTCAGTGGAATCTGGAAACTATCCTTATCTTTAAAATCCATTTATAGTTCCCACTTCCCATGCTTTACTTAAAGATTCCTTCAGCAATCCCTGTTACCTATATTGAGTACAATTCTCAAATGTTAGATTTCACCTCAAACATAAACATAATTATATGAGCAGAAAGATCACTTAATATATAACCTTCATTTTACTAGTTACTTTCCTCCTAAAGTCTTATTTTCTATTTTTATTTTTGTAGTGAGTACAGGTGCTTATTTTTTTCTGATGAACTATCTGTTGCAGATAAATCTTCTTTTATCTGAGGATATCTTCATTACTCTCCTTATTGGAAAGGCTAGCACCACAGGACCTAAAATTCAAGGTTGAAACCCATTCCTTTCATTTCCTGTGGCCTCCATGGTGGTAGATGGAAAGTCACTTTCTTTTGGATCTTGATCCAGTGTGGCTAGTGATGACTTCATATGGATTTTTTTCAAGATGTTTTCTTTAGGTAGTTTCAATGCATGTATCTAAAGGAACCTCCTGGGACTTGTCCTGTTTGAGTTTACTTAGCATTTAAATATGCACATCCATGCATTATGTCCAACTTTTTTATTTTCCTTCATGCTAAAATATTTTCTTTGGATATTGGACATTTCATTTTTCCTCTCAACAGTGTTGGAGTTCAGTTCAGTTTCAGATGATCCTGCTGAGGCCTTACTCAACAGAACATTCCATCAGTATTTGATTTCTGTCTTTACCCATGGCCTCACCAGGACAATCAGCAGTCCAAAAGAGAAGCAATGGTACACGGCCTTGTGCAGCTAGTTGAGTCCTGAATTTCTTAACTGGAATTTTCAGTGTCTTCCCTCTTCCTGTATTGTTTACTAAATATATTATGTCCAAGAATTCCATTTGTACTTAGCAAAACTATAATCTATAGATACCTATACTTACTTTGCCCCTTTCAAAAACCCAGAAAGCCTCATTTGCCTTCTGTGACTTGATAAGCTTTAATTTCTTGTCTATAAATGTGTGCTTCTGAAACATGATAATAAAGATCAGGAATACATAGAGCAATAAATACTCCAGTGTCTTGAAAACTAAGAAACTCTGTCTATATTGGAGTCTGTGTGCTTAGAAGCTGTTAAGACTTTACTAGCACTGGAAAGCTTCAGACCCAACATGCTTGTTCCACTTCAGTAAGTTCTATAGGTGAGAAGGAAGGAAGAACTTGTAACTTTTAGTTGAAATGATTGAAATTTCTTCTTGTAATCATTTCTGTAGCAAGAAATCACTAAAGTCTTGTTTAGCACTGTACTTTCATTGGTTCTGCTTAAGTCTGTACTTTGATTTGATCTCTCAAACGTTCAAATGTTGTGTTCTTAGATTCAACAGGAAAATGTGGGCCCCCTCCAACTATTGACAATGGAGACATCACCTTGCCATTGCCAGAATACCCACCATCATCATCAGTTGAATATCAGTGCCAGTTCTTGTACCAACTGCAGGGCAACAAGAAAATAACATGTAGAAATGGAGAGTGGTCAGAGCCACCAAAATGTTTAAGTAAGTACCTCATGTTTATAGATCATAGGAGATTCAGTTTAATGATACTTGATATTTTTCTCTTAATAATAAAAAATTCACATATTAAAGTACTTTTGCTTACTACTTCACTGCCAAATATCAGCATGTGAGGAAAGTGAGATTATTAGTTTCCTTTTTATATAAAAATTGTTGACAAAATTATTCATGTTATTCTTTATTATTGAGTTTTTGCTAACATGTATAGATGTCCATAGAACTTGGTGTGAGCATGATATTTTCATACCCCTTGTCTCAGTCAGTGCTTTGTTGCTTTGAAAAGACACCATACCCTGGCAATTTTTATAAAAGAAAGTACTTAATTGGGGATTGCTTATAGTTCCAGTGGTGCAGTCAATTATCAGCATGGGGGGCAGGGAGTATGGTGATACACAGCAGACTTGGTGTTGGGAAGTAGCCTAGAGTTCTGTATCTGGCCCCAAAGGCAGTAGGAAGCTATAGACACTGAACCTGGCTTGGGCTTTTGAAACCTTAAAGCCTATCCCCAGAGACACACTTCTAACAAGGCTATACCTACTCCAACTAGGCTACATCTCCAATCCTTTTCAAGTAGAAACACTGCCATATTAAAAATATATATATATATGCCTATGGAGGCTGACTTAGTGTTTCTATTGCTATGATGAAACACCATGACCAAAAACAGTTTGGGGAGAAAAGGGTTTATTTGGCTTTCACTTCCATATTGCTCCTCATTATCAAAGGAAGTCAGCACAGGAACTCAAACTGGACAGGATCCTGGAGTCAGGTGCTGATGTAGAGACCACGTTGGGGTGCTGCTTACTGACTTGCTTTTCATGGCTTGCTAAGTCTACTTTCTTATAGAACCCAGGACTACCAGCCCAGGATGGCACCATCTATCATTGTCCCTCCCCCATTGATCACCAGTTGAGAAAATGCCTTACAACTGGATCTCATGGAGATATTTCCTCAACTGAAACTCTACCCTCTTTGATAACTCCAGCTACTGTCTAGTGTCAAGTTGACATTAAGTACCAGACAGTACAGAGTACATTTTTCCAGTTATAGTACATTTTCCCCTCATATTCCCCATTGTGTTCTTTTACTTCTTTAATTATTTGTCTGTGTTCCCTTGGAAATAATTGTTTTAAAATGGATATTCTTAAAAACTCTCCAACTGATCTTTTATTCATATCATTATGTTTGGTGTCTGTTCCTGGAGGAGAAATGCAACTTTGGAAGAATCTTGTTGTCTTCCATTTTTCCATTTCTTGTGCTTTCTGCACATCTGATGGATCAATTTTTGATACATTATATCCATGGAGACCTCCTTAGTAGGAAGCTCTCTGCTAGAGATGTATCTTGAGCTACACCTATGGGTTGTTTGCCTATAGTTAAGACCTTTGGGCACAAGGTGAATCACTGTTTCTGTGAATTATACTGAAATGGGGACACTTATCACCCCAGGTGGGGTGATAGAGACAGCTCAGGGTACGGGGTACTCCCCTTGTCAAGACTCCTATAGTGTGGGTGCTAGCTCATAGAAGATGATGCAGGTTTTCTCAAAACTGTGATTGGCAGATTTGCTACTTGCAAGGGTTATTCAGCAGAGAGAGAGGTCAGAAGGATTCTCCTCTGACTAGACAGTGGCATGACACCAGATGCTGCAATGGGACATGTGGTTATGGGAATTTGCCACCCACTCTGTAGCACTTAGTCCCAGCCTTTACAGTAGTGTGTGATCAGATGTGTTGTGGGGCAGGATGACAGCACTAAATGAATTGGTTGCACACAGCATGAACTTGGACATTATGTCCTCTTGCTTTTCTAGCAATCTAAGGAAGGCCAGGGGCCAGGGTGGTAATTGCAGAAGCTGTTTGCCAAGCAGGTTAGTCACTTATCTAGTCTGATAATTTGATAGATTTATTTTTAAAACTATGAAAATCAAATTCATAATACAATAATCACTATTTATATTTAGAAATTTGTAAGTGAATGATGAACATTATGAAGGTAGTTAAAATTTAGCTAAGAGCAGTATTTTTCAATATACTCACCTCACTGAACATTAGATCTGAATATCATATTCATGTCAAGGTTCAAATTTTTTACCTTTGCCCAATACCTAAATTAATGCAAACAACCATAAATGTCCTGAAATCCAAGTGTCTTATTTCATTGACATTAGAAATCCTTGTTGTTGAAATCTATTTTATCACATTAAAACCATTTTTTGACAGCATTTGCTATTCAATATAAATTAATTCTATGTGCTGGTTTAATATATGTTTTTTAAAACTTTGAGAAATAATACTTGAAAGCTGAGTCTCTATAGGTTTCTGTATTAATAAATGTTTGGTAATTTTTCTTTCAGATGCATGTGTAATATCAGAAGAAATCATGGAAAGACATAACATAATTTTCAGATGGAGAGAAAACCAAAAGTTATATTCTCAATCAGGGGACAATGTTGAATTTCAGTGTAAACCTGGATATAAACAGACAAAAACATCACCTCCATTACGTGCAAGGTGTATTGATGGGCACATCAATTATCCCAGTTGCTCAAAATCACGTAATTGGTTCAGCGGATGAATGAACCTTTGTTTGGAAATATGCATGCATGTTAGTATGGTAGTTTCAGTTTAAGTTTGAAGTATTGTTTAACTCATTTCTTCTCATAAATATAAACTTGTGATGGCATATGATGATTAATTTGGAGCCTAAGAGACCACTACTACAAATGCAAAGCAGTGCATTCAAAACTCTTAAAGCAGAATGTGCTGTGTGCTAGCACAAAAACCAATGGTAATAAAAGAGATGTAACTTCTTTTTTTTTTTTTTTTTTTTTTTTGGTTTTTTGAGACAGGGTTTCTCTGTATAGCTTTGCGCCTCTCCTGGAACTCACTTGGTAGCCCAGGCTGGCCTTGAACTCACAGAGATCCGCCTGGCTCTGCCTCCCGAGTGCTGGGATTAAAGGCGTGCGCCACCACGAGATGTAACTTCTTAGTGTCTGTTTCTACCCATCATTTTTAAAAATCTCTCCAATCTTCCTCAGGACATTTTGATCTAAAGTTCTTATTTCTGGTGAACAGAAGTCATATTGTTTCATCTTCAAATTAGTATTATCTCACAAATATGTAATAATCAAACTGTCATGCTTAACATGACATGTTTTATAACATTAACATGAATAGAAGTAATTGCCAAATACTACTTTTGTGTTAATAAACAAATCTAAGAAACATTTTGTGATGAACTTCTGAATGTTAATTTGGCACATTGAAATATTCAAGCAATTTTACAAAGCAATTAAAATTTAACTCGGTATAGGACTTTGCCACTGATATAAACCTATAAATACTCTCTATACATGATAAACAGGCAAAAAGCACATACATACTTTGTGCCCAAATTAATAAAGGAAAATAACAATAAATACAATCAAATTCATAAAAGAAGGATTAGTGTTGAGTTGCTATTTAATATCATTAAGACAGATTCTAGTTTACAGTGGATGGGCATGACTTATTAACTTTACGATAGTGAAACAGTGATAATTATTTAGTAAATACTGCTAAGATTTTATGTTTATTCTGGGCTTTCTATATGTGATATGATACTGTGAAACAGGTAGCAGTAACTCATCATAGTTCCTATTTGGCCAAGGTAACCAGGCAACATTTCGAGCCTCATATCAGTTTACTTTGATTAATAGAAAATTGGGTATTTAAAATGGATCTAAACTGAGTGTTTTCAGTGTACCTTGGCTAGTCAGGATGTAATTCCAGTATAAACTGAGGAGTATTAATCTTTAGCTTTATATTTTAGTACCTCTACCAGGAACATAATAGGTTTTGAACCATAAAAACAAGTTATTTTAGGAAAAGGATGTCTAAAGATATTTTTAGCTTTTCACATTTGAGATCTTTAAGAAGAAAATATAGGTATAAATAACAAGGTCAAAGTTGAACAAATATTTATAACCTTCTATTATATGAAATTGGATAACCACTGTGGTCTTCATACTACTATTTTAACTGTGGATTAATCAGATAGACAGAAACACAGTACAACAACACTAGATTGAATGATATGTTAGACATATTGTTTTGATCTTCAAGATTGTATTACTTCCCAACATGTAAAACCAAACTGACACACTTCACATTCCTAACGAACTTAAGTAATAGAACCTGTCAGACACATTCATAGCATACTACCTAACAAGGTAGTCCTTTCCAAAGGCATAAAAAACATTCTCCAGGATGGATCATATGCTACACAATAAAACTCATCTTTGAAAATAATTAGATTTTTATTCCCACCTTTTCACAATCCCAAACCACTGTCATATGAAGATCTACATGCATATGAGCATTTCACAGCCTTGGCTCCTCCATTCCTGACTGCATGAAGACTTGCATCTGAGTTCCTGGTACCCTACAAGAAGCACTCTGCTTACCCTCCTCTTAACTACTAAGACACTAACAATGTCATCTGAAGTCCTGTGCTGGCTGACAGTCTGGGTGCCCACTCACTCACACCTCCTTCTTTCTTTCACCTTCCAACCTTAGCTTCTCAGTAACTGTAGTAAGAGACTTCTTTTGTTTTAATTGAAAATATATTTTCATAAAATCTATCCTGATCATGATTTTCTCTACCCTAACTCCTACCAGATCCTCACACAACTCTACCTACCAATCTCCATGCAACTTCTATTTCTTTGCATTTAGAAAGCAAACAAACAGCAAACAAAGAGGGAAAAATCAAACACACAAAACAGAAAAAAAGAAAACATACAAGAAACATAAGTTCATACATACATGCATACATATACACATACACAAAAATAAAACCGTAATATGGGCTGCCCCAGTTGCAGACCAGCAGGAAAGACTCTTCTGAGCAGCCTTCCCAACCAAAATCCCCCACCTGACCTTGCAAGCCACAAGACCCACTCCCTACCCCAAACCAACCCATCTTTCTGCAACCTCAGCTGCTTCCTGAGACAAAGAATCCACTAGCTCTGATTGGACCAAGAGTATCTCCCTGAACACAGAATCTGCTAGCTCCAATTAGACCAAGAGCTATGACTGGGCCAAGAGTGGCCCCAGAGACCCAAACACAGCAACCACAGATTGGAACAAGAACAACTTCCTTAGACACAGACACCTCTTGCACCTGTTGGAGGAAGAGATGGGCAGATGCTAGCAGTTCTACAACAGCAAGACCTGAACATTAAAACGTAGTAGAAGCAGAATAAAGCTACCTTAAAATAACTTTATGAAGATAATAGAGGCTTTTAAAGAGGAACTGAAAAATTCCCTTAAAGAAATTGAGGAAAAGACAAACAAAAAATTGAAGGAAATCAATAAATCCCTTAAAGAAAGCCAAGAAAATCAAGAAAAAGCAAAACACAGGTGAAGGAAACAGTTTAGGACCTGAAAATTGAAATAGAAACAATGAAAAAGACACAAACTGAGGGAATGCTGGAAGTAGAAAATCTGAGTAAATGAACAGGAACTACAGATGCAAGCATAACCAAGAGAATGCAAGAGATGGAAGAAAGAATCTCTAGCGTGAAGGATACAATAGAGGAAACAGATTAGTCAAAGAAAACACTAAAGCCAAAAAAGTTATAACACAAAATGTCCAGGGAATCTGGGACACCATGAAATGGCCAGACCTAAGAATAATAGGGATAGAAGGAGAAGAATACCAACCAAAGGCACGGAAAATATATTCAAAAAAATCATAGAAGAAAACTTTCTCAACTTAAAGGAAATACCTATGAAGATAGAAGCTTATAGAACACCAAATAGACTAGATCTTCTAAAAGAACCCCCTCACCACATAATAATCAAACCACTAAACATATAGAAAAAAAAGAAAGAATATTAAGAGCAGCAAAGGAAAAAGGCCAAGTGACCTATAAAGGCAGACCCATCAGAATAACACCTGACTTCTCAATGGAGACTCTGAAATCAAGCAGGTCCTGGTCAGATGTAAGGCAGACACTAAGCGACCATGGAGGCCAGTCCAGACTACTATAACCAGCAAAACTTTCAATCATCATAGACAGAGTGCACAAGACATTCCAAGACAAAACCAAATTTAAACATCCATAAATCCAGCCATACAGAAAGCACTAGAAGGAAAACTCCAACCCACAAAAAATACAGGCAATAGATAACCCCATGGGAGCAAATTTCAAAGATGAGAAATACACACTACACACATACTACCACCAAAAGATAAAAGAAATGAACAATCACTGGTCATCAATATCCCTTAATATCAAAGGACTCAATTCACCTATAAAAAGACACAGGCTAACAGAATGGATACGAAAACAGAATCTATTTTTCTGCTGCATACAAGAAGCACACCTCAACTTCAAAGACAGACACTACCTCAGAGAAAAAGTCTGGGTAAAGAGTTTCCAATCAAATGGACTTAAGAAGTAAGCTGGTGTGGGTATCCTAATAGCTAAGAAAATAGACTTCAAACTAAAATCAATCAAAAGAGATCAGAAAGGACACTGCATATTCATCAAAGGAAAAATCCACCAAGATGAAGCCTCAGTTCTGAACATTTATGCCTCAAATACAAGGGCACCCACATATATAAAGAAACATTACTAAAGCTTAAATCACACATCAAATCCCACAAACTAGTAGCAGGAGACTTGAACACCCCACTCTCACCAATGGACAGGTCTGCCAGACAAACACTTAACAGAGAAATAAGGGCTCTAATAGATGTTATGACTCAATAAACTTAATAGACATCTATAGAACATTCCACGCCAACACAAAAGAATATACCTTCTTCTCAGCACCCCATGGAATCTTATCTAAAATTGACCACATACTCGGTCACAAAGCAAATCTCATCAGATACAAAAAAGTTTGAATAACTTCCTGTATTTTATCAGACCACCATGGCTTAAAGTTAGATTTCAGCAACAACAAAAATTATAGAAAGCCTATATTCTCATGGAAACTGAATAATGCTCAATAGAATCACTAATGGATCAAGGAAGAAATAAAGAAAGAAATTAAAGACTTCCCAGAATTCAATGAAAATTATTATACAAAATTGTGGTGATAGTTTATTTATGCTTTAATAAATAAAGCTTGCCTGGAGATCAGAGGAAAAAGGCCAGCCATTACTAAACAAAGAAGTCAGGCAGTGGTAGCACAAGCCCTTAATCCTATCACTTGGTAAGCAGGATCTCTGTGTGTTCAAAGCCAAACTGGAAACAGAGCCAGGTGTGGTGGCACACGCCTTAAATTCCAAAACTAGTTAACCATGGACAATCAGACAGGAAGTGACAGAGCTGTGTAGGAATAGGAAGTGATGCTGCTGAACAAAGAGAGCGAATGAGATGGCAGAAGAGCAAGGTACATAGACATGGGTAGGAAGGAAACTGCAGAGTTAGTGAGGTAAGGTTGGATGGTCCCTTTCCTATTTCCCTGATCTCTCTAAGACTTTCACCCCTATATTTGGCGTTGTGTTTTTTATTTAATAAGACCATTAAGAAATCCATCTACACAACATACTCAAACTTATGGGACACAATGAAATCACTGCTAAGATGAAAATTCATAGCACTAAATGTCCACATAAAGAAGTTGGAGAAATCTCACAGTAGTGATTTAACAGCACACCTGAAAGCTCTAGAACAAGAAGAAGCACTCTCACCCAAAAGGGATAAATGCCAGGAAATAATCAATTTGAGGGCTGAAATCAGTAAAATAGATACAAAGAGAACAATACAAAGAATTAATGAAGCAAAGAGTTGGTTCTTTGAGAAAATCAACAAGATAGAAAAAAATCTTATTGAAACTAACCAAAAGGTAGAGAGATAACATCCAAATTAACAAAATCAGTAATGAAAAGGGAGACCAAACAGACAATGAGGAAATCCAGAGAATTATCAGGTCATACTTCATAAACCTGTACTCCACAAAATTGGAAAATCTAAAAGAAAGGGACAATTTTTTGGATAGGTACCACATACCAAAATTAAATCAAGACCAGGTAGACAATTTAAATAGGTCTATAAACCCTAAGGAAATAGAAGCAGTCATTAAAAGTCTCCCCCCACAAAAAAAAGCCCAGGACCAGATGGTTTTCCCACAGAATTCTACCAGAATTTCAAAGAAGAGCTAATGCAAATACTCTTCAAATTATTCCACACAATGGAAATAGAGGGAACATTGTCAAACTCTTTCTATGAAGCTACAGTTATCCTCATACTCAAACCACACACACATGAAACAAAGAAGAGTTACAGACCAGTATCCTTCATGAACTTTGATTCAAAAATACTCAATAAAATTCTGTCAAAAATAATCCAAGAACACATAAAAAAAATTGTCCACCATGACCAAGTTGGCTTCATTCTAGAGATGCAAGGATGGTTCAACATACAAAAATCTGTCAATGTAATACACCATATAAATAAACTGAAATTAAAAAAAACATATGGTCATCTCATTAGATGCTAAAAAAGCCTTTGACAATATCCAACACCCCTTCGTGACAAAGGTATTGGAAAGATCAGGAATACAAGGAACATATGTAACATAATAAATGCAATTTACAGCAAGCCAACAGTCAACATCAAAGTAAATAGAAACTCAAAGTGATTCCACTAAAATCAGGAACAAGACAAGGCTTTCCACTCTCCCCATATCTATTCAATACAGTATTCAAAGTCCTAGCTAGAACAATTAGACAACAAAAAGATATCAAGGGGATACAAATCAGAAGAGAAGTCAAACTTTCACTATTGGCAGATGATATGATAGTATACATAAGTGAACCCAAAAGTTCTACCAGGGAACTCCTACAGCTGATAAACACCTTCAGTAATGTGGCAGGATACAAGATTAACTAAAAAAACAAAAACAAAAACAAAAAAAATCCCAGTAGCGCTCCTATATATAAATGATAAACAGACTGAGAAAGAAATCAGAGAAACATCACCATTTACAATAGCCATAAATAATATAAAATACCTTGGGGTAACTGTAACTAAGCAAATGGAAGAGCAGTATGATAAAAACTTTAAGTCTCTGAAGAAAGGAAGAAGATATCAGAAAACACAAAGATCTCCAATCATTAACAGGTAGCATTAACATAGTAAAATGGCAATCTTACCAAAAGCAATCTACAGATTCAATAGTATCCTCATCAAAATGCCAACATAATTTTTCAGAGACCTGGAACGAACAATACTCAACTTCACATGAAAAAACAAAAACACAGGATAGCTAAAACAATCCTGTACAATAAAGCAAGCTCTTTAATAAAGCATCACCATCCCTGACCTCAAGTTCTACTATAAAGCTATAGTAATAAAAACAGCTTGGTATTGGCATAAAACTGACATGTGGACCACTGGAATCAAATTGAAGACCCTGACATTAATCCACATGCCTATGAACATCTGATTTTTGACAAAGGAGCAAAAACTGTAAAGAAAAAAGAAAACACCTTCAACAAACAGTGCTGGCATAACTGGACATCAACGTGTAGAAGACTACAAAAAAAATTCATATCTATTGCCATGCACAAAACTCAAGTCCAAGTGGATCAAAGACCTCAACATAAATCCAACTACACTGAACCTGATAGAAGAGAAAGTAGGAAGTAGTCTTGACTGCATTGGAACAGGAGACCACTTCTGAAATATAACACCACTAACAGAGACACTAAGAGCAACAACTAATAAATGTGACCTCCTGAAACTGAGAAGCTTCTGTAATATATAGTTCTTGAAAACAGTTAATCTTACACTCATACCTGGCCTTGAACAGCTACTGATTTGCCTTTGATCTCTATGATTTGCTTGTTCTCAGCATTTCATGTAAATGGGAGATTGAGCTGTTTCTGTCTTGTGACAACTATAAATAATGCTACTCTAAACTTTTTATGTACATTTTTTCAAGTTCTGGGGTCTTCATGTGTGCTAGGCAAGTGGTCTTTTGCATGACACTCTAGCCTTCTTTTTCTTTATTAAGATTTTTTTTATTCATTTTACATACCTATCACAGATCCTCTTCTCATCCTTCCTCCTGCTCTACCAACAGCCTTCCCCCTTTAACCCACTCATCATACACTACTCCAAAAAGGTAAGGCCTCCTATGGGGAGCCAGCAAAGCCTGATACATTCATTTGAGGCAGGTCCAAGTCCCTCCTCATGCATCAAGGGTGAGCAAGGCATCCCACCATAGGTAACAGGCTCCAAAAAGCCAGCTCATGCACCAGGGATAGATCTTGATCCCACTTACAGGAGACCATTAAACAGACCAAGATACACAACTGTCTTGCTTATGCAGAGGGCCTAGTCCAGGTCAGTCACCCTCTCCATTATTGCTAGTAGTCTAATCTGAGGTCATCCTTGGGAATTCCTGGGAACTTCCCTAGCACCCAGTTTCTCCCTATCCCTATGATGTCTCCCTCTATCATGGTATCTCTTTCATTGCTCTCCCACTTAGTCCCCGTTCCAGCTCGATGATAAAAAAATAAAAAAAAATAAATCTACTTCAGGATGTAGCAAAACAATGCCTTGGCATATGCCCAAAACACTTGACATCCTAACCCATATATTTTTGCTCAACCATGTTTACTGCTACTCTTTTTGCAATAGTTAGTGAATGGAAACAACCTAAATGTCCTTCAACTGATGAATGGATCATAAAAACGCCTGACATATACACCATATAATACCATTTAGCTGTAAATAAAAGTGAAATCATAAAACTTCCAGGTAAATGGTAAACTAGAAAAATATCATATTGAGTGAGATAACTCAGACCCAGAAAGACAAACTTCACATGTCCTCTCCCATTGTAGACTCTGAGCTCCAAACCTTCACAGGTGAGCCCACATACTAGAGCAACTGCAGGAACCAGAAAAGTAAATACCGACCACTGCCAAAGTAGTAGGGTGGTTGAGCAACAGAAAGGTGAATAGCAGGGTACAAATGATTTGACAGGGGAACTTGGAAAAAATGGAGGGGACCTTATTTAGGGAAAGTGGAAGGTGATAAATACACAAGGGAAATTAGAATAACAGTAAGGATGCATGGGAAAGTCAAAAGGAATCATACTACTAACAACCCACCACCCAAAATGAACTATAATTGACATGTCTTCTATGTATCAATATAAATATATATTGTACATAGAATATTTCTTCTAGGTTGACAATGTTCCCTCCAAGAACTAAAACTATCTAACAAACATGCCAATAGTTGGCAAAAGACACACACTCTTTTGAGTTTTTGGTCAGACTTGTCTTACTGAATTCAAACTATTATTGACTATTGCTATTGCACTTAGTTGTCCCCAGGAGAGGGAAGAAAAGTCCATATTGCTGAAGGTACAATGTACCTCATCATAGGACCCAAAGGACCCTGAGCCGGAACTGTCCTGAAAGCCTCCTCCCTGAGGACTAGCATTCATGGTACCAGAAGTCACTATGCAAGTCTCAAAGAAGAGAATCAACCAACAGTCCTACCCAGCCAGCTCTGATGCCTATTATAAGGCAAAAAAAAAAAAAAAAATCTCTTATCTTCCTTTCTGAATACCTAATTAGATTGTCTAGAGACATGCACCAAGAAACTGAATGATATTTTTTTCTAGTTCTACCAGCCATTTATTTTCCTCCACAAAACTAAATGCAGTTTTGAAAATAACATCAACAATACTAAAACCAATTGTCTCTTATGTTTTTCATGTTTATATATATTTTTTAATTTTTATTTTTATTTTGCAATACAATTCAGTTCTACATATTAGCCACGGATTCCCTTGTTCTCCCCTCTCCAGTCCCCTTCACCTTCTCCCCAGCCCACCCCCCATTCCCACCTCCTCCAGGGCAAAGCCTCCCCCGCGGACTGAGATCAACCTGGTAGACTCAGTCCAGGTAGGTCCAGTCCCCTCCTCCCAGGCCGAGCCAAGCGATCCTGCATAGGCCCCAGGTTTCAAACAGCCAACTCATGCTGAATGATATTTTATTGTTTAATAAGTATAAAATGGTTAGAGTATTAATGGGAAAACACCGATTGAACATTGTTTATTTTCTCCCTCCTTCTGTGACCTTTGATATTTACCAAACTAGGTGCCAGTAATGCAGTGAAATTCAAAGTCATGCACAGTCCTTTTAATAACAGGATTGCCAGAAACAGCACCACTGCTGGAGAACTTTGGGTTTTAGAAGATGGGGTGGTCTAGGATGTGGCTCTTTGCCAATGCTCTAACCCTATGGCTTTCTACTGCCAAAGGTGCAGGTAAGTGGAAACAGATTTGAAACATGCCCTTCCTACTCAAATGTATTTATCTGCTGTGTGTATACAAGAATAATTTTAAATCATTTTAATTTCTAATAAAACATTATACATAGAAAATAAACTATGAGAATATTTTAAGTGAAGACAGAAAACATTTTGAATGACAAAATACAACCTACTTTTGGAAATAGTTTCTAATAATCAATAAGAATAAAATTGAATGAAAAGGGATTTTTCTCTGTTCTCTAAACTGCAAACTGTGAATAGCCTCTAAATATAATTTAGCGAGAAAAAAGAATTTATTTTTAAAATGCATAAATTATAAATGTAACAAGATGAATTTTCAAAATGAAATTCAACTTAATTTAAACAAAGCCACTGACCAGGACAAAGCTCCAACACACTCTAAACATCTCTGGGTCTGTGTGAGGTTGATTTCATCTTCACAGATTGGATATTTTAACTTCATAGTCATTCAAGTGAGTAATTTTTTCCATGTCAATCAAATTATCATTCATCTAATGGAAATGTCTTTAATAAGACAATGAAGAATGCTATTATTTTAGTTGTAAACCACCAAAATACCAACAGTTTGCTCTTTTCTGATCTCTCCAATGTTTGTGTGCAGAAAGTAGGAGATCACAACACCTCTGTATTAACATTGAGACTAAAGGGGATTTCAGTTCTGTCCCTCGGGGTTTCATAAAGCCACCACATGAAGCCACTGCACTCACGGAATTTCAAATAATGATTTCAACAAGGTGTAGGATTCTGGAATTTAGTCATTGTCCTTGACCCTGTTTTCAGGAAGTTTTTACTTTTCCATTTATTGTTTGCTAATGATTATGTATAATTAGGGGTGATTTATGTAACTCTTCAGTCTTCACATTACATTTGTTGTAAAATCCAGCCTTTCAATTTTTTAACATGGTTTCAGAGATTTAAACTCATTTTATTATGTTACTACATTTCACATTTATTATATTTGAGTTGTAATCATGGAAAATCAGTCGCCTAAAGAGAAAAGTCCATCCTGCCAAGTCACACACACACAAAAAAATGTTTCCTTTCAACTTTTTTGTACTTTTCAATTTTTGAGATTAATATAATTACATCTCTCCTGTCCTTTCTTCCTTCCAAACCATCCCGTATTCCCCTTCTTGTTCTCTCATAGCCTCTTTTTTCACTAATTGTTACTGCATGCATGTGTGTATATTTATATACATACCTATAATTATCCTTATATATAATGATGTGTATGTATATTTATACACACACACACACACACACACACACACACACACACACACACACACACACACACACATCCTTAAATATACCCTGGTCGGTTCATTAAATTTGATTGTAAATACTGTGTGTCTGATTCAGTACAGTCTGGAGAATGAGCTACAATAATCACACTTTTCCTTTTGAATGAGTAAGTTTTCGAAGTATACAGAAAGAAAAGTAAAACAGTATATAACAAGTAAGAGGTGATCGACAGACATACCGACAAGGAAACATTATTGCAGGCGGGCCCTCAAGATGTCCATCATTAATCCTCTAAGGCAGATCATTTATGGCAATATGTACCTGGACTTCCCCTCTGAGAGTCCAATTTAAGTAATAGAACAAATAGCAACAGATAGATATCACATGATCAAATAAGGTGCAAACAACTTCCAGCAGAAACTGACTGGAAAATCAAATGAGGTGCAAACAACTTCCAGCAGAAACTGACTGGAAAAATTCCAAACAGTAAGCTGGAGTTTCCAATTGCCCTGACTCCCACCCCCAGATAAACTTGCTTTGGCCAATCTTTCAGTTATTTTTTCTGCTCTTCCTGGGAACCCAGATGGGGACTCCAACTGGCTTAGACATGCTTCCTCAGTTTCTACTGGATATCTGCAAGCAAATTTGATGATGTTACCTTTCTGTTATTTTTGTTTTTTACTTGGAAGCCTCATGCAAAGGGCCATTGCTCTGCCCTTTGGAATTCCAGCTGGCTGCAATACCAGCTTGCCTCATATATTTCTTCAGGTTATTCTCTGCAGTCAATTTGATGAACTTTTATCACCAATCTTCTCATCTGTCTGTCTGCCTGACTGCCTGCCTATCTGTCTGTCTGTCATTCTGTCTATCATCTCTCTGTCTAATCATGTAATTGATTCTTTTTTCTCTTTTTATGGAAAATAGGTTCTTTTCTCATGGAATATATCCTGATTACAAATTTCCCCTGCCTCTACTTCTCCCAGTTCCTCCCCACTTCTTCTCACCTCCAAATTCACAACTTTTCTGTCTCTCATTAGAAAAAAGAGCAGTATTCTAGGAGATAACAACAAAACATAACCAAATACAATATAATACACAAAAAGAAAAATCATCAGCTGGGTGGCAGTGGCGCACGCCTTTAATCCCAGCACTCCAGCCAGAGCCTCACTGTGAGTTTGAGGGCAGCCTGGTCTACAGAGAGAGATCCAGGACAGACACCAAAACAACACAGAGAAATCCTGTCTTGAAAAACCAAAAAAAAAGAACAAAAGAAATAATGAAAAACCATCACATTGAATTTGGACAAGGCAAAGCAAAGGAAGAATAAGAGCCCAAGTCAAGGCACAAGAATCTGAGAACTACTTGTTCACATACTTAGGAGTCCCCAAAACACCAAACTGAAAACTAAACGATATACACAGAGTGCAGAGCCCTGCAGGGCCTGTGTTTGATGCTTCAGTCATAGGAGATTTACTCGGGTGATTTGGAAGGCCTTGTTCTCCTGGTGTCCTCCACCACCTCAGGCTCTTACACTCTTTCTGCCTTCTCTTCTGTGAGCTATCCTGAGTTTAGAGGGAAGAGACTTGATGGAGATATCCCATTTGGAACTGAGTGTTCCAAGGTCTCTGCCTCCATCCTTCCTGCTTCTCCCTCCCTCCATCCCTCCATACTCTCTCTCTCTGTCTCTCTCTGTCTCTCTGTCTCTCTCTGTCTCTGTCTCTGTCTCTCTCTCTCTCTCTCTCTCTCTCTCTCTCTCTCTCTCTCTCTCTCTCTCTCTCTTCTCTCTCTCCCTCTCTCTCTCTCTGTGTGTGTGTGTAAAATACCTGGTTTTGGATTTTGGATATCTGTAATTGTTCACATCTGCTGCAGGAGGAAGCCTCAGATGATTGCTGAATAAGGTACTGGTCTACCAATAGAGCAGAATATCATTAGGAATAATTTTACTACTTATTTTATTTAAGACCAGAAATATTTGCTTTTATCCTAGGTCTCTGGGCTATCTAGTCTCTGGTTCTTGTTCCACCAAGCAGTATTGGGTATGGATTCCATCTCATGGAGTGGGCTTTAAGTCAAACCAGACATTATTTGGTTACTCCTAAAAGTGGCATACCACTATTGATTGCACTGGCGTATTTTGCAGGCAGGACAGCATTGTAGATCAAAGGTTTTGTGGCTGGGTTTGTGTATATGTTTCTCTTTTGATATCCTACACAGTAACTTCCTCTACCACAGTCTCTAGAACATAGGGATGAAGGTTTTATATAGGCACCAGCTTGTTATCTCCGTGTTCAATGAGTTGTGTGGGTGTTGCCTTCACCAATGGAGCCTGGATAACAGTTTGTGGAGAGGAACCTATTGCCTTGGAACAGCTTGGGTTGTTAGGGACTTTCCATGGAACTCATTTATCCAATAACTCAATTGGATTTAAACCAATCCCATGACTGGAAGCTTCATTGTTGACAAGAGATGCAACTCTATCTCCCATACTATTTCAAGATTTCATTAGGATCACTTTCATATATTTTAAAAAGGTTGAACTACACTAAATATCTGCACCACCCTTCAAATGCCCCTCAATTCTAGCTGTCTCTCCCTGCATTCCCCCAACCTGATTCTCCATTTCCATATGGCGCTGCCCCCCAAATCCACCCATAAAACCTAATGTATTACCCCCTCAAGGAGATCCATGTGTTCCCTGTAATCCTATCCTCTATGCCTAATCTCTATGGATCTATGGATTATAGCTTGATTATCATTTACTTAGTGACTACTATGATCCACATGTAAGTGAATACATGCCATATTTATCTTTCTGATCTGTGAAAAAATGTGTTGGAATTCTGATGGGGGTTTCATTGAAACTGTAAATTGATTTTGGTAGGATGTTAAATCTACTGATCCATGAGCATGGGAGATCTTTCCATGTTTTGATATCTTCTTCAATTTCTTTCACCAAAGACTTGAAGTTTTTATCATACAAGTCTTTCACTTGTTCGGTAAGTTACCTCAGGATATTTTATATTATTTGAAGCTACTCTGATTGGTGTTTTTTCCATAATTCTTTTTCTGTTCATTTATCATCTATATTTATGTAAACTATTGCTTTTATTGAGTTAATTTTGTATCTAGCTTCATTACTGAAAGTGTTTTACATCTGTAGGAGTTCCCTCAGTAGAATTTTTACAGTCATTTATGTATACTACAATATCAGCTGCAAATAAAATACTTAACTTCTTCCTTTCCAAATTGTATCCCCTTGATCTTCAGTTGTCTTATTGCTCCAGCTAAGACTTTAAGTACTATATTGAATAGGTATAGAGAGAATGAATTGCCTTGGCTTGTTCCTGATTTTGATAGAATTGCTGATCCATTTAAGTTGATCCTGGCTAGGGGTTTGCTGTAAATTGCCTTTATTTTATTGAATTATGTCCCTTTTATTCCTAATCTCTCCAGGAGAGATTAGGTGTTGAAGTGGTGTTGGAATTTTGTCAAAGAAGTCTTTTTCATCAAAGAGATGGTCATGGGGTTTCTTACATTTTGTTTATATAGTAGATTATAGTTATTTATTTACATATGTTGAACCATCCCTAACTCTCTGGGATGACGCCTACTTGATCACAGTGGGTGATTTTTTTATATGTTCTTGGATTTAGTTTGCAAGAGTATTTTATTGAGTATTTTTGCATCTATGTTCATAAGGGAAATTCGTCTGTAATCCTCTTTCCTTGTTGGGTCTTTGTATGGTTTGGGTACCAGGGTAACTGTGGCCTTATCAAATGAATTGGGTAAAGTTCCTTCTGCTTCTATTTTGTGGAATAATTGGAGGAGTGTTGGCATTAACTGTTTTTTGAAAGCCTGGTAGAATTTTGCACTAAAACTGTCTGGCTCTGGACCTTTTTCGGTTTGGAGATTTTAATGGCTGCTTTTATTTCATTCTGAGTTATAGGTCTATTTATATTGTTTAGCTGATCTTGATTTAACTTTGATATCCATTTCTTCTAGATTTTCCAATTTGTTGGAGTACAGGTTTTTAAATGTATCTTTATGATTATCTGGATTTCCTTTGTGTCTGTTGTTCTGTCCCCTTTTACATTTCCAACTTTGTTAATTTGGATATTCTCTATCTTAATTAATTTGGCATAGGTTTTTTTTTTCTATCCTTTGATTTTCTCAAAGAACCAGCTCTTTGTTTCATTGATGCTTTCTTTGTTCTCTTTGTTTCTATTTTATTGATTTCAGCCCCGACTGTACGGCAATAAATAATCAATTATTTTATTGTCATTTTTTTCTTTTTGATCTTGAGCTTTCATTTGTATTGTTAAATTGTTAGTATGATATCTCTCTGAGTTTTTTTTGTTTGATTGTTTGTTTTTTAATGGAGTTACTTAGTGCTTTGTACTTTCCTCTTTCCTCTAAGCACTGTTTTCATTGTGTCCCCTAAGTTTGAGAATGCTGTCTATCATTTTCTTTGTATCCTAGAAAGTCATTAAATTCGTTCTCAATTTATGTCTTGACCCATTTTTCATTCAGTAGAGAGTTGTTCAGTGTAACTGAAGGTTTCCTGTGTCCCTCCCGGTCCGAATAAGACCATTTAGAAATTCGTCTACAGTTCAGTTTCCACATGTTTGTAAATTTTTTGTTGTTTCTATTGCTGTTGAAATCCAACAATAGGATGTGGGGGTGATTTTAATTTTCTTGTATCTGTTGAGACTTGGTTTATGTCAAAGTATGTGGTCAATTTTAGAGAAATTTCCATGAGTTGCAGAGAAAAATGTATGTTCTTTTAGGTTTTGGTAAAATAATCTGTAGTTATCTATTAGGATTATTTGGTTTATAACAAGTTAGCTCCAGCATTTTTCTGTTTAGGTTTTGTCTGGATGACCTGTTTATTGCTGAGAAGGGGTTCTGAAGTCTCCCACTAACAGTGTGTGAAGGTCATTAAGTGATTTAAGCTGTAGTATTGCTTCCTTTTACAAATTATGGTGCCCTTTTGTTTGGGGCATAAATGTTAAGAATTGAAATGTCATCTTGATGGAGTTTTTCTTTAATGAGTTTGGAATGTTCTTCCCTATCTCTTCTGACTAGTTTTGGTTGGAAGTCTATTTTGGTAGATATTAAAGTGGCTACAAAAGTTTGCTTCTGAGGTCCATTTGCTTGGAATATCTTTTTCCAACCCTTTACTGTGAGGTAATGTCTATCCTTGATACTGTGATGTGTTTCTTGATTGAAGCAGAAGTATGGATCCTGATTTCACATGCATTCAGTTAGTCTGTGTCTTTTTATTGGGGAAGTTACTGAAAACAATAAAGATCCAGCATTTATTGTTTTCTCCCAGGATCAGTAGAAGAGTCTAACACCCAGCTGAGGATTCTAATCTGAGGGATACTAAATGAATCTAAGCACACTGACTTCTTTCACTCATTCACTTTGTTCTTCTAAATCAACTCTATCTACACAGCTTCTTTTCTGTTCTCATAAATTAGCTCCTCTCATTCCCTTTTGCTCTCAATCCCTTCTGCTGTTCTCTCATGTCTATCTAGTTCTTTCCTTCTTTGTTCTCATCTTTGTTCTTCTAAATCAATCCCTCCAGTGCTACGGGAAAACTGTATACACAAACAGTAGTTCTTTGGCAATGCAATGTGACGTTTGAAGTTTTCAGGGTCTCAGAAAGAGGTGATAAGGATCTATACATAAAGCAATAATTGTCAGCATCTAATTACAACCCAAAACGGGGAGTCACTAAAAGGGAATTGTCTGGTAAGGTCGACTAAAGGCTGAGATCAATTAGGGAATTCTACAAAGTAATTTATGTGCTCAGACTATAATCTAGAAGTGGCTAGGTAGAATGTTAGGGGTCTCAAAATGTCAATAAGTCACTAGAAAAGTAAAAAAAATGTAGTCTTTGGGACTACTTTTTTTCCCTGCTCATCCCAGCTGCAGCCACTTTCTGGAAGGGTGGGGGACATATACTCGGTTGCTAAGCAATCTAAGTCAGAGCATGTAGCATTTGGTTAGTGAAACCACTTTTGCTGGTAGTAATTGCTAAAGGGGGAATCTAGGAATAACACCTGGTTGAGATAAAAGGGGGAGGATAAAATCTTAATTTGCACAAGAAATGAAGCTTGGCACCTATCATCTGTCTGGCCTTGTCAGAAATCTTCTTGGGTCAGTGGGAAGTAACTACCTTAACTCAGTAACTAGCAGATGGCTAAAACATCATCCCAGAAATGTGAGCAGTAAATCTCTTAAATTAGTTCTTGTGTAAACAAACTGGGTTGAGAGTAAGGAGTTGAGCATCTAATTGTTAGTGGTTATTGTCTCTATCTGTGGGTAACATTAGCTAATGTTTATCTATCTGTATTTGTCCTTGGATAAAAAGGTATCTTAGCTGAAATACTTTCGTCCAGAGAATGGCCCTGGCCAGATTTATGTTAATGAAAAATAAACACAGCTGGAGACAGTTATCCAATTACCCCAAATGTATAGGGAAAATTATGCTCAAGATTGAGATGCAATTGTGAGATTGCATGTACATATAACTTGGAAATGCACAGTAAATGAGGAGAATCATAGCTGTTATTGCACAAGAAGTTTACAACAAGAAACGGCCAATTTGTTCCAAAGGCAGTAATTTCATAATGCCTTGCATGATGGTTTCCTCTAACAGAACCCTTAGTTCTAATAAGTTGACCTTCTGAACACTAGTTGTTACCTGCTGTACTCTCCCATGATCTTTTGCCACCAGCAGCTCTCAATAGGAAGTGAGACCATTGATGTTGAGAGACATCAATGACCAATGGTTTTGATTTTCTATTGTTTGTTTTTGTTGGTGGCGGTGGCTCTCTCTCTCTCTCTCTCTCTCTCTCTCTCTCTCTCTCTCTCTCTCTCTGTGTGTGTGTGTGTGTGTGTGTGTGTGTGTGTGTGTGTGTGTTTGCTTTCCTTCTCTTGAATTTGCTAGTCTGAGATTATTTATTCCCTGTCATCTTGCTGGATGTAGTGGAAACTCAGAGAAATGAACTGGTAAGTGAGGCAGAATAAAGTATCATGCAATAGCCACTTTATTTAGAACCCAGACAATTTATACTCTCAGGGTTAAGAAAGGTCACATGACTAACATTGCCATGAGATTAAGCTGTATACAATCTGAAGGACAAGTCCCACATTGAAAAGCATGTTCTTCCATAGAGGCATATAAAGGATAATTTAAACATTTAATTGAACAACAACAGCAAGCCGTAATGTGTAATCTGAAATAAACTCACTTCTATCTGCTGTACTTGGAAGGTGCACAGAAACACATTCCTGGTTGTAATTAACCTCTTTAAGTTATAGTTTTCCTTTTCACAACTTCTGTTGGACTGTATTTGTAGGTAGTTAGATATTACTTAAATTTGGTTTGTCATGGAATGTCTTATTTTTTTCCCCTCTATGGTGCTTGAAAGTGTTGTTTGGAATAGTAGTCTGGGTGGCATCTGTGGTCTCTTAGAGTCTGCAGAACATCTGTCCAAGCCCTTCTGGCTTTTAGCGTCTCCATTGAGAAGTCAAGTGTAATTAGAATAACTCTGATTTCACATGTTATTTGGTCTTTATCCCTTTCAGATTTTAACATTCTCCCTTGTTCCATATGTTTAGGGTTTGGATTATTATGTACCAAGGGGACTTATTTGTTTGGTCCCAACTTCTTAGTTTTCTGTATGCTTCTTGTACTTTTATACACATCTACTTCTTTAAGTTAGGATAATTTTCTTCTATGATTTTGTTGAAAATATATTATAATATTAATTAGCTTATCATCTTACTTGTAGCCCAGGCTAACCTGAAACTTACTTAAGTGGCCCAGTTTAGCTAGAACTAAGTGAAGATCCTTCTTTCTTAGACTCCAGAATGCTGGGATGCTAGACAGGAGTCATCATTCCAAGCTTCAAATACCTTTCAAGCAACTTTTCATAAAACTAAATTCTTCAAATAGTCTATGATTTGCATAAAGTAATACTATACCTAGGATTTCATTTTCCAAGCATAGCAACATTACTACCAGTGCAAAAACTAACAACAAAGATATAGCCCATGGTCTAAAATAGGTACCTTCTGCACATTTATAAGTGGCAGCGTCTGAGTTTCCTCTCCAAGGCTCTTGGAAGTCTGAGAAGAATTGTTAATCCTTCTTCACAAATCTAGCAGAATCAAACACTGACTCCACTTTATCCCAGTATTCACCTTGTTAGACTTTCTATTTCTTCAGTCCCACTGGCTTATTTGTAATTCTTTGCATCCTGTGGTTCAGTGTGCTGTGACATAGCTATTAAGAATTTGTTTCTTCTATATTTTCCAATTTATTATCATCAAATGGTTCATAGTTCTCTTCTCTGGAGCAAAGCTGTGGTGCAGATTTTAGGAATTTAGCCCACATGAGCTCTAAGACAGCCCCTCTCCTTGCTTGGTTTTCAAGATCTGTGATAAGGTTGCTGGCACCATTATCAATGGAGCCTGCTGTGATTGCCCCCTTCACACTTTCTCCTGTGCTGAAGAGTCTTCTCCCCCAGCAAACCAGTGTCAGTGTGTCTTAGCCCACTGCCTGGCACTATTGCAGGTGTATTTCTCCTACAGTGTTTCTATCTCTTTGATGACTTTCAGTTCCTGAGTCTTAGTTTTGGAGTGAGGCTACTACTGAATATCTCTATTTAGTCATTTAACTTTTTGCATGCTTTTCTTATTGTTAGATACCAATGCATGTGAAGACCTTTTTGAACATTTTTGAATTGTTAAATATACATAGACATCTCCAAGTGTTCTGTGAGCCTTAATTCTATTTTTGACCCTCGGTTATTAAAGATACTCTGGAAATTGTGCCTCCTTCAACTAACATTTGTTTAATACTTTTGTGTTTTGATCTTCAATATAACATAAAATATATTGAGGAAAAGTTTTCAAAACAGAGCACACTAAATTTCCAAAGCATTTGTGCTTTCACTGGAAATTCTACAAATATGCAAGAATGAAAATGAGGGGCTGGAGATGGACCAGCATATAAGGGTCCTAACTGCTCTTGCAGAGGACCTGGGCTTGATTCTTGCTCCTACCTGCCAGATCACAACCCTTTGTATATCTGGTTCTAGATGTTTCAATGCCGTCTTCTAATATCTCAGTACACCATGTATGTAGGTGATACACAAACAAACATAAATTCACAAAAACATTACTACACATAATAAAAATAAATAAAAATTCAATATAACTGATTTTCAAGATGGCTTTCATTCTTGCTGAAAAAGACAATAGTCATGTTTGGTTACATGCAGTTTGTTTATAGACATCAACTGATAACAAAAGAACTTTTTTTTCTCATATTAGGACTCTTTAAAATGGTGTTTTATTTCACCTCCTCCTAAATCCACACCCTTTCTCTCTCTCCCACTAGAAAACAACAGTCAAGGAATAGTAATAACAAAATAAAATAAGCTAAAATAAAAACTCAATGGAAAGCAAAAAACAAGCAAAAAGAAGATAAAGAGCCAAAGAAAAATCAAAAGAAATACATGTAGACATAGCAACATATGTTCAACCACATGTTAATCCCATAAAATCACAAAATCAGAAACCATACTATACACAGAAAGGACCTGTAAGTTTACAAAACAAAAAGCTCCAAAAACTGTAACTGAAATTATTTTGTCATCCACTGTTGGACATGAGGCTTGCCCATAAAGAAGTGTGGTTTGTCTACTCATTGAGACTTCATTAGAGAAAACTAGTTTTTCTATTGTGAGTGCTTGTCAATTAGAGAGAGCTTCTGAATTAGGGATGGATGTTTGTGTCCACTCTCCTATCAGCACTGAGATCCCATCATACTTAGACTCGCGCATGTCATGTGCATGCTACCATACTATTTGTGAATTCATATGTGCCTCAATCCTTATGTGTTTAAAAGGCCTTAGGGTGTGTGGGTGTGTGTGTGTGCCATACATCCCTTCTAGCTCTTACAGTATTTTAGCCTACTCTTCCTTAGGGAATAGGGTTTGACTACTCCACCTGTTAGTTTTAATAAGTGATTTGATGTTTTGTGTATCTCCTATAATAGAAACACACATCTTAACTATATTATTTGCTCTTTATAGGCTTACACATTGGTATATAAATTAAAAATATATGTGAAACCCATTAAAAAATAAATTATATTAGTGAAAACCCATTCACAGCTATGCCTGTGTGAAGTTGTACTAACCTATTCAGTCCTAGCTTTCCACAACTCTGGTGAGATCATTTCTCCTCTAGCTCTGTTCTCTTTCCTGGAAGAAACAATTAGATGAAAGAAGGAAGAATAGAGAAGAAAGAGAAGAAGACAAAAAGGAACTAGAGAGGTTTGTTCAGCTATAGGTTATAAATAAGACATTTGCAAAGTTCTCTTTGCCATTTAAAATTATGTGTGTTCAAGAGTTCGTTTCTATTATCTGAATAAAAGCTGTGGGTGTGGTGAAGTCATCCATAGTGAACTTTAAGATAATATCCCATAATTACGTTTTAGCCTACAATTAGATGATATTCATCTAAACAAACAAGTTTAGATGATAGGGATTTATATGTTAGAGAAATTGCTGTGTTGGTGGTGTATGGTTTTAAGAAATGAAAGAATGGCAATTGACTTCTGACTTTATAATCTCAGGAAAAATACTGTATCTTGTTTAATGCAAGGAAATGTATATAAAGGGAATGGGAGGAAAAGAAGTAACTTTGACTTTTAGTTAACTAGGGAGACTTCTTTTGCTCCATTAATGACTTCCTGCAATATACTCCACACACTTGTCATCTCATGCTGTGGTCGATACTGGTTGTCAGCAGGAATCACCCAATAGACAGGCTTCTGGGTATGTCCATGAGCATCTACTAGACTGAGTTAACTAGACTGGGTTAACTGCAGTGGGAAGACACAGCCTGCACTGGGCAACACCATTCCATGGGCTGAGAACTCTGACTCACAGGAAGGGAGTGAGCTGATCACCAACAGTGATCTCTCTCTGCCTCCTGACTGCAAACACAGCTGACCAGCTGCTTCACGCTCTCACCACCATGACTTCCAGAGCACAATGACTGTGCCAAAACAAAAGAGAAAAACTTCCCTTACTTAAGATGCCTTTGCCAAGTGTTCTGTCATCATGACAACATCAGTAAATAATACACTGGATGCTACTTAGCAAAGGCAAGATTCCACTTAATTACTTTCATCTTATCTTTTAATGTTTTTCTTCTCACAAGCTCTTAATAAATGAGTCAAAATTTTCTTAAAGTAGTCTCAGTTAGTGAAGTTTTTAAAACAAAGGTTGTACACTTTTACTGAAATTATGGTAACTTTTTATAGGATAGAAAAGAAAAATGAATGATCTATATAATAATAATTTTCAAAAAGTTTGACATTGAAGGAAGAAATGTACAATTAAACACATTTTTAATGATTTAGTAGTTATAACAGAATACGAAACTATGAGAATCTACCATTAGATGGTACTGTTAGATGGTTGTCAAAATTGTGCTTAAGTGAAATGTGTTATATCAATATAATGAACAATGTGAGGAAATGCAGCTAGCCACAAAACATGACTGATAGCCACAGATAAAATTTATGGTTAAAAAAAATGCCACATGAGGGCTGAGTAGATGGCTCAGCAGGTGAAAACATTTCCTGTGAAAGCATGAGGACCTACATTTGAAACCACAGCACTCATAAAAAACTGGACATGGCTGCACATTTTCATAATCTCACCACCAGATGAAGACAGGTAAAAACCCAGACACTCACTGGGTAGCCAACTCTACTGAAATGACAATCTTCTAGCTCAATAAGAGACCCTGTCTCAAAGCAATAACAAGAGTGATAGAGGAAAACATCTGATTTTCCTCATTGGCCTTTCATGTGTACAGGAAAATCCCAAACAAACATTTGCATATAGCACACATGCATGCATGCACACGTACTCGTGCACACACACAGTATCACAAGACTAACTGACTAAATGTGGCTTGATTGTGATATTTAGGTAGTTGAACAGAGCAAAGTGCAAGGATGACAAGAGGCTTTAAGAGTGTGGCCAGAGGCCCTGGGACACAGCCGGTCCCCAGGAACCCCTATGCATCGCTGTCCCAGTTGTCGGCCAGCAGAGAAGACTCCTCCGAGCAGGCTCCCCCACCAAAACCCCCATTGGACCCTGCAATCTACAAGACCCATGCCCTACCCCAAACTTACCCATCCCCCTGTGACCCCTGTGGCTTCCTGAGACACAGAATCCACCAGCTCTCATTGGACCAAGAGATGAGTGACTCCTCTCCCACCCAGAGTCCTGCCTGTCTGACCTAGGCCCTGGGACATAACCAGTCCCCAGGAACCCCCATGCATCGCTGTCCCTGTTGTCGGCCAGCAGAGAAGACTCCTGCAGGCAGGCTGTCCCAACAAAATCCCCCATCGGACTCTGCAATCTACAAGACCTACACCCTACCCAAAACATACTTATCCTCTGACAACCCCAGTAGCTCCCTGAGACACAGAATCCACAAGCTCTGATTGGACCAAGAGGCCTGATAGGACCAAGAGCAGCTCCCTGAGACACAGAATCAGTCAGCTCCAATTAGATCAAGAGCTAAGATTCCACCTAAGCCCCCTAAGACACAGATACAGCAAGCACAGATTGGACTAAGAGCAGCTCGCTCAGACACAGGCACCTTTTGTACCTATTGGAGGCAGAGATGGGTAGATGCCAGTGCAAAAATACATACAACAACATAAAAAGCAATATGGCATCACCAGAACCTAGCGGTTCTACAACAGCAAGACCTGAACATCACAACATAGAAGAAGTAGAAGAAAGTGACCTTAAAAATAACTTTATGAAGATGATAGAGGCCTTTAAAAAGGAAATGAAATTTTCCCTTTAAGAAATTGAGGAAAAGACAAACAAAAATTGAAATAAATCAATAAATCCCTTAAAGAATGCCAAGAAAACCATGAAAAAGCAATTAAATATGTGAAGGAAACAGTTCAAGACCTGAAAATTGAAATACAAACAATGAAGAAGACACAAACTGAGGAAATTCTGGAAATAGAAAATATGAGTAAATGAACAGGAACTACAGATACAAGCATAATCAACAGAATACAAGAGATGGAAGAGATAATCTCTGGCATAGAGGATACAATAGAGGAAATAGATTTGTCAGTCAAAGAAAACATCAAAGTCAAAAAAGTCATAACACAAAATTTCCAGGAAATCTGGGACACTACGAAAAGGCCAAACCTAAGAATAATAGGGATAGAAGAAGGAGAAGAATACAACTCAAAGGCACAGAAAACATATTCAACAAAATCATGGAAAATACAGTATAAATGCAAAACTGGTCCAAAAAAAAGGATGATGATCCTGAATCTTCATTAAGACAAATTCTTCAAATTGATCTTTTGTGCCATAGTGAATCTGTAGTAGGATAAAATTTAGCAGTAATAAATAGAAATTCCTGGGGTGAATCAAAAAATAAGTTGCCCTAGTATTTATTTAGGACAGTTGTAAACATAGTAAATGTATTGATCAATGTTGTGAGTATCCTGAATCAACACTGTGATGGGCCAACCATCACTGCTGATGGGCCACAACCTACATCTGGAAAAGTAGAATATTCGATGGAACTGCTTTAAGAACGAACCACTTTTGCCGTTTATTCACTTCATGGAATACTGGGCTTGTTTCAAGGAATCACCAAAAAAAAAAAAAAACAAAAAAAAAACAAAAAAAAAAACAGAGATTAATCTGTGTCCACATGAGAATGAAGAATAGCTAAGAGTCTCAGGACTACAGCAATAATGATATTCTCACTATAAAACATGCCACATTTTGGTACCCTTTAAAAAGAAATCTCAGTGAGCTAATTCAATTTATTGATGTTCAATGAAAAGTATAATTCTGACATTTGTCAAAGAAGAACACTTAGGATAAAAAGAATTTAAATTTATTAACATTTATCAAATTTAGAGAATATTCTTGAATTTTTCTAAATTTTCTGAATTTTCTCTTTTAAAACAAAAAAAGAATGAGAAATAATAGGAAATTTATGTGCTTTTGTCAGTATTTGTTGGAATTCTTTTAACATATTGGATGAAGTTCCCAGGTGTAGCATCATTCTTCATGGAAAAATTAATACTATTTTGATAATAACATTCTAATTATTTGTAAATAATAAGATGAAAGGGAAAATTTTTAATGAAATATGTCACATAAACTTAATAAAATGAAAAATATAGCACTTTAATATGAAGTTACAATAGCTCACTATGATGTAATCACATTATACTTCTCTTCAAATTCAACTTATAAATAAGCAATTATCATATTGGATATTAAATATCCCTGACCCACTTCTCTGGTGAGCTGTAAGGGACAATTTGATTTCATGAGGAAAGGAGTTCTCATATACCTCAGTTGTCTGAATTCCATTTGTCTCCTTCTCCCAGACATTGTCTACTCACACAGTTCTTTTAATTCATAGAAAGCAATTCACTGATCAAATGGTTTATATTTGAGTGTTATTCTGTCAATTGTTTTGTTTTGTTTTGTTCTTGCAAGTGAAACTTTGTGATTTTCCACAAATCAAAAATGGAGGTCTATATAATGAAAAGAGCCGCAGACCCTACTTCCCAGCACCTATAGGAAATAAGTTCTACTATTACTGCAACAGAGGTTTTGTGACTCCTTCAGGAACATATTGGGATGACATTCGGTGCACTGTGCAAGGGTGGGAGCCTGCAATTCCATGCCTCAGTAAGTCAATGTCTATATTAAATCATATTTAATTCTATCAAAAAGTAGGAAGAGAAGAGCACATACATAATTATGGTAAAGTTTCTCATGACAAAAATAAGACCAGAACAGTTTGTGTGCACAAGAGACTAGTTTCTGTCCTTTATGAGCAGCTCTTCATGAAATGTACATCCAAAGTAGGGACGATGAGAATACTTTTATTGCTTGTATTTTTATTTATAAAAATTAAGAAAAATGGCAATCTTTTAAACATTGAGTATTGGTTTTATTCTGAACATCACACATGCATTTAACTATTGTAAAGATAATTATTAATTTAGTTTTTTAATTAACTAATGTTTTTGTTTTAATTTATCATCTTGTGGTCCTTAGGGCAATGTGATTTCCAGTATGTGGAGAATGGGGAATCTTTACAACAGAAAGGAAAATATGTACAGGAGCAATCTGTAAAAGTCCAATGTTATCCTGGCTACAGTCTTCCAAATGATCAAGACACAGTTACATGTACAGAGAATGGCTGGTCTCCTCAACCCAAATGCATTGCTTTCAGTAAGTAACTGGCTCAGAGATCACATGATGCTCTTGACTCCCCATCCCATCTGTATTAACTGTGGCAAAATGCTTCTTTTCAAGTGTGTATAAGTGAGTACTGAGGGTTCTTGGTAAGTATTTAGAAAGATAAACACACCTAACAGATATTAGGCCATAATACAACAAAACATTTAGTAAACTGTTGTTTAATTCATAGTACTAAAAATTTTGAAATCACTTTGTCATTTGACTCAAAACAATTATACAACAATAGTTTAAAATTAAGCAAATACAGTAATAACTATACATATCATTCATATTTTCAAGTAGTAACATGAAATCTTAAAGTACTAATATTGTCTGAATACTCTGTGATATGTAACTGGGAAGAGAATCCTAGCACACTGTGCATTATATTGTTATCATGTTTTTCTCCAAAATCTCCACTAATATACATTTTATAATGTTTTATAAATATAAATAATAATTTATAATATAATGTTTCTTTCCTTTGTCTATATCCTTGCAAATGACTGCATGATGTCATACTTTATTTTCATAAATAAATGTATATAGATATTGCAATATAATAATGTTGATATGCATTTATTTTATTATGATTTGGGCTTCCAAATATCAATCCTATGTTTATGTGGGCCTAATAATTTAATTTTTCAAATCCAATTTTTCTAATTCATACATTTGTAATTACTTTGCTTTGTTGGAATATTAAGAATTCTAAAAACCAATCTGTTTGAGTTATACATATCATAATTGTGTTATTTGTTTACTTCTGAGTGCCAACTTCCTTTAAACAATCTTGTTTAGATTTTACTAACATTATCTTGAATTTTCAAAATAATTTTGAAAAAATTAATCACATAATAATATTGAGTCTTCCTATATATATATTTGGTGTGTCTTTAAATGTTTAATCTGGTTTTGAATTTTTGTCAAATGCCTTCTCTTATATCATTTTGCTGATAACAAACTTAGCTCTTTTCATTTTTAGATAGCTTGACCATTGTCTTTCTTAGGGTTTCTATTGCTGTGAAGGGACAACATGACCATGGCAACTCTTATAAAGGAAAATATTTAATGGGGTGGCTTGCTTATAATTATCATCATGGTGGCACATGGCAGCATGCAGGTAGACATGTACTGGAGAAGTAGCTGAGAGTCCTGCATCTTGCAGGAAGTGGTCTGAGTATCACACTGAGGGAAGCTTGAGCAAAAGAGACCTCAAAGCCCATTTCCACAGTGACAAACTTCCTCAAACAAGGCCACACCTACTTCAACAAGGCCACACCTCCTAACAGTGTCACTCCCTTTGGGGGTAATTTTCTTTCAAAGCACCATATTCCATCCCCTGACCCCCAAAAGTCTTGTAGCCATATGTTAATACAAAAATGCATTCAGTACTTTAAAAGTCCCTATAGCCTATAGCAGTCTCAAATTTATTTAAAAATCTAAAGTTCAAAGTTTCTTCTGAGATTCATGCAATTTCTTCATTGTAATCTCCTATAAAATCAAAATCAAAAAACAGATCACATCTTTCCAATATATAATGGCACAGGATATACATTACTGTTCCAAAATATAGGAAAGGGAGCTTAGTGAGGAAATACTGGAACAAAGCAAGACCAAAAACCATCTGGGCAAACTCCAAACTCTTCATCTTCATGTCAGATAACAAAGCAGTCTTCAGATCTCCAACTCCTTTCAGCTTTGCTGACTATAACATACTTCTTCCTCTTAGGCTGGTTCTACTCTCTGTTAGCAGCTTTTCTTGGCAGATATCTCACTACTCTGGCATCTCTAACATCTTTGGGTCTTCAAGGCAATCCAGGCTTCAACTTCACAGCTTCATGCAATAGCCTCTCTAGGCCTTCATTCAGGGACACCCCTGAGACGTGCTTGACCTCAACAGTTTTTCTTAGGTGCAGAGACAAATTCCAAAGACCATTTCTCCTATCCTTAATTCCAGAACCATGTGTCCAAAGCTGCAAAGGACTACTGCTTACTGGGACTGGAACATGGCCCCCTTTTGCAATTACATCTTCACCAGGTTTCTGTTTTCGATGGTTACCTTCACTGCCTATGCTTGGTTGTCCTTGCACTCGCTCTGTAGACCAGGCTTGCCTCAAACTCAGTGATCTCCCACCTTCTGTCTTCTGAGTGATGAAATTAAAGGTGTGTAATACACACACACACACACACACACACACACACACACACACACACACACACACACACGCAAATACACACAGAGCTACAAGCTTTTCTTCAATTCCTTTTTACTAGTTGGAAAACTAACTGTGTAGGATCTTGCCCTCAGGTCACCACTCCCTTTATTTCATTTTTTTTTTTTTTGGTTTTTTTTGGTGGGGGAGGACAGGGTTTCTCAGTATAGTTTTGGTGCCTGTCCTGGATCTGGCTCTGTAGACCAGGCTGGCCTTGAACTCACAGAGATCTGCCTGGATCTGCCTCCCGAGTGCTGGGATTAAAGGTATGAGCCACCACCGCCCAGCCTTTATTTCATTTCTTAATCCATTTATCGCCTTAAACACAGGATTTAGCTCTACACCACTTCCTGGTAAACCTTTTCTGAATCTGTGCTTTTTATATTTATTTGCTATGCTTTTCATAATAAATCTTCATTAGAGTTACCAGTAATAACTACACATCAAAGTCTATACTAGGCTATTTGGAAATTTCCTCTACTAAAAAAATTAATCAAAAACTCTTAACTTAAGCCTCAGTCAGACTCTTGAGGCAAGGGCAAAAGGAAGCTACAGTCTTCAACAAAGTATCACAGGAACAATCTCTAGGCAACATACTAAAATTCTTTTTATCTGAAGCCTCTTGAGCCAGCCCTCCACAGTTCAAATAACTCTTAGGACCACTGTCTTCCATGATCCTATTACTATGACCTATTAAGCACTGATTAAAGCATCCCACTGCTGTCCAAGTACCAAGTCAAAATTTCTCCAAACAAAAACATGGTCAGGCTTATCACAGCAATACCCCAGTCCCTGGTTCCAACTTCTGTCTTAGGGTTTCTATTGCTGTGAAGGGACACCATGACCATAGCAACTCTTATAAATGAAAGTATTCAACTGAGGTGGCTTGCTTACAGTTTCTGAAGTTCAGTCCATTCTCATCATGGTGGGACATAGCAGCAAGCAGGCAGACATGCACTTTGTACATATTCTTTCTAGGGCCTTTGTTAATTGGGCTGATTTATATGAACATATTCTTTTTTTCATGTTTCTGTTTATTTTCATTTTTTTTTTTACATCCTATCCAGGTAAACTACTTTGGCTTTCTTACTTCAAGTAACTCAACAAGATCTTAAAACAACTGACATCTTTATGCTCACTTTATAAGGACTCATCTCTAAAAAATTATTTTTATTCAGGAATCAATTCAGTTCACACATATTTAGGGTTCAGGTCTGTGGCATTGACAAATGAGTGTGCTCATATGACTACAACCCCATCAAGTTTAAAATCTTTAGCAATTTTTCTTGTTCTCTTCCTCTTCTGTCTATGATCAACTCCGCCACTCTAGGTAACAACTTTTCTTTTGTTACTGCACTTTTGTGTTTCTACTACATGATCTCAGTAGGTTTATGCATCATTTTTTCTAACAATTCCATTGTTTCTTAGGAGACTATCTTTGTCATTCTCCCATGTTATTAGTTGATTAATAACTAATTTTTATTGTATAAAGATGTCTTCACATTGAAATATAACAATTAAGTTATCATTTTGTACCATTTTAATTAACATTTTGAATGTTTTAAGTTGTGACAATTTTTGAGCTACTTATGAAAATTGAACATATGTCATTGTATTTAAATTTATAAAGTACTTCTTAGATAAATATCTAGAACTGAAATTAATGAGAACTATGGCATGTGCTTGGATGTAAGAATCTTCCATTTGGATTTTCAGGATATTTGGAATATTTTGCATCCACAACAGTAATGAACAAGACTTCCAGTTGACTTGTTTCCCTCTAAAAATCATGAGAGTCTAGTGTTAGAATCTAAACACATCAGTAGAGGATTGTATCATCATATTTATATCTAGTGGACTAACAATATCATTCACCTAACAATCTCCTTTCAATGGTGTGTTTTATTGTATAATTTATTTTATAATCATTTACTTTTCCATGATCAATTCTTTTATCAAATTTGTGAATATTTTCTTGTATAACCTGACTCATCATGAGTTTCTAATAGTTATTTCCAGTATGTGTATTTTAACATTTACTGAAGTCCAAGTAAATACTATTTGTGATTTATTTTTAGTTATATTTGATACTTAAAATAATTTTTGAGATTATCTTTTTGTATACTTATTTGAAAATTTTATGTATGTTTTAATCATATCCACCCATCATGAAATACTCTCAGATATATGTCCTTTCTACTACCCACCCAACTTTGTGTCTTTTTTCTTTTCTTGTTTTTCCTTCTTAAACTAACTAATAAAATTCAATTTCTGATGTATCTATATGTGTGGATGTGTGGTATTGCAATGGAGAGTGGCTGATCCACCAGTGGTATGCTCTTAAAGAAATAATAATCTCCAATAGCTTTACCAATAGCTATTGATTGTCAATAACTCTTCAGCTAGGGTGGGAATCTGTGCCATCTTCCCTCCTTGTGCTGGATTGGTCTGTCTTGAACTTATGTAGGTCTTGTGCATGCTCTCACTACCATTCTTAATCCCTATGTGCATCTTCATTGCTGTGTCTGGAAAATACTGCTTCCTAATATTCACCTACATATTTTTGCTCTTCTACTCCTTCTCCCCATTCTTCTTCAGTGTTCCTTGAACCTTGGCAGGAGATAATGTGATAAATATATCCATATAGTATGGAACATTTCAGTCTCTTATTCTCTGCATTTTGATTACTTGTAGATATTTTTGAAAATGCATCTCTCATTCATGAGTACATTTTATCATCATTCTCCACCCACATACTCTTTTCCTTTCCCCCTTCTCAGATTTTTGACATTTAACTATAATTGTTCAACACACAGGATCACACACACACACACACACACACACACACACACACACACACACACTCAAACATGCTTGCACATCCTACTGAGTCCTTCAGTGCGGCTTGAATGTACATGTGTTGAGACCTGATCACCCGGGATTGGTTAGTTTATCAGAGAGATGCTTATTCCTAGAGAAGACTGATTTTCCTCTTCCAGCAAGTATTGTTTGCCTATCACTCTTCACCTGGGGTAGTGACTGAGATTTTCTCCATATACCCTGGCATGTTAACTGGTATTGTGCTGAGCTCACTTAGACAATGTTATTTCTGAGATTTCATGGATGCTGTTTCCCTGTCATCTATAGAAAACATTATCTCATAGCAAACATTCTGGTGATCTGACTCTCACAATCATTTTGTACCTACTTCCACGAAGATCTGTGAGCCTTCGGTGTAGGGACTGTCTTGTAAAGACTTAACTGGGATTGGTAGACCTACAGTCAGTTGCCACAATGTATTTTCTTTGACATGCACCACAATCTTTTGAATAATGCAGCAATGCTCTGATGGAACTCTTGCAGCTAGTACTTGGGATAGGAGACCTGCAGGATTAGAAGACTAGGTTTGTCTGATCGTTTTGTTCCCTTTGAAATTTTATTAGATTGGTTTGGATAACTTTTCCTCTCCAACTCGAGTATTCAGAATATTGACAAACCTCTCCTGGGGTCTTTCTCTTCCACTCTTCCATTTTGAATAGTTTACATTGTTGGTGGGTGGGGAATCTTTGACCTTACTATTTGGGGTAGTGATTCATCTCCTGTTCTGGATCACGTCATCTTACACCGGGCTACACTATGCTGACATCTGGTAAAGAAGGTGGAAATAGCTGTGCAGATCTGCAGAGTTCTGCTCTAGGTTTTCTCTCTTCTTTGCTTTTCTATACTACAGGTTTCAGCAAAACAAACCTCTTTGGGAAAGGGGAAGGGTGATGTTGGGTTCTTTCACTCTATGTTATTTTCTGCAGAACCGCTCCATACATAAAGCCACCTTGATAATGAACCTCATTATCTTTTGATACCCTGGAATTCTAGGCCAGTGCTCTTCATCTTCCAATACCTGGCATTGGTAATTTTCAACTACAAACCTCTGTTTCCTCATTTTTTTCTGTCTGACAAGTAGCTGTGTGGTCGCTACAGAAGTGTGTGGGTTCACATGGTCCCTGGAATGAAGACACAGAGGCATCTTAAGAATGAAACTATCCTTTCATGGCTGCAGGGGGGTCAAGCCTCAAAGTACTAAAGCCCTTTTCCCTCCACCTAAGGCATATTTGTTTACTCTTTTTTACAGTTTAGATGGTTAATTTCCATACCTTCAAAGCAACCCAAAAGGAGCTCCCAGAGACCAAATGCCAGGTGCAAATTACTTGAAATATCGGTACCTCGGTTTTCCTGGTTTCCTGGACCAAGTTTTGCATAGGCCTTTGATCCTTGGGGGACTCTCTGATCCTTGACTCTCAAATAAGGTTCACATAGGGTGATAAGAGAGACAAAAGGTTAGAGAAACAAAAGGTGTGATTAAACAAAGGAAGGATTAGGGCTAGGTGCTGCACTCTGGAGCCAAGTCGGGAGCTCTACACTGACACTTTTTTTCTTTTATTTACATTTTTATTGCCTTCCTTTACAAGCTCATACAACTTCTTTACTTTTGCCTTGTCTGATTTCTGCTTGATCTCCCTTCATCTAAGTTTCCAAAATTTGTGTTTGTCTTGCTAATTACTAAGTACACACAGTGAAAAAATTTATTGACATATTATTTATTCTTTTCAAGCTCTTTGATGATGTTCCTGTCTCTTCATTACATACTACCTCCCAATGTTTTATCTTATGTTTTCAATGACATTTACATAAGGTATTTAATGTTTTCTTCTTTGATTTCCTACTTATCCATAAACAAGCAAATATGTTTTATGGGAAGAAATCTGATACCTGGAAGAAGTACACTTTTATACTTTCTTTTTAAATTGATTTTTTCATGCAATATGTCTTTATCTGGTACATTTCATAATGATATGTTTTTTAGCTTATAAAAATGAAATTAAAAAGTTTACTTTTACGCTTTCAAGTTAAGTTGCACAAGAGTTGAGGATCATCATCATGGCATGAAAAAACTGAATAAACTTATTGCTTGTTCTGAACATCTTTAAACTTTGAACATCCATTTTTTTTAGGCATGAAGGTATGAGGAAATTTCAAATTCTTGGTACTGGTGTCAGTAACATCTATGTATTTTCCAAGTTCATCACCAAAACACAAGAACTCTAGTTGGGTAAATGAGCTATACATCTAAGAGAGCCAATTTACTCTCAGGTTTAAAGAAAGTACAAGGAAAAAAAATTTCAAGAGTGCTGACATTTTGAAGGATTATGGACTTACTTGGACAAAAAGTAATATTTATGAATGATTTAAATCTTGTTTTGTTAGAAAAATATTTTACAGAGGATTATGGTATATCTTTAAAACTATGATTTATTTTCCTTGGCCCAGTAATGTGAATGATTTTGATTATTCCAGGTCTTCACATATAAATGACTAATGGCTATTTTTAATATCTTTTTATTGTTAATCCTTAAGCCACTGTGTATGTACTCATGTTTTTCTTACTCTTTTCCCTTTTAGAGACATGTTCAAAGTCAGATATAGAAATTGAGAATGGATTTCTTTCTGAATCTGATCTTACATATGCTCTAAATAAAAAAACACAGTTTAGGTGCAAACAGGGATATGTAATGGCAAGTGGAGAAACATCAGGACCAATTACCTGCCTCCAAAATGGATGGTCAGCTCAACCTTCATGTATCAGTGAGTACTTCATTATATTCCTGCCATTATATTGGTGTATAAGAGTTTAGTTTTATACTCCTTTTATGTGACTGAAGTTATTTCATTTGAAAGATGAGTTTTAAACATCAAGAAAAAAATTCAAATCACTATTTGTTTTTCCTTTTGGACTTACTCCTGTATTGTTGAATATCAGTTCATTTCACTTTTCAATGCTTTAAAATATATAATTTTAAATCTAGTGAAGGATTCCTTGATTAGCTGCCTTTTTAAAAACTGTTCTGCTTTGAATATCAAAGTCTCTACTCCTACATATAAGGTAAAGTTTCTAATGAATGTATATCTCCATGTTTTAAATCCCAGAATATGTAATAACTTAACTATTAGTTAAGGTCCATCTCAGAAGGTTTCCCTCTTAGAAATTTCCCCAAATATCTTGATATTGGAAAGAAAGAAACATTTCCAGGTAGCAGCAAATTGTGCTGTTTTGAAAGTTTTCCTTGTTTTAGATATATGAAGTTTTTCTAAGAATAATAATTAATTCAGCTTATTTTATTTATAAGAAAGCTAACCAGTGGTATTTTTCAAGAACTATTCAACATATCTTAAATGAAAAGGCAATTTAAGATAGTCACTAATTTTTTAATTTCTCCTTTTTTAATCTATTGTGCTTTTACAGAATCTAGTTAAAGAAAAAGCAATTAAGATTATTCCCATGTGATATTCATTTATATTAAGTTATAATTAACAAGCCTTTATTGGATTTTCTTATTGTGAAAGAGAAACCCCTTGCTATAATACAGTAAATGCACCTGTACTAAATTCAGCTAATCAACTTTTCTATATTTTATGAGTCATTTTAACTACTAAATATGTGAGCCAAATTCACAAAATGCTATTATACTGCCTTAAAAAAAACATATACACTTGTTTCTTCATTTGTAGTAGATGATAAATATAAGCTGAGAAACTATTTTTAAATAATATTTTACAACAGTTTAAGTGAGCATATAAGTGCCATACAGTAGTGTATTATTCATGTTAATAACAGTTTCAGAAAAATGATTTATTGTGGGCTTTCTAAGGACGTTTTTATATGATATTTTAACTGTTATCATATATTAACCTGTGAATACTCTGTTCTCATGGGAATTACTCAGATTGTCCATTGACACATTAGAAATTAAATCTTCCATTTTTTTGCATTAGAGTCTTGTGATAGGCCTATATTTGAGAATTCTGGAACTAAAAGTAATAGCACATGGTTTAAACTCAATGACAAATTAGACTATGCATGCCGTGTTGGATATGAAAACAAATATAAAGATACCAAAGGCTCCATAATATGTAATTATGATGGATGGTCTGATAAACCCTCATGTTATGGTGAGTACTATTTTCTCTTGAATTTTATAAAATAAAACTAAATATTTATATGTTACTTTAAAAAATTAATTTCCTAGAATCTTCCTTCCTATTTAATGTAAACTGGGAGAAAGGAATGTCTTGAAGGTTAAAGATGATCATATTGCTTTCTATCATTTCATCATGTTCTTTTATTTATCCTGTGTGTGTATATGCATTCATGTGTGTGGTTTGTCTATGAAAGTGTGCCACACTGAATGAAAAAAAAAAACAAACAAACAATGAGGATATGACTGCTCCTAGGTATGGGTGGAAGAGAAGGTTTATTGTAGATAAACGGAAGCAAAACAGCCAGAGGCATCTGGAAGGGTCCAGACTGAACCAGGCAATGAGAGGTGTGGGACAGCAAGATAGGAAGAGAAGAGAGAGAGAGCAAAGAGAGTACCTGGGAACCCAGAAACATGGAAAGAAAGAGATATTGTAGCCAAAATGACTGGATTATATATGGAAGAGCAGTTGGGACAGGGCAGTGAAACTCAGGTTCTGCAGAGGTTGGTGGTAGGGAGGTATGGTGAGAAGTGCTGAGAAGAGTAAGGCCTCTGTAACAAGTGTTGGTGATGTTTAGAAAGACTGGTCAGCATCTCCTTTGATATGTTCAATAGGCACCTGAGTTAGTCATTCATCCTGAGTTTGAGAGCTAACACACACCACAGTGCACATGTAGATGTCAGAGAGCCTGTGAGAGTCAGCTTCCTTCTTTCATCATGGGAATCCTAGGGATTGAACTCAGGTCTCCAGACTTGGAGGCCAGCACTAACACTGACTGATCCATCTCATTAGCCTGATAATGTATTTTAAAATAATCCATTCTTCAGGTGTAGGTGGCACATGCTTTTGATTCCAGCACTTAGGAGCCAGGCACAGGAGGGGTTACATTTAAGGACATGTTGGAATACATAACGAGTCTCTGCTTCCAAAAACAAGCAAACAAATATATTAAATTAATTTTCCCTTTTTATGACCTGTATATTTCACATATATCTGATTAAAGCATAATTGTTTTATTATCATAAATGCAAGCTCTTAATTATTTAAACTAGGTCTCAATTATCAAAATTATGATTTGAGTATGAAATATAGTCATCCAAACATGAACAATGTGAAGGAAGAGGAGTAGAAATAAAAAATTAAAAGGATAGCAGCAGAGACTGTGAAACGCTCAAGGGTCAACTCAAACAGAATTCATTAAGCATGTCTACACCTGGCAGTGTGGTACACACCTCTCATTTTAGCCCTTGTGAGGTAGAAGAATGAAGGTCTTCAGTTCCACACCAGTCTGGGTAAAGGGACTCTAGTCAGCCCAACCATGGCAAACATGGCTCTACCAGTCCTTGCCCATCTTCCCCATTCCCTCTGCCTCGCTAAAAACCATTAGATTATATTCCTAAAGCTAGCCACCAAAGTCTACTCCCTTACTTGGCCACTTCCTAATTCTGAGGCTGACTACCAAGGTCCATTATCAAAGTACTGAAATCCACCAATCAAAAGCCCCCTTTGGCTCACTTAATTGACAAGCCCAATTAAAATCAAACACCTCATACTAACAAAGGGTTTCCCCTTTTACCTTTATAAACTGCCATCTTCCT
Organism: Peromyscus californicus insignis; assembly: GCF_007827085.1. NCBI lineage: Eukaryota > Metazoa > Chordata > Mammalia > Rodentia > Cricetidae > Peromyscus > Peromyscus californicus. Next base: position 26,436,989 of record NW_026294436.1, on the reverse strand, counting down.
ATGTGTCTGTCTTCTTTCTATACAGAGGTAGTTCTCCCCCCCTCCACCTCCTCTGGCACAAATATCCATTCCCCTTTTCCCTCGTTCCCTTCCTTTCCTTCTTTGTCCCCTGTCTTTTATCTCCTGTCTTTGTCATTTTACTTCTTGCCCTTTCCCCCTCTGGAGCAAATGAATTTCCTTTATGCAGAGAATTGGGTCTTGAGGTGTCTTGAACTGACTTCAAGTTTCCCTGCACTGGGCTACATAGGAAGACCTATCATAAATAACTACAAACAAGTGAACCCTAAATTTAAAAAAAAATCAAACTAAACAAATGGTGATCATTAATTTCTCTCTGACTATACACAGCTCAAGATTATGAAATCACGGCTCTCTTTTTTTCTTTATCAACAAATTTTTTTATTTATTTTGCATACCAATTACAGACCCCCCTCTTATCACTCCTCCCACTCCCCCACAACATTCATCCCCAACTTATACCCCATCTCCTCCTCCAAAAAGGTAAGGCCTCCCAAGGGGAGTACATTCAGTTGAAGCAGGTCTAAGCCCCTCCCCCCCAGGGACCCCTTGAGCAGATCATGCTACACAATTGTCTCACTAGGCAGAGGGCCTAGTCCAGTCAGTCCCATGCAGGCTCCACAGCTGTTGATCTAAATTTCATGAGTTCCCACTAGCTTGTTTTGGTTGTCTCTGTAGGTTTCCCCATCATCTTGATACCCCTTGCTCATAGGATCCCTCTTCCTTCTCATTGACTGGACTCCTGGAGCTTCTGGAGCTCGGCCTAGTACTTGACTGTGGGTGTCTACATCTGCTTCCATCAGTTACTGGATGAAGGCTCTGTGATGACAGTCAGGGTATTCACCCGTCTGATTAATGGTAGGCCAGCTCAAGCATCCTTGCAACTGCTTCTAGTAGTCTAAGCTGGGGTCATGCTTGTAGATTCCTGGGAACTTCCCTAGCACCCAGTTTCTTCCTATCCCCATGATGTCTCCCTTTATCAAGATATCTCTTTCATTGGAAATCAGGGCTTTCTATAATACAATGGAATACTAAATTAGAATGCAAAGGCAGGGCTATCAGTTCAGTTAGACAATACTTGGCTAGCCCATAGCCTAAGGGTCAGTCCTAGAATTACAAATATAAAATGAAAAACAGGATATTTTTTAACTTTAAGACAGAGTATTATGGTATGTTAGTATGATAATTTCTATAAAATAAGCAAAAATACATAAACAGACAGAAATACAAATAAAAGATAATCTCTAAATTATTATAATTTTATTATAGAAGAATTATGATGAGTCTTGTTCAGGATGATTTTTCCCAATTAGTCTAAAGCTCAATAATAAAAGAAAGGAATAATTTGGGGAGTGCTCCCAGAGGGTCTCACACACTTAGCATGTGGCATTCCTCTGAGTTCCATCTCCAGCCACACTGTAAGTATTTATTTAGTACTTGTTTTAAAGCATGTCTTTCAAATCTGTTGCTGAGTATGTATTAACACTTTACTTTTGAAAGTATGAATTATCTTTTTTGTATCACCCTAATATTAACCCTGTGATTTTTAATTGATAAATTACCAAAAAAGGGGAAATATTAAGGAAGAAAATGTTTACTTAGTTGGTTTTTTGTAACAAGAACTCCAGGTATTGAAGAAAATTTTTATTTTAATGGAGAATATTATACATTCCTAATTTGAGGCAGAATAATTAACAATTGGTTATTAAATTGGAAGTACAACAAATTAGTTTAGAGTAATGTAATTGTTTTGCATGTTTTTTATTTTCTTCAATTCAAAATATACTAATTATATTTTCCTAACTTCAGTTACATTAAAACTGATTTTTTGTGATATACTTCCTCAATTATATTAAACTGAAAATTTTTGATATGTGATTTAGATATTGTATAGTATTAATTTCAAATATGAGAGAACAATTTTTTGTTGTGAGAATAGGGAAGTTGTGACTTCAGCATTAATAACTCATTACATCAAATCAGATCCAGTAAAAATAAGTTGATTTTATTAATCAGTTTTATAACTAATACATTGCATTATCTTACATTTCTCAGAGACTTCCATATAGATTTGGGTGCTATATCAAATCTAATATGCAGCATTTTTCATAAGGAAGGGGGCTGATGCTTCCTGTGACTGTGCATGAGGGAGATAAACCTACTTAACAATAATTAATTGTATATTCTAATTATCTTACTTTAAAGAAAGCGAATGCAGCATTCCCTTACTAGGACCATACTTAATCGTCAATCCCAAGAAAGACAAATATAAAGTTGGAGATTTGTTGAAATTTTCTTGCCGACCAGGACACAGAGTTGGACCTGATTCAGTGCAATGCTACCACTTTGGATGGTCTCCTAGTTTCCCAACATGTAAAGGTCAGTATCTGTTTTACCTTTGATGAATGAGGATCAGAAGTTTATTTTCCTTCTCCTAATATCCCTCAGTCTTCCATTATGTCTGTAATCTTGAGCTTATTCAGAGATAGAGACAGTCATGGTCAAGATGTGCTGTGTGGCTAATACACAGTCACTTATGTACAAGGATAATCCTAGGCTAACTTGCTTCGTAAAATGTGTAGCACTGTGTTTACCCCTGCAAACATGAAAGGTGAGACTACAAAGACTTATTTCATTTTGTCTAGATTAACATTAATGCTGGCATTTTTATAGGATGAGCCTTCCATCCCTTCTCACAGAGTACGTCAAAACAGTATGAAAACAGATTTTTATTAATTCGATTCCATGTATCAGACAAATTGAAACAGACTGATTAGATGCTTGCTACAGTGATGATATTTTCTGCAAAGTGATAATTCCAGAAAATGTGAACATCATTATAATTGATACAACTACAGTTGCTCACTGGTTTGCATGCATCTTCAAGATATCAAGTTTATCAAACACCGTTCCACCTTCAAAATGTTTTCAATGCTGTTTCAGCAGGCATATTACAATTGTGAAATGTGAATCTAGTGTAAATTCCATTATTTAATATAGTGTTATAAAAAGTGACATGGTTAATATTTGTTTTAAATTTCTCCATATACTAGATTGTTAGACTGTAAGATGAACATTTTCATTTATATTTACACAATATTTCCACAATAGGTCAAGTAGGATCATGTGATCAGCCTCCTGAAGTCCTCAATGGAGAAATTAAGGGAACAAAGAAAGAAGAATATGGTCATGGTGAAGTGGTAGAATATGATTGCAAGCCTAGATTTATCCTGAAGGGACCCAGTAAAATCCAGTGTGTTGATGGGAAGTGGACAACATTGCCAATATGTATTGGTAATTAAAGCGTAAATATTTAAACACTGTTTGTATCTCATGTGACCTCTTAATCTTAAATATATGTTTGTGAAACAACTACAGAGGAGGAAAGAACATGTGGAGGCATTCCTGAACTTAAGCATGGCTCTGTACAGTTTTCTAACCCCCCCTACCACCACGGAGATTCAGTGGAGTTCACCTGCTTGGAAATATTCACAATGATTGGAAGTGGGTCAGTTTCATGCATTAGTGGAAGGTGGGCCCAGCTTCCACAATGTGTTGGTAAGTCTGTGTGCCTCAAATTGATACTTCAAAAAGTTTAATATTTTTATTGCAGAGATATTTGCTACTATATACTTCTGAAGTTAGTACTCTTTTTGGAAACAACTAGTCTTAAATAATGGCAATTTAAGCCGGGCGGTGGTGGCGCACGCCTTTAATCCCAGCACTCGGGAGGCAGAGCCAGGCGGATCTCTGTGAGTTCGAGGCCAGCCTGGTCTCCAAAGCGAGTTCCAGGAAAGGCGCAAAGCTACACAGAGAAACCCTGTCTCGAAAAAACCAAAAAAAAAAAAAAAAAAAAAAATGGCAATTTAAACTTTAATTGTTTATAGATTGATGCATGTCTACAGATGAGCATAAATTAACAATATAATCTGTAAATGTTTGTTGTCTATCTTCAGTCCGATCTAATTTTTAGTTGCAAATTTTTATGTGACTAAAATGTCAATCTAATACCCAAGATGATATGATTATGTTATGCAAAACATCATTGCTGTTATTATATGGCACTCTCCTTCCATGTCTTGGAAAGCTAAGAAATAAAGTCTGCCAAGTACCCATTTCCTACTCCACTACAACAAACTTTCCTTCTGTCTATTCCACATGCTGCAAGCTGAAGTCAGTGTGCTGGAGGTAGGACCCTAGGACCATTTTTTCTTTTTTATTTATTTAAGAAAATTTTCTGCTCATTCTACATATCAACCACAGATACCCCTCCCATTTAGCTTTCCCCTTCCAACCCACCCTCCATCCCTCCTCCAAAAGGATAAGGGCTCCTATGGAGAATCAGCAAAACTTGGTACATTAAGTTGAGGCAGGTCCAAACCCTTCCACCCTGCATCAAAACTGAGCAAGGCTTCCCACCATATGTAATGGGCTCCAGAAAGCCAGCTCATGTACCAGGGATAGATTCTGACCCCATTCCAGGAGCCCCTTAAGTAGCCCAAGCTACACAACTGTCTCCCATATGCAGAGGGCCTAGATGGGGCTAGGGAGAAACATGGTGCTAGGGAAATTCCCAGGAATCTTGTCACAAGGATGACCCAAGATTAGACTACTTGCAACAGTGGTGAGAGTGCCTGAACTAGTATCCCTGGTAATCAGATTGGTGAATAACCTAACTGTCATCATAGAGCCTTCATTCAGTAACTGATGGAAGCAGACGCAGAGATCCACAGTCCAGCACCAGGCCGAGCTCAAGGAGTCCAGTCAAAGAGAGGGAAGAGGGTATATGAGCAAGGGGAGTCAAGATCATGATGGGGGAAATCTACAGAGACAACTGAACCAAGCTCGTAGGAACACACTAACTTTAGACAGGCAGCTGAGAAACCTGCAAGGGACTGAACTAGATATTTTTTCTTATATCACATCTATCTAAAAAGGACATTTAAACTAGAAACATTTTACGTTATATCCACACATATTTCTATTTTAATATTTTTAAACGTTTGGATAAAGATAATATAATGGGGGAAAAATATGAACATTCTCACAGCTTTCAAGTATGGGACCAAAGCCGGACATGTCATAATCATTTCCTAAGTAGAGCATCTGAGATAGTGATTTCTTATGTACTTGCAGTTACCGAGTACCCAAATCCCTTCACAACACAAACTCTCTGAGACATAAAAGACTGGATGAACATGAGATGTAGCTCTCTTTTCATAAACCACTTCTGCATGGCAACCCTGAGCATTTTGATTGGCAGAATTTTAGGTGTTGTATAATGACTACATAGCTGTTTTTAATGTAGCAACTAGCTCACTTCTTGTAAATTGTTTTATTTTTCATGGAAATATTTTCACATAGCAACAGATCAACTGGAGAAGTGTAAAGCACCACAGTTAACTGATGTGGACAGAATTCAACCCAATAAGAAAGAATTTAGTCATAACTTTAGCATTAGTTACAAATGTAGAGGAAAGAAGGAGTATAAACACTCAACCTGCATCAATGGAAGGTGGGATCCTGAGCCAACCTGTAGAGGTAAGTTCTTGTTTGCATTGTCTTCTAGTGGTTATTCTAGTCCTTTCTCATCTGTGATAGTAGTGTCTTTGAGTTATTAAAACAATGGAAGTTTTGAGTATTTCATACGTGAATCCTGTATTGTTATCACTTCCAACTCTCCGTCTTCCCACTCAAATTGGCTTACATAATTGAGCCTGATGAATCCATTTAGTGTTTCTTCTACATGTATGTGTTTAGGAATAAATGCTTAGGATTGGGTAACAGATATTTTGGCTCACTCATCTGTGGAGAAAACGGATTATCACTCTCTAGACGGTCTTTAATTACCTGTAGCTCTTCACATAGGAGAAGGGCCTTGTAAGGTTTTCTTCACCCATGTTGACATGTCAACTGGTATTGTCATCATGCAGGTCTTGTTTAGGTGACCATGCCTTTGAGACTTCATATGATTAAATACCCTGTCATATATGAAGACACTGTCTCATAACAGACATAATGGAAAAATACTTTTTAATAGAGAAGATGATTTAGAAATTCATGTATTACATATTTTATTGACCTGTAATGTAAAACACTCTAGCAAACTCTATGAAAATGAACTTACCTCTGTGTCCTCATAGTCCCCTACTCTTAGATTCCCATTGCTTCTAACTCTTATTGCAACAAATGCTCCATGCAATTCCTATGCCTTTGCTTAGTCATCATGCATTTCTGTATGAATGTATATAGTGTTAATCTAATAGAATATTCGTTCTTGTAGTAATCAATCTGTTACTGTATAAAACTGACTCGCTTGACATTTCCAATTCTGTTTAAATAGCAACAAGTTCATTCAACTACATTTGCTTCTATATATGTACTTATCACTACCACTTTGAATGCCATGCCTCACTTGATATTTCTTAAAAACTTTCACAGAAGGTATTTCCATGTGATTCAAAAATCAACTTATTATGTACCTTTTCATGAGGTGCACATGTTGTTTTGTGGTTGCCTCTGGTTTTATCATGTCTGATATCATTTTGATTATTGTCTGAAGTAAAGTAGTAGTTGTTTTTCTTTCCTGTATGACTAGCTAGGTGTTCAAAGACTGTGGGAAAATGTATTAATGACTTAACTGTTAATTTCATTATAGTAGTTCTACTCTACTTAAGCAGAAATAGAAAAAAATTATTGTTAACAACCAGTAATAAAGCACACTTTTACATCATGAATAGAAAAATGAATGTGAGGTGTCTTCATTTTATAGTGATTTAGACAAAACTTTTCAAAAATATAAAATATATGATTATTACACTATCATAAATAATTTAATATTTAAAGAAAATTATTACTTCAACAATTGAAGATACTATCTTTGGTCAAGAACTTTGGTTTCTGATATTTTTTGGGAGCAGAGGAAGAATCCTGCCCTCCTCCACCACAGATTCCAAATGCCCAAGTGATGCAAACCACAGTGAAATACTGGGATGGAGAGAAAGTATCTGTTCTTTGTCAAGACAATTACCGAACACAGGACACAGAAGAAATGGTGTGCAGAGATGGGAGGTGGCAGTCATTACCACGCTGCATTGGTCAGTAGCTCTGACTTATTTGACAATGAGAATTCTGGTGTAGGGGAGGATATTGAAAAAATGAGGGCATGACATAATATTGTGGAGACATAATCCCAAGAGTTTGTTTTTATTTTCCAATGTAAAGTTTTATCTAGGTTCCACTCTTTCATATGTGTTCTTCATATAGAGAAAATTCCATGTTCCCAGCCCCCTGCAATAGACCATGGATCTATTAAATTACCCAGATCATCAGAAGAAAGGAGAGACAGAGTGGAGTCCAGAATTCATGAACACGGCACTACACTCAGCTATGTTTGTGAGGATGGTTTTAGGATGGCTGAGGAACAAGGGGTAACCTGCGACATGGGAAAGTGGAGTGCTCCACCTCGTTGTCTCGGTGAGAACAGCATGGAAATTTAATTCTGGTTTTAGAATAAGTCTTTACCAATAATATACTCTCATGAAAACCGGGAGAAAGAATGATTTAGATTGGCACATACAATTGTTAATCTATTAACCATAAATTTCCATTTGCATAATTCAATTGATCCTGCTCTTGTTAATTGTATTGATTGTCTTGAAATACATTTTACACTTGAATTTCTCTTTTTAAATATGATGCATACTCTACTGACCTCACCTGCTCATGCGAGTTGCATTGTTTTCATTTGTCACCAGGTGTTAAACTACTCAGTGTCTTTTCCCCACAATGTGCTGCACCTGCAATATAAGGGAGGTTTCCTGAGAATATTATTTCTTGCTTTTTTATTTCATTTGCCACTCCTGATTTTTTAGATATTTTGGTGTCAAGTTCTTTTTTGATGTGTAAGCAGTTTAGCAGATGCAAGATAACAGAATGTGGTCTTAGGAAGCACTGTCCACCTCTTCTGTGGTGGAACATCTTCCTTGTTAACATTTCCTTCTAGTACAACTACACACAGAATTGACATATGCGAGTGAGTTTCTGAATTAGTGCAATGTGGAATCATCTCACTCTGTTCCTCTCATTGTGTTATTTTCAGGACTTCCCTGTGGACCTCCACCTTCAATCCATCATGGTATTGTGTCTCATGAGCTAGACAGTTACCAACATGGAGAAGAGGTGACATACAGTTGTGCTGAAGGCTTTGGAATTGATGGACCAGCACTGATCAAATGTGAAGGAGGAAAGTGGTCCCAGCCACCAGCTTGCAGAAGTATAGCTTTGTTTTCTTTCTTTGTGTTTTAGATCATCTAATTCAAGCTATATGTGGCACAAATAATAAAAAAGTACACTGTAATTCTAGCATATCATAAGATTTCACTGGATGCTAACAGACAAACACAGTACTGGCAAAATGTAGTTTGATACTTTGAACCCAATCACTTCATTTTTGCTTCATGTACCCTGAGCTATCAGCATCCTCAGACTTCAGAAAACATTGGCTCTATTCAAGAAACTCATCACTACAGTGATGGTTTTAACAGCAATGCCACTACAACTACATATGCTCTAAAAATTTGAAATAATAATTATAATTATTTTCCATTTGATGAATCTAAAAAATAGAAATATATCGTAAGAGTGGAAAGTAAGTGAGGAAAAATTGAATACACAATGAAAATATCTCAAGAATTATAACTATCAGTATTCTTTATCCGTGGTCATTCCCACCTCATTTATTTTCATAAATATGAAACAATTCTATATATCTAAGTCAAAATGGGCAACTACAGTATTTACTGTTCTCAATGAACCTTACTATTGTTTCATATATTGGATATTCTACAGTTTCCTGAAAACAAAATCCTTTATATTCTTTTTCTTTTAGGAACTAATTGTGACAGTATTCCCAGGTTTGAAAATGTCGTACTCATAGAAAAGGAAAAAATTTCATACAGGTCAGGTGAACAAGTGACATTCAAATGTGCACCTTCTTATCATTTGGATGGGTCCAACATTGTGACATGTGTTAATCAAAAGTGGATTGGAGAGCTGGTATGCAAAGGTAGTTTGGTGAACTTTCAACATGTATTTATTATATTCTTAGAATATTGATGAAAAGGTCTAAATAATTTGAAAGTGGGCGAAAGTTAGCTTTTAAAGCAAGATGAAGTTGGTTTATGTTTAAAAATAAAATCAGGAAATTGAAAACCCAATGACTAAGCTAATAGAGTGATTGTCTCTAGAGTGTGGTCAATGACTAGCATCATCAGTATTTTTGGACCTGGTTTATGAATGTAATTTAGCACTGAGAAACTCATCCTAGAGATCTTAAATAGAAAAATACCTAAAGGACCTTGAGTCCACTATAATGTCCTTCATGAATTCTGGGCAAACTCGGTTTGTAGACTGTAAACATTTGTGAATGCATTGCTAAAGAATCACCTTTCAATTGATATTTTCTACATATATCATTTTCTCTAGTTGTTAGGATAAAAGGATATTTTTTATTTGATCATAGTTTTCCTATAATTTGATAGTCTTGAAACAATCTTTCCCCCATCATGTTGAAAATGGATTTTTTTCCCACATGATATATCCTGATTATGTTTTTCTTTTCCTCTACTCCTCTAAGTTCCTCACCACCTCTTGTCCCATCTGCACACAGTCCCTTTAAGAAAAGACAAGAGAATGATAGAGACTGAAAGTCCCACTCATTCCCACACTCAGGAATTCCAAAAATACATTAAACTGGAAACCATTATATATATATATATATATATATATATATATATATATATATATATATATATGATCTGTAGGGTTAAAAGTTAAAAAAGAGAAGGAACAAATAAATAAAATAAAGTAAAACCAAAAACAAAACAGAAAAATGAAATGGAATTTAAAAAAAGAAAAGCCCTAACAGGACATTATGAGACAAAGAACCTCCAAAGATGTCTATTTTATGCAGCCTGCCCTTGAGTAGCTTGTTTCTCATGTGATACTTCCTTGCAGAACTCTAAATTTTTGACTGCAAGTGGTCATCAATTGGAAATTGCTTCTAGGTTAGGGATGTAGGCCTATGGCACCTGCTCCTTTTAGCTCTAGAACCCCATCTGGTGCAGGCCCATCCAGGCTCTTGCACACTGACTCAGTCTCTGTGAGTTCATATGTACATCAATCTTGTTTGTTTAGAAGGCCTTGCTTTCATGGTGTCCTCTGTATCTCTTCTGGTTCTTACACTCTTTCCACCTCCTCTTCTGTATGGTTCCTTGAACCATATAGGGAGGGATTTGATTGAGACATTCTACGACAAATCTTGCAATGTTCCAAGGATTCTACATAATGTCTTTATCTGGGTCTCTGTATTTGTTCCTATCTGCAGCAGGAAAAAGCTTCTCTGATGATAGCCGAGCAAGGCACTGATCTAAGAGTATAGAAGAATATCATGTGGAGTCCTTTTATCTCTGTGGGTTTTATTTTTTGGGTTTTTGTTTGTTTGTTTTGTTTTTTTCCCAAGAGTCCTATTTGGTTTCACAGTAGTATTAGGTGTCTGGGCTATCTAGTCTCAGGTTCTTGGTCACCCAAGCAGTGTCAGATATGGGTTACATCTCATGGAGAAGCTCTTAATTTATATTCCATATTTTTTGGTCAATCCAACAAGCTAGGTGTCTTCATTTTCCTATCATAAGTTGCAGACATGATTCCATTGTAAATCAAGGGTGTGTGGATAGGTTGGTGTTTATGTTTCTACTTTGGTAGCATGCAATATACCTTCCTTTACCAAAGATGCTAGCCTATATGTAGGCACCAGCTCGGCTTTGCTGTGTTCAGTGAGTGGTGAAGGTATTGTCTTTCACAATGTGTCCTTGTCTCCAGTTTGTGTAAAACAACCTATAGTCTGGCCAAAAGCCTGGGTGTTTTGGAAGTTCTCATGTGACATCTTTGGCCACTAATTCAATTAGATGTAACCCAATCCTGGTACTAGAAGCTTCATTTGATAACAAGAATTGTCCACTGGGGCTCTGTCTCCCCACATTTTTGGTTATTTCATTTACGTTGTCTTCATATATGTATGTGTTTTAGGAAGTTTCTACTGTATTATGTTTCTATAATATCCCTGAAATGTTGCTTAATTTTAGTTGTACTTCCATGTATTCTGTTCCTTGCCTCTCCTTCCTTCTTCCATAACTATCTATACCTTTTACCCATGGTATGGAGGTCTTTTGCTCTACACCTAACCCCTGTTGGTCTATGGATTATAGACTGACTATCACTGACTTAACAGCTAGTATCCATATAAGCAAATGTACATCATATATGTCTTTCTATGTCTGGATTCCCTCACTCAAAATGATTTTTTTTCTTGTTCCATCCATTTGCCTGTGAATTTCATGAGTTTATTTGTGTGTGTATGTGAGAAAGCGTGTGTGTGTGTGTGTGTGTGTGTGTGTGTGTGTGTGTAAATATACCACATTTTCTTTATCTATTCATCTGTTGAGAAATACATTTAGAATCTTATGTGTTGATTGCATACTTAAGATGAACAAATAGGTAATGATACTTTCTTTTGCTCCTTAGATAATTCCTGTGTAGATCCACCACTTGTGAAAAATGCTACTATAGTAACAAGGCCCATGGATAAATATCCACCCAATGAGAGAGTACGATATGAATGTAATAAACCTTTTGAACTATTTGGGGAAGTAGAAGTGATGTGTCAAAATGGGGTTTGGACAGAGCCACCCAAATGCAAAGGTAGGCCATCATATTTCCCAATGTTTATTTGATAATGTAATTTGGTTACCGTACATTAGTAAAGATAAAGTGAAGTAATTCTTATGAGAAGCATTTCTCTAATTTTCTTTTTTCTTTTAAAATTGAGAATAGATTCTTCTCTCATACAATACATCTCTACTGCAATTTCCCCTCCCTCCACTCCTCCCAACTCACACCCCGCCCCCCACACACACATATCCATTTTCCTCCAGATCCACTCCCTCAGCATTTCCCTTCAGAAAGGAACAGGCCTTCAAGAGACAATAACCAAACAGGACAAAACAAGATACAATAAAACAAGGCAAACCTCCTCATATTGAGGCAGTACAATGTAGCTCAATAGGTGGAAAAGAGTCCTAAGAGCAGGCAAAGGAGTTGGAGATACACCCATCTCCACTGTTGGAGTCCCAGAAAAACACTAAGCTAAAAGCCATAACATATATGCAGAGCACCTGCTGCAGACCCATGCAGGCCTGTGTTTGCTGCTTCAGTCTCTGAGAGCCCATGCTACCACATGCCAGAAGGAGGGCCAGCTATCCTACTCTCATGTCCTAAGGGCCAGCTCAGACAAGCCCTCACCAACAAAGTCAGCTCTACTGTGCTAACCAGACCAGGTGCAGGAACCACTCCACAGCAGGTCAGGGGCAAGGCCAGCTCTCCCACTCTAATGACCCAGGGACCAGATCTCGTGCCTGCCACATATGATAAGGGGTAATGAGATTTTCCTTTTTAAAAAATAATTTTTTATTCATTTTACACACCAACCACAGATTCCCCCTCTCATCCTTCATCCCTCCTCCCAACTCCCTCCCCCAACCCACCCCCCACTTCCATTTCTCCAAAAGGGAGTTAGCAAAACCTGGTACATTCAGCGGAGGCAGGACCAAGCCCCTCCCCCCTGCATCAAGAGTGAGCAAGACGTTCAACCATAAGTAATGGGTTCAGAAAGCCGGTTCATGCACCAGGGATATTCTTACATGTTGAATTCAAAATATGCCTTTAATCCCCATACTTGAGAGGCAGAGGCAATGGATCTCTGTGAGTTTGAGGGCAGCCTGGTTTAGAAAGTGAGTTCCAGGAAGGGCTCCAGAGCTGCACAGAGAAACCTTGACTCAAAAAAACACTATAAACCAAACAAACAAACACACACAAAAAAACCCTCAAAATACAGGTATTTTCTATGAGTACATGTGGAGCCTTAGTTTTACAAGAACAGAAATTTCCCAAATTACCTCAATAAGTCACTTACTATTGAATATGAACTATATATTGCTGATGAATAAATTTACATCATATCTATAAAGAAACTTCAACTGCCTAGTCCACCACTAAAATCTCTGTATGCAGATCACTTGCATGTAAAACAATTCCTAGTAAGTTTGACATATTTCTTCTATTGTTAATTTGTGTTTGAGTTCTGTGATTATAAGCCATATTTCTCCTATTTCCCTTGCTTTGGAGGAATAGTTCTCAGGAATTTTATTTTGGCATACATCTTTTGTTGGTTTTGAGTACACAATTTGAGTATGCTATCTCTAATCATTTCCTAACCACCTATCTCTGAAGTCATCCTAAATCTGTGATTGCCATCCTTACTAATTCTGACACTTTATATTTCAAAGAAAAAGTAGAAACTATACTTACCTTTGAAATCTATTTGTACTTCCCATTTTCCATGTTTTACTTAAAGATTCCCTTAGCATTTCCTGTTACATATATTGAGCACCATTCTCCAGTGCTAGGTTTCATCTCAAAAATAAACATAACTTTATGAGCAGAAAGATCATCTAGTATATACCCTCATTTTACCAGTTACTTTTCTCCTAAAGTCTAATTGTTATTTTTATTCTGTATAAGAAACTCTGTTGGTGATAATCCTCTTTATCTTCTTTTATCTGATAATGTCTTCATTACCATCTTTATTGGAAAGGCTAGCACCACACGACATAGAACTCAAGGTAGACATTTATTTCCTTTTACTTCCTATGGCCTCCATGGTGGTAGATGGGAAGTTACTTTATTTTGGATCTTGAACCTGGGTGACTGGTGATTCCATAATGATGTTGTTTTTCGAAATGTTTTCATTAAGCAGTTTCAATACATACATCTGCATGAACTTCAAGGGACTTGTCTTTTTTGAGTTTAATCAGCTCTTAAATATGCACATGCATGCCTTATGCCCAACCTTTTTCATTTTCCTTCATGCTAAAATATTTTCTTTGAATCTTGGACACTTTTTTTTTCTTCTAAACAATGTTGGAGTTCAGTTCAGTTTCATGATGCTCCTGGTGACACCTTACTCAACACAGCATACCATCAGTAGTGCTTGATTTCAGTCTTTTCCTGTGGCTTCACCAGGACAATCAGCAGTCTGGAAGAGAAATAAATATCACAAAGCATTATGTAGCTAGTTGAGTCCTGAATATCTTAACTAGAATTCTCAATGTCTTCCCTTTCCTATATTGTTTACTAAAAATGTTATGTCCAAGAACTCTCATTGTACCCAGCAAGAATGACATATAGATGCTATACTTACTTCACCCACATCAGGGATCCAGGAAGCCTCTTTTGCCTTCTGTAACTTTAAAAGTTTTACATTCTTGTCCATAAATATGTGTTGCTAAAAAATGATGATGAAGATAAGGTATATATAGAGCAAAAAAATACTCTGGTGTCTTGAAAACAAAGAAATTCTGCCTGTCTACATTGGAGTCTGTGTGCTCAGAAGCTATTAGTCCATTTATGAGCAGTGGAAGGCTTCAGAGCAGACATGCTTGTTCCATTTCATTAAGTGCTTTAGGTGAGAAGGAAGGAAGGACTTGTAACTTTCAGTTTAAATGATTGAAATTTATTCTAGTAATCATTTCTGTAGCCAGAAATCACTAAAGTCTTCTTTAGCACTGTACTTTCATTGGTTCTGTTTAAGCCTGTACTTTGATTTGATTTCTCAAACATTCAAATGTTGTGTTCTTAGATTCAACAGGGAAATGTGGGCCTCCTCCACCTATTGACAATGGAGACATCACCTCCTTCCCATTGCCAGTATACGCACCATTATCATCAGTTGAATATCAGTGCCAGTCCTTGTACCAACTGCAGGGCAACAAGAAAATAACATGTAGAAATGGAGAGTGGTCAGAGCCACCAAAATGTTTATGTAAGTACCTCATTCTTATAGATCATAGGAGATTCAGTTTCATGATATGGATATTTTTCTGTTAATAACATTCACAAACTAAAAGTACTCTTTTGCTTAGTGTTTGATTGCCAAATATCAGCTTGTGAAGAAAGCAAAATTATTAGATTTTTTTTTATATAAAAATAGTTTCCAGGCAGCAGTGGTGTCTGCCTTCAATCCCAGCACTCAGGAGGCAGAGGCAAGCGGATATCTGTGAGTTCGAGGCCAGCCTGGTCTACAGAACTAAACCCAGGGCAGGCATCCAAACTGTATAGAGAAACCCTGTCTCAAAAAACCAAAAGAAAACAAAAAACATTGGCAAATATAATTATGCATGTTGTTCTTTATTATTGAATTTTTGCTGACATATATTGATATCCATAAAACTTTGTGCCAGCATGACATTTCCGTACCCATTGTTTCAGTCAGTGCTCTGTTGCTTTGAAAAGACACCATAACAGTTTCCTCGACTGAGGCTCCTTCTTCTCTGATGACTCTAGCTTGTGTCAAGTTGACACACAAAACCGGCCAGTACAGAGGCCATTCTTGTTCAAATCACCACATCTGTATATACCTTGTACTTATTAAATCTAGTATACCTCACATAAGCTCCTCTTCCCTTAATTTACATCATCTAGCTTGTATCAATCACTGTCAGGCATTCAAGAGGAATTTTAGTTTTTCTTTCCACTCTGTGAGAAAGAAAACAAAGGACTTGTATTCCTGTGTTTGCCTCATTTCACTTAATGACCTTTAATGCCTTTTTCTAACTAAAACAATAGAAATTATCTATAATGTCTGAAAAATATTTCTTGTATAAATATACCACATTGTCATTATAAGTTCATCTATTGGCGAGCATCTAGACAGTTTTCCCATCTTAGATACTATGACATAGTAATGTGCAATAAAAGTGTATATGCAGGTTGAATAGGTTGATTTCATTTCCTCTGGGTACATACCAAAAGAGGGATACAGGGACAGAATATGAAAGATCTATTTTTAGATTTTCATGAAATGTCAATATTGTTCTCCATAGTAACTGCATAAACTCATGTTCCCCTTAACAGCTTTTGAGTTTATTTTCCACTACATACTCACAAGCATTTGTAAGTTTTAAGTGTTCCTTTCTTTAACACAATTCTAACTGGATGATAAGGTATCTCATTGGAGCTATGATTGGCAGTGAAATGATAGCTAATGATACTATCTTTTTTTTTCCTCCACAGGCATGTATGTTTATTCTTTTGTAAAGTGTCTGATAATTTTACACAGTGTTGGGTGGCTTGTTTTCCTTTTTAAAAGTATTTTGAATTCTGTATTTATTCTTGACATAGGAAACTCCTTACATTGCATATATAAACCCCTGACAATGAAAAACTGACAATCATTTTCTCCAAGTCTACAGGCTGTCATTTCTTAATTGTATTGATTATGTTCTCTGCTATACACAAGTATTTCATTGTGATATACTCCACTGGCCAAGGTTTGCTTCTGTGTCTTATGTTTTGGGATTCCAGCCAATCATTCAGTGCCCCAAATCAGAGAAGTGTTACCCTGTTGTCTTTCCTTGTAAGTTCAGTGTTTCTGTTCTTACATTTATGTCTTTGATCAACTTTGAGTTGATTATTTTCCCCCAGAATGAGAGGCAGGAATCAAATTTTATTTATTTCTACATGGATATCAATTATCCTTGTATCATTTATTGAATATGCTATAAGTTCTCTTACATATGTTTTGGAAACTATTAATATCAATTAACATTATATGCATACATCAATTTTTCAGATCTCTTTTCTCATTCATTGGACCCTTTATCCCAGTGTCATGGTGTTCTGGTTACTGTAGGGCTCTTGGTATATAACTAAATACAGTATTATGATATCTCCAGATTTTATTCTTTTTGCTCAAGTTCCATTTGTTTACTTATTCTATTGTTCTTCCATCAAATTTAGAACCCCTCCTTTTGTGCTGTTATCCATCCCCTTTTCCCAAGTCTCCATGGCAGGTGGGGCGGTCTTAGGACCCAGAGGAGAACAGAGGCTAGGGTGCCAGGGGGTTTGAATATATAAGTGTGAGGAACAACTTGGAAATCTGCATCTGGGGCAGCTTGTTTACTGGGGTAACAGGCTAGTTTATATATAGCTTAACGATAAAGGGACAAGCAAAATACACCTAGCTTGCATACACAGGTCAGACAGAGGTAAGGCAAGCATTTATCAGTTCAAATACCAAAAAGTCCCCATGGAGGGGGGAGTGCAGGGAGGGAACATGCAGAGGGAGAAGTGCAACAGAGGTAGCTCATCCCTTAGTTTATTAGCTGACAGGCTGTCAATCAAATAACACATGTTGGCACCAGCTTTCTGGTTGGGAGGAAAAAATTTGCTGGCTTTTAAAATAATGAAGTGAATCCAGGTTTTTCAACCCAAGTCAGGAATGAATGCCTGACTCCTACTGTAAAATCTCAGAAAGATTTTGGCTTACAGGCACACTCCACTGTCTAGTTTGATAATGGAAATCTACACAATTGTGTGGGAAAAATGTTATTGGTACTTCACTGGGGTTTCACAGAGTATCCTAACTGGCATGGAAAACATGGACATTTAAATATTAATATTACAATACATTAATAAACAAATTTCTCCATTTTTCTCTTTTCAGATTCTTTCAGCAGTTAACTGATAGTGTGGTAGAAGTCTGTCACTTCAGTTGTTAAATTCATTGCTAGATTAATTTTTTGACATTAATGATAACAAGATTGACTTTATTGTTAATTCTCAGGAAACAATGGAATTGATCTATAGTAAAGGGCTGATTTTTGTATAATGATACTGCATATCACTACTTAATCAGTTTTGTTTTCAGTTCTTATATTTTGGGTGAACTTTTGGGATTTACATGTATAAGAATAAAATGATTTGACTTTCTCCTCAATAATTGTATAGTTTATCTTCCAAATTATTAAAATTCAAATTCTGATACTTCAGTAAAAAGATTTGGGAGAGTGGACACCTGTTACTGCTGATCATATAGTCATTTTTTATTTATTGAAAACAGATAGTCTTTTCAGACAACATTCCCTGATGAGTTTCCCATCCCTCTCCTCCTCCCAATCACCTCCCCATTTCCTCTTGCTCCCAGATCCGCTCCCTTTCTGTCTCTCAATAGAAGAGAACAGGAATCTAGGAGATAAAAACCAAGCATGACAAAATAAAATATAATAAGATGAGGCAAAAACCATCATATAAATATTGGATATGGCAACCCAACAGGAGGGAAAGAGTTCCAAGAGCAGGCAAAAGAGTCAGAGACCTGTAACATGAATTACTAAACAGTCTTGTTAACAAAAAACCCAGAGCCAGATATTGGGGAAAATTCTTAAAGATCAGAGAGGCAGAGAGCAAACCGCTAGTTCTTACTCCTACAAAATCCTCAGCCAAAAGAGAGCAAGCTTCTCTCTCCACCCCATCTTATCACTTCCTCTCTCTGCCCAGCTCTATCACTTCCTGTCTGTCTGTACACACCTCCAGACCTTTATGGTTAACTAGTGGCTATCTCCTTCTTCTGATTTTCAGGCAAGCTTTATTTGGTAGAGCACAAATAAAATATCACAACAGAGACCCACTTGTACTCATAGTCAGGAGTCCCACAAAAACATTAAGCTCCATTGTGTATATGCACCACATTTTATTTATCCATTCTTCAGTTGAAGGGCACCTAGGTTGTTTCCAGGTTCTGGCTATTACAAATAATGCTGCTATGAACATAGTTGAGCATGTGTCCTTGTGGTATGATTGAGCATTCCTTGGGCATAATGCCCAAGAGTGGTATAGCTGGGTCTTGAGGGAGATTGATTCCCAATTTTCTAAGGAAGTGCCATGTTGTTTTCCAAAGTGGCTGTATAAGTTTGCATTCCCACCAAGAGTGGAGGAGTGTTCCCTTTGCTCCACATCCTCTCCAACATAAGCTGTTTTCAGTGTTTTTGATCTTAGCCATTCAGGTATAAGATGGTATCTCAGAGTTGTTTTGATTTGCATTTCCCTGATGATTAAGGATGTTGAGCAATTCCTTAAATGTCTTTCAGCCATTTGCGTTTCCTCTGTTGAGAATTCTCTGTTTAGCTCTACAGCCCATTTTTTAATTGGACTGTTGGGTATTTTGATGTCTAATTTCTTGAGTACTACTCAGCAGAGAAAAACAAGGAGATCATGAGGTTTTCAGGCAAATGGATGGAACTATCAGGAAAATATCATCCTGAGTGAAGTAACCCAGACTCAGAAAGACAAACATGGTATGTACTCACTCATAAATGGATACTAGATGTAAAGCAAAGGATAACTAGACTGCAACTCACAACTCCAGGGAGGCTACCTAATAAAGAGGATCCTAAGAAAGACACAGGGATCACCCAACTACAGAGAAATTGATGAGATCTACATGAACAAACTGGGGGTGAGTGGGGGAGGTAATGGAGGGCAAGGGTCAGGGGAAAGAGAGCTTAGGGGAATGGGAGGTCCCAGCTGGATTAGAAACAGAGTGGGAGAACAAGGAAAGAGATACCATGATAAATGAAGACCCCATGGGAATAGGAAGAAGCAGAGTGCTAGAGAGGTCCCCAGAAATCCACAAAGATACCTCCATGATAGACTACTGGCAATGGTTGAGAGAATACCTGAGCTGACCTACTATGGTGATTGGATGACCAAACACACTAGCTGTCGTGATACAACTCTCATCCAGTGACTGATGGAAGCAGATGGAAAGATCCACGGCCAAGCCCCAGATGGAGCTCCAGGAGTGTCTAATCTGAGCAAGAGATATTGAGACCATGACTGGAAAAAGCACAGGGACAAATAGCCAAACTAGTGGAAACACATGAACTGTGAACCAATAGCTAAGGAGCCGCCATGGAGCTTGACTAGGCCCTCTGGATAAGTGAGACAGTTGATTAGCTTGAACTATTTAGGAGGCACCCAGGCCATGGGACCGGAACCTGTCCTTGGTGCATGAGCTGGCTTTTTGGAACCTAAGGCCTATGCTGAGACACTTTGCTCAGCCTTGGTATAGGGAGGAGGGGATTGGACCTGCCTCAACTGAATCTACCATCACCACCCAGCTCTAAAACAAACTTTTAAGAGAATTTTTGTACCTATATTTGCCTCTTCTCTATACTTTTATTATATCTTCTGTTTTCATGGGATTTATATGTATTTAATATTTGATGTTGGTAGTTATATTTCATTTTTGAGTGTTGCTCTCTCTAGAGCACATTTAGTTATGCTAGATATGCATTCATTCAGTTTTTAATTGATTATGCTTTATTTTGTATTGGTTTTTTGGTTGGTTGGTTGGTTATTTGACTCCAAGTTGATGCATCTCAATGAACTTCTGAACAGTTAGAATTGTCATTTGGAATGGTCAGGATTTTTCTCCTAATGACATTTTTTACCTATTTTAATTAACTTATACAGCTGTCAAATTTCCAATTATTTGGTCTGAGTCTGTTTCAAACTGTATCTTGCCCATACATTTTTTCACTCACAACCCCCATTGGATTTTTTTTAATTTCTTTAATTTTTTTCTGTTTTCCCTTGGAAATAATTGTGTTTTTTAAAAAATGATTTTTTAAAACTTTTCAACTGACAGGTGGGGTGATAGAGACAGCTCAGGGTACCAGGCTCTTAATGTGTCAAGATTCCTACAGTGGGTGCCAGCTCATAGAAGATGATGCAGATTTTCTCAGAAACTGTTATTGGCAGATCTGCTACTCACAAGGGCTTTTTTTTTTTTCTGGAACCCTCAGCAGAGGGAGGTCAGTAGGATTCTCCTTTTACTAGACAATGGCATGACACCAGAGGCTGCAATCGGAAATGGTTATGGGAATTTGTCATCCAGTCTGTAGTACTTAGTCCCAGCCTTTACAGTAGAGTATGATCAGATGTGTTGTGGGGCAGGATGGCAGCACTAAGTGAATTGGTTGCACACAGCATGAACTTGGACATTATGCCCTCTTGGTTTTCTTGCAATGTAAAGAAGGCCAGGGGACAGGGTTGTAGTTGCTGAAGCTGCTTTCCAAGCGGGTTACTAACTTATCCAGTGTGATAACTTGATAGGTTTATTTTTAAAACTATGAAAATCAAAATCATAACACAATAATCACTATTCATAGTTACAACCCTGTGAGTGAATGATGATCATTATGAAGGTGGTTATGATTTGGCTTTCTAAGAGCAGTCTTTTTCAGTATAGTCATCTCACTGAACATTAGGTCTGAATATCATATACATGTCAAGGTTCAAATGTTTTACCTTTGCCCAATATCTAAATCAATGCAAACAACCACAAATGTCCTGAAATCCTGGTGTCTTATTTCATTCACATTAGGTATTCTTGTTTTGAAATCCAATTATCACATTAAAAACATTGTTTTGATACTATTTGCTATTCAATACAAACTGATTCTATGTGCAGGTTTAATACAGGTTTTTAAAATTTTTGAGAAATAATACTTGAAAGCTGAGTCACTGTAGGTTTATGTATTAATAAACTTTTGATAATTTTTCTTTCAGATGCATGTATAATATCGGAAGAAATTATGGAAAGACATAACATAATTTCCAGATGGAGAGAAAACAAAAAGCTTTATATCCGATCAGGAGACTATGTTGAATTTCAGTGTAAATCTGGATATAAACAGACAAAAACATCACCTCCATTACGTACAACGTGCATTGATGGTCACATCAATTATCCCAGTTGCTCCAAAAACGTTCTTGGTTCAATGGGTGAATGAACCTTTGTTTAGAAATGTGCATGTCTATTACTAATACAGTTTACTTTATGTTTGAAGTATTGTTTAACTCATTTCTTCTCATAAATATAAACTTGTGTTGATGTATGGTGATTAATAATTTGGAGCCTGAGAGATCACTGCCACAAATGCAAAGCAGTACATTCAGAACTCCTAAAGCAGAATGGGCTGTGTGCTATCACAGTAACCAATGGCAAGACAATAGATGTGACCTGTTAGTGTCTGTTTCTACCCATCACTCATTTCAATCTAAGGCTTTGATTCATGGTGAACAGAAGACATATTGTTTCATCTTCAAATTAGTATTATCTCACAAATATCTAATAATCAAACTGTCATACTTAACTTACTAATGAATATAGCTATTTGCTAAATACTACCTTTGTATTAATAAACAAATCTAAGAAACATTTTAGTATGAACTTCTATGTTAATTTGGCACTTTGAAATATTTAAACAATTATACAAAGAAATTAAAATTTAACTAGGTATAGGATTCTGCCACTGATATAAACCTATAAATATTCTCTATACCTGATAAACAGGCAATAAGCACATACAAACTTTGTGCTCAGATTAATAGAGGAGAATAACACTAAAACTAATCAAATTTATAAAAAAAAACGCTGTATTTATCATTAGGGGAAACAGTGTTAAGAATTGCTATTTAATATCTTTTTTATTAAGAAAATTTTTTTCATTCATTTTACATACCAATCAAAGATCCCTCTCTTTCCTCCTCCCCCCCAGCCTCCTCCTCCACAACCCACCCCCCATTCCCCCCACAAGAAGGCAAGGCCTCCAATGGGGAAGCACATCCAGTAGAGGCAAGTCCAAACCCTTCCCCCTACCTCAAGGTTGAACAAAGTGTCCCATCATAGGTAGTGGGCTCCAAAAAGCCTGCTCATGCAACAGGGATGGATTCTGATTCTACCACCAAGAGGCCCCCCAAGCAGATCAAGCTACACAATTGTCTACCATGCAGAGGACCTAGTACAGTCCCATGGACTCCACTGCCAATGCAGGCTCCACCGCCATTGATCCAACTTTCATGAGTTGCCATGAGTTTGGTTTGGTCATCTCTGCAAGTTTCCTTATCATGATCCTATTTAATATCTTTAAAGATAGTTTCTAGTTTACAGTGGATGGACATAACTTATTGACTTTATGATATTGAAAAAGTGATGATTATTCAGCAAATACTGCTAAGATTTTATCTTTATTCCTGGGCTCTCTATATGTAATATTACATTGTGAAAACAGGCAGCAGTAACTCATCATAGTTCCTATTTGAACAAGAAAACCAGGCAACATTTCAAAAGCCCTATATTGGTTTACTCCGATTAATAGAACATTGGGTACTTAAAATGAATTAAAACTGACATTGTTTTCAGTGTACCTTGGCTAGTCAGGATGTAATTCCAGTATAAACTGAGGAGTATTAATCTTTATCTTTATATTTTAGTACCTCTACCATGAACATAATAGGTTTTGAACCATAAAAACAAGTTATTTTAAGAAAAGGATGTCTAAAGATATTTTTAGTTTTTCAAATGTTTGGGATCTTTAAGATGAAAATATAGGTATAAATAACAAGGTCAAAATTGAACAAATATCTTATAACATTCTATTATTCTATTGGATAGTTGCCAGAGAGAGTATAAAATAGTTTTAACAACATAAAATTAATAAATAAGTTTGAAAAAAACTGAAAGAGGATATGATTAAACAATGAAATGAAAATCAAGAAAACACAAACTAACAGTTGAATAAGGTAAGTGATATACTTCAGGATCAGAAAATAAACTCAATAAAAAGATAGAAATCCTGAATAAAAAATCTAAAACAAAACAAACAGGAAGTAATAATGCCAGTAAGCTTTATTATGCCCTCAAATAATAGATACAGTATCCTAGCAGTATTGACAAACTGCATTTTCACAAAGGCAGATCCTACAAATGTACACATTACTTTGAGTTATGCTTGACTGAAGAAAGAAGGTTAATTTGATTATTTTTGTACAGTTCAAATTACTATCTGTGAGTAAGTCTGACAGAAGACACCTGAATGGAAAGACTCGAGGGTAGAACGGACAACGTGGAAAGGGGAGGGGCAGGCCTTGAACACAAGGTGGAGGAGTTTGACCACTCTGAGAAAGAAATTGACAAACCGAAGTCAAATCCAAGAAACAAAACACTCAGGAACTCTGGGACTCTCTGAAAGGACATAATCTTCTAAACAAAGACACAGAAGAAGAAATCCAGATCGAAAACACAAAATATTTTCAACCAAATTACAGAAGAATTATTCAAATCTAAGGAAAGACACCAATATCCAGGTGCAAGAGGCATAGAGAACCAGAAATACACGAAATCTTCTGTTTCATGTAAGCCAAAACACTAAATGTGCAGAACAAAGAAAGAATGGCTGGAAGCTGCAAAACATTTTCATTACAGGGAATGTTGTCCCAATACGTGCAAATATATCAGTACATTGCAGCACATAACAGAATCAAAACAAAAACCACATGGTCGTGTCAATGGATGTGGAAAAGCCCTTGACAACATTCAATATCCCTCATGCTAAGAAGCCTTAGAAAGACAGGGACAGGAATCTCACATCTCAGAAAAAAAAATAGTGGTTATACATGATGAATCGCCAGGATTATTCAGAATGGAGGAAAATAAAATATTTTTTCTAATCGTCCATGTAAAATGAGGATCCCCACTGTCACCACTCTTGAACAATACAGTACTTGAAATATTTGTCAGAAAAATAAAACAAAAGAAAAAATGAACAAGACACTTAGAGTGAATTACCTAAATTTCAGGTATTATGATTTTATACTTAAAAGCCCCTGATGACTCTCCCTGAAGTTTCTAATATTTGACCAACAATTGTTACATAGACTCATAATACAGAATGAACACACAAATAACAGTATTTTTCTACATGAAAGTAATGACTACTTCAATTAATACACTACCAGGCACCACCCAACCTGTCGAATACTCCTGAATAGGGGAGTGAGGATTGAGAAATAATAGATAGGAAAAACAGAGTTGTAGACCTAAAAGAAAAAGACAGAGACAAAGAACAGTTTGGGAAGGCTCTGTGTCAATAACATAGCAGCCCTGAATTTATTTCTCACAGTCGTTTTATACCCAAAGCAAGGGGGGCAAAAGGTCCCCCCCTCTAAAGGACACCATAGTTGATGGTACAAACAAACATAAACACTTCCTTAATTCTCAAGACATCTGGTAAGCACACCTTTGGCCAAACATCCTGTTATTTGGCCTTGAAGAGCGAAACATCTAAGTAGTCAGGCGTCTGGCTAATCATCCTGTTATTCAGCCTAGAAGAGGAAATACAAGCTTGAACTCTCTGACCTTGAGTCAAGATGGAATCAAGCCACAAAGTGGAGTTACTGTGGGTTCCCACAATATACCAGGAAAAAAAATTTTCATTTACAACAGCCACCAAAATTATTTAAGAATACACATGCATCTCTCTGGAAACGGGAAATAAAATAGATATCATAAGTGGACTGGTGGCAGGTGGGGACAGAAACAGGAGGGACCGGATAGGGAAGATGCAGGGAGACAGTACTGGGAGAGACAAGGGAATTGGGGAACATATTAGGGGTTAGGTAGAATCCCAGTGCAATGGAAACCCCTGAGAATCTACAAGGGTGACTCTAGTCAAGACTTCTAGTAATGGGGTGGTGGTGGTAATGGAGCCTGAACTGGCTATCTCCTGTAACCAGGCAAGACTTCCAGTGGAGGAGTTGGGAGGGACACCAATATTATTATTATATTATTCTACAAAACCTTACTTAAGTTGTCTAGTTAACCATCTATGTCTATTTAATTTCCTTTCACAATTTTGTTTTCTTAAGGTGCACACCAAAACCTGTGATTAATTCTGTAAACTACAGAATGACCAATGAACTCAGACCTATCTGGGGTAAAGGGACATAATTGCCGTTTTGACTATCAGCCTGTTCTCCACAGGTTCATTGATCTATAAGGTATGAAACTTCCTTATTTTCATTTTCCATCCTTAGCAACTCTCACATCTCTAATTGTCATTGCTCTATGAAAATCATCTTCATTATGATCTGAAAGAAAATTACCTAGTGAGGAGTAGAATTTTCCCATGAAATAATCACACTATTCTAGATACAGTGGGATTCTTCCAGTCAACAATCAGACCACGCCAAACACAGTAGGTACAGGATAGCTGCAAGTAGGAGAAGGCACAGCAGGAGCAAGGGACATCTTGGAGACAACACCCCCTGGGCAGGGGAGCTTTGCCTCTCCAGGGTACACTCAGTGTAGCTGTGCTAACCAGTGAGCTGTATTCCATAAGCTCCATTGTGGACTACTGATCCTCTCCCATGGCCTCCACTACAGAGGGGTCTAGGACATCACAAGACAACCCACAGAATCAACTAACCTGGGCTCACAGGAGCGCACAGAGACACAACCAGCAATTAGGGAACCTGCATGGGTCTGACCTAGGCCATCTGCATATACATTATGGTTGTATGTCTTAGTCTTCTTGTGGGACTCCTATCACTGAGAGTGAGGGCTGTCTCTGACTCTTTTGCCTGCTTTTGGTACCCCTTTCCTCCTACTGGGATGCCTTGTCCAGCTTTAATATGAGGGGAGGTGTCTAGTCTTATTGCACTTGACATACCATGTTTGGTTGATATCCCTGCTGTTTTCTGCAAGGAAATAAAGGAAGAGTGGGTAGGGGGTTAGGATGGACTGGGAGGAGAGGGAGTAGGGAAAAATGCAATTGAGATCTGATACATAGGAGAAGAAGAAATGAATAAAAAATACCTAAGAATAGGTCCAGAGTAGGATGAATTGGTCACTGAAGTATCTGCCAGGCAAGCATAAAGACTTGAGATTGGTTTCCCAGAGTATGTGTCAAAAGTTGGGTATGCAGCACAGGTAACTAACCCTGGGAGTGGGGAGGCAATATATTTGACTCATTGAGCTCACTGCCCCCTCCACATCCCCAAGGATTCAACACAGTCCTTCACCCTTTATATTTTTCTCATAACTAGATAAAATATTGTAATGTTTATATCGAAACCCAAATAGCCAAAATAATCATGAGCAAATAGAGCAATTCTGAAGGTATCACAACACTAATTACAAATGATGTTGCAGATCATGCAGACGACACAGAAACAGACGTCAAGCCCAATAGAATGAGTGGGATATAAATGAACCCATGAAACTATAACTGCCTGATTACTCATGAAGGAGATAAAATATCTTTTAGAGGAAAAAATGAAATTCATAATAAGTGAGGCTGGAACAACTTGATGTCCACACAGAATTACCAAACTACCTCTCATTCTATGGAAAAAAAAATCTCCTCAAACAGCATTAAAGGCCTTAATATGTGGTCTGAAACTTTCATACTGCTGAAAGGAAATACAGGGGAATTCTCCAAGATATATAGGTAGGCTGTGGTATTTTTGGTAGGACCCAAATAGTTGAGTAAATAATGTTGAAGATCAATAGAAAAGGTTGTATTAAATTAAATGGTTTCTTCACTGCAGAGTAGAAAACAATCAGCAGAGGGAACAGACAGCCTATAGAACAGGAGAAAGTGATTTTCTAGCTGTTCAACTGGTAAGGCATTAATATATAGAATATATAAAAATTTTCAAAAGCTAAGCAACAAAAGAACACAAAGTTCACTCTAAAATTGGGTAACGGAATAGAATACGCAGTTTGTGAAGCAGAAAAATAAAAATAAAAAATAAGAATGTTCATACCTGAGAGAAAAAAAATGTCTTCTGCCATTATGGAGGTGAAAGTTGGAAGTATATTAGGATTCCACCTCAACCCAGTTGGGATGGCAATCACCAAGGAAATAAACAACAAATGTTGGTGCAAAGCAGTGTTGGATAACTTATGCTGCCTTTGTGAGAATGAGTTGGAGGTTTTCTTGGGGTTCTCACTTCTGAGCATTTGGCTGAGGTAAGCAAACAAGAACATGAACACAGGTACCTGCAACTGCCTGGTAGAGTTTCCATCTAAGTTACAGACAACCTTAGCTCCCAAATAGCATAGAGTTAAGAACATGTGGCGTATGTATACATAGAGCAGAATTCTCCAGTCTTAAATAAGAATGAATAGTTGTACAAGCTTGCATTCCCACCAGCAGTGGAGGAGAGTTCCCTTTGTTCCATGCAGTATCCTCTCCAGCATAAGGTGTCTTCAGTGTTTTGATCTTAGCCATTCTGACAGGCGTAAGGTGTACAACCACTTTGGAAATCAATATGGTGCTTTCTTAGAAAATTGGGAATCCATCTCCCCCAAGATCCAGCTATACCACTCTTGGGCATATACCCAAGGAATGCTCAACCACACCACAAGAGCACTTGTTCAGCTATGTTCATATCAACATTGTTTGTAATAGCCAGAACATGGAAACAACCTAGATGCCCTTCAACTGAAGAATGGATAAACAAAATGTGGTACATATACACAATGGAATACTACTCAGCAGAGAAAAACAATGACATCATGAGGTTTGCAGACAAATGGATGGATCTAGAAAAAAATAATCCTGAGTGAGGTAACCCAGACTCAGAAAGACAAACATGGTATGTACTCACTCATAGGAGGATACTAGATGTGGAACAAGGATGACTGGACTGCTACTCACATCACCAGGGAGGCTACCTGGAAAACAGGACCCCAAGAAAGACACGGGGATCACCCAATGACAGAGAAATGGAATGAGATCTACATGAACAGCCTGGACATGAGTGGGGGTAGTGAAGGGCGAGGGTCGAGGGAAAGAGAGCTTGGGGGAACAGGAGATCCCAGCTGGATCAACAACAGAGAGGGAGAACAAGGAATAGGAGACCATGGTAAATGAAGACCACATGAGAATAGGAAGAAGCAAAGTGCTAGAGAGGCCCACAGAAATCCACAAAGATACCCCCACAATAGACTGCTGGCAATGGTCGAGAGACAGCCCGAACTGACCTACTCTGGTGATGGAATGACCAAACACCCTAATTGTCATGCTAAAAACCCCATCCAACTACTGAGGGATCTGGATGCAGAGATCCATGGCTAGGCCCCGGGTGGATCTCTGGGAGTCCAATTAGCGAGAATGAGGAGGGTTTATATGAGTGAGAATTGTTGAGACCAAGGTTGGATAAAGCACAGGGACAAATAGCCAAATGAATGGAAACACATGAACTATGAACCAATGGCTGAGGGGTCCCCAACTGGATCAGGCCCTCCGAATGGGTGAGACAGTTGATTGGCTTGATCTGTTTGGGAGGCATCCAGGCAGTGGGACCGGGTCCTGTGCTCATTGCATGAGTTGGCTGTTTGAAACCTGGGGCCTATGCAGGATCGCTTGGCTCGGCCTGGGAGGAGGGGACTGGACCTACCTGGACTGAGTCTACCAGGTTGATCTCAGTCTGTGGGGAAGGCTTTGCCCTGGAGGAGGTGGGAATGGGGAGTGGGCTGGGGGGAAGGTGAGGGGGGTAGGAGGGGGGAGAACAAGGGAATCTGTGGCTGATATGTAGAACTGAATTGTATTGCAAAATAAAAAATAAAAAAAAATTAAATATAAAAAAAAGAATGAATGGAATTGCATTGTCTGCAGGAAAATGGGTAGAATTGCTGATTATCACTCTTTTAGACTGAGTTTATTGGGAACTTATAATCGATATTCTTTGAGGTTTTGTCCAGTTTCTAGAAACAACAAATGGATGTTTTTGTAATTTTTCTTATTACTGTCTATTTGTTGAAGGAACTCATATTAATTTGCTCACATAAGCTTACTTGAAGTCCTATAGAATCAAAATAATTTGAAATGAAATTTATCATTTAAAAATAGGAAGCATTACTTAGAAAATCTATTATTAATCATATTTTTAAAAAATGTGTAACAACGCAAATATTATCGTGAGAACATAGTCAGTTTTAAAAGGACTTTGTAACTACAGAAGAGGTGCAGCTGTGTGAACATAAGACTTAAAAACTTCTGTTTCATTGAAGCTGTTTTCCTCCATACAAGATGGAGGGCAAAAATAAGCTTAGTCTCTCCTCTTCCTTTCCTAATACTTTAGTCTGAGGGACTAAGAGACTCGCACAAGGATTGAATGCTATTCTTTTGCTCACTATGTATAAAATGATGAACTTAGAGTGTTACTGTGAAAACACTGAATTAACATTGCTTGTTTGTTTTCTCCTTCCTATGAACTTTGATGTTTACCAAGCCAGCCACCAGCACGTACTGAAAAGGAAAGTCATGCACATACTGTTAATGACAGGATCCCTGCAAGCACCACCACTGCTAGAGAGCATTGATTTTAGAGGATCGGGGTTGTGTAGCATGTTGTTCTTACCCAGTGTCCTTCTAACCCTAAGGCTTTCTACTGTCAAAGGTCAACCTAAGTGGAATCAGATTTAAATATTTAGTTGTTTGCCAAATGCATTTATCTGTTGGGTATGGATAAGAATATTTTTAAGTGAAACATTAGATCATATTTTGAATAAGTGATCACAATAGAATCTATCTGTTAAAATATTTCCTACTAAGCTATTAAAGAAAAAATTGAATCAAATGGGGTTTTCTCTGTTGCCTAGACCTCAAACTATGAATAGCATTTAAATATTATGTTTAGGTATATTTATTGTATTCTTGATCTCTAAGACCTTTATCATGAAAGGGTGTTGGATTTTGTCAAAGGCTTTTTCAGCATTCAATGAGATGATTATGTGATTTTTCCATTCAGTTTGTTTATATGATGGATTACATTGACAGATTTTCATATGTTGAACCATCCCTGCATCTCTAGGATGAAGCCTACTTGATCATGGTGGATGATTTTTTGATGTGTTCTTGAATTCGGTTTGCCAGTATTTTATTGAATATTTGTGCATCATTATTCATGAGGGAGATTGGTCTGTAATTCTCTTTCTTTGTTGCATCTTTGTATGATTTGGGTATCAGAGCAACTGTATCTTCATAGAAAGACATCAAAATACCAAAACAATCCAACAGGAAACAATGGGCTACAGGTCTAAACAGAGAATTCTCAACAGAAGAGTGTCAAATAGCTGAAAGACATTTAAGGAATTGCTCAGCATCCTTAGTCATCAGGGAAATGTAAATTAAAATGAATCTGAGATATCATTTTACACCTGTCAAAATGGCTAAGATCAAAAACTCTGATGACAGCCTATGTTAGAGAGGATGTGGGTCACGGGGAACATTCCCCCACTGTTGGTGGGAGTGCAAACTTGTATAGCCACTTTGGAAATCAGTATGGTGACCTCTCAGAAAATTGGGACTCAATCTTCCTCAAGACCCAGCTATCAGTCTAGGGTATATGCCCAAAGGATGCTCAATCATACCACAAGGACACTTGCTCAACTATGTTCATAGTAGTATTATTCATAATAGTCAGAACCTGGAAACAATGTAGATGCCCTTCAATTGAAGAATGGATAAAGAAAATGTGGTACAATACACAGTGGAGTACTACTCAGCAGAGAAAAACAATGACATCATGAAATTTACAGGCAAATGGATGGATCTAGAAAAAAAAATCATCCTGAGTGAGGTAACCCAGACTCAGAATGACAAACATGCTCTGTACTCACTCATAAGTGGATACTAGATGTAAAGCAAAGGATAACCACACTGCAACCCACAGCTCCAGAGAAGCTAGGAAACAAGGAGGATCCTAAGAGGGAAGCATGGACCACCTTGGGAAGGGGAAACTGATGAGAACTCCATGAATAAACTGAGTACAAGGGGGGCAATAGAGGGGAGGGGTGGGGGATGAGAACATGAGGGAACGGGATGGTTGAGGTGAGGGAGGGACAGAATGGGAGAGCAATGAAAGAGATATCTTGATAGAGGGAGATATTATAGGGTTAGGGAGAAACCTGGTGCTAGGAAAATTCCCAGGAATCTGCAAGAACGACCCCAGATTAGACTACTAGCAATATGGAGAGGGTGCCTTAATTGACCTCCCCTGGTAATCAGATTGGTGACTACCCTAACTGTCATCATAGAGCCTTCACCCAGTAACTGATGGAAACAGATGCAGAGATCCACAGCTAAGCACCAGGCCAAGATACAGGAGTCCAGTCAAAGAGAGGGAAGAGGGATTATATGAACAAGGGGGCTCAAGATCACGATGAGGAAATCTAAGAGAGACAACTGAACCAAGCTCATAAAAACTCACAAACTTTAGACCAACAGCTGTGGAACCTGCATGGGTCTGGACTAGGCCCTCTGCATGTGGGAGACAGTTGTGTAGCTTGATCTGTTTCAGGGGACCCTGGCAATGGGATCAATAAAGTTTATCTGAGGATCAGAGGAAAAAGTCATCCACTATAATTAACATAGAGGCCAGGCAATGATAGCACACACCTTTAATCCCAGCACTTGGGAGGCAGAGGCAGGTGGATCTCTGTGAGTTCAAGGCCACACTGGGAACAGAGCCAGGCATGGTGGCACTAGCCTTTAATCCCAGCACTAACCATAAAAATCTGGAGGTCTGTAGAGGCAGACAGGAAGTGACAGAGCTAGTCAGGAAAAAGAAGTGATGTAGCTGGGCTGAGAAAGGAAATGAGATGGCAGAACAGAAAGGCATATAGGCGTGGGTATACAGGAAGTAGGTCTCTTAAGTAGAGGGTGTCCAAGTGGTAAGAATGTGGCTGGCTTCTTTCTGCTTTTCTGATCTCTTGGTTTTAACCCCAATATCTGGCTCCGGGTTTCTTTTTATTATTTATTTATTTTTTATTAATAAGACTGTTTAGCAATTCATCTTACGACCATTTTTAAAAAATAATTGAATTTTTATTCCCACCTCCTCACAACCCCAAACCCCTGCCATCTGAAGATTGGCACCTGTGTGCTGAGCCTTTGGAGCCATGTGCATGTCCCACAGGAAGCATTTCTCAACACTGAGACCCCCAAGCCCTGGCTGCATGATGATTTGTATATGAGTCCATGGTCCACTTCCCTCATCTTACCCACTGTGACACTAACAGTGTCATCTGATGTCCTGTTCTAGATGAAAGTCTGTCTGATTCTCTGGTCATCCACACCTCCTTCTTTCTCTCACTCCAACCTTAACTTCTCAGGAACTGAGTGAGACTCTGATGTTTTTTAATTTAAAAAAATTCATATATTATATCCTGATCATGGTGTTCTCAATCCAAGTCATCCCAGATCATTCATACACTCAACTTCATTAATTTCTTATCTTTATTTTTAGAAAACAAACAGGCCAAAAGAATAAAATCAATCAATCAAACAAACAAAATGAAACAAAATGGGAAAAAAAGAAAAAACATAAACAGGCACACACACACAAACAAAAACCATAAAAACACAATTTTTGAAATCATACTATGAATTCAAAATACCAGTATGACAAAATAAATGCTCAAACAAAGAAATATAAGACAAAAAGTCTAGAAAAAATATCATGGAGTTGTTTTGTGTTAGTCATCTAGTATTGGGCATGGGACCTACCTTTAAGTGTGGCTAATATACCCAATGAGACTCCATTGAAGAAAACTAATTTTTCTTTTGAAAGTGAGTGTCAGTTGCTTCTTTTTGATAGTGGGAGTCCATGTCTCTCAGCACTGAAATGACTCTTAAGGACTTCTGCAATACCATAGTTCAGTGCCTTTCTCATTCATAATTAGAGAGGCTTCCTCTTGCAGTAAATGGGAACTAAAACAGAGATCTTCAACTGGACAATGCAAAGTATGAGAGTTTTTGAAC
The DNA here is from genome assembly GCF_007827085.1 of Peromyscus californicus insignis. NCBI lineage: Eukaryota > Metazoa > Chordata > Mammalia > Rodentia > Cricetidae > Peromyscus > Peromyscus californicus. The sequence goes on along the minus strand of NW_026294436.1, from coordinate 26,403,396 downwards.
ACTCAGTCCTAAATAGGATGTCTTCCCAAACCCTCCTCCCAGGGCTCAGAAAGCTATGCAGAAGAGGAGGTAGAAAGATTATAAGAACCAGAGGGCGCTGGGCGGTGGTGGTGCATGCCTTTAATCCCAGCACTTGGGAGGTGAGAGGCAGGTGGATCTTTGTGAGTTCGAGGCCAGCCTGGTCTCCAAAGCGAGTTTCAGGAAAGGCGCAAAGCTACACAGAGAAACCCTATCTCGGAAAAAAAAAAAAAAAAAGAACCACAGGGAATGTATATCACCAAGGAAATGATGTCTTTGTCCCCCAGACACAACAGGATTGGTGTGCACAAGAACCTGCAGAGATTGTGGCACTGTGCACGGTGTCTGTACAGGTTCAAGCCAGGCAGGGTCCCAGTGACAACCTTCTTGCTCTACAGAGGCTTCGTTTATCTAGTGAGAAGATTTACCTTGCCCACACCGAGCTCAGACTTCTGATACCACAATTGCACATCAATGCTGAGTAGCCCCAAGACTGAACTTGACTTACCACCCACTTGATCTCATGCCTGCCAAGTTGCAGCTAAGGCAAATGCAGATCCAAATGCCCACTCGATGTATGTACCAAAAGTTACAACCATGGACCTGCCTCCAGATGCCCAGGATCCCATTGAAAAAATACATACATGAAAAATAAAGATGTTATGTCTCCTTCAAAATTAGTACTCCCATATTAATCTTCCTTACAAAAGCAAAATAGATCACAGAATGAAAATGAACTCAATATTGGGACTAGAGAGAGACGAGTCTTCAGTTAAAAGCATGCGTTTCTCTACCTGAGGATCAGAGTTTTCCTTCGTGGTACTTACGTAAGGCGGCTTAAAACCACCTGTACCTTCTGCTCTAGGAGATCTGATGCCTTTCTCTGGCACACATGTGCACATAAAACACAGAACAGAGACAACACCATTTAGTTTTATTCTTTAATTTCTTGTTAGGAAATATTTTCATAAATAGATTCTCTTTTCATCACTTATTCAAACTGTTATCTATATTTTCATTTAAATAGCCTTATACATACATAACAGATAAATGCATTTGACAAACAGCTAAATATTCAAATCTGATTGCACTTAGATTGTCTTTAGAGTGTAGTAAGCCATGAGGTCAGAAGGACATTGCTTATCACAAATTAGACTTGTTTCTTTTTTTTATTCATTTCTTCTTTTATTATTATTCTTTTTGGGGAGGATCGGGGGTCCTGGAAGGGCAGACATGGGAGACTGGGAAGTGAATGGGATTGGAATGCATTATGTAAAACTCCCAAATAATCAATAAAAATACTATGTTAACAAAATTAAAAAACTCTGGGACTCTGTGAAAAGGCATGGCCTCTTCAGCAAAGACACAACAGAAGAAATCCAGATCAAAGTCATAAAATATTTTCAACCACAAACAGAAGAAAATTGCCCAAATATAAGGAAAGATGTTCATATTTAGCTGAGGAGGCATAAAGAACAACAAACAGACAAGACCAGAAAAGACGTCCCATGCTTTATAGAAGTCAAGACAATAAATGTACTGAACAAATAAAGAATAGTTGACAGCTGCAAAATATTTTCATTACATGGAACATTGTACCAATATATGCAATTACTGTCCATTAGCCAAGCTCTACAGGACCAACTAGAAGGAAAAATTCAGTCTGAGGAGGTTAACTACACCAATAAGTACAAAGGATGAATAATTCCAGAACAGTAAATAAAAAAATAGGGGGAGTCTTCCACCACCACAAATAAAGAATAGGAACCAATAAACACTGCTCAATAATACTCACAATACTAATGGTCTCAATTCTTCAATCAATAGATGCAGACTAATCAATGTGATAGCATAATAGGATCCACAGTCTCATCTGCAGCCCTGTAGCAGACCACTTTCATGAACCTGTCCTCCCTCTCTTGACTCCAATCCCTAGAGACCCCACTGAACCTCATGAAAGAGTCATCTTTCCTCCTATAGTGGACACTTTCAGCCTTTCCCCCTACTAACATCATTATTCCTCCCTGTCAGTTGTGATTACTCAGAATCACTTTCTCCCTGGAAATCCAGTGACCACACCTATAAGGGAAGGCCTACCAAGTAAGACAAGCCACCACATGTTCCTAAGTTCTAGAGAAGGTAACAGAAAGAAAGAATGTAACACCCAAAATAACAATTAACCCAAATCCAGATGCCTTGACACCAGCACAAAAGACAATAATTAACACCCAAGGCAGTGTCTCCACCAGAAGCCAGAAACCTGACTGCAGGTGGCCCTGAGAAATGTAATATAGCTGAAGCACAAGACAGAAACTTCAAAATAGCTATTATGTATATGTTCAGGGACCTTAAAGAGGACATGAATTAATCCCTTAGTGAAGTCTGTGAAAGCACAAACAAACAATGGAATGAAATGATGAAAACAGTTCAAGACACGAAAGCTAAAAAATTCACTAAAGAAAACTCAAACTAAGGTAAAACTAAAAATGAGAATTTTAGGAAGTGAAAAACAAAACCTCAGAGGTAAGCTTCATTAACAGAGTACAAAGGATAAAAGAGAGAATCTCAGGCATTGAAAACAAGACAGAAGAAATGGATAGCTCAGTCAAAGAAAATGTTAAATCTTTAAAAAAAAAAAAAAAAAAAACCAGGCACAAATCAACCATGAAATCTGGGACATTGTGAAAAGACCATATCTACAAACAATAGGAATAGGGGGAGGGGAAAACAGGTAAAGACACAGAGAATATTTTAACCATATCAGAAAGAAAAAATCCCTAACCTGAAGTTGGAGATGCCTATTAAGCTACAAAAGCATACAGAATATCAAATAGACTGGTACAGAAAATAAATTCCCCATGACAGGAAATGATGACAGTGTTAAAGGTATAGCACCAACAAAGAATATTAAAAGCTGATAGGGAAAAAGAACAAACAACATATAAAGGCAGACCCATGTGAATAACCCCTGATTTATTAATGGAGAGTCTAAAAGCCAGAAGGGCCTGAACAGACATTATACAAAAACTACAAGAGACCATAGATACCCACCCAGACTTCTATACCCAGCAAAACTTTCAATCACCATAAATGGAGAAAGAAAATCATCATTCTATGATGAAACAAAATTCAAGTATTATCTATATGCAGATCCAGCTGTATCTAAGGTTCTAGATGAAAAATTTATTCTTGAAGAGGCTAACTACACCTCAGAAAACACAAGGAATAAATAATCTAAGAGAATAAAATCAAAATAGGTGAAAAAATCCACACTATAACAAAAAATAATGGGGATCAATAAATGCTGCTTGTTTGACAACTTTTAACATCAATATGCTCTCAATTTCCCAATAAGATGACACAAACTACAGAATGGATGTGAAAACATGATCCATCCTTCTGCTGCATCCAAGAAACACATCTTAATATCAAGGATAGATATCACCTCAGGTAAACAGTTAGAAAAAGATTTCCCAAGCAAATAGACCTAAGAAGCAAGCCAACTTTAATACCTGACAAATAGATTTCAAACCAAGAATAATCAGAATAGGAAAGGAAGCTACATTGTCTTCAATGGGAAAATCCAACAAGAGGCTATTACAATTCTAAAGACAAGGACACCCAACTTCATAAAAGAAACACTACTACAGCTAAAACCACAGATTGAACCTAACATAATGAGAGATGCTCACTTCAATATCCTACTTTCCCAACAGAAGGGTCATCCAGACAAAACAAAACAGAATAATTAGTGTTCTATAACATCTACAAAACATTCTATTTGAACACTGAAGAATATACTTTCTTCTCAGCAGCACACGAACTGTTATTTCAAATAGACAGCATATTAGGATACAAATCATGTCTTAAAAGGCATAAAAAATTGAAATAGCAACATACATCTTACATGACTACTATGGATTAAAACCTAGATATCAACAGAAAACACAGAAACTAATGGAAACTGAAAATTGGGACAAACAAGAAAGTTTGACAAATCATTCACCTAATTAATCAAAAGATAGAGAAGATTCAAGTTAATAAAACTGGAGATAAAGCAAAAAAATTACAACAGATACCAAGGAAATTCACAGAACCATGGGGACATACTTTAAAAGGTTGTATTCCATAAAACTAAATTAAAAAAAAGAAACTTAAAGAAATGGATGAATTTTTTCATATATCTGACCTACCAAAGTTAAATCGACATGAATAATCCATTTAAACAGCTCTATAATACCTAACAGAACATAAATAGTAATAAAAAGTTCATGCTGCCCAAGAAAAGTCTGGGCCAGATGACTGAGAACGGAATTGTACCAGACTTTCAAGAACAGATAACATCAATATTCCTCAATGATCCCTCAGAATAGAAATAAAATAAAATTCCAAATTCTTTTTATGAAGCCACGATAATTTTGATATCAAAACCACACAAACACTCAAACAGGAGTTGAACACTAACATAATAAAGGCAATCTACAGCAAACAAGAGGACTTCCAAAAATTGTGAGTTATGACAGAAACAGCCAGTTGTCTGGACAGTCACCTGGGTTTCTCTGTAACATTGGGTTGGGGCATCATCTTCAGTCTGCAGGCTTAGCCTATCTGACAGATTCCTTTGTGAAGCAGGATGTACACAAGGCCTACAGCTCAATATCTGTATTATGTATATTAATACATATAGTTGCGATGGGATGGTCTTTCTGTAAGCTCTGAATATGTGTTGCTACCATTGGTTAATAAAGAAGCTGCTATAGCCTATGGCAAGGCAGAATACAGCCCGGCAGGAAATCCAAGCAAAGATATGAGAAGATGAAAAGGCGGAGTCAGAGGAGATGCTGAGACCCTGCCTAGGAGGCAAGATGTAATGGGACACAGGTAAAGCCATAGAACATGTGGAGATACATAGATTAGTAGAAATGGGTTGAGTTACTTTGTAAGACCTAGTTAATTATGAGCCTAAGCCATAGATGAAATAGTTTGTAACTGATATAAGTCTCTGAGTAATTTTATTTTATAAGCAGCTGTAGGACCATGGTTGGGAGAGATTTGTCCTGACCACAGGGCTGGGCAGGACACAGAAAACCTCGGGCTACATATGTGTGTGTGTGTGTGTGTGTGTGTGTGTGTGTGTGTGTGTGTGTGTGTGTGTGTGTGTGTGTGATTAATATCCTGAATATATAGAGAACTCAAAAGACAAAGAATCAAACAAACAAAGCCAAATGACCCTTTCAAAAACAGGCCTGTGATCGTCACAGAGTCCTCAAAAGAAGAAAAAGCAATGGCTAAAAAATATCTCAAAACAAGTTCATGAACACTAGCAATTAAGAAAATGTGACTCAAAACAGGTTTGAGGTTTCATCTTACTCCATCAGAATGTCAAAGACCACCACCAACAACAACAACAAAATGGCAACAAATCCTGGAGGGGTATGAGAAAAAGTGAAACCTTTTGCAACTACAGTGGAAATCAATGGGGAGAATTCTCAATAAATCCAGTGACCTAGCCATAGTATGACATGGCTTATGGCAAAATGTCTTGACATACTGTCTCACCTATATTTGTTCAGCTATGTTCATTACTGATATATTTTCAATAGCTAGTAAATGGAAGCAACCTAGAGGTCCTTCAACTGATGAATGGATCATGAAAATTACTTACATATACATTATAGAATACTGTTCAGCTGTAAAGAAAATTGAAATCATAAACTTTTCAGGTAAATGGGCAAACTAGAAAAGATCATATTGAATGATGTAACCCAAACCCAGAAAGACAAATGTCACAAATTCTCTCTCGTCAGAGACTCCTGCCTCCAAATCTTCATATCCTAGAGTAATTGCAGAATCCAGTAAAGTAAATACAGACCATTGCCAGAGAGTAATGTGGGTGAGCAATGGAAAGATGATAAGCAGGATACAAATGATCTGCTGGAGAAAATGTCAAAAAAGGGGAGAGATCCTAATAACATAGAGCTGAAAGACATAATTACAAGAGGGAGATTAAAATAAGAATATATGAGAAAGTCATAAGGAAAAATACTATTAAGTACCCACTTCCTAAAACTATAATCATGTAAGTGTCATATAATTCATATAATTCATGTATGAATGTACATATATTTATTAAATAAAAATTTCTCTACTATGTTGACAATCCTTCCTTCTAAACATCAAAGACCATCTAAGAAACACTAATATTAGGCAAGAGAAACACTCTTCTGAGTTGTTGGACCCAAAAAATATTACAGACTACTGTTAATTACAGTTGGTTGTTCCCAACAGGTGGAAGATAAGTCTCTACTGCTGAAGGAAGATGCCATATACTTCACCACAGAGTCTGAAGGACCCTGAGCTGGAGCTTTCCTGAAAGCTTCCTCACTGAGGACTAGCATTCATGGTACCAGAAGTTGTCAGGCAAGCTTCCAAAAAGAGAATCAATCCACAGTCCTATTCAGCTATGATGCCTATACAAAGGCAAAATGAAACATAATCTCTCATCTTCCTTTCTGAATACTTCAGTTTGATTGCCTAGGAGACTGGCACAAAGAAATTGAATGCCATTTTATTGCTTAATAAATGTAAAATGATTAACTTAGAGTATTAATGTGAAAACACTAATTGAACACTGTTTGTTTTGCCCTTCTCTTGTGACCTTTGATATTTACCAAACTAGCTGCCAGTAGTGCACTGAATTTCAAAGTCACCCACAGTACCTTTAATGACAGGATTCCCAGAAGCACCACCACTGCTGGAGAGCTTTGGGTTTTAGAAGATGGGGTGGTCTAGCATGTTGCTCTTAGCCAAACTGTTTCTAACCTTATGGCTTTCTACTGCCAAAGGTGAAGGTAAGTGGAAACAGGTTTGAAACAGGTACTTCCTAATCAAATGTATTTATCTGCTGCGTGTGTATGAGAATATTTTCATTTATTTTAAAACATTGGAAATAGAAAATAAACTATAAAATATTTTAAGTGAAAAATGGGAAACATATTGAATGATAAAAATTAATCTATTTGTAGATACAGTTCTGATAAACAATTAAAAGGAAAATGTAGTGGTATTTTCTCCACCTTGGGTTCTATGACCCAAAGGAGGCGGTGCTTCTTGCCATTGTAGGTGACTTCTTAAAAGGAAAGGGACAGGGGTCACGAGGCCCCTTCTCCCTTCTCCCTGCTTCCTGCTTCCTGCTTCCTGGTGTGATCCAACTGCCAGGTAGATTTGCTCCCAGTCAGAGGACATCTTCAGCTGTCTACTTGGTTCTGTATTCATGAGTGTATTTCCTCAATTTATATTCTAATAAATTTCCCTAATACTCCTTAAGCAGACTCCCATAGATTTCTTGCTTTAGGAAAATTGAATAAAAGGATTTTTCTCTGTTTTCTAAACTTCAAAGTGTGATTAGCCTCTAAGTATGATTTGGAGAAAACAAAAAATTTTTATTTTTTAAATGCATAAATAATTTTCAAAATGAAATTCAACTTAAATTAAACAAAGTCACTGACCAGAACAAAGTTTCCACAGACTCTGAACATCTCTAGGTCTCTGTGAGGTTGATTTCATCTTCACAGATTGGATATTTTAACTTCATAGTCATTAAAATGAGTCACGTTTTCCAGGTCAAACAATCAAATTATCATTCATCTAATGGAAATGTCTTTAATAAGACAAAGAAGACCACTGTTGTTTTTTGTTTTGTAAACCACGAAAATGCCAACACTGGGCTCTTTTCTGATCTCTCCAGTGAATGTAGAGAGTAGAAGGAGATTGTAATACTTCCGTATTAAGATTGTGTCTGAAGAGGATCCCCCAAAGTCCCACAACTCCACCACATCCACAGAACCACAAACGATGCCTTAAAGAAGGAGTTGGATTCTGAAATTTAGTCAATGTGCTCGACTCTGGCTTCAGAAAGATTTTTTCTACTGCTTGTGTCTTGCTAATCTTTACATATGATTAAAGCTAATTTACATAGTTCTTCATGTCTCACATAAGTTAAAAGGATGGGAACAGATTGTTATTTTATTATTAAATTTTATTTATTTATTTTACATACCAACCAAATTTCCCCTCCCTCCTCTCCTCCTGTTCTCTTCTCTCACCTCCTTTCTCCACCCCTCATCCACTCCTTGGAAAGGGTAAGGCCTCCCATGGGAGTCAACAACACATGGTATACTAAGTTGAGGCAGGACTAAGCTCCTCCCCACTGCATCAAGGCTGAGCAAGGCATCCCACCATAGAGAACGGGTTCCAAAAAAGCCAGCTCCTGTGCCAGGAACTGATTCTGGTCCCACTGCTAGGGGCCCCACAAACAGACCAAGCTACACAACTGTCACACACATGTAGAGGGCCTAGGTCAGTCCCATGCAGGCTCCCGAGTTGGTGATTTCCCAGGAGCTCATGTCAACTATCTCTGTGGGTTTCCCCATCATGATCTCAATTCCCCTGGCTAGTACAGTTCCTCCTCCCTCTCTTCAACAGGACTCCGGAAGGTTGGCCCAATGCTTGGCTGTGGATCTCTGCATCTGCTTCCATCAGTTACTGGATGAATGTTCTATGATGATAATTAGGATAGTCAACAATCTGATCACAGGAGAAAGCCAGCTCAGGCACTTTCTCCACTATTTGTCAGGAGTCTTAGCTGGGGTCATAGAACTAGAAAAGGTCATCTTGAATGAAGTAACCCAGACACAGAAAGAAAAACATGGTGTGTACTCACTCATAAGTGGACAGTAGATATAAAGCAAAGGATAACCAGGCTACAATCCATAGCCCTAGAGAAACTAGATAACAAGGAGGACTCTAAGAGACAGACACATGGATTGCCCTGGGAAGGGGAAATAGTACAAAGCTCCTGAGTAAACGGGAGTGGAGGTGGGGGGAGGAGTAGAGGGGAGGGGATAGGGGATGGGAGCATGAGAGATCAGCATGGGTGAGTTGGGGGAGAGATGGAAAGGGAGAGCAATGAAAGCGACATCTTGACAGAGGAGGCTAGTATGGGGCTAAGGAAAAATCTGGTGCCAGGATAATTATTTTTAAGATCCATCCTTACAAATTTTATAACATTATTTCACAGATTTAAACTCATTTTATTTTGTTGCCACATTTCACTTTTAGCGGTAATCCCCCCAAGAAGAGAAAAATTCCATCCTGCCGAACGACAGAAAATTTTTGCTTTCATTATTTTTTTTACATTAAAAAAATTTAGGTTTATAATATATTTCTTCCTTCCCTTCCCTACCTACAAACCATCCCATATATACCTCTTGGTTCTCAAACTCCTGGCCTCTTTTATGACTAGTTGTTATTACATACGTGTGTGTGTGTGTGTGTGTGTGTGTGTGTGTGTGTGTGTGTGTGTGTGTATCCCTAAATGCAACTAGCTCAGTTCATACTATTTTATTAGTAAATAGTGTGTGTCTGCTATTCTGTAGAGTCTGGATAATGACCTAGAATAGTCACACCTTTGATCTTGGATGGATAAGTTTACTAAAAATGAAGCAAGTCAAAGAATAAGTAGCAAGTAAGAGGTTGACGAATGAAAGATCAGCAGACAGAAAGACAGACAGACAGAAAAACGCTATTTCAGGCCCTCAAGATGTCCAGCATTAATTCTCTAGGTTAGCTAATTTATGGCAGCCATCTGGGGACTTCCCCTCTGAGAACCCTCTTGGATGATGCTTCTAAGTAAGAAAAAATAGTAACTTGATCAAATCAGGTGTTCAGAACTTCCCACGGAAATTGGAAAAGTTGAAACAGTAAGCTGGAGTTTCCAACTGCCCACCCATGGCTGGTCTTTCTGTTGTTTTCTCTACTTTTCCTGGGAATCCAGGTGGGGAAGTCCAGCAGGTTTCCTTAACATGCTTACTCAGTTAATGTGGAAATCTGCAACCCAATTTCATGATGTTACCTCTCTGTGACTTTTGCTTTTTACTTGGAATCCTCATGGCTCTGTTTTTTGGAAAGACACTTGGCTGCCATAAGAAAAAAAAAAAAGCTTGCCTCATCTCTTTCTTCAGGTTATTCTGGACAGCCAATTTGACATTTTTCTACCAGCTATTTTTTTCTGTGTATCATATATAAGATATAGAGAGACATATATGAGATATATAGATATAGATATGTATATAATCTACCTAACAATCCATTGCTTTCGATTTATTATTTTACTTTGGCTTATTGTATTCTTGGTGAACGATGTTAGTCAAAAATTTTTCAGACAGTACAGCACACCTGGTAAGCCTGAAGTGAAGGGCAGATGTTCAAAGATCATCACTGATCATCTGTATACTTTAAACCTCATTGAGAGACAATGTTAAGAAGGAATTTACAGGAAGGGGGAAAGAAGAGGAAGGAAAATGCCAATTGTGTGAACAATATAAGAACTTTGGAAAACCCCAGAAAAGGAAGGTGGAGGAGAATTAAGCCTCCCGGGGAAGGGTTGGTGACTTTCCATCCCAAGCTGCCTGAAGCCAAATACCTGTGTGAACTGGATTTTGTTTTGTTACCTGTCCACATATTGGCCAAATAGCAAAGTCAACACACTAAAGTCATGGTTTTACATGAGCAGAAAACCTTACATGCTTTTAGTAGCGAAATACTTATGTATCAAGCTTCATTAGGCACCAAGGAAACTGCCAAGGAAATTTAATCCACAAGCAGGACACACTGTGACATTAAAAGAGCAAAACACAAACAGGCAAATAGATTGCAAGGCAAATACATATTTGTGTGTGTGTGTGTGTGTGTGTGTGTGTGTGTGTGTGTGTGTGCATCCTACACTAAAGATATTTGTAAATTTCCATCAGAATGTACAGGGAGAATAATCATTTTCATTTTTGTAGTGGTTCAGTAAAAGAAGACAAGGGAGGTAAATGTTCATAGCCAGCAGCATCGCTGTTAGGTGAGTGGTGTAGAAAGGGATTTGAAGGCAGTTGGAATAGAGTTGGAGGACAGTAGCAATGTTATTTAGAAAATACCTAATATCAAATATAACAGGTTAGCGACATCAGGTTCCACAGGGCTAAATAACACAAGAAAAATAATTTTAAATGTCATGTAACATTGAGAATTAACTCTCAGTAAATAAAAATAAAATGTTTCACTATTTGTGAGGATATTACTACAAAATATTGTCAAAATTCCCAGTATACACTATATAGTCTGGGTAAAAATTAAATTGATAATGAGGGAAGCTGTGCAATGTGCATGTAAGAGCAGTATATGATTTTTGTGTTCTATTAAAATTTCATGTGGACTAACTTTCCTAAAACATAAGTCTACAAATGTATACATGTATAAAATTGTAAAATTCAATAAAAAGACCTAACAATTTACGTGTTAATTGTTTTAATGTGTTTATGCCTTTATATGTATATATCACACATACACATACAATTATCTACATTATTCTAGGAATATATATATATATATATATATATATATATATATATATATATACCTAATGTCACTAGAATTTAGTTGCATTTTGGTCTTCATTGGATTGGTCTTTCTGATTCTTTGTGCCTTGCTATTTTTAATGAAACTATATTTATTGAGAAAACTGACAAAATAAAAATTATGTTTCTGTATATATTATACTAAACTAAATACTCAGCATGTTTACCACTCCCTTAAGACAAACACGAGAAAATCCTGGTAGATACATCAATGACCTCAGTGAGAGGAATGAGAGAGGATGTTAAAGCAGGGTCTTCTCATCCAGCCACTACTCACTGTGCAGTCAGGAATCTATGATAGCATCCTGTGTCAGTTTTTACAAAGTCCTGTTAGGGTATCTTTCTGAATATTGCCAAAAACTTTATAATTCATATCAATCCAAACTATAAACTTCATATTTATTAATAATAGCATCCTGAAATATTCATATACTCAAGGAGTGCTGGTTAATTAAATACAGTAATGGATTTCACAGAGAAATTTTTATACTTATTTATGAGATACTTGAAGGTCACTCTATTCTTTGATAATCAAATGATACACCAGAAAGCACTTAAACTGTATCCACTGAAGCTAGATGAAAGGAAAAATGATCATCAAATACAAAAACACATATAATTGATGATTCATCAGTGGTGATTAGTATTTACTTCTTTACTTTTGTTTTATTTTTCCAAGTGAGATATTGTGATTATCCAAAAATAAGCCATGGAATACTACATGATGAAAAGAAATATGAAGCATTTTCCCCTGTTCGTAGTGGGAAGGCTTTCTACTACTCCTGTGAATATAATTTTGTGTCTCCTTCAAATTCCTTCTGGACCCGCATAACGTGCACAGACGCAGGATGGTCACCAACACCAAAGTGTCTCAGTGAGTAAATGCCCATCCTTAGATGAACCCTGTATGAGAAAAAAATGTTTCTTTTTTATATGAACCCTGTAAGAGGGGCTCATGGGGTCTGGAAAGTTACAGATTTGGGCTGTGGAAGGGACAGGCGCAATCTTTATATGATGTGCTATTTTTCTTACAAAAATACAATGTGGAACATATGATCAACATGTGATCTACAAAAGAAAATTACTAATTGAAAGCTGAAGATGAATGCATTTGACAACTAACAGATCTTGTCAAACATCTACTTAATAGCACTCTAGCCATGCTTTTTATGTGCAAAAAAAGTCACTTCATATAACCACTGTGTTTGAATTACCTTTTCTCTCAAATATTCTATGGAAAGATGTTTTACTTTTGTATTTTCCAAAATTCACTACATCCTTGGACTTGTTATCTATAATACATGGACCCTTCAGTGAATGTATGCCGCAAACCCCAGGATGGCAGGTGTATTAAAAGAAAATGTCAGGAAAAGGGATAGATAAATCAGTGAAGCAGGCAGCAAGAATCATCCCTTGTTGAAGAAACATTCAGAAATAAAGGAAACCATGTATATCAAAAATACTATTTTATATAAAGAAGTTTGTAAGTGGAAAAATATTTAATTTGAAAAACTGTTTCCAAAGTGGAGACATGAAATCCCTGGGAAAAACTCACATCTTAGACCAACCTGAGTTAGCAAGCTTCAGAAACTATTTGTATCATTTGCTTCAGTTGTGTCGTTCTTTTAAAAATGTTTTAATATGCAATCTAACTTTCTATTGACTTTTCCCATATTGTGAATTAATCTTTTTTTCTTCTGAAGGGCTATGTTTCTTTCCTTTTGTGGAAAATGGTAATTCTACATCTTCAGGACAAACACACTTACAAGGTGATGTTGTACAAGTCGTTTGCAATCAAGGCTACAGCCTTCAAAATAATCAAAGCACCATCGAGTGTACCGAAGAGGGCTGGTCCATTCCTCCCGAATGCGTATCCACTGGTAAGCACAACACTGTGCTCTCAGATTCTGCCATGATCTGCAATGTTTGAAATCAACAATACGGTTACAGGTTAAATACAGGTCTTTCTATTGACTTTTATCACTTGCTGTTTCTATTCGGGTCACAGCTGGGTCTAAAGTGGTATCTAAATATACTGGTTTATGTGCCTAATTCAAGTGCATGTCATAAGTAGAAATATTATGTGAGTACACTCTGAAGACAGACTGTTCATGATAAAGTCAAACCATTTTCTGTCTGCAAAACCATAATTCATAGGAGTACAAGAAATGGTTAAAGAGATTAAAAAGACCTAAAATGAGTTATAAACATTAACTGTAATTTGCACATTTTTAATCCCAAAAAAACTTTGAGTAAATGCTAATGAAAGTATTATTTTTTAAATTGACAGTATTGGCAAGGATTTCCTGGCATTATTAACAGCATTATAAATCACGTAACTTTGAAAATGAATGTTAGTGTCTTGCCACTAACCGAATATATTATTTTGATGTAAAGATTCTATGTGGACCTGCAAGCATAATGAAAACATGCCTAAACTATTCCTATAGTTAAACCTAATATAGGGTATTAGTTGAAGCCCAGGATGACCTGAAACTCATTTATGTAGCCTATCTTATCCTTGAAATCAATGAAGATCATTTTGTCTTAGCCTCCAGAATGCTGGGATGTCAGACAAGAGTTGCCATTCCTAGTTGCAAATATCTTTCAAGTAACTCTTCATTATAATAAACTATTTGAATAGTGTTGTGAGTTGCATAAAATAATACTATACCTTGAATTACATTTATCAAACATAGCAAAGTTATCACCAGTGCAAACATGTAGTCTATGTTCAGAAATAGGTGCCTGTATGTAGTTACAAATGACAACCTCTCCAAAGTTCTGAGGAGTCTGAAAAGAAATGTTGATCCTTTTTACGAGAATTAACCCCCACTCCACTTGACCCAGCATTCTTCTAGGTGACTTAATACTCCTTCAGTCTCACTAGTCCACACACACGTCTTTACAGTCTGCACTTCGGTATATGATGGTTCATCAGTGATCAGAATTTGTTTCTTCTAGATTTTTCAATTTATTATCATCAAATGGTTCATAGTTGTCTTCCCTGGAGCAAAGCTAAGGTACAGATTTTAGGTGTTGACCCCACATGAGCTCTGAGAGCATGCCTCTTCCCCCATTGCCTGGTTATCTGGATCTGTGATAAGGTTGCTGGAATCCCCACCAATGGAGGCTGCTGTGACTGTCCCATTCACACTTTCTCCTCTGGTGGAGAGTCTACTACCCAGCAAAGCACTGTCACAGTGTACTGTGTTGTAGCCTACAGTCCCTTGCACTATTACAGGTCTCTTTCTCCTATAGTGTAACTATCTCTTTGATGATTTCACAGAACCTGGTTCTAGGCTTTGGAGTAAGAGACTAGTATGGGGTGTCTCCACTTAGTCTTTTTATCCTTTTTTTTATGCTCGTTTTTATTGTTAGATACAGTATCATTTGTGAAGAGCTTTTGGACATTTTTAGAAATTTTAAGTATGCATAGACATCTTTAAATGTTCCATCAGTTTTAACATTACTTTTGGCCCTCTAGTTATAGAAGATACTCTTACAATTATAAACTTAAACTACCACCAAGTTCCTTCTTTTGTATTTTTATTTTTGATAGAACATAAAGTATGTGGAGGACAAAAAGGTTTCAAAACAGAGCAAAATCAAAATTTCCAAAGCGTTGGTGCTTTCAGTTTAAATCCCATATATGTTCAAAATGAAAACGGGAAGCTGGGGATGGACCAGCACTTAAGGATGCTGACTGCTCTTAAAGAGGACTGTGGTTTTCTGCACCCATGTACCAGCTCACAACCCTCTGTACCTCCAGTTCTGGATTTTCCAGTGCCATCTTCTTACATCTCAGGATGCCATGTGTGCAGGTGGTGCACACATACACATTTTGGAGAACACTGCTGCATATAACAAAAAAAATTAAATGTAATGATTTTCAGCCATTACCAAAAAAGACAGCAGTCAGGTTTGATTATAGGGGGGATGTTTATAAACATCAGCTGATAAAGTTTATTGGAGGATGTAGACAAATTTCTAAATGCTCTTATTAAATAAAAAACACAGAACCAAATATAGGGGTGAAAGCCTTAGAGAGATCAGGGAAATAGGGAAAGCCACCAGCCAACCTTACCTCACCAACTCTGCAGCTTCCGGATGCCATGACTTCCTGTTTACCCATACCTATATGCCTTGCTGTTCTGCAGTCTCATTTGCTCTCTCCATTCAGCTATACCACTTCCTCTTCCTACACAGCTCTGTCACTTCCTGTCTGTCTGTACAGATCTCCAGACCTCCATGGCTAACTAGTTTTGGAATTTAAGGCATGTGCCACCACACCTGGCTCTGTTTCCAGTGTGGCCTTGAACACACAGAGATCCTGCCTGCAAGTGATAGGATTAAGGGTGTGTGCTACCGCTGCCTAACTTCTTTGTTTACTTATAATGGCTGGCCTTTTTCCTCTGATCTCCAGACAAGCTTTATTTATTAAAGCAAAAATGAAATATCACCACATTTCAGAACAAATAAAATATCACCACAGGAGAAAAACAAGAAAGTATTTTTTCTAGCATTAGAACTCTTACGAAATGGTATTATCACTTTCCTGGTATGATTGGATTTCTTTTTCTGACTACCATGACAATTACTACGAATTTGGAGGAGTAAAACAGTATAAATCCATTCCCTTATGGTTTTGAAGACCAGAGATCCAAGGTAGTGTCTCTGGGCTGAAGTCAAAGTGCTGGTCTCCCTGTTTGTTTGTTTTTTTATTTTCTCTGAGAAGGGTTCTCTCCACCTGCCTTTTTAGTAGCAAGCTTTTACTTGTTTTGTTTGGTGAGGGCCATCCTCCTTCAATTTCGAACCCAGTAGTTTGTCATATTTGAACATTTCTACCTCACTATCCCTACCTCCACCATTGCGTTGTATTCTGTCATAGCAGACCATCTACGGTAACCCTTGTCTCAAGATCCTTAATCACAATTCTAAAGTTACTTTGACTTATAAAGTAATAGTCTTCAGTCTGGAAGCATAAAATATAGCTTCAGGTGGGGCATATCATTAAACCTACCAAAGTAATTAACAGTAAAATAGAAACCTTGTAATTACTTTTAAAATATTTTTAATTGACAATAGTTTTATTTTCATACAATATATGAATTCTTTTTCCCTATCTTCTCCAAGATCCTCCCTATCTCCCCTCATCATAAACCCACACCTTGTCTCTCTCTCTCTCTTTCTCTCTCTCTCTCTCTAAAACAAACAGGCATCTAAAAATATGAATAAGATAAAACAAAAAGAATATGGAATAGAACAAAACAAAACAAGCAAATGGAGGAAAAAGAGGCAAGGAAAAATGAAAAGAAACACAGCTAGGCATAGAAACACACAAGTTCACACACAGAGAAATCTCATAAACACAAAATTGGAAACCATAACATACAAAGGACTTGCAACATACAAACTGTAACACAACATGCAAAGGACTTTCGAATTTTATTTAAAAAAAAAGCTGCAAGAATGCCATTGAATTTGTTTTGTGCTATGCATGGGGCATGTCACACTTTTTTTTTTTTTTTTTTTTTTTTTTTGGTTTTTCGAGACAGGGTTTCTCTGTGTAGCTTTGCGCCTTTCCTGGAACTCACTTTGGAGACCAGGCTGGCCTCGAACTCACAGAGATCCGCCCCGCCTGGCTCTGCCTCCCGAGTGCTGGGATTAAAGGCGTGCGCCACCACCGCCCGGCCCATGTCACACATTTTATCTATTGTTTTTATAGAATTATGAGGTGCTATGTAAAGTGAATAAAATAAGTGAAACTTTTTAAAAATAAAATCTGTTAATAAATATGCATACCTATATGAAGTTGTTTTAACCTATTCAGTTGTACCTTTCGGCTACTTCAAAGAGATCATTCCTCCTGTGATTTCACTCTCTTTCCTTAAAAAAAGGATTAGATAAAAGAAGGAAGAATATGAGAAGGTCGGGTAAAGGATAAAAAAAAGCTAGAGAGGTGTCTTCAGCTCCATGTTATAAATAAGATGTTTGCACAGTTTTCTTTGCCGTTTAAATTATCTGTGTTCTACAGCTGGTTTATATAATCTTCATAAAACTGCGTGTGGTGAAAACACCCACAGTGCATTTTGAGAGAACACCTTAAAACTAATGTTTTATTCCATAATTTGATGATATAGAGGATAAACAAGTATCGGTCATCATAATTCATACATAGATGTGAGAAATAGCTGAGGTGGTGGATTTTGGTTTTAGGAAACAAAAGAATAGCAATTTTCTTTTTGATTTTACAATCTCAGAAAAAAAAACTGTATCTTGTATAATATAAGGAAATTGATTTAAAGGGAATGGGAGGAAAAGAAGTAACCTTGGCTTTTAGTTAAATAGGGAGACTTCTTTTCCTCCGTTAAGGACTTCCTCCAACCTGCACCACACACTTGTCATCTCATGCGATGGTGGATACTGGTTGTCATCAGGAATCACCCAATAGGCAGGCTTCTGGGTATGTCCATGAGCATCTACTAGACTGAGTTAAGTAGACTGGGTTAACTAGACTGAGTTAACTAGCCTGGGTTACCTAGACTGGGTTAACTATACTGGATTAACTGCAGAAGACATACTCTACACTGGGCAACATCATTCCATGGGCTGAGAACTCTGACTCACAGGAAGGGAGTGAGCTGATCACCAACAGTGATCTCTCTCTGCCTCCTGACTGCAAACACAGCTGACCAGCTGCTTCACGCTCTCACCACCATGACTTCCAGAGCACAATGACTGTGCCCCCAGATTGTGAGCCAAAATCCAAGAGTCGAAAACATTTCCTTTCATGAGTTCCTTTTGCCAGGTGTTATCATAGCCACAATATCAGTTATCAATATATTCTGTGCTGCTCACCTAAGGTAAAATTCCACTTAACTAATTTTATCTTCTTTTGGTGTTTTTCTTCTCAGAGGTTCTTCATAAATAAGTATAGCATATTTTCTCAGTTTATATGATTGAACTTTCTTCAAGCAATCATTTCTGTAGCCAGAAATCACTAAAGTCTTGATATTGTGTTTAGCACTCTACTTTCATTGGTTCTGTTTAAGTCTGTACTTTGATTGTCTCTCAAACATTCAAATGCTGTGTTCTTAAATTCAGCAGGGAAATGTGGGCCTCCTCCACCTATTGACAATGGAGACATCACCTCCTTCCCATTGCCAGAATACCCACCATCATCATCAGTTGAATACCAGTGCCAGTTCCTTTATAAAATGCAGGGCAGTAAGAATGTAACATGTAGAAATGGAGAGTGGTCAGAGCCACCAAAGTGTTTAGGTAAGTACCTCATTCTCATAGACAGTGAGAAAGTCGGTTTCATAATTGAGGTATTTTTCTTTTTATAACGCATTCACATATTATAATTGCTATTTTATAGAGTGCATGATTGCCAAATATCAGCATGTGAAGAAAGTAAGATTATTAAATTTTTTATATAAAAAATAGCTGAAAAATTGCATGTTATTCATCATTTAGCTTTTATGAACATGTATTGTTGTCCATAAAACTGCACGCCAGCATACTATTTCCATACCTGTATACACTTTGCTGTAACTAAAGCCAGCATCTCTCATACACCCACCCCTTCCTTTATATATGTCACCTAATTCTACTAATCACTGTCAGGCAGTCAAGAGGAATTTTAGCTTTTCTTTCCACTGTGTGAGAAAGGACACAAAGGACTTGTCTTCCCATGTTTGATTCATTTCACTTATGTCCTCCAACCTCCATCACTGAGCCTTCCCACTCACTCCACTCACACTCTACTACTCACTGTCACATGATCAGGAGGACTTTTCCTTTTTAATTTTCACTGTAAAAGAGAATACATGAGACTCATCTTCCTCTCTTTGGCTCATTACACTTAATGTCCTCCACAGCCATTTTCTCACTCACATAATAAAAAAATTATCTATGATGCCTGAACAATATTTCATCGTATAAACATATGATTTTTGCCATTTGGAATGGTCAGGATTTTGCTGCTATTGACATTTTCAGTCCCATTTTTATTTAGCTTGCACAGCTTTTAAATTTCAAATTCTTCTGTCTCAATCTGTTTCCAACTCTATCTTGTCTATCAATGTTTTCATTCATTTTTCCATCACCTTCCTTATTTCCTTTAATAGTTTTTATGTTTTCTTGAAAACCATTGCTTTTTACAAAATGGTTCATTTAAATCCTTCATATGACCTTTATCCATGTCAGTCTATTTGGAGTTTATTATAACATGAATTGCTAAATGGTCTTTTAATAAAAAACCTGAAACCAGATACTGGGGGTAAATGCTAAAAGATCAGAGAGACAAAGGAACAAGCCACCTCTTACCTCTAGGACTCCTCAGTCTAAAAAGCTTTCCTCAGCTGAAAGACTTTAGTTCCTGTCTCCTCATACCTTATATACCTTTCTCTGCCCAGCCATGTCATTTCCTGTCTCAACCTTCCTAGTGTTAGGTTTAAAGACATATGACTCCCAAGTACTAGGATTAAGCCACTACTGTCTGGCTCTGTTTCTCTCCTAGACTGAGTCAGTTTCATGTAGTCCAGGATGGCTTTGAACTCACAGAGATCCATATGGATCTCTGCCTCCTGAGTGCTAGGATTAAGGGTGTGTGTGCCATCACTGCCTGACCTCTATGTCTAATCTAGTGACTGACTCTGTCCTCTGATCCTTAAGCAAGTTTATTAGGGTAAACAATATATCACCACATTTTCCCTTTTTTGTCTAAAATAATAAAAGAAGTGTATAACTAATATAAGAAAAACTATATTCAATAAGTATATACAATATGTACAGTCAAGAATTATATTAATAATATCTAGTCCATTAACATTTGGCAGATTCAGAGAAATTTCTCCATATTTTATCCTATTTTGGTGAGTCCAAAGTGTTGTACCTAATTCACTTTCTACTCTAACTTGTATTACCAACTCAAAACTATCCTTTGATGTTTTTTAAACTTATACACTTTACACCTCTCTAGTGAGTTTCTTTTCTGAATTTGTTAACAAGGAAAACTATAACTGTCTAATCTTCAACTAACAAGGAAAATTATAACTATAATTATCTAATCTTCAACTCCTTCAGAGACACAAGAAGGAAATAATATTACCTGAGTAAACAGGAAGTGCAAGCAAGTGACTTACAAAAAATGTGAGAAATGGCATAAACAGCTGGCTGCCTGGACAGTCACCTAAGATTTCTCTGCAACATTGGGGCATCCATCTTCGACTTACAGACCTAGCATATCTGAAAAATTCATCTGTGAAGCAGGATTTTCTAAAGGACCTTCCTGCCTTGTCTTGGCAAGGTTCAGCAGTCCTTTCTTTTGTGTCCTGTTTGTCCATTTTGGACAGCATATTGTCAGCAGTTGCGGCAGGGCACTTTCTTGCCCATTGGCTAACTTCTTCCACAAAGAAAGGTAACTCCATAACGAGTTTCTTTGATATCCATCATTTTCTCTGAAGTAGATTGGTGCTGCCAGGAGCAGACATGTATCATAATCATAAAAAAATCTATTTTTATTAAAACATCTTAAATGCCATATTCTGTAGACCTCTGAAGTATTTGAAGATGACCTGTCTATATAAAATATATCTGTTTAAACTTGAAAATATACCTAATATGACTACAAGTTCAATTGTAATAACAAACTACCAACTTGCATTTCTTTATATCCTAATTAGTTGCTAATAATAACTTTCAAGGACTAGCAATTTGCATTATATTGTTAAATGAGTTTTATAGGCACAATACCTTGAAAAAATTAGAAATGTATGTACAGTATGTTCTAACAAAATTAATCTCAACTTCGTATCAATATACAAAATTTATATACATTATACAAAAATCCAACCCAATGTAAAATATTTAAAAGTAGTAGTTGCTTTTTAAAAGTAGATTCAATTATCTACCTTTTTATCTTGTCATATCCAATATCCTCCCTTTTTTCTTTTCAGAGTAGATTCAATAATCTACCCTTTCATCCTATTATTTATATTTCTCTCTTTTTTTCAAGGTAGATTCAATAATCTATGTTTTATCTATACCCTCTTTTTTTCTGAGTAGATTCAATAATCTACCCTTTTATCTAGTCAGCTCTTACACAGCCTTGAGGATATCTATGACTGGGTAGTTCCTGTAATGTTACTGCATAGATTAACAATGGCTGTTTTAACGCCTTCAGCTGTTTCTCTGTAACATTATAATGCAATGTTGAGATTGGTTCTCCTTTAAATTCTTATGCTGGGTCTGAATATCTGAATAAAACAAGATCTATGATCTGTTTTAACAAGTTTTTCTAAAACTTTTATCTTAGCACTCATATTAACCAACTTTTTAATGATACAACAAAAATGATCAAATAAATAATTGGCATTACATAAATCCCATTAACATTAAATATCCTCTGATTTAATTGTTCCATTTTCAGACCAAATATCTTCCATTATAGTAATGTTTCCCTTTTTTTTTTTTTTTTTTGGTTTTTCGAGACAGGGTTTCTCTGTGTAGCTTTGCGCCTTTCCTGGAACTCGCTTTGGAGACCAGGCTGGCCTCGAACTCACAGAGATCCGCCTGGCTCTGCCTCCCGAGTGCTGGGATTAAAGGCGTGCGCCACCACAATGTAGGAAAAAACTTTCCTTTACCTAATTTCTCCCTTTAAGAAATCTTAATTGACTCACCAAATCTGCGGACTGTGATGATTCAGATGATGGTGTGGCAGCAGCCCGAGGAGGGGTCTCAGAGAAAGCTATGATCCACCAATAGAGGGGAGAAGGGGGGTGTGCAGTAACAGCTAATTCTGGCGTGTTTGGATCCTGGGCCTGGAGAATTTGCTGCAGACAGGCTGCAACAAAAGCTTAGCCTCGAGCCTAGGCGGGGTAGAGATTCTGGCCTCCTGTAGCTGGGGCCTGAGCAGGGGACTGCAAGCATGAGCCTCCGTTCCCTGGCGGCGAGCCTGTGGTCCCGGTTTTCCTGCTCGTGGGTCCCCAGTTGCTTATAGAGGTTTTTTTTGTTTTGTTTTGTTTTGTTTTTTTGTTTTTTTTTTCCCTTTGGATGCCTTTTCCCACATACCCTCCCACCCCGGGCTACTGGTCTAGGGATCCTTGGCAGGGAGGATGCTGGGTATCCGACTTTCCAGCATGTCCATCTCGCTCTCTTGGTGCTCTCTTGGTCCTCTCACAGTTATGAGGTCGACCAGCTGTTCCTTTGAGGTTCCGTTCTCTTTTTCCTGAATTCGTGCTCCACAAGTTGTATGCCAGATGTAACACAAAATCTAAATGGTCTTTTAATAAAAAGCCCAGAAGCAGATTTTGGAGTAAATGCTGAAAGACCAGAGAAGCAAAGAAACAAGCCACCTCTTAACCTCTAGGACTCCTCAGTCTGAACAGCTTTTTCAGCTAAAACATTTTAGTTCCTGTCTCCTCATGACTTATATACCTTTCTCTGTCCAGCCATGTCATTTCCTGTCTCAGTCTACCTAGTGCTGGGATTAAAGGTGTGTGCCACCACTGCCTGGCCTCTACATTTCATCTAGTGGCTTGTTCTGTTCTTTAATCTTCAGGTAAATTTTATTAGGGTACAGAATATATCATCACAGTTTATTACTGGAGAAGTAATGAACCTTTGGAGGAGTCTTGTTAGTCTTAGTAGATTTAATTTTTAAAAGCTATTAGAAAATACATGATACAATAATCACTATTCATAGTTACAATTTTGTGACTGAACGATGAATATTATGAGGGTAATTATGACTTGTCTTTCTAATCACAGTACTTTTAACTATGGCAATCTCACTGAACATTAGATATGAATATCATAAACATGTCAAAGTTAAAATTCTGTATCTTTACCCAATACCTAAATCAATAAAAACAACCATGAAAATCTTAAAATACAAGTGTCTTATTTCATTGATGTTAGGAAACTTTGATGATGAAATCTAATTTCACATTTAAATGTATTATTTTGACATCATTTAAAATTCAGTATTTCCTAATTCCTTATGTTGGTTTTATTCAGATTTTCCAAATACAGAATTAATGCTTGATGGCTGAGTTCTGTACGTGTATGAATTACTTAATATTTTGGTTTTTTTTCTTTCAGATGCATGTGTAACATCAGAAGAAATTATGGAAAAACATAATATAACTCTCAAATGGAGAGAATTTGGAAAGATTTATATCCGATCAGGAGACTATGTTGAATTTAAGTGCAAATTTGGATATAAACAGGCAAAAACATCACCTCCATTACGTACAACGTGCAATGATGGTCACATCGATTATCCCACTTGCTCAAAAAAACATTCTTGGTTCAGTGGATGAATGAACCTTTGTTTAGAAATATGCATGCATATTATTAATACAGTTTCACTTTATGTTTGAAGTATTGTGTAACTCATTTCTTCTCATAAGTATAAACTTGTGCTGATATATGGTGATTAATTTGGAGCCCGAGAGACTGCTGCCACAAATGCAAAGCAGTGCATTCCGAACTCCTAAAGCAGAGTGGGCTGTGCGCTAGTACAGTAACTAGTGGTAATAAAATAGATGCAATTACTTCAGTGTCTGTTTCCACACATCTCTTCTCAAAATCTCTCCAGTCTTCCTCAGTACCTTTGGATCTAACTCTCTGATTCACAATAAACTGAAGTCATGTTGTCTCAGTCTCCAAATTAGTATTATTTCACAAACATATAGCAATCAAACTCTCATACTTAACATTGCTAATGAATATAAATAATTCCAACGTGATCTTTTCACTCATCTTAAACAGCCTTCCCTTAATTACTTCTGGCTAAAAAAAAAAAGTTTACCTTTTCAAAATGTTGAAATCTAAAAGATAAAAGTGTAGGTGTCAAAACAGAGCAGATATCTTGAAACCTTCTACTACGCAAGACCAGTTATTCAAAGGTCACGGAAATGTTTTACTATTACTAGTAAAAATAATTTTAAAAGTAATTGTGTTTAACTTTGTTACCAGTGAAGATAGTTGTCTATCAGCATCACTGTAACAAATTGCCATAAATTGGATGCGCTGACTTAAAAGGCACTCATGTCATGAAGTTCTACAGAACAACATTTCTAAGATGATGGCACAAAATTTAGTACCTGACCAGGGCTTGCTTTGTCTTTCATAGGTGCCACTGCCTGGCAGCATTTGGCAAGGAAATGCTCTGTAGTTTCCTTTTTAATGAAACTGACTCCATTAGTGAGGAAAATCTTCCCGACACATTCACCAGGAAAACCCCATTTTTGGTATCTTTATGAAGGTGATATGGAAGCAGCACATAATCGTTAGGGAGAAACCATTTTAAGACTATAACAAAGGAATGGTAAAGCCATTCCATGGAGATGGAAACAAAAAAAACAGCATGATGGTTAGTCACATCAGACAGAACAGAACTTAAAACAAAAACAAAAAAGAAAAATTACGGTCATTGTGTAATGATAAAATCATTACAATTTTATTATATATATATATATATATATTAGGTATGTGTATGACTTACTTCATATAAGAAACGTATTTACAGACCTGAGAGAAGAAATACATTTATGTGCATCAACAATTAGGATCTTCTACGACCCTCTTTTAAATGTGGATTAACCAGACAGACAGAAGCACAACATACAGCAACACTAGACTTGAATGATATATTATTATACATATTGTCTTGATCTTCAGAATTACATTGGTTCACAAACATGTAAAATCAAACTGACACACTTCACATTACTAATGGACATAAGTAACTGGATCTGTGAGATACATGCATAGAGTGCCACCTACAAGAGCGGTGCACACATCAAAGGCATGTAAAACATTCTCCAGGATAAATTATATGCTACACAAGGAAACCCAATTTTAAAATCTAATTGAGTTTTTACTCTCACCTCCTCACAATGCTACTCCCTGCCATCTGAAGATCAGCATGCAGAGCCTTTGGAGCCGTGTGCATATCCCACAGGTAGCATTTCACAACCCTGGGACTCCAAGCCCTGACTGCGTAAGGACTTGCATTTGACTGTACACTACAAAGGAACACTCTGCTCCCCCGCCTCCTATCACCTGGGAAACTAACAGTGTCATCTGAAGTCCTGTGCTGTCTGCATGCCTGTGTGCCCTACTGGTCACCCACACCTCATTCCTTCTTACCAGTACTTCTAAGGAAATATAGTGACAACCTTTTTCTTTGTTTTTAACGGGAAACAATTGTATTCAATATATTCCAATCAGTTTTCTCTACCCCAACTTCTTCCAGAGACTCAAACCACCCTCATCCACCCAATCCACACTCTTTCTTTCTCTTTCTTTTTACAAAGCAAACAAATAGGCCAAAAGAAAAAAAGACAAGCAAACAAACAAAAACAAACAAAACAAGCCAAAGAAAGAGAGAAAAAAGAAAAACATAAGAAACCCATGCACATACACAAACAGAAACCGTAAAGACACAATTTTAAAAACCACACTATAAAGGCAAAACACCAGTAAGACAAAAGAAGTGCTTCCAAAAAAGAAATCTGAGGTTAAAATCTATAAAAATATCGTTGAATTTGTTTTCTATTGGCCATCTATTTCTGAGCGTGGAGCCTACCTATTAGTGTGGCTAATGATGTGCTCTAGCAGGCCCAAGTGTGGCAAAGAAGGCACCAACAGGTCTTGCCCTCTCCCTCTCCTTTGCTAAACCACTAGGTAACATTCCTAATGCCAGCCACCATGATCTATTTGGCCACGTTCTTATGCCTGACTCATCCCTGAAGCTGATCACAAAGATCCAATTATCAAAACATCAACCAGCAATCAAAAATTTCCATTTGGCTACCTCAATTAACATGTCCAATCAGAACTTACCAACCCATCCTAGCTCATTCTAACACTGACTGCCCATTTTTCCCTCTCAAAATTAAGACCTGCGGTGGTGGCGCACGCCTTTAATCCCAGCACTCGGGAGGCAGAGCCAGGCGGATCTCTGTGAGTTCGAGGCCAGCCTGGGCTACCAAGTGAGTTCCAGGAAGAGGCGCAAAGCTACACAGAGAAACCCTGTCTCGAAAAACCAAAAAAAAAAAAAAAAAAAAAAAAAATTAAGACCTGCAAAGCTATTTGGTGCTGTTCCTTCTGAATTCAGATTTAACCACCTTGGATCACTTTGTGTTGGAAATTGGTGTTTGAGTGTGGGCTGTGCTAATCCTGGGTCCAGAGGGGAGCACCCTGTGGTCTGTGGATCTCTTCAGTTAATATACTCAAGGAGACATCATTGGGGAAACTAAATTTTTTTTGCAAGCATGTGTCAATTATGGATAGTTTCATAGTTAGAAGTGAGAGCCCATGTCCACTTCCCTTTCTCAGCACTGAAATGACACTTTAGGACATTTTGCTATACCTATAGTTCAGCCATAATCAAAGAAGCTTCCTCTTACAGTAGATGGGAAGTAAAACAGAGGTCTACAACTAGAAAAAAATGCAGAGTCTGAGAAATTTGGAAACATGAAGTCCTCAGTGGGATGTCTTCATCAAACCACTCCTCTCACTGTCCAGCGCACTATGCAGAAGAGGAGGCGGGAAGAGTCGGAGGGGACTGATGATACCAAAGGAACAGTGTCCTTCTGACACAACAGAGTCGATTCACATAGAAATGTACAGAGACTTTAGCAACATACACAGCATCTCTGCACAGGTTCAAGCCGGACAGGGTCCTAGTGACAACCTTCTTGCTCCAGTCCCATTGCAAAAGTAAAAAACATCAGGTAAGACCAAGATGATATGTATCTCCTAAAATTAGTACTCCCATGATAATGTTCATTGAAAAAACAAATTAGATGACACAAAAACAATGAACTCAAATTAGCAATTGTAGGGGCTGGAGAGATGGATCAGTAGCATGTACTGCTCTTTCAGAGGAACAGAACTTTTTCAGAGCACTCACCTAAGAAGGCTCAAAACCACCTGTCCCTCCTGCTCCAGGTGATCTCATGCCTTCCTCAGGAACACATGTTCACATAAATCAAACATACACACAAACATACACATAGAGAGAGAGAAAGAGGGGGCTAGGGAGAGGTGTGGGAGAAATAGAATACATCTTTTAAGAAGTAACACTTCTAAATATGTTAGAGGAATTCAAAGAGGGTATGACTAAACATTGGAATGAAGACCAAGAAAACACAAACCAACCGTTGGATGAAATAAGTAATACAATTCAGGATGTGGAAATAAAACTCAATAAAGAGATAGATATCTTGAAGAAAAAAAAAACTCAAAATGAAACTTGAAATGAAAATGGCAGTGTGTCTGACGGAAAGCTGAATGAATCCATTGGAGGAGACATTATCAGGACTTGAATACAAGATGGAGGAATTGGAGCACTCTGAGAAATAAAGTGGTAAGTGTGGTGGTATTTTACTTGTACTGAAATGTGATTTTAATTGTATGTTAATAAATAAAGTTGTCTGGGGGTCAGAGCTATTAGAGCCATAGCAAGTGCGTGGCAACGGTGGCGCACACCTTTAAGGACCTGGAGGGCGGTACATTTAGGCAGTGACGAGGCAGTAACATGTTTGGGTTTACAACCAATGAGAAGGCAGAACAGGAAGACTTTAAAGACATACACACAGGAAGTAGGTCTTTTTTCGGAGAGCTCTCTTGGCTGAAGAGGATCCCTGAATCAGGAAGGGTAAGGCTCTTAGCTCTGACCTCTTGGCTTTCTTCTCTGAATTGGCTCTGTGTTTCTTATTTAATTAGACCGTTGGTTACATCTACAGGTAAGTCTAAATAAAATTCTTGAAACTGAGCATTTAGGAACTCTGGGATTTTGTGAAAAGAAATAATCCACAAAACAGAGACACAGGAGAAGAAATTCAGATGAAAGACACAAAATATTCAAGGGAAAGAAATCCATGTCCAGGTGCAGAAGACATACAGAACAACAAATAAGAATTCCCAGGAAAAAAATCCACAATGTCACCTAGTACAAAACACAAAATTCACATAACAAAGAAAGAATAGGTGAATGCTGCAAAATGTTTTCATTACAAGGATGTAATGTTGTCCCAATGTATGCAAATATACGAATACATTGCAGTTGATAATAGAATCAAGAATGAAAACCATGTGGTCATGTCAATGGATACAGAAAAGCATGCTAACAAAACTTAAAGAAACAGGAGCAGGAGGCTCAGCTCAGCAAAATAATGGTCATACAAGACAAACAGCCAACATTAAACTGAACAAGGGAAAATGAATTATTTTTTTTCTGACATTCTAAGACAAGGATGCCCACAGTCACCACCATTAAACAACATAGTACTTGTAATGTTTGCCAAAACAAGATTTAAGAAAAATGAAAGAGATACATATAGCAAATTACCCTAAATTGCATGTATTATGATACTTGAAGGCCCCTGGTGACTCCTTCAGAAGATTTTAATATTTGATAAACAATTGTGATGCAGTATCAGGATATAGAATCAACACACAAATATCAGTATTTTTGTACATGGGAATAATGACTGTTCTGAGAAATATACCAGGAAAACAATTTTATTCACAACAGCCATCAAAATTACCTCAGAATAGGTCCCGGGCAGAGGGATCGAGTCAGTGGAGTGTCTGCCTTGTGAACATGAGGACTTGAGCTGGCTCCCCAGTGCCTGTGTCAAAAGCTGGGTGTGACATCACAAGAGACTAATTCTGGAAGTGGAGAGGCTGTTGACGTTGTTTCTTAGAGCTCACTTCACACACACACACACACACACACACACACACACACACACACACACCTGAAAATTAAACACAGCCCTTAATCCTTTACATTCTTCTAGGAACTAGATTAAAAAAAAAATTTAATGTTCCTATGGAAACACAAATATACAAAACAATCCTGAGCAAATAGATCAATTCTGAAAGTATAGGAAATCCAATTACAAATGATATTTCAACTGAGCATTCATCTGACAGAAAAATAAATATCAACCCTAACAGAATGAATAGGATAGAAATGAACCCATGAAGCTGCCACCTGACTATTCATAAAGGAATAAAACATCTTTTGTAAGAAAAATTAAATCTTCAATAAATGGTGCTTGGACAACATGATACCCATACAGAATTCCCAAACTACTTCTTATCCTATGGGAAAAAAACCTTCAAATAGCATTAAAGGCCTTAATTTAAGGTATGAAACTTTAGAACTGCTGAAAGAAAATGTAGAGGAATTCTCCAAAAAATACATATAGGCCATGGCTTTCTGGTAGGACCCAAATAGCTGTGTAAATAATGGTGAAGATCAATAATTAAGATTGTATTAAATTAAATGGTTTCTTTACCATAAATGGGGAAACAATCAGCAGAGAGAACAGGAGAAAGGGTTTTCTAATTCGGATGACAGAGCATAAATGTATAGAACATATAGAGGTTTATAAAAACTAAATACCAAGAGAACAAAAAAATCCACTCAAAAATTGTGTGATGAATTGAATATGCAGTTCTCAAAACAAAAAACATAAAATGCCAATTCATATATTTTTTTAAAAGACATATTTCTCCACCATGGAGGTGAAACTTGAAAATACATTGGGATTCCATCTCACCTGAGGCAGGACGGCAACAGAGAAACAAGAAACAACAAACACCAATGAAGAAGCAGTGTGGGGGAACTTATGCTATGTCTCCTCTAAAATCAGGACTCCCATGATAATGCTCCTTGAGAGAACAAATTAGATGACACAAAGCCAATGAACTCAAACTAGAAATGACAGGTGCTAGAGAGAGTTATACTGATTCTATACTGCCTTTGTGAAAATGAGTTTTGAACTTTTCTTAGGTTTTTCCACCTCTGGGCATTTGGGTGAAGTAAGTAAATTAAGAATATAACACAGATACCTGCAACGGCATGTTGGTAACCACACCATTCTCCTCTAAGTTATTAAAACAACCTTAGTTCTTTAAAACAAGTACGCATGTGCAGAAAATGGGGTGCGTATAGACATAGTGCAGAATTGTCCATTCATGAATAAGAATGGAAATGGATAGATCTGGTAATTATCTTGTTGTAATGTATAAGCCACATTCAGAGAGTCAAGGATCCTGTGCCTTCCCTCTTGTTTGGAATCTAGAGTAGAAGACATGGATGTAGAAGTGGAGCTATTGGGAAAGAAGTTGGAAATCAATGCAGACCAGTAAAGGAGGGCTGTGGTAGTGAATATGATAAAAGTACACTGTGTTTATATGCAAGGATATAGCAAACCCATTTATTTACTCAACTAATACATATTAATAAAACCTAAAATATATGATTTTCATTGTCTAAAAAGCTAGAAATGTTTGATGATCTATTACAAGTCTGAAACATGACTCTTCCTAGCTGCCCATTTACTAAATCAGTATACCTGTCAATATGCCAGTGTGGGTGGAGAAAATTTCACAAAGCCATGTCATTCAAAGCAGAGTTACAGGAAAATCAATGCATGTTTGGAAGGAAAATCAGTTTTCTCCAGGGACAAACTTCCTGATAGATTACCCAATCCCAAGTGATCAACACTAAACACATATGTAACAAGCAATATTAAATGCACTCAGTAGGTATAAATATACACAATAATAGTTATAGAAGAGTTCATAAAATGGATATGGAGTGAGGGGACATAGGATCGGCTATATAAAATATAAAAATACAGTATTTGTGTACGAAATTATAAATATTTTAAAGCTAAATTAAAAATGAAAATTCAGTATATAGGTACACATTGCAGCACTACTCAGCCATAAATAAGAATGAAATCAAATCATGTCGTCAGGAAAACATATATATATATATATATATATATATATATGCACACATAAATATATAAACACAACCTGTTTGTTTCATTTAGCATGGCTTGTGTATGTACGATTTTAGGGCTGACCATTTTGTTTGGCATAACCATTTAGAGGGGTTCATCCCTGAGAGAAGCTAATTCTCCCACTCTTGGCAGTCATTAGTGGCCTAGATTGCTCCATCTGTGATAGAACCCATTTAGATTTCCCTTTTCCTTGTCTGTTGATATTATCGTTGTTCAGGTTTTCTTTAGGCAGTCACATTGTTGAGATATCACAGGGGTAGCTTCCTTGTCATTTAAGGATACACCTCATAACAGGCTTTCTGATCTTCTAGGTCTTACAATCTTCCCTCCCCTTCATCAGTGATGTTCCATGAGCCTTAGGTGCAGATGTAGTGTTGTAGAGGTATCATTTGGACCGAGCTTCCCATGATCTATTGATTGCTGCATTATAATCAGTTGTGATGTTCTGTAATCATCTCCATTTACTGCACATAGAAACTGCTTTGGTGAGGGGTGAGAGATACGTTTATCTCTGGTTATAAGGATAAATTTTATAATGCAGTTAGAAATTGTGCTGGAATAGTAAAGTGGTAGAAGAAGGTTCTCTTCTGAGATCTATGTCCTCCCTGGCCTCATATATTTATAGTGTCATGCATTATTTTCCTCCCATTGAGCAGACCATAATACCAATTAGGCAGTTGTTCACGACCACCAATGGAGGAGTGCCACTATTGCAATTTAGAAATATCTTGCCATGCTGATCCTTATTACAGTTCACGGGCATTCCAGTTGGATAGGACTATTGATTGCCTTGGCAGCTTACACAGTTCTTTCTGGGATTTCACTTTCACACATTGGATAAGCTTCAAATTCATAATAATTTAAATGAGTGATTTGTCCATTTTAGTTAAATTATGACTGTTCAAATGGAACTGCCTTTTAATAAGAGAGTGGAGAATATTGCCAATTTTTTATTAAATTGTTTTATTTATTTTACATACCAACCACAGTTTCCCGTACCTCCCCCCACCTCCTTTCTATACACCCCTATTCACTCCTCAGGAAGGTTAAGGTCAACAAACATGGCATATCAAGTTGAGGCAGGACCAAGCTCAAGACTGAGCGAGACATCTTACCATAGGGAATAGGTTCCAAAAAACCACTTTTTATGTAAGCCACCAAAATGCAAACACTTTGTCTCTTCCCATATGTCTTCAATAAATGTACACAGTGCAAAGAAATCCTGTTACCTCTGTAGTAACTCTGTATGTATTAAATGCATACAGTGTTACTACCATTTAAAAAATCATCCCTGGTTATTTCATAAAGACACTGCATCCAAAGAATTCCAGACAATACATTTAATAAACACTGGAGTTGGAATTTAATTAATATGCTTGATACTGTTTCCAGGAAGTCTTTATTTTTAGTGGAGAAAAGGCCATGGATTTGAAGGAGAGTAGAGAGGAGAATATAAGAGGGTTTGTTGGGAGGAAAGAGAAAGGAGAAATATTTTAATATTTTATAATTTTATAATCAAAAGAGTAAAATAAAATATATAGTATCTAGTGAGAACATTATTGAAAGTACTAAAGCAGTTAAATATAAAAGTAACACACATGTTGGTGGATTCTAAGAATCTTACTACTTTATCAAGTACAGGAATAGACTGACTTGAAAAGAAACCTGTTGTCACAGACAGAAGTGATGTTCTCTGTGATCTCACTATGCATTCTCTGGCTCACATGATCTAACCCTGAAGAGCTGATTGCTTTACTATTAACTGCTTCTTTTGTCTTTACTTCTCAGGATAACCTTCTCAATCTGGGTAATGTAACTTGTATGTTTCTTTCCAAGGATGACCATTTGGTATTGGAACACCAAATGGTGTGCTCTATTGCAACTCTGCAAGCCAACATGCTTTCTGAAGAATATAGGAATATAATTACATTGTCAAATATATCAATTACTTCAAAAAAGGAGAAAAATAAAGTATAAACATTTTTAACCTGGACAACTAGTATGTAACTGTTCATTACATATTCTTTTTCCTATTATTCATTTGCCAGATTCTATTAGTAAGATAAAAGCTATATCTGAGCAAATGAAAATAGTCAATAAACTATATATACAGGAAAAAATGATCTGAAAAAATAGGAATATAACAAAATTGTTATTAAGGCTATGTAAACAGAAATAGTAACTCCAATATTTTCTAAGATTAATGACTATTATATCGAGGAAAACTGTTTGCTTTTCTCTTTGATAAAGCAATTCTAGTCACGTGGTCCACCTCCTCAGATCCTCAGTGATGACATGAAGGGCATCCAGAAAGAGGAAGAGAGACACAGTCAGGCTATGAAATGTGACCGCAATTTCAATTTTATAATAAAGGGGAAAAATACAATTCATAGACAGAAAGTGGAGAATTTTGCACTCTTGTGTTGGCAAATGTAGATAATAATGTTTAAACATAGTTGCTTTTGTTTTGCACTTATATTTAATTATATACATAAACATATTTTTACACATTTTAAAAATAAATATGTCATTTATTACACTTTACTAGAACAATTTAATACATGTGGATATATACCTGACCTCAAGCATGGATATGTCTATCACTATGCCCTCCATATCAACACAGAGTTTCAGTTCATTTGTAATACAAATAGATATGTACAGTGATTGGCAATAACATAACCACTGTGTTAGTGGACATGGAAAGAGTATAGGTAAAGCCATAAGTCACATGTCAAAACATAGATTAATAAAAATGGGTTCATTTAATGTAAGCTAGTTAGTAATAATCCTGAGCTATTGGCTGAGCATTTATAATTAATATAAGTCTCTGTGTGGTAATTTGGAAGTGGCTCCCAGTATGGGAAAATTCCGCCTACATTAAATGGGATATTTAATTAATCTATTTGTTTGGCTATTTGTATCTTTTGAACAAAACTATTGATTACACAAGCGTGTGTGCGTGCGTGCGCACATGCACGCACACACAAAGGCAATCTTGGTTGATGAGAAAATTGGTTCTGGATGTCACACTGGACCTAAATTACTTAGTATTTCTGATAACTTGGGTAAATACATATTTAAAAGACAAATTATCTCTTAACACTAGAAAGATTAATAAGCAAGTATAAAAGGTTCAAAAGAAGGAAAATCCATGTTTTCGTACCCTTATTAAGAAGTTACTTTAAAATCTTTGGCAGGGAAGACAGTAGATATTATTTTTTTTAGTATATGAATTGATTTTGTTTCCAGAAATACCATTGAATTCATTTATTAGTTCTAGTACAAGATTTAGATAATGTATTTCTATAATGAATTGCTATTTAATCTTTCCATTTAATTGCTTTTGTTATATTCTTACCTTAACCTGCCTGGGGAAACAATCAACAAATAACAGTGTAGCCTTCGTTCTGTCAAACTCTAGTGTCTGGAGTCTCTTGGAGAAAGCAAAGAATTGGGACTAAGGAAAAGGGAGAAGATTAAGATCAAGGAAAGTGAAGGGAATAGTATGATCGAGGAAAGGGGAGAACTTAGGAACAAGGAAAGGAAAGGGACAGGATTAAGGTCAAGAAACTAGAAGGGAATAGGATCAAGGAAAGGGGAGGGATTAAGATCAAGGGAAGGGGAGGAGTTAGGAACAAGGGAAGGGGAGGGATTAGAAATAAGGAAGTGGGAGACATTAGAACTGAGAAAGGGGAGGGATTAGTGTCAAGGAAAGGGGAAGGGGTATAACCAAGGGAGGGGTGGGGATTCGGATTAACAAAACTGGCTTTACACCTTTTCTCTCTGTGCCTATAAATCTTATAATTCTGTTCCAGATTTTCTTCCTGTAATTTCTCCATGAAAGTAATAAAATCCAGTCAATCCTTCTATCGTTTCTTCAGCCTGTTGCTCTGTTCTTATCAGGCTGTCTGATCACAACAGGACAACGAGCCATAATGTATAACTGTTGGTAAAGTTGCTCTTTCGTTGTTCCTGATGTTTCAAAGCCTCCAGAAATCAGCTAACACTCCAGGAAGAATGCCCTCCTATTGAACTCCTGGGCAAAGAGAATCATCTCCTGCTTGAATTTCCCAGAAATTTTTCTGACATATTTTTCTGTCAATCAGAGATAGAATACAAATGTTCGTGATTTTTTTTCTTTTTTTTTTCTTTTTTCTTTTTTTGCTTCTTGATAGAACACTGTAGACCATATTGTGCAAACTAGTTCAGGAATCATTGTGATTTTGATGACACACACAAACATAATTTAGTGGTACTATTAATACTTAACATGCTTGAGAGTTGAGAGCCTGGCTTGTATTTAATTCCTATCATTTATGGATATGTTAATTTTATGGCTACACACCAGATTAAGAGGTGCAAAGGATCAAAACTTGGAGCAAGATTATTCATCATATTATATTTGAGTAAATTTAATCATAATGACAGAATAAAATGCACATGCTTTGGAAAGGAAAATTGCATGCAAGCTGTCTGTATAAATAAAAAGTGGGAACCAGAACCAGACTATCCAGATGAGATTTGTTTGGAACATCTTGTTGACCCTGGTGATTCTTTATCTTTAAAACGTTCTTTTAAATTACAGTATTTTGAAAATATTTACTGTGGCTTACAATTTTTAGCTGAAGACAAGGTTGTAAACTATTAAAATACTCTTTGAAGAAAATTATTATTCTAGTAAAGATAATGTAATAATGTAAAAACAGATGAGTACTCGGTATTCAGTAATATTCCAAAATAAAACCTAAACCTCATAATGCAAACATAACTAAAACATGTAGCTAATTTTGTACCAGACTTAAGTCTGAGTAAAAAATATGCTGAGACTCGGGAGTCTAAGATAGACTTTGATCATATTTACCTCCCCAAACAATTTGACTTGTATTTTACATGTCTAACATTATATGACCTCTCATGTCTACAGAAAATGTGAAATTTCACCTTAACAGCAAAGAATTGTTCTTCCATGCATTATATGGAAGTACTCAGTAATGTGTCCTGGGAGCTCCTGCACACTTATGACATTATATGTACAAGGAAGTTCTCTTGGTTACTACTTCTAGCATATCTCCTTAAATTAGATTCAAGTCCCATTTCAGCATCTTTTGAAAAGTTCTGATATCAGGTGGGTTATGGACCAATGAGATAACACACACACACACACACACACACACACACACACACACACCCTACTCAGTGGTACCATATCGTGTTATTTACCTAAAGGAATGTCTTTGTTAAAAACAGCAAACTTAAGAAAAAAACCAAAGGAATCAGAAATGAGTTGGAAAAGACAGCATGACTTTTCTACAGAAGCCATGTTTACACCAGGAGAGGTCGCAGATGACGTGACCACAGAATATTGTGTCAAGGAATTCTTAACAGACATCAAAGATAACAGAGTCTGATAGTCTCATTGATAATTGTTTTCAAGATTGTGCCCCAGGAATATTCAAAGGAATGATTATCTTTAAGGTATTCCATCTATAATTCACCTTCTGCACTCCATATCTGATGGAAAGATAGTCAGTGATTTTGTAATAGAGGTAATACATTTGCAGTATGCAAGCTGTGCCTACTGCAGAATCTACTGATGTAAAGATAATTCTGAGAAAGGAATAATGAGAATTCTGATAAAACATTTACATTTAACTCTATCTAAAGTGGTACCTTACATGGGCAAAGCACAATAATTAAGAAAACAGTTTGTGAAGTCACTTCAGAGTCCACATTCTGAGCAGTCACATTCACTAAAATGTGACACTAGGAAACGCTTGTTGGCCCTCTATGGAAAAACATGATATCCGTAGGTAAAACATACGTGACATAGCTCAATAAATATTAACTATTACCATCTTCAACATTTTATGTAGCCCTAAAATATCCCTATGTAAAATTTCACTTTTCTGCGAAAGGAGAACGTACATTTTGATTTATTTTCTTTGTTTTTTTTTTTGTTTCCTCTTTCAGATGCATGTGTAATATTGGAAGAAATGATGAGCCAACATGAAATATAATTAAGGTGTACAAACAAGAAAAACTTTATACAAGAACAGGGGATTTTGTTGAATTTGAATTTAAGTTGACATACAGAAAGAAGACACCAAAACAATCATCTCAAACAATTTGTAAGGAAGGAAAATTTGAATATCCTATATATGAATGAAATGATGTAACTTCCTGAGTATATTCTTAAAAGTAACCACATGAGTGATCAAGATTCTATTGTCAGTCAATCCTGAAACTGCTTTCTATTCTTCCAAATAGAGTTGGAAATGTATAAGCAGAGATAAGAGTGCTTCACCTGTTGGGGTGTGTGTCTTCTAGTGATAAGATACACAAAACATATGCTCTTACTTCACTGAATTCTACCTAAATTCTCCTGTTTAAACTATGTGAGATGATTCCGTAGTATTTTTTAATCAACTTTATGTCAGTGAAAATAAATGTTATGGTAATTGAAGTTGATATTAGTATTACATACAAAAACACATTGTTTGTGCTTGTAGCAAACATTAATGAATATCTGTATGTTCTCCAATGTGATTCTAGTGTCCATTAAATAGTGAACTTTGCTTAGACTAAATATGCCACCTTCTATAAAAGAAAAGATTTTGGAGTTTAAACAAATCCTAGTATAGTCTAATTTCATCAAAATGGGATATGTATATACAGGGTGAAATTTAGTAATCTAGAAAAATTGTACATATAAAATCGAAAAATATATAAATAGTTAAGTGGGAAGATTGAAACACAATGTCAAAATGATTATACATGCTTAAAGAGTAATAGGCTTATAAAGTAAAAGAGAATGCTATAAAATTTTCATTATTTTCCTACATTTTATATATTTTAATGTCTATTGCTTATCTATTTAGAACCATAACAAAAAGTAACTAACTGTTGAGGCAATAAAAATGCGAGTGTTATGGTCTCCTGTTCACCATGGTGCTGGCTTCATTTACCTCCTCCGTCATTTTTCCTAATTCCTTTGTTTTTATTTTTAAAATTTTTTTACACCATATGTTTTTATTATATTCATTTCCCTCAGAGATAATTTCCCCTTTCTACCCACATGACTTATTGTTCTTTCAAAAAAAAAGAACAAAAACAAACAAACTAAAAACATGGAGTCCACTTTGTGTTGGTCAAACTACTCCTGAGCATGAAGCCTGACCCAAACTGTGGTTTATATGCCAAGGCTAATATTATTGGAGAAAATTGGTTTTCCTTTCCCAGAAAGCATCAGTGCAAATAGTTTCTTGGTTATGGGTGGGACTTTGTGCTCAATTCTCCTTTTCCATGCTGGTAATTTGTCTGGCTTGAATTTGTATATATCTTGTATGTGCTGTCACAGTCTCTGTGAATTCATATGTGTATTAGTCCTATTGTGTCTGAAAGACACTATTTCCTTGGAGTTATCTACTACATCTGGCTCTTAGAATGTTTCCATCTGCTCTCTCACATAGATCTCCAAGCCTTGAGGGGAGGGGTTTGATGATGGCATCCAATTTATAGCTGAATGCTTTAACATCTCTCATTTTCTGCAAATAGTTAAGTTGTGGGGGCTTTATGTTAATTACTATTTACTACAAGAAGGCACTATTTACTATAGGGAGGCACTTCTATGATGAAGGTTGAGTGATACAGTTATGTATGGATATATCAATATGGCATTATGAGTCATTTTACTACAATGTTCATTGAGCTGAATAATGGTAGGTTTTTCCTAAAGCCCATGACCTGTGTAGTCTCAGGTTCTTGGCCTCATTAACAGTGCTAGGTATTGGTTCCATCTCACGGAGCAGACCTTAAATCCAATAGGAAAGTGGCTGGCTATTCCCATGACATTTGTGCCACTATTGGACCAGTACATCTTGTAGGCATGTCACCAGTATAGCTCACAGAGTTCACAGCTGCATGAGACTGATTATTACTTTTCTCCTCTGGTAGTGTGTATACTATCTTCCAGCAATATGAATGCTAGTAAGTAGGTGAAGTTTCTATTTGGACATTAGCTCAACTTCTCCATGTTTGATGACATATGTATGTGGTAACAGCCTAGAAGTCCACCAACTGATAAATGGGTGGTAATAAAATACAGCACATTTATACAATGGAATATTCAACTACCAAGAAAAATGCAAAAATGACATTTGCAGGTAAGTGGGTGGAGTTAGAAACAGTCAACCTAAGTGAAGTAACCCAGAGCCAGAGAGACAAATATTGCATGCTTGCTAATGTATGTAGATACTTGCTTTTCATCTTTAGCTGTGTTTGCTTCCTTCAGAATATTCACT
Organism: Peromyscus californicus insignis; assembly: GCF_007827085.1. Classification (NCBI taxonomy): domain Eukaryota; kingdom Metazoa; phylum Chordata; class Mammalia; order Rodentia; family Cricetidae; genus Peromyscus; species Peromyscus californicus. Next base: position 26,363,763 of record NW_026294436.1, on the reverse strand, counting down.
GAGGTTAGGTAGCTAGAAAGGGGACTGGGTGGGGAAGGAGGTGGGTCTTCCAAGAAAGGGGAAGTAGATTATAGTGTTATAAAGGGATAAAGGGAAGTTAGAATTAAATGAGGAAGGAGATAGGAAAGAAGGGTAAAGAAGGAAATATAAGGAGGGATAGCTAATATTAAAGATTTTATGAAAAGCCCTGTGGAAGCCTACCATATAGGCTTCCTAAAATATAAATATATATGAAAGGAATTTATTTTGAGTTAATATATAGTGGTCAAGACAATGTCCCAACTAGACATTATATGCTACCAAGTAAAACTCCCTGTACCAGAAATGGGTTACATCTTTTTGAGTCATTGGCCAAATGGTCATAGACACTCCTCAACCACAAAAACAAAATCAAAGCAGGCTGCTGCCAATGCTATTGCTTACACTCCACAACCTCCATCATTTTTAAGTTCATTTTGATTTTCACCATGGTGTGGATGATATATTGAACAGGAAGTGTTAAATTTTACAAGGGTATTAAAAACACAGAGTCCAATCAAAAGCAATGTGATTATGCCAACCAATAGGCCAGAAAAGGATAAAAACCAGGAAAGCCATGACCATGCATTTCCCCAGGAAAGTCATCCTTCTGTAACTTGCACTGGAGATGGTATGGACCAGTTTTATTCTTGAGTTTGGGGGTGAGAAATGTTGGGCTGTTACAAAATTGTACATGCTGATGGTAGCAAACCAATTTCAAGACAAATAGAATAGCATAGAGTACAGCAAAGTAGTGTCTTGTTATCAAGCTGTGTGCAGGGCATTTACAAAGGCTGGGCTGACATCAAATAACTCCTTTGGTTTTAGAGCATTCCCATTAATAATCCTTGCTCCAAAGTTCATTTAGAAAAGGGTTCACAAGTGTCAATGAAGGCATAGAAAAAATTCCCAGTGTTGAAGAAAAATAATAACATTTTCACTTGTTATGTAAGAGTCACCTAAGGTGCCTAGATGTTTGTCTGCAATTCCTTGAGTGGAACTTTTACCTAGGAAGCTCTTGTAGCTTTGCTCTTGAAGGCTAGCGATCTGAGGTGAAGGCTCATCTTCCCTTTGGAAGGTGGGACATCATCCTTCACAGTTGTTTCCCTCTGTGCAGAGGGCACAGATCCAAGTCCTAGTTATTTGAACTCACTCTGCTGAGGGGAGTTCTTTTCTATGACCCAAACATCTGACAATTATGGTAAGCCTATCCCTTTAAAAATCCTTTTTCTTCAGCCTTGTGGGTTTTTTTTTCCCCTTGTGGTGTTTTATTTCTGGATAGTCTTGTTCTTGGGTCTATAATTGTTTCCCTGGGCCTTTTTGTAATCCTTGCACTTTACTTCTGTTATTGTGAACAAGAAAAGCCAAATTTAAAAGTTAAATTGAAGAGTCTGACCTCCAGTGAAGATCACCCCTCATGTCTGCAGGAAATTGACTGATGAAACACACTTCTACAATATCTGACTTTGGGGAAAATTTTAATGTCCTTTAATTTTGGTTAAATTAACCATATACACAGCATCTTTAGGTTTTATCTCAGAAACCTGTTAATGACTTACTTGGACCTTCAGAAACAGGTTTACACTTTCTGGTTTGGTTTTTCCCTTCTTTCCTCGTTTTGAAACCATCGCTTACCTTAGGATGACACTAACGGGTGCCTTCCATTCTCATCTGAATAAGTATTCCTTCTGCTCGTTAACCTTCAGTAACAAAAACGTAGTCTATGCAACAACTTTTTATGCCCCTTTTTTACTTCATAGTACATACATCTTGTCTTGTCCCCAGAAAATATTTCTTTCTTAAAAAAATAACTGTACTTGAATGAAACACAGAAAGCTGTACCTGAAACAAGGGCAAGACATATTAAGAGTCCTTGATATGTTGCTAATTTTAAATCAAAGGTAAAATAAAAGTGTGACATCCTGTCCTCATTTGTGCTCACATTCATGCCTTGGGGTTACTCACTTACTTCTTCACATAGTAAAAGAAGAAAGTCCTGAACTTGAGAGTGAATGGGGGCCAGACACAGGAGGAGTTAGAGGAGGGGAAAGGCAGGAATGATGTAAGTACAATGCTCATGTATGAAAACCTCAAAACGTAATTTAAAAATATCCATTACCAAAAAACAAGTATTAATTTTGATAGACAATAAGTTTTTAAAAATATAAAGGTGAAGAGGTTGCAGATTTTGTTTTTAGGTACTGGAACTTTAGTTTTCCTCATGCTATCTTGGACACAAAATGATATATAAATAATTACATGAAAACAGTTATCACTAATACAGGCAGCACAAATCAGAGTTATGCAGGAGAGACACAGAAATATTGCCACCTTTAGAGGTAACAAGGATGACTGGTGGGGATCTATAGGGAGGCGACTTTTAAATTTTCTGCCAAAAAGATTAATTTATTTATTTTACATGGCTGTGTCTACACGTAAGTATATATATATGAACCACATGCTTACAGAACCTGCAGAGACCAGAAGACAGAATCAGATCCCGTGAAACTGTGGTTCCAGGCAGCTGTGAGTTGCCGTGTAGATGTCTGGCTCTCTAAAACATTAGCCAGTGCTCTTATCCTGAGCCATCTCTTCAGCCACTTGGTTAGACTTATTAGAGCCACATTTTCTCCACTTTTCCTCAAAGGAGTCAAGCTGAGTTCTCCTGAACTCTGTTTTAATATGTAATGTCCTCTAGTGCTTTGATCTTTCTTTTTATGAAGAGAAGGGTAGATAGCTATGAATTCTTAATTTCCTCTTGAAACTTCCACGTTTCTCTGTGAAGTACTAAGCAATGCCCTTCTACACTGTGTAATACCCCTGGGTAATCATCATGTTAGTGCTTCTTTGATCTTTTATCCTTGTTCTACAAAGACGGTAAATTATCTAAGCAAAGTTTGCTTTTTCATATTCTTCTTGGTGGAACTGAGAACACAGTGTTCTTTGAACAGCAAATGATGATGATTGTAACATTATTTTCAACATTTACTCATCTGTGATAATTCACTGAAACTATTCCAATGTGCCAGGTTACCTGACTTTGGATTGGCTTCTCTGAATCTCTCTCCCCATCTGTGATCACGACCCATCCTTAGTAGGTAAATTGCTCTTTTTTTTTTTCCACAGAAGAAACAGAAACCATAGGATGTAACAGTCCTCAATCCTCCCATACTTTCATTCTCCCTCCCAACAAAGGTCATTCCTGCCCTGTGCTTTGGCTGTGTCTATTCTTGTCTTTTCAGAAATTCTCTACCATGTATTATGTGATATTTCCCCAGAATTTTCTACATGTCGTTCCTTGTTAATTCTATTTAATTTTAATGTGTCCATATTTCTCCTATTATTTCAAAAAGCCCCCCTCTATTCTCATGCCTCTGTCCTCATTCATGGCCCCACTTACTGACAAACTCACATTTACGTCTTCACTTTTTTTTTTTTTGTGCCTTATATTTATTCTCCAACCTACAAGAGTCTGAAGTTCGTACAATCCTGTTTCCTGTGAGGTCATCCAGGCCGTAAAACGGCATTTTTAGTTCCGTCTCCACTCGTCTCCACTGAGCCAATCCAGCCAGTCTCTTTGTGCTCCCTGGTTTGTCTCCCAGTCTATCCCCAACCGCTGGGCGGGGCACACCTGCCTCTGTACCGCCACATCGTGTGTCTCCATGCTCACGCATTTCATTCTCTCGTTTCTTCAGAAACTGGAATTAGATCAATAGGCTTTGCAACAACGAGTCAAGAGATATAGAATTGTAACTTGGGGGTTAAATAATGCCAGGTAAATAAGAAACTAACATCTTAAGGGAAATGTACAGGAAAAGTGTGTACTCTGCTTGTACTAACTGCCAGTCCTAATGGGGACACCATGATCCTGATAATAATGCTGCACACCTGAGAGTGAACAGAAGTCAAAACTGGAAATATAACTCTTATTTGAAAAAGAAGGTAGCAGTGTTGCTATTTCAGGTGACCCATTGAGCTAGGTAACTGACATGATCACCTTGCCTACAGAACCTCCACTTTCATAATGTGTAATCTACATGACTCCAACAATTACCCAACCTTAAGATACTGTGCAGAAATTGTAAACTATTAAAACAGCAAAAGCCATTATTTGAACAAATAGGTACTACATCACACTATAATTTGATCATTATCCCTGTAGCATATATTAGAGTTAATTTTAAAAGTTATTTACATTTTGAAAAGTAGTCCCTTCCTCATTTTGTAAAGTAACTCTTCCAGTATGTCATGACAGGTACCTTATTTCAAGTGCATTTGTCTCTGATTTTAATATAAATATTAAATTAAAAGTGACAGAAAACCTTAACTTTAATGAATATAATAAAGACAGATGTATTTTCCATATAAACTCAAGAAAACAATAGAGTCTGGCAATGATCAATAGGAAACAGGAATGATTTGCTGACTGAATCAAATTTAACAGGTGAAAGATACAATGAAGTTCAGATTAAATGTGAAATCAAACTAATATGAGATGCATTTTTGCTTTGATTTATAAATAAGGAAAATATTGAGCACAATTTTTATGCATAGATAAAACCTCAGGACACTGAACTCAGCACAGTCTTCCTAAAATTATTTGGTGCAGGACTCGTGATGTGTTGAAATACTCCTTATCTTCCTTCCATTTGTTTTTGTGTCTGTAAAGCTTCTTGAAAAGGCAGACTCCCTGATGAAAAAGAGAGAGAAAAAGAAGAGAATGTAAAAGAATGTTAGTCACAATTCAGTGCCTCTTACAACTCCAGTCACTAAACATGTCATGAGAGCATTGCCTTAAGTAGGAAGCAACCAGCGAGGGAGCCAAGCTTAACAAAACATCCTTTCTGGTTCCGTTTGAAAAAATTAATGATGTTCACTAATGTTTTTGAATACATTAGTGCCAGGTTTATAATTTCTTCAAAATATTTGTTTTATTTCCCCCTCTTGGAAAGGATGATCTCAGAAACCAAAGCTTTAAATATTGTACAAAAATCTTCTATTCTAATTTTGGCATAATTAAACATAAATATTTCTAGTCTAGCACCCTGAGCGTTTGTAGAGAGCACATAGATACATTTTAAAGATCATCATCATGAACTTCCCAGAGTTGGCTCATCATTTGCAGCTGTACACATATTTCCAAAATTTCATAATTTGTGAATGTATGACCAGTGAGAAGTTTGATAAATGTGCTCTTTTTTTCTTATCTCAAAAAATAAGTCAAATTTTGCACATTTATATATTGTACATACAAATGGATTTCTTTTCCAACTGTCAAAATCTCACAGATATCAAATGGTCAACAGTAGTTTGACTCCAGGAAACTCAAAAGCTTTCAGCGTTTATGGGTTTAAGAAATGAAGAAAATATGATTTTCCTTCTAATAGACATAAAGACAGAGCACTGTAGAGCACAATATTTATGAAAATTATAAAATAGTGAATCTCTTGAATGAAATTTGACAAAAAAATACCATCGGTACATTTTCTTACCTTTATCTTTGAGTACACTTTGGATATTTCAGCTTTCCTCTGTCACACTGCACTCGAAGTTCAGACCCACTAATAGATGTCTCTGTTATATACGCATCTCTCTTACAAATAAATTCAATATACTCGCCATGGAGAATGAGTGGTCTATTGTCAAAGTTCCATTTCAGCTGTAAATAATTTTTATCCATTTCAGCAAATGATAATGTGCAAGGCTCTGGACAAACACAAGAAATTAAGATGAAAACTATATTGATACATCTTGTACTAACAGCACTTTCAATGTTGCCCATATGGGACAACTTTCATACTCCAGACAGAGATAAGCAAGTTAGTTAGAATTATTGTTGGAATAAAAACATATGCTCACTCCTAGTCCCAAAAGGAACCTGTGTGACATTTACTCCTGTAGTGCTTGAGTCAAAGACTACACAGATAGTTACAAAAATTCATTTACAGTCCCTTCCCTTTGCTTCTTCAGAAAGTTTAAATAATGTGTCTGAGAGGTCACTCAGTGAAAAAGAGCTACCTAACATGGATAAGACCCTGTCCTGTGTTCAAACCCCAGCAAGCCCATATGCTGGGGTTTGAACATACGTGTGTGTGTGTGTGTGTGTGTGTGTGTGTGTGTGTGTGTGTGTGTGCGTGTGTGTGTGTGTAAATGTGTCTTCATTGTCTTCATATGGTTCCATGAGTTAACTCATTGTCTGCAGAGAGTAGGACATATACTTTGCCACTAGTTAGTTTTTTTTGTTTTTGTTTTTTTTTGAGCTGAGGATCGAACCCAGGGCCTTGGGCTTGCTAGGCAAGTGCTCTACCACTGAGCTAAATCCCCAATCCCCACTAGTTAGTTTTTAATATGCATAGTCAATTATAAACATAATTTCCATTTTACTGTATTTTCAAGAAGGTAAGAAGTCTGATACCATGAAATAATTTACATAATATATAATATTCCTTTAAATATTATATATTTTTTCAAGATAAACCATTAATTACTAATAAGGTAGCAATGTAGAAACAAGCTAGATTCTCAAATGTTGTGACCTATCTCCATCCAAAGCAGTTGATAATTTTCTCTCTTTTAAATTTCCAGTTGAGGAGTACGGAGACTGGATTCTATTTTAAATCCTAAATAATAAAAAGTGTTCAGGTTTGCCTTCAACTATGTATTAATATAAATCAAGGCAAAAAAGTTGAATACATATAATAGATAAGTAAGTATCTCTGATTTCTCCCCATGGTAAAAATAGCATTTTGAAAATTTTGAAAAAAAATAAAATATTTTCAAAATAGGGTTCCTTGTGTCTTTTTTGCCTCCTGGATGATGTAAAACCAAGGGAAACCTTCTGGGTAGATTTAAGATGTCCAGAGTTGTTAATGCAACATACCAACCATAGATTGTTACATACAACTATACAACCAGTATATTTATTCAGATACTTTTAAAGAATGCATTGAGTATTTATAGGTCAAATGTTATGTGAGAGGTACTATAAGCAATATGCTAAGTTAAAAAAATGATGGGAAAGTGTCCTTAGAATCTTCAGGCTCTTCGTTAAATATTATTTTAATGAGGTCAAATTGAATTGTAATTTAAATTAGCATTGAAGGTAGAAAATACCAGTTATTAGATACCAACTTATTGATTAGCTTGTATTGTTTATTGCCAAACGTGACTTCACCTCCTTGCTACCTAGAACAGAATAACCTGGAAAAATAGATGAAACACAATAGGTTATTGCCCTTAGCCACCCGACCACAAAAGCTTACACCTGGCCACTACAGCGTATGCCTTTGAAAGCAAAAGCCCCTAGGCTTGCTGCTGCTTAAGCTTCAGGAAAACCCATCAGCTTGCCTGCTCACCCTGCCTTGTGGTTTTAGAGTATAAAAGGGAAATGCAAACTAGACCTGCAACTGAAGTCTTTTGGGCTCTGTCCTGGTTTCTCTCCACTTGTGAATATGTCTCCTCTCTTCCATTCTTATTGGTGTCTGAGAGCTCACTCCAGAGACACTCCCCAAATAGTACTGTTTTATAAACCATGAGGTTTTATTTAAAATGGATTCATAGACTTTCTGCTTTCACTTATGACTGTGTACCTTATATAAAACCAAAAATTGTATCAAAAACTAAAAAAAAAATTGAAAAACAGATTAAAACTATAAGTATACGGGTATCTGAGAACCACATATGCAGTCAGTGAGTTGAAACCACTAGAGAAAAAATATTTGGCGAGTTTTTTATTCTCAGTTCAGCTGAAAGGCTAAGTGTAAAATGACCAATAACAGGCATATAACAAAGTTTTTGACAGTCTCACAGGGTTGAGAGCAGAAAAAAGCATGAATGGGTCTGCTGGAGTTGGTGACTTAGAGTTTTGGACTGTAGCTAAATGAGCTTAATTCTCTAAGCTGTTTTTTTTCCTTTCAAGTATTCATCGTTTTGTGACTGTTGCAGAAGGCTGAGTGAGCCATGTTGGTTGGATTGAAAACCACGCTGCATATTTGGTATTCTTCACATACACCATTGTCAGTCTAGAAGGAGGCAAAGAAAGGAAAGTCTCAGCGCAGAACCATAGAAAACAAGCACCTTCCACAACTGGATCTAGTCCAGCTACCCCAATCTTAACCTTTAGCCAAAGGATGGAACAAGTATTCCATGGAATACGATCACAGTCCTAAACTCCTAAATTTGCTCACATCTAACATTTACTGTTGTAGAAATGGAAAAATAGTAGCTAAACTTTTCAGAGTGCCAGAAGGTGCTATGCAGGCTTCTGGGGAGGGGGGCCACATCAACAGGCTTGCCCATAATTCAACTCTGCATATAACCATAAAGGTGCACTGGTTTATTAGTGACGTGACTGTTTGCTTTCTGATCGGATTTGAATTCGGATTCATAGCTAGCGTTGTAATCCTGGCTAAAAGAAAGCCTATGGCTGGGCGGGGGGGGGGGGGGGGGGGGGGGGGTGTCATAGGCCGGTACAGAACAGAGGAAGAGAGGAAAGGATGGGACACAGGACATCAGTAAGTACTTGTACATGACTGTTGCCATGCCTCATGGTTACCTACCAGAACTGGAGGAGACCATATTGCTGAAAACACCACACACCTTGGATGCATGATACAGCGAATGTAAGCTAGAATTGAACGTAAGCTAGACTTGAACTTGGAACTTCCTCCCTACTGATCAGCTTTCATAGTCACAGAAGAATCAATGCAGGCTACTGGTAGGAAAGTGAATGGCCTCATCCAGCTGAATTTTATGACGTATGACACAAACTTACTAATAAGATGTGCCAACTTGTAAAATAGTGGCATTAGTGATTTGGGGGTAACTAACTGCACTCCAATCAAATTTGAGACCCACCTCATAGGAGGGAATGCATGCCTGGAACAGTAAACCTGCTTAAAAAAAAATCTGTGGTAGGAGAGATCTCATAGTTGAAAGGGGGAAATGAATGTTGTTATTTAGCTAAACTGATGTAGCATCAAGCTGCATTCCAAAATATTTAAATTTATACTCAAAAACAGATACTACTCTCAGCCTAAATCAAGGAATCCTTTCTTTCCAGTGAATGCTGATACATTTATACCGTGTCCTCTAAGACCTAGGCAACATCATAGAAGAGAGTGTGAAAAGAAGGTAGGACCTGAAAAACCGAGAGAAGGGCTTCCAACTGTCGTCTCCTGGGCAAGACAGCCATTGCAACTGCAGTCACCGCCTGAGCTGAGCTCACCCACAGTCAGGCTGGGTGGAGGAGGGCCTCGATGATCCTACCCCTCACTACTGGACAATTTGCTATTGATAGATTCAGAGAGAGAATCTAAATGAAATTCTTGCCTTCAGATGTATACCCAGTGATGACCCCACCAGACTCCAGTAGATGTTGCAACATCATAGTCACACAGATGGCCCTTGTAAAACTAAACGAGTCACAAAACTGGGAAAGGGACTTGCTGGGATGAGGGGATGATAGGGCTGGGAGGGAGATAAGAAAGCGTGGGAGAAGCAGAGTCATCAGAATACATCGTACACATGTATGAAATTGTCAAATAACTAACTTGATCACAAAAAAAAGAAGTAAGATTGTCAGACAAAAATAATGTTAACAATATCTCCAAGTCTTAAACTACATGTAGAACTAGAAGGCACAGCACACTAACACAGTGTGTGGAAAAAGTAAGCAAACAGAAAGTGTCCTAAAGTCTTAGAGAAGAAATGAAAGAATGATTCACATCAGATCTCAGAAATCAAAGTGCCATGAAATATGATATAATTTATGGTAACAGTTAAGGGAATACCAGAGAAAAGCAAAAGAAACTCATAGACAGTAATATCATAAAACAAAAATGCTAATTTATCCTTAAGAGAAAAAAAGAGCATAAAACAGATAGAGTATCTATGAATGTGGTAAATGACAGCTATAACCCAAATGTGTCAGTAAGTACATTTTATATGCCAATGATTTAACTATTTTACCACAAAGAAAAATATTATCAGATTGTATAAGTATGTTTTGAAACAAATGAACTGTACATTACATGTAGGAAATACACTTAAAATACAAATCCAGAGGGGTGAAAAATCAAAATATGGAAAACTTTTTACTGCACAAGCTAATGTATTTCTCTCTCTCTCTCTCTCTCTCTCTCTCTCTCTCTCTCTCTCTCTCTCTCTGTATCTCTCTCTAATTCTCTTTCTCCTTTCCATTCCCCCCAAAGCCACAAAACACGCACTAAATAAAAACAAAAGTTAGGGTAGAAATGGCGGAGAAGCTGGTGGAGCTGGGTGAGAGGAAGAACAAATATGATCAAAATACACTGCATGAAAAAAATTAAATACAAAATAAATTTCAAAAGCTGGCTCTATGAAGTAGGAAAGTTGACCAAAGAAAATTAAAAAAGCAAAGTATTTTTATTTGATAAAGGAGTACTGCCTTAAAATCACAAAGAGCAACCAGCGGTATTTTATCTGCTTTGGTTTTTGTGTATCTAAGAAAACAGCATCACTAAACAGTACATCACTATACTAAAAGAAAAACTGAAAGAATTAAAATGAGAAAAACTTTTAAGTGTACAAAGAATTCACAGTATTTCTTTTGGTAACTGACAAGAAGACACAAATCATGAAACCTTAGTTTCTGAGACTCACTAGAAATTCATTCCTTTATTCTTTAGGCCTCAGGACACTTGGACATTATTTTCTCCTCCCGCATACTGTGTTAGCGTGCTGTGCCCCCAATTCCACATACAGTTCAAGACCTGGAGATATTAGGATTTTCTTTGTCTACCTTTTTTTTTCATTTTTTCATGATTAATTTAGCTATTTGACAATTTCATGCATGTATATAATGTATTCTGAATGCTCCTTTTATTTTGTATTATAGTATCAACACACTGAATAATAGTTTCTCACAACATTATGGCTTATTCATCTTAAAATGTAACATCAGATTAGTATGTAATGCACTGTTTGTGCTTAGTAAGCATTTGTAAGAGTAAATGGACTACAGTTATTCGTAATACAAAGGAAAATCAGAAGCTAGTGATTGAATAGGAGATTCGATAAGACAAGTAAAGAAAATAAAATGTTACATCTGTGTCACGGCACTTCTCGACAGCAGAGTGAAACAGAGGGGTGTTTAGCAGGTACATACCTAAACACAATGGCGGTGTAGTCCACACTCCATCTACACAATAGGCCTCCCTAGATCCTTGTAAGAAATGGTTATCAAAACACCGGTATTCTACCGAGGAGCCATTTTCATAGGTGCTGACTGCTGAACTAACAATGTCTCCATTTTTTATCGGTGGAGGAGATGTACACATTCCTTTAGATTCTGAAAAATGATTTTACAGATTACAACAATGGCTACAATGAACTTTCAGTGTTTGATGATTGCTACAGAAATAAAATGAGATACTTCACTGATTTAAAAGTGCTATTAGGGCAATTATCAACACCTTCTAGTATTGAAGATAATTCTACAATAAATACCATGCTACGCAATGTATTATCATAATACATAATTAGAATGTCATATTGTAAAACTTGAATACATATTTACAATTAGCAAACTATTAACAATATGATTTAATATTTTCCCTTTTAGTCAAGCCAAAAGCATATCCCTTCCATATGTATTATCTTGCTTTTCTCCTGTTAAAGGAAATAGCCCCTAGATCCAAGGAATAAATAAAATCTCTTATATTCTGCCCTAAACCCTTTCTTGAGACAAAGGTTCCCAGCAAATCCTGAGTAAACCAAAGCTTTACAGGGCTTCTGCATGAGGAAAATCAACTCTCAGACAGTATGGGGTTATTTAGGAAACCTCTCCATTTCTCTTCATAAATAGTCATTCAGTGGAAATCTGTTGGCATAGTCATGCTTTGGGAGTGTGTATGCTGACTAGAAGCAGAAAAGTGAGTCACTTCCAACTGTGGTTAGAAGACAAGGCTGCAGACACTAATCGAGCATCACGTCCAATGTTAATCCTTTACCTCTTCTAACACACACGGGGTATCTCACATCTCCTCTATTGCACTGCACAGATACCTCAGACAGCCGGGTTGTTGGAGACAAGTCATATCCCTGTTTACACACAAAATCTATTAAGTCTCCATGTAAAATCTTGCCCTCATATTTCCACTTCATCTGTATGTTATTTCTGTTCATGTGATCCACATCAATAGTGCATGGCTCTGAAAAACAAAACGCTCTTTTAAAATTATCAATAATCTGACAAATATGTGAGCAATATATTTTAAAATAATAATTACAATAGGCATCTAAAGTAATATTATAATTTGACATTCATCATTATTAGGGCCTATACATCATCTTAGATGAAGAAGTAACATATGTAGAGGCACAGACAGGGACTGAGGGGTATTTCCACACTGGCCACTACATCGGACTCATTGGCTCCAGGTTTCAGCACACAGACAAATATAGGATTCTGTGGGGCAAATGGAATTACTTATTTTTTTTTTTTTTGGTTTTTTCAAGACAGGGTTTCTCTGTGTAGCTTTGCGCCTTTCCTGGTACTCACTTTGGAGACCAGGCTGGCCTCGAACTCACAGAGATCCACCTGCCTCTGCCTCCTGAGTGCTGGGATTAAAGGCGTGCGCCACCACCGCCCGGCCGGAATTACTTATTTTTTAACTTTCCTCTCAGGTAATATATGGGTTTACTACTAGGGATTCTGACTTGGGGAGTTTGGCCTTGGAAGCACTTAGCTGGGAGCCTTTAGATAGGAAGCCTGGACACAACTCGGAGCTGGTTTGAGGTTGACCAACAGAGCTGTGTGGAGGGGCAGAAATAAGGAAGAACATTTTTATGTGTCCCTTCTCCATCTGCGGGAGACAGAGATCAAGCCACAGGAGAGGCATGGTAGATCTCCTCTGTGGAGGTGGCAGAGAGGGAGGGGAGTAGGTTTGCTTTCCAACCACAACATGGGCCTCTTCGTTCTTTGTCTCAAGATTCAGGCAACATAAGTTGTTCTATCTGGTCATAAACCATAGGCCCACGATATGACAATATCAATAATAAAATACATACTTTATGACTGCCAAATTAATTTGTTATATATTTCTTATTTTCATGATGTCATAGATTTTTAAACCAATTAGTTTCCAAAATTAAACCATTACTTCAGGTCATTAATCAACAATATTAAACATAATTTTTAAATTAACTAATTACCTTCAAGCAGAATATGCATTTAATTTATAAATATTTATAGAGAAACTTCCATTCAGTCCATACCTATCAATAAGAACTCATGGAGCTCATACTGAAACAGAAACTTCCATAATAAATCATAAATAAAATAAATACATAAATTGTTGTGGTTTGTAACCATCTTACAGCTGCACTGTAAGTTAAGAGGGCTGTATAGGAAGGACTATCAAAAAGGCTGAAGGAAGGGAGTGTGTCCTCTGAATTAAAATGATTCCGGTAAGCCTAAATGAGAATTACACTTGATAAGGTGTTTAAGAATTTAAACCTTGTTGTTTTCAGATGGAAGGGAGCCATCAATACAAAGATCCCAAAATGAAATTATGGCGAAGATAAAGAAAGCAGTATTGCTGGAGCAATGTAAGAATGAGGAGATGGACAAGGAGATGCTAGAGAGACTCATGTCTGGAGACTGACACAGATGGAAAGCTGCACCCTTGTGCTGCTGTTTGAACCTGCTGTGGAAGAACTGTTGGTCTAACAGATAACAAGATGGTAATGCTCTCTCCTTGTACCCTGCTGACAAAGGTGACCCTTGCTTAGTGTATGCTCTGATTCATTAGTGTTAGCTCAGAATGTCTCATGGCAATTGTTCCAGGAGCAGAATTTTTTTTGTTAATCTTGCTATTCCTTATAAAGTTGTTTCACTGCTATTTTAACTGAGTATCTGTCCTCGGGAAGCCTATATTTCAGTTCAACACAATATCAATCACATCACCAAAATTCACTATCAAAGCATTTATGACAATATAATAGTAACAGGAAAATTATAATTGCAGATGTATTTGATGTTATGGGCACAGCATTCTCAGAATGACTTGAAGGGTAGAAGAAACCACAAAGGCTAAAACTTAAGATGTCTATGTTTTGAAACATTATAAATAAAATCAAGAAAAATATTTCCAATGTACATGATTCTCAATGGTTAATATAAATTATGTTGCTACAGTGCTCATGAAAGCTGAATGATGATGAATGATTCAGGAAACAACAAACCTGAGCCACTAGAAAACTGAAAGCTGCCTAACTAAATTATACATAAACAAACAAAATTAAAATCATTGTAATTATTAGATAAACAATAACACGATAATTAAAATATACAAAGTTTAACTAGGCTTGAGAAAACTGTAACTTCAATTTCTTAATGGAAGAGTTATAAACCAGAAATAAATATCTGAAGGACAATTCAACAATTAAGAAAAAAATTTCAGATATTTGGTCTGGAAATATAAATTCAGGAAATCTGGAAAAACTGTAAGAAAATAAAAGTAGGAAAAAATAAATGTAAGTAACTTTTTAAAGAAAAATGTAAGTATTTTAAGTACAAAAATATTTTGCTGCAAAATTAATCATTGTGTAAAAATGTTAAAAGACTGAATATATGTCAATGAAGTGATAATTTGAATTATTGATGGTACATAGACACTATGGAATACTACACAGACATGAAACCATCCAACCAGATTGACACCACATTTTAAGTGGAGAAAACATATCCCACACACAGTACAAAGCATGTTTGCATTGTGTTCTTGTTTGTGTGTGATACTATTGTATACGTGATCTAAGTCACCCACAACAGTTAGTTCAGACAAGATTTGAAGAATGACAAAGCACCATTGGGTGAGGAAGGAAGTGGATCGAAGTTCTTAGCAATGTACTCTGACAAAAAAAAAAGGGGGTGCCCTTCTCTCCCAATGGTGATCTGAGGTCTACAGAGGAGAAATCTGCAGCTGGGAAGGACACTACACATAAACGATGTGGTCACAAGGTTTAAATATCGTCACTGGATTGTACAGTAAGTGTGCCAAAAATGACCAATTATATGCTATGTATATTTTTATAATAAAATTAAAATGCAAAAAATGAATGTAGATCCATACTAGGATGTAACTGGTCTCCTGTTTAAACAAATCATGGAAAATGCGTAAGAAAGCATTTTTTTTTGCTGTAAACATTATTTTAAAAAATGCTACCAAAATAAATTCAATTATGTGTTCTCTTGCTTACCCAAGCAAACAGGTGGAGATGACCACTTCCCTTGTTCGCAGCGAGACGTTTTGGATCCGCTCAGTAAGTAATACTCATTGCATCTGTACTCCACTGAGGACCCTGCTGTGTAACTTGCCAGTAAGCCATCAACAACAGCACCATTTGCTATTTCAGGCGGAGGCTTACAGTTCTCCTTATTTTCTAAGAAAAGGGATTGTTTGGAAATTTAATAAACTGATAGCAATACAATGATACAGCTATCCAAACACGGTATCTCAATATTTGTGCTATCACTTAGACAATTGTTTCTAAGTTAATCAGAAATACAAAGCTTCTTAGCTTAAGTATATTTTTGAAGTATATTAATCAAGTAGAAAGAGCAAGAACAAATTCATGTCTGTTTCTTCTTTCCTTGATGATAAAGCGACTGTGACAAGGATGTTCTTAAATGCTTAGAACGATCCTAAAGATTGCAGTCCACTCTGAAACTGCACTGGGCCTTATTCACTCCTGTCTTCCTCCTTCTCCTTTCTTTTCTTTTTTTTTTTTTTTTTTTGGTTTTTCGAGACAGGGTTTCTCTGTGTAGCTTTGCGCCTTTCCTGGATCTTGCTCTGTAGACCAGGCTGGCCTCGAACTCACAGAGATCCGCCTGCCTCTGCCTCCCGAGTGCTGGGATTAAAGGCATGCGCCCAGCTCCTTCTCCTTTCTTTTCATCACTATTCTCAATTAACACATGGATGAAATATATACTCTCTCCCAGTTTTTCTTCTTCAGTTAATTTATTTAACCTCTTTTGTAATTCTTTTTTTTCTTATGTAATAAATAGGTAAGCATGTTTGGTGAACTTTATTCAATATTTAATCAAAACATGGGAAAGATGGTAGGAAAGATGGCTATCAGGAGTGAGTTTAGCCTTGTGATATCCTTCAATAAAATCAAAACCAAGGGTGTGCCCCTTAGAAGCTGCAAGGGTTAGAAGGATAAGATGCAAAATTCCAATCAGCAGGATTTACCTGTGGAGAAGGAGAGAGTGCCCTGTACTGACCACAGAACATTGGGCAGGTGAAGCGGTCATACTCATGGCCAGCTACTAACCGGACATCCATCTGTTTACTTCTTTAATAAAACACATCTCACATGTGTGTGGTCAATTAAACTCCACAAACCACGGAGTTAACACAACTTCCACAACAGCCTAGCAGTAGTCCACTTTAAATGATGTTTTGACTCTGAATTATTAATTTGGTCTAAATTCTACAATACACCTACATACTCAAAAATCCACACAGTAGATTCAGTAGATACGTGTCTCTAAATTTTGCAAGCATTAGTGTCTGGCCTTGCATAGACAGACTGAGCAGATGAAAAGAGCATCATAGGCTTAAATGATAGAAGTATGCACATACCAACACACTCAGGTGGTAGCGTCCATTGGCCACGATTACAAGTTATTGTACTTGATCCCCGGAGATGGTAGCTACCTTCACACCTATATGTCACTTTATCCCCACTATAGTAAATCTCAGAGTGTGCTTGTGCAGCACCATTTTCAATGGAGGGCGGTTGCTCACAGGCTACCTTCTCCTTCTCTTCTGTAAGGTACAATTAAAGAAAGAGACCATTGAGCTATGTAGTATTTTAGGAGATACTTATTCAAAATATTACCAAGTAGGGAGAGTAGCATAGGGTAGACTGAATAAGAACAAGGGAAAATGACACATATGTACAAGAATGTCACAATAAATCTCATTGTTAAATACACAACTTAAAATAATAATGAAAACTAACTTAAAAAGGTGTTACCAACCAATGCATTTGGGAGGTTCTGTCCACTTCCCATTTTCACAGAGTAGTTCTTCTGAACCCTGAATCACAAAATTAAGTTCACATTCTATACGAACTGTTTCTCCATGACGGTAAGTGGTTGAATGTGGTTGAATTTTGGAATTTAGAGGCACAGGTGGAGGAGGACATCGATTTCTTCTTCCTTGTGAAAGAATATCAGCCTATTTAGTCATGTAATTATCAAAAATAATAAAGATTTATTGGTAATATTTATGGTGTAAAGAACCATAGAAAATATGGCTAACAGGCACCAGGGAAAAGCCTCTTCTGACTGCTCTCCGACATGGCATCCCTTTCCACGAGTGGAATCTGTCAATTGTTCCTTAAGGAAAAATGATGAATTAGTATGAGGTTGTGTGACATGGTGGCCAATATAGATTTGCAATGCCATTCTTCCTGGAAGACCCTCTCCCTACTGGCTTTGAAGAATCCACCTGCTGCGCTATGAGAGTCCAAATAAAGGACGCCAGATGGCAAGGGTTAGAGAACTACCTCAACCAAAGGTCAGCAAGCCTGTGGCTCAGCAGCCTGCAAAGTACAGAGAGCCGCCAACACCCGCAATGAATCTGAAGTATTACTGCCAAGCCAGACCTTCAAGTTGCACTGATGTAGCTCAACAGCCAGGGCCAATGAGGCCATGCCCACACCCTGACCTACAGGACCAGTCAAGCAATATTCTTGGGTTATCTTGAGTATTTTTTTTTTAATTTCTTTTTTTTTTGGTTTTTCGAGACAGGGTTTCTCTGTGTAGCTTTGCGCCTTTCCTGGAACTCACTTGGTAGCCCAGGCTGGCCTCGAACTCACAGAGATCCGCCTGGATCTGCCTCCTATCTTGAGTATTTTACAGTCACCGTCCCCTTTCATCCTAAACAAATTCCTCATGTATTATAAAGATAAAACTGTTCTCTTCCAATGCTACATGTCCAACGTCCTCTTCTGTTCTCAAGTACCCTTCCAGGTCCCTTTAAAAGGACACCTGTCATTGTGTTTAGGGTCCAAATAAATAAGCTCAGATAATAGCCATACCTCAAGATCTTTAGTCAACCCCCGAATTTCTTTTGCCACACGAATTTCCTATGCTGGCTCCAGGATTAGGATGAGGATATCTGCGGCTGGGAAGTATATTTCTCAATATATTATTACACTGCACACAGTAACTATTACTTATAAAATTATAGGCATGTGGTCATGCTAATAGGCCATGCTAATAGGTCATGCTTACAGGCAGTAAGTCCATCATATATTTTTGAGACAATATGCTACAGACAACTTGCTACCAACCCCCTATACGGTCATACCAAGACTGTTGGGCTCAACTAAAAGGTTGCTAAAACTTCAAAGCAATTGCTCTCTGCATTACAGAATTATGATAGGTACAGGCACTGTCACCCATGTCCTGTCCAGACACCTCTTCCTTTCCTGCTGACATCTATTTCAACCACACTTTCCTGTTTCACTCCCATGTCTTTGGCCTGCCTGTCAATAATAACATCATTTCCTAGATTACAGAAATAGTGGCTATTGTACCTTTTGTCTCTTATCCCTCATCGAATCCTCAGATTTTTATTTTTTAAGACCCAGTTCAAATATTATCTGTCATTTCTATGAATATGGAAGTGAGAATTCTCTCACACTGTACTAATCAAAATCTCGAATGTTTACTCACACACTTGTACTTAAGTTTCCTCTGCCACATGAGGCCCCTCTATGGCTATGAAGTGGTATCTTCTGAAGGTAATCACAGCACCCCTTTGAACACAACCAGTGATAGAAATCAAACCTTAGCTATTACGTGTCTGGACTGCTCTAACTAGATGACCGACCTCGTTTTCTATTTCCCCTTCAGGCTAATATTCTTCTGTTGTCTGTGCTTCCATTGTTTTGGAGATGGATTTTTCACATCAAGAAATGTGTGGCCAATTAAGAAAGTGCCTCACCCAGCTACAGATTGAAAATGTATGACAGACGCTTTAAAATATTAAACACAGGGCTGTGGAGGTAGCGAGACTGATAAAGTTGCTTGCCTTATAAACAGGGAGTCCGGAGTATAATCCCTGGCATATGTGAAAAAGCCAGGCGCAGTGGCAGTTACCTGTAACCCAGCACTAGGGAGGTGGAGATGGAGGCAACCCAATGTTCATTCATTACCTAAGCAGGCCAACCAATTCAATAAGCTCAGATGCAATGAGAGAACTGCCTTCCGAAACTACCAAGGAGAGGGGCCAAGGGAAACACCCGGCAGGAACCTCTAGCTTCTATGTGCACTGCACATGCACATGCACCCACACAAACATATGCACACACGACACACATATGCGCTCAGATATACACATGTTAAATATAACAGATAATGCTTAGAACACAAAGGTATACAAAGCTTAGTTTCTCCAGAGAGAAGACTTGATATGTAATAATTATTTTCCAAATAGTTCTGGAATTAGAATTAGATGTGAACATTCAGAGAGCATAGCGATTAAAGCTCATTTTTTTTAAGTATGAAAGTTTTAAAAGTTACCTTCACATACGGGAGATTCTGGATACCAGCCAAAGTTATAGCACTGAATTAAATCAGATCCACTTAGATAATAATTTTCATGACAGAAAAACTGAACTACATCTCCTTCTTCATAGGTTTGCTTTACAGGGTGAAAATAGCCATTTTCTATTAATCTCAAAGAAGAGCACATTAATTCTAAAAAAAAAATGAAAGAATAGATAAAAATAACAAAACATATTTATTTTTCCTAGTAGAAATTTACTATATACAATACATATCTGGAATAGATATTATAACATTTGCTATATTCTGTTCTACAAGTTGATTAATATATTTTTATCTTGTTAAATATCAGCAGGTTTAAATGAAATTAGTTACAATAGCTAAAATGAGGTTTTCCTATTTGAGAGCTTTAGATGACCGAAGTCTACTATTAACTAAGTTACAACTGAAAACAAAACTAAGAGTCACGGAAAGTTACTGGCAGGGACAACATATACGAGATGAACCTCTGCAGCGAAAGCTCTTCCTGATGTGAGAACCTACTGTTGCACTGTGGTGTGAGGGACCACCCGTGGGGGTGGCACTCTGCTTCCTCCACCTGCTTCCCTGTAGCGGTGTAGTAGCCAGCAGCACATGAGTACTGCACTTTCTCCTTCACTGGGAACGTTCTCTGCATCGTGGAATAATTGCCATGATACAACTCAGGGGCCAAGCATGTCTCTGAAAAGTTAAACATTTGTCTTAGGAACTTTGATAAGCTTCACCAATACCCTAGAAGAGTAAAAAGAAGTTACAAAGTGTATCTCATTGAATATTAATAATGTGTGGCAAAGCCAACTGTTGCGAAACGGAAAACATCACTCTGCCTTGGCTTCTGTGATTTCCTTTTCATATTCACGTAAGCCACCTCTATCAGTCTTCTACTTTGAAATAGCAGTCCATTGTACTTGACCAAAGGCCTCATTTCAAATGCAGTCTAGTGAAGAAATATTTTGATTAAGTGTCGTCTGTGGATTTGCATAGTTTAAACAACTTCTACTGTCAAATTATCTAGCAAAGAGGAAAATATTTGCATGAATTATACAGAAAGCTTAGTAGTGTTCTTTCACTTTGAACACTTCAGCTCTTTCTTAATAGTCCAAAGTAAGATCTGATGAGGCAAGAGACTTGCTGGAGTTGAGAGAACCCATGGATTAAGAAAACACCAAGCATGTGAGAAAAGCAAAATACTGTCAGCTTCTCACACAGAAGAGACACAGTGGAAAATCAATTATTACAAAATAAAACTGTCTCTCGAGTGAAACATTAACCTCATAATATCTTATGCTCAGCTTCAGAAAATAACATTATTCTGTGTGTACCTTGCTCCTTCCTGCAGGACGGTTGAGAAGACCATCCTTCAGGAAGACACTGGACCACCTCCTCATCCTTCCCTCCAGTGGTTTTGTATCCTGAAGTGCAACCATAACGCATGCTCTCTTGAATTTTGTACAGTACTTTCTCATCAGAGACATAACCGTTCCTTAGGACAGGCTTCAGGCATTTTTCTGTGTTGTGAAAGTAAATGTGCTTTAGTTTCATGATGAAATTACAATGTCAATCTGCTTCATAGTAGAATTCAGATTATGCTTTACTAAACTGAAAAATGAACACAAACATATAATATTACTCCTAGTTGGAACTTTGAGGAGTAAAATAATTTTCACTCCTTGATATAGTTCAGTTTTGGAAATATCTTGTATGCCCTGCATAAAATCCCTTTGGAAACAGATTCAGCTTGACATTAACTGTTTTTGTATTTACAAATTTCTATTTTTATAGCCACTCCTATGCTTATCGCATTTTCTTTTGGAAAATACACCAATAGCTTTTCACTAATTGTCAGTAATCACAAGCAAAAGCAATTTCTTCTTGATCTATTTGATGTTTAATTCCATTGTTTTATAATGTAATCAAAAACATATTTAACGTATAATCAAATAGTTCTAAAACATTTTACTATAAAACCTTTATTCATTTATTCTTTCAGAAAATATTTTGGGATCACCTCACTGTACAGGATCCAGCAGTCAGTGTACAAAGACTGACTAAGTCAGACTGAAAACCTTTGAGTTTACAATCAAGATTTTGATAAATATATGCAAAAGTAATTTACAATATAATAACAATACTTCACATTAAAATCCTTATCATTTTCATAAGCCATATTATTGAACCTTTATGACAAAGCAATCTAGAAAGGTTAAAAGACTTGTCCAAGGTTAATATTAGCACGAACACATTTAGTGTGAGCTGTGTGACAAACCCTCTATGTGAAAGTTTCTACTGAAGCAACATTAACTCCATTTTTTTTGCATTAGAAACAAGCTAATATTTTGAAGTCACTTCCATAGGGGTTGTGCTGAAATTGTATGCAATCAGTTGATTGCAGACATTCTATTTTGACCATTATGCTCCCATGCCAATCTCTGCAATGTTCTATTTCTTAAGAGAGCAAGTTCAAGGCATGTGACTTCTTTCTATGATGTTATAGTGAAATTTATACTATATGTTCTGTGTTAATAGAAAAAATGTCATATTAAATTCTGGTGTGTCCTGAAGTCATAGAATGAATGATTATCCTATGCAGTTCTGTTTACTAGATATATCAATCACAGCTACTACCATACCAAAATTCCTCTTCTGAATAGAAAGGACTTAAGGTAAGCCCTTTGCTCTGGAAAACGGGAATTCAGGGGACTCTTGACTTAAGACATTTTACATAAGCACAGAGAAGCCAGTGATAAAGTGACACACCATGCCATGAAGCAATACAATGAGCCCATTATGATACTACTCACAAATCTGAAGTCAGTACGCAGAAAACTTCGGTTCTCAATGAATAGGAAAAAGGAAAGTGGGCATGCAGATAAGTGACAAATACAACACAAAAAAGCATTAGAATGGCTCATCCCTTATGAAACCAGGCCTTACATTTTATTCTGGCTTCCAATTAAAGATTATGAATATGAGAAGTTCCTCCATACTTAAAGTAGTCCAAATGCACCTGTCATTTGCATCACGAAAAATAACATTTTTAGATATTTCTTCACAAGCACTATTAAGAACAGATGAAATGACATATTGATACAAAAGCATCCTGCACAGAATTTCATGTCTGGTATTTTTATAATGGCAATTTTGCTATTATCTATGCAAAGTTTAACCACTGTTCGAATTTAATATAGGTAAACATTCTCTTCTCAGGAACGAGTTTATAAGCATCGCGCTGACAGCATGCACTGACTTACTGAAGCACCGTGGCTTCGGAGACCAGCCCTCTGTTGTACACCTGATTTGCTCTTCTTTCTTCCCATGTCCGGTTGCATAGCCAGCCAAGCAGAAGAATGATAGCTTTTTGTTTATGCTCATTGGAAAGTAAAAACTTCTAAACGTATAATAGTATTGGGCAATCCTCCCATTTTCCACCGTAGGAAAATCACACGGTTTCTCTGAAATGAGGAAAACTCAAGCTGTAAATGGAAAAACATGTAAACCCATGTAACTTGTGATCAAACAACATTCCTGAATATTTTTCCTTTTTTGCAGATTCTTCAGTTTGCACTTACTTTCATAACCCAAGCTTAGGAGTGATATTGTGACTATCTAAATATCTAATATCACGCCCTCCCCTCTATGTATCTGCTGGCAATTCTGAACAGCTGTGTTACTCAGAATAACTGACAGGTGATTCCTTCCTGGAACCTCGTTCTAGCTTTGTAGAATAGCACACTCATAGACACACCATGACATCACATATGTAATCTTAACATTTCTGGAAGTCACACTGGTAGAAGTAAAAATGAAAATAAAAGCTTGGATTGTTTCAATAATAGGTTTTATTTAATCCAATGTGTTAAAGTGTTTTGCATTCTTTGTGATTACTCTTTCAATCCAGCAGGCATTTCATTCACAGAACAGCTCTGCTTGGACCAGCTGTGTTTCCTTTCTCAGTAACCATAGAGCTGACACTATACTAGAAGGAAGTTGATTCCAAGACTCCCCTGTAGATGCCAAAACCCATGGATGCTCCAGTCTCTTAGACTGAGGTTAAAAATTTGCACATACCCTACACACCTCCACCCATGTGATCTGAATCATCTCTGGATGCTTAGAATACTTAGTACAATGCCTGCCCAGTGTTTTATGACTGTGAATTCAAATTCAAGCTTTGTTTCTGGGACCTTCCTGGAATTTTTTTCCAAACTAATTTCCATCTGAAGTTGGATGAGCCCACAGATGGGAACCCTGAGATGCAGGCTGCCAACCTGTGTGACTAGTGTATGCTACATTAGAACAAATGAGGTCTCTGAGATATAAAAACTGAATACAACTGTATGATAAGTGGCTTTTCTTTTAGAAAAGGGGCATATAATCAATTAAACTAAAACGCTTCAACAATAACTTCGAAAACAAGATTGTTTAAGCGGCCAGAGAGCAAATATTTAGCTTGATTAATGATTGGGAAATTCACATCAAACCACCATTACAATACTGCAATACCACTAAAAAGACTGCAAGGTAAAGGACAAACTCTCACAATGACTGGAGAAGTGGGACCTCTCATACATGAGAAAGCATATTGGAGATACTTATTAAAGCAGAACTCACACAAGGTCACCTCCTAGAAAGGCACACAGTGAGTTCAAAGAGACAGAAATCACTTTTATGTGATCACTGTTCATAACAGCATCAGACTGCAAACAACCTAAGTTCCCTTTAATGGCAGCAAAGATAACGGTACAGTTTAGACTGGTGGTTCTCAACCGTCCTTAATACTGCAACCCTTTAATATTAACAGTTCCTCATGTTGTGGTGATCCCCAACCATAAAATTATTATGTTACTACTTTTATAACTATAATTTTGCTACTGGGATTAATCATAATGTAAATATCTGATAGGCAGGATATCATAATGTAAATATCTGATAGGAAGGATATCGGATATGTGACCCCAAAGGGGTTGTGACTTGTAGGTTGAGAACCACTAGTTTAAACAATCATATAACAGAGTGGGCTGGATATAAGCCCACAATTTTCAAATCGTCCTCAAAAGCATAACAGTGAGTGAAAAAAAGTTAGTTTCGGCTGGGCGGTGGTGGTGCACGCCTTTAATCCCAGCACTCGGGAGGCAGAGCCAGGCGGATCTCTGTGAGTTCGAGGCCAGCCTGGTCTCCAAAGCGAGTTCCAGGAAAGGTGCAAAGCTACACAGAGAAACCCTGTCTCAAAAAACCAAAAAAAAAAAAAAAAAAAAGTTAGTTTCATGTTTGAGGAGGCAAAGTAAACCATGGTAAAGAAGTCAGAATGGTTACTTCTGTGCTTTGCTGCTGCTTTAGGCAGAAAATAATGGTAGTGACAGTCAGGGCTGAGAAAAACAGGACAAAAATCATAGGCACCATGCTACTGCCAGCATCTAATGAAACACGTGCAGTACAGTCCCTAAGAACTCCAGCATTTCCCATACCCAAGCACCAGGAGTTTACAATGGAAAGACCCAAAATAGCTGTGCTATGGAGAACAGTGATTATCCCAAAAGCCACTGTTCTGGACAGTGACAACACCAGCCAATGGGCAGACTGTCCTGGGTTATACCATATGTCCCCAGTCCTGGACCTGCTCCCCCAACACCAGCAGAGGCAGCAAACATGACTTAATGAATGGAAACTCACCAGAAAAGAGTCAAGAAGTCACCATAATAAAAGAGTCAACAGACTACACAATAAACGTTAGATGAAACATGCTTTGCAAATAGGCCCAGAACTTCACACCTGCATGACGAGTATCCTTAAATGTATAAGTAAAGACACTGGCAATACAGATCAGGAAAAAATAGAGCGACTGAAGACAAGACAAGTGGTTCTCTGAACATAAAAACATACAACATAAATAATCCATCAAGTATATAAAATAGCAGAATAGTTTTAGGGGAACAACTAATAAATACAATAAATGTAAAACTTTTTATTTTCTTCTTTATGATGGCAAAGTTCCTATATTGCTCAATTCCAGGGGCATCAATCACATTCTGGGCTTCAGAGGTTTAAGAAGAAAGCAGAGCCGGGCGGTGGTGGCGCACGCCTTTAATCCCAGCACTCGGGAGGCAGAGCCAGGCGGATCTCTGTGAGTTCGAGGCCAGCCTGGGCTACCAAGTGAGTTCCAGGAAAAGGCGCAAAGCTACACAGAGAAACCCTGTCTCGAAAAAACCAAAAAAGAAAAAAAAAAAAAAAAGAAGAAAGCAGAAACTATGAGACAAATGATGGACTTTATACTATCAAAATCAGGAATTACTTTAGATAAAATACACTGTCCATGAGAAATACACATAATGTTTAACAAAGGATTTGAAAGATCAAAAACTGCCAAGAAGTTACATTTAATAGTCCACAAAAGGCTTCCCAAAATCTAGCTATCAAAAGGCATAAAGTAAGATAATTGGAAAAAATGTATATCACAGAAGTCTTAACATCAAAAGAGATATAGGAATAAATGTGCAAACTTCCTAAGAAGCAAGGGACCATGCAGAAATAATACTGAGAAATCACTAGGCAATGACAGGGTCTCAAATAGGATAATTTGAAGTATTCATAAGGAGGATGAGAGGCAAGAATAACACGCTAATTTGGGGGAGATTATAAGCTCTGAAGCAGAAATTATATACTGTTTTGCAAAGTGTTCTATTGTTAAGTGTCATAGAAGTCCAGCACAAGTCAGAGAGATGATGTGCTCATATGGCCATATTGATTTCAGAGCTATTCATGGATGAGTGGGAATTAGAGTAACTATATGCCCATCATTAGAATAACAGATAAATAAAATACATGAAATTCTACAACAGTTAAAAGCAAGGTGGAAATAATAGTATCTCATAAAGTAAAACATTTAGAAGATAAAAGTCTTCAATAAGGTTTCATTATTATGAGGGCAAAATGTAGTGATATGTATAGTAAAGCCTTTGTGTCTGGTCTGAGGAAAATGTTTCAGCAAAGCCTTTGCTATGCTTAGGTTAATCAGTAGAGGCTGAAAAGTTGTTTTGAGACTGTTTAAACCTTGAAGAAATGTTTTTTTTTCCCCTCTGGAGAATCTGTACTTGGTACTATGTGAGAGCTTGCAGCTGCACCAACCTTGGTCATAAAACACTCCCTCCTAGCAGACCTGGAATTCTTTTGTTTATTCACATTTATTCCTATATTTCTTTGGATGTTAAGACTTCTGTGATTCCCTTTTTTTCCTAATTATCTTGCTTTATGCCTTTTGATAGCTGCATTTTGGGGAGTGTTTGCAGACTATTAAATGTTACTTATTTGATTATGGCAAGCCCTAATCAAAAGGGACTGAGATGTGTGTGGGTTGTCTGCTCTCATGGAAAGCTAGAACAAGATGATTTTGGTAGTTGGAGCCTTTCCCAGCTCCAATTAACTTTGCATATGTTTGAATAAGGTAATTAGAGGGAGCTAGCTGAGTGTCAGTCTTTTCCAAGAAGGCTGTGTCCCTCTGCTCCTTTGCAAAACTAAGGCTTAGCACCTTGGTGAGCTTCTCTCTGTACTGTGGCACCTATGACCTAACATCAAACAATAGCAAAACTCATTTTAAAAAATACATACTTTACAAAGCCATTTTCATATATAATAGCACGCCCAAACTCTGGAGTGGGTCCTAGGAGAAATGTAACTTGAGATCAGGGGTAGAATTAAGTCACTTCTTACCTATGAGGTTCTCAACTGGTGTTGTGACTAGGACAGGAATATTGTTCCAGTCTGCAAGATTACTGTCTTTACTTGTGTGGAATAAGAGTAACATCATTTCATTTATATATTATTGGTAGAAAATTTATATAAACTATTCAACTAAAACACAATTATAATTATAGATGTTAATTTAGAGGAGTTCTGGCTAGTCACTGACTAGCCTGCCTAGACTTAACCTTACCATCTAATGACACTGACTATATCCCAAGTAGCTCCCACTGGTACATTGCCCATCTTTCACTCACATCTGGTTTACACTCTGGGAAGTCTACCCATAAAGATCTGTAACAGTAAATCTGTAGTATTGCTATCTCTGGACAATTTAATTTATAACATTGTTGTGACAGAGTCACCTCTGTAGCCTTTCTCTTCCCTGGTGCTCCTGTTTCTATAATCTACAATATTGCCCTCAGAGTAATTGCTACTTAATAGCTCCAGGCAATGAAAAATAGTACCATGAGAAGGATGGTTTTGTTCTTTTTCAGATTTCCCTCATTAAACTCTAGCTATAAGAGGAGAGAACTAAATTATGCAAGTGTTAGTATTATGGATGAATTCTTACCTAAAAATATAATTAAGGCAAATATGTGATTTCCAAACTGCTGTATATTAACCAGAAAACCCTTTAAAGTCATTAGATCCTGGCTTCCTATGCCCCCAAATCTAGAGAAAGAAAGGAGTTTGCTTTGATTGTCCAAGGTACACTACTATAAAAATGCCGCAGTTATGTCCAAAGAAACATTATCAAAATATTAAAAACAAGTTATTTAAAGCAGGTATTACCAAATTGGTATATTGAAACAAAATAATTAGGTTAAAATTTAAGTAATATGACCGTTAGACTCTCGTTTTTCCATTTATACTGTACAAAGAATACCAAAAGAATTAACATTACCTTCTGCACAGAGTTCTCCTGAGATGAATAACATAAAAATAAATAGCAAGCATCTCACCCTCATCTTCAGTTGCATGGCTCATGAAGATTTTTACAATCCCGAAGTGCCCATGATCTCATCACTAAGTACACACTACTTCTGAGAAAACAAGTTAATAATTACAATGTCTGTCTAGGCACCTTTGGAACAAGCGAACATTTCACTTAAAATATTCTCAAATAATTTAAAATAATGTCCTGGTATTAGCTGACAATCTTTTTTATTCTGAGTTCAATAAGAACGTATAAAGCAGCAAAGGTAACAATGACAGTAGTGTAAGTAACACACACAGTCCGAATAAAGAAGGGTACATTTGAACTCAGATTCCCAACTGTATATTCCTAGGGCAAAGTTCACCTGCCCACTGTTGTTTACCAGCTTTGACAGAGCAAAGATGAACTTAGGATCGTGAGGTAATGGAGACCTGATGTGAAAATACATTGTTTGGACTGCAGTCCCCAAAGACATAAATGACCTTGTCTCAAACTATATGACAGGAAGTTATCAAAAACAGTAAGGCACAAAATTCGGTGTGTATGAGCTCTGTGGGAAGTGGGCAGATGAATGCCATTACAGTATCACTCATGTATGAGAAAGTCTTGAATGGCCACTATGGGCAAGTCATAATGTCCCTGTCTCCACAGCCCAGATGCTTCCCACCAGGCCTCAAATCTGAAAACTACTGTGTTGCAGAATTAAGGGTCCTATACACTATCATTTGGAAGTCATATACAACACATACCAGTGCACACTATTGTACTGTTCTTCCATTTTTTGTCAGTGGTGTAGTATATTGATTAGGTTCCTAAGTTAGTGTATCTTTGCATCTCAAGAGCAAAGCAGTGGAGTATACTCCATTCAGTGTGCTGGTGCATATACCAGTTTCCCATTGGTACTTATGTGTTCATCAGGGATATTCTTATCTGGCTTTGGTATCCTGTGCTGCTGGCGTTACAAGAGTTTGGAAACTTCTTTGCTTCTTTCTGGGTGGATAATCATAATTCAAGTGAGATTGTTTAGTTCAGCTCAAAACATTTGGTAGAAACCACCCATGTGTCCATCTAGAAAAGCTTCTCTTTGGGAAATTTTCTGTTTTCAATTTCTCATCCAGTTTAAATCTGCTTAAATGTTTTTCTAATTTTTCCTGATTCAGTCTTGATGGGTATCATAATCCAATTTGTTTTGCTATATCTGATGCTCAGTACTCAAAAAATAGTGTTTATTAAGTTCACAGTTCTGAAGCCCAAAGGCATGCTACTGGTTATCAGCTTATGACTGTTATATTCAAATTGTGTTTGTCTGCTGTAATCACACTTCCTCTCCACTGGTTATCATTTGAATGGAATGTTTTTGTTCAGCCTGTTTGTATCCTTAAATCAATGTGAGTTTCTCCTACATAATAGACAGGATAGTTGTGGTTTTATAAAATCCATTTAACCATTTTCTTCAATTATTTTTAAGAAGATTTTTACGTGTATGTGTTTCCTTATACAGTCCCTATATGTACACCACATAAATGCATGTGTGATGCCCACAAAGTCCAGAAGAGGGTGCCTGGAACTCTAGTTACGGATGGCTATGAATGGGTGTTGTGAAACAAACCCAGGTTCTCAGCAAATGCTCTTATCTATTAAGCCCTCTTGTCCAGTCCCTACTCTATTGTTCTCAAAATCAAAGATTTTTGCCCATTTTCATTTACAATAATCAAAAGACATAAATTGCTATTGTGATGAATGAAACTAAAAAAAAAATCATCCTGAGGTTATAGATGCACAGTGGACAAACAGCACCTGTTCTCTCTAATATTAATTCCTAGCTTTGAGTCTTTTGTATGTTGAAGCCAGCAATCTAGGAATGGGCCACTTTGGGGAATGGGAGGTGCTTGGGGCAAGGGGAAGTAAAAAGAAAGCAAATGAGAGGCAGTACTGGGGACAGGAAGGTTCAAGTACTGGAGATGTTTGGGGGTGTATGGAAATGAGGTATTGGCGGATTTAGCCAAATGAAGGGTACACAAAAGTTATGTGGGGATCTATGGTCATGCAACTCAAGGAATATTCAATTAGAGCAAATAGGAGAACACAATTGACATGAAAGGGGGAAATATTAGGAACTAAAGGTTTAAGTGGGGAACCGGTGGTTGGGGATAGGAGATGGTAGGCAACAGGTTAGCTACAACCTAACAGGTATGTGAAAACACTTTATGGAAATCCCTTAGTTTGTAGGCTAATTATATATAAATATTTTATATATACATGGAGTACCTTTGTGGCTGACATTGCTTCTCCCAGAAGACATGGGTCATTAAATGAAATCCTCAGTGCTAGGCATGGGATATAATTCTGAGTTATTGGTCAGTGAAACCCAAGGCACCCTCAAACATAGGTTATTGCCAGTTCTTGGTGGCCCACCATAATTAAATGTAAGACTCTGCTGCTGAGGACACCACTCATCTTGTATACAGGATACAGAGAAATCAACCTGAAACAGACTGGGAAACTCTGATGGTTGGCTGATACAGAGCCAGAAGGTGCTATGCAGGCTCCAGGGGAGAAAATAACACCAGTGGTCTTACCCAGAACTAGACCCTGCATATTTCAATACTGACATACGGGTAAGATGTGTCCCATGGCACAATAGTGAGATGGTAAACAGCAGTTTTCTGACTGGACTGAGGTCTGTACCACAGCAGGGATTTCATGCCTGGTACAGGAAGCATGGTCAAAGCCCAGGAATGCAGAGATCATAGGCCCTGGGGAGAACCTGTGGTTTTGTTAAATGGTCAGGCTGTCAAGGCACATTCTAAATATTTATGTTCATATGCTTAGATCTAAGCTGCTCTCAACTTTGGTTAGAGAAGCTTCTTTTTACAGTAGGTAATGGAAAGTGGCCCAGTATAAAAACTGAGTATTCAAACAGGGTGGTGGCAGCACATGCCTTTAATCCCCCCAGTACTGGGGAGGCAGAGGTGGGTGGATCTCTGTGAGTTTGCCTGGTCTACAGAAGTAGTTCCAGGACAGCCAGGATTACAAAACACAGTGAAACCGGTCTCAAAACAAAACAAACAAACAAACAACAAAACTGAATACTCAAATCTTGAGCAGATCATGTATATCAACCTTCCTCTATTCAACTCAGGAAACTTTACAGAAGAGTCAGAAGGAATGGGAAAGGTGGCCGAGCAGAAGGGAACTGTCAAATACTGACTTCTGGAAAGCACACTGTTGTTACACACATCAGCTCACAACAGCTGGAGCTACGTGCACAAGAACTGCACCAAATTAGGCCAGTCAAGCTCTAGCATGGATGGGGAAAGGGCCCCAAAGGCTCCACCCCATGGGAGGAGTTACTTGCAGTTGATTGCTGCTGAGGGAGCCGGAGTCACTCACTTGGGAATGTGACTACTGGTAGGTTGCTATGCCCCTGTGGAAGACCACACCCTTGTGTGCATATGGAAAGCACTAACTGGATTCTGGAGTTAACAATTTTTTAAAAGACATCAAGTTAAGAGAGTGAGAGGTACTGAGGGGGTTTGAGGAAGACAGTGGGTGGATATAATCAATATACACTGTAAGTTTGAAAACTTCAAAGAATAATTTTTTAATTAACTAATTTGTTGGTTATTGTTTTATTTTCTTGTTGGCTTTATGTCCTGATTATCCTTGTAATGCTATGCTTTTATTCTTTACGTTGTAGTATAGCTAGTGTATTTGTGCGATGTGTGTCTATAGTGTGTCCACCGTGGAGCACTGAGCATCTTACAGCAGACTGTCTTGAGCTGACAATACCTAGTCATACACAGAAACTACAGTTCAAATAAAAATAAACTGTACACACATACAAATACACAGTACATCCCCATCTGTCTTCCTCTATATTCAACATATAACGCCAAATATATGGAAAAGTTTCCATGCCAACTAGCTATCTTACAATTAAATCATGAACCAGTTTAAAAAACTCCAAAAACTATGCATTACACTTCAGACACCGGGTCACCATGTTATCTATACTTCTAATTTGACCATAAATTAAGGTTTCCAGCAATGCCCTTCTCAGGATTTTATGGGTTGGTATAAATACTCACAAAGCTCAAGGAAGCAGGTAACTTAAGCTTACAAGTTTACTATAAGGGACATGGCAGAGTATAGTCTAAAATTTGAGTATGCACATAAAATCTAGATAATCCTTGCTGACATTGTCCTTGAGATGGATCACACCAACCTTCTGACATATGAATGTGTTCCATAGCCTGGAGGCTTCACACATCCTGTATATAATTCAGGAATTCCTGACGATTTTTTTTTTTCACACAAGTTCACTCTGTCAACAGAAAGTACAGCTTTCATCTTACACGGAGTAGGCAGTCATTTATAGTGAGCCAAATATCTATGATCATGGCTGACCATGGATTCTGGTCGTAGCTGAATAACGTGTTCCAACATAGAAGAGGTTTAATAAGATTTATAGAGTTATAGTGGCAAAAGAAAATCATAAATGAGAGCATTTGCCAAGTACATAGGTGGGACTGTAGGGAGCTAAGTTACAGCAATGAAACTCAGCTGTGAACACCAGACGTTTTTGATGGAGTCTTAGCTTCTAGGTTGCTAGAAGCTAGTGGTTTTCTATGAAGACAGCCCAAAGCTTAATCCTAGAGTGAAAAGGATGTTAGAACACACATAGAGGTGGGCAATGAATGGTATGAGGGGGTTAAAGGTAGTTGAAGATAAACTGGCTCCATATCTGCAACCTTTCAACTCCCCATGGCCCTAGAATGATCAGATACTAGTAAAGAAAGCAATTTTAAAGTTGAATCACTTTCAAATTTGAACCCCAATTCACCCAAAGTTCAGAATTTTAGTGTCTAAAAAGTCCAGCTGTGATATTGTAATAGCAAATTTGTGCTCATCTAATTGAATGCTTTGCCAACAAAAGATGCATATGAGAGCACCTTCCAGGTTGTAATGGTTAATCTCAATTGTCAACTTGGTGAGACCTAGAATAACCTGAGAAACATGTCTCCAGGCATTCCCATTAGGTATTATCTTGATTGCAGCAACTGAGAAGACCTACCCACTGCAGCCATTCCCTAGGTTGAGATCCTAGACTATATAAAAAGGAGAGCAAACACAAGCATTCATCATTGATCGCTGCTTCTTGACAGTGGGTGAAACATGACCAACTGCTTCAAGTTTCCACTGCTGTGATAGACTACTCTCTTGAACTGCAAGCCAAAATAAACTGTTTTAAGTTCTTTTGTGGGCTATTTTTGTATCAGCAACAGTGTGGTGGTTTGAATAAGAACGGCCGCCATAGGTTCAGAGTTGAATACTGCACAGGGAGTGGTATTTGAAAGGATTAGAACCTGATCAGTGCTTCTCAACCTGTGGGTCATGACCGCTTTGGGAGTCTCACATTAGAAATCCTGAATATCTGATATTTACATTATGATTCAAAATAGCAAAATTAGATATAAAATAGCAACAAAATAATTTTATGGTTGGGGGGTCACCCATGAAGAACCGTAAATTGCGGCAGCAATAGGAAGGTTGAGAACCACTGGATTAAGCGTAGCCTTCTTGGAGGAAGTGTGCCACTGGGGGGATGGGCAATGACATTTCAAAAGCCCATGCCAGGCCCAGAGTCTCTGTCTGCGGATCAGGATGTAGAACTCAGCTACTTCTCCAGCATTATATTCACCTGCATGCCACCATGCTCCCAGCCATGATGATAATGGATTAACCTCTGAAAGGAAGCCCCAATGCTTTCTTAATATATTCTTAAATGCTTTCTTTTATAAGAGTTGCAGTGGTCATGGTATCTCTTTACAGCAACAGAAAACTAAGAGAAAAAGGAAATTTAAAGCATATGGTACCTGAGGTTACTTTATATTCTCTCATATAAGATTGCAGACTCATCTTCAATTTCCAGTATTTGCTTTAAAAGTGTGCCTCAACTTATGTATAAATTAGAGATATTTTTTCCTTTATGAATATCACATTCAAAGAAATAATTTGACAGACACAAATATTGTAATCATGACAAAGTAGGCTTTGCTATGCCTAGAGCCACTGCCAACTAGTCATCTCTGAACACACACATACAAGTAACATAATGGGGACTTAACATGTTTTATTTAGAAATATACACACATAGAGAAATACACATATACATGCTTAATTAGTAAAAAGAGGCCATGAATTTGAAGGAGAGCAGGAGTGGCATATGGAAGGGTTTGGAGGAAGAAAATGGAAGGAAAAATGTAATTAACTTATAACTTCGATAATAAAAAAAACAGTAAAAACGAAGAATTTCATAAACAACTCAGTAACTTGTAATATATATTTTTATTTTATACAAAGTAATATTTCAAAAGTTTACACTGAAAGTAAAAACTGCTCCACGTATCCATGATTGGCGTAAGATTTCTTTTTTATAGTCCAACACTGAAAATGTTTCCATTTACTAATAAGGAATGCCAAGGGTATCCATCACCAGTTGAATAGCTTGCAATGAATTTGTGATTTCTTCCACATTGTCACGCCTCAAAACCCACTGTGGCTTAAGTCTGTTTAAGGGGGGAAAAAAGGCATCAATGAAGTGTTTGTTAAAAAGAGTTACTTTTAAGATGTGGGAGAGCTTCCCACCATAGCTTATTACTACCTGTATATTATTTCTAAAAATTGATGCTGGCCTCTGCAGTTTTCTGCTGTTTGTCTCCACAAATGCCTTTCCGGTTCACCTGTTAACTCTCAAGGTGATATTCTTGGTGAAACTGGTTAAGTCTTTTCTGAGGTCTTGCCACTATTCTTCGTAACATCAGCATCCATATATGATCAAAGAGCCAACAGCCTGGGCCATGTTATTCACCCCGCCACCCCTTGTATACTGTCAGTACTTCCTTAACCATTCAACTGTCCTTTCTCACAGGCACAAACTACACTTTGTCTTCATAGAAACCACACAGCCACTGAGCCTTAGTCTCAACTTAGACTTCCACTGTACAAATCCCACTTCTGACTTCCATCACGCCATGTGCTTTAGTGAAGCCTCTAAACCAAATTTCCCACCTCACCAGGACCTCCAATTCCTTCAACCTTAAGCATCCACTGTAGTTAGTAAGGATAGAGTGCCTGCACTCTTCATTAGCATCGGTATGTCAATAATCTACTTTGAAAATGCTATCAACTTTATTTCTCCCCTTATAACATTCATCTGAAAAATCCAACTGTGTTCCAAAGTGCATAAAAATGTCTGCTTTTCCATTCCTACACAGATGAATACCAGTAACGCAAACTACAATCTGGGTTGCATCTTGGTCAAGTCCATGTTTCAAAGGGGCATCTGAAATTTCCTAGAGTTACGCTTCTTTCCACAACGATGACTACTTTATTCCGTGCTTATTTTCAGATGTCTCGGTACCCTCTCAGGCACTTCTGAATTTGAGTTTACAATCACACATGTCAGTGACTGAAAAAATGGGGGAGGAGGAGACACATATCCTCTGGAAGCAATCCCTCCTATCTTATTGTTCCTTCCTGTTAAGTAATTAGAGAATCTGGACACAGATAAGAAGACCAAATGTGGCACACACAGACAATGGAACAATCTCACTGACAAAATGGAACATGATTCTAACCCAGGGTCACCTTCATCTGACCATGCTAAAGAGACCCTGAAACTAATGATACTTTGATTCCTGTTGCTACCTTGGCTCTCCTGCTCAACCACAGAGCTGGTTTTCTAATGGCTTATTGACATTTCGCTTCTGTGTCAATGGTTCTCAGACTTGCCCAAAACAAATTCCATGATTTGAATGCTTCCCATTCTGTCATAATTTCCAACTTTTTCTTTACTTTTCATTTTTCAGGAACTCAATATGAACATTATATACCAGTGATAATTGCTTAAACCCACCAAGCTTCTGGTAATTATTACAGCATTCCAAAAAACCTAATACAAAGCTTACAAAGATCTTATCTAGGAGAAGAAATTTAGAAAGTTGGGGTAATTACGGGAAGAGTTGAGGTTGACATTTTGGCTAAGAGGGACTTTTGACAGTTGATACATAATGCATTCTTACTTTAATATAAAAAAATAAGTGACAATTAAAACCAGCTTCCTAGCATGCTTTTTTAGCTACTTAACACAGGGCATTTTTTGAGTAACTAGGCAATGCCCAAAGCCATAGCAATGATGATTTATTATGTACTTAGATCTCCACTGAGCCAGTGTTCTCCTCCTGTTCAAAATGTAAATATTTATTAAATGAATCCATCATACATGGAACTGCAGACCCCATTTAACCACTTACCTTGAAACCATTCTGGTCCTCACAGATCTTTCTGGTATAAAAGAAAAGCCTATACAGGAATTCTGCTTCTGCTTATCAAATAACCCTTCTGTATTCGAATTCACTTTATGCTTAGGAACTGTAAGTTTGTAGAGGCGATAAATACGATCAATAACTTTTGATCTGCTTTGTACATCCTAAAAAAAAAGAGACAATTAACACTTGTTAAAAACTAGTAAGAATTAAATTTCTCTGTAGGAAATCATCAAGGATCAATACTATGCTTTTCTGCTTCTAAGAATCAGGAGCAATGTAGAAAGGAAAGACTTCAGTCAATCCACCCATCACGTGCAGATACCAAGTCTTGTAAATTTTCCCAAAAAGAACCTCTTCCTGTCACTGACACAAACCCAGATGATGCTGGCACATCTGCTGTTGTATGATATTTTGTTGGTGTTCTGACAAAGCTTGCCTGGAGATCAGAGGGCAGAACTAACCACCAGTTAACCATAGAGGCCAGGCAGTAGTGGCATACACCTTTAATCCCAGCACTTGAGGGGAGGAAACAGGAAGATCAGGAGTTCAAGGCCACCCTGGGCTACAGGAGATTGAATCAGTCTAAAAGAGAAACAGAGCTAGGTGGTGGTGGCTCACACCTTTAATTCCAGCACTAGGCAGGTGGAGACAGGATTTGTCAGCCATTCAGTCTGAGGATTGGTAGAGATAGGAACTTGCCCATTGGGTCTGAGAAGTGTCTAGTGGCTGCTGCTCTGCTTCTCTGATGTTTCAGCTTTCACCCTGATATCTGACTCTGGGTTTTTATTGGTTAAGACAATTGGAGTCACACTTCAGTCTGTACTTCCTTCCTTCCTGAAGTTTCCCTTATCCACACATGCTCTCCCAAATTCATTCTCTCTCAGCAGCTAGAATGACATAGAAGCTGCGTGGGAAAGCTGAGCTTGGTGACACAAGCCTGTCTACAGTCAGTTCTAGACCAGCCAGGGCTACATAAGTAAGATTCTGTCTCAAAACAAAACATACACAAAAGCCAAAACTAAAACCACAGCAAAACTCACACTGAAAATATTCTCTGGTATAAAATATTAAATTGCTTCTCAATCTACTCAGAAAAAAAAGCTATAATATAGGTACAAGCTATGGTTATTCTGTGTCAACAGCTATAATTGGATGCTCAGTGGTCTCAGCACTAAAAAGCTTGACATTTAAACATGGGAACAGCAGCAGGACAGGGTTAGGACAGATACACAAACCTGGCCCCTAACATGCTGGGATGTGTTGTTCTTCCCAGTGAGTTGCTTACATGGATGCAATAAATTTTACTTTCAGAGTTTAGCTTTCCCTTTTTTAAAAACTGAGCTTTAGGTCCATGTGCATACTAAGCACGTGCTCTACTAATGAACCATTTTTCCAGCCCTGGAGTCAGGTTCTTTATGACTAGAAAAATGTCTGTGTGAATTCATTTTTATCATCGAATAAAACAGGTTTGAATACACATAAAGCTCTACATTAGTGTGACAACTAAAGAAAATATACAAGTCAAAGACATTAAAAGTCTAGGAGAAAGGCAACCGATCACTACTCACAGAAGCGCAATGCTCCGTCTTCAACAGCACAGCTAATAAACAGCAAGTTCTCGTGAAAATGCTCGCACTCTTCTCGGCAACTTTATCCCCAGGCTTCTCTCGGTACACCTGCAAAAGCTCCAGCAGCGTGTCCACACAGTTCTCAGCATCATAAACTGCTGAGGTGGTCTTCTCATACTTAAATAGACCAGAACAAAGTTAAAACTTACAAGAAGCACATGCCTTTAAACAGGCTAACCACAAAATAAGGTTAGAGCCAAATGTTTGGAGCATCTGCAGCAAGTAAAAGGGATTTAATGATGACATTTCGTTAGTTCTGATCCCGTATCACACATACATTCCCATCTTAATCATTTTACCCCACCCATTTTTACAGTTTTAAAGTGAATCAGAGCCCAAGTTGAGAGAGAGAGAGAGAGAGAGAGAGAGAGAGAGAGAGAGAGAGAGAGAGAGAGAGAGAATATCTTGAAGTAGAAAAAGAAGCTTTTAAAGATCATTATTTAAGACTCTCATAAGGAAACTTTCCATGATTACCATAGGGTAAGATGAGAGTAAAGAGAAGATCCAGTTAGCTATCGAGTATTTATTTGAGAAGAAGAAAATGCTATAAAATAAAATGGTAATTTTAATACTGAGTCTAGAATACATTTTTCAATGGCTCATTTGTCCAACCATGTCATTAGATTCACATTGAAATGTACACAGCACTAAAATAACAGGCCATCACTAGCTGACACTGTGCTCTCTTTGAAGAAGTGCCTGTGTAATGACTGTCTTCTCAGTTACACCCAGGGCGGTCCTGTGCTGGCACTCACTTTACAGGTGCAAAGCATGAAGTGAAGACACTCTATATAATCTGCAACAACACACAGATCCAGAACTAAAATCCAGACTCTGGCATCCACCACCTCTCATCAACACAGGAGGGTGGTTCAGGAGATGGGCCAAGGAGGAAGTCTTCCCTCTTACTGCCTGGCCAGTGTGTAACTGGAGTAAGTCCTATTTCTCTATCTTCTTTGTGAAATGGAGCAGGAACTACTTTAGAGAGTTATAAAAAACTAACTTGTAAATCACTAGCATGTAGATAGTAAATGGTAATCATATGTTATGAGCAAAATAAATTTAATCATATAAAAACTAGTATTTCCATATACACCTATATTGATAGATTAAACTTTTTTCCTAGCCCTAGGAAGACTCTTGAACATAAATGAATTTTAAGAAAGAAGCCTGATCTAATAATGAGCAAACATAAGAGTTTAATTTGCAGGGTCATATTTCTTGACAATGTATATTTTATTATTAAAACAGAAAGCTACCTTTGCTACATTCAGCAACACTTGAACAGCATATCCAACAACTTCCATACAAGGAACACTTCGATTACAACTTCGGATCACAACAAAGATCGTAGAAATTGCTCCACTTTCAGCCATGTTCTCACAGCAAAGTGGAGATAATCTGGTCACGACCTCTGAGAGAAAAGCAAACAAATAAATAGGGCGATTCACAGGAACAAAACACAATTTGAGAAACAGGGTATTATTCCCCATTCTTAGGAAACGTGTCCCCACTGGTAAACATGGCACTGCTACAGTGAACTCACCCAGGTGCTTCAAAGCATCCAGGATGGCAGACAAGTGCTTGTACGTCAGCAGGTGATGCAGCGCACGCGCAGTTCTTCTGTAGAGCTTGTTCTCCTCCTCTACGTTCCTATTGACAGCTCGCAGGCTCAGCCGGATAGCTCTAATTTCTGTGCGATCGTTTTTCTTCCTCCAAGAGTAGCCTCTCCACAGTGCCTTAACAAACAGGTATAACAGAGTCACTTAAAGATGACAGCGGTCACGTTTTGAACCTACATTTGAACTGAAGCTGCAACTCTTGATTATAACCTTGGGCTAAAACTAGACTTTACCTTACCTGAATTCTAGTGGCACTGCTATTGACTTTTTCCTGTCTTCTGCACAGGAGAAAGTGACGCACCGCCTTCTGTATCACCAATGCAGCCCTGTTCTGCCGGTGCCCACGTTCTTGAGCTTCACGGTTAGTTTTTATGATCTCATGATACTGTTCAATAAACCTCTTGCGTTGCAATCTTCTTCGAAACCATCTCTATTCAAAACATGGTTTTTCACTTTTATTTCAGAATGTATGTGAGTAAATTGAGTAAATACACACACACACACACACACACAATTTCTATGCATGGATGTTCATAAATGTATGCATATACATGTATGAATATACACATTTATATACAAAAAAGTGAAAGGAATATTGATATATCCTCCTTGTGGCATCATTTTCTTACTCCACTTGGAGCAAATCTTTCTAGTTCTTGTTGGATACGTGTGGGCACAGTTTACAATGTATATGGGTTCTATCAAACTCTGCCACATTTTGCAAGTTGTTTTCTACCCCAATATTTTATATATAAATATATATCAGTGTATACAAAAAAAAAATTCTCCTCTATAAATTACAATATGGTATCAACTAGAAAAATAGGCTAAGTGCATTAAAATATTTTAAATAGTAAACAATACTCAGGTAAAAATTTAAATGACTAATAAATTGGAAAAAACTAGAAATGACAGCAAGCAAGTAAATCAAAACAAGGACGTAATTCCATTCCCATTCATTAGAGTGGCAAAATCAGCATGTCTTCCGAGGCCACTGGCGGACAAGGCTGAGAGAAACAAGTATCCACGGAGTGGGGATGTGGATGAGTACAATTGTATCAGTGGATGATCACTCTATTTCTGGCCCACAAAACATCAGCCAGCTTCTAACCCTTAACTCATCCTGTGAGCTACAATTTAACAGCCTAAATATTCTGTGACCTTACGTGAGCGCATTGAAAAATGAGTAACAAAAAAATACTATCTTTTGTTTGAATGCAGAGGGCAAGCTAACCTGAATAGAGATGACTGAATGAATGTGCTTCTTAGCATTCCTCACAGCCACGTGGATTCTATATGCTCGTTGGATTCGAATAGCACACATGTGACAGTATGCAGCTGCTGTAAAGTGGAGAAGTCGATTTTTGGCTTTCTCTTCTGAAACCTAAAGCACAGATAGAAAAAATTCCAATAGAAAAATAGGCAAAATACATTAATGTAATTTAAAGCAGAAAATACATAGATAAAAAGTATTTTTGTCTAAGCATATAAAACTATATAAACAAAATGTATTAACTTAATTAGGAGTCACTTTCATTTTAATTCAAAGTAATTATAATTCTTTACTATACAATAGTTCTAACATAATATAGAACATAATAACATAATCTTATATAATAAGATACAAACGCAGAATTTGGGGCCCTTTACTAAAGAAAAACAGCTTTTAGGTTAACAAGCTTACTGAAAGACAGTATTTAAGGCAGATCTGTAGTACTCAGGGAGAGGCAGGTATCAGGTTCGTAAAGATTACAGCATTCCAAGCAGAGATGTTAAGATAACGAGATATGAACGCTGACAAATTTCATTTCTCCAGCATCAGATAATGGAGCACAAGTACAAGGAAGGGCTCTCGTAAAGCTTTCTACCGGGACCTTTGACTCTCGATTTCTGATTTAGATTGAATGAATACAAGATTTCTCCCTTTCAACTGCAAATCTGATTAATTTCTTTCTATGCAGGAGCTCACATATTCTTAGCCCCAGTGTCATGGCCTTCCTAAAAGAAAAGATTCCTTGGTGACAATGTGGCTATCACAGGAACGGTTCTTAGAGTTGCTGGAGAGGCAAAAGGCTACTTGTGTGAAAATCGGTCTCACACACACACAAAGCTCCCCCCCCCCCCCCCCCCCCCCCCGGACACACACACAAAGCCCACACACTCTTGGCAGTTCTTTTGTTAAGTGTTATTGCATTAACAATTTTTAAAAATCCATTTTAGATCTTTGGTGTAACCATCCATCTGCGGGAAGAAATAAGATCATGGAACAACAACAACAAAATCTATGACAACCAATGACCTTGTTAGATGGCTCTGCAAGTTGAATTGACAGTGTTCTCCAAAATCCGAAATTTATCACCACTTAACATCAAATACTTTGATTGTGCTCTAAAATACTTACTCTTTTCCTTACTAACTGGCCACACACCAATGCTTATAAAATAACTGTACACTTTTTAAATTTGATATATTTCATCCTTCCACGCTTCCCAGACACCCTATGTCTCTGTATGATCAAAGCAACGGCTCTCTGCTGTAGAGGGGACTGCCCGCCCCCCCTTATAATCTCTCAAATGGACTTGTATCAAATCAAACAGGCAGGTCGATGACTTCATAAGGAAAAAAAGTGCAAGTAACATTAATAGGCAGGAATAAGATTTTCAACATGTTAGAAGTTCTGGGATTTCTCACTGTAAAGTGAGGTGCTATACTCATAATATTCCTTACTTTCATAGTTTGAGAATGCCCTATTTCCTGGACACAGGAAAGTGATAAAAATACTACTTCTAAAACCACACAGATCTACAGCAGAAAAGAAATGTACAAGCTAGGATCAATAGCTATCAGGTGCTCTCTCCCTTTCATCCACTGTGTGTGAGTGGAAGGAGAGAAGAACATTATTACAAGACAAACCCACTGGATGAGAGCACAAGCTACAATGGGAAATGCACAGTAGTCATTAGAAATTAATCACAGAAAAAGCTGTTTGTGGCTTTAAGAGCTACAATGCAGGATGGAGAGAAGGCTCAGTGGTTAAGAGCACTTGCTCTGACAGAGGACCTGGGTTTGACTCCCAGCACTGACATGGTGGCTTACAACCTTCTACAACTCCAGTTTCAAGGGATCCAACATGTTTGTGATCTATATGGCTCCTGCATGCATGCAGTGCACATATATACAGTAGGCACACACACCTACCCAGAAATAAGTAAATATAAAAAAAAGAACTACACAGCTTGTCCACCACCTTCCTTAGATTGCTCAATCATATAATATCTTCAGAAATAAGTTCACACAATTAAAACTGTATGGTTAGAATCCACTTAAGCTAGCTAAGTTGGCTTTACAAATTTTCCCATACCCACAAATCAGTCACAGCGAGTTAGCACTCTAAACAATTTCTAGAATTTAACATGATCATAGCAATAGCAATTACCATAAAAGTTTATTATCCATTATCTGCCTGGCATATATTAACTGTTGGTAGTCAGAGTAAAAACAATTGTTATGTAGCTAGAATGAATATTATATGAATATAAATCATGTATGCAAAAACTAATTTTGATACATAGCAATTTTAAAAGCTATATTTACTAACCGATCATGGGCATTACAGTTACTCTAAAACTCTGCTTAAATACTTTAAACAGATCAACTACGGCTTAGAAAGCATGTTACGAAATATTTGACTTATACTATATAAAATATATTTCTGTTCTTTCTTGAAACATACTTTCAGTGTAACCATGAAAATTTCAAGTTTGAGAATACATTATTTAATACACACATACATACATACATACACACACACACACACACACACACACACACACACACACACTTATACATAACATACTGGCAAAATCATATTGTAATAAGTGAGCGTAATTTTAATGGACTAAAATAGATGTGTGCAAAACAAATGCACAGTTCAACCTTTAACATTTTTTCTGTTTCATTTCTTGATGTGGGTCTGTGTAAATGAGTTGACTTTTATTTATACTTACTTTTAAAATCAACTCCTCATGAGCTAGTCTTGCAAAGAGTGTAGCTCTCCACTTCCTCTGAATTATAATTGCTGATGTTCTCATCTTCAAGAACCTGAAAAGGAGATTAGAAAGTAATTTGAAATCTGTTTAATCTAGTCAGCGTTGCCCCACAGTACTGAGGAGAAAGAAAACAT
Source organism: Peromyscus californicus insignis (assembly GCF_007827085.1). Taxonomy (NCBI): domain Eukaryota; kingdom Metazoa; phylum Chordata; class Mammalia; order Rodentia; family Cricetidae; genus Peromyscus; species Peromyscus californicus. The sequence continues at coordinate 26,319,696 of NW_026294436.1, read as the reverse complement.
AAGAAAAGGAGTGATGTAAAATGTAAATGTGTACCTTGTACTTCACCTCCAGCAGTCAGATTTTTACACATACAATGAGAGCCAGTTTTGCAATGAACAATCTTCTATTATATAAAATATAAACTCTGAAATCTAATAGGACAAAGAGTTCTGTACATTTTTCAAAAGTCTTATTGGGAATTAGAAGAATTCCTGCATGAAGGAGGTGGTGACTGAATCAGACTGATCAAAAGAGAAAGGGACACTATCGGAAAGGAAAGATTGCCTCCATGACATGAACTTGAAACTGAGTAAAAGAATGACTAGTTTTTCTTACCACCATGATTCTTAGAAAGGCTGAGAGAAAAGCTCACCATTTTGGAACAGAAAATACAAGCATATACCTTAATACTGACAGTAAACATCACCTGCATATTATATTAACCCATTTCCCCAGCAGTATAGGTCAAGGAGTTCCTCAAACTCTGAAGGTCCCTTTTAGTAAATTTTAGGCAATTACTGATGCAGTGGCTCATCAATTCTGGATAAAGAAAAATTCTTACACTATGGCATAAAAAAAAATTAAAGGCTATCTAGTAAAATTTTATGAACATTTTTGAAATTAAGTAGAAATAGAAAAATAAATTCTGTACAGAGAGGTGATAATCAGGCTCTTCATCATTAAGGATAAAGAGATAGAAAATAATACATTGTATAACAAAAACAAAACCCAGATGGCTCAACAGTAAAGTATCTGCTGTGCAGGCATGAGGACCTGAATTCAGATCCTGGGCACGCAGACAAAGCTGAGCATGCCTATAACCCTAACACTGAGATGTGAAGACAAGCAGAGGCAGAGGTTGCTGGGTACTCACTCTAGCTAACTGGTGAGCTCAGGGAAAAACCCTGCCTCAAAAAACAAGTGGACAGTGATAACCTGTCTCTCCCTATCACTCACACATACATTGCACACACACACTAACAATTTTTGCCAGTGGCTTGTTTTTTTTTTTTGTTTGTTTGTTTTATTTATTTATTTTTTAAGTCTTTTACTCTTTGGGGGGCCCACCACCCAGCTCCCAAATAAAGAGGAGTCTTAATTATAAATGTCTGGCCTTAGCTTGGCTTGTTTCTTGCCAGCTTTCCTAAATTATCCTGTCCACCTTTTGTCTCTGAGTTTTTACCTTTCTCTTCTGTAAATCTAGCTTCACTCTTAGTCCATGGCTGGTTAGGTGGCTGGCCCCTGAAATCCTCCTCTCCTTCTTTTCCCAGATTTCTCCCTCTATATATTCTCTCTGCTTGCCAGTCCCACCTATCCTTTCTCCTGCCTTGCTATTGGCCATTCAGCTCTTTATTAGACTATCAGGTGTTTTAGACAGACACAGTAACACAGCTTCACAGAGTTAAACAAATGCAACATAAAAGAATGCAACGCATCTTTGCATCATTAAACAAATATTCCACAGCATAAGCAATGTAACACATTTTAAAATAATATTTTACAACATTTCCTCCTTTTTGTCTAAATAAAAAGGATTTAACTTTAACATAGTAAAACTATACACAACAAAAACGGTTACCAAGTAAGAATTATATTTACAATATTCTGTCTATTTGTAGTTAGCATATTCAGAGAAAATAATTCAAAGTTTTACACCTAATTTATTTTCTATCATAACTAAGGAACACTACCACTTGCCCTTGCTGCTACCAGCAGCAGTTCGGCTGCAAGGGCTGCAGCCTGAGGGGATTCTGTTCCCACAGGAACCCACTCTTTCAAAGCTACAAGGGAGCTTATCTAAATCTCTGTCCCTCTAAAGAACTCAAGATTCAAAGGTTGAGGTGGAATTCTGCTTGCTCAAAGGCTGAATAGCAAGTACCTCACCTCCTTCTCCTTGCTCCAGTCTCCCAAAAAGCCAGGCGTCCTTCTCCCAGCCCCCACTTAAAAGCCCTTCTCCACCTGGATCCCCCCTACTACTTCCTGTCAGCTACTTGCTGACGCAGCCTCCTGACCACAGGTTAATTTTATTTAATCAAACAAATGTAACACATCTTTGCATCATTAAACAAATGTTCCAGAGCATAAACAAAAGTAACACACCTTAAAATAATATTCTACCACAGTGGCTAAAACAACAAAGGAAGTAGAAATCAATACTGGACCAGTTCACTCACTTTCCAATCTTCTGTTCTTACATTCATCCCTCTAGATTTGAACATACATATGTTTTACTAAATTATACTATCAAAGTTATACTTTACATAAAAAACTAAGTTCAAAAGATATATTTTGTGCAAACACACACATATACACAATTTTAAAAAATATATAAATGGAAGATAGCAATTTAAATTTATTTAAAAGAAAATAAACAGTGTTACTTTACCTAGACACTAACACTTCCATAGTGTTGTAATACATTACCTCATTCTCTCCAGCTTGGCACAGAAGTATCCTTGAATAATTTTAGCAGCTTTTAATAAAGCTAGATATCTCCTGCGTGCTCTCCTACACCTGTACCAAGCTTGAATCCTGCAGGCAGCTTCCACTTTGGATAAGTATTTCTTAGCTTTATACTTCTTCCATACAGCCTATATCAAGCATATAAATACAATAAGGATACAGTATTGGTCTAAGATTATAAACTGAAATATTATGAAATTAATATTATAGTAATTGCATATATAAAAACAGTTAATATGCAATTAATGGAAACAAAAAGTTAATTGTAAAAATCAAGTTGGATTCTGCCTCTTTACTAGAAAGACACACAGTGAGCATTTTGACGGCAGTGGCTATTACAATAGTGTACGTGCAGCATACACTTGATCATACACACTGTGTGGCTGGCTGCCAGTTCACTTCCGCACAGCCTAAGAGGAAGTTTAAAACTGTAAGCTATGTGTGATTTGTTGAAAGCCAGATAGACGCTCACTGTCCTCAATACACCCAGAAGAACAAAAATAAGATAAACTCTACTTTCTGCAGAGAAAGAGCAACAGCTCCCTCTTCACTTTCATTTGTGATTATATGATCTGCCTGCAGCAGAATTTTGAAAGGACAGCCAGATTTTCTTATTCTGGCAACTTTGTGAGAGTGATACATATAACTTACTCAATTAAAAATTTAAAAAATGATTAATCCTTATAGTAACAAAATAAGAAATTATGGACCAGAGAAATTAAATACTTGTTGATCTACAGTTCAAATGGTAGGACTATCATAGTTAATATTTATAAATATCCTGTGAAATGAAATAGCTCCCAAGCCGTCTATTTGTATAAAATATAATTCAGTTGACTTTGTATGAGATTAGTTCGGCTTTGCTGTCATGTAACTGATGTGGTCCTAACTAAAAACTAAAACACCCACTGATTCACAGCATCTGGAATTTGATCACACTTCCTATTCTCCCCTAATCCCTGTCTTGTTGATACCAAGTTCTTAGTTTTCTTCTTTTTTTTCTTAGGCTCATGTAGACTTTGCTCAATCTCTTAAAATTCTTATGTTCTCCAGATCCAAGTCTTAGGCACTCTATTTCCTAGATATCCTTCCACAGGTTCGATTATCAGTATGTGATAAAAATGTACAAAACAAACTAAAAAAATCCACTGCTCTTCTGACCTCCAGACACAGTGAACTGCCTTAGTAGACATCCAGATGGGACACCTGTGAGACACTACAGTCTGGTGCTCCATCCTGAGCTCATCATCATCTCAAACTCTTGCATCTGATCCCTGTGGCCATGAAGGGTATGTCTGCTGAATTGGTAACATTTTCTTTCCTTTCAAACCTGATCTATAATAATGCTATACCACCACGACAAAAAATGTATTTCTTTGCTCAATCAACAGCTTTAGCACATGCACTTGGCAGAGTGACTCTAGTGTGGCAGGCAGCCAGGTGCTTATGTGGCACATTTACTTACCTGGAAGCCTCTTTCAGACTCCACATGCCTCCTTGCTTGAAAGGCTCTAAAATGCTTCTGTATAATCACGGCAGCCTCATGCTGGTGCTGAATTTGTTTTGTAGTGTTTGAATCCTGAAAATGTATCTGATTAGGACTTGTTTCTTCCTTGCAGGCACTGAGCAGAAGAGCTTGCTGTCTCTGTTTATTTGCTCTATATTTTTCTTGTATCACTTTTGCTGCCCACCGAAGTTTCTGGTAGAAACAGTGCTGCCTGTGCTTCCTAAATGTGCTCTGTATTATGACAGCGGCACGGTGTCTTTCTTTAAAAAGCTGGCTCGCTTTCATTCCTTTATGTGCAGCTTGAATGGCCACAGCAGAATCCCACTGTCCGATATGTCCGTTAAGTTTTTCTCTTTGTAGTTTCATAGTTCTGTATGTTCGATAATGCTGCTGAATTATGATCGAGGCACGTTTCCAAGTGTGAAACCTAACATATGTTCTGTGCATTCTAAAAGTAGCCTGGATGAGAACTGCAGCCCTGTGCATTTCTTGCAACTTCCTTTTTACCACCAGTCTTCGATAAGAGGACTGTATTGTAAGGGCTGCCTTCCGTAACTGCAGGAATTGGTGCAATTCATGCTTGGTGTAAATGGTGGCTCGATATCTCCTCTGAACAAATATAGCAGCTTTTCTGAGGGCAACGAATCTCCTCCTTACTACTAAAGCTCTGAACTGACTCTGAATAAGGGCTGCAGAAGAATGCATAGTCTTCAACTGACTTCTGGTTTTCATGCCCCTAAAGGCCGCCTGAAGGATCACAGCAGCATGTCTCTGTCTGATGAAAAGCTGCCTCTGCAGTTTTGCAGCTCTGTGTGCTCGGTATTGCTTCTGGATCACAGCTGAGGCCTGCTTCAAACCCTGGTACCTCACACAGGCTCTGTGCATTCGGAAGGTGGCCTGGATCACAGCGGCAGCCCTGTGCATCTTTTGCATCCTTTTCCTCACCACCCATCCTTTGTATGAGGACTGGATCTTAGTAACTGCCTTTTCCAACAGAAACTGCCGGTGGTACCTGGTGTGAAGATTTGCACGGTGTTGTCTCTGAATCCAAACAGCAGCTTTCCTGAGAGAGAGGAATCTTCTTCTCACCAGTAGAGTTCTATATCTCCTCTGAATGAGTGTGGCAGCTCCGTGCATGGCTTTCAGATGTCTCCTAGCTTTCAGTCCCCTAAAGGCGGCCTGAATGAGTATTACAGAATGCCTCAGTCTATTGTACCTCTGAAACTGAATGCTTCCTTCTTTCACCGCTCGGTATCTCTGCTGGACCATTTTTGTCACCTCCCTTAACCTCTGGAAATAAGCTTGCTGTCTGTATCTTCTAAAGCACGACTGAATGAGTGTTGCTGCGATCCGCATCCTTCTCACAGTCTGCCTAACCCTCGCTCCTCTAACACCTGCCTGAAGAGTTCTAATGGCCCGCAGAGTCGCCAGGTACTTCTCACGCTGAGTTTTGCCTAGACGGTACGCTCTGTATCTCCCTTGAATGACAAAAGCTGCTGCCCTCATCCTGTGGTATCTTACTCTCGACTGGTGCATCTTGAACATGGCTTTAATAAGTGTGGCTGCCACGTGCATGTGTTGAATATGTCTTCTCACTCTAACACCTCTATAAACAGCTTGAATTTTAATGGCTGTTTTCTTGAAGTTAAGATACTCCTGATGTTGCTGGGCTGCAGTTTTAATATTCCGATACCATCTCTGAATGACAACAGCTGCAGTTCTATAGTTTGCGTATTTCTTTTGGGTTCTGTAAGCCCTAAATTTAGACTGTATAGTGACTGCTGCTCTGTTGCATTCAGTTATTCGTTTTCTCACTTTCATACCACGGTAAGCTGACTGTAAAGTTACTACAGCTGCTTTTGTTTCCAAATATAAACAGCGCTGTTCTTTTCCAACTTTGTAAGTCCTGTAATGCGCTTGAATCTGAAGAGCAGCTGTTTTCATGATCTTCCACTTCCTTCGTTGAACGTGCATTCTGTAATATGACTGTATGAGGGCAGCGCATTTGTGCTGCTGGGCAATCTGTCTCCTTAGTGTCTTTCCTTTCCATGTAGCCTGCAACACCAGAACTGCACGACGGAGTTCAACGAACTCCAAGCGCTGCCTCTTTCCTGCAGCCCATGCCCTGACATGCTGCTGGATGACTATTGCTGCTGTTCTTAATAACTGAAACTGCTTCTGGGCCAGGACCATTCTAAAAGTGGACTGGATCTTCACCGCAGCCTGATGTTCCCTCCTGAGCTGCTGCCGAACCCTCCAGCCACGGCAGGCAGACTGGAGAGAGACTACAGCCGCTCTTGTCCTGAGGAATTGTGTCCTCACGTCATAAGCAATTTTGTGTGCCCTGTACCATCTCTGAATCTTCAGCGCAGACTGAAGCATTCTTTGGAATTTCCTCCTCTGCCTGTAGCCTCTAAAAACCCTCTGCACTGTAACAGCAGCTGTAGACTGCTGCTTGACTATCTGGCGGACTCTGTAGCCTCTGAAAGCTGCCTGCAAGCAAACAGCGGCTGCTTTGACCTGCAAGAACGTCTTCCTTTGACTGACTTGTGCCTTGTAGGCCCGGTAGAAATGCTGAATGACAACAGCTGCCTTGCACATCTTCAGGTACCGCTGCCTCGTTCTCCTCATTCTGAAGTAAGACTGCAGAGAAACGGCAGCTCTGCTTTGCAACCTCATCTGCTTTCGGACAAGGCATCCTCTAAAACATGCTTGCAGTCTGATACAGGATTCTCGCACCTGCATGGACTCTTTTCTCTTTTGTGCAGCCGTTTTTTGGGAACGGTACCACTGCTGGATAAATAGTGCAGCTGCTCTTAGACGTAAATACCGCTTACGTGTTTGTTTCATCCTGACAATTGACTGCAGCTTTATCGCGGCCTTTCTGAAGCTCTGAAATTTCTTTCTTGATGTATAAGCCCGATAATATGACTGAATCTTTATAACAGATGTTAAAGTATGACTAAACATTTTCCTGGCTTGCATCCCTCGATATGCAGACTGTAGAATGATGACTGAAGACCGTGTTTTCTGATAAGATGCTAGAACCTTCCTGGCTGAGACGGAAGCTCGGAAACGAGTTTGAATTATAATAGCTGCTTTCTTTATAGTCTTGTATTTCTGTAATTGTTGATGTTTCCTTATGTGTGCTTGCAATCTGATAACAGTCTTTTTAAGGTTTAAAAATCGAAGTCTTTCCTGTCTCATTCTCCAATAGGACTGGAGAACATAGGCGGCTCGCATGCGCCTGTGTGAATTGCGAGCCTTCATCCTCCTGAAGGCAGCCTGCAGCCGAATGGCGGCAGCTTGTTTTCGCAGGTAGTCAGCGCGTGCTAGCCTCCCCTTCCGATACGCCCTGTAGTGCTTCTGGAGGGTCAGGACAGCATCTTTCCTTCTCTTATACAACTTCTGGGCGTGAAAGCACCGAAATCTTCTCTGGATGGCTACAACACAAGACCTAATATACATATATTTCTGCACTTCCCTATGTCTTCTATACCAGGACTGTATCACAACAGCGGATTTTTCTCTGGCTTGTTTCCTGAAATGCCATTCTCTAAAAGCTCGCTGCAATGTTACTGCAGCTCTAGTCTGCAGCTGCAGCTTGCGTTGCTTCCACCTTCTGAACATAAGCTGGATTACAAGGGCTGAAGATTTCAGCATTTCAAATTGCTGTTGATCTTGTTTTCTTCTTAAACAAGCACGCCAACGCCTCTGAATAGTAACTGTGGCCCAAAGGTATCGTTTGTAAGATGTAAGAGTGATTTTCATTCTTATCCTAGACTGAAGGATGACTGAATAGTATTTCAACTTCAGAAACTGTTTTCTGGTGGAGTATCTTCTCCAATAAGCCTGAGAAAGGTAAGAAAGGAAATGAAGTAAAATAGACATAGCTTTCTGAACCTACCATTCAAAAAATGCTCATTTTTCCAGCATTCTGCTTTAAAATAACCATGCGGCCAGCTCTGATTGGACCAAGAGGCATCCCCATGAACAGCCCATGGACCAGACTCTATAATCTACAAGACCCACTCCCTGCCCCAAACCCACCCATCCCCCTGTGGCCTCAGAGGCTCCCTGAGACACAGAGGCTAGCTGAGACACAGAATCCTCCAGCTCTGACTGGACCAAGAGGTGAGTGTCTCCTCTCCCATCCCAAAAGTCCTGTCTCTAGGACCCAGACACTGAGGACACAACCCGTGCCCTCTTCCCCCCACCCATCGCTGACCCAGGTGCAGACCAGCAGGGAAGACTCCTGTAGGCAGGCATCCCCACCAATACCCCTCATTGGACCAGACCCTGCAATCTACAAGACCCACTTCCTGTCCCAAACCCACCCATCCCCCTGCGATCTCAGTGGCTCCCTGAAACAAAAGAATCCCCCAGCTCTGATTAGACCAAGAGGACCAAAAACTCTGATAAGACGAAGAGCAGCTCCCTGAGACACAGAATCCACCAACTCTGATTGGACCAAGACTCCCTATTGGACTGAGAGTGGCCCCCTGAGACACAGACACAGCCAGCACAGAGTGGACCAAGAGCAGCTCCCTCTGACACAGATGGTTCTTGTACCAATTGGAGGAAGAGATGGGTAGATGCCAGTCCAAAAATACATACAACAACATAAAAACCAGTATGACCCTAGCAGAACCTAGGGGTTTTTCAACAGCAAGACCCGAACATCACAACATAGAAGCAGAAGAAAGCAACCTTAAAAATAACTTTATGAAGATGATATAGGCCTTTAAAGAGGAAATGAAAATTTTCCTTGAAGAAATTGAGAAAAAGACAAAAAATTGGAAGAAATCAATAAATCCCTTAAATAGGGCCGAGCTCCAAAAGTCCAGTTGATGAGAAAGAGAAGAGATTCTACAAGCCAAGGGACATCAAGACCATGGTGGGGAAACTTACAGATATAACTGAACCAAGCTATCGGGAACTCATGAACTTTAGACCAACAGTTGTGGAGCCTCCATGGGCCTGAACTAGGCCCTCTGCATAAGCAAGACAGTTGTGCAGCTTAGTCTGTTTAAGGGGCCCCTGGCAGTGGGAATAGGATCTACCCCTGGTGCATGAACTGGCTTTTTAGAGTCCATTACCTATGGTGGGACACCTTGCACAGCCTTGATGCAGGGGGAGGGGTTTTGACCTGCCTCAACTGAATGTACCAGGCAGGCTTTGCTGACTACCTATGGGAGGCCATACCTTTTTGGAGGAGGGGTTGGGAGGAATGAGGCTGGGGGGGTTGTTGAGAGGGGGATCTGTGGTCAGTATGTAAAATGAATAAAAAATTTCTTAATTAAAAAAAACAAAAATAAACAAATAAATAAATAAATAAATAAAATTAAATAATCATGCTAAGGGCTGGAGAGATGGCTCAGCCACCCAGGTCCAACAACCCAAGTTTGGATCCCAACACCCACATCAGGCAGTTCACAATGTTCCAAATGTTGTAATGTTCCAAAAAGAAAGAAAAAAAGAAAATGTGCTTAACAGAGTTTTTTTCCTCGTTTCTTGACATAATGTTCTAGACATTAAAGCCAATGACTCTTGAAGAGTAGTTATTGTAGGAGGTAGTCCAGTGATGCTAAGTACACTGGTTACTGTGAAAATGAAAATATCATGCTATTTTATAACAATCTTGTTTATATACAGAATTTTGGAATATGCCAGGGACCTAGAACAAATTCTCTGTGTATGAGACATATAGATGACTGTATATAAAGTCAAAGAAGTAATTTTTTTGGCTCGACAACATTACCGGCCCAATACTCCTACAGCATGGTCCTTTGTGAAGGCTCCATGCTTGGTCTAAGCACACCCTAAAGAAACATTCATTCTGTTGACCTCTTTGCTTTAAAGTTTACTTTCTTACATGGGCTTTCAAGACCAGAGAGTATGTGTACTATATTGTTTATCTTCATAACAAGATGTGGAATTATAATATATATCCAAATACACTCTAGCTTATTTGGGCAAAATGACTTTAAAAGTGACGTGCTATTTAGAAAGTATTATTGTGTTTCTATAACTGAAATGAAGGCAAAGTAAAGCAGACATGCTGCTCAGACTTGCAAATATTAAGCTTTTAATCTATGTCCCTTACTATATTATTTGCTATTAAACTCCTCAAGCTAAAGAGACTGAGGAGTGTAAACAGCTCTGTAGCTGTTTCAATATCACTATTAGTCTGTTTCTAAAATGTTAGTGAATTTTTATATTAAGGAAGGTAAATCTTGGCCTATCAGCCCTGCTTAGCACAACATTGTATCTGTCAACTAAAAATAAATAGCTTACACTACCCAAACCAGCAGGATGCCTGCACAGAATAGACCTATAGATCAAAAAGCAGGACAGAGGAAATAGAAACCTGTGTACCTGCTGCCACCAGATAGATTTTCAACCATGGTGTACAAACATACATTAAAGAAATGACTTTAATGAATGGTGCTGGGAAATCTGGAAATCTACATATAGAAGAGTGAATCTAGACCTTTGTCTCTCATCTCATAGGAAATAATTCAAATAAAGCCCTTAGTGCAAGATCTGAATCTGATGGTGCTCAAGAAGTGAGAATTGCCAAATGGGATCACATCAGCTTAAAAAGCTTCTTCACAGCAAAGGACAGAAGCAGAAAGAACAGCTATAGAATTGGACATAGTCTGTCAGCTAGATGCCTGGCAGGAAGTAATATCTAGAATAAAAACTCAAACATGGACACAGCCAGATTCTAAGTTGTCCAATCAAGAAGTGCACAAACAAATTAACTAAACTGGTGGTTCTCAACAGAGAAGAAATGACCAATAAATACATGAAAACATGTTTACCATCTGAACCATGAAGACAATGAAAAGCTTTAGGTGTATGTGCCAAATTTAGAATACCCAGGTTAGGGAGCTAAAGGACAATGGGAGAGGAGAAGAGAACATAGTCTATGTGCTAATAGGAGAGACTGCCATCCCGAATTACTATATCCAGCAAAACTATCATAATTAAAGGAGAAATAACAATTGTGCATGAAAATAAACAAAACAAAACAACAAAAAACCAAGTTGAAAGAATTCATGACCACTAAATTGCCACTACATAAGACATCTACAGGAATTCTTCAAACTGAAGAGAAAGATAAATTCATCTAGGAAGCTAAGGATAGAATAAACCATGCTAGCACCAAAGATAAGCACATGAGGAATAAAAATAGACCAAACACTACAAAGCTATCTAACTGGCAGGAATTAACACAGACAACTCAATAACAACTCTGAAAGCTAATGGTCTTTATTCACCAATCAAAAGCTGAAGACTAGGAGACTGTATCCATTTCCTTGCTGCCTCTAAAAAAAATGCACCTCACCACTAAAGATCGCTACTACCTTAGTAAGAAAGGATGAGCAAAGTAATTCTAAGGAAATGAAACTCGGAAACAAGCAAGTGTCCCTCCATTCTCTGACAAGGTAGTCTTCAAGAGGACATTATTCTTCTAAACTTAAAGTCAGCAAACATAGCTGTATTTAATTTCTCAGAACAAACCCCACTGGATATAAAAATATAAATTAATCCCAACATAGAAATAGTGGATGACTTCCATATCACACTCTCACCAAAAGACAGGTCATCCTGATAATATATACACCAATAGACATAACATATACAGAACATTCTAAACCAAGCACACAGAGCACATGTTCTTCCTAACAGTCCGTGGAACTTCCTCAAAAATACATCATATACTAGGACACGAATACAGGAAAACTCAAATAATTTCTTATATTCTATCTCTCCAGAATTGAACAGAACAAGAAATCAAAAGCAAGAGAAACACAAAACATATGCAAACTACTGGAGACTGAACACACTAACAAACGATGAATGGGAACTATATAGCTTTCTTCCAAACCGACACATTCCCCTCCTGAAGGGAGGCTAATTAAGACTCAGGAAGTAAACAAAACTCACAAGTCTCAGGAAACTCCTGAAAATTACAAGCTCATAAGGCCCCTCTCCAAGGTCATATAAGGAATAATCTTATTACCCATAAGCCTTTAAACTCCAAAAAATGCAATGGTTCTTTTTTAACCTAGACTAGGCTGGAATCATTTTTGGTCTGTTGTTGGTGCACTATCTGGGGTAAGTAGACATTTGTTTGGAAAGTCACACAACAATGAGTTGTCAAAGATATTAAGGAAGTAAAGTTGGGAGGTATGGGGGGCACCCTGGGGAGGTGTGGGAGTGAAGCAGTGATAGAAGAAAATAATTACTACACAAATAGACCTGTCTTCCAATAAACTGGAAAAAAATGGATGAACATCTAGACTCAATGAAAATTAAAATAGCAGATAAACAATTTAACCAGATCTATAATAAGCAACAAGATCAAAGCAGTATTTTAAAAGCAAGTTTAAAGCTAGAGAGAATGCTCAGCAGTTAAGAGCACTTGTTACTGTTGCAGAGGACTTGGTTTTGGTCCCAAGCACCCATATGGTGGCTCACGGTTGTCCATAACTTAGTTCCAAGGGATCTGATGTCCTCTTCTGGCCTCTAGACACACACATGGTATATAACCATACATGAAAACATATACTTTTACACATAAAATAAATCTTTTTTTTTTTAAATCTTTTAACTAAAACAGTCCAAGTTCAGGTGGGTTCACCGTGTAATGCTACCAGAACTTTAAAGAATCAACAAGAATGTTTTACAAAGTATCCCATAAAACAGAAAGGGACACTGCCAACTTCCTTCTATGTACCCTGATACCAAGCCAAATAAAGACATTTCAAAACCAATGTATTTATAGGCCAATCTTCTCCATAAACATAGATACAAAAATTCTCAATGAAATGCTTGTAAACAGAATTCAAGAACCCATCAAAAAGGAAATTTTTCTTTCTTTTTTATGACTTGTGATTTACTGCCCTATCTGAGGATTCTACATGCTCCATGACTTCCTATTTAAAATTTGGACCCATGATAAAATACATTAGCTTTTGCAAAATACCTACAAGAAAATAAAGACAAGATACAGATGAGAAGAAATTATTAGCCGGTCACTGACAAAGCCTGAAGCTCTAGCTGCTAGTTGTCCAGAATTCAAGTGAAGCTATGGAGCAAGACTAAATAGACAAAAAGGATCAATGAAACAGAAAAAAATACTGAAGGAAAAATACATAAGACTAGCTCAACCCTGATTGTCACGAAAGCCCGAAACAATACAAAGGTAATTAATTATCAATAAAATTATTAAAACTGCTCTGTATGCTACTACATATCAAAGTTACTAAGAAACTTTCCAAGTATTCACCTTAGTGCAAAATTACATGCTGCGTTATACTCCACAGCACTTTGGCAAGTCTCTGGCAATATCTCCGAAAAGTACAATGCAATAAGACCCCTCCTTAAAAATAAATAAATAAATGAATGAATAAATAAATAAATACACCTCCACCGCTATACTTCCAGGTATTCACTGAGCAGGATGAAGATGTGTTCACACTAAAAGGCACATTCAAACAGCCTTTAAATTATAATAGTTCAGAACTGGAATATCAAATGTCCATCTACAACAGAATGAAAACTAAGCCCACAGCATACTCAACAACACGGAAAATTCTCACAAATTTAATAGTAGTAAATGAAAGAATTTACACAAATCTGAGTTCAAAGAAGGACATAACTAATTTACATTGCTTTGAAAAGATGCATATGAGAAAGGTATTGTGAGTATAAAACAGCTAATGGTCAACTGTGGCTGGGCTAGAGAAGCTAACTGACTGTGAAGTAGCTTGTAAGAGGCCGGCCATATTCTGTCTTTGGTGTGTGTACAGTGGTGTGATCAGCCAGCAGAGGCAAGTGGAATGGAGACCATGAGTGTGGTTTTACCTGGGGTGTAACTTTACCTGCCAAACACACGTGTGTACAGAGGTAGCTCACAACACAGGTGTGGAACACGGAGAGGAGGCCAGGGGCATTATAAGAGACCGGCCATATTCTGTCTTTTGGTAAAGGAGGCAATTACACAGGTACTCATTTTGTAAGAAACCACTATAATGTTGTTGCCTGCAACCCTCCATATATTTCATTTTTAAAAAGATTCAAAAGAAGCAATTTATTAAATTCATCTAGCATTTTTAGTAGACAGAATCAAAGCTTTTAAATTTCTAAAAGAGGTACATTTACAAGGGATGAATGTAAATAGTATATCTCACTAACATAGTTAGAATTCATTATAAAAATTAATTGATATCCATGTATGAAACATTTTTGTTTCTAAAACAAAAAGAAGATAGGCAGTCTATTAACCGGTTATAAGCACTATTTCTGCGACAAACCAAAGGGTCTAGAGAGGAAAATGTGCATTTTTCTCAGAAAAGAGAAGTTTCCAGGATTCACAGTAAAGGAGAGCAGAATAGCATGGCAGGCAGCACTTCTCATAGAGTCAAAGATCACAAAGCTCTGATATAAAACAAAGACAGCCAGGGGCCACCTGTGCCAGCCTTATGCTGAATACAGCAGCGTTCAGCAGACACCAAGGGGGTGTCAAGCGCTTAGTTAACTGGGCAGTCAGTTCTTGTGGCCTCCAGTTTCACATCCTTGAACTGAAACTAGTGACAGATGGGAAACCCGAGGAAAGAGCAAGTGTCTGGCCGAATATGCAGAAACTCGCCTTGTCTCTGCTCCCTGAGCAATCCACACAGCTACAATCCACACGGCACTTACACAGGACTGGCTCCTATAAAGAAGCTTTAGATGGTTTGAAATACACGGGAGGAAGTACAGAAGTTATATGAAAATACTTCCAGGTCTGGGTATCTGCATCGGGTACCCGGACCATCCCCTCCTGACACACCAATTACAGCAGGATTTGAAAATGAATCTTGAGATGTGGTCAATGAAAATCCCATCTCATATGTCCTTTAAGGTAGAAAAAAACCATGAAAATGTTTGAAGTTTAACTATAATTCCAAAATCTCATACCTGAATAAGTGACGCTGATTTACTTTGAAGTTTGGCCAGTTTTTCATTTTTCAGCATTCGCAACTTTCTTTGTGCTGAGACTCTCCGCCAACATTTTTGAATGACCAGAGCTGCATGGGTCTTTTTTTGCAATTTTCGTCTGGTTAGAAAATTGCGAACAACTGACTGAATAATTCTAGCAGCTTTATCTCTTTCCTTTAATAAGGAAAAGAAAAGAAAAACAAATTTGAGTTAACCACTACTTTAAGATTTTATTCTTTGTAAAACAATAAATTTCTACACATTAACCACATTGGTAATTTATCCTGGAAAAACCATTCCCTACTCTAGGCTTCTTATGTTCATCCTGGGGGTACCGATTCTTTGGGGCATGTCAGAGAGGCAAATATTTGGGAGAAAAAGGATTCCTAAGAATTAAACTAATATAAAGTTCACAGACATGTTTGGTCTATCACAAATCATAAGATTCTGATGTGGATCCAGTGAACTCACAGGAAAAGAGCTGCATGCATGAAACAAAACATGCCTTTCAGCATAAGGTAGTATTGCTTTGTTACATTTGAACAAAGCAATACACAAAAGGGGAGAAACAATATACCTCCCCCTTCATTATAAAACACGTGGGGCATTAAGCCAAGGCCCACAAGGAAGAGGAGACACGGTCTGCACTGAGAGAACTGGTGCTGAGAGGTGCGGCAATGTGAGTGACCCAGGAGAAGCATGCATCCCGCCCAGGAACAGCATCCAGCACTCTCCCCATCTCCACTTGTATTACTTCTGAAAGTGACTAGTACGACCACCAAGCATTTCCTATCTAACACTTCATCAACGATCATTTAAACCTTAGGACAATGGACAGATACAGCATATGACCTGGGCTAATGGAGGCACAAAGTCCAATGGCTTGCCAGTTGATAGACAGCCAGGATCTGACTAGGCTGTCTGCTCGAAAGCCCATGCCTTTAATCGCCTGGCTGTACTCTTTACTCAACCTGAGTTAGAAACTGGAATATGAGAATTATTTCCTCAGGTGGAAAGAAACAACATAAAGCGTGACTGACGCCCTTTATGGTACTGTCTGGAGCATCCCACATGAAAGGGTGGGCTCCACAGAAGCAAGCTACACATGCCAAGTACTAGTCACTACCATCAATGGGTGCTGTCTGTATGGAAGCTGTCACAGTGTGTGAACACAACTATGGAACAGACCAAATTGTTATTCGAAAATATGAAAAGGGCAAGCAATAAATTAACACAAATACCAAGAAACAGGAAAGGTCATGTACTAGACCACAACAATGAGGAGAAAATAATAAACTAGACAATTCTAAACTTGGGACAGAGGAATGATGCCTACGAAAGGGATCAGACTGTCACACAGCATTTTCAGTGCCTCTGAAAGCACTTACCTGTAAATAAATTCAACTAGAAGCACACTACTAAAATAATGGTAATGGATAAAAAAGATTTTAGAAATGATACAGCTCAGAAATATAGAATGTTTGGTTCAAAATTAAAAACACCAAGGGCATCTTGGATGAAAGAGACTCAAGTGAAATGAAAGTTAACTCAATTGCAAGAAGCAACTAAACCTCACGACTTTATCTGTCCCTAGATGAGCTGACAATAGAGGGAGGCAAATACACGACAAGAGTTAGCGAGAAAACTCCCCTAAGCTAAGGCTACCGTGCGCACATCTACAATTACTGACCCTTCTCTAAAGCAGGCCATCATTCTAATGCCGTCCTACTATCCCACCATCCAGCTGCCAGTTTCTTTTATTTCCCCCATACACGAACCAAATACTATGATTTCATTTAGCTTAGTTTGTGTCTACTTATGGAAAGGAAAATCAACAGGCTGAACTTATCAGGGGACCCAGGGAACACTGTCTACCTGCCAGTTTGTTACCACACAGCTTGAATGACTCTATTATCCATAGAGGGTTTATACTAATTATAGCAATAACATAAAAGCAAACTCTAAAAGCTGAAAAGGTATCTCAGGATAATCCATATCAGCCTAGCAGCTCAGGAAATGCCTAAGAGGATCTAGAGAGGATGCTACACAACGCTCCCATTAGAGAGATAGGTACAGATGGCTGTCATCATCTCAGTGTAAGAGTGAGAATACAGCCAGCAGGAGAAGGCAAGTAAGAAGGGATCAGATTAACCAATAAAATGTAACTAGAACCATTAAAACTTCTTTTAAGTTAGCCTTTTTGATGGCTCATCTTGGTTGTCAACATGACTGGCTCAGAGGGTCAACTTAACAACTTAAGTCCATGCAAAGCACAACTGAGACCTTGAGAGACAGTTTCTGATCTCTGGAGACAGGGTAGAGTGCAGTAGAAAAAGGGAAGAGGTGAGGCAAGTACCCCCAGCTTTTTCTTCACAAATTTACAAGCGGAAGTTATCTATGGCCTACAGCATATTATGTGGGGAGCAGGTGGAGGAGGAAGATACATGAGTATACTATATTTATATCTCTGCATCCCAAAACCATATGCAATTAATAAGTTTACCTCAACCATCTATTTGTAAAATTCACTGGAATCCTGTGAAATCCTGTTCTCACTTTTCACAATTACCTGATGGTGTTTTAGGTCTCTTTTTAGTTTATATTTTCTCCAGGCTGTCTGTATAAGTCGGGCAGCTCTTATTTCTTTACGGAGATCCAAAAGCCTTGCACAGAGGAATGACAAATAGGTAATAACCACCTAAGAAAAATACAAAAAAGGAAAACAGAGGGTCAGGAGCGAACTAGGACTCACAATCATCCTCTGAGCCTCATTAAGAGTGATTATCAGCCAGGCATTGTGGTGCACACCTTTAATTCCATCCTTCAGGAGGCAGAGGCAGGCTGATCTCTTGAGTTTGAGGCCACCCTGGTCTACACAGCAAGTTCCAGGACAGCCAGGACTATCCAAAGAAACCCTGTCTAGAAAAACAGAACAGAACACAATAGAGTGACTATGAAGAAATCATTCACTGACCTTTTCATCTGGAATTGTATTTGACATGTCTGAATGATGAATCATAGCAGGTATTCCTCCAAGGTCTCTAACTGCAGATCTCACCAAATGGAAATTTTTCTTTTCATTTTCTAGAAGCTCTTTGTAAAGTTCTGGAGTATTTTCTATTACATACACAAGAGACAAAGAGATGAATGTAGCCAAAAATCAGATACAGCAAAGAAGCCGAATACTTAATCAAACCAAAGGGACTAACCATGATCCAGGGCTTCAAGAGACAGATTCAGACAACCTCCCTCCGATTCAGATGAAGAATTTAACACCACTGACCCAGTCTGTGCGCAGGCCACGGACTGAGTAGTACGCTGGCATATGGCATCAAAAGGCACATAGCATGGGTGGTAGTGGTGGATCAGATAGCATAGCACACGGCCATCTGAGAAAGACACTGTAAAATTCTCCACCTGCACACAAACACCAGAGAAGCCAGCAGTTCTAATTAGATGGTAGTATAAACATATTTCGGAGTTTATTTCCTTATAAGAGCTAAAACCATATTAATTGATAATGCAGCTGGCATTTAACACCAGTCAGACCAAACTTTCAGTTCTTAAATAATATTTCAAAAGTGGGGTTTGATCATAGTATTACCGTCCTTGGTTGGATAGCATCTTTCAAAATATCATTACCCTTCCCAGAGCCTCAGAATATGACTTTATTTGACAAACAGAAAGACACAGCTAGAATCACAGAACACTGTGTAATGGCACAGGAAGGGACTAAACGAATGCAGCTTCAAGCCAAAGAAGAGACAGGATGGCTGCCTTGTACCAGAACTTAAGAACAGGGCAGGGGAGAACAGCCTTTAATGAGACTATGGACTGGCCAACACCTTGCTTTTAGACTTTTGGCCTCTACAACTACTGAAAGAATAAAATTGTATGTTAAGACACCCAGTAACCTGTCATGCATTATGGCAGGTTTTAGGAAACTATAAGAATTATAGTCAGTCGTCATTACTCATGAACACCAAATTTGGAAGAAAGTGAACCAATCTCTTAATGGAAAAATCAGGTTAAGTTCCAACATTTCCATCAATCATAAAACGTGGTTCACGTGTTTCCAGGATGAAGTGACATTATCCTCATGGCCCACAGCACTGGAACGGATGCCAACAAGAAGCTTATTTACCAAGTGGTCAACCTGAAATATGACGGACAGTCTCCCCTTAGGAATGCCACACAGTGCTTCAACACTACATCTGAGGACAGTTTTAAACCAGAAAATCAAAAAGGAAAAAAATACAAAAAGCATATAGACCACAGGAAGGACAGAAAGAGCACGTCCTTCAACCTCAGCAGAGAATGAGCACCTCAACACTTGCAGTGAGCAACCAGACAAACTGCCACTATGGACTTCAGAAACAGAAATGCGTTTCAGCTACTCACTAAATTCCCAAGTAATGACTGGTCACATCTTTAACACTGAAGGATTTGATTAAAACATAGGCCACCCACACAGCTAACAATGTTTCCAGTAACAAGTCTTTGAAGTGCAACAATTCACTATATCCCTACTAACATGCAATCTGTACTGTTGGTCCGGCTTAAGATTCCTTATCAAGGAGCTTATAAGTATGTCGGAGAGTTTTTCAAGTATTTATACTTAAAAGGATGTATTATACAGAAAGTATCAACCTGATCAATTATTATAAAGACTCAAGCAAGGTCTGTTACTCCTTTCTGCATGGTGTTTCTAAGGATGTTACTGTATAGTAAGGTCAGGATTTCCATGCCCCAATTCTATGTAGTATCTGCCATCAAAATTTTTCTTTAATTTTGAGGACAAAATGTCACACATATATATCACTGTAGGATATTCAGTCATTCCTCCCCTCTTCTAGAGCCCCTTCTGATTTGGTGTCAAATGTGTGTATATGTATATATGTGTGTATATAAATATGCTGTTATATATATGAATTTAAATCTAGATTTATCATAGAAGTCAATGCAACATTTGCTTTTTATCAAGGTTTTTATTTTTCTTGGTGATTATTGTGCACTATTCAATTATGAGATGATAATCATTCTCTTGAGAAACAGTTTGCTAATAATAAAGTGTGCATAGTATGTGTGTGTGTATGCATACATGCTAAATATTTAAGAAATACAGAAAAAGATTTTATGTATTCATTAGACTTTAGCCAAGGTTTGAAATATGTTAAATTAAAACAAAAACAAAAAGACTAACCTGTTTATTATAGAAGGCACAAACGGCATTTACCCAATCCATCAATAACTGCACACTGTCACCATAGTGTTCAAAGGACCCACTCTTCCTTTTGTCCTTTTGCTTATTAGTAACAGCTTGAGAATGGCATGATAGGGCAGACATTGCTCTTTTTATATTGTATGTGTGTTTCAGAAAATCAATTTCTTCCTTTAATTGATCTAAATTAAGGGAAATATCCACCTGAAAAGTACAAAAAAGTTAAATACATTTTTGTTTTTCATATTTCATTTTAAACCTTGAAAAATTAAAACAATTGCCTCTACAAAATAAACTGCAGAAGACAGAAAAACAAGCACACAAACAAACCCCAAACAACAAAAGGGGCTGAAGAGAAAACTCCAGAGGTAAAGGGCCCACTGCCCAGTCATGAAAACCTAAGCACAGGTCACTAGCACCCACGTATAAGACAGGTACAGCAGCACATATCTGCCACCCCATTTCTAGGGGGGGCGGAAACAGATGCATCCTGGGAACTTGCTGGCCAGCTAGTCTAGCAAATTAGTGAGCCTTAAGTTCAATAAATGATCTTGTATCAAAAATAAAATGAGCAACTGAGGAAAACATCCATCATTGACTTCTTACCTCTTCACACATAAACATATATACAACACACACAAACACACACACACACACACACACACACACACACAATTTTTTTCTTAAATCCAACAAAAAATACCTAAACTGTGTATTTTAACACAAAAAACTTTGTGTTTTTAGTGGCAAATAGCTTCCACATATAAATGACAGAAATGTTTAGTGGTTAAAAATACGGAATTTGGGGATGAAGAGATGGCTCAGCCATTAAAGGCTAGGCTCACAACTAAAAAATACAAAATTTGGGTCTACACAAGTCTGGGCTCTACATTTTGCTCTATTTCTTCTAAGATGGAAACCTTAGCTTCAGCTCTTTCATGAAGGAGGAAGCAATATTGACATTGTCCATAGTATAAAAAGGATTAACTTGGGAAACGTAAAGCAATTATCACAGTTCGTAGCATAGAATAAAGCCCCAAAAGTGATAGTGACTATTGCTAGTCTTCATTGGATTAAAAATGATTTTAGTAATCAGCATTCAAAATTGACTTCAAAAAAGTATGGTGACCATACAATACCTGAAAAGCAAAAGCTATTTTCCAAAGCAACCCAAGTGTTTTCTCTCTGTGCCGATCCACGATATCCTTAGACAAGATGGTGTTTCCTACAAGTGAAAGGCAGTCCATTAGCACAATGTATGCACACATCAAGGTTCAGTAAGGACCCTAAGTTTTATTCCTGTTCAGCTTTTACCATGCTCGTCGGTTAGTTGAACCCCTCGTGATTTGAGAACCTGAAGAACAAGATCGACATTGTGCATCTTTTGAACTCGACTTATGGCAGGAATCCGGAGTTTCTTTGACAGATTCCAGTTCTGTGTGAGAAGTTCCATGGTCCGCCTAGCAGTAAAGAAATTTTCAGTGAAGCTTCTACATAACTGTCCAAGAAAAAGTTCATGTAAATGAAGTTACTGCCCATGTAAACCACAAAGCTATAAACCCAGTAAGGACAAAAGGACTCCACGACACTATGCCAAATTTCCATTGTTTCAGTGAGCAAATGGAATTACTTCTCATTTTAAGTCTGGAGGTTTGAGGCCTACAAATACGTGAGAAAGAAAAACACAAGGCACATGCACACATGAACAAATCAATAGAGTTCTACACAGTAAGACAGAAGCGGCTGAGGAGCGGAGGAGTTTGGGGGAAAATGTGGGGCAGGGGTTAAGATATGGCATGTTCCACACACAAGCAAGGACTTGCTTCTCATTTTAGTCACCAAGTAAATCTCAGAATTCGACACTAACTGCTCCTAGTCTTTTTCTTTACAGAAGGAACCAAGACTTAGAGCAGTTAAGTAAACTCAGACACATAGCTGGCAAGTAATGACAGAAGTGAGATGGAAGCTGAAATGTTTCATCAGTTTCCAAGTCACAGCAGATGACTATGAAAATATCTCAGTACCTACCTAAAAGAGATACATCAGAATTTGAAATCCAACTCCTGACAGCATCTCCATTATTCGAACTTTATTATACATAAATAAGATGAATACACTTAAAATCAGCCTAAAGAGATAAGGAACCCAGGAAAAGCCACCCACTGCTGACACAAAATGTTAATTCTGCAGCAGCATAGCCCAGTTTATTCTAAAATCAAAATTAAGAGTAAAAAAGAATGGGAAACTATCATTCAATATTTAAATCAGCTTTGTGTTCTTATGACTACTATTCTAGGACATTGGTAGCTCCTGCCCACAGATCCTCTTCCCATAACAGCAGAGAAAACAAATATGTGTAGCATAACTCATATATCATTTTTCTCAAAGAGAAATCTCGGGCAGTTTTTAAAATAATGAATTTATTGTATTGTAGATTACTTTTAAAATATTAGTACAGAAAATGACACTTTTCAAAAAAAAATTTAGTCTAGCTCATAAAGTCAATCTGTAACTTATACTTACACAAGGCGCACCCCACATTGCAGGTCCACGGCAAGATTCGTAACAGCAAAATCAAACTCATCAAGTGGTGTCTGAACGTGGCTCACAGGTAATCCCAATAAACTAAGGT
Organism: Peromyscus californicus insignis; assembly: GCF_007827085.1. Taxonomy (NCBI): domain Eukaryota; kingdom Metazoa; phylum Chordata; class Mammalia; order Rodentia; family Cricetidae; genus Peromyscus; species Peromyscus californicus. The sequence continues at coordinate 26,296,898 of NW_026294436.1, read as the reverse complement.
GACGAGAAAGGTCACCTTCACCACTTAGGAAATCTCGTGAAAAGGCGAGAAGAAGTTCTTTACTAGCCTATAAACAGGAAGCATGAATTATGTTTCAATATTATAATTTTATTTATAACAACAAATCTTTAATCCATTCTGTGCTTACAGAAATAATGAGTAGTGTAAAGAGACTGGCTATGACCGAGGCAAATGCAAATTCATATTTCCAGTTCAAAACCTTGTGAAAATTGTTCACAATTAAATACAGAAGCTAATTTGGTAACCTATGACTTAATATAGGGAAGATATTTCCCCCAAAGGTAATTCTGCAACAACATAGCCTAGTTTATTCTCAAATCAAAATTAAGAGTAAAAAAGAATGGGAAACTATCATTCAACTAAAAGCAGGCATTCAAAGTCTGGGGGTTTGAGGTCTACAAGCACATTATAAGAAGACAAGAATGAGACACATCCATGGATAAATTGAGTCCTACACAGGAGAAAGGGATAAAGAGCCACTACACAGATCTCACTCCCATTCCACTTCAGAATGTGTTTACTGCAACACGAACACTTTTTATGATAGAAAACATACCCCCAGAGCAAGAAAAAGTTTGGAAAGGAAAATATAAGACATCTGTTGAAAATGATACCTTGAATTCAGCATCTTTACAAAAGAGACAGGGATCATGATCAATAAGTCTGGAAATCTTAGCGTGGTCAAGGAAACAGATCAACAACAGTAATTTTTTCAGTGTGAACTTAGACAAAGCTGCTTCATGACCTAAAGTACAAACAAACAAACAAACAAAACACCGGTAAGTTTATCTATGGAAGGTAATGATAATCAGATGCTAGCAGAAATAGTAGCAAGTACACCTAAATCATCATGTACTTTTTCTTAGCAATTTACAGGTTTGAGTCTATCAGATAATTCCACAGGACAAGTACTATTTAATATGCCCAGTCCATGGAAGGGACAATATAGTGACTGCAATGACATTTAGCTGCTCTTATTCAACAAATACTTAATGAACACCTACTACTATTTGGAAGCATCATGCTAGGTGCTATATAGTTAGCACCAAACTAAAGCAGATACAGTCCCCATAGGACTTACAACCTATTGGAGGAAACCAGTGGACTTACAACCAGTGATGGAGGAAAGGGCAAAGACTGAGGGTAAGAGAAGAAAAGGTAGTCAAAACAGAGACCTATTTAAAATGACTGAAGACAGTAAAATGCAAGCTAAGAGGGATGATAACAAACCATTTGGCATAGTGTGTGGAGATACTCACCATCTCGAAAGAGAAGAGGAACAGTGGGGTGTCTATATTCAGCTGCTATATCAGGATTCCAAAGTAAGCGATTCAGAATGAACATAGCCAGCCCTGTGACATCGCTGTTGTCTGCCAGAGGGATCAGCTCGCCATAAACTGTCTGCAAAGACAAGAAGGCAAAGCAAGGCCAGGGTTACTAACCCTAAGAAGGAAGAGGAAGCTGCTGGAGGAGAGAAGACTACTGTCTTCTAAAGAATATAAAACAGCACAGAAGTGACATGGAGGCTAAAGTGTCCCTAAACTGTGCTTATAGCCTGTATGTATTTTCAGTGTGCCTGATAAACTCCCAAACAGAAAGACAAACTTACTCATCATCTGAGAAAGCCATTTACAGTTTAATGTTTCTTTCTCAATTAAAGACCTACCAAGTATAGGCTCATTGCTCAAATTTAGTGATTGTCTTAAGAAGCATGTCATTAAAATAAAACAGAAACCTATATAAACTTTTCTAATTGCTAATGTGAAGTTATCTATAAATAATCTAAGAAAATTATTGAGAAGTATAGGTATGCTCATAACCAACTGCAAATGTGAAATCCGTTTAACATTAACATGCTGACTGATGATTTTCAAAACAATTAGAAATAACTAAAAATATACTAAATTATATTTTGTAAATCGACATGGAAAAACACAGAAAGATGGAAGTACAATCATTAAAGTTGATCACAGTCAAACATAGAAAAATTTATCTTCATGTTCTTAATTTTTGGCTTTTGAAGTTTTTGTAATATCAAATATCATGCCCATTTGCAGAATCCTAAAGTCTCAGAGTAAAATAAAATGTACTGGGGTTCAATTCCTGATACCCCCTTTCCCTGTGAAAGGATTGTACATCCCACTGCCTGTTGCTGGGTTTGTATCTCCTGTGAAAGGTTAGTTATTCCTGCCAGGCTGTGCTTGGACAGACACTGTCCTCTGACTAACTCAATGTGGATGGAAGTGACACAAACCACATCTACACAGTTTTCAAAGGTCATTGGGTTGGAGTGAGAAGTTCTGGGATGCCACGGCACAGCAGGGTGACACTAGTAAGAATAACAATGATGCAATTCCACTAAAGATCTAGAAAGAATTTTGAAAGTTTCAACATAAAGAAATGATAAATGCTTGGAGGAATAAATGTTAACAGTTAATTAGATAATATACAATATATATATATATATATATATATATATATATATCAAAACATAACACAGCACCACATAATAGTTTTATATTTTTATGTATAACTTAAAAAGATAAATCTAAGGGGGTGGGGGTTTGTCTCTGACTCTTTTGCCTGCTTTCGGGACCTATTTCCTCCGAATGGGTTGCCTCGTCCAGCCTTGGTATGAGCGTTTGTGCAGTCTTATTGAATATTGTTATGCCTAGTTCAGTTGATATCCCTGGGAGGCCTGCTCTTTCCTGAAGGGAAATGGGGGAGCAGTAGATCCGGGGGAGAGAGGAGGAGGTGGGAATTGGGAGGAGGGAAACGAGGGAGGGGAGGCTGTGGTTGGGATGTATTGTAAGAGAGAAGAATGAATAAATAAAATAAATGCTTTTAGTTAAAAAATTAAAAAAAAGATAAATTTAAAAATAAATAAGGTTAATTTTAAAGCAACAATTTCAAAAAGGCATTGCAAATTTCTACCTCGAAATTTTTTTCATGTCTTTTACCACAAAATAAGGGTAGGTCCCAAATTCAGGGAAGGAGGGCATTATCTACTTCAATTGAGACTCCAGAATTATTTGACATACGAAGCAGAGCCATATGATGTGTGGTTTATTTAATAATGAAAGGAGAGGATAACAATTGAAATAAACCATTTTAGCAATGACACTATCGTGCAATAACACTATCATGTGATGACGCTATCGTTTATGTGATGACGCTATCATACAATGACACTATCATGCAATGAAGCTCTCATGTGATGATGCTATTGTAAAATGACATCATCGTGCAATGCTGTTATAATTAGTTTGTAGCTGTCTAACACAGTCAGTTTTAAATTTTTAAAAAAATTTTGGAGACAGGTTCTCAATATGTATAGCCCAGGCTACCCTGGAATTCACTACATAGCTGATACTCACTTGCAATACTCACTTGCTGATACTCACTCACTGTCTCTATCTCCCCAATACTAAGGTTACAAGCATGAGCCAACACACCTGACTATCAGTCCGTTTCAACTCTAGGCATTACTGAACCAAGTATACATAAATAAATCCACATGGCATTATTATGAGAAGTATTCCATCTGAACACTTACAAACATGTGCTTTGATAACATACTAATATATAGTCAAAGTTTACCCTGACCTAACATCTTAGCTGTCATTTTTATTTCAGAAATAAAAATAGATAATAAAAAATTTCAAAAATGACTGCACCTGTCATTAAACCCAACAACTAATTATGTACAAAATATAAGAATATACAGTAAATTATGTTAACAATATGCCAATAACTTATAATGGCAGCAGTAGATGGGAACTAACACACAGACCCACAGCTGGGCAATGTGTAGAGAGTGAGAAACCTTGGAACACTCATTCCTAAATGGGATGTCTTCATTAAACTCCTCCCCTCAGGGCTCAGGGAGCTATGGAGAAGAAGCAAAAAAGACTTAAGAGCAAGCTAACAGAGAACTCCAGAAAACAGTGTCTTCTGGCACAGCAGGACATTGGCAGAATGCACAGAGCCTGTACAAGGCCAAGCAAGACAGAGTCCCAGCACAGAGAGGGGGAAGTGGACAACTCTCACCTCTAACAGAGAGGCTACCTACAATTGATACCCACTAGCAAAGGGAAAATCAGTTTTCCCCAATGGAGTCTTACTGAGTATATTAAACACACATTAGGCTCATGTGGTGATATTTTAATTGTGCTGAAATGTGATTTTATTTGTATGTTAATAAATAAAATTTGCTTGGAGATCAGAGGTCATTACTGAGCCAGGAATAGAAGTCAGGTGGTGGTAGGTAGCCCACGCCCTTAATCCGATCACATGGCAGGCAGACTCTCTGTGTGGTCAAGGACACAGCCAAGGGTGGTGACCTTTGAGTCTTTTAATCCCAGTACCAACCATAGAGACCAGGAGGTCTGTATAGACAGGCAGTGACAAGGAAGTCATGTGGCTGGACTTAGAGCCAATGAGAAGGCAGAACAGGAAAGCAATAAAACACAAGACACACAGGAAGAAGGTCTCTCTCAGGGGAAAGATGACAGTGAGTGGTAAGCTAAAGGGAGTCCTGGCTCTTGCTCTGATCTCTTAGGCTCTAACTCTGTATTTGGCTCTGTGTTTCTTATTTAATAAGATCATTCAGAATTTCGTCTACAGGCTCATGCTTAGGAGGCCAACACACAGACAAAAAAACAAAACAAAACAAAACAAATACAAAAAACAACAATTTCAATTTTTTTCGTCTTACTGTTTTTTTGCTGGTTTATTTTCATTTTTATTTTTGTGTTCTTTAAGAGTTTTGTTTTTGTCAGTTTGTTTTGAGAGAGAATGAGAAAAGGAACATAAAGCTGGGTGGGTAAGGAAGTGAGATTCTGGGAGGAATTGGGGGACAAACATGATCAAAATATATCGTATGAAAACTTTTTTCAGTAAAAATGCTTAAAAAAAAAATTAAGTGGTATAGGTGGATCTGAAGGTAGATCGATTCCCATCTTTCTGAGGAACCACCCGATTTCCAGAGTGGCTGTACAAGTTTGCACTCCCACCAGCAATGGAGGCTTGTTCCCCTTATTCCATATCCTCATCAGCATGAGTTGTCACTTGTCTTATTCATCTTAGCCATTCTGACAGGTGTAAGATTGGATAGAACCTCAAAGTAGTTTATATTTGCATTTCCCTGATAGCTATGGATGTTGATCATTTCTTTAAGTGTTTCTCATCCATTTGAGACTCTGCTACTGAGAATTCTATTTCGATCCGTACCCCATATTTTGCATGGATTATTTGGTTTGTTGATATCTAGTTTCTTGAGTTCATTATATATTTGGATATTAGTCCTCTATTGAGTGTGGAATTGGTAAAAATCTTTTTTCATTTTGTCATCAGGAGAACAAGTCCCTCTAAATCAACTGAGCAAAGCTCATATGAACTCAGATGGAAGCAGCAAGCACAGGACTCCCACAGGTCTGCACCAGGTCCTCTGCACATATAGTATAGCTTTCAGCTTAGTATTTTCAGTGTGATAGAATGGGTCTCTGACTCTTTTGCCTACTCTTGGGCTCTTTTCCCTCTGTTGGCTTGCCTTGTCCAACTTTAATTTGATGGCTTTTGTTTGAACTTATTATATTTTAATTTGTTGTGTTTAGCTGTTATCTCTTAGAAGCCTGTTCTTTTCTAATGGGCGACAGAAAAGGAGTGGATCTGGATGGGAAAGAACTGGGAGGAACAGAGGGAGGGGAAACTGTAATCAGGATATATTGTATGAGAAAAATAATCTATTTTCAATAAAAGGGTAAAAAACTAATAATAATAGTAGATTGAAAACTTCAAATAATTCATAAGCAAATTACTTTGAAACAATATGCCAATAACTTATAAGGGCATCATCTCTTCACTCAATACGTATTTATTAACTGACCTTATATTTTATGCAGGAAGATGAATCAAGTCAACCAACTTTTCTAAGCAAAAGCCAATTTTATAAGAGTATATTCTACCGAAAGCATATAATCTTTAAAATCAACTGTTTTCTAAAACTGAAAACTTACCTCCAGGCCAATTCGAAGCCACAAAGGATTATATGACAACAGCCAATTCAGGACTTTCTGGCGTTGTCCTGAAACATAGGTTAAAAGAAATTAAGTGCATATTAGTAAACAGAGACAATAAATAAACCTCTTCAGAGAATATATCAGTGAACAACAGAAACAATGAGTTACATTTCTTAAACATAGGACCACATGCATATCTGTTAGATTTTAGACAGCAAAGAAATGCAGCATCTCATGGGGATGTACAGGAAGGAACGTAATCTGTATCTGGATGATGTAATTCCATGTTTTGTTGCATCAACATTCACAATAGCCAACTGAGGCAATCTTAGTGTCTATAACAGATGAATGATAAGGCAAGCACACTTTACCACAATACAGATACATACACACTGATATACAAACAGACACACACACACAGGCCTATTAATCTATTCTAAAGAAAAGTAAGTCCTGCCACTTTCTAATGACATGGATGAAGCTGAAGACCTTAAGTAAAATAAGCCAGGGAAACACAGACAAATTCTATACAATCTCAACTTGCATATGTCATTTAAAATTATCATGCCCACTGAAGCAGAGAATGGTGATTGACAGAGGCAGGAAGATGTTGACTAAAAAAGTACAAAGCTTTAGTTATGCAAGGGGAGTAAATTTTGGAGATCTGCTATACAGCACGGGAGAGTGTAATTACTAATATTATACCACAGAGCTGAAAGTTACTGAGTGGATCTTATATGCCCTTTACACACAGACACAGACACACACACTAAGGTAACTATGGATGTTACTTACCTAGACTGTGACCACCATTCACTTGCACAAGGTAAAACTACATTACATTTTAAATATGTACAATTTTTGTCAATTACCCTTGAATAAAACTGATGAAAAAGCAATGAAAAAAATCTTTACAATATTTTAAAAGAATGAATCTTGAGATTTCTATGATCTTACCAATATCTTTCCAGAGGTGTCTATCTTTCCTTACAATTAACCGTCCAACTTCAATTTCAATTTCAAGCTTTTTAATAGCTTTAACCATTTTTTCAGAAGTAAACAAGGAGCAAGCTGTACGGCGTAATCTATTCATCCTGCAGCTGGCTGTGTAAGCTCGGAGAGAAACTTCGTCTTTGGTGGGTGCTTTCGGGACACTTATTTTATGTTGGCTCTCCACTCCCAAAACAAGCGTGGCAGCATTTACTGGGTAAAAACAAGAGGACAATGCTTCTGATTATGCATCATCTCTATGCCTTACTAAACCCAGCAGCTGGATGTAAGGTAAGACAGATGCTCAAAAAGGACTATTTGCTCCATCTTCTAAGTCCTCTCCCCTGAGTTTACAACAATCACTCACTAGTCACTAAGAACCTCTGACCAAGCTCTATCTACAGAATGCCTACCAAAGCAACTTCTTCTCATTAACTCCACGCACAACTCCAAACATTAGCACTGCTAACTCAGACTAGCAAAATGGCCTTCCAACAAGTTCTCTGTTTCTATCTCCTTATGAATTAATTAAGCTTCTAAAGCAGCGGTCTTAACCTTGTTAATTCTGCGACCCTTTAATACAATTCCTCATATTATGGTGATCCCCAAACATAAAATTTTTTCTTTGATACTTCATAACTGTAACTTTAGCTACTGTTATGAATTGTAATGTAAATATTTGATATGCAGAACACCTGATATGCGACCCACAGGTTGAGAATCATAGTTCTAAGGACTTATGATTCAATTGAATTATGACAATTTGAATTGTGTGTGTGTGTGTGTGTGTGTGTGTGTGTGTGTGTGTGTGTGTGTGTGTGTATGCATGTGCGTGTGCACACGTTGGAGGCAAGGAGACAGTCTGGGTTTGTCACTTCTCAGGTATCCTCTACCTTCTTAATGATTTTTGAGCTGGTCTCCTCCTGGCCTGGAACTGACCAAGCAGGCTAAGTAGTGGACAAGGGAACCCCATGACCTGCCTGTCTACACGACCCCAGCACACTCTAGGCTACTTTCACATGGCTTCCAGAACTGAACTCGGGTCTCCAGGTCTGAACGGCAAGCACTTTGCCAATTGGGCTGTCTCCCCACCTGGATCTGAAACTTCTATAAAACACATTTTATCTTAGGAAAAAAAAAAAAAAAAACCACTAAAAATTTGACGCGACTTCTTCCTTTTGAAGAAAGAAAAGCAACTGGCAGAAAGCATGCAATTCAAGGACCCCTCAAATGCAGACATCCTATGGAAGTCTCTCTGAGAAATGCAAAGGAGCACTCGTGAGGTATGTGACTGCACAGTGAGGAAATCACTTTACAAGGAAGCCCACAGTAGCTTCTTTCGTTATTATCTCTGCCTGAAACTGACCCTATACTTTCTGTACCAGCAAAACACTCAAATGGAGTTTCCTTCTCCTCTCTCCACCCTGCCCACACTCATATCTTCCTGCAAAATAAGCATTAGAGTATTTTTAAATTCCTCACGAACTGGCTTCCAGGTTCCTCATAATTACATAACTTTCCCGCACACTCCTTAAACCAGAATGACAATGAGCTAGCGAAACATCAAGTACAATATAACACAGTGTGTGCAATTCAAGCCGGTTTACCTTCAGAAACATTTGTTTTTACAGTGAAGTCATCGGGCGTTAATATATAATTCAGCCACCAAGTGAAGCCCTGTTCCTGCTTTTCCTTCCATCGTTCGTCATAGAACATGTTCTTTGCAGCAAATGGCATTGGGTGTCTAGGAATAGCTAAGAATATAATTAATTACTGCATAAGAAATTTTCCTTTAAATTATTTTTTAAAACACATCAAAAGGACTTTTGTACTAGCAAAATCACCATTAAAACACTGAACAATATTTGCTTTTGGTATTTGCTGGAGAGAGTTGTAATTTCTAAAGTGTGATATATAGTCAAAGCAAAGGCTAAATGCATTATTTCCCTGTGATCCCATTTTCCTGTGTGTTACATACAAAACCCTTTGTTAAGTAAAAACACTTGCCTGCTTTTAATGGCTTTATGAAGGTCAGATGAGACTGTGCTACAGCAACAATGGGTCGTGTCCTTCTCTTTGTTTTAGAAAGAGGCGTTTTCAATACCAATGAATCTAAAATAAAATAGAAAACACAATAGCATTAAAAAATAAAATGAATTTTCCAAAAAGGTAACCAATTTCAAAATCAAATTTAGGATCCTCATAATCATATTCATTAAAGAGATATCTAATAATGACTGTGTTCTAAGTGCTAATGTTATGAACTTCAGTAATCAAACCAACCAACCCCTGGGGGCTGGGGAGATGGTGCCACAGTTAGGAGCTCTTGCTGCTCTTCCAGAGGACCTAAGTTCAATTCTCAGATCCCACAGGGATCTACAACCATCTCTAAGTCCAGCTCCAGGGGATCCACTGCCCTCTCTGGCTTCTATGGGCACTAGGCATGCACACTGTTCAGACATACACGGTAGGCAAAACATCCATACTCATTAAGTAAAAAATAACGTCTGCAAGTTACAGACCACAAACCAGTTAATGACCTATAGAAGCTGGCATCCTGATGTAACCACAGCTTAGTGTGTGCGTACTTCCAAACTGAGCTACATGCAGGGAAATGCAGAACTGGAAGGCATGGTCCCAGCCTTCAGCAGCATCAAAGGGCCTTAGAAATCCCCTCTAAAGGAGCTCACCAAGATCCATCTAAGGAATACAGCCTACTGACAAAGCCAAGATTACATGTGAGGAAAGGCAAAAACGGGAGCGTTCAGCAACATTAACAACAGTGGCAAATCATATTTAAATATATTGTGTCAGAAACTATCAAATACTAAATTCAAAGTCTTATTCACAATAAATCAGAGTATTATAATCATCCATGATTTATATAATTAACATACTGGGGCTTAGAACAATTTTGTAGCCAAAGTTACACAAGCTAGCAAATAAAAAATCTAATGCACATAATTCTCTCTAAATCTAGCAAAGAGGCCTTCCTAGGTTGCTGCTTCAAATAAACAGTAGGTTTGAGCAACAAAGTTTCCATGGTCATTTTGTATTTATTCATGAATTCATTGATTCTCCTTATCACTTATTGTCTACTTTGTAGAAGGTCAAAATCAATATTTCCCTAAAAATCAAAGAATTTAATGAAATACTACTAACAGGCATATGCAATTTACTTCTATTTGAAAATGTAACTAGAAGGGCATATTGCCCTCCAAGTTCTCATGTGCTGATGGCAAATAGTAATAAATGGTACTTTGACTTCCTATGCAGGAAACCTATATAATTTCCTGCTATTACCTCATGACATCAGTTAAGGATGTCCACCGTGTGATCTCTATACCCAGCCTGACGGCCTTTGATTCTGCAGTAGAATAGTCATGATAGTCTTCTTAGCATTCTAGGTATCTTACTAACACTTACTGTGTTTGTTGGGTTCTTGGTAATTCATATTCTCATGTTGAGTATTAAAAGCTTAACTTTTGTTAATTCCACTGCCTAATGAATTTCCCTCTAGTAACATTTTCAAATATAAATAAATATTTAGAATCAGGCCTATATTGGAATTTACATAGAAAGGATGGGACAGAACCACAATTAAGGACAATTCCAAGGAGCAGTGAAAAATTTAGCAGCATTATTCACTGAGGTGTATATTGAGTAGATAGGAAGGATGCAGCTTGTATAAAGCAAGTGAAAGAGACTTTTGGAAAGCCAAGTAGAAACATCATATTGACTATAGGAGTCCATCCTGAAAACTATATACACGAAGATACGTGTGCATAGTTAGCATTCAGAACTGTGACATATGATGTTATAAAATGAACATGAAAAATATTCTTATAAAGCAAAGATAAGGGCAGTAAGAAACTTCTAGAAGAGAACCAGATGGGGCACCAGTATTGTAAGAAGACTAATGACAGCAAGAAACAGCATTCCAGGGAGGTAGAGGTTCAAATTTATACATAGTTTGCTAACAGATGATTCAAGATGATTTAAGAAACAAGTACTGTATTTACAATTTGGACATCATGGACCATCTATCCCTGCAGGCCGTGCTTCAGTCTCTTGCTTCTTTTAAGCAAAACCTAGAAAAGTCAATATTCTCTGAGTTATGTACTTGTTTGTATAGTTTTCTGTGTATGGGTTATACTTGGGTTAAAAGGTGTGTTCTGAAAGGTGCTTGTACTGGCAATTTCTAATTCCTCCCCTATCTACCGGACAAACTTCAATCAGTTTTAAGCAGCCTACAGACACTCCACAGACATGGTTTTGGGAGACATATCCCATCTGAGGGAGTTGGGATAAAAAAAATACCCCCCATAGGCTCATATACTTAAAGACTTGGTCCCTAGTTTACATTATTTGGGGAGGTCATAAAACCTTTCAGAGGTATAGTCTTCCCTGAAGAAGTGCATCCCTAGGGGCAGGCTCTGAGCTTGTGCCCTCTTGTCACACTTAGAGTCCACTCATTCTCTCTGCTTTACATTTTCAGTTAAAGAAGGGATCCCTCAGCTCCCTGCTCCTGCTTCTCGAGGCCACATCTACCAGGCCGTGATGGACTCTCCCTTCTGAACCATAAGCCTAAATAAAAACTTTCCTCTAAGTTGCCTTGATCATGGTATTTTCTCACAAACAGAAAGGTCACTGATCTGCCATCTTAAAGAGAGGAGAACATCTGCACTTCTATTTCCTTAATGAAAAAGAGGTTCAGAACACTAGCCTGAGACACTGTACCAGGCAGACCATCAGCTCCATCACTAACTCTGGGAAAAACTGCTCAACTTCTCAATATACCTACTTTCCATTTGTAGAACTGTACTATAGGTAAAGCCGACACCAATTTCATAAGAACATTATAACTACTAATGGAGGACACACTAAAGCAAATACAGTTGTGGTACCTGACACACGAGTGCTCAAGAAATGTTAACTACTGTCATCTGTCATGAAAGGAGGGAAGAGGACTTCAGGACAAAAGAGAGGGATAATATAACAACATGGAATACCAATTATTCCAGCCAGAAAAATTCCGGCCAAAACAAAAGGTGGGGGGAGAGAAGGACTTAGTAGTTAGAAGTCAGGAAGACCTACAGATAACGTTCACACATAGAGTAGACAAGGGAGATCAGCTTAGAGAGAGATGAGTTACTTGGTTGGTTGGTTGGTTGGTTGGTTGGAATCTGTCTGAGACGGACAGGAAGGAAAGCAGGTAACAAGTGCTTCTGAAGAATTAAGAAATTTAAGCTCAATAAGGAAAGGACAGACACTTCAGGTGGGGCCTTGGAAACAATGGTGGATTAAGGAATTGTGGGTGCTGGAAAAGTGCAAAACTGGTGGAGTTTTGTTCAAGAATAAATGCTGGAATCAGAGATGGCAACATGCACTTGAGATGCTTTTAGGATAGCAGAGCCCACAGATGCTGGAACCAAAAGGCCAGATCACTAGAAGACTCTTCTACAAGGATTTTAAATTCTTCAGATTAGATACTGGAGAGAGTATCATGAGCCAAGTTCATTCTTAGAATAACTACTCACTGAGCCAACAAAAGACAGACAAGAAAGATGAGCTTTGAGCTATCTATTTGTTGTTTCTTTCATTTGTTTGTTGAAGAAGGAGAGAAATAATACTTTGGAAATAGATATGAAAAGCAGATATAACAAGACCCACCAGGAGGCCCAAGGTCATTTGGATGCAGTATTTTTGAAGTTACAGTTTATACAGAAAATTCACGAACAAAATATGAAATTTAAACTGGGACAGGAGTATAAGTATTTCAAAGCACAACATCACAAGTGCCAACAAACTGCTAAAAGTACAAGTGAATACAAGCTCATCAATAGCAGATTTACTAATTCAGAAAACCCACTAAAACAAAACCAAGTATGTTCTTCAACTGCACTTTCACTCAATATATTATAGACAACTTACCAGGTTTCTTCTTCAGGCTTGATTTCTCGCAGTTGCTAATATGTCTTGAGGTAAGTGTTTCTTTCTTTTTGGTTCTTGCAATAGTTGACAGTGTAGACTCAAGAGGAGAAAAATGGATTCGTTTGATTTCACACATGTCCCCATGTTGTGTAACAGCCAGTTTTCCATTTGCATCTTCCATGTTTCCGTTGCTCTTTCTTTTACGAGAAACTAAAACTGTTGTTGAAGGTGTCACTGCATTTTCATAACCCGGAGGTTTACTTACTACTCGCTCTACAACTGGAAGATAAGAATGACAACCTCTCTCTTTTAGGTTATCCACTTCTCCACATTCACCTACTATACCTTTGAGACATCTTTTTGCATTTGGCTTATCAATCTCAGGTAGCTTTTCTCTAGCATTGGTGGGCTTCCTTTTGGTAACAGTGGCAGAAAGAATTGGGCGTCTCTTTGGTTGCTTATCCTGGTTACAAAGAGAAGTATCTTGAAACTTAGAAACGCTGAGATGTTTTGTAAGACCAAGGCTATGGTACTTTATTTCTACAGGGTTTTGTTTTTCAGAACTAACCTTGGGAGTTTCTGACTGCAGACCCTCAAGGTTATATGCTAAACCCTCTCTTATTTTCCAGTCCTGGAAAGTTTTATTTGATAATGCTGATAACTTACATGTTTGCTGACCTATGTGTGCCATGCTATCCTTTACAAATTGTGTTGGAGATAAAATGGGATTGACTGAATCTGATTTGAGAGCTTTTTTAAGTCCATAATTATCATTCAAAAAAGACTCTGGGCTTAAGATTGTTTGGCAAACTTCATGTACAGTTTGGGATTCCAAACACAGAGACTCTGAGTTCTCTTTCCTAAATGTTTCTGATAAAACATTTCTCACTAATCCTAGGCCATTATCAGATGCATAGCTGTTGTTTACAAAAGAATCCGGACTGAGAAAATTGATTTGGCTTTGTGTAATATTCAAAGGTGAAGAACAGTTTGGAGCAAGAGGAAGTTTACTATTCTCTTCACTTTGGCCACTAATACTAATGGGATTAAGAAAAGTTTCATTTGTGACTTCCTCATTAAAATTAAAATCGTTTGAAATGCTGGCATCTTGTGCTTTGAAATGTGCATTTTTGGATCCATGAAGAGATGAATAGGCAGTAGACTTGTGGAAACACACTGGCAAGCAAGTTTCATTCTGGCATTCTTTAACAGGGCTAATAGATGAGGTGGGAACTTTGTTTTCTTCAAGGGATAAAGAATTATTTTCTGTTGGAGAACAGCATTCACTCATAGCCAGATTTTCACAGGCCTGCAGTGGGCTCCTAATTCTGACAACTTTTTGTGAAATAGTAAATGCCTCATTAAAATTTTGGCTTTTGGAAGTCCGTTTATATTTTGAAGAGCCTGGAATCTTCTTATTGGTATTCCAGAGACCTCGCTGTAAAAATAAATGAAATACACTAAACAAGTTGCAAGCTGTTCTCTACCACTTTGAAATAAGTGATGTTATACATGTCACTTCATGACTTCCATCAAAATCATTTTTCTATAATAAACATTCCTTCCCAGTAAATCACAGAATGATTAAAACATTACCTTTTTCTTTCTATGCTCTTCTGCATTTCCTAGTAATATGGCCTGGTGCTTCAAAAAATCATTTACAAGAAATGTCACAATCTCCCTTACTCGTCCTTCTTTCAGTGGTGTCCAGGTGACAGAAACAGTAACTTTTTCTTTAGGCTGAAAGAAGGATAGATTGCAAATGATTATGATAATATAATTATATAGTAATCAAATACGCTCTAGGCTTTAGGCCCAGGGGCACAACCAGTTGCATCCTAGCAGGCAAGATTCCCACAGGCAGGCCCGAATATCACCATCCCCTACAGGACCCTGTAACTTACAAGGCCCAATCCCACCCATCCTCTGAGATCACAGCGGCTCCCTGAGACACAGACTCCTCCAGTTCTGATTGGACCAAGACCTCCCATTGGACCAGGAGGGCAGATTGGACCAAAAGAGGCTCCCCCAGACACAGAGACCCTTTACATTGATTGGTGGAAGAGATGGGTAGATGCCAATGCAAAAATACATTCAACAACATAAAGAGCAATATGGCATCACCAGAACCTAGTGGTTCTACATCAGCAAGACCTGAACATCCCAACGCAGGAAAAAAAAAATCAATCTTAAAAATGACTTTAAGATGATAAAGGACTTTAAAGAGGAAATGAAAAATTCTTTTAAAGAAATCAAGGAAAAGACAAACAAAAAATTAGAAGAAATCAATAAATTCCTTAAAAAAAGCCAAGAAAAACCAATTGAACAGGTGAAGGAAACAGTTCAAGACTTGAAAACTGACATAGAGGAAATAAAGAAGACACAAACCAAGGGAATGCTGGAAATGGGAAATCTGAGTAAACAAACAGGAACTATACATGTAAGCATAACCAACAGAATGCAAGAGATAGAAGACAGAATCTCTGCCGTTGAAGATACGATAAAGGAAATAGATTCATCAGTCAAAGAAAACACTAAAGTCAAAAAAGTCATAACACAAAACGTCCAGGAAATTTGGGACACTATGAAAAGACCAAACCTAACAATAATAGGAATAGAAAAAGGAGAAGAATACCAACTCAAAGGCACAGAAAATATATTCAACAAAATATATAGAAAGAAGAAAACTTTTCCAACCTAAAGAAGAAAATGCCTATGAAGACACAAGAAGCTTACAGAACACCAAGTAGACTGGATCCAAAAAAGTCCCCTCATCACATAATAATCAAACCACTAAACATACAGAATAAAGAAAAAAATATTAAGAGCTGAAAACCAGTTAAATCAAGACCAGATAAACAATTTAAATAGACCAATAATCCCTAAGGAAATAGAAACAGTCATTAAAAGTCTCTCAACCAAAAAAATGTCCCCAGGACCAGATGGTTTCAGCACAGAATTCTACCAGAATTTCAAAAAAGAGCCAAGACCAATGCTCTTCAAATTGTTGTTACAGTTACCCTGATACCCAAACCAACAAAGAAAGAGAACTAAAGACCAATCTCCCTCATGAACATTGATACAAAAATACTCAATAAAATACTAGCAAAATCCAAAACACATCAAAAAAGTTATCTACCATGATCAAGTAAGCTTCATTCCAGAGATACAAGAATGGTTCAACATACGAAAATCTGTCGATGTAATACACCATATAAACAAACGGAAAGGAAAAAACCACATGATCATCAATTAGATGCTGAAAAAGCCTTTGACAAAATCCAAAACCCCTTCATGATAAAGGCCTTGGAGAGATCAGGAATACAAGAAACATACATAAACATAATAAAGGCAATTTACAGCAAGCCCACAGCCAACATCAAATTAAATGGAGAGAAACTCAAAGCAATTCCACTAAAATCAGGAACAAGACAAGGCTGTCCACTCTCCCCTTATTTATTCAATATAGTACTCGAAGTTCTAGCTAGAGCAATAAGACAACAAATGGAGATCAAGAGGATACAAATTGGAAAGGAAGTCAAACTTTTGCTATTTGTAGACGATATGATAGTATACATAAGTGACCCCAAAAATTCTACCAGGGAACTCCTACAGCTAATAAACAGCTTTATTAATGTGGCAAGTTACAAGATTAACTCAAAAAAAAAAAAATCAGTAGCCCTCCTATATACAAATGATAAACGGGCTGAGAAAGAAATCAGGGAAACATCACCCTTTACAATAGTAACAAATAATATAAAATACCTTGGGGTAACTCTAATTAAGCAAGTGAAATACCTGTATGACAAGAACTTTAAGTCTCTGAAGAAAGAAATTGAAGAAGATATCAGAAAATGGAAAGATCTTCCATGCTCATGGGTAGGTAGGATTAACATAGTAAAAATGGCAATCTTACCAAAAGCAATCTACATATGCAATGCAATCCCCATCAAAATCCCAGTACAATTCTTCACAGACCTGGAAAGAACAATACTCAACTTCATATGGAAAAATAAAAATCCCAGGATAGCTAAAAGAATCCTATACAATAAAGTAACCTTTGGAGGCACCACCATCCCTGACCTCAAGCTCTACTATAGAGGTATAGTAATAAAATCAGCTTGGTATTGGAATAAAAACCAACATGTGGACCAATGGAATCAAACTGAAGACCCTGACATTAATTCACTCACCTATGAACACCTGATTTTTTACAAAGAAGCCACAACTATAAAATGGAAACATTCAACAAATGGTGCTGGCATAACTGAATGTCAATATGTAGAAGACTGCAAGTAGATCATATCTATCACCATGCACAAAACTCAAGTCCAAGTGGATCAAAGACCTCAACATAAATCTAATTACACTGAACCTGATAAGAGAAAGTAGGAAATAGCCTTGAACGCATTGGCACAGGAGACCACTTCCTACATATAACACCAGTAGTACAGACACTGAGAGCAACAATTAATAAATGGGACCTCCTGAAACTGAGAAGCCTCTGTAAGACAAAGGACATAGTAAATAAGACAAAACAACAGCCTACAGAATGGCAAAAGATCTTCACCAACCCCACATCTGAAAGAGGGCTGATCTCTAAAATATATAAAGAATTCAAGGAACTAGACATCAAAATACCAAACAATCTAATTAAAAAAATGCGCTATAGAGCTAAACAGAATTCTCAACAGAAGAATCTCAAATGTCCAAAAGACATTTAAGGAATTACTCAACATCGTTAGTCATAAGGGAAATGCAAATCAAAATGACTCTGAGATACCATCTTACACCTGTCAGAATGGCTAAGATCAAAAACACTAAAGACAGTTTATGTTGGAGAGGATGTGTAACAAGGGGAACATTCTTCCACTGTTGGTGGGAGTACAAACTTGTATAGCCACTTTGGAAATCAGTATGGTGGTTTCTCAGAAAATTGGGAATCACTCTACCTCAAGACCCAATGATACCACTCTTGGGTATCTACCCAAGGGAGCTCAAGCAAACCACAAGGACACGTGCTCAACTATGTTCATATCAGCATTATTCATAATAGCCAGAACCTGGAAACAACCTAGATGCCTGCCAATAGAAGAATGGATAAAGAAAGTGTGATACATATACACAATGGAGTATTCCTCAGCCTTAAAAAACAGTGACATCAAGATCTCCCATGGGGAGTCAGCAGAGCCCGGCTTGATTTGGGGGATGTGGGGATGTGGGGTGGCTTGGGAGGGAGGGCTGGAGGGTGGGAGGAGGGAGGAGGTGGGATCTGTGGGTGGTATGTAGAGTGAGTAGAAAAATTCTTAATAAAGAAAAACGAAAAAAATACACTGTGGACATGAATGAAAAAAAAAACAATGACATCATGAAATTTGCAGGCAAATGGATAGAACTAGAAAATATCATCCTGAGTGAGATAATCCAGACTCAGAAAGACAACTCACTCATAAGTGCATAATAGTTGTAAAACAAAGGATAACCAGATTACAACTCACAGCTCCAAAGAAGCTAGGAAACAAGGAGGATCCTAAGAGGGATGTATTGATCACCTTGGGAAGGAGAAACAGAGGAAATCCAGATGAGTAAACTGAGGATGGGGATGGGGGGGGGGCAATAGAGGATAGGGAATGGTAATGAGAACATGAGGGAATGGGATGGTTGAGCTGGGAGACAGATGGAGTGGGAGAGCGATGAAGGAGATATATTGATAGAGGGAGACATTACGGGGTAAGGGAGAAACTTGGTACTAGGGAATCCACAAGGATGACTCCAGATTAGACTACTTAGCAACAGTGGTGAGGGTGCCTGAACTAGCCTCCCTGGTAATCAAATTGGTGAATATCCTAACTGTCATCATAGAGCCTTCATGCAGTAACTGATGGAAACAGAGCAGAGATCCACAACCATACACCAGGCAGAGCTCTGGGAGTTCAGTTGAAGAGAGGGAAGAGGGATTACATGAGCAAATGGGGGTCAAGATCATGAAAGGGAAATCTAAAGAGACAACTGAATCAAGCTCAAAGGAACTCACAAACTTTAGACCGACAGCTGTGGAACCTGAATGGGACCGGACTAGACCCTCTGCAGACAGGAGACAGATGTGTAGCTGGGTCTGTTTGAGGGTCCCCTGGCAGTGTAATCAGGATCTATACCTGGTGCATGAGCTGGTTTTCTGGATCCCGTTACCTATGGTCAGACACCTTGCTCAGACTTGATAAAGTGGGGAGGGGCTTGGTCCTGCTTCAACTGAATGTACCAGGCTTAGCTGTGCCCCTCATGGGAGAACTTACCCTGTTAGAGGAGGGCATGATGGGTGGGAGGAGGAAAGGGGAGGGGGGGGCGGTTAGTGGGAGGAGGGATGAGAGAGGGATTTGTGGTTGGTATGTAAAATGAATCTTAAAAAAATTTTTTTAAAAAGAATTGCACAATAAAAAGAAAAAAGAAGTTCAACCTAATTCATTTTACAGTGAGGAAATTGTGACTTTGGGTGTTTAGTTAATTATGATTTAATTAACAGGTAATAATAAAAATTGAGTTTGGATAAAAAAAATCAAATGCACTATATATAACTAGTGTTACAATACCCTAATAGGGTTAAATATTTTTTTGCTACTTTTATTTTTCTATGCTAGTTCATTGTAAGGAAAAAAAAAAAACTACTAGCAATAAAAGCCCACAACAAAATAAAATTATAAATGAAAACTATAAAATTATAACAAAATCTAATTGCACAAAAGCAAAAAACTGATAATCTACAAGTCATTTTAATTGGTTGGTTTTAAAAACATAGCTGTGGGGACTAGAGACCTAGCTCACTAGTAAAGTGTATGCTTTGAGCAGCCTAAGTTGCCAAGCATGGTGGCAGGAACCTTAACTTAAAAAGATAAACTTTTCTTGAAAAGTGGAAATCATAGATTTTTCAAGCAGCTCATTAAAAATAATGGAGAATTTTTCCTCTACAAGCCAGCACTTATCCTTAGAAAAAAAATAAGAACTTTACTTCTATATTATAACAAAATGGAGTAAGTACAAGAATTGAAGAGGGGCTGGGCGGTGGTGGTGCATGCCTTTAATCCCAGCACTCAGGAGGCAGAGGCAGGCGGATCTGTGTGAGTTCGAGGCCAGCCTGGTCTCCAAAGCGAGTTCCAGGAAAGGCGCAAAGCTACACAGAGAAACCTTGTCTCGAAAAACCAAAAAAAAAAAAAAAAAAAAGAATTGAAAGAAAGTCCTTCTATAGGCAGAGGGGTAACGGTTTCTGAAGTGCCAGGACTCCTGATGATGCAGCCAATCTCGATTAGCCTTTCCCTGAAGACCTTCCTTACTTGTTACCAAGGGATTTGTGCAGACCTCCTCAGCTAATTGTTTTCACAGCTTTTGAGGGTCTACTCAATGAAAAGGACAGTAATCATAGTCAGAACGAAACTTTTTAACTCTACCTTGACAGCAAAGAGAAAAACGAAAGAAAGAAAGAAAGAAAAAAGAGTAAAATACAAAGGTGTGCCTACACATAACCATATACATATTGAGTACAATTCTAAGGATGCTTTTAGAGTGTTTTCTGTGAATGTTTAAGCAAAACAGTTCATTATTGCAACAGAAATGTAGTTAGCTCCACTCTCTCTAAACATACATATGAAAAATAAAATGCATATTAAAATGGCTGAAAGGAAGCAATTAGAAAATTCCCATCAATGTACAACTCCTAATCTCAAAACACAGAATGCCAAACCCCAAACATATTTTGCAAAGACTGCCAAAAGTCTATTAAAAACGTGTAACAGAAAGTTTCTGAAATGCGTCTACGGATGGCAGGTGCACGCGCTTTGGTTCATCACCCCGAGCAAGTTACTGCCCACTTTTGCCATGTATTCACACAAATCACACAGCACCAAAGCCCATCCACAGTCAAGACGAGGAGTTGACTTGGTGTCAGGGTCCTGCTCTAATCCCAGCCCTACCCTGCAAAGGGAGTGTCCCAGAATCAAAACAGGAAGTTGACCTAGGGTTGGAGTGCCTTCATCTCCCAGCCCCACATAAACAGCAGAATACCCCACCGTCACGGCTGGGAGCTGACTTAGTTTTTCTCCGAGTTTCTCGCTGTATGCCAAGGGCGCCACGCCACGGGGACGTGCCCCTCACACCCACCTTCAGCTCACAGCGGCTCGGCACCACGCTGAAGCCCTGGCCTGCGGCGCGCAGCAGCCACAGCTCCACCTGCAGAGGCTCCTCGTGCGGGTTTTGCAGGACCAGAGACCGCGTCCGTGAGGTGCCCACGCGGACGTCCCCAAAGCAGAGGAACGGAGCGGCACAGAAGTGGCTGAGCAACAGCACCGGCGGGGACGAATCCCCCGTCTCCGGATCCCGGGGCGCGCGCCGCCCGCTCTCCTCCGGGTTGTAAGCGGCTTGCCGGGTCGCCATGGCAGCCGCCCCGCTCCGGGCGGTCTGCTACCCGCTGCCCGCGTCCCGCCGCCAGCCCAGAAAGCGGGGATCAGGACAAAGATCAGAAAGCCACAGACCACCAAACCCCGAGCAAAGTAGCCTAGCCGCTTTTGCTACGGTTCAAATATCTGGCCTCCACCAATGGCAGCTCCGAGAACCGCCTTGCTAGCGCACCAATCAGAGAGCAGATCACTGCCCCCTCGCGAGCTGGCCAATCAGTGAGTAGACAACCGCCCACATCTACTAAAGAACCAATGAGTGAGCGAGAGCTCCTGGCCAATGGGACCGCGGCGCCTTGTTTAAATGATGGCCAGACTGTCACGGCTGCTTGGAGATTGAAAAGGCAGCAAAATTCCGTGAATTGGCTTAGAAATGAAATTGCCTTTGATGTTTTAAATACGCTACGATGGAGGAAAAGGTATCATCACCGTGTCCAACCCACGGCTGCATACGGTCCAGAATAACTGACTGAAACTTGTGAACCACAGTTTCCCGGGAAGAACTGGCACCTTTAACAAATGCTGGGCAAGACGGAGAATTAGAAAGTCAGATTATGGAAAGGTTAGAAATTGGAGGTCAAATCTAATAATTGTTGGGGAACATCGTTTGCCCTCTTAATAGCCATGTCTTGTCATCCTTTGTAAGTGACCTAACAGCATTGTGACCATTGTGTAAATTAACTCTAACGTACAGAGTACTGGTTTTCCAACCCTGACTACTGCCAGCATCCGCGGCTGTGACAGGTTTCCCTTTTGCCTTAACATACCTATTTAATGTTTCCACCTATTATTTGAAAAATGCCTTTGAGTACTGTAAAAACTTCATCAAATTGTTACCACGTTGGAACATGGAATTTGGAATAACCTAGAAATATGTCCCTATGCCATGGTCACTCATATTTGACTTCTGAATAAGCTGATAAAATGGGACCAAAAGAAAAAGACACTTTTGAGGTGAGAATTTTGATTTTCTGTCAGTAGAGTCAATATGAGTTTTGCTTTTTTATAACTTGTGCGGTTTACCAGTATTTTGCCACTGTGTCAGAAAGTTTGACACTCCTGCTTGCCACACATAACCAGACACAACTGTTAAGTCAGCCAAGAAATTTTATATAAACCATGCCTTCTTATCTGATATGCCTGCCCAGAATTAATCGGCTTTCCTCTGTACATTTACTGGGCTGAACAGAGATGTAAAGAAAACTGTTAGCATGTTGTTGGGTTGTTTTGTTTTTAGACAGGGCCTTGCTCCATAGCCATGATCAAATTGTGATGGCCCAATGAGAGCTGTAACAGAAATGGAGATTAGTTTGTAAGGTTTAAGTGGCATCCTATAGAGGCACTAACATTTTACAGCAAGCATTTCTCCCCAAAAACAGAATGAATAGTTGCAGGAATGAGCAAGAGAGAGGTTAAGAATGCTCATTTTTAATTATATATAGGATATCTTATTTCACTAATAGAGTTTAGCTACACTTTAGACTTCTCCAAAATCAATGACTATTTCAAACAAAATAGTCACCACTGATACTTGAATTTATATAAAACACTTAAAATTTAAGGTCTACTAATGTATATATTTAATAATATATACATATATAAATAATGTATTTTAAATAATATGTAATTGATTAGAATTATGTTTCAAAAATGTCCCCAAGATATTTGGTGTTCTACTTATTCATGGTTTTCATTTTATAGAGGCATGCAGAACACTGTGTTCCGTACTCTGAAAACAATTTGAAAGGAACCTGGATATGCTTTACTAGGACCAAAGAACTCTGTTTATTTAAAATATCAAAATAACACAAAGAACAAATTCAATATGCAAGATGACGCCTACTACTCACAAAGAACTGAATTTCTGCTCTAAAGACATTCACACTTAAGAAACACAAGACAAACAAAATATCTACTAAACTCGACATTTAACATACAATGGAAAATAATGAATTCTGATATTTTAGATTATCCTTTGTAATTACTTTTAAATGTCCTTAATTAAAAACAAAAGTTATGATTTGAAACAGAAAACAAAAGCATTTTCATTTTAATATGCATCATCCCTCCCTTAAACAGAACAGTTTTGACACAACATAGAGCAACTAAACACCCAGCTTGTGTAATGTTTTGGCAATCACTCTCATCAACTGTAATACAGTTTTACTTACAAGGAGAAAAGTCTGATTGTTGAATAAAGGACTTTCTATAATTACACCACAGTACATTATTCATTTTATGCAAGCAGGAACATCAAACAGAGAGGCATGGTGACAGTGAGATGTGCACATGCTCTTCATGCCAGACATTTCAAAATCTCCAGCAGGAACACAAGCATTGAAATTACTTGGCTTTACTTAAGAATCTGAAATGCTTTTATAAAGGTTTTCATCTTTGAATAACATCTATTCTCCAAATAACATCCTTAAATTCTCTCTAAATAAATGGCTGCAGAGACTAACTGGTTTGGGGATCTTTCAAAGGACAGACTCAAGATCAATATACAGCAAGTTAAAACATAAACACACCTTCTCTACAAAATCATCCCTCCTCTCATCTTCCACACTATCTAATCCTATTGCTTTTATCATAGTGATCTACTTCCAAAGAGGAAGCGCAGAAAGCATGCTGATACCACAGCGGAAGTATCGTAAGTAAAAATTGTATAAATATGGGAGGATACCCAAAAAAGGAACACTTGCAGAAAACTTAAAAGAGAAATGTGCAAAAGAAATGAGTGGAATATGTAGAACTGTCTAGTTCCTATATGCTGTGTAGAAAATTATTCTCATCCATTATTCACGCTAATAGGTAACATTTAACGTAATTCCACTTAAAGATTTAGAAACACTACTTACTCCTTATTAAATAATTCATTTTCAGTCTTTTTCAATTTGGCACTAAATCTTAAAATGTCCAAACATGACTCTGTTGAAAGGTCGTGCTTTTTTCTGAGTCATCAACTCAAGTTCTGCGTAGACTGGGATGCTGCTGCTCCCTAAGAGCAGCTCTTCTCACACCATCAATCATGTTCAGTTCAGGGAAAGTGAACTAAGTCTTCAGTGCAGAGCTGTGTGCTCATGACAACAAGTTACTTAAGAGAGCAATCAGAGATAGAGGGTGACATGAGGGGCAGAGGTACTATTCCTGCTGTTAGATTGTTCTAAGCATGTAGACAGGCTGAGGAGTGACTCCAGTAACCATTAAGGCCACAGTAGAAACTTTAAAAAAATGACATGTAAATCATAAAAACCAATGTTCACACTGTCACTTAATGCCAATTTTCTAAGTTAACATAAAACTATGTAAAAGGCTGCCCAGCCAGCAGGCAACACAAACATAAGACTCAGAACCAAAAAATAAAACAAAACAAACAAGCCATTTATTTACCAGTACACTCTAGGGAGCCAAAACAACACTACAAAACTACAAATCTCTGAAAAAGTACGAAGTACTCAATCCAGAAAAGACGGTCTAAAAGAACACTCTTAAAGAACTAATGCTCCAAACCTCTTCTGTCAATAATAAATTAGAGTGATATGGTAAGAACAACATTCAAGTTCATAAACATACCAGGTTAATTGTGTTGAATTAGGATGTGATTGAGTGAAAACAATGGATGGTATTTATTAGCCCTTAACACTTTATAGTCACTCCACAAAGGTGTTTTTGACACTTTTTAAGGTTGAGAGAAATTAGTACACTTCTTTTATGCTACCATCACTTAAAAGGCAGTCACTTTATTAAAGCACCAGTTGAAAATGCTAGTTATATTCCTCTTTTCCCCAGCAGTAAAGGTCTAAATTAAAAGTCTGCAAACTGTACTACTTTTGTAGTTGCTTGAAGGTGTCTTGCTGGCCTAAGGAACAAACCCTATGGTTAAGTGGTATTTTAGGCTGCCAAAACCAAAGAGTTTCTTATAAAAATAACTTCATCTTGATCTGGAGAAAAAAAAAAATCTAAGGCAGAAATTATTTTTGTAATGTAGTGTAAAATATAAGCTTATTATTCAATAGTGTTCATTAAAAAACTGCATCCAACTAAACTGAGAGAAATGAGTATTCTAACTTGTAACTGGCTGGTCAGTGTGACTGTTCCCAGAGTAGTTTCCCTACTTATTTTATACACATAAACACAAACATTTAATACTTAATCTCAGTATTCAAACTAACAATTGTTTTTAAATCTATTATCCAAGGACTTCAACTGTGCTTCTTTGGACAAAGATATAGTCAAACAACAAAGAATTTAAATTCTTTTAAACTACCCAATACCTACTCAAAATCTTTGGTGCATTAAGTCGGCGATAGTAAGTTAATAAATTTCTGTACTCAATAACTTATTCAATTTACAGATTAAGTGCTAACTGTTATCTATCAAAAATTAATTTAAAACAATAAATTATACTCACAAAATAAAATATTCACAATGAGGCTAAACTTAGTTGTGAGATTCAAAATTTTAAGCTTAGTTACAAAATAATGATTTTAGAGTCATAGAAAGGTGAACTAAGAAGAGTGGGGCTCATTTTATAATTTTCGTGCCTACTTTGAGAGCTAATATACATTCAGTTCATCCAAATCCATGTTCTTACATTTTTGGAAACTAGAGGAAGCAAAGTAATTTTCCCACTATTGTGGTTTTACTTATTTCTTCTAAGCATTATATTGACTACTTCTAGACTGCATTAGGAACAAAAGAATGTAGTGCCTGGCACATAGTATGCATTCATTAATGCTACATCTTCTTCTTCTGTGAATTGCAGTCTGCCACCAGAGTTCAATTAGTACTTTCTCTATAACACGGACATACATCATTCCCTTTCTAGTTCAGAACTGCTTACAAGGTTCAAATGAGATAACATGTAAAAATGTTTTCAATAATACAGTATTCCAGCTTATCTACAGTAACAACTAAGTACAATTATACAACTGTATTTCACTTTACATAAGAGCTATATTCTTGAAAAGTCCTAAGTAAACCAATTCCTAAATTAAATCATATATT
This sequence comes from Peromyscus californicus insignis, assembly GCF_007827085.1. Taxonomy (NCBI): domain Eukaryota; kingdom Metazoa; phylum Chordata; class Mammalia; order Rodentia; family Cricetidae; genus Peromyscus; species Peromyscus californicus. The sequence continues at coordinate 26,270,485 of NW_026294436.1, read as the reverse complement.
TAAAGTATTAGAACATCATTATTAAAAGAATCTTAAATACTTTCAAAACCCCAGGTATTATTTTCACTGTGGAAATGTTGTATCCTCCTTTTCTGCCAAAATACACAATATATCATGCACATAACACACATATAGGGCATTTGCCTTTTTTGATAAACCCGAATTTTTCTGCAGTAGCTTATCTCTAAGGCAAACTATATTTATAGGTATGATGTTTTAATTTCAATAGGATATTTAGTTAAAATCTTATCTGCCTTTAGGATAAAAATCATAAATCCGTGTTGATACTTGATTTGAAAGTCTAGGACTCAGTGCCTCAGAGTCCAGCTCCATCATTAGTTCCCATAGAACATTTCCACACGAAGTAAATAAGAATGCTTTAACAATAAGAAATAATATGAAATTAAGTCAACTGGTTCAAAGACAATTACAACCAAACTTCCATAAGTGAGGCAAAACTCAGGTTACCTTTATTATTTATATCAGCTACTTTGGTTAATGCCTCAATTTGCAACATGCTCTTTGTTTGAACATCACTATGGCAACTGTTCCTATAAAGTACCTTCATTTCTTAAGTGCTTAAACATTTTCCTCATTATTGATTAAGTTTTATTCACTAAAAGTTCATTATTTTATTTGTGATATGTTTTCAAAACCCACAAGGGCTAGGCAAGACTTTACAGTTTACACACAAAAAAGTGCTAAAAGCAATTAGGAGTGTAAACAAATTGAAATAGAAAATTTTAAAAACTGCTAATTTTCCAGTAGTTTACATACAAACTGCATGTTAACAGTAAGTCAACTCTGCCTAGTCTAACCCTCAAGCAACCCCACCAGGAAAACCTCATCCTAGGTTAAGTAGAAATTGAGTTAAAAGAGAAAAAAAATGCAAAGTGCACATCTTTAAAGGTATTTTTCTAATTTTGGCAGGCTTTTTCTTCACTTAAATTTCACCAGTGAGGTGTTCCTGTGATTGCTATTTCCTTTCACCAAGCTTTCAATTATTGTCTCATCTAAAAACAAGACTGAAGATTAGAAACAGATCTCATAAGGAAGCAAAATTAAAGTTCTGGCTTGAGTGTAAATCTGTATACAGATAGTAGTGCATTCAGCTGAAAAACTAATTATGTTAAATTTGGGGCAAATTTGAGAATGGGTTTGGCACCTTTTCTGACATTATATATAAAACATCTAGGTTCCATTTCCCTATTTCAGTCAGCCAAATTTTGTAAATGACACTAAATACATTATTTAATTAAACCGTCATCAATTTAGTTACATCTGTCCCTTCTATACTCATCTAGATGCTGAAACATACTGTGAATGTGGAATAAATGACCAAATACAAGACATGCATGTGTCTTGATGGTATCTAGGTAAAACTGTCATATTTTTCATTATTATATATTCAATTAGGTAATCTAATGCCTAGATCTATTTGTATTTATTATTCATCATAGTTGAGTGCAGGTCCAATTATCTGGATTAAAATAATTATCTTACCTTTTATTTAGCATCCTAATCTTATATTTGTTAGCTTTTAGCTTTCAGCTTGTGAAAACCCCAAATATAATGACAAAAATAATGAATAGATGACAAGATAGAAATACCAAGATTTTCTTACATGAACATGTAAGAAATTTCAAATCTCAACTTTGAAAATCTGAATGAAATAATGGTATTTAATTAGTATTAAAAGTTTGCAATTTTGGACATGCTTACACTCCTTCCTATAGGCGACATGGTCCTTCAAACTTCATAGCAATATGGGGAAGGGAGAAAAGAGCTGACTAAAAGTAAACTTTGGCTTGGGGCTCACACCTGGTTGGCTAAGGCAGAAAGATTGCCACAAATTGAGGCCACCCTGGGCTACAGTCGAAGACCCTGTCTCAAAAAAAAAAAAAAAAAAAAGGTAAAGGAATAGAAAAATTCCATTGATGATTTAAAAAATACCTCCACCATTTTCAGCAGCTAATAATCTGAAATTTAAAAATCCATTCAAAATTAGTACTAAATAATCTTTTAAAAAATCATACTTCAAATATTATGACAAAATGTGTCCAAGTATTCAGTCAATAGAAATAAACTTTTCTTGATTTGAAGCTGTTCTGAAGACTTGAGAAACTAGAAAAAAAAAATGAAAAAAAAAATAGCAGCCCTACTAATTGAAAAGCCAGTAGTTTCTGGCTGTCAGCATACAAGCATCAAGGTCTATGGAATGTTTACTCATGAGCGATGCTCACTACTGGACATATTCTGGACAGCAGTTGTGCTATCAAGGCCCAATAATGTTCCAAGATAAGACGGTTCTCTAGGATCTAGCATCTGTTCAGGTCGGACTGGGTGAACTATATTTGCAGGCTGAGGAGTAAGAGTGTATTTTTCCAGAAAAGCTAAATCTGCTGCCCGTGGATAATCAGTTGGCTGCGGCTGTGGTGGCAGAATCTCATGGGATGATGGGGGAAGTGTGGTGGTATGAGGCACCAGATCACTGGATGTGTCAGGCATTTGAACTGGAACCAATGTTACTGGAACACATACTTCTGCAGACACATTCTGTAGCATAGTCTTGGCTTCTGGCTGATAAACTTTGGGCTGGTCCAGATATTGTTTTGTCTCTGCTTGAAAGATCTTATCCTCAGATGAGTACTCTATTGTTGGCAAAGAGACGAGTTTTTCCTCAGAAGTACTGAGAGAATCATCAGGAGATTTTATCCCATGAACATGGTCAATGTGGTATTTCAGCTTGTCCTTCCGCTTAAATGTTGCATTGCAGTGTTGACAATTGAAAGGTCGGGCATCAGAGTGAATAACCAGGTGTTTTGTTAAAGTTTTCTTAATTCTAAAAGACTGATTGCAAATTTGACACTTGTATGGTTTTTCACCTGTGAAAAATAAACAAATATATGAACAAAAGTAAAATTAATGTATAATGTACCCATTTGATAAGATGGTAATTTAAATAGCAAATTTTTCACATGCATACTTGTTAAAACCTTGGTAAAAACAGTAGTATTTTAAGCAATCATAAATGAAGAAAGTCTATCAAATTCATAAAGATAGTGAATTAAACATCAAAATGTTCTGGGCTTAAGTCCTGAATAAACTATTTAGTAGACAGACTTTTAAGCCTAGTTCCCTACCTGCAATGTAGTGCCTAAAAAAGGAAGTAAAGTAACTGCTTAGCCCTATTCTCAGTGTCTTGAGTGCTTAATAAACCTTATTATTGCTTACTATTACTTTATTCCTACTGAAAAAAAAAAAACCACAAAAGTTTTTTGAAACTGAAACATTTGATATCCTTCTACCTATAAACTATATAAAGACCAAAAGAAAAACTCTTAATTGACTTTTGTTTTTGTTTTTGTTTTTTTAGGAGAGGTGAACAAAAAGTAGTAACACTGGTTTCTAACAAGAGATCAAAACTTTTAAATTTCATTGGGGAAAATAATTAAGAATACCAAATCAGTTCCTGATTCTTCTGCAGTTAGGTTCTTACACTGTAGTTTTCTTTTGATTTTTTTATTAAAAAAAAAATTCCTAGCACAACCAAAGTGCTAGGCAGAATAATAACCCCTTAAAGGCATATGCGTTCTAATCCACAGAAGCCATGAATATTTACTTTACACAGTAAAACAGGCTTTGCAGTGTGCTAAAGTTAAAACTAAAAATGGGCAGATTGTGCCGGGCGGTGGTGGCGCACGCCTTTAATCCCAGCACTCGGGAGGCAGAGCCAGAAGGATCTCTATGAGTTCGAGGCCAGCCTGGACTACCAAGTGAGTTCCAGGAAAGGCGCAAAGCTACACAGAGAAACCCTGTCTCGAAAAATCCAAAAAAAAAAAAAAATGGGCAGATTGATTGGATTATCAAGGGAGCCAAATAACTTCAGGAGACTTTAGAAAGTGGCTGATGATTAATGAAGGGTAAGTCAGATGTGACAGAACTCAACTCCAAATTGCTAGCTTTGAAAATGGGAGGGAGCAAGCAGGCAAGGAAGGTGAACGCCACAGTGAGGATAACTGTGTTATCAGGAGAAGGTGGAGAACAGTAACACAGGAAGGGGCAGCAAATGTTAACAGTGCTTAAGCTTGTGCTGGGGATGTAGCAGTGGTAGAGGACTTGCCTCACAAACGTAAGGCCCAGGGTTCAATTTCAAATGCCCCCACACCCCCAAAAGTCCTCATATGTCCCAAGTTCTATTAAAATACCTATAAAATTAAATTCTATGGAAGGAAAAGAGGGACATTAAAAGGCATTTGTGCACCCTAAAAGGTGATGATCTTATTTTTCCTAGAAAGTAGACACTAATCGAGAAAAAAAATCCACCCAAAAAATGAGACAAAAAAGCTGGATTTACTCACCACAAAAAGAAAAATGAAAAGGGAATAAACATAAGATTACATTGTTGTAGAATATTAAAGTGTGTTACTTTTATGTTGCATTTGTTTAACTCTATGAAGCTGTATTTACTTTGCCTGTCTAAAACACCTGATAGTCTAATAAAGAGCTGAACTGCCAATAGCAAAACAGGAGAAAGGATAGGCGGGGCTGGAAGGCAGAGAGGATAAACAGAAGGAGAAATCTGGGGGAGAGAAGCAGTAGCCAGAGAAGGAAGAGGACTCCAGGAGTCAGCCACCCAGCTACACAGCAAGCCATGGAGTGAGAGTAAGATTTACAGAAGTAAGAGAACAGGAAAAGACCAGAGGCAAAAGACAGACAGGGTAATTTAAGTTAAGGAAAGCTGGCAAGAAAAAAAGCCAAGCTAAGGCCAGGCGTTCATAAGTAAGATTATGTCTCCATGTGTGATTTATTTGGTATCTGGGTGGCGGGCCCCCCCAAAAAAGAAAAAGACATTACATTATATGAAATTCAAGCAGGGAAAATTAATTTTTGGTAATGTAAATCAAAATAGCCATCTTTCAAGGATGTTACTCAGCAAGAGCGGTTATGAGGATGCTTTTAACAGCCTACTACTATTATATAACATGATCAGAATAGTGACAACATTCATGAATTCATCATAAAAAGTATACTGGACTTTTCATTAAGATTTGTGCACTTTATGAGCTATCTTCAATAAAAATAGTTTATAAGAACAATTCATGTTGAACTTCAAAAAAGAAAATAAGAAAGAAAAAGAAAAGAAACTGAAAATCAAGCCCTAAGCATCTATCTTGTCATCCTTATGCTAATTTTAACTAATACATTACATTCCAACAAGACTGTGAGGAGAATGTATGTATGTATGTATTTATGTATGTATGTATTTATGTATGTATACATTCTGAGAACTGCACAAGCCAAAGAAATGGGTAAGAATAATCTATCTGTAGAAGAAAATCTTAGGAACTTCCCAACTAATTTCTCTCATTTTTGTAGTTGAAAGCAAGACTAGATGTTCGTCATAGGAAAGCAAGATAAATTCAAACTGAAAATAACCTATATTGTACCTTGTTGCAGAAATGACATACTAACATATCACAAAAAACTAAGTAAGGAGATCATAAAACCCAAGAACATGTAATGCCCTAAGGATTTCAAGACAAAAAAAAAAATCTAGAGAGTAAAATCGTTGATTGTCTATATATGCATACATGTTCATGTGGGTAGAGGTGTGTATAAACATTTGTGAAAGCCAGAAGTCAACCTCAGGTATGTCCAGCCTGTTATTTTGTTTGTTTTTGAGACAGAGTATCTTCATTGGCCTGAAGCTGTATAAGTAACCTAAGCTGGACCTGGGACCTGCCTGTCTTCATTTCTCCGAAGACCACCTCCCTTGATGAAATTACAATGGGTGCCGCCACATCAGCCTTTATATACAGGTTCTAGGAATCAAGATTGGGTCCTTCTGTTTATAAAGCAAGGACATAACCACCTAATCTATCTCCCCAGGCATCACCAAAGGGGCACTGCTGGTCACTTCAGTAAGGGTGGTTCAATATTCTTCACCATCCTCTAGTTAAACCATACTATAAAATTACTATACAACTGGCAATTTGCCGGGTAGTGGTGGCGCACGCCTTTAATCACAGAGAGCCAGGCAGATCTCTGTGAGTTCAAGGCCAGCCTGGGCTACAGAGTGAGTTCCAGATAAGGCACAAGGCTACACAGAGAAACCCTGTCTCGAAAAAAAAAAAAAAAAAAAAAAAAAAAATTGGCAATTCCTCCTCTCATAAATTTAGCAATTCTATTTCCTGAATAAGGGTGCTCTACCCAGGAAACATTAAGAACTCATTTTCTGGAATATGAGTTGATAAGCTGACATTTGGGATAATGCCTTTCAATGATCATCACAAAGTATACAAAATATTAACTCTCATGCTCAGATAAAGCTGGGTTGTGGATTTAGGAAACTATGTAATCCATTTTTGGAAGAGTCACTTTGTCAAGTCCTATCTAGAGATCTCAGGAAGTCAAATCTAGACTGATGGCTGCTTTTATAGTTTTAATGAACACAGATGCATCCACTTGTAATAATACCTACAGCTACTCTTGTGCTACAGGAACATGGTTAAGTGACTATGACAGAAACAGTCTGGAGTATCTATTTATTATCTGGCTCTTTACAAATACTTGCTGCCTTTTGCTTTAGATTATTTCTTCCCCTTATATTCCATCATAGCTACAGTAGCTGTTTCACTCTATGATAGGGTTCATTTCAACTGTCAAAGACTGGAAGGATGTCTCTATTTCACACCAAGTATGTAATAGCCAGATACATTTCAACTGCTATGAATTAAACTATCAATAGTCTCAATTTAATTTTCTGTGTGTTCATTATCTGTTTTTTATGTTCTATTTGGTTTTTACTTATGACTGATCTGAAAAACAGCATTAACAAAGTTTCTTCAGTTTATACTCCTATGTATGCACTCCTAAAACTTGTTCATTGGAAGCATATAATTTTGCTTTTAGCAACATCACTGTATCAGTAATAAATCTTTACTAGAAACTATTTGATATTTAAAATTATCCAAATTAAGCTCCTTCTACTATAACATTCATGATATAATTTGTCTCTTTCAGAACAGCAGCTTAAAATATACAAATTGAGTATGAAACAAAGAAGTTTTAAGTACATAAACATATTTTTTTTTTCTTTTGGTTTTTCGAGACAGGGTTTCCCTGTGTAGCTTTGGAGCCTGTCCTGGAACTCACTTTGTAGACCAGGCTGGCCTTGAACTCACAGAGATCCACCTGCCTCTGCCTCCCAAGTGCTGGGATTAAAGGCTTGCGCCACCACTGCCCAGCCATACTTCTTAATTTAAGAAAAAAACTATAAATCTTCAATTTCCATATATGAGGGAAAAGTGAAATCAATGTACCCTATACTTCATTCTAGGTGAGTGAGTGGAATGCATCAAAAGGAGAGAATTGTACCACACCTGCCTAAGGGCCACAAGCAGCTGTGTGAGAAACAAACACATACACTAGGACTTGCTGTGAGTCAGGAGATACGTGCACAACTCCTTTCAAAGAGAAGATAACGGCAACAGAAGCCTAAGAAACCCTTACAGAGCTCACCCAGGAGAAGCACAGGGCAAAAGAAAAGGAGAAAAGAGAATAGCCTGGGCTATTCTCTACAGAAAACAGTTTCCCAAATTCTTAAAATTGAGAAGAAAATAAAAACACTTCCTATTCATGACATGAACTTTAATAAAAATATTGTATGTAAACATTTGAGTCAAGAATAATACATATGGATATATTGTATTATTAAGTAGTTACACAAAGATCTGCACAGAGTTCCCTTAAGTTTTACCTGAATGTGTCCGAAAATGCATTTCCAGACTTGATTTTCCTTTGAAAATCTTCTTACAAACATCACATTGATGAAATGTTGCTTTATATCTAAGAAAGTAAATGGTTCATCTATGTAACTTGTATCAATAATAAAAAAAAATTGAAAACTCTAAAACTATACAGACAAATGTCACATAAAGCATACAAGCCTGGAGGAACAGAGGTACTTTTAAAACAAGGGGCTTCCTCCAGTTATATTTAATAGAAGAACTTCTCAAAAGACACTTGTAAGAATAAAACTTCAGAATGTCTTAAATCAACCCAACTTTTAATTAGCTATTAAATAAACAAAGGAAAGAATGTAGAGAAAAGAATAAAAATACATCACTACTGGGCTAAATGGGAAAGAGGTTTAGGACAAAAAATTATGATAATTAGAATATTCTACATTCTGATGGCAATGATTATTAGACTGTAGAAATACACACTAAACAGGCTGAGTTTCACCTTAAGTAAATTATAACTCAGTTAATTAAAGAGACAAATACTGAGCCTGATTAAAAGAAACTGAAATAATCTCAAAAGCTGCATTCATTGAATGACATTTACATGGCTCTCATTAGTTCACCTACCAAACTTCATGCCTAAATAAAAAGAAATAAAATGTGAATCCTTTCTTCTTATTATACACAGATACAAGTAAATCTGTAATTGGCCCCAAAGTTAACATAGTTAGTGGCATAGTAGAATGCCTAACAAATATTAAGGTCAAAATCAAATTTTAATTGTCAGGACTATGACATCTGTAGAATGAGTAGCATTTGAGTCAATGGCTAGTCTTTGAGGCAGGTAAAAACAGTGCACCCAAATGTGTGTCTGTGTGTGTATGTGGACACTTCTTTTAAGACTTTAGAGGAATATAGAAACCAGAAAGAGAGAGATGATTAACTTGTTCCAAATTAAATAGAATAAAGGAAATGTAAATTTTTCTCCCTCCATGACACTGCCAACAGTAGTAAAGAGGAAAGTTCCTCTTTCACTCACTTTTGCCACACCTTCTCTCCCAGATGCACACTCTTGTAATGAACAGTGAGATGATCCCTCCGACCAAAACACTTTCCACATTCTTCACACTGATGAGCCTTCTCACCTGAAAACAAAGGCACACATATTTCTTTTACCATAATAGGCATTTAAATTTTCTTTTTTTCTCCAGAAATAATGACCAAACAGTAAGATTATTTGATGGAATACCAGGAAAACAAAGCCACCCTTTAATCTCGGTTATTTCCTCTATATCATTCATTCAGTTATCTTTCCCTGTTGTAGAATAATATTTTAAGGTGTGTTACTTTTCTTTATGTTCCATTTGTTTAACTCTGTGAAGCTGTGTTGCTGTGCATGTCTAAAACACCTGATGGTTTAATAAAGAACTGAATGGCCAATGGTGAGGCAGGAGAGAAAAATAGGCAGGGCAGGCAGGCAGAGAGAAGAAACAGAAGAAATAGGGGAGGAGAGAAGAAGTAGCCAGAGGAGGAGGAGGAGAACAGGGGCCAGCAACCCAGTCACACAGCAGCCTCGGAGTGAGAGTGAATGTAAGATTGCAGAAGTAAGAGAAGGAAAAAGCCCAGAGGCAAAGGACAGATGAGATCATTTAAGAAAAGCTGGCTAGAAACAAGCCAAAGTAAGGCCAGGCATTTATATTTAAAACTAAGCCTCTGTGTATGATTTATTCAGGAGCTGGGTGGTGGGCCCCACAAAAGAGCAAATAGTAAAAACAACCAACAACATTTCCCAAAGAACTCATACCTAATTTCATGAATGTGGATGTTTGCTCACATGGAGAAATTAGTAACCTTTTGTAGTAGACAGCTAACCTTACCTTTCAATGCAGAACAAGATAAATAAAATTACTTCAAACCCAAGATGTTGATTAGAAAAACATATCTAGATATGAAACACCTCAAATGAACATATATTAAATTCAGATGAACTATTTCAGTACTTAGAAAAAATACCTGAACATTTTCAGATCTTTGTATTTTAAAAGTATATTTCATCTACCAGGATTTCTTACATTTGCAATGAGCAAAAGTATAAATACAATGAAAACTCCAGTTGATTACCTATTATTACATTTCCATTCAAAGGTTGATCATTAAACACCATTGTCTCAATACCAATGTGCAATTAATGCATGTGACTTCTAGAATTACAAACTTAGAATTCCCTCACAGAAATGAAAATGCATTATCTTAATTAAAATGTCATCAGACCTTTAATCTCTTAGAAGTAAGGTCAGCTACAATTTGCCTGCCTGTGATCATTAAGAAACCCATCCAGGGCCGGGCGGTGGTGGCGCACGCCTTTAATCCCAGCACTCGGGAGGCAGAGGCAGGCGGATCTCTGTGAGTTCGAGGCCAGCCTGGGCTACCAAGTGAGTCCCAGGAAAAGGCGCAAAGCTACACAGAGAAACCCTGTCTCGAAAAAACCAAAAAAAAAAAAAAAAAAAAAAAAAAAAGAAACCCATCTGTCACACTTCCTATTTAAGGAATGTTTATAATACTGATGATAAACTCCAGTTCTACTGTGCACATAGAGATGGCTCTTTCCCATTATTGTACTCACATAGTTGACGCATAGCATTTCCTGAACAACAATCTGAGATGAAAACATGAAAGAAATCCCCAGAGTATGAAATTATAATGTAAATATCTGAAAATCAGTCAGGACTATAAAGGAATGTTTTTCCAAACATGTCTTCAAATTCCACTACAACATAAACTTTAACACTTAGTTATAATGATGTCCCTTTAAAACACCAGACTTTCACTAACTTCTCAAATATAATCACAGTGAGAAATACGGTTTTCTCTTCAGGGAAGTGCCAATAGTATTGCTAAATACATCAGCATGATATGCGAATTATAAACTTTGAGAATTTATTCAAAACTAAACTTTGAAATTTCAGTAAACATGTTATGATATGATTATTTACCTATTTCCAGATGCCTTTACAAAAAGGATTTAAAAAACATCATTATAAAGGGGTGACCAGCAAATGTTCGACTATTAAAACCACAGCTAACATACACAGAAAGCAATATTATGTTCTCTACAGTGGTTTTTTAAACAGTTTTGTAAAGAGCAATACAAAATAGAACTTACCTGAATGTATTTTTTTGTGCTTTGTTAGGTGGTCATGGCGAATAAATGTTTTTCCACATTCATCACACTCATATCTTTTATCATCATGATGTACTCTTAGGTGAAGCCTATAAACGTAAAAGAACAAAGACTGTTGAAACTTGTGTGGAATGAAAATGCTTGATAATAAATAAATGATTAAAAACATGAAAACAGGCTGTCTGCTCAAGCATATCATTTGCTCTGCCTGTAGGACTTTCAGAGTCCTTCTCTATGTTTTAAACAAAGATCTTGGAGTTCCTATTCACCTCTCCTCAAAGAGCACTTTGAAATTTGCATATCCCATATAGTTCTAGATACTTCCTAAGTTCTTAGATATTAAACTTACCTCACAGACTCTACCGAATGTTTGTGGATGTTATTGATCTGAGCCTCAAGGAATTCTCAGGAATCAGAATTGGACAAATGGATAAGTATACAAACAACTACATGATAATGACAGCTGATAATAGCAACTGATTATTATACTACTCTGGAAAACTGACACTATATATAAATTGATAGCTGATAAATCACAATATTTTAAAAGAACTCAAACTTATAAAAATTACATTTTTACTACTTCACATTAAAAAATGGTGCTTTAAATTCAAAGATAAACAATAAAAGGTTTAGATTATTGAAACTGACCTAGTTTGAATCTCTTTTACTTCTATAATGTTCTGTGTATACCAAAGTGAAATGAATAGCTTTTCTACTCAAGTTTCTAAAACAAGTGTTGATTTTACACTAACTAAAACAATCAAATGACTAGACTACATCCAAAGAGAAAATAATCTCTTTACAGTTAAAGAGATAATAAATGAAACTATGGCTATTAAAGCCATAAGGTTACAATTCTAGAATTAACTAAGAAAAATTAAAATCATACATATTTCTTAGTAAGTACCTACCTATTTAAGGGGAAATTCAGAACCTTCAGTTACAGTCATTCGGACATAAAAAAAAATTAAACAAGTAACAGTGCACAGAAGGCCACCTAAAACTGAGAATTCCAGAGTCCTTAATCTTATTTCCATATAAGTATATTCTTCTACAGTGAAGGATGAAGAAATAAACAAAGCTTGGAAAAGAGTTTTAATACTGTTTTCATCCAAAGACAAATAGTTAAATATTTAAATAATGACAGTTCAGTAAAGACTTTGGTAAAGTTAATGAGAAAATATTAATGTTTTACACAGAGATAAAGATAATTATTTAAAGCTATAGAAAGAAAAGTCAGTAATGTTTTTCCTAGCTGCATATCATAAGTCTAAGAAAGGCTTTAATTGAACAAGGCACTTATAATGAAATACAACTAAAGCAGACCTGTAATTTTATCTCATTTAATATAAGGGAAGGTAACTTACCTGTATGAGCTTCCATGACGAAAACTTTGCCCACAGATACTACAAAGATGAGGTTTTTCTCCACTATGTATTCTCAAATGTTCTTTCAAAGTAGTTCTATGTTTAAAAAAATTTTTAATTACATATATATATAATATATATTCCAGAGTTCTTAATCTTATATTTTCTCATATAGATACACACATTATATATCTTTTAATGCCACTGTACATAGTAAATGCAGATTTCAAACCCCCTATTAGAACAGAGAACTACAGTTTAACCAGTACTTCAGCAAGCATTTTGCCAGAATACCTGTAGTTCTAACTTTGAAAGTTTTTCTACGCACTTAAAGGCCTGAATCAGGATAGACAAAGTTATTTAGGGAGAGAGAAGTAGAAGAAAGTGTTCCTGACTTCTGTGGGCTTCTCCACCCACTCTGACTTGGCTTTCAGGTCAATGCCCTATCAGGTGACTTCAAAAGGCAGGCCATGAGTTGAAGCTCTGCCAGCAGATGGCGCTCATGTACAAGAACCACCAATACCTGACAAGTGCTAGTCAGGAGAGGATGCCCAGCTCTGGGAAAACACCCCTGCAGATATTTCTAAACTTATGTATAAAAGCAACTAGAATAAACAAAGAAGTGTTATCTTTGTTTTGTTCTGTTTTTCTTTCTTGGCTCATTTGAGTATTTTGTTTTTATATAAATTCTATAAGGGGGAAAGAAATTTATAATCCATATAATAAATTTATAATTTTCTAATCTATAAATATGATTTCATATTAAGTAGCATAATGATTTTCCAACTCTCCTACCATATTCATAATCTGCATTATGAAATCAGCATTTCTAATTCTAAGTTGAAGGCCATGAATCTTAAATATACTGAAGGTTTTAATTTTTGCATAGTGTTTCACAATGTAATTCAAGCTGATGACAAACTTGTAAGCGTCCTGCTTTGCCTTCCTAGTAGTGAGATTACAGACATGTGTCACTCAACTTGGCTTCAAAAATATGTAAAACTGCCGGGCGGTGCACGCCTTTAATCCCAGCACTTGGGAGGCAGAGCCAGGCGGATCTCTGTGAGTTCGAAGCCAGCTTGGTATACAGAGCGAGATCCAGGACAGGCACCAAAACTACACAGAGAAACCCTGTCTCGAAAAAAAAAAAAAAAAAAATATGTAAAACTTACACCTGCTTTTCAAGAACAGCATTAAACATATGCTCAGGTTAGTAATTTGAACATTACCATACTGTCAAATGCCTCACTTTTCTTATTCTCCTCTTCTCTCCTCAGAAATAACCACTTATGTTTATCATGCCTTTCTGTTTTACTTTTCACACACATCCTATTATACAAGATAGCACATGCTTTTGAAAATCTGAGTTGCACACAGTCCTAACAATATTGCCACTCAAATAGATCAGTAAAAGGTTTAAAAGGTACTATGAAGAGAGTCTGTGGATGGAATCCATCTGCAGATTTTCCAAGAGTTCACAAGGCCACCCTGACATTCCAGAAAATAAAGTAACAAAGAAATAGGATATAGTAAACCAACAATCTAAACCTGCAAATCCTGGCTTCTGTATGACTTCTGTAATTTTTTTGTCTTTTACATTTTAAGCTAAAGCATAATCCGAGTACCTAGCGTCCTGAGTTATCTACTTCCTATAACCCTGATTAATAATTTATAACACATGTAAGTGCTTCCGCTTTTCTGAGTGTGCAGATAACGTTACCTTTCTCGTACTGACTTTCCACAAATAAAGCAAGTCCATTTTCTCTTGCCACCATGAGTACATTCTATATGGCGTTTCAAATTTCCAGTGTCATTGAACTGACGACCACATATATCACATGGAAAGGGACCTAAAAAAAATTTTAAAAAGCATGTATTTGAAGTTTAAAAATATATACTATGTTAAATTCAAGAGAGGTACCACAAATTTGTTCCTACCAACATCAGCAGCATAGGCAAAATTTCTACTATACTGAAATTATTTGTTTATATTCTCTTCCCTCCTAGGTTGTTTATTCCTGAAAGGCATTTCTAGACCTTAGGCCTAAGCACAATATTTTACATACAAAAAACAAAATGTAAGTCCTGAATACACTAATGTGTTCATAATTTAAATGGCCATTTCTAGTTTCAAACTAGACTGAAACAAAGTAAGAAATACTATAAGCACAGTTTCTATGAAAAGGGGCAATGGGAACTTTTGAAAGAATAAAAAGATGAACAGTTCATGATTTGGAAATAACCTGCTGTTCATACATAGCAATTCATCAGTGACACTGAGAACACTGAAAACAAATGTGACCCATTTCTGCCCACTCTTACAATATTAAACCCACACTTGTCATGGTGATATACTGACCTCTCCTGGTTCTGCACGTCACCATTTTACCAAATAAGTAACTTGAGACAATAAGTTTCTACTGAACATCAAGCGAAAAGAAAAACATGGTGGAAAGACGCATAGTAGACACAGCTCAAGGAAACCATCTATGTGCAAGATGGTGTCTCAGAATTTGCAAGAATAAATTGAAGGAGGAATTATAGGAATTAATCATAACAGCACAGGGAAGAGATATAGAATTTGGACATGGACTCAGAGATTATTTAAAACAAAACTGATCCATGGACACAGGAAATTTCTACATTAGAAATGAGATAAGACTTCAAAAGCTGTATCACTACCAGGCATGCTTAATATATTCTAATTTAAAATTTGTATTTCTTTGACTGTGAGATTTGAATTTATTACTCATATATTAACTCATTCAACAAAGATTTATTGGTTCATTTTAAGTACTGTGGAAACTCCCTCCTCCATCCCTGCACTGAGAAAAGAAAAGGTCTCCAAATAGTTGGGAAAGAAAAGGCAGTATTCGTGAAGTTGAAAATAAATCGATGAGATGCAGAGTCACGATGAACCTATTATGACAGGCAGGAGTTGAATGAAGCATTAACCATCTATTCTTAACATCTCTGTAACCTGTTAACTCTCTATACAGTTGATGTATCCAGCAAGATGAGGAAGAAACAGCATCCACCTGCATGTTCTTACTTGTTAGGGTTCCTCGAAGAAAACAACTTTTAATTTTTTTCCATATTGGATACTCAGTTTTACATGTCGTCAAACTCCTCTCAACTCTTTATTCCGCTATGCTAAAATCTTACCATTAAGCAACACTTCAAAATAACTCTGTACACATGATAGAATTATAAGATCTGACTTTTAAAAGTTAGATTATCTGACTATAAATCTCACACTTACAAATGCAAATATATTAAAAGTCTTCCATAACTCTCTCTAACTCAACACAATATACAATGATAAAACAGGCAGCACCAATGTATTTTTGAATACAGTTAAGAGTTGCTCCAGGTGGATGGCAGCACTGGCAGCACTAGCACCATCAAACAAGCAGAGCAGACCTATGAAAGCAAGTACCCTGGAGCATGATCGGGCTGCTTCAACAATCTCTTCAAGGGATGGGACTTGCACTGTTTCTTGTGAATCACTCATCTGAAGTTTACAACAGTTCACAGCAATGGAAGTATAGAGGTGAGGCTCAAAACTGGTCTACTACATATGTCATTAAACATTCCCTTTGTGGTCTATCCATTGTCTTTATGGTGCTAAGGATGGATCTTGTACCTTCCTATGCCATGCATCTGCTCTGGTACTGAGCCACATCACCATCCACCATTTGTTAGCATCATTATGTAAGGGGGGAAAGAGCAGAAATACTCACACCAATCACCTATACAGTTTATCATGTTTGATCTTTTTCTTAAATATTATGAAAAATATAAGCCCATTATTTTATTCAAAAATAGATTTTTCAGAGTTCTTAAAAATAATAACTATAATATTGGAAATAATATATATTCAGAGAAAGAGAATGCAAACTTAACACCTATTACATATTACCTTTGTAATGACTGTTTTGGTTGTCAACTTGACTACATATGGAATTAACTAAAATCCAAAAATGGAAGATACAGCTGTGAGGGATTTTTACTTAATTTGAAATAGGAAGATCCACCTTTATTCTAGGCCACACCTTCTGCTAGAAGCCTACATGAGGACATGGAAGAAGGAAGCGTTTGCTCTTTGCCTGCTTGTTCTGACTTGCTACCAAGTCCATTCCTTCACTGGCATAGAGACTATTTCTCTGGGATTTAGTGTATACTGAAGATCAGCTGAGATATTCAACCTTGTGGACTGAGCAACTTCTGAATTCTTATTTCCCATTCAGAGCCAAACACTGTTGCATTAGCTGGACTACAACCTTTAATTCATTCTAATAAATCTCCTAGATAGGTAGATAGGTAGGTAGGTAGGTAGATAGATAGATAGATAGATAGATAGACAGACAGACATTCATTTTATACGTTGTTACTCTATAGAACCATGACTAATACAATCTTTTTTAATCCACACAGCAACATTTATTAACGTTGATATATGAGAAACCTACAGCTCTATGAGCATTCTTTAAATCATATAGTAGGTGGCTGAGCATGACAGTGAAAATATCTTCACTGTGAAGTCTTACACTTCATTTACATGATACCATAATACCTATGAATTCTTTTCCTAGTAAATGATACACAGTAACTAAGCATGTGTGAGCAGAGAATTGTGATTTACTGGCCTGCTTGATTACGCACTGCACTGTAATTTAATCTGGAGCCATAATCTCCCTAGACACTAAGACAAAACTCATTACATGGCTAGCAGCTGTTTGATAAATGTGTACTACTTTTAATGTTCAGTGCCTTTTCCTGGAGTATTTTTTCAATGTCCTTTATAACTAAAGCTTAACACATTAATTAAATTTCACTTTCTACCATTTCTGCAACACTTCCCTAATTGAGATGTAATATGATAGAAAAATAAGTAATCTTTCAACAAGCAACAACAAAAAAAAATCCAGTTAAACCATTTTTAGAAACTTCGTCTTCAAGAGCTCTAAGAGTTAGCCAGCTCAGCATATGCTGATAGGAAAGAAACTATTATATAAAACAGGTTACTTTAACTTTTAAGCTCTAAAATAAGAATACATAGTGGATTAAATTTGTATCTTAGAACTTCTACCTGATACTCTTCAAATAGTGACTACTAAACGATACATTTACTAGAAGTTAAAATAGAAAATTAGAAACAGAAATGGAGGTAGAATCCATATATTAATTATAAAAATCTCTTTGCCAGGATACTTTAAAAAAAAAAGATCAGCTATAGTTTTCAAATCAAAAAGAAGGGAAGCCACTAATTGTCCAATAATAAGTACATAGGTACTGGGCTGGGGAAATGAGTAAGAACATTTCCTGAGCAAGAATGAAGATCTAAATTCGAATCCCCAGAACCCAGGTCAAAAGCCAGGAGAGGACAGCACTGTAACCCCAATGCTGTGGGGCAGGCAAAGACAAAGACTTCCTGGTGCTTGTTGGCCACCAGCCTAGGTCCAGGCTCAGTCAAAGATACTGTCTAAAGGGAATAAGGTGGAGAGTGGCAGTACAGGACATACAGCATCTTCCTCTGGCTTCTGCATGCACAATCAGGTACACCTGCATATACAGATGTGCATACACCACACAGTCACAAATGCACATTCACAAAGTAGTTATTCCTGGAATAAAGTATAAAAATAATTTTCTCACATGTAACATGTAATCATGATGTCTCCAACTGGAACTTTTAATATATTTAATAGTTGTTTCTATGATGCCTTTTTAGAACTGCTAAGATTGAACAAGTCAAAAACCACTTGGAAAGGGTTAAGCTAAAAAATAAATATACTCTATCTTCTACCAATAAGCAGCTTTCTACATTATAATCACAAAAATCAAATATGCCTTGAAACACAATATAGCCTTGAAGTTATCTAACAACAGACATACTCTTTTTTTTTTTTTTTTTTTTTGGTTTTTCGAGACAGGGTTTCTCTGTGTAGCTTTGCGCCTTTCCTGGTATTCGCTTTGGAGACCAGGCTGGCCTCGAACTCACAGAGATCCACCTGGCTCTGCCTCCCGAGTGCTGGGATTAAAGGCGTGCGCCACCACCGCCCGGCTCAGACATACTCTTTTATTGAGGCACAATAGTTCAAGGTCCTTTAACATGTTTTAACGGACATAATTTTAAAACCCTGTTGTATCAAAAAACAAAACCCACAAAAATGAAAATGAAAACAAGCCAAGCTACTCACTTCTATATTTGTCAATATCCATTTTAAATACACTGACCCAGAAATTAATACAATTTTCCAGATCAATTCAAAACTAGATTACTACTTTAATTCTGAAGAATATACACTATTAATAAAGCTGAAATCTGCATTGGTTTTGTCAGCTCATTATTGGTTCACACCATGCCTCTGTCTAACAAGCCTGTGCTATTAAGCCCATCCATATGAAAAGGAGTTTGGAGGATGGACTGCTTCATAATCAAGTAGTCCAAGAACTAAAGTCTACCACTTGGCATTTATACATAATTTTAAATTTGTCTTCAACTATTGTATGACCTATACTTTTAAATTTTATATATATATATATATATATATATATATATATATATATATATATATATATAAAATTATAAAAAAAATTCTCTGGTATATGAAATACTGTTATCAGCTTCATGCCATCTATAGTTATTTACCCACATTATTCTTACTTAGTATAAATTATTATTCAAGCTGCCTAAAAGGAATAAGGCTGAAAAGAGACTTCTATGTGGGATGACAATAAATCATTATGAGGATTAACTTTCATAAATTACCAAGCCATACTTCCAAATTTAAAATCTAAGTCTCTCTCTATCTTGGCCATAAGCATTAAGGAGGAAACTCATCTATTCCAAATATACTAAGTTTATATTCAGGAAAAGTTTTTATGAAATCAAATGCCCTGTTTCAAGCATTTAATGAGATCTATCTAATGATCAATTGTGAACTGTTTATATTCTCTGGCATTTTTGCTATTCAAAACAAAACCAAGTCATATTTGCTGATGTACAGGAACTGTAACATATATAGCATCACTCCAAATAAGTACAACTCCCTTTGCCCTAATTCAATACCAAAGTTCAAAAAGAGTGTTTCAATAATCCTCCAGAAGAAACTGCTTAAAAAGCCTAACAATATTAGGAAAGATATAAAGTTGAATAAAACAAACAAACAATGATAAAAATATGACAAAACTCTAATGAAAATAAACTGCACAAATGTTCATAAGCAGGAAGACTCACGCACACCAGGACTTCTGATTTAATAGACAAGATTAAAGACATCCCTAACATTCCTGATAAATTAATTGAGGGGTATCAATAAATTACATTTGTTTTTTCTTTAACATGGTCTCTTCATGTAGACAAGGTTGGCTTAGAGTCACTATGTAGCCCAAACTGTTGCAAAATTATGCTGATCCTCCTGTCTCAGCTCCTGAGTGCTGGAACTTGGGCATGAGTTACCAAGCCCAGCCTGAAAAGCTGATTCTCATGTTTATGTAGAGACAAGAACTCCAGAATGGACACCATAATACTGAAGTCAAAAACAAAGTTAGAAGACCAGCACTACCAGACTTCAAAGCTTACTGTAAAGCTGTAATAATATAGACAGTATGCAGAGCAGTAAATAGACACACAAACATGAAGCGAACTGCCAAAGGCGTGAAGGCCACACAATGGTCTTAAAAAAAGTGAAGCTGAAACAATTTGACAACCATGTACACAAGAAAGAGAATAGAGACCTCACAAATCTAGACATCGTCCTCTACAAATGGTGTCCTCTGCAAAAATGAACTCAAAATGGCTCATCATCTAAATAGGAAAAATAGAAAATTATACAACTTATACAAACAATGTATGCAAAAATATAGGTGATGTTAGGTTTGACAATGTTTATATATGACAGTCTTGAAAGTTGAATTTTGTCCCATGACAGAACCTTGTCAGTACAACGAATGACAAGCCAGACACTACTAAAGTAGTGTAACAAAAAATACATAAAGCAATCTAAAGGGACTGAAGAGTTGGCTAGGTGGTGAAGACCACATACTGCTCTTCCAGAGGACCCATTAGGTTCCCAACAGACATGCTGGATAGCTTACAACCATGGATAGTTTACAACCATTTGTAACTCCAGCCCCAAGACATCCAACACTCCACCCTGTTATGGGCACACACAGCATGAAAACACAAACACAATTTAAATAATAAAAAATAAATTCTTAAAAAAATAAAAGGAGTTTCAAGCCAGAGAGACACAGAACATGAAAACACACACACACACACACACACACACACACACACACACACACACACACACACTTAAAATAATAAAAATAACTCCTTAAAAAAAAAAGAATTTTCAAGCCAGAGAGATGGTTCAGCAGTGATGGGTGATGCCATTTTGCATGCTGTGAATGTGTGTTGCTCTTATTGGTTGATAAATAAAGCTGTTTGGCCAATGGTGAGGCAAAATAAGGTTAGGCGGGACATTCCAACCAGAGAGAAAGGAAGGAGAAAAGAGAGCAGAGGAGACGCTGCTAGCCGCTGCCAGGAGAAGCAAGATGTAAAGATAATGGTAGCCACAAGCCACGTGGCAAATATAGGTTTATAGAAATGGGTTCATTTAAGATATAAGAGCTAGCTAGCAAGAAGCCTGCCATGGCCATAGTTTAAAAATAATATAAGCCTGTGTGTGTTTATTTGGGTCTGAGTGGCTGAGGGACTGTGGGGCCACAGGAGCCAGGTGGGATCACAGAAAACTTACAGCAACACAGCAGGGAAAGGTGTTTGCCACTAAACCTGATAACCTGAGTTCCATCCTTGAGAATCACATGGTGGAAAGAGAGAACAACTCCTATAAGTTGTCCCAATACCTCATCACAGGCATACACAGGGACATGTCTCTCACACACACACACACACACACACACACACACACACACACACACACACACACAAATACCTAATTATTTTTAAAAAGAATTCTCAGAACTCAAAAAAAAAAAATGAAAACAGCCCCACTAGAACATAGAATTAAAGACTTAACAGAGCGTCAAAGACAAATGACAAACATGAGAAAAGATGCTCCACACCGTATCTCCAGCAAAATGCAAATGAAGCAACAATATAGTAAGCAATTACTGTGGTGCCTTAAATATCAGAATTCTGACAAGACCAAATGTTAAATGCTAAAGTAACAGGAGTTCTAATCCAGCTGGTACAACCATTTTGGAAGACAATGTGGCAATTTCTAACAAACTGAATGTATTCTAACAATCCAATAGACCTTTTCTTTATGTTCTCAGATTTTCATCCAATTTGTCCACAAAAAAACTTGCAAACAGATAACTACAGCCATTTTATAATTAATCACCAAAATTTGGACATTAACCATTTTTTAAACTGTACCATGTGGTGGGGATGCTGATGTGGGATGATGCTGTACATACAAAGGCTGATAACCATGTGGTGGGGATGCTGATGTGGGATGATGCTGTACATACAAAGGCTGATAACCATGTGGTGCGGATGCTGATGTGGGACAATGCTGTACATACAGAGGTTGGCAACACAATAACTATCTGCACCTTCTCAATTGTGTTGTGAATTTAAAACTACTCTTAAACAAAAAGAGATGTTTTCCAAGAGCATAATATAATTACTCCATTTCCCCCTTTTCTTTACTCCCTCCAAACAATGAAGGTTTTTAAGAGGAAAAAGTACAGTTTAACAGTGGTGAGCTCTTCTACATCAGATAATCAGTAACCAGATGACTACTTTACGAAAACATAACTTACCCAGATGGAACTTCTCCTGATGCTTTAACCGTGCAAATCGGGATTTGAAATGCTCTTCACAATAGGTACACTTAAAAGGTTTATCTTGTGAATGCAGAATCATGTGTTCCTCCAAGTGTGGTCTTCGAGTAAAAGATTTCTTACAAATCTAAATAAAAGTGTATATAAAATGTAGCTACCTTAATTTAAGATTGAATTAAAATATAAAACTCATAATACAGATAAAACATACAAATTCAAGTAAAGAGAAACATCTTCCAACAGAAAACTTACCAAAGTATTATCAATTTTCTAACTGCCAAAAAAGGGGGAAAATAAGAAACACTAGAAGCATTATAGTTCAGAATTATGCTAAGTTAACCCTAAAGTTAGATGAATTCCCACTCATTCTATGTTTAACAAAGCTATAACATACTCTTAGTATCTTAATTCTAGATAGCGATTTCTTTTTAAAAAGATTTATTTTTATTTTATTCAGTCACTGTTTGCATGTATGTATGTGCATCACATGCGTGCCTGGTGCCCACGGAGGTCAGAAGAGGGCGTTGAATCCCCTGGAGATAGTTTACTGATGGTTATGAGTGGGAACAGAATCTGGGTCCTTTGCAAGAGTAGCCCTTTGAACCGATGAGCCACCTCTCCACCCATGGATATCCATTTTTTAATCCACAAAATAAAACCAAATTTATATCAGAAATAAAAAGATTTTTTTAATCATTATTACCATATATTTCATTAGGATTATCAATAATTAAATCACAGAAAACCCCTCAACTTTTATCTGGAAGTTTTCTGAAATAAGAAAACAGTATATAAAAATACAATATATGGCCAGGTGGTGGTAAGTGCACACCTTTAATATCAGCACTCTGGAGGAAGAGGCAGGCACGTCTCTGAGTTCAAGGCCAGCCTGGTCTACAGAGTGAGTTCCAAGGCAGACAGGTGTACACAAAGAAATACGGTCTTGAAAAATAAAAAATGTACCATAAGTCAGGGATTTAAAACGAGTGAAGCTGCTGCAGCAACAGACAACAGTACCAACTAGGCACAAGTCCAAGATCACTTTATTTAGTGCTCAGAAAGTGCTACAGAGCAGACATAGTAACAGTGTCCTCATTTTAGACTTGAGGATGATAAAGCCTAATAAAGTGAAGTGGACATCTTGTGCAGAGTCAAAGAAATTAACTTCAGTTTTCTGAAGCTGCAATCAGAGAACTAGGGACAATTCTGGAAGTATGCTACATATGTAAGTTAATCTTTAGAATAACAATGTAAATGATAAGCAGTATTAAATACTAAACCATATGCAACTAAATACTGACAAAAATCCTTAGGAGTGTGACAGAAGAAACAGAAATTCTCTGCTACTACTCCCACTGAATTCCTCTCCCCGCCACTCTGTTCTAGAACTGACCATTTAACCAACAGCATGTGGCAGAAGTTACGATCTGGGACTTCTGAAGCCTTGACTACACTTCTTGGCATGCACATGTACGCACACATGCATGCACACACACACATACACACACACACTTCTCCTCTCTCTGTCTCTCTGAGTCTAGCTGCTATACCAGAAGGGTGGAGGAAGCACAAGCAGCTTCAAGGAGAGCAAGAAGGGAATCTCCTGTTCCCTGATCCATCCTTACTAATTCTAGCCATCAGGCATCACTAAGTTGACTGTTATATTAGTAAGTCACTGTGAATGTGTCCCAAACCAGAAAAATTTATCCTGTAATTTATAACAACTGCGTTACTTTGACTGACATAGCACAGAACTAAAGAAATACCTAGCAAAGCCTTGTCCCCCGTTTGGATTCCTGACCAACCAAAAGGGGAAAACCAGTAAAACAGCACTCTAAGGACCCTTGCGCTTCAACATGGTGTATTATACAGCAACAGACAACCAGGAAAGGAGGGGCAATTTAACATTCTATATTCTGCCATAGTAATGCTAGAGATCATTATACACAATTCTAAATACAAACCAGAGTGATTTTGCTAATTGTATGAAGGGGACAGACCAAGGAATAATAAGAACCAAAACAGGATATCCATTTCTGAGGTCTACTATCTGAAAACTAACATGTTTGCAAGAGAAATTTAAAAAACAATTTTTTTCAAATAACTTTAAAAGATTCTAAAACTGAGATAAGTTCCATTACTTTAAACCTAATTACCTTTGTTTCCCAAAAGACATTACATTTACTTTGATTTTCTAATAGAAATTACAAATTCTTACGTCACATTTCCAACTTTCACTTTTAGTCTTCTTGATGGAAATAAATTCTTGTGCATTTTCAGGATGAAATCTATCAAAAAAGAGAGAAAATGTTAGGAAAACTATGCTAATTACGTCTATAGTTCACATTAATCTGTCAAGGGTGATTTCAAGAATCAGATACTAGCCCAGTGTGGTACATGCCTGCAACCTTACACTCAGAAAGCTGAGGCAGGAAGAGCTAGTATTGATGGCCAGCCTAGGCTACAAATCAAAACTCTGCTACACACACACAAAAAAAAAATTAGGTATTACTTGTTTATTTTTGGTGTTGTTATTACAGGGTCTCACTCTATAACCCAAATTGGCCTTAAACTTACAGCAATCCATCAGCCTCAGCCTCACAGGAGCTAGGATTACAGTGATCAGCACCTTACCCACCTTCGGTCCTGAATGTCCTTATAAACACAGGTACATGTAGTAAGAATAGAGCTTCCCTCATTTTAAAGATTTTATGCATATAATTAAGTTACACAGAAATTAAGAAAAGTATATTTAAATGCATTCTTAAAATCTACATGTGTGCAGATACTTTAATTTTTAGAGTTAATATTCAGCACTATATTAAATATAGTCACGAACTTTTCCACACTAAACATGAATATGAAAACTAATTTCTTAAGAGTTTTAAAGTCATGCATTTCTGAAGACATACTTGTCAAAACCAAATAATAAAAAAAAAAAAAGATGATCAAAATGCATCTTAAACTTTACATTATGGGCCATATTCTTGTTGCACTTCCAAAAGGGAAAAAATATGAACAAACTAACATTTGCTGTTGTTCTGTTGACTTGTAAACTCTACAAAACCATAAAGCAATGGACGGAATTGAAATAAGCACCCTGTAGACATTTCCGGTTTCCTTTTGTCTACATTAGAAGGTCCAAGACATACATAATGGAAGCAGGACAGTACTTGCCTCTTGACGTGCTTGGCTAGGGTCTTCTTGCTTGCGTGGAGTTTATTACAGTAAGGGCACTTGTGCTCCTTCTTGTGGAACTCTACTTCATTACTGTGCTTCTTTCTGTGGACAGTTAAGTTAGACTTGGTCGAATAACGCTGGTGACAAATATCACACTCAAAAGGCTTCTCACCTGTGTGCACACGGGTGTGGCTCTCATATTTCCCTGTAATGAAGAAGAAAATTAAGTTCAACAAATCTGCTGTGCTGTGGCTGAAATCTCAGAGAGGAACGAAAATTTTAATAATTTTCATTTATAATTCATTTATAATTATAAGTTTAATAAACTTAATATATACCCCCAAATGCATATAGGGAACTAAAAAGAAAAACATTTATCTAAATTTCTAACTCAAATGAACCTCAAAGACTCGGCACTTCAAGCTTACTGTTTAAAATATACTTTTCCTCAAAAGCTTCAGTCATTAAAAAAAAAGTATTCATTCATGTATTTTAAAAACCTTAATGTTGCCAGACTGTGATGATGTACACCTTTAATCCCAGCACTCGGGAGGCAGGGGCAGGTGGATCTCTGAGTTCAAGGCCAGCCTAGTCTACAGAGCAAGTTCCAGAGCAACCAGGGCTACACAGAGAAACCCTGTCTCGAAAACAAAAAATAAAAAAACAAATAAAATAAATCTTAATGTCGGATATTTTCCTATAAAAGTGTGGACAAATTCTAAATATTGAATGTATTTTTAAATGTAAAACTAATCTTTAGGAAAATATCTACTCATCACTTAACATTTATTATATCTACAATTTACTTTTCCTATGCATACCCACAAACTCAGTGTTCAGAATTGATAGCTCTTATTCAAATATTATAAAGAAAGAAATGTTTACTTATTTTGTTATTTTCTTTTCACAAGAGGCATTCTAGGAAGAATGCAGCAAACCTAGAAGAGTTAACAAATAATTAACAACACAAATCAATCAGCTAAGAACTCCTTAAGAAACAAGAAAATAAAGGATGACTGTGTGCTTAATACTGAAATGCTAAACCCAACACACACAGGTAAAATCTAAGCTAGTAAGAAAGATGAACAGGCATACAAGGTACCCGGAGTCATCCATGTGAACTGCATGCCTAAGCTCTCCATCTACTCAGAATGAGAAATACAGGTATTTCTAATAGAAATGACCAAGAAACTGCAACGACTGCTCAACAAGAAAAGCACAGTGAGAAAGGAAGCAAGTGAATGCATACAACTGGTTTAATTTGCTTACATTCCTATTTAGCATAAAGTTCTTACCATCACTAGGTAGCACATAAATGTCTACATTTCTGAGGCAGAAAAGCATCACAGGTAAACACAGGCCACGTTGGATCTTTGGACCAGGACACAAATCTGCCTCCTTAAATAGTAGAATGTGTGACCTGGGACAAATAACTTCTCTGCTTCAAATCTTCCTCATCCAAACAACAAAATCTGTATAAAATTTTCTGCAGAATGATTTGATCCTCGTTTTACACAAGTGTCAAGAAAACACAGTCAGTGATTGGTCACCTTCTCAGTTAGGTGTGACCTAAGTAAGCTAAATATTTAGCCTCTCCTTGGGACCTGAATTAGTAAAACTTTATGGAATGTTATATAATAAATGAATTAATATACACATGATACTTAAAACATTCTAGTACCTAGTAAACACTAATAAATTTTAGCCACTATTACTATTAGCATCTTTAGTAGATTCTCAGGATTGGAAAATAATTTATCAACTTTCTAATGCACAAATCTCATTTTTGGTCCCAAAGAGAACCTAAAAATATATGTAAAAAAAAATTGCAGTAGTTGTTTACTTTCTATAAACATATTACAGTTGTAAAGATCTTATACTAGTACTTACTAGCATTTTCAGTCCACTTACGATCAAGACATTTTTTTCTACTTGGAATAAAAATTAAGATATATTATTGATATTAAAACCATAGAATAGACAGTTAAATTTTAAAAAAAATTGACCTCACCTTCTTAGACCAGTAGTCTTAAAAAGATTAATAGAAAAGATTTAAACTTAAATAGCTCAAAGCACGCTCGCTCACGTGTGCGCGTGCAATCATGTGTGTGTGTTGGGTGGGGTGGTGACTGCCCATGCGCATACACACAAGAGACCCGAGCAAACTGGGTGTCCTCCTCAAGCCCTCTACCTTGTTGTCCTTTTCTTTTGGGGGGAAAGGGGGGTTGAGTTCAAGACAGGGTTTCTCTGTGTAACAGCCCTGGCTGTCCTGGAACTCACTCTGTAAATCAAGCTAGCCTCGAACTCACAGAGATCTGCCTGATTCTGCGTTCCTTGTTGTCTTAAGACAGGTCACTCAATGAACAGTAAGCTTGCCCTTCAGCTAATCGGCTGGCCTGCCAACTCCTGGCATCCACCTGTCTCCACCTCTAAATCCAGGACATACAGGTACACACAGCCATGGTCCTCAAGCCTTCATATTTGCGGAGCCTCTTCCCCAGTCCCCAAACCCAATGATTTTAAAAACCTTTTGAAGTAAATAGAGTAACTGTGTGATTTTCTTTAACTTGCAAGATTTTTATAATAAAACTTAAATCATTTATAAAAGAGAAAAAATAACAAAATAAATGTAATAATGTCAAGAGACCGAGGTAAATTCCTACAGCATTACAAATCGCAGACATGAAAAAACTTAGGTTACAAACTCAGAGTTTATGCACATCCCTACTGCAGAGCCCACTGTCTCCATGGAGCTGAAATTCGGAACAAGAAAAACAGACAAGCCTGGGGAAAGCTCGACTCAGAAGATCCAAGTGGGTCTCCAGAGATTTATCAAGAAAAACAAAATGTAACCCCCCAATAAATCTCATGTTTAAAGCAACTGGCAGGAGTTTAGGGGTATGGAAGTGGCACTCCTTGGTAAAAAGAGTATCTATAATCTATAATTTGTGAGGAAGAGATTCTAATAACAATGCATAAAATCACCATGTTCTCTGTAAAAAATAGGAAACATCATATAGTGAAAAACTGTAGTTTTCTGAACCAAAAAGTAGGAGTCACAAACCAAAGATGTTTTCAATGAATAAATTTGTCTTGATATGTTTCAAAATTTACCCCCTCATATGGCTCAGCCAAAATGATTATTTTCAGATTTTACATGCAGTTTTGGTGAGAAGCGTCACTAAATTACCCTACTATACTTCCTATCTGACACTGTTACTCTCAATCGCACCTATTCATCTAGCACACCGTAACGAGCACATCAACAAAATATTTAGCTGTAAAGTAGAAAAGTACACCATTGTTACAATTTGCTAAGAAGCAAGTAGAATCCCTATTCAAATAGACTAAATAAACTCATGTTTAATAAAGAGGGAGAGGGGATACAAAATATATTTTGTCTCGAGAAGAGATTGTGATTTACTCCAAGCAAAGACTTTAAAGTTCTGTGAAAGGAAACAAAAATTCTAAATTATCCAAATTTCCTCTCTTACCCCATCTGTCATGTCTCTATTCTGCTTTTTACCCAGTAGGTTTTTGGTATAAGGGGCAGCAAGGTCAAAGGACTCTTATTTGCATGAGAATTGGATGAGAAATGGACAGCTGGTTGCCTCTGGAAAGACATAACTAGAAGAATAAAAGAGCCCAATAATGGAATCCAATTTTTCGGTTATGTATTGTGCAGCTAATGGTTCCAGCAGAAATCTCAGAGCTTATCCCTTGCCCTCATGAGCACACTTTACGGCAGCCAAGCAAGGAGATGACAAAGAAGCCCAACAGGGCCAGTATAAGCCAATGGGAAACCAGATAATGTCCTTTAAACTTAGTTCAAGGCAGTAAGTGCTACTGGCAAATGTTAATGACCTGGAATATCCAAAGCATACTAACCGAGCACAAAAGTATATAAGCTTCAGCCTCAATTTAGTTAGACCAGCAAAATGATAATCAAAAATTTAAGATGGACATTTTAAAATCCTGTAAAAGGAATGAGCGTGAGATGAGAAAAATGAAAGACAGCTATAAAATTGTCTTGAGATCAGGCAAACATTCACAGTTTATCTTCTACATACTCTTTTCATTCTACCTGTCGCCGGTTGCTCTGTTGACATTCGCCATAACCACTGTTCTACCCTCATCCCACTTTTCACTGCCAATGTCACTCAACTTCCGAATCCAAGCAGCATTATGCTTCTGCCTCTGCTATGCCCCTTCTTGCCCCTCTGGCTTTCTCGTCTCCTTGCCCAGTCTCCTTCTTCACACTGAAGCCACACAATCTGGCTATAACTCACTGGCTGTCATTCTCTCCTTTTGAAGCTTCTCCTCCCCAGCAGTTTCATCAGATAAAACATAAACTCCATATAGCATTCAAGCCATCCCAAAGCTGGCTTTCCTTATTTGCCTACTTAGTCCCTGTCATTTTTTTCTAAGCCTCTTTTCTTATCTGAAAGACACTCACACCTTAGCAATTTCTAGAACATACCATATACCTCAATGCCTTTATACACTGATCCTTCTACCCTGTAAACACCACCCAATTTTAGAAGTTTCATATTCAATACTACCAGTTCTGTGAAGTCACTCCTTTTCCTGGTCCTCCTGATAAAATTAACTTTATTGTATTATGCTAATTCTTTGCATGTACTCAGATACTTGTGGACAGAAAGCATATCATTTCATATCTGTTTAACCGAGCTTGGAAGGCATCCAATGTTAAATTAATGAATCCTAAGAGCAGCTAACATTCTTGAACACCTGCATTCTGTGCAGCATTTAAGTGATTCTCCAGAATCATCCCTTTTTAATTTTCAGCATAACCATTCATATTATTAACAACACATCAGCATCACCTCATTTCACTAATGAAGGGTGAAAACCCCACACATAGGTTAAACAACTCACACGAGGCCTAGATTTAAAAACCCAGTAGTATGACCCTACAACAGCTCAAGCTTTTAAATCAGCAAGTGGATATAAACAAGTACTAGATAGACATACATAGAGGCAGAGACACTCCACCAGAGGAAGAATGAGTGAACACCAAGAAACCCAAGTCAAGCAACAGAAGAGAAACACTGTAATGTAAAATTCATTCTGAAAAGTAAGTTGGAAATAACCCTACATTGTAATCTATTGATTCTCATAATATATGGAGTGACTTTGGCAAAAAACGTTTTGTAAACTTGTAGGTTTATCAGCTTCAATTTTAGGCAGTTCATGTGCATAAAACTCTATAGTTTCCTGGGGACATTATGAAAAGCACTCATAAGTAGGTACCTTATTTATAAAGTGACTTGAAGAAAAGCTAGGGTAAGCAAAATTAAGAGATATATTTTCTAGTATTATTATAGAATTGCATAAAGTTAAAGCAGACTATGTATTACAGTTTCCCAAACTTAGTGGAACTGAAAGCCCTCCCTCAATGAAGTACCTCACAGACTGACTGTTCAAGAGAACAACATGCTGGACCTATAATGCTGGTACTGAACTGACCCTTGCTCACTGATTTCCAAGTCAAATTAGGCTAATTAAAGTTTGTAGAATACCATAAGGAGGGAGTTCAAAGTCTAAGATGTACAGGAAAAATAAAACATTCTAAGATAAAATGTTCCCAGGTACCTCAGCTCCAAAAAGCTGCTCTCTGTGTACATCCACACATTGAGAGAGCTACAGTGACATTGACTACCAGGACTAACGAGTTTCTTGTACACATAAGCTCTTTCAATTGACTAAGTTGTTCAGAAGTTGTCTTATTTCTGTGTATGAAACAGAGTAAAATTACTAATAATCATTAAACTGTCCTGAAAAAAGTATCCTTAGAAATACATTCAAAAAGTACTATAAAAGCAAAAAGAAAAAGTTTAAACACTCAAACCAGTTAACCTATTCCACTAGCCTACTTTGATAGCAAATGATTACAAATACCTTATAAACCAAATGTTAACCTACGCGAAGAGCATACATGACCCAGGACAAAACAGTCATGTCTGGACAGAACTGCATGGTTTCTTTTACAAAGTCAGACTGCACTTCTTCTTAAACTGTTTTAATCATTTTATGTGCAGAACATACTTAACAATTTCATAATCAATGTACATGTAACTCGAAACCAGCACTTCTAAAATTAAACTGGCATGTAAGTCAAAAGCTATATATAATAACTGCTGATTTTCTGGAGTCTTTCTCCCAAATACAGAACCTGTAGCCTGTTAAGACATAATGAAGAAAACATAAAAGATTAAATACCAAATTTCTGATTCACAACAAATTTAAGATAACAAGATAAACAACGTGCTGAAAATCAGAACATCTTCCCTACTACAGAACTCTTCTTAAAAGTTCCTTCAAAGTTTAGTTTTTAATGATTTCCCTCCAAAATAGTAGAAGATTAGAGCTAGGAAACAGGCGGTCCTTACCTATTCGGTCAAAAGTTTTATCACATTTGGGACACTGCAGTATTTTCTTATTACTGTTCTGAATGATTACCGGAGCTAGCCCTTCGTGGATGCTTCCTGCTGAATCGCCAGCCTCGGGTTCCTCTTCCGCATCGTTATCTTTATCACTTTGCTCAGTATCAGAGTCTTCATCTGACATCTCCTCCTCTAGCTCATCATCTTCAGCATTGTATTCACTTCCAGGATCCTCAGAATCATTCCTATCTGACTTCTCCTTATCAAAACCTTCTTGATTCAAACTGTCTGACCCACCCCCACTTTCCTGTTCATCATCACTAGTGTCCTCAAACTTTACAGGACACTTCCTATTCCTTTTTGACCTTCGTGCAGAAAAACTTCTCTCCAGCATTTTTAACCCATGTTTTTTCCCCAATAACAGAGACCTGTGAGTTTTAGCTAAATGATTCTCTAAGGACTTTTTATAGCAGAAATGTCTGCTACAAAATTTGCACTGATGATTATTTGACAGTCTTCCAGTTAAATCACTTAGTGTTTCTTCTGGAGATGACTTTTCAGTTAGTTCTGCCTGAAAAGTTGCAACGTTTTCATTATTCAGCAGCTTTACTGCATCTATAATGTCCAAAAATTTTGCGGCCTCTAAAACAAGAGGTATTTCGTATTTGTACACAAAAAATTCTGACGTGTAAAGAAACTCAAGCAAATGCTGAAAAACTGAATGTGTTACGTGATCCAGGGTGACGACATCGGTGCTTGGGTTTTTACTCAAACACGCATGGAAATAACTACTACCAACCGCAACCACTACTTTATGCGCACTAAATTCTTTCCCTTCTACGACGATAAGTAAATCACAGAAAGATGGCTGCTTCTGCCTGTCATCATTCAAATACTTCAGCAAATTCTTGTTATACTGCAAAGAACTCAAAAGCTTCCTCTGATCTGGAGAGGGAGGAAGTTCTTGGTAACACTGAAGAGCTTCGGGAGTTGGTCTTCCTGCAGACCGAGTGTAGGTCACTTGGCCACACTCCACAGCAGCATTTCCTTCTGAAGACTCTTTGTGATAGCCCAGATGGATCTTCTCATCGAGATTTGAAGTGACCTTTCTCCTCTTCTTCATTGCAGTACTGCAATTTTTGAACAAGAAACTTCATAAGTGACTTACGAGGTTTAGGAAACAAAACTAGATTGTCTTGAACAACAGCTTCTGAAGGGGCGTGCCCCACCGTTTCATGATCTGCAAAACAGTGAGAATCATACATTAAGAACTCCGCAGCAAAGCAATCTTAAATAACCAAAGGTGCTGTCAACTAATCTTTCCTAAACTCTCTCTTAATTACAAAGTCAACGTTCCATTCACTAGCAACTAAGATTCTGAGGGCGGAGAACAAGGAGGGCTGGGTTTAGGGCAAGACAACCAACAAAAGAATTAGTGTTAAGTGAAGGCACAGCACACCTTCCAGGCCTGATTCACGAATAAGGTGGAGAGAACAGAACAGAGAGAGGACGATGCGGCCGAGGCTGCGGACCGTGCAGCATACACGCCGGGGGCTGCAGTCCCGGTTTGGGTGCTGGGGGACCGTGACAATAAGACCGGCGCGGCCACGGTAAAGCAAGTCTCCATGAGCATGCTCTCCCCGGGCGAGTGCGGCACGGCTCCCCCGAGACAGCCCTTCCGAAACCCACCGGGCAGAGCAGAGCGGCCCTAGGTGGGGCGCCGGGAGCGGGATCAGCACGGGCGACCGCTGCAAGCGGAGCCTCCCCAGGCCCCGGGTCGGCGGGGACCGCGCTCGCCCGTGACCCTTCCCTCCCAGGCTGTCCGGGCAAGCGCCCCCACAGGCCCATTACCGGGAACCCCGGGCTCCCGCGCCGGCTCGGGGCAGCCAGCTCCGATCCCCGCGCGCTCGCGCCCGCGCCCACCCACTTCCGGGTCCGGCCCCCCACCTCATCCACCTCGGCGGCGCTCCTTCCCCTCGCGGAGTCCCGCCGCCGCCGCCCGCCCGCCCGCCCGCCAGGCACGTCAGCCGCGCGCAGCCGCCCAGCCGCCGCAAGAGGCCGGCGAACCCGGGCATCCGCCGGAGCGCATGCGCGCGCCTCCGGCCCCCCGCGCATGCCCCGTAAGCTCCCTCGGGTGTCCTCGCAAGGTCCTAAATCCGTTACCCCCGGTGTTCGTGGGTGACTTAGGGGAACCCTCGCGGATTGAGCCCGCAAAGCTGAGCTGCAAGAAGGGAAGCGGAGATTGCTCTGTTGTGTTAGGAGGCATTGGTGACAACCGGTGTGTTTCCAGTCTGTCACCAAAGAGCCCCCCCGGAAGCCTGCCAAGTCCAAGGTGGCAAACGCCCCAGTGCGGGCTGGAAGTCGCCGTGTGGCTTTCCGACTGAAGATACACCTGAAATGTAAGCGCACGTACAATTGTGCACTTTGTTTTTATTAACTTACTGTGAACAGAAAATGTTCATGTAGGTGTGACGCTGAGAGAAAGGACCACCAAACCTTTAAAGGGACTTAGAGCCTCAGAACCAGAGCCTACCGTGTTGCATCTCCGACAGAATGCACAGAGAACCGATATTGCCCCGTCTGGCGATGAAGGTTCTAGATCTTGTTTGGGCAGACCTAAGAAGAATGGCACAAAGGCCCTGACCAAAGGAAATGGACATCCCCTCTTCACCTGTAATTCCACCCTCGTCATAACTCACACATAACTAGGAATCTGAAAAAGGCTACCCTCTCATTAGAAGATACAGGGTTGCCAGGCCGTGGTGGCGCACGCCTTTAATCCTGGTACTCAGGGAGGCAGAGGCAGGCGGATCTCTGTGAGTTCGAGGTCAGCCTGGTCTACAGAGTGAATTCCAGGAGAGCCAGGGCTGTTACACAGAGAAACCCTGTCTTCAAAACAAAACAAAACAAAAAGATATAGGGTGAGGAAATACCCAGGAGGAGGGGAAGTGGGAGAATACCTCAACTTTGTTTCCCTTAGTATGGATGGGTGCACATTGCAATGAAGGTGCTTTGTAGATCTACTGAACAGACTGATGTAGATAACTCTCTAGGAATGTGGTACACCCTGTCTTATCAGTTGGCAAAGACGGACATTGGCCAAATAAGCAATTCCTCTCTCACCATTCGACAGGGAAGCCCCGAATGTGTTTTCACCCCAGAACAATTCAAAGCGAAGCCTGGATGGTCAACTCTTACCTAAATTTCAAGCCCATTTGGCTTGGCTTGTGGATTTTACACTTGCCAGTCCCCACAGCTGAATGAAAAAAATGAAGACAAGACGGCTTCTAGCTATGGTTGAGGAGAAGGTTTATTTTAGATGTGAGGGAAGAAACAACCAGAAGCATCTAGAAGGGTCCAAACTGAACCAGGCCTGCAGACTGAACCGGGCCACGGGGAGCAGGGAAGAAGACAGAGCAGAGAGGAGTTGCAGACCTAGAGGCCGTGAGCAGGCCAGGAGACCAAACAGCCGAGAGACCTTGCAGCCCAAACGTTTGGATTATACGGTGTCAGAGAAGCGGGGGAAAAGGAAGGGAAACTCAAGGGCTGGGAAGATTTAGGGTAGGGGGCAGGGTATGTCAGTCAGGATAACTGTACAGTACTGGGTGCTTGTGATGCTGAGAATACGCACTTCAGTTAGCCATTTGTCCTGAATGTGAGACCTAACAACAACTCCGTGACCTAGTCCCTGGATTAAATCACGTCAATCTTACCTGTCTATCCTATTGTTTGTGGGTTGTTTTTTTTTTTTTTTTTTTTTTTTTTTTTTTTTTGGAAAACACTGACTAACTCACAAGTGATAAAAAGTAAGAAGCAAAAGTTAAAAAGAACGTCTTGACAATTTCCTCAGTCCTGTACCACTGAGAAGGTAGCAAGTTGGGTAAGGGCAGGGTAAGGACAGAGCCGAGGGAGCAGCCAAGAAGGAAAGATCTTCCCACAGATTCCCAGTGTCTTTGTGTTGCTGATATGTCCTGGTCTTAACACCCTCGAAAGATGTTTCATGAGTTTGTCACTAAAAATGAAAAGGCTTTTCTTCATTGATTCATTTAAATGTCTATGGAAAAATTGTATTGTGACTGGAATGTGACATTTCTAGTTTAGTAAACAGGCTTTTCAATAGCATGACAAATAAAATGCCTAGGAATGATCTTAATTATAATCAACTTGTTTGCAAATTCTCTGCAATTGGGCTAAAAAAAAAATTTCTGGGGTCAGTTACTAATCATTTTCCTTTTCTCCTTTTCTGCGTTTTTAAAAGCTCATAGTATGTAAGAATCCTTTTACGCCATAAACCACACAAAGGCCTGACATTGGTTAAATTTGGCTTAACAGCCATTGTTCTCTGAACTCTCAGACACACTCAGAAAAATAACAACCAAATAACTGAAGATTGTTCTCCTAGACCCTCTGTGCTGGATAACAAAACTCCAAACTGGATAATTTATCAACTATAATTTCACTTCTCACATTTCTAGAGTGTGGGAAATCCAAAATTGAATGAAGTGTTGGCATTCGGTGTCCTGTAAGGGCCCATTTCCCTCCTCATTTCCCTCCTCTATCCTTACACAGAAAAAGAGATTATCTCTTGTGATAAGTGGCAGAAAGGTTTTTTAAAAGTCCTAGAACAGTTCCACTCAACCCTTTAAAGTCATGTTTATTCATGAAATGACTGAGCTCTTGTGTCAGTCAGCATTCTGGGATGGGGCATTCACCGTAATCACAAAAGGAAAAATCACTATTGCAAAGATGTGTTCAAATTACTAGAGTCAAAGACTTCAGTAAATTAGACTTCATATTGAACTCCCCCTCCCCATTAGCATATATACATAGTATATGGCATTGGAATACATAAGCATATGCTCCTAAAATATATAAAGTACTTTGAGCATATTCCTACTAATGCTTCCATACTCTCCCCTTTCTTCCCTCTTCCCCTGTGGCAGTACAATATTCTGAAAGTATCTTTTACATTCTAAGAGACTGGAACTTTTGCTGGACCTCACAGCCAGAGTTAATAATGTACCTTGAAGTTGCTTAAAATTGCTAGTCTACTGAGTACTCAAGCTATTTGTTTCACCTTCCTTTAAGAGAACAATCTAAAAACTAACCTTACTTGCCTTGACTTTCCCATGTAATCAACTTTTACAACCTAAGCTAATGTATAGCCATAATCTTACTCTTCCATACCCGTGACCCAGAATCATACATGTACATCATTTGCTGAAAGCAGCAAATACAGAAATTAAAAGCATCTCCCTACCAGAAAGGATGAAAACAACCATTTATGGATATTGCTTGACAAACAACGATGTTCGTTATCTGGGTCATTTGAGATCTATTGAAACCAGTGACTTAATCCCTTGTAAAACTCTGTTAAAGTTTTCTGTAAAGTGTCCTATTCCCCCACGTGATGCTTCCTATGCCATTCAATAAATACAGAGCAAAGTCCTTTGTTAGGGACAGGTGCATAGCACAGACAGACACAAAAGGACAAACAGATTCACAAGATGGCCTTTAGGCAGACACAGAGTCAGACTCACAACAGACAGGATGGAAGACACAGAGAACATGAGACAGAGAATTCAAATCTGGACTCACTCTTGGTTAAATGACTCCAGGGAGAAGTGCTCCCATATCTTTCCTTAGTATGACGCTGATGCATTATTGGTGACTCAGAGTTAATCTGTAATGAGTATAATCCAAGCATCCCTCTTCCTATTACTGCCTTTGTTCCATAAACAGTTTGTTTCTACTTTCATGTCATGTGTATAGATGACTTTATAAGTTTATTTGAAATCTAGGAACCACAAATGAGAGAAGACATATAATATGTGTCTGAGCTTGACTTAATACCCACTTTCATCCACTTTCCTACAGATGACATGTTCCTTTATATATAGATAACTTTATATAATGATGGTGGAAATGTAAACTAGTCAACCAGTATGGAACCCAGTATGGTGGTTCCTCAAAACACTAAAATTAAATCTACCATATTCCCCAGCTATTCCATGCCAGAGTAATTACTCAATGGATCCAAATCAACACGTCACATAGACACTTGCACATCATTGTTATGTAAAGAACTATTAGTGGTATCAATATGTAGAAACAACCTAGGTGTCCATGAACATTCTTTAATTATAGGTATGCCTATGTGCCTGTGTGGGTATGTGCATATGAATGTAGCTGCATGTGGAGGCCAGAAGAGGGCACTAGATTCCCCAGAGCTGGAGTTACAGACAGTTGTGACGTGCTTCACATGCAAACTGGACTACAGTCTTCTGCAAGAGCAGCAAGTGCTCTTAGCCTCTGATCCATTTCTCCAGCCTAGACCATCAAGAGTTTTAACTTTTTTCCCAAAGGACAATCCATGGATTAGAAAAAGAAGGCAGTTGAAATATGTATCAGACAAAGAAACTACATCTAGAATGTCATAAGGAAAGCTAATAAAAATGGTAAAATATGTAGAGCTATAGAGTATAAAGTAAGAAAACACTGGAAAAGACACTTCATTAAAAGATAAGCACAGAGATCTTTATATTTAGTTTCATTCTATTATAATACTAGAATATATGCACACTATATTATTATATTATAACAGAACATACACAGACACTATATCGAGTGTTGGTGAGTATGCGGGTTGTTTTTTGTGTCAACTTGACAAACTAGAGCAATTTTAGAAGACAGATGTTCAATTGAGAAAATACCTCCTTGACAGCTGGTTGTACACTTTGGAAATCAGTATGGTGGTTTCTCAGAAAATTGGAAATTAATCTACCTCAAGACCCAATGATACTACTCTTGGACATATACCCAAAGGATGCACAATCATACGACAAGGACATTTGCTCAACTCTGTTCATAGCATCATTATTCATAATAGCCAGAACCTGGAAACAACCTAGATGCCCCTCAACTGAAGAGTGGATTAAAAAAAAAAGTGGTACATTTACACAATGGGGTATTACTTAATGATAAAAAAACAATGACATCGTGAAATTTGCAGGCAAATAGATGAAACTAGAAAAAAAAAATCCTGAGTGAGGTAACCTAGACCCGGAAAGACAAACACAGTGGTATGTACTCAATCATAAGTGGATATTAGACATAAAGCAAAGGATAACCATGCTACAATCCACAACCCCAGAGAAACTAGCTAACGAGGACCCCAAGAGGGGCAATTGGGAACTCGGGGGCAGGGGGTTAAGAAGGGGCAGGGATGAGAATATGAGATAGTGGGATGGTTGAGTTTGGGGAGGGACAGAGAGGGAGAGCAAGGAAAGAACTATCTAGATAGAGGGAGCCATTATGGGGTTAGGGTAAAACCTGGTGCTAGGGAAATTCCCAGGAATCCACAAGGATGACCCCAGCTAAGATTCCAAGCAGTAGTGGAGAGAATGCCTGAACTGGCCTTCCCTGTAATCAGATTGATGGCTACCCTAATTGTCATCATAGAACCTTCATCCAGTAACTGATGGAAGCAGATGCAGAGATCCACAGCTAAGCACTCTCAAAGTCCAGTCAAAAAGAGAGAGGAGAGATTATAAGAGCAAGGGGGTCAAAATCATGATGGGGAAAACCCACAGAGACAGCTGACGGAAGTTAGTGGGAGCTCACAGACTCTAGACTGACAGCCGGGGAATCTGTATAGGACCAAACTAGGCCCTCTGAATGTGATGTGGGTGACAGTTGTGGGGCTTGGGCAGTTTGTGGGGCCCCTGGCAGTGAGATCAAGGTTTATCTCTAGTGCATGATCTGGCTTTTTGGAGCCCATTCTCTATGGAAGGATACCTTGCTCAGCCTTGATGCAGCAGGGAGGGGCATGGTTCTGCCTCAACTTGATATGCCAGACTTCGTTGACTCCCCATGGGGGGGCCTTACCCTCCCTGAGGAGTGGATGGGAGGGAAAGAAGAAGGGGAGGGGCGGGAGGAAAAGGAAGGGGAACTGAGTTTGGTATGTAAAATGAAAAAAAAATCTTCAAAATCTGGCTGTAGGCAGACCTGTAGGGCATTTTCATAATTAGTGATTGATGTGGGAGGGGTCAACTTGTGCACAGTGCCATCCTGTGCTCTAACAAAGCAGGCTGAACAAACCACAAGGAGAAAACCAGGAAGCAGCATTCCTCCATGGCATCTACTTCAGACCTGCTTCCAGATTCCAATCTTGCATTCTTGACCTAACTTTCTTTGATGATAGACTGTGATGTGAAAGTGGAAATAGAATAAATCCTTTTCTCGCCAGGTTGTTAGGATGATGGGTTGCTCATAGTCATGGAGTCTTATCACAGCAATAGGAACCTAACTAACTAAGGCAGTGATTGTATTAGTTACTTTTCAGTTGTGAGATGACACCATGACCAAGGCAACTCATCAAAGAAAGTGTTTCATTTAGACTTCCGGTTTCTGGGAATCAGAGTCCATGATGGCAGAGGAAGGTCTCTGGGCCATCTAGTCTCTGGTTCTTGATCACCCAAGCAGTGTTGCAGTATGGTTTCCATCTCGTGGAGTGGGCCTTAAGTCAAATCATACATTGGATGGTTACTCCCACAAGCTTTGTGCCACCATTGCCCTAGCATATTTTGCAGGCAGAACAGCATTGTGGATCAAAGAGTTTATGGTTAAGTTGGTGTGTACATTTCTCTTTTGGTAGCTTACAGAGTACCTTTCCATGTTATAGACACTAGAACATTGGGATGAAGGTTCTATGTAAGCACCAGCTTGACCTCTGCAGGTTCAATGAATCGTGTGGGTGTTGTCTTCAGCAACAGGGCCTTGCTAGTCATTTGTGGGGAGCAGTTTATTGTTGTGGCAACAGTAGGAGTTGTTTGGGGATTTTCATAAGAGCCTTTCAACAAACAACTGAATTGGATAAAACTTGGTCCCAGTACTGGAAGCTTCGTTTGGTGGCAAGAGATGGACAGTGGGAGTTATATCTCCCTCGTTATTTGGAGACTTCACTAGGATCACCTTAATATGTTGTGGGAAAGCTCCACTGCACTAGATGGGAAGGGGGAAGAGGTTTGGGACTAAGGGAGGGAATGAGGGGAGAGACAACTAGAATTGAAGGGCATTTGAGGGGTGGTGTGGAAGCCTACTCAGACATTTCCAAATATACCTCAAAAAGAAGCCAAAAGTAA
This sequence comes from Peromyscus californicus insignis, assembly GCF_007827085.1. Lineage (NCBI taxonomy): Eukaryota > Metazoa > Chordata > Mammalia > Rodentia > Cricetidae > Peromyscus > Peromyscus californicus. Next base: position 26,229,634 of record NW_026294436.1, on the reverse strand, counting down.
CAATAACACTGTTCCTGGATAATTTTGAGCTTCTTTTTTAGTATTAAGCTGGTGGGATGGCTATTCTTGTTTGTCTACATCTGGAATTAAGTAAAAACCCAAACTGCTGGGCAAACCCATGAGGGATATTTTTTGGGGGGGACGGGGATGGATCATTTGAGCTGGGAAGCCCACCCTCAGTCTTGGCCATACCTTTTTGTGGCAGCCTGTATAAAGGACATGGAAGAAAGAGGCTTTTGAATTTTGCCTGCTTGTCCTCATTCTGGCAACCTTCATATATCCTGCTGAGAAGCATTCATTCCTCCACTGGTATTAGAACCCACTTCTTCAGGATTCCAGTGAATTCTGAACACCAGCTGAGACCATACATATATATGGGATTCATTAGAATATATATATATATATATATGTGTGTGTGTGTGTGTGTGTGTGTGTGTGTGTGTGTGTCAGTATGTATGTGTGTGTAATTCTATCAGTTCTGTTCCTTTAAAGGACTCAGACTAATATATCTGATAGATATAAATTTTATTTTGTAAGAATACAAAATAATTACAGTTCCCATTGTGATACTATGATCAAAAAGATACCGAGCCACATCATGATTGCAAAGTAGGACAATGGAAGTTTTATAAAGGCAATATATCTCATAGATAAAAAGAAGAGCCGTGATCCGCTAGAAAGTAAATCCCAAAGAAGGCACAAGTGTCATGTGTGAGAGACAGTGTCCATATGTCAGTAAGAGAGACAATGCCTGTAGTCCGTGAGAAAAGAACCACTCTGTGATCTGAGAACATCCTAGTGTGGAAAACAGGTCTAAAACGACAACCAAAGTCCTCATTTAATTAAAGCACCATCAAGAAATAACAGACTTAAGAGAATGAAGAGATTGCCTGCAGAATGGGAGAGAAGATTTGAAAGTCATATGAGTTCTATATGATAAGAATTCCATATCAAGAACATAAAGAATTTACAAATAAGCAATAAAAGATGACTCAGATTTTATGACTATGTATGTGAGATTGGAATGGATATATTTCCATGGACTGACTCTCCTCAATATGACCACAGTTCCTGACAAAATGTTAAGTGTGGAATGATCTCTTTTGCTGGTGGTTTCTGAAGTTGCAGACACTCAACATGAGAAAGGTATGCTGGAGTTTCTGGTGGTGGGAGTGTCTGATAAAGAAAAGTGTTCACTCTATGACAGACATCAGGCCAGAACAAGAGGCTGCTAAAAAGACTTTAAAGACCACACCTTGTAGTCTACTTCTTCTATCCCACTCATAAAGCTCAGTGGTTTTCCAAATAGTACCACAAGCTTAATGACCATTCAAAACTTGATCCTGTGGGAGGGACATTTCACATTCACATCACAATTATATAAACATAGAAAAATGTAAAGAAAATAAGTATAGATGCTAATCAACCTTAAAGGTTGCTGGGCATCATTACTCCACGTATAAATACAAATCAAAACAACAGTAAGGCACCATTTCACACTGGGAACAAATAACTTTAAATAATTATAATATGCAATGGCAGTAATTTTGAGTAATTTGAACTATTAGGAATGTAAAATGGTACACATTTGGAAAAGAGTTTGTCAGGTCCTTCAACATTTAAACATAGAGTTACTATAGACTTAGAAATTCCACTTCTACATACATACATACATACATACATACATACATACTCAAGACAATTCAAATCATGTGTGCACAAAATTATACAAAAATATTCACATGATTCATAATAGTAAAAATGTAGAAACAGCACAAAGATCTATCAGGTGCTAGAGAGAAGTGTCACAAACAGTTCTGCTTGACTACCTGTGTGTTACAGAATTGAAATGTCAGGCAGGATTTGCCTGCTTGTGCTATAGTGGCACCATTATCATGGGTGCAATCAACTTAAGCCCCATTCCAAAAGAGGTAGTTCATGTCTTCTACTGCAAATCAGAACAAAAACCTGTGCCTAGGGAGGGCACAGGCCCGGCTGGGAAAGCCACAGCTATTGTTTTGTTAACTGGATGTGATATGTGTGTCAAAGTGCCTTCTAAACATTTGTGTTGCACACTTAGATCACTGTTGCTGTCAGCCTCAACCAGTCATAGAAGAGGCATTTTCCTTTTCAAATAGATGATGTACCTACCATAGAGACCCATTATAGTAAGTGTTATATACAACAAACCCATAAACAACATTATACCAAATGGAGACAAACTCATACTTTCTCTCTTATTAGGAATAAGACAAGTATGATCATTCTTCCATCTCTTAGTCAGTACAGTGCTTGAGGTCTTAGTTACACCAATTAGACAGAGAAAGATATGAAGGCGATAAAGTAGGAAAGGAAAAGGTCAAATTATCCTTATTGGGTGATGACATGAGTAGCTACTACAAGTTAGTCTCGTATAGAAGTTTCCCTTAAATTGAAATATTCCTTCCAGGATCAAAGTGGACAGGGAGAATCATGAAACTCAGTAGATAAACAAACTTCCCATGTCTGGGAAAGCTGAAACTTGCAAGGTTCTGAATGGCCCTTGTTCAGCTTTTAGAAGCAGCAAATGACTTCTGGACAAGACGACTCTTGACTACCAAGCTGCCCAAAGGAGATTTCCCAGACCTGTTAGAGACTGGCAAGTCCTACAGAGAGATCCAGAGCTGCAGCTTTCCCCAGTCCTCACCTCTGCTGGGGTGAGATTGAGTCACATCTTCTCCTATAAGAAATCCCTCGCCAATACTTCTGTTAGTAACTCCAATAAAAACTCACTGTTTCACCAAGTTGGACTTTGGTGGTTATTGTGGTCTTTTACGGCTTCCCTATCTGGGGTGAGTGAACATGTGTGTTAGTTATCCACAGTAAAATCTCTCACACAAAATGTCCAAAAACCGTAGGAAGGCAGTTCACTCCTGGCATTGAGAATTTCACCCAAACTTTAATGACTTTCTTTGATTGCTTTTTTTTTCACTCACACTGGGCACTTTCACTTAAACTCTTTAACTACTGTTTTTATATATGATAAACTACCTTTTTCAGATCTGCAAGACACTGTAGGGTTGGTATTATATATATAATGAGTAACCCTTCTTATAAAGGATGGGCAGGAGGATCCCTAGAGATCCCCCACTCTCTGCTCCAAGCAAGTACCATTGGTCTTGGATGGCTAAGGGAAGACTAGCAAAGACTAGCAAAGTCCAATAAACTATTCTAAAACTTGTTTCCAACAGTTGTTTTGTTCAAAGAGCAATGCCAGTGTCAGCATGGATTATAGAGGTATGAACATATAGATGTATGAACAGAGTATTTTCCATCACTTTTCTTTCTTTCTTCCCCCATGTTGTCTGAGTTTTCTCATGAGTTGCATGTTTTTGGAACCCCAAAATGCTCTATGTTCTAACAGATCCAGTACCTACTCTCTGCCCCTTGGATCCTGCCAGCTGTAAGAAATAACAAACCAACATCTCCATCTTCTTCCTTTTTAGACTTTTTCCATCAAATCAAAGCTCAACACCTCAGTTACATGTCTTGTCACACATAACAGAAGCCACACAACTGCCACCACAACCTACTTACAATTCTATACCTTATACACTACTAGGGATTGCAATATATTTCCTAACCCATACTTCATTTGGGTGGCATTAGCATACTTAGATGGCAAACTACATTCATCAAGAACTCAGAGTACTCTCCCATAACATAGACAGAAAGACAGACACCCTGAGAATCCCCCAGAGAGTACTCTACTCTAGGATGACTTTGGCAAGGCTGCACGTCTTGCCACTCACCACAGGGACAAGCAATCAGCACTACGGCAAGGACACATGCTATCCCGTGGGTAAACAAAGCCACCCCAGGATTGACTCTGTGGATGCTCCACCCATTTCAGAACCAATGCAGCCACTCCTCCTGTGTTCAACTTCGGTTTTTTGAGTCTTTTTTTTCAGGTACCATTTGTGTTGTGTGACTTTTGCCATGGAGGCATAAATAACCATCTTCCTATCTCAGAACACCAACAACAAACTAGGGAAACCATTGTATCTAAGTCTAGTTTAGTGAACTAATGCCTTTATTGAGTTACTTACAGTAACATGGATGCTCAAAGGCAGTTGCGTCACTGGAAAGTCCAAACACATACAAGAAAAGCCTCATGAAAGCGCTGCCTATGTAGCTCCCTGCACAGCATGCAGGAATCTACATTGGACAATTTCTTCAACTGGCCAAGTGTCTACTGCTTTTATAACCTGTGAGAAGGGCCCTTATAAATCAGGCAACTTTCTGAGCTCCCCAGGCCTTGTAAGTTTCAAGTGCTTGCTGAGCCTTATGTATTTTGCTTTTTTCCTGATAAGCCTTAAATGTTTCAATGCAGAGAAAATAGCAACACAGTCAGCAAAATTTTATAAAGTTAGCTAGAGGTCATGTGTGTTCAGCCTTATAAACATGCAGAAAGCCACAGAATTGTACGCTTTTACATGTAGAACTTTATATCAACTTATTTCAGTGAAAGTATACTTAAGAGGCTGTAATAGGTTAGGAAATGCTCATGTAATGCAATGTAATGACTGTTGCATGAAAAAGAATACTTTTGAATACATTCAGGCCAGGAGCTAGTTATTTTCACTATCAGGCAGTTGGTACTGTGCCCCAGTGACTCTAAAGGTTTCCACTGCTGTGTGACAACCACTTGCTCACCGCAGGTGAAGATACCCTAGTTCTTAGAAAAACCACAGAGGCAGATAACCAGCTGCATGCTGATTGGCAGTTCATGGCTGACAGCAGGTTGAAGAATTAGGTATAGCTTCCAGAAGCACTTTTCTGGGGGCTTTCTTCCTCCATTCACTCCCACTTCTGAAGTCTATACAACCTTCCAAAATGGTGTCACCAGCTGGGGGGAAAGTATTCAACACATGAGCCTGTGAAGGACATTTCTCATTAAAATCAAAACATACATTCGAGATAAAAAGTTTAGGAGATTGGGGTTACCCTTTTAAAACAGGTGAAGAGAAGCCAAGAACTCAGTAAATTGGGCATATAAACAAGTAGAATAAAACTTAGAAGAAAAAGTAAAAGCTCAGAAGTAAAAATGGAACCAGAAACATAAAAACAGTGATTTATAGGGATGAGGATAAAAGTAAATTTCCCATGATGCCTGAATACCTATGCTAGGCTGGTGCCACACAAGAGCTGAGGAGAGGGGGCAACGGGGTCCTGCGTGAATTAGTCCATGGACTGTCAGAGCTCTAGGAAGCAAAGGTAAACATTAATCAATGTGTTTGCTTGCTTCTGAGAAGAAGATTTAGTTCTACTTTGTCAGGGACAGAAAATGTTTGGGAAAGTGATAACATATGATAAAGAATTTTTCTTCATCCTTATTCTTTATAAGGAGGAAGTCACTGGGTCACTGGGTCCTCTAAAAATGATGCCAAGGGTGCAAATAAAAGTCAGCCTGCCTAGACTACAATGCTTTCCTTTGTAGCAGGAATCTTAACAGTTCTTATTCATAAAAACAAACCCAGGGCCAGTTATTGTGGTGAATGCTAGAAGATCAGAGAAGCAGAACAAGCCACAGCTACTTCACCTCGCCAGTTCCTCAGCTGATCCTGTTTCCTCAGACTGGAAGCCTTTCAGTCCTCATCCAGAATGAATCTCAACTGAACTGCTGCTCCAAAGCCTGAAAGCTTAACCAGCTAAAAAGTTCAGTTTCTGGTCTTCACGCCTTATATATCTTTCTGCCTTCTACCATCACACTCCCTGGGATTAAAGTCTCACTTTCTGGGATTAAAGGTGTGAGTCACCATGCTTGGCTGTATCCTTGAACACACAGAGATCCAGGTAGATCTCTGCCTCTGGAATGCTAGGATTAAAGGCATTGCTACCACTGTCTATCCTCTATGTTTAATATTGTAGCTGTTCTGTCTCTGACCCCAGATAAGTTTATTAGAGTGCACAATATTTTGGGGAACCCAATACCACCACATTCCTTTTTCCTGAGGTGAGCAAGATGTGAAAGGTGAATCCTGAAGTAAACAAAACAAAATATTTTGGAGGATATGTTGTGGAAGAGAGAGGAAAGGCAAACAGGGGTCAGTTTTAGTCCAGGAGGTGGATAATTGTGTAAAGGCACTTGCTGCAAGTCTGGCGACCTGAGCTAAATCCTGGAGCACACATAAAGGTGGAAGGAGAGAACCAACTTCAAAAGATGTCCTCTGGCCTCCACCTGTATGCCATGGCACCCAACCCTCCATACCATACACTTCATGTGCATATATGCACATATATATATATATATGCATATATACACACACACACACGCACACACACACACACACACACAAACACACACACACTGGTGTCTTAGTTAGGATGGGGAAAGGGTTTATTTGGCTTACACTTCCATTTTGCAGTCCATCACTGAAAGAAGCCAGGACAGGAACTCAAATAGGGCAGGAACATGCAGGCAGGAGCTGATGCAGAGGTCATGGAGAGGTGCTACTTACTGGCTTGTTCAGCCTGCTTTCTTATAGAATCAAGGACAACCAGCCCAGGGATGTCACCACTCACAATGGGCTATGCCCTCTGCCATCAATCACTAACTAAGAAAATGCCCTACAGGCTTGCCTACAACCTGATCTTATAGGGGCATATTTTGTAATGGAGGCTCCCTCCTCTAAAATGACTTCAGTTTGTGTCAGGTTGACATAAAACTATCCAGCACAACTAGTAATAAATACAGTTTTTAAAAAGACTGAATAACTTCCAGGGCCGATGATAGTAACAGACCATGATTTTCATCTGTACCTGAGTTCAATAGTGTAGTATTCACTCATCAGAAAGAGGAAAGATGGGGACTGAAAAGATGGCTCACAGTTAAGAGCACTGGCTGCTCTTCCCAAGGACCTGACTTCCGTTCCCAGTAACCATGAAAGATAGCTCACAATCTCCTATACCTGTAGGATCAGCAGATTCAGTTCTCTCTTGTAGACTCCAAGGTACCATCACTCATACATGTACTCACACATGGACACACACACACACACACACACACACACACACACACACACACACATATATACATTTAATTAAAAGTAAAATAAATCTTGTTTAAAAAGAAAGGGAGTGGGACAGATAAGAGGTCGGCTAATTACAAAAAATGTCATAAAATATTGTGTTAAAAAAACCAAGCAAAACAAACAAAAAAAATGAAGAGCCCTTGTGAACTTGGTTTTGTCACTATAAAATTAGTACGTGGAGCTGAACAATCAGCACGTTTGTCAGAGCACACAACACTGATCCTGAGATTAGAGGGACACAGAAGGATTCGTTTTCTCTTCCTTGTTCATCTGCTCTTCATTTGATGAGAGATGTATGTGACACTTCAGTTTTCATTTACCATTAAAAATTTGTCTTCCAGTGTGGAGCAACTACAAATCCTCCCAACCAAACACTTTGCTCAAAGAATATCAGTGAAAGGGAACACAGATCCAGGTGTCTTGAACACATAGAGGGGATATATAACTAACATTTTATCACATTAAACTCATCATAATGATAAGAGTATTCTCTTGACAGGGGAACTATAGTTTAATGAACACAGAGTATATGTAAAATTATTTCTTTTAATTATAAGGATTCTTGTGATAAAAACTTAATTTACAATGAAAAGGAACCCTTATAATTCAGTATTGATCTATGAAAATTATATATATATTATTCTTTTAGAAATGTTAGGTATGCCCAATTTATCCTACACTTTTCTTTAAAAAAATTATTTAAGTTCTTTTACTCTTTTACCTTTCAAACATTTAATACCTTATCAACACAGTCGAGTTTGAAACTCAGAGCCCATTTCCTGTGGTGCCAAAAAGTATAACTGCATATATAGGTGCAGATAGAAATACATCCTTTCAGGTTATGAAACAATCATGATTTTTAAATTAGGCAGAAGGACAGTTGAGTATGCTAAAGCTGCAGCATAGAAACACATTTCATTTTCATGGGTAAACATTATTTCCACTGGAGGGTGCAATTTGCCAGTATATCAGCATATCCATAGTTCTTTTAATGAGTAGGCTTAATAAATGTCAGAGAAATGATTATTTCCAAACCACAAAGAATATTGAGCAAATTTCACAGACTTTTAAATAAATGGAAATTTTATCACTTGGAAATTAGGATTTATTAAACAAAATACTTATGATTTAATTAGGATAAAGTGATATATGAACCAAATGCAATTTTTAATTTTTATTAATTCTGAATGCCATGTTTAGAAGTTTCAGTGTTAATACTGTAAAGTATATATGAAATATTCATGATGGTATAATTTCACCTATAATACTATGGAGTTTTGATAGTTGCTGTTTTTAGTGGTTTAAGCATATATTTAAAATTCTGTATAAAATATAGATAAATTTTGCTTTATTGCACCACTAATATTTAGTTCAATATTAAATGTGAATTTAATAGGCATAAAGCTAATCAACACACCTAATTGAAATATTTTCTAATTGAAATGTTTTATACTTTTATTATATACCCATATAGTATTGAGATTACTAGATGCATAATTGATGAATTTTGCTAGTAGTATTTATTAAACACTGACTATTAGCACAGTTATATACTTCTTAACTTTCCAGTTATTTTCTTAATCCTTACCTCAGTCTCATGGGGTGGGTACCATATTCTCCATTTCATCGATGAATAATAAAAGATGCTAAGTGACTTTTGAAGTCTACAAAGTGACACCAGGGCTCAATGCAAGTGGCATCCCTCAAGGCCCAGATTTCATCAGTATTTAACAGTTATGTTAAATACTTGATGTTCATCAATGCTACTCAGATGGTAATTTTATTGTTTATTCAAATATAGAAAGTAGGCACTTTCAGTTGTGGGTGAGATGTCATAGTGTGTGTGTGTGTGTGTGTGTGTGTGTGTGTGTGTGTGTATTCTGCCTGGCCCAAGCTGACAAAATCCCTGTAATTATGTATTAGAGAAGTCATCTTGTGGGATGTTATTGTTAACCCATCAGTTTATGTTTGACTCTGTCCCAGTAATGGAAAAGTAGTATTTAAAATAAATACTTTATGTATAGCAATACAGTTTGCATATTAAATAACACTACAATGGAATTCTTTCATATATAGCTTTAAACAGAAGGGAAAACAGAGGAAATCTCAGGTTACAAAACCCCTTCTCAAAGAACAAACTTTTTAACATCACTTTTCCTATGTGGGTCACTATGACATGGATATGCAATGACTACTAATCTCAAATTGAAATTTCGTGTCTAATTTCAATTGCACTAATGGTTGATGGGATTAAAACAAAACCCCAACTTTCATAGTCACTGCCTCAAAGGTATAACATATGTTGGCTTCTTTTGGAATTCAAAGATGGTTCTTGCTACTTCGATACACAGAATGCTGAATTCACATATCCGCCACAAAATAGAATTAACAAAGCACAAACTGTGGCAGAGTTGAAACCAGAAGAAAGAGTTAGCTTTATATCCTATTTCATGGCTCACGTACCCTTCGGCCCACACTCCATCCTTCTTCCTCTGAACACCAGTACTATTACAGCAACCTGTCACTAAGAGTAAAGAAGCAATTTCCCCATCTCACTTGTGCATGACCACATAATCAAGTGGGCAATGCAATGTTCACTGTAAGTGTTGTGTGTGGGGTTCCAGGAAATCTCCTTAAAAATAAGGTCTGTGCCCCTTGAACACTTGCTCCAAATTATCCTTTGTTCCTGCGCTCCACAAGGGCATGGAGAGCAGCTGGGGTTTAATAGTCATTTGGGTGCTTGGCACAGGAGGACAGAATGACAAAGCAAAACAGGAAACGATCTCTGCCGCCCTTCATCATCTATCTTAAAGGGTTTGCTTTTGCTGGGGTTTGTGGTTGGGGGGGGGGTTATTGTTTGTTTATTGTTTTTGTCAGTTTGATCAGTTTTGGAGGGGTTTGCTTTTTATTTTTCTGTTAAATGCAGCTGTTTCTAATTCTATCAGCAGATCCTGGTAAGGTTTAAGAGCCTATTTTCTCTCGATTTAACTACAACAACACCCTGCCATATCCTTTCTTAAGTAGACGTGATTTTGCCATGAGATCATCAAATACCTTTCGTTTTTAAGGTTTGAAAATAAATAGTATACTTTCTCATTTTTGCACAATAATTTCTTTAGAGGTTATTTGCATCTACAGTTCAAAATCAATTTTAAAAGTTCTGTAAGAAATGATAACCTGTAGAGTATGATCTACTGTCAAGCATCAATTATTAAAATAATTTAATTCAGGCCAAATTATTTTTCTCTTTTTGTAATCAGGAAACTGCAATTTTTGATGAGTTTTCTTATCCTAAATCCATATGTTGAGATTTTTAGCCTCCAATGGGATAGTATTGGGAGATTGGGTTTGTGGAAGGTAAAATAATTTTAGATAAGGTCATGACTATGGAAACCCTATGATGAGATTAGTGTCTTTATAAAGCAAGGTAAAGTGATTTGTGCCTATAATTCAAGCACTTCAGAAACTGAGGCAGAGGGATTGTCATGAATTTCTGGCTAGACTGGACTACATATTAAGTTTCATTGTAACCTGGGATACCCTACCTAAAGACACCTACAAAGATACAACAGAATAATCACCTGAGGAGCATACTCAGGAACAGAGACCTCATCAAGAACCCCACCACTCTGGCAACTTGCTCGTGAACTTCCAGCCTCCAGATGTGTCTTAAATAAATGTATGCTCTTTTAGCAATCCAGACTGACTGGGGTGGGCACTGTGATGTTCTCTTCTTAAGGTCAAAAACATTATAACGTATTTTAGGAGATTAGCAGGGACCGATAAAAGGGACAGTGCTTACTTACTGTTACCTGCTGTGAACAGATTTTTCCTTCCACTATAGACAATAAACACTATAAAACATAATACTATCAAGAATTTAGAACTGGTTCTGGTACCAAGACAAGAGAAGATTTGGTAGCTTCTTCATGAAGTATTTTGGAGCATTTCAGGCATTTTCTCAAATACTAAATAATTACATGGAATTTCTACTTCAATTTTTTTAAGTCATAAAACCCACTAAAACTAGTTTAATAGTTGTTTTAGCCTTTTATAAAACATGAGAAAGGATTTTGACACAAATATTCTTCCCTAAATTTTTAAGGAAAATCATGATCTTTAGTCTAATGGTTTTAATTGACCAATTTTAGTATTTAATTTTCTTAAAGGCTTTCAAGAGATAAAAGGAGATCATTCAACCTCCATGCTAGCAGACAAGTAACTAAGATTCAGGATTTTTCTGAAATACTATTTCTTATATCTAACATCACACAGATATGATCTCTCCAACTTGTATGAACTGGTAACTACAAGATGAATATTTGGGCCTGATTTCCAGGTACAACTGTGCTAACAATATCCAAGTATTTCTCAGGTCTAGAGCAAATTCACTGAGTAGAGTCAATACTCATGTCCACGGGGTAACACAGCTGTCAGTATATGAGAAATGGAAAATCTTGCCACAAAGCTTAAGAGTTCTGAATATTTCATCAATCAAATGAAATTCCGACAGTAACCAGTCTCAAATCAAAGGAAAGAAGAGTCCACGGCTCCCTTTCCCTTTCTGACATCCTCTCTCACTTCACCTCTCACTCCAGGCAGGCAGCCCACTTGTGAACCTGCCCTCAAGAGCAAGCGAAAAGAAAGCCCCTACTCAGCTCTTCCGCCCTCATCTCATCTTCACAGTCCCTCTTCAAAACGGCCTGCAGCAGCCAAGAGAATCTTCAGATCCAGAAAGTCGAGAGAGCAAAGAAACACTGAAAGTAGTTTCCTAGAAATAAAAAATAGAAGCAAAAAAAAAAAGAGAGAGAGAGAAAGTATGGATGAAATAAAGGTATGGAAGATGAGTTATCCCCATTCAGTTTTCCTATTTATCAACAGCCCGACTCTCATAACTAATGAATCCCATGTCACCTAAAATGCAGGACCTGAATAAATTATAAAGAGCCATGGGGAGCCTAACTCCAACACAGCATCTGCCACTGGATGACTTGAACAAGAAAAACAATTTTAGATAAAAATTATGAAAGTAAGCATGGGGAAGGTAGTGGCCAGAGCATTTCATATAGAAGCAGAATATGATACACGTAACAGAGGGGGAGCAAAAGATTCCCAGCATGTCCTCAGAGCATTTAAAGACATACACACTAACAAAAATGTACCATGACAAATAAATTTTCTGGAATGATAGCACAAAGGACAGCCTTGAAAACTAAAATGTATGGGACTTGTGGTATAACTCAGTGGCAGAGTTTACAAAAATACATAAGTACATTTTCAGTAAATACTCTTGAGACTTTATATCAAATGAGACAACATTTCCTCAATGCATGTTGAACAGTACTACTTCATCTCCATCTTGGTTTTGGTACTTTTCAAGCATTCCATTTAACATTGGAAAAGCACAGCTGTCATGTGTCTGCTGCCAGACTCCCCTTAGATGGTGTTCTACCAGTCCTTTGCCAGGGGAGTAGGCATGGAACTAGAGTCCAAGGATGCTGGAATCAAAACAAGACGTACCACAAAGTTGGACAGAGTACAATATTAAAGCACTGTGCCAGTATTTATGAGCCTATAAAGGACTCTGGGAAGTAGTGAAAACCTGCTGGTAGATTGGCATTAGTGTCAAGGAGAAAGTCCTGAGCCAGAGTAAGTGAGAGAGAATCAGCTTAATTAACATCTAGATGAAGGAACTGACTAAATGGTGAGGTGAATTGTTGGGTACACCCCAAGACTAGAGTGCCCACAATAGGGAATGAAAATTTGCTGTTTACAGTTGAGATCATGTTACTCAAAGACCAAAACCATTGAAAAGGATCTCTTCTGTAGGTCAGAGATGATAATAGTAGGTGCTATTTGTGGCACAGCGAATAATGATCCCAAAGTTGACCTTATCCTAGTCCCTAGAACCTGAGAATATTCAGCCTTAGTGACAAAATACCCTTAGGGGCTTTGGATTGTCTGGGTTGGCCCAATGGAATCACATTAGTCTTTAAAAAAGAGATTCAGCTTCTTCCTATTCCCATGTGGTCTTCATTTATCATGGTCTCTCTTTCCTTGTTCTCCCACTCTGTTCCTGATTCAGCTGGGACCTCCTGCTGCCCTAAACTCTCTTTCTCCCGACCCTTGCCCTCCATAAGCCTTCCCCCTCACCCCCAGTTTGCTCATGTAGATCTCATCCATTTCTCTGTCATTGGGTGATCCCTGTGTCTTTCTTGGGGTCCTCTTTACAAGGTAGGCTCCCTGAAGTTGTGAGTTGCTCCCTGGTTATCCTTTGCTTTACATCTAGTATCCACTTATGAGTGAGTACATACCATGTTTGTCTTTCTGAGTCTGGGTTACCTCACTCAGGATATTTTCTAGTTCCATCCATATGCCTGCAAACCTCATGATATCATTGTTTTTCTCTGCTGCATAGTACTCCATTTGTATATGTACCACATTTTATTTATCCATTCTTCAGTTGAAGGGCATCTAGGTTGTTTCCAGGTTCTGGGTATTACAAATAATGCTGCTATGAACATAGTTGAGCATGTGTCCTTGTGGTATGATTGAGCATTCCTTGGGCATATGCCCAAGAGTGGTATAGTTGGGTTTTGAGGGAGCTTAATTAGGAAGAAGCAGAGTGCTAGAGAGGTCCCCAGAAATCCACAAAGATACCTCCACTATAGACTACTGGCAATGGTCTAGAGAAAGCCCGAATTGACCTACTCTGATGATCGGATAGCCAAACACCCTAACTGTCATGATAGAACTCTCATCCAGTGACTTATGGAAGCAGATGCAGAGACCCACGGCCAAGCCCCAGGTGGAGCTCCAGGAGTCCAATCATTGAGAGAGAGGAGGGATTATATGAGCAAGAGATATTGAGACCATGATTGGAAAAAGCACAGGGACAAATAGCCCAATTAGTGGAAACACATGAACTGTGAACCAATAGCTGAGGAGCCCCCATGGAACTGGACCAGGCCCTCTGGATAAGTGAGACAGTTGATGAGCTTTAAACTGTTTGGGAGGCCCCCAGGCAGTGGAACTGGGACCTGTCCTTGGTGCATGGGCTGGCTTTTTAGAACCTAGGGCCTATGCTGAGACACTTTGCTCAGCCTTGGTATAGGGAGGAGGGGACTGGACCTGCCTTGGCTGACCAGGCTGGGGTGACTCCCCAGGGGAGACCTTGCCTTGGAGGAGGTGGGAATGGGTGGGGGGTGGACTTGGGGGGGAAGGCTGAGGGGTTGGAGGAGGGAGGACAAGGGAATCCGCGGCTGATATGTAAAATTATTAAAATTAACAAAAAAAGAGATTCAGGAGGATTATAGTTAAATGGAGCCTTGGTAATACAGTTGGAATGAGAGGCTCCTGGGACAAGGAATGCAAGTCTCCTAGTGGGTGGAGGCCAATATGTCAGTATGTTTACCCTGAAGACTCTAGAAGGAATATAGTCCAATCAACATTTTCATTTCAGTCCGTCAAGACATTTTGTAGTGTAACTTCCAGGTGTATGTGAGAATAATTTTTTAATTGTTTTTAGTCACTGTTTACAATAGTTAGTGACAGCAGCAACAAGAAGTGCACATATACAAGGAACTGCTTGAACTAATGGACAAGACACTAGGGACTGAACCGAGCACCTGTCAGGGGAGAGCTCTGCCACTAGGCTTTATCTCCAGTTTCTCCTTCTTCTCTTTGTCCTCCTTCTTTTCCTCCACCATTCTGCTATTTAATCTAAGGCAGGGTCTTGCCGTCCCTTTTTTCTCCTCTTCTCCTCCCTTTCCTCCTACACTCCCCCACCACCTTGCACCTTTTTACTATTTAACTTAATGCAGGGTCCTGGTTTTTGTTTATTTGTTTTTGTTTTTTGTTTTTGTTTTCGTTTTGTGTGTGTGTGTGTGCAGTCTGGCCTTGAACTAGCTCTGTCGTGAAGGGAGGCTTGAAACTTGCCAGCATCCCATCTCAGCAGCTGTATCACCCGAAAGCCCAAATCCACCATGAATGACAAATCCTGGAAACTGCATCCTTGGCGCTCTCTGCAGCTTGCAGGCGAATTCCACCATAGAATCTCTTCCCAACTGCGCTTTGGAGGGTCAGGGTCTTCACCCCTAGCCACTTCTTTTTATGCTGTTGATAGGAGCTCCCAAGAATCTTCCAGGCTTCTATGTTTCCTGGATAAGTGATCTTTTGATTATTTCCTGTTTATCACCAGAGGCTCCTGAGGCTCCTCCTCCTCTTTCTTGGGGTAAATATTTCAACTTGGAAGAAATGTTGCAATTCAGCGGTACCTGAGTAGCCAGCATAAGGGAGACAGATAGAACAGAAATACATAAATACACCCATGAGAGCCAGCATACAGCCTGAAGACACCTGTGTTGCTCACTATATCAATTATGTATGTGTATTTAAAGATATAGACTCATATTTCCTTTTTATAATTTTTTATTTTTCAAAACTATAATATAATTACATACCCTCCTTCCTTCCTATTCCTTTCCTTAACCCCTCATATGTACCCTCTAGCTCTCTCTCAAAATCATGACCTCTTTTTTAAATTGTTGATATGTGCATATACATTATATATGCATATATAAACATAAATACATAAATATAAACTGATTAGCCCATACAATGTTACCTGTATATATGCAATCTCAGAGTTGACCACCTGCTATTAGATAAACAACTGGGATGCTCTTCCCTGGGGGAGACCATTTCTTCTGCTCACAGCATTCCTTACCTGCCAGTAGTTCTTTGATACATCCTCTTCAACAAAGGAAGCCTAAGTTTCCTCCTAATACTAATGAGAATAATAGAAAGAAGAATGATGTGCACTTTGGGAGATTCATTTGTAACAAGCACTGTGGCTTCCTGTTCTTACTTATGTCACTTTCTCCAAGGACTACAGCTCCTTGACATAAGGATACTCAGGGAACACTGGTCTAACCCATGCTATGTTAAAGAGAAAAAGAGGCTATCCCAGTGAACTTGAAAAGGATCCCTCAGGTTGCAGACTGAGACTCCTTCCTTGATGGCTACCTCTTGAGGGAAACTGAACTATAAGCAGCTATTTCTGTTTTGCTGACAATACAATGATGTAAAATAATAAATATTTGGTATTTCAAGCTGCTAAGTGTGTTGTAAAATTTTTATACCATGAAAGATTATCCACCGTTGAAGACAAACTGAACAGAGGAAGTGACTTGCCAAATTCATGGTCCTTTCCTGGGCTCAGTCAGTTCAGTAGCAGTGCAGTGGTTGTAAGCATGAAGAAGCCATGAGGGCAGAGGTGAAAGTCATTTCCGGTCACAGGAACATAAGTTCCCATTTCCCAAGGCTATTCAACTGGTCCTTTGCTGGTACTAGGTGTCCCACCTCACCAAAATAGGGAATAACACTAAAACATCCTATGAGAAAATCAACAAGACCAGTAGTGGCTGATAGCTGTGTTCAACACATCTTTCTGTGGTACAGAATTAGGCACCTGCTTTAGGAATCCAGTGATTTCCTATTTTAAATGCCTGAGTAGATGTTGACTTGACAGAAGTATGAAAAACTCTGTTGAAGCTGCAGCTGAGGGATTGATATCTCTGCAGCTCAGAGATAATTGATGCACACTCTTCCAAAACACAGTGCATATTCTAAATCAATAAGAACATGCACTACTGTGTCCCTCTAGGGAAATAAATGAGAACCAACAACTGGAAGGAATGGTTTCACTACAAGTCTGCCATGGACCCAGTGGGGAGCTTAAGCTTCCTGTCCCTACGATTCTGGCACAGAGAGTTGTATTTTGAGGACCTTGTTTAAAAAATGGAATGCTTCTACTCACATCTTGGTAATTAAGCTCCAGCAACCACTTGAGCAATTTGAACTCTCTATTCTAAGTGACAACCTAGAACAGAGAAAAGTCGACATCCCAAAAGGGTAATTAAACTTGGCCATCAAGCAAAGGTAGGACGATAGTTGCATGAAAAATGCCCACACACAGTGGCTTGTTCACGCAGCTTTTGTAATCCTGGGATTATCTTTAATAGAGTCCATGTCTAACCTGATAGATGATGACGGACACGTCATCCAGTTATCCATGTGGCTTAGTGGATAGGCTGCCAAATATTAGTCATATGAGTGAGATTGTGCTAGTTTGACAGTGAACAGCCAAACCACCCACTGAGTGCAGCGGAGGCTTGAACCAGTCAAATCGGCTGGGGTGGTTTAGAATGCAGAATCCTAAATTAAACCATGTTGTGAGTACCTAAATTTCAAAAAGACTTGTGAAGAAGAGTGAATAAGAAGTAACTAGGAAATGAAGTTTTTGAAACCAGTATACTATGACCACTTTTTCTCAAGTTAGTATAATCCAAGAACTGTCTCAGAAAGTAGAAATACATTAGCAATAAAAATGAATATAATCCTGCATGTACTCTGCCTCCCATTCTCTACTGTGTCCATAACTTCTCTTAATGTCTACTATCATTTGTGACTTCTAGAGATTCCTTTCTTTTAATAAGTCATTATAGATCGGTGGTTTTCAACCTGTGGGTCAGGACCCCTTTGGGGATCGCATATCAGATATGTACATTACAATTCATAACAGTAGCAAAATTACAGTTACAAAGTAGTAACAAAATGATTCCATGATTACTTAGTATCTGTGAGAGTTTATGATTTCTGTATCCAGAGAACTATTTGATCTGTGTTATCGAATTTGTAGGCATAGCTGTTCATATCATCCTCTTTATGATCCTTGGGGCCTCTAGTAACAACTCTTCTTTCCTTTCTAGTATTCGCATTTAATGGCTCTCTTTTTGTGTTTGAGGTCTTAGAGGAGGTTTAACAACTTATTGATCATTTTGAAAATTTAGATCTTGTCATTAAATTTCTCTGTTTTCGATTTCACTGATGTCTACTTATTTTTCGTATTTCTGTTTTTCTTATTGTTTGTTTAGATTATTGATGTGTGAACTTTTCCAAAGTAGGTATTTAGTGCTATTTATTTTACTCTCAACATTAATATCACCTCCGAATTTTTATATGGAATATTCCACTTTTATCCTGTTCAGTGCGCTATTTTTAATTTTATTTTTAAATGTTTTAAATTGAAATAGAATTGTATCACTTACCCCTCCCTTTCCTCCTCCTGCCCCTCCCAGTTACCCCCTTAAACCCTCCTTTTACTCCCCATTGTCAAGCTGGTAGCTTCTTTCTCTTTGAATACTTTTGGTATATACACATGCATGTGTCTGTGCAAACACATGTAAATAGAACCTACTGAATCCGTTTTTTATTTTTGTATGTATATGGTTTCAGAGCTGAATACTCTCTAGTAGACACCCAAAAAGGAGGCTCATCATTGAGAGATGCTATTCGCCCTCCCCCCAGCAGTCACTAGTTATCTATAGCTCTTTGTTTAGGGATGGAAACTGGTACTCTTTCACCTTAACATGTCCATTGATATTAGCATTGGTCTAGGCTTGTTTTTGCAGCCATTTCTAGTAGAGACTTTCACAAAATATTTCTACTCCCTCTTCTGAGATGTTACCTGTGCCATAGATGCAGGAGCTGTGGTGCAGATGTAGCCAATGGGGCTCAGGTCCCACAGTTCAGTGATCACTACATTGTCTCCCTCCGTGGTTTTCTGTGATGATCTCTATTTGCTGTAAGAAGAGGCTTATTTGATGAAGGGTGGTAGCTACACTTATTTGTTGTTATAAGGATATGACTTAGAATATAGTAGGGAATTATTTTGGTCTGAAGAGTGGCAGTAGCAGATTGTTCTCTAAGATCTATGACCTCACTAGCCCCAGGAACCTGGCTAGATGCCTATTGCCAGGCATGACTTCCCACCTGTTGAGTCCTAAGTCTAATTAAACAGTTGCTGGTTGCCAGTGACATGTGAGTGCCACTTTTTGCACTTTCATGCACTTCTTGCCATGCTGATAATTGCTGTGGTTCCTAGTGTGTTGCAGCTGGGAAGGACTGTTGAATTGCTTCCCTTCCTTGACAACTTGCTTAGTATTCCAGGAGACATCCTTTTGAACCATTGAATTACTTGGAAGTATGCTTTACAACGTCCAAGTGTTTGGAGATACACTTGTTACCCTTTGATTACAACTTACAGTTTCATTTCATTGTTGTCAGAGGACAAACTATGCATGACTTTAATTCCTGTAAATGTACCGAGCTTGAACAATGGCATGGGTTGTTGTCTCTCCTAGAATTTGAAAGATTAAGAAGAAAATATGTGTTCTACTGTTGCTTGGGATGGGGTCTTTTTATAAATTTCAGTTAGAATAGATTGATGCATTGTGTGTTTCATTTACATTCTTCCTTACTCTTCTAATTTTGGTATCAAGTTTGATATGGGACATAGAACTTCAGTCACATACAGACTTGTCTGTTTATATTTTAGGTTTATGAGTTTTCCTTGGAATATTTTGCAATTTTGATATCTAATTTCAGAATGCAGTGTATCTCTACTGTTTAAATCTTTGTATTCAACAATTTTCTTTGCTGTAAAGTGTAACTAACATTAAAACAAGTATTCGTGATTTTCTTTAATTATTATCTGTCCAGCATGTATTTTATGCCCATTTACTCTTATTCTGCCTATTTTTAAAGTTCATGTGGATATAGTTTAGATATATGTAGCTAGGTCACATTTCAAAATTCACAACCGATATGTTTAAATTGGTGTATTTTCTCATTTACATTTATATAACTCTTAATATACTTAAATCTGCAATTAACTTTTTGCTGTTTGTTTTTTTTCTGTTTTCCTCCCTATTTTCTTTTTCTTACCTTCCTGTGGTTCACTTAATATTTTTATAATTCTCCTTTGATGCATCTAAGACTATTTTTAATATATTTCTGAGCTCTCTCTAAAACATATATATATTTCTAAAACTCTTTGGTAGCTGTTCTTGTTATTTATAGCATGTTAGTACCAACGCAATTAAAAGAGAGATGATGTGTAAATTCAGGTAGGTGCTATTCAGTTTTAGGCAAATCGTGATGAACACTGACTTAGTTGAAATAACTGGCTAAAAAGAGGGTTCTTGAAGGCTGCCTTTGTTTCTGCTACTCAGTCATATTTTTATAATTGCTAGCTCCTATGTCCTAAAAAGATTTTTTTCACATTTTAGCATCTTAACTTCCAATTGGTACCTTTTTGTAATTTTATAATAGTTTCCACATTTTATCACATGTATCCTCCTCAATGCCCTCCTGTGTCTTAATGGATGATAGGTTTCTTTGTTAATGATAGATGTGGAAAATGATGATATACTTTGCAATTGTTTTTATCTTAGAGTTAATCAACTATATAACGGATCTGGTACAAAAATAAATAAGTCCTTGCATAACTAAATGTATAGTGTTCATATTAAGCTAAAAAGCAGCAGAGATTACATTAGACAAACTTTTAGTTAAGCATTGACTTCCAAGTTACTTGACTTCCAAGTTACTTGTTCACCTTTGGTATAAAACAGAGTGGTTGGAGGGTAGCTGGGAGGGACTGGAGGAGCAAAAAAGATATGGGAAGTTATGTAATTCTATTACAATTAAAAACATTTAAAAATTTAGAGGACTAAAAACAAACTTTCTCACTACTACTTTTTTCCAATTAAATTTTTCCAAACAAAATCTCTCATAAATATTTCTACATGTTTTTTTTTTCTACTGGCAAAATGTTTCTCAAAAACCCTAAGTATTTTAAAACGTACTTCTTAATACTGACTGTTTGCATAGTTGTAACTTCTGTTTACCACTTGAAATTGTACCCCTGAGGTCGTCAGAGTCACAGTGTTGACTGGCTGTACCTGGCTGTTCTAAAAGTCATGAACAGTAAGTCCTAAATGAATTCAAAAGGCATGATGCAAGGAAAAGGAAATATAAAAGCCAATCTATTATTTCCAGCCTATCTAACCTTCAAGGGCATTTAGCAGTTAGTAGAATATTAGCAGTAAAGACAGATTTTGTGATTAGAAGGTTCATTAGTAAGAAGGTACAGGATGCTAATCACAAGACTTTCACTTGCACTGACAAGGTCTGACCTAGCTAGCATTCATCAGTGACAGTGGAATTGTTCCCTGGTGGTATCGACCACAGGCAAGGCGGAGAAAACATGTTCTTCATGGAGGAATTCATCAAAATAAGCAGAACTGTATCACACACCACTGCTTCTCAGAGCTCCCTGGAGGGTGGCTGGGATCCTGTTGGGATCGCTTGTTTGGACTGTAAAATATAAAATGCCCAGTGGGAGTTTGCATGTTAAAGAAACTTTAAACTTTGGCACACAGGCACAGCTATCACATGAATCCACACCTTAAATGATGTAATTAACTGTGAATAGGTAATTCAGCAATATTAATCCAGACTCAGAGAATAAACTCTGATATTAACTAAGAATTACAAATGTTATTGATGTTCATAATTTTTTATTTTAAATATTTTTGTATCAAAGAATAACTATAAATCTCAATCAAAATCACATATTTTAAGACTGGAAAAGCATTTTCATATTTCCATTATAAATGTGTATTTAAAGGTGACACAATTTCCAATAAAATATGTTCTTCTAGTCAGAAAGTGTATTGTGAAGAATTATCGAGTCCCTAGAGTTGATGCTGTGAAGGACAAACAGACCATTGCCAGGCTTCCTATCTGTAAAAGACATTGCTAATTTGTCATAAAATTTAAAAACTAAATACAGCAACTAGAAATCATATAAAACAAGATATCATTGAATAAAGAACCTACACTACAAATGAAAAGAAAATGAATCCTTACAATTTATATTTATTGTGTGTGCACACGTGTGCATGCCCACTATATGTTGCAGCATAGTGGAGGCTAGAGGATGATTTTAGGAGTTTGTTCTCTTTTCTTTTAAATTTTTCGAGACAGGGTTTCTCTGTGTAGCTTTGTGCCTTTCCTGGAACTCACTTGGTAGCCCAGGCTGGCCCCCAACTCACAGAGATCCGCCTGCCTCTGCCTCCTGAGTGCTGGGGTTAAAAGCATGCGCCACCACCGCCCGGCTCGGAGTCTGTTCTCAAGTCCTGGGGATTTAATTCAAGATGTCAGAGATGTTAGAGCCTTTACCTGCTGCACACACACATACAGGCACACAAAAGAGGGGGGTGGGGTAGAGGGATGGAGGAGAGAGGGAGGGGAGAGAGAGTTGACAAGTGTTAATCAAATATCAAAACATGGTACATTCTGAAAATTCAAGAAATATCAAATGATAAGGAGGCCTATGGCATAAAGAGAATTGAATGGAGTTAAGACAGTTTGGACCTTAAAAACTGTATTCATTAGTTTGTTGGCTTCATTTTTAAGGTTTTTGAAATTAAAGTTAGAGTAAAAGAGCAGTATAGTAGGTAGGGATTAAATGGTAATTGCCATTTATCACTTATCAGTGTATGGGTTTTCCAAAGGTAGAGGCATTCTACTTTGGTTTAGGTCCTTATTTATTTAATTTTTTAATCATTTTTAGGGGTGTATGTGTGTGTGTGTGTGTGTGTGTGTGTGTGTGTGTGTGTGTGTGTGTCCATGATGTCTGTGTGTCTGTGTATCTGTGTTGTGCAGATGTTAACAGGGGTCAGAGGCATTGGCTCCCCCGGGAGATGAACTTACAGACAGGGGTGAGCCACCTGCCCTAAGTGCTGGACACTGAGCTGAACTGTCTCTCCAACCCCAGTTTAGCTCTTTACTTTTCATTAAAATGTCCTAATACTGTATAGCACCTCAAGGGTCTGAGAAGTAGAAACAACATGTGCTGAAAGACCAAAAAAAGAGACAGATCTCTCAGACTAGATCGTGAAAACTTTTCTTGGTGTATTTTAAATTAAAATTTAAAAAGTAAAAAATGGTCATATTATGAAAAATTTCCAACTTATCTCTCTCTATTCTGGATTTTTATTTGCTCTTTGTGACAGCTAGATGAAACTGTTTCTTTTTAAATTCTTATAATCTCCTAGGCAAGTGTAAAATGAATGCATAAAATCTCTTCTTTCGTAACATGAATGTTCTGTACGAGCTATACATGCTGTTTTTCATGGTGCTTTTCTGGTTTGGATACTGTTTGTCTCCTCAAAAGTTTCATCACTAGAGGGTTGGTCCCTAGTGTGACCATCGGGATGGCTGGGAGAGCGATAAAAGTTAGCGCCTGCTGAGAGGGAAGTGAGTGTGCTGGATAGTTTGATTTCAGCTTCACAAAGTCAAATCACTCCAGAGGAGGGAACCTCAATTAAGAAAATGGCTCCCAGCTGGGTGGTGGTAGCTATACCTTTAATGCCATTACTTGGGAGGAAGAGGCAGGTGGATCTCTGTGAGTTCAAGGGCAGCCTGGTCTACAGAGTCAGTTCCAGAATAGCCAGGGCTACACAGAGAAACCCTGTCTTGGAAAACAAACGAACAAAAACAAACAAACAAAAAGGGCTGGAGGCAAGCCTGTGGGGCGTTTTCTTAATTAGTGATTGATGAGAAAGGGCTCAGTCCATTGTGGGTTGTTCCATCTCTGGGATGGTGGTCCTGGGTTCTATAAGAAAGTAGGCTGAAAAAGATATGGAGCAAGTCACTAAGCAGCACCTCTGCATCAGCTCCTGCCTCCAGGTTCCTGCCCTGTTTGAGTTCCTGCTCTGATTTCTTTTGATGCTAAACAGCAATGTGGAAATATAAGCTAAATAAGCCCTTTTCTCCTCAACTTGTTTTTTGGTCATGGTGAATAACCATAACTAAGATGGTGGGTTATTGGGGATACTTCTCTTTGAAGGAAATGATGGTTTCCTGAAGAAATGTTTTCTGAGAGTGAGTTGTTACAAGAGGAGTCCCACTCTTTATCCTACACTAGCATCCTGTTTGGGCATGTGATCTTTGATTCCCTCACATGCTCCTGCCATGATGCAGTTAGGACATCATGGGAAGCTAAACCAATTGTGCTGTCTTGGGTTTTAGATTCCATGAGTTAAATAAACCACCTTTTCCAAAAAGGTTAGATGGATTTAGATATTTTTATTATACTAATGTGAAAGTGTATGTGAATCTTAAAGGGTCTTATTAATAAAAACAAACCCAGGAGCCAGATATTGGGGTGAATGCTGGAAGATCAGAGAAACAGAACAAGCCACAGCCACCTCACCTCCCAATTTCTCAGCTGATCCTGTTTCCTCAGACTGGAAGCCTCTGTGTCCTCATCCGAATGGATCTCAGCTGAAATGCTGTTTAAACGCCTAAAAGCTTAACAGACTCTAGTTCCTGGTTTTCACACCTTATATACCTTCCTGCTTCCTGCCATCACTTCCTGGGATTAAAGATGTGTGTCACCATACCTGGCTGTTTCCAGTGTGGCTTTGAACTCACAGAGATCCGCATGGATCTCTGCCTCCAGAATGCTAGGATTAAAGGCGTGTGTACCACCATTTTCTGGCCTCTACGTCTATCTAGTGGTTGTTCTGTCCTCTGACCCCAAATAAGTTTATTGGGGTGCACAACATATTGGGGGACACAATATATCATCACAGGAAAGGAACTAACACAGATGTGTGTGTGTGTGTGTGTGTGTGTGTGTGTGTGTGTGTGAGTGTGTGTATGTGTGTGTGTTTGTGTGTGTGTGTGTGTGTGTGTGTTTGAATTCATAAACAGCTTTGTCCATCAGAACTAGATGGTGTGATTTATCACTGACGATACAATAATCCTTTTAATAGAGTACACAGAGAAATCATGCTGGAACTGAACTGGAGGCATTCTCCCCGGTGGATAGTGTTCATGGTGTCAGAAGGTGCTTAAGAGGCTGTTTGGGAGAGAAATCATCAACAGTCTTACCTAGCTGTTTTCCCTAGGTGCTACAAAATGGACCAGCTAGCCACTGCTACAATAGTGGCACCAATATTCTGGAGACAACGACCACTTCCTGATGGCTTTAAGGCCCACTCCATGGGAGTGAATATGTTGCTGATCCTATGAGCCTGGCCAAAAGCCCGTCCGTGGCTGTATTCATATCTTGAATTGTTCTCATTGTTTCATTCTGCTGTTTGATTTTTCACGTCTTCATTCCGGCATTTACTGATACCATCTTTGACCTCCGTAATCATGTTTATTACCATTACTTTTAAAACATTATTACTTTTCTTGGAGGACGTTACTGTGGGGGTAGGAAATTTCGGTGAAGACCTGTTATCTTGGTTACTCAGGGTGTGTTTTGTGATGGGACATAGGAATTTCACGTTAGATTGTTGAGAGTCTTTCACGGTATAGAAGTCTTATCTCTCCTTTGCTGAGTGGGTGTTCGGATCTCTGTTTCCTGTTACCCTGACTTGTTGGGTTGCTGACCAGCTGAATGGGACTTAGAGTTCAGTTTTGAGGCCTGACAAGGGAATGTACTACTGACGCATTGCTAAACAGGCATGTAGTCTAATTAATTGCCTCATAAACATTAATAGTTTTATCCATAGCTAGTGTTGATCTCACCTTGGCCAAATCATTTTTTTTTTTTGCAGTGAGCAATGTTTAAAACTCATAACTAGTCAAAGTGCTGTGACTATTGAGTTCCCACCCCTAAACAGGATATCTCTTAGCCCCTGCAGTGCCCATGGGACATCATGGAAGAGCAAGTAGAGAAACAATAGGAGCCAAAGGATGCGGCAGAACGCAATAAAACTCTGTGTTTTGTGTATGAATGGCTGTTGCACTCAAGAAAAAACTGCAAATGTGATTACCTGCACAAGATCTGCACCCAAAACAACAACAAAAAAGATGGGAAAATAGGAAGTGACTCTTTGGGAAGAGGGGGTTTAGCAGGCATGAAAGGGGGACAAGACAAAGTAATGAGGGTCCAATATTATCACCATACATTATATAAGTGTAAGGTACTGTCAAAACTAAAACAATTTTAAAGTAGTATATAAGCAGCTGCTTAATGTCCTATTAAATAATCAAGTCATACATTCAACTTGTACCCTTTTGATAACCACATTGCTTTCTAAACTTTTATAATTATGCCGGGCCATGGTGGTGCATGTCTTTAATCTCAGCACTTGGGAGGCAGAGCCAGGCAGATCTCTGTGAGTTCGAGGCCAGCCTGGTCTACAGAGTGAGTTCCAGGAAAGGCACAAAGCTACACAGAGAAACCCTGTCTCGAAAAACCAAAAAAAATAAAAAAACTTTTCTAATTACAATGAAATCATCAATAACACAGAACTTAGAATTTTAAAAGTAGGAAAGATGTTTTGTGAATAGTGCATATACAAGCTTTCCAACATATGTGAGTGACCTGAGTGAAGGACAGGAAATTAATGGTTGCAGAGCGGAGGTATCCAAACCATGGATGTTCTGAATGCTGTGAGGTGATAACAACATACAATAAGTAAGTATAAAGGAACAATGGAAGTAGTGTGCATAACATTTAAAAAAGAAGAATGTTCTTAGTGTCAATTTTACTTCTTGTTACCTGGAGTTGTTTGTAGCTTTGAGGGGAAAAAAACATTGTATTTCATAGTTATAAAAAATGTAGAATTGTGATAGATTTAGTCAGGTTAAGGGAGACAAAAGCTTCAAGAAAGAATATGTAAGAACATGAACATGCTGGGCACTACCTTTCCTGTCTAATTTATCTTTATGCCCAGCCTCCATCACATGTGGCTCTGATGTCAGTTTCTTTGAGATGAGCCCACTCTATCAGGAGGAGGTCTCCTCTGGATGTTTCTTGGGGCAGAGCTCAAAGATGGAGTACTTGCATGCACTAATTCCAGTTTCCAGTACATGAAGGGAGCTATGTTTATTTTTATTTTCTTTTTTTTTCTGTGTATTTGGGTGCATATGCGTGTGTGGTGTGTGTGTGTGTGTGTGTGTGTGTGTGTGTGTGTGTGTGTGTGTGTGTGTGTGTGTGTCATGATTTTCTTTCAATGAAGCCTCTTAATACAGCTTGTTTTGAATATCACTGATCTGCATACATGTTCTCAGATGAGTTTGTGGTGGTATTGTGTTCCCCAAAATATTGTGCATGCTAATAAAATTATCTGGGGTCAGAGAACAGAACAGCCACAATATTAAACATAGAAATAGACAGTGGTAGCACACACCTTTAATCCTAGCATTCCAGAGGCAGAGATCTACCTGGATCTCTGTGTGTTCAAGGATACAGCCAAGCATGGTGACTCACGCCTTTAATCCCAGAAAGTGGGCCTTTAATCCCAGGGAGTGATGGCAGAAAGCAGAAAGGTATATAAGGCATGAAGACCAGAAACTAGAAGCTTTTAGCTGGTTAAACTTTTAGGCTTTTGAGCAACAGTTCAGCTGAGATTCATTCTGGATGAGGACTGAAAGGCTTCCAGTCTGAGGAAACAGGATCACCTGAGGAACTGGCGAGGTGAGGTAGCTGTGGCCTGTTCTGCTTCTCTGACCTTCCAGCATTACCCCAATACCTGGCTCCAAGGTTTGTTTTTATTAATAAGAACTTTTAAGATTCATGCTACATGAGTTGGGTTCTATTTGTCTTCCATTTTGCTCTCTTGGTAGCTCTTGTCTTTATATTGAAGCTTTGAATATTTTCCATTAAAGCATAACTATTTTAGTAAGTTATTAAAAATCCAAACTTAGATAGAATGTTGACTTTCATGTTTTATTACTTTTTTTTTGTTTTTTTTTTGTTTTGTTTTGTTTTTCGAGACAGGGTTTCTCTGTGTAGCTTTGTGCCTTTCCTGGAACTCACTTGGTAGCCCAGGCTGGCCTTGAACTCACAGAAATTCACCTGGCTCTGCCTCCCGAGTGCTGGGATTAAAGGCGTGCGCCACCACCGCCCGGCTGTTTTATTACTTTTATTTTGCT
This sequence comes from Peromyscus californicus insignis, assembly GCF_007827085.1. Lineage (NCBI taxonomy): Eukaryota > Metazoa > Chordata > Mammalia > Rodentia > Cricetidae > Peromyscus > Peromyscus californicus. The sequence goes on along the minus strand of NW_026294436.1, from coordinate 26,201,750 downwards.
TGAGGAAATAGTGAAGTGCAGTGGTTACAGACATGCATTCTGTATATGGAGTATCCAATTTCCATCACAGAACAACAATCACAAGCTTTGAAATGAGCTACAACTTGTTTAACATCTCTAAAAGAATGTGAGAACCCAAATGAACTGTTATCTGCAGTGCTTGGAACAATGCTGAATACACAACACTGTGGAAAATGTCGCTGTCTCTATTGTAATGGGGTTGTCAATGGGATTTCTTTATTTTTTTCATAGTAGTCCTATATACTTATTTAAGGAACAGGGTCATTGGGCTGGTGAGGTGGTACAGCAGATAAAGAAACTTGTTGGCAAGCCTGAGTTTGAGTCTCAGAACCTACTCAGTAGGAGAAGAGAACCTACTTCCACAGGTTGTACACACACACACACACACACACACACACACACACACACTGTGTCATGTGTTCTACTCCATACTAAATAAATAAATGTTAAAGAACATTTTCTAATAAAACTGTTCAGAAATTTTAAACTTGTCCAATGTCATGTACAGATAAATAAACATTAAGTTGAAAATATGGTAAGTTAAAATGCATTGAAGAACCTGCTCCTGTAGAACATGAGAGTTTAGTCTTCCAGTACCTTGAGTATTGGTTTCTCTAACTGTATGATTACTGTGAGCTTTGGATCACTGCCATTTTCCAGTATCATGAGAAGATAACCTATCTATCCATGGAATACTGCTGTCTCTGCAAAAGAGCAAAACTGAAAATACACGGTTTCTAATGGATGCACATCACTTTCACACAATCATGAAACTGGAAATCGTGAATTGAACTGTAAGATTATCTATAGTAACAAATGTTTTCAATTAAATATGTGTTCAGTTAATGAAGTCATAAATGCAGGATGTGTCTCAGGGCTGGTGGGTATCAAAGCTTGAGCTATGATTATTATTCTGTTTTTCTTTCTTCAGATGATGACACTTTCTCTAAAATGGAAGTTGTAAGTTGATCCTTCAAGGCTTCCTTTAACCTTTTTTTTTAAAAAACAGCATATCTGACATAAATTCCTTGAAATTTGTTTCAAGGAACTTGTTCCTTCCCAGCTTTGCAGCATGATATATGCTTTTGTGGATATTTTACTGTGCGGTGGTCTATATCATTTCAGGTGATAATCTAGTGGTACATAGAAGAACTGGAGATTCTCTTCACTGCTAGTTTATACTTAGGTGGTGCTGGCTCATGACTGTACTACTTGTCTGACGACAATTCGTATTAGAGCTGTCTGTCCACAGATCAAATATGTCCTAGATCAAGGATCAGCAAATGTTTTCTGTAAAGTTCTACAAAATCAGTCTGCTATGAATACTCACCTCCGTCATTGTCCTGTGAGTGCAGTTACAGAAAAGATATGTGCGAATGAGCATGGCTTTTTCCAGTAGCTCTTTCATTGTGAACACAGAAATTTCAATGCCATGCAATATTTTTCTATTTAAAAATTTTAAATATTTAAAACTATAAAACATTCATAACCTTTAAATGGGCAGTTGTTTATAGAGTGGATCATCAAAAGAAGATAGTAAGTAATCTATATACCCGAACTTTCACTAAATAGCTACAGTCTCTATTATTTTGGTAATCCCATATCTTCCCTGCTGTGGGATGTTCTGTATGGCAAATGTGTTGCTCTGATTGGTCAATAAATAAAACACTGATTGGCCAGTGGCAAGGCAGGAAGTATAGGTAGCTGAGGGAGTCACTGCCAGCCGCTGCCAGGACAAGCAGCATGTGAAGATGCCGGTAAGCCACAAGCCACGTGGCAAGGTATAGATTTATGGACATGGATTAATTTAAGCTATAAGAACAGTTAGCAAGAAGCCTGCCACGGCCATACAGTTTGTAAGCAATATAATAAGTCTCTGTGTTTACTTGGTTGGGTCTGAGCGGCTGTGGGACTGGTGGGTGAGAGAGATTTGTCCTGACTGTGGGCAAGGCAGGAAAACTCTAGCTACACTTCCCTCATACTAAAACCTGAAATTGATCAATTCTGATAAATGACTGTGTATTACTGTTTTCAGACTGAAATCTAAGTATGAAAATATATGTATGAGTGGTATATGTGTGCATGTATACACGTGTGATGAGAATTCAGAATTGGCTCATGGAATTTGGAAGACAAAAGAGTACAAACTGTATTTTTCAAGATGGAAGGTCAAGAAACATGATATAATTAGGTCTACATCAAAGGCTTGAGAACCAGGAGCACCAATACTCAAGGGCATTGAGTATTGAGATGGTGGTGCACACCTCAAAGGGAACAAACCTACCCTTTCTTCACCTGTGTGTGTCTGTTTTGTGTGTGTGTGTGTGTGTGTGTGTGTGTCTTTGCCTGTGTCTGTGTCTGTGTTTGGCAGGTTCTTAATGCTTCCAATGAAGGTTATCTACAGTGGCAAAATTCTCCTTAACTAGTTCTACTCCTCACTCAAAGGCCAATATCAACTAGAAGCACTCTCACAGAATCAACATGAAACAACCATGTCACCAGCCAGCTGGATAACCCTTAGCCCAGTCAAGTTGAAACATAAGGTTAACCATTGCAGTTCTTCTCCTTATGATGCTGTGTTGATGCTCCAGCATTTCTGACATTGGCCTTCCTGTCATAAAACTGCTTTGTCATCCTATTCCAATATGCCTTCAATATTTCCTCTCAGTATCCTTTTAGTCAAGACAATCCCAATTATCTGTTCATTCCACTAACATATTAGTATATTTTGCTCACTCTTAGGCCTTAAATGCCTTTATTAATGTTGCCTTTGGGATAGTTTTTGGTGGAATCTCATGAGCCTCTCCTCTATGCATGGTAAAATGATTACAGGGCCTATCTTGTGCAGTAATCATTACTCAGTGAGTGCATGAGTCCCTCGTCATAACCAAAAGACACCGTTTTTCAGTATGTCTTCAAACTCCAGTTCTTGCATTCCTCCAGGCCCCTCTTTTGTTATACTCTCTGAGAGCTGGAAGATGTAATGATATAGATGCTCTGTTTAAAGCTGAGCATCCCACAGTCATTCATTCTCTTCTTGTTGCCCGGTTGTGAGTCTCTGCACAAACTGTTGCCAAAATGCACAAAGAGCTTTTCTGATGAACACTAAGTGCATCGTTAAAATATCCAGGTTTTAAAGAATAATAGCTGACTGTGTTCAATTAAAATTTACAAATAAGCCCAGAGAGTTTTTTAAAAAATCATCTAGATTGGAGATTTTTGGAGTTTTTTCCCAGTGAAAAGCACTTGGGTACAGCATCATTCTCAGAAATCCCAGTGTCCTAATGATGCTGATGGGAAAGTGCTCTAGAAGTCTGATCCCTGAAGCTCTACTCTACAATCTTCAGCCTTTCAATCCCTACAACTTTTCTCCTCCTCTACAGAAGGCTAGATAAATTGATTTATGGCTATAATTCATAGAAAGAAAGTCCCAACGTGTGTGTTGATTTAAGGTTTCCTAAAATCTGGTTCACGCACTTTGCTGTCACTCACTTGCAAGAGCAAGTCAAGGGTCGTCCATGGGATTTTTTTTCTGTGCTCATTATCCTCCATTGTCAAGAGCAATGCTCACACATGTTCTATGGAATCATTGTAGAAAGATATTAAATGCCAAGGAAACTGAAGGTTTTAGCCCACAAAAGACTTTAGAAATCAATATTGATGTCAAGAGTGACAACAACTCAGAACTGTTTCTCTTCTGTCCTCAGCACTGTCACAGTGATTTATGACAGTGCAATTCTTTTTTTCCACATTGATCTTCCTACTCGACTCTCAGGTTCTGTTGCTGTGTCCTACTTCTTAGTGGTGATGATCATTGAGAGAGCAAAAATGCTTCAGCGCTTTTTCATGTCTGAGTAGAGACATAGATTCATTCATTAAGACCGGAGCTGCTAATAAAACTCTACACATTGGTTATTAGAAATACATCTTTATTCTCTACCAGAAGCAGTGTGGAAATAAGCCAGGCAGGGTGGCATGTTCTTGTAAACCCAACTGTGAGGCGGCAAAGTCAGATGGATTTCAGGGGCTCTCTAGCCAGTCTGCCTCATGTACTTGGTGAGTTCTAGGCCGGTGACAAACTGTCTCCAAAAGGAAGGACTGCTTCTAAGGAAGGACACTTGAGGTTGTCCTCTTACCTCCACATACACCCACACACATGTGTGTACCCACACACACACATGAACACACAAATAAAAAATTTTAAAAACGTTTTACATGTATTTTAAAATATAATAATTTCGAAAGGCAGTAATAGAGTTTTAATAAAACAAATAGAATAATCAAGTTTTAATAAAACCAATAGAATAATCAAGTAATTATTTTGCTCATGTGACAACTTGTAATACTTATATTTCTAGAAATTTTATCAAATTCTGCAGAACTCATAAGTAGAAAAGGTATATTTTGATATATAATAATTTTGCAGTAGATTCTTTTTCACTTGAAAGGCTGTAATAGATGCTGGAGCCTGTGATGGATTTGCAGTTTTTTTTTTTTTTCTTGAGCTGTGTGGTGGGCATTTGTTCTAATTGCTGAGCTCCACTAAACTTTGATCTGACAGGAGCATGTTCAACGCTTTTGAGGAATTATCACTTTTCCTCTTGTAGCTTTGTACGTCTGGATTGTCATTCAGGGCAACACTTCTGTCCTCTAGCCTGGCCACTCTGACCCCCGCCCCTTGGAATGTGACCTGAAAACTCACTGTAATTAATTGATTTCAATGGAATCATCATGATGCAAGTGTATGTAATTCTTAGTCTTTGGGCCCTGTACCACTGTTGTTCCATCCTATTTAACCTTGTTCTGCTGAGTTCTTTCTGTTGTTAAAGGGACCTGTCACTTATAATCTAAGAAGTCTCTTTTAAATGTGAATCTAGACAAAGAAGAAATACTTACCAAGCATTAATGTGTTTCAGTCACTTATATGCATGGAAATGAGCATTAGTAATTATAAGGAAGAGTCCATAGTGCAGCGCATCTTGATTACTGGAGAATAATGTTTACTTTGGAGAACTTAGGACTCATCTGCCTGTCAATCATCTGTGTTATCCAGATGCTCAGCTACAGTCATTAGGGAACTGCTGGCTTAGTGTTACACATCTACCTACGTTTTTACCAAAGCAGTATGAATTGGGGACTGGAATGCTGTCTTAGAATAGTTCTTGCATACTTATCCATCACCCTGGTTCTTTTGCTTTAATTCTTCTTTTCCCCTACGTAGTTAGGAAATGTTTTCTGTACCTATGTCTTACTGTTTTGTTAATGATGATGTTGTCTATTTTTGAGATTTTATGTTAATTTAAACATTTCCCCCTTGCCTTTCCTTCCCCAAACCCTCCCAATGTAACCCTCCCAACTCTCTTTCAAATTCATGGCATCTTTTTTCATTAATTGTTCTTGCATGTGTATATGTATTTGCTTATGCATATATATTCCTAAATGTAACCTGTTGAGTCCATATAATGTTACTTGTAGATATGTTTTCAGGGTTAACTATTTGTCACTGAACAACCAATTGGTTTGCTCTTCCCATGTCTCCCACTTTCAGATTTACTCAGTTGCCTGTAGTTCTCTGTGTAGGTTGAGGCTTCATAGGATTTTTGCTGTTTAGTTGTGCTCACTAATGTCAGCCTTGTTCAGCTCACATTTGGGCAGATATGTTGGTAAGACTTTATGGCTGTAGTTTCTGATGTTACTAGGAAGCATAATCTCACAGCCAGACTTCTGGTTCTCATAGTCCTTCTGCCACCTCTTCCGCAATGTTGCCTGAACTGTAGGTGTGGGGGTGTTCTGTAGATGTATCCACTGGGACTTTGCTCCATAATTCTGCATTTTTTTTTTTTTTTTGGTTTTTCGAGACAGGGTTTCTCTGTGTAGTTTTTGCGCCTTTCCTGGAACTCACTTGGTAGCCCAGGCTGGCCTCGAACTCACAGAGATCCGCCTGGCTCTGCCTCCCGAGTGCTGGGATTAAAGGCGTGCGCCACCACCGCCCGGCAATTCTGCATTTTGATTGGCTGTGGTTTTCTGTAGTGGTCTCCATCCATTGCAAACAGATGTTTTCTTGGTGAGGAGTGAAGACTAATCCCATCTATGGGTTTAAAGACAAATGTTTATAGATTGTTGTTGTTGTTAGGGATTGTGCTGATTTAGTGACTCGGTGGTTGTGGATTCTCCTCCAATAACCTTGATTTCACTAGCATTGACACAACACAAACCTCTGGGACACAGTGAAAGCATCCCTATAAGAGAAATTTGTAACTCTTAGTGTCCACATTAAAAAATACCAGAAAGAACACAAATACATGGTTTTATGATGCAACTCAAAAACACGGAAAAAATAAGAACAAACCAAATTTAAACTCAATTGATGGCCAGAGATAATAAAAGTCAGAGCAGAAAGCAACAGAATAGAAACAAAGAAAATAATACAAAAAAAACCCACACCCCCAATTAATCTAAAAGCTGGTTCCTTGAAAATATAAACCAAAATGACAGACCATTGTTCCAACTAACAAAAAGAAAGAAAGAGAGGATTCATCCAAATTAATGGAATCAGAAATGAACAGGAAAAATTACAGCAGACACCAAAGAAATTCAGACTATTATAAGGGACTGTTTAAAATCTTGAGCTCCATTAAGCTAGAAAATCTAAAAGAAATGTATGATTTTTCTAGAGGCAGCCAAATCACAAAAATTAAACCAAGATGTCAACTCCCTAAATAGACTCAAAACAAATGAGGAAATTGAAAAAGTAACATAGCAAGAAAAGACTTCCAACAACAACAACAACAACAACAAAGGTCCAGGACCAGACAGGTTCACAGCAGAATTCTGTTAGACATTCTAAGATCTATAATCCACAGTAAACTACTCAAGAAGAAGAAAAAGGAAGGAGAAGGAGGAGGAGGAGGAGGAGGAGGAGGAGGAGGAGGAGGAGGAGGAGGAGGAGGAAACAAAAGGAAACAAAAGATCAAAAGGAGCACCCCAAACTTCTTCTGTGAAGCTATTTTCACCCTAATACCCAAACCAGAAAACGACAGAGTACACATTCTGTATTCCCAGAATTATTTTCTGATTTCATAACAGCCATTTTCCTAAAGTCTCCCTATTAAAACCTAGGAAATTATTATTATTATTATTATTATTATTATTATTATTATTATTATTATTATTATTGTAGTAGTAGTAGTAAACTGTGTGGATGCCCTTCTGTCATCATTCTGTGTCTCTATGTCTTTTCTAAGAATCTCATTCTGGAAAACCTCTATGTCAGACCAGCATGATCATCCTACTCCATGGAGCTGAAATCTAAGGAAATATTTCATATATAATCTTTTAGATGGAATCTCGCTATGTTGCCCAACCTAGTCTTGAACTCATGGACTCAAGTGATCACCCAACCTCAGTCTCCGTAGTATTTCAGACTATAGACACATGTCCCAACACAAAACTAAAATAAATCATTTTAAATGAGTCAATTCTACTTTATCAAATAAAATATTCTGAGAGAGGTCATAGAATATCATTGCCAAAAAATATTAAGTTAGCTATAAGAATACCATGGGTTCTTTATAGATGGGCAGGAAATACAAAATCTTCAAAATAGATGTTGTGTCATTAAACATCTAACTGAACTATGAAGATTAACACAGAATCAGTCATATGAATTGCATTTTAAGCTGCATGGCCAGCTTTTATTATACAAAAAGCACAGACATGTACTAGCACAGATACCAATCACAGAATCAGGCATTCCATTTTTAACTATAGGGTTTGTTATGTACCTATTAATTTGCATGAATTAATGATGGCAAAGAAATAGCTTAAGAAATCCCAGAGGATGTAATTTCAAGAGCAGAGTGTAAACACTTGTAATAGAAAAACTACCCCCACGTCTCTATAATTCTACTCATTTAATGTGATAGCTTATTTTTTCTTACAATTTTTCTACCCTATCAACACCAAAAGCACTACTGAACTGTTACTGTAGGGTTTAGAAACAGAAGAAAATTACATTTCTGTAAATTGGGTTTTGGAAACTAATGTAAATATACAGAATTCTAGAGTGTTTCTTTAAAAGTTGCCATATCAGAATAACCATGTGCTAAGACTGTGACAAGAAATTAATTTCTCTATTAAGAGCAAGACCCTATCCCACAGTGGATCCTTTCCAGGAGGCAAGAAAACTGGTAGGAAATGCCCGAAGGGGCATGAATCCAGTCCAGACTGGAAAAAATCTGCTCCAGGTTTGACTGATTACCCCATCCTCCTGTTTCAGTGAGATGGGAGGAAGCACAAGTGCTTTTTGAATCTAAGTCTGTGGAGGAGCTGTGGAAGCTTGGGACAGGGATGGCATCCTGAGTCTCTGATGCACCTGCTCCTCTCTGAGGCAGAGAAGAGGCCTGAGCCAGACAGGGACAGCATCAGCAGCACTTCAGAGGGTGCTGTCTAAGACCATGAAGCCCAGGAAAACCGACTACCTTCTCATCTTCTACCTCAGTTTCTCACTGCTCATCTGCATAAAGAGTAAGCCCTTCCCACTTGCTGAACTTGCTTCTTAGCTCTCTTGCGTGTAGTTACAAGAAAGGGCGTGTAAGTGTTCTTATAATCGTTAGCAAGTGCACTGAGTCAGCGCTTTTAGTCCAGGTTTTGTGATTTACGCTAAGGAGTAGTTGCATTCTCAAACTGTTTTATCTCTTGAGTAGTGAGCATGAAGCAGAATGAAAGGGCCATGCAGAAAGAATATTTTGTTGTATTTGCACACTTACGAGTTAGTTTTGGCACTTTATATAAAGTTGGTCTTTCTTAAAATGATGTTATTAATAAGTTATATTGTCTCTTATTCTCATATGCTATCTATTTGTCTTCACAGTTAAATAATTCTGAATTGCTACAGTTGCTCTCATAATCAGAGGGACGGTCTCTATACTTCCCAAAGGAGAATGGTTAAAACTGTCCCTCTTCCCCCCACCACTAGAGAAATAGTCATATAGTTGTGTGCTTCCGTTTTATGAATGAAGATATTATTTTCACCAAATTCCCAAAATATAAACAAGAATGATGTATTTTGCCCCCGAGATAATCTTGTTAGGTATCTGGCAGTGTGGTGAGTCAGGGGAGAATGGCCCCAGCTGTGTGTTTATGAAGGACAGTTTATGAACACATTTAAAATGAAGACAGGGAGAATGTGTGCGCTTGCAAAGGGGCCATGTGATTTGCGTCTGTTGCAACTGAGTATCAATACTGCAAAGCAAAGAGCAGCTGCCTTTGTGTGAGACCACTAGCATTAAGGCAGTGATGGGTAATCTGGGTCACCTTCTGTGGCTGTGACAGTGCCATGTGTTCTTCCTGGTGTGGTTTACAGCTGAACAAACAGCAAAGATTAGTTGAAGACTGGAGCAGGCACTCTCGATGGGTAGCTGAAAACACATCCAGAAAAGTGAGATCAAACTTCAAACAAACGAACAGTAAAAATGTCCATCACAAAACACACAGAGAAAAAACCTTCAGAGATGTATTTGTTAAAGAGGTTTGATTTCAAGCTATCCATCCCATTTGAAACTGAGACTGGGACCCTTGCTACATAGGAAGTGAATGAAAAGTGCCCTACTTATCTTGATGGACACAAGCAGAAGGCCAGAGACAGAAATGAGACATAACATGAAAAAGATGCCACGTTAGGGGGCATTTTGTAGCAAAGAACATTGTCTTTTTGATGCAATATTTATTAAATTTCCTAGAGTGTTCTTTAAGGGCTCGAATATGGAACCTCTCATACAAGTATCTATTTAAAGGAGAATCATAACTAGGAACATGCCCAGGAACATTGTTTCACTTTTCTTTATCAATAGACTCTAAGCAAATATTTTAATTAATTTATTCTCCAGCAAAATGTTTTCTTAATTTAAAAAGGTAATTTTGAAGCGTATTTTATTCAATTTTAAAGCAGACAGGTGGCCTTTCATTTGTGTTATATTTGTTGTAAAGGTGTAATGATATTGCCTTTATATTCAGAACATTTAGTCTACACTATTCCATTGGGGGCAATGGAATTTCTATCAGTAGCCCAGGTTTGCTTGGATCTGAACCCACTCTGTAGCTCAGACTAGCCTCCAACTTGGGACAGCCTGCCTCAGCCTGCCTCAGCCTCCCAAGTGCTGGATTACAGGTATGTACCACCATGCATCCAATAAACTGAATTTATCATTGATTTCTTTTTGTGTGTGATGCTAAAGATCAAATATAAGTATCTTGCAAATGCTAAGCATGTGCTCTTCCACTGAATTATTTCCTTGTCCTTCTCAAATGTTTAATTTGAGAAAGGTATCATTAAGTTCCAGGGTGGCCCTGAACTCACTTTGTAGTAAAGGCAAGCCTTGAACTTTTGATCTTTTGGCTGAGGGTCTGTCTCTAGAGTCTGTATTCTCAACTGGCGTGTACTGTTCACATGCAGTAACAATACACAGGGACATCACAAACATACAGGAGAACTTGGTGATAAGAATCTTATTAGTTGAAACTAGTATCTTATTAGTTTTTACTCACACTTTGAAGTTTATTATCTTAAGTTTAAGAGGAAGGAGTTATTATTGGCTCCAGATTATATTACTTCTGTAAAGTCATGCCTCGAAATGCTGTCCGACAGATGCTGTTTATACCTAGTGCTCTGTTCTCTGTACATCTTTGCAGTTAAGGATATGCTCCATGAAGGACATTAGAGCTGACTTCCACACAGGGTACATTCACGTCCTGTTCCTAGGTAGGTAGGAAGTCATTTCCCCTTAGCTGGGCCTTCAGTGAATCTACTCTGTTGATTGTTTCTATATCTGTTCCAGAATTTTACAAAATTTATTCAGATATATAGGATTAGGTATGTTGTAATAATTTAAGTAGGGCCTTTTCATTTTGTTTCTGTTGTATGAAGTGAGAATCTCATTGGTGTGAGACTCTCCTGTGGCCCATTATTTTTCAGCTATCTTAAATAATGGGAGCACGTTCTAATAACTCTGTTTGGACCTTGATATTAGCTTGCTCTGTGAGGCTTTCAAGAAACTACCTTAGTAAAGCAACCATCAATTACATAGCAGTTTGTATCTCCTTTTCATTAGTCTATTACAACTTTGGAGAAAAATGGAATCTTTTCTATGCAACTGTCATGTCTAGAATAATGTGAATTCTTTTAATTTATATTCAAAGCATGATCAGTGCATATAACTGGAATGTAATTTGAGAAAACCATTATTAGACTTATATGAATGACATAAAAGAATTTTAAGAAGCATTCACTCTTCTGGAAGGTAGCAATTATTAAATAACTGAATTTGAATAAAGTCCTCATAAAGAGAGTTTCCTAAAGAATAAATAGGATCTGTGAAGACAGGATACGGTCTGATTTATCCAATCTTAATGCTATTATTAAGGAATAATTGAATTTTCTCAAAAGATCAGAGAAGCCTAGTGTAACTCACCATGGAATAGCCACTTATTCTTTAAAATTCTGCACATGCAGCAAGATTGAGAACTTTGATATTGATGCTGCAAGTCAGATGCCACACAGCAGTGTCTGTCACAGAGCTTACCAACAGCGCAAGTGGAGAAGGGGTTCCTTGCTTCTTCCTAAGTAATTTTGTCCTCAGCTTACAATAACTTTTACTTCATAGAAGCGACCCATTGTTTCCCATATCAATGTAGGATTCATTTTGGTTTCTCTTCATGTGCTCATCGTAAGCAGACCAGATTTTGCTCAAGAATTTCCTGTTTGCCTCACCTTTGGTAATTTTCAATGATTACCATTTATGTTCTTATAGCATCCAAGTTTGATATATTGAGTGGGCAACGACATCAAGAACGTTTTGTTGTCTTTTCAGGTTTACTGTTGATTCCTTAGGAAGTCTCTGAGGAAGTCAGTTTTGTTCTTTTAACAAGGAGACTTCCCCTCTTTATAATGTTGCTCCTTCACATCAGATTTAGCATCCCTGTCTATACTTACATTTCATTTTGCAATTTTGTTCCATGTCACATATTAAACTGCAAACTCATTACTTTTGTGTTGATGTGTTTCTGTTTACCTGGGAGGCTGTAGGATGGCTGCAGGAATCATCAGTGTTTTGTTCATGGTTATAGGTAATGGGACTGAGGTAGCTTGCCCTTAGCTTCAAGATGAGTGAGTTGCTAGATAGCAAAACTTCATCTAATCACTTGTAAGTTTGTTGATTTACAGGTTAAACAGATATTGAGTCCGAAAATCTACACATCTAACTTTGTTCTACATTTTCAAAGGTAATAAATAAAGGACTCTCAATCTCTAAAGTTATGAGGTATATATTTTCTTTATTAAGATAGACAACACAACTAACTAAATAAAGAAAATATGTACTCATGTAATGTCAGCAGGGAAAAGCAAAAATGAGATAGAGAACTATGGAATTTATAGGGAAAAACATTTTTTTTCTGTAGAAAGTATCTAGTGCAATGATCCTGAGGCAGTAGCATGCCTATGGACTTTGAGAGCTTGCTAGGCGTTTTGTACAATTTGAGTAGACTAATGGAAAAACAGGAAACTAGAATAGGTATCCATGAGGTTACTAATAGTATCTTCAAGTTTTACAATAAACCTACAAAGTAACCATCATTAAACCCACTAATATACTTAAGGCAAGATAGATTTAAAGGGTGTACTCAAAACACAGCTATAGGGTGACAGGCATGGGATTTTCAGCCCTTGGTCAGTCTGGATCTGAGCAACATATTCGCTCACAAAATGCAAAAGATAAATGGTCAGGACTTGCACATGCTGACATTGTTGTAGGAAATCAGCCAGGGTGGAGATAATTATAAATATTATATTTCCAGGATTTCCCCAGATAATCAAGTATCTATTTCACCTTTATGCTATTCCGAATTTAAAAATGTTCACAATTTTAACTGATGCCTCACCCTTCAGAGTGAAACCTGCCAAGATGGGAGGTGCTGGTGTGTAGCCTCCACTGACCTTGTTATCACAGTCTTTTTTGGTTCTTCACATTGTCAGAGTGATTTCCAGGTGAACGACTCTTTTCTTCCGTAAATTCAAAATTCAATGAAACTTTTACGTAATCACGTTTAGGCAAATGGGTGAGCTCAGGATGCTAATGAGGCTGAGTTTACAGTTTAATCTCGGTCCGGTTCAGTGTGCTTGGCACGGAGGCCAGCTCCAGACAAGCCATCACGTCTTAACAAATGAAGAACCACAGCTTGCAAAAGCAGCTGTGGGACAGCAGCTGTTTTCATGCAGATAATTTGTTAATTTCACTTTACCGATGGCTATACATTCAGCTATCTGCTTCTTATGATACTCGACTTTCATTCTGTATTTTCTCCTAAAATAATCATGAACTAACTAAAATATTAATCTATATAAACCAATAATTACAGAAATAAAAACATTTTCTGGCCATACTCTATATTGTCCACTTTCTTTTGTTTTCTGGCTTCCTTTTGCAGCTCCTCTTTGGAACACTGCAAGCAGGGAGAGTTGATGCAGTTTAATTTTTCGCACATTTGCTGTATGTAGCAACCTCACTGTTACAACTCTTTGAACTTCAGAACAGACCCAGAGCTGAGGCCATGTGCACATCAACTGGTGTTTCCCTAGGCAAGGGAGTGCAAGAGGAGATAAAATTGTATCAGTACTGAGAGGCTCCATGTCAATACCGGCCACCTGATGCCTTTTTAATCCTCTGTTCCTTAAGTTCAAATGATGATCATTCATATTAATATGTGGCTCATAGGAATCTATGATTTATGCTTTATGGCCAGTAATGTATGACTGAACTCTGTTACTCTTCTCCCTGTCAAACATTATTCTGAGTGGTTTTAAATAATCTACCAGGATTAATCAAAGCTTGTGATGAAGTTATTATTTACATCTTGCAAAGAAAATAAAATTTATCCTGTAAAGTCATTTATATATTTTACATATACAAATACTTTATCTATACCTTTTAATATATGTATGGATATATACATTATACACACACACACACACACACACACACACACACACACACATATATATATATATATATATATATATATATTTACTTTCTTCATTTTATTTTCAAATCCAGAATGGATGAAAAAGAGTATTCATCAAGGCTACTTGTGACAGACACAGGCAAACCAAGGGGATACCTAGAAAAATATGCCTTAGGACTGTGAGAGACTTCATTGTCACCTTATTTCATTTTAAAAGCTATTCCCAACATAGCTACTTTCCATTTATCTGGCTTCTCCACTTACAAACAAGGCACAGGTAGATAGCTAGGTTTTCAACTTCAGTTGAAGGACGATGCCTGGGTCATTCTTCATAGCAGTACTCATGGCCAGCAAATATCTGATATGGTTGATTCATTTACATTCCAAGGTAGACTATCTTCATTGCATTTAAAATGAGTTTCATAACCCCCTTTGAAAATATGACCATTTCAGTACAAACCAATGGTATATTTTTGTAGTGATTTTTTAAATAAATTTTTAGCAATTTTTATAATTGTTCCACCTACTCCAAATTCCCTTTATATGAGCAGGAATATGTGGTGGTATTGTGTTCCTCAAAATATTGTGCACCCTAATAAACTTATCTGGGGTCAGAGACAGAACAGCCACTAGATACAAAGGCTAGAAAATGGTGGCACTCACACCTTTAATCCTAGCATTCCAGAGGTAGAAATCCCTTTGGATTTCTGTGAGTTCAAGGCCACATTGGAAACAGCCAGGCATGGTGACTCACGCCTTTAATCCCAAGAAGTGAGCCTTTAATCCCAGGGAGTGATGGCAAAAACAGAAAGATATGTAAGGTGTGAAGACCAGAAACTAGAAGCTTTTGGTTGGTTAAGTTTCAGGCTTTTGAGCAGCAGTTCAGCTGAGATTCATTCTGGATGAGGACTCAGAGGTATCCAGTCTGAGGAAACAGGATCAGCTGAGGAATTGGCAAGGTGAGGAAGCTGTGGCTTGTTCTGCTTCTCTGATCTTTCAGCATTCACCCCAATACCTGGCATCAGGTTTGATTTTACTAATAAGACCTTCTTCTAAGATTCCTGTTACAGGAATATAACAGGCTAGGAACACAATATTGTGAACTTGCTCCTGCTGGATTTACTGCCCACTAAATGAGTTACCGAATTGATACTACATTTACATATTATGGAAATTATACAGAGAATACTGTAAAAACATAGTAAAAAGACCAAAATTTGCCCCTTTCTAATTAGGAAGTGTCTTCACTCCCAAGCCTCAGCGCATGTTGTCCCTTCAGGCTACTGCTACTTTCAGCTTCTGCTACTGCTACTTCTGCTAATGCCCTGCTGCTCTTACTGTTTCTCCTCCTTTGGTCCTCTTCTGTTCCCCAGTGCCAGAACCTCCAGAGCGTTCTTCTCATCTTTGCATGTGCCATTTGAAGAGCACTAAGACTGAAGGGAAGGCGATGCCTACCTTTGTGTTCCCTCTTTCACTGTCAAGAAGAGAAGGAGCCCTCCCTTCTTGGGAGTCTCAGCTTTTTGCACTCATCAGCAGGCAATTGGTCCTTGAGTTCTTCCACCCTGGTTTCTATGTAATACATAATTTCTTCAACTGCAGTAACTGTTTCAACTCCTTCTTTCTCAGCACAATTCTCTGCATTTTAACTATATTTTCAATATCATCTTTGCTTAATCCAGTGAAAGATTGGAATACAATCAATCAGATAATCACATCCTACGCATTACATTTGGCAGAAATGTGTGCAATCACATTGGCACTAATGTCAAATTAACTTCAGACTCCACAAGGCCTAGAGAATTCTCATCAAAGTAAACTGTCCAAAAAGTTTGTTGTTTCCTAGTATCTCTCTCTCTCTTATCAGGACACAATTTAATCTCTACTTGAGTCTGTCCAGTAGAAACTGTAGGAAACACGTGCCTCTTTTTGATTAGAGTAGTGGTGTTCCTATTAAAAAATTTAGCAAAGACACTGTCCAGAGACTCAATACCCAGAGACAAGAGTAACATCGAGGTGCAGCACATCTTTGACAGCCAATGTACTTCCCTGAATGGTGGCTCCAATTACTCTGACCTCACTAGGATTAGCAACTTTACTTGGGGCTCAGCCAAAAAAGATCTTGCAGAGCCTGCAGAACCTTTAGCATCTGGGCCATGCCACCAACAAGGATCACTCTCCTAGGTCACTCTTGCTGACTACTGCATCTTATACAGCTTTCTGGTATGGGACAATAGTTCTCTTGGTTATATATGTGGTAATGCCTTCAAACTGAGTTTGATAAGGCTTCATATTCAGACCAGAGCACCCATTGTACAGCATGGCAGGTTGATGTCAGTCTGCACTGATGTGGAAAGTTCTTACTTAGCTTTATCAGAATCTTCCCTCACTATCTGAATCAAATCAACCCATCCATCTCTCTCTCTAGGATGCCTTTACAAATACTTCATAACTAGTCCCTGTCAAAGTCATCATCTCCAAAGCAGGTGTCTCTTAGGCAGATGGCACCTCCAACACTGCTTTCTGAAATTCCAGGGTACAAATTTCAAAAGTTCTACCAGTGAAATCATGCACAGCAACAACTTTATCCTCCTCCTCCTCCTCCTCCTCCTCCTCGTCCTCCTCCTCTTCCTTCTTCTTTCGGTTTTTCGAGACAGGGTTTCTCTGTGTAGCTTTGTGCCTTTCCTGGAACTCACTTTGTAGACCAGGCTGGCCTTGAACTCACAGAGATCCACCTGCCTCTGCCTCCCAAGTGCTGGGACTAAAGGCGTGCGCCACCACTGCCCGGCAACAACTTTATCTTTAGATTCAGCTAGAACAGTGGTTCTCAACTTGTGGGTCATGACCCCCACAGGGGTCACCTATCAGATATGCTGCATATCAGATATTTGCATTACAATTCATAGCAGTACTATAATTACAGTTATGAAGTAGCAAAGAAATAATTTTATGGTTGGGGGTCACCAGAACATGAAAAATTGTCTTAAAGGGTCACAGCATTAGGAAGGTTGAGGACAACTGAGCTAGAAAATAGACCAGAACAGCAGCGTGGATTCATTTATCACTTAAAGCAGATTTAATCCAGATACTTGGCCAGCATCCTCAGTGGCTTGTGTCTTTGGGTCACTGAAATAAGCAGGGACTATGGTCATATCAGTTTGCTGTGTGACCCACATGCTTTTCTGCAGTTTCTTTCATCCTCATCCACATACATGTTCCAATATGACTCAGAGAACAGAATTTTTCATGAGTCTCAACTAAGGCATTACCACTGGGGTCATGGGCAATTTAAAAAAAAAAATGTTCTTTATGTCTTTGTAGATTTCAGGGTCATCATAGCCAAGGTCAAAGAAATGCTTGGTAGCACACCATGTACTGTTTGGGTTAGTGAAAGCCTACCTCATTGCTGGCATGCAACAAGTGACTCTCTGTTTGCCATAAGGCAGCAACAGAAAGTGTTGTTCAGGCACTTTCAGCTTTAGTCAAGACCTTGGTGTGTCAGCTCTCCATAACTTCCTCACAGGAGTTGGTAGTACCCAACTCAATACCAGTGACGGCGCCCTTGATTGCTTTTGACTAATTGTCATTCCTTGAGACAAATCAAAAGGGCTCAAGGCTGAGGCTATTACAATCATCTTGGCAATGGGTGCCAGTGAAGGCCCAGATGTCTGCAACAACCACCGGGAAGAAGCAAGCACTCTGCATGCTCTGAGCTGTGCGGCATAGCTAATGGTGTCTCTCTGTTTCTTATTCTTTTTCTTTTTTATTCTTTTTCTTTTTTTTTTGTTTTGTTTTGTTTTTCAAGACAGGGTTTCTCTGTGTAGTTTTGGTGCCTGTCCTGGATCTCGCTCTGTAGACCACTCTCTTTTTCTTAAACGTGAATTGTTTTCACACAGCCATTGATCATACAGTCAGAATTTGGAAGTGCCGATTTAAATGTCACATGACTTTCCTAAACATAGGTGAACTGGACTATTTAAAACTTTGGTCCCCTTGAAATCAATACCCTTGATATAAATGCAATAAGAGGAATCAATACCAGCCTTTTGGCTTTAAGAATGGAAACATTCACATGAACATAATGGGCAGCCAGTAATCCTGGAACCTACCAGAGGGATGCAGTGGGAAATCCATCAGTCAACTTTGTGAATGGGTAGGTAATGAGCCATTGCTCAAGCTAAAATATTAAAGGTTATTTATCATATACTCATCACCAGCAGCATGTGCTATGAGTAAACATTCAACTTCTATGAAACTTTCTACTTTCAAAGGATATTTTCATATGTGACTCATGGTAGAATTCCAAAGACCATGAACTTTAGGAATAAACTGCTTTTATAATCCCAATATTGTAAAAAAAAAAAATATCCGGAACATAATTCTCTAAGGCATTTGTTATTTATTCTAATAGGCAACTGTTTGTGCTGGAACAGAACTGCAGATCTTCGAAGATAGATTTCATATCACATCTCCTTTATTCTGAGAGGTCTGTGTAGGTTAAGCTTTTATTTGAGTCTTCGGAAGAGGGCTTATGCTTTCAGAATGGTGAGGTTGGTTTGCTTGGAAATTTCACAAAACCACAAGTGTCATTCCACTTCCTGACAGATGCTTGGATACTTCTTTCAATGATTTATGGATACAGACCTGTTGTCTTCCAGCTCGTAGTTGGCTTATGCGACAGTGACACTGGATTGTGTCATTGGAGTGTCCTATGTCTGAATTATAGACAACCAAGCTAAAAGCCAGTGTGCCACATCCCCAGCTAAAGGCAAGAGCAAAGTTCAGAAGCAAAACAGGAACTGAGAGTGTTGTGGCATTCGGAGAAGGTGCAGCAGGGAAAGACTTAGCACAAGGCTGCAGAACTGAGGTAGATGCCTAAGCCCCACGTGGTTGTTTTCTGACCTCTCTGTGCATGCTCTGGTGGGTGCCCCTCCCAATAAATGGATAAGTAAGTAAAGTTTAACGTTTATCTATCAGGCTGAAAAAGCCATGTAGGGTTGAAGGGTGCTTTCTTACAGACACAGAAACAGCAGTACATTTAAGTTTAAATAATTTAATCCATATTAAAATTTGAACTCAAGTGTGGGAACAGACTCTCAAGGACTCCACAGATCCATGTGTTGTATGCCTCATCATGATGGCTTCACTGATTTATACTTCTCTAGAATAGAATGGTTCAATTCCAAGCCTTTGTATCTTCAGGACTGTGCATTTAATTGCTGCTATATATTTAAGCAGCTTTACTTTACTTACCCTTTTCCCTCCCACCCACCTGATTAATATTTATTAACTGAGATATCTCACAGTCAATAAAAGATGGTAAATTGGACTGGATTTTCTTTTAAGTGTGACATATGTTGAGGAACCAAGATAATTTTTGCTTCAGACCTGATGTACCCAGAATAAAACTGCCTGAAGGTTTTTCTACTTGAAATAAAATGTGGGCTATACCATAATACCTGGAAGGAAGCTACTTGGGTCTCTGTTTCTGGGTTCGAGAAAGAAGGCATTCAGATTCTTCTGAGATTATTTTTTTCTCTTCTGCCAAGTTAAAATATATCTAGTCATCCATAACATTTAATATATTTTATGGAACCAAAGTTGAAAATCTCTGCTTGAAATTTAGATAAGATGGAGCTGACTAATGGTGCAATACACCTTTAATCCCAGCATACAAGAGATGGAGGCAGGTAGATCTCTGAGTTCTAGGCCAGCCTGATCTGCAGAGCAAATTCCAGGAAAGCCAGGGGTACACAGAGAGACTCTGTCTCAAAACAAACAAACAAACAAACAAACAAATAAATAAATAAATAGATAGACAGACAGACAGAATGGCACAGTTGTAGTAACAAGACACAATCTTTTATCACAGGTAAGAGAAGAGGCTTTAGAAGTAGGCTGCTGTGAGTGAATACAAATCCTTCTACTTCCCAGATGTTTGACTTTGGAAGATTACCTTTGCAATCCTCCATTTCTTCACTGGCAAAATGGGAATAGAGGTAGTTATATAACTGCTTTAAAAATAATAAAGTTATTTTATTTATTGTGTGTACATATGCAGACTCTTGCATGGCATGGCCTGGGTGTGTAGAGGCCAGAGGACATGGAAAAAGACTCAGTTCTCTGCTTCTACCTTGTGGGTCCTAGGGGTTGAACTCAAATCCTCAAGCTTGGTGGCAAGTGGATTGTCTCACTGAGCCATCTTGCAGTCCCACCCCACTGCTATTTTATGAAGCTTTATTAAATTCATAATGATAAATTATTTGGAACAGTACTTGCCACATTGTTATCATCCTACTTTACTCTTTTATAAATTAATAGAAATTTGTCATTGAATTTTGTATTATCCAGTTCGATCACTGTTTTATATATTCTCTTCTTTTCGAGCCAGTATCTCACTAACTAGCCCAGACTGATCTTAAACTCACTGTGTAATCCTGACTGATCCTGATCTCATAATCACCTGCTGTTGCAGCATGAACTGTTAGAAGGTCTTATTAATAAAAACAAACCCGGGAGCCAGGAATTGGGGTGAGCGCTGGAGGATCAGAGAAGCAGAACAAGCCACAGCCACCTCGCCTCACCAGTTCCTCAGCTGATCCTGT
This sequence comes from Peromyscus californicus insignis, assembly GCF_007827085.1. Classification (NCBI taxonomy): domain Eukaryota; kingdom Metazoa; phylum Chordata; class Mammalia; order Rodentia; family Cricetidae; genus Peromyscus; species Peromyscus californicus. Next base: position 26,181,111 of record NW_026294436.1, on the reverse strand, counting down.
TTCCTCAGACTGGAAGCTTCTGAGTCCTCATCCAAATGGATCTCAGCTGAACTGCTGCTAAAAGCCTAAAAGCTTAACCAGGCTCTAGTTCCTGGTCCTCACACCTTATAGACCTTTCTGCTTCCTGCCATCACCCCAGTATGTATTTCTGGCCTCTGTATTAAAAATCAAGTGTCCATAGGTGTGTGGACTTCTGCCTTGGGTCTTCAATGCCATTCCATTGATCAGCATCTCTGTTTATATGCAGTTATCATGCTGTTTTTTATCACTATAGGTATGTAGTACAAATTAAAATCAGGGATGGTGATACCTCAGCAACATTTTTGTTATTCAGGATTAGTTTAGCTATGCTGGGTTTTTCTTTTTCTGTTCTTGCATATGAAGTTGTGAATTGTCCCTTTCAACATCTGTGAAGAACTATGTTAGAAGTGTGATGAAGATTGCATTGAATTTGCTGATTATTTTCAGTGGGATGATCATTTTACTATCCTATTGATCCATGAGCATGGAAGATCTTTCATCTTCTGATAGCTTCTTCAGTTTCTTTCTTTAGGGCCTTAGTTTTGTTGTAAAAGTCTTTCCTTGTACGAGAAGAGGATCTGTGGTTGCTATGTAAAATGAATAAAAAAAATTCTTTAAAAAAAAGTCTTTCACATGCTTGGTTAGAGTTACCCCAAGATATTTTTTGAGGCTATTGTGAAAGGTATTGTTTCCTTAATTTATTTCTGTCTGCCTGTTATTTGTTATATAGGAGAACTATGAATTTTTTGTGTGTATTAACTTTGTATCTTTTAGCTACTTGGATGAAAGTGTTTATTAGCTGTAGGAGACTCCTGGTGGAGATTTTAGTGTTACTTATGTACAATATCATATCATCTGCAAATAAAGATGCTTTGACTTCTTTCCTTCTTGGTTGTATCCCCTTGATCTCCTTCAGTTGTCTTACTGCTCTAGCTAACACTTCAAGTACTATATTGAATAGATATGGACAGAGTGGGCAACCTTGTCTTTTTCCTGATGTTCGTGGAAATGCCTTGAGTTTCTCTCCATTTAGGTTCATGGTGGTTGTGGGTTTGCTGTAAATCACCTTTATTATGTTGGGGTATGTTCCTTGTATCCCTAGTCTCTTTAGGACCTTTATCATGAAAGGGTGTTACATTTTATCAAAGACTTTTTCTTCATCTAACAAGATGGTAATGTGGTTTTTGTCTTTCAGTCTGCTTATATGATGGATTATATATGTTGATTTACATATGTTGAACCATCCCTGCGTCTCTGAGATGCCGCCCACTTGATCATGGTGGATGCTCTTTTTAATGCATTCTTAGTTTCAGCTTGCAAATATTTTATTGAGAATTTTGCATCTATGTACATAAGGGAAATTGGTCTGTAATTCTCTTTTTTTGTTGGGTCTTTATGTGGTTGAGTATCAGGGAAAACTGTGGCCTCGTAAAAGAAATGGGCAATGTTCCTTCTGTTTTTATTTTGTGGAATAATTTGAGGAACATCAGCATTAATTTTTCTTTGAAAGTCTGATAGAATTCTGCACTTAAACCATCTGGCCCTGGGCTTTTTTTGTTGGGAGACTTTTAATTGCTGCTTCAATTTCACTAGGCGTGATAGGTCTGTTTAAATTGCTTATCTGATCTTGATTTAACTTTGGTAGGTAGTACCTATCCGGAAAATTATCAGTTTCTTTTAGATTTTTCCAATTTGGTGGAGTACAAGTTTTTAAAATTCATCCATCTTTCAGTTAATTTGGCCAAGGATTTGTCAATTTTAGTGATTTTTCTCAAAGAGCCAAGGTTTTGTTTCATTGATCCTTTGTATTGTTTTCTTATTGTGTTGTTGTTGTTGTTTTATTGATTTCAGCCCTGAATCTGACTATTTCTTGTCACCTACTCCTTTTGGGTGTGATTTCTTCTCTTTGTTCTAGAGTGTCCAGGTGTGTCACTAAGTTTCTATTATAAAATCTCTCCATTTTTTTTAATATAGGCACTTAGCAGTAGGAACTTGCCTCTTAGAACCACCTTCATTGTGTCCCATAAGTTTGAGTGCATTGTGCTTTCATTTCCTCTTCTCCTTATAAAAGGCTTTTCTTTATTAGTATTATTTTAATTTGTCTTCTTAACTTCACACCCTTGACAATAAAATTGTTTTATTATGTGAATTTTTTCTCCTTTATTGAAAATAAATTCTTTTCTCATACAATATATCCTGGTTACAGTTTCCCTTCCCTCTACCCCTCCCAGTTCCTCCCCACCTCCCCTCTCATCAAGACCCACTCCCTTTCTGTCTCTCTTTAGAAAAGAACAGGCTTCTAAGAGAAAACAACCAGACATGACAACATAAATAAAATAAGGTAAAACAAAAATCATCACAAAAACAAAAATCATTGAAGTTGGACAAGGCCAGCAACCAATAGAAGGAAAAGAGCCCCTAGAGTAGGCGCAAGAATCAGTGACCTAGTTGTTCACACACTCAGGCGTCACATAAAAATACCAAACTGAAAGCTATAATACATGTGCAGAGGACTCAGTGCAGAGCCATGCAGGGCCTGTGCTTTCTGCTTCAGTCTCTGTGAGTTCTTATGAGCTTTGCTCAGTTGATTTAAAGAGCTTTTTTTCTCCTAGTGTCCTCCATCCCTTCTGGCCCCCACACTCCTTCCACTTTCTCCTCCTCAGGATTCACTGAGCAATGAGGGGAGACATTTGATGGAGACCTCCCATTTAGAACTGTGTGTTCCAGGCTCTCCCTCTCTTGGTATAGTTCGTTGGCTGTGTTTATTCCCATCTGCTGCAGGAAGGAGCATCTCTGATGATGGCCAAATACGGCACTGAGCTATGAGTAGAGCAGAATATCATTTGGAGTCATTTTATCACTACTTTGTTTTAAAGATCAGTGGTTTTGAAGTTTTTCCTAGGTCTCTGGGCTATCTTGTCTCTGGTTCTTGGTCACCAAAGCAGTGTCAGGTATGGTTTCCATCTCGTGGAGTGGGCCTTAAGTCAAATCAGACAATGGTTGGTTACTTCCACAAGCTGTGTGCTACCATTGCCCGGGCATATTTTACAGGTAGGACAGCATTCTAGATCAAAAGATTTGTGGCTGATTTGTTGCTTCCTTTTCTCTTTGCAGAGAACCTTCTTGTAATTAAGACTCTAGAATATAAGAGTAAGGGATATACGTAGGCACTAGATAGACCTTTCCATGTTCAATGAGTTGTATAGGTGTCATCTTCAGCAATGGGGACCTTGCTGTCCATTTGCAGAGAGAAACCTATTGTCTTGGCAACAGCCTAGGTTGTTTGGGGATTCCTATAGGACCTCTTTGACCAATAACTCAGTTGAATGTAATGCAGTCATAGTATTAGAAGCTTTTTTTTTTTTTTTGGTGGCAAGAGATAGTCAATTCAGACTCCATGTCCCCCATTATTTGGAGACCTCATTAGGATCACCTTCATATACTTCAGGAGATTTCTACTGCAGTAGGTATCCATACCAACTCTCAAATTCTAGCTGTCTCTGCTTGAATTCCCTCCCTCAGCTCCATCTCCCCTCTGCATCCCTTTCTGTTCGTGGAAATAATGTCTCTCCCTGGCCTGGAACTCACTAACTAGTTAGGTTGGCTGGCCAGCAAGTCCGGATGTCCTTTTGGCTTTGTTATCTGGGTTCTGGTGGTAGAGCTTATGTTCTCCTGCTTACACAGCAAGCAGTTTACCATCTGAACTGTCTCCCCAGGCCCTACATCATTTATTTTTGATAATACCCAATAGTCTCTTCACTCCCTAAATTACAATCTTCTGTTTCATTAGCAAACGTGATTATATACTTGACATCTACATACTAAGTCCAACAAAGATAAATATTGGCTAATATGTATTACATTAAAATAGATCATATATGGAAAGAGACTCAAATTATTTAAGAAATTAATGTAAATTGCAGACTCTGTGTTCAGAACTATGTACAGAAAAGGCCTTCATGACTTAAAGAACATTAGATCACAAAGTGAACTTACATGTTGTATGTTAGTTCAGAACGTAAGATTGGCAACTTGTCACCATTGTTAGGTAGAGGATGCCTAAGGAACAAGGCCCAAAGATTTCCTCTGGCCTGTACAAATATGCACACACAGAAAGAAAGAAAGAAAGAAAGAAAGAAAGAAAGAAAGAAAGAAAGAAAGAAAGAAAGAAAGAAAGAAAACCCAGGTTTCAAAAGATCTGGGTAAAGTAGAATGTCTGTCCATTTTAAGAATAGGTAATAAGCTGGGCGGTGGTGGCGCACACCTTTAATCCCAGCACTTGGGAGGCAGAGCCAGGCGGATCTTTGTGAGTTCAAGGCCAGCCTGGTCTACAAAGTGAGATCCAGGAAAGGCACAAAGCTACACAGAGACACCCTGTCTCAAAAAAAAAAAAAAAAAGGATAGGTAATAATTTTTGGAGCTAGAGTAATGACATATATTATATATAAATAGAAAGAAGAGAGACAGAGACAGTGAATGGGAGAACAGCAGCTATATTAGATATACAATAGAATATAATACTCAAGGTTTTCCTGTTTCCTTCACCAGCCTTTATCTTGCATTAACCATTACTGTGTGTGAAGGACTACTGCTTGATGTGTGCAATCACCCCTTTACTCTTTGAAAATCAGTATTAATTGTATGGAAAAACCTTACATTCTTCTTAAAATTAAAAGTGTTCAAATACAAGGCTGAAGAAATTGTTTAGTATCTTACAGTGTTTGCTGTACAAACATGAATATCTGAGTTTAGATCCCAGCCCAAGCATGGCTTCTGTGCCTCTAAGCCCAGCACTGTTGCTCTGGGAAGAGGAGGAGCTCAGGTTTGCTGGCCATTGGTTTAGCTTCAAGGTTTCTTTCTTTCTTTCTTTCTTTCTTTCTTTCTTTCTTTCTTTCTTTCTTTCTTTCTTTCTTTCTTTCTTTCTTTCTTTCTTTCTTTCTTTCTTTCTTTCTTTTTTCCCCAGAGCTGAGGACCAAAACCAGGGCCTTGTGCTTGCTAGGCAAGCGCTCTACCACTGAGCTAAATCCCCAACCCCAGCTTCAGGGTCTATGGAGGTCCCTGAACCTTTGTCCCTGTTCAGGGCACCATTTCTGGGAGGCCTGCTCCCACCTTTTACAGGGTTCCTATGAAGAGAAGAATAAGAAATATTAAATAGAAAGATAGGCCTAGCCGACAAAAGAAAGACAGAAACATAGGATAGCTTCCGGAGGACTTGGGTCAGTATCCAAAGGCCCAGAACTTTATTCAAAAGGGCTTTTTATAACAATGTCAAGGGACGAGGCAAAAGACCTCCCTCTTGCTAGATACAACCAAGTTTAGACCCTTCCAAACACCTGGTACCCAGTCCTGTGGTCCAACCATCCTCTTACGTAGTCCTGCTGGGTAAAGCAAGCTCAGATCTCACTAGGAAACCTCTGTGGGCTCCCACAAGGGTCCATTAGAGACCCTGTCTCAAAGGAATAAGGTGCAGGATGACAACAGGACACCCGATGCCTTCTTCTGGCCCCTGTTCACACAGTCACACAGTAGTGAGAACACATGTACACGCGCACGCGCGTGAACACACACACATCACATGAACGAATGTTTGAGTATCTCCAACTCTTGTAAATATTTGTCCAAACTTCAAGGTATATATTTAAAGTTTTTTGATATGGAAAGAGCTACACAATACAAGTGATGAGTTTATTCATTTTTATAAAGTAATGCTTGCTAACTAACTTTTGAAACTGAAAAACAATAAAATAAGAAATGACAAAATTCCCAGTACTTTTAGGCTCATTGCTGACAACACCTTTGTAACTGAGCTACATAAAGCAAAGCCAAGGCTGGCTAGAAGTGAACAATACAATGTGCATCCTGAACACTAGTAAAGAGTGCTGAGAACTGGCACCTTCAGGAAATCGAAGCAGAGGATGCAGCGGAAATAAATTTAAGCTGAATTCAAGGTATAAACCTGAGCTGCTCAGCTAAAATATTTTCATTTTAGTTGTTTTGTTTTGATATACTCTCAGACATCTGAAGAAGATGCTCACAGCATTATTTGCAGAACTAAAGATACAGAAACAGGAGCTCATAGATGGGTAACGGCAGATGGAGAGAGGAATCCTGGCAAACTACAGAGCAGGGTATTATTAGCCAGTCATGAGAGAGGAAACCTTGGGATCAGTGTTAAGGCGTTATGCTAAGTAGAAAAAGTTCTTCAGGGAAATTAAAATCGTGTCTGATCTCACCTGCATGTGGAATTGGAAGAAGCTGACCCCTAAGAAGCAGAGTCCTAGGAATTAACTGCTGCTGAAAGGATTCACGTTCTAAGTTAGATAAATAACTTTTGGGATCAAATGTATAGCACGGTATCTGCAGTTGGTACTATTGGGTTATTTCTTGAAATGTTCTATAGAGTAGATCTTAAATGTTCTTACCACCCACCTACACATACACAAACACACACACACACACACAAATACACATGTACACTCATGTGCATGCACGAGCATTAGTAACTAGATTGTATAATTATTTCATGATAAATTAATATATCAAAAAATCATAGTATTCACCTTAAATACATGTAACTTATTTATTAATTATACCTAAATAAATTTGAAAACACAGAGTTGCAAGAATAGTCAAAATTATATGTTTTGAATAAAATATGTGACTATTTTGAATAAGCTTGGAAAGGAAGGTATCTTCTTAAGCAAGACAACATACTCTGAATTCACAAGAGAAAACTGCTATCAAAATATTAACTTGCAGGTTCTTTTTCTTGTAAGCTACCAAAAAACAACTTGAATTTCCTTTGGCAAAAAAGAGTAGGTGGTAGGTGGAGGCAGAAAAAACATTGCTTATTCAGTGTCAATAATTAATTCCCAAGGATCATCCATTCTACGTGAAATGTTTACTTTATAATACTTCAGTAGAACAAATGTCATTTCCTGTCAGTTCTCTAACTCCAATTTTATAAAATCCTAGTTGAACTCTATGCATAGAATAATAAATGTTTCAAATATTACTTCCTATTCACCAATGAATGTGGTTCTTAATGTAGAGCCACACCTCAGTGCCTGCAGCATCTAAGACATGCATCCTCTATGCTGACACCAACAACTTTTCAAACCATCTGTATATGATTCTTTCCACCAATAGTATTTGGAATTTAGTTCAAGACCACTTCTGCACAATGTCAGACCTTAAAAGTACTACATGCCTATGAACATCAAAAGTTATAATGAAAAATCCATACAGTCTTTCTTTTGGTTTTCATATACAGACTCTCTGGTTGGAATCAGGACCAGGAGATTCGTGAGGTGTGCTTGCTGTATGTCGGTTAGCAGGAAATTGAACTACAGGCACAACGATGCCAGGTCAGGGCTTGGGTTTCCCTCCTAACAAGCAAATCCCTTATGTTTCCCCTATCTATCTTCTGTCTTTCAGTTCGGTGTCCCTTAAGCCTGTGCTAGCTCATTCTGTAGAGGGCTTTGCTATATGTGATAGCAAAGACAGATCCTTGCTACTCCATGCTCATGGTCTTTATCACTTTCAATTTTAAAGGGTCTGGGAGGCATCCCTTTCTGTAGCAACTTTTTTTTTTTTTCCTTGTGCCAACTTTTCATTTTTTTTTAATTTATTTTAATTTATTTTGCAATACAATTCAGTTCTACATATCAGCCACGGATTCCCTTGTTCTCCCCCCCTCCCGTCCCCCTCACCTTTCCCCCAACCCCCCCCCCCCCCATTCCCATCTCCTCCAGGGCAAAGCCTTCCCCACAGACTGAGATCAACCTGGTAGACTCAGTCCAGGTAGGTCTAGTCCCCTCCTCCCAGGCCGAGCCAAACAATCCTGCATAGGCCCCAGGTTTCAAACAGCCAACTCATGCAATGAGCACAAGATCTGGTCCCACTGCCTGGATGCCTCCCAAACAGATCAAGCCAATCAACTGTCTCACCCATTCGGAGGGCCTGATCCAGTGGGGACCCCTCAGCCATTGGTTCACAGTTCTTGTGTTTCCATTCATTTGGCTATTTGTCCCTGTGCTTTATCCAACCTTGGTCTCAACAATTCTCGCTCATATAAACCCTCCTCATTCTCGCTAATTGGACTCCCAGAGATCCACCCGGGGCCTAGCCATGGATCTCTGCATCCAGATCCCTCAGGAGTTGGATGAGGTTTCTAGCACAACAATTAGGGTGTTTGGCCATCCCATCACCAGCAACTTTTATGTGGATCTTTCCTGAGTAGTGTTTACATGATTGTTTCTAGGGTGAGAAGACATCACTTATTTAAAAAGATTATAAAATAATGAGGCTACTAGGTAATTTGGGGAAAATTTATAAAAATGATTGCAGTGTGCTATTGTGTTTTCCTCTCACCTCAACACTGTTTTCTTCTAAACCCTAGAAATGAAATAACTCAGTCAAACATGATGAGGGAGAGCTCTTATTTATTAACAAGCCGTGTTTTGATAGAAACTTGGGTAAACACTTTTCACATACTCACTAATTCAGTCCTTATACTAATCCCTAGAAAACTGTGTGTTTATTTCCAATTTGCATATTTAGCCAGCAGAGTTTGAACACAAAGGCAGGGCTGCATGACATAAAAATGTGTTAATGACTGCTGAGAAAAGGAAAATCAGTCTTCCCCAGGAGTGAGCACCATGACTGGTTATCCAGTGCCAAATGGTCAGTCCTAAAAGCATATACATATGAGCAACACTTAGTGGACTCAGCAGATTGTGTGTGTGTGAGTGTGTGTGTGTGTGTGTGTGAGTGTGTGTGTGTGTGTGTGTGTGTGTGTGTGTGTGTGTGTGTGTAACCATTAAAGAAAAAGAGCCCATGAATCTGAGGAGTGGGAGGGACTTGAGAAGTGTGAGAGGGCGGGATAATGTATCAGACAGCACACATATATTAAATTTAAAAGTAAAACTTTTAAAAAGTGATGATTTCCTCTAGCCAGATGATAGTCACCTATGAATTTTGCTGGCTGTATCTTTGATTTTATTTACTATCGTCCTGTTGATTTCTACTGATTCTATCTTCACCATTGTAAGGCATACTCTTCTAACATTATATAATAGTTTTATTGTCTACTGAATAGCAACTCTTGATTATGTTGGTATTCATTTCTTTTAATATTTAGGATTCCAGGGCTGGCCCTTAAAATAGTTAGTCTTTGGGGCTCTCATCTCACTCTGCTCTCTGTTCTCACTCCTCACATCTGTTCTCTGCTGCCCTGTTCTGTAAAATCCAACTGTTTTTGATCTCTCTCCATTCTGCTGAGAAACATGGTTGCTCCTCTATACTCTTCCACCCTGCCTAGAGCATAAACATTGTTCTGAGAAGCCGTTCTGGGAAATCTAATCGTACTATGTATGCTCTGCTTCTAACAAAATGTATAGCCCTGCCCTCCCTTGCTCAGTACCTTCAAAAAGCTGCACGCTGTTCCCAGTATTTTTCAGTTGTTCCCAACAGGAGAGCAAGCCAGGTATGGCAGGAGACAATTGTCTCTTGAATTACTAAACACAGTGGGACCTAATAATTAGAAAATAAACCACATTTGTTAATTGATATGTTTGTTGTAAAGAAAAGATGTGATTTGAATCTAATTAAGAAGGAGGTGTGTGTGATCCAGAGTCACAGCTAGTATGGTCATTTACTTTGGTTGGCGCTATCACAGAAAAACATATCACCCAGTGTGGGAGCCCGTTTTCAGGTTCCTCGTGGCTTTACTCAGCAGATCTGCATAGAGAGGATGATTAGGATCACTGGCCTGAGTGCAGGTGTCTGAGATGGTCTGCACTTGGCTGTTCTGGGTGGGGGGGTCTTTTGCTCCACCCCTTGGCGTCTCTATAAAAACCCTGGGGCAGAGACAGTCAGGGCCCATTGGAATAGGTTCCAGGCCCTCTCGAGGCTATCCTTATTTTCTATCTGTTCCTCTCCACAATCTAAATCCTTCTATCTAGTATTTCCTGCTGCTTGCACTCAAGATAACTCTGGGGAACTGTGGGGGTGGTGGGTAAACGCCCCGCAACCCAGGTGATGCAATCAAAATGGACAAAACTAGTCTTGTTCACACACAAAATTACACCCAGAACTTGCTCATATATGCTGTTGATTATTTGATCAACGTAGCCATTTCGAAATAAACAGAGTTGATTGTAAATTCAATGTTAACACAGTTCAACAAAGGCCAGTTTTAGAGAATCTCCTTAAAGCTATGCCTCCACAAAGCGAAAATAAGCAGATAGAAATAAAAAATGTGAGATGTATGAAAACCCACACATGTGAAAGTAAGTATCAGAAGCATTATTTAATTTCTCCATTCATGTAAGTCCTCAGTATGAAATATAACCTATGACTACAAATATCCAGACAAAGGCAGCAGCCAAAGCAAGGAAGCACTGACCTTAACTCCCATATGAATTTTAGATTTTCATAAAGAATAGAGTTAATAAAAATGATATTCAAATGCAGTGAGCCACGTTTTCCAGTTTACTCCAAGTACTTCCCTCTTATTTCAGTGATTTCAGAGACATTTTTATTCTTATTTGAGTAATCTAGGTTATTCCTCCTTAAATAAAATATTTAGAAAATGAGAACAGTTATATCTTTCTGTAGATACTCTATAATGATTATCATGGAGGTAAGCTGAGACTAAAAGGCAACATTTAATTTTTATCCAGGGATCAACTATTTGAATATTGGCCTTTTGTTTGCAATAATGTTTTCCCATCCAGTGTGCCAGGGCCGCAGTTTTAATTTACACAGGAACACTGTCTAGGACCTTCACTGAGCTAAGATGTCTCACATTTTGTTGTCATCGTTGCATTATCTTCTCCTGAAATTGATTTCAATGTTTTCAAAGTCAGAATTGTGCATATGTCTACAAATGAAAGATTTGCTCCTTAGTAACATAGAAGATGATCTATATAATAAGATGAAGTGCAGGGCAGAAAGGGAGGTAGTAGGTATAAAGATAGAGATAAATAGATAGATAGACAGACAGATAGATAGATGTATAGATAGATGATAGATAGATGATAGCTGATAGAGAAGATGGGCATATATTTGGTTTAATTTACATAAATCATTTTTATACAAGATTGCCAAAATTCAGCCCTGCATTATAGTTTTAAACCTTGCATGTTTGCAGGGAAAGAGAAGAGTTAGTTCAATGCTGTTTGTCAGAAATTGACTTTCAATATGATATCATATTAGGTTCATATTTTGTGATGAACTATTATGACAGATAATCTTACATATTTAACTTGATTTAACTTGACAAATTAAATACATGAGAAAAGATTATATTAGGCAAAGACATATTATTGGGAAATTTTCTATCATTTTCAATGATGGTTTTAAAATGTAAGGATATTTTACATTCCATTTCTAAAATACTATGAATTTAAACTCAAATAAATCAGAGGAGTAAGTAAGCAAGTTAGTGGGTGAACAATTTAAGAGTCCGTTTCAAGAAGCACAGCTTTTCTCTGAGCAGTGCAGACACTGTTCTAGTTCCATCCCCATTAAATTTACTCTTTTTTTTTCTGTTTCCAGCAATATATAGAAACAAAACCATCTTGGAGAGGGGATGATGGCAAATGGATGAAAGAGTTGCTTCTTGTCATTTAGTGGTTACTATAGCAATAATCATGATGGGGGATTTCCAGCTGCAAGTGGTTTCTATAACAACATGATAGGGTGCTTTTGAGAAGGACCAGAGGCAAATGGATTCTTCGTGAGTCTTTTAACCCTTTCATACTAAGAATTAGCATCCTCTTGGAAGACCTGCCTTATTTGATAAGTCTTGAAACGATCTCTTTAATTTTTTGAGGATTAAATAATCAATGATTTTATACAGTCCTGGCTTGAGCTTGATGGAATTTTAAGCTCCTTCATGTCTGGATATCAATAGCACCCATACTTTATTTCTATAAAAGAAATTAAAATAAAACATAAGAACTATCTTTAAAACATACAGAATATTTGTGAGAGATAAAAATTTTCGCTACATTTCAATTTATTTATTTATAATTTATGTGAGTATGGCACACAGCTATGTAAATCAGAAGCCAGCTTGTGGGAGTCAGTTTTCTCCTTCCACATGCAGGTCTTCAACAATAAACTAAGGGTCAGGCTTGGACACAAGCACCTTTACCCACTGAGCCATCTTGCCAGCCCCAAAAGATATGTATTTTTTAGTATTCATTACACATATGGGAGATTTCAATAGCCTTTGTAAAACAATCTTTTAACCCTCATATAGGTCCAAAAGTTGTTGATGTAGCAGAATAATGCATACTAGCACAGTGGCCATGCCATTGTACTCTGTCGTATGTGGAGATACTTCTCTGCTTTGTGCAGCTTAACTTCTCATATCTTATTATACCATTCGACATGCTCTAAGTCATGGATGATCCCTATTTGACTTATAATGCAGTAAAGTGTTATGAAAGGATATTAGTAACCTTGCTGAATTTATTAAATTTTAGTATGGAAAAATGGGACAGAGCCAAACAAAGACATCCAGCTCATTTATAAGCACCATTTAAGAGCTTCTCAGTGAAAGTTCAAAGGACAGACAATAAGCACAGGACACAGGAGGATGGGCTGGATACAGTTTTTTTAAGAGAAATAATGATGCAAGGCTTAAATGTGATCATATCATCTGTTACAGAAGATAAGAACGGCTTGCTTCTTTCAGTTCAATAATGAGTCAGTGAGTACTGGAGATATGCACAGTAATGAGTAACATATAGGCTTTATTTTAAAAACATCACTTTAAATACTACTATTAAACAAAACTTGGATTAATATATTCAATTTACAGAATTCAAATTAGTGAATTATTTGATTGACTTCACCCTTCTTTTCCCACTAGCTCGAAAAACATTTTAAGAGCAGAGGCACGCCTTCCAAACAGATGGTCACGGCTGTGTTTAAGATTGGGGACTTCTGGGGTGTGACTGACTCCTTATGCACTTTTCTACAACAGAGTCATTCCAATGCCTTCATGCTTTTCTCTTTGGTTAGGCTGCCAATTCCACATATGAGATGTTCTCTTCCAGCTCTCAGAAGGATGTCAACACCCCTGCATCTCGCTGGGAGTTTTCAAGCATCAGGATTTTCTTTTCCCTGGGGCTTCATGCTAAGCCATGCAGCCTCGGAATGCATTACTTATACATTTGCCTTTCCCTTCTGGGGAGAGACTGCCAAACGGGTCCCCGTGAGATCAAGACCTGTTTTGCATGTGTGTGTGAGGTTGTGCAGAAGTGCTGAGGCATATCTGTGTGCACCAAGGCCCTGCTCAGAACAGCCTGTGCCAGAACTCGCCAGGCAGGGAGCCACTCAAACTCCTCCAAATCATATCCAGGCCAGGGGCACGGTGGCATCACAGCTGTTACGCTCCGTGCCGTGGAGCTTCTAGCCGAAGAAAGAAAACGAAATCTATGCAGGATAGCTCCCAAGTTAGCTGGTCGCCACAGTAACCTAGGTTTCCCCCCAGATTCCATCCACAACTTAGAGGGACCTGCAGAAGCAAATCAGTCTCCCTCTGTTCAAGTGTAGCGAGCCATAGAATGAGCAAGAGCAATTTCCCCAGGGAAACCAATTAAACAGAAGAGCAAACAATCGGCATGTGTTCTCTGAACTATTCAGGACTCACAGGAGTGTTCAAAGCGTGTAATTAAGGACTGGGAGACAGCACAGTGGTCGTGGCACTTGTGGCACCAATAGTGAGCATGAGGACTGGAGTTTGGATCCCCAGGATCCACGTAGAAATTTGGAGGGCCATCTTAGACCTCTGTAAGTACATATGCACACGTACACATACACTCTTACACATATGTACCCACACACGTGAGCATGCACGCATGCACTCATGTACCACACACACACACACACACACACACACACACACACACACACACACACACGGGAGAATAAAATAAGGTGTTCTATCATAACTGAATACATAGATCATATACACAGACACACCAAAGAAGTCTAGTTCTTAAACTTAAAGACTTAATTTTTTTTTTTTTTCGTTTTTCGAGACAGGGTTTCTCTGTGTAGCTTTGCGCCTTTCCTGGGACTCGCTTGGTGGCCCAGGCTGGCCTCGAACTCACAGAGATCCACCTGGCTCTGCCTCCCGAGTGCTGGGATTAAAGGCGTGCGCCACCACCGCCCGGCCAAGACTTAATTTTTTAATGACAAAGAAATGAAAGGACCATTGAGGAAATACAAGATGACTGTTATGATAATGTGTCTTAGCAACTGTAAGTCCTGTGGCTGCTCAGGCTGGAGATCCACAAGATTACTGGGATCTGGGAGATATGAACCCAGCACGCCTTGTCCAGAGCTTCTGAGGATGGGCACTATTTGAAGATCACTTACAAATGACTCTCATGGAACATACTGAGATGCCTTATTTGTAGTTACAACAATAATAAAATAATGTATTTGAAATTGCAGAAAAAAATGATATTTTGCATAGTCATCACCCCTGCATTATTATTCTTCCAGAGGTTAGTTGCTTCTACAAACACATGAGAACATCAAGTGCCACACTATCTGGGGCATCAGCCATTACTCACATGTGGCTGTGAAAACAAGTCCAAGGGTAAAGTATGCACTGGGTTTCAAAGTGAAAACAAATGGTGGCATTTTATCTCGGTCATTTTTATGGTGATTGTATGTGGAAATGATTATATTTTCAGTATACTTGGTTAAACTAAATATGTTGACATTAATTTTCTCAATTTATGTTTTTATTTTTATTATTTATTTGTGGTGTGTGTGTGTGTGTGTGTGCGCGTTCATGTGTGCACACACCCACGTCCATGGCTTTTGGATTTGGGGGAGTAGGTTCTCTCATTCCACCATGCGAGTCCCAGAGACTGAACTCAGGTCGCCAGGCTTGGCAGCAAGCGCCTTCGTCCGCTGAGCCCTTTCGCCAGCCCTGTGCTTTGTTTTTAATGGAGTTCATAGCACCCTCACTGCCTATGGGGCTCCCACTCAGCTCCTGAGAGGCTGAGCTGGTGCAAACACATGCTATTTCCGTGCAGTCCTGGACCAACAGCAGCAGCTGCGAGTTTCCTGGGAAAGCAAGTGTCAGGCTTCAGCCGGAACGTGCTGAAGCTGCAGCTTAACAACACTCCAGTCGCTGCTTCAGATGAACGCTGATGCTTGGGAAGAACAGGCTGAAATAACCTTTTCAGTGTTTCTTTTCCTGACTCTTTCTTCTTTATTTGACTTTTTTTTTTTTTTCAAATAAATGTCTTAAAGTCCCTTGGCATTCCGTTCTGTTATATATGAGATACACAAAACCAAAGAAGTTATTTGACATTCCAGAAAAATTCCACGTTTATAAGATGAATATAACATTTCTATATCCCATAATCTTTCCATAGAAGGTAAATAAAATTATAGGGTTATGCATTACCCTCAGGAACCAAGTATTTAGAGCCATTTTATGTCAGTATTAGCATTAAATTGCTTTATCATTTTTGACTTGATTTTTCAGGCTTTTTATGCATATATACAGTGTGTTTTGATCAAGTCCACTTTTGTTTCTTCCGCTCTAATTCATATCCTCACTACGATTCTTCTCCCCTGTCATGTACTCTCTTTTTTAAAAGGGTGCTCTGTTTACTCAGTGCTGCCTTAGAAGCATGGGTATAGAACCATAACCATCTACTGGAGTATAGGTTGCCTTTCTGGGGTCATACCCCAGGACAAAATTGGCTTCCCCTCCCCCCAAAGCCATCAATTACCAATAGCTTTCAGCGAGGGGTGAGACTTGATGACTCCATACTGGGCTTTTACTTGGTTTGATCGGGTGCTGGACTTCTTAGGCAGGTACAGCTCTTGTGAGTTCATGGGCAGAATGGTCCTGTCATGTCCAGCAAATACTGTTTTGTTATAGATGACCACTGCTTCTGGCCCTTAAGTCTTTCCGCTTCCTGTCTAACCATGACCCCTGAGCCTGGTGTGTGTGTGGGGGGGGGCGCCGGGGGGGGGGGGGATAGGGTGGTAGGATATAGATTCCTGATTTAGAGCTGAGCACTCCACAGTCTTATTCTTTGCACAACAACCAGCTGTGAGTCTCAGTATTAATCTCCATCCACTACAAAATAAAGCTTCTCTGATGAGGGTTGAGAGACGCACTAGTCTTTGGGTATAAAGATAATAGGATGGGGTGTGTTTAAAACTATAGTCATTTAACAGGGTGATAGTATTAGACTCTCCTCGGAGGTCTATGGCATAGCCAGTTACAAGCTTTTGGCCCAGTTAGAGCACTAGATGTGAGTTCGATATTGCGGGTGGCTTTAATACAATAAAAAGTGTCTTTTACCCCTATACCTTCCATGTCACTATCCCAGCAGTGGGCCCATCTTGCCAGGTCACTCATGATTGTAGCTCACAGTGCTCACAGATGAGTTTTATTGTTGAACACTCCCCCGCCCCCTGCACTGTAAATAGAACCTTCTGGCATCATAAATGTTAGCCAGCAGAGATGGAACTTCCAGGTTGATACCAGCTTGATTTCTCCGTGTTCCATGTCTGAAGCACGTGCCGTCTTCAGCAATGGGTCTTAGAATGAAGTCTGGGAGGGTAACCAAGAAGAATGCAATAGCTTGTAGTGTCGGCTGTCTGTGGGTCCCCGCTGACAACAACTTAAAGAAAGGTAACCTGTTCCTGGCACTGGGCGTTTGATTTGATAGCCTACGGTATCTGGGAGAGGCCGTGCCCACACCATAGAGCCACTCTGTTAAAATTCCTTTTATATATGTATATATAGTGACGTTTCTGTTGATGATCTATACCATTTTAGTGTTTAGAAGGATTTCTTAGACTTTGAAAGGCTGCTTTCAGCATATTGTACCGGTTATGCCTACTGTTTTCTTCAGTATTGATTGTATACAGTCCATTTACTTAGCCCATGGATAAGACTGTACCAGTAAATTCAGATCGATTTTAGTGGCAAGCCAGTATCACTAAGCTTCTCTGACGATTGCTTTGCAACAGAGGATAATTTGTAGCTGTGTTTGCAGATCACTTCTTAGAACATGGTTTTATATACTGAGGAAAGTTTGTTCTTTATTATTTAGGATAGTTTTAGTTATACAGTGAGAATTTCCATTTTGGTTTAGTAGAAGCAATGGCTATAATGAAGTGCATGTCTATTCTCTCAAGCAAAATTCTATCATTAGTAAGTGTATGCTGGTTATAATAACATCATGAGCCTAGGACTGATTGATTCTAAATGGCAAAGAAACATGATGAAACCCTATTAAAATGTTCACTGACTGACATTTACTAAAAGTGGTCTTCACGATTTGCATTACTTAGTCATTTTCTGAGGTTGGTAGAAGGAAGGCACCTCCGATGTGGTGTGCATGATTGCAGCCCCAGGCAAGACCCATGTGATGTATCGCCCAAACCATAATGACCAACACCAAGCCAAACCTATTCTTAGGTGTGTAGGGTATATAGTGGGGAGCCTAGAAGTTTCTGGATTGGAAGGGACTTAACTCTATCTATGGTGGTGTTAACAATCAGAAAATATATAGAAAAACACCTTACAAAATGCTTATCTTACTCAAGATATTCAAAATATATTCATAGGAATGTTTCTCAAAAAAGCCATGGACCCTGTAAAGAAGTGGTGATAGAATACAGCCTTTGAGGTACAAGTGACATCAGTGAACTCTGGCCAGTCTCCTCAGCAGGAGCAAGGAAGGTGCACACCAGGGTTTGCCTGAGAATTAGCTGTAGTAAATACGGAGGTGCTGGCCTCTACCTAGATAGAGTATGCCATTTGGTTTTAAGAGGATATTGATGGCAGTTTTAGAACTCTAAAAACGCAAAATGTTCTTTTTGATATCATGAAGTCACCTTTCTTGAATTGATTTACCGAAGAGTGTTTTATCAAGCACCAACGATGTAAACTGAACTTCCTAGATAATAGAGCACTCCTACAGTGTTTGGGTTTGGAACCTTCCATGGAAAAGCAAATGGTATTGATTAAAAACTAGTTAATGGTGCTGGGTGGCGGTGGCGCACGCCTTTAATCCCAGCACTCGGGAGGCAGAGCCAGGCAGATCTCTGTGAGTTCGAGGCCAGCCTGGTCTACAGACTGAGTTCCAGGACAGGCACCAAAACTACATGGAGAAACTTTGTCTCAAAAACAAAAAACAAAACAAAACTAGTTAATGCCTGACTTTTTTCAAGGAATCTTATATGTATATCATTATTTCTGTTCTTGATGATAAAAATGACAAAAAAAATACCAATAACTGACCATGCTCATTTGTGCCAAGCACTGTTAGGTATTTGATAATTAATTTAATCATTCCAGTGATTCTATGGGATAGTACCATTTTTATGAAAATGAAACCTTCGTATTTACACCACAAAACCCATAGAGAGGAATAAGTAATAGAGCCAAACTGTAAACCTAGGATCTCAAGCCTGTGTGCCCACCTGCTGTGCACCTGAATTTTCCCTATTAAAAGTAAGGAAACCGAGGCACTGTGACGACCATTTTCCTAGAGTCAGAGATAGAAGTTAGTTGAACTGAAATTTAAACCTAGCTAGTTAGCCATGTACCTGTACTCTTCCCAGTATATTATATTGGCCTTTATTTGGTATCTGAGACCAGATACTCAGAGATAACTGCATATATGACAGTGAATGCCTAGCTTTGGGGATGCAGCAGAAATACCAGGGGAATAGATTGTCTTAAAAGAATCCATCTCCATCTTAGTTTAACTGTTCCATGTGGATTCTGTCATACTGTGGATCAAAGGGAGTGGTTTAACTGATGACTTGTTCTGCTTGATTTTACCAAAAGAGGTCAAAGTAAGAATTTCCTAGCAGGGCTTAAATGAGAATTCAGCTATTTTTTGCTCTCTCATTCATTATTCAACATTTTTCTGTTCACCACCTACCATGTGCAAGCCATTTTGACTATGTCCTGAATAAAGATATGCTTCTCTCCTGCACCAACCCCTACGCAGCCCAGACCTAGAATAGAATTTCATTCTCTGCAGAAATCCAGGCTAAAGAGAATTCAGCAAATGCCCTCATTTTCATAAATTAAAATTCTTAGACCTGTTGATTTGGGCTTGACTCTGTCAACACGCTTATACTTCCCCGCTCATTTTTACAGCATCTCATTAGTAAATATTTAATTTTCTCTATAAAAACTTCAGAAACCATTCACTACATGCTGTTGGAATGATCACACTTTGGGACCTTTGGTGTGATTAAATGTGAGATAAAATTAAAACGGAAAGCACTGCCTGGTCATGTTTTCAAAGTTACTCTACACCAAACCTAGCACATCCCTTAGAAATGAGTTCTCTAAGTCCTTGGCCATGTCCTACTAGTCTGGGAAAAACAAAATAAATAAATCCAGGAAAATTCATGCCTCTGAGCAATAATGAACCCAAATAAGTGTGCCTATACTACTGGGAAAGTAGTGGGTCGAGTATAGTTGGCTAAATACGGGCACATTAAAATTGCTATTTTTGACCCAGATACGATACGTAGTCGTTCCATCCTTCCCCCCTTCCCATCTTTCTGATGACAGAGGGTGAATTTGATGCTTAAATTCAGTATCAATAAAAGTGAATGGCAGACAATGCTTAGAGAGTCTCAAGCCCTGAGGAAGTGCTAACAACAGACTACTTAGGTGAAAATGGTTTTTCAGGAGTATCAATCATTACTTCTTTACATATGGGTAGCATGTAGTGATGATTGCAGTTGGTGTCCATATACATGTGCCTGCTTGGTACAAAGACACGTCATTAAAAAACCATGGCTTGCTTAATTCATACTCAGGAACTCACTGTTAGAGTGTGTATTAAGATAAATAGGTGCAGAGGACTACGCAACACATCTTGTTCTCGGTATGGTTAGTTAGATCATTATCATAACCTAGTGATTAGTGATTATCTAGTGTTTAGTATATTTGCCAAGGATTAAAATCTAATGATTTAATCTCCATTAAAAATTCCTGAGACAAATTGTCCTGCTCATGTCTCACAGATGAGGAGTTGTAGGCTCCGCAGGCAGAGACAGGGTTGGGGCTGCCCCGTAGTCCCCTCTGCTTCTCTCTCTTTATCGGTTAATAGAAAAGCTAACAAAGAGGTGATACTGAACAATAACCTGATAATTTTTCAGATAATCGAAAATCCAAATATCATTCAGTTATCTTCTTCTTTGGCAAGTAGAGGAAAACCAGAACGGACTAAAGAGTAAACACTGTCAAAAGCAATCTCTGAAAAATTACACTGTTCCCCCCACCACACACACAAACACCCTGGAAAGATCCATTCTTGTTTCACAAGGCAAAGAAATATGGCCCACCTCACAAGTAGCTAAATTGCCAATGTGCCTGTTTTCCGTATAAATTTAATTACAGAATAATATATACTGACTCATACATGCAAAAAAAAAAATGAGTCTTTAATATCTTCAAAACTGGTAAAATTAATTCCTACTTTTCAACAAGCAGAATTATTTCATTTTAGGAAGGAAATGGGAAATGCAAAAGTAGTTACTTATAAAAACTACGGGAAATGCTTCTTGCCCCGTCTGCCACTGTTCTCTGCCCTCGGGGCTCCTTATGGGCATCTCCACGGAGGAGGGGGAAGCCCTGCTGGACCCGCAGCAAGGGCCCCTTGGGATGCTTCAATTGCACCAGGCCTACTGCGGATGTGTTCATTGGAATCAATCGGGACATTTTCCTTTAAAGAATTCTGCCTGCTGCTTTTAGAGAGACAAGAAAAAGAAGGAGAAAAAGGAAAAGTTTAAAACTAATGAAGATTCTTAAGAGCGCCAGCAGATGGCGCTCTTTACTGCAGGGAAAGGATGCTGTGGCCTCTGTTCTGCACATTCACCACCCCGTGAAGTTTCCTACTCTCAGTGAGAAAGCCAGTGTGAAGGCCAGATTCCCTACGCCCGTTTTCCTGGGAACTAAATCCCAATGATAAATTTAAATCTTATTAATGGGTCTGTCTCGAAAGCATAATAATTATTAAAATTATTTTCATTTTTTACTGAGAGAATGCAGTATGCTGCGCATGACACGTGTGACTTTTTTTCCCCCCCAAGTACCCTGGAAAAGTTGGAGTGGTCGCTATCCTCAGGTCATGGCCACCCATCATAAGTTTTTGCCTTAGCTCCGTTTCCTTAACTGCTTATTTAATTATTGAATCCATTTGTCTCGATAAAGCATTAGATTAGCCGGACAGGGTGACACACGCCTGTAATCCCAACATGCCGGGAAGCAAAGAGAGAAAAAGTTCAAGTGTGAGGCTTGCCTAGGTGAGACCACGTCAAATAAAACGTAGTAAGTTTAAGTTACTTTTATAAATTTGAAAAAATAGAGGGTTCTTTCTGACAGATAATTGTTCTCGTTAGTCAGTGCAGGTGGGCTGACCTGCATCTCTGAGAAGGCCTGCTAGCACCTAGGGACACGTCCACAAACCTACATAGTCGTGGCAGCGGACACAAGGAGAGGAAAGTACGAGGCTTGTACTCTCACTAGAAGCGTGTCACGGTGTACAGAGAAACAGAACCATGGGGGGACAGGGTGTGGACTGTATTTAAATCCACCTGGCTTGTTTTGCAAGTATTTTTATCAAATTTATTTCAGTAATCCTCTCAGAATCCCCAGGGCTATGACGAAGCACGCACCTGCTTCCCACGCCAGAGGTGCACACACTCCAGGACAAATTCCTTGAACCACACCTAACAATTTCCTTTTGTCTTCATTTATATTTCTCAGCTGTTTCTTTCACCTTTAAATACGTGAAATACTGGCATCCCAGCTGGGCGTGGTTGCACCCATCTTTAAGCCCCACACTCCAGAGTCAGAGGCAGGTGGATCTCTGTGAGGCCAGCCTGGTCTACATAATAAGTTCCTGAACAGCCAGGACTATGTCGAGCAAAGCAAAGCAAAGCAAAACAAAGTATTGGCATCCTAATGTGACAAAAATTTATTTAATTCTTCAGCCGCTCTCTCTCTCTCTCTCTCTCTCTCTCTCTCTCTCTCTCTCTCTCTCTCTCTCTCTCTCTCTCACACACACACACACACACACACACACACACACACACACACATGCACACACACACACACACACCCCCACACACCCCCACTAAAGTCTACTGCTCCCAATATCGGTTACAGCTATATATTACTTTATAGCAAAGTGTTATTCTCAGAAGTTGCAATTTTATTTTATTTTCTCTTCGGGTTTTGTATTGATTTCACCTACCAACCTACAGTGACTTCATTCCCCTTCCTGTACGGCTTTTAGCAGTTTCCCCAAATTAATAGCAGTAGAAGTTTTTTTTGAGTTTTAGGCTGGCTCTGTTTGCTTGCTGCTCCCTCGCACACAGAACGCTGCATTTTTTCTTCGCTGACACATCCCTCAGGAGGCTCCACTTTCCACTCTGCTTAATGCTGATCCTGATGGCACATCTGGGGGGCTGGGGTTTCTTTTTTAGTAGAAATCTGCTTGTTTTGGTCCTGTTGGGCTACTGACAGGATTTCCTAGAATGAATGTCTTCTTTCCTGGTCTCACTGTCACTTTCATTCACGGTCCCCAGAGTCTTCCTGAAAATCAAGTAAAAGAGTCAGGTGTGAATCTGTGAGGACTTCAATGTTTTTCCTCTCTTCAAATTAAATTAGTAGTATAGTCAGGCATATAATTCTGATTTATATGACTTCCTCTCGTGTGTGTGTGTGTGTGTGTGTGTGTGTGTGTGTGTGTGTGTGTGTGTACACATGTGCACACACACACACAAGAGTGACAATGTCTCACTGCGTACTTCAGGCTGGCTTCAAACTGAGACCTGCCTCTGTTTACCAAGTACTAGGGTTGTAGGTCTCATCACACAACAGCCTTCTAAGGAGTTCTAAGATGTTCCACATCCTCCAGCACGCCATGCTTCAGATGATAAACTAGAAATGTATCCAATCAATTTAGAGAGAGTCACAGAATTATTGCTTTTCTTGGGAGCATTATTCCAATTGTGTTTTCAAAAATAGATTCCTCGAACAGAGAAGGTTTTCAGGAAAATGAAGTTTATACCCTTGGCTTCAATATATTTGTAGCAGGACATTACCTGCTTTGGTCTGTGGGATAGATGCAACTATTTTGTGTTGCTGTGAGATTGAGAAATGCTATGTGTGAAGACCTGGAACGTTTAGCGCAGAGTACCCCATTAGATAATCAGGATTCTTTTATTATTATTATTTTTCATTTTTCTAAGCTTTGCTTTTTAGAGCATAAAATAGTGATGCTGATTAAACAGCCACTCATAAATCAAGAAATGGAATTTGTTTAAATAGGTGTTTCAGTTAAGCAACTGATTCACAGATGACTTTCTAAATGATCTAGTATTCCCTAAAGTCTTCCACAAGAGAAGGTGAGCATCAGAACTCTGAGGAGCTGGAGGGAATAACAGTGCTTGATTCTCATTATTCTACTGCACTTAGACCCGAGGAGGGAAAGATGCAGAAGAAGTGCTGTGAAGTCATTGTTGCTTCTTATTCATGCATGCGTGCATATGTGTGTGTTTGCATTGTGTACCTGTGTATGTGCATGTGTGCAAGTGTGGATGTGAGCACACATGTGTAAGTCAAAGACCACCTCAGATGTTATTCCTTAGGGTCTCTCGTTGGCCTTCTATTCATTGATTAGACTAGGTTGACCAGCCAGTGAGTCTCCAGGATTCACTTCTCCAGCTCTGGAATGACAAGTGTCCGCTATCAAACCTTGATTTTTAAATATAGTTTCTGGGGATCGAACTTGGGTTTTCACGTTTGCAAAGCAAGAGTTTTGCTGACCAAGGCATCTCCCCAGCTCCTGTCTTAGTTTCTTATTAACAACTATAGAAAACTTCTGGGTAAAGGAAGACTTAAAACTCAACATTAGAACATATCCGGTGATATGTTTCAGTAATGTGTATGTTTAAAAGAGTGTTCTTTAATTTTACCCTCAGCCATTTGTAAATTTAATCTTGATATTTTATATTTCCTTTTAGATTCGTTTTGCAATAAAAACCATACCGGGTGCCTCTCAAATTCTTGCCAAAACAGTTCTGTGTGCAAGGGTTTTCCACAAGACAATTGTTGTTCGGACATAGACAGTGATTTGGTCAAAGACTGTGAAGATGGGAAAGACCCTTGCTTCTCCAGTCCCTGCCAAGGAAATGCCACTTGTGTGAGCACCCCAGGAGAAAGAGGCTTCCTGTGCCAATGTCCTCCTGAGTACAGTGGACTGACCTGTGAAACTGTCATCGATTCCTGTGGAGGGAACTCCTGCCAACATGGCGGCACTTGCCATAAAGACCCTGCGCACTTGGTCTGTATTTGCCCTGCTGGATACACTGGGAGGTTCTGTGAGACAGATCACAAGGAGTGTGCTTCCAGCCCTTGCCACAATGGGGCTGTGTGCCAGGATGGAGTCAATGGCTACTCCTGCTTCTGTGTGCCTGGATACCAGGGCCGGCATTGTGACTTGGAAGTAGATGAATGTGTTTCTGATCCCTGCATGAATGAGGCTGTGTGCCTCAATGAGATAGGGAGATACACTTGTGTCTGCCCTCAAGAGTATTCTGGTAAGTGCAATTACATCAGCACCCTGAGAGCATGATTGGTTTACTCTTCCTTTCATATTCAATAATATAAATGTCTAATCACTTATGAAAATGGCCAAGTCCTGGAAGGTACTAATAACTAGAAAGAAAACTTGCTAAAAACTGAAAACTTAGTGAATTCACTGAGTTTGTGAGCAGGTGTGAATCATCATTATTGCGGTTTCAGTCAGAGTTCTACATAACCGCAAGCTCAGATTCAGGTTTTACAAATGTTAATTACTATTGCTTTGTGTACAGATGGCATATTTAAATAAAACCTGTCTATTCATTGATAGATACTTTGCTTTCTACCATACCTTGGCTATTATGAATAGTGCTTCAGTGAATGAGAGAAGGCAAGTGTTTCTTTAAAATACCCATTTTAAGCTATCTATTCAGTAGTGGGGTGACTATATCACATGGTAAACTAATTTTCAGGGTTTTTTGAGGTTCTTCCATACTGCTTTCCAAAATTCATAACATACCAACAAAAGAGAGTTCCCTTTCCCTCAAAACTTTCCCAGTACTTACCGTCATTCCTCATTTCCAACACTGCCAATATCACAGTTGTAAGATAATACCACAGTTTGTATCCTCTGGTGACTAGAAATGTTGAAAGTCTCTTCATGTACCTCTTGGTCATTTATATTCTGCATTTGGAGCATTTTGGATGAGCCTACAGGACACTGTATTAAGTGAAGTCAGTCAGGCACAAAGAGCCAATCTCACACGTGGAATCTAAAATGGCTGACACAAAGAACAGGCTATGAAATGGTGGCTGCCGTAGACTGGCAGACAGTGGAGCATGGATAAGGAAAGAGAAGATGTTGGTAAACGAGTACCAGGTGACAGCAGGTAAGGGAAATGAGTTTTAGGGTTCTATTGCATGAGAACTATACTAGATAATAGTACGTATTTCAACCAACCATAAGAAGAATTTTAAGTGTTCTCATCACAGAAAGCAAAACTTGTACTGTTTAGCTTGATTTTGCCAGTCCACAGTGCATACACATGTTTAAACATTATAGTATATTCATAAAAATCTACACTTATTTCAATTGAAAATAAAATAAAACTTTAAAACAACAAGAATGACAAATACCTTTGGATTCAGCCCATGGGCTTCATGGGACCACTTTCAGGATGAGACAGTTGTGGTTTTCTGTTCCTTCTATTTCTTCAGCTCGGCCTCATGCCTACCCTTGTTGGCCCAAAGCCCCATATTTCATGCAGCCTATTAGGAAGGCAGTGTACAAATTGGTAGGTTCCAGTGCTTAAGAATGCTCTAGCAGATAAATGGCAGCAAGCCAGTTCTTAGTTCATCTCTTAGAAAGATGGAATAATGGTACATCACATTGACTGCTCACAAAGTTTCGATGATATATTTTTGCATTTTTAAAAATTAATACAAATTTTAACAATCTCATATATATCTATAATTACCCTCTCCCACCACCCATTCCTATTTCCCTCCCATCCCTATCATTCCTCCCTTCTCCAAACCGGGTCCCTGCCTGGATTCATGACTTTCTGCTTTTTTTGGGTTTGTGACCTCTTTAGTCTAACCAGGTGCATCTCTGGGCACATGGGAATGGAATTATTCTCATTGGCGGGGTCACTAGTGGGTACACAAATAAAAACAATGGCTCACACTCTTCTTGATTCTATTGGGTGCAAATAGGTCAGCAGTGAGGCATAAGAACACCCGAGTCCCTGCCTGGCTGCTGACGCAGTACAGGCTTCCCAACTGCTCTAAGTCTGTAATTCTAATGGCTGTGTCTTATCCAAAAGATGGCATTTTGCAACTCTTCTCCTTATCTTCCAGCAATTACTTGCTTTCCAACCCCTCTTCTGAATGTTCCCTGAGCATTAGAAGGGATGGGATAAGTGTCCTATTTAGGGCTGAACATTAATTGAAATATTTTCTATAGTCTAAATTTAGACATAAAGAATGTCAAGGATATATTCAAAATATGAAAATTATTGAAATTTTTTCCAACAATGCACTTCTCTCTGCAATTAATTCATTTACGCAATGCATTACATGATGTCTGTTCTGGGCTCAAAATAACCAACGTTCTTTGCCTCGTAAAACACTGAAATGTAACAATAAGTCCACTGATAAAATGGTGTTGTTCTCATAAGGCTATATTTTTCTCTTGTTTTCTAAGCAACCAGACACATTTTTATAACTCAGCTTTTCGTGAGCCATATTTAAAATGTAATTACAAAATAAAATTTATATGAAATACACATCAGGCCATAAGAAGCATGACTATTCATAGCTGGCTGGATTTGCTCAGCTGCAAGAATACAGTCAAAGGCTCATTCGTTCATCAGTCACCTACAGAGTAGAGTAGCCTGTGTTCTGGTATCCTATCCTGGCTCTCATCCCTGAAATACCAATTACCTAGTAATGTGGAACAGAAATGTTCAGACCCTACCTTCAGAGAGTCAAATTTAATTGATAATTCTAAGAATATCTAGGAATGGGAGCCAGAAATTAAGTTCATATGAACTTAGAGACTTTTATCGGTTTACTTCATAGCCATCCCACCGATACTGATGTTTGTAGCAGTCTAGACCAATTACTAGAAATCTCAGAGAAGATGAGTAGAATCAAGGGGAAAGCCAAAGTTGATAAGGGAAAAAGAAGAACTTGAACAATCGGCCTGGATGCTCTTGAGTTCCCTGACTCTACCTAGGTCTTCTAATGAATCTTGGAAACGGTTACAGTGACCCAGCTGCTGTGTGCCACATCTGAATTGAGAATGATCACAAAGAACTGGGTTTACAGGGTGGAAAAAGACCTGTGTTCTTGTGAGCAGCAAGGCAAGAAAAGGAAATAAATTTTAAAAGACAGAGAGATAGCACGGGGAAAGAGCCACAGCATGTGGAGAGGGCTTACACTGCGTGAATCCTCTGTGCACACTATTGCATTTCATGAGCTGTGATTCATTGGCTGCAGAAATGAGCTGAGTCCCAGCCAAACTGAAGCTTTAGGTGAGAGTCTGTTTGCATACCACTACAGTTGAAGCTCACAGACAGTACTGAGAGCTTTCTTTAGCGAAAAGGACTCTGTCTTGGAGCATTTGCCTGGTTTTAGTTCAAGTTTATGCAATGAATCCTCATGTAATTGAGGTCCTCCTTAAAGTTGACCAGATAATAGTGTATGTACACCTTTTCTAGTAAGACGCTTGCAATATTAGAAAACTGGGTTGTAGTAGGGCTGGGAAAGACCAATTGGATAATAAAAATCGAGTAAAAACATGTATTGAAATTTCCAGTGAAAATATTCCTTTCCTTCATTATGAAATAAATATTTGAAGGGTTAGGGAGATGGCTGAGTTGGGACAGTGCCCGCCAGAGCAAGCATGAAGACCTGAGTTTGGATCCGTAGCATCCAGGTAAAAGTCTGTGCAATTCACACTTCCATACTTCTTGTCTATAATTCCAACCTCCCTATAGCTCATTGGCTAGCCAAGTCAGCCAATTGGTGAGTTTTAGGTTCAGTGAGACACCATGTCCAAACATACATATAAAAACCACCTACATAACACAAAAAATGAAAGAATGGATGAAGAAATTAAAAATAGATCTTCAGTATATTAATTATTTAAGAATTAGAATCACATAATTTTAATTTTTACATATGAGGTACACATTAAACTTACTTTTAAAGCATAAGATATATTTTTATTTCATAACCAAAATATTATATTTTAAAAACTGATTTTGGTTCATGGTTTAGAAGGCATAAAAATCTAGGTGTAAAACTTTAGGATCTCACCTAGAAGAGTTATCCAGGCCATAAAAAGAAAAAGGCAGCCTTGACAGTGACTAGAAAGAAGGCTCACTTACCATTTTTCAAAGAAAGAATATTTTCACACTTATTTTATCTAGGGAAACTTTGATGCCTCTAATAAAAACATGTGCTGAAATCTCCAGTGATACTTCCAACTTAATGAACTTACAATGTGTACCAATGGCTCTCAAACTTTAGCATGCATCAAACCCACCTGAAGAACTTGCAGTGGAAATACAGTATCTGATTCCATAGATTTGAGAAGAGGCTCAAGAATGTGTACTTGTCACAAGTCCCACATGATGCTAATGTTGCTGGTACAGGGTCAAGATGACAGGATCTGGAATCACCTAGGAGACAAGCATCCAGGCACACCTGTTATGGATTATTTTGATTAGATTATCTTCTGACCATGCTTATGAGGGAATATGTTGATTAAGGTAATTGAGGTGGGGAGATCCACTATAAAAGTGGGTGGCACCATTTTCTGGGTTTGGGTCCTGGTCATCATAAAAAAAGACAAGGCTTGCTGAACTCAGTGTGTTATCACTCCTTGCTTCCTGACTGCATATATAATGTCACTAGCCACCTCAAGTTTCTGCCACCATGATGGACTATACCCTTGAACTGCAAGCAACATAAACGCTTTCTTCTTTAAGTTGCTATTGTCAGGGTAATTTGTCACAGTAACTAAGACAATCACACAAAAGCAATTGGTTACCCTCATGATATCCATACCACGTTGTACCAGTGGATATGTCCTACAGGTCACTCATTATTGTAGCTCTCACAGAACTCAGCTGGGTATTACTGTTGCTGATTTTTCTCCTCTGACAGCAAACATAGCACATTCAATCACTATGAAAGCTATACATTGGAAATGAAGCTTTCAGGTCAGTTCCAGCTTGATTTCTCCATATTCTATGACTCAAGTGTGAAGTGTCTTCACCAATGGGGTCTTACCATCATTACTGCTTACTAATTTACTGACCTCAATGGATAGTCCAAATGAAACATGCAAATCTGAGTATCCAAATGTAGTATCAATAAATTAAAGGAAACATACAACATTTATTGTTCTGGGCCTCAGATACCCAACTCAGAACGATTATTTCCAGTTCTATCCATTACCTGTGAATTTCATAATTCCATTTTTCTTAATAGCTGGATGATATCCTACTATGTTAATATGCAACATTTTTTCATTATCCATTCATTAGTTGGTGGGAATCTAAACTGTTTTCATTTCCCAGCTATTATAAGCATAATAGCAATGAACATGGATGAGAAGATATTTCTATACTAGAATGGGGAGTTCACTGAGTATATGCCCAGGAGTAGTACAGCTGGATCATAAAGTAGATCTATTTCTATCTTTTTGGAGAATCTACATACTGATTTCCAAGGAGGCTGTAGGATTTTTGCACACCCACAATCAGTGAATAAGTACCCCCCTTTCCTCATACTCACTCTAGAATTTGTTATCATTTTTTAAAATCAGCCATTCTGACTGTGTTTAGGTGAAATCTCAAGTTAGTTCTAATTTGAATTTCCCTGATGGCTAAAGATGTTAAACATTAAAAAAAAATTCTTAGGCATTTTATTTCATCTTTTGAGAACACTCTGATACCCACTTCCACTCTCTTGTTCAATTCAGTACTTGAAGTCTTAGCTAGGACAATAAGACAAAGGAAGGAGACAAAGGAGCTGTAACTAAGAAAGGAAGAAGTCCAAGTAACCTTTACCTGATTAAAATTTTGTTGCTGCGTGTGTGTGTGTGTGTGTGTGTGTGTGTGTGTGTGTGTGTGTGTGTATAAGGGTGGACCAGATTGTTCATAGCAGCAATGGAATTGAGAGCTTCCTACATTCTGTGTACAGAAACTCATCTCACAAACATGCATTAGTAACATAAGGGATGTACATAAGGAACCCATAACTAGGAAGCATAATTCTTATTCTAAAGAAAAATAGAATGCATTGGGATCACACAAATCGTGTGGAATCTGGAATTTAGCATGATAAACCTGGAGCACAGTGATTTCCAAAGCATGGGCTCTGCAGATAGGGGGTAAGGTGTTTACGGTGGTTTGTCATGGCCCCGCTTCATGTGTCCAGTTCTCTCTGCCTGCTGCAGTGAGTGATAAGGACAGTATTTTGTGTGAGACCTGCTCCCCACTGATAGCATATGATGTGCATTATCTAGCGGCACAGAACGTTAACACAGATCTCCAGTTGTCAAAAGATACATAATAAGGGATAAATATGTCCAAATGTGTATCAGAAGTTTAGGACAGTCCTTGAGAAAACATGATTTGTTTTAAACATTTGTCAAAGCCATAAATTGACTTCCCTGCTCCTGTGGGACGGCAGACCCAGCTTTACTGAAGATGTAGAAACTCTGTCCTGGTACGCCAGCTCACTGTTCAGGAGAAAGAAACAGATTACCACACAGTTGCAACAAATATTCATTGAAAATTAATTGATCATATCCTTTGTTCAAGAAGATATGCCAAATGCCACAGAAAATAACAAACATTGACATAAAAGAGTTCACTGTTCTGTAGGTGAGAAAAATAAGAAATGTGATCAATCCATTGGTATTACAGGGCATTTTGAGGGGATAATGAGGCAACATCAGAAGCAGTTAAGTGTAATTTCCAGAATCTTGTTCTGCTCAACCCAACTCTTTGGAAGTAGAGGGTGACGAATGAGGCGTTACTAGTAAGGGGCACATCCATGTGGGGACAGATCATATCATCGCAAGCACACACAGCAGGGAGTGTAGCTTCCATCTGTTAGAAGCTGCGACTGAATTATGAAGAAACTTTGCTTTATTCTGGAGATGTTGGGAGAAGCTATTTAAAAACTTTCTGCAAATATTGACATAACAAGATTTGTCCTTTTTAGGGATCACATATTGAGTGATGAGGAGAGAGGATGATTAGGGACACCAGATGATGAATGCTAAGGGTTGGAAAGGGACTAGTCAGTGAGGGTGGGCCTGATGCTATTGGATAACTTTTCATTTTTACTGATAGAATGTTTTTCTTCTGAAAAAAATAAAAATAAGTCAAATTTTATATACTGGTGACTTTTTAATTGGGGTGTTTATAGAATCCAGTGACAGTTATAAATAGTATACATTGTTGGAACTGCATTTTAGTTCAAGAAAGGAGAACAAAGTAAAACTTAGCACTACCTCTGAGGCACTTTGGAATCCTGCAATATTTTAATGCATGATTGGTTATCCTGGATTAGCGCCACAGTAGTAAAGGATGGGTAAGCACGTACAGTCCTTTCCTGTGCTTTTAAAGTCTCTATATGCATCAACCAGAACACACAGCCGGTAATTGTGCTAAGACAACAACCCAGCCTGCCTGAGCTTTTACCCCCTATTCTGTGTGGCCTAACTAAACTAAGTGTTTCAAAATAATGAAAGAAAAGAAAAGAAAACCAACAGTCCATTTAGTATTCCAACAAAAGTACAGTTAACAATAATTTTGTTCTAAAAATAACTTATTTGTTTCCACAGACAAAAAAGCCACAAGCTGTTGTAGGCAGCAGTCCTCACTAACGACAGCTGCTCTGCTTTGTGCAACTTCCCACAAGCACACAGAGTTAATAGCAATTAGAGTAGAGGAGGAAAAATTATTTTGGGTAACATAACATTTGACAAGTGCTTTAGTAAATAAAGTATTGCCAAGCAGCTAAAATATTTTCACTTTGCTAAAACTTTTCTGGCTTCCTGTGCTGGCTTCTCTGGAAGGTGTAAACTGTGAGTTGGAAATTGATGAATGTGGATCCCAGCCCTGTCTACATGGTGCCACATGTCAGGATGCTCTCGGGGCTTACTTCTGTGACTGTGCACCTGGATTCCTTGGAGATCACTGTGAATTCAACTTTGATGAATGTGCCAGTCAGCCGTGTCTCCATGGAGGTCTGTGCATGGATGGAGGAAACAGGTAAGTGTTCTATACATGAGTGATGGGCTTTCAGAGACCAAGCACTATTGTATAACTGTGGTGAATTTCAAGCTCTCATGGCCTCCATTTGAGTTGCAAATTACATCAAGTAATGAAAAGTTGCAGCATTCTGATTTTACTAAAACAACAACAACAAAATATTCGGTGGACATCTGAACTAAGTGAAGGTTTTCCAGGGCACCCTTGTAATGGTTGAGAAGTACATGTATCATAGAAAAGTATCAACATCTAAACTCCATGTAATAAACCTGTTATAGATAAGGAAGATGCAAAAGCAAGGCTATCAATTGTTAAAATTTTGAACATAAGGTTTATATTTATGAAAATAAGCAAATAAATCAAATAGAAAAGTAAATCCTTCAGAATTTGTCTATAAATTCTGCTGCAAGAGCAATGATACTAAATTGGTATATCTTGGTTTTCCAGGTGTTTGGGGAATTGGGTGAATTTATTTGAGGAAGCATAATTATCAGAAAGTGTAACTCAATTCTCCTCCAAATATGAGTCTCTCATTGGTTTTTGGGGTAAAGGGCAACACTAAATTATATCTTTGTGTGATAAATATAATTAATTAGTATAGTGATGGCTGAGTTCATATCCAATAATATATCCCTATGAAGAACGTTCATACTTGCTTAAGCTATGAACACAGAACTGTCAAGTGGAGAGCAACATTTAATAGCATTGAACTTAGAATTTGATAACAGCCCTGTGGGAAGCATGGTGAGCATGACTGTTCCCAAACTGTAATATATACCATTCCTTAATTGTAATAAGGAATCTGAAGTAAAGAGACGGTAGATGCTCCCATGAGTTTCACATCATTAAATTCTTGTAAAAGTAGAAATAAAATCATTTTTCCTCTTTTTAATAAATCAGACATGGGGCTAAGGATTTAGTTCAGTGGTAGAGTACATGCCTAGAGTGTGCAAGGCCATGGGTTCAATTCCCAATAGCACACACAAAAAGAATGTCATAACTTACTTCAAATCTAATTTCAAAATGACTAAAACTCAAAATGAATATAATGAAAGGCATGTGTGCTTCAAACATAGCCATAAGTTATTTAATAAGATAATAAGATTTTTAAATAGAGCAGTGAGATTGAACATTTCTTTTTAAAAATATGAAGCACAATTTTAAATCATACCCTATGTCTTCATTTGACTTTTCCTTGCAACCAAACAATGAACCTGTGATGGGAATCTATACTCCTGGCGTCAGCTAACCGGATACCCCAGAGACGGGGAGGTTAGAATGACTGAAACTTCCAAGGGAATGAAAACTCTCTACAGTGGGTACTGCTCTGTCTAGAAAGCATCAAGGCAGATAACACAAGGATTTTGGTTCTGATGGGAAGGCTCACAGGCTGGAAACTTGTACCCTTTATTCTCTGCTCTTAAAGATGCCATGATTCATTTCTTCATTTTACTGTTGTATCTCTCAATACCTAATTTTTGTGAGGATCAACCAATGTGGTTTGAGTTTATTTTTACACAATAAAAATTAACACCTTTCCTATAACTCATGTGAGAAAATTGATTCTTACATACCAAATGACTTTCAAATGGGATCTCTATTTCTGTGAACTTAGATGGTGCTCCTTTAATATAGGACACATGTCTCTAATGTCTCACATAGAGAAGATTATTATTTTTTAACAGCTTGTTTATAGTTAGCCTACAGGTGGCATACTTTTTTCTTTTAAGTATTTATTTATTTACTTTTTAATTATGTGCATTGTATGTATACAGGTGTTGAGGGAATGTACACATGGGTACAGGTGTTTAAGGAGGCCAGAGGTGTCAGATTCCTTGAAGCTGGTTGTGAACCACCTAACATGGGTGCTGGGAATGGAACTCAGGTCCTTTGGAAGAACAGTACATGCTCTTAACCACTGAGCCATATCTCTAGCCCTATTATCACCATCATCATCATTGTCATCGTCGTCGTCATCATCATCATCATTATTATTATTTATGTGTGCACGTGTGTGCGTGCATGCGTGTGTGTGTGTGTGTGTGTGTGTGTGTGTGTGTGTGTGTGTGTTAGGGTAAGTGCCTGTGTCACAGTACACATGTGGAGATCCAGGAATAACAAATCCATGAAGTTCATCCTCTCCTTCTGCATTATGTGGGGTTGTGAGTTGAACTCAGGTCCCCAGACTTGCACAGCTAGAGTTTTCATGTGCTGGGCCATCTTTCTGGCTCTATTTTTTTTTAACAGTTTTAATTAAACAAAACCATGAATAGATTTTTTTCTAACTATTTGAGACATAAAACCAATTTCCCTTGCATTCTACCATTTCTAGATCCTTAAACAGTCCCCTATCCATGCTTGGTGATAAATGCACAGTGCCATAGGGAATGGTTTGTAAGTGTTCTGTGGTTGAAGCATCTCCTCAAAACACCATTTCTATTTCACCTAAGTGTGCAGATCCACTTTTAATTTTCATGACACTAAATCCTTGAGGAGATATCACCTAAATGTAAAGCCTCCTTAAATAAAATTTCAACAACTCACCACACCAGATTGAATTTTGTCACTGTGAAATAGTTGTAGTCAATAAGTGATTAGAAATAGAAAAACTAAAATATTGGTATAATCAAAAAACAACAG
Organism: Peromyscus californicus insignis; assembly: GCF_007827085.1. NCBI lineage: Eukaryota > Metazoa > Chordata > Mammalia > Rodentia > Cricetidae > Peromyscus > Peromyscus californicus. The sequence continues at coordinate 26,146,020 of NW_026294436.1, read as the reverse complement.
ACACCTTCATCACAACATACTTAAGAGTGATTCTATTGAGTGAAAAAAAAGTTTGATTTTTATAGTAGACCTTATTTGGTGTGAACTGTTACCTGCTAACTTCAAAATATTAGTAATTTCATTTACTATACTATTAGTAACTTAATACCCTGATATACTTAAGATGTTGTTTCTATTTTTTTACATATATGTAATTATCACTATGATCTTATCACCTAAGTCTTTAATTTATGCCTGATGAAACTGGCTTCCAAATAATGTCACATGGAGCTTTACTGTCATTTTTTTTAAAATCAGTAATAATAAGGCGTTTTTATGGAAACACATAACCATTCAGGTCTACAGAAATAGCTCCATGGTGCTTTTGAGGTCAGTGTGAAGGCTATGCCACTGGGGTCAGGTTGATGGACAAGTAGAGACAAAATAAAGAAGGTCAGTTTCAGGATGACCAAAAGTTGACATGAAATTTTCATTTACTATCTAGCTACCATTGTGACTGCACAGGTAGTGGATTCACGGGGACGCATTGTGAGACCTTGATGCCTCCTTGTTGGTCAAAGCCTTGTCACAATAATGCTACCTGTGAAGACACCATTGACAGCTACATCTGTCACTGCTGGCCTGGTAAGTGACAAATACCTTATCATTTTTTTCTTTATACTTGGACTAGAAACAAGTTGCTTATAGAAATTAAACTAAATATTCTTGCCATCAAAGGCATTAAGCCAATGCTTTATTCAGCTTTACATATTGTGTTGCACTCTTCATTGCCCACACAGTATTGGCACTATACTGTACACTGTGTAAGACAGGTAACTAGAACTGTCTAGGTCCAGAAACACAGCAGTGGAAGGTGGAATTCCACATGGCTTTCATGAAGAAACATTCACTGGGATGGTTTCTTTTCATCTACCTCTTCTCAGGCACCGGAAATGTATAACTACACTCCAATATGTTAACCTTCTAAGAGGTTGTCTTGTCTCTTAGAAAATTCATGCAGTTAGTCAATCTCATAATTCATGCAGTTAGTCAATCTCTCATAATACGGGAGTCAAAAGTTCATTTATAATTCTGATAGAGATCCAGTATACAAAAAAATACAAGTTTTGGTACATTAAGGTACTTGAATAAAATTTTATTAAAGGGAATATTACCATTTAGAAAATATGACTAGAAATATATCATAAATGGACTCACTGACTCAGAGACTTTGGACAAGTGTCTTAGCCACTCTTCAGACTGATTTTTCACTTATAAAAGAAAGGTGTTGACATTTGATATCCACCTCCTTGAGCTATTTTAGAAAAAACACCAGTAATAAATATAAAGATCTTAGTTCAGCTTACAACATAGAAAACTCAATAAACACTTAATTAGTTAGTAAAATTAGGAGGTTGATCATTCCATGCCCTGACTAGCCACCAAGCAGCATACTACTTACTTTAGGAAAGAAGTGAGGGAGGGAAGAAGGAAGGGACAGGAAAGAAACAAGAAATGTGGTAGGCACACCTAGAAAGGGCCCTGTCCTGCTGTGGAACTTTGGGTGACTGTTCAAGACATTTGACTATGTTGACTGGTGTCAGTGAGGTAGAGAGGAAGGCACTCAGATCTCAGAGATACTTCTCTACCTTCCAAATTATGCGTCAGGGAAGTTACATATTGTGGTGGTTTGAAAGAAAATGGCCCCCAAAGGGAGTGGCACTATTAGGAGATATGACCTTGTTGAAGTAGGAGGGTCTTGTTGGAGGAAATGTGTCACTGTAGGGGCAGGCTTTAAGGTCTCATATATGCTCAAGCCATGCCCAGTGAGACAGACCATATCCTGCTGCCTGCTAGATGTAGGACTCTCAGCTACTTCTCTAGCACCACATCTGCCTGCCCATCGCCATGTTCCACCACGCGGATAATGGACTGAACCTCTGAACTGTAAGACAGTCTCTCCAATTAAATGTTTTCTTTTTTCACCCTTTCTAAGAGTTGTCTTGGTCATGGTGTCTCTTCACAGCAATAGAAAACCTAATGAAGACATATAACCCGAGCTGTTCATTTGCAAAGCGTTCTCTTACAGCTTAGTGAAAGCTGGCTGAGTGAAATAAAACTGAAGATGAGAGAGATTTTTAAACAGAACCGAGTCACTTGCCAGAACTAAGATGACAGTTGTAGGATGTGGAGGGGAGGATGGGTCGTTGTTATGATTTGAATATAAAATGTCCCCCACAGCACAAACTCAGGGGGACATTTCAGAAATGAGGCCCAGCTGGTCAAAGAGGGGCACAAGAAGTAGTTCTTCAAAGATCGTTTCTAGCCTTTAGTCCTTACCACCGTGACACGTTCTTACCACCCCAACTGAGACACTTCCCCCATGCCTTTCCCTACTGTGATGGATCGGGAGCCTCTGAAATTAGGATCCAAAACGATCCCTTCCTCTGTTATGTTGTTGCTGGAAGTATTTCCATCACATCTATGAAGAACTAACTTACATAGAGGCCACAAGGGTCACATGGGAGGTGAACGACAGGAGGAGAGTCAGCATATTAAGAATCTGCGTTCCTATCTCAGGTCACTGTGTGGACGGTGGGTTACCCTAGAGAGAAAAGTAAGCATGTCTTTATACCCTGTGCTCACTGTTGTATACAATGAGATTTAATGCTACAAGCTACCTTATAAGTAAGAAAGGACTGGAAAACCAGTGCTAAAGAACACATTGGCAAGGACCACTGCTGTATTTGTCTAAAGTCCTTATTTCAAAAGTAGATAATTTTAAGAAGTATCCATCAACTTAAATGTTTATCACAGAAACTTTCCTGAAACTCAGATGTGATTGGATATGTGGATAAAAGACAAAAAACAAAATCACAACCCGGAGGATCTGATTCGGTATCATGTTGTTTCTTTGTACAGAGATTTATAGAGAAACTTGTTAAAAATATTGACTGTGGTCTTGACTGAAGGAATCTATTTATATCTGGTTAAAGAGAACAGCAACTAAAATTCCCCCAGAGCATTGGTGGTGTGGACAGAGCTGGCAAACACATAAATCAGAACGTCCCCCCTGCTCCTGATTCAGTGAGATAATGCATGAGCCGGAAAAGCAGGGAAGGATTTATTATGGTCCTAAATCTCTTCCTAACTTGGCTGGTGTGTGAGTCTCGAGTCTTAGAACACAAAGAATATTACAAACAGCCTGTGCTTTTTTTTTCCAGAAAGTCCACTGTAGCAAACAAATCCTGATACATTGGAACCTATTGAGAAAACTATTGTTTAGTAACAATTTATAAGTATGTAAGCATGAAGTGGAAGTATTTGAAAAGCAGGCATTCTCACTGAAGAGATTCTGAGGGTTCTTTTGGGGAGCTCTCCATTAAGAATTGTGAGGTCTCTATTTGACATGTTTCTTAGTTCCTTTATCCAATGCTTGAGTTTCTTCTTCAGATTGTTGAGAAAGGCCCCAAGGGTTACATGAAATAAATATTTTAGACTGTAGTGCAAGAGGATTTATATTGTGGTTATTATTTGAAATAGGATCCACTCAGGTTTTTATTAGAGTTACAAAATGAGCAATAACATTGTATTCTCATTACTGGCTCATTAATAGTTAATTCTCTAGTTATATACCAAGCTGGTTATAATTTAAGTTGTTGTCATTTTAACCATTAATTAGTACTATTTATTCTCACTCAGTCATTGATTGAAGGTCAAACTATTTATGTATTGCTGGGTAGTGGAGTGTTGAATAAAATACACACAATCTGTTGAGGCAATCAACTATACATGCAAATAAACACATCGTTAAAAGTTGTCAAAAGAGCAATGGAAGAAAAAGACTGAGGAACAATGACAGGAGACCAAGGCATCTTATTGTGTTGTGATCTGAACAACAGAGAAAAGTACCCAATGGGGTAAATCACTCAATGTCCAGTGTCTGGGATCCACTAATGTTCTTTGGGGCTCCTCCAAAGGGCACAGGACACTTTCTCTGGCTCTGCTTGCTGCAAAACACACACTGTCTCCTAGGCTCTCGCTGGCTTCACTCCACACCTGTGACTTGCCTTAGTTGTATCCCATGGTACTGACATCTCCAGATGCTGGGATCTGCTGCAACTGTGCTGCACTCTCACATTAGCCTCTCCTAGGCTTTCTTCGGGTAACTCCAGTCCTGCCACACAGTGCCAAACCTCAGGTGCTCTCTGTGACCCTTCATGCCTGCAAAACCAGTACCACCTGGGGTGACTCTTATACTACCAAGTTCCGTTGCAGGCATAAAGTATAATAGTGGTCACATCTGGAGCACAGTTTCAATATGTTGACTCTAAGGAAACGCTTCTCTGAAGATTCCACTTCCATGATGCTGGTCACCTCTGTGCTGGAAGTTTTCCTGTACCCAGCCCAGTCCCACAGCTGCTTGGCCCAAGTAAACACACAGAGGCTTATATAAATTACAAACTGTAGACCTACGGCTCAGGCTTCTTACTAGCTAGCTCTTACAACTTAACCCAATCCTATTAAACTATGTTTTGCCCCTACATCATGGTTAGTCACTGCTAATTTCTCAGTTCCAGCTAACCAGCATCAATTGTCCCAGTAAAGCAATGAAGATTTTTACTTCATTTGACTTGGTATCTTGTTATCCTTCAGCCCCAGCTAACCAGAACCACAGATTCTCAACTCAAAATAGCAAACAGTCATTAAGAGACTTGTAAACTTCCCTCTGAAACGTCAGGAGACAGGCTCTGTTTTCTTCATTTCTCTCAATATTCTTATCTTCCAAGCTCCCACCGAACAGCCTACCAAGCTTTAAACACTGAACAGCCCAGAGTCCAAATTCCTTCTGTAATCCTCCCCAAAACAATGTGGTTAGGTCTGTCACAGAGATCCCCCACTATACTGGTACCAATTTCTGTCTCAGTTACTCGGAGCTTTAAGGGGTACCTTAGAGTTTCTAATACTGGGATGAAACATCATGACCAATGCAAGTTGGGGAGCAAGGGGTTTGTTTGGCTTACATATCCACATCTAGTTCATCATTGAAGGAATATAGGGCAGGAACCTGGGGACAGGAGCTGCTGCTCCTTCTTCTCTGATGACTCTAACCTGTGTCGAGTTGACATAAATCAGGCTAGCACAAGGGACTCAAGGCTGGCTGTGTGGATATGGCAGACTTTTTAGATACTGTCTTAGTTTCAATTTTTAAAAGAATTATTTGCTAAACTAGTATACATGGTTTTCCGTTCCACCAGTGTTCAGATTAAATCATAGTTACCTTGAAATTGCCTTTTATTTCAAGCCTTACTAATGAAACCTTTCTAAAAATGTTGAACAAAGTCATACATCTTCTAGAATTCATTATGTATCCCTTATCCATTGCTACTGGAATCTATTTCCATGTAGCATCCTCTTATCGACTTCTCCTGCTAGCTTTTCCAGGGTGGGCATCTTGCTAATTGGCACCAGCACAGTGGTCAGCCTCCTCTCAGACATGTGCCTGGCATTTCCCAGGCTTTGGCTCAGCAGTTTCTCTGAACTTTCATCCTGCAGGATACACAGGTGCCCTGTGTGAGATGGACATAAATGAATGCAGTAGCAACCCCTGCCAATTTGGGGGTGAATGTGCCGAACTGTCCTCAGAGGATCTCTATGGACACATTGCTGGCCTGCCTTCCTCCTTCAGCTACCTTGGAGCCTCAGGCTATGTTTGTATGTGTCAGCCTGGATTCACAGGTGAGGCTAATGAAATGAGAAATGACTCCTTGTGTTTTATGGCAGAGAATGGATGCAACTAAATGGCTGTTTAGAAGTAAGACCTGTGCTGTGTAAACTCTGGTGCCATGGCACAAAGGGTCCCCCTTGTGGGCATGAAAAATATCTTGGATCACATGTAACTCCTTAACTCATGGGGGAAATGTAAAGAATGGGCATGGAAATGAATAAAATGGGAACCATTTTACTGAGAATTGCTGACCATTTCAAATTCTTTACTCTAGAAGTGACTGAATTTGAGAATTTTTTATGGTTTGTTCATATTTTCTGGCAAAGTTATTATAGTTATGTATATGTACACAAAGAACAATTATCCAGTTTCAAATAATCTTGCTCAACGGTTCTGCAGCTAAAGTCAGTTAACTCATCAAACTTCAGCGGCTGCTCTTTCTTTGGAAGCACCTTCTCTAAACCCCAAGGCCATGCGTGTCTATTTTCCACTTAAAAGAGGCATTTGTATCTACTGTGTATTATGAAACTTTCAGAACTTTTGAAACAGCCCCTCAAATTGTTAATAAGTAGTGATTTACCCACAGCTGCTAGATACCAAAGAGAAAGATAATCACAATCTAGGCGTCTACCCCATCTTTTTCTCCATAGATTAAATATGTGCTTCGGGAAATACTTTAGCTGCTGTTGAGAATGTCTGGGGAAAGCTTATGATGAATGGAAACAAATGAGGTCCACTTACACCTAGGATTCCCTTGATTTTACTATCTCATGTTTGAAGATGATGGACTTTGATTTTGGATGGCACTTTTGTCTGGTTGCTATAGAAGCTTTGTCTTGTGGCAGCATCAGGATATATTACCTGATCAATTTCTAACATGCATGCTTTTACCTTAATTTTCAAAGGGTATGAACATAAATCTTGTGATGTGTCTTATTTTTCTATCATGTTGTCATGTAGAAATCAATATGAAGTTTAAACATGTAGGTTTGTCTGTAATATATTTATGTAGTTACCTCACCCTTAGAAATATTTCATTATCTCATTTCCATTTCATACTTTTATTTCCTTTAAAACTTACCCGATTTTGGTATATTGATGCATTAGGCAACTATTTTGCATTCTTCTTGGAACAAAGTAGTGATTATATTTCAAGGATCCCAAATATTAAGTTTTGGATTACAGAAAGGAGATTCAATAAGAGTGAGAAGCCATTGTTCTATTGCCTTATCAGAAAAACAACATGGCTGAACAAGATATAGAATGTTCTGGAAAGGTTGGATTTAATTATGGAAAAGAATGAGTGTATGAGTTAAAATGTCCTAGCTGCCCCCAGTTTCTGTGGATGAATGAATTAGTATTTTTTACCATGTGAACTCTAAAATTGTGTTCCCATCATCAATCTTCCCCCCAAGGTGATTCAATGATAAAGTCCTCATGCTTTTGCACAGTGAGCCAGTGGAGAAGGAGAGTGGAGTGTCTGTGGCTTTTATGGGCCAAGTAATGACCAACCCTTCTTCCCACATTCATTGGTCAAAGTTCACTCATAAACCACATCTAACTATACAAAGAATGAGAATCGTTCCCTGCTGTGTGTCTGAAACAAAGAAAAGCAATTTCCATGAGCAAGTGTTCACTGTGAAACGACAGCCAGACATGGTGGGATGAGGTACAAGCTGACACTGTTTACTTCTGCTATTCCAAGTCCCACTTTCAGTGCTAATTTATTTTAGTTTCCTTCCAGCTTCTTAAATCAACCCCTTTAGATAGTAATCACACACTGTTTTAGGAAAGAAAGGAAAGGCTCATGTACAATTTGCCAAGTTCCCCCAAGGAAACCTTTTGTATTTCCACCAGCACTATGTGAGTGATTGGGTTCTTCAAATTTCATTAGTCTTTGATTGTTGGCATTGTTAAAATATTCTCTGTTCTGATAGATATCTAGTGATATCTCATTACATTTTGAATTTCCATTTATTTAATGACTAGTGATGTTGAATAGTTGTCCCCGTGCTTATTGACACATGTTTAAGCAAAATGGCTCCATGACTTCACAGAGTTTCTTCTTAAAGTATTTGTCTCTTGATTAATTTCCACGTACAGACTGTAGGCACTTTCATTGCTAAGTTATACCTTTTGAAGTTGCACTTAGTATTTAATTTTCTTTACAATGATTGTATATAGCATTATATTTTAAATTTCATTTCTACACATTCACTGTAGTATTTAAGTAGAAGGACTCCTGCCTGCGTCTTTCATCTTGGGTCTTGGGCTCAAAATGCTTCCTTACCAAGAAACAAAGGGTGCTGTGAACCCCTATTCTGCTATTGTTGAATAGAGCTCTCTATATGTCAATAAGCAAATTAGGTGATTATATCCATGCAAGTTATTGCTAATTTGTTGTCAAATTTAAGCTTATGTTGCTGATAGCATTGCCTTGTCTTTTTTTAATGACTTTAGAATTTGTATGATTTCCGTTTTATTCCTGGTTTCAATATTTTGCATCTTCTGGGTTTTTTTGTCCATTTTCTTATATGTATTTATTAATTTTGTTCCATTTTTGTTTGTAAAGATTTTTTTGCTTAATTCATTTTTCTATTTTCAATTTTGTTGGGTTTTGCTCTTTATTTGGCTCTCCTTTCTGCTTTCTTTGAGTCATTTGCTTTTTGCCTTCTAATATGAGCATTTAAGAATATAAATTAGAAAACTTAACTCTCATTACTGTCCTAGGAGCATCCCACACAGTCATGTATGTGCACTTTTTCATTTTATTTCACCTTTCCTGTATGTTTCTAAAATTTACTTTGGGTATTTCTAAGTGTGTAATTCTGTCATTCTGCTATTGATTTATAGTTTTATTCATCAGGATTATAGAACACATTCTATGATTTCAAGTATTTCAAAATTTGTTCAGGTTTGCATGTGTCTTGGTGCCTGTCTTTAGATTTCTGAAGAAAAAGGTACTCTCTGTGTTACTGAGTATGAATATCTATGTATATCCACTAGATCCTGTTGATTGTGTTGCCCACATATTCTGTACCTTTACCAATTTCCTGTCTGGACAGCTTACTACTCACTTAGAAGACAGAAGTGAAATCTCTGCCTACAATGGCAGATTTGTGTTTCCTCTTTCTGCTCTAATAAGTTTTGTTTCCTGTATTTTTGAGGTTTTGAGGCTCTGTTGTTTGGCATTCATTTTAAAGTCATTGTCTCTCCATGGGGGTTGATCCTTCTGCCATTATACAATGCTCCTTGTCTGGTGTATGTATTTAATTTCACATCTACTTTATGTAATATTACTGTAACCATGACTGGGATTTTAAAACTTAGGTTTGCATGTTATATTTTAACCTACTTTTCCATTCTTGACCTACCTGTGCCATTGAATTTGCGGTTCCTTGTAAACAGCACATTAAACAACGTGTTATTGAGTTGCTTTTAAATTTTTATCTCTGCCTTGTAGTTAGTATATTTAGATCATTTGACTTTTTAGTATATTAGAGATAATCTAATCTTTGCTTTCTGTTTGATTGCTGTTTTCTTTATGACCTCCTGTGAGTTACTTGACAAACATTTAAGATTCCAACTTGATTTTATTTATCACGTGTTACATAAATTTTATGTTCATCATTTTGTGCTTGTCTTATCAGTCTTCCACTGCTCTGAGGTGAAGTACAGAAATGTAACATCTACTTAGGTCCTTTCAGTCTCCTGTCTTTGGGGTATCGTTGCTTAGAGGATCAGATGATGTTACAATTTTGATTTTAATCATTAATGTGATTTAGAAAAATGATATTACCTATATATTGTTCTTTATTTTTTTCTTCCTCCTCAAAATTCTTCTTTGTTCATTTTTTTTTCTCTTCACTAACAAGCTTCAAATTTTAAGGGTGACTCACTGTTAGAGACAACATCTTTTATTTTTCTTGTCTAAGAAAGGCCTACTGTCCACTCATCCTAGAAGGAGAATTTTGTTAAATACAGACTTTCCTTATAACAGTTAATTGGAATTTGAAAAAGTGTATATTACCTTCTTCTGAACTCTATAGTTTCTTTTTAATACAATACTTTTAACTTACTCTTTGAGAATTTCAAGCATGAATACATTGTATTTGGATCACATTCACCCTCCCACTCCAACTCTTCCTAGAAACCTTCCCCAACATGTCTCAGCTGATTTCATGCCATGTCCCATCCCTCTTAAATCACTGAGTAAATCCATGCTATCCATATGCACTTTGATATGAGCTACGAACGAGAGCATGGTCCAATCTGCCAGAGGCCATGTTCCTAATGGAAGCTGACTCTTTCTAATAGCAGCCATAGACTGTCAATAGATATTCAGCAAGGGATTGGGGCTCATGTACCCCTTTTCCATCAATGCTGCAATGTTAACTGGCTTGATCTTGTGCAAGTCTTGTTCAGTTAACGAAAACTCCTGTGTGTTTAGGAGGAAAACAGTCCTGTCTTATCCAGAATAGTGTTCTACCCTAGTCCACTCTGACCTCTAACTCATAATCTTTTTGACTGCTCATCTGTGATGTTCCCTGAGTCTTGGGGAGAGAGTGGGTGAATTTATATATCTCATTTAGTACATAGTATTCCCTAGATCTTCATTGTTTATACTTTTATCAGTTGTGAGTCTCTGTATTAATTACCCTTCACCACATAAAGAAGATTATCAGATGAGAACTGAAAGCCATGCTAAGCTAAGGGTAGAAAGACACAAATTTTAAGACAGTTTGCTGCTGGATAGTAGCAGGCTCACCCTGAGCCTGTAAGTTTTCCAGATAAGAATTCTTGGCAGGCTTTACCATGCCAGGCATGATTTTCCTTCTGTGAATAGGCCTTAAATCCAATCAGAAAGCAGTTGGTTATCTTTATGACATTTATACCAACCACTATTGCACCAACTGCCTTATTTTGTCAGGCTGTTCAATGTAGCTTGCAGAGTTTACAGCTGGGTAAATTGTTGATGACTGTTCTCTCCCAGCAGCCTGCATAGTACCTTCCTGAACTATGAAACCTTTCCAAAACGGAAGCTTCCAAATCAGCACCAGTTTCATTTTACATGTCTTGTGACCAAAGTGTGTGGTATCTTGTAACACTAAGGATGTTTGAAAATACACAATTTTATAAGCTTCCTGAAAGAAAATATATATGTAAGGATTCAAATGGAACTAATGGATTAATATTCCTCCCAGATGCCAAATAAAAACCTAGGGCCCACTATGGGATACCTCCTCTTAAGCTGGTGAGGGTTGTCTCAGAAACCCTCCCCCAAATATAGGGTATTGTCACAGTTCTTGATTGTATTCCAGAACTTCTAATGAGACACTTTCAGCCATTGAAAGCAGTGTTTCCTGTAAGTAATGCATCATTTCTAGCTGGTTTCTTTCTTTGTCTTGAGTTTCAGTTTTGCTTAATTTTTCCTTTTTTTCCTCTAGTTTTCAGAAGTTAATTTATGATGTACTTTCATGTTTCTGTATTTGAGTTTATCCCACCTTTGATATACCCAGTATGCCAACAAGCTTTTTGTTGCTATGACAACCAGCTGTGATTAGTCCATTCCATAGGAAAGTTTATTTTGGTTCATGGTTTCAGTGGTTTTAGTCTGTGATGACTTGGTGCCATTATCTTTGGTACTGTGATGAGGGAAGACATTACGCTGGGTAATGTGTGGCAGAGGAGGTTGCTTCACTTTACGGTAGCAAAAGAAAATTAAAAAGAAGGGGAAAAGGAGAAGGTAGGAAGGACCCTAGGGTTCTGTACAAGGCAGTATCCCCAAAGGCCAAATTTAGTTTCTCTAGGCCCCACCCCCTAGGGTTCCCCTCACATTGCAATGGGCCACAGAACAGTGAATATGCTTTTAACCTGCAGGCCTTTGGCAGGTGGATATTCATCCAAACCATAGCACTCAGATTTTCAAATCTTTGGGCTTTTGTTATTGATCAGATTTTGTGAAAATTTTAGACAATTTTTCATTGAATAGTCTATCCACATTCTTTTCCTACTCCTAAAAAATAATGCTATATCTTTTAATATTAATAAATTTTATACCTTTTGCTGTTTTTATAACGTTTCTAAATTCCCTCCTGCCTCTACTGTCTTCATTCAGACTGGGCAAATTCTGTTTTTTTTTTTTGTAAAACCACAAATTAATTCCCCCTTTCATCTCTTTTTTATTACTCTATCCGGAGAGTTATTCCTTCCATTGTCTTTGGTAACTATTCAATTTCCACTAATGAGTGCTGTGTTTCTGATAGTCAGTGGTGTCCTTGATTATCTCATACTGTTGAATTCCCAGTGGTCTCTGCTGGTGGCCCTTGAGTGGCTAGTAATTGTTTCTTTATTGGTGAGTTTAGAATGTGTGTGTGTGTGTGTGTGTGTGTGTGTGTACATGTATACATATCATAAAATAGTAAGTTTCTATATGGCTTTCTAAAGTCTTTAGTGTTAGCTATCTCTCTCTATTTCTAAGTGTTGTGATGAACATCCCCATGCCACAGGAATGTGGAACACATCTCTTGATAGTGTGGAGGAGTTTCAGGGTTGCTGAGGTAGTAAAAAGGATGCCCAACTGCTAGTAAGGCTCCCCTACCCTACCAGAAACACTCTGTATCCAGGAGCCCATGGAGATGGGAATTGTGGTGTAACACTGGCCTAGCACATGGTGGTCCCTGAATGGTTAGAAGGTGTTTCTTCTTTTGGAAGAGCTGGAGTTAAAGATCCACAAGGACAAAGAAACTTCTCCTTGCCACTGAAAGACAGAGAACATGGAACTGTAGTGTAGTCCCTTTTGCTGAGGTCTTCCAGACTGAGGGATCTGATAGAGGTGAGGGCATTTCACAGGTTGTTGGGGTACAAAAAAGACACAATCAGACAAGTAGTAGAGAAAATATATTTGTGTTCACGTTGCCAGACAGAATTTAATGGAAATTATAAGAACCTGAATGGCTCAATAAATTAGTATTTATTTAAGTGCATGCGCTGTGTATGAAAATTGAAAGAGGCTCTGTGTTTTGTCCCTGAACTATCCCTCTCCAAAGTGAATTTGAAACTCTTGACTTACATTTTAAGTGTTAATGGTTCATTTTGCCTCCTCAAAATAAAGTTATATGAATAGCTTCAACAAGTTTCCAAACTGTTTCCTAATGAAATCCCAGTTTCAACTGTAACTCTATCTCACCAACCCCAATTAGCATCTATTCCAAAGAAGAGGAGCGGCATTGGCATCTCTGGAAAGCTACATTGTGGCTTCTGAGGCTGCTTCACCCATCTGCTCTCTGAGTAGAAAAAAACTGAGGTGGGCAGCAGGGGACCATGAACATCCTGGCGTCAAACCTATAAGCAGGGTTCTTTACAAAACACCCGATGAGAGCCACCTGCCAGAGTGACTGCACACAGAGCCCTGGTTCTCAGGTTCACCTGCTTTAAACACACTGTTACTAAAAATGTATCCATGTTTCATTAAAAATTAGAGCCTGAGCCCATGTGAAAATTAATTCTTGTTCTTTTACCTAAGTCCAACTAAAACAACCATATAGGACCAAACATCATCAAGAGCTTTGCATATACATGAAGGCTTATGATGTAGGAAGTATCACCTGGTCAAGTAAAATTTCCAATAGAATTTGTTCATCTGCAGACAACATCTTAGGCTCATTGTTCTTAGAGATACTTTTTTCTTAAAATTAGAACTTGGGAATATGGATTCTAAGTGACTTGAATAGATTGATTGATTGATGGATTGATGGATTGATTGATTGATTGATTGATTGATTTTTGAGTTATGCAGCCCTGGCTGGATTAAAATTCACTCTGCAACTGTGTAGACCAGGTCGGTCTTGAACTCACAGAGATCTGCCTGCTGCTGCCTCCCAACTGCTGAAATTAAAGTGTGAGCCACCACAACTGGTCCTACTGAACAGATATTTTATACATGTACAAAAACACAATTCTAAATATAAAACATTGCATACAAAAGTATAATCAAGTCATAAAATAGGATCTAAAGCTATTTTTTCTAATTTCAATTCTGTCACAGTTTTTCTTTTCTTTAACTTTATTTCGTGTGTGTGTGTGTGTGTGTGTGTGTGTGTGTGTGTGTGTGTGTGTGTGTAGGATAAATGAACAAATATGTAATTGATAGTAAAAGTGTACAACTCTAAGTGATGCTCCATGGCTTCAGCATGGACATTCTAACTGTACAAAAGGTCACTGGAATGGATAAAGTTTGGAACTGGGCAAGTGAATGGCTCTCTTGATCTAGCTGTGTTATATCTGAGTTCATTACAATCAAGTGATTTTATTTAACTAAAAAATTAGGGACCAAACTTTGTTTCACTATCCTTATTTACTTAAAAAAGAACTTCACTAGCTCTACCCACTTCATTTGCTTTGGCCTGTACCATGAAAATTAATTCTATAAGCAAAACTCCTGACAGTGTGTATAAGTACATTTCTTGGTGAAACTTTTTTTGTCTTTCTATGTTTTCTGTAAAAATTAGGATGGGTGTATCAACTCTTTTTACACAGATTAATTTTGAAAAGCGTACTTACTGAATGATTACTGTCATCTATAAAAATATGAAAGTAAGGGGAGAGAAAAATTCAGTGGCCATGATTTAGAAAACTAAATACATGGGGAGAGGGGGTAGATAAATTGGTGAGACCAGATGACAGAGTCTGTAAACATGTAGTTGAATACCTTGGACACTTAATCAGGTGAAAATTCTAATGTCAACTTAAAGCCACTCTAGATAGGGGAAAGATTGTGAATAAATAATCAGCAGGCAGATGCCAACTCTGAGATCCATGCATTCACCACCAAATCTGAGAAAATAATTACTTTTCTAAAAACAAAATCATACATCCATGACAAAGCCTTCTTCTGAAGGAAGTCCATAACTCAAGTCTCAGCCATCCACATCATCATAACGTAGGCATTGCCTTCAAGACTGAAAACCTGAACTGTGGATATTTTATACAGTGGTTTTGTTTTCGTGTGACAGATGGAGTCACCAACACTTTAAAGAGCTTTAAGGAAGGCAGTAACCACAGCAAGGTGCTTGTTAGAGTGAAAAGTTGAAGAAACTTTTCAAAGACAAGCCTGAGGATCCTGGGAGTTGTTCTCTCAGAAGATCATACTACAAGCCCTCATTAACTAAGTTTTTTGCTCAGAACCCATCCTGACATTTCTTAAAGTTGTCTTTAAGCATGTTATTTATAGAAACAGTATTAGTGGCTACTGTTAACTTAACCTTCAGTTCCAAATAGCCATTCTGTAGCAACTGTTTGTTAGCAGAATACTTTTTCTGACATTAACACAGGGCACATCCTAGAAGCACCTGCTTCATGCTGCATCCTCTCCATACTACAATATATGTAGTCATCAGGTCTCGGTCCAAGGATAAGTTTTCAAAGCCTTGGAATGACTACTTCTCTTATTGAGTTATTGGATATCTGTTTCCTAAAGCATGTTTTGTTAGACCTTGTGCTAGTTACCTTTAATAGGAATAGTATTGGTGCATAAAAAGGAAAGAAAATTAAAAAAGAAAGAAAGAAGGAAGGGAGGGAGGAAAGAAGGAAGGAAGGGACGCAGGCCGGAAGGGAGGGAGGGTGGAAGTGAGGGAGAGAGGGAGGGAGGGAGGGAAAGAAATACCAAAAATAATCCACTTTTAATAGAAAAGGTTTGTTTTAGGTTTCAGTTAGTTTCAGTTAGCCTTATTATGTTGGCCTTCGTCAAGCAGCATACCACAGCATGTTCCTCAAAACTGATCACCTCGGGACCAGGACGTGAACAAAAAAGCAAAAGTGGAAGATGTCCAACCCTGTAACAATTTCTTTGTGTCTACGACCAGCTCACTTAAATTTGTCTCTCTAATGTGTTTACCCAGCAGGACAACCCTGGTTAATCTTACTCTTCCAACTTCTCTACACCTACAAGCAATTTGAATGTGAGTGGAGAAAAAAAATCACAAGGTTTACCCTGAACCAAGTGTTAATTTAAATGTCTGACCCCCAACAGCACCAAAGGACTTTTGTCACCAGACAAAAGAGTTCTGCTTTTAAAGCTGTCCATTAGAACTCTTTACCTTAAGCTTCTGACATTTCTCCCCTCTTTGTTGCTCTAAATTGATTATTCTTCCTTTCTTTCTTTTTTCCTTTCTTTTTTTTTTTTTTTTTTTTTTGGATTTTCAAGACAGAGTTTCTCTGAGATAGCTCTTGAACTCACAGAGATCCACCTGCCTCTGCCTCCTGAGTGCTTCGATTAAAGATGTGCAAGCCACAGCCTGGATTGCTTATTGCTTCTAATCTTACAGAAGAAAAACAACCACCTTGGTTTTCCTCCAACAAATGCATTAATCTTTTATTTTATTCTCTTTACATGCTCGTAAGTCATCCTGTCACTGCTCTGTGAATGTTGGCAAAGCAAGTATTTGCAACAAACTACCTGATAAAATCAGCTTATGGGGAGAAAGACTTATTTTAGTTCACAGGTCATGGATATAGAGCATCGTGTCAGAGCAGGCACGGTGGTTGCTGTATAGAGAACTCCCCTGGAAATGAGTTTGGATGTAAAATCCTCAGGGCCTATGTGCCAGAGAACCACTACTCCAAGTTAGATTCTATCTCCTACAGCCTCCCCAAATAGTGCCACCCACTGGGGGACTTTATGTTTAAATTTGTGAACCTGTGAGACATTTCATAGTCAACCTACAGCATGCACTACATTTATGTCAATTACTCCTGTACTCAGTTTCCACAGAACTGGCATCACATGCACTTGGCAAATTTGTGTCACAACCAAGGAAAACTGAGTTGAGGAGTTTGGTTTCAGGTAGGCAACCTATTTTTTTACCCACACAGAGACACAAATCACACCTCAAAGTTGCTTGTTACAAAGCCAACCCCAGTAGACTGCCAAGGTAATTGCATTTTGGAATTCCCAGCAAGACTTACAGGGTTGCACAAAACCCGTGATGAAGATTGCCTCTTCCAGCAATGCATCCCTTGACCCCTACATTATATGACAATGACACTCCATGTAATATTGTACTCATTCTGACTGGAAAAGGTCTGTTCAATTAGACTAATGCCATTATTTAAATAACTATGTTATCAGATAACTATAAGCAACAAAATTAGGTTAGCTTGTAGTGTTGATTTCAACTCTATTCCACAGGACTCAACTTAGAAAGTTAAAATTACCCCAAACACACTAGTGGGTCATATTTTAGATAACCAGAATGTAGTCAAAAGTCAGTGTTGCCCATTGGATGCACAGAATAAGGACAGTACTAGTAATCTCAGAGACAATATATGAGCAATCCTAACTAATAGGTTTTCTGTAGGCCAACAATAGGTTTCTCTGCCAATGCAGTAAGCCAGATCGAGCTGAATTAAAAAGTAAGAGAACAGATTTATTTGAGCAAAGCAACTCCTGGGTGAGTTCTCTAGTCCCAAAGATCGAGGCTGAAGAAGTCATGCACCTGAACTAAAGCGGGAAGTTATATAGCCTATAGGCAAGGGGTGATGATGTGTCCACCACAAGCTGGGTTTGTGGCCAAGTATAACCAAAACCTGAACTCTTTAGACAGAGACTTGAGCTGCTGGCAACTTCAGGGGAGGAGCTGCCATAGCCACTAAGAATGTGGAACTGGGCTTTTTGGTGCTTTTTCTTTGTTGGAGATTCCCTGAGAGGGTGGAATTTAGAGAGAGAGAGAGAGATGGGGCTTCTCAAACATGCAGGAGTAAGTTGGAGGTTCCAACTGAACACTAACCTGCAAAATAGAGCTTCTTCTATAGAGGGCACAAAGTAGAGCTGCTTCTGTAGAGGGCACGAAGTCCTCATGCCCACAGATAGCACTAAGGAAGCCAGAGATGTTAAACATGCAGGCTTTTGTCTTCAATAGAAGGGGTTTATTTAATAACCTGGTGGTCTTTGCTATCTGTTTGACAAGCTTCGCTGGAATTACTCAGACTGTTATGTTTATCTCAGACTCCTGAGCACTTTTTCTCAGACAATAGAACCCATTCTTATGAAAGAGGTCTCATATACTTTGCAAAAGAATTTACTATCATGGTTATCCAAGACTCTTCCTCCCTAGACCCTTACCCTGAGTATTGTTTCTCAGTCAATAGAATCTATTTTTTTTATATAATTGCGGCTTTTTTTTCAAGACAGGGTTTTTCTGTGTAGCCCTGGCTGTCCTGGAACTTGCTTTATAGATCAGACTGGCCTTGAATTCATAGAGATCCATCTACCTCTGCTTCCCAAGTGCTGACATTAAAGGTCTGAGCCACCACTGCCTGGCCAATAAAATCTATTCTTATGGAAGAGGTCACCTATACTTTCCAAAGTATATGCAATAGTGTACTTTGTATGGGAGTTTCAATGCAGTCATGCCTTGAGCTTTGTCATGATAATTGTCATGGGGAAACTTCTTTCCATTGTTGTACTGTGTTTAAACATGTCACTAATAAACTACTCAGGGTCAGACTCTAGAAGTTTGAACCAACACCGGGTAAAATCATGTTGAACTGGATTTCCTTCTTTCCTCATGCAGATTGCTACCCCGCCCATTGTGGTGTATGCAGGGATGCCCTTAACACAAAGAGCAGCTATCCCCATACACAACACAAAGGGGAATACTGAACTCCAGGTTAGAATTTGTTAGGCTTGATTTAGCTCACTGCTATATTGGTTTGGTTAATTTGATGTATTGAATCGTCGCAGGACCAACTTTCACATGTACATCCAAAACTGCTCAGGCATCAAGAGATGTGCACTCGCTATGGTGTTAAGACTGACATGAGCTTTTACGGGACTGTGTGCACATATATATGGTTGAAAGGAAGGCAGATCCAGGAGCAATTGTAGATGGTGTTTGGCTTGGAAGAATATCTTAGGATCAGCCAGCTTTAAAAAAGTTGTTCTGTTCCTTTAGTACACAGAGGCATGGAGATAGATGGGAGTCTTATATAAGTTGCCAGCTTCAGCTCCTGCTAGATTTACCTAGACAGCATCATTGCTTAGCCAGTATGCAATGCTGACCCTGAGAAACAAAATGATTCTAGCCGTCCTTTCTAAACGCTCTGGGTTCTAAAGTGTTCTATCCTCTACTGTTGGGACAGTTCTTTTCCTTCCAAAGCTAGGAACTCAATGTGTTGTAGTTTCTTTAGTTTTGTCCTTTTGCCAATCATTTTCTCTGTACTAGGTCTTTCAGCCAGAAAAGACAAATGTCAGTGAAAAGCATTTACAGGGCCTGGGTTACATAGCCTAATAGTAGGTCACTGGCCTACCATATGTGAGGCATTGCAAAAAGTAAAACGTACTAACCAAAGATAAAGTAGAGATGCATTATATGTTCCACCTTAGTACGTTAGGTCATGTGGTGAAAGTGTATTCAACCAAATGTTCTTTATTTTTTTTAACTTTTTTTAAAATTTATTCTTTATATCTTTCACATCATGTCTCCCAACCTTACCCATCTCTCTCCCCACCCAAAATAAAACAAAATAAATTTTAAGAGAAGAAAAAGGGGGAGGAAGAAAGGGAGAATCTTGCCATGGAAGCTGCAGTGTGATACAGTGAGTAACACTGTAAACCCCTTTATCCATACATTTTTACATGCAGGCGTTCATCCCAAAGAATCATTGGTTTGGTTCGAGGCCCCTGGTCTCTGGTATATCATCAGTGCTGGGCCCTCATTGGGACTCTTGTTGGACATCTTGTTGCTGCTCTATGGTGAAGATCTTGCACCCCTGGGTCCACAGGACTGACCACCTCCACCCTCCCCACCATGCTCCAACAGATCACATATGGGGTGGATGTTGGAGTGGGCCAACACATAGCCCTGGTTCTGGGCTTGTATAGTTGTAGGGTTGGTCAACCCGTCAACTCTCCCCTGTCTTTGCCACCAGGGTGGACCCTCCAGCATTACCCAGGCTAGCTCACCCCTTACAACCATGAGCAAGGGACAGGGCCATTTTTCCAGTTTTCATGTCCTCAGGGTCAGTTCTCCCATACCTACATCTTCAGGACCAGCTCTACTGTGTTGCCCAAGCTAGGTGTAGAGGTCACTCTCCAGAGTGCTGCAGCTGATGAGAAGCAGGAACTGTTCTCCCAGTCTTATAACCTCAAGGCCAGCTCTTCCATCAGCCTCAGTCTTTGATGGAGGGAGGCATCTCTCCTCTGCCCATGACACCAAGTGACAGATGAGTAATGGGGACAGCTCTCCCATGCTCACAATGACAGAGCTGGCTCACCACATCTCTGCCAACTCTATTGTGCTGCCTAGGTGAGGTGCACGGCCTGCTCTCCCGAGTGTTGCAGCTGATGTGAGGGAGGGGGTGTTCTTTATTTTTATGATATAGAATTATGCTGACTCAATAGTAACTTCCAGGTAGCTGAGTCATAGTTAAGTTGTTTCTCTTAATTGCTATACAGTATGGGATTGATGCCTCAAATTGCTGTCATCTTATCCTTTAGGGGGAAAAAAAAACATCAGGTCCATGACTGGTCAAAACAGAATAATATACATTCAAAATAAATGTTTATAACCCCTTCCCCTTCTCATCTTGGTCATTTATTGGTCACTGGAGGTGGAAAATAAGAGATAAATCATTCCTGGCAATGGCCACATTGAATATGATCTCTCAACAGTTTGAGTCTATCTAAAATTCTATACTGAATAGAATCACTTCATTGTCAGCACCATCTGTCACTCTCTGAATGCTTCCTGAGTCAACCACTGCAGATATGTTGTCTGCTGGATGAAGCCCCAAGGAATGCTGCCTATTTCTACCATCATGTTCTTCCCACTGAGAGCAGAGTGAACAAAACCAATAAGCCTTGAATGCTACCCTCTGCCCATCAGTTTCATTCAGATTGACAAGTAGTACAATGGAAGTCCCTTGCTTCCCTCACTGTCACCCATCTTCAGGAATGGGGATGTAGCTTTAATTAGAGTCCAGAGAATCTTATTTTGTCTACAAAACCATCCCAAAAGTTGCCTTTTATTTGCTTGTTTGTTTAAAAAAAAAAGCCACATCTCAATAAGCATGTCATCTTTGCTGCTAGAACTGTTGGTCTGAGATTTAATTTTAATCTCATGTGTAAGCAAATCAGTTAGGCTGCTGCTGTTTCTGGGTGTTTGGTCAGAGGCAAGGGACACTATTAGTTTATTATTGCTGATAGCATGATCGTCACATTTGAAGAGGTTCTTATTTTGTGTGGAGGAAGAGGCAGTAGGATCAGAAATTCAAGGCCATCTTGGCTACATGGTGAGTCTGAGGACAGCCTGAACTATATATGAGACCTTGACTAAAAAGAGGAGGGGCATACAGCCCCTGGTAATTTGCCCACACCTTAATAAATGTTCCCATACTCATGAGCACACGGACAGCACTAACTGGACTCTACATAATTAATATCAATAGCAATAAAATATGAAGTTAGAAGGGAGATGGAGTGGGCACTAGGTACAGCTGGAAAAGGTAGTTGTGGGTGAATATGATCAAAACACATGATATAAATGCAGGACGTTTTCAAAGAATACACTTAAACTACTGAATGGAAGCTTTGGATAAATCTCAGGACTCTTGCAGGCAATATTAAGCAAGCTTAAAAGGTTAGGAAAGCTTTTCTTTTTAACAGTTAAAACTTTACTATGTCTTAGGAAGAGTCTTTCATCCATCTAAGCCAGATATAATTAGCCGGAGCTCAGAATTCTTGCTCCAATTATAGCCCATGCCAACTTTGATAAATTAAATTTTCTATTCCAGTTGACACATCACAATTTGAAAAATGTGCTCTCTTTATTTCTGATTGATCCTCTGTTTTCAGATGTGTGTAACACCTTCAGTTTCCCAGGTTACTCTCTTCCAATCAAGAACTTAAAGATTTACAAAGAGAAAACTCAAATGTAATTAATGTAAGCATTTCTATTTTTGTGGAAAAGCCTCAAGTTAAAATGAATTTTTTAAAAACCCGGTTGGACCATTTATTTTTTATGATTTTATGATTATATTTCTCAATGGATTGTTTTACAGCTGCTGAAGTTATTCCTGGGAACATGATTCCAATCGTTTGTGTAATAAAGCACTTGGTAGCTGTTCTCTACACTTGCTGCTACCTGGTGGCACTAGCTTTGAGCTAAATGTGTATTTCTAGTGCGTAGTTTGTGACAAAAGTCGTTTTACCTGTTGGCTGTGTTAGTAGATCTCTCCTTGTTGGATTAACTTCTCAAGACAAAGTCATACGATTCTGTCGACTATAACGAAGTTACTGGTTTGTTTTTCTTCATTTTGATTCCTTGTTTAATACCTTGTGTATGAACAAGGGGAAGGGGAGACAAACAGGACTGGCCTGTGCAGGCAGGCCTTTGGGCACATGTGAAGCTATCAGTGTTTTCCAACCATCACACAGAGATAATTCCCACCCAGTTTGGGAAGATATTTCAAATTAAACCAAACAAGAATTTCTGTTCTCCACAAAGAAGCTTTTATCTCAAGTAAATTTACAGTTTAGGTCAATACATGTTTAATATTGAATTTTTCAGGTAGTGTTGTTGACATGTTATAAATTAAACTGATTCTGCCTTTGGGTTTTTTCTTTCTTTCTTTCTGTTTTGTGTTGAATTTTTTTTCATTTTTTGAAACAGGGTTTCTCTGTGTAACAGCCCTGACTGTCCCAGAGATCCGCCTGCCTAGGCCTCCTGAGTGTTGGGATTAAAGGCGTGCACCACCAGACCTGGCAAACTTTTTTTTTTCTCTCTCATATATTATATCCTGACTGCAGTTTTCCCTCCCTCCTCTCCTCCCAGTACCTCTCCTCTCCCCCAAATCCATGCCTCCCAGGGATATCAACCAATCATGGCATATCTAATTGCAAGAAGACTAGGCACCTCCCCTCTTATTAAGGCCGAACAAGGCAACCTAGTAGGAGGAAAGGGACCTAAAAATGAGGCAAAAGAGTCAGAAACAACCCCTGCTTTCACTGTTAGGAATCCCACAAGAAAACCAAGCTATAGAACAGTAACATATATGCAGAGGCCCTAGGTCAGACTCTTGCAGGCTCCCTGATTATTGGTTCAGTCTCTGTGAGCCCCTGTTAGTTAATTCTGTGGGTTTTTTGTGTGTCCTTGACCCCTCTGGCTTCTACATTCCTTCCACCCTCTTCCACAGGATTTCCTGAACTCCAACTAATGTTTGGGTGTAGGTCTTGGGTCTTGGCATCTGCTCCTATCAGTTGCTGGATGAAGCCTTTTATCCTAGGTATCTGGGCAGTACAGCCTCTGGCTCCTGACCCTTCAGGCAGTATCAGGGTGGGCTCCCTCTCATGGAATGGATCTCGAGTTGGACCAGTCATTGGTTGGCCACTCCCACAAGTTCTTCACCAAAGATCCAAAATTTTTTTTTAACAAAATCATAGAAAAAAATTTCTAACCTTAAGAAGGACATGCCTATAAAGGTACAAGAAGCATACAGAACACCAATTAGATTGGACCAGAAAAGAAAGTCCCCTGCCTCATAATAATCAAAACACTAAACATATAGAACAAAAAAGAATACTAAAATCTGCAAGGGAAATTGGCCAAGTAACATATAAAGACAGACCTATTAGAATTGCACCCCACTTCTCAACAGTGACTCTAAAACCCAGAAGGGCCTGGGCAGATATCTTGCAGACTCTAAGAGATCATGGATGCCAGCCCAGACTACTGTACTGAGCAAAGTGTTCAATCACATAGGTGGAGAAAGCAAGATATTCCATGACAAAGTCAAATTTAAACAACATTTATCCACAAATCTAGCCTTAAAGGAAAACTCCATCCCGAGGAGGCAAACTGCACCCATGAAAACACAGAAAATAAATAATCTCATAGCAACAAAACCGAAAGAGGGAAGGATACACACACACACACACACACACACACACACACACACAGAGAGAGAGAGAGAGAGAGAGAGAGAGAGAGAGAGAGAGAGAGAGAGAGACTACCACATCAACACCAACAAGAAAATAACAGGAATTAACAATCATTGGTCATTAATATCTCTCAATATTAATAGAATCAATTCTTCAATAAAAAGACACAGGCTAACAGAATGGATACAAAACAGGA
Organism: Peromyscus californicus insignis; assembly: GCF_007827085.1. Taxonomy (NCBI): domain Eukaryota; kingdom Metazoa; phylum Chordata; class Mammalia; order Rodentia; family Cricetidae; genus Peromyscus; species Peromyscus californicus. The sequence continues at coordinate 26,122,179 of NW_026294436.1, read as the reverse complement.
TCCATCCTTCTGCTGTATACAAGAAACACACCTCAAATGCAAAGATAGACATTACTTTAGAATAAAAGATTGGGAAAAGATATTCCAAGCAAATGGACCCAAGAAGCAAGCAGGTGTAGCTATTCTAACATCTAACAAAATAGACTTCAAACCAAAATTAATCAAAAGATATGAGGAAGTACACTTCATATTTATCAAAGGAAAAGTCCTGAAGATGACTTCTCAATTCTGAATATCTATGCCCCAAACATGAAGATACCCTTGTTTGTAAAAGAATCAAAGCTAAAGCTTAAATTACACATTGAACCCACACATTATTAGTGGGAGACTTCAATTCCCCACTCTCAACAATGGACAGGTCTTCCAGACAAAAACTAAACAGTGAAATAATGATGCTAGCCGATGTTGTGAATCAAATGGACCTAACAGATGTCTACAAAACATTTTACCCAAACACAAAAGAATACACCTTCTTGTCAGAACCTCATGGAATTTTCTCCAAAACTGACCACATACTTGGTCACAAAGCAAGTCTAATTAGATACAAGAAAATTGTAATAACCCCCTGCACCCCATCAGACTACCAGGGGTTAAAGCTGGATATCAACAACAGAAACAATAGAAAGCCTATCCTGGAAATTGAACAACTCTCCACTAAATGACTACTGGGTCAAGACAGAAATAAAAAAAATAAAGATTTCCTAGAATTCAATGAAAATGAATGCACAGCATACCTAAACCTAGGGGACACAAAGGATTGGTTCTTTGAGAAAAATCAACAAGATAAACAAACCCTTATCTAAACTAACTAAAAGGCAGAGAGAGAGAATATTGAAATTAACAAAACCACAAATGAAAAAGGAGACATAACAACAGACACTGAGGAAATCGAGAGAATCATTAGGTCATACTTCGAAAACCTGTACTCCACAAAACTGGAGAATCTAAAAGGAATGGACCATTTCTTGAGAGACACCACTTTTCTTTCTTTCTTATCTACTTGCTTCTTCTTGTTTGTTCTTTCCCCTTAATTGCAATGGCTTTTAATAATTCCATTATGTGAAGAATTCTGAGATCCAACCTTTACATTTTCTGAAAGAAAAGGAGGAAATAAAGTTGCTTGTTAAGCCTCTGCACTTCAGCCATGTACACTTCAGCCCCGTTTTAACTACTCTGTAGTTGTCTCACCTCAAGGAAGAGGGTCTGGTGAAACATTCCACAAACAGCACACACCCTTCCACTGAAGCCATGCACACTTATTTCCTCTGTTTTGTTTACACTTACCCCTTACACTGACCAAACCACACTAATACAAGCATGAGAAGTTCTCATCTTGCTTTTTGTTCTTATTCTTTAGCATTTGTTTTTATTTCCATATTACACAACATATGTAAGTTTGAGCTTGCGGCTGGAGAGATGGCTCAGCCTGATCAATTTGTTATAAGGGAACACATTGTACATCTAGTATCCAGTCAAGGCTGTGATGGTACCTTCTTTTGAAGGCAGCAACAGGTGTCAAATTTGGATCATAACAGGTTACAATCAGTTTGAGCAATATTTAAAAATTAATTCTATTTTAGTTGTATGTATATTGATGTTTTGCCTGAATGAATATCTGCATACCAGATGAATGCCTGGTGCCTGCAGATGCCAGAAGAGGGTGTCCTGTCCCCTGGATCTGGAGTTACACACTGTTGTGAGCTGCTGTGAATTAAATTGGGTCCTGTGGAAAAGAAACCAGTGTTCCTAACTGCTGAGCCATCTTTTTAGCCCTTGAGTGATGATTTTTTTGTTTGTTTGTTTTTTGAGACAGGATTTCTCTGTGTAGCTTTGCGCCTTTCATGGAACTCGCTTTGGAGACCAGGCTGGCCTCGAACTCACAGAGATCCACCAGGCTCTGCCTCCCGAGTGCTGGGATTAAAGGCGTTCTCCACTGCTGCCTGGCATGTAACGATTTTTTTTAAATAATTAAGACTATAAGAAAATGGAACAAACATCTTTACAAGAAAGGAAGGAAGGAAGAAAAGAAAGAAAGGTAGAAAGAAAGAGAAAAAGGAAGGAAGGAAGAGAGAGAGAAAGAAAAAAGAAAGAAAGAAAGAAAGAAAGAAAGAAAGAAAGAAAGAAAGAAAGAAAGAAAGAAAGATTGATTCTGTGTGACTGGGCTTGTTTTTGAATAAGAAAGATGAACCCTTATACTGGGTGATCCTTGGGAAAGATTGGCACTTCTTAAACTTTTCCTTTTGAGGCTCCTTATTCCCAAGAAATTTGTGTGTGTGTGTGTGTAATTTGAAACATACAGAAATATCTATACACGTCAAACTTTTACTGGCAAAAAAAAAAAGAATTGTATTTTAAGACAACCCCTTGATATACATATAATTTTACCATTTATGAAATAGCAAATTTATATGCTAATGAGATGGATGTGTACATATGTATTAACAGAGAGTTGAGTATCCGCTGAACATTTAATGCTCGAGAACACTGATCATCATCCTCAATGTTTTTTAGAGTTGATCAATATTTTCACTTTATGATCATTGATACTGAGAATAACACATAAATGGAGAAAACAAAATGGCAGAAGCATGTTCAGGGCCATTTCTGAGAGTGCCGGAAATTCTATTTTAATCCCAAGCCAAATTCATTTAACAACTTTTATGAAACTCAGCTCAGTGACTTGGAGTGTGATAAGGTTGTTTGTATCAATCTTGGTGGACCTTCGTGCAAATGACAGCTCCCTGCTCTACCCTGGGGAAATGCTCCCTTCTGGTCTGAGCGAAAATGGTTTCAGGCTCATCTATTGTTCACCAAGGCACAGAATAACAAAATAAATAAGTAAATAAAGTTCAGTGCAAGCTGTTTTTAATAGGTATGGATACGTATGGCTGGGATGGTTCCTTCTAGAATGAAGAATGTGCTTCACTAGCAAGCAGCTATGGTTATAGGATAGCTCCCCAAGGTGTCTGTGTGGTTTTCAAATCAGCCAGAGCTGGCAAGAGGGCAGTCTGTTTGGCTATTCGGATAATAGTCTTTTGCTCAAGGCAAGCCAGGGCACGAAGGAAAGACCTAACAGCTGGCAATTAAGGAGTCAACCTGATTTGTCCCCCAATATCTTAGCTTACAGGAAAAATAAATGTTAAAAGCAATGTTTACAATAAAAACTTAATATTAGCAGTGATTTAACAGTTTTCTAATAATGCCTAATTCCTGCCACAGTGACACAGGGAAATGTGGAGCCCTCTAATCTGCCTCACATGTGCTGGAGACTTGGTCCCTAGCAGGAACTAGAGTGGTAGAAACCCTAAGGAGAGGTGCCAGGTATTAGGAGATCTTCCAGTCAGTTGGAGAGGTACACTGGACATGTCTTAACCCTTTCTTCTTCCTGATCATAAAGGAAGTGTTATGTTTGGCCACATGCTCCAGTCCTGATGTGGCGTCACAGGACCAGCAATCATGGGCTGGAGCATCGGAACAGAGAGGGAACAACTCTCCTCTTTGCAAGTTGGTTACATAAGGTATTTGTTTCGGCGCGAGGAAAGCTGACTAACGCAGGGTCAAGGCAACTACGCACATAGACAATGGCGTTCTATTCTCTGATAACCAGTGAAAATGAGATTTATCCTAGGAAGAGATTTTCTAAACTCACAGAGTAAAGCCATTCAGAAAGTGCTAGAGCATGCTATTTGTTTCTATTCTCCTTTGTTATTTTTATAAAGCCTGGAATGAGGAGTGTAAGTCCTACAAGATGGAAATGTAACTGTAAGCCTGCTCTTCTCTTGTGAAGTGTGCCAATTAGTAGAGTTATTTGTGTCTTCCATCTTTGCGAAAGCATAAGTTTTAACAAAAAAGATGTGCCCTGGTGGTGCCTAGAACCCAATTCTGTAATTACGAACGCCAAGTTCAGCCTCATAACTATTACCTCATCTGCATGTACTTTTTTGTGGGAAAGTTTGCTTCATTTTTTTCCATATACAACAATCTCATTTTATGATGTAGATGTCTCAATTACTTCAATGATTTAATAAGTAGAAAAAGAAGAAAATAATACAGTGGCCCATTTTTTTTTTTTTACTTAACCACTAGGTTTAACAGGGCCTGGGTTGATTACATTGAGGGCAACATTCACTTTGAGTCACCTATGAAACAAATATTCTGGAATAGCATCAAAAGTTTTTGAAGAGAATTGTTTTCTGAGCATTGGGGTGGGAGTTTGAACAGTGGTCAGGACCTTCCATTTATCTATTTCTGTCAGTGAGTTTTAACACCATTGACCTGGCCAAACTCCAATACCATTCATTAAATCTTGCCTGTCTCAATCATCCTTGAAACTTTAATAAGGCCCTATATTTCTTATCCTAACCTACCTTCATAACATCTCTTAGAGCATCCATCCAGCTGTGGCCATTCACTTAAGAGCTAGATTTATCTAGCAGCTACAAACATCCTCCTGCTCTCGTTCTTCTACAGAAGCAAGGAAAAGCTCAGTGATTTGTTCCAGTGAAAAGATTTGAATGTCTTAGACATATAGGTAGGAAAATTCAAATACTATAATCAATTTTGCAAGCATTTCTCATAGTACATTTGTTAGGAAAAATTATAGAAGTACACGCAAGCACTTAACTTCAACCAGAGTTAGATTCCACAAAATGCCCCAAAGTAAAATGTTAAAAGCAATGGAAAGGAAGCCTTCCACCAAGATGCTCTCTCCTGATCCTCTGAAGCCTTTTTGCTTTTGAATTCTCACTGTTGGCTCTGGCATGCTTTGATGCAGCATGTCTGAGCACATCACCATATCAAGCTACACAAAGCAGCCTAGCAGGGCTGATCAGCTCCCTCCCACTCCACCCTGCCTCCCAGAGCCAACACAAGTATGTGTCTAGCACATCCATTCTCTCCTCCTGAACTCTCCTTGTTGGTGAGAATTCTTTAAAACACAAAGCCTGTTCCTATAAGCAGTGGGAAGGGGGAGCAATTCCTCAGCTCCTCCCTGTGTGGTGAGGACTGCTTCTTTCCATGACCTCGATATCTCCCTGGAACATATTCCATTTTACAGTTTCTGCTGGATGTAATCGATAAACAGATTCATTTAATATGTAAGGCAGGAAACACAAAGACGCTTCTCTGACAAATGTCTTGCCATCATGGAATATTCACCTCAGTATCTTTTCTAAGACCTACCTTCGAATTTCAGTAAGAACAAAAACTACTAAACAAATCAGCAGACCTGATATTTGAATCATCACTCTCAAATACTGAAAAATCACTAGTTAATATGAGCTTTTGTGAATGTTCATGTGAGGGATGCCTCTCTGACAGACTCAGCTAATTTCTAATAGGTAGATGCCTCCTTCTGGTGTATTCTCATCTTCTGTCTTTAACCTGTTCTGGCAATTGCATGCTGGAGAAGCGAGAGAGCTTTCTTGTGATTTAACAGAGAAGTCAGAGAGAACTAAACTATGACTCCATGTACCTCAGGCACTCTCTGTCTTCGTTGACACTATTTGATCTACATTTTTATAGGGTCAGTTAGGTCATAATAAGCACACCGACATAAATGTCAAGTATAGTATTCTGCTTTTAGCTACATGGTTTTGTTTTTAGGTCCCCCAGTGATAGCTTAGAAAGTCTCACCGCATGGGAAATGCAGGCAGAATTTAATCTGTGTACAACTTGAAGTGTTTTCCTCATAAGGTTAATTACTCTTGTCCTTTGAAGTAAATTCTGCCAGTGAAATGTACTATTTCATTTGGTCAAACCAAGACCTATAGAAAATGAGTAAAGATGTAAGAGGACGTAGATAACTTGGATTTTTCAGGTGACAGCATAACTCATTGCAATGGTAATAAGGAATATTCTTCCTTAAACACAAAAACTGTCCACAGCCACTTAGCTAACTTTAGAAATTTACACACTGATAGACAAAGTCCATACATACCAACCAGTGAGATAATTGAACTCCTTACAAATGTTCTCTTTAATGCGAAGAAGCCAAATAATTTATGGGCTTTGGGGAGGATGCCTTGGCAGATGTGTTTGATGGTTCCCAACTGGTCTTCCCTCCTGTAGCCATAAGAGGTTTGGTTTCATGTCTAATTTTTAGTATTCCCAGCGCTGTACTGGGCATACTAAAGCAAAGCCAAATGGATACAGGAGTAAGCTATGGGTGGCTGCCAACAGAGAAAAAACAGTCAGTATATCCAAACACCTAGAGGAGCACCTGGTGTAGAGAAAACCCACTGTAATCACCATGATTATGGGTGCTCCTGGAGAGAAAGTACCAGGGGCTCATGACTGTGCCTTCAATACCTTATAGCAGCCTGGAGCAGACTTGGTAACCAGTACAATTCATGATACGTAAGTGAAGGATTCATGGATGAATGAATTTAGTAGAAAAAAAAACCAATACATCAACAATACTTATTCATGTAATTTGCTGATTTGTTTAGTAATTATGCTCTTAATGGAATAAGAAGCTAAATCTTAGGAGACATACTACAGTGATTATTCAAAAGAAAAGTGCAAGATAAACTTCAGAGAAACATCTTCAGGTAGCTTGTCTTTAATATTAAATGAGCATGTTTATCAATTATGTCTAGCAGAAACTCTAAAATGGAAAATAGTCCAAACTACAATTGTCGTTGAAAAAAATTTAAAAAAATAAATTCATGCATTAAGCTGTGTGGTAACCAAAACGTCTGGACATGAACTCAGCAAATAGTTATGAGAAGTTTGTACTAGTCACTGTTCATGACCTAGAAATGATTTACAGACAGTAATCATTGCCCTTGGGAACTTACATTCTTTGGAGAAAAACAAGAAGTACATTCACAAGGACGTTAGTCAGAGTACAGTTTCCAGCTCTTCAAAATGTATAGGTTATTCAGTATGTAGACCTGCTCCAGTCATTCTAGAGGAAGAGCGGTATTTCTCTAGCAGAAGAACAAACTTGGTAGCTGCCCTCATATATGGGAAGGCTAAGATGGTAATCATCTATTTTGGTTAAAGAAATACAGAGTCCTGTTCCAAATTTGAATGGGCCCAAAGTTAATGGATCTGCGCTCAGCCAATGCCAAAGATAGCAATAACAGCTACAAGATTTCCATGTGAAGCAATAGTAGGTATTGATTTCCTGGGGAACAGATAATCTAAATGTACACTAACAAGTGTTCTCACAGCTTCATCTCATTTTGATCTTCACTCAAAAAACTCCAGACAAGAAGCACCCAGAACCAGTACTCTCTCCATGTCCTGCCTCTTGAAAATGCCTTTTCAGGACTTGGTCCTGAAGGATTATTAAAAGCTGTGGATACATAATATATATAACTTTTCTACTTTTCCAATATAATTTGTCACTTAACATGCTCTATTAAATTGCAAAAAAATCTCTGTTATGCAAATATTTCCTTTAGGAATTCTAGAGTTTAAATTTGAAAACAAACAAACTCCTTTGTCCACTTCTAGCCACTGAGAAACTCAACCTGAGCAAGCCCTGCTTTTCATTCTACTTTGTGGTGTTTGTAGGTTTCCTGAGCTTTGCTATTCTGTAACATTTACTCTTTCTAAATGTCTTTATGCTAAATTGTCCTTGTGTTTTTGAAATTGTCTTAGTAGTTACACTGAGGCTATGCCTTTTCATACAAGCTGTTAAAAGTTCTTTATGCAAATAGAAAGTGAATATACCAGATGAGCAAATCCCTAATCATGAGCAATGGCTACTGGGCTTTTAAACCAACGAAAGTCACAGAATCTCAAATAAGTTCAATGAGGAAGTCACAAATGAGGTCTTTGGGCCAGACTCATATGTTCAGTTAACCCAATAATTTTTAAAATCAATACCCACATTTGGAATGTGTAGTATTTCAAATGCACTTGTAGCCTCCTGACCTCTCATAAATAATGACAGTAGTTTACAATAATGAAGTGCTCTGACAGGCTTTCCTCTAGTATTTAGTCTTCTATAGAATCAGCTGAAGTATCCTCATTCTCATGATTTGAACTTCTCAAGTGAGGAAACTAAACCTTAGAGAAGATTAGCCTAGTTTTTAGGATCAGACAACTGGCTGATGGCAAAGTCGGCATTGAACTTGGACTTTTAGGTTCCAAGAACTCCCGACTAGGCAGTAGCATTGTCTGAGAAGCTCACCTGAAGGCCTAGAGTCTCATTCCCACCTGGCATCAATGGGCATGCTTTTTCCGAGTACCAGTGTGAACTGAGACAGCTTGCCTCTTGAGACAGATGCCTGATGTAGGCATTTCAGTTCACGACCCCCGCCCTAAATCTAAGGGCAGAACACATTGTCTTGAGATAGGCGCTGCATACTAAATATCCTTCTACATTCCATAGGTTTCATCTTTGTTTGAAGTTAATTAACTCGATGAGCCCCACAAGCCTAGATAGCGTCTTGTGAAGTCCTCGGTGCTGCCAGTGAAAAGAGCAAATGAGAACTGAAATCTACAAGCTGCTGTTCCGCTCCTAACAGCAGGTTTACATATATCATTCCCCAATGCATTGCATGCTTAATTGTTTGCATTTCTGGGTAATAAGAACTCGCATGAACACCATCACAAACTCGGATGGCTCCTTAGCCATTTGTGTCCCACCTATTCTCCTGTTATCCTTGTTATGTGGTAGGGAGTCACTGATAGAAATGAGTGAAACTAGTCTCTTTCATTAGACAGTGGAGAGACTTTCAATAAAATCAGATTTAGTCTGCACTTCAGAGGGTAAGCAGAAAGCTTTGAGGAATTTTCGGAGGAGTTTTCATAGAGGGAGGCTGTGAACTAGTCAACTAGTCAGCCCAGCTCATTAATTCAGGTAACTCTCGTCTCCAAAGGAAGTTCTCTGAAATGCCGCCATGGCAAACTTTCATTTTGCTTTCCCCCCCATATCACATCTTCAGGCCCCTGAGGCAGGCCTGGCACTTCTAAGTAGGTGAATTAGTTTTACAAGTGTGTGCTACCATTTGATTAAATCGTGTTACTGTTTCTCAAACTGTAAACTTTTTCAAAGCCGAAAATTCTTTTTCCTAGAATAGTATTTAAGATATCGATAGGTAGATGGACAGACAGATCAGCACTGTCTGGAACTGCCTTCTCCGACTCTCTTTGATATTCTCTCAGGAAGTATGTCTGTGACATAAGGTGTTACACTGTGGAACAGAAGAAAGTTTTCACATTCTCTTCTTCTCCCAGGACTGTTCTCCTCCAACACACTGAAAATCAGAGGGCAAGTTCTGGAAGTTATGAGTATAAGAATGTACAAGAACATGCATATTATCAGAAATATGCTATTGCTGATACTTGTTGTATAGCTTTAGGGAAGCCTTCATTTTCCAGGATTTCCATGAACAATAGGAAAGAAAATACCAAGAGCTGGGACAGACTGCTGGGCGTCTGTAGAGCAGCGCTGACCACCTCAAAAGCACCTATGAGTTGATATTTACAATATTCCCTTCAAGTATTAAAAAAAATTAATTTCCTTTTAAGTGACCCAAAGAAGAGATCAAAGCTTTTCAGAAAGGTACGATCAAAATCACTAATGTTTGGAAAACTAAATGTTTCAGGAATTGAAACTGTAATTAAATTAGGTTTAACAATCTTGACATTTTTTTTGAAGGGAACTATGTCCCAGCACCCTTTGTACAGGAATGGATTCACACATTATCATTCTCATGCTATATTATCTCTAAGTCAGAGAACGTTTTCAGAGCACAGACTACTCTAAAATGTCAAATTCTGTTTTCAAACACCACGCACCTTTGCCGGACCCTATTGTGCAATCAAAAACAAGTTATTTCACCACGTTCTGCTAACAGGGTTTCTAATAACAAAGGGTCAAATGCTATGACACCCGCTAAACTTCTGGAACACTTCTGGAATGTAGTAAGGGCTTAATAAATGTTTATTACTATCACTCAATGGATTTGTTATCCTCTTTGGCTCTTCAAGGTGTACATACTACACTCGCTGTATCCATGAGGCTCAGTTACCAAGTCTATATCAGTTACTTCTATGTTGCTATGGCTACCACACAAGACAGAGATGACTTAAGCAAGTAAAGATCTAGTTGGGCTCACAGTCTCATAATGTTTCAGTCTAGTTGGGCTCACAGTCTCACAATGTTTCAGTCTGTCTTGGTGGGGAAGACATGAGAAAATGGGCCTTATGTGGTGGTGGTGGTGGGCAATGGAGTGGCAATTTCTTCCCACGGCTGTGGAACAGGAAGGAGAACACTGAAGACACTAAGGGTGGCATGGACCTCCAAAGGCCCACTCTTCATGCCACTTCTTGCAGCCAGACACCTCCTCCTAAAGTTTCCATAGCTCCCTCAAATAAGTGCCACCAGCTAGAAACAGTCATTCAAAACATGAGCTGGCGGGGCCACTAAGATTCAAGTCATAACATTCCACCCCTGTCCTTCAAAGGCTCATGGTCATCTTAGAAAGCTAAATGCATTCAACCCAATGTAAAAAAATCCAGTCATTTTTATTAGCCCCACACTGGTCAAAAGTTCAAAGTTTGAAGACTTGTAGCTAAAGTTTTCCTGCCTGGCCCACAGTCTGGGCAAATCTCTCTTACCTGCCAGTCCCACAGCCTCTCAGACCTGACCAAGTAAACACAGAGACTTATATTGCTTACAAACTGTATGGCCGTGGCAGGCTTCTTGCTAACTGTTCTTACAGCTTAAATTTATCCATTTACATTCATCTATACCTTGCCACATGGCTCATGGCTTACCGGCATCTTCACATGCTGTTTGTCATCGTGGCGGCTGGCAGTGTCTCTCTGACTCAGCCTTCCACTTCCCAGCTTTATTCTCCTCCTTGTCCCACCTACACTTCCTGCCTAGCCAATGGCCAATCAGTGTTTTATTTATTGACCAATCAGCAACACATTTGCCATACAGAACACTCACAGCAAAGACTCTTTTTAGATTCAAGGCAAACTATTACAATGAATCCTTATAAATTTAAGAGGATGTGGCACACGACTTTAATCCCAGCACTCAGGAGGCAGAACCAGGTGGATCTCTGTGAGTTCGAGGCCAGTCTGGTCTACAAAGTGAGATCCAGGACAGGCATCAAAAGTACACAGAGAAACCCTGTCTGGAAAAACAAAACAAAACAAAAACAAACAACAACAACAGAAAATTTAAGAGGAAAGTTCCATTCTTCCCATCTGTAGTGACATGAAGTAAGCAGTTGCATTTCAAAAGAGAATAATCAAAACATAACAAGGGAAGATTGGACCAAAGCAAGACTTGAAACCCAGCAGGAAAACTAGCAAATTCCATGGCTCAGTGTCCGGCATTCATAGCTGGAGTTACTCTGTAAAGTTCATTTGGCTTTTTAGTACCACTCCTATGGCCTTTCAGTTTGCCTTTCCCTCACACAAGCTGGCTCCCGTTGGTGCATGAAGCTTTCTTCAGCAGGTATTTCATGTTCCTGGCATCAAAACATCGCAGGGTCTCTATTTCAACTTGGGCATTTTCTTGCAATTTCTCTCATCATCCTTCCAGAGATTTTCATTAGGCCATGTTGTCCTGCTGTTCATTGCCTGGCCTCCACGGACTTCCTTAAAAATCTGTGTAAATTCTGGAGATGAGATGGATACTTCCCCCGCAGCTAGGTAGGTTTCATAGTGCCAAAAAGCATTATGCCAGTTGCTATTGGATAAAAAAAATCGTCAACAGTCTCACTCAGCTGTGAACCCCGCATTCTGTCCTGCCAATATGCCAAACAGGATGTGTCCACTAGTACACTACAGGCATGGCTGTTATGGGTGTCACTAACCACTTTCTGACAGGATTTGGGGATCACTGCACTGGAGGGAACTCATGCCTTGTACTGTAAACTTGGTGAAAATCTCATAGGTAGGGCTGTCATAGGATCTAGTGGGAAACTGCTGCCATTGTTTCATAACTGGACATGTTTTGCCCACAAAATCAGTTTCTAAAGGCTGATGTTTGCACTCAAGTTTGGTGCCGCTGTCAACTTGGCTCAGAGAAAGCTTTAGTCTAGTATTCAGGACATGGGAAAACAGAGATCCATTCTTTGGTGAGTCATTCTTTGCCAGAATATCAGTCACATGAATGGCCTCTCTGGCTTCTATGGTTTCTATAACCTATACCTCCAAACACTTCCATATTCCTCCCATAAACATGTTCCAAAGGTGTATGAAACACAAAATAAGCTTTATCACAGAAGTAATTTCTCTTCTCAGATACCAATTTTCTGTATTATTTCCTTATGCGTTAGTAAGACCACACTACCTGACAAAGACAACCTGAAAGGGAGGGGGGAGATGCTTTGTCTCACAGTTTCAGAGGGTTGTAGTGCACCAAAATTGGGAAGGAGGGCAAAGAGGCTCAGTCCATGGTAGAGGAGGCTGTTTACCTGTTGGCAGACCTAGACAATATGGCAAGAACTGTGTCTAACCTTAAATGACCTGCTCTAAGCGCCTCACTCTACCAGCCATGTCCCCCTCCTAAAGTTTCTACAGCCTCTGCAAAGAGAGACACTAACTGGTGACCCAGGATTTAAAACATGAGCTCGTGGGGAATGTTTCAGGATGAAACTGTAAGAAAGCTCTCAAGCAATTCTGTTGCAAACTATAGGTAAAGCATCTCTATTCACAGACATTTGTGTGCAAAGGAGATGTACTGACCTGAGGTATCCCTGTGACAATGTTGACTCAAAACAACATGGCCCGTGAGTTGTAGAGTTAATTTTCCACATGTCTCTGAGAATTTAATTATGGTCAAGACTAGATATGAAGGAGAAGAACATATCAGTCTTCAAGGCCAATATTGGCTTCTCCTTAATTATGGAGGTTCCATCACAAGTGAAAGAAGGAATAGATGACCACGGAGACAACAAGCCTTTTTTATTATGTTGAGTAGTGGCGTATTGCCCATTTAAATGATTTCAGAGAATATGGTTTGATGTTTAATTTTGTTACTTCCATTTGTAAACAATTTTTATAATCAATCACTCTTGCTTTTCTTTTATGTGGTCATCAGAGACCCTGTGTCCACTTTGGTTACTTTTTCCAGGTATGTTGTCTTCCTTCGTGTAAACATTGCGATGGCAATGAAGGGGCTTTGATTTCGCTCGTCAGTTGTCATCACCCTGGATCCTTGGCACTAGAGTCACCAAGAACACCAAGCCTACGTTCTCACTCCCAATATGATGCCTAAAGCACCAGGCAAAGGATATGTTAACCAACTACAATCATGGTCTTAATTTTTTTGGATGCTCATTTCATAGAGCTGTGGTATTTTTTATTTCCCTTTATTAGTCTCCTTTTTCTATATTTTAATGCCTTTTTTTCTGAATTTAACAGAGAGATCTAGAGCAACGCTATGGAGTTGTTGGCATTTCTGTGTATCTTTCCTGGAGCTCCAGCACTGTAAAAATAACTTTCCCTAAGACATGCTAAGAATGATTAAATAATGTTTTCATTAACCTTCAGCTAAGGAAAATAAGTGATTGTTTTACTTCTGTTAATTCCATTCATTAATTTTACAGGATTTAAAAATTATCTAAAATATATTTCCACAAATTTTAAAGTCCTATTATTTACATTTTTTGTTGTAAAAATAATGCAAGCTCCTTGAGCGAAAATTAGAAAACACCTTAAGAATACGCTATAAAAGACCTTGCTGATGAGGTTATGTAAATGTGACCACTCCTTCATTGTAGGTTCATACATTTTGAAGCAAAAGTAACGCCTTTTAAAGTTGTTTAAATCCTTTTCCAAGAAACTATTTCCCCAGACAGGAGTTAGAGAGCAGAAATAGTTTCTTGGTATCCATCACAAAGCAGTAGATGCCAATCGCAATGAGAACAAGAAAATTCACCTGGCGACCAGACACACAATTCCTTTTATGGCATATTAGGAACATCCCAGTCTTTCTCTATGGCAGTATTCATCAAACGGCTAACATTCTGAAATTCCCATAAGAGCAAGGTGGGGTGCAAACAAATTTGTTTCTGTTGCAGTGTCTTCAGGAAAGAAACCTTATAAAATCCCTTGCCTTGTTGGCCTGTCCACCTGCTATAATAACTATCGATCCTGTGGGCTGATTTCAACCCACTCTGAGTGAGGGGCAAAGGGTCTAGAGCCAGACTGAGTCTCATAAATTTCTATGGCTTCATATCATCCGTTCAGAGGAGTTTTTAATGATATCATTTTGAAGAGTCTGAAAAAAAAAATCAAACCAAGATTCTGCTGTGAAGTTGTCACCGTAATGGAAGATGATTACATCAGACGAAGCTCAAATGGGAAAAAAATGATTGTGGTTGCCTTGCAGTTTCCTGTTAAAAAGCAAAGAGAGCACCATACATAACTCCACAGACTGGCAGGCACCTTTGCCTCTGATAGCTGCTTCTGGAAAGATTCTAATAAATTCCACTCCTGGGTTTTGCACATCTAAAGTGACCAACTTTTTTTTTTTTTTGAGTTGAACTTCACCAGTCTTCAGAAGTATATCGCAGTAATTGAAAGACTTTCTAAGAGCTGTTGGTGAATCAGACTGCAGTAGAGAAAACAAGAAATCAGAAAAATGTCATGAAGGAAGCAGTAGCCTTTCATATAATGGTCCATCCTGGGGTGGTAATTCAGGTTTGAGTCTACAATACTGTTATCGTGGGAAAGAGTCCAGGTCTGTGTTTGAGAGGGATTTACCTCTGGAGTTTGCACCCAAAACTTGAAGTCCTAATGCAGACATGAGTTTTAGTCTGCTGAGATTGTGCATTTTGTTTTGACATTTTTACTTATGCATTTATTTTGTAGGTAGTTTGTTTGCTTGTTTGCTTAGTTGTTTTTGGATCTAGACAATATCATGCTATGGAGCCCCAGCTTCCATGCAACTCATTATATAGGTCAGCCAGGCCTTAAACTTATACCTCTGCCATGCCAGTGTGGGAATGACAGACATCAACCACACATGCTGGAATGTTTTAAAGAGCTATGATGTATAAGGTTGGAACAGAATACAGTACCTGATAGTGCCAGAACTTCAGGTAAAAGACTCTCATTACACACAATTGGAGGCAACCAGATGCCGCTGCTGCTGCTCACTCCTGGGGTCCTTTCTCTAACTTCCTCTATACCCGAGGGGCTAATTTTTCAATATAGCAACAAAGCCAATACCCAAAACTATATGTAGTCACCTCTCACCATCATCAAAGCATTGGTTCTAGGATGCTTGAAGATACCCAAATCCTGCCACAGTACTTACATACACCCTACATAAATCCACCTATATAAGTAAACTGTTTCTAGGTCACCTTATAATAACAATCATGGTGTGACTGCTACATAAATTGTTGTTGTGCTATATTGTTAGGGAGCAATACAAAAGATGTCTGTACTTACTAAATTCAGACCTCCTCAGCATATTATTGATCTGATGTTGTTGAATCAGGAATATGAAATTCACAGATATTAAAGGCCAAATGTATGTGTATGTGTATGTGTGCAATAAGACACAGAGATGTATATTTAACACTTATACACAACTCACATATACATACATCCATACAACATATGGACATACACACATCTGTAATTTCCTACTCTCAAGTGAGAAAAATCCCTCCAAATATCACTGAGCAGCTGAGGCCTGGCTAGGTAAGAAAACCTGCTGGTTAATATGATTGCAATCATAGGCAGCTGGAATAGCCTGGTGCTGGATAAGAACAGGTTCTTTGACAATAACTCTGATAATGTGTTTTTCATGATTTTTATATCTCAAAAAATTTCCTGCACATATTCTGATTGCCAAAGAAATGGGGTGTTCAGAGAATAACAGAATTATTTACTTAAACATGATATAAAAGTAATGTAACTGAGAACCTGGTAGATTAAAAATATACATTGAATTTTTTTTGAATAGTTCAAGTGGAAACAAGTACATTTTGTGTTGATATTTGGAGTTATGGCTTTGTGTACTCAGCTAAAACAATGATTCCTCTTGTTACCGATACTGAGAATCATTTCCCAAACTCCGACATCGATGTTGTTGTATGCCAAGAAAAGACCACAGGCAATATAAGAGGAGAGGAAATTAAATGGGGCATTGTTTGATGAAACTGTTATTTCATAAAACACGGAACATGAAACCACACTTCAGTGAACCCATATAACCATAGAGAGCTGGTAATGAACTATAACTTATGTACTCCATGACTCAATGAGACACACACAACTGGTCGGAAAATGGGGGCATCTTCAGTGGACCACAGAAGCTGTCCTTGCAAAGAAATTGAATTCTGTTGGAAATGAAAAGACCAAGTTGCATATTTTGGTATTTTATTTTCTGGAGCTGTCTCGACAGAAGTCGCTTAGAGACTTGTGCTACAAATAAATACAGATGTTTTCAGCCTTAGGCCCTGACGGAAGACAGACAGTGAATGGTAGCTATTGTTTCTCACATACACCGCAGGTAGAGTCCGACCAGCTAGCAGATAATCAGATTATGTGTATCTTCCACAATATGTCCTTAGTTCTAAGAATATATCAAGAAAGGAAGTTTTCCATCGAGTTAAAAGTGTGGGCAGATAAAAAAAATGGGTTGAACATTACAATTTTTAAAAATAGGAGTAAGGGAGTGGAATCTCTACCTTCATACTTTGTTTTACCTTCTAGATGTAGTTACAAAACTACTATTTATATTATAAATATATATTTGAGAAAGATGTTTCCTTAAATCCAGCTCTGCTGCCTTTGAGTTGATGGCTTCAGGCTCCCAGTCTGCACTGTGCTCTCTAGTGAATCACACACACACACACACACACACACACACACACACACACACACACACACGCACACGCACGCACGCACGCACACGCACACACCAGCAGCAGCATCAGAGACTAGCAACAGCATCCTGAGAGGACTCTGCCTGTCACTTCTGAGCTAGTGTTTATAGTAGCATGGCCAGGCTCTTTGCAGTTTTCCTTTGTAAATTTGGGTGAATGTGCCAACTCCTCTCAGCCTCACTAATTACTTGAAAAGTGGTCCTTTTTTTTTAAAGTGTAAGAAATCCCTTATTTAAAATCTGAACCCAGTGTGGGAAATCACTATTATTTTACAAGAAAAGATCTAGGGTTGAAAGAATATGAAGTATAAAATACCTAAAACAACAACCGTAGTTGGCATTTTTTTTGGGCTGACAATGAGTTCCCATATAAAGACATTGTGAATGCTCAGCCTTAGCTTAGGCTTGTCCCACTAGCTCTTTTAACTTAATCTAACCTGTTTCTATTCATTTACATTTTTCCTTGGGACTTTTGCCTTGTTTTCATTCTCTATGTCCTACTTTCCTGTTCCTTCCATGTCTGTCTGTCTGGCACCTGGCATCTCCCTCACGTCTCTTTTTCTTTCTTTTTTTTTTTCTTCCTTCCCTGGAGTCTAAATTCCTCCTCCTACTTATTCTCTCTTCCTGGAAGATCCACCTATAGCTCCTCCTTCACGGAGGATTTATTAGACGAATCAGGTGACTTAGGCAGGTAAGGTAACATAGCAACACATCTTTACATAGTTAAGCAAATATTCCATAACACAACAACAAAAATTGGACAAATAACTCAAATGAATTATCATAGGTCTTGTTTCATACAGTGTGGTTTAAAAGGTTTTCAGTTAGAATAGACTATTACATCATAGCCCATCATAAACTCTTTTTCCAAAAGTAAGAAGGAAAATGTTATAAAGACTGTTGTGTTCCTCTGTTTTTCCATTCAATATCCAAACAGCTTAACTGTATAAAATGCACCTCAGTAAGTCTCTGGAAAACAACAAACATAAGCATATTAAGTTACTCTCATTAAATATTTTTCTCAATAGCCGCAATAATTGTCTCAACATGAACTTCTAAACCCTACTGCAGATAAGTTTTACTTGGATAGCCTTTCTTAAAACTTCCACAAAATTTATGATGGTTTGAGTCATATAAATCTATAACATCTTATATATTATAAATATGGTGGAAATACATCCATATCAACTAGTAAATTACAACCATCTACCAGTTTACATAATTATAAGGTAAGCCAGTTTATTTCATCAGAAAATTCTTATGACTTGGATATTTTAAAGTAGTTTTCAGTTTTAATTATTTTCTATTTGTGGATCTGTGTGGAACTCCTTCAGCTGTAACTGTCGGAGGTTATGAGTCAGCCCCATATGAGTGTTGTGAACTGAACTCTGGACCTCTAGAAGAGCAGTGGGCAACTTTTAACTGCTGAGTCTTCTCTCCAGCACCAACTTTAATGAAACATTTGGTTTTTGCCCTTCCCAGCAAGAAACGCTTCCTGATTCAGTTTTAGTATAGTCATTTTAACACAGGGACACTCTTTCTAATACTCTACAAGAGTAGCTGCTGATCGCTATTTCTCCTGAATGGAGATAATATTTTCATTCAGCAGGAGTCTAAGCTATTCAGAGAAATCCCATTTTATACCAGAGAGGCAAACATAATTGGCTGAAAGGAGATTGATTATCTCCAAGTCATAGTTCCGTATTGTATGCCTGGGTCGGTTCCTAAGGTGTCTAGAGAAATAAACAACACTTGCTAGGTCATCAAGGAGCACTGTTCGCACCACTTAGTTTTTCTGTCAGCCCTCGGATGGAGTCGCTAATACCAGTCTCACAGAGAGAAGGGAAATTGTCTCCCGGAAGTTAAGTAACTACCTGGGGTTACAGTTTCCACATGAAGCTGGAATTGAAACACAGCTGTTAATGGAAATCTCCAGAAGTGTGTTGCAGAAAAGAATATTTGAAAAGAAATTCTATCCTTCCATTGAAAATTACCTAATAATGTTATATAAGCCAACATTTTTCAAAGCAATCTTTGAATGAAATAACTGTCAAACAGGAAATTCTTTGGAACTGAAAACAATGCACATCATATCTGAAGCTATTTGAGGCTCTGGCATTTTTCTGTACTCAAAAGAAAGAAACAAATTCATAAGCAGACATATTTTTTCACTCTGTACACATGCCTTTAGTGAGCTAGATGACTGTGTGGTACACACTGAAGAAGTACAAAAAATAGTTTAGTGAGAAACCTGGAAAAAAGTTGTAATCTAGAAAATGAAAAAAATACTGTATAAAAAGTTCAATGGAAATTTTATCTCACCTCCATTTTTATTGGACATATGAATGGGGTATGGTATGATTATCCACCTATGCATATAGCATATAATGATCAATTCCAGGTAATTAGTGCTTAAACTCCTTAAATACACCACTTTCTGTGCTGGGACTCTTTGCACTTCCATACTATTGTGATGTATAAAATATATGATAACTTGGCCCCCCCCCATGCCATAATTGTCAAGAAACCCAGGATTCCTTTGTGTTTCAAGTCTCCTTTCTTAGGCCCTCAAGTTAACACCTTTTCTCTTATAGCATCAATCGACTGGGGTTCTACACACATTCACACACACACACACACACACACACACACACACACAGAGGGAGAGAGAGAGAGAGACAGAGAAACAGAGAGACAGAGAGACAGAGAGAGAGGAGGGAGAGAAAAGCAGGACATAGCTGCTCCATGGTAAAGGAAGATTCCTCCAGGTGGAATGTGGAAAACCAATCCAGGAGAGGAAAGAGCGTGAGTGTTTCTTGCTTTCACATTGTAGTGCAAACTGAGGGTGATAGTATTAAGCTATGGAATGCAATCAATAATCAATAGTAAAATAGAGTGAATCAAGAAAGGTTAACAAATGATGCAAAAGCTCAGGGCTCAGAAGCCATTTAAGAGAAGTAGCTAGGAGCCAAGTTGGATGCTCAGAATGGTAGTCTATGAAGTTGTATACAGATAGGTGGGTTGAATGAATGAATGGCCCTGGACCAGCATTTTGAGAAGTTACCTTCACAACTTCCTTCACTTGTAATACCCAAGAGAGTTTTCCTAGAGCAGCCTTTCCAATGTCCGTTCAGTTCAAGTTCATTAGAGGGCTGTGTACATCTTGAGATCTAAATGTGCCTATGTATTCCAAGAGGGAAGTTAAGAAAGTTTACAGATTACAGAGTTTCTATGACCTAGAGCCAGCCAGGTTTCAAGACAACTTTGTTTCCAGGGCTGATCTATTGTTACCAGAGCCCTTGATGTTTGGTGTATATACTAAGGAGTTTGATTAAAGAATATTGAAAGATTATCATCAATTTTAAAGCTGGAAATTTTGAGTAAATGGTTAATAGAGAGACAATCACCTTTGTGTTAATCATTTAATCAAACATTTACTGTACAATTATCCTCAGGTACTTATTAAAGAGTATATAAACAAGATGAGTCTTACTTCCCTTCTTATAAAGGCTACACTGTTAATAAAGATGAGGCTTAGGTGTAAGAAATAATCATCACATGTGAAGGCACTATGTGGTACGCTTTACTCCAGAGCCACCTGCTCTACTGTGTGAGAGTCGTTCTGAAGGCGAGACTGAAGGGCACATTGCAGACAGATCTGAGGTTGAACTAAGGTGGATTCATTGGGGGAACTTAGTGACTGTTCATGGGGCAGCAATACTAAGTGCATTCCTGTAGTAAGAGTCACAAAGGGTAATGAGGCAGTACGAGCAAGAATGACCCTATACGTTTATCTATTTGAATACCTGATCCCAAGTTTGTTGGAATGTTTGGGAAGAATCGGGATTTGTGGCCTTGTTGGAGGAGATGTGTCCCTGGGGGTGGGTTTTGAAGTTTCAAAAGACTCCCAGTATTTTCTCTCTGTCTAATTGGTTCTAGATGATGAGCTCTCAGCCAGTCCTTTGCTCCCCATCATGGATGTTAACCCTCTGGAACTATAAGAAAAATTAAATGCTTTCTTTTATAAGTTATCTTGGTTGTGCTGTTTTATCACAGCAATAGAAAAGTCACTATGACAAGTATACAAAATGGTTAAGTAAAAAAAAAAATCACTCCTTGGGGATAGCAGAATAGTCCAGTGGGCAAGAGTGCTTGCTCTGCAAGTGTGGGGATCTGAGTTCAAATACCTGTCATCTATGTAAAATGCAGGACATGGCTGCTCATGGCTGTAACCCCATAATTGGGGAATAGAGATAGGCAAATCCCAAGAGCTTACTGATCAGCCAATTTAACCAAAGCAGCAAACTTCTAAGTCAGTGAGAAAACTGCCTCAATGTAATGAAGGCAAGAGCAATAGAGGAAGACAGCTAATGTCCTTTTCTGGTCTCTTCATGAGCATGCATAGGCACACAACCCTGCATACCATGTGCATGCAGTACACACACACATGCACATATATGACTTCTTCTACCTGGAGTGCACCTAAGCTTACCTTGGACTGACCAGAGTCAGGGACATGCAGAGTAGTAGGGACTATCTGTAAGCCATACCACTTCAATGTGTATATGTCCAGCATTCTGGGGAAACCACACAGGGAAAATATACTAGGATTACTCTAAAGCAATTAAGGTATTGGAACCCAAGGAAGATAGAGTCATCTTAAGCTCAGTCCATTCCTGTTGTAAGACAAGAATTCTAAGAAGTAAAAGGAAGAAGTGAGCATCTGATAGTGGGACGTTTAGGAGGACCTGTGAAAGGGGAAAGACCAAACAATCAGTGTCAGACATAGAGTATGGACCAGCAATTGATAAAATACTTCCCTTGTCATTTCCCCAAGGTCTTGGCTTATCAATAATTTCCTCTTATTGTTCAGTTCTCTTTCCTGTTGCTCATGTAGGACAATGGCAGTGTGAAGAAAATGTTTACAGGTTTCCTAGCTAATTTCCTTTCTTTCCATGGTTTATATATTTGAGTCTCTGGTGGCATCCCAGCAAGATGTGATGATTGAATGAGAATGGTCCCCATAGGCTCCTATGTTTGAATACTTGATATCTAGTTGGTGGAACTATTTGGAAGGGATTAGGAAATATGGACTTGTTGGAAGAGATACGTCATCGGTGGTGGGCTTTGAGGTTTCAAAAACCCACGTCATTCTCAGTCTCTCTCTACCTCATTGGATTGAGGATCAACATGTGAGCTCTCAGCCACCACTAAAGCATCATGTCCTCCTGCATGCTGTCATGCTCCCTACAATAATGGTCATGGACCCTAACCCCCTGAAATTCTAAGCTCCAAATTAAATGCTTTCTTTTATAAGTTGCCTTGGTCATGATGTTTTCATCACAGTAACAGAAAAGTAATTAAAACAAAAAAGAATTCACCTCACATTCAGAAACACTTCTAATTTGGGTTTTTGAGTTCTATAGGTCTAATGTTTATCTGAGTTTATTTGAAGTTAGACTTGATTGTTAATTTGATTAATACTAACATTCATTTCATAACTCACCAACTTAGTTTTTTAGTTCTTAATTTTCTATAATATTGGGAATTTCAAAGGATGAAAGTTTGTCTGGGATGTAGAAAGCTGAAGAGGGAATCACTTGCCACCCTATCTAGAGAAATCACAAAGTCTATCTGAATCATAACTCATCTGTATTTGTCAAACAAGTGAAGTGAAATACAACCAAGTAGATTAATTGGAAAGAAGAACAGATCAAGAAAAGTTGCATAGTTTGGCTCAGTTATGACAGAGCATGAGAGCAAGAGACAGCCAAGAGATAAGAATACATTTTTAAAAAATGTAAACTGCTAAAGACCAGGTATAAACTGTCATGACCACAGAAAAGAATACTTGGAGACATTTTGGAAATTTGTGTTCAGCTGCAGTCCTTTCTCCACAGACCTTCACTAGTGGCTGATGGGTGATTTCATTCTCTATGCTGTGAATCTGTGTTGCTCTGATTGGTTGATAAGTAAAGGTGTTTGGCTAATGGTGAGGCAGAAGTGGGTTAGGTGGGACATAAAGAAAATGGAGAAATTTCACACTAGTGACTTAACAGCACACCTGAAAGCTCTAGAACAAAAAGAAACAAACTCATCCAGGGGGAATAGACACCAGTAAATAATCAAATTGAGGGCTGAAATCAATAAAACAGAAACAAAAAGAACAATATAAAGAATCAATGAAACAGAGAATTGATTCTTTGAGAAAATCAACAAGATGCACAAACCCTTCTCCAAATGAACGAAAAGGCAGAGAGAGAACATCCAATTAACAAAATCAGAAATGAAAAGGGAGACATAACAACAGACAATGAGGAAATCCAGAGAGTCATCTGGTCATAATTAAAAGACCTGTACTTCACAAAATTGGAAAATCTAAAAGAAATGCACAATTTTCTGGATAGGTACCACCTACCAAAATTAAATCAAGACCATATAAATAATTTAAATAGGCCTATAAAACCTTAAGAAGTAGAAATAGTCATTAAAAGTCTCCCAACCCAAACAAATAATTAAGTAGGCCTATAACCCCTAAATAAATAGAAATAGTCATTAAAAGTCTCCCAACACCCCCCCCAAAAAAAAGCCCAGGACCAGATGGTTTCAGTTAAGAATTTTACCAGAATTTCAAAGAAGAGCTAATACCAATACTCTTTAAATTGTTCTACACAATAGAAACAGAAGGAACATTACCAAACTCTTTTTATAAGGCTACAGTTATCCTGAAACCCAAACCACATGAAGATGCAATGAAGAAAGGGAGTTACAGACCAATCTCCCTCATGAACATTGATGCAAAAATACTCAATAAAATACTGGTGAACCAAATCCAAGAGCACATCAAAAAAATTATCCACCATGACCAAGAAGGCTTCATCCCAGAGATGCAAGGATGGTTCAACATATGAAAATCTGTCAAAGTAATATACTATATAAACAAACTGAAAGAAAAAACACATGATCATCTCATTAGATACTGAAAAAGCTTTTGACAAAATCCAACACCCCTTCATGATAAAGGTCATAGAGAGATCAGGAATACAAGGAACATAGCTAAACATAATAAAGGCAATTTACAGCAAGTCAACAGCCAACATCAAATTAAATGGAGAGAAACTCAAAGCGATTTCCACTAAAATCAGGAACAAGACAAGGCTGTCCACTCTCCCATATATATTCAATATAGTACTCGAAGTTCTAGCTAGAGTAATAAGACAATAAAAGGAGATCAAAGAGATACAAATTGGAAAGGAAGAAGTCAAATTTTCATTATTTGCAGACGATATGATAGTATACATAATTCCCAAAAATTCTACCAGGGAACTCCTACAGCTCATAAACACCTTCAATAATCTGACTGGATACAAAATTAACTAAAAAAAAAAAAATCAGTAGCTCTCCTTTACACTGCTGTGGGATATTCTGTATGCTGTGAATGTGTTACTCTGATTGGTTGATAAATAAAAAGCTGATTGGCCAGTAGCCAGGCAGGAAGTATAGGCGGGATAAACAGACAAGGAGAATTTTGTGAAGTGGAAGGCTGAGTTGGCAGACACCAGCCTGCCGTCCAGGGAGCAGCATGTAATTGCACACAGGTAAAGCCACGGAACACATGGCAACATATTGATTAACAGAAATGGGCTGAGTTTAAATGTAAGAGCTAGTTAGTGGTAGGTCTGAGATAATGGCCAAGCAGTTTTAATTAATATAATCTTCTGAGTGATTATTTTATAAGTGGCTGCAGGGTCTGTGGGGCAGGGCAGGACTGGAGAAAACTTCAGCTACAATATACAAACAATAAACGGGCTGAGAAAGAAATCAGAGAAACATCACCCTTTACAATAGCCACAAATAATATAAAATACCTTGGGGTAACTCTAAGTAAGTGAAAGACCTGTATGACAAGAACTTTAAGTCTCTAAAGAAAGAAATTGAAGATATCAGAAAATGGAAAGATCTCCCATGCTCATGGATAGGTAGGATTAACAGTAAAAATGGCAATCTACAGATTCAATGCAATCCCCATCAGAATCCTAACACAATTCTTCACAGATTGAAAAGAACAATACTCAACTTAATATGGAAAAACAAAAAACCCAGGATAGCTAAAACAATCCTTTAAAATAAAGCAACTTCTGGAGGCATCACCATCCCTGACCTCAAGCTCTACTATAGAGCTATAGTACTAAAAACAGCTTGGTATTGGCATAAAAACCAACATGTGGACCAATGGAATTGAATTGAAGACCCTGACATTAATCCACTCACCTATGAACAACTGATTTTTTACAAAGAAGCCACAACTATAAAATGGAAAGAAAAAAGCATCTTCAACAAATGGTGTTGGTATAACTGGATGACAACATGTAGAAGATTGCAAGTAGATCCATATCTATCATCATGCACAAAACTCAAGTCCAAGTGGATCAGATACCTCAACATAAATCCAGTTACACTGAACCTGATAGAAGAGAAAGTAGAAAATAGCCTTGAATGCATTGGCATACGAGACCACTCCCTAAATATAACACCAGTAGCACAGACATTGAGAGCAATAATTAATAAATGGGACCTTCTGAAACTGAGAAGCTTCTGTAAGGCAAAAAACACAGTAAACAACAGCCTACAGAATGGGAAAAGATCTTCAGCAACCCCACATCTGACAGAGGGCTGATCTCCAAAGTATATAAATAATTCAAAAAACTAGTCATCAAAATACCAAACTAGCCGGGCGGTGGTGGCGCACGCCTTTAATCCCAGCACTTGGGAGGCAGAGCCAGGCGGATCTCTGTGAGTTCGAGGCCAGCCTGGTCTACCAAGTGAGTTCCAGGAAAGGCGCAAAACTACAGAGAAACCCTGTCTCGAAAAACCAAAAAAAAAAAGGAAAAAAAGAAAAAGAAAAAAAATACCAAACTATTGGGGTTGGGGATTTAGCTCAGTGGTAGAGTGCTTGCCTAGCAAGCGCAAGGCTCTGGGTTTGGTCCTCAGCTCTGAAAAAAAAAAAAAAAAAAAAAAAAAAGACAAAATAACAAAAAAGACCAAAAAAAAAAAAAAAACCAAAAAAACAAAATACCAAACTAGCCAATTAAAAATGGGCTACAGAGAATTGTCAACAGAAGAATCTCAAATGGCTGAATGACCTTTAAGGAACTGCTCAATATCCTAGGTCATCAGGGAAATGCAAATCAAATTGACTCTGAGATACCATCTTACACCTTTTAGAATGGCTAAGATCAAAAAGACTGAGGACAGCTCATGTTGGAGAGGATGTGGAGCAGGGGGAACATTCCTCCACTGTTGGTGGGAGTGCAAACTTGTACAGCCACTTTGAAAATCATCAGTATGGTGCTTTCTCACAAAATTGGGAATTAATCTTCCTCAAGACCCAGTTATACCACTCTTGGGCATATACCCAAGGAATGTTCAGTCATACCACAAGGACACATGCTCAACTGTGTTCATAGCAGCACTATTTGTAATAGCCAGAACCTAGAAACAACCTAGATGCCCCTCAATCAAAGAATATATAAAGAAAATGTGGTACATATACACACTGGAGTACTACTTAGCAGTAAAAAATGATGACATCATGAAATTTGCAGACAAATGAATGGAACTAAAAAATATCATCCTGAGTGAGGTAACCCAGACTCAGAAGGACAGACATGGTATGTACTCACTCATAAGTGGATACTAGATATAAAGCAAAGGATAACCAGACTGCAACCCACAGATCCAGAGAAGCTAGCTAACAAGGAGGACCCTAAGAGGGATGCATGGATCACCCTGGGAAGGGGAAATAGATGAGATCTCCATGAGCAAACTGGGGGGTGAGGGAGGTAATGGAGGGCAAGAGATGGATAGGGGATGAGAACATAAGGGAATGGGATGGTCAAGCTGGAACAAGGATGGAGTGGGAGAGCAATGAAAGAGATACCATGACATGGTAGAGGGAGAAATCACAGGGTGCTGTGGGATGTCCTGTATGTTGTGAATAAATAAAATGCTGATTGGCCAGTAGCCAGGCAGGAAGTATAGAACAGGTGAGACAAACAGAGAAGAGAGGCAGGGAGGTGGAAGTCTGGGAGAGACACCAGCCTGCCGTCCAGGGAGCAACATGTAAAGGCAACAGATAAAGATACGGAACATGTGGCGACATATAGATTAACAGAGATGGGCTGAGTTAAGTGTAAGAGCTAGTCAGTGGTAGGCCTGAGCTAATGGCCCAGCAGTTTAATTAATATAAGTTTCTGAGTGATTATTTTATAAGTGGTTGCGGGGATCCGTGGTGCTGGGAAGAACTGGAGAAAACTCCAGTTACAACAGGGATAGGGAGAAGCCTGCTGCTAGGGAAGTTCCCAGGAATCCCCAAAGATGACCCCAGTTTAGACTACCAGCAATATTGGAGAGAGTGCCTGAACTGGCTTACTCCAGTAATCAAATCAGTGAGTACCCTTACCGTCATCATAGAGCCTTCATCCAGTAACTGATGGAAACAGATGCAGAGATCCACAGCCAAACACCAGGCTGAGCTCCAGTCCAGTCAAAGAGAGAGAAGAGGGATTCTATGAGCAAGGGCATCAGGATCATGATGGGGAAACCTACAGAGATGACCAAATGAAGCTAGTGGGAACTCATGAAATCTAGACCAACACCTGTGGAGCCTGCATGGGATGGGACTAGGCCCTCTGCATAAGTGAGGTAGTTGTGTAGCTTGATCTGCTTGAGGGGCCCCCCAGCAGTAGGATCAGGATCCATCCCTGGTGCATGTGCTGGCTTTTTGGAGCCCACTACCTACGGTGGGACATCTTGCACAGCCTTGACGCAGGGGGAAGGACTTGGACCTACCTCAACTGACTGTGCCCATGCTGACTCCCCATGGTCCTTGTGAAAGAAGGGGACAGGGAAAGGGACTCGGGGGAGGGAAGCTGGGGGGACAGGAGGAGAGAAGAGAGGGGGATCTGTGGTCAGTATGTAAAATGAATTTAAAAAATCTTAATAAAAAATAAAAAGAAAAAAGTGTAATGGTTTGATTTTGTTAGGTCACATGCCTCTGTAAATTAATACATTTATTTTGGATTTTTAAATTTAGTGAAAAAGAAGCTTTTGAAGTATGTTGTTATGATTTTCTGAATCTTATTGGTATCTATTGTACTATCTCCCTCTTTATCTATACTTCTATTAATTTAGGGTTACTCTAGCTTTCTTTTGGTTAGTTTAGCTATCAATCTCATTTATCTTTTAAAAGAACTAACTCCAGTTCATTATTTCTTTACATAATTTTCACTCTTTTTATTAATTTTTGTCCCAGTCTTAATTTTTTTCTGTTTACTATTATAAGTTTTGGTTTGCTCTTATTTTTGCAGTTCCTTAAAGTGCATCATTAATTTATTTACTTGAGTTATTTCTGATTTCTCTCTCTCTCTCTCTCTCTCTCTCTCTCTCTCTCTCTCTCTCTCTCGTGTGTGTGTGTGTGTGTGTGTGTGTGTGTGTGTGTGTGTGTGTGTGTAGGCACTATAAATGTTCCTCTTAAGATTGCCTCAGTTGTATACCATAGGTTTTAATGTCTTGTGTTTTCCTTTTCTTTCAGTTCTAGGAATTTTTACATTTTCCTTTTGATTTTTTTTCACTTTATTTTTTATTTATTTCATTCCTCATTCAACTGTGTTGTTTAATTTCTGTGAGTTTATGTACTTTCCACAGTTTTTCTTGTTGGTATTTAGTTTTATTCCATCATAATCAGAAAGAATGGTGAAAGTTATTTCAATATTTCTATATTTGCTGAAACTTGCTTTATGCCCCAATATGAGGTCTATTTTGGAAAAATTTCCATAGGGTGTGGTAAAGAACATGTAGTATTTAGTGTTTGGATGGACTGCTCCATAGATTTCTGTTACAGATTTATGATGTCACTTGGCTCCAGTGTTTCTCAGTTTAGTTTTTGTCCAATTAACATGTCTGTGTTGGGGCTTATCTGTAGTTTTACATACCCTATTGTTTATTTTGTAAAATTGTACACCTTGCAATAGGGACCAGATGTGAAGCGGTCTGATGAGAAAGCAAGGCAGAGCTCCTTGCCTTTGCTTCCTGAATGTGTCTGGTGCTGATGCTGCTGCCTTCATCCGCATCATACTCCAGTTTCTTCAGCCTTCCGATGTGGACTCAATATCAATCACTGTCCAGGGAGCTCCAGGCTTTCAGTGCTAGCCTGGGACTACTGAAGCATCCGGCCTCCAGAACTGAGCAGCTGTCAAATTCCGAGCCTCTAAAGTGTGCAGACGGTATTTCTTGGAGTACCTAACTCCTAGCTTAGGAGTCAATTTAACAAACACCCTTTTGTTGTATATATTGTATTAATTGTAGTAATGCAATGAGATACTACTACACAATAATAAATATATTACCAACCTCTATGCCTATGGTCAGTTATATGATAATTGACAGCATGCAGGGTTGGTAGGATGTTGAGCAACAGTCTTCTTTGATGGTGGTGAAGTGAGCCAGAAAACTGTGAGACTGTTTCTTTAAAAAGCGAAGTCACGCTGTGAAAAACAGAAGTCCCATTCTTACTTCTATATATTTACTCAAAAGAATAAAAAAAACTTTACCTCAAACTTGTAAATACATTGTTATCACTATTTTACTCTTGTTTGAAACTCTGGTAGCAGTTTTCCTCAGTAGGTAGGTGAGCAAACCATCTCCCCTTCTTATAACAGACAGCTGTCAGCAGTGTGAAACCTGAGCTAGTGACATGCTCGATGACAATGATAAGTTTTGATGGGACCTGAGATTAGAGTTGTACATTTATGACCTAGGGAATGAGAGCATCTAAGTGACAGGAAGAAGAAATTCTCCGTATCTTAATTGTGGTGATAGTCACTTTACAGTGTCTACATCAGGCAGAGATTAATTAGAAATTAATTGTATGTGAATTAGATGTCAACAGCTTGACTTTGGAGAGTGTAATCTAGGCCTGGGCTGCCTCTACAATGTTCATTGGCATTCCAGCATGTCACCTTTACCTCATCACAGTTCAGTTCCTGTCTCCACCATTCCATTAAAACTGATTTGTTTTTCAAGATCAAAGGAGACACTCTGATTGTAAAATTCTTTTCAGTTCTTAAGTGTGAGTTCTCACAACATTTATCACTGATGATAATACCCTTCTTTGAATACTCTTCTCTTGTCCTCCACAATACTAACTAGTCTCTTGCTTCTCAGGTTGCAGAGGCTCCCTGACCCCTTGTATATTGCTGGGTTTGGAAGTCCATATTTAGTCTAATTTTCTCATTCTTGTTCATGTATGAGTCATTTATTTTATTTTTATTATTTGAGTCAGTTATTTTTAAGCTAAAGCTTAACATTTTATTTTTTATTTATATTCAGTTTTTCCAGACATATTTTCACTATGTAACCCAAGCTGACCTGAAATATTCAATTCTCCTGCATTGACCTTCCAATTGCTGGAATTTCAGGTGTGTGCCATGATATCCAGCTGAAGTTGAGCACTTTAAACAAAGGTTTAAAATTGCATTCAAAGATGCTTACTTAGCATCAGTTAGAAGCAAGATTTAGAAAAGGAAAACTGAAGGAATGGTTGGGAGATTATATGGAGAAGTGATCAGAATCCAAACTAACGATCAGTGGGGCTGGGAAGAGCTCTTAAGAGAGCATATACAGGGAGCCAGAGCAAGGGAAGAATTTCAGAATGAATGATGTGAACATATGGTCAGTTTTAAAAATCTGAGTAAGAATAAAGTCAGCCAACAAGTCAGTGTTGTGGAATATTAGTTTAAGATATGTTACATTTATTTATGCTGTGAAACATTTGTGTAATGATGCAAAGCTGTGTTGCATTCTTTTATGTTGCATTTGTTTAACTCTGTGAAGCTGTGTTACTCTGCCTGACTAAAATTCTTGATTGGTCTAGTAAGGAGCCAAGCAGCCAGTAGCTAGGCAGGAGAAAGGATAGGTGGAGCTGACAGACAGAGAGAATAATCTGGAAAGAGAAGTTCGTGCAGCAAAAAAAAAAAAGAAGGAGAGGAAGATTCCAGGGGCCAGCCACCCAGCTACACAGCAAGCTATTGAGTAAGAAGTAAAGAAAGGTATATAGGAAAGTAAAATTCCAGAGATAAAAGATATATGGGATAATTTAAGTTAAGAAAAGCTATCTAGAACCAAGTCAAGTTAAGGCCAGGCATTCATAAGTAAGAAGACTCCATATATTTATTTGGGAGCTGGGTAGCATGTCCTCAAAGAGCAGAAGAGTTTAAAAAAAAAGCCAACTACAAGTCATCATGAAAGCAGGGACATATTTACAGGATAAAGTGAGGATTTCAGAATGCAAAAGAACTCAACTTGATAAACTTACCTTGAAAATGCACAGTTCTTTACCCCAAGAAAGGAACTGAGGTATTTTATATATGATTCTATTAATAAGACATATTAAAAGAATGAACATTCATGGACAGTAAAAAGATGAAAATATGCTAAGAACTGGGGTTAGGAGCTGGTAATATTGTATGTGTGTGTATGTATTATAAATATCTATAGTGAACTTTTTCATTAGTGCTTTAATTATTTTCTATTGTGATAAAGTAGTTTATTTGGGCTTATGGTTCTAGAGGGCTATGAATCCATGACTGTCACAGTGGTGAGGAATGGCAGTGTGTAGCAAGCAGCTGGGAGCCACATCTTCACCTGCAACCAGGAAGCAGGGACAAACTAGACATGGCCTGAGTCTTTAGGTTCTCAAAGCTGAACTCCAGCAACACACTTCTTCCAACAAGATCCCACCTCTAACACTTCCCCAAATAGTGCCACCAACTGGGAACCAAGTGTCCAAATGCCTGATAGTATGAAGACCGTTTCTCAGACAACTACAGCCAGGGTTTCTCGTGTCCCCGTGTACTTCTGAATGCTGTTCTCTCCTCTTGCACTACACTCTCTCTTACCTACTTCCCCAACTTCACCCTCCCATGAAGGACTCGCTTGTCCTGTTCTGACAGAAAATCTTCCTTGATTTCCCCCCGGTTCATGTTCAGCGCCCCCTCCTGAGGCTACTGGATGCATACCTGATTGGATGCACTATTTAACATACCCGGTGTCCCTACTGACTCCTTCGGTTCTTTTTTCTTTGTAGCCCTAGTGCTTTTTCAGTGTTTGGCTCATAGTAAATGTTTAAACAAGATGAAAGATTTGCAGAGATGCTAAGAACACAGTTTTGGAACCAAGCATCTGAGTTTAAATCCTGACCCTTCTACCTACTATTCTGTATTTTTTGATCCAATTATTAATGTTTGCAATAAAATGGAGGTTACAAAGCCATTTTCCTTATACTTACTGCTATATATAGATTGCCTCATAACAGTGTGTTCCAAAACTCTTCAGCTTAAAATAGAAGCCAGCTAGTATCTCTCTGCGGGACTTGGCTTAGCTGGGTTCTCCACCTTAGAGTCTTTTGGATGGCTGAGATTAAGAAGCTGGCCAAGGCTATGGGCTCCTCTGAAGCCTTCACCAGCAAGTTCCACTTCAAAGCACTGTGGTCCGGTTGTGGGCAGATTTGAATTCCATAAGAATGATCGGTGGTGGCGCAAGTCTTTAATCCCAGCACTCAGGAGGCAGAGCCAGGCAGATCTCTGTGAGTTCGAGGCCAGCCTGGGCTATCAAGTGAGTTCCAGGAAAGGCGCAAAGCTACGCAGAGAAACCCTGTCTTGAAAAACAAACAAACAAAAAGAATGATTGGACTGAAGGCCTCAGTTCCTCTCACAGGGAATGTTTTCTACAAGGAGCAATACCAGAAAAGCCACCAGGGTGTCTTCTTGAAAGATGGAAGTCATGGCATGTGTGGTACAAACGCAAATGTGGTTTCTGCTTGCCTTAGTCATACTCTCCTGATTAGAAGCATGTTGTTAGTTCCAGCAGACTCTAGTGTGAAGATCAGGAAACTCCTCGTACATAATCAGTATTCCAACAGCTATTGCTACCAAGTGGATCAATGAACTAACAGGTATGAAAATTATGCAGTTAACTAGGTTTACCACTAGATGGTGGTAGATACTTTGGAGCCTTCTCAGTAAAGCGGGGTCAGAGAATTTGAGCATAGGTGACCCCAGCAGAACCAGAAGCAAAAGATCATGTTTGTAATGATGAAATAAAGTTACATCCAAAAACATAACCCTCAAGCACTTAAATGAAACACTTCTGAAATTCAATGTTATTAATAAGAGTGTAGTCTGCTTCTTTACTCCAAAATAACAAGAGTGAAAACAATAAAACTGCTCACTTTGATATATGAGATTTCTCAGCACCCAGCACTGACTTCTTTTTTTCTTTATCTTAGAGACTATGAAAATTCATATTTCTATTTTACATATATTATCTATTTTTTATTTGTTTGTTTGTTTGTTTTGGGGTTTTCAAGACAGGAACAACCCTGACTGTCTTGGAACTAACTCACTCCGTAGACCAGGCTGGCCTTGAACTCATAGATCTTCCTGTCTCTGCCTCTCGAGTGCTGGGCTTCAAGGTGTGTGCCACCACCACCCGGCTATCTATTATATTTTTGTAAAGCTCACTGTTGAAAATTTAGAGAGCGCAGAAAGCGTGAAGACTATATTGATTCCCTAGAATTACATTGTGTCCTTCCGACTCTTTCCGCCTCTCTCCTCCATCCATCTCTATCTCCTTCCCCACCTTCCCAGAGCACATGTGCATACTAAAAGTGAAATCCTGTTGTCCATAGCATCCTATGACCATTTGGCATTCCCTACAATGTTTTATGAAGTATAGCTTTGGTAGACTCTGTAGATCCGAAGGTAATATCTAGTTTTATAATGGGCAAATTTAAAGCTTGGGGCACCTTGAAGCTTCCTGACTAACAGGAAGAAAGTAGACTCCATGGAGAATCAAGTGAGAATTCTGCCAGCTGGTAGACATCCGAATTTGACCTTACTGTGACTCAGTTTCCTCATCTTCAAAGTGCTTACCTTGTTAGAGGGACAAAACAAACTAATGCTCAGGGCCCAGGACAGTGGCTCAGCTTCTAATGTTGCAGAAAACCTTTTATTCTCACATTTTGTTTGCAGCTAGCTCCTTTTCGTGTTAGCATCTTTATTTCACTCTTACGAAAATGATCAAATCCCAGGGTGCACTTAAAGGTGATTATGCATTAAGACTAATTAATATTGGATTGGTTTACACACACTTCAGTATTAAGTAACCCATGCTAGATTCCTGCCCCTTACCAGCAAGCACACATCAGGCGAGGAACAGATGCACTCAATCAGGAAGGATGCACACCTAGTGAACTATTTATTTGGGGAGAATTTTGTTTTCTTGAAATGGTATCAAATTTCATGTCAGTGATTCTTGACATCTACTAAAAGGTTTACAATTTTTGTTGTTGTATGTATTGATGTATGCTATTGACGATTATTCTATAGTAAATCATGTCTGTAGTGCAAGAGTAATCACAACTTTGAAGCATTACCTGTTGCATGGTTTAAAATGTTCTTCTCATCTTTTATCTTTTTATATTGTATTGATAAATACATATAAAAATTTACCTTCTGAGCCATTAATTGTACCGTTCAATCATGTTAGGTCTGCTCACATTGTATGGCCAGTCTTCCAAACTCTTCATCTGGCACAATTGAGACTGTATATTCCTCCCTTCTCTCATCTCCAGGCAGCCACCACCATTCTACTGTCTCTGTGAACTTAATATTTCTGGCCCTCATATAGGCAAAGTCATGTAGTATTACTGTTCTATTGTTTGTGTGACTTATTTATTCCACTTAGCATAATATCATCAGGGTTGATCCATGTTGTAGCATGTGGCAAAATGCCCCTTTTAAGGATTAATATTTGAGTATAATATATACATACATGCGTGTGTGTGTGTGTGTGTGAGTGTGTGTGTGTACACACAATTATTTACCCAGTTACTCATAAGTGAACATTTGGATTACTCGCATATTTTGCCTATTAAAGATGTTGCAGTCATTAATATTGTATAAATACCTCTCTTCCCCTTCCATATTCTTCTTTCTGTCCCACAAAACTGGAAGAATTCTAAATTGAATTACATCCCCAACCTTCCAACCCTTAAAAACCATGCTTTCTCTATTGGGTTGTCTACACTGAAGTGGGATTGATGGATTTTTATGGCACATGAAAAAAAATTACTTTTTCTCTGTTCTCACATTAGAGTGATCAGCAAAGAATAATTCTATGATCTCAAAAGGTGTGGACACTTTGCCTCACCAGCAAGCAAGCAATCAACAGTGAACCTAAGCTGAATGTCCTCTGACTCATCCTAATGAGCCTTCTCCATCCTAAATATACTACTTCCCAGTCAACCCTTAGCTTCCAAAACATTACAGCTTTGGAGATTCCAGGGAGTTTAAGAATTAGATGCCGAGTAACAGGAGGGAGGACCAAATGTTCCTCACTTTACATATGGTAATTCTGCTTTTAATTTAGTGTGTGTGTGTGTGTGTGTGTGTGTGTGTGTGTGTGTGTGTGTGTGTGTGTGTGTGCTATGATATACTGTGGAAGGAGGTCAGAGAACAACTTTTGGGACTTGGTTCTCTCTTTTTACAGTGAGTTCTGGGAACTGATCTAAGGTCACCAGGCTTGGGAGGCAAGGACTTTTACCCACTGAACCATCTCCCCACGTCTATGTTTAATTTTTGAAGAACCACCATATTGGCCACACCAACTTACATTCCCATCAACAGTGAACAAGAGATCCAGCTTATCTTTCTTCTAGTATTTTTTTTATATTCAGAACTATAATCATTATATTTAAATATCTGTTTATAGGAATTCATTGTATTTCTAATATTTATAAATAAATGCATATATGCTTTGTTTCATTCATTTTGTTGATTAAGTTCACATATATGGATATTAAATTTATATGTGTAGCAATTAATAAATAATATACATGCATGTTATATTGCTCTATTTGTTTTGTTAATTAAACTTGTACATATTCAAATCCTTTGTTTCTTTTTCTAACTGCCAAGATGCTAATATTCTGGACTTCTCATTTTCTATTGCATAACTAATAGTAAATTTTCTATCTAAATAAAATTTCCATATTTTCTCCCCTTAAGAATTTTTTTCTTAGCAAAGATCATATTCAGTATACCTTTTATCTTAATGGGATTTATTAATCTTTCTAAGTCTAAAATTTTGGTGTTCATCAATTTTGAGAAATTCTCAGCCATTTTATCTGTCACAATCTCTGTATCTTATTTTCTTCATTGGCTGCCGTTGTAGCTGGTTAGATGGTCATGTTCTTTGCTCTTTCATCTCCTGTTCCTCTTTTACCCCCTGTATCTCATTTTCTTCATTGGCTGCCGTTGTAGCTGGTTAGATGGTAATGTTCTTTGCTCTTTCATCTCCTGTGACTCAGAGCTGCTCTTTCCTCGTCGTCTCTGTTCTTGATATCTGGAGCTCAGTCCAGGTCCCCACATCCAGTAACTCTGTTACCTGTGTCCAGTCCGTTATTTAACCCACAGTTGGCCTCTTACACCAGTATTTATCTGTTTCTAGAAGATTCCACCCTTTAATCTTTTGAAATGTCCTCTTCTATTTTAAGATCCATTTATATTTTCAAATTTCTTAACTACACAATCCACTATCATTGTAAATTTTTTACATCTCTTCTTCCCGATTCATAGTCACCATTCTTTGCTTCCTTATTTCTTCACTTGTAATCTCTTTTCCCTTAGGTTTTCATTCTTTTCTTTAGATTTATTTCCTGCCTGGGTAGCAGAGTTTTGTTTCTTAGGTGGGTACCTTAGAGCCATTCCCAATTTTTAAATGTGTTTTTTCTTTGTTTCACAACAGTGTGAATTTCAGGAT
Source organism: Peromyscus californicus insignis (assembly GCF_007827085.1). Classification (NCBI taxonomy): domain Eukaryota; kingdom Metazoa; phylum Chordata; class Mammalia; order Rodentia; family Cricetidae; genus Peromyscus; species Peromyscus californicus. Next base: position 26,085,470 of record NW_026294436.1, on the reverse strand, counting down.
CCACACCAAAATATCAGATTAGTAACTGGGAATTCTCAGGGAAATTTATGTTTCAGTTGACCAAAGCCGTGACCAACGCCTGTCCCCACACAGTTGTCCCTTCTGCAGCATTCCAGATATGCTTCCTCTCAGCCTCAAACTGGAGGTACTGTATCAGGAAGGATGGCATTCATTTTTCTCCAGTCATAGCTCATCCAATTGTCAGCCATCACATGACTTTATCTTGAAGTTTTTGTCAACATAAAGTCTCCTTCTTCTTGATTCATACTTTGCAAAGTCTACTTTGCCTAAGATGAATATTTCCTATCCTAAAGTTTTGTTTTTTACTAAGGAGGTTGCTACTTCTTAATATTTTTAAACCCTTTACTTATAAAATGTTGTTTAAGCCCCTGCCCACTGCTGTTTATTGGCTTGTTTCTTTTCATTCTCTGCCTTGTTGGACTTTATTGTTTTCCATGTATCTTCTATTTTTATCAACTTGTGGATTTTTATCTCCACTAACGCTTTAGATATCCCATGCTTTTGTTCCATTGAGTAACTTTTATATTTAAGTTTTTTAAAAGTTTTGATCTGTGTTTCTTTTATCAGCAAAATGAAAATGAAATCATGTTGTTTGAGGGGGGTTTCAGCCTAGGAGATGAAAACCTCAGCATATTTCTTCCAAGTTCCCAGCTCTCTGTGGACAGCACAGTCTCTATTAACAGAATCATCACTTGGGGGATGATTGATGCTTCAAAACTCTTGTTTTTTATACTTTTAAAGAATGACTGTTCAGGCTGGGCGGTGGTGGCGCACGCCTTTAATCCCAGCACTCGGGAGGCAGAGCCAGGCGGATCGCTGTGAGTTCGAGGCCAGCCTGGGCTACCAAGTGAGTTCCAGGAAAGGCGCAAAGCTACACAGAGAAACCCTGTCTCGAAAAAACAAAAACAAAAAAAAACAAACAAACAAAAAAAAAAGAATGACTGTTCATCGTGATGTGCTTTATTCTATTTTGTGGAATGATTTCAATGAAAGTCCACATTGAACTGATTGGAATGCTTATTCCTAGTCCATTCATAATCTATGTACCAATATTTGATAACATGCTGTCTTATATTTTAAACTAATATTCTGCCGTTGATATTTTAGTTGTGATATGTTTTCATATCAATTTTTCTAATGTAAGTATTTTAGATTTATAACATTAGATTTTAGATGCTAAGCTATGATTTTGCATTATTACTTATTAAATGTCTAGATGGGTGTCATCCTTCATAGATGAAACATGGACATCCATATTCATCTGGGAGCTCATGGATAATTCAGAAAGAAAAACCAATTCCATTTTCTTTTACCATTATTCTATTCAATCCTTCTCATTTCTCTCAGAGATATTTCTACTTTTAAGGTCCAATCTCTGTTCTCCAATCTTTCTGTTGTCTAGATTAAACTTTGGAACAACCTTCAATTTTGTTTTCAAACACAGATATGATTTTTAAAATTTTTTAATTGAAATATAACTGAGAAGAGAACCCTGAGTCACTATACTGTTGAGCCCGTGGAGTCTCCACAACTAAGCATCTGTGCACCCGGATCCCAGCTTGTGGGTTTCATAGTCCGTAGTTGCATGCTGCTCGCACCTCCAGGGTAGATTTGTATGGCCCTGCGGCGGTGCTTGCTCGGGTGGACCCTCATTGTGTTAAACATCTCTCCTCCTGCAGTCTTTAATCTCATCCTCTTGTCTTTTATCTTACCATTTTCTTTTCCCATCTTCTCACTTCATTTTCCCAGAAACCAAGTTTTCATGCATTCTAAATTTTTCTGTGCTTTCCTTTACAAATTTAATTTTTGCTTTTTTCCCTTTAGCTTCCTGGAGTTGTATGTCCTTTCTTTTATGGTGTACTAGAGATGGACAATGGAGACATATTTATTTTTCTACCAGAAACATTCCAACTTTGCAAGTCCACACAGACTCATATATTTATCCAAGCACCATGCACTTTCACTTTCTGCCTTATAACAAACAAAACAAAACAGAAAAAAAGATACTGTTTTCTTCAATATCCCCTTCTTAGGAAAGTTGACTCTCCTCTCCATCCTAAGGAGAATCCCTTCTCTCCTCTCTGTCATTGATTTATGTGGACTCGTGTTTGACTTTAGGTTTGCTGATGGCCTTTGGAAAGTTCTTTGCTTCGAAGGAAAGGCTATTGGAGGGTGTGAGTGAGGAAGCAAAGTAGTAGACAGTGTCTCTTGCAGCCATCCCACAGCTGTGAAAACAAGTTTGGTGGATGCTGAAACTCCGGTTAGTGTGGCAGAGGGTGATGGATAGTTATGACCATATTCCTGATGTAGAATTCCAGGTCAAACAACCCTAGGGATGCCTTTCCTGGGACTTATTTTTTATAAGGGCAAATAAATGCTGTTATTATATAGCCAGATTACACTTCAGTTTTCTATTGACTGATCTCAAATCATCCTGAAAAATCTGGTATTGATCTGGAGAGCTTCTCGCCAGTCATTTCCAGGAGGTTGAGTGTGCCACTGACCCTGCGCACTTTGTGCCTAGGCAATGGTCAAACCCCACATGGCTCCATAGGGGAAGGGAGTTCCTCGTAGGTGTCTGAGAGCTGATGAACATCTGTCTGAATGCTGCTCATCTGACGTGGGAGCTCACATACTTCACAGCTGCTTCAAGCTAGTCAGATAGAAGCAGGTGTCAGCTCTGCCTTGCACTACATGAAACATTCTTCTTTTCTCCTGTTACCTCCACAGTTGCCCTTTCTAAAGGTACACAGGAAGATGGTATATAAGGATGGAAGAAAGAAATGCTCCCCTAATGACCTCTAACCAGCAGCCATTGGTAGTTGCTCAGGTCTCTCATCCACGCTGATGGGGAACTCTGAGCTTAGCTGCAGACTATTGAATGTGACTATGCCTCTGTGCTGTCCCTAAGGGTGGAGGGAAGGAGGAGTTTCTGTATGTTTAATTCAGTACCTTCAGTCATTTATACAGTAAGCTACATTTAATATCATTTGTAGAATTTTGCCACTCGTCATCTTTTTTTGTGTGTCTTCAAATACGTTTTAATGGATATAGACAGAAGCTACTGAATAGACAATGAAAACCAGTTATTGCTGTTCACACTTTTCATTCTTTATTCTTATTAACAATATGTATCTATGACAACTGCAAGTGTTAAGAAATGGTTTGGGGACACTACCACATTTGGTCTGCCACTTTCTAACTGACTTTTGGAAGAGGGGTGTGTGTGTGTGTGTGTGTGTGTGTGTGTGTGTGTGTGTGTGTGTGTGTTTTATAGGTGTCTGCGTATATAGTATGTAGGTGTTTATGAGGAGGTGGAGCATCTGGGAACCAGAAGTTGACCAATTGGATGTGCTCTTCAATCCCTCTTCACTTTTTTTTGAGGCAGAGTCTCTCACTGAGCCTGAAGTTATTGATTTATCTAGGCTTGCTAGAATGCCCTCCAGGGTTCTGCCTGCCTCTGCTCTTCCAGCTCTGGGTTACAGACACAAGCGTGGGTACCCAGCTTTTACAGGATATCTATGTATCTAAACTCAGGTCCTCATGCTTATACAGCAGGCATTTTATAGAGGAACCATCCGAGTCCTGTAGAAAGTTTTATAACCCTTGTCAGACTCAGTTTATTCAACTTAACATCTACCTCACCTTACGTTTGTAAGAAACAAATAATGCAATATTGTGTACAAGACCTATTTAATAGCTGAAGCTATCACTAATGTGCTCATATATTTTGCATATTTTGGTAGTGTTAAGGACAAAATAAACATTTCATGAATATCCATATATTCATGTTTATATATTCTGTATATTTTAATGGGATAGAACAGGTAATGTTTTTAAAAAGTGAACATTGCAAATGTTTCTTTCAGCGAGTGAATTCTAAAGTAAAGTCAAGGGAATTTTAAACTTTTTAAACAATAGTCAAGTTCAGAAACATTAAGAAAAATATATTACTTTGTAGAACTTCATATTTTCCAAAATCATTTACAAATAAACTATCATATCCAGTGCTCACAATACCACAAACAGAGCCAAAGTATTCATTCTCATTTTGACACTGACAAAAAATAAAATTAATGAGAACTAAAGGCTCCTGGAAGGACCACATATTTACTTGGAGCCATTGCTGGAATATTTCAGCTTAGAAATCCTTCTTCCACTTCCATTACTAAATATGCTTATAAATTAATATATAGAAAATTATAAGGATCAAGTCAGCCTACATTATCAACAACATGTCCAACATTTTCTTGTTAATATAAGAAGGATAAAATTATAATGAAGATAGAATATGGAGGGAAATCCTTTGTTGCATTTTAGTAGGTTCTGTTTCTTTTATGAAGGACATTCTAACTCTTACTAAGTTAATGAGCAGTACAGGATCTGATCCATGGTAAGTTGGAGGTCTGGGCTATTCAGTAAAACTAAATACATATTTTGGTGAATCAGTCCCAGATTTTTCTTAAGAAAGCTGCATTCACTCATTTGTTTTTTAAATATCTCTGCCACCAGTTAGCGAGAGTTTAGATGCCAGCCCAGACTCTGTTTTCCAGTACCAGTACACTTAGAGACAGAGATAAAGTTTATGTCTCTCCTGACAGTTTTTTTCTCTAATTGCAGCTTCTTTGACAATTTCTGGATTGTGCATATCTTTGAAAACATATCCATTGAAATTCTAAACCCCACCGCTCCAAAGAATCACTTAGAAGCATTCGTGAGCTTGCAGTGTCTATGGCTGGAGAGTTTACTCACTCGTTTAGATCACTCATCGCTCTTAGAGAGAACTCAAGTTTGAATCTCAGCATCCATGTGGCAGCTCATAACCATCTGTAGCTCTAGTCTCTCCTCAGGAATTAGGCACACACATGGTGCACACACATACAGGCAAAACAATCATACACATAAAATAACAAAATAAATAAAATATCTAGACTCAATCCATATTTACAAGTATAGATTTCTAGGAAAGTGTCCCAAGAATCTGTAGTTTTAAATATAATCCACAAGAAGCCATTCTTATTTTAAAATGTAAAGACTCACAAATATAAATCATCTCCTCAAATAAGACAATATCACAAAATGACACTTGAATATTCAACATAGTCCTGTAATGTCCCTTTATTTTCACAGTAGATATCTATGGTTACCAGACATATAAGCCTTACATTGGAAAATGATTAGCATTTTCTTCCAATGTATTTATAGCCTGAAAAAATGGTGGATGCATTTTGTTTTGATTTTGGAGATTAATGACATTACTACAAGCATTCTATCAAAATATAAAGATTACATGGTGTTCTTGTGTAGTATATAGCATAATATGCAGTACTATATAGAGTAATACTATATAGAAGAAATTTAATACAGTTACTCATTCTTATAAGACTTATAGATAGCCTTTGATATTTTATTTGTTTGTTTGGTTGGGTTTTTTGTTTTTTGTTTTTTGTTTTGTTTGAGAAAAACTCATATAACAAGCAATAAAGAGCAATACAATATAGTCTGTGCCGGGCTTATAGCTTTGCCTGTTCCAGAATGAAGACAGACATTCCTATAAGGGTAAGCTCAAGGTCAGCTGAGCCTCAAAAGGAATGTGGGATTTTGAGTAGTTGGAGAGACAGAAAATTTTGAATATGTTTTAATTTTTATTTTACTGAAAAATGTATATAGACCATCCACATAGTAGGCAGTGGAAAGTAATGCTGAGACATAAATAAAAGCCTGACTGCAGAAGGCCATGAGCATCCAGCAGGTCCTAGCAGGCCAGTAATTCACTTGGCCTTTGACATGATTTTTCTAGCTTTGCAGAACAAAAACATTAATACATTTTTGAGAAATGACAAACAGCACTACTGAAGAATGTAAAGGCAGTTCCCATTCTAGCAGAGAGGGAGCAAACAGTACTAGAAGCTGCAGCACATATAACCCAACACAAAGCACGTTTTTGTAATCCACCAGAACTCGGGTGTTTAATCATTCACTTGACAAGAAGGGGGATAAAGGCCTAAGCAATGGCAGGGCCATTGATGATGATTTACTGATCAAAGCCTATTAGGACAGTTCTGGTCGAACTGGATTGAGTTTCTCTGAAATTACTTTTCAAAGTAACATCAACAGGAGTGAGCATGGGCCACGCTGAACTTTCTACATGTTAGTTCATAAAGTAACTAAAAATCACTCACCTGTTATCCACTGAGTGGCACAGTAACTTTTGAAGTATAAAATCAAGTGAAATGTGGAAGTCAAACTCAAAGCTTTCTGCAATTTTGCCTTTCATCTGAAGATAGCAGAATTTTTTTTTTTTCACACAATGGATTGAGTAAAATCTCTCTCTGGGTTCAGTATATTTTATCTGAGCTTCAATATAGTTCTGAACAAATATCAGTTACTAGAGAATGTATTTGTGTGTATCATACCTTCAAATAGTGTGTCAATAAAGGCAAATACACGAAGGATACAAATGCTTCCTGACTCTGTATGTACACAAAATAAAAATCTTACACAGAGTAGATCACCAATAATAACAGCACGTTTCTCTGGAATTGTTAAAGTCTGAGTGGCCCACAGGAAAGAACTTTTGATGTAACATATTTTTTTAAATGTTTCACTTTAATCATTTCACATTATGCTATATATTTAGATAGTTTAAATTAAATTAAATTGAAAATATATTTAGATATATTTTTCCTTGCATTTCTGGCTTAAAATGTAGCCAATTGTGTGTGTGTGCTTAATGACTAATACTACTGATTAGTGTACTGTGCTATTCAGATAATGATATTATCCTTTTTATTAATTTATTTTTTCATGTTTAATTGATTTATTTCATTTCCTTCTTGTTTTCTTGTGTGTGTGTGTGTGTGTGTGTGTGTGTGTGTGTGTGTGTGTGTGTGTAGGGGTGTTACTGCAGGCATGCAAGTATGAGAGAATGGGTATGAAGGTCTCATAAAAACTTTTGGGAGTTAGTTCTCTGTATCTACCTGGGGATTGAACTCAGGTCTTCGTGCTTTTGCTGCAAGCACTTTTACCCACTGAGCCACTTCATCAGCTGTTGGCCCTATTTCCAATCCCTAAATGGTTACATTTTTAATGATTTTATTTTTATCAGTTTATTTTTTTCCACATGTATGTGTGTGTGAGTGCCAGCATGCTTACATGTATACCACATGAACTTCCAATGCCTGCAGCGGCCAGAAGAGGGCTTGGAGTTACAGGTGGTGTGAGCTACCTGGTGTGGTTGCTGGGAACTAATCCCTGGTCCTCTGCAAGGTACTATTAACCACTGACCCATCTTTGCAGCCACTAAATGTCTATAAATATTTAAAATATCATTTTATGCCAGCACATCACATTATTCTCCTGGAGGCATCTCACAATAGAGAACAAAAGACTCAAACTGGGAGTTAGGCAGACTGTGAACCAAGTGGACCTGGCTCAGTACTAGGTCCTGGGAGTTGATGGTGGCTGTATCCCCTTCAGCATTTACAGCAAGAAGCATACGTTAACACTCTCCATGACCCATGACCTTGAACCACCAGCCCTGGGCAGTTTCTCCCTTTAAGCTTTATAGCAGCCTGCTCTGCAAATCACAACTTGTCCCTTCTTACATTCTCAAAAACAATCACAAAATAGTGGTGCTTTAGGATCTTAATCTATTCAGCACATTTTCCACCTATAAATTAATCTTCTCACAGAAATTATGACAGAATCTGAGGACGGGAAGAATCAATAGAGGTCACTGAACTCCATTACCTGCCCTCTCTTATGTCTCTATGACACCCGTACTGAATGGCTAGCCTTTCTGACTCTGCACAACTTCTTTGCCGGGAGACCTGCTGTCTCTCTGGACACCTGACAATGCTAGGTTTCCTTCAACCCCTAGAAGATTACACCTAGTAACATAAATACAGCATGCCATGGCATCTTACCACTGGTTCCATGTTCTCATGTGGGACCAAATAAACAATCGAATTTCCTAAGGTGGACATTTGGCAGCAAAACAAAGATGCTCTGGGATTAGCTGTGTTCAGGTTAACGGTCCCCATTTTCACAACTCTTCCTCTAAGATGTGATTTTAAACAAATTTACTATTAATACACCTTTCCTGGTAGATTATGTGTCTTTCAACTCCCTGAATTCAAAACTGGATCTGGAGGTAGTTAGGGTGACATTTCATTTTTTTTTGTCCCAGACACTGCCCATTCTTTGAATGTTTTCACATATGACAGACAAGACTAAGCCATTTCTGGTCAAGGAATGAAACAAAACTGTTTTATTCCTCAACAGATTCACATGAAACCTGCTCATAAAATAATGTCCCAGAAGAAAGAGTGGAGAAGAATCAAGTCCTGCTCATAAGTAATTGCATAAGAGATGCATATCTATTCATGTTATATCAAAGCCACTGGGAGAGCCCCATGTCCTGCTGACAATACCACCACTGTCAGGACATTTGGCTATTTTTTTGTGAGCCTGAATTTTCTCTCTGTATAAACAGGTACCAACCAATTCTCTGGCTCAATAATAAATGCACGAAATCTCTCTTTGTGAGAAAAAATGGGTAACTGTTCCCTGCAGCTTATGGAAAACTTCCACCCTTAGTGGCTACAAAGAGCATGCTGCCTTGAATCCATCCTGGTCTATTCCATATCCTTATTCCAGTCTATTCAAACTTGTGCCCATTCATTTTCCTCTCGATATTTGTAGAATATAGAGTAATTAACATGGGTTCATATGAATAATTAAGGCTTGCACATGTCTCAGTTTCTTCTTCTATTGCTGTGAGAAAATTCCCTGACGAGAGCAGTTTAAGAGATCGAGGGTTTGTTTTGCTCACAGTTCAAGGTGCAGTCCTTATAGTGGGAGAGCCAAGGGTGCAGGCGCCTGAGGCAGTGGTCTTACTGAATCCACCATCAGGAAACTGAGAGTAAATGCTTGTTCTAGGGTCACTTTCTCCTTTTGGCACAGTCTAGGATTCCAACCCAGTGAACAGTGCCACCCTAGGGGGCATGTCTTCCAACTTCAGTTAACCCAATCATGATAATCCCCACAGGCATGCCCAGAGGCCCATTTTCCAGGCATTCTGAATTTCACCAAGTTGACAATTGAGATTAACCACAGAATACTGTGCCACACTTCTCATTTTCTTTCTTTGTTCATCTGTCACCATTTTGTTTATCTCTGTACATGGTTTCAAGTATGTATATAGTATTTATTGGTGTGTGTATGTGTCTAGGAAAAATCTTGTTTTTCTTATATAAATCTATGCCCCTTGTCTTAGTTGGATTTTTTTTTTTTTTTTTTTTTTTTGGTTAGGGGATCTTAGGGGTGTTGTTTGATTTTTGGTTGTTTGGGTTTTTTTGTTTTTGTTTTTGTTTTTGTTTGGTTGGTTGGTTTTTCGAGACAAGGTTTCTCTGTGTAGCTTTGCGCCTTTCCTGGATCTTGCTCTGTAGACCAGGCTGGCATCGAACTCACAAAGATCTGCCTGGCTCTGCCTCCTGAGTGTTGGGATTAAAGGCGTGTACCACCACTGCCCAGCTGGTTGTTTGTTTTTATTGTTACAACAAAAACCTTGAGAATGAGTAGTAAGTAAAGAAGAGAAACAACCTCTTTTACCTCTGGAGGCTGGGAAGTCAAGACCACAATGTAGCTAGAGAGTTTCTCTCTGGGTCCCGCCGATCCCCCCCTCCCCACACCCTACCCCCTGCAGTCCCACCCCCCACCCCCTGCAGTCCCACAGCCCACTTACAAAATAAACACACAGACACTTATGTTATTTAAACTGTTTGGCCTAATGACTCAGGCTTCTTGCTATCTAGTTCTTATATCTTAAATTAACCCATATCTATTAGTCTATAAGTTGCCACATGGCTTGTGGCTTACCGGTACTTTACATCTAGCTTTTCATGGTGGCAGCTGGTGGCGTCTCTCTGCCTCCACCTTCTACCTCCCAGAATTCTCCTCCTCCTTGTCCTGCCTACACTATCCTTTCTGCTGGCTACTGGCCAATCAGCATTTTATTTATCAATCAATCATAGCAACATATATTTACAGCATACAGGACATCCCATAGCACTTGTCCTTTTCTGTTTTTTCAAAAAGGAAGATTTTAACTTTAGCATAGTAAAATTACATATAGCAAAATAATTATCAATCAAGAATTACAGTTACAATATCTAGTATATTTATAATATCTAGTGTATTTGTATTTGGCAGAATTAAAGAAGACATCCTATCTATCCTATATTTGTGAATCTAAGGTTTTATATCTAATTTATCTTTTATCATAACTAAGGGAAATTGTAACTATCTAGTCTTCAACTACATCAAAGACCTCAGGAGGATATAATATTACCTGAGAAATGGTAGAAGGACACAAGCAACTTTCAGGAGTCTTGCAAGAGTAGACAGAGATAGCTGGCAGCCTGGACAGTCATCCAAAGTTCCTCGGTAAAGTTGGGGCACCTGTCTTCATCCCACAAGCCTAGAGTCTCTCAGTCACTTCTCTCTGTGTCCGGTAGACTGTCTGGCAGTTTCCTCTGCGAAGCAGGAATCTGAAGGACCATTTTTGCCAAGCAAAGTTCAGTGGTCATCTTTAAGCCCATTCAGTAGATCACACTGCCTCGGGGTACCATTCCTACCTTTGCTGTCACAGCCTATAAGAAATATCCATTGGTCTGTATGTCTGTCCTGTGAGAAATGAAAAAAAATAGTCAAGAACCAGTGAGTCTATTATTTGTCAAAACCATATATATTTAAGTTATCCTGTCTTATTAGGTTAGATGACATGAGATCTGATGGTAGAGCTGTTATTTACTCACAGTGATAATTCAAGTTTGAGTATCCCACGAGTGCAGTCATCTCTAGCTATCCACAGACCATTGCTTCTACACCCAGTGATGATCCCCAATCCATGGTTGCTCAGGTCACTTACGTGAAGTGGTGTGGTACTTAAATAACTGCCAACAGCCAGATGCCCTGCATGCTTTAAGCCACCTGTAGATTACTTATAATGACTAATGCAATGTAAATACTGGGTAGATGAGTGTTACACAGTATCCCTTGATCAACAATAATAAAGAGTCTATAGATCTTCAGAACAGATCTCATATTTGTTAGTAGGCCTGAGGTGAAGTTGGGAGAATCCCTGGAGGTGGTATTCACAGATATGGAGGGCAAGCTATACCCACTGGAGTCTCAGTGAAAGCCTCTGTGGTTTCCCTTCATCTTCCTCTCCTTTTCGTTTTCTACCAGAGTCAACAGATTTGAACTTTCTGTGAACTTCTTAATCACACCCTGTTGTCTTGAGGGGGTTGGTTTTGTTTCAGTAGTAGGGACTGAACCAAGCCCCCTAAAAAAAAACAGGTGTGATGGAGGCTGATCACAGCAGTATCCATGAGTTGGAAGACAGAGCGACATAACAAGACCCTAGTTTCCCAAAGAAACAAATCAAACAAAAGAGCAACACAGCACTTCCTTCATTGTGCAGAAAAATAAAATCAAGTAATGATTTTTATTTTTATTTATTTTTTGGTTTTTCAAGACAGGGATTCTCTGTGTAGTTTTTGTGCTTCTCCTGGATCTCGCTTTGTAGACCAGGCTGGCCTTGAACTCACAGAGATCCACCTGACTCTGCCTTCCTAGTGCTGGGATTAAAGGCATGTGCCACCACCACCCGACATAATGATTTTCCATAATCAGTTTCTCTTCATCATAGTTTGTGTGGAGCTTCCTCAGGTTCCATAATAATATTGCTCAATGTCCAGATCATACTAACATTGACTAAAGAGACTTACAGAGGGAGGCACTGTGCGTCCTGCGAGGATCAGATCTAAAAATATAACAACGCTGCCTGGTAAGTGGCACAGCTGAGTCTTATGTTAAGCCCCACTGATCCAGCTCGAGAGGGAGCGAGTCAAAGCTGAGCCCTCACATTCTCCTGAGCAGTGCAAGCCCACATTTTTAGAAAGAGCACAAGGACATCAGAAACAGTTTTGGTCGACCTAGTAGACTTTGATTGGCTGGTGTTTTTACTTTTTACAGAAATATGTTTGGAGACAAGACACAAGGTTTTCACATTTTAATGGTGATGCTTATAGGTAACTTGCTTTCTTCTTATTATTTAGATAAGATAATCGGTATTGTTGCTACAGTTTTTAAGGTGTTTATTTAATCACTAAGATTTAGTGCTATAACAGATACTATTGGTATATGAAAAGCAGAACTCTGAGCATGAGAAAGTGGATATATTCATACAACAAACCTATGTGTTTTTTATTTATAGTTCCTTCATGAATTTATATTTTGGAAAAGAATGTCTAAGTAATTAAAATAGATCAAAATGCAATTTTTTTGTTTTTATAGAAACAATTTTTCTACCAGGTATTTCATTAGCAACATGACTTACAGTGAAAAGCATGGCAAAGTCAATTTATAGACAGTTATGAGCAGGGTTTCCCAATGTAAGGCACACTGTCCTTAAGGTCAGGAGCTTCCTAATTCAGCTTTCCGAAGGCTTGGGTTACAGGGATGTGCCACCGTGTCTGACTCCCAAAATACAAATGCTATGTATTCTGATTAATGTTTGCAATTTACCAGGTGGTGGAGGTTTTTCTATCGTGATTATTTTTAAATGTGGCACTACTATAGAATCATATGCTATATTAGAATTTTAGAAAAATAAGTAGTAAGATTTTAGTTAACTAAATTGATTTAAAACAATACTAAAATTTAAGCAATCTACATTATTCATCAACACTCGGACATCAGCAACCAAATAACAGCTACTAAAATACCCCCAATGGAAAGACAGGTGTATTATAGGTGTCATGAATATCACCTAATCCTTTTATTTTCATAGGCAGCAGACCTTTTCCTCTGCCCAGTGAATGAGATAACCAGTGAAGGAATTTTCTTTTTCTTTTTTTAAAATTTTTGTATCTTATATTTTACTTTTACTGTATGAAATGGTTTGCCTTGCATGTATGTCTGTTCACCACGTATGTACCTGGTCCCTGTGGAGGTCAGAAGAGGGGATTAGATCCACTGAGACAGTAGCTACAGGCAGCTATGAGCCACTGTGTGGGTGCTGGGAATCCAACATGGGTCTTCAGCAAGAGCAGTCAGTGCTCTTAACCACTGAGCCATCTCTCAAGCCCCAGGGAAAGAATTTTCAAAGTCTTTCCCCACCTTTAGTTGACTGAGCTCATCCAATAATCTGACCTTATTTGGTGGGATGTTTGTAGAACTGATTTTAAACAGACAGGAGCACAAGTCTCTGCAGTCCTGTTTTCACTTATTCTATGTATCCTTCAGACTTTTAATATCAACACAGGCTTTCTCTTCCTTTCTTTTGAAGCGATGGCAAAATTTAATTTTTTTATATATAAGGGAAATACTTTGCCAGGTGATTGGTATTTTGTGAAAGACCATATCTGTATTTTCTAGCGGTAATAAAAATACAGTAACAACTGTAAAGAAAGTACTGTCGTCGATATTTACATGCTGAACAGATACAATTCAAGACAACTTGAACTGGAGGGAAATAAACATTCTATTTCCGGCCTTGATAGTCTTCCTTGTGGAGTTTTAACTGCTCCTGGCGCGTCTTCCTGTCTCTAGTTTCTTTCTCTTCCCTCATCCCTGTGGGACTGACCTTTGGAAGGGACCACGTTGGTCTTCCAGCCCACGTTTACCCCATCGTTTCCCACTGCCAAAAAGTAAATGAGTAAGTAAATAAAACAATAAAAACTTTGTAAGCTCCAGCTCTCCGATCTGGCTGCATTGGGCTAAGCTTTCTAACTTGACCTTCCTCCATGAATCTTCCATGGCAGCCTGTTTGCCAAACACAACCACCACTTAGGGATGTCTTCAGATTTTCCTTCCAGCGTGTTTTGTTTCTTTGCTTATTTGTGGACATAATGACTTTTTTGGGGGCCACTCTAATTTATATCTGAAATGTAGATTCAACCTTAGTTCCCTAAACCTTTCCGGGCCATCCTGAAGTGAGGCCGCTAGGCTGCAGTCGTTTTTACCTGTGCAATTCAGTGGGTGTGCAATTACTCACACTGCCACCTTCTTTCCACACATTTCCTACCTTCATTAAGCTCGGTAAGACTTCATTGTCACTTCATGCTACCTACATGACTTTGTGCACGGTCTATATGACACCGCTATTTGTTTATTTGATTTTAATTATTAGTTTTAACGTCTCAGTGTCATTCACTGTCTCTGATTCAAAGCCTTCACTAGAACTTACCTAAATATGGTCTGGCGGTGCCTGAGTTTGCTCTTTACAGATTGTCTGCCACCATTGGAAGGCTGCTGTGTGCAACGTATTTTCATAAATTTCAAAACCATTATACTGTAATCACATTTATGTCCCACCATTATACTGTAATCACATCAAAGCCCAGTCTTTGGCTTCCACATCCGTCCACTTCCCACAGTGTTCTGTGAGAGTAGGACACAGAGTAGTACTTTGCAAATTTTAAAGTGTTGTAAATTGAATGTTTAATTAGTTGTTAAGATGCTTTGCTGTAGGTACCAAACTAAATTCTAGGAGAAATTAAAATGCAGACTATCACAATAATAAGCTTCAGGCTTTTAGAGCTTAGGTGAATTTCAAGGGTAGATAAATGTTCTTGGGAGGGAATATGAGGTTGTGTGTCTATAAAGAAATTTCTTGTTTGTGTCTATTGTTGGTAGAGGGTCTTTTTGTGTAGTGGAGGCTATCCTGACCTTCACTGTATATCCCAGACTGGCCTCAACCTCCTAACCACTGGGATTAGGAGCATGTCTACAATGCCTGTCTGCCAAAAGTTTCTTTTGGTGAAATACTTGCTGGTTTCTTGTACAAAGATGGAAAAATCAAATTTATGGAAAATTTCTTCTAATACAAAAATCAAACTCTTGATGTAGTTAAAATTTCTTTAGAATACTCCTTTATAGTTAATTTTTACTTATCATGTTATATTCATTCTCTGTATCCATAAAACAGATCAACGCCATCCAACTCTATTCTTTCTATTCATAGAGTATTTATTTTATTTTTTTGGGGGGGAGGCAGTTTCGAGACAGGGTTTCTTTGTGTAGCTCTGGAGCCTTTCCTGGAACTCGCTCTGTAGACCAGGCTGGCCTCGAACTCACAGAGATCCTCCTGCCTCTGCCTCCGGAGTGCTGGGATTAAAGGCGTGCGCACCACCTCCCAGCTGTCACAGAGTATTTATAACATGTGCATTCAGAAATGTGTCCAGCACAGTGGGAGACTTTAAGTAAAATTATAGTACTTCACCATTCTCACAGAACTTAAAATATTTTTGAATTAGCAGAGCTTCTGTGAAATCAATCCAAGTAAGGTAAAATATAAGTATGATGGAACCCTCCCAGTCAAGTACCTAAATGTCTGGTACATAAGTGCTGGCGGGCAGTGAAAAATTATCATTTCCTAAATTAGTAAGCATACATAGAAAGTACACTTTAGGTTTCGGATAAGATTTAATCCCTTATAAAATATTTGTTACTTTAGGAAAATCATTAATTAATCATTTAAAAGATTAATTATCAAATGAATCTTTCGTTTTAGGGGTTCTTGGGATTTTCACATATGAGCCAAGTATTAAAGTAAGGCTTAGATGCTGATTAATGAATAAAACACATTTTCTTTCCCTAGCGGAATTTAGAGTCTAATGAGATTCTAGACTAAATACACTGTAATTCTCATATTTACTTTATATTATTATTTCAAGACTTTTCAATTTGTAGGGCAGAACAAGTAACCCACACTTTGTAAATTATCTTTCAGTGACCGAGCACTATTTGAATTTTGTCAGTGAGGGTAAATCTTCTGGTTATTACTTTTTAGTAATGGCCAACATCTATTGGGAACTTGCACAGCAAACAGATTCCCAGTCCTTTACATGACCTAAGTCAGCCTATGAAAATCTTTGTCAAGTAAATGCCATTTTTGTTCCTATTTTGTTGATGAGGAAGGTAAGACTTTCAAAGTGAAGGACTCAATCTGCTGAAGATCACACATTGCCTGGCTGTGCTTTGCACCCAGCACTCTCAAGATGGGAACCTTTGTAGGACAGGTTTGTAATAGAAAGTTAAATATCACGGAGCACAGTGCCTGAGGAAAGAGTCCACATTTGTATCCAGGATCACTGCCAGAAGAAGACTTTTCCTCCTTTTGTTTGTTTTTATAATATTAGTATCATATGTACAAAATAAAAAATGTAGGTATAGGCCTAACTGGGAAAATGTCATACACATATTAGTACCCAGAATGACTGGTAACACATGATTATCAGTTAAGACAGTATCAGATTGGATTTGAAAACATGATTTAGGGTCAGGTTGTAGAAATATTTTAGAACTTTGTCTTTTGACTTCTTAAACATCAATTTCTTCTGCAAAAAGAGTTAAGAAGATGTGCCTTGCAAACCGCAAATGGCTGTGAACAGAAATGCAACCTGAATGAAGGTACTGGGGAAAAAATCATAAAGTGTACAACATATGTCAGTTTGTTTTTGCTCCTTTGCATTTATAGCCACTCCTAAAAACTGTTTGTCCTAGTTTGGTGTTTGCAACTGAAATAAAATACTTAGCAAAAGCAAATTGGCGGAGAAAATGGCTTATTTTGGCTTGTAGATTCTTTTCCATTATTGAGAGAAGTCAGGGCAGGAGCTCAAAGCAGGAACTCAGGCAGAGACCAGCGGGAAAGCTGCTCGCTGGCTTGCTTTTCACGGTTTGCTCAGCCTGCTTCTTCATAGAACCCAGGACCACCTGTCCAGGAATGATACAAGTCACAGTGGCCTGGTCCCTCCCCCATCAATTGTTAATCAAGAAAATGCCCCCACAGACTTGCCTACAGGCCATTCTGATGGAAGCAATTCCTGAAGTGAAATTCCTTCTTCCCAAGTGACCCTAGCTTGTGCCACATTGACAAAAACTAATAAGTACACTGTCACATTCTTGTCGGCTTGACTAAAATAGTTTTAATAATTCTTTTATGGATATTGTTCTACTTTTCTTGAAATCAAGACCAACATTGTGTCAAAGCGAAATAAGAATTATCAGTGGGAACTTGTTGTAGAATAGATGTCTTATTTTGTTTAGGAATGCAGGAAAAAGGGTGGGCCCTTCCATCTGCCTTAGGAGCTTTGCTGTGAGAGATGTCTGTGTCTATAGATCTGGCAGACTTTGGTTCTAGGTGTTACAGGATGATGTAACAAGAAAGCAATCACTGTTTCCAAATAGAAGAGAGGAAAAGAACAGAATAAACAGGGGCAGAGAAAAGCATCCACAAATTCATCATTTTTTAATCTAGGATCATTGCCAAAACCAATTTTCCTCTTTTTGTTTTGTTTTCATGTTAATGCCATATGTATAATTGACAATGGTAGCTTGAGACGATTGCTATAATTGACAAATGTTCTATTCCTAGAAGAATTCTAAGTCTGTCATGACTGCTCTTTTCACAGTATGTGTAGAATAATATAACTGATTTTAATTTTCCTCAAGAATTACGTTTTACTCTATCACACTTATAACCATGAACTTGCTCTGAACTTCTTGATTCTATCTAAAATGAAACTTCTACTAATGATTTGATTCCATATGTCTATGTGAGTATGTATATGCTTTACCTATTGTTTATTATTTAACAGGAATCCACTGTGAAGAAGACATTGATGAATGTCTATCAAACCCTTGCCAAAATGGTGGTACTTGTGAGAACCTGCCTGGAAATTATACCTGCCATTGCCCCTTGGATGACATTTCTAGGACCTTTTATGGAGGAGAAGACTGTTCTCAAGTTCTCCTGGGCTGCACTCATCACCACTGTCTCAATAATGGAAAATGCATCCCTCACTTTGAAAATGGCCAGCATGGATTCACCTGCCAATGTCCTTCTGGCTATGCTGGGTCACTGTGTGGAACTGATACCACACTTTCCTTTGAGGGCAACGGCTTCCTGTGGGTCACTAGTGGCTCACATACAACCAGACAGTCAGATTGTAACATATCCTTGAGGTTTCAGACTGTTCAACTAAACACACTTCTCCTTTTCCGAGGCAACAGGGATATGTCTATGAAGCTGGAATTGCTAAACGGTTGTGTTCACTTATCAATACAAGCCCAGAATCAGTCAAAGGTGCTTCTATATATTTCCCACAACACTAGTGATGGAGAATGGCATTTGGTGGAGGTAACATTTGCGGGAATTATAACCCTTGCCCTAACTGGCAGCTCCTGCAAGGGGAAATGTACCACCAAGACTTCTTTTCCAGTTGAGAATCATCAGTCAATATGTGCTTCTCCGAACTCTTTTTTGGGTGGCCTACCAGTGGGAACAACCAGCAACCGTGTGTCTGTGCTTGACATCTATAATGTGCCGTCCACACCTTCCTTTGTAGGCTGTCTCCAAGATATTAAATTTGATTCGAACCACATCACTCTGGAGAACATTTCGTCTAGCTTGTCACTAAATGTCAAAGCAGGCTGCACGAGAAAGGACTGGTGTGAACGTCAACCTTGTCAAAACAGAGGACACTGCATCAACTTGTGGCAGGGTTATCAGTGTGAATGTGACAGGCCCTATGCAGGCTCCGACTGCCTGAAAGGTGAGAGGAGTGGGGTGCCCAGGCGTGCGGTGCCTCAGAGCAGAGCCATCTCAGAAACACCCAGGCAGCTACCTCCTGTTATGAAACAGAAGGAGCCCTCAGGCCTTACACTGACGCTTGTTCACTAAGAGATAAAAGGAGACAGCAGTGACATGTATTAATTATGAGTTGGTTTCAGAGGACAGCTAAGCTTTACTTGGGCTGAAAAGTATTTAATAATAATAATAATAATAATAATAATAATAATAATAATAAATTACAATAAGCTAATAGTTCCTATCAAAATAGTGTTTCATCTAGTTGGTAAGTTGCTTTTAGATCTTTGCCATTTGTTGTATATCAGAAATGTGTGAAAAACCTTATTTGGACAAGATGTAATGTTTGGGAGAAATGGGAGCTTTAGACACAAAACTTTAGAGGCACATACTGGTGCTGTATGCTGTGCCTGCAAGAGTCTCAATGAATATCCACATACTGGTACTGCATCCTGTGCCTGCAAGAGTCTCAATGAACATCCACTTCCCTGCTTCCTGTCTGGGCAGTTTGTACTTCCTTAGGAATCGCGCTTAAGATTAGCAGGTTGACAATCCATCAGTTCTATTCAAAACCATCTCTTCCAAGATCTTAGGTACAAAACAGAGAGATGTCATCAGTAGAGACAGAAAGAAGACAGGAAATGTATTATCAGTAAAAACTCAGTAGTTAGCATACACAAGTCGATCCTATTCCTCTACCATATCAGTGAGAAGTGTATTTCAACTCCTTTACTTCCAGCACCTCTCCAAAGACTGCCACTGATAGCAATCAATACATATCTGCTCACTTTTATTATTATTATTATCATGCATTGAGAGGCCTGAGAGGGAACTCCAACAGACTGCTTTGAAGTTCGGCTGCAATTTACTCCACCATTTTAGAATAAGTCCAAGTAGGATAGCATCTGGTAAATAGTCTCCTCTGTTTTATATGAAGTAAAATTAGAACCAGCCGCAGCCTATACCCTACCCCATGTTCAATGGCTAAGAATTATTAGAAACTATTCGCAGGTTTACCCCTCACCACAATATTCATTACAATCATGGACCTGTTTGACAATGAGGCATGGCATCTGCTGCCCTATGTAATATTTTAAATGGCATGGCGAGTTGTTTTGTGATTATTTTTAAAGGAGAAAAGGTGAAATTATGCCGAGGAAACGGTCCACTTTTTGAAGAAAAATCTAATTGACCCAAGGCAATATTTTTACTACATATACAAAATAACAAACAGATGCGGACTCATTTTGACTGGCTTCCAGATGCGGTGACCCGTGAGGTTAACACTGACCGTGGGGATGCTGACTGTCCTAAGAAACAGATTCGAGAGATGCCAATCCAGTGGGTTCTGGTTTTCTTTATAGTTTTTTCTAACTTGGAAAATAATGAACTTTTAAAACCAAATTCCTGATTTGGTTACACTTTCCATATTCCCGAAATAGTCTGATTATACCCCTCTGCGCACACTGAGTGTGATTATATCCTCTGTTCTCATACTGTTTGCAACTGTTTAACCCTACTTTGGGCATCAAAAGATTATAGGGCAGGAATTTCATAAAATTCTTCCTTTTTGGAAATTTTTGGGAAAGTTTAAAGCAAAGTTATATTTTTCATATCACCCCTGAATCACCAAGTTAAAATATTTTGTACTACTGGTATCTATGAGCAAATGTTTTCTGTATTTCATTCCTTTCACACATATACACACAAATGCTTAAGAGTAAAAATGAGAACTTAGAGTGTATCTGATATTTTATACATATATTATATATTTGCATATATATATATATATATATATATATATATATATTCAAGATGAGACACACCAAAAATCTAGAGAGCGAGCCACCCAGATAATGATTTTTTAAAATATATTTTATTGTTTTATTTTATGTGTGTATGAGGGGGTCACTTATATACCTCGTTAGGCCAGGTGCCTGCTGAGGTCTGAAGATCCCCTGAAGCAGGAGCTACAGACAGTTTTAAACTATCTGATGTGGATACTGGGGACCAACCTGGGTCCTCTCCAAGGGCAGCAAGTACTCTTCACCATATGAGCCACCCCTCCAGTCCCCAAATAATGATTTGGGAACAGTGTTTACCACTGGCAAACACAATGAAAGAAGAAGACAGACTGGATAGAGGGTTTTCTTGTCTGAGTAACACAAAAGGTATAGAGATTGACAATATCTTGAAGCTGAGATTCCTAAAAATCATTTATGCCCCGTAAGGAGGTTTTGAGAAGGTTTGCATGGGGCCCTGAACTGTCTGATGTGTTGACATCTTATGTATTGTGTTATGTGTCAGAACAGGGGTTCTGGGATATTGTTCTAAAGGCATGTATCACACATCTCTTGCTTCATTTGAAAAGTATCTATTTTTAAAAAGCAACTTGTAGATGTTTACCTTCCTCCATTAGGTTTGATAGGGCTTCATTCAGTAGCTGGATTTCTTATGCAAACCTCTGCTTTGAACCTGCTTCAGAAACAGAGAGTTCTCTGTTCCATCTTGCCCCAAATTTCCAAGCAGTTACTTCGTTCCATTTATCTTGACCGAGATTTACCCAAAGCTGTCATTTTCTCAAACAGTTTTCATTGCGGATGTTCTCACTTAAGGATTAACATCTCTTCTTGGGAATTCCCAAACATTTAAAGAAAAATATTTCACACCCAGCAACCACTCCCATCATCCTACACATGTTACTTGCCTCTAGCGTCTCTGTATGACATGGCCCCGAGACTTCATCGGCTGTTTGCTCCTTTTGCCACACATTTGTGTCTCTCTAAAAAGTGGTACCTAAGTGTGCCTGATGACACCATGATATGGGACCATAACTTTCTTCTTTCTATATAATATGCTGTCATTTGTCATATTAGCATCACATAAACTATGTCGCGCATTGTTTACACGTCGCCTTTTGTTAGTCATTGTCATTTGTGAGGCTACAGAGTCCTCTTTCTTCTATCCTAAGCTGAGTCACATTTAAGTATAAATGCCTTCTATTTACTCTCATTACATTCCATCCTGTAGTCCCATCAATCATTGAAATTCGTCAAATTATTTTTTTCCATCCATACATCTTTAGAACATATTGGAAATGTGTATTAGAATCAAATCTTCCATGCACATAGACAAGTCCTTCCTATGTGGCTTATGGTGTTTCTAAAATCATGTAGCACATCACACACTCCGACTACCTGCTTGTGATTTCTGAAGAATAGGACTACTGGAGAGTCAAGTTTCTAAGGAAAAAAAGAAACCCATCTCTGCATCCTGTCTTTTATTCTGATCCACAAAGTGATGCTGCAGGCATCCTAGGATGACCAGCAGGGGCCCGGCCCCCTGAGCTTGAGGGATTTTTGTGCCTACCCTCAAAACTCAAGGGCTTCAAGAGCCCAATTTTCTTATTAAGCATTTTATCCTATACAAAAGTGCCGCAGTGTGTTCAGAGATGTTAACCTCTTCAAAGAGGTTATTTTATCTGACAGTACCTTTGAAAGCTACCTGTAGTTGCCTGGAGCAGGTGGTGTCCAAATGCAGATTCACAATGCAATGTTCCTATAGGAATCAAGTCAGAGTTCTGAAAATGTAGCCTTTTATGCAGAAGGTCTTCAAACACAGATGGTTGTCTAAGCAAGATTCACTGTGGTTCAGCTAAACTAAAATATGTCTTACTTTCACACAAACTTCAATTGGTGATGATATCTAACCATGATAGGATATGATCTTTTTTTTTTTTTCCTGGTTACAACTGAGATGTGAAAACCCAAAGCAGCAATACCTTTATGAGAGTGCTGTTGTCAAGCTCAGCAATAAATTCTGCATTGCAAATTCAATAGTCAGCTCTCAGCCCTTCTCATACTTGACCTCAGTCAGTGAACACAATTGAACACTTCACCCTCCTAAAATCTCTTTCCCCAACTGCCTTGTCTCTTACTACGTGGGGCGCCTTCCCACAGTTGAGCTTGCTAATCTTACCATTGGCCTCTGTCTTTATACAGAGCAGTAGAACTTCATGACCTGTCTGCTTCAGCATACCTCCACACAGCAGAGAGAACCTGGGCAGTGCCCCACAGAGGTGCATGACGTGCACACACCCACATCTTTCTTTCGTCATGATGAAGCAGTGTCTAATGTTTCCTCAGTTGGATTTTAGAGAGGAGATGGGAATGTTCTTTCGTTGATCATTGCGGAATTGCTGGTTGTGGGTGCCTGCAAAAATCCCACCTTACAACTCTTCTCACATTTGAATGTAAAGATTTTTTTCTTTCTCTCTCTCTCCTTCCCTATTTTGACGTTGAAGAGTACGTAGCAGGCAGATTCGGCCAGGAAGACTCCCCTGGATATGCCATCTTTAATGTTGATGAGAATCATGGACAGAACGTTAGTCTCTCCATGTTTGTCAGAACACGCCACCCATCGGGCTTACTTCTGGCTTTGGAAAACAGTACTTACCCGTATGTCCGTGTCTGGCTAGAGCATGGAAGCCTAGCACTGCAAACTCCAGGCCCTCCCAAGTTAGTACTGAATTTTTTTCTTAGCGATGGAAATGCCCATTTAATATCTTTGAAAATCAAACCAAATGAAATTGAACTATATGAGTCTTCACAAAACCTAGGATTTATTTCTGTTCCTGCATGGACGATTGGAAGAGGAGATGTCATCTTCATTGGTGGCCTACCTGACAGACAAAAGACTGAAGTGTATGGTGGCTTCTTCAAAGGCTGTATTCAAGATGTAAGATTGAACAACCAAAATCTGGAATTCTTCCCCAATTCAACAAGCAATGGATACCGTGATCCAGTTCTTGTCAATGTGACTCAAGGTTGTCCTGAAGATAACATCTGTAAGGTAGGTAGGGTAATGCATATCAACTATACACATAGTGCATACTAAAATTTTATTTATTTATTTATCATAACCTTTCTGTTTTTGTTCTTGGTTTTTGAGACACAGAACTCACTATGTAATCCAGGATGGACTTGAATTCACAGCCTCTCTTCCTCACTTTCCCATATGTGGGTGGGGATTACAGGTGTATGCCACCACACCCCACTGAACCATTTTATATGAATAAAATGCTGATCACCCACCTGTCATGGAATAGTTTACATCTACATATCTCAGGAAAGATTGGTAGAATTGTAACAAACCATGAAAATGTGACATTGATTTTTATTGACATCATGAATCTGTCACAGCCAACATAACTTCAGTCACATGCTTCTCCTGCTCCCCAAAATAATCAACTTCCCTAAGAATAATAGTATTTTAAGCTACAAAGTCTTAATGGTGTTCTATAGGTTTAGCCAAACCAATTCATTTTAGAAGATTCCTCTAAATTTGATGCCAATGTCCAGCTTCTTCCATTAAGTCAACCAGAAAGTTCAGTTTCCCTTTGGTAGTTGTTTTTGAAATCCTTTGACATATGATTTCTCAGAGCCAGTGCTTTGCTTCAAATACTTTTCATGTCTTCTAAATAGCTTCAAATACGTGAGATGGTTAGCTCTTCATGACCTTTTGGAGGAAAAGAAGGAAACACACTGACATGACTTGATCATCCATGAGCCCCAGTAATTACTGTATACGAGACTCAGTTCTAATATACATGAATGAACTATTGTAATACTCTAGCAATATTTTTCTCATAGTTGAAATGATGTCACATAAATTAATCCATTTAGTTATGTCAAAAGACTACTATATGAAAGGAACATTTGTATATTTATAGATGAAGAAATTAAGGTTTATAAAAACTACATAATGTTCTGGGTGGTAGCTCAGTGGTAGAGTACATGCTTAGCAAGCTTAAAGACTGTGTTTTATCCTCAGAAGTATAAAGAAAGGAGGGTATATAACCAGGCAAAATCACTTAGTAATAGACCTTGGATAAATGCAGTGCAGGTGCTAAACAAATACTTTAAAAATGTTTTTATTTTGACTACTCTCTGAGTGGCCTTGGGAACTGAACTAACACTGTGTTGCTGATGCAGAAGCAAAGCTAATGGGGAGGGAGGTGTTAAACTGGGACATACCGGATGGAGGACTAGTCCTCTCTATTTCGCCTGGTTATGGGATCTTGGGCAACTAGAGGCACCCAGGCATATTAATCATCCTAACCAGTGATAATAAATGTGTGCAAAGTGCATGTAACTCGTAAATTATGGAGAACATCATTATATTTCAATAATCCTCCTTGTACCATAGATCAGTTTTATAGTATCTCTTTTCCTCTTTCATTCTGTTGTTTCTTTGCCTTTTATCTCTCCCACACCTCTGTCTATTGCTCTTTCCTCTGCTCTTTTAGTAAGCAATTGGAAACGGTAGTAGTCAGCTTTATTCTATATTATTAACAATGTGCAAAGCATCTAAATTGCAAAGATGTAGGGGTATTGGCATTTTAAAGTAACAGATGAGCTCACCTTTAACATTTCCATATTTCATTGCCATTGCTTTTCATCCCTTTGATTTCCTTTTTTTCTCAGTCCAACCCCTGTCATAATGGAGGTGTCTGCTATTCCCTGTGGGATGACTTCTCCTGTTCCTGCCCTACAAATACGACCGGGAAAGCCTGCGAGGAAGTTCAGTGGTGTCAACTCAACCCATGTCCTCCCAGTGCACAGTGCCAGCTGGTCCCTCAAGGGTTTGAATGTAGGTAGCATTCAAAGCTGTCGTCCATCCAGTTTAGTGGGTATATTTCAATTGTCCAAACAAGAGACAGTGAAAAAAAGAATTCAGGTATAGACCTCTTAGAGAAACCTATGTGAGACGTTTAATAAGCCTGGTGTGACCAATATCATGACCGTTGGCCCTAGTTTCTGAGTGAGAAAATGAGCCTTTGCAACAACAAACCCAGCTCTTGGATTATTTAAATCTAATTTGTGAAAAACTAAACAAACAATACCTGCCTTTGCTTTCTCGATACTGAGAAGACACAGTAAACGTGCACACCTGCCTCACTGCCGTCCATTGATTATGCACATGACCAACCTAATCTAAAGCTTCCTCACGTCTAAACCAGGGAAAACAATGCCTACTCTGCATGTTTCTTTGTGTACGCCCTATATGTATCATGACATGATTTAGGTACAGGCCTACTCTTTGTAGTACTGTTCCCCTCCTTGTGAATTGTCTTCTAATCTGAATATCAGTCATGATTTTGAACTAAGCACTATGGTTTATATATTGTCTTTCCCCTTAGGTCAAATAATACACAGTCCATATGTAACCAATGCTCTATGTTCAAATTAAATTTGAATTCTTTCTCATTATTCAGAAACGGTGGTTCTAAAGATATGCTCTAAAGTCTCCTAGGCTCCAGGAGCAACAGCAAAGTGCACTGGGAAGACGAAGCCTGGTTAAAGCAGTCTTGAGACAGCTCATAGTTTACCCTTAGCTCACTTGATCTCCTGGTAGTAGCAAGTTTTAAACAAAGATTTGAAATTTTACAACTCTCTCTAGGGACAAGCATTGTTTATTGAAGCAAAGCTTTCCAAAGCACAGGCAAGATATAAAAGTGTATTGAGCATTTTCCCCAGATCACAAGAGGTGGTTCCACC
Source organism: Peromyscus californicus insignis (assembly GCF_007827085.1). NCBI lineage: Eukaryota > Metazoa > Chordata > Mammalia > Rodentia > Cricetidae > Peromyscus > Peromyscus californicus. The sequence continues at coordinate 26,059,229 of NW_026294436.1, read as the reverse complement.
ATCTCCGGCAGACTTGCTAAATAGATTTACAAAGCATGAGAGACAACAAAGAGATAATGAGATTGGATGGCTCATCATTTGCTTAAAAAATACGTAATAAGGTGTTCGTTTATTCCCCCTTCCCTCCCACATTCCTTCCCCAAATCTGGTAAGGAAAAAAATAAAATAAATGAACAGTGAAATCAAATGAGATTTTTTTAAAAAATCTAGTCAAACACTATATTTAAATTATAGTACTTGAATCACTTTGTCTCCTGATGTGATTTTAATCATTGTCTCACTTTCCAAAGTAAGAGGTGATGTATTTCCCCAGATTATTCACTTAATAATGCTCAATGAACACTTACTGAAGGCCAGGCAATAATCTCAGGGAAGGAACTGAGTGAACACTTCTACAGAGAGGACGTCTGATGCCATACAACTCATCCACTAGAACAGAAAGAGTTAAAAAAATGAGTAAAACCCGGTTTCCAATGGCAACAGGAGCTATGAAATAAATCAGTAATAGACCAGAGGAAGGATGCAAGGAAGACCTATTTGAACTTCGATGGCCGAGGGAAGGTGACATTCCAGCAGACATCAGCCCTGAGGAGATCCTGAGCATGGGGAGGGCTGGAGAAAAGATATTCCAGGTTTAAGTTACAGAGAGTATAAAGGGTTTGGGTTGGGACAAGCTCCTTGCTCTTGTGACTGTGGCATGTGACTGAGGAAGAGAATGCTATCAACTGGAAGTAGTGAAGCAGGGGTGAGAGCCCGTAGACTTGGAGCATGCTGTTTAGAATTTCCGTCTTGAACTAAGAAGTGGTTGTTAGAGTCATCTGCAGCAACCACAGAAGTAGGGAAATTCAGAATCACTCTTTCATAGGACCGATGATGGTGGCTGGTACAGAGCCCGGCAAGGAAGGTCCCCAACCGTGTTTTCAGGTCATTGCTCCTGAAAAGGGAGAACAGCAAATTGACCACTGGATTGAATAACGCAGAAGTCATTGTGACCTTGACAGGAGCAATTTCAGTGAAGTGGTGAGGACAAAATCAGAGAAAATGGGAGATGAGAAAATTGGAATGAGTATACAAAGCATGAAGGTAATGCTTTGCTGGTAACAGGAACTGAGAACTGAGAGGGCAATCAGGGAAGTAGTGCTATGGGGTCTTGTGGGCTCTTTTTTTTTAATTTTCAGCAGTCATAGCATATTTGTACTGTAAAGGGGGAAAAAACGACAAAAAGGGAAGGGAAGTATTAGTGCAGGGTAAAAAAATGGGTGCACATAGGGAAATGACTAAAAATAGTGAAAATGAATGGTGCCCAACACGGGACTTGAAAGCCTGACCTCTGGAAGGAATAAGGACAGGGTGTCTGTTGTAATGCTGAAAAGAAGGCTGGCCGGACACTATTAATTAGGTTGACAGGTTTGGTGGAAAGCTGGGGCACTTCCGTTTCTCCTCCTGTCTCAAGGGTGTATATAGGACACTATAAGCAGACATAGGGCTAGATATTTTAAGAGATAGAACCAACTGTGAATTAATGATGCTATAGCAATTTTAATAGATTAATAAATGCAATAAGACCATCAAAAGTGCTATATTTGGTGCAATATGTGAATGTAAAGTGCTATTGTTTTCTATTTTTTCCCAACCACATGAAGTTACATGGTCATAGGTGGCAAGTTGGTACCTGGGCACATAATTGGAGTTTTTTGTGGCATTAAATCAATCCATTATTATGAATGCTCTTGTTAACTGCATGTTGGTGAACTTTATCAGAAGCCAGCGTCCATTGTTAACTAATTAGCATGTCACCGAAACTAAATTCCTGATTTCTATGTGTTTAGTTGTTTATTTTTGAAGTGGATAATCAAAGCTTCCTTTATATAAGCCAATGGAAAACAATAATTGGCATTCCTGAAGATTTTAATTGAAAAAAAAAAGTTATGAGTTGAGTTTTAGTATTACAATGGGCAGGTTTGATATTCTGGCTTTATTTTTTAATGACCAAATTACTCACATTCTGTGAATATGAAGTTCTTCTCTTGTAAAGAAATGACCAAAAAATATATATTAAGCACAACTTGATAGCACCTAGCACAATACATAATGTATCAACCATACAGACATCAGTGGTATGATGATAAATACGATGAATGAAGGTAACAATCAGTTCCATCTTCTCACTTTAGGTATTGCAAATGCTGTTTTCAGTGGATTAAGAAGAGAAATATTGTTCAGAAGCAATGGGAATATTACCAGAGAACTCACCAATATCACATTTGGTTTCAGAACACGTGATACAAATGTAATGATATTGCACGCAGTAAAAGAGCCCGAGTTCCTTAATATTAGCATTCAAGACTCCAGATTATCATTTCAATTGCAAAGTGGCAACAGCTTTTATGTGCTGCATCTGATGAGTTTGCAATTGGTGAATGATGGCACGTGGCACCGAGTGACTTTTTCCATGATAGACCCACTGGCCCAGACCTCCCAGTGGCAGATGGAGGTGGACCACCAAACACCTCTTGTGACCAGCGCAATTGCTACTGGAAGCCTGAATTTTTTGAAGGACAATACAGACATCTATGTGGGTGACCAAGCTATTGACAATATGAAAGGCCTGCGGGGCTGTCTGAGCACAATAGAAATTGGAGGCATATATCTCTCTTATTTTGAAAATCTTCATGGTTTCATTACTAAGCCTCAGGAAGAGCAGTTTCTCAAAGTCTCTACAAATGTGGTCCTTACTGGCTGCTTGCCATTAAATGCCTGCCAGTCCAGCCCCTGCCTGCATGGAGGAAGCTGCCGAGACAGCTATAACTCTTATCAGTGTTCCTGTCTCTTGGGGTGGTCAGGAACACACTGTGAAATCAACATTGATGAATGCCTTTCTAACCCCTGTATCCATGGCAACTGCTCCGATGGAGTTGCCGCCTACCACTGCAGGTGTGAGCCTGGATACACCGGTGTGAACTGTGACGTGGATACCGACAATTGCAAGAGTCATCAGTGTGCAAATGGGGCCACTTGTGTCAGTGAGACTCACGGCTATTCTTGCCTCTGTTTGGGAAATTTTACAGGGAGATTTTGCAGGTGAGCACAAAGTCCATGCAGAGCTCAGTCTTTCGGGGGCTATGCTCTGAATTTTCCTTGTCAAACCAGAAAGATCTCCCCTTAAAATATCTATATGTGCTAAACAAGGTTAGCTTTGAGCACTCCCGTCACAATTTGATCATGTAAAGAGGTGATTATATTGTGGAATATTCTACAACTATGAATAGCAGCTTTTTAACCAGACAGGAAACACAATGTTTATTTTGTATAACTTACAGAGTCATAATACCACTTTAATAAAGAAAATTTAGGGCATACAACAAGACAAAATCAGTTGTTCTAGTGGCCTTTATATAATGCTCAGCATGCCACTGAAAGAATACTCATTGAATTTGCCCATTTTAAATAATAGCACATTTTTTTTTTCTAAAAGTGCAATAGTAGTCTATTGCTCTTGCAACTACCTCACTTTTAGGCTATGCAGAGATAGAAAATAAGTTTTTCCTTCTAAGTCACTTTGCTTCAGTGTTGTTATTGTCTTTACAACTTACACTGCCTTACATTTATTAAATAATTGAGTCATTGTAGGGAGGTGAGAGGGTTGTTATTAACAAATAATATATCCCAGGACTTGGGCAATAATATCTAGAGTGGAGCAGCCTGTAGACATCACTTTATTTCAGGGGTAGACTGTCTTGGCAGCCATTACACACAGCCACACCTATGAGAGGTTGTGTTCATCTTCACAGCACCTATTACTATTCAGAACACATGATAGCAAGGCACAGTGAGAAGTCTAAGTGTTCCGGTTATTTAATAGATGTTACTTCCTGTAAGTCAACAGACTCATTTGTCAATGAGTAGTGTACCCGGTTAAAAGCAAGAGAAATTGGGATCAAAATTATGAGTCTTACACAGTGACAATGGATAAGAAAACATAAATGCCCTCATAACGAGTTCTCTGAAATGTTTTCCCGTCCGACTCATCAACGTCAAGTTTAAAGAATAAAGTTCTCAAGAGTCCTTTCTAATGAACTCTTCAGAGGCTGTTTATGAAGCCAAGGTGTGTATACAGCTGGAGATCTGCATTGCTAATGACCTCTTTTAGAGCTATTGACATTCTAGACACTTTTGAAATGTCCTTATGTTATTTTCTTTTTGAAGTGGAATTGATTAGCTCTCTTGAAAAGACACGCCCTTATACCATCATGCTGCTGGATTTCTCTGTGTTAGCTTCAGTGCACGACAGAACAAGAGCGAAGTTGCTTTCCACTTCCCGAATATTTATTCTGTATCTGATCACACACACACACACACACACACACACACACACACACACACACACACGGCCACAGGACCTGAGCAACACTTTTAAAATCTGTTTAAAATCAGCTCTTTCAAGCCTACAGATTTTTGTCTAGCAGTGTTTTCTTAGCCTTTAACAGTCTGTTCTTCCTTTTATGTGGATTCTTCATCCTGTTCAGCTTTGCTGCTGTACAAGGAGCCACATGCTGAACTCACATGCAGTTACATTGAGTATTATACACAAACCTCCTGGACAGCACTTGGCTTGCACTGTGCAAAGCTATGAATTATGAGAGAGGGAGCAGGCAAGTCTTGGCAGGGCAACTGTAGTTCAGCTCTGAAAGCCAACAGAGAAATCACATGAATGCTTGAGTACCAGCGTGTTCTCCTTGCTTTCCTGGCCTTTATAGAGATGCAATTTTCCTATGGCCTCTGTTGATTTATTGGAAAAGCAGCTGCAGATCTAGCTATGCAAGCTCCTTCCCAGCCCTAAATTTACTGCCACCCCATGCCGTAGATCTTATCTCATGCAGGAACCGCTGTGGAGAATAGAAGATGGATGGCCATGTTGGTTGCAGAAGCCTCCAGCAGGGGCTTTTTGCTGGAGAATGTGGTATTTGTACAATGCAGTGCAATCCAGCATTTATCGTTCCTCCAGCCTCAGTACTTAATTAGCCTAACATTGACTACATATATGAACTTCTCAAAAATTTTTTTTGAATGAAAGGAACAAGATAAACAGCTGTGGCCATGACTTTTATCTCTCTAGACACAGCAGATTGCCCTCGACAGTCTGTGGGAACGAGGAGAGAAATCTCACTTGCTCCAATGGAGGCAACTGTACCGAGGTCCAGGAGGACTGGAAATGTATGTGCCGGCCAGGTTTCACTGGAGAGCGGTGAGTCACACTAGAACTTTATGGACAAAAGTTCTGAGCTAAAGAACAGGGGGATTGCCCAGAGTTCATTTTCTCCTCCAATTTTTCATTTCAGTTCCCACAGGAAAATCTATGTTGAAATATAGGTCCAGACAGAATCAAGCAATAGAACAGAAGAAAAATTACAGTGTAGGTCAAAGTACAGAATATTTTACCAGCCAAGACTTCAAATAGAAAAATATGATTTTTTTAAAATATATAATGTTTTATTATTCTTTCCAATAAGTACTTCTGGATTCATGGAGTCCTCCCCTCCCCCAACTAACTCTATTATATGATTTTAAAATATGGTTACTTTCAAAGTAAAATAAAACGCATTTAAAAGATACCTTATACGATTAACTACACCCTAAAGTATATGTACCCCTTACCCAGGGAACTAACTATTCCTTTCACAGAGAATCCTTTAAACTCTTCACCTGCTCATGGTCTGTCTGCCACTGGAATCAGACTATCTGTGACCAGCTGCAGATGCAAGCCAAGTTGTATATACATTTGGCTGGCTGAAGTGTGGCCAAGGGGAAGAGAGACCATTCTCCTTGCTTTGATCAGATCTCCAAAGAGATCTCCATCCCCCAAACAGATACAAAACATGAGTCTATGGGAACAGGTATTACGTATGCAGATAAAACACAACCATTTGTTTAACACTACTCCATGCACCTTACAATATCATCCCTACTTCTTAGAGCTCTGCAGGTAAGATGGTTTTGTTTTCAGTGTGTGTGTGTGTGTGTGTGTGTGTGTGTGTGTGAAGGTGAATGAAAGGGAATGAAGGTTAAGTGACAGATTGGTGCCGAAATAGATGTGTGCAACAGTGAAGCTGAGCTGCTGTCAAAGCCTGTGCTCCTCTATTGGGAATACTGCCGTGGTTTCCTGAGTAAGTGTTTGCTCAGCACAATTAAAACAAAATACCCAATGTGTTCCTCCATCTCCTAGAGACTAGAATAAGATACAGACAATCTAGATATATCTGTGTGTGAAAGGAAGTAGAGAAGTCACATCCACTTTCCAGTCTGTCACACTATGACATGCAGCTATTAACTCAGCATTCAGTTGACCTCTGGTTTTACATCTTCAAAATATTACAAATATATCTTTGTCCTAAATGTAGATAACTCTTTACTATCTTTAAATGCTGGTTGGTTCCTGGCTTAATATTAGTTCCCATTAACAATACAATGAATAGGATTCATCCAATACCTTGAACTTTTTTTTGCTGTATTTCTATTTCCTCTGATACATACCAATTTTCAAATTCATTCTTGCCATTTAAATTATTAAGATGGGGAAAGGGTTACTAATTTCTATTTCTTTCCTGAGGGGATTTTCATCCTGTTAAACTTCATTGTTGAAAAATTATTTCAAACAGTGAATGTATGTTTAATATATTCCGATTTTGCAAACACATTAAGCACCATTAGTCAATTCAGAAGAGCTTAATGACTTTTCCTTGACTTTCCATCTATTAATTATCATCTTCTTTGTTTGTTTTACTTTGTTTTTCCTTTGGAGATAGGGTCTCATTTTACCTCTGGTTTGTCTAGAGCTTGCTACATAGAACAGGCTCGTCTTACACTTGCTGTCACCCTTCTGTCTGTCTTGTCCCGTTGCTGGGATTTCGGGAATGGGCCACTACATTCAGTCTTATTATTTTCTAATAATAGCTTCACTGGCATTTTTCGTGCATATGAAAGTATCAACTGTTTTTGCTCAAAAAGAAATTGATGAAGAAATGAAAGAGTAGCGGAAGGGAGAACTACAAGTGTTTAGAGAGTCCCCCAAGGCCTAGAGCAGCAAGACCTCCACACAGGGGAGGATATGAAGAAGCTGCTCCGCCTACTTAAGCCTCCAGCTTCATAGTGTCATCCCAGCAGGTTCAGATGATGGATGGTGTGAACGCTGGCCACCCAGGACACAGAGTGCTTGGCAAGCTCCTGAGAGTTGTCAAGTTTGGCTGGGATCTAGTCAGAGAAGCCTCCTTCCAGCCCAGAAGCCAGGGCCATAAAAGGAAAATAGGGCCTCAGCTATGCTTGGTATCCTGCGGATAAGGAGCTGTTTTCCTTGGAACAAGTTGCTGTTTCTGTCACACCAGGGATCTCCCAGCTCCTCTACCTCAGCCCTTGTATTTGAGCCTGGTGAGAAGTCTCTAGCACACATGGAAGTTCTACTTTGGGGGAAGCGGAGATTAAAAACAGTTTACAGTATAAGCTGTTCTGCAGAGATCCTGGGGCTAAGATTTCATGAGTTTCCTAAAGTAATACAAATGCCATTACCACTGCTCTGCCCTGAGGCCTTAGCACAAGATAGATAAAACTACTGAATTAATCCATGGATGTCCAGAACAAGGATTTGTTCACTACACATAACAGTATTCCAAAACCCAAGAAGAACTAATTTGAAAGGACAATAGAAAGATGTGCAACTGTTTTATTCAACCTGATATGAACATTACACCAAAGTATCAACATATCACATACACGTAACACACACACACACACACACACACACACACACACACACACATTTACCACACAAGTGCATGCCATTTCTGTGTTCATAAGTCAGTTTAAAAAAAAATCAAAAGAAAAAAATATTGGAAGAAAAGGAGGCTGGCAATGTCCCAGTACTCAAATACCTTAGTGTGGAGGGTACTTCTTTCAGAAAAGTCAAATGTGAAAGCACTTACTAGAACATTCAGAGTTCTGTGTCACCACTGGAACACAGATTTATTAACAGGTTTCTTACCTTTGCTCGTGTTAAAAAATGGAATTTCAAAGGAAAATAATTCAGTATCTCCCAGAATTAAGCAAGTCGGAGATAGAACCTACAGTCAGGGTTTCCTCTGACCTGTAGATTCCAGGCTGGCAAAGTCACCCTGCCAGTGTCTTCCTAATAAAGCTGGCATTTACAAGGCAGCAAACCCAACAGTGTTCTCAAGGAACAAACAGGGCTTCTAAATATTTGCAGTCATTTTCTTATTCTAATTAACTCAACGTGTGTGTCCATGTCTGTCCATCTCTGTGACTAATTTCCACAAAACTCAAAATGTATTACAGGGCTCTGAAGGAATCTTTGAAATTCTCCGGTATGTATAATTGAGTAGAATTGATGATCACTCTGTGCCATGTTAGGGAGAGAGACAAACCATCGCTCCATCTCACAGCTCACTTATTCACCCAGTCCTGGGCTTCTGCTTTTCCATTCATTCACAAGGTGTGAAGAGGACATCGATGAGTGTGCTTCTGATCCCTGCCTCCATGGAGGCCTGTGCAGGGACTTGGTCAACAGGTTCCAGTGCATCTGTGACGTGGCCTTCGCGGGCGAGCGCTGTGAACTGGACGTAAGCGGCCTTTCCTTTTATGTGTCCCTCTTACTGTGGCAAAACCTCTTTCAGCTCCTGTCCTACCTGGTTCTGCGCATGAATGATGAGCCAGTTGTAGAGTGGGGTGCCCAGGATAATTATTAACACATGCATGAGCATTCCCAAGTGGTAAAACATTGACTTGCAAGAAATGCCCTGTCTCAATGTAGGTCTCCGGGAAACGAGATAGAATACATCTTGAGGATGAAAATGCATTCAAACCTCTTTTAAGCACACCACAATCACTTCAAGTCTTTATAAGATATTTTCCTATGCTACTTTTTTAAATGAAAAGAATGTTCTTAATATAGCCAGAAATATCTCATTACCCCCTGTAGTGAGTCCTAAGGCCCTGTTATCCTTAATGCTTCCGCGTTGAATGGTTTTCACTGTGATTAGAAAACCGTCTCTCTCCACTCCACTTTTGCACGTCCTTCTTTTCCTGTTTACAGTTTACCTCTTTCTAATTCGGTGTGTGCTCTTTGTTCTCATCAGTTATATGTAACATGAAAATTTGATAATATCCATGAACATTTTTAAAATCATGTGTGTCTTTATGAAAAGATATTCAAATGAACTGTGGACAGTTCTTTTCTTCATGAAGAAGAGGGGAGTTTATTTCCAATAATGTGGGGGAAAGATGACCCAGGGTCAGTGCTCACATCATCCCTCCTGAGCATCATTTCTGATTTCAAGGGCCATTCTTTCCATCAGAAAACAGCAGATAGCCCTTTCTCTATCTTTTTCACTTAAAGTTTCCCCTTTTTTTCCATTGCAACTGAAAACTCTCTGTTAGCTACTGATACATTTGTGGGGGTTTTGACTTTTCCGTCAAGTTTTCCCTGTCCGATTATTCATGCTTACTATCTTTGGGTAGGATATATTTCCAAAGGAGATGTTATTAGTGTTCATTGAGGGGGAAACACTTTGACCTGCTGAATAAACTCCTGACACCACTGAAACAGCTGTGGCCCACAAGATGCCCTTCTGTCAATGTGTCTATGTCCTCCGGAGCTGCCCTGGTTTGAAAGCATGAGGGTAACTTCCTTTGCATGCTGTCAATGCTCACTGAGTCATGATGGCTTTAAGGAAGTCCTTTTGCTGTGGAAATACCAAGGGGAATCTATACACACCAGTCAGACAAAGGACAAGATAATGTACTATGAACGTAAATAAACTGTATTCTTTTTCCATTCCTCACTAGTTATAAATTGTATGTAGCAGCCCTCACCCTGTGGCAATCATTTCAAACTCGTAGTGACATTGAGCTCTTTTGTTCAATTCTCATCGTTCTCACATGTAAGTCTTTGTGTCCACACCACAGCTTCAAATAGTCTCTTGCAAAGTAGCACTTTGTGGCCAGGAAGTTAAGGAAACTTTTTCAAAAGTATTTGCATTCCTAAGTATTGCAATAAGTATTAAGTGGATTCTAGTCAAGGACCACATGTAGAGTTTTGTGTTCACTCCCTTCTACACATATCTTCAACTACGTTCTTACAGACCATTCTGGATGTGATCTGTTCCTTACAGAATATATTTAAGGAGGATTTACCCATGATGTCTTTCTCTGTACAGTTCTAATGCTTCTGTTGTCACTGTAATTGTCAATAGCTCTTCTGTTTTTCAACTGTCTTATCATTTGATAGCTTTTTGCTAAATACTCTCTCTATTATCCTTATTTCTCCATAGTTCAAGTATGTTTATGTGACGAAGGATTTTATACATTTTCGCAGAAAAATAAAGTCTTTTCTTCTGCATGTTCTGTTTGTCATTCTCTGATGGCATGTGTCTTTATTTGCTTGGACTGTGGGTTACACAATAAAAGATGCACAAGCAGGCATACTCATATAGACAGACAGACAGACAGACAGACAGACAGACAGACACACACACACACACACACACACACACACACACACACCAGAAACACATATGAGTACTCATCTCTTCATTACTCTTTCCCCATATATACCATTGCAAGTAAACACCATGACAGCGAGGGCCAGATTCCATGGACTCTCCTTGTCAGGCAAGTGACAGCAACCTCACTTGTTCTTACTGTTGACTTACATTGCTTCTATCACAACCTCATTGGTTCTTGCTGTTGTCTTATATAAGCTGGTCTTAGTTTGACCTGGTCATGAGGAAGGATCATCTCACCTAAGGAACAGAAGTTCACTCACTTGATTATTCACACATTCACACATGTTCTTGTAGATCAGATTTCTATGACAGATTGAATAAAAACTCATTTCATTTTGCTGGTGTTTCATCTTTAACATGTACCCCACTGTATTGTGATGGGTGTTGATGGTCTTCTTCCTTTGTTAGTGTGTAAACGGGGAGTGGATTTAACCACCCTCTCTCTGATAAAGAAAAGAGAAGTAGAGAAAACGGGGATTTAGAGAAATGTCATGTCTTGATTTTAAGGAGAAAAGTAAATTCAGGTAGCATTGGTTCAGAAATCTGGGTCGGGATCGTGAGAAGCCATTTTTAAGTACATCATTTTTCCCAATTACTCTTTTTTCAATACTACATCAATAAAAGTCTCTCTCATTCCAATTTTTTCATTAAAAGATCCCTGACATAGAAGTTATTTATCTCAATACTTCAAAATTAAAGGTTTTTCTGGAAGTTGTGCTACATACAATTTGAATTTAATAATTTAGAGAAGAATTCTATTTCAACTGCTAATGTCAATTCCAATACATATGGCTTTATTGCTCTTCACAACCTTTTTTACTTACTCAACAAATGATTTAGTGAATACTTATGATATGACATTCCTTGGCAATTCCTGGGTAAACAACCATGAATTAGACATGATGCTTGCCAACATAAAGCCAAAAGGAACAGAAGGTAGGGAAGGCAGAAAAATCAAGAAGGGCAATTCTTCAGCCAGTGTTGCGATAGAAGTAGGTGCCCACTTTGGAGCCTGTGCAGCAAGGAATTTTTGTTCAAAATTAAAGCTGGCTGTAGAAGGTCAAGAAGACAAGCTTGCTAAATACTACGATGAGATTTGAAGGTAAGTAGGAACCTAGTTGGAAAGGAAAAAATGGGCAGACAATATTCCAGGCAGGAAAAGCTGTAAAGGTTGGACAGTGTGGCTGGAAAGCAGAGGGAGAGCATAGGAAGACTAAGCTGCAGAACCAAGTGGGAGAAAGCTTAGAAGTCAGGAAAAGATGCTGCCTTTTCATCCCAAGAACATTAGGGAGTCTTTGAAATGCTTCAGTATGAAAAGTAACAATTATACTTACACTCTCAAAGATCACTTGAACTTCTACATAGAAATGGATTAAAGGACAGTGAAGAGGCTACCCTAGTAACATGGACCAGTGAAAGGAGATTTTTAAATCAACACCAAATGTAGTACCAAATGCAAACACAGGTCTCCAAGAACAAAGTCCGAAGCTGTCTGACCTAATGATTGTTGGTGACAAAGTGCAGTTCTGTAGGGTGGTTAGTTCAATTATGGTGAAAGCTATTTGAAAGATTGATCCACTGAATAAGTGAATGACTATAAAGTTTTGAAGGACAACTACAATATAATTTGTATGTGCTACTATCTCAGACTTGATTCAATCTGGGCTCAAAATATAAACTTGAGATTCATATTGTAGATATATTGAATTTTACGATTCCATGGATACCTGTGTACAAGCCATTTGTGGTATTTGTCTGCTGCTCTGCAATGTTATTTCTTTAAACTAAAAGCAGTACACCCTTGTCACCTGGGTCCTATGCTGAGCATCTCATCCTGTCACCTTTAGTGTGTTCCGAGGGTTAGAAGCCTGACAGTTCTCATCCACACACCGAGGGAATGGACCAAAGAAGGTATACAAGGAGGCAGAGCACTGGGTCCACCTCAAGAGTTTATCTGCCACGCCCTCACGCACCACTAGTCTCTTCATTCTGAGCTATAGTCTGCATATTTTTTTTCTGTGCACTGATAACCCATTTGTAAAGAAATCACTGGTGGTTTTCTACATTTCAGTTAGCTTTGCAATTTCTATACATTTTCCTTTCTTACAAACCAATCTTTTCTTTTGTCAAGGTTGTAGGTTTTTCACTGTATGACTACTTTTTTTTTTAAATTTATTTTAATTTATTTTGCAATACAATTCAGTTCTACATATCGGTCACGGATTCCCTTGTTCTCCCCCCCTCCCGTCCCCCTCACCTTCCCCCCAACGCCCCCCCCCCCATTCCCATCTCCTCCAGGGCAAAGCCTTCCCCACAGACTGAGGTCAACCTGGTAGACTCAGTCCAGGTAGGTCTAGTCCCCTCCTCCCAGGCCGAGCCAAACAATCCTGCATAGGCCCCAGGTTTCAAACAGCCAACTCATGCAATGAGCACAAGATCTGGTCCCACTGCCTGGATGCCTCCCAAACAGATCAAGCCAATCAACTGTCTCACCCATTCGGAGGGCCTGATCCAGTGTGGACCCCTCAGCCATTGGTTCATAGTTCATGTGTGCTGTATGACTACTTTTTACTTTACTTTAAAGTAATTATGAGCCTGTGTATCCATCCCCTACAGGCTCTTCTAACATTTTAAGCTCTTGAAGTGCTCATCCGCTTATTTTTGTTTCTTCTGAACTTAACACACAACAACATTTTTCTTCCTGTGGTTGATAATCATTATTGGTGCACACAACTTGTGAGGGTTCCTTTCAACCCTGCCGTGGAGTGAGTCTACGTACAATGAGTCATACAAATGTCTCAGTTTGGACCTTTTGCTGGGGAACTTGAGTTTCATCTCTCTAATCTAGCCTACTTTTGTATTTTCAGTTTGGATATTCTCACAGCACAAAGGGCGTGAATTTGGCTTCCATAGCTGGTTTTGGTGGGAACTCTTCATAGATTATTACCCACCTGCCTCTCCAGCCTCAGTTCTTGGCTACCTTACAATACAACTCCACATTGCAGCTAGACAGAGCTCCTCATCTTCAGCTTCCTGGCATTTGAGTGACTCTCTCTCTCTCTTTTCACACTCCTAGTTCCTTCTCTTTCTTTCTCTGGAAAATTCCTACTGTTCCTGAAATCTGAGATCTAAGGGAAAACCTCTAGGTCCCTGCCCCAGCAAAAGTTATTGTATTCTTTGTTATTTGTACTTTCTTTTAGTGACTATGATAGGATCATCTAAGTATATACTCCCAAAACAGCATTCAACTTTAAACTTCTCTAGGTCAAGGACCATCTAACACATTTGACACAATGGTAAGAGAATTATCACTTTACAATAACCCAAGGACCTTGAGAAGTAATATCACTTTCTTTTCTTGATAGTTTGATGGTTAATGTGGATAAGTGCTTTTTCTTGGATGAAGCTTGCCATGATGCTGTAGCAAGTGAGAACATGTGAAACCTTTAATAATGCAAGTGAGGAGCTATTCCTAGAGGCTTAACAATGTCACCAGGGTGGGAATTTTGTTGGTTTGTGCTTGCTTATTCTTTAGTTATATTATCCTTTAGCTGTATATTAAAATAGCTGCCTCAAATCTTTGCTAATTCCTGCACCTAAGTCATGGTGAACTTGGTCTTCATCAGTTAAATGTGCTCCTACACATGAAAATAGCTGTTCTGTTTCTCTGCCTTGTAATTTTGGATTACATCCTGAGTATTCTAACTCATCGTGTAAGAGACCAAGAATTTTCTTATGTCCCTTCCAAAAATAATGTTTTGATTCAGCAAGCAGTCAACTAGATAATTCCAAGTCCCATTACTGGGGTGGTGTTATCTGTGGGGTACACATACTATCTTTGCTCACTTCTCCCCACAACAGGACAGCTTGTAGTCTGTTCACATGTGCACTTTCAGAGTCTATCCAGCAATTTGAGAGGAAGGAATCATTTTCAGAATTAGACTCCACTTCCATAGCTTTCTTTCCAGAATTTTCTTCTTTAATTTCCAGTTTCTGTCATAAATCTTTTAACTCTTGTTCTTTAAGACTACAAAATTGTCTTCAGGTTTAGTGAACTGAGGACTGTATTCAGAAAGCAAGCTGAAAAATTAAAATTACCAGTGTCCTCTGTCCTGAGCTCAGGTCCACTACAGTCCCATACATGCTTCTATTACTCAACAGTGCTCTTGGGTTGATCTATCATTCTATCTACATTTCAGTTGTGAATGCCCAAAAGGTGTTATAATAGAAGACAATTTTATTATCACCAGAAGGAGAAACTGCAATTTTAAGTAAGTCATCTTAATTCCCCTGCTCTCTATACTCTCAGGTCACTTCTGAGGTACAGGTTTTCTTGTAGGACATCACATTCAAAGGAAAGCATCAGGGATGTCCAGAACTGAGCAAAGGGTATCTTAGAAATAGTAGGAAGATAAAGGAATAGTTTCTCCAGAAAGCACAGGCAGAAGGGAAATGCAGACACCTGTTGTGGAATATTTGTTTACACTGTGAAGATGTGTTTTTCCCAAGGCACCTCTTCATTGGTTTAATAAAGAGCTGGATGACCAATAGCTAGTCAGGAAAAGGTAGGTGGGACTTAGGGGGACAGAAGGACTCTGGGAAGAAGAGACACTAATGAGGCACAGAGGGAGTCAGATGTACAGAATACAAGAAAGGTAAAAAGCCCATGGTAAAATGTAGATTAATAGAATCAGGTTAATTTAAGTTCTAAGAACTAGTGGCTTAAGCCTAAGGTAAGGCTAAGCTTTCCTATTTAATAATCAGTCTCTGTGTTGTTATTTGGGGGTTGGCAACTTGTAGTGCTATTGATAGCACTACAAGAAAGCTTATTACAAACACCACTTCACAGCTTCCAGTGGTTACCATTGAAGTGTGAATAGTAAGCTTGCTGCACATCAAAACAGAGAAAAGAAATAAGACACAGGGGCATCATTTATAGGAAGATTTCAAGTCAGCATAAGCAAAAACAAGCCAACATTAGAGCTCTGCAGCAATGTTCCAAATTGATTTGCACCAACGTGAACTCCCACCCTAGAAACCTTCAAATAGAATCTGAGTAACAATGCCAGGAGTCTTGTTGAGAATATCTTGCACTGACTGGGAGAGCTGCATAGACTTGGCAGGTTCATAAGCACCAACCATAAACCAATTCAGCAAAATTAGTGTGTTTGCATCTCAAAAATCTGTTAAGGTTGCATTGTGTGCTACTTATGATAGCAGAATGGAGATGAGTGAGAACAGAATGTTTTTACTCAACTTAAACTTGAGGGAAGGTGTAGATTGTCAGGCCAAATAGCTGAACCAAATGGCCTGACACTTAAGGAAAAAGGATGATTGGGAAAGATGCATTTGTGAATTGCAGGTTATTAACACACTGGATCCTGTGATACGGAGGAAAAGTTCGAGAATGCGGAATCTCCTAAAGAATGTATTTTTAGGTACACTGATTTATTGTGCTGGTTTCTTTGGAATCGAAACCCATCAGATTTGTCCCATTTAGAACTCCAAAGGCACCTTTATTCAGAGACAAACCAGGCTGAGCTGTAATGCTTCATATGCATACAGGAGGTCTGCATTGCTCCACAATCTGTCATTTTCAGGCAGGAGTGGTAGAACCATGACACAAAGCCAGGAGAGTATAGAGCCATTGGGAAAGTTTATTTAAATATTTTCTCTTTCTTTCTGTCATTCTTTCTCTTTCCTTCTCTTTCTTTCTCTTTCTCTCCTTCCTTCTCTTTCTTTTTCTTCCTTCCTTCCTTCCTTAAATCATTTGTTAAAATAATGCTATAAGAAAGATATTCTATTGTAAATTATGAGAGTACCTGTTGGAAGATTAAGTTAATGCTCATTCAATCATTATTGAAATTCCTATCACCAAAGTATTGACATAATAAATATATTACATGAGCATTTCATGTGGCTCAGGCCACTGTATGATATGTGCCTGATATCTGCCAGGAAGCTGCTTCTCCCAAGTTTTGAGTTATTATTGTGAAACAATATACTAAAGAATGTCAAAGGATTTTAGCCACCATCCAATTTGACTTTTTATATAAAAGAACAAAAATCTAGGTAGAGAGAGGGAGTGCCTGAATTAAGTTATAAAATATCGAGTCTCGGGGCTCAGAGATGGCACAGTGGCTAAAAACACTTGTTCCTCTTCTAGAGGACAGTTCAGCCCCATCACCTACATTGGGTGGCTTGAAGCTGTAGCTATAGCTCTAGGGCAGCTGATGCTTCTTTGTGGCCTCCATCAGCACCCCCACACATGTGAGCATATGCATATGAGTTCATGTACACACACACACACACACACACACACACACACACACACACACAAATCTTTAAAGTATCAGGTCTCCCAACCCACTATTCGATACTCTTGCCTTCCTTATGCTGACACAGTAAATCATTTCTCCACCTTCCAGGCAGGTTGCCAATAAGATTCTCCCAGTAGCCTAGAACACTGAATCGCCTCTACAGATGAAGCTAATTTTAAAGACTAAAAAAGCCTAAAGCCCAATCAGTATCCATGAAAATGTAGTCATTCTAACGATGTTAAAACATCTTGAAGGTAGGTGCCCTGAAAATTATCAACTATTATGATTTTATGTTTTTTGGAGGGCAATTTTAAAATTCTATTTATGTACAGAAAACTTAGCAGTGTACATTTAACCCACGTTAGTGGCCAGTTCTTTGGCCTTTGCCTTTTCCAGCTTGGCAATGCAAGCCACAGATTTAGGACCCAGAATGTTGTCTCCCCAGTGACAGTGGATCTGATCATATCTGTCATTACTGGTCCTGATGGCTCTCACCAGCTTAGTCAGGGCACCCTTGTCTTCCGGGTTAACTTGTGTGGAGGCATCAGTGGTGCACGTCTTCCTGTGGAGCAGATACCCCAGCCTCGCCTTTCCCTTGATGATGCAGTCAGAGAACCCCATCTTTCGACTCAGGGCAGGAAGGACAGACACCACCGCTCAATGGGGTCTACATTGTGGATGATCACCACCATGAGCCTTCTTGTTCTCCACCGAGGTGGTGGCTGTATTGGCCTCTGCTCAAAGGACAGGTGGTCTCTTAGTGGGTACGTCCCCTTTGCCACCAGCTTTTTTTCTCAGCACGGACCATCAGTCTTTGTTTTTCTCCAGCTTTGCTTCTGGCCTGTACTTGTGGGCAAGCTTTAGCAGCTGGGTAGCTGTTTGCCAGTCCAGGGCCCGGAGGATCTAGTTAACGAAAGGGGTTACCTTGAACAGCTTATGGAGGATGGCCCTTTGGCAATTGTTGGCTGATATAACAGGGCCATTTGATGAGTGAGTGGGGTCTCTTTTAGGCTGGATGTCCTCTCCAATACTGAAGTTGTTAGGCCTTTTCTCAAACAGAGGAGTCACCAACATTTTGACTTCTGGCTTCTTCATGACAGCTGGGCTAGGGCCACCTTCTTCCCCTGGGCCTTCTTTCCTCTGGGCATCTTGCTCGGCTGGAGGAGAAAGCTCATTTTTTAATCTTAAGATCCTAGAAAGTGAAAAAATAGTAATAAAGCTAAATCCAGTGTGATGTTATACTAGAAAGGTGAAGAGACACAAGAGATGCAGGAAACGTGCACATCATTTCTTTAAGAAGTATTTGCAGCAACTTTATGAGAGACATATTATAATATCCATTCACAAGGACAGTGGGACAAAGGGTGAAGCATCTGGTCTGATATCCGCAAGCAGATATCAGAGCAAGGCTTAGCATCTGGGAACATTTGGTACCAAGCCACACATCTGCCTAGTGTGCACCATTACCTGAAGTTTGGGATATTGAACCTAAGGCCCCCATACCTGCTAAGCAAATACAAATCCACTAAAATATATCCTATGATCTCTTTTTAGCTTTTATTTATTTTGAAAGAGGTTCTCACTAAGTTTCCCAGATTGGCCTTGAACTCACTCTGTAACTCAGTTAGACCTTGAACGTATGATCCTCCTGACTCTCACACATATGGGATCACAGACCTAAACCATTAGCCTGACTTTGCTGTACAACTATATGGATTGATTTCTAGTTAAGTTACTCCTATAAACTTCTTTATTTGCCATTTATTTGTATTAAATAAATGAAGGATAAAAAAAGAAAGCATGCTTAACTGAGAACTTTCTCATTTGGAATTTAAAAAGGCATAAACAGGGTGTGTATAGAGCAATTGCTAAAAGTATTCCTCTTCTTTCCACTAAAACATACTGTGAAATTTTACAAATGGGAGAGATTCTGCTGCAATTGGAAATAATCCGCATATAACTACCATAAACTGTTTTCAGTTTAGGAAAGATTGAATCGATAATTCCAGAAATTTTTTTCCTCTCATAATCATTCTGAGAGTGGTTTTTATCCTTATTTTAAAATGAACAATGGAAACACAAAGGGGTTGCATAAGTTATTCAAGATTGCGTAGTTGGGGAGCATTAGACCTGGAGTCTGATTAAGCTTTTCATTTCCAAATTTCATGCTCAAGAAAGAGTTGTGACCTCTGAGCAAAGACTCAGGACAGGAACCACAATGCGATGAGCGTGGGTTTCCCTGATATTGTGAACCAGACGGGGTAGCAACGCTCATTTTTTTTCAGTTCATCCCAAAACTTTCCTCTTGTATTGTTAGTTGCCAAATTTCCAGAAGAGGGCCCAGAAAAACAAAATAGAAGGAACTTGAGGATTGAACAGACACACATCTAATGGCAAAGTCCATCTTTATCCTGGCTGCACAAACAGCAAAGCATACTTGGAAGTTAATTGATGGGTCCATCAAAGGCAACTTTTGAAGCCCCAGAATATGATGATGTGGGCATTTATTGATGCCCAGGAAGTACAGCAAGTAGTAGGAAAATCTCCTTCACATGGTTGAAATAAGCTTGTAGAAGATACTAACCCAAGAGAATGAGGCAGAAAATAAAAATAAATGCAGCAAGGACTTGGAATAATTTATGAATGACAGAATCGTAAATCGCTTTTGAGAGGAGAGAGTTGTGCTTAATTGCAAAGGCTGATGCCAAGGACAATGCCGGCTGGTCCGCATCCTCAGGCTCTCCCTGCAAACAGAGCCCTGGCCAGTGGCACAGTAATCCTAGGCTGTACGGCAATGTCTTGTGCTCTGAAATTGGCCTGCAGAAAGCAACACCCAGAATGACATTCTCTTCAAATTGTAATTTAAAAGAGCACTGTCACTTATCACAGAGTTTTCACTAATTAGTATTCAGGAGCAAGTAAATATAGCACTATGTGTTTGTCCAAAGAAGATAAACGGCCAGCAGGTATATGACAAGATGCTTAACATCAATAATCATAAAAGGAGGGTAAATCCACAGTGAGATATCACCTCATACATGTTAAGATGGCTCTCACTAACCAAACAAAAGATAACAAGTACTAGTTAGAGAGACCCTGGAACCCGTGTCCAGTGCTGCTAAGAATGTAAAACCGTACAGCAAGCACAAAACATTAAAAACATAACTATCACTATTTCTGAAGTAAATTTTTAAAGGAATGCTTCTCTATAATTCCTCCCTTCTCCCACCAACACTTTTCCCTCACAGTTTCAGGGTTTTTTTTTTTTTTCAAGCCCAGTGAATCCACTGAGTGGAAACTGTCTGTGCATGGGTGAAAGACATTCTACCAGAGTATGGGTAGTCAGTCTCTCAGGGCCTGCATCTCTTAAGAAAACATACTCTTCTTCCCCAAGCAGCCATCATTTGCCAGTAGCTCCTCAGCTAGGGGCGGGACTTCATAAGCCCCTCCTCTATTCAAGCTGGCATTTGGGTTGGCTTGATCTTGTGCATGTCTTGTGCATACGGTCTCAGTCACTATAAATTCGTTTATGCAGCAGCCCCGTCATATCTGGCTAATACTATTTTGCTGCTGATGTCCACTTCCTCTGGCTATTACAATCTTTCTGCCCCCTCTTCCTCAATCATCCCTGTACCTTACATGGAGATGGCATGATGTAAATGTCCCATTTAGAGCTGAATACTCCATGGGCTTTTATTCTAAGTGTTGGCAGATGTGGGTCTCTATGTAATCAATATTAGCTGCAAAAAATAAGCTTTGATGAACATTAAGGGATGTACTAATATATGGGTATATGGGCATATGTATAACAACTTGCAGGAAAGTTTATTGCTGTGCCCATTTAGCAGAATAAAAGTATTATGTTCTCCTCCAGTGCCTATGACCTAGACAGGTACAGGTTTGGTACCCAGATCACAGTACCCGACATGAGTTCACATGTGAGGGTCAAAAGGCAACTTGCAGGAGACTGTTCTTTCATCATATGGGTCCCAGAGATTGCACAAGGGTTATCAGAAATTGTACCAAGTGACTTCACCTGCTGGCAGTCTTGACAACCCTTCTTCCCGTATGTATTGCTTCATGAGAACTTCTGGCATTGGTACCATCAGTCAAAAGTGAAATTGTGATCAATGATGCTGGAAACTGCTAGTATGCAGCTGATTAATGCCATGGTGTCATATAGTAGAGCACAAAAGGGCCTTAGCCTATCTTAATTTTTCAGTTTCAAAAAGGAGCATGTCATCATTATTTTCTTAGTTCATTCTTTGACAGTTTTATACATGTATATAGTGAATTTTGGTCATTTTCATGCCCCCTTCCCCTCTCGTACTCTGCTTTTCTCTCTCACTGAAATCCTTCTACTTCCTAACACATCACCTCCTACTCCCATGTGTATTCTTTGTGTGGTGACCCACTGAGTGTATTGGAGTTAGTTGCATGATCATGAGTGGGAGGTTATTTACTGGAGTATTTACAAATTATCAGTTGGTTCTACCACCAAAGAAAATTATATACCGCCTCCCACCCCAGCAAATAATAGCTTCCAAAGGACCCTCGGGAAGCACTGGGGCCTCATAGCTCCTCTTCAGTCCATGATGCTATGTTGAAGGGCCCAATCTGTGCAAGCCTTGTAACAGGTAACTACATCTGTACTGAGCCTATGAGTACAATGGCTTTGTCATATCTAGCAGATGTTTATTTGCTGCACATCTCCCCATCCTCTAGCCTGTGCATTCTTTCTACCCTTTCTTCTGAGAAACTCCCTGTGCCTTAAAGGGAACACACAAATGTCCCCTTTGGGCCTCGGCATTCTTCCATCACTTATACTTTTGCACCTTGACAAGTGATGATCTCTGCATAGGGGAGAGAAGGAGGAGCTTCTCTAATGAAGGCCGAGTGCAGCGCTGATCTATGGACATAAATATGAATATTCATAAGGCAGTCTAATATCAGGATTTAGAAAAACAATGAGAGTGGATTCCCCCAGGACCTATGGTCCCACCAGCCACAGACTCTTGACCAGGTTTACAGTAACAAGTATGGGTTCATTCCTTTGGAGCAACTAGAAAGAAGTTGACTATCCTCATAATGGTCATGGCACTATTATACCTGAGGGCACATTTTACCTGACTAGAGTTTGGTCTTAGCCAACTCTAAACCCTCATAACTCTAGGGTTTAGAGTTGGCTATGACCATTGATAGTTTTTCCCCCCGGCAACCTGCATGGCATTCTCTGATATCAGGAACACTAGCCTGCAGTGGAAAAACTTCCATCATAGTGCCAGCTGATTTATCTATGTCATGTAACAAAGCTTGTAGCATCTTCTGTCTTAGGGTCTTATCATCAAATTCTGGTGGACAACCAAGAACAATGGCCGTGGCTTAAATGTTTGGTGGAGCCTCTGAGGTCTCCTTGATCAACGACACATAGGGAAGCACACGTGTTATGTAATGTGAAATTTTAAAAAATTACTTATATTGATTTTAAGAAATTAATCCATAGTTTTTCAATCCTGTTTTGATCATTTTTGTAAGAACAAATTGGATAGAAAACCAGATATATGCCTGGAATTTAGCATTCCAACAATTATAAATACCGAGAATTGATTTGTGGGACTGCAGAAAGAATTCGTTATGAGCCTTACTGCTCCTTCAGAGATCAGATCTGTCCCCAGCTCCAGGGGACCTGACACTCTGCTTGGGCCTCTGCTGGCATCTACACTCACATGTACGTACACACACACATACTCACACACACACACACACACACACACACACACACACACACATACACACATCAAAAGTAAAATAAAATCATTTTTAAAATGATAACTGATTTAAAATTGGTAATTGTTTTATTATAATCACTTAAAACTTTCATGCTCATAATAATTATTTATGGAATAAACTTTGAAAGAAGTCTTTATTTAAAAGGTTAATCACTATTATTTTTCTCACAATTGTTAAGTACTGAAGCACAGATTAGTTTCATATGAATTGTTCTAATCTATTTAAAATTAATTTTAAGTGCTGGTTATGATTGCATGGCCTTATGATCTGGCAGCAGGGGGATGCAGGGGGACCACAAGCTTGAGACCATATCGAACTCCAGCAAGATCTGGGTCAGTCCAGGATGTAGAGCAAGAATGTCTAAAGAGTAAGAAATAAAGAATAAAAAACCCAAGAGAAAAAAAAAAAAGACCAAAGGAAAAAAAATCCACTAAAAGACCAACTGTTTGCAGAGAAGAAGTAATATATAGACATATAACATCTAAAAACACAGAAGAGATTTTTGTACTAAGTTCTATTTTGATCATTTTTGTAAGAGCAAATAGGGTTGTTCTTACAGAAATTACATTCCACATGTTTATTTGGGAAGTCTATTCACGATCAGTCCACTGTCTAGTTTCCTAGCTGTAAATACTTCCTTGTAAATCTAACATTTCTTTTATCATTCTATTTGATAACAAGACTAAATTATAAAGGAAAATTGAAGTGTTCCAATGTCTTTTTCAGTTTGATGAAGTTCATATTTGTGCCTGATAAATGAATAAGATCAATTCTATTTGATACCTAAAACTTAGAGAAAGTGGTATTTTGAAACCAGGGTTAATGGTTAAAGTACTTGCAGGCAAGGAAGAGTTCAGGAGTTTGGATCCCCAGAACCCTCGTAAATGCTTGATTGGCTTGGCCCCCTGCCTGGAACTCAGGCCTCAGAAGGACAGGGGATCCATGGAACAAACTATCAAGACTAGTCATACACACTGACAAGCTCTGGGTTTAGCTGGGAGACTTTGCCTCACCGAATAAGGCGAAAAGCCACGGAGGAAGATTCCAGCATCAGCTTTTGGCCTACACACTCATGAATACACATGTGCCCAGACGCGTGAACAGGCAGGCATACACACATTCATGCTCACATCACACATGTACACATGCAGAGAACTAAAAGAACAAACAAACGAAAAACCCAAATATCCTTTGAATTTTCAACAGTCAACTTCAGATTAGGTATTTAGTAGAGACACACAGATATTAGCTAATTGATCACATGAGTGTTTTGGGATATCAAACATCAGTTTCTAGCCTTAACATCTCTATCTTTGTGTTCAGATCCCCTCACTATTATTCAATTAAGGTGAAAATGATAATAAGTGCAGAAAGCTGGTCCATTTTCCTTTCCAGAAAAAGGCAAGGCTTGATCAAGTGTCACCACTGTATTTCGACAGTGTCTTGGGAATAAGTGAAGCTACGCTGCCCATCAAAGTAGCATTGCCATCCGAGATTCAAGTTCGCAGAGGTCACATTGTTCATGCTGAACTGAAATAGAGCCAAGCCCAGAGGAGGTTTAGATCCATACTGCCATCGCATGTGCCATGATCACATAGACATCCAAGGTCCTGTCAGAGTTGGCCCCCGGGCTATATCTGACTCAATTTCCTCCACAATTTTAAGAGCATTTCATTATATCAATGGAAGAGGTCCCTCAAAATCTTGGGCACTTGGAAAGAGAAAGGTGCTTTCTCTTCAGTGTAAGATATATATGGCCTGACAATTAAAAATACGTAGCCCTTTAATCCACCTGCTTTAAACCAGTAAGAGCCAAGTAGTGTGGCACCACTGAAAACATGTGGTGCCCATTGCTGTTTATAAAATCCTTGTCTTATTCTTCTCTGCCTCGTGGAAAATATTTGTCTTCAAAACCTTCCAATAAAGAACTCTGTGCTCAGTTCCTGCCATCCCCATTTGTGGTGTCTATTCCCCAAGCAGCTAAACACTCCTCTGTTGTATGTTTTACAATAGCAGTGATGCCTCAGATTTGAAGTGTGTTTACTCAGAGCCATTAAGTACATTTATTTTATTTTCTACAATAGTCTTAGAAATTAGCCACCCCCCTTTCCAGAT
The DNA here is from genome assembly GCF_007827085.1 of Peromyscus californicus insignis. Classification (NCBI taxonomy): domain Eukaryota; kingdom Metazoa; phylum Chordata; class Mammalia; order Rodentia; family Cricetidae; genus Peromyscus; species Peromyscus californicus. Next base: position 26,034,433 of record NW_026294436.1, on the reverse strand, counting down.
GGGAGCCCAAAGGCATGGCAACATGTCTTCCTTATCCTTACAAATTCAGGTGAGTTAATCATGCCTGCAAAACAGCATGTCAGTGTTTGTTGGAGGAAGGGATGGATGGATGATGGCAATGTGGTAGCTTGGAGGAAGAAAGTGTAACCTTGCTGGTTTAGGAGGGCAGAAAAACCTCACAGGGAGGGTATTCAGTCTAGGACTTAAATAGTGAAGAGGTGTTTTCTTCACAACGTAAAAGCACGTTTTCCCCCTTGATATGCATTTTTTTGTGTTGCATGATTCTCTGTTTTTAAAGTGTGAATTTAAATTGTTTTTCACTAGAGAAATTAGTTTGCAAATAAAATCCTGTGCTTATTATGAGTGAGAACTCAGAGTGCATACAGTGCTGGAGGCTCGTGATGTCTATAATGGCCTTGATTGATGATTTAGTTCCCTCTATAGCTGGGTTTTATTTCTGAGTGTAGAGAAGGGAAGACCTGGGAGGCAACCATTAAAGCCATGTACTTCCTCAGGGATTATGGAACAAGCTTTATAGGGAGAAGCGAGGGAATGAACTTTACAGCGTAAGGCTGGAGTCCCTCAGCAACAGGACAGAGCAACATGCCAAGGAAAAGCAGCGACTGGGGAACAAAAGGAGGATCCAGAAAAAGCTGCCTGTGCTCATGGGTAGAAAGAGCCCCAGAGTCTCAAAATCTGGAGGCTGTGGTTGGTGCAAAGACTTCTGCCTTTGCACCAAATGTGCTGTCAGTAAGGCCAACGCTGACCGCGTTTCACAAATCTCATGGCAGAAAAGACCCACACAACGTTTTCCAAGTGCTCTCCCCTTTCCAGATTCAGTGCATCTGCAAGGGATTGTGCTGGCCGCCCCCACCTCCTCACTGCTAACCCATCCTCACTCTACGCCACCTCTGTGCATATTTACTGCTCTCTGTGGGACTTGGTGACATTCCAAGCTGCAAGGCAGGAAGTCCAATACCCTGTCCTTTTCATGTGGCCCATGACAGTGCCGGGAGCCGCTGACGTCGGTGCCTTCTGTGTTTCCCCAGCAAGCCGGAGAATGAAGCATCTTCCCAAAGTAACCACTTCACAACGTTTCCTCAGTCTCTCTGATAATGAGAAGGACGTGGGGAGAGAGGAAGGATGACAGAGAAATCAACGAAATATAATACACCATCCTTACCGCAGCATTTTCAAAGAAATATAATCTCATTGTAGAGAAAATAGTAACTACATAATATACCCCCAAGTAATCAATCCTTAATTTGTGCTTCTGAGTCAAAGCACAATATAAAGTCACCAAAGCCCAACCACTAAGAGTGATTGCATCAGACGTTCTCATGGAGGATATGGGATATAATTAGAGTATGAAATTTGAGCAAGGGATTTTTTTTTTACAGGACTGAAAGTACGATCGCATTCAAGAGAGGAAAAAGATGTCCTAAGTGAAGAGGTGGTGGGAAGAATGTTTCCTCTGAATGATGAGCCGCGGGTGCACAGGCATGAGCAGAACAGCAAGATGGGAAATAGAGGATGTAAACTCAAATGAATTAAGGGTAGGGCTAGACTGTAACCAGTGAAACTCCTGTGACCATCAGGTCACAAAAGGAAGATCTCATACTCCTGTAATGTAGGCCGGTGCCGTGTCTTCCTGTAAATATTCCTTTAGCTTGTGATTTTTGCTGACTACTGATCACTTTCTAATTAGAAGGGAATCCCTCAGGTCTGGAAAGATGGCTCATCAGTTAAGCACACTGGCTGCTCTAGAACACCTGGGTTTGGTTCCCAGAATCCACTTGGTGGCTCCTAACCATCTCTAACTGCAGTTCCAGGGGATCTGACCCCTTTTTCTAGCTTCCACTGATACAACAACACACATGATCCCAGACATACAAGCCAGGAAAACACCCGCATGCATTACATAAATAAATAAATATTTTAGAAAGAATCTCTCTTGATCAGTGCCATCTACTGGGTTACTTACTAACCAGAGACATTACTTGGAGTTCTGGAAGGTAAGGAAAGTCCAAGATCAGTGCCTCAGAAGCTTTGGTGTCTGGTGAAATCTTGCTTCCATGTCACCAGACAGTGTCTGTCCCTGTGGGGTCACATCAGGAAGGGATCTCCACACACCTCAAAGTTTAAATGTCTTCAAAGGCCCCATCTAATGTCATAACCTTAGGGTTTATTTAGGTCTTGGCACATAAGCTTTAAAGGGAAGTGAACACATATCACAACAGGACGTTTCTAGCCCAAATTTTAATTCTACTAAAATTAAAATTACTAAATTAAAATTTTCTCTTGGCATAGTTTGTTACCAAGTCTTACTTTAAACCTTTTAAAAAAGAGTTTCACTTGAATACTTTGTAAAGTTACTATTCATTAAGGTTTCAGGACATGATGCTGCCTATTTTTCTCAAAGGACCAAAACCAATTTTGGCCTGGGAAGGTTTAGATATAATCAGATTAAGCCTCCCTTTAGGAAAAAATGAGCAAATTTCCTGGATCAAACCACCAAAAAGAGTCTCAGGGGTAAAAGACTAAGGCAGTTTTCACTCATCATCCTAAAGAAGACAACAGTGAGAAACTGTTTACTTCCTTGAGAAAATGGCCCTGTTGGGTTCCGAGTGGAGGGTGGTTTGAACGTAACTGTTTTCAGAGCTAAGGGAGCCATAGATTATGAAGCAGAAGCCTAGCTTCCCGAGGAGTGTTAGCCCAGGCACAGGAGACCCCGCTGACTCCAGAACCAGGGGTGTCGGTTCTTTTGGCGTCTTTTCCTGCAGAGAGGTGTGCATGATGCCAAGATGCATCCACCATCCAGTCCTTCCTTTGATACTAATCATTGGTGGCTCTGTCCTTTTATCTATGCAAAAGCTTGAATAGTTTTCTCCAACTCATATAGTACATCTAACCCTAAATTCATGTAAATTATCTCAAATATGTAACTCTGGGCATCTAATTTATACAATGAAACATTTAGAGGTTGTTTCAAGTAAAAGTGCCCTAGAACATTCTAGAAGAGTTGACATTTCTTAAGTGCCAAGCGAGTTTTTAAATAGATATCCTTACATATACAAAAATGTGTACTTCATGAGGCCAACAATGAGCAGGGAACTCTGTGAGCATTTTTGAAAAACAGTTCCAGAGGTAAATAAGCATTGTAAATGGGAAAGAGACTGCAAAGTTTGCTCTATGCCCTAATAGGATCTGGTATTCATTTGTTTTTACCATCAAGTCTTGTGTATGCAAAAGTTAATCACCATTGGCAGTATGTAAATTATCCTAATTTGCAGTTTCTTAAGGTTGAAGGTTGTATTTGTTTGGCTGTTTAACGGCTTTGCCACTTAATTAAAAATATAAATACTCTCAAATTATAGAAATTAATACAGGCACCTTAATTTAAAACCTTATTTTCAGAATCCTAAGTAAAGACACTACATATCACACTCACCTTGGGAAGTGAGCTGAAGAAATGTGTGGAATTGTTTAATTAATCCCCTGTTTGAAACAGAAGTGGAGTTTTTCACAGGATCCAACTATGGCTGGGGAGGCCAGTCAGCCTTCTTCTGAAGGGAAAACTATTTGCCTTGAAGAAGAGGCATTCTGAGATGGGTGGAAAGAGTGTCATGTATGTAGGTGTTGCTCACATGTATGAGCTTTGTGAGTAAAGAATTGGTCCATGCTTGGGAGTCAGTGTATATGGTACTGGTGGTGAGTCCAGAGTATAGCAAAGCCACCATCATCTTCCCACTCCCTCGTCAAGATTTACTCACTCCAGGACTACAAGATTTTAGTCATAATCAGTCTTGGTACAGAGGTAGCGCCAGATGGAGTCCTGCACAAAAACCACCAGACCAGCCCTCTCCTCTATCTGGCAAGCACAGAGAGCCTCTCCTGGTGTATCAGGAGCTGCTCCTTGTTGATGCTGGGAAGAGCCACTTAGGTTTGCAAAGCCATCCCGTTTGTACGTTCAGTTCAAAGCATCTGAGTGACCGCAAAGCAGCACGAGGAGCATAACTGCAAAGTGACATGAACAGAAAGAGCTAAAACAAACCAGGCTAGTCAAGCATGGAGCATGTCTACAACATCAGCTTTCAGGGGCTGAGTATGGGAGGGTCAAGAGTTCAAGGCCAGCCTGAGTGCTGAAGAAAATAAAAGTTTAAGAGTGTGTTGCTTGCTACAGCTTTCCAAACAAAGCTGCCTATGGATCTTGAAAATATATTAAGTCGAGAGTGTTCTGTGACAAGAAGCCCAGGAGAGGGTAGAATTTAAGTGTTTTCTCATGAATAAAACAGTTAGACCCTTAACATGTTTTACACGTCTGATACTGTCTTCCTTGATTGAATATAGAATAACTTTTTTTTAAAAAAATCTTTCCATGGCAGCCATGTGCTATTGCAATGAGGCTGTTTAAGTGTATTGTAGCAAGCTCTGTGCCCACATCCTTATCAAATCAAGTCACCATTTTTACATACTTTATATATTTGATGAATAATAACACTTCTAGACTTTACATGCTCAATAACACTCATATACTTTGCATATGATATAAATAATAAGACTTCTATACTTTACATATAATGAAATGTATGTGTTTCCCCATAAATAATAATTCAGTCTCTCTTTTAACATTCCAGTTATAAGAAAATGGGAACTACTATATAATGGTTTTGAAACTCAGTAGTGTCTCAAAGGGAATATAAAAGTGTTGCCTTTCTCCCATGATCTTGGAAACCTTAAATCTTTTCCACAATGGGTCAAGTGTCAAAGGCACTCTTGGTTTTCCCTAAATGTACCTCTTTGTCCTAAAACCATAGTTTTAAGCACTGTAGTCAGTCAGAGGCAAAGAAACCATGTGTTTTGAGGAACCAGATTTAAATACTATGACATCCAAGAGGATTAATTACCTTTCATGGGAAATTAGGAAATGGACATATAATTTTTAATTATGCATAAATTTCAAACTTTCCATCAAAGTCAGATTATGCTGATGTTAGTCAAACCTACTATCGGCATTGATTCAGGAACCTGCTGATGGAGTGAAAATACACAGAAACTTGTTAACAAGACATACAATTATCTGCAGCTCAGCAAATAGTGCCAGAGTGGCATGTAATATGCTGAGCTCAGGCAGCCATAGCCATTGAAGATCTCTTTCCATGCTTCCCGGTTATTATTTACAGTTGGAAGCAATATATGGCTGCAATCGAAGTGCTGCACCTAAAAAGGGAGCTGATGGCTTGATACTTTGTTTCCTGACACTGTGAAACACTGAAATAGCTACCTTCTTAATCGCTGCCTGCTCTGCTCGGTTAAGACTGGGGTGTAGCACATGGCTGTTGTCTACCAGCAGCCACCCTAGGAGCTTTTCTGCATTGTGTAGCTGTTTGTTTTTTGATAGACATGCTGGGTGTTAAAAGCATGGAACTGAAAGTTGTGAATTATCGGTCCCTTTCTTTATCCTGCTGCGGAATATTTCAGCTTTGGCAAATACACACACACACACACACACACACACACACACACACACACACACACACACACACTGTGAACACCTCACTTCTCAGCCATCAACTAGGCACTAGGCACCTTCCTAGAACTCATAAACAAAACCCTCCCACCCACCAGCCTGTTCTCACTGAAGCTTGTTCTCACATGTAAATCCCTAAAAGAATTAAGTAAAAATCGACAAGCCAAGAAGCCTGACCAACTCTGAAAGTACTCCACATAAGAAGAAACTTGAAATATGAAACAACCATGCCACCACCATGTAAATATGCCAAGCACTGTGAACAACTGAAATTACAGGGTAGATTTGGGTTGCGTTGACTTTGTTTCCCATAAAGGATGCATCTGCGTGGGATTGAACACGCTCTGTAATTTGAAGAAGAAAATTTTCAGATTGCCAGCTGTGTGACTCTGGATAGACTGTTTAAATCACCTTATAAACAATCTGTATATTATTAAATTGTGAAAATTTAAATGAGATGTCACGCAAAATGCCAGAATATATTAAATCCTTAGTGTGCAATTAATTTCCCCCTTTTTTCCTTATCCACCTTCTGAAGTACTTGACAATTCCATTGTCAGAAAGGAGCTGTATGTTGGAAAGATGAATCATCTGGACCAAATGCACAGGTAACCAAAGATGGAGCTGTCATTTTTAGAGTAAAAATAACTAACTATTCTAGGCTCCTGAAACTAACAAAATGACCCTTAAAATAGTAGCAGACAAATATTAGTAAACGTGGATAATGAAACTGAGTGACAGAGGACCAGCTACTAAAATCCACTGAAGAATAAAAACTACCTTTTACATCACAATGTTATCTGCTCAGGTTGACCACACAAAGAAGGGGACTTGAGCTGAGCTCTTCTGTGACTCATTTTTCTCCTGTGGAAGTTGCAGCTATCCCCCTGTTGTTAAATCACAGCAGATGGCTTCCTTTTACACCCTGCGCTGTCAGTGGAATGTAAATGTGTCTCCTCACAACACTGAAAATACCAAGGCTGTGTGTTTAATCTGTGCTGTGCAGGCAGAGCGACCCTGAAAAGAACGCGAGCTCCCAGCACGTTTGGAGAATTGGCATGTGTCCTGGTAAACAGGACTGGGAAGGATTTTTCAAACCCGGTGACTAATCACGGATTTCTTCCCGGGGTTTCTAGCCCAGCCACATCCCTGAGATGCACAATCTAAATGGTACTGAATAGAAAGTTACAGACCCAAGGGAGACACTTTCTAAAGGGGTGAACGGGTGTGATCCAAGCTACGGGAATTTTTCAGAGCATGAATTGATTCTAAGTCCCTGTGGGGGAATTAAGAATACAACCCTCTCCAAATTTCAGATTATTTAACATCAGAAAAGAATTTTTTTAACAATTACTTCAAAATTCTGGGAAAAAGCGGGGGACAGGGGGATGGACTAAATGTTGGCATGCCACAGATGGGAGAAAATGCCCTTAGCAATAAACTTATCCAGAAAGAAAACCTGATGTTTTGAGACTATTTTAGCAAACTGTATAAGCAACAGACGATGAAGGGCTTAGGTGCATTATTTAATCCCTTAAGTAGATCTCAGCCAAGGAGGAAATAGGGGCTCTGATCTTCATTTTATTCAAGCAGCCCTTGAAAATTAATCAGCAGTGAAGAGGTGTCTCCTTGGGATTTGTCCTTGACACATTGTCACCAAGGAGCAGGGGTCTTCTTTGTCCTGTCTTTTACTGACCAAGTCTCAGAGATACTATTTCAAAAGTGATGGAGATATTTTGAGTATCCTAATTGCTGTACATATCGCATAGACCTAGAGACCCAGAAATGTCAGATAATAATTTCAGCTACATTATTGGATCTAATTTTATGATAGGCTATTATATTCTGTTTTAAATTTACAGATAAAGACCAGTTTTAATTTGGCAATATTTTTAAGCTCGTAGGAAGTGCTGTTAGATTTTGCCTTTGATCCTTTCCAAGAAGAAATGCTTTAGATTCCTCAGTCCTAATGTAAACAGTTTATTTTCTCCAGTTGTTCATTTGGACATCGAGGTAAACTGTTAGTAAAGTCAAACATATTTTTTTTTTCAATTCTGCTAGTTTTAGACTTGTACCAACTTGAAAATCCCAACTTTGGGAAGGAGTCTTTAGTCTTTCTGAAACTAAATACAATTTGAAGAAGTCCTCACGATATGAAGATTTCTACCTTTGCTGGCTGGAAACGCACGCAGGCCCACTCCACCTCTCAGCAGAATAGTTTCTTCCGTGTAGATGTAACGAGTCTTGAACTTGGAAGAGCAATGTCTATGCTGTGAAAAGCTTCCCATTATAGCATCGAGCACATCCTTCATCATCCACAAGGCAGAGTTTAAAACTGGAAGTCTTACAATTTGACGGAAGTCGACAGTGGCAATGGAAATAGCCACTCCCAAGATTATTTAAGAGAAGGCACAATGTAGAGACATCCATCAATGAAACACTAGCAGAATGGATTTTAGTTCTACGTCTGCTCTTTAAAATAAGAATAGACTAAATGGCACAATAGATTATATAAACAAGGACTTCAATGACAGGCTGTCAAAGTTAAAGTTATACATTTTACATGGGTGACTTGACGCCATACTTTATCACCTACACCAGGGGAAGCCAATTTGATTCTGGTCAATAAAATACAACCTCTAGAGCTGGGCCTGGGGCAAAACTGACGTGATGTGGCCGATTCTGACTATTTGACGTCCACTTATTCTAGGAGGGGACACACAGGAATTGGCACTTGCTACCATCTGGGGTGTGTCCCATATTTAGGTTCAATTTGATTAATAAACACTTAGAAAGATATGTCAAGGAGACAATGCAGCTGGCTGTACTCCAATGCTGTCCACGTTCCGGTAATTTAATGCAGGTCTGAGTATAAGCGGGACTAGTGATTCAAAAGCTGAATTTACTGCGGTCTCACAACTGTTGAAAATTAAACTACATGTGCTGCAAGTTAGGGGTTACCGGGCTATCTCATTAGAGGAGGCTTTTTTCCTAGGGGTTGGAATCTTTGCTGAATTACTGAGTGACTTATTTGAATGTAGACTTGGACCAAATAATTTTCTGATAAGTTGGCCATAAATCCTCAGTAAAATAAGCTCGGTGTTCTCAGCGTATCTATTGGCTTTTTGATCATTTTTATGACTTTCCTTTTACTGGTCAAATTATCCTTATATGCTCCTACAGCTCCTCTGACATGGATTAAGTCAACACAAACCAATAGACCTTCATTACTTTGGCAACTGGTTTTGATTTGGGGGCAATAAATACAATGACACAGACTAGATTACCTTTGCGGAAGGAATATGTGATAAGCCACAAGGATGCCAGAGATTGGGGCTCTTTCTTCTTCTTCTTCTTCTTCTTCTTCTTCTTCTTCTTCTTCTTCTTCTTCTTCTTCTTCTTCTTCTCCTTCTGCATAATGTAAAAAAAAAAAGAATTAACAGCAGCTTTCAGCCTTCTGAAGAAAGTTGAGAGAAAGAAGCATGAGAAAAGAACAAGGTATAGGTTTTAGAATAAGATGGCAACTAACGCGGGATGTGATCCATACCTGCCTGCCCGGAAGAAGATTGACCATCCGTAGGAATAAGATGTGTTGTGTAACGAAAGCACAGAGGGGAGGATAGTCAAGCAAGGTCTAGAACAGCCAAGGAGGGGGCAACAGAAGAAACCAGAGCTGAAGTTGGAGGAACAATCTCCATTTTAAAATTAAATTTTAAAACATTACGTTTCCATTGGGGGGGTGTGCAGAAAGGGAGCCTAAAGGATATCAGAAGGAAGTGGATGGCAGGGACAAATTGGCTTTCACAGAGATTTGCCAAAGTTTTGAGACTTTGCTACTTTTATTTGACTTGCTCTGCATGCATGCATTTTTCCAAGTCATTGTGGGTTGCAGGCTTCACACTTTTTTACCTAGAATTTCACCAAGTGTCTACTATGAAAAACAAATTCCTTCTTCAGCTATGCTGGTATCACACCCAAGAAATTTAAATTTTCATATATTCTTCATATTTTGATTTCTACAGCTGTCCTAATAATGGCTTTAATTAGTCTCCTCCCCCCCATAATCCAGGCTACAATTGAACTTAACCTCCCTTGTCATGCTCTTCAGTATTAGTTAACTTCAAAGAGTTTGTATATCCTTGCTCTTGAGCGTATACATAAAATAAATTGGTACAGTTACTGATCACATTCTAAAATTTACATACTATGGCAGAAGTAATTTATGAAGAAAATCAGTTTTTAGAGAAGATTGCTTGTCGTGCATGTGTGTGTGTGTGTGTGTGTGTGTGTGTGTGCTCACACACACACATACACACCAACAGGAGTAATGAACTTGGTACAGATCATATAGACTAGGAAAGGACAAGCAGAAAATATACATGAAATTACCCTCCACCTCACTAAGGAAGAGGAAATAGAGCTGTCTACGATGTCTATAAGATGTTCTATGCCTAGGGTGGGTAAATGCCTGTCTAGCAAATAAGGTGCCCCTCTGCTCCACTTCTGAATTTGTGACTCTGCAGAGGGATTTGTCTAACTTCAGCACAGTTTCACAGACAAGGAAGAAACGTCCCAGCACTGTACCCATGCTTCAGTTCTCCTTAAAGGAACAGAGCATGATTCTCTCTGCTTCAAATGCTTTACCTCATTCTCCCAGCAACTGCATTTGAGAAAACAAAGCAGCTCCACCAGTCCAGCCTTCCTCCTCTCTTTCCTTTATACCTCCCTCCAGACCAACATTTGTCATGCAGAACAGTGACTGCTCATGGACTGCACGCATACACTGACTGCTATTGAATAGTGACAATGCCTTTTTGACCATGGTTACAACTTAGTTCTATGCCCCTAACATCTTATATAATCTCTGCAACATATGAGACAGTGAGTAAAAATGTAAGACACTGAATGAATGCATGCCTAGATGAGTGGGTGACCCCCACCATTAAACATTCTGAACTCCATAGAACTCTTCTCGCACGTGAAAATAATGTAGGACTGTATTGAACAGAGAGATGAGCGTTACAAGTGTGTGAGTCAATAGTGATTGATCAACCACTTTGTGCAAAGCTCTGCATTTTGTGTTATTGGAAAGTTCCAGAGTAAACAGATATTCTTTCCTTGCAGTTGTTGGGGGAGGGGTAGAGTTTTGCCTAACTCATAATGAGCAGTATAAACAATGAGTAGTGTTCTAAAAGGAGAGGGCCGATTGAAATCGTACTGTGACTTTCTGATAAAGTGGTAATGGCGGGAGCAGACATCTCTGCTTCTGAAGTGACAGGTAAAGAGAGATGCTTTGCTGTGAAGGAGGGCACTAGCTAGGCTATAGCCTTGGACAGGAACCCCCCCCCCAAAGATAACAGGGACTCATGAATGGAGAAATTAGGCTTTCAAATTAGCAATTTAGATTTGCTATGATAAGGTGTGATGGGATGTAATTCCCACAGGCATCCAAGTCTGGTAAGGTCTGGTTTTGTCTTTTGTTTTGTCGTGTTTTGTTTTCTTTTTTCTTTCTTTGGGGCTATATGGTTATCAGTTCGAGTGGAGGAGAAAGTGGCTGAAGACTAAATTACTCAACCAGGTTAAAGAGAGCATTGCCTAAGCCAGGTTTCTGTCTATGGGCATTAAGAAGAATGGAGTGGCAGGGGACTTGACTGTGGGTGGGTCTAACCACCGAGTGCTGCAGAGAAGGAATCAGCATGGAGACCTCTAAGTGTTAGCAGCTCATATGCTATGTCATCCACACACTCTGAACCATTAGTCAGCAAACACTGGTGTAGCATGAATCTTAAAAATTCTTATTAATAAAATCAAACCTGAGCCAGGTATTGGGGTAAACTGGAAGATCAGAGAACCAGAACAAGCCACAGCTACCTCACCTTGCCAGATTCTCAGCTGGTCTTGTTTCCTCAGACTGGAGGCCTCTGAGTCTTCATCCAGAATGGGTCTCAGCTGAACTGCTGCTCAAAAGCCTGAATGCTTAACCAGGCCAAATGCTTAACTAGACAAATGCTTCTAGTTCCCGGTCCTCATGCCTTATATATCTTTCTGCCTTCTACCATCACTCCCTGGGATTAAAGGCTCGCTTTCTGGGATTAAAGCCGTGAGTCACCATGCTTGGCTATATCCTTGAACACATGGATTTCTGCCTAGCTCTGCCTCCCAAGTGCTGGGATTAAAGGCATGTGCTACCACTGCCTATCCTCTGTGTTTAATATTGTGGCTGTTCTGTTTCTGACCCCAGATAAGTTTATTAGGGTGCACAATATTTTGAGGGACACAATACCACCACACACTGGTTTCTAAAAGGGAGTGTAGAGAAGAGCCAACAGGACAGGAAGCTTTTCTGAGACCAACACGGGCCAAGGTAATGGCTTGATAGATCACCTAATGGAGTTGCAAAGAGAAATTCACATCCTTTCATTTTAATCTTCAATAGGAGTTCCCATGAGTGTCACCTGGGATGTGAGGGGCAGGAAAAATAAAAGTAAATGGAAAGCTTGTGTGTTCACAAAGACAACTCTCTTCGGGTCCTCTTGGCAGCTTACATCTCTGTCATCTCCTTCCTTTTCTGACACTCCACTGACACCAGTACCCCAGGGATTAACTACTGCTCTTCTTCATTAGGAGTCACAGAGCAAACCATCTCCTTCCTCTGTGGGGCACTTGCTGAGGTTTTGGTTAGATTTAACTCTCAAGAGGAAAGAGTTCAATGTTTGGGAAGTCAGCAGCTCATGATGTGCTGCTGGACAAGTACTTCGTTCCCTCCTGTCACATGGCTGCTGTTGGTTGTTTTTGCTTATTTGGGGAGCCTGCCACCCAGCTCCCAAATAAATCACACATGGAGGCTTATTCTTAATCATAAATGCCTGGCCTTAACTTGGCTTGTTTCTTGCCAGCTTTTCTTAACCTAAATTCTCCCTTCTACCTTTTGCCTCTGGGCTTTTTCCTTTTCTAACTTCTGAATATCTTACTTTTACTCTTACCCCGTGGCTGGCTGTGTGGCTGGCTGGCTGTGTGGCTGGCTGACTGTGTGGCTGGCTGACTGTGTGGCTGGCTGACTGTGTGGCTGGCTGGTTGGCCGCTGAAGTCCTCCTCTCTTTCACATTCCTTAATCTTGCCTCTTTTCCTTCCAGATTCCTCCTTCTATTTATTCTCTCTGCCTGCCAGCCCCGCCTACCCTTTCTCCTGTCTTGCTATTGTCTGTTCAGCTCTTTATTAGACCATCAGGTGTTTTAGACAGGCACAGTAACACAGCTTCACAGAGTTAAACAAATGCAACCTAAACAAAAGTAACACACCTTAAAATAATATTCTACAACACATTGCCATCATCAGAGTGTGTCTGTGGGATAGATCTGGCTCCAGCTGCTGAGGAGACAGAAGGGAACAAGGAAGAGGAGACTCTCTACCTCAAGAGCATCTCAAGAAAGAGCCTCTCTACCTCAGCAGAGTTCCCATGGGAGCAGGAAACATGGAAAGTGGGCAGACGCCACCGTAAGGTGCCCTTGAGAAAATTAAAGCCGAATGCAGGTAAAGAGGGGGACCCCTGGGAAGGCCTCCCTGAGAAGGTGACAAAATAGCCCCACCGTCCTCATTGGCTTATTGGGAGATTCAAAGCTGTTTCTGTGTGGGGAACATCTGGCAAGTCCCCAACACAAGGTCAGAAGAAATGGTGAGCTATTATCTTCAGCTAATAAATTTGTAAAACATACTGCACACTAAGTGAGTTTGGAAGGCTGGGACTAGGTTTTTGTAGGAGAGGAGAGATAATTTTTTTTCACAAGGTCTCGTGTTCCAAGGCAAACAATGATATTGCTCATACCACCTGTTTCCAGAGAGCAAAATATGAAAGCCATGTTCTTTCAACTTCTAGCTGCTCTAAGATGTTGCCTAAAATTCTGGCGTTTGAAGCGGAAAAGAGGCAGGGAACAACTCTAGACAGCCCTGCACTCACAGGGAGCTCATGCACAATCTTGGTTTGCTGAATTCAGGAAGAATTGTGTCCCTTTCTACAAGCAGATCTCAAACCAGCAAGCATGAGCTCTTTTCCCGAAAGTCCACAAGAGAAAACAGACCATGGTAGGGCTAATGAATGTGTAAGGTTATTTTAATTTTATGCTGGATCAGTTCTTTTTTTCTCATTTATTTCCAGTGTTTCTATACAGCCTCCAAGATAGACCCATCTGCAGGGCCTGGCATGAACACCCACGGGAAGGCTTGTGCCTTCCAGCTCCTGTCTCTCTAAACTGTCCCATTGCAACCTTGTATTTTTTCTCCTGGGTAATCCTCATTCCAAACAGAGGAGGTGAAAGTTAATGAGAAAAACTTTAAATTCCAGTGAAGGACTTTGAAGGCTGCCAGTTACATTTTTACACAGTTCACTGGAGTATGGAAGGGGAACCTCTCCACTTAGATGTTCTCAACACTCCCAGGGAGAGCTCTGTGTTTTAGGGAGCAGCAGACCCACCTGATGAAGATGTGGGTACAGTTTAAGTTCAATTCTTTTCTGCTGCCTGCTGTCCACTATGGACTGCACTAGGGAGAGGTGCACAAGCTCTCTAAGGCGTTTCTTCTCGTTCTTGAGTCTTTTATTCTGTAGAAGGGACATCTGGCTGAATACCCTCCTTGCTGTTCAAGGACAGTTCCCAAGTCTTCTCCTTTAAACTTTCAGCACCTTATCCTTCCTGCACACCACCCCCAGAACTGTAAAATGAACAGTGTATTTATGGTTAAAAATTGGCAGCTGTCACAATAACAATTTTAAAAACAAAGTTCTGGCACACAGTCAGCATTACTATGGAAACGCCTGTTTCTAGCAACTCGCTGATAAGATACAGTTCAAGGACTCAGGTCTGCGTGGGAGTGTTTTACCATCCATAAAGTGAGGATCTAATTGTTACAATAGGGATTCCCAAGAACAGCTCTCTCAAGTCTTAATGCTGGATTCTCATCTCTTATTTTAATTTGGCAAGAGAGTTGAAATGACGCCTTTATAATGCTTTTGATATGCAGATACAAATAAATGTTCGAACTGGTATTTTGAAACACGTTGAAGGTAATTTTTACATTAATCACAAATCCTCATAATACTTTCTGGTTATTCATGTCACATTTAAATGCACACATCACACACACACCAAAACTCATGGGCAGAAGCTGTAATGTAATCTTCTATCAAGTGACACAGCTTATGTTTTAAATCCCCCTGTTCACCTGTCTTTGCATATTCCTACCTGGCTGACGTGTAACTGAGTTTCAAGAATTTAAAGGAATCCATAGCATTCTATAGCATTTTCTAGGAGCCAAATAGTGCTACCATTTTTTTAATTTAATTTTTTTTTTTCATTTTACATACCAACCACAGTTTCCCCTCCCTCCCCTCCTCTTGCTCCCCGCACTTCCCTCAATCCCACCCCCACCTCCCCATCCACTCCTCAGAGAGGGTAAGGCCTCCCATGGGGAGTGAACAAAGTCTGGCACATCAAGTTGAGGCAGGACCAAGCCCCTCCCCACTGCATCAAGGCTGAGCAAGGTATCCCACCACAGGGGATGGGCTCCAAAAAGCCAGTTCATGCACCAGGGATAAATCCTGGTCCTACTGCGCAGGGCCCCCACAAACAGACCAAGTCACAAACTGTCATCCACATTCAGAGGGCCTAGTTCAGTTCCTTGCAGGTTCCCCAGCCATCCAGTCCAGAGTCCCTGAGCTTAGTGCTACCATTTTTAACCACGGCACTTATTTAAAAAAAAAATTCTCACTGTTTCGTGGCGGTACAAGGGGACAAACCCACAAGCAACCATTGTCCCATGTGGTAAATGTCAGGTGAAAGTTGAGTGTAAACTAAGGCCAAGGAGTAAGGTAGGACTCGGCATCGTTTCTATAAAATCCAGTTTGGGAGAATGGCCTACAAGATAGCAGCTTCCATTTGTAAATCTCCTCACTTTAAATCAAAGCTTGCAAGGTTTTACCTCCAGAGTCTTGAAAGTGTGAGATTACGTTTCCATATCAGTCTATTATTGGCTTCATAGTTTTTCAAGGCTCCTTCTAATGAGTTGATAGTTTCATGTTCTCCCAAATGCTTTGGCCACAACTAGGCCAAAAATTTCAGAATGAAAGTGAAACATATATTTACTTTGTTCTAAAGGTAGAGAGTTCAATATAATCATAGCTCAGTCATGTATAACATGTATACTTTAAAGATATTAACTTGAGAATTGAATATAGATTGATACAAATCTTTTAGAAAATCATCTTATTTCTTCTTCTCCTCCTCCTTTTCCTCCTCCTCCTCCTCCTTCTTTAATAGTTATTATTAACTTGTATATACCATTTCAAGGAAATATTGACAAGCACATGTTAGACCATGACTTGTCCCTATGATTCTGTTCCAATCCTTTCACAGCTCTATCAAGAGTTCATGTGTTTTGAGTTGCAATTTGAGTTATCATGAGATCCATTTGGGTTCTATATGTGTAAAGAGTGGCTGAAGAGTAACAGAGCAAAGAGTAGCCTTTCAATCATGGAAGCTCAAAAGCAAAAAGCCTTTGAAGCATTTTAAAAATGCCATTCGCTTCAGCCCCACACTTTATGTCACTATTCAATAGAGTCAGGGGGATTCTTTCATCAAAAAATTTACAGGACACCCAGAATGGCGACTCAGATTTCCAGATGATCTTCTTGGTCAAGGGGTGAGGTGCTTGAGTTTATTTTTTATAAATCAATATGACTGGAAATGACGGTCAGTAGTTTGTTAATGCCTCCTGATAATATTACGCATTAAGAACACATAACCATGCTTTGTATAGTTTAGACTCTTTGTATTTCATTTGATCCCATCTTGTTAAGTAGATAGCAATACCTAACTTCATCGGTGAATAAGTGACTCTCCAACTGTGAAATTAATGGCTGATAGTCACATAAATAAGAGCCAGAGCCAGGAATCAAACCCCGGCCACTTCCGCTACAGGCTGGCCTCTTAACCATATCAGTGTTCAGCCAAGAATGACAGGTGGAGCCAGGGTTCAACCTTCGACATCCTCACCTCCTTTCTGAGGCTGGTGACAGAACTATGGACAAGGTCCTGATTCTTCACAGGCCACAAGACAAGGGAAACAGATCAGTTCTCTGTCCACAGAGGACTGCGGGGCACTAAGAGGTCTCGGCATTGTTTCCTGTTGTCCCCTCCGCTACAATGAGCTAGGGTGTAGGCGGTCCACTTCTCCAGTACAATCAGTCTCCATCATGACACAAAACGGGTCCAGAGGAACATTCAGAAAACTGAAGAAAAGCGACTGATTTGCCTCCTACCTGTATGGGTCTGCGCAGTCCTGTGGCATTCATCCAGAGCAAAAGCTATTTACTCCCATGAAAGACACAGCGGAGGGGAGATGCTAACACCAACAGCTTCCAACAAGAGTGCTTTGTCTGACATCGCAGGGAATGCTGCCAAGAGCTGCAAGCTGGAGAGTGCTTCCGATTTTACCCATCCCCCTCTCTCCCTCTCTACCATCCTTTTACCTTACCTCTTATTTTTTCACTGAGCTTGGATCAGAGTCATGTGCTGTCATTACTAATGGAATCTTTTCTTCTGTGCTGTGTCTTCCCTACCTTTTCTCTCTCTCTCCAAGCTCCCCTCCTCCATTGTGGGAGTCAGACTAACAGAACACAGATCCAGACAGGCCAAGCTCTTGTTTGATGATCATTCATTGGTGCCTCCACTGTGACCACAGGACAAACACTGAATTTTGGGTGGCGTGTGGACTTCATGAGAGGATTTCTCTCCTTTGTAGTCTCATCTCTCACCTGTCCTTGTCCTCCTTCCCCAGTTCTGACATGCCTTTATGTACAACCTCTGCTCTCACTGGAGTCCCTTCAATTCTAAGGAGTTTTTAAGTTCCCCTTTTAAATTTTAGTTCACATGGTTTCATTTAAGTGAAATTCCTTGCTTAGAATAGCCAAGTACTCCCTCATCCTTCAGAGATAATCATATGCTTCATTTCAAATTTCTCCACTTAAGCTCTGCTCAGTATTCATGGCACTCATAAAGCACATTTGTAACATACTGTGATTATATGTATACATGAGTGAATGTGGTTCTTTTCTCCTATCCCCAGAAACTGAGATCTAGACTCATTGATATCTTTGTATTTTTATATTCTAGCTCCATAGATGTCCACATAATTGATATTACTGACGAGAGAGTGACAAACTAGAAAACCACATTTAAGCAAGGTTTATAGTAAGTAGATCAAAGATAACATTATGGGGACTTTACTGTCTGGTATTAATTGTACAATGATTTGAACCAAACTAGGAAGAAACAATAGCAACAATAAAAGTGATTAGAAACAGTGAGGATATTAAATGGCCCAGAATTGTTGAAACGCTGTTTTCATATGTGACAATATGTTTGGCTTGGTAATGAGACAAGGACCATATAGAGAGTCAAGTGAGAACTGAGAAGGCAAAACAACTTCCTCCTGCTTTTGTGCTGACAGAAGTAGTACTCTGAGCCCATCCTTTAAACAACCTGCATAGTGCTGCCTCTCTTCTTAGTGTTTCTATGCAGCTCAGTTACAGATTCCTGTTACCTATTGCTAAACCAATAGGTTCCAGCTTTGCTGGAGAGACAAACACTGCAGTGGACGTAATACCAACGTCTGTGCACTAGTAAGGCCCTGGAGAACCCAGGGCTCCGCTGCTTCCGGAGAGGGCTCTACCTGATGCTTTCTGTTGCGTAATGTCTGGGTTCAGCGTGGAACACAGCCGCTTTTACAAACATCACTTGTTCCATGACATCCAAATCAAAACAAAGACTGCAAAAACTGCCTGTAGAAGTAGCCCATCAGTCTTCCCTCTTTGGGGATCTGTTCCACAAGACCCAGCTATTTTAATCTGCTTTCTTCCCCCCCCCCCAAAGGCTTTAAAGCAATTATATTTTTGGTTCACAATCATAAGTTTGAACAAGGAAAGGAGCAAATCATGAATGACAGAGACCTATAAATTTAGGATGATTTTGCATGTATATGGGTTCATCTTTTTCCCTTTAAATGAAGGATCTTCGTCACTGAGATGACAAGGCTGAGTAAATACAGTAGATATTTCATACACATTTTCTCAGAGCAGACACTGGAGACTAGATAGGACACCATTTGCTCATGATTTAGGAATAAGGAAAGTCTGGAATGCCCTGGTCTTGTTACACTAGAGAGGTACCAGCTTCATCTCGTTGGTCTTCGTCCCAGGGTGGCTCCACTGTCCTAGTGAGTACCTTTGCTCTAGAACTCACATTATCATCTCTTCGATCCTTGCAGCTGGCTGATGACTGGTTCGTGGGCATTTTCACCGCCCTTGGCTCAGGGACCTTGGCCCTGTTATTCATCCTCTTGCTTGTGGTTGTGGCTTCCCTTATCTCCTCCAGCAAAAGGGCAACTCAAGGAACCTACAGCCCCAGCCGTCAGGAGAAGGCTGGCCCTCGAGTGGAAATGTGGAGCAGGATGCCGCCCCCGGCCCTGGAAAGACTCATCTAAAAACCTGCTGCTTCTCTGAGAAAGGAAAAGGACACGATGAGCAAGCACCCTGCTCCTGCCTGAGTGACAGTTTTACATCACTAGAGCTAGTAACTTACAGCTGGGATCCCACTGGGACTGTGGGAAGGATTTCCCTAGCTGCCTTATAGACCTTCATGGGGGTTTGCCCTGCATCACTGTTTGCTTATGTGAGCCATTCACAGAAATATGTCTCTGTGTCATGGATGACAACCTCAGAATCAGCAAAACATCCTCCAGACAGAGAACACTGTATTTTAGAAAAATTTCATAATCTAACTACCCCTTAAACTCTTTACTAGGTGATCCAGAGAAAATGCTTAGTAGCCAAGTGCCACGCATTACATAGAACCAGAAAGAAAAATTAGAAAACAATTTTCACTTTCTTCTTTTTATTTTGTAGGAAAGTTTTATTTTTTAAGACAGTGTCTCACTATGTAAACCAAGCCAGCCTCACATGGACATGGACACTCCTCCCTCAGCCTCCTGAACTCTGGGATTACACATGTCTGATCATGTTCAGCTTAGTTTTGAATCTTTTATCATATGCTAAAAGATTCTAATGGGGCTTGGAGAGATGACTCACTGGATAAGCACTTGCTGGATGAGGGTGAGAACTGGACTTTGGGACCCCATTACCCACACAAGTGCCAGGTAAGCGTGGCCCTGTCTGCAGTGCTAGGCCTCAGGAAGTAGAGATCACAGGGGTCATTGGAGTAAGCTGCTAAACTGTTAGGGCGAGTGAGTTCTGGTCTCAAGTGAGAGAACTTGACTCAATATAAAAGGTAAATAGTGGGTGAAGAAGACACTATATGTCAATGTCTTGCCTATACGTGCATGTGCACACATTTATGTGTGCCCAAACATGGGAACATATATACATACAGACCACACACTGATGCAACACACACACATGCAACACACACACACACATACACACATACACAAGGGTCTAATTGTGTGTGATGATGAGAGGTACACTTTAGTCCTTCAATCATGGATTTAGAGGAAGTCACAAGAAGAATGCATGATTTAAAACATGATCCAACCTAAAATAAAATTGAAATATGGCTGTTCTCCTGTCTGAGAGTGGCTTTGTTGGTGTTTGGTTGCTTAGTTGGTTGGTGGTTATTTGTTTATTTGTTTTGTTTGCCTGTGATATTACATGTAACAAAAGTAACTTGTAAGAACAATTGAAAAACTGTGATGAATTACATCTTTTGCCTAGATCATTTAGAGTCATGATTCTTTATGAAGATAATGCAGTCAAGACATTTCCTAGGTGGAAGTTAATACAGTAAGGAAATTGTTAGTCAAGCCTGAAAGAAGAGGCTCTTTCCTTCCAGGGACTTTTGGTAACATCAGTGATGGCGCTTAAGTGTAAGGACCCCACAGTGAGATGGACATGTGTGCAAAAGCATCTGAAAGGAGAAAATAGTGCACCTTCTATTTGTACAATGTCTATGCTGCGATGGCTGTATCGTATGTATGTTTTGAGATGTATGTAACACTATTATAGTATAATATAAATAAAATGGGGAACTATGTATTTCCAGCACAAGCTTTAAAATGTAATAACATAAACTTTAAATCTGGAAGAAATCTATCCTTCCCAACTACTATTGTTCCAGAAAACCCCCCTTTCTTTTCCTACTAGCAGTTTTTCCACAGTACTAGAAGTCCTATAACCCCAAGTGTGCAGTCATATGACCAATCACTGGGTTCTCTCCCATCAACGACTGCTTCCTTTAAACCCTCCTGTTCCTCAGCCTCGGGTGTCAGCCAAGTATCTGCAGAAGAGTTTTCTGTTTCCTGGCTCCCTTTTCTTTCCTACTCCTTCTCAAGCTCGAACTTTTGCATCTCCTTCCCACAGCTCAGATACGTCCACATCTCCAACAGGCTGACTTCAGCTTCCCTGAGTTTTCAGATTAGAATTTGAACCAACTGTCTTACTTCTCACAACACTGTGTAGACACTCTTTTATCTTGGTCTTGGTCTCACTTCACTTCTCAGCCCCATAGTTCCTTTTCTGCTTCGTCCCCATCAGTCTCCACTCCGCTGTTATCCCCTCACCCCCCACATCATTTCTTTACTCGGTTTCATCTTTTTAGAATCTAATCAACTGGAGAAATACCTTCTGTTCTAGAGGGTTTCTTTTTACAGCCACCTTGAGTAGACTTAACTCAGTGAAAGTGTGATCAGCGTTTTCCGGATAAGTGAATGAGGGATGCATCACTGCTGTTCAGCTTGTGCTTGTCAAGAACTAAATCCCACATGTACTCAAGTTGCATGCCTTCTAGCTTCATCTCTGACTTCCTCTCAATGGTCAGGATTGTGTGAAGCCAAACTTCCAGAAGATAGATGTCTGCAGATGTCTACATGTGTGTTTTGCTATCAAACACTTTTATTTTTGCATTCCACTGGGTTTACAACTTCTTAATAGAGGGTGTATGTGGAAAGCACAAAAGAAGCTCTTCCATAAGGAAAAAATTAAGTTTCTGAGTTTTTAAAAATACAGAATATGTCTGTCTGATTGGTATTAGCACCAGTAGGGGGAAAAAGTTAACTCCAAAGGTAATAGCATATTATTAACCTTTCTTTAGAAAGGCTTAATGTTCTTCAGTGAGATGTGTACATAGATACCTACACGTGAATCCATGCACATGGCCATAAATGACGAATGAATCTATATTGACCATTTCCCAACACATACACAGTAATTTCTTACAAGCTTCCTGAGCTCACCAAAGATTTGTATCTGACACAAGCAGAACAGTCAAAACACTTAATGCAGGAAGAGCTGGAGAATTGGCCTTCTAATTGCACCAAATGGTTTTTGAAAGGCAGATCTCACCTTCAACGGAAAGTCTAACACTGACCTCACAAGTAGTGCACCCTTCAGCTCAGACTGCCTGTTTCGCAATTCATATCAGGAAGAAGTGTCCCATGCATGGACTCACCTGCTGCTCACATGCAGTCCCTCCCTCCCCTTGAGGGGTGGAGTCTGTTTTCCTCTTGGATTAGCACTGGGCTTGTGACCTGCTCTATCCAACAGAATACTGTGAAAGTGACACTGTACCACCTTCAGGTCAGGCACCAGAGCCTTGCAGCTCAGTTAGAAGGTGGCCCCAAGACTGCCACGCTGCCGGGAAGTCTGTAGTAAAAATACCATGTGTGAGAGAGACATAACCGTGCTGGCTGAGGCTGGCCTCCAGCCTGCTGGGTTCAGTTAGATAGTGACCCAAGTGAAACCAGGACAGGAGCCACCAGTCACTACAGACTCCGAAAGCAACAACCTAAGGGGTCCCTGGGGTTTGTGGTGTGGTCATAGGTAACTGAGACACAACCACTCGCATTAAGGAAGGAACTAAGACAAATGTGAGTGCTTCTGGGATTTGTTTCGAGTAGTTCCTTTTTATTTGCATAGGCACAACAATTAGTATGTTATTAAAGTACCACACATTTATGCTCAGTTTCACTCTGAGTGGTGAGTTTCCATTAAATCTAGTCTCGGGTCCACGTGGTGCTAAGGGTCACAGTGGCTCCAGTCCAGCGGTGTGCAGACATTGGGCTCTGGTGTAAAGTGAACACAGCCGGCCTACTTCCTGTCCAGAGGAACTGTGGCCCTGGGACAGCGTATGTGAGAGACACATCTGGTGTGTGTTTACACGGAGTGACAGAAAGGCTCTTGCAAGTGGCCTCTCACGTGGCTTCTGTAATCTCCATGTGGACAAAGGGCATCCGGAACTAACAAGTGACTGTCACTGAAATCAGCTGTCAAACTTGCCCCTACTTAACTCCTTATGAGACTCCTGTTCAGTGGTTCCTCTCTCCCCTTAGACAGAGAGGGAAATAGTCCCAGAAGCCAGCTCTGTGCAGCCACGGTTATCATTATTAGAATTAGTATCAGCAGCAGGAATTGAAAAGCAACAGTCACAGTGCACAGAGGCAGAACTAGAGGGCATCCAAGTCATTATGATTCGGAGGACAGGGAGAGACCCTGGCTGAGGACTTGCTCTGGTGCCAGGCCTGTATTACAAATAAACGAAACGCATTATGTTGCGTCTCAACAGGAAACTGAACTTCGAAAGAAGACTTCGACCTTTATTTTGGACAGTTGAGGGGTTTAGGAGACAGGTTTGTTTCAGGTGATGGTTGGCCCCACACAGGTGGCTTGAACTCATCTGTAAAATGAGAGCCAGTCTCTGTCTTACAGGCACGTGGCGAAGATTTTAACTGAAATGTGCCTCACTACCGGTAAGCACGTGTGGTGGATAGAGTGCCTGCTATCATTAGTTAACAGGACAAGTGACCACCGAAATAAAGTCTTACTTCCACACTCCCTTCTCTGTTTGCCAAGCAAATGTGTAACTCCTTCTTGTCACCTTCCACCACCTTAAGATGTGCCTGTAAGTCAGTCAGGTTTCAAGCTGGGAACGATACTATGTTTATGCTGTGCCTAAACCGTCTATTGCTCTGGGGTGGCAAAAGCATGGTCTAAAAAAAACCACTCAGTTAGACTGAAGTCATGCATGTGTTTCACAAAACATGGCCAAAAAAACCCCAAAGGTCTTGGGTCTCCCTAGCCCCACAAATAATTGATAATAGCAAACTTTAAACAATTTTTTAATTAAAACTTTATTATAAAGAACTTACAAACAAAAAAAAAATCACACACCAACATTAACCAGACCCAAAGTCTATACACCTCAATGACCTTTTATATAGTTAAAATAGCCATTCCGAAGCCATGGAACTTCACACTGGATTTTACACTTTCATTATCAAATACATTTTTGTGCACTAATCCACCATTAAAGAAATAAAAATGGAAAAATCATGACAGAAAACTAGAAAAACAATTAGCTTTATATCCTCTTTCATTATTGGGGTATTTATTACTTGTGTTCAATCCTTCCTCATCACCTAATATTTACCCTTTATTGCTCTCCTTTCTACATGTTATATTGTACCCACATGTATATTGGTTATATACAGATGTATATAAACACACATATAATCACATGGATATGTGGAGATATATACATATGGTTAGGATCCCCATGTGAGTACGAACTTAGCTTTCCCACTCCACACTATACTCTTACACATAGTAGTCTCCTTTCCCTTTCAGGGCATGCCACATATGTTCTTTCACCCTCCCACCCCCTCTCCTTTCAAACCTTTGTAACCCTTTCCTGGTCCCTTTCTAGACTCCTGACCTCTATCCACAATTACTCCCCACCAACACACATATGTAACAATTAAAAGCTAGGATCCACATATGAGAAAGAACATGCAGCATTTACCTTTCTGGGCCTACCTTACTTCACTTAATATAACACTTTTCACTCCCATCCATTTTCCTGAGAATTGCATGATTTCAGTTTTCTTTGTTGTTTTTGAATAAAATTGCATTGTTTGTATGTCCTGCATTTTTATTATCCATTCATCAGAAGGGCCTTGAGGCTGGTTTCATTTCCAGTTCCTTTAAAGGAGCATGGATGTGCAAGTATTTCCGAGACAGGATCTAGAGTTGACCTGCCCTAGCGGGGCACTATGGTAATTCCGTTTGGTTTCTGAGAAGCCTCTACACTGATTTCCACAGCAGCTGCACCAGTCTACACTTTGACCAGCCGGGAACAACGCCCCCCTTTCCACATCCTTGCCAGCATTTGTTTTAATTTGGATTGTGGCAAGATGGAATCTCAAAGTAGTTTCAATTTGCATTTCCCCTGTGGCTAAGGATATAGAACACTTCTAAACAGATTTATTCGCCATTTGTGATTGAGAGACCTTCCAGGTAAGTTCATTAGTGTATTTGTTGACTGTGGGGTCTTCGGGGTTTTCATGTTTGGAGTTATTTATACATTCTAGATATTAATACACCTCTGAAGTGTCACTGCTGGATTTCACCCATTCTGTAGACTCTTCGTTCATCTGCTGATGGCTTCCTTTGATGCGCAGAGCTTCTTAATTTTGTACGATCTCATTTGTCCACTGTTGGTTTTATTCTTCCTTTTCAGAAAAAAAAATCTTGTCTATTCCTACGTTTTGAATTGTTTTCCTAAGAACATTAGTTTTTGTTTTATAGAGCTGCTGCTGATGATGATGATGATGACAGTGACTATTGGGATTTTTAGGATTTCTATCACATCAACAAAACTACTGATTCATCTGTCCTACTTTCCTGATCCTCCTAGTGAGCGATTAGTCAATTTCCAGCTGGATTGATGCTCTGTAGTGTTTGATTCAAGCCATGAAAATTGCTTCAGTTCTGGAGTGAACATGACTTTTCTAATTTCAACTTACTTGCAATAAACGTGCATTTTTTACTGCTTTGAATTGTATTGGACAGTGATGACAAAAATGCATGTTTCCAATTTCAGTCCATTCTTCTGTGATTTGGTACCCAGGCTTTGCTTTAGGTGGTTCCAGAAGCCTGGAAACAACACCTGCCAAATGTATTTGGCCGGGCTCGCCTGAGGACAGCTGCTGCAGGGACCAGGCACAGGGACATTCCCTATGTTAGGCAACAGCCTCCCTTCAAAAACTGCCCCGAAGTCTACATCTTCCAGCTCTGAATGAGCAGGACTTGGAGTTGCTCATGGTTTGCAGATCCAGGCTCCTCACTCAAAATGATTGAAATAAGGCAGACATTAAATGGAAACACTCATGTGGCGTTAAGAGTCTCTGAAATACATTTTCCAGAACTCTGTTTCAACCCGGCCCTTTGTGTCACACATTTGCATACAACATGGCCCCATTCACTCAGCTGCCTACTCATTGGCCACTCTCACACAGCTTCGAAGGCCTTTTGTTATTAGAGTGAACTTTTAGGAGAACATCTAGGTTAGGTTCACTACAGCAGAGCAGATAGACAATAATAATGCCCTGCATTTGAATTATTGGGGGATGTTTAGTCTTTCTTCCAAAAGAAGCCACAAGTCATTTTAACTCCAGACTCAAGCACCTACATGCACCTACAGAGCATAAAACCATGTGAATGTATTTATTTAATATTTGTTTCTATTGCCTTTGTTTTTTTAATTATACTGTTACATCAGGCCATTTTCATGGTAATATATAATGCACTTTAAGTGTATTGCCCCCATACCCCCGTACCTCCGCTTGCTTGCCCTTCTGTCTTCCTGTTAGCTCCCTTTGTCTCCCTGGACACTCTCACCTCTACTTTCATGCCCTCTGTACATGAAATCTGGGATCCACAAATGGGACCATGTGACATTTGTCTTTCTGGGACTGGCATAATTCACCTAATATGGTTAAATCTCAAGTTGTATTCATTTTCTTGCATATGACAAAACTTCATTCCTGTTTATGGCTAGAAAAATCCATCATATGTACAAAACACAGTTTCTGTATTCCTTCTTCTGCTGATGGGCTGGTTCCATAACTCAGCCAGTGTGAATAGTTTTGCAATAAATATTGGTATTTATCTCTATGAAATGTTGACTGGAGTCTTTTGGGTAAGCATCTAATAGCGGTATATGGTAGTGTTCTTCTGTAAGCAACCTTCACGGTGATTTTCATAGTGACTGGTTTCCATGGTGACTAGTTTATATTCCCACTATCAGGAAAAGAGCTCTCTTCTGCCTTACCAACATATGTTGTCATTTCTTCTCTATGACAGCCATTCCGACTGGTGTGAGATGGAATTCCAATGGAGTGTGGATTTTCATTTCTTTGATGGTTAGTGAGGTTCCACATTTTTTCACATTTATTACCCATTTGTATTTCATCTTTTGAGAATTATCTCTTTATTTCATTAGCTCATTGATTGACTAGATTGTTTGACTTCTTGCTATATACATTCAGAAAGCAATGTCTCAACATTCAAATAATGAGGGTACACTTACAACCACCAGGTTTATCTCCAGTTAAACCCAACTTAACTTTATTAAGGGATAAAACCCTTAATGAAAGATTTTTAGGTCTGGAACATAGATATTGATATTCCATGTGAACCCAGGCTCAGTTTTTCCTAAGAGTACTTATTTTTCTAATTCATTGATATTTACTTCTGTGAAAAAAAAAGATGGAAAGCCATCTCAGTTAGTGATTGGAATAATATGTGAGTTTTAATTCATTGCCCTCCACTGCCAAAACTAATTGAATTTAACTGAGTCTGAAGTAACAGGATTTAAGTGTCTCAAATAGAACAGAGGAAAGGATGACTGCTTTACTATTTATGGATATTTTATCTCAAGGACCTAATGGCCAGATTCACTGATAGAAATCACAATTATGGTGTCTTAATATATTATATACTTAGAATGAGAAGGGATAAAGCCATCCAAAATTAACAGTATATGAAAAAGTCATAAAAAAATCTGATGCTTCATAAACTAAAACTTAAAAACTAAACTAAAAACCTAAACCCAGAACTCTTTTTTAAAAAAGAGTTTGAATGCAGTTATCCCATGTGGATGGGTAAATAATGGTTCCAGAAACCATAGGTTATTAAAGAAAAATCTCAGTAGCAGGGATGGGATACCTCCCTGTTTGTTGGCTAAGCAGGTCCCTTAGGTCCCACAAAACAACACAGACGATTGCTACAGCTGTTGGTAACACTTTATTGCTCAAGACATCACATGGCTTAGTTTCAGAACACAGAGAAACCAAGCTAAAACTGAAATGAGAGCTTCCAACCTGCTGGCTAGCCCTCCTTAGTGACAAAAGGAATTATGTAGGCTGCTGCAGGAGAATTGTTATCTCACTAGTCTTACTTAGCTGGGGACACAATACTGACTGGCCAGGTAAAATGAGCCCAGTGATGCAATAATGGCGAGGCTGTTATTGGAGTAACCAACCATTTTCTTTTAATTGGATTTGATGCCTGCCCCACAGGAAGAGGATTCTCATCTGGTGCTGTAAACTGGTTGAAAGTCCATGCCTTGGGAGGGCACAGACTCTAGTAGAGAAGCTGCTATTAGTATTCTGATAGGTGAACATGATGTGATGGTCAAATTCTAAATAATGATAGTGCTGTTGCAAGCTGTGGTAAGAGAAGCTTCTTCCTCAGCGGTGACTGCTGAGACTCACAACTGGTCAAGGGACAGAGAGTAAATGACTGCTGAGTTGTCAGACATAAATAGGATATCTATAACATTCCAAGGCTCTGGAAATATCACAGAAGTGTCAGGAAGCACACAAGAACTAGAGCAGCGATTCTCGATTTGTGAATCATGACCCCAACAGGTGTCTGATATCAGATATCCTGCATATCAGATATTTACATTAAGATTCATAATGTTAGCAAAATTACAGATAAGAACTAGCAACGAAAATAATTTTATGGTTGTGGGGGTCACCACCACATGAGGAACTGTATTAAAGGGTCACAGCATTAGGAAGGTTAAGAACCACTGAAC
The DNA here is from genome assembly GCF_007827085.1 of Peromyscus californicus insignis. NCBI lineage: Eukaryota > Metazoa > Chordata > Mammalia > Rodentia > Cricetidae > Peromyscus > Peromyscus californicus. The sequence goes on along the minus strand of NW_026294436.1, from coordinate 26,005,963 downwards.
TAGAGGAATGGGTATGGGGATCGATGTGGAAAGGTAACACCCAGGGAAAGACATGGTTGTAGCACTCTTGACCTCATAGCAGCTGTGATTATCTTCATAAATCTCCACAAACTTGGGCCTGTGGACACCCTGTCATAAAAGAAGAGGCTCATTGAGTCCTACTCCTTTCTGTGAATTTAGAAGAAGCTACTGGTAGGTGGAGAGGGAGAGGCATTTTCTTTAGTGGTGTAGCTACTGATAAGGTGTATGTACATGATCCTGTCAACGAACTCCCACCTACATTCTTGTGAAAAACCCTGATGAAACTCAGTGGGTCACTAAAAAGACATAAAGGTCGATGGAGGATAGGTGGGAAGAGGAAGAGGATGAAGGAGAGTGTCTGCAAAAAGAAGGGGACAAGAGAAGGCAACAGGGTGAATGTGAACAAAATATATTATGTATGCATGTGAGTGTCATTATGTATGATTAATATATAATAATAAAAACATTTTAAAATAATCAGAAGCCTTATTGTAGAGGAGAAAGATGAAGAAAATTCTATCGACAATAAGTAAATGTGATGTTGATGTTTGATTCATAGACACTAACTTAAATCACTTGACAAGAAATATAAATAATTCTACCATCTCTCCTTTGAAGAAACAAGAGAAACACACACATGTAATAAAAACCACATTTATTTAGATTTTCTGGAATTCTAGTGGTTTGGGTGAATGTCATTTGCTCTTCTTAACATTCATATATTTAACACCTACCTCAAGAGTTATCTGTCCTGACCATTAAAAAAGAATCAGAACTGCCATAAAAATGTATTGTCTAATAAATAACCTTAACTTACTTTAAAAGGGATGATTGGATCTCTTATCATACTGTTATTTGTTTTTCTGGGTTTTTTTTTTTATTTAAAATGAAAACCAGAACCAATAAAGCCTAGTGAAAAATATTTCAAGATGGCAGGTGGATCTATAGCTCAAAATTCAAACTGTGTCCCTTAATGTTTAGAAACAAATTTGGTCAAAATTAATCAACTTCCATGCAATAGCTTGCTAAGAAGAGACTAGATGGAAGAGTTTGCATGATTATGTCAGTTGTTCCAACAAGTACAAACTAGATGTGAGGGATGCCATTGTGGTTTTCAACACCAATACAAGCTAGATGTAAAAAGATCAATTCTTGCTATGGTTTGATGTGATTGAGTGCCCACCAGCGGCCCATTGTGATGGAAGGTCTACAGGGTGGCACTTTGGGAAGGTAGCAGATGTGTGGGATGGAGCCTCGTGGGAGATGCTTAGCTCATCGGGGTCATTCTCCAGAGGGGATTATGGAAGCCCTGTCTCACTCCGATTTCTTGTTTGGTGGAGGAAGCTCCTTCCCTGCACAGTATAATGTGCTGCTATCCACAACTCTCGACAGTCGGCTAACTTAGGGCTTCCCAGTTCTAGATTTTGAAGCTCCAAAACTGTGCTGATTAAAGAAAAATTTCACTTATATAAAGTCAGCTGCCTCGTTGTAGTAATGCATAAAGCTAATTAACACAGTTCTTAAAGTCAGCTTCTTCACCCTCAAACTCAAATATTTGTGATAATTAATTATTTGAATCAATAATTGAAGAAACCGGTTAGGCATGAATGTGAACTTTCTAAACAACTCTATTTAATTACTGTGAAATTTAATCCAGCTGGGTGCTGTCATTTATGTGATAAGGGTTCCACATAGCATGTTTTTAAAGGTCAGTGTTCCTGGCAGCATGGCCCCCATGGGTCAGTGTTAAGGCTTTAGAAACATGACAGGTGAGCAGGTGGGCTTAACGCACTTACTGCAGAGTTGAGTTGGTCCTTTTTTCCTTTTTCTAAATAGGGTCTCACTTTGTAACCCTGGCTGGCCTGGAACTCTGGCTTTACATTCACAGAGATCCACCAGCCTTTCAAGTTCTGGGATTAAAGGAGTGTGCTACAGTGCCCAACTAAGTTGGTGGCTAAGGCAAGCAAGATCTTATAAAATGCTTGTTTGAGCCTTGGCTTCCTCAGGGCTTCATATCTCTTCACATGATAACTTCTGCTTGAGTTCTTACCATTTTCATGCCATCTACTTGGCTTTGGAGTCTTCACCAAAGCCAAGACACTTGTGCCATACTCTTCAACTCATTCAGCATCATTGCTTAACCTATCCTAGATCTCACAGAGCTGGCCTTCTCCGTTGTTCCTTCACCATGAGAACGAGGTTTCAGTTTCACAGAGCTCTCTTTCGTCACACTCACCTGTCCTCAGACCCTCTTTGGTTCACAGGCCCTTCCATTTGACAAAGATAGGGAAGATTCCAGAAAAGTTCTCTACCTGATCTTAATGGGCATAATTCTAGACACACAGAGTGTGCAGCCCCAGGAGTCCTCGAGGTGGCTAAGTACACATCACTAATGCAGGCTGTGGATGGTGAAAGCTTAGCAAGAAGCTGTTCTTTGTGGGAACATCTGTAGGCACCTCCAGTTGTGCTTCTGGGATGGGAGTAAGTGTCTCAGTTAATTATCTCTTATTTTAACATAGTTACCACTGGCCATCTACAAAGAAAGCAGGTCCTAAAATTTTCTTGTTTTACTTACTCTCCAGATTCTTCTGTTTTGAATTTTTATTTCGCTCTATATATTTATTAAAATAATTTTTCATATAATATATCTGATTGTGGTTTTCTTCCCCCTAACTCCTGCCAACTTCCCACCCACCTAACTCCACACCCTTTCTTTCTCAGTTTAGAAAACAAACACAGGCTAACAAACACACAAAAAAGGCAAACCACAATAAAAACAAAACAAAGAAAAAGCTCAAAAGGCATACACACAGAAAGACACACACATCCACACACACACAATCACACAAACAAGACCCATAAAAACACAAAATCAGAAGCTATAATAAGACAAGCAAAAGACCAGTGATACAAAACTGTCCAAACAAAGCAATATTCGACAAAAAGTCTCCAAAAATACCATGAAATTTGTTTTGTGTTGTTCATCTACAGCTGGTCTAGGGCCTGGGGCCTACACTTAAGGATGATTTATATACCTAGTGAAACTCCATTGGGGGAAACTAATGCTTTGCTTTGTAGACAGTTGTCAATTGGAGATAGCTTCCTGGTTAAGGATGGGAGCCAGTGTCCATTTCCCCTCTCAGCACTAGGACCCCATTCCAGCTTGAACCTGTGCAGGCCCTGCATAGTTCGCTGAGCCTTGAGGAGAGGGGATTGATGAAGACGTCCCATGTAGGCCTGAGTGCTCTGACGTCTCTCACTTTCAGCACATTGTCCAAGTGTGGGTCTCTGTGTTAGTTCCCATCTACTGCAAGAGGAGGCTTCTCTGATGATGGCTGAAGCTGAGCAAGCACTGGATCTCTAGGCACAGCAGATGGTTATCAGGAGTCATTTTACTGCTAAGTTCCCTTAGCAGAAGAGTAAATTTGCCTTTCCTCTAGGCCCAGGTCACCTCTAGTCTCAGGTTCTTGGCCACCTTCAAAGTGTCAGATAAATTTACTGCTTGGTCCTCTTTCTACCTCTTCAACCTAAAGCAAGAAAGCAAGCCAAACTAGCTGGCAACCCTTGGACCCCTTCCCTAACTTCTGAAACTCACCATGTATCACATTGCTGAAGCAGAATCAACTGGGGCTTTGATAGTCTAGGAAAAAGTTCCCAAATCACTCCATTAACAACACATAGCCCCTAAGATGCCAGAACCTCGGAGATTTAAAAAACATACCTGTCTTACAAGGGTGTTCAAGATGTACATTTTTAAAAACACTCAATCATATTTGGAATATAAAATATGGTTGTAAAAGAAGCAAATATAATATTGCCTCACATTCACTCTGAGCAGCAAAACTGTTTACTTCACCCATTTACACAGATTTGCTAATCTCAAAGACATCAGAATGAAAAACAATCACAAAATATCTTGCATTTTATCGCAAGCATAATATAACTGACAATTGATTGAAATTAAATTTACTACCAAAGTCTTGTCTTAGAGGAAGATTGCGCAAGACACAGAGACAGATGTTTCTGAACAAAGCTGAATGGTTAATTGTCTTGAAAGGTTTTTGTTGTGTTTTGTTTCTTACTGTCCAGAGAAAAAGAAATGTTCTCATGTTAAGGGAGGGTATAATAAATTGAAAAGAAAGAGAAGGGAGAAGCCAATTATATGAATACTAGCCTGTTGACATTTAAAATGTGACAAGCAGAGAAACGTTTTTAAAAAGTTCAATCTGCAACATAGGGCAGTGAAGACAAACAAAAACATAAGAAGCAAGTAATGAGGTTGAAATTTCAGCATTGCCGAAGACACCACTCAGAACACCCACCTTAGCAAGACGATATCTCAACCTGCTTTACAATGTGCTTAGGGTCAAATTTGTAGAGAATTCTATCAAATAATTTAAATATAAATAAGTTTTAAGTGACCTCAAAATTCTTTCCTGCTGTTAACATTTTCAAAATCATTAAATAAATGTGTGAACAATCACTAGAACAAACCAAATGTCAGTTGCTTTCCACATATTATTCCACTTAAAAATCACAATACATAATGATGTTTAGTATTATCACCATGCTTCCTTAGTGGACTTTATATAAAAAGAGACTTTACTCTGGGTGGTGGTAGAGCATGCCTTTGATCCTAGCACTCTAGAGGCAGAGGCAGGGGGATCTCTGTGAGTCTGAGACCAGCCTGATCTACAGAGTGAGTTCCAGGACAGCCAAGGTTACACAGAGAAACCCTGTCTCAAAAAAAAAAAAGATCCCAAAACAAACAACAAGAAAGAGTGAGGCTTTGCTTGGATAAAATGGTCCATATTTAGGTGATTTAGACCAGGAAAAGGAGGGACCAAATGGTAGACTGATTCATGGTTTCCAGGTTTACTAAAACAACCTGTAATAGAACCTTCCTGTACTCTTGAGAATTTTGCCCAGGCTTAAGTGCCAGAATGAGTACAGGATTAGCTTCCTCTAGGGTTTGTTTAGAAATGAATTCTGGGCTTCTGGCTTGAGCTTTTCCCTCACATTTCCACTTTAACTTCAGAGTTGAGGTTTACTGAATTACTCGTATAGCAACCCCTTTCCTTTTATTTTCATTCTGCATCACTAACGTAATGTAATTAATGTAATGCAATGTAGGAGTTTTTCCAAAAGAAGAGTGTAGCTAGAGTTTTTCTGCCTGGCCAACAGTCAGGGCAAATCTCTCTCACCCACCAGTCCTAAGCCGCTCAAACCCGATCAAGTAAACACAGAGACTTATATTGGTTACAAACTGTATGGCCATGACAGGCTTCTTGCTAACTGTTCTTACAGCTTAAATTAATCTATTTCTATAAATCTATACCTTGCCACGTGGCTTGTGGCTTACCGGTACCTTACATCTTCCTTATCCTGATGGCGGCTGGCAGTGTCTCCCCGACTCAGCCTTCCACTTCCCCGCTCTATTCTCCTCCTTGTCCCGCCTATTCTTCCTGCCTGGCCACGGGCCAATCAGTGATTTATTTATTGACCAATCAGCAACACATTTGACATACAGACCATCCCACAGCAGAAGAGACTGTTCATTGATTACACATGCAGAGTTAACCTAGAGGTATAATAGCCTTCCAAAGATCCACCATCTTGAACTAAAGATGATCTATTTAATTCCACTTAAGACATGCTATTATACATCTATCATGATCCTGATCTATTAAAAGCCAGAGAGATTCCAAGATGAATGAAGCAAGATTTGTGTTTCCAAAAGAAAAGAGTGGACTGGGTATCAATGTGAAAAGCAATTTCATGCCTCTGAAAATTCGTCATTAACTCCATTCCCTCTCTGGTTCCTAACACAGCAACTAGAAGCAACACATACAGTATTTGATTGCTATGGTCTATGAAAGGAGTAAGTAGAACAATCCCAAGCTATGGGATAACCAACATAAGGCTCCGGGGCTTCCTCAAAAATAAATGAGTTAAAGTGAAGTTACAGTTGCCTGGACCATCACCAGCAAGTGTTTGCCAATGTTGTCTTCACGAATTCTCTCTTGTCTGAACTCTATATTTTTCTTTGAGTCTTTAAATGTTTAATATTTCACTCAAAATTTCAAATTACTCAACTTTCTTCCCAGGTCTTAAAGAGTAAATTTTCTGCATATGCTTTTAATTCTTCTAAATCATCTCCACTTGGGTATTTTCTGTAGTAGTCACATGTCCTTGAAAAGCAAGCACAGAATGACTTTACTCCCGAGGGGCCCTAGAATCTCCACTTGTGAACTGTGCTTCACAATATTTGTCAGTCTTGAAGTTTGTGCTGTGTACAGAACATCCAAATCTACAGGAAGATAAGAGTGGATTTTTTTTTAGTCCCAGCAATGCTTTTGAGGGTCATGATACAGTGTTTAGAGTTGTCACACATTTACCACACTCATTTACCAGTGCTGAACCTACAGAGCTCAGAAATACACTTAGTAAGACTCAACTCATATGAAGTCTGCCAGTGTTTCACTTGCAACCTGCTAGCACTGTCTCACTGAACTGCTATAAGTCTATTTGTTTGCCTGTCTCAAGCCTCAGTCATTCACTTTGGAAGCACTAAGGAAACACTTGGTTTTTGTTCTTGTTTATTTGTTTGTTTTTAAGACAGGGTCTCATCACAATGTAGCCCCAGTTAGCCTAAAACCTGCTCTGTAGACCAGGCTGACCTTGAACTCACAAAGATCTGTCTGCCTCTGTCTTCCAAGTGTTGGGATTAAAGGTATGCCTGGGTCTTGATTATGCTTTATTTGACATTCTTATGTATGATTCTGAAAGCAGTTAATTCTTATTACACTGGTATTGAAAGTCAACAGACTTACCTAGAACTAAGTAACTAAATGAATAAATGACAAAATAAAAAATTAAATCAAAATAATGATACCTTGGTACCTTCAGGACTATAACTTATAAGGGGTATGAATGGACTGGAAGAAAAGATGATTCACAAATAGAAACATGGATATCAGTTCGAGCCTTCTGAAAAGAATGCCTACCAAGAGAATGCTAAGTTTTAGACTATGTATAAACAAATATAAAGGGTACCCCTTCTGAAAAAAAATCTTAATATATAATCATCTTTTAAAATGTGAACAAAAGCTATTTCAGAAAAGATATACTGGCTTGTTCACTGCCCTGTAATTATCAACAAGAAATTTGAACACAAAACATAAAATATCAGTTTCAGTTGTGAGATGGATGACACAGAAAAAGTCTCAATCCATGAAAGAGCAGAATCACAACAAGCTGGGCCATGGCCTGAAGTGTGGAGCAGCAATGAAATCCTCCCATCAACAAGTGGCCTTCTCACTGAGTCGATGAGACAAGGACAGAATTTGAAGAAGCCAAAGAATGAAACTATAATTTGTAGAGAAGAGATATAGAGAGAGGAGATGTACAGGAACATTCAGAGAGGCCCCATTGAGTCTTTGCTGCAGAACTACACATGTATGTGAAGCGTATGCTCAGAGGTAAAGAATTACAAGAGAAAAGGAAACAGAACAGTTTCCAGATCCCATAAAAGGACATTAGCATAGAAAGGCCTCAACACAGAGACATGGGCAAGAGTCATCCTGCAGACACTGACTCAAAAGAAGGCCTACACTGGATCTACAGTTAAGGATCAACTGGACCCACAACAACACAGATGACAGGCAAATTTTAATGAGCCAAGATGTTTTGCAAAAACCTTAGCTGCATCTCAGAATAAAATTCAAAACCACTTAACAGAATATAGTGAAATCTATGATTGAAGAATACTGACACCTAACCAAACATTACCATTTAAATGGAAAGAAGGAAAATTTACTCTATCATCTGACAAAATAATCAATACAAAGAGTCCCTGAAATGACAGAACTGATACAGTTTGCAGACAACTACTGTAAATATTTAAAATATATAATGTGCAAATATAAAACACACAGACTTGTGGAATATTTAACTATGTAAAGATGTGTTACATTTGTTTATGCTGTGGAATATTAGCTTAACTATATGAAAGTGTGTTACATTTGTTCATGTTGCTGTTGTTAATGATGTAAAGATGTGCTACATTTGTTTATGTTGCATTTGTTTAACTATGTAAACATGTGTTACATTTGTTTATGCTGAATTTGTTTAACTATGTAAAGATGTGTTGCTATTTCACCTTACCTGCCTAAGACACTTGACTGGTCTAATGAAAAGCGGAACAGCCAATAGCTAGGCAGAAGAGGGATAGGTGGGGTTGGCAGGCAGAGAGAATAAGTAGGAGAAGAAATCTAGGCTCAAGAGAAAAGGAGGAGGCAAGAACAAGGGAGAAAGAGAGAGAAACACCCCAGGGCCAGAAACTAGACGCCAGGCAGCTGCCAGCCAGCTAGATGGAGTAGGATATACAGGGGAAAGAAAGGTAAAAAGCCCAAGGCAAAAACGTAGATGAAAGAGAAATAGATTAACTTATGAAGCTAACAAGAAACGAGCATAAGATAAGGCCAAGCATTCATAACTAATATTAAGTCTATGTGTCATGATTTGGGAGCTGATTGGTGGCCCAAAAGATAAAGCTTGCTACACAGATTGAACTTATGAACAAAAGTGGAATATCTGAAACTAAAAAGATACTAGATATCTTGAGAAAGCCTTGAATGTGCTCAGTGATGAAAAACTACAAAGTATGGTTGGCAGTAAACATCTTGTCTGAATCTATGCAATCTGTAAGTCTATGAAGTAACAATAGTACAGTACTAGACAAAAAGACAATTGTTAATCTGTAGGAAAAATGTTTCAAAATGCATGGTAAAGTAAGAGAGAGAATACTGAAGAAAAAAATGATTTTTTATAACAGAAGGTGAGATTATTTATTGTCACCAAACATGACCTCTGAAGAATAATGTAGGAGGTTTGTGAAGTAAAACTGCATATAGTTGCAAATGACCTGTAGAAAGGATCTCAAGAGTGCCAGAGATGGTGACCATGTGTGCAAATATAAAAACACTATTCTGATTTATTAATGACTTCATAGGAAATTGTTTCAAGCAGAGATAACAATAGCATTTTTAAAGTTTATGAAATAATTAGATGAGTATCAAGGAACTGAATAACTGTTACTCTTAAGAACTTAGAATTTATGTCACATAGCATACTTTTGAAGACAGACTGTGACACATTCATGATAAATATTTTAAACCCTAGCACTCCTTCTGTGTTTTAAAAGGGGATGGGAATCATGCTGGTCTAGCAAAGTGGTGGAAGCAGATTATTTTCTAATGTCCATGATCTTTCCAGCCCCAGAAGGTTGGCTAGGTTTTTAGAATCATGCTGGTCTATGTCATGGTTCATAGATGTTGCAGTTTCCATAATATTTTCTGGAACTACAAAAGCTGAGCCAGAAGGAAAGGCCTTCATGTCCAATCCAGCTAATGTCATTTGAGCCTTGTGTTCTAAGTATGGGGTGTCTTCAGCAATAGGGGCCCACCCACAACCACTGAGAGGCAACCAAAGACTACATTGATAGTCCCTGGTATTTCCTTATTACATTCTAAATCCAACCCTATATCCGCCAATAAGTGCAGCTACAACCCATCCTCAAAGAGGCCTCTTTTTACAGTAAAAGGAGACCATCAAAGAAAAAGACAAACGGACAAAATGCAGAAATCTATAGATCGTGGGGAGCCTCATCCCAGTAGATACATCTACAGCATACTTCCTACATCTATGGCTCAGGGAACATTTTGGAAGAGGGCCTCACAGGGGCCCACTCCTAGACAAAGAACTACAGGCAACCAATGACTGCTGGGAAAAGAACTATTAGTCTTTCTCAAGGATCAGTCCCCTTATTGGTCATCCAATAAAAAGTTGCAATCCCTGAAACATTACACATACAAACAACAAAAATAGACTTAGCAGGTTATATTTTTCTATTTGTGCATATGCAAACATACATATATGTGTTACATATATGTATGTAACAACAATCAAAGAAAAAGGGGCTATCAACTTGAGAGTGAGGGGGACAGGGGAGGGTGGAGGAAGAGTATCTGGGAGGGACTAGAAGGAAGAAAGGGGGAGAAGTGATGTCATTCTATTTCAATTAAAAATATTTTACCAAAAAAAAAAAAAGGCGGGGAGCAGGGCGGCAGTGGCACACGCCTTTAATTCCAGCACTTGGGAGACAGAGGCAGGAGGATCTCTGTGAGTACGAGGCCAGCCTGGCCTACAGAGCGAGATCCAGGACAGGCACCAAAACTACACAGAGAAACCCTGTCTCAAAAAAATTTATATATATATATATATATATATATATATATATATATATATATGAAAAAGATGGATAAACCATCGATTATAATAAAATGTAATCATGAAACTTAATCCAAATTCAGACAAAAAAAAGAAAATTAAATAATGGAGCAAAAAGAAAAACCGAATATGCCACTCTTATACCCATTCCCATCAGTAATTAAATCATGTAAAATATCTGACCACTAAATGGAAAGGTAAAGACCACTGAATTGAATAAGAATAGAAAACTTGGAGAAATTCATTATTAATACTAAATGGAAAAATGAGGTCTGTCTTAGTCAGCATTCTATTGCTGTGGAGAGACACCATGACCATAGTAACTCTTATAAGAGAAAGTATTTAACTGGGACTTGCTCACAGTTTCAGAGGTTTAAGTCCATTGTCATCACAGCGGGGAGCATGGTGACATTCAGGTGGACATGGTGCTGGAAAAGTAGCTGAGAGTTCTACATCTGGATCATCAGGCAGCAGGTAGAGGGAGAGCTACTGGCCCTGGCTTGGGCTTCTAAAACCTCCAAGACTACCCCTAGTGATACACTTCCTCCAACAACGTCACACCTCCTAATCCTTTCAAATAGTGCCACTTTCCAGTAACTAAGCATTCAAATATGTGAGCCCATGGGGCCATTCTTACTCAAAGCATGGGGTCAGGGAGACTTGACTAGGAAGGCAACACAGAGGAAGAGGAGAGGAGGAGGAACAAGCAACACTAAAATGGTCTTAAAAAGCCATAGGGACTTATTTTATTCTCACTTTAAATTACACACACACACACACACACACACACACACACACACACACACACAGTTTCAATGAAGTTACACCATTTGAGGTGACAATGCTCCTGCCCAAAGCCACAGACTATCTCACAAAAACCCTAGTACAAGGCATGGGAAACCTCCCTTCAAGTTGTTGGTCAGGGGAGTTTAACACACACACACACACACAAAATATAGATTATTACCATTGCCTTGGTTGCCTCCCAAAAATTAAAGGTAAAACTGTATTGCTGAAGACACCACACATATACATATGAGCAAAATTAAACAGATCCAGCAGTTTGCATTTTTTAATTTATGTGTGTGTGTGTACATGTGTGTGCGCACGCACGCGTGCATGTGGATTTTTGTACACCACAACAATAAAGAATAAGAGGCCATGAATTTGAAAAGGAACAGACGGAGAACACAGGAATAGTTGGAGATGAGGAAATGATATAAACACAGCACCCATACATGAAATTCTCAATAAATATACGTTTATAAAAATTTGAAGTCTTTAAACAGAAAGACATAAATAACTTGAACATAAAAGGTCAGAATGTTATACGTTGTTCTGACAAGAAGCAAACTAAGGGTGAGTGTTGGCTATGATCATATTGAATAAAATACATTTTCAGAAGAAAGAATATAAACCTATATATTCAGAGAAATTTCATGGTGATGTAAAATAGGGTGATTTGTCAAGATGACATAAAACCCCAAGTATAAGGGACTTACTAACAGCTTGGTGATTCACAAGGCAAAAATTGACAGAACTCAAAGGAGAGATTAAACAGTCTCTAAGTTTCACTTGGACATTTCAACATTTCTTTCAATAACTAAGGACCAAATAAGACACATATACACACACACAAAGAATATAAGAGATTAGAAGCTGGGTGTTGTGTTTGTGTGTCAGTAGCCCCAGCCATTCAGAAGGCTGAGTTTGAAGGGAAGATTGCTTAAGCCCAGGAGTTCAAGACCAGCCTGGCCAATGCAGCAAGACCAATCAACAAACAACCAAATATTAACATCACTGCCAGCCAAATGAACTTCACAAGAATTATGAACATACAAGAATACACATTTTCGGCATACAAAGCATTCACTATGAAACAAGTCATTATACATAAACGTACTTAAATTGTGTATACTATTTTGTCTTACATAATAGAATTTGAAAATTCAGTAACAATGACATTTGAAATAATCTTCAAATAATAAGAAAGTTACACATTTGTAAACCAGCCGTAAGCTAAATAAATATTTAAAAATAGTATGTTATCAATTAATAAGAGGCTGTACCAAATGTCAATGTGCCAAGTTCTAGCTTAAGGAAAAAATAAAACATTAAATAAGCAAAGGGAAAGACATCAAAGATATATTGATAAGTCTCTGGGAAAAGGAGTGAGTAGCAGTCTACTGAGCTTCTGAGGCTTTCTATAGGGTGATAAACATATTTTGAAAATACAAGTGATGACTTATTTACAGCCAAGCATCCTGAAGTCACAGTTATCTGATCTCGGAAGCTAAGCATGGTTGGGTCTGGTTAATACTTGAATGGGAGAAGGCTGCAGAGTTGTCTGCACCAAATAGGGCCACACTGGACATTTAAAGTGGTTAAGTTTATGTGTTATATGAACATTCACCTTAATTAACAAAATAAGAATAAATCGTGTAGGAACAGATCTAAACATTGAAAACATAAAATCCATAGATAGCTCCTTAAAACAAGATTAGAAGCTTTGAAAAACCCCAGGCAGACTGACCAAGAAATCAGAGGAAAGGCTCAAATCACCAGAATCAAGAATAAGAGGAGTATTAGGCCAGCAAGCTGGCGGAAGCTCAAGGCACCTGTTGCCAAGCCTGCTGACCTGAGTTCAATTCCTAGGATTCACATGATGGACTGAACAAATTTCTGCAAGCTGACCTCTGACCTCCAAATGTGTGCTGTCACAAGCTCACTGGTACACACATGCACACATATAAACAATAAATAAATACAAAAAAGATTTAAAAATAAAAGAAAGAATATCACAGATCCTATAGGCATTAAAAGAATAGTGAGCACATTTTTCAGTAGTCTCATGCAAATCATTTTTAAAGGAGACACCTTTCTTGAGAGGTACAAGTTGCCAAAGGTCAATGAAAACCAGATGATCTGAAGAGCTGAATGTCTACTAGGGAAACTGAATTCATAGTTCTAAATCATTTTAGGTGTTGTCTTACAGTTTTATTGCTGTGAAGAGACACTATGAGCACGGCAAGTCTTATAAAGAAATCATTTAATTGGGGCTGACTTACAGTTCTGAGGTCTAGTTCATTATTGTCATGGTGGAAAGTATGGTGGCATGCTGCAGGCACACATGGTGCTGGAGAGGTAGTTGAGAGTTCTACATCCAGACTGGCAGGCAGCCGGAAGAGACTGCCACACTGAGTGTGGCTTGAGCATCTGAGACTTCAAAGCCTGCCCCTAGTAACACACTTTCTCCAACAACTCCACACCTACTGCAACAAAGGCCACATCTAACAATGTCACTCCCTATGGGCCTATGGGGGCCATTTTCTTTCAAACCACCACACAACTCTACACTTCGATGGGTTGCTGCTGCTACTGCTCAGCCAGACCAACCATTCACTGAAGAAATGCAACTAATTCCGTTCAACACATTTCAGAAACTAGGGAGGAAAAAAAATCCCCAACTCATTCTAGGATTCCTATACTAATACTGATACTGAAACTATGCATACACTGATAAAAATGGCAGAAACACTTCTCATGGATGTCAGCACCCAAAGTCTTAAACAGATACCCTAATACATTGAATCCAGTTTAATCTAGGGATTCAATGTTATGTTAACTTTGAAAAAGAAGCATATGCTCAATAATATTAATGGATAAAAGAGAGGAAATCTCAACCAATGTGGAAAAAAACAATTGACATTATTCAAATATTTAACATGTTGTTGCAAAGAGCTCTCAATAAACCAAGACTAGAAAGAATATTCTATAATGTAGGCCTAACAATTCTTAAAATAAAAGGCTGAATATCTACATATAAGAGAAAACATGCTAACCTTTAAGTTGTTAATTTGTGGACTTCAATCTGAGTAACTATAGAGGTTAGGTACCTAGTGAGAAACTAAGGGGAAAGACAGGATCTTCCAATGAAGGGAAAGTAAGAGTATAGTGTTATAGAGATAAAAGGGAAACTAGAATTGGAGGATTAAATGGAGAGTTGGGAGTAGGATAGAGGAGAGAATATGGGAAGGGAGGAGTAACATTGTGAACAGCCATGTGAAAACCCACTACTGTAGAAGCTTTCTAAAATAGACATACACAAAAGGAATTTAAACAGCGTCACCATGTAATGGGAGAGACAATGCCCAAACTAGACATCTTATGCCACCAAGTAAAACCTCCAGTGCCAAGAATGGGTTACAACTTGTTCAGTCATTGGCCAAGGGGGTTCTCATAGATCCTTTCAAAAATCACAGGCTATTTCCAAGGCCATTGGTTACTCTCCACAACCTTATCTCCACAAGGCCCTATTGCTGAAGATACCACTTCCTTAAGTCATGGAACATGGAGAAATCAAACTGGTCTCCAACTAGAAGATTAAAAGCTTTGAGAAACCCTAGCCACACTGATTGACCAAGGAATCAGAAAAAGAATTCAAATTCCCAGTATCAAAAATAAGAGAAGAGCATTAGATCATCAAGATAGCTCAGCAAATAAAAGCATTTTCTGTCAAGCCTGTAGAACAGAGGTTCTCAACCTGTGGGTTGCGACTCATTGGAGGTTGAATGATCCTTCCACAAGTCACATATCAGACATCCTGTATATCAGATATTTACATTATGATTCATAACAGTAGCATAATTATAATTATGAAGTATTAGTGAAAATAATTTTATGGTTGGGGGGGTCACCACAACATGAGGAACTGTTCTTAAAGAGTTGCAACGTTAGGAAGGTTGAGAACCACTGCTATAGAGGGTACTCTGCACACTACCAGAGGAGCAAAGTAGTCATTCTCACTCAGGTACAAACCCTGCCTCCTTAAACAGTGATCTGCCTGCAAGATATACTGGTGCAATAGCAGCACAAAATAAAAACGAGAATCTACTGCACACCTAGTAGGGTTGCTAAAACTAGAGTGAGCCTGGGGTAGTGATGCATACCTATATGCCCACCATTCTGGGGTCTGAGGCAGGAGGATCACAAGTTTGAGAACCTGTCTCAAAAAAGATTAAAAAAAAATTGGATAATACCACTATACCACCAAGTGAATGAACCAATTTATGTGGCATTCTTAAAAAGCTAAAGGAGAGTGAAAACAAATCAGTAGTCCTGGACAAACTTAAATCCTTCAGAAATCTTCTAATCAAAACATCCAAAGTCCTGGTTCACATTATATGCCAAAATATTCACTTTAGAGATCTAAAAACAATTCCCAAGAACAGTACTCCAGTTTTCATGGAGAATGAGTCTTTGTAGTACATATATCAATCTTCTTTTTTTTGTTGTTTTTTTTAAACAATAGTTTTTTTTTTCTTTAAAAAATAGCTTCTGAGTATTTTTGAGTAATGTTTTTAGAAACACAACAATTTCAAGTGTCAGTTGTCATGGCTCAGAATTTCATGTGACTTTCTAATGGTCTGTTAACAAGCACCTCTCTCCTAACGGAAGCTTGCAGAGAAAGAACAGCTCGAACATCTGTTTCCAGTGCTGGGAACTGCCTAATGGTTACATACAATCTGGATATTTATCAAGTCTCAGAAAGCTTGTCTTTTATTTAAATATATTTTAAGTATTAGATTTGGGGGTATGTGCTGAAACGTGAAGTGAATACTATTGGTGTATTTAAATATTTCAATTGTTAACATTTCAAATATTTCAAAAGTCCTCAATTCAAAACCAGTTATTAAATATAACTGAAAATCACAATGTTTAAATGGTGATAGATCACACTACCATAAATAAGAAACACTCTCCATATTTAAAGGAGATATGATTATAAAATAACAAAACAGAAAAATAGGGGCTTGTCTTGCAAGCTGTTGCTTGAACATAAAAAAGTTACATGTGATAGATAACATCTGTGGGTATTCTGAAAGAATGCTCAGATGTTCTCGACAGCTTACATGTCAGTAGCTAGCTCTGCATTATACAACTCACAAATTATACTTTTGCTCTTCTTCAAAATGATGTCAGCAAACCTGTTCCAGCAGGTATCCCACATATTCTAGGAAGGGCTTCCCTATTCCATTCTTCAACACATGCAAATAAAATCAACCATTTATGGAGGGGGTGAAAGATCACACACACACCACCACCACCACCACCACCACCACCACCACCACCACCACCACCACCACCAGATTAAGGTAGAATTAGTCACTGAGCTGGGGAGTGTCAGAAAAAGAACAGGGAACTCAATACTCATTTTTAAAAATGTGCATAGTTTCTGTTGTGAAAGGGTTGTCCACAACGCTTACAGGGCAGTGCTGAGACAGGTAGGTCCCTGCAACAGGATCTTTGTATTCTGTCCAGCACTGCAATGTGATAGCCTTGGGGCTTGCCTTTTGTTTCCTGTGGCTGGGATAAAATAGCCTGACAAAAGCAACATCAGGGAGAAAGGGTTGTTTAGCCCACAGTTCCAGGTGACTGTCCATCACAGCAGGGAAGTCTTGGCAGCAGGAACATAAGGGATCTGGTCACATTATGTCCAGAGTCAGAAGGAAAAAAAGCACTGAATGCATGCAGACTAATGCTCAGTTGGCTTTCTTGACTCGCATGCAGCCCAAGATCTTCTAAGGAATGGTGCCCATCCTTCAGCAGTGTGTGTAGGGGGAGGGGCTTCTCACCTGTAATCATGATAACCCCCCACCCCCAGACATGCCCGAAGAATCTTCTCCTGAGAGTCTCTATTTTGCAAATTGACAGCGCTGACCATAACAGGGCCGAAACCATACAGTGGGGTTCGCACCCCAGCTTGGTTACTTAGTGCTGTAGCACTACAAGAATGTTTTTGGTATATTACTTCATCCCTACAGGGCACCACCTATAGCATTTGCTCCAGAAATTGTAGAGCCATATGTCCTTTATTTTAAGGTCTCCTCATAATACTATTGGAAAAGGCTTGGAAATCACTGAATTGGATAAAATCTATGGTTTTATAGTTATGTTTTATACTTGAATATTCCAAATGACCAGAAATTTGAACCTAAATGGATACTCAGAAAGTATCCATTTAGTTTTAATCCCCCAAATCACATATCAGTTGCTATATACATAGAAGTTTCTAGTAGATATTAAATAATTCTAAGAACAGGCACTTCTGTATTAGAGAAATAAAGCTTCAGGATGAATAGGCCCAAATCAATGGCAAAACTGAGAGGTTCTTATTTGCCTTGCATGATGTACTGTACTGTTCTTATGCTACCAATGCCTCATTCTCCATGCACATACATTTAATGGTCTATAGTTCATGTTATCACTGGGCTTTGAGTGTGCTTTCATGTAACATGAATCTTAAAAGTCTTATTAATTAAAAAAAAAACCAAACCCTGGAGCCAGATATTGGGGTGAAAGCTGAAAGATCAGAGAAACAGACAAGCCAGTCATGTTCTTACCTCTACGAAATCCTCAGCCTCAAGACAGTGAGTTCCTGCTTCCTCGTGCCTTATATACCTTTTTCTATCCTGCTATCTTACTTCCTGGGATTAAAGGCATGTGTGCTTCCCAAGCAAAGGCATGAGATCCTAAGTGTTGGGATTAAAGGTGTGTGCCACTATGCTTGGCTCTGTTCCCAATGTGGCCTTGAACTCACAGAGAGCCAGACAGATCTGTCTTCCGAGTGATAGGATTAAAGGTATGTGCTATCACTGTCTGACCTCTATGTCTAATCTAGTGGCTGGCTCTGTCCTCTGATCCCCAGATAAGTTTTATTGGGGTGCACAATATATCACTACACTTTCATTTATATGCAATGACAATGAAAACCTATAGACTATATGACCATATAAAGACACCATTAAGTGCTGTGGGATGTTCTGTATGGCAAATGTGTTACTGATTGGTCAATAAATAAATCACTGATTGGCCCATGGCCAGGCAGGAAGTATAGGCGGGACAAGGAGGAGAATAGAGCTGGGAAGTGGAAGGCTGAGAGAGACACTGCCAGCCGCCATGATGAGAAACAGCATGTAAAGATGCCGGTAAGCCATGAGCCATGTGGCAAGGTATAGATTAATGGAAATGGATTAATTTAAGCTGTAAGAACAGTTAGCAAGAAGCCTGCCACGGCCATACAGTTTGTAACCAATATAAGTCTCTGTGTTTACTTGGTTGGGTCTGAATGGCTGTGGGACTGGCGGGTGTCAGAGATTTGTCCTGACTATGGGCCAGGCAGGAAAACTCTAGCTACAATTAAGCACTGAGACTTATCTTGCCAAGATAGCCAGGGAAAACAACAAAGTCACCAACAGCTCGAAGAACTTCAGGTTTGCAAGCAAAGTCCTCTTCCTCTCAGAACTTTGCTTTCTATGTTGAAACAAGAGAAGTTCTACATATAGTTCCTGGAAATTCTGAGCCCAAAGGGAAACAAACGTGCTTATATTCACACAAATTTCACCTCTGCTCTGTTGGTAGACCCATTAGAGCTCTCAGATGAGAAATTCATCTTCTGGTTCCTGGAGCTCTGCTCATAAGCATTTCTATTTCACCTCTGTCCTAGATCAAGAAAATTTAGGTGCCCTTTCTCTGAGGACCTGGTGGCTTGGGGGGCTTTAAAGCCTGTGAGGGTCTTCCTGATGGCTAACCTGGTGAGAAATGCCCAGCTCTGCAAGGCGTCTAAGGTGTGCCTGTGAGAGCATTTCCACAAACATAACACAAACCACAGAGCTGTCATAACAACTCTGATTTAATCCCTTGAATTCAAATTTTGAATAGATTATTGGGAGACAGAAGCTGCAAAGTGGAGAGTTTTGGAAGGAAATAGGTCACTGGGGTGCATCTTGGGGTTATATCTTACATTGGTCCTTTTCTGCCACTACTATGCTGTGACTTTGGCCTGGGGTGAAGAGCCCCCATCATTTGCTCCCACCATTATGGCACTCTGCCTTATCACAGATCAAGATTCGACAAAGCAGAGGACTACAAACTGAAATCCCTGAACCCATGAGCTAAAATAAACCTGCCATTTCATCCTTTCAAGTCATTATGTCAGCCACTTTGCCACAGCAACAAGAAGGCTAATAAACAGCTCATAATAGAACAGGTACTGCTCGCACATGGCCATCAGAATGAACGAGGCTCTCGTTTACACTGCAGCAGTTAAGGATTGAAGATGGAGACCAGTGGGTCCTCAAAACCATTCTCCTGTAACAGTATAGAGGACAACTAGCAAGTCAGAAGAGTCATCACTGCCACACAATGTTCAACTGCGACCAATTTTATTTTCAACTACATTGTTGGGTATTGTATGGCAATGCAGAGTTCATTCAACATTTAATTTTGCATATTTAAAAAAAATTCGCAAAGCAATACTTTTATACAGAGCATCTTCCCAATAGTAGTCAAGTTTAGAGATGACATACTGTAGCCTCAAAGGCAAAAGAACAACAAAGCTCACCTCAATGCTCAGTGGGGTTTTTCTTTTTTTCCTTTTTTAAAATACTGGTTACATGTTGAGCCAACAACTCTTCAGCTAAAACAATGGACACAAACTTTGGAAACATTCAATTCTGTTCATGTAATTGTTGTTATTTTAGGCACAGCTAAGTTATACCTGATTTTAAGTTTTTAATTTTTGGTATATGATTATTAAAGAGTTCTGAATATTACCTATGAAAGCTACTCTATCTAAAACATAGTAATTTAACACAGGTAATGCACCCAATACGCACAATGTAGTTGATTTATTCTGTCCTAAACATCATGTAATCAGAGGTGGGACCATGGGTGGTCCTCATCTAAGGACTGAAACAGAAGTTAAAAAGAATTTACAGCTTTGACATATCAAAGAGGTAATCATTTGTGACTATACTGTCTAGATAAAAGACTGCACATCTTCAATTACTTCATTTAACTAAAATGTGTCTTGAAAAACACTGACCCCTGGATTATAAAGCATTCCATTAGCATTGCTGCTCAGTACCTTGTTTTATTTTTGGTATATCTGCATATTGCATCCAGAGTTACAAATTTCCCACAGTGCTTTCTGCCTCATTCAAGTATAATAAAAGTAGAAATCTATAGAAGCTCTCAGGCTAACCAAACTGTACATCATACAAAAAATTAATTTACAGTCAAAAAGTATTGGCAATGCCCTTTATAAGCCTCAACAAAGACCCATCAAAAAGGATGTCAGAATCTACACACATGGTTATCACATAAATATACCGTTCAGATTCATGTGGTGCAAAGCAGAGTAGCTGTTAACTGTATACACGGAGAATCAGCACTTTGTACCACAGCGTTTCTGTGAAAGTAACAGTATTGTCAATACTAATCAAAGGTACATGATTTTCTTATTGCATATTTATTGTGGCTGAGGAAGTTATGATACAATAATGCAATCTCCACAATTATTTTAAATAAACAAAAACACTTCTGCTAACAATAGAAAGAGTAATGTTTTTCTGAAATCACATAGAACATTGCTACATACAGTTTAGGCAAATACTGAAAGACATGACCTTAAGGCATCTGCAAGAAAAGCAGATGTGCATATTTATATGAACTAAATTCTGCAAGAAAAATATTGCACAAAATCATATATTTCAAAATAAAATGTTCTGTCTCAATATACATAATTCCCTATTTCTTAATTAGATCCTAACATCAACTGGCTGCTGCAAAGCCTTTCTAGTGCTTGAAGCTTTAAGAAACAGACAGTGACAGGACCCTGGGCTGGACTTGGGGAAATGCTCAGAGAGAACTGGGTTTCTACAACGGACTACCTACATTACAAGATGCTTGAAGAGAGACTACATTTAGCCATTCATTTTTACATTCCTGAATTTTTATTCTGATTTTCAAATATCGTCTCAGATCTATGAATCCCTGACACCAAACTGTGGAGTTCTCATGAGAAAATTTACTCATGAAAGTGATGAATTTGTCCTGGAAATCTGAGTGGAGGATGAACAGCTGTTGATTTTAAGAATGTTCATGGTCATCTGCTGCTGACCAAAAGTCTTCACTTTGCTTAACAAACAACTACTTCATGGGCATTCCTGGGTCACACCATTAGATATCAGTGTAGGATACCAACAACAACACTGTCACTCATGGCTTCAACTAAAAAGAACAGGGCTGTTTCGCTGTTTCGTGAAAATGCTGTTACCAAGATTTCCTTTTTTAATGTAAAAATTGAACTTCCATCAACATGACTGCACCCCAGTCTAAAATACCCTAAGTTATTCCTGAACTGGGGAAGTGGCTATCCATACTGCAAAGGGATATCATGTTATGTGGATGGTCAATGCAAGGACTTAGCCTTGCAGTGTCTCCAAATCTGTCCTTTAAAAGTGAGATCTTAGCAGCATTCTAATAACTCACATAATTACCAGAAAAGTTAATGATTCTGTACTCAGAACATACTTTAAATAACAGAGCGGTTCCTAAGAGCATCCTTGCAGTTGGCTCTTGAGCTAGTACCATCTAAGCAAGTACAATCTAACTCTATTATTATTATTATTAATATTATTAACATCTGCAGTTCCTTTCCCTTTTAATTGATTCCCCAGGGCTGGGTAATTGTTTCCCCCATACCCTTATATCCTTAGATAATATTATACCTTTTTCCTGACTGGAACAAAAAGTCAATAAATACTTTGTCATTGAAGGAGTTATTAATTTTGAACTGGAAAAATAATCATGCCATAATCTGATGTATAAGACAGGCTGCATTAGGTAATCACCAATATATGCCACTTAGCAATATCTTTACTTTAACGAAACTGCAGCTCCCAAATTCATCCTTCTGTCTTTAGTCCCCTGAACTGCCATGGGTGCAAAGCTTAAGTGAAACTCAAGACAAGTCGTGGCTTGGCTTAGAGGCATATGAAACACAAGATGCTGAAGCCAGAGCAATGTGTTAATCAAGTCTCTTGTAGACGAGAAGCGGCTTCATTGAAAAGTGTATTTGGGAGCTCCAGTTGGTGCTCAGTAGTTAAAATGACAGAGCAAGCAGAAAAGTTGACTTTGAACAGCAGAGAACTTAGACCTGTTTGGTTTGGTTTGGGGTAAAGCAAAAATACCACTTTTTTAAAAAGTTCAGAACTCAGTCCATTGTCCCTTACTTCTTAATGTACCCACCACAACACCGGGAAGCTGTGTTTACAAGCTGATTTAGAACACTCAAGGTTTTAGTGGTGTGAAGCACCAACACTTGCTTCCAGGTTTCTGGACAGTTCTCACAATAATGTGTACAATTTTGGTTTTTCTTTTTTACATAAAGTCATTGTTTTGCTTGATACAGTAAGGCACAGATCACTTTAAAGTGTCCTAAGACAGTATTTGTGATGGCCAAATGTTTTCAAGTAGCCTAGTGCTACAGTGGAGCATCTCACAAGGTGACTCGTGGTAGAGAATTAGGAATCTGTGGCCACGGGTTTGACAAGGACATGGACTGGAAGCCAGCTCTCTATGCTTCACTCAGGATGCTGTCACTCCTTAGACAATAAATTCTGAAGTGAAAAAAGTGATCTCACTTCAAAATTCATATTGCAGGCTCTGCATTCTGTTTAGGAATTATGTAGGAATGACTGCCCAGGAGCGGAATCACCATGGAAATTCTCCTCTTCCCATTAAGAACAGCTCTTCTGATATGCAGCTTTCCTCAATTATTTCAGTAAACCGGGATTAATGAAGGACATATACAGGCAAAATCTGACAACCTTGAATCATATTATTGTATAAAAAACTGAGGATTACACATACCTTTCTATGAAGAGCCCATCCTTATAAGGACAAGTTCCATCTTCCACTACAAATGAGTGAATAGTTACCTCAAGTAAAACTACCTATTTATATTTTGGAATGCAGTCTTAAAAAAATTACCTGCATAAATATTTTAAGCACTATGTTAAACAAGTCTCCTAAAATTTTAGGTGAAATTATATTCTTTAAGTAAACACTTTAGAGTATGGCCTTGTTGAGGTTAAGTGGTCTTGAAACCATTTTTTTTTCTTTCTAAAAAAGACAGTTTTTGAAAAGCAGTCACCACGTTGTATAAAACAGAGGCCGGGAGGGAACAAATAAACCACCCCACACCACCAGTCTGCCATGAGTGATCTGCGTATGTTTTCAGATGTGCTCAAAAGCTGAACAGGAACTGTGAGGGAGGCAGGTTCCATAACGAATTACAAAGGATTTATTCTGATACTCCACTGCCCAAAATAATTCTCATGTGCCTGCCCTTCCTTCCTTCCTTCCTTCCTTCCTTCCTTCCTTCCTTCCTTCCTTCCTCCCTCCCTCCCTCCCTCCCTCCCTTCCTCCTCCTGCCTGCCTGCCTGTCTGTCTGCTTGCAACAGAACAGAAGGTGTGGAGGAAAGAGCTTACAGTGGAGAAACCCAGCAGGTGTCCAAAGTCAACACTAAGTGGAATGTGCTTGCCCCCACACACTTTAAGACACTGTGAAAATGGCGCTTTACTTCTACGATCTTCTCCTTCAAATGTACAATCCCAGTGTAACAATGAGAAAAATAGCAGACAAATTCCAGGAGCTGGCCAGGGGGCAATACATCTGACCAATATTCCTGAAACTTCCAAGGTCATCAAAGCCAAGAAAGTGAAGTGCCAAGGGGCAGAGGAACCCAGCAGACATGATAACAGAATGTAATCTAGGACTCTGAGGGGACAACGGGGCAGAAAGGGGACATGAAGGACAAGCCAGAGCTCTGAACACCATGTCCAATATCAACACTGGCAAATGCAGCACACTAACAGAAGACACTAACAACAGCAGAAACAGGGCCCAGGGAGATGGGAACTTAGTACCATCTTTGCATTTTTCTATAAATCTAGAACATTTAAAACACAAAGTCAATTATTTTAAAAAAGCAAACACAAGGTAAGGCTATGAGCATCTTCATGGCGAATCAGTTACGAGAAGAACAGGACAGTTGCTTCTCTGGACTCTGCAGGGCATCTGGCTTTCTCGAGGTGGACCCCAGTCACCATGGCGTACAGAGACCAAACATTGTCTGAGTGGCTTCTTTGTAAACAGAAGCTTTTAACTTCACATTGTATTTCAGCACTTCATGGATTTCACTGAGTGAAAGGTCAATATACACATTTATACTGTTTGGAAAACATGGCTGCAGTGTCTTTATGAAAGCAAATTAGTTCCACTACAGAGCATTTAAACTTGAAAAAATGATGAGCTTAATTCTGTGATAGAAAAAGGCATTATTGCTCTGAAAGACAAGATAACTCCTCTTTCAAGATTTGCACGTAGCATCGCACATGATCTGTATGTTTAACATAACTGGAAGATTAAGGCAATTAGTGGGTTAACTGTTTCATCAGTTTCAGGCTATTTCTTTTTTTTTCTTTCTTTTTTTTTTTATATCAGGTTTGACATCAGTTCATGCTCGACCAGATTAGTACAGTAACTACTGGTTCTATGTAGGAGTTACATATGCACACTTAGTTTAAATAAAATGAACGGCATTAAGCACCAAATACTGGGAGAGCTTATGTTCCAAACACACTTTCAGCCTATATACAAATTAGTACCTGATTTAACAGCACAGTAGAATTCATTTTATGCCAGAAAATCAATGGATAGCACAGCTCCATGAGATGAACAGATGGGGAAACATTCCAAAGGAAAACATTAAACAGTAGTAAGAGTTTTCATTCCTATGCGTGATTCTGTTTACTGAATGCATCACAGGGAATTGATTCCACATGTCTCTGGAGAAGCCAAGAGGCAAGCGACTGACCCTTTACTTAAGTTTGGTTTTCACTTCTCTTTTCTTCTGAAATGTTGGAACCTTGTTGGAAGTCACATGACATGTGGCACAACGACACTACTTCTTGGAGCAGTCCACCATCTTCTGAAGGCTCCTTATGCTCTTTCCCTGCCTTCTCCCAGGGAACAAAAGTAGACTGGCGGCTGCTGAGGCTGGGTACCAGCAGATGCTCTGAAGCCCGGCTTCGTGTCTCCTCCACCTCTGCTTCTCCTTCACCTATCTGAGAAGCAGCCTCGAGGGAAGCTGGCTGGAAACCCAATCCTGAAGTAGAAACTGGCTTGTCCCCCACAGTGGGGCCACTCATCCTGTCAGCACAGGGGGGTTTTTCACTGTTCTCCTCTTTCAGGATAAACAGAGAGTCTGTCAACCCACTAGAGGACACTCTCTTCCTGGGGGATGGAGGGAGATGCTTGCCATGGAGGGCACTGTCGTCCTGCCCGAGATTCCACTCTCCTTGATCACCAGAAGCACACAGTAGGGCCAGGTTATTCTCACTGGGAGTGTTGGACTTGTTCTGCAAAGGGAAATAACAACTTCAGAATACTGTTAATAAATTACAGTGGTTTTTCAGTAACTTGATTTCTCCTATGTTTCAGCCAGAAAGGTGAGCACTGTCCAGAGGGGGCGCACTGGTTGAAATCTGACAATTCTTGCCAGTTCCATGAGCAGGCATGGAGGGGAGTGGGTAAGGACATGAGAAACTCTGGTTTCTATGTGTTTAAACTGTCACCTGTCACATTCAAGCTGTGCACACAATTAACACAAACCTTTGGGTTCTCTGCAGTCAGATGGGGTCCACTCATGTACTTCTACCTCACGGTTTTTAAAAGCACTTAACTCATTACATTTAAAACTGTTCACTTTTGAGGCAAGAAAATAGAAAAAAAGATTTTAACAGACATATTCATTACAGTTTTTCTTGAAATCTCTGGAATTTTTTTTTAAAGTAGGGATATTTCACATAAAAAATTCTTCACAAGGATGAGTACAGAGAAGGGAATATGGCTGGAAAAGGGCTTCAGCTAGCAGCAGCCACTACAACAGTCGGTGAATAGGGGCGGTGAACACTGGGGCAATTTTAGTAGCAGAAGTAACTCATAAGGATGACATTTTTACCATAGTTTGAAATTTGTGTACCTTCCTACCGAGAGGTTAAATGCTTCTATAAACTAAGATCAGGCGACCCCAGCAAGGGCAAGTATTTTCACAGAACTCTGTAAGTTAAACTCAACTAACCGTAGGTTTGTAATCAATGTCATCCATGGATCTGAAGAAATCCAGGCTCTTCGCAGCTGCCAGCTTGCCTTGGTCGGAGCTGTGTGTGCTCAGCGTGTCCAGGATCTCTCCCAGCAAGTCCATCTCCCCTGAGTAAGGGGCCTTCACTGGTGCTTCGACCGAGTCGTCACTTTCGTAGAAATACGCAGATGTTTCTTCGCCATCTTCAGAAGACACCCTGGAGGGAGACACAAGGTGCAGCAGCAGCATTTACCCACACAGCGGGGGCTGACTTCATTCAGTGTTTCAACTCAGAACAACAATGTCAGAAGCGCTCAAGCCCAGCACTCTGCAGGCTGAGGCAGGAAGACGACAGAGGAAGATGGGAAAAGAAAGGGGAGAGGGGAGAGGTGGGGGAAGGACAAAGGGGAAGTAGAGGAAAGACAAATGGGAAAGAAAGGAGAAAATGAGGAAGGAAAGAGAAAAAGAGGAAAGGAAGAAAAGAAAAAGGAGGAGGGGAGGGGAAGAGAGGTCTGAGGACAGGGAGGGACAAAGAACAGAAACAAAAATTTATAATTAGTCCATGGCCAACCTTGTGGGAGCCCACAGAGGCTATCTAGTGAGAACTGACTCAGGGTCAGAGAATCTGAGCTTGCTTTACCCAGCAGGGCTGCGTGAGGGGATGGACCACGGGCGTGGTTAGCAGGTGTTTGGAAGGGTCTACACTTGACTATACCATTTGCTTTGATCTTGCAAAGGGGAGGTCTTTTGCCTCTCCCCTTGGCATATTACAAAAAGCCCTTTTGGATAAACTTCCAGGCTGTTGGGTATTGATCCAGGCCCTCCTGAAGCTATCCTGTTTCTGTCTTTCTTCTCGTCATCTAGGTCTCTCTGATATTTTCTTATCCCTCTCTCCTCCATCTAAGAACCCTTCAAAAGGTGGGAGCTGGACTCACACACAAACTCTCTACAGCTATGCATGTATCTATTTCAAATACTGAAAAAACTTGGGTACATGCATTAGGAGCAAATCAATACAAAGTCATGACTCACTGAAGCCAGACTTCTCATCAGTCTCATTCTATGGCATTTGGGAATTTACTAGAAACATTAGATTGAACACCGAGAAAGTTTGCAACATTCCAAGGTTACTTTTCATATTTTATATGGTTCTCCTTTTCTTATATCTTGGAGAAAAATAAATACTCTCTTATATAGACAGATTTATTTCATGTGGAGAATGTCCATTTTATTACTATATATTCTAAAATTGCTAAACACTGAAGTTTATATAATTTCCCTATTTTGTATTAAGTAACACAGTTCCACATTTCTCTCCTGGGATGGGACCTTCACCTTAGGCCCTCCCTCAGCTCAGTTTCCTTCAAAAAGACTGTTACCACTGTCGCCATGTCACCTGCTCCTCTCAGTGTGGGGTGACAACTTGTGCTCACCTGGGTCACCATTTCCACTCCTTGGACACTACTGAGGACACCTCTGCTTCCCAAGAACAAGACATTTCAAGTCTATCTCGCCTGGCCCTCTCCCAACCCCCACTCTGCATAGCGCTGCAAGGAGCCCCATTTCGCTTTGTTGATGAACACTGTGAGGGAGCAAAACCCTAATTTTAGTAGTCCCCAAAACTCCTGCCAGTGAGCCACAGCACTAGACAGAACAACCCCGTGCTGGACTCACTTGCTCGCTCGCTCAGTGTCATCGTCATCATCATCCAGGGTAGCATCGAGGCTCTTATGAGGTCTTCTCAAGTTTGCCTGGAGAACGAAAGTGACAATAAATTGAGTTACTGTTTTAATATATGTCTCCTTAATAATTTCAAAAGGACAGTGTGATTTTATAAGAAATATTTATAAAAGAAATATGCTTCCCAAACTCTTGAATGTCATCCACTAGCCCGACTAACTAGAACAAGGAGAAATAGAGGTAAAGTAATATTAAAAGAAAGAAAAAACTCAACACTTCTAGATACACACATGGACAGTCACAGTTTCTGATGCCAGCATGTCTGACTCAGTATCAGTCATACATCCACAATGTAGCTATCACATAATTTTAAGAACTAACAAGAGTTGTCAATTTTATTACCGTACCACATCCCCCACAATTCCTACGTGTTTTAGAGAGTGCTTTCAGTTCTAAATGTTTATATAAAACTCCAGGTGGATTATAATGCCACACGAATGTAGGCTCTGGCTCTGCAGTGGTTCTGGAGTGCCTGGGACCGAATTCTGCATTTGTAATAAGTACTTAGGTGACATCAGTGCTGAGTTGAGGAACCCACTCTGAAGAGCAAGATCTTCACAGTAAAGCTTACCATTTGCACCTGAAGATACTGTATTATGTATTTATTAGATGTTCTAAAATATGAAATGTTTATGTTGATTGGTTAATTTGTTTGTATGTACGTGCATGGCACAGTAAACATGTGGAAATCTGAGGACACCTTGTGGGAGCTGGTTCTGTCCTTCTACCAAGTAGGTTCTCGGAATTGAACTCAGACCACCAGGCTTGGCAGCCTTTACCTGCTGAGCTGTCTTGCCAGCCCTAGCCATGTGTTTTTAACAAATATTCGTTTTTCATGATTTAGTTTCTCTTATGTGTATGAGTGCTTGTCTGTATGTATATGCACCATTGCATGCCTGGTGCCTGCAGATGTCAGAAGAGGGTGTCAGATCCCTGGGACCTGGAGTTATGGACTGTTGTGAGCCACCATGAAGTTTTGGGGATCCGAACCTGGATCCTCCATGAAAGCACGAAGTGCTTTTACCTGCTGAACCACCGTTTCAGCTTGAAGATTTCTTTTTAACACAACCTAACAATTGTGACGTCTACAAGTTAACAATTATTCCTCAATCTTTTCCATCATACAGGCCATATCCACAGTCCCTATTTCATGGGTCAGAATCACAAAAGTCAGTTCTGATTGTGGTTGACATGTCTCTAGTCTCGTGGAGGACTCTCTGCCCCCGCTTTACTTTGGGCCAACTATGCCTTAGAACGTGTTATTCCATCTCATCTCCTGGAAACTGGCAGTGACGTGGCGGCTTACATTCCATTTCTGGCTAACTGATATTTGTTTCTGGCAAGCATAAGCCATGGTGGTTATGTACATTCTTATAGTGTATACTGGTAGGCATGTGATGTTCAATTCTGATAACTCTAAGACATGGCTTTGGGTGTGGCTGGCTTGTCCACTCATTTCAAAGTCCCTCCCCAAGTTTTCACTTGAGGTCCATTCACCTATCCTAACCACTGCCAGGCCCATTTCTCACTAGGGGTTGTGTAATTATTATTTTATGGAGTATTCTTTTTCTATTTGTTGGCACTTTATAAAGAATTTTATTATTTAGCACTATACCAACATACAATGTAGACCAAAACAAAACAACAACAACAACAACAACAACAAAAAGCAGAGTAAGTTGCTGATCTGCTCCTTTATTTCCAGAGTAATGAGCCACTGCCCCAGAGGTCTCTAAAGGGATGACAACATAAGGTTATTTTTAATATTGTCATGGCTTGAACATACTTGGTACATTTTAACCCACCACAGTCATTACTGGTGTTCAAAATATCCCATCTTTGAATTTTGACTTAAAAAGTCCTTATCTTCAAGACACATATCTTAAGATAGTTACAGGTTAAAAGATACAGTGTTGGGTTTTTCCTTGAAAATAATCTGGTACAGGGTGACTAGCCTTGAGCTCATCAATGCTGAAGCTATAAGAAGGATTATCTGAGAACTTCTAAAATGTTCTTTTTATTATTACACATGTCTGAAATGTTTCAAATGTAAGCTTTACAATTTTTAAACCATCTGCCCTTTGACCCTTTGAAGCTGGCTCATGTCTTTTCTGACATGACCTCAGAAAATAACTTTGGATTCGCTGAAACTTGGTGTCATGGTGCTCAAAACCATGCACCATCCTTCTGGGTGGTGAACGGTAACTTTGAATCTGGAAGCCTCAGCCACACACCCTAAAGAAGGAACTTCCTGTCTTCATGTTTAATCCCCAGCGCACAGCAATCTCCATTTGGTGCACTACAGAATAAGTCAGTCTTGGGTCCTCTGAACTGAGCCCACCTGCTCACTCTTGGTGCCAAGGCTCCGAAAAGGCAGCACACACAGAATAAGCACCTGTGACTTGTGATATGGAAATGTGTAACAATAAACCTGAAAGTACATCCAGAGATGCTTGCTAGTTTGTCCAAGTCACACACATCATCCAAAACAGGAACAGCAACAACAAAGGAAGTGACGTGGTCTACTGCACAGCAGATCCTGGTTACACGAAGATGCTCTAATCCCGGAGCTGCCTGCAGGGATCATAGCTCTCAAGTATTTCACTCCTCATATAATCTGTGTAACACTCGAGTAATGACACGAGCTTCAAAAGAAAATCTGAGTATATTTCACATTTCCTGCCTAGACAGGCCTCTATCAGTTTCCATAGGGATGTTATTAACGAGTGCACTTTACAAAAGTTATTCATAATGAATTTTAGCAACACATCAAACTAATTAATAACCATTTTCCTCTTTGTGGCTGTTGACCTATGTCCAATGAAGACACTGCAGCTATCACTGGCCCTCACTGTCAGCCCTCCTGTGCTTCCGGTTGTCTACTGCTGTCCTTGGCTTCCCCCATGATAGACTGTTACCTGTAAGTGGAAATAAACCCTCGGCTCCTCAAGTTGCTTTTGGTTTATCACAGCAACTGAAATCAAACTAGAACACTTAATTAGCTCAATAAAATAAGCCATGATTTTATTCTTTAATATAGGCTTATCCTTTGGAATATGCAGTGGATATCTCCTGAACAAATGAACATCTGTGTATATATAGCAGGTAGGTTCTTGTCTTAGTTAGGGTTACTATTGCTGTGATGAAACACCATGACCAAAGCAACTTGGGAGGAAAGGGTTTATTTGGCTTACACTTCCATATTTCTGTCCATCACTGAAGGAAGTCAGGACAGGAACTCAAGCAGGACAGGAACCAGGAAGCAGGAGCTGATGCAAAGGCCATGAAGGAGTGCTGCTTACTGGCTCGTTCCTCATGGCTTGCTCAGCCTGCTGTCTTAATAGCAACCAGGACCACCAGCCCAGGGATGGCACCACCCACCATGGGTTGGGCCCCGATTAGCACTAATTACTAACTGCTTTACAGGCTTGCCTGCAGCCTGATCTTATGGAGGCATTCTCTTAACTGAAGTTCCCTCCTCAGGTGAGCGTAGTGTGTGTCAGGCTGACCTAAAACCACCCAGCGCAGTTCTGCTGAGTATTTAACTGGCTGACACCAGGCTCTTCACTGTTCATGAAGGGCATAATGCCCATTCACTCCCTCGATGAAGATTAAAGAAATACCTTTCTGTGTCAGCAATTAGGCTACAAGCTGGGGCATAACACTGAGCAAGAACAGGGCTCTGTGTCCTTGGGGACGTCAGTCTAGTAAACAGAAACTAAACCAAATCTAATAATCACACTGATAAGCATAAAAGGTGTGACTCAAACTAGCTTCTACTAAGCTATCAATGCCACGAAAGCACTTAATAAGAACTGACCTAATCTGAGAGCCAAAAGGAACCTTTCCCCTGGGCTCCAAGAGGTCACAGGTGTTAAGCAGCTGACAAAAAGCGGTACACACACACACACACACACACACACACACACACACACACACACCCCAAGCCCCTCAGTTGGGACAATCAGGGCAAAGGTGAGAAAGTGCATGGTAACTTCTGGTCTGCTGTCCTAAGACTTGCTTTGGTACTCACGCTGCTTTCCGGGGCCATTGGAACCTGCAGTTACCCTTTTGCTCACTAGGGGGCACACACACACTAAAAAGACAGCGGGATGCATGGAACTCATGGGGTTACCTAGAGGCCCAACAGCTTTGACAGGAAATGCGGGAGATGAGAACATGGGCAAGGGAGGCAGGAAAGAACCAACGCCAGATTCACAGTCCCAGATATGTAAAGCAACAGAAAGCCATTGACTCAGATATTTTTAACTATTCAAATATTATGAGAAGTTGGTACTGTGCACTGGCTCTTCAAGTTGAGGCAGTAGATACATCTGCTTTTGTTTTTCGTTCTTAGCATTTCTTCATTCCCTAAACATACAGTAAGAACCAACTTAGGCATTTTACTGCTTCCATAGCACATATACAATAAGTGAAAAAAATGTTTTCCCTACATGAGGAATATACCTACTGCAAACAAGAAATATACTTACTGCAAATACAACACTAGTCATTTCAAAGTTACATACATATAAGTGGACAATTTGCATCTCCCCTAGGATCCAAGTACCACAGGAAAGGCATCCCTTTGGGATATAAAATAGGGGCTGGATGGCTTAGTGGTTAGGAGCATGCATTGTTCTTACAGAGGATCAGAGTTCAGTTCCCAGTACCCATGCTGGGTGGCTCAGAACTACCAGTAATTCTAGAGGCAACTGACGCTTACAGCCTCCTTCACATACCCACACACACAGAGATGCACACATACACATAGTTAAAAATAGAAAACAATTTTTTGAAAAGAATATAAAGCAGTCAAAGCTTCTATTGCTTAGAAACAAATAAAAATGAGACTCAGAACTGAACATCACAAATCTTAATCAAACTACTGCATTTTGAACACATATAATTGTAAAATACAATTATGATTCTGTGAAAATATAAAGTACACATTTAGTGTATATGAAAATTCACAGAGTCAGCATTCGTATGAGGGCTACTTGCTATGACTGGGGGAAAATGTTAAAATCCTGAAGAAGAAAGTATCAGTATGGAATGAAAACTGTTAGTGGTTCTCTTCTAAGCTGACCCTATAGGGAGAATGAAATAAAGAAGATGGATGAAGACCGGAAATGGAAGAAAACATATCCAATCTCACAGAGAAACACTAAGTCACAAGACCACAGGCCTGAATGTTTGAAGAGAATTCAAGAAGCACATTTAGTCTAGCTGTAACAGCATGCTAAGCGCTACCTTCTCTGCAACGCCTTCTGGAAAGCATCCCAGACTGTAAAATGGCCCAAACCAAGGAGCCTGGTAAGCTTGCAGTTACCCTTGCGATCGCTAGATGGCAAACAATGCTAATAAGGCTAAATGCAGCTTGAACTGAAATCTTTAAGGGGGGATGGGGAGAATTTGGAGGGACAGGATGGATATAAGCAGATGAAACAGAAAACAACTTATCTGGCCTTCACAGAGTTAAGATTCTGATAACATGTAACATTTCTGAGACGGAGGCACTATGAAGCTCAGACTGGCCTTGACACCACAGGCCCCTCTCTGCCTTCACAGGGCTGGGGTTACAGGTGTGTGCTGCCTTGCCTGGCTTACTACATTGTTTGTTTCTTTGTTTGCTTTT
This sequence comes from Peromyscus californicus insignis, assembly GCF_007827085.1. Taxonomy (NCBI): domain Eukaryota; kingdom Metazoa; phylum Chordata; class Mammalia; order Rodentia; family Cricetidae; genus Peromyscus; species Peromyscus californicus. Next base: position 25,972,282 of record NW_026294436.1, on the reverse strand, counting down.
AACATAGCCTACTCTTTTTAAAAGATTCATTTGTATGTGTATGAGTGTTTGGCCTGCATGTATGTGCATCCCCTGTCGCCTGGTGCCTGAGGAGGTCAGATGAAGACTTCTGATACCCTAGAACTAGAGTTACAGTGCTATACAGTTCCTAGTACTGTCTAGTGCTGGGAACAGACCCAGGTCCTCTGCAAGAGCAGCAAGTGTTCTAAACCACTGGGCGATCTCTCCAGCCCCTAAAATTAAGTGTAACTTTTGATACTGCACCATTTTGGAGTTGAGGCAACCAAAATCCAGAAATATTGTTTTGCTGACCCAAAATCTACAGCAAACACTGGATGTTAGGCATAAAATCTATTTGTAGGATAAAAATGCCATAGCATAGAATTATAATGGCAGTGCCTCAAACATGCAGAGCAGTTTTACTATATGAAAAGAGAGTTAAAACCTAGTTTTGAAAAACCTTTCCAGGTAGTAACTGAAGTGCAGTTAAAGACTTACTGAAGGTTACTTCAGTGTTAGGCGTTTCTCATATCCTATTTCCTTGACAAGCTTACTTTACAACGAACTGTGCTGAACGCTTTCCCAGTTTGTGTATGAGGAGAGCAAATAGTACATCAATGACTTGGTAAGTTGTGAATCAAAAAGGGACACGGCCAGGACTCCGACACAGACTCCACAAAAATTTCTATTATAACCCTGCTGGGCCAGAGTATTCTGAAGTGCCCTGTGAGAAAGAAAGACCGTCTATAAACAACAGGTCTCAACCTCATTTCAAAGCAGGAATTGTGCCAGCAAGATGGAGAATCTAATGGTCCAAGAAGGCGGCACACAGCGAGGCAGGACACTGAGGCCTGAGGCCTGAAGAGCCTCCCGTTGGTGCACTTGGGGACGGGAAGGACTAACAAGGCACATGACTGGTGACAGCGAATGAATTGGAAGTATGGCAAAGTCACTCCTGAGAAGGGGAGGACTGTGGGCTACGTCAGCTGTGAAGATCTGGGCATGGTCCTGACAACACAGGGATCCCCCTTCCATCTACAGTGATGGCACTCTGTCAGCTTTGTGAACCTTGTTCTCTTCGACTTGTCACGGTCTGTACTTCTTGTAACAGCAGCATTCCATTCTAAGAACATTCCCATCTCACAGGCTGAGCCTGAGGATCTTGTACTTTACTTCCCTTTACTTCAAATTCTACTTCCATTCAGACGCAGCAAAGTTGGGAGAATGCCACTCCATCCCAACACTGACAAAGACTAGATAACCTAAAAAGTAGATCAAAACTCCTTTGGGGTCTGTGAAAGAGACCAGATTCACAGTAACCAAGTAGACTGAGCTGCATATATCAGAAGGCCTTGGCAAAGAACGAGACAATGAGCTGCCGCGGAAGGAGGTTAGAAGTTGCTGGAAGCTTAATAAATCATTAAGTAAAGGACAAGTATGAGCTAACGTGTCAATTTAGTGTAGCAAGGACTCTCCAAGACTGGGGAGGGAGGAGTGTTTGCAGCCCCTGGCTCTTTCCCACACACACATTCCTGTAAGGAGAAAGACAACCCTCTGTGGTCATTCAGGACAGCAGAGAGTCTGCTGCAGCATGCAGTACTTTTCTATATCTTTAATTTATAGAAAGCTGAAGTCTTCCCGAGACTGTTCAGGCAAATGGAGAAGCAAATTCTCTCCCAGTATGAAGGAGCCACACTGACACCAAGTCCATGTCTACTCCACTGGGGAGAGACCAGGAAACTGCCACTCCCCAGGAGAGTGGTGATCTAAAGAAGCTTGTGCACAACAGGAAAAGGGGGTGTGGCTCCAGTTTGAACAGGAGTGTCCTTTAGAGGCCACTGTGTTATGGACTTGACCAGGTCGCAGGTGCTTTTGGGGGAGGAGCCGGAACTCTCAGTTAGTGAGGCTTGGTGGGAGAAAGTAAGTAGGCCAGGATTTCCCTGTGAAGACAGGGCTTACCTTTGGCCCCTTCCTTACTCCAGGGCTGCCATGAGGCAAGCAGCCTCTGCCAGACTCATTTGCCATCATGATACTCTGCCTTATGTGAGCCCAAAGCAGTGAGTGAATGTGGCTGAACGGATCTCTGAGCCCATGAGCTAAAGTAAGCCTTTCTTGTTAGATTGTTTCCTTGAGGTCTCCCTCACAAGAACAAAGACGAACTAACAGAGCTGCTAAAAAGCCCACACTGGAGGTACAGGGACATGGCGTGCCTAAGACTGAAGCTGCATCAGAGCACAGAAAAGCCACAAGGCTAGGACCAAGTGCAGCCTTGGCCCTGTGTGGCTCAGGCAGACAAGGGCTATGGAAAGCTTAGGATGATTCAGGACAACTGAGAGAACCTAGAACTTTCTCCAGAAATATTAATACCAAAACACAATAATTGCATTCAACTGATATGATTATCAATAACAAAACCAATTCCAGTTCAAATTCTGACAGACATATGCTCTTATAATAATACCATTACAAAAGAAAAAATATGCTAAATTCTAGATGGAAACACTAATGCTCTGCATATGAGGTCTGGCATTCTGTTAAGAACTATGAGACATTGAACAGGTAATAATGCATGAGTAAACGGGTAATAGGAATTTTTTTAAAGAGCCAAGTGGAACTGATAGAAAAAACCAAAAAGTATTATGACATAATAGATGAAAAGTAGTTCTGATGCACCCATTAGCAGATTCAACAAGAAACAGTGCATTTTGAAACAGGTCAAAAGAAACGACCACAACTGAATAAGACACAAGAAGAAAAAAGCAGCGAAACAAGTGAAATGAAAAACATTAATAAGAAAATATGGTGTGGAACACCCAAGAGCTAAGCAATACTATCACATATCAGTTCATTCTGTTTCTAATAGAGTAGACATTCTCTCCCCCTCTCTCTCTCCCCCTCTCTCTCCCCTCTCCTCCCTTCTGTCTCTTTCTCTCTCTCTCTCTTTCTGTGTTGGATTGTTACTATAAACAAAATGGGAAAACATTACCTAATATGAAACTGACTGTAGTGAATACTGGAAGTAATGTGTGCAACAAAACCCTAATTCTCGTAACAATCTACGGAGGTGGCCACAGTTACCATCGTCTAACAGCTCCCCAGGCTTAGAGAGGTTAGGAAAGATGTTTATGTTCACAAACCAGTCATAGGGCAGAGCTGGCGTTCTTGTCTGTGTTCGTCACACTCTAAAGCCTGGGATCTTTCCATTCCCATCTATTAAGTGACAAGGTCGATGGGAAGAGAGTGGAGAGGGAGACTGAATATAAAAGTCTGAGAAGGAGTCTTCCTGCATCTGTACATAATGGTCCTCAAGAACCTAAAAGGAAGGAAGAGATCTTCACAGCCACATTGGCAGGTCTGACAATACCAGAGGTTCTGAGGGGACACATGGCCTTGAAGGCCATGAAGTAGCTTAAACTAATGGTCAGAGAGTTGAATGGGATTCTGTAATATGAATCTTAAAAGGTCTTATTAATAAAAAAAACACTCAGGAGCCAGATATTGGGGTGACAGCTGAGAGAGACAGAACAAGCCACAGCTAACCTCACCTCACCAACTTCTCAGCCAATTTGTTTCCTCAAATTGGAAGCCTCTGAGTCCTCATCTGAATGGATCTCAGCTGAACTGCTGCTAAAAGCTTAAAAAGACTCTAGTTCCTGGTCCTCACATCTTATATACCTTTCTGCTTCCTGCCATCACTTCCTGGGATTAAAGACATGTGTCACCATGCCTGGCTGTTTCCAGTGTGGCTTTGAACTCACAGAGATCCAGATGGATCTCTGCCTGCTGAATGCTAAGATTAAAGGGGTGTGCTACCACTGCCCAAACCTATGTTTAATACAGTGGTTGTTCTGTTCTCTGATCCCCAGATAAGTTTATTGGGGTGCACACTATATCAACCACAGGATTCTCCACAATGATGTGTCCACTCTGCACGCATCTCACTACCAGTGTATTAACAGAGTCTCATTTCAACTTAGTTGGACTCTATGCTAGTATCTTTTCTTTTTCTTTTTTTCTTTTAACTAAAACATCATCAAGTATTAGAGTTGAAAGACAGATTATAAGAAATCAGAACTGACCCCCAGTTTGGCAAAATACTCATTCCAGAAACAGAGTACTTTAGAATTCATTTTTTCTCATTGTTCAGAGACTATAGGAAAAGCTACCCGATGACAATACTCTAGGAGGCTATCTCTAAAGCAAGGCAAGGGTGTAGGTCCACATGGGCACCTGCAACATGGTTTCAAACTGGATATTTCTAAGGCAGCTTTTAAGGGCTGCTCATATGCTGAGTGATGCCAACTAACCTTGTTAGTCTTTCAACATTTGAAAACACAAATCTGACCAGGGTTTTACAGTCAGCTTTTGGTGCAAAAGATCACCATTAGTTAGTAGTAAATCAATATGCTAAAACATTAAATACCTTAGTGAAGAAGAAGGAATCAGTGGTCCTTTGAGAAGCGGCAATCTAGTTGCAGATTCTGAATGGACAGCGGGAATGGACAGACTGTTCACTAGGAGGAACAGCTGGCTTTCCCCTCCATCGGCCCACTGAGCTCTGATCAATTCCAAAGCAATGTCATATAAAACCCAGGTGGAAGAGCATCATTTCCTATCCTAAGAGTCTTGAGAGAAAATAAGAACTTCTGCACAGAGGTTCTAAAACTGGGCATGCTTGGGATAGAGAACTGTTGTTAATTTGATCAGAACTCTAAAGAATTAAAAAGGTAATAGAAAAAAAAACTTAAAATGTTAAATGACAGAAAACATAGGGAAAATATTCTTTCCATGATTCTATATAAAGTCTAGAATGGGAATATTCATTAATTAGATTTACTAAATGGAAAAACTGAATACGTTTTGTCTTTGTTTCAAGATTTTATAATACTTATTTGTGGTGAATGGGTTTGAAGAGTAAAATGAATTATAACACTAAAACGTCAACTTTAAAAGTTTTCAAATTATGCATATGATATATATTTATTTACATAAATACAATAATTTTTCCATTATGTGTTTTACAATATACTGGATATTGTTCTGCAGAGCTAGATTTCTTAAGTGAAATTCCAGAGAGCTTCCACAGGGATCGACTGTCCCTCAGCTGAGTAGCATCCTTGGACAATTTATGACAGCTTCAACACTTCTTGGCACTGCAAATTACCTTCTAAGGAATGCTGCACACAACTTCCACTAGAGGGCATGCTTGTAATCCAGAACTCATTTGTTTCTTTGTGAAACAATTTTAACTATAACCAAATCTAAAATGTTTGAAATTAATACCGTTCCAACAGAGAAAATAAGAATTTTTCCTAATTAGCAATATGGTACCTGTATATTTCTCCAGAAAATCAACTATAGAATAAGTTAGGTTAAATCCAATGTGAAGAGACCTTGGAATACACACTGCTATGATGTGTTTTTATTTAGGCAATACTGCTATGGACACGTTCATTTAATTTATTTCAAAAAAGTTTTATCATTTGAAGTTTTCTTAAAAGATTTCCCTATTATTTAAATCTAGCAATTTAGCTTGATAGTGTCTTCAACACTGAGCCAAATAAACATTAAAAATGGTTGCTTATCATGGTTTGTTAGTTATTTGTCATCTTAAGACCTGCTCAACAAGAGGAAAAGCATGTACGGTACTGGAAACCAGGGCTAGTGACTACCCAGGGCTAGTGACGTCATGCATCTTGGAGGAGAACCTACAACTGCCACTCAACTTAATCAGCATAAACACTAACTGCATTCTAAATATTTGTCCTTATACCACAGGCACGTATAATCCTCATCCCTGATCAAGGAAACTTCTCTTGGCAACAGATAAAAACCACAACCAATCAAAATGTAGATTGTGCAGCCCAGTTCCAATGGACACATCTCCAAAAGAACTCTAGCATCTAAGGCTCAGGGAACATTGTGAAAGCGGGGGCAGAAAGACTGTAAGAGTCAGAGGGTCAGGGAGTTGGCTGTGAGATTGTGTGTCCCACTAATGCCAGATGCTACCTCCATAAAGTCTCACCAGTCTGTCTTCCTAAACATGAGCTGAAAAAGGACAACGGCAATAGACATGACAAAGAGATCAGGAAAACCATGAGGTCTCAACCCCACACAGAGAACTATAGGCAACTAAAGAATGCCAAGTGGGAGACATGGTCTTCTCCAGGGAAAAGCATACTAATTGGCTACCAATACCAAGTGGTCAGCCCTAAAAACATGAGTAATTTTATATGATTATTATGAGTAATATTATACTGACAGAGTAGGTATTTATTATTGTATTTAGGAGAATACACACACACACACACACACACACACACACACACACACACACATATACACATGTAGGTAGCAATAATGAATGAAAAAAGAGACAACAAATTTGAAGGAAAGTGGGTAGAGATATGTGGGAAGGTCTGAAGAAGGGAAAAAGAAGAGGGAAATAATATATTTATAATCTCAAACTAGACAATAAACGTTACTTGTCTTATATAAAACTTACTTTACAAAACAAAGTATTCCGAATATTTACTGCCATATTCCTCCCCCAGCCCACACCACACAACTGTTTTTCTTGCCTTGCTATTTACATCACTGTTTTCTTGAGAAGAAGCAAGGTACTTCCCTCTGTCTAACTCTCTCACTTTTTTAAAGAGACAGAATCTTGCTATGTAATCTAGGCTGGCTTTGAACTTGTGACTTTCCTGGTGTGTGTCACTACAAGTGGCAACTATACCACCTTTTCCACTTCCTGTGTCAGATGAACAGGAAGTGCTGCCATTTATTACAATTATATTTTACTTCAGAGTCCACCAAAATTTTATAAAGGAAACTTTGTCATTGATATGTTACCATGTACTATACACAACTTCATATGTGTATCTTGTTTTGTTTTTCTATGAGCTACATAATTTAAGAGCATCTGAGTTTTTGTATTTAAAGTTGCACTTAAATTACTTACTTATATCTGTAGTGTATAAATTATACATTTTCCTATCTACAAAGCATAAGCTATCTGATTATTATATTCATTAAAGAGGCTAACATGGTGGGATTTCTTTTACATTCCCATACACACAACTGTGTCTATAAAATGATTTGCTTTCAGTCTCTGAGAACCAAAGATGTATATGTGTATATACATGTGACTATCTTTAGGGCACATTTTTAAAAGATAAAAGCATATAACTTACGGATTATAAACTTTTCATAGCTAGTCAAATCTGTTAGAAATGGTTTGTAAAATGGAAAAGTTTAACATATAAAGAAACAAAGAAACACCAAAATTTCATTTTAAGTGAGCATAATGAGTAGAGAAAAAAATCTTATCACTCGTATTTTATAAAGAAAATATCCTCATCACTTACTTCAGAAAGAACTGTTCTTGCTTCAAACTCCTAGACCATACATAACTATGTCCACCAGTTTGGCAGTATGTGGACGTAACAGGACAGTAGACATTGTTCCATTTGTAAGCACTGTACTTGGGTTAAAGTCCTGATTCCATTCCTAGAGAATTTATCATCAAGCACACTGTGTGATACCACACTGCAGAGCAAAGGCTGGCCTTTCCTGCAAAGATTTATAGAAACAATCTAGAGGGTAGAAATGGAGGAACTCAAGTGGACCGGCATTTGTCCCAGGCACGAAACAGTTAAAAGTAGGATGTGTGCCAAGGTTTTAATCAGGCTTAGCAACAAAAAGATTCTTCAGTCCTCCACTTCCACAAGATTTTGTCACAGTGAAATGTCTTGCTTAGGGCCATCCATCTGTTAACAGTGATTCATGATATGGCTAAGCTCTCATGCTTGTTCACTAGTATAGTTGTTAGGTGAGTATGTGTGTGCACGTGTGTGTAATTGTTGGATTAAGCAAAGAAAGGTTAATATTGTTGAAAGCAGAGCCTAGGTCAGGTTTATAGACTAAAAAGTATTATTGAAAGGGATTTCTCTCTTATTCTTAAAAATTTCTAATACATTGTAGACAATTTCATATGACAGAATTAGAATTAATGGTCTGGTATTGTTCACTAACTCTTCAGGATTCCGTTTATATAACATTGACAAAAGAAGGTAAGTACAGGGGATTAAAACTGCTCTGCACCATGACCAGTAGCAGTATTCTCCCTGGACCAAACTGGCCCGATTTTCAATAAAATCAGAGAAGGATCCTTTCCCTGGAGTCCTGTTAGGCTAGGGCGGCTGTTAGAACTGTCATCTCCACACAAAAGGGAAAGGCCTGGGCTTTACAAATGTGGAGCCTAATTGGGAGATCTTCATGGCTGTACCCCTGACATTTATTTAAGCCTCATCAACAAAACAGAAAATAGCCATACTAATTAGCAGACCAGCACACAAATTACTATTTGTTGGGGGTGGATTATAGATTCAGTCTATCCCAAAGACAAGCCAAGTAAATTCCTCTCCATAGCGTCCAGATTGTAAACTCTGCTTATGTTAAATAAAGATACATTCTTAGAATTCAAATGATCACAATTCATTTCATATTCTGAAAAATAAATGAAAACAAAGTCTTTCACTGGCAAGTCTTGGTGGAAACTGGAAAAGCGACATTCTTGCCACACCTGGGTCCATGTCTGATAATTAAATGGACTCGGAATGGGATGAGACAAGTCCATTCAGAGTCATTTCTTAATGGAGCTGACAATAAAACACCATCTTACAAAGTTATAGACAAGAGACTTATTCATAAAACAAGATGCATATTGCTTCTCAAATCGTATGCTAAAGTCAGCAGTCAGCACCCCACTTAGAATGAAGATGAATATCTGCTACTTTTGTGACCACAGTATTGTTAAGTGGCTAAGGACATGAATTTCACAAGAGAAGAAAGTCAAATAGGGCCATTGTTAGAAAGGACACATGTGTACATATGAACAGCTACCCGTTATAGAGTACCTATTATACTTTATCTATTAATGAAGATATTTTATTCACATTATCTATAATTCCTATAGCATCCTAGGAAAATGATGTGCAATGTTATTATTAATTAAAAATGCAGGAAGCAAGACAAAGGGATACGCTATTTTATTAAATGTCAAAAGCAAGTTCCTTTTACAAATCAAGTTCAGTCTAGCTCTGTACTGATTTTTTCTATCAGACGCACTGGGGAAGGATCACTATTAACAGAAATGTATTGTATGTTGGGAAATTGCTAAATGTAGGTCTAATGTACTCTTACACACCACATAAAGTTACCCATGGAGACGACAGATATGTTAATTTGTTTAAATGTAATATTTTTGCCATGTATATAAAAACATGCTGTATATCTTAGGTATATACAATTTAAAACTCCATTTCTAGAAATTAACATGAAACATGAAAAACCAGAAATTAGTAAGTTATAATAGAAATGTTATATCCTGCTATAAAAGGAAAATTTAGTATTAAGATATGAGGAGTTCTCATATTGGGAAAAGCATTCCTGTGATTAAAATGTTTCTATCTTAAGGCATCCTACTGAAAACAAAGAAATCATAAGGTTTTTCCCCATAAAAACAAAATCTGTTTTCCATGGTAAATATCATTTAAGTACTCTATTACAGAGCCAGCAAAAATTTTTACAAAAGTGATTTAAAATGCTAAAGCTTGAGAGCATATTAGCGATGTCAGAAAAGCAAACAGGAAAACTCCGACTTGTTTACACGTCGGGAAGTGACCTCCTTAGTGGCAGCACTAGCAGCTCTCCACACACAGAATGACTTCATTCAAAGACATGTTTTGGGAACAATCAGGATTTGGTAATAACATCCAGAAATCAATAATGGTTTATGAAAAATAAGCTTAATAAAAGGAAAACTAGAAAAATCACTCAGTTTGCCACAAATATAGCACCATGAGTTCAGAATACTGTCGTTTTTTCCTTCTGTATATGGCTGGTACCTAGGAAAGATCCTTGACACAGTGGTGATGAATTATCAGATGAGCAGGTCTTCATAAGGGCCTACAGCTTTAGTCTGCCTTACCAGCCTCCCTCATTCCTAAAGACAGCTAAGGTTCAGTGTTCCTACCCAAACTCATGTTAAAGCCACAGTTCCCACCCCCATGTCTTGTTCTGTCTTGTCCTTCTGCCATGGATGAAGTAGCATGAAGGTCTTTATGAAGCGTGAGTGCCTTTACCTTGGCTCTCTAGCCTCCAGACATTGAAGAAATACCTTTCTGTTCTCTACATATTACTCAAGTTCAAGTATTCTGCTATAGTAGTACTACACTGGCTAAATCACAGATACACAAAAATACTTCATTATTATTGGAGGTTTTTGCTCTTTTGGGGGACCCGCCACCCAGCTCCCAAATAAATCATACACGGAGGCTTATTCTCAATCATACATGCCTGGCCTTAGCTTGTTTCTTGCCAGCTTTTCTTAACCTAAATTCTCCCTTCTACCTTTTGCCTCTGGGCTTTTTTCTTTTCTAACTTCTGTATATCTTACTTTTACTCTTATCCTGTGGCTGGCTGTGTGGCTGGCTGGCTGTGTGACTGGCTGGCTGTGTGACTGGCTGGCTGTGTGGCTGGCTGGCCGTGTGGCTGGCTGGCTGTGTGGCTGGCTGACTGTGTGGCTGGCTGTGTGGCTGGCTGGCTGTGTGACTGGCTGGCTGTGTGGCTGGCTGGCTGTGTGGCTGGCTGGCTGTGTGGCTGGCTGTGTGGCTGGCTGTGTGACTGGCTGACTGTGTGGCTGGCTGTGTGACTGGCTGGCTATGTGACTGGCCCCTGAAGTCCTCCTCCTCCCTCTCTCATTCCCTGATCTTTCTTCTTCTCTTCCCAGATTTTTTCCTTCTATTTATTCTGTCTGCCAGCCCCGCCTATCCTTTCTCCTGCCTTGTTATTGGTCAGTTCTTTATTAGACCATCAGGTGTTTTACACAGGCACAGTAACACAGCTTCACAGAGTTAAACAAATACAACATCAACAAAAGTAATATACCTTAAGATAACATTCCCCAACACTTTATTACTATGAACATTTCACAGTACTGTGATTATTAATCCTAATTGTTTATTTGATGGGGTTCTGAATCATCATTACATGTCGGTGAGGCATTTTCTAGATTGCGTGGGTTAATTGGAATGGAAAGATTCACCCTACATGGGGGCAGCACCACTCCACGGTCTGGGGTCCCAAAATGAATAAAAAGGAAGCAGGAAGCTCTGGAGCATTCATTTCACTCCCTTCCTGACTGTGGATGCGATGTGACCAGCTGCTTTCAGTCCCACAGCTTTCCCTCCACATAGTCTATAACCTCCAACAGGAACAAAATAAACCCTCCCTTCCTTAAACTGATTTCGTCAGGTGTTTCATTCTAGAACTAGAAAAGTAACTAGTAATAAATTGGTACAAGTGCCATGTCATTGCTGTGATAACCCTGAGTATGTGGTTCACCTGTCTTTGGAACAGTGTTATAAGGAAGAATGTGGGACTGTGGGGTAGAAAAGCCCTGGAAGGCTGTAAGCAGAGACTACCAGGCCATTCTGGTTAGAAACAGACAAAAATGTGGACATGGAGAACTGGCTCATGAAATTCCAGAAAGAAGCAAGGGCACTACTGGGATTTGGGCTAGTCTATTCCTGTGGTCATGCCATCAGGAATCTGGCTGCATTCGGCCTGCTCCCTGAACCCTTGAGTGAGGATGAACACAGGAGAAATGGACTAATTTGTGTGGTAGGGAAAATGCCAAGGAAGAATGGCATCCAGGCTGTGGCCTGCTCTCTTCTCTCATTTAGTCTTCAGTGAAAGAGAGAGCAAAAAGTGGAGTCGAACAACACAGAAAATGTACAGTGTGGTAAGAAAAGGAGTATCAGCAAATTTCACCTCACAGAGGAGGCAGGTTCAAAACAGCTGAAACTGCTACAGAGATCGACGACATGAAGAAAAACTTGGGATCTACATGGGCACAATAAAAGTGTTTTGAGGGCAAGACCTAACCCATCACAGACTCCTTGAGAAAACGCAAGCTTATCTGAAAGAAGAGAGACTAAACTGAGAACTTCACTCAAGGGGTTCCATGGGTGTGTTTCCCCAGGGTCAGCACACAGATGCCGATACCACTGTGGTCCAAGGGAGCCATGCTCCACACACAGCTGCCAGATGAACTTGGCAGCTTTGTTCACTCAGTACTGGTTTTGCAGGTATAACAGATAGAGGAATAAGGGTGTCAAGATAGTCTTACATCAAAGTTCTAGAGAGCTGCTGAAGAGAGGCAGTGTGTGGCAGGGTTGCAGTCCTTGTAAAGATATCCTAAGGAGCCACATAAGCAACTGAAAAGGTATGAATTGCAATGGAGACTCCAGGATTTTGAAGATGCCAAGAGCTTGAGACATTCACTGAAGAAATTTGAATGTCAGCTTTGCAGCTGGTCCAACACTATGTGTGCTCCAGGCGGCAAAGCTGAAGGGGCTACTCAAGTCTTTTACCCAGATGATTCTATCATGAGCCCCAGATGCAGGACATGAACGACAGGATTTAGTGTCTGCTCACTGGGTTTCAGCCTTGCTTAGGCCAGGTTGTTACTATTCCATCATTCTTCCTTTATGGAATGGGATATGTATTCTGTGCCACTGTATAGTGGAAGTACATTAGTTAGGAGGTTGCCTCGAGCCTCAGATGAGAGTTGGACTTTGGAGTTTTAAATAGCATGGGGCTGCTAAGGCTCCAGGGACATTTGAAGCTGTACTGAATACATTGGGGATTATGGGATAGCCATGAGCCTATGGTGCCAAAAGGTGGAAGGTTATGGTTTTAAAGTGACATGTTTGGGTGTCAAGATGACAAAATCTGGAGTTGAAATGGTTCATCTTGACTTCCCCACTGATGGTACTTTTAGAATCCATGGAAATAACTTCTGTGAGGATTAACTTCTGTGAGGATTTCTGTGAGGTTAACTTTGCTAGAATGGTAGGGAACACCATGCAATGGGATGTGATCCCAGAGCGAACTAGAAAGGAAAAACAAAGTTGAGTAGCAGCATTCTGTTGTGGGATATTTGTACACTGTGTGAAAGTGTATTGCTGTGATTGATGAAATAAAAAGCTGAACATCTAATACCTAGGCAGGAGGTAGAGGCAGGACTTCCAGGCAGAGAGAAAGGAGAAGAAGGACTCTACACATGTGTGGAGATGCCAGGAGACGTGGAGAGGAAGGAAACAAGAGGTGCAGGATGAAAGAAAGGTAGAAGGCCACATGGTAAAACACAGATTAATAAAAGCAGGCTAATTTAAGTTATAAGAGCTAGCGGGTCAAGACTAAGCTAAGGCTGAGCTTTCATAATTAATAATGAGTCTCTGTCATTCCTTGTGAGCCGGTGACCCAAAGAAAAATCTGACTACAGCATTCTTTTTATTTTGATTTCCTTCAGTGCATGGAATGCAACCTCAATCACCTGCCATCCAGATTTTCCTGCCACAGTGGACTATACCCTCAAACTGTGTGCCAATAAGCCCTTCCTTCCTTGAGGTGCAGGACCTTTGCTGCTGCTAATCTTATGAGCCACAGGTAAATGCTATGACCATCCTGGCTGGGAACCTTGGCAGCTGTCATAAAAGCAGCTTTGTAGGCACCCTGGATTTGACTCTAAAGCTGATTTCTAAAGGTGCCTAATAAACTGCAATTTAATATACAAAGTTCAATTGGTTAAAATCTTCAGAAGACTATTCTAAATACAAAACACTACATTATATTGCTATTTTTCTAAATACTTTGCCACAGGGACAATATTTTTAGTAATATCAGCATTTGAACAGAAGTTTTAAATAATAATAGCAAATAAAATATCTAACTCTAGAAAAAAACCAGACATACAGTCCCCAAGTTATGAATGGCTTGGCTTCATGACATTTTAAGTTTACTATGGAGAAAAGCAATACACTTTAAGTAAACATGATCTTTCAACTTTTGAATTGTTCCTAGCTAGTGATAAATGATGCAGTACTGTTCCTTGGTCCCGAGTAGTGCGGGGACCCAGAGTTTCCTGTCACACATTCTGTCACAAAGGTGAACTACAGTGTACAGTGTCACTAGTTATGACTTCAATCGGTTCATCACCTTATGTGCATTTTCATTTACAATACTAACAACTTCTGATGAGTCCAGAAGTTGAGGATTATCTGTACAGTAATTCACCCTTGGATTTCCACACATTGTTTTAATGATTGGATGTCTGGGTTTCACTTTATGTGTGCAGTAAAGGGAAGCTATTAATGTTGTTCCATGTCACATTGTTCATACTCCACATAATCACAGGCTTAACTGTCTCTCAGACTCACTGGAATATGAACCCTTTGAAGACATGATAAAACACAAGCTAGGTATCACTTATGCAAAAGGCTTGGGAACAGCAGTGTTTCATATTTTGGACCTTTTGGGTACTACAGTATCTGTACATACACTGAGATATCTTGTGGACATTAACTGTCTTAACACCAAATTCTTTAGACAGCTTACACACAGAGTCCAGTGGTAAATTTAGCTAATATTTTTATAATATTATGATAATCTTATGCTTTGAATGTGACCTGGTATAAGAGATTTTATATATAGGGCACTCCATGTCTGTATCAAGATGGACCTTTCACATTAGAGATATCTGGTTCTCCACTGATGGCCCCAAGTCCACTGCTCTTCCCTTAATCAATAATGCTAATTTTCTTATAATGGTCCAAGTTGCTCCCAAAGAATTCATTGAAATACATAACCTGAGATTGGAGGCACGAAGGGCAAGCATCCTTACCTGGGAAAGCTTATGCTTCTCTCTGTTTCCTCCCGTTTCATTGTGTAATGTATAAACTGGAGTATACTGCACCAAACCAGAACAGGTTCCATAATCTTCCTCATTTTCCTACACATAAAGAAAAGTAGAATTATTTCACAATACTCCACTTTTTAACTAAAGTTATTTAATAAAATATCTGTTAAACATGCAAAGAAAAAAATAACACTTTAGCTATAATTTTAAAGAATCTTCTGAGGAAGAAGTAATGATTTTCTATGGTGTAACTTAATAATTTAAAAAAATAATCCATACTTTCACTAGTTGGAATAAAATTTATAAAGACACACATTCCCTATTACTACAATGGAAGATTTAAAGTAGTTTTTCTTCAAAAGTAAAAATTCAAAACACAACTGTTAATAAAACTGCAAAGATGTAATGTGTAATCAAACCAAACACACAAATATAGATATATAAATATTTACATGATTCAATACCCATAGGTTCAAAATCCAATTATTGTGATATTTTATAAGTTAGGAACATTCTTCAATGTAATAGCTACTATTGGAATGAACCTATAAAACCAAAGGGTGGCATTTCTTGATAATTCCACCCCAAAGATACTTTCTTTAAAATGGTCAACTTGAAGAAAGATTTTATGAAAACATATATCCTGTTAAAAATATCTTTGAAGATCTCTACATTCTGTGATAAAATATGCAAACAATAAAGAGATTATTCAGTAGATGCATATAGAATAGCAGAGAGTTAGTTGCCAGAGGACTTGTTATAAACAATATATTCTTGAACAAAGGGAAAAGCATATTTCAAAAGCCATTAAAACATAAATCTCACATTGTTCGTAGAGCAGGGGCTGCAAAGTCATACAAAATCAGGGTGAAAATATCAGGATGACAGATGCAGACGTACCTTGTGTTTCAGCCTGCTCTTCACCTCCTTTAGTCCCAGTCTGGCATGACTCTTTGCCTAGAAAATGAGAATAAGTGTATCTAGCTTTGCATGCTTCTATTATCATTTACTATATATGTGTATGTGTGTGTGTGTGTGTGTGTATATATATAAAACTATCTCTAATAAGCATTCCTAACTATCCATATTTCTTAGAAAAGGAAAAATTATACCCCAACACTATTTCCAAGGATGCCATCTAGTTACTATTTTATTAAGCCTAAATTGGTGGTAAAAATGGGTCAACCTATATTGCATACAAACACACAAAGATTAACATTCAGTCTAGAATCAATCAATTGGGTAACTAATGCCCATTATTAATTTAAAATTGTCACCAATGAGAAACAGAGACAAGGTAAATCACAGTATCAAGTTATTTGGGCAAATGTTTAAGCATCAAGGAATTCAAGCAATTTTAGAGGGCATTATTAAAGTGCTTTTTCAAACAGATATTGACTAGCACTGGCATCTTAATGGTATGGCTAGTTCACACACAGATTTTCCAATAAAAATTAAATCACTGAAAATTTTACACTATCTTTATGTATCTTTGGGATTTGGCCTCAAGGTTGAGTATCTCCAATCTGGCTGCAAATTGTGGGGTCCAACTTCAGACAACTGGGACTTTGTTGGAGGGATGGATGTTTTGCACTGGAGATTTCTACTCACAGTGTTCGTCATAAAGAGAGAGGAAAGGAAGCCTCATTTGCTTTGTGTTTGCTGACTGTGTGCTGGCTGCTCAGACACACTGCACTCTGTTGTCACAACTCCAAGATTACACTGCTAGCAAGACACCTTATAAAAAAGGACAGTGACCAAGGAAGACTAAGTCTACTAGTCTAGATTCGAATCTGGGTTATATTTAGTTATGAAGTCTAACTCCTCCTCTGCTCAAAGATGAAGGAGAAAACAGTGTTTTTAAAATACACCAGTGTTTTAATCTCATCAAAAGGAGGGTGGCGTAACTCTTATCTACAGACATAGAGTCTGGGTTTCAACCTCAAAGTCCTTGTTCCCACTACCCTATGCTGCTTCCTAAGTTGTTTGTAAGGGGTGTCAAATCATGACTCTCATGTTCACAGAGGGAAAGGACCATTCCCCATTAACAAGTGTAAAGCCCAGATGACCAATGACATACAGATAAACACTCAAGCAATGTTCTGAAATAAATGCAAGAATTATTTGCATTACTTAAATAAAACAAACTGAAATATATTACAATAGAAGATAATTTCAGAAGCCATTTAACACTAGACTATATCCTCTGAGTTTTTGGTTTTGTAATTTTTTAGAATCAATCAAGACATTTCATTCATTACTTTATCTGTAAAGCAACTGAACCAAAGGGTTCTATATTCAGCCCTATGTTGTGATAGGTGAAAGAATGTCATTATCAAGAAAAACTGCTTTTCTTCTTCCTATCATCTCTTAGAATTTGAGGCAGTGTTGCTTTGCTCACGCTGTTCTTTAGTTAGCTCCACTATATCCTAACCCATCTACCACACTGTTTCCAGATGGTCCTTAGTATATAAAGTTGAATTTAGCATTGGTCTCTTCCAGCTTCCAAATTTGTCCACCGTTAATTCTAAAGTCTACCTGGAAGACGGAGCAAAGTTTCCATCTACCTTGCAGCTTAGCCACACAAAGTTGTGTGCCTAACTAATAAAACGATCTAACAAAACAGGTACTTAGATCATTTAGACAGATCAAACATGCATTTCATCTGGTTGCGCTTCTTTTGTTTATAGTGTTTGTTATCACCGTTATCCTCTAAGTCATGAGGAATCTATGGAGAAATATGGAGACTTAAAGCATCTTCTAGGGACCAGATGCTACCACACATTGTTCGGTTTATTTTCTCCTCAAGCAAATAAGAAACATTTAAAATATATTGGAGGAATTAACCCAATTTTCAAACTAGGATCTCACTGTGGACTGCTTCAAAATTTGCTAAACGATTTTGCTGATAACTTAAATAAAACAAGAAAATACTTTTAGATTGTATAAAGGAAATACCTTTCTATACAATATTGTTTTAATAACAAACTTTATTTTGCTCAATATCCACCCTAAACATTTTGTTAAGCATATTCTAAAAATAAAAAACCACAGCTGTGGCAATAACTCGGAAGGTAAAGCTCTTGCCACACTGCTGTGAAGACCTGCGTTCAATCACTAGAACCAAGTAAAAGGCTGGACACGAGGTTGCTGAGCTGGTTACAGGGCTGCAGCGCTGGTTACAGGGCTGCTGAGCTGGTTGCAGGGCTGCTGAGCTGGTTACAGTGCTGGGAAGGCAGAGACTGAGAGGCACCTGACCTTGCCAGTGGTGAGCTCCAGGCTCCAGTAGGAGACCTGTTTTAAATTACAGTGCCACAGCTGGTCGAACACAGAGAACAACTGACTGGATGCTCAGCCCCACTGATAAATCTACAACACAATCCCTACAGCCAAGGCTCATGGAACATCATGGAAAGATTGTAAGGGTCACCAGGAGCAGGACAGGATGCCTACTGCATGATAGTATCTTCTGTCTACAGCCGTGAAGATGCACCCGGAAATCTCAACAATATGGCTGCCTAAACAAGATCTAAAAAATCACTACACCAATTGATGTGCCCTGTGGATGGGGAAATCCTAACAGGGCTTGACTCCTAGGAAAAGAGCTACTAGCAATTACTGGCAGCTAAGAGGGAGAGAATCTGTCTTCTCCAGGAATAAATGGCCTGATAGGTTGCCAACCACAAGAGGTCATCCCTAAACACATGAGCAACACTAAATGAACTCAGCAAGTTGTATTTATAACTTATATACATATATATACTTACACACGTACATATATATGTAATAATTATAACTTAAAAATAGGAGGACATCAATTTGAGGGTGGGAGTTACACCAGAGGAACTAGATGGAGGAGACAGAGGAAGAGAGTGATGTGAATACAGTATTCATATATGAAAATGTCTTAAAAAGAAGTCTAGAAAGTAATATATTCCATTAAAGAAAAAACAGAAACACACACAAGCACACAAGTGCACGTGTGCGCACACACACACACACACACACACACACGGCTCCTGATGACGGAGAATAGAGACCGACACTTGTTTATGGACGTGTGCACACACAAGCTGGAGCACCTTGGTCACTGGCACTCGTGGGCACATCCTCCCCCAAATGGACAAATAGAAAGCACTTTGAATTTACATGTCTACCATCTACATGTGAGTGTTATCAGCACAAGTCTGAAACTCAGAGGACACTCACGAATTTGTATGCAGTCCGCACTGCAGGGGTTGCTTTGGTCACCGCTGTGTTGAACAACGCACTTCCTTTCTGAAAGAGAGAAATGGTTTTGAAGACTTGTGGGCAAACCCTCCTGAAAATGAAGCATTGTCAGTAGTACAGAAAAGAATTGTAAGTTAAAGACCTATACAATTATGTCCAGTGTTGTTAAGAGTTTATATTTTATACTAATTTAGAACAGGGTCTAAATATTCTACTCTGTTCTTTCAGTTGATATAAAGCATCAGTTAAGGGTCATTTCATCACTGAAGTTTGGATAGAAGAGTAATATAGACAATACTGAATACAGATTTAAAGTTTCTCAATAAAAAGTATATAATGTTTATCAGCTGGTTTGATGTGGGGCAATAAAGACTTTTCATGTTAAAGAAAACTACTAACAAAACTATGTAATCCAATAAAATCCCCATCCACCCCTACTACCGCGCCTTAGTGCTCACTGACAAATACCAACTTCTAGAGGAAGGATTTATTACATCATACAGGTTAGAGTCCATCATCAAAGGAAGCTGGGGCAGGAGCTCAGGCAGGAACCTGAGGAGGAGTGCTGCTCACCGACTCCCTTCCAAGCTCATATGCAGCTGCCTTTCTTAAGCCTCCCAAGACCACCTGCCCAGGGTGGTACTGCAACAGTGGGCTAGTACATCAATCACCAATCAGGAAAGTGCCCCACACACATGCCCACAGGCCACTATGATGGAGGCATTTCCTCCACTGAGGCTCCCTCCTCCCAACTGTGTGAAGTTGTTAGAAACCAGCCAGCACACTGGTGTTCTGAAGGATAGGAGAAGGGCAGGTGTTGGTCTTAAATAAGCCTTTCCCCTGTGAACTAAACATTTTCATTTTAAAATTTCCTTTATAATTATCAACAAACTATAAACAAAAAATATACTTAAAGTATGATAAAACATCATATTTCAAATTAAACAGTGTTAAGTGTAGCCAGAGTACTTTCTCCGAACATTTCTCCACACTTTCTAGAGGACACAAAAGACAAAACCAAAGGCTTATGCTTACCTTGACTGTATGCACCCACTGTTGATATGACCTCGGGCTCCCTGAAACACAAAAATTAGATGCTGGGAATCACTGCTAACAAGAGAGACTGGAAAGCAGAGTTGGCCCAGCTGGCCCTGCAGTAAAAGCGGCACTGATGTTGTAGGAATGAGTGAGCTGTAACAGAGCAATCAGGACTTACACCACACATGCTTTCACATGTGAAGAAAGGCTTAGCTAGATTCACTCATTTTAATATTTGCTTTTCAATGGAAAATATAACCTCCTGAAATTCAACATGTCTATGCTCTTAAAAATAAATTTTTCAATGATTTATGCCTATTGTGTTAAAAATACGTCTGTTTTATAGTTAGGTTCACTTAAAACATTTCAAGTGTGAAGAGTGAAGGAAGTTGGGAAATGCAGAAAATTGAGGCCAAAAGACATGGTTTTGTATTTTTTAAATAGTAACGTACACTAACAAGTACTTGTATTTTAGCATAACTAAATGACACTTTTATCTGAAATTATTCTCTAGCTTTCTAAATGTAAAAAATATCGCTGGAAGGAAATATGAAAAGAGCGAACATCCCAGTTATGAAAGAGCTGACCTGACAGAACTACCTCTAACAAACTCTGACAGTTCAGGCTGGGGAGACACTCAGTGAGTAAAATACCTGCTGTGCACACCTGAGGACCTGAGTTTGATTCAGACAAAAAAGCCAGGTGGGGTGGTCCACACCTAGAGTCCTAGTGCTGGGGTGCTCCACACCTAGAGTCCTAGTGCTGGGGTGCTCCACACCTAGAGTCCTAGTGCTGGGATGGTAGACACAGGCACATTCCTCTGCGAGACCCAAGTCACTTAACCAAGGTACATGGTGAGTGACAATAATGGACAAGGTTATCCTTTGGCTTCCTCATCCACTCAGACCCCAGACACACACAAACATGCACCCAAAACTCTGTCAATAAACATACTCACTTGCAGAAAACCATTAATTATTTGGTCAATGAAATGAAACTACTAGCCAAAAGAGAAACACATATCTGGTGCTAGAGAGATGGTTCAGCAGTTACTAACACTTTGTTCTTGCAGAGGACCCAGGATCAACTCCCAGCACCCACACGGTGACTCACAACTGTCTATAACTCTAGATCCAGGGATCTAGCATCCTCTTCTGGCCTCTATAGGCACCAAACATGAATGTAGTACGTACACACACACACACACACACACACACACACACACACACACACACGCAGCCAAAACACTCATACAAATAAATAAGCAAACAAACAAATAAATAACTGTCTCCCCCAAAAGACTTAGAAACACACAGTCTTTCAAACTGATTTATTACAGCTAGATTTTAAATTACCTTCTTAATTTTTTACAATGCTTAAATAATCTCAAAAATTACGTGGGTAAAAGTCATTACTAAAAATAAAGTCTCAATGGCTACTCAGTAACTGTTGCACAAAGAACCCCTCAAGATACAGCATAGTCTTTTTATGTGGTTGTATCTCTGTTTTAAAAAGAAAATATACCAAGAGCAAGAGAGATGTTCAAGGCACCAGCCTGCTTATAGTTAAGACTGATGAGCCGAGTTTGATCCCCAGAACTCACACAGTAGTAGGTGAGCACTGAATCTGACCTATTCATATGTAGGGGCATCCATACACGCACATACATGCACAATTGATAAATAAATGTAAAAATTGCCATCACCTTGATGCTAGGAACCAGTGTGAGAACAGCTGCCCACCTGGTGTAGTAGGGCTCAGCTCAAAACTGATACTGTGGTCTCAGCCTAGCAGTTTCCTGTAGTGGTTGGCTGTCTGTGCCATGCCCTGAACCACCACCCCCTAGTGAGGCAGCAGGGAGCTGCTAGGGACCTGCCCCTTGGGCGTGGCCACCAGGGACCCTTAAGACCAGGGATGCACATATGCGTTCTCTCTACCTCATGGATTTTGGATGCTGAGATTGACAGGGCAGAGCTCGCCAGAGAACAGTTTAGACCTTGCCTCACCCTTCCAGGATCCTGCTACAATCCCTTATTTCTGTCTTGTGAGTTAACCCCCAAATAAATACCTTTGATCATTAGGCTGATTCCGTGGGCTGATAGCAATTAAATCACATTTGTTTCCTGCTATTTCTGAAGCATTAACAAAAACTGGGCACTGAAAAATGTCTGGTTCTGGATTAATTTTATCCTTCAAATCTCTCCCTAACTTAAAAGAAAAACCAAGTTTGGATTGCTTTTATTACAGATTAGTAATATAGATCTCTTGCTGCATTTGTTCTTTTTTCTTGGAGAAGAAAATCCAGGGTCAAACAACAGTATGGCTTGTCCCCACAGATTCAGATACATATTTCCCTTGTAAAATGGTGAAAATAATTCAAGTTATCCTACCAATTTATTTTTCAAATAAAGTTTAATTTATTAGCAACAAAATCATATCTTTCATCCAGATCATCTTTACTTTTTTTTTTTTTTTAAGCTTTTGAGGCAGGGTCTCATCTAACCCAAGCTGATCTCAAATTTGTTATAAACTGAGAGGGGCCTTTGGCTCCCTGTCCTGATGCTTCACCTCCCACGTGCCAGAATCACAGTGTATACCATATTCTCATCAGTTCATTATCCACTACTCGTCCTCACAAACGACTGCATGGAAACCCGTCATTTAGGAGCTGTACATTATTTACAATTATAACCTATGGTGTTTATTTCCCCAAAATGAATTCAAGAAAGTGGAAGAAAAACAGGATAGTATGGTAACAACTTAAGACTCAAGAATAATTGTCAACCCTGAAAAAAATGCTAATGTATCAACTACAAAGAAAACAGTTGTGGCAAAATCATATAGCAGTTTCAGGAGGAAGTTAAACATCTTACTTAAAATTATAAGGTTACGTTCATATTCAGCTCTTATAGGTCATGAGATGTTTTCACCTACTGTACATTGTCTGAGCTGCATTTCTCTCCTGTAAAATATACAAAACAGGCAGTGCCATGAGAAGGATAAGGTCTCTGGCTGTGGCCTGGACCTCTCGAGTGCAGGGCCACCTCATGGATGACACCACTAGGACTAGTTCCATTAGCAACCACAAAACTAAGAATCAGGTATTTTAAGACCTGGCTCATTGTTTCTTCAACTCTGAAACACCACCTCTAGGAATGCTTAACAACAAACAGAACAGAGCAAGTTATCCAGGGACTTCCTCTGTCTAGTTTCAAAAGTGATTACCTTCAAAAGGAAAGGGGTGTTGAAAGCCGGGGCTGTGGAAAGAATACAAGTCAGGAAAGCAGTAAGGGCTGGATGGGTGGATGTCACGGTACAGGAGCTGGGTAGAACACAGATAGTAAGAAGAAGGAAAAGGGAATGATGGAGTGGGAAGGGTTAAGTGGGGGATGAACTGGAGAGCAGGAGAGGAGGAGCATGGGGAGGGGCAACTAACACTGAAGACTTCTGGGAATGCTACAGGGAACCGTATCATAGAAGATACGTAAAACATATTTAAACATAAAAGTTTAAATAGAGTTGCCTTATAAAGGGATACAATGTCTTTGCTAAATAACACCAAATAAAAAGAAAAAAAATGACTAACTCCTATTGTTTATCTTTTCTATTTCAAATCCTAATGAATCAAGTATTATTTTTTTCTAAGAACAATATCTATGTATTTTAAGATAATTTAAAATATAAATAACACCTGACTGGCATAATTTTTAAAAATGCTTTCTTGTTCATTCAAATTAATAACTATGGAAATGAATTTTCCTCTTGGATAAGCATTTGCTCCCTCAGATTAGAACATGGGAGCTGGAAATCATTTTAATTATAATAAAAACCATTAAATTAAATAGAATTAAGTAGATCACTAAGTCAGATGCTGACCAAGATCATATCCTCTTGTTCTTCTTTTAAGAACTACAGATCTTAGTTAAGAAATAATAAAAATAAAATGAATTAGTTATCCTTATCTACTAGTGGCAGCCTTTAATACTCCTTTATTTCTTCAGTTTCTGGACTAGCAGTTATTACTACAGAATTTAAGCGTACAAAAGGATCACAGCTCTACCCCATTACTGTCACAAGATGTCATCTTCAATTCTACAAAAGCTACCAGCCCCACGGGTCATAAAGATAATGAGACAGCAGTTATGTAAATACTGAGTAGATGCCTCAAGCAATTTGTCCATAAGCTGACAATATTTTGCTTGTCTGAGTTGAAAAGTGAAAAAGCGTCATTTTAACACAAAAGTTCCATTGAAGCTAAATTTCTGCCCGTGAGCTGAGGAGAGGGAGCTGAAGGAACCCACATTTAGCTCTCTTGCTGAGTCAGACAAACTAACTTTCCCAAGACCAGTGAATCCGTGAGGTGCTGGACTTCCGCCAGGGGGAAGACCTACGGCCGCCAAGCTCATCTGCTGTCTTGTGATGAGCAAATTCTCTTCATCCGCTTATTTCTATGCTTTATGGCTGGCAATGAGTATCATTTTAGGGTAAAGTCAAGGTGTGAAACTTGAAGACATGTACTTATTACTTTTTATCTTCTCAATTCTAGTAACTATTTATTCAAACATAGACTAAAAACCTGACTATGGAAGCAAACCAACAAAAAGGTCAAAATAACACACCAGCACAGAGAGAGAAGATATGTTGTTCACTTGGGTCTCACAAATACAGAGCAGTGTGCTCAGCAATCTTGCTTCAAAGCACCACTGAAACACTGGAGGACTCATGGAAAATTCTCTGCATGCCAGGACTGTATAGAACAACATCTGCCGACAACGTGTCAACTCATGAATCATTCTTTGCCTGGATATTTACATTTGCAGGGCATTCTATTTTTGGAATGGTAAAGTTAAAACTTTGCTAATACTACAGTAGTCTGCAAAAATTGTAAAGATTCCCACATAACACCCCCTGAAACAGGAAGTATGCACGAGGAATTCCAGCACTTTCTGCTGCACCACACTGCAGTACACTACTTTAACCAGAGTCTCAGTTCCAAATTCAGACTCAATCATAGACGTCACTCACCACTTTCTAGAAGAAACCACTATTTGGTGGGAAAGGGTAAAGGATATAAATTAAGTGGAATTCTGTTGTTTATTTCCAATAATACTAAGAGGTTATTGGAGCCAAATAACTACCAAATGATGGGATTACCTTCTTGCCTTGATCATGAAAATAAACCCATAGCACAGTTCATATCAGATGTAAATTGTACATAAGACATTGTGTGTTTAGGAGAAAATGATTGTTTATAAAAATACAGGTATCAGAGCCAGGCACAAAAATCAGACATGTCTAGAAAATGAATACTCATACTCAAAAACAGGCACAAAATCAGACATGTCTAGAAAATGGATAACCATACTCAAAAACAGGCATAAAAATCAGATGTTGTCTCAAAATAGGATGACCACACTCAAAACTGTCCTTACCTCCAGAGAAGCCCCCCGCAGTGATCTCTTCTTCGAATATATCAGAGAACCCCCTTCCTGCATTAAGCTTTGCCAGTCGGCCATCAATAAACTGAAATGTAAAAGTTTCAAATGTTAATTTTTTCATAGGCTTTACAACAATAAAAATTACTTATAAATACAGAAAAATGGGGGAAATGGATAAAATAAAAATAAGGATGTCTACAACAGTCACAGGAATCATACTATTAACAATTTACTTAAAAGAAAACCATATACATGTAATTGTGTGTATAGATATACATACATAATTTTAATGAACTTTTCTCATTTGGGCTGACAATGTTTCCTCCAAGAGTCAAAGACCATTTAACAAAAACCACAGTAACAGTCGTGAGAAGCATCTTTTGAGTGGATGGCCAGGGCTGTGCAAGAGACTTCTAAAACATACAGCCCATTAGATACCTTGATCAGTCTTGATGCAGGGGGGAGGGGCTTAGTCCTGCCTTGACTTGGTATGCCAGACTTTGTTGACTCCCCAAGAGAGGCCTTACCCCCTCTGAGGAGTGGATGGGGGGTGGGGAGGATGGAAGAAGGAGAGGGAGAGGGAACTGGGGTTGGTATGTAAAATGAAAAAAGAATTTTAAATTAATAAAAAAATTGCCTTTCGTGGCCCCCAAAGGTGGAAGGTAAGTCCCTACTGCTGAAGACACCATGCACTTCAGACACAGGGCCAAGAAACCCCTGTGCTGGAACTGACTTGAATGCCTCTTCCCTGAGGACTAGCTCTAACAGTGTCAGAGGCCACCATGCAAGCTTCCAAAGGAGAGAGGCAACCAACAGTCCTGCCTAGCTATGACGCCTGTGAACCACATCAACAACCAGAAGGGCACAATAAGGGGGCACTACTGGCACGCATACCATGTAAACAACAGCTCTCTAACTGTTAAGACCCACTCAACAGGAGAGAAACCATGCCTAGCACTGGAAACCTAGGTAACTACCAGTGCTCATGCTCACAGTTATTGGAGGAGAATCTACAACAACTAATTTACTAAAGCAGCATAATTCTAACAATCTCTACAAACATTTGTCCTTACACCCATAGATAGGCATAGTTCTCACCCCTCATTAAGGAAACTTCTCTTTTGCAACAGATGGAGACCACTACAGAAAACTATAACCAAACAAAATGAAGAGTTGTGGAGACCAGTCCCAACAGCTACATCTACAAAACAAGTCCCACACCTAAGGCTCACAGAATGTTGCAGAAGATGGGGGCATAAAGATTTAAGAGCCAGAGGATCAATGAGTTTACTGTGAGACTGTGTTTCGTAGTAATATCAGAAGCCACACCCATAAAGTGTCACCGACATGACTGCCCAAACACGAGCTCAACAAAAATGACAACAATGGATATGTCATAGCAGATGGGGAAAAGCTCAACAAGTCCCAATTATACACAAAGAACTATAGGCAACTGAGTAAAGCTGGGAGTAGGAAAGGTGGTCTTCTCAAGGGATGAGCACACCAACTGTTTGTTCAGTGCCGAAAGGTCAACCCTGAAAACATTCTGTGGTGGTGGTTTGAATAGGTATGCCCTCCCCCATAGCTTCGTGAGTTTGAATGCTTGGCCTATAGAGAGTGGCACTATTAGTAGGTGTAGCCTTGTTGAATAGGTATGGAGTTGTTGGAGGAGGTGTGTCACTGTGGGAGTGTGCTTTGAGGTCTCATATGCTCAATCTATACCCAGTGTGGGACATAGTTCACATCCTGTTGCCTGTGAATCAAGATGTAGAACTCTCAGTTACCTCTTCAGCACTACCCCTGCCTGCATGCCACCAGGATGATAACAGACTAAACCTCTGAAACTGTAAGCCAGTTGCACTGAAATGTTTTCCTTTATAAAAGTTGCTGTGCTCATGGTGTCTCTTCACAGCAATAGAAACCCTAACTAAGAAACATTCATACAAGTAACATTATAAAGACCGAGCCTGTTATATTTAGGAGAGATATACATATGTGCATGCAGTAACAGTGAAAAAAGAGGCCATGAATTTGAGGGAGAGTGGGTAAAGGTATATAGGAGGATTTGGAAGGAGAAAAGGGAAGGGAGGAATGTAATTATATTACAATCTCAAACATAAATTTTTAAATGTTACTCATAAAAATACTAACAGCACATTTTGCCACAGAAATATGCATATATGTGCTGTACACACACACACACACACACACACACACACACACACACACACACACACACACACGAGAACATTTTCAAACAGTGCAAAGAGTAGACTCTTGGTGACCAGCCATTTATCAGTTCAGCCCCATGTGCTTAGCACAGACTCTCACTGTACTAGATCAAGTGCAGCAGTAGATAGGAGCTTGCAGTCCAGTCAGTATCCCAATATCACCCTGATAACATCAATGTTCACCAAAAAATATTCCTTGCCTAAACTATGATGCCCTTAAAGATAACTGAGTACCAAGAAATTCCAAGCATTCAATAGTAAAATAAATACAATTTTCATGCCATGCCATGTAATTGTTGGTTGAAGGATCAGACTTAGGATTATTAGTTTAAATAGCAAGGAAAACACATATTGCTATGGCTTGTTCAAGGTCCCTTTAAATAATAGTTCTCAGTGTTCTTGAAGAGGAGACTGGAGTAAGAAGTGCATAGAACCTCCACAGGCCCCTGAATATCCTTTTCAAGAGCAGTTTCCCTGGACAAGGCACATCTGTTCAAGTGAGGGCAGTAAGTATATAGAGCCCTTCAAGTATTGACAGTATTGAAAAACACTGCAGATGTTTACACATGACCAGTGTGGGGGATATCAGTAACATAATTAAATACATATGCATTGCTGCCATTTGTTTAATTCTGCCTGTTTATTTATAGTTTGTTGTGCAAATAAGGCAGTGAAGGGTCTCTAAGGCTCCCCTGTATCTTTCATGCAAGGGTATATCATGAAATATTTTAGATGCTTTTTTGAAGATGTAAATGATAACACTGGGTTTTAATATTCATTCTGAAGTTAATCCTCAATATGATTTTAATTCTAGAAATTTAAATTTGTTTGTTTGTTTTGTTTTTTCAGACAGGGCTTCTCTGTGTAGCCCTGGATGTCCTGGATCTCACTCTGTAGACCAGTCTGGTCTTGAACGCATAGAGATCTACCTGCCTCTTGAGTGCTGGGATTAAAGGCATGTACCACCACTACCACCATCACCCAGAGAAATTTAAATTTTAATAGAATTAAAATTAAGTAGCCTGACTTAAAAAAAAATCTCACAGAGTATACAGTTATTCTATTTGTAGAGATAAAATAGGAAATTCATTGAGAGGAGTTGCACAGAGCAATACAGTATTCTTCAGGTAACACTTCACAATAATACTGTAGATTTTTCCCAGCTATAATATACAACTTTCAAAACAACCTTTTATAGAGAAAATTAAGGAACAACAGCAAATAAATTACATGATGTTCAAAATGAAGTGTGGTCATTTTCTTTACTATCATACAAT
This sequence comes from Peromyscus californicus insignis, assembly GCF_007827085.1. Classification (NCBI taxonomy): domain Eukaryota; kingdom Metazoa; phylum Chordata; class Mammalia; order Rodentia; family Cricetidae; genus Peromyscus; species Peromyscus californicus. Next base: position 25,943,301 of record NW_026294436.1, on the reverse strand, counting down.
CTCTTTCTTTTTAAATCAGAAGTGTGTGATAACAGGTCTAAACAGACACAGCCTAAAACAGCAGTCTTGGCTTTTGTATATCTTGGGTTACTCTTAACATCTTCTAATCCCATGAAAACAGAGACCAAAGATTACCCATTTTATGCATTCGTAAGTATAGCAGGTAGAAGGTTTCCTGTGGTGTAGATGTACAGAGCAGGCATGTGAAAGCCAGCATCGGAATTCTGCTGTATAACCAGCTTTATAATCTTTGGCTACTTCTTACCAAGTCTGTTTTTCCAACAATTAAACCTTACTAAGTTTTGAGAGAGCTAATTAACATAATACTCAGGAAAAATGCTAAGTAATAAAGTTTTTATCCATATTAGCAGTGTGTTTCCAATCTTAATCAACTGTGAGTTTCTTGAGAAACAGGCTATTGTGTTGCCCATGTATGCATCTTCAACACCAGGGTATTGCAAAAATGCTTGGCATACAGTTATAATTATTGCCTAAGTTTGCTGCTAGTTGGAAACACAAAGTGTCTTGTTCTGCTACTGAGCTACGCAAATGGACCCAGACACACAGTTTAAATGGAATGCAGCTAAAGGGATAAAAATAATCAAAAGTGTTAAAGGTCATACATTTTCACTTGGATTTAAAGCTAAATAATTACATCTATATATAGAATCAATATTTTATCTTGGGATCAAAGTCAGTAATATGATGTTGGTGTCTTCACTGTATACAATAAGTGATTAATTTGAAAATAAGACAGTTAAAGACACATTTAAAATTTCACTTGCACATGTTTTAACACAACAATATAAATCAAATTAAAGTGATCTAATTCCACGGACTAAGAATCATCCTTTAAAGTATAGGGTTAAAGGAAAATGATAAATTTAACGCAATACATTACTGGCAAGGAGAACCCACTAAGGCATCCTTTTAAAGGACTTAATTTGTTCTAAAAGATTAAAAGTATAAGACTTTTTAAAAGGTTTTCCTTTTTGTTTATGGGACAGAATCCATTTATTTGATTAAATGAATGGAATAGTTTGAGTCAGAAAAGAGACTCCCAAAACTATCTAGGGATTGTGAACTTCTGAGCATGAGTAACTAGTTTATATAACTAAACTAGTGAGTTGAGCCACCGAAATTAATCACTTGCTAAAATGTCATGTGCTATCACTGACTTTGCAAACATCCTGCCAGCAACAATCGGACACTTCTCAAAGTACACAGAGAGAGTGGATGTTCTCACACACATACGTTACAGATCCCGATGTACAGGACACTTTTCAAAGTACACAGAGAGAGTGGATGTTCTCACACACACATACGTTACAGATCCCGACGTACAGGACACTTCTCAAAGTACACAGAGAGAGTGGATGTTCTCACACACACATACGTATTACAAATCCCGATGTACAGGTATTGACAGTAGGTGTAGATGGAAAGTGGTATTAACGGAGAGGAATGCTTAACGTGACAGCTGCCGGAACTCCTTTATTAATGTGTATTTCTATAGTAGCTCTTCCTTCTTCCTGACTTGATGTGGTTCCTGGTCTCCCCACTCTGCTATTTCTGCACGTTCACAGTATGCAAAAGTAGGAACAGTTTTAGGTACTACCACATACAATTATGAACTTAAAGAAAAGAAAAAGAACTGATTTCTGTTGAAAAGATGAGCCATAATCCATTGAGTTACACTGACTATATCATTTAGCAAACACATATTTTCAGATAACTGGAAGACAGTTTTGAAAGAACTGCTTTTGGTTTGTTTTGGTTTATTTTTCACTGTGAGTAATGAATGACAAGTAACACTGTCAACAGTAGTGACAGACACAGCATGAAATAAGGAATGAGTATACTTGTAATACAATTTGAAAGTCTGTTTTAAGATGGCACTCTGAACTGTATGGTTTTTAAAAAATAAATTATAAAGTGCTAAATTGACATGGGCTAAGGAGACAGCTTGATGAGAAAAGTGTTTTTAAAAATTCACATGCCAGCACTCCCGAGGCAGAGGCAGGTGGATCTCTCTGAGTTTGAGACCAGCCTGGTCTACAGAGTGAGTTCCAGGACAGCCAAGGCTACACAGAGAAACCCTGTCTCGAAAAACGAAAGAGAAAAAGAAAACAAAAACCTGCACCCACATCACCACCACTAACAATGACAACAACAACATGATCAAAGGAAGTTGATTTCTGAGGAACAATATCCGAAGTTGACCTCTGGCCTGCACACACACCAACAGGCACACCCACCCATGCTCACAAGCTGAGAGAAGCACTACACAGTTCTCAGGACAAGGGAGACCATGAAAAACATGAACAATTGCTATCCTAAATTCACAGTAACAACAAGAACCAGATTTTGTTAACTCTCATGGCGTGTCATGAGATAGTGAGGCAGGTTATGAGATAAACAGTCTTAAGCAGCAGCAGAGTGTCCTGGCCTTCTTTTGATACTGTCTACACTTTTTAAATCTTTGCACAATTGTTTTATAGGAAACTGGTTTAAAGAAATCACTGCTTTAAAGTCACTTCAGCATGTCGTATAATTCACGAAAATCCAGCATGAAAAAAAGAGGTCATAAATTTATAAAAGAACAAGGTGAGTATTTGGGAAGGTTTGGAGGGAGGGAAAGAAAGGGAAAATGATGGAATTACATTATAATCTAAAAAATAAAATAAAATAATTCAGAAATAAATTGAGTTTCAAAATATAACACACAATTAGTTGAAAGTGTAATACATTTTAGAAATTAGACACCCTGGCAAACTTTTTTCCAAACCTTTTTTTGTTTTTGAAAGTATTGTTCTGGTCAGATCCCCAGACTACCCTACCTGTCAAGCTGAGCAGCTCTGGAGGAACATGCATGCTACTGAACTTCCCACTTGGGGGATTTCCAGAGCAAATCGAAAAATCCAAAAACAAGTCATTATCAGCATTCCATTGCATCTCGTGTCTACACAGTACAGAAATATTTAATTGCAATATTGCAATCCATCTATCAAAATTATAAGGCTGTCAATAATTATATTTTATGATTTTAATATTTAAAATATAGCATTTGATTTGGGAGAAAAATCATATAAAAACTCTTTGTGCTAGGGATAGCAGTTACTAGTGCAGTTATTTATCAAGTATGGTGGTCTGAATAAGAATGGCATCCACAGGCTCATACAGTTGAATGCTTAGTCAGCAGGGTATGGAACTCTTTGATAGGATTAGAAAGATTCCCAGTGGCCTAGTTGGAGAAAGTGTGTTGCTTGGGGTGGGTTCTGAGGTTTCAAGAGCCTATGCCAGGCTCACTTTCTCTCTCTCTGCCTACAGATCAGGATTTAGCTCTCAGCTACTACTCTAGTGCCTGTCTGCATGCTGCCATGCTCCCCACCATGACAATAATGGACTAAACATCTGGACCTGTAAGTCAGCCCCAGTTAAATGCTTTCTTTAATAAGAGTTGCCATGGTCATGGTGTCTCTTCACAGCAGTAGAACAGTGACTAAGACAGCAGGTCAAGGAGGAGGCAAAGGTGTGGTTCTTTGGTGCTCATATGGCCATCCTGATTCTGAATCCAGGCTGCAGACACTAAAGCCCCAAAGCAGATCTACACATCCAAATGCCTTTGCCCTGGAAGAAAACTACCACACTTCAAACTTTTACCTCCTGCTAAACCCCTTTACAGGTACCTCTCAAACACCAAGATGACTAATCTAGCAAAACTAAGGCCCTGGGAGATGGAGAAAAATAGTGTTTCAAATGAATCTAAAGTCCTTAGTAAATAAGTAAAAGCTGGTTTTGTGAAGAGAAATGAAAACACTACCCCAGCCACAAACTTATTGAGTTCTCCCCAGCTACCTGAGGGGAATTCTCCCAGAGTTCCAGAAGAGACACTACCAGCAGCAAAGAATTAATCTGAGGGATGTCGAATGAATCTAAGCACACCATGCTTTTTAGTCCAATCACTTTATTCTACCAGTGCTGTGGGGGTACCGATATACGTGTGTGTGTGTGTGTGTGTGTGTGTGTGTGTGTGTGTGTGTGTGTGTGCAAGCAATAATACTTTAACAATGCAATGTGAGGTTTTCAGGGTCATAAAGAGAGGTGATAAGATCCACACAAAGAGCAGTAATCCTTAGCTTCATTTACAACCCAAAAGGGGAGTGATTAAAGAAGGTGGGGTCAACTAAAGGCTAAAATTGGTTAAGAGATCTAAAAAGGGAATTTATGTACTCAAACTATATTCTTAGAAGTGGTTAGGTAAAATGTTAGAAGTCTATAAGTCATGAGTAAAATAAAACTGCCCTTTTTTTTTTCTTTTGGTGCCATATCTGTCTCAGCTTATCTTAACTGTGCTGTTTTCTGACAGGGTAGGGGAAGTGTACTTGGTAGCTAGGTAGCCTGTGTCACAGCTTGATGCACCTGGTATATAAAAGCCCTTTTGTTCTGAGTTAATTGTTAAAAGGGGAATCTTTCAGAACTAGGGATACCACTTGGGCTATGGAAGAAAGGAGGGTTTAAGCTTAATTTGCACAAGAAACAAAGTTTTGTACCTAATATCCACCTGGCCTTGGAGGTTGTCTCAGTATGAATATTTACCTTATTTCAGGAAACTAGCAGATGGTCTGAATACTTATCTATCTGCAGTCTGTCCTTGGATACTTGAGAAGTATCTCAGATAATGCTTTTATCCAAAGATGGCCCTCGCCAGATACTTGCTAATGGAAATAATTACAGAAAGGCTGACTTCTGAGTATAATGCTAAAAAAGGGGAGCAAAAGCCTGGGCATGTTATCCAAATACCCGAAAGTGTATAGGGGAAACTGTGCCCAGTGAATTATCAGCCACACTGTTAGAAGTTCTTGGGAAAAGAATCAAATGGGAAAGCTGCAATAGCACACAAGAAATTCATTGCAGGACACAGCTAATATATTCAAAAGCCATTATCACCAAGACTCCTTGAGTTCTTGACTTTTCCAGGTAATAGCTTTTGCCACTGTCAGCTGAATTCCTACTTATTCTACATATATCTGCATCTCACAGCACAAACTCTTGGATCAACATTGGTTGATATGCTAGTGTAATGCTGGCACAAAGCTTGTAGTAGTAACTAACCAATATCTGATTTGACTTAAGGCCCACTCTACAAGACTGGTTCTATACCCAACACTGCTTGATTGACAAAGAACCTGAGACTAGATAGCCCAGGGACCTAGGGTAAAACCAATTACTACTGATCCAAAAAAAAAAAAAAAAGTAATAAAATGACTTCCATTGACATTCTGCTATACTCATAGATCAGTGCCTTGCTCAGCCATCATCAGAGAAGCTTCCTGCTGCAGCAGATGGAAACAAATACAGAGAACCACAGCCAGACAATATGTAGTGAGTGAGAGACCTTAGAACACTCAGCCCTAAATAGGATGTCTCTATCAAATACCTTCCCTCAGAGCTCAGGGAACTCCACAGAAGAGGAAGTAGAAGGAGTATAAGAGCTAGAGGGGCTGGAGGACAAAGGAAACAAGGCCTACTAAGTTAACATGATCAAAGCTCACATGAACTCACAGAGGCTGAAGCAACATGCACAGGGTTTGCGTGGGTCTGCACCAGGTCCTTTGCATATGCATTATGACTTCCAGTTTAATGTTTTTTACTGGGATTCCTGAACATGCAAATGAGAGGGTCTCTGCTTCTTGTTCCTTCTCTTGGAATCTTTTCCTTCTGTTGGTTTGTGTTGTCCAACTTCGCTGTGAGAATTTTTGTTTTACGTTATTATATTTTTACAAACTGAGAACATAACCACTCCAAGGTACAATTGAGAGGAAGGTTTTTACTGTGAATATGAGTACAGCCAGAGACATTGGGAAGAGTCCAGAGCAGACAGAAAATAGTAAACTGAACATGGCCCCCAGACTGGACTGGGCCATGAGAGGAAAGAGAGAATGGAGGGAGGGGGGAGCAAGAGAGGTTGACACGGGGGGGGGGGGGGCAAATTAGAGAAAGGGGTAAGAGAGAGGGGGAACAAGAGAAGAAGACAAAAAAGGCAGTGAGCATAGCCAAAATACCAGGGTTATAAGGGAACTGGGGGAAGGGAAGCCCATGAGCTGGAGAAGTTTAGGGTAGGAGTCAGGTGAGATGAACTAAGAAGAGGCACAGGAACTTGTGATATTGAGAAAACCTGAGGCTAGCATGTGCTTTGGTGTGCTCACAGGCACCACAGATAGCCTTCTGACAGCTCCTCTGATAGAAGGAAATGGGTGCCAGAATGTGGAGAAGTAGAGTTTCCTTTGACTTGACAATATTTTACTTTTTTTGTATTTTATTATTATTGCTTAGAAGCTTGTTATTTTCTAATGAGAGACAGAAAGGGAGTGAGTGGATAGGGATGGGAGGGGAGGTGGAGAGGATCTGTGAAGAGAAACTATAATCAGGATACACTATATGTTAAAAGAATCTATTTTCAATAAATGGAAAAAAAGAGAAAAACATATTAAAATCTTGGGGCTAAAGAGATGGCTCAATGGTTAAGTTCACTTAACCATTGCAGAGGACCCTTGCAGAGGTCCCTTACAGAGGACCTGGGTTTCCAGCACCCACATGGTTCACAGACAAAAGCATTTCCAGTTCCAGGGGATCTTTCGACCTCTTCTGAACTTGATGGGCAATAGGCACATACATGGTGTATATACACATGTGCAGGCAAAACACACACCTAAGATTATTATTGCTTAGAAGCGTGTTATTTTCTAATGAGAGACAGAAAGGGAGTGAGTGGATCGGGATGGAAGGGGAGGTGAAGAGGATCTGTGAGGAGAAACGATAATCAGGATACACTATGTGTACAGGCAGCAAAATCACATACCTGGGGAGGTATGTTCAGACCACACTATTTTCAATGATGCAGACATGGGTGTGTATGTAAACATTTGTGTACATGCCTACCACCCTCACTTCTGCTAGTACCATTTTCCCTGTCTTGTCCTGCTCTGTTCATTTTTCCACAGTACTTACAACTTTTAGAGTTCTACGTATTTAGTGATTTTGCTGCCTCTCTCTTTCCCTTAAGAATGAAAGAGGTTCATTCCTACTTTGCTTTCTGAGAAATCCCACCCAGAACACTACCTAGCATACAGGAAACATTCACATTACATTGTAGAATGGTGGAATAGAGAGAAGACTCAGGTGACTGTCTGTCTCTAGAAGCACAAGTCTCACTTGCTAATGATACTTCATTAGAAATGGGCTTTAAAAGAGGGAGGCATGTGAACTAGTAATTTTGAATGTAAGATTCAATAACTTGTCTATTTCACAGACTCTCTGAGACTCTGATGGAGGAAGACTGACAGTACATTTTGAGTGCTACTTGAAATCATCCCGCAAAAGATGCTGAAAATGTATCTTTTGTCCTGATATGCTATTTGCTCCTGCAAATTCTTCTGCACCCAAGTCAGTATCTCCCTTTGCCTCATTTGCTGTTTTATTTTTTAACACTGCTGAATACATGCTTGGTGCAGTTACTGTCTCTCATGCATTCACATGTCCTGTGTCACCTAATGCTGCAAGAGTACAGACCCATCAGTGCTAGTAATGTATGTGCTGCTCTGAGCTTCAAATCACATACCAGGAATAGCTAGCATGACAAAGGTCAATAAGGAAACATGGAGAGTTATGACAATTTATTGTGTAGGTTAAAAGCTTTTAAAAAACCTCCCCAAATCTCTAGTTAACATAAAAGGAAGTTATTTGACTTCTGACACATCCCTTTTATCAGACAGCTTACCAAGTCAGGGGAAAAGATCATGTCACAAAATATGAAAAGCTAAGAATCTCACAGCCTTTCTATTATTCTTTTCAACACAGAACAAGTGACTTCAAATTTATAATACTATACCAGTACAAGTTTTGAAGAGTTCTATTATATTCAACTTCACAGATTCCTTACGTACTAAAATTGTCATTATATTTTCATGCCTATTCTAGTTACTCCACAGCTTTTAGTGATGAAGACATTCCTATAAAGACATATTATATATTAGATATTAGGATACAGAAGTACTTAAAACATAAACCATACATAATCCATATCATTAAAGAGTCTATAACTCAAAAAAAGTCAAACAAAAGAAGAAATTTTATATGGCACAGGCCCAAAACTTCTAAGAGGAGAGGGACTGGAAAGAATTGAACTCAGGACCTCTGGAAGAGCAGTCAGTGCTCTTAACCTCCGAGCCATCTCTCCAGTCCCTGGAATCACTATTTTATTGGAGTTGAATGGTCACAGGATTTTTTTTCTTGCCTTAATGCAATTATTTATGTATTTAGTGAACACTATCTGTAACTTTGTTTCCTCTTAGATGATGAAGTTTTCTTTAATGAAATAGTAATCTTCCTTACTAATCAAAGAATTGCCGTTTATCCTTTATGGTAGTTAGCACCATTAGTTTATGGATATTTTAGATCTGAACTCAACATATACGCAAAAAAATGTTACAGATAAATTTTCCTCTGACTCACTTAGAACTGACCCTGGGCAACATTCTGTGTAAGAAACTCTAGGCAAACATTTTAATCAGTTGTGCTTTCAATCTTAGGGAGATCATAATAGATTAAGAAAAATAAATCTACCAAGATGACATGTCAATTCTTAACATCTATGCCCCAAACACAAGGGCACCCACTTTTGTAAATGAAACGCTACTACAGCTTAAATCACATACTGACCTTTACACACTGATAGTGGGTGTCACAGTTAGGGTTTCTATTGCTGTGAAGAGACACCACGACCAAGTCAACTCTTATAGAGAAAAACATTTAATTGAGGTGGTGACTTACAGTATCAGCGTTTTAGTCCATTATCATCGTCATATCATCACATGGTGCTGGAGCTGAGCACCCCACATCTTGATCATCAGGTGACAGGTGAACTATCTCACTGGACGAGGCTTGAGCATATATGTGACCCCAAAGCTCACCTCCACAGAGATAAACTACCTCCAACAAGGTCATACCCACTCCAACAAAGCCACACCTTCTAATAGTGCTACTTACTTTGGGGGCCATTTTCTTTCAAGCCACCTTAGGGGAAGACTTCAACTGACAGGTCATTAAAAAAAATTCCAAAAAATTTAACTGGAAAATACTGGAGCAAAACCAAATGGACCTAACAGATATCTACAGAATATTTCACTCAAACACAAAAGAATATACCTTCTTCTCAGAACTTCATAGAACCTTTTCCAAAACTGACCACATATTTGCTCGTCACAAAGCAAGGCTCAACAAATACAAGAAAACTAAAATAACTCCCTGCATTCTATCAGACCAACATTGACTAAGCTGGATTTCAACAACAGAAACAACAGAAAACATACCAACTCATGGAAACTGAACAACTTTCTACTGAATGAAAAATGGGTAAAAACAGAAATAAAAGACTTTCAAGAATGCAATGAAAATAAATACACACTATACCTAAACTTACAGGACACAAGGAAATATCATAAAGGCAATATACAGGAAGTTGATAGCCAACATTAAATTTAATGAAGAGAAACTTAAAGCACTTCCACTAAAATCAGGAAGCAGACAAGGCCGTCCACACTTTCCACGTCTATTCAATGTAGTAGTTTTAGCTAGAGCAATGAGACAAGTGAGGGAGCTCAAGGGGATACAGATTGGAGAGGAAGAAGCCAAAGAGTCATTATTTGCAGAAGATATGATAGTATATAGAAGTGACCCTAAAAATTCTACCAGGGGACTCCTATAGCCAATAAACAGTTACAGTGAAGTGACTGGATAAGATTAAGTCAAGAAAAAAAATCAGTAGCCCTTCTATATACAAATGACAAACAGACTAAGAAAGAAATCAGGGAAATAACACCTTTCCAATAATCTCAAACAAAATAAAGTATCTTGGGGTAACTCTAACCAGCCAAGTGAAAGACTTGTATGCTAAAAACTTCAAGCCTCTGAAGAAAAATTCAAGAAGATATGAAAAGGTGGAAAGATCTTCTATGCTCATGGATCAGTAGGATTAAAATAGTAAAAAAATAAAAAATAAAAAATAAATGGCCATTCTACCAAAAGAAATCTAAAGATTCAATTCAATCCCAATCAAAATTGCAACACAATTCTTTACAGACCTTGAAAGAACAATTTTCAACTTCATATGGAATACAAAAATCCAGGTTAACTAACACAGTTCTGCACAATAAAAGAACTGCTCGAGGTACAGCCTGGATTTCAAGCTGTACTACCGAGCTATAGTAATAAAAACCACATGGTATTGGTGTAAAAACAAACGTGGATCAATGGAATTGAATTGAAGACCCAGACATAAATCTACACACCTATGGACACTTGATTTTTGATGAGGAAGCTAGAAATACACACTGGGGAAAACAAAATAAAACAAAACAAAAAGACAGCATCTTCAACAAATGGTGCTGATCAACATGGATATCTGCATGTAGAAGAATGCAAATAGACACAAATCTATCACCCTGAACAAAACTCAAGTTCGATTGGATCAAAAACCTCAACAAAAAAGCAGACTGAACCTGATAGAAGAGAAAGTGGGGATAGCCTTGAAAGCCACTGATAGCACAAGGCACTAAGATCAACAATTAATAAATGGGACCTCATGAAACTGAAAAACTTCTGTAAGGCAAAGGGCACCGTCAATGGAACAATGTGTCAGCCTACAGAATAGGAAAAGATTTTTACCAACTCCATATCTGATAGAGGGCTAATATTCAAAATATTAGTTCAAAGAACTCAAGGAACTGGATATTAAAAAAACAAATAATACAATTAAAATCTTGGATACAGATCTAAACAGGATTTTCAATAGAGCAATCTCAAAACACTTAAAGAAATGTTCAACATATTTAGCCATTGGGGAAATGAAAATCATAACTGCTTTGATATTTCATTTCACACCTGTCAGAATGCCTAAGTTCAATAACACAAGCAAGAGCTTAGGTTGGTGAGGATGTGGAGCAAGGGAAACACTCCTCCATTGCTGGTGGAAGCGCACAATTCTACAGCCACTATGAAATATAAAAGCCTAAACAATTATAGCACGAAGGTGAAGAGAAGACAGCAAAGTTATTAGTAAAGAAACATTAATTATTAAAAAATAACTATAACTAGCCGGGCGGTGGTGGCGCACGCCTTTAATCCCAGCACTCGGGAGGCAGAGCCAGGCGGATCTCTGTGAGTTCGAGGCCAGCCTGGTCTCCAAAGTGAGTTCCAGGAAAGGCGCAAAGCTACACAGAGAAACCCTGTCTCGAAAAACCAAAAAAAAAAAAAAAAAAATAACTATAACTAAGAAACTAAACACACAGGGACCCCTACCAGCCACATAACCTTTGACCTACAATTCACCCTGACTACAAGATGTGCTGGGGTAAAAGCGCAGAAATTATGGGGGTGGCCAACCAATGACTAGTTCAGTTTGAGACCCATACCACAAGAGGGAACCTACCCCTGACATTTCCTGGAGGGTCATGACCCAGAGGCCGGACTGCCCAGAGACCTAGGATAGAATCAAACATGACTGGCAAAAAAAAAAAAAAAAGTCAATGAGATGATTCCTAATGATATTCTGCTATACTCATAGACTGGTACCTTGTCCAGTCATCATCAGAGAGGCAGCAGATATAAGTGAATGCAGAGGCCTACAGCCAGACATTATTCTGAAAGAGTATAAGTTGGAGGACTCTGTTGGATCTCTCCCCATGGAGTTCAAGGAATCCAGCAGAAGAGGAGGGAGGAAAAATTATAGGAATCACAGAGGATGGAGGACACCAAGAAAACATGGCCCACTGAATCAAAAAAGTAGGACTCGCCGGGCGGTGGTGGCGCACGCCTTTAATCCCAGCACTCGGGAGGCAGAGCCAGGCGGATCTCTGTGAGTTCGAGGCCAGCCTGGGCTACCAAGTGAGTCCCAGGAAAGGCGCAAAGCTACAGAGAAACCCTGTCTCGAAAAACCAAAAATTAAAGAAAAAAAAAAGTAGGACTCATATGGGCTTATAGAGACTGACATGGAAATCACAGGGCCTGCATGGGCCTGCAACAGGTCCTCTGCATATATGTTATGGCTTGGTGTTTTGGGGGGACTCCTAACAGTGGGAGCGGGTATGTCTTTGAATCTTTGGCCTGCTCTTTGAAACCTTTTTCTCCTATTGGGTTGCCTTGTCCAGTCTTGGTGTGAGGGGTACTACCTTGTCTTACTGTGTTTTGTTTTGTCTTGTTTGTTTGCTGTCTCTTGGTGGTCTGCTCTTCTCTGAAGGAAGATGAAGGGAGAATAAATCCAGGGGAGAGGAGATGTGATGGGGAGTTGGGAGGAGTGAGTGGACGAAGGGCAAACTGTGGTTGGGATATATTGTATGAGAGAAAAATCTATTTTTGAAAAAAAATCCCAGAAAAATAGTTTTATATTATATTATATATTTTATATATATTTTAAATAAAAAATTATGTGTGGTGGCACACACCTTTAATTCCAGCACTTGGGAGGCAAAGGCAGACTGATCCCTGAGTTCAAGGACAGCCTGGTGTACAAAGCAAGTTCCAGGAAAGTCAAGGGTACACAGTGAAACCCCGTTTCAAAAAACAAAACTAAAAAGAAAGAAAAAAAATTGATATGGAAATGAATAAAACATTAGTAGAACTGTCTACAAAAGAAACAGATATGGGCATTAATGTTGATTCAGTATTTCCCATCAACAAGTGCTGGCAATTCTATCTGACAAACACTAAATTCTGTCTGTCCTGCTTCATGTCTTCTTTGCTAATCTTGTCTACTTTTCTCCATGACAACTGTGATGGTTTCACAGAGTACTGATATCCTTGTCACCCTTGACTTGTTTTACAGAGCATTTTAGGAAATCTATAAAATATAAATCAGATTCAATCATGTCCCAGATAAAATTTCCAGATAATGTAACATACTGTTACATTGGAGAAAATAAAAACCCTAATACCATTAGAGCCCTTTGCCTTTAGTCTCGTTTATGTTCTACACAGATTGTCTACATAGAACAACATCACTCCTGGCCAGAGTGGACTTAATTCTAATCCTGGGAAATGCAAGACTCCTCTACAGTTTTTGAAACAGTTCTCTCTCTACCAATGCTTTTCCTTTCATATCTGAAAATATATTCCTTTAGACTTTGCTAAAGCATCACAGTAATATATTTCCTGAACAATAAATCCAAACTAGTTAACTAGTCAGGATCTGATAGCCTCTAACTTCCATTTATTAAATATTTTCCATATATTTTGATAGCCATTCCTGTCCACAGAATTGTCAGCCCTATGAAAGCAATTGAAATTCAAGTGTTTGAACTGACAGTCCCTGACACAAAACAAATGATCAATATCAAAATGGGAAAACATAAGCATAGAATAAATAATGCAGATTTAATGACAGAGGGGTGCAACTAGGGAATGCTTCACAAAGGTGAAGGCAGGTATAAAAAAGAGACAAAATACAGTAGGATAAATGTTATTACTAACACAAAGCCAACATTGGTGGCATGATGTTGTACGTTCAAAACCTTATATTGAATATAACAACTCTTTCTCTGTCCTGCCAACTCCCAAATAATGACAGGGAGACTTCTTATTAATTATGAAAGCTCGGCCTATAGCTTAGGCTTGTTTCTAACTAATTCTTATAACTTAAATTAACCCATTTATATTAATCTACATTCTGCCATGGGGCTTATGGATGTTACCTCTCCTCCTATACATCCTGCTTCCTCTGCATCTCCTGGCATTTCTAGCTTTCTTCTTCCCAGAGTCTGCTCTTTTCCCAGAAGTCCCACCTATACTTTCTGCTTAGCTATTGACCATTCAGCTGTTTATATACCAGTCACAGCAACACATCTTCATACAGTGTACAAATATTTGGCAACAACTGTAAAAGGTATATATGGAGGAAGAGTTGATGTGAGTAGATATTGACTTAGCACAGGAATATGGGAGAAGATTTTGAAACCTCTGAGACCAAGCAGCTTCTACAGTGTGATACTCAGGAAGATTTCTTAGATTGCTTAGATGACTACATCTGGAATTAGTAAAGCCCAAGAAGCTAGGTACACCTGTGAGGATTTTTTTCTTAAAGTATTTGAAGTGGGAAGACTCAGTTTTAATCCATCTCTTTTGAGGTGAGAAGATCCACCTTTAATCTGGACCACATTTTCTAGTAGCAGCCTATAAAAAGGACATAGAAGAAGGAAGCTTGCTCTCTTTGCCTGCTTGCTCCCCCTTTCACTGGCAAGTCCATTCCTTCACAGGTACTAAAACCTATTTCTTCGAGATTCTGGTGCATACTGAAGACAAATTGAGCCATCTAGCCTCAATTGAATAACTACTGGATTCTTAGATTTCCCATTGATAAAAAGCCTTTGTTGGACTAGCTAGACTGCAACCTATAAGCCACTCTAATAAACCCCTTTACAGATAGAAAGGTAGGTAGGTAGGTAGGTAGGCAGATAGGTAGGTAGGTAGGTAGATAGATAGATAGATAGATAGATAGATAGATAGATAGATAGATAGATGGGTGGGTGCATGGATCCATAGATGCATGCATGGATGAATGGATGCATGAATGGGTGGACAGATGGGTAGAGTTTCATTCTATACTTCCATTCTTCTAGAGAACCCTGACTAACACAAGATAAGCTATCCAGGCCTTTGGAATTTGCCCCACGTTGGGCGCCAGATATTGGTGTAATTATTAAGGCCATTCCACGTAGTTAAAAGGAGATTTATTTAATGGCGTAACTTACAAATTAAGGGATAGGTAGGTCGCAGGGTCTGGGGAAGGTGTATCGCAGTCCAGCGGTGTTCTCTGGAGCTCTGTTTGGTCCACCTCTCCAGTCCAGGGGTCCCGCAACAGAGAGAGCGCACGCCGATCCAGATCTCGGGTCCCCAGGCGCCTCCTTTCGCCCCGCCTTGTAGGCGTGACAGTTGCCAAAGTCTCAATAGGGGTTGGAACTTCCAGATCAAAGCTGGAATGGCTACCCACTACATCAAGTGGGATAGGCATGATACTAGACACAGGATGGGTGGGTGGGTGCTACTTTTGGCTTTGTGCACACTCAAGGATTAACAGAGTCTATTTAACTGAATTCATAACATTCCTTGTAGATGACAGTCAAAGCATTGTATTTCTACCAATAATTTATTTTAAATGTTTTTGCTTTAAAATACACAATGTTGACCCTCCCCTTCTCTCCATATCCCAGCTCACAATTCCAACAGAAGACCCCTGCTCTACTGAAGGCCATGGGAATACTAGGAACCATAGGTACCTAGAATCCCAGAGGCCACACTAGTATTCAGAACTGAAGAGGCCACGCTAGTTCCCAGAACCCCAGAACCCCAGAGGCAACTCAAGCACCAAACACACTGGAGGTTATGCAGTCCACCAAAACTCTAGCAGAGACACCACAAGACAGATTAAATAGCCAGAATCACAATCCCCTCAGGCCAGAAGATCAGAGAGGAAACTGAAATCAAGGAAGAAAAAAAAAGATATCCATACAACAAAGATAAACTCAGAAATTGACACCTAAGCCTATAATTACCCCAAACCCAGATGACACCTAAGCCTATAATTACCCCAAAGCCAGCATAAGAACACAATCAATAATATCCAGGGGAATATAGCCTCACCATAACCCAGCTATCCTACTACAAGTCCTGGATATTCCAATACAGCCAAAGCACAAGAAAATGACCTTGAAATCAATCTTATAAAGATGACAGAGGCCCTTAAGGAGGAAATGTATAAATTATTTAAATAAATCCAGGAAAACACAAACAAATAAGTGAAGGAAATGAATAAAATTGTCCAAGACTTAAAATGGAAATAGAAGAAATAAAGAAAACACAAATTGAGGGAATCCCGAAGATGGAAAATCTAAGTAAGTGAATAGAAACTATAGACACAAGCATCACCAACAGAAGCTTGAGTCGGTAAAGATACAATGGAAGAAATTGATACATTAGTCAAAGAAAACATTAAATCTAAAAAGTTCCTGACACAAAACATCCAGGAAATCTGGGACACTGAAAAGACCAAGCCAAGGAATAGAAGATTCCAACTCAAAGATCCAGAAAATAGTTTCAACAAAATCATAAAAGAAAAATTTTCCAACTTAAAGAAGGAGATGCCTTGTAATGGTACAAGAAGCTTACAGAATATCAAATCGATTGGACTAGAAAAGCAAGCCCCCTTTCTGCATAATAATCAAAACACTAAACATGCAGAACCAAGAAAAAACATTAAAAGGTACAAGGGGAAAAAGCCAAGTAACATATGAAGGCAAACCTATTAGAATTACATCTGACTTCTCAACGGACACTCTGAATACCAGAAGGGCCTAGACAGATGACTTGTAGACTCTAAGACACCACTGATTTCAGCCTAGAATACTATACTCAGCAAAATGTTCAATCACCATAGATGTAGAAAATAAGATATTCCATATCAAAGTCAAATATACAATATCCATTGTGGGAGTATGCCGGAGTCCAGCTCCGACCTGCTCCCACCTTTCAAAGGGTTCTTGGGTGGAGAAGAGAGGAATGAGGAAATATTACATAGAAAGAGATAAGAAAAACAGAGACACAGGACAGCTTTGGGAGGGTCCTGGGTCAATACTCAGCCTCCCATTGCTTTATTCAAAGGGGCTTTTTATAATATGCCAAGGAGAAAGGCAAAAAAGACCTCCCACTGGCAAGATCAAAGCACACCATATAGCCAAATGTAGACCCTTCCAAACACCTGTTAAACATGCCCCTGGCAAAATCATCTTACTATGTATCTTTGCTGGGTAAAGCAAGCTCAGATTCTCTGACCCTAAATAATTTGGGCCTCCACAATCCATCAACAAATCCAGCAAAACAGTAAAAACAAAAGAAGGGAAACACACACATTACTACCACAACCAACAACAAAATAACAGAAATTAACAATTATTGATCATTAATATCTCTCAATATCAGTGGACTCAATTCTCCAATAAAAAGACACAAGGTAACAGAATGGATACAAAAACAGGATCCATCCTTCTGCTGCATACAAGAAACACACCTCAACTTCAAAGATAGATATTACTTCAGAGTAAAGGGTTGGAAAAAGATTTTCCAAGCAAATGGACCCAAGAAGCAAGCTGGTATAGCCATTCTAATATCTAACACAATAGACTTCAAACCAAAATTAATCAAAAGAGATGGAGAATGACATTTAATACTCATCAAAGGAAAAATCCACCAAGAAGACATTGTAATTCTAAACATCTATGCCCCAAATGCAAAGGCAACCATATTTGTAAAGGAAACATTACTATAGCTTAAATCACACATCAAACTGCACACATTAATTGTAGTAGACTTTAAAACCCCACTCTCACCAAAGGACAGGTCATCCAGACAAAAACTCAACAGAGAAATAATGGAGCTAATAGACTTTATGATTCAAATGGACCTAGCATATATCTATAGAACAATTCATCCAAACACATGGAATATACCTCTACTCATGGAACATTCTCCAAAATTGACCATATACTCAATCACAAAGCAAGTCTCAACAGATACAAAAAAAAATAAATCTTATATCTTATCACACCATGAAACAACAGAAAGCCTACAAACTCATGGAAATTGAACAACTCTTTACTGAATGAAAAATGGGTCAAAACAGAAATAAAGAAAGAAAGACTTCCTAGAATTCAATGAAAATGAAAGCACAGCATACCCAAACCTAAGGGATAAAATAAAAAAGTGGTGCTAAGAAGAAAGTTCATAGCACTAAGTAGTGCCTACATAAACAAACTGAAGAGATCTCATACTAGCAACTGAATAGCACACCTGAAAGTTCTAGAACAAAAAGAAGCAAACACATTCAAGAGCAGTACAAAGCAGGAAATAATCAAACTGAGGGATGAAATCAATAAAATAGAAAGAAGGAGAACAATATAAAAAAAAAATCACTGAGAGGCAGGCAGATCTCTGTGAGTTTGACGCCAGCCTGGGCTATATATAGAGTGGGTTCCAGGAAAGGCACAAAGCTAAACAGAGAAACTCTGTCTCAAAAAAAAAAAATCACTAAAACAGAGAGTTGGTTCTTTGACAAAATCAACAAGATAGACAAAATGTTATCCAAATAACTAAAGTTCCAAATTAAAAAACATCAGGAATAAAAATGGGGATATAATAACAGACACTGAAGAAATCCAAAGAATCATTATGTCATACTTCAAAAACATGTACTCCACAAAATAGGAACATCTAAAAGAAATGGACAAATTTCTTGAAAAATACCACCTACCAAAGTTAAATCAAGATCAGATAAACAATTTAAATGGACCTACAACCCCTAAAAAAAATAGCAGACATTAAAAGTATCCCAACCAAAAAAAAAAAAAAAAAAGGCCAAGGCTAGACAGTTTTAGCAAAGAACTCTACCAGACTTTGAAAGAAAAGTTAATACCAATACTCCTCAAATTATTTCACAATATAGAAACATATGCAACATTGCCCAATTCATTTTATGAGGGCACAGTCACCCTGATACTTAAACCAAACAAAGATTCAACAAATTAAGAAAATTACAGACCAATTTCCTTTCTAAACATTGATGCAAAAATACTCAATAAAATACTTGCAAACTGAAACCAAGAACATATCAAAAAGATCATCCACCATGACCAAGTAGGCTTCTTCCCAGAAATGAAGTAATGGTTCAGCATATGAAAATCTGTCAATGTAATCCACAATATAAACAAACTGAAAGAAAAAGCCCATATGATTATCTCATTAGATGCTGAAAAAGCCTTTGACAAAATCCAACACCCCTTCATGATGAAAGTCCTGGAGAGATGAGGAATATAAGAAATATACCTAAACAATAAAGGCAACTTACAGCAAGTCAACAGCCAACATGAAATTAAATGGAGAGAAACTCAAAGCAACTCCTCTAAAATAAAAAAAAAAAAAGACAAGACTGTCCACTGTCTCCATATCTATTCAATATAGTACTTCAAATTCTAGCTAGAGCAATAAGACAACTAAAAGAGATCAAGGGGATTAAAAATTGGAAATGAAGGAGTCAAACTTTCACTATTTGCAGATGATATAATAGTATACATAAATCCCCAAAAATTCTACCAGGGAACTTCTATAGCTGGCTGATAAACACCTTCAGTGAAGTGGTTAAATAAAAGATTAACTCAAAAAAAATCAGTAGTCCTCCTATATACAGATGATAAATGGGCTGAGAAGAAATCAGGGGAAAAACACTGTTCACAACAGCCACAAATAACATAAATACCTTGGTGTAATTCTAACCAAGCAAGTGAAAGACCTATATGACAAGAACTTCAAGTCTTTGAAGAAAGAAATTGGAGAAGATATCAAAAGATGGAAAGATCTCTCATCCTCATGGATCTCTAGGATTAACATAGTAAAAATGGCCATCTTATTAAAAGCAATCTACAGATTCAATGCAATCCCCATCAAAATTCCAACACAATTCATTATACACCTTGAAAGAACAACACTCACCTTCATATGGAAAAACAAAAAACTCAGCATAGCTAAAACAATCCTGTATAATAAAGGAACTTCTGGAGATATCACCATCCCTGTTTTCAAGTTCTACTACACACCTATAGTAATAAAAACCACACGATACTGGCATAGAAAAAGACATGTAGATCAATGGAATCATATCAAAGACCCAGACAGAAATCAACACACCTATGGATACCTGATTTTCGACAAAAAAAAAAAAGCTAAAATTATACAATGAAAAAAGCAAGCATGTAGTTGGAAGCTTTCCTGTGTCCCACCCGGGGCTATGGTCGGGACAAATCTTTCCCACCCACAGTCTGCTTGGTCCCAAATAAACACACAGAGGCTTATATTAATTATAACTACTTGGCCATTAGCTCAGGCTTATTACTGACTAGCCCTTACATTTAAACTCGGTCCATTTCTGTTAATCTATATGTCACTACATATTCCATGGCCTTACCTGTGTGCAATTACATGCTGTTCTCTGGCCAGTGGGCTTGCGTCTCCTCTGCCTCTGCCTTTCTTCTTCCTGTTTCTCTCCAGCCTGCCTCTAAGCTGCCTTGCCATAGGCCAAACAGTTTTATTTATCAACCAATCAGAGCAACACGTATTCACAGCATACAGAAAGACATCCCACAGCAAAAGCATTTTCAACAAATGGTGCTGGTATAACTAGATGTCGGCATGTAGAAGAATGCAAAAAGATCCATATCTATCACCCTACATAAAACTCAAGTCCAAGCAGATCAAAGACTTCAACATAATTCCAGACAGACTGAACCTGATAGAAGAGAAAGTGGGAAATACCATTGAATGAATTGGCACAGCAGACAACTTCCTGAATAGAACATCAATAGCACAGGCACTGAGATTGACAATTAATAAATGGGAACTCATGAAACCAAAAATTTTCTATGAGGCAAAGGACACCATCAATAAGACAAAACTCCAGCCTACAGAATGGGAAAAGATCTTCACCAAGTCCACATCTGACAGAAGACTAATTTACAAAATATATAAGGAACTTAAGAAACTAGACATCAACACACCAAATAATCCAATTAAAAAGCAGAGTGCAGAACTAAACAGAGAATTCTCAACAGATGAATCTCAAATGGCCAGGAAGCATTCAACACCCTTAGCCATCAGGGAAATGAAAATTAAAATGACTCTGAGATTCCATCTTATATCTGTCAGAATGGCTAATATCAAAAACACAAGTGACAGCTAATGCTGGAGAGGATGTGGAGCAAAGGAAACACTCCCCTATTGCTGGTGGGAGTACAAACTTATACAGCCACTTTGGAAATCAATATTGAGGTTTCTCAGAAAAAGGGGACTCCATCTACCTCATGACCCAGCTATACCACTCTTGAGCATATACCCAAAGGATGCTCCACCATACCACAAGGACACTTGCTCAACTATATTCATAGCAGCTTTATTCCTAATAGCCAGAACCTGGAAACAACCTAGATGATGTCTCTCAACCAAAGAATGGATAAAGGAAATGTGGCATATTTATACAGTGGAGTATTACTCCATTAAAAAAAATGACATCTGTGAAATTTACAGGCAAATGGATAGAACTAAAAACAAGTCATCCTGAGTGAGGTAACCAAGACCCAGAAAGACAAACATGGTTTGTACTCATTTGTAAGTGGATCTGAGCTGCCAAGTAAAGGATAACCATGCTACAGTCCACAGACCCAGAGAAGCTAGGCAACAATGAGGGCTCAAGGTGGGCAGGGGATGCATGAATCTTCCTAAGAAGAGGAAATAAATATAAACTGTGGGTGGATGGGACGGGTGGGGGTACCTCGGGGACAAACTAGAAACAGTGCAATGGAAACTCCCAGGAATCTACAAGAGTGACCCTAGCTAAGACTCCTAGCTATGAGGATACAGAGCCTGAACTGGTCTTGCTGTAACCAGGCAAGAATTCCAGTGGACAGACTGTGTCTCAGTCAGGGTTTCTATTGCTGGGAATGAGACCCATGACCACAGCAACTCTTATAAAGGAAACACTTAATTGGGTGGCTTACAGTTCAGAGGTTCAGTCCACTATCATCGTGATAGGACATGGTGGCATGCAGGCAGACATGGTGCTGGGGAGGTAGCTGTGAGTTCTACATCTTGCACAGGTAACAGGAAGTGGTCTGTCTCACTGGGCATGGCTTGAGCATATTTGAGATATCGCCTCCAATAAGACCATACCTACTCCAACAAGGCCACACTTCCTAATAGTACCACTTCTTTTGGGGGACCATTTTCTTTCAAATTACCACAGACTGGAACATCAACCCAGTCACAAAATCGTTGCCCTACAATTTGTCCTGCCTGCAAGATGTGTTGGGGTAAAGGTGGTACAAAAATTGTGGGAGTGGACAAACATGGGTCCAGCTTGAGACCCATGCCACAAGAGGGTGCCCACCCTTGACACTGCCTGGAGGCCAGGACCCAGAGACTGGATAGCTTAGATAGGATAAAACCCAATATGATTGGCAAAAGAAAAAGGGGGAAAAACATCAATGAAATGATTCCTAATGACATTCTGCTGTTCTCATAGATTGGTGCCTAGCCCAGTCATCATCAGAGCGGCTTCATCCAGCAACTGATGGAAACAGATGCAGAGACCCACAGTCAAACATAAGGTGGAGCACAGGGAATCCTGCACAAGAGGGGGAGGAAGGATTGTGGGAGCCAGAGGTGTCAACAAGAAAACCCACAGAATCAACTAACCTGTCTCATAGGGCTCACAGAGACTGAGCCAACAACCAGGGAGCTTGCATGGGTCTGACGTAAGCCCTCTGCATGTGTGTTACAGTTGTGTAGCCTGGTCTTCTTGTGGGACTCCTAACAGTGGGAGCAGGGCCTGTGTCTGACTCTGTCGCCTGCTTCTGGGATTCTTTTCCTCATACTGGGTTGCTTCGTCCAGCATTAATACAAAGGAAAGTACCTAGTATTACTGTAATTTGATATACTAGGTTTGGTTGATATTTGTGGGAGGCCTGTCCTTTTCTGAACAGAGACAGAGAAGAAGTAAGTAGGGGTGGGGGGAGAGGCTTGGCTTCGAGGAGAGGAGGTGGGGGAGGTGGAGAGGGGGAACTGCAGTCAGGATGTAATATGTGAGAGAAGAATAAATAAAAAAATACACATGTTGTACTTTATAGAGGTATTTTAGGAAAATATATAGTAGACATTATAACATACAGACACCTCACTACATTTTGAAGAAGTACACGGTTTCCTGCACTGGACCCACACAATATTGGCCCTGTAAACACTCAGCCCTGAAGAGGAAGAGACTCCTGTGGACCTACTCTTTACTCACTAGTGATGGGTTTTGGGAGAGCTCCAACAGATAGCTCCAAATCCATCATCATAAAAATGACCCTGGTTAAATTCAGTGAGTCACAAACTGACAGATGTGAACATGAGAGAGAGGATTGTGGAGAGAAGGTGACAGGCAGATGAAAGAGGGCTGTCGTGATAGTGCCAGTACGTGTGTGTGTGTGTGTGTGTGTGTGTGTGTGTGTGTGTGTGTGTGTGAAACTGTCTAAGATCAAAGTGAATTAATAAAAAATGGACTCTATTAGGCATTGGCAGGTACTTGTTATATAAAAAAGTTGAATAAATACATGTTTACATTAGCTTATGAAAGAAAGATTTTAGATGAGTAATAAAGGACAAATTTTCAACTGAAGTCTTCCCTACCATTTTCTTCCCCAAATGAGTAAGCAATTGCATTAGCCAATTTTTCTTTTTTGGGGGGGAGTGGTATGACTATATAAATTAGAGATCCTTTTCTAGTAATCAGTTTTCCTGACAGTAATCTACACTGCCAGTCCAGAGGGCCTATAATCATGGAGAGGCCTTGAAGTCACAGAATACATGATTTGGAGATTTAACATGCTAAGCTCAGTCATGATCCTAACCTTGAAAAGTACATAAGCAAAGGAACTTTTTTTTACCACTGGATTTAGTAGTAAATAATACACAAAGAAAAATTTCCTTATTAGTACAGTATTAAATAAAGACCAGAGACTTAAAATATGGCTTCACTCTTCATAAAGCTGCAACATATAAAAAGATAGTTATGTCAAAATCGTGGATTTGAGGAATTATTTCTGGGATTCCATCCAAATCTATTATCTAAACAGGAATTAATCCAAATGGAGCCCACTGTCGTCTGTCTAAGCTATGTGTTTATTTCAGAGACGAAATGTAAGAGGCTAAGGGCATCTGAGGCTTAGAAATAAAGTTTAATTCACCTCACAGATGTGGAACAAAAGCCCCAGAGGAATTTATGAGTCAAATGTAAATGAAAACACAACCCATTAGAACCTAGTCTGGAGACATGACAAAAAAAAAATGCCTCCATAAAATGCTTAGCAAAATTAATATTGAATTTAAATACTCAATAGTCAATGCTAGTGATAAAGTAAAGCAGGTAGCATTGATGCTTTGTTAAAGAAACTGCTTAGCAGCAGGGTAGGAGTGCAAGGATGCTGATGAACACAGGGTGCATGTCAATCAAGAAGGGTTTCGGAGAACTACTTCACAACATGGTTAGCACAGTTCAGGATAATTTAGTGTTTATTTCCAATTTTCTGAGTAAATTTTGTGTGTGCTCACTACCAAAAACTATGTCAGATTATAATTAGCTAGCAGAATGTGATCACCCCACACCCTGTATGTGGTTACAATTATGTGTCTGTCAGTACGTGTCAAACCATCATACTGAATCCCTTCAACATTTACTGTCAATTAAAGTTTCTGTCAATTAAAGTTTCCAAGCCAAATATAAAATATTATGAAGTTAATTAAATGGTAAAAAGGACTTAAAGGTTCCTCTCTGTGTGCCTTTTTTTAGTTAGGGATTCTTTTGCTGTGAAGAAATACAATGTCCAAAAGCATCTTGAGGAAATGCTTTATTTCATCTTACAGCTTGTAGTCCATTATCTAAGAAGAGGGCAGAAATTACAGAAAGTAAGGTGCTGATGCAGAGGCCATGGAGAAGTGCTGCTTACTGACTTGCTACTCATGGCTTGCTCAGTCTGCTTTCTGATAGCACCCAGGACCACCGAGTCCAGAGGTGGCTCCATTTACAATGTGACGGGCCCTCCCACATCAATCGCTAGTTGAGAAAATACCCTACAAGCTCGTGCACATCCCAATCTGATGAAAGCATTTTCTCAATTGAGGATCCTTCCTCTAGCAAGTTTGTAATTGACAAAAATGAACCAGTGCAGCCTCCCTCTACTGAAAAGACCACGATAGCATCAGCTTCCCTTTGCCTCTCTTTACAGTTTCTGTCATTTTTTTTATCATATATCATAAGTATAATTTTTGTTCATTTGGACATTGTATAAAAGAACTCAACACACACATATGAATGCTTTCCTGATATTTCATTCACATCATTCATTTTTACTTTTCCTACAGTTCATTTATTTCTCTGCTGCAGTGTTCTATTACATTACAATCTATTCATTTAAAAACTTTCCCCAAGTCCGGGTGGTGGTGGTGCACGCCTTTAATCCCAGCACTCGGGAGGCAGAGCCAGGTGGATCTCTGTGAGTTCAAGGCCAGCCTGGTCTACAGAGCGAGATCCAGGACAGGCACCAAAACTACAGAGAGAAAGCCTGTCTCAAAAATAATTTTTTTTCCCCCAGGCTGGAGAGATGGCTCAGCAGTTAAATGCACCTACTGCTCTTCCAGAGACCAGAGTTCAGTTCCTACCATGCACTCTGGGGAAGCTCACAATCTCCTGTAACTCCAGATCAAGGGATCTGACACCCTCTTCTAACATCTGTGGGCACTGCATGCATGTTTACATAAAATAAATCAAAACCCCCTTTCTCTTTCTCTAGTGTTTTATGGTTGAAATACATTATGGTGGACATAAATCTCTTCTTCTTTACTCAATTTGGATATACTGAACTTTGCCATTCAATAAAATGGAATATTTCATTGGTTCAGTTAAGTTGCTTGCAACTATTGTCTCTTCTCTGTTTTCTGACCTACCTATTGGGATTACATGGATGAGAACACTTTCATTATACAATCTACCAACCTTATCTATTGTTTGTCTCTATGCACTGTATTCTGGATGGTTTCTATTTCATACAGCTCTTCAGTTCAAGAAATCTCTCTACACTTAGATCTAACCCACAGATGAAACTGTTTCTCTCCAGTTCAATGATTATATTATTCTTTAATGAGATTTTGTTGTACCATTGTAATAAATAGACTTTTCATTCTTTAAAGTTGCTCTTCCTAAATATTTTAAAGTTTCGTAAATGTGGATATGTTTATTCCATTTCTGATGCTGACAGTACTAGGACCCCTCTGAGTCAATGTCTACTCATGACCCTGCTGGCTGACATTTATGATTTGTTTTCTTGTCTGTTCAATGATTTGAACATTTAAGAGTGAGTTTACCTTAAAACTTTAGCAAACAGGTGAGGCAGCCATGGATTTTATTTCAGGTCAACTTTTTATCTAATCCCCTCATTCCACATTTCCAGGGAAAATGAGTGCTGGTCTTTGTGCTTTAGCTGCTGCTTTTTAGATTCCCTCAGTAAATCAGTTTTCTGACTCTATCCTGTCATACTGCCAGAGATAAGTTCACGTTAATTATTTCATTAAAACCACATGCTACTGCTGTGGATCCAAGTACTGTTAATTTGGAAGCATAATTATTGCTTAGAGAGACCCTGAATAGTTTTAGATGCTTAATAGATACAAATTCCTTATGAAGGAGAGCAATCCCCTGTACCAAGTACACACTGTTCTGTTCTCTCCATCCTGACAGGAATATCCTTGAAGATATATGTGTGTTTATCAAATGGCTCTTTTTTTTAGAAGTATAGAAAGCTCAACAAGAATCTTTCCATTTTTTTCAGGGCTACCTTCAAATATTGCATTGTTAAGAGACAAAACATGATATAATTTCTAAATGACCTATCTGTCAATATTACTTTATGGGACATAAAATGGTAGGAATTCTAGACAATGGTGCATTTGTCTGTATTAACTGTCAAGTTCTCCTAATGAGGGTTCTGCTGTCAATGACCATTTTCATATTAAGCATTTTTAAGAGATCTTACTCCTTCATTTATGTTTCTGTGTCTGTGAGGTTTGCCACATATGTGGGCTGCTTGAGGAGTCCCGAAGGGCTTCAGATCCCCAGGAGCTGGAGTTATAGGCAGTTAGAAGCCAACTACCATGATGCTATCTGAAAAGCAGCAAGCATTTTAACAGTGAGCCATCTCTTCAGCCCCATTCATACAAGATTTCCAACCAAGCTATACTTTCATAATAATAATATAGACACACACACACTCACATATATATACACATATATTTGTACTTTGTTAATGTAAGTTCTTTAAGAATGAGGAAGGTAATAAAATTTGCTGAGCAGCTGCAAGTTGTTCTTATGAACTTCATCACAATCCTGTGAAATTCATGGTAATATTTCTATTTTCTAGGAAAGAAAACATGTACTTATGACAAAATTAAGATTAAACCAACTATACATGACTATTAAAACAGAAAGCTTTTAAAACTAAAATAGAATACTTTTAAAACGAAATTTATTACGCTATATTAACTTTGATGAATTTAGTTACAGAACCTCATAGTCAAAAGGGATTACCAGTGAGAGACCCTTAGGGAGGTACCTATCACTGAATCCCTGAGCCAGATAAAATCTGATCCTCACAACTCATTTTGATTAAATTTGAGTGTGTGTGTCATACGCATGTTACAGTGACTATGTGGAAGTCAGGAACAAATTGGAGGCATTGGTTCTCTCCCTTCTACCCTGTGGGGCCTAGGGATTGAACTCAGGCTGTAAGATGTGTTGGCAATTACCTTTACCCCAAGTCATCTCAATAGCCCACAACTCATTTTTAATAATGGAATGTGGTATAGCTTCTTTGTAGATTAAAAGCACACACACACAAAGAAGATAGTAACAACTCACGCACACATTATTTTAGGATGGCATGGTCATGTTCTAGCATTTCATTTAGTATCAGCTTGGAGACAACAAGAGACAGGGAGCTCAAGGAACAACTTCATCTTAGGAAATTCATACATCTGACATATATGCCTCTGCTTAAGGTAAAACTTTACTATTTAGAAGAGAGTTCTATTACCACAGAGCATATTCTAGCCACAGATTATTTAATTCATCAAACTATAAATAGCATTAACTTATCATCATACTGCTTTCTTAATTTGAAGGTAACTTTAAACTCTATATCATTTCTCCAGTTTGGTTAGTCTGGTATCTTCTCAAAGGCACTGCATGTTTAGATCCTAGCCTTGAACTGCTTAAACACAGTGTAGGTATGATTAAATGCTATACTCACAGAGAGAGCTTTATTCTTAAAACTGGCACGTGGAATAAGAAAATCAAGTAGTAATAAGTGAATTTATATCATATAAATAGAAAGGAAGACAACCTAACGCAAGAGACTTGTAACCACACAGCACAGACAAACAAACAGCAATGCCCAAGGCTGTGGAGATGGCTCAGCATTTAGAAGTACTGTCTGCTCTGCAGAGGGTGAGCATTCAGTTCCTAGTGTCCACAGGGGATGTGACCTCCCCTGGCCTCTAAGGGCTCCTGTAAACATTTGATATATATAAAACTCGCATAAAGCATACACATATAAAAATTTTAAAAAGAAAAGGCATGTGCCTTTAATCTGAACACTTGAGAGGCGTGGGCAGGTAGATCTTCGTGAGTTCAAGGACAATATGGTTTACTTATCAAGTTCCAGGCCAGCAAAGGCTATGTAATGAGACCCTGTCTCAAAAAAACCAAAAGATCCAGTGTCCATGAAAACTATAATATCTGAATTTTGATGGCAATCTTTGCTATTCTGAAATAGCAATTGGATCTCCTGAACAAAACTCAGGACACACACTATAACTGTGATTTAAAATTATATTATAAACTGGATTATACTGTGAGGAGATCAGTCTGTTTAGCATGTCAGCTTACTTCTGTGGATGTATAGCCTTCCTTAATGCACACCTAAGCTTATCAACTTTTCATGGGACATTTAAAATATTTTTCTTCATTTTTAAGATTATAATATGATTATATCATTTCTCTCTTCCCTTTCCTTCTTCCCATCCTCCATATACCCCAAATAATTATACCATTTCTCCCTTCCCTTTCCTACCCTCAAACTCTCCCATATGCCCCTCCTTGCCCACTTTCAAACTCACAGCCTCTTTTCTCATTAATTCTTATTGCATATATATATATATATATATATATACCTAAATTATATTCCTGATACATATTCCATATATACACACACATACACACACAAATATATTGCACACACTATATTCCTAATATAGCCTGCTCAGTCTGTATGTTTTCAGGGCTGACCATCAGTACTGGACAACCAACTGTTGTGTTCTTCCCTGGAGAAGACTATTCTCCCACTCTCAACAGTCCTTAGCATTTCAACAGCATATAGTATTTCCAGAGTGCTCCACCACAGGAGTACTACAAGGCATTCTTCTGTTTACCATAAAAAAAGAACTTCCTGATTCAGAAATGACTTTTCTAGGGACATGGATTTTTTACTTGGATGTAGTTTCAGGGTGGCAGAACTGTGTTGAATGGCAGTGTTCTCTGGACAGATCAAATGTGTGTAGGCTCACTCTTACCTGCTTAAACAGTTGAAGGTTAACTGCAGTTTCCAGGAACTGTTTCATCACACTAGAGCGGTGCTTTACAAAGCTCTCCTCACAGAAGGTGATGGGCTCACCCTAGACAGAAATAAAGATTTTTGGGACATCAATAAAAGGTCAGTCACAGAGAACTAGTCTTTTTAGGAAATACATTGAAGGTCACAGGGGGATATGTGATACAAAACTAATAAACCAATCCCACATTGTGGCCCAAATTAGTAGAAATAGCCCTGTACTGAAAATCCTGTACAACAGGCCCTGAAGCTCTTAAAACTGCTCAATTTCAGTCCCTCAGGAAGGAGTAAGTCCCCTAAACGCAAATATTTGACGCTGTTAGATTGAATTTTAAGTGTAAAATGTCATGTATACTTGAAAAAGTCTACAAATCCCTTTTGTTGATGATTGGACAACATTCTTTTTATCAAGTCTGATTTCCTCTTTTTGTGGTTGTTATGCATGAGTGTTTTGGTTGCATGTATGCATGCTTGATGCCTTTGGAAGTCAGAGGAGGCCATCAGATTCCCTGGATCTGGAATTACAAATGGTTGTGAGACATCATGTGGGTGCTGGGAATTGAAAACAGGTTCTCTGCAAGAGAAGTCAGTGCTCTTGACCACTGAGTCATTTCTCCAGCCCCAACAACATTCTTGCTGTAAAGGCTGCTGCCTGATTTTGCCACTTATATTACTCAGGATCTTTGGTTTTCAAATAATGGAAGTTTTTATAATCACCTTCTCTTAATGACTACAAATACAATTCTGACTCAATATTCTGGAGTAAGTTCCACTTGGTGATGGTCTTTGTGCTAAGCAAACATACCTTTGAAGTGTCTGATGGGTACTCTACAAGATGTTGCTTCTCTCCATCAACAAGGGCGTACACTTCACACCCTACAGACTGCATTTGCTCCAGTTACTCTCATATGGCTGCAGAGTCATCATTGCTGGCTGATTCCTCCCAATGCCAATCTCCCAACACTTCAATAGTTCACTGCCCTAACTGATACACAAAGACACACACACACACACACACACACACACACACACACACACACACACACACACACACAAGTGATGATATTTCATGATCAAAATGAAAGTAGAGACTAATGACAATTCATTCGCTAGAATTTTGTTATGTTGCAGTAAAGAGTTAAAAAGCATGCTAGAATTCTGAAAAGCTGTCAATTATAACTTAATTGTCAAAGAGACTCAGAGCTCTGATTTATAGGAATCTATAAGTAAAATGCTAGAATTTGGCTCTGGCATGGACAAGAGTATGAGTCCCTTCACATTAACCTTGAACTGAATGGCATAAAAACAGGAACTTGCCGGGCGGTGGTGGCGCACGCCTTTAATCCCAGCACTCGGGAGGCAGAGGCAGGCGGATCTCTGTGAGTTCGAGGCCAGCCTGGGCTACCAAGTGAGTCCCAGGAAAGGCGCAAAGCTACACAGAGAAACCCTGTCTCGAAAAACCAAAAAAAAAAAAAAAAAAAAAAAAAAAAAACAGGAACTTGGCTTGGGATCTTTTTGTAAAATTATACTTGTGTGTTCTATGTGTGCATCTGTGATGTAAGAGATAGATGCTAGGCTGTCAGGTGTCTTCATCTATTGCTTTTTATCTTGTTTGTGAGACAGAATCTCTCACTGAACCTGTAGCTGACTAATCTCCATGCTCCTCAACCCCTGCACCCCAAGCTAGGATGTCAGATGCAGCACACCCAGTTTTTGACTGAATGCTGAGGATCTGAACTCAGGTCCTGATGCTTGAGCAAAAAGTACTTTACCCTCAAGCCATCATCAACCAAGTGTGCTTGCCTTGTCAGAGGCCAGAAGTAACAGGAATAATCAATGATAGCCTGGAACCTTCAAAATGATGAGCCAAATTACAACATTCTGACTTTAACATTCCTTTATTTTATGTGTGTAGATGTATGCCTGCATGTATGTCTACTATGTGAGTGGTGCCTGCTGAGAGCAAAAGAATGCATCAGAGGCCCTGGAGCTGGAGGTGCAGATGGTTGTGATCCACCATGTGGGTATCTGAAACCAAACCCTGGTCCTCTCGAAGAAGGATGAATTCAATGCAATGGACTGACTTGCAGGGTAGAGGAAATTTTAAGACAGTATAGAATAAAGGATGTAACAAGCTTACTGTTCAGTGCTTTTAGCTAGGTTAATACTGAAAATTCTGAGCAAAACACAGAGCATAAAATGTAAACAACATGTAACCTGCCAAGGATGTAGATCAGTTGGTAGAACACTTGCCTAGCATGCATTGAAGCCCTAGGTTCAATCTCTAGCACCACATAAACTGAGTGTGGTGGTGTACCCCTATAATCTCATCATGTGAGAGGAGGATGCCAGAGGATCAGAAATTCAGAGTGGTGGAAGGCACAAACGCTCTTGTGCTCACAGATCAGCACTAGGGGAACCAGGGATGTTAAACACACAGGGATGTTGTGGTGGTTTGAATAGGTATGGCCCCCACAGACTCATGTGTTTGAATGCTTGGCCCATAGGAAGTGGCACTACTAGGAGGTGTGGCTTTGTTGGAGTGGATGTAACCTTGTTGGAGTATGGGTGACCTTGGAGGAAGTGTGTCACTGTGGAGGCAGGCTTTGAGGTCTCATATATGCTCAAGCCATGCCCACTGAGACAGTTTTTCCTTCTGCTGCCTGCAGATCAATATGTCTGACTCTTAGCTCTTTCTCCAGCACCATGTCTGCCTGCATGCCACCATGTCCCACCATGACGATAATGGACTGAACCTCAGAAATTGTAAGCCAGCCTCAATAAATGTTTTCTTTATAAGAGTTGCATGGCCATGGAGTTGCATGGTCATGGTGTCTCTTTACAGCAATAGAAGCCCTAACTAAGACAGATGTTTCTTCAAAGAGAGAGGTGTATAAGCTGTTTTCCAGCGGAAGTCTAGGGCCAGAAGTGGTTAACAGCCTAG
This sequence comes from Peromyscus californicus insignis, assembly GCF_007827085.1. Classification (NCBI taxonomy): domain Eukaryota; kingdom Metazoa; phylum Chordata; class Mammalia; order Rodentia; family Cricetidae; genus Peromyscus; species Peromyscus californicus. The sequence continues at coordinate 25,911,012 of NW_026294436.1, read as the reverse complement.
TGACCATTGCACTGTGTGGCCGAGCCCAGACTTTTCCCCAGGTGCTTACCATGAGCTTCTTTTTCTCAATCTATAGAACCTATCTTTATGGAAGATGTCACATGTACTTTACAACGAGTTTCAATGTAGTCAAATCTTCAGCTTTGGTTCACATGGGATTGAGTTATTATTGCCAGGAAACTTTTCACTAAATTGTGTTTTGCTTAAAAATGCCTAAATAAATGATGCAGGGTCAGACTCCCAAAGTCTGAACCAACACTAGCTACCGAGTCAGGATGAACCAAGCTGCCTTCTTGCCTCCTGATGATCATTACTGTGCTGGCTGTGGTGGTTACAAAGACACACACACCATCCCCCACCCCCCCACTCCCACTGCATGGTATCATCTTTGGCTGTATATTGTTTGTTGAGGCCAGCCTGGGCTGAGGAGCCTGTCCTAAGAGGAGATGAAAGGAGGGGAGGGGAGGAGAGGAGAGGGCGGGGGGGGGGGGGGCAAAGGAGGTAAGGCGTGAGATCAAGATAACTGCATGCGTTGCACAGGGACCTTGAGAACAAGACTTTACCCATCAAAGGATCCAAACTCATTTCACAAACTTTCATTTAAAACGAGAGTGTCTGAAAATGAATGCCCAAGCACAGAATGGTCCTACAGGGCATCTTGCTTAGAGCTACCTAGATGATTGTTTTGCCAGGTTCAGTTAGACGGGCCCTCAGTGATTACTATACCAACAGTTCATAGGGCCCCAGATGTATCTTATCCTGGCAGGAGAACTGTTGTCAACCACAAGATGCTGATTATAAGGACATGAGAAATGTAAAAGTTATGGGGATGGAGGTTTGCACCCATCAGTGCAAGAAAACAATCGGCAAAGGCAGACAACTTGTAGCGGAGTTGGATTCACCGCAGCCTGAGACACAATAGAGTCCAGGGCGTAGTTGTCGAGAGTATAGGATTTCTCCTAGAGAGCTACAGGCACCCACAGGACGTGATACGAGAGAACCTATACGTGTTATAGGTGATACGCACACAGAGATGGGCCTACCTAAGCCACTGGAGCCCAGGTAATGTCAGCACTAGCCCACACATGTCAGACATAGAGCTTCAGGTTTAGTGGGCACCCTGCTGGATTCTGGATTTCTTTGATCCAGAATTTCCCACAATCATTCTTCCATTTTGGAATGGGAACTTTTTTTTTTCTTCTGTTTAGTTGTATACTGGAAATGTACAGCTTGGTTTTTCTTTTACAGTGGTTCATATCTAACAGTTTAGAGACTTTCGGATTTGGGTTTTTGAACCGTCCTCAGACTGGTAAGACCATAAGAACTCTGAAGTAATATGAATTGTTTGGTACATTATCATATAGCTGTGAACCCTGGGGGCTACAGGCAACATGATATAGTCTAACCTATCCCTACAGGCTCATTTGTTTGAGTACTTGATCCTCAGCTGAGGTGGGGGAGCCTTAGAAGGCTATGGAATCTTTGGGATCTGAGACCCAGCTAGCAGAAATGGCCAGCTTTGTGGGTTTTATTTGCTTTTGAGTGAAGCCCAGCTCATTCCTTATGTACCAGATGTAAGGAGCCTCTGCTACATGTACCCTTGTCATGAATTTCACCACTTACTTCCCGTCAGGCCTCTCTGCGCTAAATAAATCTTTCTTTGATAAGTTGCTTCTACTCTGTCACAGAAGAACAATATCTAACATCCTGTGCAAACAGCCCAAGAAGTAGAACTATTTTTGTCTCAAAAAGAAAACCAAAGCACTAAGAGTTCAACTTGCATGAAATCATAAAGCACCTCAGTTCAGGATTCAAGCATAGATCGCATGGTTCCCAGGTATTATGCACTTAACAATTTTCTTTAAGTCATAGAGCATAGAAGTTCTAAGTCATATATTTGCATTCTTAAAAATTAGCTAACTTATTGCTGGCTAAAATAAAAGAAAAAAACTACCTGCTACTCTTTGTAAATCTCTTTACTATAACTATATTTAGTTCTATATCTTTCTCTTAAGGAAGAGCAAGAACAATTACTTTTTCAATTATACAAGCATGCTATTTACAAAACATAAGCTGGGGACCGTAAGAAAATTAGAATTGCTTCTCAGACATCTTAAATTTTAAAATGTGTTACATTTTAGAAATGCTTGCATATAAATTTAGTATTTATATAGTAATACATAAATAACGCTGCTGGAAATTCCTTCAAAATCCACCTCCAAGTAGTGCCAAAATACTACCTCTTTAACATCTTTCAGATTTGGGCCTCTGGTCAACCTTGATGCTATTCACTGGAGTGCTTTCTTCTTTTTTCAATTAGGATATAAGAGTCATACATATCTCTATTATCATTCAACTCTGACCTAACATGACATTGCCATCTGTGCTGATTTGGAAGGAAATAGCCCCCAAAGGGAGTGGCACTATTAGGAGATGTGGCCTTGTTAGAGGAAGTATGTCACTGTTGGGGTGGGCTTTGAGGTCTCTTTTGCTCAATCTTCCTTCAGTGTGACTGTCAGTCAACTTCCTCTTGCCTGCAAGATGTAGGACTCTCAGCGACTAGCACCACATCTGCCTGTACTGACGATAATGGACTGAACCTCTGAAACAGTAAGTGAGCCACCCCCAATTAAAAGTTTTCTTTATAAGAGTTGCTGTGGTCATGTGTCTCTTCAAAGCAACGAAAACCATAACTATGACACCATCAAAAGTTTGCTTTCTGTGGACAGGAAAGATGGCTCAGCAGTTAAGAGCATTCCATTACCAGCACCCAAATGGTGGCTCTCAACCAATCTTAACTCTAATTCCAGGATATTTAGTGCAGATATCAGGCATGTACATGGTATACATGCATGCAAAAACATTCATACACATATTTAAAATAAATTTTAAAAATTAAAACTTTCTAATGCCATGTTCCTTGTTTCTGTGGTATAAAAATAAATTAAACACTGAGCATTAACTATATGATAAAGACGAAACACTACAGACTGATACTGCTATTTACCAATTCTGTATGAATCTTAAAGTCTTGGTTCTTATCTTTTTTGAGGACATGGTGAACAATATTGATCATTTCCCTAGAAAAATATACACACTCAACTGGTGCCTTGTCCAGGTTTGTCTTAGTTTCATAAAATTCACAAGCATGAATTATATGTTTATTATTCCCAGACATAATTTCCCAAGTAGTAAAAACTACAACCTCAGCCTCCATCACTATCAGATCCTCAACAGAGTTATATTCTATTTTTGTTGAGAAATATTAGAGAAGGCCTATTAGAGTAGTGTTCCGCTTACAATTGCTAAAGTTTTAGTTTTATTCACATATCTCAAACAGAGTGAGAAGTACATTCTTTACAGTTATGTGTTATACCACTTAGTTCTACTTTAGATGACAATATGGAATAAAACCCCCACATGATAGATAAATCAAATAATATTTCCAGTATAATAAATTCCATCCTGCTGCTTAGAATATTGAGTCAAAGCAATCACAGAAACTGTATTTTTGTGCTCATAATAAAATCCAAAGCACTTATGCACTGAGACTATATATCTCACTGCACCCATTACATAAATCATCACTGTCACATGGCACCTGACTGAAAGGACTTAACAGAAGAGGGGCTTATCACCATGATGAGGGAGGTGTGGCGGTGAGGTCGCTGACAACAGTGTGATCACAGACAAGAGGGAAAGACTCGAAGGAAATGGTCTCTTCAAGCTACAACGGCTCAGATGCACATATGAAATCAGAGACTGTGGCAGCACACACAGGGCCCACAGAGGTTTAAGCTAGACGGGGCTCCAGCACTGAAAGAGAGAAGGTGACGTGGGCTCCTGCCCTCAACTGAAAGCTATTTGCAATTAACACACACGTGCAAAGGAAAATTTAGTTTTCATCAATGGAGTCTCTCTGGGTAGATCAACCACACCTTAGAGTACGCTCTGTGCCCAGCAGTAGATGGTCAACACAAAATGAACTCAATGGTTGTAGACTTGTTTGTCTTACAGCACAGTGCTATGTTTTGGAGCTTGGTTTTGTTGTTTGTTTTGTTTGTTTGTTTCTTATTAGTCATTTGCTTATATATTATGGTTTCCAATTTTGTGTTTTTGTGGGGGTTTTGTTTGTGAATTTCTTGTGAGTTTTTTGTTCATTTTTGTTTGCCTGTTCCTTAAAGACAAAGAAGGGCATGGAATTGGGTAGGTGGGGGAGATCTGAGAGGAGCTGGAGGAGGGGAAAGTATGATCAGAATATAGTGTATAAGTTTTTTTTTCATTAACAGAGAGAGGGGGGTGGGGGTAGAGGGAGAAAAAGCAGGCCAGAAACTAACCATGCCTACAACTCACAATATATATCCAAAGGATCTGCTTCCTTTAGTTTGGTTCCCTCTCCCTAACATTTCCATAGTCTTATAATTAGTTTCATAATACAACACCATAAGCTGTAGAGGAGGTGGTCAAACAGCCTGCGGGTGATATTTAAGGTTCAAACAGCAATAATCTAGTCTACAGTCTACCCCTCATAGGTTCATGGCATCTCATAATGCAAGTTGTAGTCAATCCAACTTCAAAGTTCTCCTTTTTGCTAGTTTCAACATTGTTCAAAAGACCAATGTCTTTTCTGTCTGAAGGCAATTTAACTGTAAGTCCAATAAAGAATGTGAAACATACAACTGTATACAGCAAACATTTGTATTCCAAAAGGGAGGGAGAACATCATTTCAAAAGGACACATTCAAGTTCTCAGGTCATGAGCAAAATAAAGTCAGTTTCTTTGTCAGAATATAACATGAATGGCCTATAGCACAATTCTCAATAAAGTCCGCTTTTCCCTTTGAAATGTCAAAAGCCTGGCCTTCACTATGTGTATTTTGTCAGTGTTCTGGTCTCCTGAACTCTAGAATGAGCCATTAAACTTTGTCTACAGTACCAGAGAGGACTTCTCTACCTCACATCTCCAAATCTGTACTCACGCTGACCAAAAAGCACTCCTGAGGGTCAGAACGGACATGGTCAGGTACATCTTAGCAATGACCCCACTTCATGGTCCTAGTGACACCCACATGTGCTGGTGACACCCACATGACAAAAGCCTTCTCTTATAAAAGACTGACCATAAAATTAGAAAAGACAGTCAAACTAGATATGCAAAAATCTAAGTGTGAATAGAGAAAACATGAATATTAAAAAAAACTTCTACAGACAAAAAAATTAAAGAAACACAAAAAATAAGAAATTATGACACCCCCAATAGGATATAATAATTCTCTGGAAAGAGGTGAAAAATGTGAAGGAAATATACAAAATGCCTGAAAAACAATTCAAAAGAAGCACCTCAAGGAGAAGACATATAAATATGAAACAAAATAAAATATGAAATAATGGGATCAAATATTTATGTAACAGAAAGTTAAAAAGAGATTCAAAAATCACAAGGAGTCATAGAAATATTAGAGCTAAAAGTATCACTTAGTGAAGTTTTAAAAAAACAAAACAGTTCAAGCAGAAAGAAGGAATTATAAATCTGAGAACAGGTACTTCGAAATAAGTCAGATAAAAAGGTAAGGGAATTAAGTTGAAGAAAGAAAGCCTGGAAGAAACACGGGACACTATTAACCAAGTAAATATCTCACAAGACTCTAGTCAGAATTAAATATACAAAAACACTGAAAACCTACTTAATGAAATAACAGACTTGAAAAGCACATGTTCTGAAATACATAAGCACATCCAAATACAGGAAACCCACATGACCAGGGCCAAAAGGAGACGAGGACAACAAGAACTCAAAGGTGCATTAGTATCGCCACCAAAAATCAGTAATAAAGGTAGAATTATGAAACCAAGAGAAAAGTAACATATGTAGATTCATTAGACTAACATCAGATTTATCACATTCTGGCTGCAGGAGAACTGTAAGGCACACAGCATGTGCTCAACAACAACAACAACAACAACAACACACACACACACACACACACACACACACACACACACACACACACACACACACACAACTACCAACCCAGAATACTGCAGCACTTTCCTTATATATAAATGAAAATCAAAGCCTTTCTTATTTGTCCAAGTAATTACTCTTTTATTGAGAAGTCCATCCACGTATTATAATTAGCTTTGATCAAATCTGCCCCTACTTCCTCTCCTCAAATTCTCCCCATCCCAGCCCTGCAACTTTTCCACCCAAATTCCTATGTCCACTCTCTCTCATGTGTGTTCTCTCTCTCCCTCCCTCCCTCCTTCCCACTCCCTCTTTCTTTCTCATCCATTGAGTTGACCTGGTGCTCCAGTATGCCTGTGGGTGCCGGTCCATCTATTACAGTATGAGTCGTGTCTGCCCTGCCCCCATCTCTAACACACCAAGTCCTCTTGTTGCTGCCAGGGTGAGCACAGTTGCAGGTCCATCTATTGTATCACAGCAGTTTTTGCCCTCCTTCCTTCCCTCCCTACAACCCACTGAGTCCACTTAGTGCTGCCAGTGTGTGCATGGACAGATGCAGGTCTGCCTATTGTAGAACATACATTCTATAATGTTTATTCTGTATGCAATGTATACAGTCTCTCAGAGGTGTTACCCCTGAAAAAAAATTTATTTTCCCTCTCCTGGAAGCCATCAAGCATCAATGGGTTCTCAGCTCCGGGTGGGATTTCATGAGTCTTTCTCCAATCATGCTGCTATGTTCGCTGGCTTAATCATGTGCAAGTATTATGAGTGCAGTCATAACTACTGTGACTTCATATGTGCACTCACATCACAGCAGATCAGCAAGAAGAGAAACAAGCAGGAACGTTAGTGCTCAGTTAGCTTTCTCCTTTTTCTTTAGGCCTGGACCCCAGTCCACCAGATGGTGCTAACCAGTTTCAGGATGGGTCTTCCCCTTCAGTTAAACTCTTCAGGAAAAGCTCCCACAAACACACCAAAAAGTATGCCTTACTAGCTGTTTCTAATTTGATCAAGTTGACAAAATCCACTATCCTATAAATAAGCATTTCTAAACCTTTAGAGACAGTGTCTGACAGGTGACATCGTTCTATATGCTGTGACTATGTGTTGCTCTGATTGGTTGATAAATAAAACTATTTGGCCAATGGTGAGGCAAAATAAAGTTAGGTGGGACATTCCAACTAGAGAGAAAGGAAGGAGAAAGGCAGAGCAGAGGAGACACTGCTAGCCGCCACCATAAGAAAGATGTAAAGATACCGGTAAGCCACAAGCCACGTGGCAAAGTGTAGATTTATAGAAATGGGTTAATTTAAGATGTAAGAGCTAGCTAGCAATAAGTCTGCCATGGCCATAGTTTAAAAATAATATAAGCCTGTGTGTGTTTATTTGGATCTGAGCAGCTGAGGACTGGGCAGGACACAGGAAAACTTCCAACTACAAGTGTCTCGCTATGTGGTCCCGGCTACTGGCCTAGAACTCTGTGTAGACCAGGCTAGCCTCAAACTAGTGGTGATCCTCCTGCCTCAGTCTCTCTAGGGCTGTGATTACAGGAGTGTACAACCCTACCTGGCTTCAATCACAGAACTTTTAAAAAGCAATGTCTTTTTAAAAGAATTCATTATCATTCAAAGTATCAGAGGGTTCTTCCTTTCCAACTTCTTCTATTAGACAGAGGACACCAAATATATTTATGAAAAGAGATAAGATCATGAAGTAATTACAACTTCTATGCTTGGTCCTTTATTTTATATCTAACAAAGTATTTCAAAAATATAGATCAAATATATAAATGATTAAATAAGTCCTAAAATAGATATAAGCAAGCAAGCACTTTTAATGATTTATGTACTAGATAACATTTAAAAATAATATCTATGGTAGTTTGAATGTGAATGGCCCCAGAGGCTCATATATGAATACTTGTTCCCCTGTTGGTGGGAACTATTTGGGAAGGATTGGAATGTTATGGTCTTGTTGGAGAAGAGTTTAGAGGCTTCAAAAGAGTCATGTAATTCCCAGTGTACTTTCTCTCCCTCCCTTCCTCTCTCCTTCTCTCTCCTCCCCCTCTCCTCTCTCTGCCTTGTGGTTGTGGATCAAGATGTGAGCTCTCATCTATTCCTTCACTTCACCATCATATACTCTAACCCTCTGAAACTGTAAACAAAATTAAATGATTTCTTTTATAAGTTGTCTTGGTCATGGCATTTTTGTCATAGCAACAGAACAGTAACTAAGACAGAAGTGGGTACCAGGGAGTGGGCTACTGCTGTAACAGACCTGACAATGCTGGTTTTGGAGTAAGGTGGGAAGACTACAGGACTTGCACTAGGAAAGTGGTTGAATACTATAAGCATGGCTTAACAGGTCGTCCTAGTAGGAGCTGGGAAGACAGTAACACTGAAGCAATGTCAACTAGAGGCTCAGCTCAAGAGGTTTCGGAGGGGAACACCATTAGCAACTGGGCTAGAAACTATTCTTGTGATATTTTGGCAAAGAATGTGGCTGCTTTCTGCCCTTGCCGTAAGAATTTACCTGTGACTAAATTGAAAAGTAATGAACTAATTTCCTTGGTAGAGGTGATTTCAAGGCAGCCTAACATTGACTCATCTTGATCCACAACATAAGGAAAAGAGAGAGGGAGGGAGAGAGGGAAGAAAGGAGGGAGGGAGGGAGGATGAGCACACATGGAGAATTGCACGAATCTTTTGAAATCTCAAAGCTCACCTTAGTGACAGTTACTAATAATCACACTTATGCAGGTCTACAATGAAAAAGAGCAAATGGAGCAAAAAGAAATAGAAAATATACTGCTTAAAGAGAAAAAGAGCACTAGGAAATTAATGTTGGAGCCAAAGCTTGTGCTGAAAAGATTGAAAGACTGAAGACAGGCCTGATCTGAAACGGAATAAAGGCAGTGGTAAACTCAGGGCAAGACTCTACCCCCCCAGCTAAGTGGCCAACTTGTGAAAAGAAAAGGCCAAAGGAATTTTCTGCTCCTACAAAGAAACAAACAAAAAAAAAAAATCAAAGCTGTTATGGATGTGACTCAAGGTGCCAGGGTTCACCTCAAGTTGGTAGTCATATTTGGCAGTACCCACCACGTGGTTCTGGCTTCAGAATCATGAAAGATACTAGAATAAAGGGGTTATGGAATCTTCCTCCACAGTTAGGAGCCACTGAGGCCAGACTTATGACAGAGTAGTCCCTGAACAGAGGCCCTAAGAGGTCATTGCATGAAGCTATGAGAGTTCTGGTTTGCATTGGAGACCCCAAGATATTACAGGTGCCAGCACCATGGGTTATCTGTCAAGGACAGCAGCATACAGGAAGTGGAACCAGTGCAAGAGAGAAACGTATGTTGCAGGCAGCAAAGCTGGAAGAGTGGAGCCACCTAGTCCTTTGACATCAGGCATGGAACTACAAGATTTGGAGTTTGTATTGCTGGGTTTCAGTCTTACACTGCTCCAGTATTTCCTCACTGTGTCCAAATCCCTTCCTTTTGGAAAGGTAATGTGTATTCTGTGCCATTCTATGTTGGAAATATGTAATATAATTTTTTGTTTTATGGTAGGGTAAAGTTAAGAGACTGCCTTGTGCTGTGCGATGGTCTGTATGGCAAATGTGTTGCTGATTAGTCAATAAATAAAACACTGATTGGCCATTGGCCAGGCAGGAAGTGTAGGCGGGACAAGGAGGAGAACAAAGCTGGGAAGTGGAAGGCTGAGTGAGAGAGACACTGCCAGCTGCCACCATGACAAACAGCATGTGAAGATGCTGGTAAGCCACGAGCCATGTGGCAAGGTATAGATTAATGGAAATGGATTAAATTAAGCTGTAAGAACAGTTAGCAAGAAGCCTGCCATGGCCATACAGTTTGTAACCAATATAAGTCTCTGTGTTTACTTGGTTGGGTCTGATGGCTGTGGGACTGGCAGGTGAGAGAGATTTATCCTGACTGTGGGCCAGGCAGGAAAACTCTAGCTACAAATGGCGTCCAACGTGGGGCAAGAATTTCCACCTAAAACCTGAGAAAAGATTCTAAAACGGAGCTAAAAACAGTTCCTAATTGTCTCTCTCAAATGAGCAGCAGCTGCCAGTTTGAGCTACTTGTGGGTTCCTGGAGTGTGCGCTCGACCTGCAGTATGGCAGGAACGAGGCCTCTGCAAGTGGCACATTGAGCTACATGGTGGATTTAGACTTTGCTAGTACAAAAAAAAAAAAAAAAAAAAGAGGTTTCTGGACTACACTCTGCTTGGCTAAAAGCATAGACCCACTGTAGCTCCCAGAGCTGGTGGAAAAGATAACACCGCCATGTTAGGAAGCTAAGGTGGGTGGAGCCAGCAGCCACAGCTGCTGCAGTTTAAGGCAATAGATTCACAATAAGACAGATTCAGATGTAATAGTTTACAATGTGTGTAAAAGATACGTAGGCTTGAAAGAGACAAAAAAGATGATATATAGTTATAGAAACAAATACATAGTTTTAAAAAATAAAGTCTTTAAAGAGACAGTAAAGGTAGTATAAAAAATAAGCCACGCTAAAAATGGATATTACACAGAGAATCTGCATGGTGTTGTCTTTGGGACTTTTAACTGCAGAAAAACATTTGATTGTAAAAGCTGTTGAGTTATGCCAAAATGTATATTTTAAAGGTACCTTGACTTCAAAATTTGAACATAAGGATATGTTGCTTTGGAAAGGAGACTCTGCTTTTGTTCCCACAGAAAGCCAGAGGCTATGGATTTGTTCCAGATTAAGATACATCAGGTTTGACCAGCCAAGACCCCCTGAAAGGTCTCTGATGACACCATGGCCCAGATGATCCAACATCCAGAATGGTTTGAAGGCATCTGGCTCAGACGATACAGCCTCATGGACTATTCCATAATCCTAAAATTTTCTTTGTTTCCCCATAAGATACAGGGCTCCCCTCCAGCAGGAAGTAGTAAGAGAAGCTACGCCCAAATTCCCAAATTATATGTAATTTTACTTTGTTAAGGTTAAAACCTTCCTTTTTGAAAAAAAAAAAAAAAAGGGAAGTGCTGTGGGATGTTCTGTATGGCAAATGTGTTACTGATTGGTCAATAAATAAAACACTGATTGGCCATTGGCCAGGCAGGAAGTATAGGCGGGACAAGGAGGAGAAGAATTCTGGGAAGTGGAAGGCTGAGTGAGAGAGACACTGCCAGCCGCCACCATGACAAACAGCATGTGAAGATGCTGGTAAGCCACGAGCCATGTGGCAAGGTATAGATTAATGGAAATGGATTAAATTAAGCTGTAAGAACAGTTAGCAAGAAGCCTGCCATGGCCATACAGTTTGTAACCAATATAAGTCTCTGTGTTTACTTGGTTGGGTCTGATGGCTGTGGGACTGGCAGGTGAGAGAGATTTATCCTGACTGTGGGCCAGGCAGGAAAACTCTAGCTACAGCCTTGAGTCTCAGAAGAGACTTTGAACTTTAAACTGTGTTGAGTCTGTGAAAAACTATGGGAATCTTTGAAGTTGGACTAAATGCATTTTGTATTAAGATGTGGCCATAAACCTATAAGGGCCAGAGAATGGAATGTGGTGATCTAAATGAGAATGGCCCCAAAGGCTCCCATATTTGAATATTTGATCCCAAGTTGGTAAAACTGTTTGGGAAGGATTAGGAGGTGTGGCCTTGATGGAGAAGGTATGTCACTAGAGTAGTGCTCTGAGATTTCAAAAGACTAACTAGTCCTCACTGATCTCTCTCAGCCTCATGGTTGTGGATTACAATGTGGGCTCTCAGCTGATCCTTTGCTCTACTATCATGGACTCTAACCCTCTGAAACCATAAGCCAAATTAAATGCTTTCTTTTATAGCCTTTGTCTGTTTTGTTACAGCAATAGAAAGTAACTAAGAATATATCTAATAATGTATTTTATTCATAATAATGAAACTGTTTTTCTTAATAACCATGATTCCTTCAAATAGTAAAAGTTATTCCTTATGAAGAGAAAACAAAGGAAACTTATATAAATATGATGATCAGCTAAAAGTTAATTTTTCAATAACAATACAGTTTCCCAGGTCCCAAAATTTATCAAAGTAGAAAAACCAAAGGAAGAAATAAATATCAAGGGAAAATTTACAAATAAGGTAAATAAATTCACAATCAGATAGGACTGATTAACAGGACAGATATATATGATAAATTAATATATTCCAACAGGCACTGGAAATACAGATTTGAGGAGCTTGGATTCTGAACCACAGAAATCTTTTTATCCTACATGGTCAATGAAATTCTAGTGGGTAAATATTGAGCTCTACATCAAAGGCAATTCATGTTAGTGTTGGGGCACAATATGTTATCCAGCACCCAACACACTGAGAACCTGAATCATTTAAGAACATAAACCTTTACTTCAACTTATTTATTTCTTCACATGTGAAGTCTTCTACAAATTTTAAGGGAAAAGTAAAAATTTAGTTTATAAAAATGAGTGCTTAAATGTAGCAAAAAATAAAATCAAGCAAAGTGGTATGTTCAAGTTATCTTCTTTACTTCCTTACTATTTTAAAATATTGATTTCAATAAATTAAATCTCTAAATAAAAAATGATTTTGTTTTTCAAGCTCACTTTTTTTGAGTTAAGTAATTTGAATGATAATGTACTTAACTGTATTTAGATGATTGTTTCCATTCTTTCAAAGAATGAGATTCTTATAATAATTTTTAAGACTCTCCACATAAACTATGGTTATGAGGTACAATATTTTAAATTCTATAACGCCTTCAAATGTATATGTTTCAGAAAGATTAGTATGTGCTAGGGTTGGGATAAGTGTCTCCCTAAGGCCTGTATGTTAAAGGCATGGACTTCAGTCCATGAAGAAGATGGAAAATTGTGAAGGACATGGAAGCCTAGAAGAAGGTTTTCTGAGTTGGGACATAGAGATCCCATCACCTTCTTCCTTTCCTCTTCTTCATGCCCTGGTCATTATGTGTGGAGTTTTACTCCCCAACTGGGTCCCCGTCATCTGGTACTGCCATACCAGATCCCCAGAAACAATGGACCACCCTCTACCGTAGTCTTCCCACAGACTTTCCTTTTCAGAATTGGTTTTGCTCAAGTATTTTGTTACAGTGAAGCAAAGCTGGCAAGTCGAGCAAGAACTAGATGAATGGATGTATCTAGAGACAGGAGGCAGATATGTTCCTCTACTTAGAAACTTCTCCCAATACTTCCCAAATCCGTGAAATGCATGAAGGCTACATGGTAGGTACTACTAAGTCAGAAGACAGGTGAGAAAGCATATTAAACATCTTCATTTATTATTGCTCATAATGTTCAAGAGGTTTGCACATCAATTGTGGAAGACAGGCCAGGATAGCATAAAAAAAAATCTCACTTTCCAAATATTCTACAGACTAAGACTTAAAGGTAGCCTAACAATGGAACCCTATCAATGGCAGGCCTCTGTGTTACTTCTTATTAACCCAATGTGTTTAACCCTTAAAATGTATACATCTGGGCCAGAGATAGATGCTTGCTACAAACCCCAAGAACCTGAGGACAAATCTTCAGGACTCACATACTGGAAGGAAAGAAATGACCCCCTGAAGGTGTCCTCCGACTTCTACATGCATGGCACATGCTTGCCTACACACACACAAATTACAAATGTAAAAATACATTATAAGCTTAAGAATCTGGTCAGAGAATGGTCTTGTAGAAATTTTTTGTAAAGCCTGACTAACAGCTTTTAATGAACACTGGAAAAACAAATGTACTTGACTTATACCATTTTGGACCACCTAAATTCTTAGATATAATTTAACAATCCTTTTAGGGAATTAGAATAAATGGTAAGATGGGACAAGATATGCTAAATAAGCAAGCACAATTCAGAAAGTGTTATGAACTAGGAAGACAATAAATATCCAAATATCACCAAGTTTATTTCAAAGTGCTAATTTTCTTACTTCCACTTTGTACCTGCCCCACCTAATCTATTAATTTAAGTTCTACTGCCCTGGTGAGTTTCTTGGTGATCGTAAGATCAGGTAAGTGATTTTAAGTGCTTGAACATAATTTATCAATTCATTCAAAAGTAAATATACCACTTCTAGAACTTTAAATGGTTTTAAATAGATGTTTGACAGGCCAAAGATCATGGGGACTATTAGGTAACAGTAATAAAAAAAGCTAAAACAGAAGTTGATGAATTGGGCAAGAATAAGCTCTGAGGCACACTGTGTTGAGTTTTAAAAGACAACCGGAACACTTCCTACAGCTGTAATATTAAGATGTTTCCTCAGCCTTGCCTCAATCAAAGGGTCATTGAAAAGCAGTTAGGACACTGATGAAACGCATGCTTACTGGCTTGTATCTCAGAGCATCCCTGTAGGATCCAAACAAAGCCGCCTGGGCCCTCAGAAAGGCCCGAGCCACTCCATCTCCTGTAGCCGTGGACTGCTTCTTCAGCTTATTTTTCAAGGCCGAGACCTGCATGGCAGAGAGGAACAGTTAAATTAACACCTCAGAAATTGGTACAGCGAGGTACGAACCCAATCAGCAGGCAAAGCGCAATGTGTGCAGGTCAGCCAAAATCCATCCTCCTCCCTGAGAGCTTATCTTTTTAGCTGTACTGAGCACCTGCTGCTCTGCTAATTGAAGGAGAGCGGGAGAGGATAGTAATGTGCTAATGCAAATTGGTTTATGCTCTCTTTTTTTTCCCAAGGCCTCTTGACATAAATAAGCTTTAATTATTTACAGTAAAATGCTTGTGAGGCACTTTTCTGCAGATTTTTAGCAATTATAACGTGTGTCTACTTGTTTAGAGATAAAGCTGGTTCAGTAGCCTTCATTTCTGTTGTGCATTGTTATTTGTTAGGAGTCCTTCAAGATCACTTACAATTTTATTTTCTGTTTGGAAGTGTCATTTGCATAAGTAATTTTCTCTTTTTATAATTATCAGAAGAAAAGAGAGAAGAGATAAAGTTACAGAGACCATATCATGAATGGAATATTATGTAATGTAAATGTTACACATTGTCTCATTTAAATCTCACCACATTCTCCTAAGAAAAACATTCATATTCTCATTTATGAATGAAAAAAGTTGGGACAAATGATAGGAACCATTTTGCTTTCACTATGTGGCTATTCAGAGGCAAAGTTGTGATAGAAATCCAGTGTCCAATGTTTCTCATTACCACATGCTGGACTGGAGTTCTATATCACTGCTACACCAATCAGCAATCAGAACAAAATACTAATGTTTGAAAACACAGAAATTTGAAAGGTTTGAAAAGCTGTTAAATAGTTACACTATTTCAAGCCTATTCTAACTTCCAGTGCTATGCACTTTAGAAGTGTAAGAAACTAGTGGACTGACTTGTAAGTGAACTCATACTCAGGCTGTTAACTTTTTTTATTCATTTCACTAACTACTTTCATTCAAAATAGAAAACCATAGTCTGACACTTAAAAACACCAAATTTCATAGACATTCCTTATTGATGTTTTAAATAGAAAAATGTGAAGTTGCATTCTATTTTCTTATGGAAATAAAATCTAATTTAGAGATTAATTTTAACTAGATTGCTCCATCAACACAACAATATACCTATATAAACTATAGATAACAAAATAATGCCATTTATCCTTTACATATGTGTAAAGGGGAATATTTTTATTTCTTTGTTCAAGTAGTCCTAACTACTCTTGTAGATGATGACTGTGATTGAAGTGTGAACCTAATTAACAACTAAACTTTGAATAATGCTAATGAGACATGAACACAGCATCAGAGGAAAGACCAGCTCTACAGGTGATAAACCTTCACAGTAGTGACATTTTCCAGTGTAAAGTCACAGTTACTGTGATCTCATCAAAGAAACAGACCCCCATTGGGTCCAATTATAACTAGAGTTTTCAAAAATTATTGAGTTATGGTATTCATAATCTATGCAGAAAGGCCTTTGTGGTATAGGTCTTCTCCCCATAGCTGTGATCTTTTCAATTTATATCCAATCTCCACAGATTTAGATAAAAGTTTAGAGCCTAATTCATTTAGCCACAAAGTGCTAAACCAGATCCATTTCAGAGAAAGATTTTATTATTAAAATCTAACCTCAGTTTAGGTAATCCACATACTCAAACAATAATGCAATTCAAACATACTTCAGACTTAATGTCCTTTATTCTGATTGGAAATGTTATTTTTCTACATTTGAAGAAAAATGAGACAAGTACCAAAATATATTTGATTACTATCCTTCCCATAAAGATTATGATATAAGGAATAGCATCCAATGGTTAAGAATATTATGAAAATTAAATGAATGGGTTTTTTACATCTTTTCAACAGAAAAATGAAACAAAACAAAAACCTCACTTATTTACAAAAGCCATGCCTTGTATCTCTGTAAAATAAAGTTCTTCAAGTTGTACTTCTCAGTAAAACTGACAATTTCGTTCTTCAGAAATAAGAAAATAGTACTGTTAGGGCAGTCAATACATGATCACGAAAAGGGAGGTCACACACACACACACACACACACACACACACACACACACACACACACACACCGGAGCCTCTCCTTCACCATGCCCTGAACTGAACAACTGCTATCCAAGCTATTCAGAGAATTAGTCACAGTGCCAAGCCCTTCCTGAGCAAATGAGGACACAGCCTTCATTCTACAGTCAGTCACATGGTGATCATCTAGGAGGTTTTAGTACCCAATATATAAGAAAGAAAGAAGAAAAAGAAAATTTCTGTTCTATAACTATGCTTTCCAAAATGGTAGCCACTAGGGACATTAGCAAATCAATGTCCCTATCCAAGTTCATATCCGCTCAAAATATAACGCAAGCTGCACATCAACAAGACTCTGCACACAAGGAAACTCACAACAAATTTTATGTTGACTAGATTTTGAAGCATTCTTATGAGCATAGAGTAAAATAAAATACACCATTAAATCAATTTTGCCTATTCTTTGAATTTATGAAAGAGATATAGAGAACTTGTGATGACCTAGATGGCTCTCATTTTGTTTCTCTTGGTTAGTGCTATGGTAAGTCCTAACTGACCTCCTAAATATGTGAGACACAAAATTTTCTAGCAAGAAATGTGCTAATTTTTTTATTTGCTTGTTTCTATATTATTTCAAGTACAACACAAAGATTTTTTTTTTTTGGCTTGTTCTAGATTCCCATAACTGTCACTAAACCTGATTTCCAGGAGCTAGAAGGGCATCTGAATTCAAGACTTCTTTGTGTGAATATGGATGCTCAATACTAATCTATCAAAATGAAATTGTTTTTAAAAATCCATCTTAGGAATAAGTGTATAAATCTACTATAACTGTCTGTGTCAAACTTGCTGCTTCCACTGGCCTTTAGATGGTTGCAGTAAATCAACACTGGTCACCACTGCCTTTTGGTGCTAATTAGCTTTTAGCAGTTTTGAATCTATAATCTGACTGTGTCTCTTCTGTACCCTCTGCAGTATCTGCTCTGGGAAATAACGTTTTCTACTTTAGTTCCAAGCTTCTACCGTCAGCTATGAAATAAATGTACAACCTCTATGGAACTGTACAACTTATATTAGCATGTAACTATGAATCCAGAAAAGATGTTTAGGACTTTGGTCATGAGGATGTTATCACAAATCCTGTCACACTGAAAAAGCACTAACCATTTTTTCCTTAAGAAAGGAAGCTATACTGGACCTTCACTTGCTAAAGATTATGTCACAGCTCTAATTACACTTCAGTTTTAGACAGTTTCTGCTTGTAAATATATTTTTCCATCTAGTTAGATATACACAGATCAAAAACAAATCTTCAATGGAAAAAACTTCTGAAATAAACACTTTATTTCTCTTCTCAAATGTTTAAATTCCCTTTGTACAAGGACAGTTTGGGCCTCCACACAGCCATTTACAGCTTTAGAAGCAGAACTTTAGCAATGGGAGTTCACTAAAACATCAATAATATCAACACCAACTATCCACGTTTTCCATCTTATCAGAGTAGTGACTGTGAATAAAAAGAGGAGTCCACAAGTAAACAGATCACATGGATACAAAGCAGCGTGCAAGAGTATGTGTGCAACATAATGACGCAAGGGAGTTGGTGAGTCTGTGAGGATGGGCATATCTGCAGGATGTTTTACAGAGAAACAATGAGTTGTTCTCTTCATTTCCACAGCACTATTGTGATAAAGAAAAATAAATCGTTTACCTAGATATTCTGATTTTATTTTCAGAATCATGGTTAAGAGCGAGGATAAAAGTGTTGTACCACAACGGTGATCAGCATTGCATGGTGGTCCTAAGGAGTAATGGTGATCAGCATGGTATGGTGGTCCTAAGGGAGCAACGGTGATCAGCATGGTATGGTGGCCCTAAGGAGCAATGGTGATCAGCATGGCATGGTGGTCCTAAGGAGTAATGGTGATCAGCATGGTATGGTGGTCCTAAGGAGCAATGGTGATCAGCATGGTATGGTGGCCCTAAGGAGCAATGGTGATCAGCATGGCATGGTGGTCCTAAGGAGCAATGGTGATCAGCATGGCATGGTGGCTCTAAGGAGCAATGGTGATCAGCATGGCATGGTGGTCCTAAGGAGCAATGGTGATCAGCATGGCATGGTGGCCCTAAGGGAGCAACAGTGATCAGCATGGCATGGTGGTCCTAAGGAGTAATGGTGATCAGCATGGTATGGTGGTCCTAAGGAAGCAACAGTGATCAGCATGGCATGGTGGCCCTAAGGGAGCAACGGTGATCAGCATGGCATAGTGGTCCTAAGGGAGCAACGGTGATCAGCATGGCATGGTGGCCCTAAGGGAGCAACGGTGATCAGCATGGCATAGTGGTCCTAAGGGAGCAACGGTGATCAGCATGGTATGGTGGTCCTAAGGAGCAATGGTGATCAGCATGGCATGGTGGCCCTAAGGGGGCAATGGTGATCAGCATGGCATGGTGGTCCTAAGGAGCAATGGTGATCAGCATGGCATGGTGGCCCTAAGGGAGCAACGGTGATCAGCATGGCATAGTGGTCCTAAGGGAGCAACGGTGATCAGCATGGCATGGTGGCCCTAAGGGAGCAACGGTGATCAGCATGGCATAGTGGTCCTAAGGGAGCAACGGTGATCAGCATGGTATGGTGGTCCTAAGGAGTAATGGTGATCAGCACAGCATGGTGGCTCTAAGGAGCAATGGTGATCAGCATGGCATGGTGGCCCTAAGGAGCAATGGTGATCAGCATGGCATGGTGGCTCTAAGGAGCAATGGTGATCAGCATGGCATGGTGGCTCTAAGGAGCAACGGTGATCAACATGGTATGGTGGCCCCAAGGAGCACAAATGGCATGTTAAGGGATAGTTAAGTCATGGTTATTAAAAACAGTACTTTACTAAAACAGAAGCATACTTAACTACTAAGTATTATTTTAAGTGTTATTTTCACCCCTCAAGAAGGAAACTTCTCTTTGCAACAAATGGAGACCATTACAGAAAACACAACTAATCCAAATGCAGTTGTAGAGCCCATTCTCAACTGATACATCTACAAGACAACTCTTGAACCTAAGGCTCAGGAACCATTGCATGAGAGAGGACAGAAAGACTGTAAGAGCCAGAGGAACAGGGAGTCTGCTGTGAGACTGTGACTCCTACAAATTTAGAAGTTATAGCCCTACAGTCTCGCCAAGATGAATGCCTAAACATAAGCAGAGTAAGGATAATACCAACAGACATGCTGACGTGAACAGAGGAAATCCCAAGGCCTCAACCCTAGACAAAGAACTCTAGGTAATTAAGAAATGCTGATTGGGAAGAGCATAATTAATTATCCAATATCAACTGGTCATCCCTGGAAACATACAAGTAACACTATATGGACTGAGTAGGTTATATTTATATCTTTAGAAATATACATACACACATATACATATGGAACAATAATTTTAAAAAGAGGCATACTTAGACTCACTATGTAGGCCATCATTATAGAAAGACATAATGAGCTTAGCTATGCTATGAAAGGATTATCTAAGTTTTTGTGCTGATAGACATAGTATTCAAGCTTGGCCAAAATTATGCTCACTTCAGCTTTCTGGTAGTAGAGATAGTTGTATCAGTCCTCTACATCAGTTCTCCCTTTCTTTGTTAACGTTAGTCCCAAATTTTGAATAATGCATGGATAACACAGTTTTTTCCCTTGGGAGTTGGTGTAGGACCAGGCAATGGAATACGAACTGGAGTGTATGTACCTTTCCTAGATTTCTCCTTTCGTAGGAAGCAAAGCAGAGAATGAATAATGGAAGAGGTACCTTAACCCTGGAGTTGATGCCATGCCTTAAAGATGGATGTTGCCCACAGCTCTGGACAGCTTTCCTTTGAATTATTACACAATAAATTATTTTGAGTATTTTGTAAGTATTTTTTCTTAGTTTTGGCTACTATAATTACAATATTATGCCCTTTCCTTTCCTCCCTTCAAACCCTCCCATATACTCTTCCTTGCTCTTTCAAATCCATGGCCTGCTTTTCATTAATAGTTGTTACATGCATATATGTATATGTGTATACATATACACTCCTAGAAATAACCTGCTCAGTCTGAATATTGTTACTTATATCTGTACTTTCAGACTTGGCCATTTGGTATTGGATAAAATAAGTATTTTGATCAAAATTGCTGAATTCTCTCTTATGGCATTTTAATCTGTACCCTAATTGATTGATCACTTGAAGTAGAAACAAAAAGTGTTATACAAATGAACATATGAGTCCTTTGAAATGAAAACAAAGACTAAGCTCTGGCTTCTGTACTTCCTCATGCTGGTGAAACTGAAATTCAGCACTCAACGAACTGACCTATCATAAGGTTCCTGCCAGGCCAAGAGGAAACAGTCATATTAATCCAGAGAAGAACAATGAGCTCCTAAAACCCTGTGCATTACTATGAAAGGTAATTCCTGAGGGACCATAGAGGCCAACACTTCATTTTCCCTGTATGTAAGCCTAGAATAGGCCTTATCTCCCTGACTCAGTGAACTAGGACTGTCATGTCAATCTCTTCAAGTGCACCTGTTCCTTTTCTTTATAACATCTGTCTACATCTATAATACTAGACGAGTCTTTGTCAAAGAAATGTGTGTCTTTAAACTGAATTCTGTGTTTTCTTACTCACCACTGTATTATCGGCTCTCAGCATAAGTGTACATAGTACGTGCTTGATAAATACATGCTGAGCCAATGAATGCCTCAAAGAGAACACATGAAGTGAACAAAACAACTTGTACCAGGCATAATTTTACCTTAACTCTAGGTTACTCAAACAGAGCATCGGCAATGAGCGTCAGGATCATAATTCACTTCAAAGTTCAGCAAGTCCTTCTGATACGAGCACAGTTTAGAACAGTTCAGAGGACAATGTGCTCAGTATTACATACCACAACATTGTCTTGAGCATGGGAGAGTCCTCAGTATTACATACCACAACACTGTCGTGAGCATGGGAGAGTCCTCAGTATTACATACCACAACACTGTCGTGAGCATGGGAGAGTCAAGGCTTTATAGGACTAGAATAAATGGAAGACAGCTTTAAAGGATGCAAATGAAAGTTTGCCATTTCTTTACCACTCCTCATTAACAGTGAGGAAACAGAAAAGCATGCTGCTAATACGGCACACGGGGAGAGTGCTAGAGACAGAGTTGACATCTTTTAAAATGAAAGGCTAGAGAAAGCCCATGGAATTCATGAGCTCTTACAACCACTAAAAGTAGCAACAGTAAATTAACTTTACAAATGACAAACTAGAGAGATATAAAGAGGAGAGTCTCGAAAGCTTTGGCTAGGTCTTATTCCAGTGAGAGTAAAGATTTTTGAAATATACACAAGCACATCTAAAGTTGGGGCTGTATTTGTTTTTGCCTTTTCTGTTTTTAGATTTAAGTCTTATATATTGAAACTATACAATGAGAAAAGAGTGGGGAATAGGGAAATAGTAAAATCTGTAACATTTTATCTACTAGCAAATGAAAAACTCTTACTTTAGAAATGATCACATCTACGAAACTAATCATTTAAAAAGATGATGAGTTTTCACAGACAATTAGAATGTCATCAAAGTGTGGGCTTTTCCAGTCAAGCAAGAAATAAAATGCTGTATTATGGGGAAATATATATATAGAAATATATATATAAACATATATATAAACGTGTATATATATATATATTCTGGGTTTTTTTTTCCATTATAAGACTCAAACAAAAGTATCCTTATATACTATTCTGGATAAAAACTACACAGAGATTTTTTTAAAAAACAAACTTATGTGTCAAGAAATAGAAACAATGTAATTGTATTTCTCATCTGCACTCACTCATCCAGTGCTTACTACTTACAAAGCACAACACAGAGGCTAAGGCAGGGGCTTTGACAGCGGATGCCAGAATCCTAGCAGCCCAGGAGGAGCATGTATATACGTCTTCAAGGACAAAAGGAAACCAGGTGTGTTTCCTCAAGTATGTGCTCCACATTAAAAGTTCTCCACGCTGTGCTGGAATTTGAAGCATTTGTAATTTGTATTGTCTTTCCAGCAAGGACCACCACAGGCATTTGTTAGAGGCTTCACTGACCATTCAGCACAATCAGGATTACAGCAGAGCTATGACAAACCTGAACTAAAATCATATTCTCGGGGGCCTTATCTTCCTTATAAGACATACTGTGACATTTAACTGGTTAAAGCCTTCATGTTAAATTAGAGGACCTAGTCAATGAATTAAACATTTATTGATAATATTCATGGCCACAAGAGACTAGTTTATATACTTTATAATTTTTAAATTAATTTAAAAATCCTCTAAAATAAGCAATGCTTTTCTAAACTGATTCCCAAATAAATAAATTCTCTTAAATGTAGCTACTCAAAAATTTAATTTCAAGTTTCTGTTTTGGAGGTTTTCTCTAGTTCTTTAGGTTCCTCGTGAGTTTTGGTGACTCATGGTAATTTGTGCCTCTCCCTTTTCATATCACAATTAAATCATTAGCATATTCCTTCAAAGGAATTTTTAAAACATTAGTGTAACAAGTGTGGTAGTTTACATAAAACGATTTATAAGAAGTGTCCCCTAATAGTTTAGTAATTAACAGATTTTATACCAAAACCTATGTATCGTATCACAGTGTGCCCCAGAATAACAGCCCCTTTGTTAGCCTGGAAAGGTACACAGTAGATGTTTAATAAATGTGAGTTTAATTATATTGATTATTAGTACATAGAATAACATTTAAAGGTGGTAGGTACTTTTACAAACTTTTATCAGAGAAAACAATTATCTTCTAACAATAGTATCTGCAAGATGAAAACACCTTAAAATCAGTGCTGAAAAATTTTAAATCAAATATATCATGTTGCTATTCCTCTAGCAAGACAAGAAGCAAACTGTTTGTGAATGAAACTGTAAGTAAGTTACTCATTACTCATAATAGTACATGACATTTACTGTGAGGAACTACAGTCTTCTATTTGGGGCAAAGATACAAAAACCAACCTTATCTACTAAAGCTCTAGCTATCAACAATAGACATCCTGTGCCTCAGTTTTCTTACCTAAAATAAGAACATGTTCTTTAATAAATTAAAAATATCTAAAGATGGTTATGCAAAACTACTTGCTTGTTGCAATGAATATTCTAGCACAAATAGCTTTGTCAGATGTCAGTCAACTCTCAGCTGCTTTCATCTATAAGACTTGGTTTATAATTGTTGATCTTAATATTCCCATGAGAGCACACTTCCTAAATCACACTATAATTCTAATTATTAGCCTAATCTTCCAGCAAGCAAATAGGTTATGTTCTTACATTATGAATAGTAACATTTCACAAATTATTATAAAATATTAATAATGACAAAAATTAAAATGAACAGTAAAAGTAAGAAACACAAAGTTTTAAATTGCTACACAATTAAACTAAATCTGTCTATAAATATATAGAATGAGGGATTTCAATAGTTCATTTTCTGAACTTAAATGAACTCATTTGATATTTGCCTTGTTATATATAATGGAACTTTTCTTCCCATTCTCATACACACACACACACTAATAATAACACTAACTTTGATTGATGGTTACTTGGCCCTAAAGTTTACTCTTTTAGTTCAAAATATTCCAACTACATATGTTTGAAAATGTCTAAATGGCATAATACTAAAATAAAGTCACAATACTTGTATATACAAGCTACAAAAGAGTTTCAATGTGTCACTGTCTTCAAAGGGTTTTCTGTGAAATAATATCCTTAAAATCATTGCCAATGAAACATTTAGGTTTTATTTTGTTTTGATGATCCAAATCTATAGTGAAATGATGAAATCAAAAAACAAGTGTTCTTGTCAGAAAACAGGAAGAAAGGTGTTTTTTTTTTTCCTCCCAAAAGGAAAACAAAGGATTCCTGAAGCTTGCTCTGATTTATTTTTCCAATTTTAAATACCTTAAGAGCAGCGGAAGTGCTACTGGCGTGGTAGTATTTCTAACAGTCAATAAATCTAAAATATTATGTGTGAATATTGGAATGAAGCCATTAAGAAGATTACAGCATGCAACGCACCAGAGGGTCCACAGGAAAAAAGAGCTAGTAATTCAGGACAACTGTGACCACTGACCTCGGGGCAGCCGCGGCCACTGGTCAATGTGACATGGTAATAGAGTGCACATGCACACACGGGAACCCAGCCTGTACGCATAATTTAAATGCTTTGGTGGATGCTTTTAAAAGGGCCTCCTTTTAAAGCTCAGTTAACTTACTAACTAATCAAACAATGCCAATAGTAATACCTTTCAGGCTTCAAAAATATTAATGTAAATCACACATAAAAATTCAGTTATCATTCAGGATTTTATCAGATCTTATTTAAAACATCTGCCAGTTTAAACTGTGTAGAGCTCCAAAGGGCAGCCTTAAAAAACTGATGAAAATGAGAACTTTGTTAGAGATGAGTCGAACAACTGCCTAAAATACTTTAGAAAATCAGCCCAACTTTAAAGGAGCTCCTGTTTTCACCAAATGGCTCCTGCTCTATCTGGGAGCTTGTACTGGCCGAGTCTCCAGCTGTCGGCAAGTCTGTGGCCTTGGAATGGCAGCACCTTTGCAATCCGCCTGCGCTGGCTGGCAATGCTCCTTCTCCTACAGGCTCACAATGGCAGTTAGCGTAACGTGGTGCTGACCACGCAGCACACTGACTCTTCTGTACCTGCCTGCAGTTGTATCTGTACATCGGTGAGTGTTGCTTAGCATCCCTATACATTTAAATCAATATCTTAATTATAAAACAAATCTACAAGACAAGTACTTCTCAGTTAAAAGCGATTCCCACTACAATGAGACTTCAAAGGCTCTCTTCTCAAGCAAGGAGCTCGGTGCGACTATACAGATTTTAATATCATGTAGAGAAAGGCTGAGTTTCTCTCTCTCTTCTTTTTAGTAAACAACCCTTTCTCCTGCAGTACAACATTAGAAAATGTGCATACCATAAGAAAAATGTTTGAAAAGCTGGAATTCTATTTTCATAAGTATTTCTCTACCCAGTGAAAAATTCTTGGATGGATTTCTAAACGCATAACGTATCCTTCCTAGCAGTCGCTGCAGATTTCATAACGAAGCATCTGGCCACATTAAGCCGAGAAGAGAATATCAGTGTCCACTGGTCTGAGTTTGGATGGTTCACACACAACAATTTGACTGCAGTGAATACACAGTTCAGTTTAACGAGCTTAAAGGTCAGGCAATGGACTGGTTATTGATAAGCAGAAGTACTCTGGCTTTGACATTAAACTCCCATTTCCTATCATTAGCCATAAGAACAATCTGGGCTAGTAGTGATGTATTTTTTAAATTGGAGATTTTTAAATTCACCCTCTCAAAGTCCTTAATAATAGAGAAAATGGAGAAAATTATATTGTAAAGTTTGCTTTCAATTCTCAAATTTTAATAATGTTGAAAAGAATGGATACTTTGAGGGTGTTTTTTAAAAGAAGGGAACATAATTTAAAGTTATAATTATGTTATAAAGACATTTAAATAGCCATTAAATATGTACAGAAATAGCACTAGTTTATAATTTTGCCCTATACTAAAGAACACAAAAGCCCCAAACTGCAATTTTACATAGATTATTTAATATTAAATATATAATATATGCCACTAAGAGCTGCAAACACACACACACACACACACACACACACACACACACACACACACACACACACACCCTCCACAAGATCAAAGACCCGAAGAGTACTGCCACTTAATTTATCAGCTTTACAGACAAAAGACAGTTTTCGTCATTTCAAAAGGATCAGATGTCTTTTATGACAAACTGGGTTTGCAGTTTAATTTACAAATAGAATTCTAAGTAAGCATTCTTTGCTCTGCCAAAGCAGATGACAAACTGTAGGTTTTCATTCTTGTGGCCCTCAGCAGGACAGGAAAGATTAAAATAAAACTGAAATAATTTAGAGAAAACAAATAAATGTTTCAGAAAGTTGGGAGAGATCAAAGCCAGAATTTTCTGACCCCAACTGTACAAGCATTTCTTATTATATTGACCAGTGCCATCAGATCATTAATTAAAAGGAAAAGCGCTGGCAGGTGGCAGGGAAGCAAAAGCCGATAATTGGCCCCTTCTTCTTCTTGCCTTCAAAAACTCGCTCATTCTTTTGCAAGACATGCCACCAGGCAGACAGAATGCCTACTTTGTAATACAATGATTAAGACGAGATGAAGGGACTCAATGTTTAAAGAAACTCTGCGTAATGAATGCATCTAGCTTTTTAATTATGGTCCCATTTTTACAATAAGGAATATGGTATTCCATTTAAAATCTCAGCTGCCAAAAGGCAAAGTATTAAAAATAGAATCTACATCAATTCTTCTTAAAACCCTTGCATATACTGACTTTAAAGGTTCAGATACAAAGTGGAAAACAGGAACTTGAGAGTCCAGCAACAAACACTCTTGTTCACCACAGATATCCTTTGGACTTACCACATCACTGGGCAGGTTGCTCAAGTCATTAAATGGTGATTCTAAAGTGTTTGTGTCAACATTTAACACAACCACATCTTCCAAAGATTTATTTTTCACTCTCTGTTTAAAAAACACAATTATGAAAAAAATCTTATTATATTTTTCTTACAAGTTTATGATGAGTTTGGAAACAAAAAACTATCTTAGTGCATTAAGCTTGGGAAAATTAAAGAGGGAAATTCAATGTTATTAAACAATATAAACAACTTTACTTTCTGAAAAAGGAATGTGACTATAATTGATTTAAAAAGATTTGATTAAAATACTTAAAACAGAAAATGTCCTCATCTAATGTCAAATTAAAATAACTGCCAACAATTTAGCACAATACTAGGCAGAGGTATATCAAAATATAAAAACTGTAGCCTTTATCATTTGAATGTCAATCTTACGATATGGGAATTTGTTCCCCGTTTCAAATCCACTTTAGCATACATACACTGGAGAGAGTGTAGAAACTCCTAACAATGACTGCAGAACTAAACTACATTTCAGTGAACAAACACGTTCCTATGTGGCCATACCAACGTGCGGCCTTGAGTAGGACTGAGAGGGAAAGGAGGAGACAATGGAGAGACTACTAACGTGTAATTCGCCAATTATGTCCTCACATGGATTTTTATGTAAAGAGTAAAACTTATAACCTCAGCACTTGGGAGGCAGAGGCAGGCAGATCTCAGGGTTCAAGGCCAGCCTGGTCTAGATAGTGAGTTCCAAGACAGGCAGGGATACACAGAGAAAACCTGTCATGAAAAAAAAAAAAAGAAGAAGAATAAAATTTAACAGTTCATCAGAACGACTTATCTTTCCATGTTGTTTGAAAATTTAGTAAAAGGGTATCTCAATAGGTTTACAAATAATAGTAAGCTATAAAAACCTTATCAAAGTTATGTCTAAAAGGGTATAGTTTATTTTCTGTTTCACACATCTACTTAAATTACTGAATTCTATGTGGAAACACACCTCAGGTGTAAGTGATGTACTCCAGTAATGAAATGCAGCCACAAAATCCAGACTTCCACATTCATATAGGCCAACTGGCGAAAGATAATAATTTCAGTGCAGCACTTTTAGTTAAGGGAAACATTATAATTCTTTTTTCTCAGCCAGGGGAGGTTTCTCTATGTTGCCCTGGCTGTCCTGGAACGGTATGTAAGCCAAACCAATCTTGAACTCACAGAGATCCTCCTGCCTCTTCCTCCCAAATGCTGTAATTAAAAGCAAGCTCCACTGGCTAAATACTTGAATTTTAAATTAGTTTAACCAATTATTTTGTTACAAGTTGATTCTGATTAAAGTGACTCTGATCCATTTTGGATTTCAACTTTTGAGTATTTAGTTAAATGTTAAATTTCCTACAGAAATGATAAGTGTTTAGAAATCCACAATCTAGGCTATATATTCTCAGGGGACACTGGTTCTAAAATCTGTCTTGTAAAAGACATTACAATTACTAAAAACTAAAAACTCAGAATTAAAAGATGGCTACCTCTAAATTATTATCAAGAAATCATTTCTGGTGATATAACTGATATTCTATAGAAATGTCTGAAACACACTGATTTCCTTTCCTTTTCATGTGTACACATGTTTAAAAGGTTTAAATGCATAACTATATCAGTATGTATATTAACTATAATTTTAATAACAATTTATGAGTGAAATATATAATGCCATTTGTTCAGGAAAAGAATGTCATAATATGATGACCATTTCACTTTCTGTGGTGTTCTCATACTAGAAAAACTGTTATAATCCAGAAGACTAAATCTATTTTTTTCCAATGGGAAATGAGTTTGTTCAAACATTTAAAGATAAGGACTATGTGCTACCAAGATGTTTATGATAACATTAGTACGGTCTGATTAATGATAGTAATGTGATTTGTAGACTTTTTCAATTGCTTTTTGTTTTAAGGCAGATAATAACTGAATATTAAATTTTGTTCAATGGCCCACTCACTAAAAGTAAAAAAATAAAAATGTGTTCATTACTAATAAATAAACTGAAACCCTAATGTTAGAATAAATATATGTAACCAAAAATGGGGGAGTAGGTTACAATTTAACTATAGGAAAATACTGAAACTAGTCTATTTTTTTCTCTCCAAATCAAGTGTTAGCTTTGTCTTCTCTACCTAGGCCTGCAAGGCAGCAATGGGACCTCTTCCTTTGTCTCATATTGTTATATCTCATATGTTTATGGGGTGCAATTTAAAAGAAAACATGAAAATGAAAATGTTTTTCCAGAAAAGTAAGAAGATTATGCTGGACACGTGATACTGAGTGTGTAAGTCTCTCTCAGGCCCTGTGGAATTAACCCTTGTGCACACTGTGGCTATATGCATTATGCACGCTAATGTACCGGAATGGCACAGGGCAGCAGCACAGGACCTTAGGAAAGGGGACCAACATTCTGCAGTGCACAGTCCTGTACAGATGAAAACAAACAAGTCCCCCTCAGGTCTGCGGCTTCCAAGTTACTCAACTACGGACTTAGTCAGCACTTAACTTCACCCAGAAGTCTGCTTTCCAGGGAAAATAAAATCTGTTTCCCTTATTTCAGAAATAAACTTCGACTTTGAAAAGATACGTTTTCACCATTCATTAGTCACAATTATGTAAAACCACGTGGAAAGGTTTCAAAGAACATTAATTTCATGCTTTAGAACTTGGAGGTTTTTACACAATTAATAATATTAGCTGAGACCGTTATGACCAAAAAGACGACAGTAATTTTTTGTTTTCCTCCAAAATTAGCTGCAATTGCTAAAAGTTACAGTGCTGTCTCTCATACTAACTGCATGAATACCTAAATTCCATTTAAAACATACGTATTATAAAATAAAAGCAAACAGATAAAAATTTAATTGAAAACTGCTTGATAGTGACATATTGAAGAATGAACTATCATCTTACTATAGTTTAAGGAAATTGCCAAGTGATATGCTCATTATTTAAAGGACCATCAAATGCACCTCTCCCTCCCTGTCAACAAGCTGAGGGCAGGCTAATAAACAAGATAAGCACAGCACTGAAGGCGTGGAAACTTCCCACAATCCAATTACCACTCCAAATGTCCCACTTCATAAAAGGAACCAACTCAAAGTTAAAATGGTCTTTTTCTTCAAAATACTATTTTCCAAAAAGGAAAAAAATCCATTTCAGCAAAAGACAGAGGGGAAAAAAATAATTTAATTATAAATTTTCAAAGAATTTTTTTCATTTAAACTTGCTTTGTAAGCAGCCAATAAGGATGTGATAAATTAAATGAAATAGCTAGTGTGCTTCCTCATCCGTCCTAATTTGGAAAAGCCTAATTTATTTGTCTTAAAGACTGCTGTAGAGCCATTCCATACACCCAAAATTAACAGAAGACCACAAGGCACTCTCTCCAATTTTAAATTATTTTCATCTATATAAGTAAACACATTATAAAATTCTGGGTGCTACTTTTAGTATAGATTTATTGTGGAAATTATGAAAATCAAACTTTGTTACTTTTAAGACAAAAAATCCAAGCAACTAATTTCATGAAAGTCAAACTAGTGAAATTCAGGTTATATCCTACCTGATCTAATGACAGAGTACATATCTATCTGCTCATGCCTCATTTCATACACTGCATTCTTGGCTTATAATAGTTCCTTAAAATTAATAAAATATAAGGAGTCACAAATTTATCCCACTCAGACTTCAATATTAAAAATGTGTTAAACCTACTAAAATGCATTAAAATCTATACTTCAGTAATAATGGAACAAAAGAATTATTGCCCTAGCATTTTCCAAAAAGAAAAAATAAAAAAAGCCCCTAACTTGAGACTAGGTACAATTCTCTAATCAAAGCTTTCTCGGAGACAGGGCTCTATCTTAGTAAGAATCTTCTCTGACCAAAGAAAAGACAAGCGTTGGCAACTGGCAGGAAAACCACACCTAGTACATCAGTGTGTCCATTAGCAACTGTGTTTCATTATTAATGTTACTCTGTGCAATCAGCAAAGACAATGTGTTTGACTGAAACTGACAACAGCAAGCATGATGCCACTCAGATGACTCAAATCTTGTGTTTTAGCCTTTTGGTAATTTATATGCCATTTTTTTTCTTTCTTTCTTTTTCTTTTTCTTTTTGGTTTTGGTTTTGGTTTTAGTTTTTTGAGACAGGGTTTCTCTGTGTAACCATGGCTCTTCTGGAACTTGCTTTGTAGATCAGGCTGGCCTCCAACTCACTACGATTGACCTGCCTCTGCCTTCTGAATGTTGGGATTAAAGATGTGTGCCACCACACACACATGCCAATCTTACAAGAAGGGCTTTCTGGAAATTTCACTGACTGTAAACCCAAGTATTTAAAGTTTAAT
This sequence comes from Peromyscus californicus insignis, assembly GCF_007827085.1. Classification (NCBI taxonomy): domain Eukaryota; kingdom Metazoa; phylum Chordata; class Mammalia; order Rodentia; family Cricetidae; genus Peromyscus; species Peromyscus californicus. The sequence continues at coordinate 25,879,588 of NW_026294436.1, read as the reverse complement.
GAGTTTCAGGATAGGGATAAAGTAAGCAACAAAAATCATTTTGAAATGAGATAACAATAGAAAGAGAAAAAAATATGCTAAATTCATCTCTGACAGTGGGACGGAAACTCTGAACTTAGAAAAGTATATGCCTGCTCTTCTCTTTAGTTCTGCCTGGCACAGAAGCCCCTGTGCACAACAGGCTGACTTGCACTGTGGGAATCCTTTCTCAGCTCCTTAAGGACTAGCACCACAGGAATGAGCCAGCACATACTGGTTAATAAGTTTATCATTAGTATGTTAAACTCACACTTTGATAATCAACTGATAAACTGGAAATAATGAAGTTGTGTAAAGGAAAACTTTGACTTGGTGAATCATAAGAACATAAAATTTAATTTCAAAATATTGTACTAAATATGAGATACAGAAAATCTTGAGTTGCAAGAAATCAGTGGTTCATCAAGGAACAACGATTTTAGTATTTAAAACTGACCACGTGACTTCAAACACAACCATTTCCATAGGTTTCATGCCATTGCTGGGCAAACCAGCATACTGAATAAACTGAAGTGATTTCAGTGACACTATCTTAAAACGACCCTTAAGTATATCCATAATGTCAATCTAGTACATCTTAGTATTAGTCAAATAAGCTTCAAATAAAACTTTTATCTATTATTTCTAATTAATTAGTTTCATAACTATCTTACTGAGAAAGATACTCACCTCTATGAGACTGGAGTGTATTCCAATCAGGTATGGCATTGGGGCACTAAATTAAAAATATATATGTATGTATAGATTCATATTGTTCATTAAAACTAAAACAACATAAAAGCAATTCAAATGCTTAAAAACTAACTTCAAGCGTTCAGTTCCACCCATGTTACAGATACTGAAAATTACGAAAATTTCATCTTATAGGCCATTACTATTTAAAGTTTGTTTATATAAAAATCTCTAAGTCATTTATTATTAAATCAAAAGCTCTATGCCTAAATAACATGTTTTTCTTATAAAGACTATCAAGATGTAGGTCATATTGGATCTTTCTATTATACTTGATAGCAAATATATTCTAAATAATCTTCAAATGTATTTACATTTCTTTTATACATATTCTTGTTCAATTTGATTATTTCTGTTATTGTAATGGATCGTCATTGTTTCATACCTAATATGTCACTCAGTATCTACTGTGTCAGTCTACCACTAAGGCACCACATATTTATCTCATCCTGTTTTCATTATTCTAGAACCAGTGACATCGACATAGTAAGTCCCCTCTGTGTTCCAATACTCCTACACTTTCAGATTCATTTTACTTTCATTCTTAACAGTATAATAATATCTTTTTCGAGACAGGGTCTCTCTATGTAGAATTGGCTGTTCTCAAACTCACAGAGATCTGCCTGCTTCTGCCTCCTGAGTACTGGGGTTAAAGGTGTGCATGGCCACTGTCTAGCTATTAATATGAGAATCTTAATAAAAAATTTTCATGTCTAAGAATGGTTTTGAATTAATTATTTCAGGCTATGATTTTGGGAGCGTACCAGATCCAGGCCCTTGGATAGAAACTTAAACAAGGTGATAAACAATGTAGATAGGATACATTTCCTCCTGGATCTTAGACTCCAGCAGAATATAAAGATACTAAATCATTTTAGTATATGACGTATGAATCAGGAAAATGTTAGAAATGATTGTTAGGAAATACAAGAAGAAAAGTAGTCATCTTGAAAATTTGAAACTACATTATCAACAAAAAAAATAAGGACAGACAGACATCTATGAAAATGATAAATAAATGAGAACACATAGCTATTTTTTAAAATACACATTTTGGGGAATCCTTCTATAGACATCTCTGACCTTTAACACCAACCATTCCTGGTAATGCAAATCTTGCTGCTCACAGGCTTATATAATGTTCTGAACAGCACTGTCATTACACAGAACTGCTCAGGCTCCTTGATGTGCACTCCACTGCAGGGTAGCAGTGATAGCTGACTCTAACAGATACCCTAACTGGTCCAGATGTCTCAGATCATCTTAGAAAGGCCCAAGTTTAGTTAGTGAAGGCTGACTAAAAATAACTTCTATATCCAGAATCCCAGAAACCATAAATTAGGTTCTTTCTCATTACTATGTACACGCAGTACATGCAGTATTTTATTAGGACTGTATTAATTGTCCTTCACAGTTGTCTTAGCTTATTGTAGCCTTGTTCCTTCACAATCTTTTAAAAAGTCTACACAACTGACCATCTGGATGGAGTTGGTGTGGTACTCTGTAAACTTCACTTGACTATTCCATGCCTCGATCTCCTTAGGGACTAACAGACTCTCTACCTTTAAAGGAACACAAACAAATGTGGACTGCCGCCCTTTTGCTGGCAGAAGGCAAAGTTGTTGCCCTAGTTCAAGCTCTTGTGCCTGGGTTCCCTCTACAGCTCCACAGAAGACAGGAAATGCAGATCACTATGCAGGGCTCCAGGTGCAGCTTTGGGCAACTGTCACAAAACAAGCTGGCAACTCCCAGTACCTTAAATATGCCACACCCACCAAACAGGAAAGGTAGCACAGCAATCTTAAAATCACTATGGGAACATCTAGATCCCCTGAGGTTTAGAATGTTTTACCAACGAGGTTTATAATACAAAAAGTTCATAGTATCTTAAATTCCAAAGAATATTTTAGTAAGAGTGCTAATCAAAATACTCAAGCCTTGTAAAACTAAGAAATATATCCATCTTCTAAACAAACACTGAGTAGGCTAGCATTTCATAAAGCAAAAGTCTAAGCTAACCAATAATCCTAGGAAATACATCTAGAAAAATCCTTTGAAATGTTTCTGAAAGCTACTTGCTTTCTGAGATACAAATAATATGCTCATATAAATTAAGCTAGAATTAAAATTATATAGTAGCAGGCTTCTATGACAAATTTAACAATTACCAACTCAAAACTCTTTCATGTGATCACTGAGCATTGCTGTATAGTTAATTTTTTTCTCACTAATTTGTAGCAAATTCCTAAACTTACAGATGTTTGAATTAAAAACACTAGAGTATAATTTTCTAAAACCATTATGATAGTTGACAGAACGCAGTGTTTATAGAGTCAAAAGAGTAGCTGTTTCTTTCCCACTGGACTGTCATATACTATTGTGACAACAGCCAACTCTCCTGGAAAGTCACTTTGAATCCCAGCTAGACCGTCCATCCTACTTTGATGAGGGTGTTGGTACATCAGGAAGAAATCAATGGTGATGCAGATGCTCCATTATCCACACACAAGGCTGTCTTTAAGCTCTACTGTCTGTGATATTATTTAGAAAAGACAGTACAGACGGCTCTAAACTATTTCTTCTTTGTGGTAGCATCTTTATGCAGAATCACTTTTTTTCTCCTTCTAAAGCTACTTAAAAAGAAGCTTCCCCGCCACATACTATTGCAACCGTCAGGGTAGTCTGAAAGAATGTAATTTTTTACTTCATTTTTTTTCTTGGAATCTAAATTGTATAGTTTCAAAGAAATAATCTAGAGAATCCAACTATATGACTTACTTAAGCACTGCTTGAGCAGATAATAATCTATGATAGTCTTGGTGGTCTTATAGCCATACTTCCTTAAATATACTTAAGAATTCAAACAGTTTTGAAGTGTCTCACAATAGATATGCCATATTGGAGTACTGTTACTTTGCTTGATTAAGAGGAAAATACAGATGACATCACTTCCTCCTAGTAGCTTTTCTGAACTTAGCAAGAATGTGCTATCGACATATTGCTTAAGTTGCCACCCATGTGTCCTTGAGTGACTTTGCTATAGCAATTACAGTGTTACAGGGTTGTTGTATGTGTGAATGGAGGTATGCAGAGAGCTACGTATATGTGTTTATTTCTTTCAGTAAATAAACAAGTAAAAAAGCTTATTTACTGCATTACATGTTCACAGCTTACCAAACAGGCAGTCACTAAATGATGGAGGGCTGAGCGGGTGGGTTTATGTATGTATGGGTGGGTGGATGGACCAACCAACAATGTAGTAAGAGTGTCAAAGGACCAAGATGTGATATTCATCTATGGTCACAAGAGGGCATTATGGTTCTCCAAAGTCTATGGCACATCACCAACACCAGGTACAAACACAGAAATGTTTTGTAGATTCATGACTATTTCAGGATTTGCAACATCCCAATCATTCTGAAAAGTAAACCAACATACATGTAATCCTCAAAAAATGTGGCCCCATTTGGAACTTGATGTAATTTCTTTTCAGTGATGAGTCTGAGGGGATAATTTACATTTTTCTTCCTATCAGTATGGTCCTAATATTAAGGATATAAATGGAAGAGAATCATTTTCCCTAGGAAACTCCTTAATCTATCACATTTTCTGACAATAGAAGGAAACATAGACAGATAGACAGATCCTTTAACAAAAGCTGAGCCTATCATATGACTTTAAGGCTCAGAAAGTTTTCAAGTAACTCCTTGTTTGGACACTACTGTTCTCTCTGAACCAGGGAATACCTGCATGGAGGCTGTTGGAACTTGTCCTGAGGACTATTTCCAGCATTAGAAGCAAGCAAGCAATAAGAAAGAAAAGGGGGAGGAGGGGGAAGCTTCTTTACTTAGAGTGGAGGCAGCAGTAAAGACTTGATAACAGGGACAGAATCAAGAAAATAGTTCTGGAAAGAATTTGTGTATCATTGATACTTTAAAATAGTGTTCAGAAAATTTTACATATATAATACTACATAGACTTGAGCTTAAAGGTATGTTATCACAAGAGGTCAGAACACTTTAGCAGAAAAGTTGTGATGCAAGGAGTATTGCAAAAACTTAGTGCTAATCCTATAATTAGTTTTCAAAATGACTATAACAGTATAAGACTTTTAGAAAAGAGAACTTTAAAATAAATGTCTAGTTACAGACGATGTATACAAAAATCTACTGCCTGAGCCAACATAAACAAACTGCATTCTCTGCCTTTAAGGAGGAAAACTATTTTAATTTTGTTGGTCAAAAGGAAAACTCTAAGATGAATAACAAAAAAAAAAACCACCTCACTTACTGATCTGGCTTTATACTTAGATTTGTGCATGTTACACTTCACAACAGAATTAAATTACATCCTGTAGTCTACAAAACTGTTTTTCCTTTCAAGTTCTCCAAGGACAGAACAGCAGTGGTGAGTCCCTGACTACCTACTTCACAGATGAACAATACTGTTACTCCACTATGGAAGTGCACAGTACAGCCATGTAATCAGTCTGGATACTGTTCTGAAGAAGGCTAGCCACCTACCACCCTTCTGAAGAAACATCATGCATTTAAATAATCACAATCCTTAAAAAACTTTAACGTCTTTCATGAAAATTTCAAGTAAATATATTAATTCCAAAGGACTTTGATTTTTACTAATACTAGCTTTGATATAAGAAAATTATCAATACCAAATGATTTGTGTGTTTCTCTCCCTCTCCTTCTCCCCCTCCCTCCCTCCCTCCCTCCCTCCCTCTCTCTCTCTCTCTCTCTCTCTCTCTCTCTCTCTCTCTGTCTGTCTGTGTGTGTGTGTGTGTGTGTGAATCATACACGTATACATAGGCATGATTCGGAGAAAGAAATCTCAACAAATTTTTTAAAAATTAACTATGCCTGCAGGTGATTATACAGTGAGAAAAATTCTTTACCCTGAGTACCAAAACTCCTGTATCGGAATCTAGTTCATGAGTGCCTTCCCTATACACAATCAAAGCCTCTACCCTGAAGTCTCCCCCTGGTCTAGCCTTCCTATATACAAGCCTTGCTATATTCCAGTCAGAGAGAACAAGGAGGCCATTGGCCATTGTTCTAGTTTCTAGTGGCCTGATTGAACTCAGATTACTGAGCTCACTGGGAGCTGTTGCTAAAGCCAGCCAGTTCTCACAATTGCTCTCACACTTTCCACTGTTTTTCTTGGTTGCTTTAGGCTGACACTTTGTCTCATACCAGACTCTCAAAATTTCTTGTACTAGAAGCAATGGCTTTGACAATTATGTTTTCAGGGTGCTATTGAGGAGGAGGTGAAGGAAAGCGGTGTCCTCAATAAAGCCAATGGGACTATGGGTAGATTTGACAGATGAATTCTGATACCTGGGGTACTGTTCTCTGATACCAGAACCCTTGTGTAACCTATAAGCCATAAATGAAATTATATTTCTTACTTACACGTCTTTTTTCTAAATGACCACAGAAGAAATTTGCATAATTTAAAGAACTACATTTTGCCAAATCTAAATTTTTGTTATCTTTGGAACGAACTGTTCTGATACATATAAAAATACGTTTATACTTACAAATCATCTGAAAGTCAAGTTTCTGTGGTTTCTTTAATCTATACACGACTATAATATAAAGATCTGTTTCTAATGGTGAAATCTAGGTGGAAGGGACTCTGGCAAAGGCCAGCTTACCAGCAGTAGTCCAGTAGGTGTGGAGGAAGCACAGGGATGTATATGTGTTGCCAGTACATCGGGTAGAGCAGAGCAGCGGATCCATGGAGACAGGCAGTTAACTAAAATGCACAGAAGGGTAACAATAATGAGGAGCTGCTGACCCTCTAAAGAAAAAGGCATGTTCAAGGTATCAGAGATGAGTGATCATCAAGAACAATTTACACAGTGACACAGCTCACACTGTTCTTACCAATTCTACATGTAAAGCCCTGTGTCTCAGAGGTCCCTCTGAAAAACACACAAACAGCAAAAGGAGTTTCTTGGGAATCATACGCAGATTTTTACATTCAACTTGAAAATGTAGCTAAGGTTAAATTTGGACCATAAATAAAAGTTGAACTGAAAAAAATTAGTGAGTCTTTTAGAAAATACTGTAGGAAATGACAATATGCACAACACAGTTTGCGCATCACTCAGATTAATACAGCACGATTAAATATGGAAAGAAGAGAGGCTGAAAGCTCCTGAGGGATATCATTAGGGCAAATTGCCAAAGAATGAAACATGAGCCAGTCAGGAGAGTCTGGAAGCTGCAATAATACCAAGGGACTTGAATGTTCGACAGTTGGAGCTTCAGTAATGTGTGAACTGTGGGCTATGGTATCAAGAGACTCTGTTCACTGACACATAGAATGTCACTATTGACCAGCGAGCTGCCCAAGCTTGACAGCTGTACTACAGGAAGCCAAGTATATCATAATTTCATATTGAAACTGCTCATTCCAGATTAACATTTTGTTTCCTAGCTTTAGATCACAGCGGCTGCAATTATACCGTTGTTACTGTAGAGGTAATTGCCATTTTCATTGTTGTGTTTGGGCAAGCAGTTAATTAAAAATTTTTAATGCTTAACAAAGGGATACCACTTTTTTCTCCCTCCTAACTAATCCTCATTCATATTTCTTTCTGTGTGACTTCTATTTTAAAAATTCCTACAGTTATAAAGGTTATTTTTACTGATTAAAGTAGTAATTAAACCAGTGTTCTTTTTCACTATTTTAAAGTTTTACTGTAGTCTCCATTTCAAGGTTCTCAACTAAGTCATTTTACTTAACTTGAAAGAATTTTTTAAAAACTGTATGAAAATGAATTACAGACTTTCCATAGGGAAATAGCTCCATCTTTTAAAAAAGAAGTTAAAATATAAACACAATAACTACATCTAAAACAATACATGTACACAAAGTAATCAGTCTCTTTAAGAGCACCATTGTTCTTCCTGCACTGTATAATAGCTGCATTCAATTAAAAAAATCAGTTAAGAGTTAAGATAATATGATCTAAAATAAAAACACTAAAATTTTCAATCACCTTTTTCATGCATTTTATGTATTTTCCAATCAGATTTTTATCAAGGTTAGGTGACAGACAATGCAGTCTGACTCAAAGTGACTATCTGATACGGACACTGGAGCAGTCCAGTGCCTTGCATACAAGCTTTGTTAGTTTATCATGGCATTCTTTCAATAAATGATATTTTTAATTCCTTAATTACAGAAAACATCATGGCGCTAGGAGGCTTAAAATCTGTGCATTTAACAAGTACAGACCACGGATCAGAGGGGGTCACAAAGCGGGCTGCAGAGCCTGAAGATGACGCTGAGCCACACACTCCGTCCAGCTCTCCAAGGGCTTTCAGACATTGTTGGGAATTATGCATGTCAAGGGTTTCTAGGCTAAAAAAATTTATGTCCCTCTGAAAGGCATAGTTATGCACTTTCTCCATGTGGGAACATGTGACTTTTTTAACATCTCATTTAAAACTTTAGAAAGGGAAGCATTCCTTTTGTATTGAGAAAAGAAATGCAAAGCAAAAGGAAAAGTTCCTCTCAAAATGAGCAGCTGCCAGAAGGGCAAGATTTCACCGAGTTCATGCAGGGCAAAGCAGCCCCCAGATGCCCTATAGCTACCCCTACTCACAAGCTGGTCATCCCTAAACACGTTATTCAACGTTCACCAACAAGCAACTGCATTCTGCAGCAGGAGATGGACTGGCTTCTAAGAAGATGAGTCACAAATCCCTGCACTGTCCAGTATTTGGCAAGTGATACCCTTGCTAATCAAGCCTACCAGAGGAAAATTAAGTCATATAACCCTTGGAAACTTTCCAGATAATCGGATAGGAAAAAGGAAAAGGAAACAATATAGGACAAACTCTTTTTAACTATTTTTGCCTGCCTTAAGAAACCACATAGTATCACTTGAATGAATATAGAGCTACTGTGGGGTTTACTCATTCATTATACATCAAGTTCAGACTTAGGTGGGTCTCTAAGGAATTAGACTTTCCTAATGATCACAATTTTGATTGGAAATTGATCTTATATTTATGAAGAAAGAAAACTAAATAAGATCCAATATTCACTATTCACCCAACAGTACCCAGAAGCAATGAAATTTACAAGACCAAGCAATTATTATAGCATGAAGGTGAAGAGAAGACAGCAAAGTTACAAGTAAAGAAAATCAATTATTAACAAATAACTGTAACTAAGAAACTAAACACACACACGCAGGTTGTATGAAATCTAACACCGGTTTACCAGTCACAGTCAGAGCTCTGAGACTTACAAGCTGCATGGCCTGGTCTCAGGTTCCTGATCTTTAACGTAAGAAAGTTTACAGTAGAGCATGTATATGCACTGTCTGTACAAGTCAAACATCCTTTATTCCTAGATGACATTTGTATTTCATATTCTTAGTAAAAGACTTTTATCCAAACCAAATAGTTCATAGTCTATATAGTCTACCAACAAAAGATACCCAAAGATTAGGTCTAAATGTCTTAAAGCCTATTAGCAACTGTGAAATCAGAAAAATCACAACATTTGCTTACATCAACAACAAAAAAATTAGTACCTCTTTCATGCTATCCCATGTCCCACCAGACAACAAGGACACAATACTGAACACACAGACATCCTGTCCTCATGAAACTTACATATCTTGGGAAAAGCTAACAATAAGGATATCATACCTTGTGAGTTGGGCATCCTTTTCTAAAATATCCAAACCTCAAAGCCTTCCAAACTCTTTTATTTTTTTAAATACCAACATGACACTAAGTGGAAAACTTCACATTGAACCTCACAAAGCAGGTTCCAGTCAAAATGCATGTGCACTAAAAATACTCTTTAAAACTACCTTCAGGCTACATGCCCAAGAACATATGAAATGAATGAATTCTGTTTGGATTCAGATCTCATAATGAAAATATTTCACAATGTATCTGCAAATATTTCAAGATCAAAATCATCCAAAACACTTCTGGTCCCAGGTATTTCAGACAAAGATCATCACGTGTCAGTTAGAAATGCTATGAAGAAATCTACAGCAGAGTAAGCGCAGAATAACGGAGGCTTTTTTTAGACAAAGGATTGTAGGAGAACTCTGATGTGATTGAACTAGATCCAAATGAAGTAAGAGAACAGAGTACTGCGGAACTGGGGAGAACATTCTTGGCAAATGAGCCACAGTAGTCAAAAACCTTGCCATGGAAACGCACATAGTCTCCCCACAGAGCAAGGGCTGTTCAGATTAGACCGAACAGGTAAAGACAGCAGGAAATGAGACAAGAGCAGGCAGGAAGTGGGATCGGCGGAAGGTACAGCCAAGACACTACCTTTCAGTCTATATGAGGTCTTTCCACAACATTAAGAAGAGTGGGAATCAAATAAATACAGTACCAAAAATGTTAAAAATGAGACAAGAAAAGAGTGCTAAATGTCACAACAACTTATCTAGCAGAAACATTGTGTGAATTAAGCAAATGAAGAGGAAAAAGTATAAATATTCCAGGACATTTGTTTGAAGTATGAAATGAGATCACTTTAACAAGACAAGTAAGAAGAATCACCTTAGTACTTTATGATTAATAAATCTCTAAGTTTAATGAAAAACACATCTCAATGGTCTTTCTGTAAATTACTATTACCCACGATTATCTGCCTGGCTCGTGACAGGGTTATGATTCCACACTGCTGTTCTACTAGCCAGTAGTTTCTTTAATCCCACAGTGACGTCTTTAATATTGGAATCAAGTGGTGAGTATAAGGGAATGCTAGTAGAATAGTGCCAGTTCAGGGAGCCTACATGAAGACAGTGTTTATGCTAGCCACCTCCTGATGCTCTACCCTGTGTGGATATGGACAAGTTTCCAATGACTCATACCTACCATTATAGGACCATAAAACATTTATTAAATACTTAGGCATAAACCTACAAAGTATGCAAAAGATCTACAGAAGGAAAACTGCAAGTCAATTATGAAAGCAAGCCAATAACTAAATAAACCACAGCGTTAGCACATGCTTATGAATAGAAGACAGTATTTTCAAAATATGAGCTCTTCCAAAATTTATCTACAGAGTCAATGCAATCAAAATCCCAGAACATTGTTTCCTGTGTATTAATAAGCTGACTAACACCTACATGAAATAGCAAAATCAAGAATAGCAAGCACATTCTTGAAAGAGAAAAATGAAGTTGGAGGACGGACACTATTTGGTTTCCTAATGTGGGTGTAAAGCTACAGTAATGAAGACATGTTAACACTAGTGAAAGCACAGACACATTTACAGAACAGAAGAAATGTTCAAGAAACAGACCCATGAGATAAAGTCAACTAATCTTTGACAAAGAACCAAAGACATTCAAATGGAGTAATGGAGGTATTTTCAACAGATAGTATTAGAACAACTAGACATTGCAACACATTAAAAAGTATAAATTGAAGCAAGCCTTACATCCTTTACAAAATTTAACTCAAAATAAATCACAAACCTAAATGTAAAGTGAAACATTATAAATATCAAAAAGATAACATAGGAGAAAAATCAATAGGCCCTTGGGCTTGACTTTTAGACATGACACCAAAGACATGACACATGTCAGAGACCTGGGAAGTTACAAACAAATGTATGTTCTCAGAGTTGAGGATATAGCTTGATGGCAGAGCACTTTACCCATATGTACAAGGTCTTCAGATTAATCTTTAGCAGCATAAAAAAAATATAAACAAAAAGGCTAAAAATGTAACCTGTAAAAGATATTATCAATGGAATGGAAGGATTGGAGAAATGGAGGGAGAGGAAAGGAGAAAGAGAGGGAGGACTGAGGCGCTGACTAGTAAACAGTAGTGAAAGACACACTTGAGTGTAGTGGATAGCTGTTCTGTCTGCGACCTTGAAGCACTGCCCCTAGAAATGCAGCTTTCTATCCTAACAAACCAGAAACAAAACAAAACAAACAAACATAGAAAAATCAGGTTCTCCCTTGTTTTTAGCTCACCATTTCAGGTGACATGGCTAGCCTGTAAGTCACTAGGATCGGCCAGTCTCCTCCCATTCAGTGATGGGGAGACAGGTATGTGCCACCACAGCCCAGTGTTTACACAGGCACTGGGAATCCGAAGTCAGATATTCAGGACTGTGCAACTGGCACTCCTGGCCACTGAGCCATCTCCCCAGCTCTGAGGAAGGCTCTGACTAAAACGACAGGCTTTGTTCCATTGACACCGCTCCAGAACCACAGACTGTTCATTTTTAACATCTTCATACATAGTAACGGACGGGTAATAATTTGAACCTTGTCATGAAGATGGCTCAGCAGGTGCTAGCTACCAAGCCTAAAAACCTGAGTGGATCCACAGAACCCACATCAAAGAAGGCAAGAACTGACTCCCCCAAATTTCCTCTAACACATGCTATGACACAGTTTGTGGAGGTGTGGAGATACAGGCACACACAAAGTAAATAGATAAAGGCAAAAAAAAAAGTAATTTGATCAACTTATAAATAAATCAATACTCTTATACCCTATCTCTAGAAAAATCTGCCAAATGCCTAGTATTTCCTTCAAAGTAAAGCTTTCTTTTGGGGTGTTAACTATTTCAAATTTCCTCCCACTTTATGGGTGTCCTGTTGACTAAAACCAACTTAGAGAGTAAAAGATTTATTTGACCTTATACTTGCATGTCACAGTCCAGCACTGAGAAAAGTCAGATCAGGAACTAATGCAGAGACCATGGAGGAATACCACTTACTGGCTTGCTTAACTAGCTTTCTTCTACAACCCAGGTCCCCCAACCTAGGGATGCTACTTCCCTCAGTAGAATGAGCACTCCTACATCAATTAACAACATGCCAACAAGCCAATCTGATGGAGGCGATACCTAGTTGAGACTCCATCAGGAAAATTGAAGCTAATGAAGAGAATAAGGGACTGATTTTGCATTGGCAGATGAAATGGCTCCAGGCCTTTAAAAGACCCAAATGCCCCTAAATCTAACGGCTTAAGAAGGGTTGATCACTGGCTGTTGTGACTGGCCAGTGACAAAAAGAAAACGAAGCACAGAGGACTAGAAGAGGAGCCATGTCACATAAATACAGCAGGTGACAGAGTCAGAGGCATCTCTCTGGTAATTCTTGATACTTGTCTCATAAGGAAATTGAATGGAAAACTTCAGGTTAAAAAAAAAATCCACATCACAAACATGGAGATCCTTAAGGAACAGAAGTCTGTATCATTCTACCAATAAAAAACTCAACCACCTGAGGTTCTAGCTGAGTATGAAAATGAATGTGGGATGGACAACAGGAAGCCACATGTATCAATTACAGCCTCAGGACCAGTTACCGGAATAAGCACAGCAATTTCATTTACGGAACAGATGGAAATGGATAGTGAATACAAAACAGTTTTTATTGTGGGGAATCCTATACTTTCTACTTAATACTATACAAAGGCCAAAAGAATCCCAAACTAGGCCAGTTCATATACTGAACAAGAATCAATATTGTGTTGCAATATATATTAAAAGAACTCAAAGGGCTCATGATTTACTGATACTTTTTCCTTGAGTCATTAACATTTAGATCAACTTCTTTAAAAATTAAAATCCTGTAGCAGGAAACAGATACACAAAAACCATTTGTTTAAAAAGACAAAAATCTACATGGAAATCAGCCTCTCACCCATAAAACACAATTTTTAAGTTAAAAAATTGTAGCCTAATAAAAGAGCTTAAGCATTTCATTGATTATCTCAACATCAGACATGTGGTAAATGTCACAGGTGTTTGGCAATAAGAAGTGATGGGAGTCGCTGGAAAAACAAAACTGATTTTTAAGTATTCAGAGTCTTGCAGATGGAAAGACAGAAAATACACTTCGGGAAGAAGTGAAAGGTATCATTTCATGAATTCACCCAAATTTCCTAGCTGTGTATCCTGACTGTCCAAGAGTCAGTCTCCTAAGAGTGACCACATCTGACAAGAAGCCTGCCTCATGGTTCCACAGGAAGCTTGGAAGAGGTCTGCCACAAGATCCAGCTAAATCACTCGTGGGAATATACCCACAGGACACTTCATCCTACTACAGAGACAACAACTCAACCATGTCCATTGCCGCTCTGTTCACAGCAGAACAAAATTGGAAACAACACAGATGTTCATCAACTCATGAATGGACAAAGGAAATGTGGTACACAATGGAGTACTGTTCAGCTGTTAAAAAGTAAAATCATGAAATTCTCAGGTAAATGGATGGAGCTTGAAAAAAAATCATTCTGAATGAGGTAACCCAGGCCCAGAAAGACAAATATGGCATGTATGCGCTTGTATGTGGATGTTAGCTGTTATGTCTTTGATAAGCAAGCTACAATCCATAGAACCACAGAGATTAGGTATAAAGTAAGGAACAGAAAAGGGAAACAAAACAGATAGTTATAGTTATAGTTACAGTTATAGATGGATGTGGGGGACTGGAATGAGAAGATAAAGTGGAAAGGCAGAGGAACAGGAGAAGGAGGAAGGAAGACAGGGGGAGACAGCTAAAATTAAGGGCCATTTGAGGGATAGTGTGAAATCTAATACAGTAGCAGCTTCATAAAATACACAAATATATAAAGGCTATCTGTCAACTGTATTTTTATTATTATTATTTACAGTGGCTACCCCTTAATCAACTACTGTCCTAATCAGAGACTGTGGTGGTATTTTACTTGTACTGAAATGTGATTTTAATTTATGTTAATAAAGTTGCCTGGGGGTCAGAGCTATTAGAGCCATAGCAAGTGCGTGGCAGCGGTGGCGCACGCCTTTAAGGACCTGGAGGGCGGTACATTCAGGCAGTGACGAGGCAGTCACATGTTTGGGTTTACAACCAATGAGAAGGCAGAACAGCTAGACTATATTAAGACATACACACAGGAAGTAGATCCTTTTCGGAGAGCTCTCTTGACTGAAGGGGATCTCTGAATCAGGAAGGGTGAGGCTCTTAGCTCTGATCTCTTGGCTTTCTTCTCTGAATCGGATCTGTGTTTCTTATTTAATAAGACGGTTGGTTACATCTACAAGAGACTGCAGCTCTGCTACTACCAGCAGCAGTCTGGCCACAAGGGCTGCAGCCTGAGGGGATTCTGTTCCCTCAGGCACCGACTCTTTCAAAGCTACTAAGGGGAACTTTATTTATCTAGGTCTCTGTTCCTCTGAAGAACTCAAAATTCAAAGGTTGAGGTGGAATTCTGCTCACTCAGAAAGGCTGAATAGCAAATAGCTAACTGTCTCCCTTTCCTGGCGTCTTTCAGAAAAACCATCATCCTTCCCTCAGCCCCCACTTAAAAAAACCCTCGCTACATGTGGTTCCTCCCTACCACTTCCTGTCAGCTACTTGCTGACTCAGCCTCCTGCTCACAGGTTAATTTTATTTAATCAAGCACATCTTCAAGTTGCTAACAAAAGCAGTAGGAAAAAATGCAACACACTTTAAAATAATATTCCACAGCAGCTATCTAAATAATAGGGGAGACAGAGTCCCAAGTGGATCTCTCTTGTCACCAGATGAAGCTTCCAATACAAGGACTGGGTTACAGTAATTGAACTGGGTCCCTTGGGAATTCCCAAAAGACCCAGGCTGTTGCCAAAGCTATGGGTTGCTCTATACTAATTGATGGCATGGCCTCATTGCTGAAGACAACACCTACACAAGTCACTGAACATGGAGAACTAACTGAAGCTGGTGCCTACACAGAGCCTTCACCCCTATGGACTAGTGTTTAGGGTACTGGGAAGTACTCTGCACAGTACCAAAGAAGAAAGGTAGGTACCAACCTAGCTACAAACTCTTTGATCCACAAGAGCGATCTGACTGCAAGATACACAGGTGCAATAGTGGCACAAACTTGTGGGAGTCACCAACCACTGTGTGATTTGACTCAAGGCCACTCCATGAGATGGAGCCCATCCAGAGAGTGAGCAAATGGCCAAGCACCTGAGATGGATATGCCAGAGACCTAGGAGAAAAGCAAATACTACTCTTTTACCATAGGAATGTAACAATAAAATGACTCCTAATGGCATTCTTCTAAACTCAGATCAGTGCCTTGCTCAGCAATCATTAAAGAAGCTTCCTCTTGAAGTGGATGGGAACAAATACAGAGACCCACAACCAAATAATGTGCAGAGAAAGAAAGACTTTGAAACACTGTATCCTAATTGGGATTTCTCAAATCTCTCACCTCAGGGCTCTGGGAACCCTGCAGAAGAGCAGACAGACAGAGTTTAAGAGCCGGAGGGGATAGAGGACACCAAGGAAACAAGGTCTTCTAAACACAGCAGGACTGACACACACATGAACTCATAGACTGTGGCATCATGCACAGGCCTGCACAGGTCTGATCCCAGTGCTGTGAAGAGAAGTGGAAACACGCTCCAAACCTAATCCAGAAGCTATCTCTAGTTGATAACCGCCTGGAAATGAAAAAGTGATTTTATCCAATAGATTCTCACTGAAATACATACTACTCTTAAGGGAAGTACCAATGCCCAGCAGTAGATGGCCAACACAAAACAAACTCAATGGCATCTTTGGAAGTTTTTGTCTCATAGTGTTCTGTCAGGACTGTGTGTTTGTGTGTGTGTGTGTGTGTGTGTGTGTGTATGTGTGTCTTACAGTTCCTCTGAGTATTTATTATGGCTTCCTGTTTATTTGTTTGTTTGTTTGTTTTTTATGGGATTCCTGTGTGGACAAACTTGTGCTTCTTGTGCTTTTTCTTTGGCTTGTTGTTTTCTTCTGTTTATTTCTTTTGTCCTATTCTTGTTTGTTTGTTTTTGTTTTATCTTATTTTGTTATTATTCCTTAGATGTTTGTTTTCTAAGGAAAAAAAGAAAAAGTATAGATTCTGATGGGGGTAGGATGGGGAAGATCTTAGAGGATTTGGGGGAGGGAAAACAATAATCAAAATACATTGTATGAAAAAAGTCTATTTTCAGTAAAAGTAGAGGAAATAAATAAAGTCTGCCTCAAGGATTTTGCTGTCTAGAGACTGGGAAGGATAGGGTAAGTAGCATTTAATGCCAACTAAGAGCATGGGAAATAGGCAATGAATATGTTATTTTTTAACCTAAAATATTGAGTAATTAATTATATACAGGCATAATCTCAAGACTAATGATATGAGTAGTCTAAGCAGAAGATGAATGTGAGCACTCACACCACCACGAAAACTAGGAGAGAGGAAACAAACTGAGACATTCAGAGGAGTCTGACTGAGCTTGAGAAGAGGATGGAGTTCAGTACTGCGGATGATGCTGTGGTAGGAAAAAAACAAAGATCTACTTGGTTTTATAAGACAGCCATGGCAGAAGGGTAGAACTGCATGAAGACTGACAATACACAGTTTGAGAGTGAGACAGACTGACTGAACTACACACTAGTTTCATGAGGTTGGAAAATTTACCCTATGTTTCAAAAATCCTCTTTTTCATCTGTTCACTTAGATACCAACAGCACTTATCCCATAGTAAATGATGATTAAATCATTTCACATTATTTGCTCATAAAAGAGACTAACTCACAATATGCACTGTTACAGAGATACTACTGATAACATCATATGCAAATTGAGATGTTAGCATTCACTATATACTATTAAAAGGAATGTTTGTGGGTAGTCTCCTTAACTAAGACAGTGGGCAGCTGAAATGGAAAGCGTGAATCAGAGAAAAAGGAATTACAGACACAGACTCTATAGATGCATGAGTTGGTGATGCCATTTACCAAATCAGCCCTAGATAGTGGGAAGTGATTATGGAAAAATCTGATGAGTTCTCTTTGACAATGTTGGGTACAATATCTACAGTCAGTTGCTTGGGAGTTTATAACCTGAGGGCACACATCAAAAGAGAAATGCTGTCAAACCCGAAAATGAATGTGTGAGTGTGTGTGTGTGTGTGTGTTATAAAAGCATAAAAATACAGAAAATACAAAAAGCAAGTTATCTTGAGCAGCAGTTTAACCAAAGGGGATATACACAGTGTCACAGTGTGTGTGTGTGTATCTTTCCTTACATTTGATATTCATAGTCAATAGTACAAAATTAAGTCATTGTTCTATAGAGAGGACAATTCAGTTAACAGAAATAATCCAAGGTCAATTTTTTGGTGGCCAGCATTGCAGGAGTGAAGCTGAGAGGACCTGCATGGCGACTAAATGCGACACTAACCCAGCTCCATGCTGTCATACCCTTCTGCTGCGTGAAGTCAAGGCCACGTTATGCTTTCAAAAGACAAATCGGCTAAACTCTTGGGCAGAAAAACGTGCATACTTCCCTGGAAAAATGGGGTACCTCTGAGAGAGGGAAAATAGAGGTACTGGTATTTTTCTTTAAAGGCCTCCACCTCCTCTTAACCTGCACAACATGCCTTCCTGCAAAGCGTTTCACAAGGACCTCAACACAGCCATTGCCACACTTAGTCATATTCACATAGGGATGATTGGAAATACACTGTTAAGTATGGCAGTGTACACCTGTCAAATAATACACTGGTAAGCAGAGTCATTATCCACAGTTTCAGGGAACTTACTAGAGTCTATAGATGGTGGATATTGCAAAATTTAAAAATTGTTCCTAGAAGACCTCTTAGAAAAGTCCAGATAAAAAATTTTAACTGCATTTCTCTGCTGCTGTGTTAAAAACACAAGGCAAACCCACTTCAACAACAAATTCAATCAGGAAGCAAACCTGGGTACACTTTGTTCTCCCATCAACTGCTCAATCTTAATCTCCTAAAGAGTCTCTGTGCTTTAAGTTTCAGCTAAATGAAGATATACCTGGCTCCACTAAGAGACAAAAATGAATATACACAATGCAGCTAAGGATGTTAAAATGCTCTAGACTCCCCTTAGTCAAAGCCTATAAAAACTACTGTTTAATAGCTGATTTGCTGGGGATCACAAGATGTTTTTCTGCATATGCCCTTTGATGGAATTAATGAGAAGGTGAGAGAAAAGCATATGCTTAAACGCCTGGGGGAAGCTATAACAAAGAAGAACATACAATTTATTAGCACAATTCCAGCACTCACAGCATACCACTTGCTCTAAATATTCCAGAAATAATATGCATATATAATCAATTCTCTGAAAATGATGTGCAGACATCATTAAAAGGATGATACTTACCAACTGTACGTTGGTCAAAACAGTGCTAACATTTAGACATCTGCTTTAAAGAGATACATCCCTTTTACCTGCTTCTACAAACCATAAATGTACACCCTAGTTAACATATTACTGACAGGATGATGAGAAAGCTCCTGTCAGATGCTGGCCAGCTGGGTGTTTGAGACAAAATGCACAGCCCCAGCTGACTAGTTAGAGGCAGTCTAGTGAGGTACAATTACAGAAGCATATGACAAGGCTTCATGCCTGACTGATTTGAGAACCCATGACACGGCTTTAAACATCGGTCCTCCCTATCTACGGTCACAAAACAGCAATAAGTCAACTAATACAACTGTGTAGTATCATGATTTACTCCTCCGCTTTGAATAGACGAGACCATGATATGATGCTGTGCTAGTCTACTAGGATTCACTGGGGCTGAAAACATTAGGCCTGCCTACAGCATGCGTAAAATCAACTAGCTTGTTTGGGACTGGCAGAAGTCAGTCTGTGTCCCTGGCAATGTATGAATCAAATAATAAAGGCAAAACCAATGATGTCCTAACACATTAAACTTAAAAATGTAAAAATATAATCAAACTAACTTTACACCATGCTTCCACAAATGGAAAAGGAGCCAAAGACGGAGAAGGACATTCAGGGGCCACCCACCCAACGACATAGCTAGCCACAGAGTGAGAATAAGATTTACAGAAGAGAAAGGGAAAAGCCCAGAGGCAGATGACAGATGGGTTAATTTTAAGTTAAGTAAAGCTGGCTAGAAACTAAGCCAAGCTAAGGCCAGGCATTCATAAGGAACAATAAGGCTCCGGGTGTGATTTATCTGAGAGCTGGGTGGTGGGCCCCCAAAAAAGAGCCAAAAAACAAACATTAGTACACATTCCATATGACTTAATAGATGCTTATTTGTTCCGCTGTTTATATATTTCATGCCAGTTAAATATAAGCATACAAACAGGCCTTGGTTGTCTTACGGATGAACTTACAGTACCTAGGAAAGTGTCAGGCACAAAAATATTTTATGCATGAATTATTTCCTAAATCTATAAGAGAGCTCATACAAAAATCTTTGTCATCGTGAGAATAATTCTCATCAAAAATATTTTTAAAATCTTGAAAATAAGGAGAGGAGCAGAAAGGGGAGGATAAAGGATGGTTGGCTGCACATCAATGGCAAGCCCTGAATGGAAGAGTAAACATTAAACACCAGATCACTCATGTGGAGTCCTCAACAGCTCTTTAAAACCGGGAGAGAAAATGAAGACTGGGATCACTCACTAGTACATGTGCTCTGATGTCTCTCCTCATATCGACACACAGTTTCCTCTAACATCTCATTATTTTCAAGATAAACACTTTCAATTTGGAAAGTAATTAATATAACAATATTATATACTCAGTATCTCAAATTTGTATGCAATCAACTCCAGGGTGACAGGTGTGGCCCTACAAAGAATCAGGACCTGTTTTGGCTCATACTATGGATCTCCAATAGTTTTGTGGTGTTGGAATGGTGATTTACCTTCTCTGAAAATGCCTTGTTTTCTATTGTTTTGCTTTATTTTTTTAATTTCATGTGTATGAAGTTTACATGCACATCTGTGTGTGTACCACATATATGCCTTGTGCCCACAGAGGCCAAAAGACCTCTGGAACTGATGTTACAGACCACTACAAATCCCAGCCCTCTGCAAGTACACGGAGTGCTCTCAGCCACGGAGTCGTTTCTCTAGCCCGAGAAAATGCCTTTCTTATGACTAAATACTAACGTGATAACCTGGAGGAATGTCAGACCTCCATCTAGTCTAAAATGCTACAATATTTTTAAAGAAGCATTTTATTTCTATTGTATGAGAATAAAATATTAAAAGTAGATTTTTGTTTTACATGAAGTAAATTTATGAAGAAACAATTTAAGATGGCTTTAATATACCACATATTACTCAAATCACTTAATTTGTTTTACACATTTTGAATCTGAAAATACTAAATTTTATATTTAATGAAGAAAATATGAACTCTAACAAAATACTTCTGAATATTCTTCTGTTACCTAAGAAAAGTCCTATTCCTGCCTTTCCCACAGTAATGAAGAGCCTCCAGACGAACATCGAAGTGAGTGCCATAAAACCTGTGATTTATAAAAATGCTACTTTGACTTCTGAGTTATTATCAGCCTGAAGAGCTCCTCCAAACCAGAACTATTATAGAATCTACTCCTGAGCCCACACCGCAACAAAGATGAATCTGCTATTCCCAGGTTAGGAGAGCAGCTATTATCATGGCCCCGCCGTTTCTTTCAAGTAGCTCCAATGGAAAAAGCCACAAGTGAATAATAAAGATCTCATAATAGCTCTTAAGAGTTCTCTATGTGATGAAGGCACTAAAATGAACTCCAGAGAGTTTAAAAGCAGGGGGAAAAAAAACACCTCATCTCCTGATAAGGGAAAATAATTAACCTGACTTAATGCATCTGGGAAGGCTTCTATAAATCAGACTTTTATACTCCAAGAGCCAGATTCAAACCATATATTAAAAATATGTAGATATTGTCTTTTAAGTACATGTAGTGCAGCTCTAAATCTGCAGACGTTTTTAGGTCTTTTTGTGAAGCACTCAATACGTGTTAGTCAAAGGAAAAAGCGTGAAGGACTTACAGTGCTTAATTTGCTCGAGGTAATAATGATGCGCCTCTCATGTAACATGCTGGCATACAGTCGCAGCATGTTGTTCACATCCACAGCAACAAAGTACTCTGTCAGGTTTCTCTGGACAAGGGAAAAGAATTGTTTGAGCTGCAGTTCACAGAAATATAAGGGAAAACATTTTATACATTTACCAGTCTTAAAGTTCAAAAGAAGATATTAATAGAAGGGCATTCATTAATAATATTAAATGTAATATTCTTCTGCTGCCACATGATATTTCTACATCCTACCATCATCTAAAACATCGTCTATTCTATACAAGTATTTCTCAAAGGATGACCACAGGATGGATCCCACTCCAGTCTTCCTCCCCACAACACCATTTTTCCAGCTCCAATGGAAGCCTACTGAATGATTATCTTTAGAGCATGTTTCCAGGGACCCCAGTTTTAACCAAATACTCCTGGTGATTCACATGTACACTGATGCCTGTGAAACGGCTACTCTGGAAAACTACATTTGAATTACTTCATGTTTACTATTCCCTCTCTGGTACCCAAGGCACCCAACAGAGAAGGGGGATTTATAAACCATCCTGTGCTTCCTTATTAAAGAAAATCTCTAGGTTTTACCCCTCATCAGGCTTGCTTTTTGTTACTATAATCAAACGCAACTGTGATGTTTTAAATTGATTCCTCAATGTAATACACATTAGACCCCACTACAAAACAAAATGGGGGTGAGCTACATTAACAGTGCTCCTTAGGGCCTGTCCTCAGGAATTACTTCCAACTGGCTGTTTAAAAAAAAAAAAAGCATTTTAGAAAGCAAATATTCTAATGCACAGAAAGTATAGAGAACAGCAGATAAAGATCTGAAAGGCTGAAACTTGGGGGTGGGGTCAAGAACATAAGAAAGCTACCTGTTTCTCCAATTGGTAGAAGGCAGGAATCTTACAAGACAAACTGTCAATCATAACATCTCAAATAAATAAAATCTGAAGTCTCTGCATGGTGTTCAACCTTTAGGGGAGAGGTTCACTTCCTATTGTCTGTGAAGCATCCTTCACCTCCCAACTCAACTCGATGACAATATTTCATTTATAACGTGCAGCAGAGCTACTTGTGTTATCCCAAAGCCATCCCTAAGTGGAGAACTGCCCTCCAACATACAGCCCTGCTGGGTGTTTCTATGCTGTTTCTCTCAACAGGACAATGGGAAGGTATAGCAATGATAACATAAAACTTTATTTTTTTATGTTCTCAGTAACTGGTTTCTAGTGGAATGTTTGTTTCTTTAAATATTTGAAAATGATAGTCTCTAAAGATGAAACTAGAGCTCTCAAGATAGCTTAGCAGGGAAAGGCACTTACTTACATGATAACCTAATTCAATCACTCGGACCCAGATAGTGAGGGCTAAATCTCATAAACTGTTATCTAACCTGCACAAATTCATTCATTCATATTCTCTCTCTTCCTCCTCCCCTCCCTGTCTCACCCTCTGTCTGTCTGTCTGTCTGTCTTCTCCCTCGCTCTGTCTCCTCTCCCCCACTTCTACATATGTAAAAAGTAAAACCTAAAATGGAAACTATTAGCTGTTTGCTAGTGAATGTAACTAAATGCACGTTAACTAAAGGGCAAGAGGAAGAGAGTAACTCTGCAAGACTTCCGAGTGACAAGGTCACAGACATCTGAGTCAGAAAACAGTCAGCAGCCATGACCTTATGTCCAGCAGGTACAAAAGTCAAGGATTCATTATGAGACCTGAGAGCTGGATAGTCTATCCTGAACCACGCTGTAAGATCAAGTTTATGCGAAGTCTTTTGATAGAACTTATCTGAGAGAAACCCTTTCAATGGACTTCACAGGACTGATCTTGTACAAAGTTTAAATTTGACAGTCTTGATTTGATATTAGAAAATTTACAATTGGGGGGCTTGGGAAATGGCTGAGCTTGTAAAACCCTTGCCACACAAACATGAAGACCTGAGCTGAGATCCTCAGCATCCACATGAAAATCTGGACGTGGCCGCATACTCCTGTAATCCTGGCACTTGAGAGGTGAGGCATGTAGATTTCAAGAAAGATTGGTAAGCTCAAGCTCCAGCCTTTCTCACAAAACAAGGCTGAGAAAAATAGAGGAGGACACCTACTGCTGACCTCCAGTCTCCTCGTGCACTCACGTATGTGCATACACATGTATACATACACATGGCGACCCACACACATGAAAGCACAAGAAGAATTTACGTTTGCATAATTGCCCTTCATTCACTATTCCTATGTTTGAGAAAGTAAATGTTATAATGGTTTGAAAACTATATGGAAAAATAGTATACATCTGAAATGTATACAAGAATACCTGAAGGAAATCTTTCTAGTGATTTTCCTTTGGTTTGATGGTTTATAACTGATTTATTTTATGTTCTAAGAAAAACTGAAGGGGGTATTTTCCTTTTCCCACAGTTACTAAATGGCATGGAAGTATATCCACCATTTCCACTTACTGTGTAAGCGCCTACAGAAAGTATTAACTTGCATAACTCTTGAGAAACGCAAAGTATTTCCAGCATAGGTGCAATTAACAATGTAACGAGAATTATTACTTTTTACACTATCTTCAAGTCTAATCAAATGCCTACTGCATTACATTAAAACCATGAACTCAACAACCAGGACACTTAAACAAAGTTACAGAGTACAAGTCTAAAGTTCAATGGTCCATTTACTAAAATAACTATAAAGTGAAATTTTTTCCTGTTATCACTGTCCCCCATTGGTAGAAGCCACACCTCTACACTTCCTTACATTTCAGATGGCCAAGCTCCAGAGCTGAGTGTGTGAGGCCCTAACTGACCATCCCAGTGACAGACATTCTTTCCTCCCTCCCTCATCAGTACAGGCATTAAGAAAGGAATAATGGGATAGACACATGGAGAGGAAAAGGAGAAGACACCCTGGTTCCTTACTCTTTTGTAATTTCTCTACAGGGACACAGTAAGGACAAAATCACATTTATCAGATGAAGAAGTCATAGAAAAATTCACAGACACTTACACTCTCCGGTATTGTCGGGAGTCCAGTGATGTCAGGGGCGATGAAACAGGAGTGCTGTCAGCAGGAATAAAGCACACAAGGACAGGAGAATTAAAATTTCATATTCCATATAATTACAGTAAAAATCAGAAAAAACACTGACGGGTCAATGTCACAGACTAACAATCTGGACTTGAATGTAAGATAATTTCACATGAAATGGCAAATTTAAATAACTAACTTTAACTGTCTCATACCAGAAGCAATGGTCAAAAATAAGAGATTTTAAAATTGGACAGGAGCAGATTAAGATTCTGCATAAGTATTAAGACCAAAAAAAAAAAAAGAATATATTACCAAAAGGTTATATATATTTAAATATACCTATGAACATGTATTCCCAAAATATATTTAAATAGATTGAAATCAAAAAGCATGCTAATTAAAGTGTTCGTAAAAATCTCCTGAGTCCTGGGCTTCTATGATAAACTATAATAAATGTTTTGTAGCAAGTGTATTTGGAAAACAACAATAAAAAATAATCTTTAAAAGATTAAAACTTAAAAATGTATTTGATGCCAGGCAATGGTGGGACATGTCTTTAATCCCAGCACTCTGGAGGCAGAGGCAGGCTGACCTCTGTGAGTTTGAGACCATTCTGGTCTACAAAGCAAGTTCTAAGACAGCCAGGGCAACACAGAGAAATCCTGTCTCAGAAAAAAAAAATGTATTTTCTATCCAAAACTATAACTTTATTCAAACACCAATAGATAAATATAAACTTCCAAAATAAATAATGCAATGCCATCAGATATCTACATGAAAAGAATGCTGAGTCTATACCTCACAGTGTCCAAAAAATGGCCCCCCGTTTTATTCACCCAAATCAAAGTGTAATCATCAAACTGTTCGATTTTTCTGTTCATATTATGCTCCTAAATCATTTTAATGTCTTAATTATATAGGAATATATTTAATATTGTTTTATATGTAAAGATTGGAACAGAAACTTTCAGCAGTATTTAAACAGGGATGAACAAGTAAGAGGCTGTTTCACACAGTCATAATGTATAATTTTCCAGGGGGGAAGAACAGTATAAGTCACAAGATGATCTTGTGACCAAAAAAGAAAAGATGACAGGAATCTCAAGAAAGCACTGAATGTACTTCAGCACACTGCTGAAAAGAGAAAGTGCAAGTTTACATCCATCAAACACCTTTATTTGGATGTGCTTCACACATGACTGTATTTCATAAAATTAGGAAAAAGAGAAAGTATAAACAGGAAACATACTCTAAATGATTGTTTTTAAATAGTCCATTTTCCAAAGAACCAGAGTGAATAAATCAGAAAGGCACAGTGATTTTAGAATAGTGATTTGAGAAGTCAGAGTCCTGTTCACTCACCGGCATCAGTGAGGGCTGATCTTTCAGAACTTGCTCACTGGCAATAAATAGCTCTTGGTTCTTATGAGAGAAAAATGAGCATTTTACTTTCAGAGGGGAAGTTTACACAAAACGTTCCTGTGTGCTGAGACAAACCCACGTTGCTACACTATGCCCTGGAAGTACTTGAGTGATATTCATTATACAGAACATTCTAAATACTGACCTGCAAATCTATTCTGGAAATGTCCTGAATGAAGTTTTGTACTGTGAGTACAAAGACAGTGAATAGCTAATGATTTCTTAAGTACAATTAAAAAAAAAAAAAAAACCTCACTTATATTACATATTAACTTTTCATAAAATCTGCAGTATTCCATGATCAATAATCACTTCCAAGACTTCCAATAAAGACTTCCAAGATCATCAGTTTTAATCTGTAAGATAAAATGAGTCTCCAAGGCTAGTTCAAGACAAGTGCTCTAGTCTCCAAACTGCCAATCAGTAATGGACAGAACTGGGTACATAGTAATCTGCTGTTGAAAGCAAAATAAATTATTATTGAACTTCATTTTAAAAAGCTATAAATGGATTTTACTAATATATTAGGTAATTAGAGCTTGAAAATCGATACACAGATTTGAAACCTATTATAGACTATTATGGGATAGTGGCCACTGGCCACCAGGTGTATGGAAAGGTGTTTGACATCACCAAGCACTAGAGAAATGCAAACAAAAACTGCATTATGCCCCGTGGCAAGTATGATAGCCGATGAAAGCAGAAGGCACCGAGGAAGCTGTGAAGAGAACACTAATACACTGCTGCTGGAAATGAAACGATGGAGACAATACGGAGGCTTCTCCGAAAGGTGAAAATAAAACTGTCCTGTTGATGCAACAATCCCACTCTGGAGTGTGAGCTCAAAGACGGGACACGAGTAAGCCCGCACAGCATGCTTGCTGCAGACGTACTGTCCCCTTGTTTATGGAAGCACTGTGCACAACAGCCAGGCAATGGAACCAACCCTGCCTTCCACCAACACATAGACATTCTAAAGGGGATTTTATTTACACACATGCACAAACATGGCAACTACTATCTGACTGGTAAAAGTGAGATTTTGTCATTTGTGATAATATGGTTAAACTGGAGAATGTTACACTAAATACAACAAGACAAATAACCGCATGATTTCACTCATATATGCAATAAAAAAACTTGATGTAATACATTCAGAGAAATATCACAACATATCCCATCAACAAATACTACTCTATTTAATCTATTAAAAAGAAAATAAGGGCTTGGAACACAGCTCAGTTGTAGATGGCAAGGCCCTGGATATCATACCAAAGCCAAAAAGACTAAATAAATAACAGACTTGAATGGAGTGTATTTTGTAAAGATTTATTTATATCCATATGTTGTATGTTTGGGTATATGCACAAATGTGTGAGGGTGCCTGTGGAGTCCAAAGCGGGGCATCAGATCCCCTGGTACCAGAGTTACAGGCAGCTGTCAGTCACTGACTTGAGTGCTGGGAATAAAACTGGTCCTCTACAAGAACAGCAGGGTAAGAACCCACTGAGGCATCTCTCCAGCTCCAGAGTACATTTTCATTACTCAGTAATACCTTACGACAACTGCATCCATTATTTAATTAAGCACATATATTTTAATTGAGCGCATGACTCTTTGACTAAGTGTTTGGATTGCTTTGTAATTGTAATAGTTGAAAAGAATGATGTCTTCTCTTTATAAAATCCAGGGCTCATCTGTTGTCCTTCATTTCTACCTCTCTACTGCATTCCAACTACCCGTGATGGTCCCTGCATTATTTGGAATTCAATAACCTGTGAGTTATGAGTTTCTCCTTACCTGGTCTTTTCTCTAGTTTTTACATGATTTCCTTTCTTTTTCATAATAGTCTGGGGGAGCAGGTATGAGCTTTTCCTTTATGCTTCCAATAAACAATTGAGATAGCAACAGCTATGCCTGCTGAAGACTTCCAAATATGAGCTTAAAATTCCAAGTTCTCCTGGCTTTTCATTCCTTAGTTTCCAGTGAAAAATTGAATCTATCCACTGTGGCAGTTTGCAGCAAATGAAAACACACAAAGAAGGCAGCAAAGATTTCAGGAAAGAACAAACACGGTCAACCGTCTGGTGAGAACCTCATAACTAGGAATAGGGCAGGTTCTAAAGTCAGTCAGACTACAAACAGGCTTTGGAGTGAAAAAAAAAAAAAAGGATTGTGTTCACTTAAGATATGCTAGGGGTTGGGGATTTAGCTCAGTGGTAGAGCGCTTGCCTAGCAAGCATAAGGCCCTGGGTTCAGTCCTCAGCTCCAGAAAAAAAAAAAAAAAAGAAAGAAAGTTGTTCTTTGCCGGGCGGTGGTGGTGCACGCCTTTAATCCCAGCACTCGGGAGGCAGAGCCAGGTGGATCTCTGTGAGTTCGAGGCCAGCCTGGACTACCAAGTGAGTTCCAGGAAAGGCGCAAAGCTACACAGAGAAACCTGTCTCGAAAAACCAAAAAAAAAAAAAAAAAAAGATATGCTAACCAGACCAGTAAGACCAGAGTGGGAAAAATTAGTGAGACAGAAATAAAATAGATAGATAGATAGATAGATAGATAGATAGATGGATGGATGGATGGATGGATGGATGGATGGATGGATGGATGGATGGACAGACAGCCAGCTTGGAGTGAAGCTAATGGATGACCATGAAAGTCTAAGTCAAAAGTTTGGAAATTGTCTGTATAAAGTGGGGAGTTACAGACAGGTATGGTGGCTACATGGGAGGCTCAGACAGAAGGACTGTAAATTGGATGCCAGCAAGAGCTACATAGTAAGGCTCACAGACAGTATGCACTACTCGGTCTCAAAAAAATTTTAAAGGTTCTTAGCTACTTTAGCAGTGTCAGGAAGGGGTCTATCTCATTGAGTGGTTTTCCTTAGAGAAAAACCTAATACTATTATTCCACAAAAAGAACTTAGCAATAAAATGACTACTAATGACATTGCTGTAACCATAGATTAGTGGCTCAGTGAACCCTCATCAGGGAAGATTCTTCTTACAATAAATGGGACAATGTGCAGAGAATGAGAGACTCTGGAACACTCAGGCCTACATGGAATGTATTTATCAAGGCCCTCCCCTCAATGCTCAGGGATCTATGCAGAAGAGGAAGCAGAAAGACCGTACAGTAAGACAATGGATGATTCCAAGGAAACTGTGTCTTCCAGACCCAACATGACTGATGTAAATATGAACGCACAGAGACTGTGTCAGCATGCACAAGGCCTTCACAGGTTCAAGCCAGATAAGACCCAGCACTGAGAGAGAGAAATGGACTCAAGGTCCCACTCCTGATATCTATGAGAAAAGAGAGTGTCACTGGGTATATCAACCACACTTCAGGGCAGTCCTCATGCCCAGGTGTAGATGGTCAACGGAAAATGGACTCCATGGCTTTCTGTTGTGTGTGTGTTTTGTTTTGTTTGGGTTTTATTGTTGTTGTTATACTTGCGTTATTTGTTTGTTAGTTGGTTGGTTCAGTTTTTGTTGTGGCTATTATTTCTGAGAGAGAAAGAACATGAAATTGGGTGAGTAGGAAGGTGGGGGAGGATCTGGGAGGAGTGGGAGAAGGGGAAATATGATCAAATGTATTGTATAAAAAATGTTAAATAAAAAGAAATTTTCAGAACAGGGGATGTGTCTCCATGGTAGAGTGGTTGCCTAGAATACCTAATCCCTAGGGGTCCACTAAACTTTTTTAAATTTCAAACAAAGTGCAAAATAATTTTTTTAACAGAGAATTAATGAGTTTACAGAAGTTTACTCTGACAGTCTTTAGAAGGCAGAACTAGAAGGAAAGAATAGGTTAAGTAGAACTAAAGAACTGATTCCGAGTGCAAACAGTGGGACTTCAGAATGGACTGAGAGGAGAGAGAGCACTGTTATCCTTGCAGTGCAGGGCATCACAGGCATGAGGACAGGTATTTCCAAACAAAGAATATGAGCAGAACAATTTCATCATCACTCAAACCTGCAAAAGGCCTCACGTGAACAAAGAATCTCCTCAAAGTTGTTCTTGCCCTATTAATTTTTTCTTCTTTTGTGAGAAAGAAAAAAAAAATCCAACATATTCACAGGAAACAATGACAGTATCAATAAAAAAATCCATTTTTATTTGAAAAATTAACAAAAGACATGAATGAAACCTCCATCGTTATCTACAACTTTGGATATTTACAAGTCCCCACAATACAAAGCCTGGCATATCAACGTAAGTAGAAATAAGTGCCAAAGTTCACTGACAGTCTCAGCAGAAACTTGGCACCATAAACGTGTTGTTCGCTGGAACGCTGACCACATTCCAGGGTTTCATAACTAGCCTGGAAGGTATGTACACATGTAAGGAAAGACAGGCCGTTCTAGCTGGAATCTTCCTTCTTCATGTTACTATGCAACTTTCTCTTCTGAAGCACGCCTCATTTCAGGAGAGGTTTCTCTCTCTTCTCTCTCTCTCTCTCTCTCTCTCTCTCTCTCTCTGTGTGTGTGTGTGTGTGTGTGTGTGTGTGTGTGTGTGTGTGTGTGTGTGTGTATACACATGTGGGTATATGATTTTATTATGTCTGGATTTCATTTGGAAAACCAATGTTCCTTACAATCAAAATATTCCCACAGATTTGGTTACTGTCAGTCCCTAATAGCTTTTTATGTCTTCAATTTAACAGCTATAACAATATGCAATACAAGTTACATGAATCACACCATGTCACAAGTCTTGACATTAGCACTAAGCAAGGTTAACACAGTCACTGAAGTTTTTCTGGAAACAGGGTGACTTCGCAAATGACTCCTGGAACAAGCATGTGTTCTTAAGTGAGAAAGAACTGTCTCCAAAAAGAAGTTACAAAGTACTTACCACACTCAAGTTGACAGGCGTGTTTGCCTTTGGTACTGGGTGGTTATAGAGTGATTGGAGAGTTTCATTCAAATCATCTTCCTGAAACAAAGAAAAGATCATTTAACAATTAAAAAACATAGAAAGCAAATAATTAAAAGTGTCCTTGTACATTACTAATGGGACTGTAAAATGGTGTAGCCATAGTAGAAAATAGCATGTATGATATGACCTTTCCTCAAATAATGAAACACAGAATTATCCCAATATCTAGTGTTTACACCTTCAGATAGATGAAAAACAAAACTGAATGTAACTACCGGAACAGGTTGTTCTGTTTGACTAGGAGCTCTATATATCCTGGAAAGCTCTCTATCACTAACTACGAATGGGTCTGATGAGAGAGACAGCTGAACAATAATCTATGTTGATGTCTCACTCACAATACATACAAGGAAGACACAGCTTAAATGTCTGCTAACACATGAGTGAATAAACAACTTGTAGTGCACCCATGCATTGATTATCATCCAGCTTTAAAAAGGTAGAGAATTCTGGCAGATGGCACAGCACTAGAACCTTGGACGTAAGACATTAGGAGAACTAAGCAAGGACAAACATTGCGAGATCCACCTATGTGGGGACCTTTAGTTAAGAAGGCAAATAAAGATATCGTGGTGGGGACCGGGGAGGGAAGAAAAGGAAATGGCAAACTACTGTTTAATGAGTATAGAGCCTGGGTTTGTTCGGGTATGCTGTACTGGTGGTCAAAAGCAATGTGACTGTGATAAATACCATAAGACTATAATCTTTGAAATGACAACTGCTCCTTCTGTACTATGTATATTTTAACACAATAAAGCAAAAGAGAAAGAAGTCAGCTTACCAGTTCCTTCGCCAAGTAATCTGCCAGCGTGTTGAGAAGCTTATAGTATACTTCAAACCATGGCAAGTAACTGGAAGGAGAATTTATTGGTATGTAAAACACCTGAAGTTTAGAACCAATGAACAAGCAAAGAGATAAAAACCAAACTGATATTCTTTAAAATGCACTGATCCTGGATAACAGAAAAGAACTACACCCATGTTTTCTTTATCAATTACAGAAAAATGTATTACTAATATTATAGCAATATTAATTATATTCACTTCCACTTTATGTCAGCAGCATCTGTAAAATGACTTAAAATGTCAAAGCAACCCTGTATGAGGGTACAGAAAAGCTAACTATAAAACTATGTGTAACTGCAGTCACTGGTCACTTTACTGGAGAGAAGTGAGACCTCACGAAATGTGTCCTCATGTGAGCATCCCAAAGTGCATTTACACAAATTAATATGGAAGCAATGTCACAGGACCACCACTGTACATTGGTCTATCATTGACTTACCAAGTATTTGGCACATACTTGAATATCTTTATAAATATTACCCAGTTAATACATAATGCAACAGAACCATGTATATATAATTAATTCTTCAGAAACTATGTAACCATCATTACAGATAAAGCCTATTCTAAAAAATTATACATATCATAAATTGATTTTCAATGACAAAATTATGATTTAAAATTATTTAGCTATGTAAAACTACTCTATGTATTTGCTTATTATTTACTTTTATTATTTATTTACTTATTTATTTTCAAGCGGTCTCACTATTTAATCCACACTTATTTTCTAATTCAGTTTATTACTTTCTTTCAATGCAAATGGACAGCCTAGGGCCAGTGAGAGAGCTCAGTGTTTAGATAAAGCACTTTCCACGCAAGCATGATGGAGTGAGTTCAAATCCTGGAACCCACATACACAAGGAACAGAAGTGACCCCCAGAAAGCTGCCCTCTGAGCACACATGTGCACCATGATGTGCACACATCCACACTCCCACACAGTATTCATATACAGTAATAATATCTGTTAAACAGCTTACGTATGTTTATAGTGAGCAAATGAAAACCATGACAAAAACAGACTATGCTACAGAAGAGAACTTTAAATTGCCTTAATCCCCTCAGCAGATGAAGAAAAGGGGGCGCTAAAAGGAACTATTGGAAAACAAGAAAGAGGGAAGGCCAGGCAACCTGTGGGAACCTTAGTTCAATCCATGGACTCACACCGTGTTGGCTGGAGAGAACTGACCCACAAAGTTATCATGCGACCTCCACACATACTCTATAGCCCGTGAGCCGCCACCACCACCTCCACAGTGGTAATAAAATTTTGGGGGGAAAAAAGAATTCTCAGAAATTCTAAAAGGTGAGGGGGAAAAAAACCTCAAAACATGGAAAGATAGAGAACAGCATAAGAAAATCACCTGGGAACGAGAAGAAAAAGACAGACGGGCAGCTAATAAGAGGGAAAATACCACAACACCAGCCTGTATCAGGCCACTGAATAATGGCGGCTCCCAAAGAAAGAAAATGGAGCATTTCTTAAAACACCACCAGAATGGCCCCTCCTCTTCAGACCTGAGTCTTCTGACTGAACAGATGATGACATGGGAGATGAGGAAGCCATGCTTCAGTTTCCTGTGAAATTCAAGAATAGGAAGAGAAAAAACCTGGTATTTCCAAGAAGACAAAGAGGTAAGACTCAAGAGGACAGACTACAAAAGTCAGCAAACTTCTCAGTTAAGACCAGGCAAGTGAGAAGATGAATGCCTTCCAACCAGAGGAAAGGAGGCCTTGGATGGAGTGTGAGGGTGAGGTAACACCATGCTCAGCCATTCCAGGCTTCACAAACTCTCCTCCTGGCTTCAATGAAATAAGGGAGACCAAAAAGAATGCAGGGGCTTGGGAAACACAACAGAGACCACAAAGAACAGAGAAGTCCAGGACCAGAGCTGTGCAAAAGCTTAGGATCCAGTCTGACAAGGACGAGCTTGGGACGAAAGGTCGGACAGGTTCACAGTAAGCATGTTGATGCTTTGTGTGAGAGCCTAGAAAACTCGGGATAGATAGGTGACATCTCTGAAATCATTTAGGGATGTGAAAATCAGAAATATTAATTAAATTACTTAACAGC
Organism: Peromyscus californicus insignis; assembly: GCF_007827085.1. Taxonomy (NCBI): domain Eukaryota; kingdom Metazoa; phylum Chordata; class Mammalia; order Rodentia; family Cricetidae; genus Peromyscus; species Peromyscus californicus. The sequence continues at coordinate 25,845,628 of NW_026294436.1, read as the reverse complement.
TCAAGCCTTAGTTTTCAGACAGCAATTCAACCACGCCTTATTAAAAAAAAGAAAAAAAAAGATAATCCTTGAGATTACAGCTTTTAAACTAACAACTCAAAACATGTGTCATCCCACCATAGTTCTTATACTCACTGGTAGTTGGAAATCATCGTTCAGCAGGTCACGCCTGACAGAGAAGCAGGTATGCTAACTACAGATCTTCACCACTCCCTCCCCTCCTCCAAATCTAATCCCTGACTGCCTCTTACTCCCAGCACTGGAGCAGACTACCTGCTGGGACCTCCCATCCTTCTCTGCAACTGCCCCCCAAGTCTGAAATAGAGCACACAGATCTTATCTTCCAACCTCCCTTCCCCCACTCATCCCTTTATCCCAGCCCCTATCTCCAGCAGGCAACCCCTGGGAAACCCATAGCAAGCTGGCCAGGGAAGCCTATGAGCTAATTACAGATCTTCACCTCTCCCTCATCTCCTCCAAATCCAATCCCCCAGTCTCATCCCCAGCTCTGCAGAAGACCACCTGAAGTAACCTCTCTTCCCTCTCTGCCTCCATCTCCAGCAGATCCCAGATCTTCCCCTCCAACCCCCCTCACAATTCATCCATAGTCTCAGGCTCCAACTCCAGCAGACATTACCAGGGCATGCATCAGCCAAGCCTTCCAGAGAAGCAAGAAGGACAACTGAGCAGATCAGCAAGCTTCAGATCTTCACTTTCTCTCCTCCAAATTCAGTCCCCCAGTCTCATCCCCAGCTCTGTAGCAGACTACCTGTTGTGGCGTCTTCTCACTCTCTACACTGATTCCTAGGGGACTAAACAGATCCATGTGGAATATCGAGTTTTCCTCCCTCCTGTGGTCTCCCTCAGCACTCACCACCTTTTAGTGCATTCCCATTCCTAAGTGTCAACCCCCAATATCCAGAAATGCATTCTACTCTGAACTACCAGTGGCCACACCTAGCAAGACCCTAGAATAATTCCCTATCAGGCAACACACAGCCACCATACCCTCTTAAGAACTAGACAGGGCAACAGGAAACCAAGGAACAAAACACCCACAAAACAAAGACAAGACCTGAAGAAGATGCAGGCGAACAATGCAAAGGCAATGAGTTCACAAGCAGAGGCCATCAAGGCCTTGTGAAGCCTAAGGTGGTTAAGCCAAGGTACCAAAGGGTCCCAACCACAAACTCAGCCTTCTTGCATTCATCGCTCACCCCAAGCTCGGGAAACAGATTCGAAGATACATGACCAAGGGTCGTAAACTCTGCCAACCAAAGCCCAAAGTTCAAACCAAGGCAGCAGCCTCAGCTCTAGCTCAGGCTCCCAAAGGTATCCAGGTCCTTTGTGAAGGCCCCATAGAAAAGGTTTCTATCTGCCAATGTGAAGACAGATGGACTGGTGTGACACACCTACACACTATTTGCAGGTGGTCAGTGCCCTATCCTTTTGTCACAAGTAAACTTAAGGCAAGATCTGTTTAAACAAAAAAGTGCAAGGGAAAAGGACCAAACAAAATATAAAAACCTATTAGACTAATACCTGACTTCTCAATCGAGACTCTAAAAGAAAGAAGGGTCTGGACAGATGTTCTACACTCTAAAGAGACCACAGAGGCCAGATCAGATCACTACTGTCAGCAAAATGTTCAATCACAACAGATGGAGAAAGAAAGGCTTCCAACATAGAACCAAATTTAAGCAATATCTATCTATAAATCTAGCCCTACAGAGGAGCTAGAAGTAAATCTTCAGCCTGAAGAAAATGACCACTAAGAAAACATAGGAATAAATAATCTCAGAATAACAAACAAAAGAGGGGGCATATACACCACAACAAACAACAGAATCAACAAATACTGCTCCTCAATGACTCTCAATATCAATGGTGTCAACCCCCAAAAAGACACAGACTAACAGAATAGATACAAAAACAGGGTCCATCCTTCTGTTACTTCCAACAAACACACCTTAACATTAAGGACAGATATCATCTCAAAGTAAAAGGATGTAAAAATATATTCCAAGCAAATGGACCTAAGAAGTAAGCAGGTGTAGACATTTTAATATCTGATAAAACAAACTTCAAACCAAAACTAACCAGAAAAGATAGGGAAGGACACTACATACTAATCAAGGGATAAATCCATCAAGATGATGTATCAAATCTTAACATCTATGCCCAAAGGCAAGGGCACCCAAGTTTGTAAAAGAAACACTGCTATAGTTTAAATCACATATGTATCATCACATACAGATAGTGGGAGACTTCAATAGCCCACTCTCACCAATAAACAGGACATGCGGACAAAAACTGAACAGAGAAATATGGAGCTAATTTACGTTATAAACCAAATGGACCCAGGATATTTATGGCACATTTCACCCAAACACAAAAGAATAAACCTTCTCAGTACCTCACAGAACTTTCTCATAAATATGTATGCTTGGACAAAAAGCAAGACTCAAAAGGTACATGAAAATTGAAATAATATCCTGCATCCTATCTGACCACCACGGATTAAAACTGTATACAACAGAAATCTTAGAAATTCATAGAAAATGAACAACTCACTACTGAACAAAAAATGGGTCAAGAAAAAAAATTAAGAAATAAAAATTAAGAAAGACATCCTAGAACTGAGTAAAAATGAAGATACAACATACCCAAACATTTGGGACACAATGAAAGCAGTTTTAAGAGGTAAGCTCATAGCACCAAGTGCCTACATTAAAAAATGAAGATATCTCATGATAATTTAACAGCACACCTGAAAGTTTAAAACAAAAAAGAAGAAATCATACCCAGAAGGAGTAGACAGCAAAAAACAATTAAACTCAAGATAGACAGAAAAAAACAATTAAACTCAGGGGTGAAATTAATAAAATGGAAACAAACAAAACAACAACAACAGAACTACATAGAATCAATGAGACGGAATTCGCTCTTTGAAAAAAATCAGTAAGACTGACAAGCATTTAGCCAGATTAATTAGAAGGCAGAGAAAGAATATTCAAATTAACAAAGTCATAGATGAAAAAGGAGACATAAAAGAACATCGAGGAAACCCAGAGACTCATAAGACCATACTTTAAAAACCTATACTCCACCAAATAGGAAAATCTACAAGAAATAGATAAGTTTCTTGTAGTGATATATAATACCTACAAAAGTTAAATCGAGATCTGATAAGCAATTTCAAATGACCTATAACCCCATTTAAAACAGAAGCAGTATTAAAAGTCTCCCAGTCAAAAAGAGTCCAGAGCTAGTAGTGATGAATTCTACCAGAGTTTCAAAGAAGGATTAATGCTAATAATCCTCAATTTACTGCATGAAAGGTAAACAAAAGAACATTGCCCAATTTGCTTTACAAGGCCACAGTTACCATGTTACCTAAAACATAGGAAGGCCCCACGAAGAAAGAATTAATAAACAAATTTCACTTACGAACATAAATGCAAAAATACTCAATAAAATACTTGCAAACCAAATCCAAGAACACATCAAAATAATCCATTCATCATCAAGGGGCCACACCCCAGAAATTCAGGGATGGTTCACCATATGTGAATTAACAAATTTAATCCATTATATAAACAAACCAAAAGACAAAAACCACATGATCATCTCATTAGATGCGGAAAAGGCCTTTGACAAAAATCCAACACCCTTTCAATGCAATCTCCACCACAATTCTTCGCATATCTTGAAATGACAATTTTCAGCCTTATTTGGAAACACACACACACACACACACAAAACCAGTATATCTAAAACAATCCCAAATAACAAAAGAACTGCAAAAGACATCACCATCCCCTATTTCAAGTTCTACAGCAGTGCTACAGTAATAAAAAAAATAAAAATAAAAATAAAAAAACAGCATGGTACTGGAACCAAAACAGACAGGCTGATCAATGGAGTCGATGAAAGAATTGAAGACTCAGGTATAAATGCAAACACCTATGCACACCTGACTTTTTTTAAATAAAGAAGTCAGAAATATCCACTGGAAGAAAGACAGCATCATCAACAAATGGAGCTAGTCAAACTAGATGGCTGCAAATAGGTCCACACTTACCACCCTGTACAAAAATCAACTCCAAATGAGTTTTCGCTGTGCATAATATATTTTTGAAATAAGACACTCAGATTTCTGCAAGATCACTCCTTAACACATCAGCATGTAGTATAACCACAAAGAACCAAGTGCGAACATGTGCGGGTTCTCAGTGATGAGCTGCTCATTGCAATAAATTATTCACACTTTTTAATAAAAATAGCACTCATATCTAAGTGGAATTAGTCTGTAAACAGCCAGGCATGCTCCCAGAAGCATGAGAAAGCAAAGGCGTTTCTGCTGCAAATCTGAAATCATGCTGAGCAGAGGCTGCAGACGGGCTCTCTGCAATGCAGCTAGCAAACTCAGGGCTATGTTTTCTAAACCAGAAGTTTTGTGCCTGTGTTCAATCTAATAAACTGTCAGTTTCTAAATCTCCGATAATACATTTGAAAATTCTCAATTTCTTGTTCCTCTAGAAGTGATAAGAACTGGACTCCAGCCACACAATTTTCCTCTGACAAAAGCCTGGGGCCGAGAGGTGCTTTTTTGTGCCATGTGCTGTTCAGAGAGCAGCAACTGTACTTTCCTCGGTTTCCTATAACGAGGCACCTAACCTACTTCTCATCTGGGCCTCCTGCCTGCCTGATCCCTGAAGCAAACTAAAACATAATAGGAAGCAAAAGCTCAACAGCAGATCCTACCTGACTTCCTTTTCTGACAGTCCACAGAGAGTGAAAGAACTCCAGTGTTCTGACAAGATTCTAGTTCACACTTCTGTGGCAAAATTTGTCTACAACTTTTTACTTTAATATAACACATCAATAAATATTATAAAGCATATATGCCTTCAAGGGTAAAAAATACTTTCATGGTTTTGAATTTGGGCAAGTTCTTTATTTTTTTGTAGTTTCTTGAGTAATTTCTAAGCAATATATGCTCAAAGTAGTCATAACTAACACATAAACTCTTAAAATGATCATCAGTAACTTAAATTATCTCCTAGTTTTGGTACTTCCAAATGCACTTAAAATATATTTTTTGCTTTTTTTTTTTTTTTTTTTTTTTTTTGCTTTTTCTTTTTTATAACCAACCACAAGAATGCCAGGAAGTTAAAACAGTCAACCAAATGTGGAAAATGAATCTGCTTTCTCATTTGAATGTTTTAAAAGTAAAAATGTAACCTCATCAGCAAACTGTGTGACTGTTATATATTTGTAAATATATAAACATAAAACAGATAACTCTTCTACAAGCCAGGAGGCTGAAGTTTAATTGTATGATTATGTCGCAAATTTCCAATGAAGACAAGAGGCAAAAGGCAGACGCATACACAACTCATGAGCTCATCTGGTGGCGTCAGAAGGCGCCCCACACTTGGACTTCCACTACAGCGCTAGTAAAATTTTTACATTCAAAAGTCAAAGGTTAAATAAAGGAAAGGAAATGCTTTTTGTCAAACAGTCAAGCAACCACTACCAGCCTGAGTGATCAGCAGGAACCTAACACATAGTAATCAAATAAAACTAAGGAACCGGCCTTTCCTTAGGAAAACCTCTCATGTCTACAGGAGGTTTGTCCATTAGAAAATTGACACAAAATGTTCCAAATTAAAACATTCTGCTTCTAAGGGATTTGTGCAAAGGAAGAGTGTGAAGCCTTCAAGTTTGATGTGAGTCACAGGTAGCAAAGGGGCTACAAAGGCCTTAACCATAAATCTGCCTTCCTCATTAGAGTACTTCATTTTGAACCCTTGGCGACATTTTTATAGTTGTAAAATTACGTTAATGAAATTAGAGGTGGAAGAGTTTTTCTTGAATCTTTGCTAGCATATGCAAGCAATTCTAAACATAAGCAATAAGACTTAGGTTAGTGATCTCTGAGGACAGCTTTGAAATCTTGTTGAACAAGTCAGCCACTTCACAGAAAGAACTCCGACACCACAAGCCTCAAATTAAATGTCATTTTTAATATTACACTGGACTAAATTTTAATTTTTCTTGAATAAGATAAATGGTAATTAACATATTAACTGACAAATATTATGATAATATAATTTAGGAGAAAAGCAACACATGGTTTTAGTAGCATGTGTATAGTACCAACTTATCAGGAAAGTAAGAATAAAAGTGATTGTCAGATTAACCATGGACCATATTTCTGGACACTTGTATAGGAGAATGTTACAGTCACCAGAGCTCTTATGAACTACTTTAAAAATATACGTGTATTTTTTAAATTATAAATACTGACAATACTTAATCCTTTAGCTTGATAAACTGTACAAAAATATATAAACATACTTTTGGCCATGAGGAAATAAGACTGAAACTTAAATATCACAGTGCAAACACTATGTGTCACAAATATAAAATGGTTTGTGTTTTCTTTTGTAGACCTGTCTTGATGCTCTGTGACTTGCTGGTGAAAGCATTTTGTCAAGTTCTTCAGTAAGTCTTAGCTGTAGTAAATACAAGAATTCCAATCAAAGGCTTTGCCAATCTGACTGTAAACATTCCTTAAAGCTTCTTCAGCCTCTAGTCATAGTCAGAAGAACAGTTCCTCTCTCCCCAAAATGGAAGCCTGTTACAACAGGAAGATCTGAGAAATTCTGAGTAGCTCTATAGATACTCTTATATTCCTTCCCCAGCTCTTTTCCACAAAAATTACTATTTAAATCTAAGCTTTAAATGTGTATAGGATATATATTATATGTGTGTATAAAGTATGTATTATCTCAAACTTTTTCTAGTATATTTTAAGTGTACAGTACAAAATTTAAGCTTGGAGGTGGTGACACACTCCTTTAATCCCAGCACTCAGAAGGCAGAGACAGGTGGATCTCTATGAGTACGAGGCCAATCTGGTCTACAGGATGAGTTCCAGGACAGTCAGGGCTACAGAGAAACACTGTCTTGAAAAACAAAAACATAAACAAAACAAAAAAAGTACAAAATCTAGCAAGTATTGCTTCAAGGTAATAAGAAGTTTTAGAAATATATAACACATTTTTCAGCCATTAAACACTTCTCATATTGACCATTTTACATGGAAATCAGAAAACTGCACTAATATCTGGATTCCTAACTGTCATAGTCACCCCACCCGTATGTCATTTTCCTTCAGAGGTCATTATTTCACATCCTGATCTTAAATTTCAATGGCAAAGAACAAAGCCCCCCCTTTCCGTTCTTAACTCTGTGGCACTGCCATGCTCAGTCAACCGCTTGCTGTGCCCACTCCCACATAAACTAGTAAGATAACTTCCCATCCTGCGAACACACCATATATAGTTACCTGATGAAAGATGACCTGAATGCATTCCTACTAGTTTCTAACATAATGCCTAAAGTTCTCTATAGTTGGTCATCTCTATAATGACGGCATCTTAGAATTTTAGACCAGTAAAACGCTGTCTAAAACTATTTTTACAATATTACAATATTTCTTTAATTTTTTAAGATTACGATATAATTACATCATTTCCTCCTTCTCTTTTCTCCTTCCAAACTCTTCCATATACACCTCTTTGATCTTTGTAAAATAAATTCATGGCCTCTTTTTTCATTAATTGCTGTTACATACATATATTTATGTTCCTAAACATATAAACACAAACTGATCAATCTATATAATGTTACTTGTATATATGTGCTTTCAGGGCTGAACATGGTATCAGATAACCAACTGGTATGCTCTTCCCATGAAACTATTTTTAATAATAGTATTGATTCTTTGAGAATTTCATATAATGTATTTTGATCATATTAACCCCCTCCCCCCAACCCCAACTCTCCCAGATCCACTCTCACACCTATACCTACCCAACGCTGTGTTCACTTTTTAAATTTTTTTAAATACATTCAGTCTAGTATGCATCCCCTAAATATTCTTGAGGGCAGGGTCAGCCTTAGAGAGAGTGGTCCACCTACCAGGAGTCATATCCTTTAAGGAAACTGAATTTCTCTCTCCAGGAAGCTATAATTAACCAATAGATCTCTAGCCAAGGGTGGGTACTTCTTGCCCACCTCACCAGCCCATGGTGGGTGGTGCCATCCCTAGGCTAGTAGTCCTGGATAAGGAAAGAAAGAAAGAAGGAAGGAAGAAAGAAAGAAGGGAAGAAGGAAGGAAGGAGAGAAAGAAAGGAAAGGAAGGAAGATAGGAAGGAAGGAAGGAAGGAAGGAAGGAAGGAAGGAAGGAAGGAAGGAAGGAAGGAAGAAAGGAAGGAAGGAAGGAAGAGAAGAAAGAAAGAAAGAAAGAAAGAAAGAAAGAAAGAAAGAAAGAAAGAAAGAAAGAAAGAAAGAAAGAAAGAAAAAAGAAAGAAAGAAAGAAAAGCAGGCTGAGCAAGCTAGTAAGCAGCTCCCCTCCATGGCCTCCTGCCTCCAAGATCCTGCCCTGTTTGAGTTTCTGTCCTACTTCCTTCAGTGATGGACTATAGATACAAAAGTATAAGCCCCCTTTCCTCCCCAACTTGCTTTTTGATCATGGTATTTCGTTGCAGTCATGGAAACCTAACTAAGACAATGAATACCTCATGTTTTCTCTCTTATGTGGATAGTAGATTTAAACCTCTAGATACGCACACTTCATTTGGAATAGCCATAGGAATTAGAAAAACGGTGGGACAAAGAGATAGGGGATACAAGGATATAGAGGGAAACAGAACAAATGGAACAGAACTAATTAAAAGGGGTGGGAGGAGGGATAGCTAACACTGAAGTGCCCTGACTTAGAAGGACAAGGATGGAGACACCCCATCAAGCCTGCAGTACTTTCCTAATCCCAAAGGGAACAGGAGTGCCGTGTAAAAGCTTCCTCAGGATGTCTCACCAAGCAAGACTCATTCTAGTTCTTCTCCACCAGAATCACCATCAGAAGATCAAAAAGACTAACTATAAAAGAATATTTAATAAAAAATCCAATAACCAATGATGCTCACTATAAAAGACTATCTGATTAACATGTGTTTTTACTTTTAATTTATTATATTCACATAATATAATCATATTTTTGCAGGTAAAAGTATTTCTAACTCAGGAGTAAAAAAAACATTCACCTATTCTTCTGAATGCAAAAGTTTGAGTCAACATAATAACTTCTATAAATTAATGACAACTGGCTTACAGACATATACATTTATATATATATATATATATATATATATATATATATAAATCATTTAACAAGAAGTATATTTCATGTTTTACATAAACATTTTTAAATAACGATAGCTTTCCCAAATTTAAAAACTATAAGAAACTTATATAAACTATGGTAAGTATACAGTAATTATTTCAGCTTACTAACGGGTTCAATATATTCAAAATATTTTGAGATAAAAACAGGGAACAGTTCAAAATCTTTTATTATAAACAGTATCAGCAAATCAATTAGAAGGATGCAGATTCAAATCTAAACAATGATGTCTATAACTTATTCACAAATGGGTCATTAAAATAATAGGGAAAACTAAGAGAAAGACAGTATGAGGGGAGAGATGATGTAATTGATGAATCTGAGGGACATATACACAGAAGGTCACAGGACTACTGGAACTCTTCTGTAAATTTTAATTTTTCAATGAAATTTTCAAAAATTCATAGAAAAAAACTAGAAAGTACATATTGTCTTGGTTTTTCAAAGGGAAAAAATCCAACCTTATTAGAGTACACAAAAATATGTCCTCCTTTAAACTTTAGATTTGAAAGTAGGATAAAAAGTAGACTCTCTTTCTAAAACTCTGAACCTCCAACTCCACCCCGCTACCTAAACAATCTTCTCCAGCTAAAAATTTCACCATATGGACAAGTTGTGGCATAGCATGTCTTCAATCCCAACACTCAGGAGGCAGAAGCAGGCTTATCACTAAGTTTGAAGCCAGCCTATTCTACTTAACGAGTTCCAGACCATATAGGGCTTGGGGAAAAAAAAAAAATCAACCTATACTTTGAAACATAAGGTTCATTTGGGCAAAGTGTAAGTTTTAAATATAATTATTAACAAGAATAAAAAAAGTGGTCCCTCAAAGAAAAGCACATTCATTCTAAAATACTTACCCATTTTGATTCAAATAAAGAAAAAAATAACCAGCTCCAACATTTGTTTGGAGTGTTTTTATTAAATCCCAGATCTCCCTATCCAGCAGAGACTAGCCTCAAGTTTGCAGTTCTCCTGCTTCTGTTTCCATGGACTACACCACACATACCTCTGTGACTGACAAATTCAGCTCACTAGCAAATGAACAGAAAGGCCGTACGTTTTATACCAAGGTGCACTGGTTTGAATGAGATCTCCCCCATAGCTCAGGCATTAGAATACTCGATGTCCAGGTGGTGCCTGGCTTAGTTTTAGGAGGTGTGGCCTTGCTGGAGAAATGGCTTTAATGGTTAAAAAACCGTGACACCATTCTGAGTTGGCTCTCTGGTTTCCTGGTTATGATCTGGAATGTGAGCTTTGAGCTCCTCCTGCCATCAAGCCTGCTGCCTGCTGCCTGCTGTGATGATGATGGACTCTTATCTTCCCAAAACCATAAGCCCAAAATAAACCTTTCCTTCCTTCTGTAAGTTGCCTTGGTCATGGTGTGGAACCACAGCAGTAGAAAAGTTACTAATACACAGGGTTTTCTTCATATGCTAATCTGAAAATTGAATGTTATTATTCTACAATCATTTCCATTGAGTCTAGAATTGCCATTATCTATATAAATCATAGTAGTAAAGAATTCTACTTTTTATAGGCTACATCTGGATTCTTTGTTCACCACAACATCTTACAGGAACTCTAAGTTTAAATACTTCTTTTTCAACTACCAACAGCTCAAATCGCAATACTTGCAGAAGGGGACTATGAATCTAGCAAGATCATCACAAAATTAAAACCCTATTTATTTCCAGTTTATTGTTTCCACTGGGATAGGTAGGACCTGCAATTAGCAGATATCCCCATTCCTCAAAATAAATTAGGAACATAAATTTTATACAAAACTTCTAAAAATATATAAGGTTAACAACATCTTTTAAACTTTTTAAAATACCCAGTGGCCCAACAAAACTCTATAACTTCTTCCCCAACTACAATTTTGCAACCTTTGCCTTAAAACAGAAATTCATTCACAAAAATCACACGAGCATCAATGACAGAAAAGAGTATGTGTTAACTTTACTAAATGTTATCCTATTTACACATATCATGACTCACACATTAATAGTTACTTTTCAGTGATAAATCCATAACACCTTATCTTTAAAAGATTTAGTTCTTTTAAGAAAATTTCTAATGTTATTGGTAAACAATTTATCCTGTATGTGGAGATTATTTCTTAATTTCTTGGATATAGACTGAACAAGCAAAAAAAATAAACAAAATGTAAGAATTTGTTTTGATATTTTGAAATCCCAAGCATGATACAGCAGAAAAGCAAGATAATTTATTCTATAGCCAAGTTTTGATTATAATTACTCACCTAAGAATACATAAACAAATTCTGCCTCCTGACGTGAGTCTGCAGAACCCAAATCTCTGCTTACTTTCAATGTCTGTCAGTACGAAGGTAAAGTGCTGTCCAACTTGATTCTGAGATGCCCTAAGATAGAACATCACAACATTAAATCTGTGCTCATTTTCTTGAAGATAAAAAGGCTTGACTAGTATTTGCATTGGCTTCGTCTTTCCAGTACTAGGTTCTAGAAGCTGGAATGATGTTCTATAACTAAAGGGTCATGAATCTGTATATCAGCCCATGAGTCAAGAGTCAAGCATCACAAGAGGTTCTAACATCTCATAGGTAGAGCATGTCAATACAATCAAATGCCTCACTCGGAAATCAATGCTCATCCTACATTTTCAGAAGAGTTAGTTCCCCATAAAATACATCATGAGGTTGGAGTCATGATTACTCACTCTTCAGAAAAATCAATAGATTCAGTCACTACACTCATCTCTAGCCTCTCTCTTGTCTAAGGTATTCTACTTTTTCCAAATTTTAATTGCTTGGATAGCAAATCATGTTGCTTCATCCACTGAGAGTGACCACCATCATGTTGAATTGCTTCTTCTGTTGACATTCTTACCCAACGTAGTACATCACACCAAGCACTACTAGTATTTTTCTTAGCATTATCTTTTAGAATTATCAAAAAGCTGAAGAATCAAACATCAACTCAAAAGAATACACTTCTCCTAAAGAAACCTACTAAGTTATCTGTAATGAGTTTTACCTGATTTTGAAATAAGTAAGATAGAACCCAATGACATGTCCCACTTCAGCATAAGGGATGATATAAGTTACTAGACAAAATGCTTACCTCTGTTTAAAATGCATCAATATACTTCCAGATATTGGCTCATAAAACCAAACTAGAACTTGAGATTCTTTGTCCGAAAACAAAATATTGATGACCTATAAATTTTGGTTTTAAAATATTCATATGGATTTTGAAAAGTTGAAAAAACTACTACCAGTGTTCTAAAACAGTAAATTATTTTGTCACAAAACACCAGTTATTAAACAAGTACACATTTAAATGGACGGGGCTTTTTCTAGTTTTATAAACTTCAAATAAATCCTCCAGTGAGTAATGTGTCCTCTAGTGTTTAAGATTTATAATTTCCTCTTGCAGTTTTTCTTCCTTTATTTTGTTCTTACTATTGACTTAATACTATAATTTTGGAGTAAGACAGAATAACGAATTCTCCAGAAACTGAAGATAAGAAAATAATTTTTATAAGCAATATTTATTAGTATCAACTAGCATACTATTAGATCACTTTACAATCTATACATTAAAATTTCAGTGTTACTAATCCTTGACAAAGTATCTTTCTAAAATAAATTTTCTTTTAAAAACATTATATTGTACACTCAAATAAAACTAATAATAGTGATAAATCACACAAAAAACAATAAATGTCATTATGTCCAGAGTCTCTATCATCCTAAATTCCAACTGCATATAGAAGTTCACTTAGTATTTGCAGTGGAACATAAACACAATGAAGTTTTCAAAGCTACTGGGTAAGTTTCCCACAGCCACGGCAGTAACACTCTGTTCTATGCTGCTGTTCTTGGGAGACAACGAACAGTGAGTTCACAATATAACACAGATGCTCTTCCAATTAGGATGAACTGGTAGTGAAAACAGGGTACAAACATCTAGTTTCAAAAGACCATATGAAGGCCCTGATCAAAGACCAATGACATTTTTTTTTCTGCTAGTGCTTACAATCCATACCTGAAGAATAAAAAGAAGAAACATAACCTGTGGCCAACATTACTTGAAGATGTCCTCACTGGCCATGGCCGAGGAAGTAAAAGAATAATCTGAAAAGCATTATCTAATTATCTATTCTGAACCTCACATCACCAGTGTTTGAATTGGAAGAAAAAAAAAAATGAAGGTATATGTCATTTTCTTAAAATGTATATTTAATCACTGTGAAATGTATGCTAAGAAAAATAAAGTTATCTTAATTATTAACTTATACTGTACCTTTCCACGTCAAAGGGAAAACAGAACTTGGGCACGCTCTGCAGTACTTCCTATAAATGCAAATTCAAAATAAAGAGGATGCTTTAGAATGTTTTTTTTTTTTTTTTTAATGCAGTTAAAACTTTCTTTGGGACATTTTCAAGGGGTGGATGAAGTATTTTTAAGACAAAGGCTCGGGTTCTCCGACTAAAATAATTGATTATTAAAAAGGAATTAAGTGTGTGCTTTGGCAGATTGCACCGACAAAGCCCGGAAGCCCCGGGAGGGCAAGGCCTGGCCTGAAGGGTATTAACACCCTTTGCATCCCTGCTGGGATCCCCTTCAACAAGGCCAGATGGATCTCACAAGAAGCACCACACCATATGGGCAAGCTGTGTCTGCTGCTACTTGTACCACAGGCTAGCCACGGGGACTTTTCACAGATTCTGGCTCTAAAATATAAATGTTGTTTCAATTAAAATGCAGGCAGAGAAAAGGGAATGAAGTTGGCAGCAGAATGAATTACTGAGAAGGATAACAACTCTGCATGTCCCAAATGCAAATGGTTTTTTTAAGTTAAAAGACTTTGTACAGATTCTAAAATATACATTTACATGTTTAAACACATGGTATTAAATTTATTTCAAACAGCCCTCTTAAATGCATATTTTAAAATATGTCTCTATTATAATATAGTTAAATATTAAAATATTAAGTAATTAGATAGGAAAAATCAATGTTTTACTAAAACAGACAATAATCTTTTTAAAAATTTAGAAATTATATTTATTAAAATCCAAAAAATGCAAACTGTCAGACAGTTGGAAAAATAAGAAAAAAATGTACTTTGATGTATCTGAGCAATACATCAAAACTTAACTTTGTATCTAAGGTCCCACCTATAATTACAGATATCATAAAAATTAAAGTGAGATGCTCTCATAAAGGAGCAGAAACTAAAGACAATGCCTGTTAAGAAGCAAAGGAGCAAATATCTTAACGAAGCAGTCACTTCCACAAATGCCTTTTACCAGTAAAATCAGACTGATCCGAATGCATAAAGCTTCTATAGAAATACAGTATTAAGTACTTTTAAGCGAATTTCTTAATTTAAAAAAAACATATTTGGCAATTATTAGTTTAAAATAAAATACTGTAGAAATCCAACAGCAATACCTAAGAAAGCTTCAAGAGAACAGACTCACAGAAGCATAAAGAAAAGCATCATATTAAGGGGAAAAAAGCATGCTAGCCTTAGGGCAAGTATGCAGGCCTGCTTATGAGTGTGTACCATTAAAAGTTTGAGCACAGACCCATGCTTAGAGAAAGTTACCTTACTCTTTGCAATATCTTGCTAACTGTAATTAAAGAAGTCACTAGACATGAAATAAATGACTAAAAATGTAGCTTATTTCAAATGAGGGCAGTTGTTTTCATTTGACTGCTGCTTAATTGTTACCTTGTGTCATATAACGTGAAGTCACTTACCATATTTACTACACCTATAAAGAGTAGTAAGATGAACTCTTGCAAAACTCCCCACATAATTCAGAAACAATAAAAAGCAACCAAAGTCAATGTCTACCACTGAATATATATAAATTAGCTGTATATTTCACATCAATTTTTATGCTCAAATTAAGGAGGAAGCCTCTCACTTAGTTGCTTAATCTTTCACAAACACCCTCTCTTCTCCATAAGCAACATGCATGCAACACACTTCTGCAAAACAGCCTCAGCTCGCTTCCCAACTGGCAGCAGCATCCCTCAGGGGACAAGTCTTTAAACCTCTTCACTCTTTAAAATTCAACCAGCCAGCAGGTCTATAGACAAGTGTATAAACAGTATAGGGGGGAAAGCCCTCCTCTCAGCTTCTGTCAGCGACAGAGCAGCTATGCCGTTGACTGTTCCCTGACAGGATAAGCAGGGTGCACAAAGATCAATAGCTGAAGTCCTCCTAGCTCCGAGGACTTCGTTTCTTCTTTAATTACAGGTGCAAAGTAAAGTTACTTTAAAGGGGGAGGGGGCTGAAAAGAGGAAAAAAGCATTCAGACAGCTTTTGTTCCTTGAGTCATTTTAATAATAGTGATAAATGAAAATTATACTTCTACATATATTAGCAATAAGTGTGAGGTTTTATATTCTCATTCTCTCTGTCTTTCTCTGTGTCTGTCTCCCTCTTTCCCTCTCTCTCTCTCTCTCTCTGTCTCTCTGTCTGTCTGTCTCTCTCTCTCTCTTTCACACACACACATACACACACACACACACACACACACACACACACACACACACACACACACACACAGTTACTTCCATATATGTATTTGCAAGTTAGTTAAGTTTGCCATACTGTTGACCACAAACAAGCTAAGTTTCCTGTGTTACTAAAGGATTTTATTTCTACAGAAATTGCCTTAACCAAGAAAAATTTGAGTTTCAGAATATTCCTAATAAAAATGTTACTCTCACACAAAAACATCATAATTGCTAACACATGTCAAAGATAAAAACAGAAATAACAAGATGAATGAACTAGAATATGAAATTATCCAGAGCAAGTACCAATGGGCAATAATGGATATTTTATACATGTTCCAAAATAGGACATCTAACTATCATATTAATGACTGGAAATAACTCATGGAAACTTCTTTACTGGGTGTTTATCCCACAGAATGTAGCTCACCTATAATAGTGATCCTCAGCCTTCCTAGTGCTATGACCATTTAATACAGTTCCTATGTAGTGGTGACCCCCAACCATAAAATTATTTTTGTTGCTACTTCATAACTATAATTTTGCTGCTGTTATGAACTGTAATTTAAAGATCTGATATGCAACCCCTGTGAAAGGATCATTCGACCCAAAGGGGTCGTGACCCACAGCTTGAGAACCACTGACCTACAGCTTTGTGAAAGAGAAGAGTAAATGCTAGTATTAGGTGGACAGTCCACTCAACCCAGGAAGCTGCCATGCAGCATCTAAGAAGAAACAAACACTTAAGAAAAAAAATCTGCTTTAAATATTCTAAAATCCACAGTGACCGTGGTCTCAGAACTGCTTTGGGAAGAGTGGAAGATGAAACACATCATTTCTGGAACCTACTTCCCCTTCCACTTTGCCCAGCACTTCCCCCTGAACAAATGCAAGTGCTTACTGAAACGCCATACTTCCCTCTTTCTTGTTCTGCATAGGAAATCTAATCTACACCAATGACTTCAACTTTATTATCTCCTCTCATATATAACCAATCATTCACCAAGACCATTAATTAAATTTCATCATTATCTTGCTTTCCATAGCTGCACTGAAAAGACCCTCTTTCAGTTAACCTCTAAACCTCCACTCCTGAGACTTTATCTGGGACAGAAATACCTACAACTGGGAGAGTTGTGGAATGGTTGGGTCTCCTCCTCTGAGGGTCAAAAGACCCAATTTGAAAGTTTCCAGTGGGTAATCACTGCTCCTCCCAATTAACACTATAATAAGAAATCCTAGAACAGAGTTCAACAACAGACTGAGTAATAATAATAAGGACCAGTTGAACTCTCCTAAGCAAAGAGATGATGTAGATTCAGTGAGGGACTATTTAACTCAACATCTCCCACCAGGAATTAGGGATTGTCTCTCCTGGTCTACTCTAATAGCATGTTGGCTTTTGTCCTTTCCATGCGATTATAGAATGAGTCATAAGCATTCAGCACATACACAAGGACACAGCAGCAATAACCAGTATCCAGTGAAGAAAGCATCTCCACTCTCCAGAAGCCTACCATGTGGCATCTAATTAGGTCCAGAGCTGCAACCCATCCTGAACTAATCATGGAAGGGAGACAGTTCTATGAGCCTTGCCACAGACATGCTAGGAACAACCAGAATCCAGATTCATTTGCTTTCAAGTAAGATCTTGACACAAATAATTATAAAGATATTTTAGTAAACTAATGTTCATAAGGCTCTCCACAATAATAGTATAGAAATAATAAATTTACATTAAAGTTTTAATATACATTTAAAGAGTATTATATGAGGGTCATTCTCAAATATTCATAATTGTATTTTATGGGGGAAAAAAACACTTCCAGAATCATTTTTACAACAACAAAAGTTCTATTTAGCAATTTTAATTCAAATTTTTCAAAAAGGACACAGTTTTCTAAAGACAACATTTGAATATATTAAGTAAATAAACAATTACATGTAACCATTCCATCTATCTGTACTTTATATAAGGGAGCAATAAACTCTACCAAAAAAAATCATGCACTACTCAGTCACAGCAGTTTAGGTAACAGAACTGAGCTCGAGTCCCACAATGTACCCTAAGATGTAGCAGGGCATCTCAGAGAACTGCCAGGAAAACTGACAGCCACATTCCACATTCTGTCTTCAAAGGGAAGACAGGCAGGCAGTATCTGGTGACGCAATTAGGACACACCTTACTACCAGAGAGGCTATAGGAGAGAGAGCCTGGGAGCATGTCTAAACATCATCTCTTGTAAGAAGTGCTTTAAACTTACGGAGTCTATTTAAAACTTAAGAGAGAAAAATAAAATAAGTAGGATAACTGAGCTCATATGATATTTTTCCTCTTGGTTTTCACATTTTTCTGGTTTGTTTTTTTTTAGTAAGAAATTAAACTCATTTTTACCCCTCCTCAAGTCAGAGAAGACACACTAAATCTGTGTGTTTTCATATTAATATTGTTTAGACAGTTAAGCTAATTAAGTTCACTATCAAAAATTCAAAATAAATTTTTATCACTAGAAGATTTCAGAACGTCCATGAAGCAGATGTAGCCAGTGAGGAGCGCTGTGCAGAATGATTTTAGAGAGACGTGCTAGTAAGATTCTGTCAACTTGACAAAGCTGGGGCCATCTGGAAAAGGGAATAGGAATTGAAAAATGCCTAAATAAGCCTGGCTTGTAGGCAAGTCTGTAGGGTGTTTTCTCCATTAGTGATTGACATGGGAAGAATGAGTCCACTGTAGGTAGTGCCACCCCTGCCCCGCCCGCCGGCCCATAGGTGGGTCTGGACTATGCTATATAAAAGAGCAAGCCCAAGCCAAGCAAACCACAGTGAACAGCACTCCCGAATGGTTTCTGCTTCAGTGTCTGCCTCCAGGTTGCTGCTTGAGTTTCTGCCCTGACGTCCGGTCATGATGGACTATAAGATTAAGATAAAATCAAGCCTTTCCTCCACAAGTTGCTTTTACTCATGGTGTTTATCACGGCAAGAGAAAGCAAATGAGAAGAGATACTGTGTGCCTGTCACTCATACACAGTGACACCTCTGCCTCCTGTCACTTCACATTGATCGAACATACAACCCAAAACACACTCACTCACAAAAGTAGACGGGTGCTGTACCTGGCAATAAAAGGTATAATTCATTACCTCTCATGAATTTAAAAGAGAAGCTTTTTAAAAGTATTAAAGTATATGTAAAACAAATGAGGATCTGGAGATTTTTGTCAAAGGTTCTATTATAAAATACCTGCAATGTTTCTGGTTATCTTTAAACTTCTCACACAAGTAGATATTGTGTGTCTTGAACTTAGCCACCCCACTGCCAGATCTCATTCTCCCTCTCCCATCAGTCCGCTTTGTTCTCCTACAGTTTCATTTTGTGATAACATAGGTACATATATTATATATGTCTATAGAAAACCTGGAAACCATAATTGAAAAAAAAAACATGCAACTATCTTTCTGAGATTGGCTTTATTCATTTAATATATTCACTTAGCTCCAGTCTAATCTATTAGCCTGAATTGAACATTCTTATTCTTCTGAATGGCTGACAAAAAGTCCATTGTGTATCTATACCATGTTTTCTTTATCTAGTGCTCTGTTGATGCACACCTAGGCTGGTTCCATAACTTAGCTACTATGCATATTGCTGCAGTAGTATTTCATGCACACTGTTTCTGTGATATGTGACCTTGGAGTCCTCTGGGTAAATACCCAGCCTTTATACAATAGATTTATCTTAACGTTTTTGAAAAGCCTCCATGATGACTTCCTTAGTGGCCACGGACATTACATTCCCAGGAACAGAGTGTAAAGGCTTCCCTTCTGTCCATTAACCCCACACCCTCACCAACATATGTTGTCGTTTGTTTCCTTATTGAGTACCGTTGGATGAGTCAGTGGAGTTCTGGTTTTGTAATGACTGAGTAAAGTTGAACATTCTCATGTATTTACTAGCCATTTGTGTCTCTTGTGAACTCTGCTCAGTTCATTAGCCAAGTTACAGACTGAGTTGTCCTTTTACTGTTTAGTTGTTTTCTATAATTCTGATGCTAATTTTATGAGGTCCCATTTGTTGACAGCTGCCCTTGACTGCAGATCAACTGCAGTTCTTTTCAGAACATCCTGGCTTATACCTACAACTTAAAACAGTTTTCCTTTTCCCCAATCATTTCAGAGTTTTAGGTCCTACATTAATATCTTTGATCCATGTGGATTTCGTTTTGGACAGACTCAAGGACAGGACTTCAGTTTCACTCTTGGTGTCAATACCAAGGTTCCCGTTTATTGAAGAGGCTGTCTTTCAACCATTGCGTGTTTCTGGCATCATTGTAAAATGCAGGCAGCTACAGATGTGAGAATCGACATTGGAACGCTCTACTGAATCCCACTGGTCTGTGGGTTTTGTGACAGTGCTACTGTTGTGCTGCACGGCTCTGTGGTGTGACTTGAGGCCTGTCCGGCACCATCGTTTTCCTAAGATTGTTTTGGCTACTGGGGGTCTTCTGTGCTTCCACATAAATTTAAGATTTGTTTTATTTCTGTGAAAAATGGGTTTGCATTGAATCTATAGATTACTTCTGTTGAGATATCTATTTTCATCATATCGCTCTTTTCCAAGTCAAGAGCACGAAAGTTCTTTCCATCTTCTAATATCTTCTTCAATTTTTTTTCTTAGATGTTTTAAAGGTTTTTGTTGGTTTTTGTTGTTGCTGCTGCTGCTGTGGTAGTGTGGTGTTGTTTTTGTTTTAAGACAAGGTCTCACTACGTTGATCAGGCTGGCAGTGAACTCCATCTGTCACTATCTCCAAAGTGCTGGGATTAAAGGCATGTGTCATCAAGTCCAGCTAGTATTTTTAAAGTTTTAATTATATGTCTTTCACTTCATGGGTAGGTATATTACAAGGTATTTTATCTCTCTGTCACAACCACTGTGAAAGGAACATGCCCCTGGGCTCTTCCTTAGCATGTTTGTTATTGGCATGCAGAAGGCAATTGATTTTTCTTTATTTCTGTCCTGCTACTTGGCTGAAAGTGTTTATCAGGATTTCCTGGTGTAGTCTCTTTGGTGTCTGATGTAGAAGCTAATCACTTGCATATAAGGACACTTTGCCTTCTTCCTTTCATACTTGTATCCCTTTTATTTCCTTCTCTGTCTTCTTACTCTTGCTAAGACTTCAAGCACTGTGGTGCATAAAGAAGGAAAACTAACTGCACCCTTGTCTTGTTCAGTTTCCCATTGACTTCAGACCAGGTATGGAGAAGTGGTAGGTGAATCTTCACACACTCAGTGCTGACTCTGGAGTGGAGGAAAGGAGTGATTCCAATTCAGGGTCAAGAGAGAAAGCATGATGCTGGTGCAAACAGCTGGATCTGCTCAGGCTGCTGTGAAAGCTGTGCTATCTGAGCTATGCCAGAGAGTGTGAGGACGGCGTGGATGCACACTCCCATTTCTCCAGTCCAAAGTCAACACTGAGCATGTGAACAATTGAGCAAGAAAACACAAACATGTGGTTAAATAAGATAAGGACAATCCAGGACTTCAAAACTGAGTTCAGTGGAGATAGAAATATTGATGAGAACTCAACCAAAAATAAAGATAGAATTGAAAAAATATCAATACCCCAACTGGAAAACTCGGGGGGAAACTCTGCAAGGAGAATGGATCAAGTAGAAGAAATAGTATCAAGACTTGGAAATAAAGTAGAGGAATTTGACCACATAAGCAAAGAATATGAAAAAATTTTAAGCACAGGAAAGGAACATGCAGAAATTGAGAGACATCATAAGAAATCTAAACCTTCAAATTACAGGCAAAATGGGGGAGAAGAATCTCAAGTTATTATAGAAAGCCACAACTGGCCAAAATGCAGAGAACAACTAACTATGGGGGCCCAGCTCCAAATGATACATCTACAACACATTCTCTACACATAAGGCTCAGGGAACAGCACAAAATAGAGGATAAAACAATTGTAAGAGCCAGAGTACCTGTTTCCTATATACAACAGGAAAGCTGAACCCATAAAATCCCAACAAAATGGTTGCCTAAACTAGCCCTGAAAATGATAACACCAGGGGACATGCCAACATGGATGAGGGAAACCCCACAAGGCCCTGCCCCTAGATGAAGAGCAATAGGCAAGGCATAACTTCTGAGAAGGGAAGATTCACTCTTTCCCACAGATAAGCCCTCAAATTTGTCCAATATCAAGTGGTCAGCCCTAAAATCTAACATATGATCCATACTAAATGGACTCAGCAGATTGTATTTACAAATTTATATTAATATCTGTAACAATATTAAAGAAAAAGAAGCCATGACTTTGTGAGGTAGTTGGAGGAAGGGGTGGAGAAAGAAGAAGGTGGAAAATGATTTAAAGACAGTGACTCAAATATGAAGTTCACAAAATATAAATAAGAATTTTTTAAAATAAAAAAAAATGTCTGATGTCCTCTTGATGAAGTGCTCCCATAATAATGTCATCTGACTGTTTAGGCTGGAAGTGTTTTGTCAGCAAGCAATCATTTCTACCTACTTGCATGCTGCTTCCACTGAGAGTCTAGGAATAAGCTTTGCCAACTTTTCATCCCAAGGCAGCCTCTGTCTTTGATGAAGACACACATTTCTTGGAGACAACAGAAAGAGAGATCCTGTCTTCTCAACCAATCTGCTAGTTTGTGCCTTTCAATGTGGAGTAGAGACTGTTATTGTTCGGTTATTAAAAGGTATATATCACTGTCTGACAAACTATTGACTTTATAGTGTTCTGTGCTTTTCTCTTCCTCGTTAGCTTAACTGCTGTTCCAGCATGCTTCAGTCTTCCTCTACCCTCTGAGCGTACTTATCTCTTCATTCTGAAGGAATGCTTCAAGTATTTTCTGAAGATTCACCTTAGTACTCATGAATTCAGTTTGTTATTATCACAGAAAATTAATTCTTCAAGTGTAACAGACAGGGTTTGGGGGACGGGGTAGTCTTGGTTAGCAGCTTCTTTTAGAATTTGGAATCCATCATTCCAAGACTTCTTGGGTTTCAGATTTTCTGCTGCCACATGACTAAGTTGTACTTGAAGCTCTCAATATACTTTCTTTGTTCTGTGTACTTAGTGTTTTAACTACAATACAATGTGGGCAGTTGTTTACCAGTTTTGTCTACTTGTTGTTTACAAATGCCCCTTGTACCTATATTTGGGAAACATTCTGCTATGATTTTACTCAAAACGTTTTCTCTCTGTTTAGCATTAAATATTTCTTTTTCTAAGCTCCTAACTCCTAGCTTTTACTCAAAACGTTTTCTCTCTATTTAGCATTAAATATTTCTTTTTCTAAGCTCCTAACTCTTAGATTTGTTCTTTCCATAGTGACACATATCAAATGTAGTCAGTTCATACTTTATTAATTTATGTTTTGTTGTTATCTGAATGCTACAATTTCTCCACTTCATCTTCACGTTTTAATGTTCTGTGCTCACCTTGCTGATCTATTTCCAGTTTTTCAGTTTGGTTTTTCTTCCACATTTCTATTGCTTTACGGAATTCCATTTTCATATCCTATACTGACTTCCGTGTTTCATTCACCTCTTCATTATTGAATAGAATTCATTTTTTGTATCTTCTCTGATTTCTCTGAGGGGTGTGTGTGTGTGTGTGTGTGTGTGTGTGTGTGTGTGTGTGTGTGTGTGAGAGAGAGAGGGGGGGGGGGGGTCCATGATTCATGCACTCTCTTTGATTTCTTCTGAATTATTTGCCTGAGATTTCATCTGACATTCTCATTAGAGGCCATTATTGTGGGATTATTAATTTTTGGAAGGGCTGTATTTCCTAGAGTTTTCACATTTCTCCTGTTATTTGCACTGAGACTTGTTCTTGTAGAGTTATGCCACTGGAAAATTGCTTTATATCACCCTTATTTAATGGAAATGTTGGCAATGTTCAAGAGAGTCTAGGCTGTAGTAAGACTGAGGTGTCATTTGGTTCTGCTACACTAGTTGGGATGTGAGCATTATCCTGAGGGAATACTGCCTTCAAAAACAATCACTATCAATGGAAACACAGTCATAATCACAAATTAATCACACTTAATGCTAATCATTTATGAAATAAAGGAACACTGATAATAATGCAACATGCAAAAATATATTAGTTACTACGGATGAGTAGGAAGCAAAAGGAAAAAAATCAGAGTTAGACTAGCCATTAGGACTGTGTTGACAGAGAAAGGTACAGAGTCTATGGCCAAACTACCCTGATCTCGCTCATCTGATCTCAGAAATTACATGTGGTCGGGCCTCCAGAGTACTCGGAGGAGAGAAAATGCAGGAGGAACGTGAAGGGGAGCGGTACTGGACATGGGGCAGTTTGGGCTAAAAGCAGAGTGAAAGGACTGTTAAACAACTGGAGAGGTGGTAAGGTACATGAAATGAAAGAGGTGAGCTAAAGGATTACATGGGAATGGGCAAGAGGAAGAGACAGTGGGTGTGTCAACCAAAACTAAGGACATAAAACAAAAACCTATGAAAATAAGTTAGCTGCTGCAAAATACAACTTTTAACAAAGGGGGTTCAAAGTTAATTACCTTGCATGAGTGAACAATAGTGCTCCAGGAGGCATGGGCTATTAAACAAAAGTCACAGGGCCAAGCATGGGATACTTTCCTACTAGTTTTTCATCAGGGAGTCCCAAAAAGCCTCCAGAACACTACTGTTTTTGGCCATTGCCTTTGGTTACCCACCATAACTACATGGAAAGGTCCTGCTGTTAAAGACACCACATACTTCAGCTGCAGGACATAGAGAAATCAAGCTGAAGCAGACCAGGAACCTGTCTGTTTCCTGCTTTCATAATACCAGAAAGTGCTATGCATCCTGTGGAAGAGAAAACACATCCAAGGTCTTACCAAGGACTGGACCTGTATGGTGGAATACTGACCTGCCTGGTAAGATGCACTCACTGAAACAAAACTACTACTGTTATAGGGTAATCAACTGCTTTCTGACTGGATCTGAGGCCTGTTCCACAGGAGGGAATTTCATGGCTGGTACTATAATCCTCATCAAAAACAGCTTATGGCTGGAAAGGTCAGAGGCCCAAGAGTAGAAGCTGCTATTTCAATTTTGTTAAATAGTCATGCTGTCAAATTGCCTTCTAAATATTTATATTCACAGAGTAGGGTTGTTCTCAACCTTTTCTAAAGAGCTTCTTTTTGTAGTAGGCAGAAGTTAATGATCAAAGTTCTGAGCATGAGACTGAGTGCTCAGCCCTAAATGGGACAGCTGTACACACACACACACACACACACACACACACACACACACACACACACACACACACAAAGCTCAGCGAACATTGTGGAAAAGGAGGCAGAAAGAATGTAAGAGCCAGAGGATGGGAAGAAATGCTATGAAATGCTGTCTTCTGGACATGACATGCCATCATCTCATGAATTCACAGCAGCTGTGATTATCCCGGGCCCCATGCCTTACTGAGAAGCTATTGGCAATAGACAGTTACTGGGGGAAGAAGGATGCGACCACTGACCAGTAGGTTTCCCAGGCTCCAGTGGATGGCCTCACACACATACACAAATGGCAGCTCAACGCAACTTAGTGAGCTAGCCAAAAACAAAACAAAACAAACAAAAACCATGGAGTTAGAGTGGGGCATGCTACAGGGGATATGAGAAGGTTGGAGAGAGGGATTACCTATTGTTTGTACTTCATTGTCATTGTATACATATATGAGACTCTCTCTAATTGGGTAGTAAATAAAAGTCAAAAGTGAAGAGAGGGCTGGATAAGGGCATAGAGGACTAACGGCGTCCAGCTTGCCTGCCAATTCCTGACTCTAGTCTTCAGGGATTCCTTTCTGGGGTTTACAGATGTCTGTCACACAGCTGGGCATTCCTTTGTGAGGTTGTGTCACAGACACTGGGAATCCTTCAGGATTCTTTGGTGATTCTTCAGCAGTATGTTAGTGAATGCTATGGGTTGACACATATAAGCTGGTCCCATCTTCATGGGTCAGATTGTGAATGTTGGCTCCAGCCCACTGTGGTCCTTCCCAGTATCTATCTATGCTGTTCCTAGACCTGGTCAGTACTGGAGACTTCACCTCAGTCAATAATATGATTCTTATTCTAAGTTTTCCCTGCCATATGTAAGATCATAGATTAACTTTGAGGACAATCATGCTAAGTGAAATAAACATCTTTCAGAAAAATAAATGAAGTATCTGAAATAGCAAAACTCACCAAAGCAGAAAGTAGAACGGTGCTCACCAGAGATAGTATAATGTTCAGTTTACGAGCTGAGTAAGTTCCAGAGACCTACTATTCATTTTGCTCACGGCTCACAATACGTGGAATTGCCATACAGTAGGTAGATCTCAAGTACTTATTCCTAGACAACAAAGATGCTAGAGAAAACTGCAGATACACCCTTCACCTTATCTATCGATCGTCCTTAGTGCAGCTCAAACAAGTACAGTGGCCTTCAAGGAAATCACCATGTCTCAAGTTCCTCACCTTAAGATACCTTCCTAGCACATAGATGAGCATGTGGAAATACCTTACTTAAATGCCCTTTCTCATTATTTACTTCTTTCTTATACACCAAGAGCAGGAAGCATAGGCACAAAGTTTTCATCATCTGGCTTAATTACCTGTGCATCCTCAACACCAGGTTTACAAATTAAACACCAACTTTCTGACAGTTCTTTAAACCAGCCCTGTGCTTTAGGTTCTTGTTACTTCTTCCATGCCCTAAATCTCAAAACTTGGGGCTGTATGACATGATTTTTCTCCCTTCTTATTCCCTAGCCGATCAATAACCTAGTCGAAGTTTTTTATTCCCTTGAGTTAACTTGAAGAACTAAAAAAAAAGAGCTTTTTAAATTCTTGCAATTTATAATTAAATGGTCCTAAATGGCCAGCAGGAGTCTATAAAAATGTAAAAGAGGAAGTTATATATAACCCATCTCTTACAGAACAAAATAGCTAGAAAGAGCCATAGCACATAAGGTTATCTAACTTTCTCATTATGGAGTCACAGAAATAGCATGAGGTCTGTAGAAGCAGACGTCTCTAAGCAGATACCCTTGTCCTTAAACCTTACCTCCCAGATTCACTTGCACGAGTGAATTCTGTAACACCACCTTGCCTGAAGCACACAGTTAGACCCTCCTAACTACTTGGAAGAAACCCACACTAGAATACCTAGCATAGCCAAACGAGAAACTCTGGCTTTGGAGCTGTGGTCTTCTTCCCAGATGCCTCCTTTCTACACTTGAATGCTAACTCTCCACTAGTATTTAGTTTCAGACTTCACAAGCTTGATTTTCTTTGTGCAGAAGTGTATCAAAAACTAACTAAAGCTGCATGAATCCCTATGTCTATGTTTTGCAAAAATGACTGCTACACTTCATTATTGTTTTATCCTAGGCAAAAAGGTTTAAGATAAAAATGTATGTTATCAATCAGTACAAATCAAAATAAGCTATAATCATTATGGCTAAAATACAATGGAAGAAACATCAAACTGTATAATATTTGGATAACTGTTTAAAGGAAACAGAAAATAATTTATACTTTAAATAAAATATTCCCTAGTATAATCCATTAAAGAAAATATATAAAAACCAGGAAGCTGATTTTTGAAAATATATAAAAAGGGCCAAAATTAGTGTTCTCCTTTAAGTATTTATACTGAACATCCTAACATTATACTTTTCAAGATTTAAAATGTCTAGCATATGTAAAATCTATTAAAATGCACATAACTAATCTGAATCAACATGAAAATATACCTAATAAATATTGCTATTCATCTGGCTCTTTTAGTTCTCCCTTAATATACAAATGAACTTCTTTTCTCCAAAATACAGCAGCTGGGAATGAAAGAAAGATTTCAAGTCATCATTTTTACATCATATTCCATCATCTTTTCATTGGTTTCTCTGAGCTTTCCTTTGAGTGAGCCCCTTTCTTTAAAAAGAGGTTTCTTTTTAGATCAATACATATTTCCATAATCCACACCGCAGTTTCCTCCTCTTCTCCCCAGGGTGGACTAACCCCCACACCCCAACTATGGCTTACAACTGTCTTTAAGCCCGACAACAATAACAAGATAACAAAAGAGCAGGCAGGCAGAGGCTAGCCAGTACCATATGTTGACCAAGTTCAGTATTTTTAGCTGCCATAGAGTATTTTTTAAATTAAATTTTTTAAAAGTGAAATGTCTTCATACCACTTGTCCTCCAGAACTGTATTTCAGGCAAAAACTTTAAATACTGAGGAGCAACCTACAATACTTCTTTTAAAAGTTATCTACTAAGGATGTGTTGAGAAAGGAGCGAATACTCACTAACTACAGAAGGGGAAAGTCAGTTAGTGAGTACTCATTCTGCTCGTCACAAGCACCCTTCAACTTAAACCTAAAGAATTTTTTAAGACTCACTTTTAAAGCAGCATGCAGATGTGAGCAAGCCTGATTCAACATAGCATAGTCCGTGTGAACCAACAGCTTTATAGCAATTTTAAGAGGCATTCTTTCCATCAAGCAACAGCTAGATAAGTTCCCATCTTTTGCTTTATAGTCAACCAACTTCAACCTCTTTTTTTAAAGTGAAAATAAACTTAGATGTGGAGTTCTGACCTGCCAGAGTAACAAACCCTCCATCCAAGACTCCACACTGCTCAGTCTGTTTGGGAGAGCTGCTTCAGAAGATGCATCAGACTAGATTATGTCACTGTGGAAAAGTCCTTTGTCCACTCTGCTCCTCTCAAACACTCTGTAGAACTAAAGCCCAACTTTACTTTTCCCTGTAAAAAAGTGTCTGTAAAGACCTGTATTTATTTCAGCAGCATCACAGACGACTTTACTGCTGGAGGCTGTGGAGCGGGGTCAGGCCTTCCTGGCTGGAGTACATCATTTGGAGAGTTAGAATAGAATAAGTTCACTGATGTAAGAATAAATAAAAACATCCTAGTTCTACAAGTGCACTACAGTAAACTTTCCATCCTTGGGCTGAGCAGTTATGTCATCTTTACAGGGCTTCAAATACAACATTAATGTTATATACGCTGTAATATCCAAATGCAATGTCAAATGTTTCTTAAATAGTTTTTCACTGTAAATTTGTGAAAGCACATTAGTTCCACTGCCAGCGGACACCTAATCCATTAAACAAGGTTTAGAAAATAACATTGTTTGACCTGACTAGTTTCCTACTGCTGCCAACGAAAATTTCAATTTCTTTTTTTTTTTTTTTTTTTTTTTTTTTTGGTTTTTTTTTTTCGAGACAGGGTTTCTCTGTGTAGCTTTGTGCCTTTCCTGGATCTCGCGCTGTAGACCAGGCTGGCCTCGAACTCACAGAGATCCGCATGCCTTTGCCTCCTGAGTGCTGGGACTAAAGGCATACGCCACCACCGCCCGGCGAAAATTTCAATTTCAACAAGTCAAAATATAAAACAGGCTTACAGCAAATTAAGAGTGTGGTCATATTTCATATTAAATTTTCCAACATTGTACCTGCAAAGGAAATAAATCCCATCTTTATAACAGTAGTTGACAATCTGATTCTCTTCTGGATACACAGCAACATAGGAGGAACATAACCTTGTATGTTCCTACGAAAAGCATACTGACAAGAGAGAATTCATTTCAAAGTTACTAAGATAGTTACAAAATGTTTGGAATATGAAACAAAGTAAGCATCTAAATATAATTTTCATATTAACCTCTTCTCTTTACAAAACCTGATATTCTCAAAAATTAATCAATTTGTCATAGAAATGGGTTTGTACAAAAATATACTTGTGTATGTACATACATCCTCATAAGAGTAAAATTTCCTTTCACATCAAAAATCAGTTTGTGACAGTACCAAGCCCAAAAAAGTTTTAAAAGTTAATTTCTTAATAGTCCATAACTGCTTCTAATTATTTTATTAATACTAGAATAAATAAGTTATTGCCAAATAATTTAGAACTTCATAATTAACATACTAAATAAAACTACAAAATACCCAGATATCAATACTGCTCAGTTTTAAATCATGAAAATCTTTGCATTATCCAAATCGCTTTTAAGTCAAACAGGGAGGGAAAAATGAATGAATATATAAAACTATATGGTCACGTGTTTAAGAAGCATTCCTTCTGAACCGCACAGTACGACAGCTACACTTGGTTGAACATAAAAGGCTGTGTGAAGTGTCGAGTTTGACTGCCAGGCAGCTAGCTGGCAGCCTCCACATAAGAAAGCCCCAAAAGGATACAGCTGAAATGCACACGTGAAAATATGTCCTTTACTATGACACACTGGAAATTATAATTTAAACTTTCCACTTCCTACATGATTGGCTAATGAACGGCACATTACTAACGTGATTACAGTTACTGTGGCATGTGGCCTTTTCTAACAGGTTTCTAAGTGCACTTTTATCTAGGGAAATGAAAGGGAGGAGGCGGAACCATGGTCAGGAAATCATCACAAGTCAGTGATGAGCAAGCGCTCTAAATTTCAAGCTGCAAACTTCTCACCAGGCCACGTCTTTCATTCATACTTTAATGAAACTCCATTATATTTGGCATAGCCCTTGAACTCTTTCTAAACTGAAGTTTCCACAGAGCTCTCGGACTATACTTCCTAGAACATTAGTTACCTGTCTTTCCCAGTGTGGTCAAGATAACATATCATGAGTTTATTCAACTTTCTTTAATATGTTACTCACTCAACTAAACAAACATTTATTCACACTTTATTATATGACAGCCACAGTGGTATATGGAAACTAGAAAAAAAATGAGAGGGAGGGAAGCGGCAAAGAGGAAGGGAGGGTAGTCCTTCAGATATATAAAAGAAGCTATGAAATTACAGGCAGGTTGCTGGAGAAGTTCAAGAAAGTACAAGAAATAATTTTCAAGCTGGGGTTTAAGATTAAAGTGAAATCTCAGCAATGTAGCAGCCTAAATAAGACCTGGTCCATGACAATAAAGTCAACATGCCCATGTGGATGAGGGAAGTCTCATAAAGTCCCACGACTAGATTAAGAGCTACAGGCAATTAATGACTGCTAAGAGAGAAAATCAATCTTCCCTGGGGATGAGCCCCTGATATGTTATCCAGTCCCAAGTGGTCAGTGGTAAAAACATACATATGAGCAACACTAAACTGACTTGGCAGGTTAATATTTTCATATTTATATGCATGTACATATTAGCAATAGTAGTTAAAGAAAACAGAAATAATACATGAAAGTAGGAGGGCATGGCTTGCAGGTAGAGCCAGGAAAAGTGGGAGAGGGAAGCAAGATAGCAGGGGACTCTTGAAGATGATCCAAGCATACTATACATATTATGAAATGTCATAAAGAAACAGCATTTTTTACAATTAATAAATGCTAAAAAATATTTATAAGATTGTAAGGATGCTCTGTTGGTGGCACATGCCTTTAGTCTCAGCACTCTGGAGGCAGAGGAAGGGTGATCTGTGAGTTCAAGGTCAGCCTGGTCTACAAAGCAAGTTCCAAGCCACACAGTGAGACCCTGTACTCAGAAAGACAAACCTAAGGAAGACTGTGAAGACTGAAGTGCACTGGATTCCTGGGGTTTATGGGAGTTCACTGTCACTTACACAGTGAATTGCTTCTGGTTTAGACTAAATGCAGGAACGCTGACTGGCGCAACTCACAAACAGCATGGTATTAGCCAAGAAGACCAGCAACAGGTGATCACACTAAAGTCTATTCAGATGGACTGACAAGTACATATCTTCATATGGAGGCCCCTAGTTAGGCCTCTCTAGGGCCCCAAAAATTCTAAGGAACAGTTTTAAAGGGAGAAATAAAAATAATGTAGTAATACTTGAAAGGGGACAAGAGGTTGCTTGTAGATCAGTGGACAAAAGATAACTGAGAAGATAAAGAAACAAGCATTTCAGACTGGTAAAATGAGTCCAAAATCATTGCAGGACTAGGAACACACTCAGCTTAGCTTCTTACATCAAAGTCACCCCTTCACTGGAGGGACTTACTTAAGGATATTTATGGTATGTATAAATCCATCGTTCACTAAAGGCTAACAGCAATTTAAGAATGTATAGCCTCCTTTTCTTTGAAGTCATGGTCAAGGGCAATAGACATAATCAGTACCTAACATGCCCATCTAATTGGCTCATTCAAGTTACCTTCCAATTTCCCATCTTTCATGTTGGCATTCTTGTCTAGAAAATTATCCTTTCAGGCCAGGCGGTGGTGGCACACACCTTTAATCGCGGCACTCGGGAGGCAGAGGCAGATGGATCTCTGTGAGTTCAAGGCCAGCCTGGTCTACAGAGCGAGATCCAGGACAGGCACCAAAACTACACAGAGAAACCCTGTCTCGAAAAACCATAAAAAACAAAAATAAATTATCCTTTCACAATACTCAAATTCATGCATACTATTTCTGAATGAATACTTGTAAAGATATACTTTTATGAGATTTACTTTTTGCAGATTGTGGGAATCACACCTGAAACCAAAAATATGAGCTGGTAAAGTTATCATTTTAACAGTGAGAAGACTATTATTAGCTCACTTCTTCTTAGAGAAAAGACAGAACTTATTTATTAGGTATCCAGGGAATTTCATCAAAACAAATTAGTGTAAATTATAATTCAACCCCAAATTGATATTCCCATAACATAAATTTTAAAATATTTTCCTATGAACTCATACCAAACTAGTTCATTTTTGGTCATAGTAAATATTTAAGGAACTACAGAAAACTATAAAATGACAACCAAGAAATTCATCCTGCAGTTTCCTTCGGATGTCTTAGCTTTCTAAGAAAATAAAGTGATAAAAATTATTTAGAAATAAGGAAATATTCCCAATTCAACTTCTAAATGTGATTCAAGAATTACTGATCACTTATTTATAGCAGTTATACTTATTTCTAAGTATACAGAAATAATGAGTACAGCCAATAAAAAATTAATATTATCAAGTTTTTATGACTGGGAGTTTTTTATTGTTCCCAAATAGAAATCCCATACATGAAAGTATAAACTACGTTGAGACCGTAAGCGCCCAACTGCGATGATTCTCACTATAAGCATGCCTTAACTCACCTACTTGGCCACTTAAAAACTCTTCCATAAAGTCTCCACAATTTTCTTTCTCACAGTTTATCGAGAAAAATAATTGCTGCTATTCATACACAATATCAGCAGTAAACAGTAATAATGTAATATACCAACTGAAAATGTTTTTAAATTAAGTTCCCAACCTGGTCTCCAAAGTCCTCTGGGAATTTCCACAATACCACAGGACCTGCAAACAATTGACATATATTATTAAAAGAAACATAGGAAGATGCTAATATTCTTAAAATGATCAATTTTGATATTTTTAACACAATTATAAGGTTAATTTCTCTGTATTTTATAAATTAAATATTTTGACATTTAGATTTAAATAATCTTAGCAACATAGTGAAATAAAATTCATAACTTAAGCTACTAAAAATCATTCCCTCTAGCAAACTCTTTGCATGCCTTGGAGTCTAACATTCTACAATAAATTTTCAATTTAACTACTTATAAAAACACTAGTTTTGGCTTGAAAATGAAAATATAAAAGCAGTAAGTATACTAATAACCAAACACAGCCTCAGAGACTAAACCAAAGCATATTGCCTTAAAATTTCATTTTAAATTTCAATTAAGAATATATGATGTCAATAATCATTTTTGCTTTATATCAGATTTAAATGCTCAAATTTAACTCTAAAGTAATTTTTGAGTAGTCGGTAAGCTACTGCATAAATTTAATACAGCTTTTTAAAAATAAATTTGATTTTGCAATCTATTTCAAGAAATAAATGTGACTTATATTTGTATTAATTTCTAGATAGAGTATAAAAAATCAACAGCTTTATAAATATTCATACAAGTTGTTTACTTCCACATTTCTCAACCCCCTTTTTTCAATGTGGTAAAAGATGGCATTGTTGGCTTTAATTAGCACTAGTAAATATTTTGGCCATGTACTTAATTCTGCCAAAAACAAAACTGAATATTCCAAATGATTTTTTAAAGGGTAATTAACGGTGGGTTAATAGCATTTCTGGAAGAGAGATGCTGAAACCCCATGATAGAGTTAACATACAGATGCTGTCAGTCTAAACTCCACCCCAAGGAAAAGGCCTCAGGGACCAGAGACTCCACTCTGTATCCAGTCCGTGAGCAACTACAGCCGACTGCACAACCACCACCACTTTACAGCACATTTTTAAAATACAAATCAGGGTGCGGAATTTCTTAAACATTAATTCCAAAATCCAATAAACGGCTAGCAGCATTTTAAGCATGAGCTGGCTAATCTAGTACTTCCATGAGTAGTTCAAACAGGATTTTTTTTTTGTTTTACTTACAAAGCTTGCCATCTACAAAAATTTTAACTTAATAATAATTAAGGAATTAAAGTTTTCCACATAAATAAGCCATGTAGAACATCCTGCATAAAACAATACATTAGAAATTTATGAAGGGCAACATCAGATGGTTTGTCTTCATCCATATAAAACAAATGTTTACATTTCGGAAATTAATGTAAAAAACATCAAAGATCAACTGGAAATCCTCAGGCAGACTTATCTTTGCAGATCCTGTAGATAATTACATCCCAAATTGTATAGGTTCATGGGGTACTTTGATCAAAACTGAGAGCTCATAATGCAAAAGTCCTCAGGAGAATCTTCACGAACAAAGTATGACAGTAAATTAGCAGTAATAAAAATAAATCATCACACAGAGGCAGGCTAGTCACACCGCATGGGATGGGCTTCGAGGCAGATATTTAACTATCCTTTTTCGTCAATCACAACTTTAGCGACTATTGCTATTTCAGAATATGAGCAGGTTACTAGGCCTAAGTTGTGTTACCCTCACCGTTTGTTTACTTCTGGCTCCATACAGCCAAGGATGCTTTGGTGGCCTCACTTTTCACACAGCCCCTTGCTCATTCATTCATTTTTTTCTATATACTATATTTTCACAGAGGGAAAACAAACGACTACATGAAAGGTTTATTGGATTAAACATCTAGTGGAAAATATCCTATTTATTTCATTAAATAAATCTCATCCTTCAGCAGCATGCAAAACTGCATTAGAATCACGTGCACTCACATTTTGAAGTGGATTAACTTAGTTACTGCTTATGTGGTTCTATTTCAACTACATATTTGTAGCAACCTTTCAAAGTACTGCAAAGGAACAAAAGCCCTGAGAAAAATAATCCGATTTTGTCACTTCGAACAAAGCCTGAATTTTCTCTTCCCTGAGGATTACTCCAGATCCTCAATCTGATCTGTCAGGGCCGATTTTATGCTGCTCTTAGGGGAGACTGGGCTGCATAGAGGTGACAGGGACGCTCTTCTCGTCCCCCAGTCAGGGTCCAGGGAGACTCCACATCATCCCAGACACACTGTTGCTGACAGGAAGAACATGTTACTTCTTTCTCACATAATTACATCATAAGTACACTAAGTTTTGTTAAATCAGTAATCTTGTAGATAGCAATAAATTACTGTTTGGTATGAGCATAAATGTTTTTAAATTATGTTTCTTTAAACATAAAGTAAGAAAAAGCCTGTAATTTGATATTTCATATTTTCTAGCCCTTAATAAGAAACAAAAATTAAAAATAACTAAAGATACTAATGTGGATTATACTAAACTACAAAAAAAATCACAAGATAAAAAAAATTCCTAATTTCCATAAATGACTAAAATCTCTTTGATTCTGGGGAATTCAAAGATGAATTAAATATATAGTTTCTTTATTATTATGCATCTAGAAAACCACTATAGTTCAGACACTATATACCTTGGGAAAAATAGAATGTGTAACCTTTGCATCTTGTTTGAGTACGGATTTGTTCTTTAAAGACATATTTATTTTTATTTATGTGTATAAGTGTGTTACCTGCATGTGTGTACTTGCACCAAATATATGCCTGGTGCCCTAGAGCGTGAGAAGAGAGCAGTGACCCCCCTGAACCTGGAATCACAGACAGTTGTGAGCCACCAGGTGAGTGCTGGGAACCAAGAGGGGTCCTCTGCAAGAGCAGTCAGTGCTCTTAACTGCTGAGCCAATTCTCAAAATCTGTGATGACAGCTTTGTCCAAGCTTGACTCGCCTACATTACAGAATGTGAACAGACAAGGAAACGTCAGTCAAAGCGTGAGATGCTCTTAGCCTCATCAGACAGCTGGCTAAGACTGGAGCTTCTTGGCTGAGAGTGAAAGAGAACTTATCCTGGAATATTTCCTCATAATAAATATTTCTGTGGCCCATCTAAGTTCCACAAAACTGCATTTCATGCAAAACTGAACCCCTTGCCTTCTTATTCTCCATAGCATTCATGGGCAGAATGTCAGAGGCTTCTAGGTTTTTGCAAAGCATTCTTTTAAGCAAGGTTACTACAGGACAATTCAACTCAACTTGAAGATTCCTTCACTTGGTAAATCCAAGAACTGCTGCTAACAAAGGAATGTCTTTGAAAATAAATGAATAGGAATTATTAAATAAAAATGAGTAACTTTTTTGAAAATGTAACTTTAACTTTTCCACCTATGGAAATACCATTAGCGAAGTTAAAACAGGATCCCTACCATTTACAGAAAAAAGAAACATTAAACCGAGAGTATATACAGGCAGGGCATGGTAGTGCATGCCTTTAATCCCAGCACTTAGGAAGCAGAGGCAGGTGGAGTTCTGTGAGTTCAAGGCCAGTCTAGTCTACATAGTGAGTTCCAGGACAGAGAGACCCTATCTCAAAAAAAAAAAGAAAGAAAGAAAGAAAATGTGTGTGTGTGTGTGTGTGTGTGTGTGTGTGTGTGTGTGTGTGTGTGTGTGTGTGATGAATCTAAATTAAGAAAATGCCTCCAAAAAATCACATCAAGTCTGTAAGTATTTTCGTCATTAGTGATTGGTGGGGGAGAGCCCAGCCCATTGTGGGTGGGGCCACCCCTAGGCTGGTGATCTTGGGTTTTATGAAAGCTGGCTGAGCAACCCAAGGGGAACAAATCAATAAAGAGCACCCTCTTCAAGGCCTCTGCATCAGCTCCTGCCTCCAGGTTCCTGCCCTGTTTGAGTTCCTGCCCTGACTTCCTTCAGTGATGGACTATGATGTGGAAGTAAGCTATCATGGTGTTACATAGCAACAGGACCACTAACTAGGAAAGAGGTCCTGCATACTGATATTTCATTAGATCAAAGGGATCTAATCATCACCAACAGATGATTTGGGCAGCAGAGAACATTCCAGACTGGAGAAAGAATATGCATGATGTCTTGAAGAATAAAAAGAAACAGGGTATCCTTTGTAAAAGTAAGCAAAATTTAACAAATCAAGAAAATAACTTAGGGAGAGAGTGGGGAGGGACGAGGCTGGATTGGCAAGAGAAGTGGCAGTAACCCAAGGAGGAAGAATAGCCGGCAGGAGGACGGCACAGCTGCCATGCTTGGGCATCACGGGAAGTGGCACACCCTTGGAGATGAATGAAAAAAGTAAAAACTCGCTGCAAGTCATGGAGAAGGGATGGCTGCAGAAGGGCAGTCACATTTAAAGGTGCAAAGCCATAGGAAGAATGAAGGGCAGAGGAAAGAGGCAAACGGAACGTGGGGTAAGTAAGCACTGGGCAAGAGGTTTGTGTCCAAGAAGGGAACTAAGCAAGCTGTACAAGCTGAGAGCAGAGACAGGATGTTCAGCTAGACGCCTTGTCTTTGATAACAGTCTGCATTTGAGCATGCTGACAGGAACCAATAACCTAGTGGAAAGCCAGCAAAGAAGGCACCCAAGGTCCCTAAGAAGGCAGAAGGAGTGGGGTCCTGATCAGGACAATGCCTGGGGCTTAAACAGGAGGAAGGTGTTTTCTGCTGTTATAGGAAAAGGA
Organism: Peromyscus californicus insignis; assembly: GCF_007827085.1. Lineage (NCBI taxonomy): Eukaryota > Metazoa > Chordata > Mammalia > Rodentia > Cricetidae > Peromyscus > Peromyscus californicus. The sequence continues at coordinate 25,807,902 of NW_026294436.1, read as the reverse complement.
AGCAGGAAGCACAGCTCCCAGTAATTCTGAGGAAATGGTGCAGAGGATTGTATAAAAACTGCTGGTTCCTCCCCCACTCTCATGCTGCAGGAAGCTCTCTGAAGCAAACTAAACAAGGAGGCATGAATCAGTTGTTCAGGTAATACTAAGTATTCAGGTTAGACAGCGGTTAAAATCTGGCATTGAAAGCCAATGTAGTGGGATTTCCCATTATGGTCCAAGAGCCAAAGTGGGAAAGACATCAGATAATTCAGGCAACATTAAGGTTTCTGTCAGTCACAACTGATAAAAAGGGAACTTAAATATGTGAGTAGTAATAACTACAAATTAGTTATTACATACTAACTTTAAAAAAAGTGAACTTTTTCAGTAAAATCCATCCATGTTATATGTTATTATCAAAATAACAAATGCATTTTAAAAGGTGACCAGTGAATATTTGGAAACTGTGTGACTGAGAAGTAAAACAAACAAATGGAAGCAAATGTGGACTAACAAGATGGCTGGAGGGAATGCTGACTCTCTGCTCACTGCTAGCATGATGATGCCTTCTGTCCCCTCAGAGAGGGTGCTGAAATCTACCAGCTCAATCTATCTTCCCCACTCTGGTTAAACTGAAGAACAGCCTCATCTGCCTATCTAAGTGTGTCACATAAATATCCTTCTTGTGCACATAAAACATATTTAAAAGCATATCATTAGATAACCAAAGTTAAAATTATAAATTCAGTCATATCTGCCAAAGTGTTTCAAATTCATGACTGTAATTTTATATCCAACCTGATGGCAAAGGATTTAAGAATCATCCTACACAGTTACTTAGGATCTTGTTGAAGCCAGAGATCAGAACCATCAATACTCTGCATTTTCCCAGCATGCACCACTGCAAAGCATATCTTTACAGCACTGATAAAGGGATATCACCCATTCTGAAAATCTAGTAATACAAAGTTGTGATTCACACCACACACTCACTCAAAAAAAAAAAAAAACAGTATTCTGAATTATATAATATCACATATTTTAAGAACATAACCAATATTTGAAAAAAGAAATTGATTTCTGGAAAATGAAATTAGAGAACATTCAATCTTAATAAAACACAGTCAGATGTTTGTACAAATTATTTTAAAGTTAGCACATGAGAGGTGATTAACTTGCCAATTATCAAGGTCTGAACATAACACATTGAATACTTCCATGAAGATTCACAGGTGTCCAGTAAACAGTCATAACTGCTGTGGAATAATACTTCTGTACGCTGTGTGAATATATGCCACTATGATTGATTTAATAAACAAGCTGACTGGCCAATAACTGAGCAGGATAAAATTAGGCAGGAAAGTCAAACTGAGAATGATGGGATGAGGAAGGGCGGAGTCAGAGGAGACACCAGCCAGGCGCAGAGGGAGCAAAAGATGAACGTACCATGCTAATAGAGGTACCGAGACATAGCAGAGCATAAACAAGGAATATGGGTTAATTTAAATGTAAGAGCTAGTTAGTAATAAGCCTGAGCTATTGGACAAGCTTATAATTTATATTAAGCCTCTGAGTGATTATTTGGGAGCAGGCAGTTGAGACAGGAAAACTCCACTTACAATTACAATGACAATTAAAATTCATATTTCAAAATATATTATTAATACAAAATTTTATTAACTTTTCAAAGGACTGGTGAGCAGTTCTCTCAACATCAGTGTGCAACAGAAGTGTCATGAAAGCTCTTATTACAACCCAGATTGCTGGATCTTTTTTTTTTTTTTTTTTTTCTTTTTTTTTTTTTTTTTTTTGGTTTTTCGAGACAGGGTTTCTCTGTGTAGCTTTGCGCCTTTCCTGGAACTCACTTGGTAGTCCAGGCTGGCCTCGAACTCACAGAGATCCGCCTGGCTCTGCCTCCCGAGTGCTGGGATTAAAGGCGTGCGCCACCACCGCCCGGCAGATTGCTGGATCTTACACATAAAACCTCTAATCTAGAATACGTGGGTCTAACAAACTCCATGTGTTACTGACCCTCCTCATCCTATAAGGATCAAACCTGAAGAACTAATAACAGACCACATCCATCTCACAAAGACTAGCATTAAGGAAGTTAATATTTGTTAGCTATAAATATTCTAAGCTGTGTCAGTAATTCAGAAACCCCCTTATTTTTTAAAGATTTATTTATTTATGTGTGTATATGATGTGTCTATGAGTGTACACAAACAAGCACACACACACAAAGACCAGAAGATGGTGTCAGATCCTGCAGAGCTGGGTTACTGCTGTTTGCAGCTTGTTATGTATGTGCTGAAATCCAAGCTCCAACACTTGTGATTGTGCAGCAGCGGCTCTAGTCTCAGAGCTGTCTCTCCAGCCCCTAGAATCCCCTTTATTATATGCAGATACACATGTGTCTTCACAAAACTAGGAAAATCACCACCAATCACAACACTACCAAAAGCTTTTCATGATAATAAATACTAACATCATAATTCTATTTTCAGGTTCCAGTGGAAAGAATCACATCAAAACTGAATTGTTTCATGGCATTTGGGGCTATATCATTTTAACAGCAACCACGGAGGACTACAGTCTTATAGTTCTACATATATACACATATGCTAACATTCCCTCTATCCCTAATGTATATGTAAATGTGCAAGGATTCCACTATCTAGATCAGTGTTTCTCAAACTAATGCTGCAACCCTTTAATCAGTCTTCATGTTATGGTGACCCCAACCTTGAAATTATTTTCATTCCTACTTCATAACTGTAATCTTGCTGCTGTTATTGCAATTGTACTGTATTGTATTGTGATGTAAATATCTGCATTTTCCAATGGTCTTAGGTGTGCCCTGTGAAAGGGTCATTCAACAGCTCCTGCCAAAGGGATCATGACCCACAGGTTGAGAACCACCGATCTAGATTATCAAGAGGGATCTTTTTGTATCCCACATTCTCAATTATCGGAGGAAATATTTTCCGCTGTGCTTTCTTACGATGATTTATTTCATGCAATTTAAATGGTTAGTTCTATTTGAATAACCAAAAGGATAAATGAACAGAGAGGATAACTGTGGTCATAAAAATAAGGCCTCTGTTTGCATTCTTTATTCACAGTTTCAAGAAAAAGTTCACACTCTGTAGACAGAACCTTCGAATTTTCTGAATGAAAGAGAGCCCTCACCAGGCTTTTTCTGCATGGAGACTCATCAGAGTTCCGTGTCCTTTGTCTCTACACTAGACACTACTGCAGCAGGATTGGAGTGCACATGCTCTACTATTGCTCTGCTGGGCTCTACAAAACACAGCTCTTTGCTCTCTCACAGGGCCGTGGTTTAAAATACATTCACAGTGGGATTATTTTATTTTGGCTAAGATATTTTCAGCAAACCAAATATTAAATAGTTCATGTGAAGAAAAAGTCTAAACTCCAAAGACTTGCTATAAACAGTACCTGAATGTAAAGAAATCTAGAAAAGGACATTAATCACTAATAGTACTTAAACACTATTACACTATCATTAATATAATTCATCATTTAATAATATAAGTTTAAATATATAGATATAGATATAGATGATTTAAAGAGAAATGAAAGCCTTGTTTTAGTATGTTTTATATAGCCACTTGCAAAAAAGACCACACTTATATTCATCACTTTACATACCTAATAAACATATTTTAAAGCAATTTTTAAATGTTTTCACTATCTTAAAAATGTACATAAGCAATTCTCACATGAAGTCTTATTCAATGTCCCCTTGCTGACGACCTCATTCTAAAAGTCACATGGATAATCAATCTACTTCTGTAAAATATTTTTGGATGGTTTTGAAACTCCAACCATACAAACTAAAGTTTAATTCTAGCCTTTCTAAACGTTTCTTCTAGAATGATCTAAAATTAGTATCACAACTCAAAATGAGGATGTTCTTTTTGCTTAGATATTTAGTAAATTCCAACTGGGCAAAGGAAATAGAACTTTAAAGATCCTTAGGAAAATATAAGCCACCACATAACATATTAGTTACATCATTTTGCTTCCTCCATCCCTTTTAAACAAGACCTATTATGATAAAATAGGAACCCTCATCAATCACCTGATAGAGTAATTCCAAACTTAACCAAACGGGGCTAATGGGTGAGAATTGAATTGAAAACACCTTGACAAAGAAAGCAATTTCTTTTCTTCGCACTCTTCAGAAGCTGTGGGTGATCATGGTAATCGAACCATCAACAGTGAGGGGCCATCTGTCCCAAGGGCCCTTCAGGAGAGGGTTTTTTTTTTAAATCAACAAACAAAAAGGGAAAGAAATGCTGTACCACAGATGTTCAATCTTGATTAATCTATGACAAGGAGCTTACAACCGAGAATCAATGTTTTGACGTTTTTCAGATACCAATCATTAAAAGGCAACACAAAAGTTTTTATAAGAACATAGAAGAAAAAGTGAGGAGGTCACTTGTCGAAAGATGTTCTGTGATACAACCCTGACAGACGAAGCTAATAGTACAGCACATCCTCATCACCTACCTTCCTGGTTTCCTCAAAGGTGAGAAGCAATGCTTTAAGTTAGAGAGTTAGTTCTTTATAATTCTTTGTACAAGATATGACTTTAAAAGATACATTTTATTCATAATATTGAGTATACTTAACTCTTTGAACTAGTTACAAGAAATAACATCATACAGAAATATAAATTTAACCTATCATAAGGCAGTTTCATTTTATTCATAATTATTTTAAATAGTGTTCATATTATAGCAAAATATTATGAGTTGAGGCACAACCTTGGTCAAAGGCTTTCATATTTAACACAATGGTAACAAAGTATAACACACTCTCATACTCTTAGACATAACAGAGTTTTAGTCATTTCGAAATAAGCAAAATTTCATGGTTAGAATCATACTAATTATAAAAATGAATTTAAAACTTACAAACCTGAAAATGTGTTTAATATGTAGAGAATTATTAAAACTATTATTAGGGTAGAAAGTGTACCTATAATAAAATATTACCAAATTAAGCATTCAGCACATCATTTTCTAGACTATTTTCAAGTTGGAATCACACTAAATGGAGAATCAATTTAACATGAGAGTCAGTAAAAAAAAAAAAAAAAAAAAAAAAGTTACTCTAAATGAATTAATTTTTCACCTCCTTTATGTTTGTATTTACCAAGCCTAGGTACACCCTGTGACCTCAGTCATGTGGGAGATTCAGGGACAAATGCCTCTGAAAAGAGTCAACTCAGATCTTGCCAAATGTCACACCTCATCAAAGGTTTAAGATACTAAAATAATTGAAACATCATGTATAATAAACACAGATATAATTTCTAAATAAGAATGATTCAAGACAAAACAAGTAATATGATTATTTTTTTAAAGGTAAGCTTTAAAAATCAGAACTTTAAAAAATATAACCTCAGTGACTAAACCGCAAAGTGGGCTGGCAAGATGACTCTGTAAAAGAGACTGCCACCAAGCCTACAGACCTCAGTTTAAGTGCCCACACTGTGGAAAGAGAAAACTGACTGACTCACACAAGCTGTCCTCTGCCCTCTGCACATGTGTGATGGATGTGTACACACACATACACACACACACACACACACACACACACACACACACACACACACACACACACACACCAATTAGAAGGAGGTAATTTCCTCCATCTAGGTCCCTCTTACAAGGTGGCTCTAGTTTGTGTGAAGTTGTCAAACAACCAGCACAGTAACAACTCTACTTAGAATTCTAAAGGACTAGACCAAAAGAGAGAAGTGTGCGCAAAGAGAAAGGAAGAAAATAATATGAGAAGATTTTAAAACTTTCCAAAAACTGATGAGAGACCATCTTTCGAGTGAGGAACTGCAAAAGCCAAGCAGGATTCCCAGAGACAGCTGGGGACATCACAATGAAATTACAAATACAAAAACTACTTCCAAAAACTTGAGCTCTTCTATATACCAACAACACACAGAGGAAGACAGCATGGAAACACTCCATTCACAATAGCCTCAAACAATATCTAGGAATAAACCTAACCAAGAATATGAAGGACCTCTACAATGAAAACTTTAAACCTCTCAAGAAAGAGATACAAAAAGAAAGTAGAAAATGAAAAGGCATCCCATGTTCATGGGTTGACAGAATTAACATTATGAAAATGAACATTTTACCAAAAGCCTTTTGCAGATTCAATGCAATCTCTAATAAAATCCAAATCCATATCTTATTCATCACAGCAACAGAAAAACTGATCCTAAAATTTATATGCAACCAAAAAAGACCCCAGATAGCCAAACAATCCTAAGCAAAAAAGAACAATAATGGATATATTAACATTCCCTATCTTAAGATATATTATAGAACCATAATAATAAAAAATAATGTGATACTGGTACAAATGCAGATGCAGACTGATGGAAGATAATCAAAGACTCAAACTGAGTACACATTGAATATTTGACAAAGATGTCAAAACATATGTTGGAGGAAAAAAAAGTATCTCCAACAAATGGTCCTGAGAAAACTAGATGCAGAAAAAAAGAAATTGAACAAAAACTAACTCCAATTTCCATCTGTTGAAAAGAGAAGTTTCCTTTAGGCAGAAAGGTTGTGAGAGCCAGAGGTAGTGGATGACTCCAAGCCAACAGTGTCTTCCAGGCACAACAGGACTGTTGTACATGAGAACACACAGAGACTGTGATACAGTGCACTGCATCTGCATAATTTCAAGTCAGACAAACCTCATTGTGGAGAAGGAAAAGAGGCCCAAAGCCCCACCCCTAACCAAGAAGCTATTTACAACTGATACCTGCTAGGAATGGGAGATTGAGTTTTCTCCACTCAAGTGACACTGAGTGTATATACCAATCACACTCCAGGAGAAGTTGGCCAACACAAAAGGGACTCCACGGTTTTTTGTGTGCTGTTGTTTTTGTTATGGTTTGCTGTTTTTGTTTTGTTTCCTTGGGTTTTAGCTTTTGTTTGTTTTTGTTTTGTCTTGTTTTGTTTTGTTTTTGAGGGAAAGAAAGAAACAAACCTTGAGTGGGTAGGGATGTAGGGAAGATCTGGGTGAAGTTGAGGGAGGGGAAAGAAAATGATCAAAATATGTTGCCTAGAATTGTTAAGTGATAAATAAATAAATAAATAAATTGTTCTCCCCCAATCCTCATCAGAGATTCTTCTTTTTGCAGTAGATGGCAATTAACACAGAAAGCCACAACTGGTCAAGGTGCAGAGAAGAGACTGTGGAGCGGGCCCTGAATGTAACATCCACATCACATCCCCTCCCCCTGAGGCTCAGGGAGAACTGCAGAAGAGAAAACGGAAAGACTCTATGAGCCAGAGGCCTTAGGTGAGGACAAGGAAACAGTGTTCTCCAGACACAACAGAGCACACATGAACTCACAGCAACTGTGATGGCATGCACAAGACCTAGGAAAGCTCCAGCAAGGACAAATCCTGCATGGAGAGAAGAAATGAACACCAAGTCCCATGCCCTAGCTAAGAAGCAATTAACAACTGGTAGCTACAGAGAGAAGGAAAGCTGGCTTTTCTTAAGGGTGTGGCCCTGTAGGTCTATCATACTCCAACAGAAGACCACACATCCAAAAGTATGTGGGTAGCAGGAATTGTGCTTGATGGGTTTAAAAAAAATAAAAGTCACAAAGTTGGGTAGGTAGGGAAGAGGGCATGGCTCTAAGAAGAATCAGGGCAGGAAGAATGTAATAAAAATACATATTATATGAGATTTTCAAAGGACCAATTTTAAAAATGAGGAAAAGATGAAATAAAATAACTTTGGGGGAAACATATTCCTAGAAGGTATTCAGAATTGTCTTGAACTGAAAATGGGTGTATATCTTTAACCCTTGAGGTCAGCATTATGACTGATAAGTATAATGCCAATACTTACAACAGGAATAATTTCCTAGAAGGGGAAAAAAACTAACAGTCTGAACATGCTTAATAATAACTAAGTCCTAGGACAATTTTCACCTGTTTTCCTTAAAACATAATTATTAATTATTGGAGTTATAATTTAAGAGTCAATTGTGAGCAGGGCGGTGGTGGTGCACGCCTTTAATCCCAGCACTTGGGAGGCAGAGCCAGGTGTATCTCTGTGAGTTCAAGGCCAGCCTGGGCTACAGTGTGAGATCCAGGACAGGCACCAAAACAACACAGAGAAACCCTGTCTCAAAAAAAAAAAAAAAAGTCAATTGTGCACTCAAATGGAAAACAGGCATTGTCTCAGAGGCAGCTGGACTGATTCTACCTCTGAGACTCCAGGAGCACATCAAGTTTAGGAGGCCAGCTGACCATGTAAGATAAACACATAAGGATAATCAGACATCACTGGTGACAGGAGACCCTTCCCATGTGTGTGAGGCTACATTATGTTCCACTGAAGCAGGCAGGTATCCCACATACAGAGGGATTGCTCAGGTCTTCCAGCCTCCCTCCTAACTGTCCACTAAACGTGACAGCACAACTAAATCTCTTACAAAAATTGAATCCTTTGTTTCTCTACCTGAAATGGTGAAGGGGAGAATGGGTAGTTCCCATAGGTATTTTTAAAAAACTAGCATTCTATAGCTGTTTCCTGTCCCTCAAAAATCATTTCCTATATGTAATGTAGTATTCTCAACTCTTGTCAAAAAAACTACCTAAGGAACATCACTTTTAAAATGTGATCCCTTGGCTCCGGTACATACATTATCAGGCACCTGGTTTTTAGTTTGTTTTGTTTTGTTTTACTTCCCCAAATAATTTTTTGTTGTTTTTTTTTTTAACTTCCCAAATAGTCCTGTGGCTCCAGTGCATATGTTTTCAGGCATCTGTAAATTTTTTTAACTTTCCCAAAATGAGAGTTTGCACTTAGAATCACTGCCCTAATCTTTCTGTAAAGAAATTTTCTCAAGGCTGGACAGCCAGTTCCCTGGTTAAGAGCATTTGTTGCCTTTGTAGAGACTCCAGGTTCAGTTCCCAGAGCCCACACACCAGCTCACAACCATCTGTAATTCTAGTTCCAGGGGACACAACACCCTCTTCTGCTCTCCATGGACACCAGGTACACACATGTTACAATTACATGCACACAATCAAACACTCATCCACATAAAATAAAATAAATCTAAAAATACTGTTTAAAGAAAAGAAAATTTCTTCTCAAACCTTGTGAGAACTGCATCCTCTTCAAATTCCAATCACTTATTGACACTAATCCTCAAAACTAGAGTGATACACAGATAGTACTGGTGTCACACTCAACAAGTCTCAGAATGGACAGCATTTGGGCTTTCACATGTTCTGTTCAGCAATGCTAAAGAGTCTATGCAGGCATGCAAAACTCTGAAAATCTCCCGACTTTGAAAGACTTCTCCTTCCCAGTCCGCCCAACCTGCCGAGTCACCCAGAAAGCAGAGTGCCTCCAGGATGCTGTAAGCACAAGCAAGCATCCGTCATCCTGAGCCGTATTTCTACCACTTTATGTACTAGCCTCTTGGCCAGAATCTGAAACTGAGTCCCATTCACCCCACTTCAGGGTGGAATGAGACACCAAACCCTACACCCCAGCAGCAGCTTCGCTATGCCTTCTTGCCTTCTTTATCCTCTGTATCTAATCAGCTCCTAATCACATTAGACCTTTCTGAAAAGTAGCTGCCATCGAAGCCTCCTCTTCTGTCTGCATCCCACTCTAAATCCATATTACCTGATGAGCCTTCCTGACACTTGGCTCCTCTCAACCAGCTGCCATGAAGTTAATCTTAAGAGTATAACATGCTTTCCACAGAAAAAATATTCAGAGGCTCCCTACTGGTGACCTGAACAAAAGCTCCTGACGGACCTAGCCATTGATGACTCAATAAGATATTCAATTTTTAACAACAAATAGCTCCATATATTAAGGCCAAATAATTGTGGCAAAGCTCTACACTTCCTGACTCCATCCTTCCTATCTAAATGTATTTTCACCACACTCCAATATAAATGTCTATGTTTCACACACTATTCCCAGTTCTGAGGATTTACTTACACTCCTACGGAAAGTGAAACTCTTTCTAGAAATGCTATGTTCCTTTTTGCACATTTCTCTGAGTTCTATCATTACTCTGGACTTAGGCCGCGAGGCCTTCCCCAGCCTTTCAAAACTGCAGCCTGTTTCACGTGCAGGCATGGCCACTGCCTGAGCCAGCCAATTTAAAATAGTATACTGCTTTATACAGCTACAATAGTTCATCTTCTCATAACTAAACCTCCTGAAGACAAAACATGCTTTATACTCCAGATGTTTGCTTCATTAAAGTAACCTTTTTGATTTTTTAACTGAAAGCTTTCTTTTTCACTCTCTATTTAATGAACTTCCATAATTTCTTCCAAAATATCTACTTAATTAACACAAATTTCATCTTTCTTTGAGAATTACCCATACTGATCTAACATTAAAATTTGATTATGATTTAAATGAAATTAAGTATATAGTATGCTGGATAGTTTTTGTCATCTTGATGCCAATTTAGACACCTCTAGGAAGACAAACCTCAATTGAGAAAGTATCACAGTCAGAATGACTGTAGCCAAGTCTGTAGGGCATTTTCTTGATTAATGATTGATGTGGGATGGTGCCTCCTCTGGGCAGGTGGTCCTGAGGTGTACAAGAAAGCAAACTGATCAAGCCTTCAGGAGAAAGCCAGTAACCAGCACTCCTCCACGGCCTCTGCTTCAGTTCCTGCCTTGAGGTCCTGGCCTGCTTTCCTTCCATGTTGGAATGGAATGTGGAAGTCCAAGTCAAATAAACCCATATTTCCCTTGCTGAGGATTCTCAAAACAGTGACAAACAGGTGGGTATCAGAGAGAATGCTCTGTAAATCTTCAGGACATCATCTAAAGTTAATAAGTACATTAACCACATTACTAATTGAGAAGCCACATTACTAATTGAAAAGGCACCCTACCTCATGAAAGAAATGGCAAATAAATAGTAACTAGAAAGAAACTGTCCCTTGAACTTGTCCCACATTGTTTTTAGTTAGCTTTGCAACATGTATCATAGTTGGATCAGAATCAATTGAAAGGGCTTGGATATCACTGAGGTCACCAAAGAGTTTGAATCAATGTGAATCAAGACAAATGTTTGCCATGCTAAAATTTAAAACTTACAAATCAGCAAAACAGAAAAAAAATGCAAGCATACATTTTACTAATCATCAAAGCAATAAGTTTATGTGAACAAGTCTAAAAAATGGAAGTACAAAGACAATAATGTTTCAGCATCATTATAAAATATAGTTTTGACCTGCAAGAACTGAAGAACTATACCTTACAGCAGCTATACTATGCACTTTAAGAAACATAGGTATAGAGCACAGAATTTAGAAAAGAGAGTGAAAATAATTTTTAAGATTTATTTTATATTTGTGTGTGCGCATGCATATTTGTCCGAATTTAAGTGTGCCACGTGTGTTGTCCTTGGAGCCCAGAGGATGTTAGATGCCCTGAAACTGAAGTTCTAGGTGTTTGGGAGCCACTTGATGTGGGTGCTGGGAACTAAACCTGTGTCCTCTACAAAAGCAGTGAGTGCTCTTAATCACTTAGCCATCTCTCCAACCCTGATAATTTACTATAAAAATATATTCTTGCTGGGCGGTGGTGGCGCACGCCTTTAATCCCAGCACTCGGGAGGCAGAGCCAGGCGGATCTCTGTGAGTTCGAGGCCAGCCTGGGCTACCAAGTGAGTTCCAGGAAAGGCGCAAAGCTACACAGAGAAACCCTGTCTCGAAAAACCAAAAAAAAAATATATATATATACATATATTCTTTTACCGGGTGGTAGTATCACATGCCTTTAATCCCAGCACTCGAGAGACAGAGGAAGGTGGATCTCTTGTGAGTTCAAGCCCAGCCTGATCTACAAGGTGAGTTCCAGGACAGCCAGGGCTACACAGAGAAAGTCTGTCTTAAAAAAAACAGAGAGAGATATAGATAGATAGATGGATAGATAGATAGATAGATAGATAGATAGATAGATAGATAGATAGCGATAGAGCTATATAGATATATATTCTTTCTTTCTTTATTGGTAGAAAAAGTAAATAGCCTATTTCAAGGTTAAAAGTTTTTAGATTATTTTGTAAGTGTTCCAACAAATCTACAGAAAATGCAAAAATGTGGTAGAAGACAGAGCCCATGCCATTTCCCAAGGCATGGGAAATTATCTATTCTACTCAAATAAAATGTGGGTTCATTACTGAAAAAAACTAAACTAGAAGGAAAACATAATTATTTGAACACTTCTATTATCTTTCAGTTGTGTGTGTGTGTGTGTGTGTGTGTGTGTGTGTGTGTGTGTGTGTGTGTGTGTCTGTATATGTTTATGTGTAGGCATACACACAGGACATATGCCCTCAAAGTTCGGAAGAGGGTGTCAGCTCCTGGTGCTAGAGTTACAGGCAATTGTGAGCCACCTAACATGGTTACTGAGAAGCGAACTTGGTCTTCTGCAAGAGCGTGAGGGACTCAACAGTTGAGTCATCTTTCTAACCATCAAACCATTCTTTAGGATGAACCAAAAAGGAACTGGAGAGACTGCAGCAGTTACAAGCTTTGACTGCTCTTGCAGAAGACCTAAGTTCAGTTTCCAACACCCACATGGCTACTTACAACCATCTGTAATCTCAGTTCCAGGGGATCTGACACCTACCTCATTTGACCTCCTCAAGTACCAGTCATGCACACAGACAAAATACTCACACATAAAATCAAAATAAATAAGTATTTTTTTTTAAACTTAATCAAAAAGGAACCAACCACAAACTTGAATTTTTTGTTATCTGTTCTAATGGCTTTTAGAACCAAAATATGGAGAATGCTTATAATTCTTGCTGATTCTAAGGTTATATTTTAAAATGAACAGGCGTGATTCAAATGCCCGTAATCTCAGCACTTGTGAGACTGATACAGGAGGATTGCTCAAGTTCCAAGTCTACCCAGACTACATAGAGTATTCAAGGCCAGCATGGAATATACAATGAAACTCTCTCTCAAAAACTCAGAAAAAAAAATATACAACAGATGATAGTAAACCACTGTCCTTGTACTTAACATTTTTAAAGTCAGAAACAAATTGTTTAATTATAGTTGCTATATACATATTACAAGAACTTGACATTTTGAGATCTCAAAATGCATTAATTTTATAACCTTTATATTTATGAAAATATCTCCATATAGAATAGAATCAACTTCCCTTAAAGGAGCATACTGTCTCTCACAAATGTTAGTGATATGGTAACCCTATGTGGTGGTTTGAATAAGAAGAGTTACCATAGGCTCATATATTTAAATGTTTGGTCATTAGAGAATGGCACTACTTGACAGGGATTAGGAAGTGTGGCCTTGTTGGAGTAGGTGTGGCCTTGTCGGAGGAAGTGTGTCACTGGGGGGCGGGGGCAGCTTTCAGGTTTCAAAGGCTCAAGCTAGGCCCAGTGTCTCTCTCTCTCTTCCTGCTGCCTGCCTATCCAGATGTAGAACTCTCAGCTCCTTCTCCAGCACCATGTCTGCCTGCATGCCACCATGTTTCCCACCATGATGATAATGGACTAAACTTTTGAAACTGTAAACAAACCTCAATTAAATACTGTCCTTTATAAGTGTTGCTGTGGTCATGGTGTTTCTTCACAGCAATAGAACACCAAGACACCCTATGATTTAATGGAATGGGCAATTAATTCCTCACAGGACACTGGCACTGGGGAGTCTGAGAAACAGCAAATTCTGCTTTACTCCACTGACTTCCTCAGAGTGGTCACAGCCAAAGGATAAACCAGATAAGTAAAAGAATTAGAATGAGGAGAATCTGTCATTTGGAGCAGCAAAGGCAACTACACACTCATAAAAACAAACATCAACTAAAAATCATGCAGGAAAATAAGACAAACAGAAAATTCATGAGATGGACTATAAAATCCTTCGACTCAGTTGTACGTTTGCCAGTCTTTTCTCTACAGAAGTGAGCAATAAGCTGCTATTTGAGCAAGATGTTCTAATGAAGTGAAATTATAAAAGAGAAATCATTTGAAGTTTAAAATTTTAGGTCGTGTTTAATTATACCTTCAGAGAATTCCTTAAGAATTCACAGCGTGGTATGCAGAAGGCTGAGTTCCAAAGTCCGACTCCATGAACATACATCACGCTCTACTTCAGTATTAGCACAGGATCTTTCTCAAGTGACTTTACACTCAGCCTTGATTTCCACCTCATAAAGTACTAGTGATAACAGCACACTCCTTGAAGGACTTAGGATGAGTAGTGAGGACAGCCATGCGCACATGCACTGCTCAGAACAGTTCCTAACATGCAGGAAGCCTTGTAAACATGTTCGCCATCATTAGCATGCAGTACTGCAAGCCAAGAAGAATTACAGTGTACTAACCTGGCCACAGTAAATGGAAAAAATATACCAACCAAAATGATATTCCATCTGCCATTCCATCTCTGCACACGCACACTCTTTCCCTCACCCAGGACCTGACAAAGTCCAGCCATTCGTTTTATATAGCACCATACTTCTACATTTGTTTTACATAGTAATCCCCTAACAAATAGCGGGGGTGGGGGGGTGGGGGGGTGGAAACAACACATTATATAACCCAGGCTAGCCTTGAATTTGTGATCTTCAGCCTAAGTGCTAGGATTATAGGGATGTGCCACCAGAACCAGCTTCCCCAGTGAATCTTTATATTTATAGCTTCTGACTGTAATTCAAATTTAGAGCATAACATTGTAGCTTCACTAGTTGATACCTAATTTGCTCACTTTAATTTCACCATATTCTCCTGTTATTCTCCCTTATCATTACTACTTATAGATAGCCAGCACCAACTCCCTCCTCCTCCACTTCTCCTATAGCCTTTATCTCCTTCAATCATGTTCTGTTAGAATAGAATCAAAACTGCTTAACCTGTAATCTACACATAGCTATTCTCAGGAGTAATTTACATATTTTGGTGTTGCCAAGTAGGGAGCCCAACTGTATAAAGCCTTAATTATTGCCAACACTGCTATCTGAGGAGGATCTGTATTGGCAGGGTAAGGGGAAACAATTCGTTCATACTGGTCTAGTCATGAAGACAGGGATTAACATTTAAGTTCTATCAAATATAACTTATATATAACTGCATTACCAGTATTCAGAATAGCAATATAAGTTCAAAAAAATAGTCTCCAGACCCTTTCCACACTAAAGTTAGAATTAGCTCCTCCTTTCAACTGTAAAATAATGGTGACCTCTAGGAGACCTTCGTATTAACAGAATAAATGCCAAAGGAACACAGAGCAAACTGGGGACCTTTAACTATGACCAGATACATATTTCTGTGAATGCACACCATCATATTAAGCAAAGCAGGGTAAACAATGAAGAAAATGGGTACCAAGGCTTTCATCGGCAACAGCAAGCAGTAAATAATCAGTACATGGCAAAGGTCTGCAATGGGCCTTCTCGGGGAAAAGAGCCAAAGAAAATGGTTAGACTTCCAATTCTGTGACTCTGCGCTGCACTCTGCTGTACACCATCTTCCAGGTAGGAAGTTAAGTAACTGCTGGGCCAAAAGCCACACTTGGCAACCTGCCTTTCTTAGTGGAATTCAAGTGCCCATCTCTGACAGTCCCCCACTTGACCTGCTTTTAGGAGCTCAACACACAGACCTGCATGAATGTCTCCTCTCCTTCTCTGCCATACTAACACGTTTCCTGCTTTCTGCAAGGTTTTATGGTCAGAGGTTAAACAGCTAAGCCTTCACCTTCCAAGAGACACTTTTCCCCTCCCATAATGAGTTTTCACAGTGTGCTGCAGTCGGATTAGCTCCTCTCTCCAGAACAAAAGCGACTTCTTTGTCCCTGTTTGGGCATAGAGCCCCCACATCAGAGGAGGCTGCTCCTACTCAACATGCACAATAATGAAATTGAGAAGTCCTGCGAGACAGCCAAGCCTCTCCTTGCCTAGACTCTCATCCAACAAGCTAGCCAAAGAGAAAATCCTGTCAAGCACTCAGCTGAAAATTAACTAAGGTATCCTGTTGAGAACCTGATGAAGATGTCATTTGACCATAGGGTAAAACTTTTCACTGTTTAACACAGAGATAAGAGAAAAACTTTTGAGTTCAGGGCTTTAGCAGTCTCAGTCGCCAATCCCCACATGGGCCAGTCAACATATTTTCTAACACACAGCCCCTGCTCTGTACACACTCCTAAAACACAGGCTTATTTATGTCATTCCCCTGCATTTAAAAATCTGCCTAACCAAAGGTACAGTCAAAAATTACAGTATATTATCTTTTATTTGCTGTTTTTACAAAAGATATTTCTCTCCAATTTTTTATTATAATATTTACCACTGAAGGGACTGGTCAAAATGCAAGTAAAAAAAAAAATTGTATTATCTTTTTAGACAAATATTAATTTATAAAAGTTGAACAATGGTGAAATAACCAAACACAGGTATTTAATTAAAACTTAGAATCTGAAATGAAATTGTAGGCAATCCATAATTTAAAAAATTATTATTTACAAACTATTTTTAACTGCAAGATATTGAACACATTAAACAAATCAGGTCATATGAGGCAGTAAAAGAAGAATTCACTCAAGTATGTCAACTCATACATGATTTCAGAAATGTGTACTATACAGTGAGAAGAACTGCACTTTTTCAAATATGATCATATAAATTACATCCATGGCAATAAAAAATGTTTAAATTTATATCATGACTGCAGCCATAAAAGGTATTGTTCAAAAGTAAATATTCTTAATGTGGTTAAATAATCTTTTATCTGACCTCAAAATTGTCTAACACAGTATGTTAACTTAAAAAAAAATAAAAGAAACTTTATGGAATAATAAGGACAGTTCAAAAGAATGTGAATAGTTATTTATGGAAGACATGAATGCAATTAATTATGAATTAAGAATCAAATCATGGCATATACAGTTATATAAACTGATTCCCCAAGTTTTAGGAAAATAGAAATTTTATCTGTAATTATTTCAGGAGGTAATGAATATCATAGTTG
The DNA here is from genome assembly GCF_007827085.1 of Peromyscus californicus insignis. Lineage (NCBI taxonomy): Eukaryota > Metazoa > Chordata > Mammalia > Rodentia > Cricetidae > Peromyscus > Peromyscus californicus. Next base: position 25,790,826 of record NW_026294436.1, on the reverse strand, counting down.
ACAAAAGAGACAAATGTATTCTTAGGAACTCATAATGCTCATATACATATACAATGTATGTCTGGCTTAAAGAAGCGTATCTTCACTTTAGGATCATATGCAAATCTAAACCTAGAAAAGAAAAGCATTCAAGTTGAAGAGTGCAGAACCAAGTACACACACAATGGTAGGCGAGATAAATTAAACGTTTCACTTTCTGCTGTAGGAAAAAAATCTATAAAAATTGAATATAATTCAAAAGAAAACATTTAATGAAACAAAATAAATTTTGGTTAAATCTTTGATACATGAATAATATAAAAGCTAACAAAATCAGAGGCTGGAGAGATGACTCAGCAGTTAAGAGCTCTTGCAGAGGATCTGAGTTTGAGTCCCAGTACCTAAAGGGTGGTTCATGACAATTTGTAACTCTAACTCGAGGAATTCTTACAATTTCTTCTGTCCTTTCTCAATCACTGCATGTATATGGTGCATAAACATACATGCAGGCAATCACCCATTCACATTAAAAGTCAATAAATGTTTTTTGTTTTTGTTTTTGTTTTTAATTACTAGGATGGTACAATTCTCACAACTACAAAACTGATGGGTCCATACATACATCATACATACATACATACATGCATACACAGCTAGCATTAAGTGTCTTTTCCTTCCATGAACTATCTCACCAACAGAAGATGAAGAAAGATAACCACCTGACTTGACTTCTCCATCAGCACCACTCCAGACACAGACTGCATTGTATCATCTCAGCTACTTGAGACACTGAAATGGGATGATCACTTGAGCCTAGCAGTTTGGAAAACAACACAGCCAAGTTTCCATGTCTTAAAAAAAAATCTACATATCATTAAAAACACAGTGTTGGTAAGGACACTGAGTGAAAAGAATTCTTAAACACTGCTGGTGGGAGTGTAAATTAGTGTAGCCAATATGAAGAATCATGTGGAAGTTTCTCAAAAAAGTAAAAATTGGGCTGAGAATGTATCTCAGCTTACCATGCACAAGACCCTGAAGTCAATCCCTTGTAATCCTCCTCTCACACCAACAATGTCTAAAAATCCACTTTATGATCCAAAATCAATAATACCAACGTACATGAGATACCAGCACTACCATATCTATTGCTGCACTATTCATGATAGCTGAGATATGTCATCAACTTATGTCTGTCAACAGATGAATAGATAATAAAATGGAAAGAACAAAATATGATTCAGTCAGAAGAGAATGACAGCTTTTCGTGTGCAGAAGAACAGATGGAACTGTAGAATACTTTGTTAAATGAACTAAGGCAGACAGAAACACAAATATAGTATGTTGTCTCATAGACAGAAGCTAGAAAACACTGATCTAGAGTAGCTTACTGCTCACTAGAGGCTTAGAAGGGAAGGGCTGAGGTACATAGATGGAGGGTGGATAAGATGTAACCAACACTGAATGATGTCTTCTGTGCTCTGCAGAACAGCAAGGGAACTGCTGTTCACAGTGACCTCTTCTATAGTTTACGAATAACTAGAAGAAGCTCCAAACATAAGATAATCACAAAAAGACAGAAGTGTTTATGGCCTTGATTTGATTAATGCATATTATATACATTCATTAATGCCCCAGATTTTAAAATTTACATTTGCTGTTAAACATAAGTCATTCTGAGAATAAACTAAAATTTAATGTAGAAAGGGAAATAGTGACAGGAGAAAGGCAAGATGAAGGAAGTCCACAAGAGAGACTGCACTAGCATGACGGTGGCCAGCAGTGCACATCACAGTGGACGTCAGAGGATGCACTAGCATGACGGTGGCCAGCAGTGCACATCACAGTGGACGTCAGAGGATGCACTAGCATGACGGTGGCCAGCAGTGCACATCACAGTGGACGTCAGAGGATGCACTAGCATGACGGTGGCCAGCAGTGCACATCACAGTGGACGTCAGAGGATGCACTAGCATGACAGTGGCATTTTTATAAAGCCTCATCATAGTTTTATAGTTTATCTTCCGAAAGTGTAACTGGACACTTTTGATAAGCTGAACTAGAATCTGAAGAGTTAGCTGCATCCCTACCACTCTTTCCCTGATAATTTTTATTAATTATTTATTTTCTGTGTGTATGAGTGAGTGCCTGCAGGTATATCTGTCACCACATTCATGCAGTGCCTGTGAAGGCCGGAGGAAGGTGTTGGGTCCCTTGGGACTGGAATTACAGATAGTTGTGAGCCATGTGTGTGCTAGCAATCAAACCCAGGTCCTCTACAAGAGCAGCCAGTCTTCTCAACAGTTGAGCCATCTTTCCTCCACTCCACTCCCCATAATATTTCTGAACCACTGAAATATGTAGCAACGTCCATTTTAAAATTAGATGTAGAGTTTGCATGGGAAGTGAACGGTGACAAATCAAAGTAAGGGCTAGTGAGACAGAGGCTGAGCAGGCAAAGGCAAGACTAGTAATCCCCAGGCCCCACGTGGTGGAAGGAGAGAATCAACCACTGAAGTTGTCCTCTAACCTCTACATGTATTTCAAGGCACATGTGAACACACACACACACACACACACACACACACACACACACACACACACACACGACAGACAGACAGACAGACAGATAGATAGATAGATAAAATTTTGAGGCAAAGAACAAAAGACAACATAAAACTATTTAGAGCCAAGAATGCACTAGACATGATTGCTCAGATGCCTTGACCTTGAGGGAGCTACTAAAGGCACACAAGACACCAGTTCCGTACTACAGGCATGAGTGGCCAAATGTATGTTGACCTACTCAAGGTCCTTTCCCTTCTTCCTCAGCACTTGACCAATGAGTAAAAGCTACAGTTTCCAATCTCCTTCTAAATGAGGAGAAGCACTGTCAAGGACCAAGTCTTTAACAAGGGAAGTGATGTATCAAAGCTGCCCCTGCCTGGCCTTAGAAGGAATGTCCTGCCTGAAGTACTGCTCTTGCCTGTCATGTGACTTGAACTTGGACAAAGTTAGTACCTTGGCTTTGACTCTGCAGACATGAATAAAAGCCTAGATAATAAGAGAAAAGCAAGAGGAAAGAAACATGGACCCTGGATAACTTCACAGAACAGCACCCTCCAGCCAGACCATCTGCTTTTCAACCTCCACATTCTCTCCGGCCTCTGTTTGGAGGATTTCCATTCCCAGCAGATTGGTCATTATTCTTTAGAACACAGATTAAAACTGAATGGACAATTTTAAAAGCTGATTTAGAAAAACAGCTTTAGGGATTATCCTCGAACACACAGGAGGGGGGAAAGGACCAGAAAAAAAAAAAATCGAGCTTCAAAGCTTACTCTGGAAACCAACATAACTTGGATTCCAAAGTCACTGTGTGCCCCTGGTCCTTTTAGTACAAAGGCTGCAAGTTTGGATGGATGGATGGATGGATGGATGGATGGATGGATGGATGGATGGATGGATGATGGATGGATAATGGATGGATGCATGGATGGATGGATGATGCATGGATGGATGGATGGACGGACGGACGGACAGACTTTCCTCTCCAATAAAGTGACATGGGATAGAAAATACACAAGATATAGATGGTTCTCTCCTTAATACCATAATCATGACAGTGTTTCAAACAGAAATATCACATCTTCATATCAAAACTGAAAGAAAAACTTCAGTTTATTTGTATGTGTGCATGCACATGTATGCACACGCACGTAGAAGCTACAAGTAGACGTAAAGTGTTTTACATGATTTCTCTCCACCTTACTGTTTTTGACAGGGTCTCTCCCTGAACCTGCAGCTCACTGATTCAGATAGACTGGCTCTCCAGCAAGCGCTCAGCATTCTCCTGTCTCCGGCTCCCCCGCACTGTGGGAACAGGCACACACCACTGCACCGGGTTTGCTTTTGCTGGTTTTACAAAGGTACCAGAAATGGAACTGAGGTTCTCAGGCTTGCGACACGGCACATTAATAGCAGCCATCTTCCCAGCCCAAACGCAGTTTCTTATCTCTTCTTACACAAGGTTCAAACTTTAAAGTATCAGACCAGGTAGGGTGGCACACACCTTTGATTCTAGCACTCAGGAGGCAGAGACAGGCAGATCTCTATGAGTTCAAGGCAAAACAGGTCTACACAACGAGTTCCAGCCAGCCAAGGCTAAATACTAGACCCTGTCTCAAACAAACAAAGTTTAGGAGTAGATTTGATTCTCATTTGTTACAGTCACTGTATCACTCCGAGTGCTGGGAGGCAGAGTGGCCCCACCCTGTTATATGTTCTGTCGAAAGACCTGCTTCACTGTTCCTCTAATTACCAGAGAATTCTGTTTAGCTGCACAGGGAGTGTTTTCAAGGTAGGAAAGTTAAAGCGTAAAATTTAGAAGTCCAAGTCTTCATTACCAACCCTACTTAAAAGGAAAAAAAAATCAGTGTAAGTTACTTTTCATAGGATTAGGCACACTTCCTGTTAGAAGCCGTGACCAGAAGCACTGCCCAACAGTTTACATTCACTTTAGCATGAACTATGTCACATTGACTTTACAATGGATATTAGACTTTTACTAATAAAAATGTATATTAGAAAATGAAAGTTAAGTGAACTATCAAACCCTCTCTCTAGAATTCATAAACTACAGATTAAAATGTTTACTGAAATGCTTACTTAAATAGTCAAATTTTGCATCAAAGAGAAACTAAAATATCTAATCCAATCTATTCATTTTGAGACTCAAAGATACGAAATGGTTTGCACTATTACTGTGTTTTATTATGGAATGGTAACTGCTATGCATGCGGTAGGAATGATCCTTAAGTAACGAAGTTTGCTGCTGTGATCTCTCTCTAGACGTGCTCACTGAACCCGTCCCAGGCTCTGCCCGTACGTCCTGTAGCCTCCTTTGTCACTGCCATAGCTGTGCCTGTTACTCGTCCTGAAAACAGCTTCCTCATTTAATGAATGCCAAGCACACACCCGGCCCTCCCTTCTTTGTCCCTTTGAAACTACTGCACAAATGAAAATTCTTAATATAGCAACTCCTCATTATTTGTGGCACTAGGTCCAGGGTACCCCACAGATAGCCACGGATGCTCAAGTCTCTCTTATTAAATGATACAGACTATTATTGGCTAAGGTGCTGTTGACAATGCCATTCACTTACCTTAGAGACATGGTATAATATTAGATTGAATTTTATGTCATCACACCAATTACTATATATCCCTGAACTTGTACTTGGTTCTTGACCTAACCAACATTGAAACTAATGCTGTAAAGCACTTCTGTAAAACACGTATGTGTTAATCATCATCACCTTTGGAGATCAACACATATGATCTCCAAAAACTGTTCCCTGCAATTCTGAAGGGAAGCAAAGCTCATGTCTAGGTTAATGCATAAACCCAATGGATGGGAAGATAAAGAGTCTCTGTGTTCTGAACACAAAAGAAGCTAAAGCTTTACTCACAAAGACTATTTTCTCCCTAACAAAAAGTCTCTGTTTTCTGAAATTTCTCAAAGCTACAAAGGAAAAAGGCTAAGGGAAGTAAATCATTATCCTATGTTTAGAGAGCTAGAGCTTCTTTCAATAAAGATCAAACACCACTGGCTGATACAAAATAACATCTGTCAAGTCCTCTCACTGAAGCACTAGTACTTCTGGCAAGTCCTGAGCTAGAACAGCCAACATAGTTCAGGCACATACTCCTTATGACCCACACTTCAACCTAACCAAGGACATATGACCCAAATGCATGCATAAAGTGATTAGAACACCACCTTCAATAAACCGATCAATAGGATAAATAATCATTAAAAGACTCAAACAGTGTAATTTCGAGTAGATGCGAATGTTAAAACATTAATATCAGTATGAAAATAAACACTATATAAAGATGTATTAATAAATAATCTTCAACAAGTTTTTTATTGTATGTGTATGGGTGTTTTCCCTGCATGTAACATATGTACATCTCACATCACAAGCATGCCTAGCACCAGTGGAGGTGAGAAGATGATATTAGAGCTGGAGTTATTACTAGAATTAGCATTGCTTGTGAGCCACGGTGGGGGTGCTGGAAACCAAACACATGTCCTCTGGATGAGCAGTGTGTAGTTTTAAACCCCAAGCCATCTCTCCAGCCCTTTAATAAAGTGGGTACATTATTTTTATTTGCTTATTTTTGGATTTTTGAGACAAGGTCTTTCAATGCTGCCCTGGCTATCCTGGAACTCACAATACAGACTAGCCAGCCTCTAAAATATGGAGATCCAACTTCTTCTGCTTCCCTGGTCTGGCTTTTAATAAGTTTATATACAGTGGTTTAAACCTAATTACTCAATTGAAACTTAAAATTACAAATTATAGACCAGAAATTTTTCTAAAAATACCTAACTAAAACAAATTTGAAAATCTGTACAGACAACACAGAGATAGCACCATTTTAGTCCTGGCTCTTTCATTCCATAATCCTGAAACCTTGGCATCAAGAACTTCAAGGAGCTTTACTTTCTCAACAGTAAGGGGCTATAGCTGAGGAGTCTGTCACAGAGTTGTTGAAAAGTTCAAAATGAACTTAAGATTATGGATGTAAAATCCCATTTTGCTCTGCAAGTTACATTTAAATTACCAAGATAAATATGATACCATGTAATACAGTGGCACTATTTTAAGTAGGTAAAGACCATGAAATACAGCTGTCTTCTACTTCTATAATAAGTTTAATTCTTTCAAAACACAATTCATATAAAGTTATGGTATCTACAGCCAAGGCTACGTTCGCTCAGCAGTATAACATTTGCTTATCATGTGCAAGGTCTTACATTCAACCCCACAAACAAAAACACATTTCAGTGATCATCATGCTTCACAGAAGTAAGTACCTATAACCAGTGTTTCATGCAACCGCCTTGTTCTACATCATCGTAACAGTTACATGAGTCTTTATACTCACCGCCTTGTTCTACATCACTATAACAGTTACTTGAGTCTTTATACTCTGGTACATCATTTGCATTTCATTCTCAGATCTCTGTTTTCTGGAACATGACACATTTCCAGAGTATCTATCATTATGATATTCTGAAGAATTTTAAGAGGGGGAGCTCTAATTTTAGGACTATTAGAATCTAGATAGCACAATACTGAGTATTCACTTTTGGTCATTAACCATTGACAGGTACAACCTAGCCAACCTACCCACTATAAGCAATATAAAATAAAACTAAACAAAATATTATAATACATTATTGAAAATATTTCTAATGAATCAAAGGAAAAGATCAGAAGAATGAATGAACAGAATAAGATTCAGTGGAAAAATACAAACTAATCAAAAGAACCATGTAGAATATCTAGAACAACAACAACAAAAAAAAACACTATTTGAAACCCACAAGTCACTATATGCATTTAACAGCAGATTGGCAGCTACAGAGTAGATGAGAAAACCAGAATACTGACTGTCAGAAGCTATACAAACTAAAGCAACAGAGCCAAAGGATACTGAATAAACCAAGAGCCTTTGGGATTTGTGAGATCACACCAAATAATTTAATAAACAGGAGCTCTATATGGTCCTAAGGACAGAAAAGAAAGAATGAACAGAAAAATGGTTGGAAAATGAATAATGATCTATATACATTTACAGATCCAAGAGCCCCCCCAGAGGAGATAAAAGAAATTTAGACAAGCACACGACAATCACTTTACTGAAAAAGTCCAGTAAAGAGAACACACTGAAGGCAGCAGTGGATGCACATTATCACATACAGCAGTACTGACTAACATTTCTACCAAGGAACCAGCTAAAACTATGGCAGGCCCACGTGGTGGCACACACTGTAAACCCAGTGCTTGGGAGGCAGAGGCAGGAGGACCGTGAATTTCTAAGGAGTTCAGGATGGGATCCACAGTGAGGCCCTGCTCTTATCCCCACCGAAAATCAACTGGTACAATTTTTTTAACACTAGTAACAAATGACAAAATGGCAGATCTCACCCTTACCATATCAATAATGGCATCAAATGTAAATGTACTAACACTAATTATAGTCAGCAACTGTCAGACTAGGTAGAAAGGCAAGATAAATATATGCTGATAGATATAAATAGTTCAGATAATTTTATAACAGAAATAGAAAGTGCCATGCAACACTAATCATAAGAAAGCAATTCTATTTATATGAAACTAAATGTAGTCAGAAAATAGCATATATTAAGAGCCAGTTCATAAAGAAAATACAACAGCTGGGCTAGGGCACAAATCTGGGATACCTGCTACTCCAGGGGTAGAGACAGAAGAACAAAAAATTTGCACATGCCTTGGCTACAGAGTAAGTTCAAGGCCAGCCTGGGCAACTTAGTGAGAGCCTGAAATGAAAACATGACAAGGTGGCTGAGAATGTAACTCAGTGGCAGATCATCTGACCAGCATGCACAAGAAGAGGAGATAACAATCATAAATGTACATTTCACAAAACAGCTTCAAAGTGTGTGGAACAAAAACTAAAAAACCTGAAAGGTGGCAATCAAATTCACAATCACATATAAAACTGTAATATTCTTCTCTTAGTAATTAAAAGATACAAAAGTGTCAGAAAAGACATAAGATTTGAAGAATACTACCAACCAACTTTACCTAACTGGCATCAATATACCAGTGCATCACCACAACTGTGAGATATAGGTCCTGTCTATGACATTGTGAATCTTCACCAAGATAAGCCACAGTATGAAGCCATGAACTAGAACACACATTCTCAAGGACTAATGACACAGAGAGTATATGCTCTGACTTAAATAAAAGAAAAAATAAATTAAATGCATGTGTTAAAAGAAAGTCACAGTACAAATTATAAAATGCTTGTAAGTATATAATTATGAAAGCAAATATCCAAAATATGGACCACAGTTGAAGCACTGCCTATATGACTGCTATTAGATTACTGGTTCTCAACCTGTGGGTCACAACCCCCCTAAGCCAGACCAAACCTCAGCATGGAATGGAGAGGAGAGTCTGGCATGCAATCCTACCCACAGTCATGGAGCTGATGGCAACTGTTAGCTGCCATGGTCAGGGACAGATGGTTTTTCTCTAAAAGTGTCGGCCCTGACAAGTCAACCACTCTCCAGTGGAAGACCACTCATCCAAGAATGGGCAACACAGACTGGTCTTGAAAGGGTTAAAAAACACAAAGTTGGCTAAATGAGAGGGCCTGGATCTGGGAAAAGCTGGGGAGGGGATGAATATGATCAAAACACATTGTATGAAACTCACAGAACACATAAAAACAAAGGTGCATACCTTTAGTGGGATGATAAGCAGACAACCCATATTAAACCTTCAATGACATTCCTACAAACTTATTTAAATAACAATATATATGTAGTGAGATGTGTGAATAGTATGCTCAAACAGTGGGATTCTAAGAGCAATTCAATCTCAAACGGATCTCTATTTTTAGAGCCAGAAAGAGGCTGGCACAGTGCTGCTTTCAATCCCAGCACCCAGGAAGCAGAGGCAGACAGATCTCTATGTAGACAAGGCAGAGTATGAAACCAGCCTAGTCTACACAGAGTTCCAAGCCATCCAGGGCCACATAGTGAGACCCTATGTCAAAACAAACATGAACTGGAACCATGTCTACACCAAGCTGTCAATTAGTGAAGATGAAGCCAGTTTATGGAGAGATGACCCATTTTATGACATTATGTACTACTGATACACATATATTCATATAGATTTTTATATAAAGGTTTAACAAGATTATTAGCCATGACATTCTCAGTGTAATGGAATTTAAAGTGATTTCTAGTGTCTTTTTATTATCCTCCTCTTTTGTTGGAATTGTATATGATGGGCCTAGATAATTTTCCTTAAATTGGAAGCATTTACACTCACAGATCAACGCAGACATAAACTAGCAACATAATGTATTTGTCTCCAACCCACCTTAGTAAGAACAAGTTAATTCTACTTAAACTCATTCAAGTGACTCATTTGGGCCACTCATAATTTACTTCATTTTTTTATATAAAAAAACTATATGTATTAAAATTAGAGTAATCTTAGAATTTAAGCTTCCCGATTATCTGAGTCTGGTCATTTCATCTTTATATACTTCAGTTTCCTCAAGATATTAATATCTACAACATAGTTGACATGAAAATCAAATGAATAATTACTATGAAAAATATTTTCTAAATTTTAGCAGAAGTATACATTTATGAGCAGCAAACTGCAAAATAAGGGGGTGGAAATTATACAGGATGTCAAAACAATGAAAAGAGAAAAATATCTGACTTTTAAAATCGGGGTAGGGTGAGAGGATGGTAAAAGGTACGCACTATCATCCGTTAGCACACACCTTTTCGAATGCCTTCAAAGCACAGAGCATCAAACCAGACAAGTGAAATTCAGATGCACTGACAGTATTTATTACATTTGAAAATCTGACTTAAAGCATTAGAAATCCATCACCAACACAAATATAATCATAACACAAAACTGGAACTCACACGGAGCAGCACAGCCAAGCAATACTGTAACCCAGGAATAAGAGAAAGCATGAACCCTACTACTGTTGCCAGAGGTCATCTGGGTTCCTGAAATCCCCGAGGGAAGCTCCTCACTACCACCAGAGTCAGGCACTGGACTGGAAATTCCAGCTTAATCCAGATTTTCCTAAGCATCCTACTTGATGGATGAGAAGCTCCCCCGAGGAATGCACTCTTGAGCTACACCACTGGTCAGCACAACACATGTGCTGACCCCGAAGGAGAAAAGAGAGGAGTGGACATCAAGGAGAACCGAGTCATGGATTTCCATGTACAGCTTGTTTGGCTCTGCTACAGCTGGGATGCTGAAGGCCTGACACCTCAGTGCTTGAGACAGCTACCTGCACAGCTTAAACAAGCCGCACCACTCCTGGGGAAACTCGCGGTTTGCAGCAGTAAAACTCACCTCTGTGGACTTTCTCACCTATGACATCTGAAGCTAGAACCATATGACTGAGCCCAAGTGCCGGATGAGTTCCCAAATCTGAAGGCTTTCAGGTGCCACTCGGCACTTTTTCAGAGAAGACAACTGTGTGCCTGTGGTCTGACCACTTCTTCAAGAGGCCCATCAATAACAAGATGGCCAAGGAGGTCAGCACGTGATTTGCCAGGCAAGAGACGCTTGTACCCTTTGTTTTTCTCCATCCTATCCCTAGGGACCTACACTCTGCCTTTTCTGCTCGTTTTAATAAACAGCACTTACGTGAAGGGAGAGGGCGATGTGAGTCACCCCAACTGTATCAGAATTATGTCTGCAACAAAATCAAGTGAAGCCCCAGCACAGTCTGACCGTGGGAAGAGAGCTGGCTGAGTGCCTCCTGCTGTCAGTCACAACCGGATGGGAGAACCGGCCCTGTGTAGCTACTAGACGGCAATGTTGCTAGCACAAATATATTAAACATAAAAATAGTCACTCAGAGTACCACTACGTCAATGTTGAATGTTTACTGAAATTGGGCCAAAAGTGAGAGAGTGAGAGGAAAGGAAGTCATAGGGAAATAAATGTTCAATCACTTCCCTTATCTGGCATTAATGAAAAAAAAAAAAAGCTGAAGGAATTTTTTTTAATCTGGAAACCCCCCCAAAAAATATGTAGTGAAACCAAAGACAAAAGGCTAGTTCTGATTCCACATTTTCACTGTCTGTTTCAGAACAGTTCTTCTCCATTACCTCCTTGCTAATAAATAAGTCTTTAAATAGGTCATGTTCAGCAAGCATATTAACAGCAGCAGTACTTCAATCAATTAAAAAAAAGTACCATCTAGTTGTAATTACTTGGTTCTCAAGCACTCTGTGTTTAATGAAAGAAGCAGTTCCATATGTTGTTTTAAAGAAATCTAACTGGCCAGCAGTCGTGGCGCTTGCCTCTAATTCCAGCACTCAGGAGGCAGAGGCAGATGGATCTCTGAATCTGAGGCCAGCCTGGTCTACAGAGTGAATTCCAGAACAACAAGGGATACACAGAGAAACCCTGTCTCAAAAAAAAGAAAAGAAAAGAAAGAAAGAAATCCATTTTAGTAAGCACTAAACGGTTTTCTATCTCATTAAAACCGCATACTTTCTTTGGTAGCTGGCATAGGATTATCTATACATTACCTTTAGCACCAAGTGACATTTTAAAAGGTGACCTGGAAGTAAGAGAGGAAATAGAAGGAGAAGGGAAGGGACTATGGGGACGTGGAAGAATGGTGGGAAAACAGTGAAAGGCAGTGTGGACAGGCTCAAAACATGATACATCACAGAGTATCCACATCACAGTGAAGCCAAAATATTTGGATAATTAAAATGAGTTATCAAAAATAGAGGCATTTCTTACGTTCAAGTGGATGAACAATCAATGGAACAAAGATGCCACTGAGTCCAACATAATGCTTTGAATGTCTGGAAATGAGCTGGTCATTGAAGACAAGACACATTCCAGTAGCGGCAGAAACTACAGGTACTATGGAGCAATGAACAGTAGAGGAGCAGTTGATCGCTGCCCTGAGATGACACACAGGCCAGCTGGAAGGCAGAAGAGCAGATGAAGTCAAGAGGAAAGTGGACAAGGAGAAACCGAAAGCAGACCGAGCAATACTGAGAAGTGCACACACACCATCAGCAGCAGCCCAGAGCCTGGGCACGGCAGATGCTTGTGCTTTGTTGAATTATACTTGAGGGAATAATAATAAGTTCTTTCAAAAAAAATATATGCTGTGCCCACACATGTATGTAGCAATCTTTCTTGTCAACTATCTTTGGATCACCAGCCCACAAATAATGACACTGAGACTTATTATTAATTATGAAAACTGGGCCTTTGGCTTAGGCTTGTTTCCAACTAGCTCTTATAGCTTAATTAACCCATATTTTTAATCTATGTTCTTCTGTGTGGCTTAGCTACCTCTTTTTAGTGTGGCACATCAGACTTGCTCGGAGTCTTCTGGCGAAATCTGCAGGCCTAGATTCCTCCTCCTCGTCCTCTCTTTCCCTAGAAATCCCACCTACCCTCTCCTGTCTAGCTATTGTCCATTCAGCTCTTTATTAAACCAATCAGAAGATGTCTTTGGCAAAGACACATCTTTAGAGTGTAAACAAATATTCCAAACACGTGTAGATGAGAAGCAGTGTTCCCAAAAAGATAAACACAACTTACCAAATGACTCAACACATACAGGATCACTGCACTATGTTGCCTATTACCTAAAGAAAGATAAGGGATCTCGACCATAAAACTTTCAGACTGTAGTTAAGATAAAACTGTAACTTTTAGTAGGCATGTGTACTTGGAATCCCAGTACAATGTATATGGAGATGTGGATCCCTTAGACTCCAGTGGCCAACCAGTTCTGTGACAGCCTAATCTGTGGGCTCCACTGAGAGACTCAGTGTCAGAAGAACAAGGCGGATGACTCCGGTGAAGTAACACCCAATATGGACCTCAAGCCTCTACATGCACTCGCACACATGAACACACACACACACACACACAGTAGACTATATGTTTGAGTGGAGAGAAATGTGGTTATCTGGTTCCAATCATGGAGCTTCTAGAATATTAGATTAAATTTAGATTTTATTCTGGATCACTGTCTCTTAACCATAAGAACTCCCAGACTCTGGTTAGGATAAAACCGTAGCTAGTAGTGGATACTGGTAGGTCCTGGGCTTAATCAAGTCTGCCGCACACGTGGTCTGCGCATTCACAATGGCCAGCTCCACTTAAAGCTGTTAGGCTCCACAACAGCACTACACATGTCTAGGAAAACCAGAAAACTCATCACCAATGGCATTGGACGAGTTCTCTTTCTAAAGAATGATTAACCTGAACAAAACAGTTACATGACTGAGAAACAGAATGTTTTGTGGATCATGATTAACAAATTTAATATAATCACCTACCACTTTGTAGATTTTAATGTCAAAGCCAGGGGCTTTTTAATATTAGAATATGCTCCCTTAGACTGACAGTTTTATTAATGGGAAAAAGTGGTATGAGTGGCCAGATTCACAGTAAGTATGAGTCATTATTACAGAATTTTATTCATTATCTTATATTTTTAAAAATCATTAAAAAATAAATGACTATGAAATTCTTATTTATTTCACTGAATCTGTAGTTAGAGGTGACTGTTATAAAAAGAATATTAGCCGGGCAGTGGTGGCACATGCCTTTAATCCCAGCACTCAGGAGGCAGAGGCAGGCAGATCTCTGTGAGTTCAAGGCCAGCCTGGGCTACAGAGTGAGTTCCAGGACAGGCTCCAAAGATACACAGAGAAACCCTGTCTCGAAAAACCAAAAAAAAAAAAAAAAAAAAAGAATATTTTAAGCCTTAGCCTGAAATAATAAGATATAAATAAATGTAATGCACCCTTATAATTCTTAATTTTTATTGTCATTGTTAAATCCTGCAATTAAGCCTTCACTGGTATACTGTGATATTAGATCATTATATATTAAATCTATACATATAATACAGAAGAGGAGTTATAAAAGAAATGTATCTGTTTAAATTATAATGAAAATTTCAGCTTAAAACGTGTGTGTGTGTGTGTGTGTGTGCGTGTGTGTGTGTGTGTGTGTGTGTGTGTGTGTGTGTGTGTGTGTGTGTGTTGCTACTCCTACAATTCCTCACAGCTTTCTGAGAAAACAGAGAAGGGACTTTAACGGCTCTCATTTTAAAGACTCGTTTTAAAACCTAAGGCTCGAAAGCTTATTAAGCCAGAACTCCAGCCCAAATTCTTCCAACTCCATTATCACTGCAGAGTTCTGCCACCTGAAATTAGGATAAAACACAGTGTAAAAAAAAAGTAGGTTCTCACCAAAAAGGACATGAAGGAAATAGTCTAGTGTGGGTCACTAATGGGTTAGAGGACCGAGAACACATTGAGCCTTCAACCCTGGCCCCGGCCAGGCCAGTGAGCTCTTGCCATTGCCGAAGGTCTATTTTCCCAGATGTGACAAAACTACTGTTATTTTCTATGGCATATATAAACAAAATTAAGAAACACTACAGTCGAGACATAGGAATGTACAATCTTAAGTAAATTAAATTTGTTTTTCAAATATAAGCTCCATGGCTTGTATTAAATTATCCGTAGAAGAGATGTATATCAATGATTTACCAGAATCTTACTTCAAAGATAATTCCTAGACCCCAATTAAATTTCATACCCAATAAAGAAAGTTATAAACAAATCCAGGTAAGTAAAAATGATGTCATGAGTGAAGAGGCTTGAATTTACAGTCTTTCTCATTACAAACCACAGTCCATATTGAACATTCCCAATCTAAAAATCTGAAATGAGAAATCCTGAAAACTTTGGCACCATGAGCATCAACATGACATTACAAATGGAAAATTTCACATGTGACCTCCTCACGCCTCTAATCCCAGCACTTGGGGACTAAGAGGATAGCCATAAATTTGAGGCTAGGGTGACTGAAATAGTGAGTTCCATGTCAATTCAGGTTACAGTGTGAGACACTGTCTCAAAAGAACAAAACATATAAACAACAAGCTTTGTGTGTATGTGTGCGTGTGTGTGTACACATATATACACATAGATATGTATACCTTCAATCATTTATTTATGTACATATACATATATAATTTATTATAAATTAACTTCTGCTATAAATAAATTGAATCTCACTTTAGATTTTGGCCCCATTCCCAGATACTGCATATGTGTGTATGAATATATAAACACACAAGATATTGTATGTGGCTCTCTATATATAAATCTAAAATGAGACTCAATTGTTTTTTATATATAGTTAAAGTTTACACACATACACATAAAAAAATTCCAAAATTTGAAAAACTCCAAAACACAAAATTGTCCTTCCCAAGCATTTCAGATAAGGAGTTAGTATTTATTTTCACAGAACTCAGGCAATTACATCAGACCTCTCAACTGAAACCCTCTGAGAACCCTATACTTGTATAATGTCTTGAATCTCAACTTAGCATCATTCCTAACAACTTCCGCTCAAGGTTAACTGTTGGGAGTTGGAAAACTTACAGGTATACGGAGCTCCCATTGTTTATAGGGTTTATACCTGTGAATTATTTTGGTGGAGGGGGGGTGGGGGGGGTAAGGCCTGACAGAAGCATAGCAGTGGCCAAACACATACCTGCACACTCAAGGCCTAAGGTATCCAGTGCTAGAGGAGGAAGGGAGGGGGAGGGGCAAGGGAGGGGAAGCAGAGAAGGGCAGGGCAGGGGAGGGCAAAGCCACACTGTAACTTCCAAGTTACACTTGTTCCATTCAAAACACACAGTTTAAGTGGAGCTATCAAATATGATGATGCCAACTTCTCTCCTCAGCCAAATTCCTCTCCCAGCAAGAAACTAACTTCTTAGAACAGGTTGGAATCTTCACCAGCCTGCTCCTGGAGCTTCCACAACACTAAACAGTGGACATGGAAAAAGTCATTCAGACTTCCATTAAGTCGTCCCTTCTTCCAAGTTGGCAGTTTCCACTCAAGTGATTATACTCTGGCACACAGATAACCACCACAGAGCTTAAAAGCAAAGTGTCTCTCACTATAATGTTTAACAGTACAATTGACAAGACTCTTCCCTGCCACTATGTAGTTGAGCTTCACTATATAGTGAAGACATGCCTCGCAAAGGTCTTACAGACACAAAAGGGAAAGGAGTACAAGTTGAAGGACTTGGCCAATGCCATGCACCTAGTCAGTGCAGTCAGAATCAAAGGCACGGTGCTGCCGTGGCTTCGGGAGAGCCGCACCTGCCTCGAAGATCACACTCAGCCAATGATACACTTGATGCCGAATATTATGGATTCAATATGTCTTCAACTATTAGACTAAAGTCAGACAAACATTTACAGATTCAAATCCTTGTCCAAACAAGTAGTGAATTTTAACATTACTATTTTTAGAGTGAGTGTTCAATGTCACTACCAATACTATAATTGCCATTAAACATTTGGAAGTTATAATTTTTTTTCCTAACAATTCTCAGCCTACATTTCTTCTGTAACACATCTGGATCTGTTCACAGGACATACATAATTTTGATGACAGCGCTGTCCCTTGTTAAGATGAATATACTGCAGGTATTCATCATGAAGCCATGTGTCAGCAACACAATAAAGTCCCAAAACTCAGTGTTTAAGTCCTTTGTGGTACCAAGTTTGTGTGTGTGTGTGTGTGTGTGTGTGTGTGTGTGTGTGTGTGTGTGTGTATGTGTGTATGTGATAACACAGTTTACTAAGCCAAGTAAATTAAGTTCATTAGTTGTGTTATAACTATTATATATTATTTGATATATAAAAAAAATTAAACTAGTCAAGATCTTTTAAAAAAATTTTCCAAATAATTACACAATTTATTCTTCCAAAATGGGACCTGAAATATTTGATTTTTAACAAAAACTATTTCTAATTCCTTCTAAACCATTTTATGCTTATTATCTCAGGAGCAACAATACACAGACCCTGAAGATATATGATATTCCTGAGCAATAAAGCCAGGCCTAAGGGGCTGGACAGATTGCTCAACCTTTAAGAGCACTTGAGGCTATTACTAGGACTGGAGTTCAGGTCCTAGCACCCATATCAAGTGCTGCCTCAAGTACCTGCATTCCTGTGCACATGCGCATACACAGGCACACACACATATGCACATAGCTAAAAATAATAAATCTTTACAAGCACACATATACCTGAACTGGTGAACTCTAAATCCAACTAATGTTAGGCGCAAAGGTTAGCTAATTTTAAACACTCAGAAATAATAGTCAACTATGTTTTATAGCTGCTCAGGTAACAAAGTCTTAAGCCCACCTAATCGTAATTACTTTAAATTTGAAGATCAAGTACACCCTTATATTAGTGCATTTCTTCTACCAACCCCAGAAATATCTACTTCTGAGATGACTAATTTCTGGAAGCTTCCACATCTAACAGAACACCACGGGATGAACTGTGCTGGTAGCTATGTGCTCTTTTACAGGTTCAAGTGATAACTGAGAAGGAACTGAAAGAGGAAGGCCCTGTCTGATCTTTATCATCTCTGCCTACCAAGTCAGCCTGTGGTTTATCAACAGTTCTACTTTTAAAATGCCTTCAACGGAGCACCCATTTGATGTGATGATAAAAATCTGCAAGCCTTCCGTCTTTTACACTGACATTTTCTAAAAGATTTAAAAATCTCCACCAGGCTTGAGTCGTACAGGACAATCTTTTTCTAATTTCACTTTGATAACAGGAGATAATTTAGCAAGTAATTCTGGACAGCATTCACGACACCTATCCCCAAGTCTCAAGTGAGACTGGTTCTTGACTCAAAAGCTAAAAATCCAATGGACAAGACTCAGGACATTGGTGACCTAGTGTGAAACAGACACCGAAAGAATATTCAGATTCCTGTTTGTATTGCTTTTCACTTCTGTAGCTTCATTCTCCAAAACCATGTGTTTTTAAAGAAGCAAGTTTAGTGATCACCACTATTAAATCCTCAACCCCAGCAGGGCTTCCATTCCTTTACCAGCCCAGAGGCGGGAGATGTGGTTCAGTGTGGGGCTCAACCCCAGCACTGTTACAAAAATAGACTAAAATAATAATAATAAGTTAGAGACAGCTCACCCGGTGCTTTCCTCAGTGTTAAAGTCACTGCACACACTGAGTCAGCCTGTAAGAACTGGTAGCTCCTGACCAAGGCAGGATGCACTACTTTAGCAGAGGCCATTCCTTAGTTTTCCCTTTAGATGCAAATGTTAATACCAAAAGCAATCAATCTCCTCAGAATCATTCATAAGAGTTTAAATATGAAGAAAAGCTCAAAGTAATTTAAGGAAAAGCTGATCACCTGACATCCAACTTGTCTAATGACCACACCCTCTATCACCTCACAGCTCTACTCTCCTCAGACTCACACACAGTGGAGTCAGGCTCTTTCACATGTTAGTGCTACATATCAGAGCCTTGACTGCATACTACAATTTGGAAGTGACACACCCCATTCAACAATGCCATCTGCTTTTTATCCGTGCCTGACTCATAACCTGGGTTTGGAACTGTGGCTTCTTATTCATTGAAATGAATGAGAAGACTAACCACTTGCGTGGCGTTTAGGCACATCTTCCTATGAACTTGCTAATCATAATATAACATAACTCTGGGACAGTGGGATGGTTCAACAAGTAAAGGTGTTTGCAGGTTGTGCTCTGACTGCCACACACATGCCACAGTGCGTGCATGCATGTGCACACACACACTCTCAACGATAAGTGTCATTTTACAATTAAATAACAATAATAATATAATTATAATAATAATCATATAATCTGACAAAGCCTAGAATTTATTAAGGATTTTCAGAAATGTATGGCTTTATAAACATCACTGCAGAATATCTCTCTAGTGTTAAAGAACTAGTTTAAGAGAAGCCTGACAATTAAGAGCTTAGGCTCCATATCACAGGAACAGGTCCAAATCCAGTCCTACCTCTGGAAGCTGTGCATGTTGGGGAAATGGTTTAAACTTTCTCAGCCTCCATTTCTTTATCTTTCTGAAAGAATACAGTCTCTACCTCCTATAATTATAGTAAAAACAATATGGACACACAGACACTTGTTTTATTTCCTGACATATTACAAATGCCAAATATTGTTTTTTATCACTATTTCTATAAAACATCTAGCTTGAAGTCTACTCAGGTAAATGAAAACATAATTAAGGGTCTTTTACTATGATGTTATAGCTTTATTTTATTAACTGGGAATGTTATATATGTAACAAAATTTAATGAATTTACTGCACAAATATTCCTAATATCCTAATATACTTACATATTTATTAAGGCCATTAACTCAAAACTTACAGAGTAGTAGTAGAGATGGAATAAAGACAGTAAGACCAAACTAGAATGTTCCCTCTGGCAAACCATATCTATTTTCATTTTATTTTATTTCATTGTTTGCGATGGCATCGCACATCCTAGTCAACTGCACACCACTGAGCTCTATCCCCAGCTCCAGACTGCATCTTTTTAATTAACCTGAGTTTACAAGGCTTTCTTTAAAATTAAAATGGTCCCTTGAGGGCTGTCTATCAATTGTTCACACCTCACTGTGAATTTAATCATATAAGACCTTTCAATAACACCTACCCACTTGGTGTGTTATTTGAAGAGTAGGGGAGAAGAGAGGTAATTTTAGAACCAAGTGCTTGGGACTGACACTGTCCTGGGCAGCAGGTAGCTTCAGGTGCCCTACAACCCCACAGGGAGAGAGTGGCTCAGAACGGTTCAGACAGCAAAGCAACTTCCTCTCTAGGAAGCTTCACGTTCTCCTATTCACTCTACTGTCCTGAGCACTAATGTCACCCAGAGCCTCACACACGCTAGTCAAGCACTTATGGCTGAGCAATATTACGTCTCAGGGCTCGATTCAGGGCCACGTGGGCAAGTTTCTCCACTAGGCCAATGACTGTCCCATCACACAAAGAAGAAGTAATACACATTCTTCTATAGACAAAATCAACTTGCTACCTGAAATAAATCAACTTAACCTGAATTTATGTACAATTAAGACTCTAACTTTGCTTGAAACATCACTCAACCTTCCAACACAGGAACACCCGGTGTCTTAACTTCTCAAAACTATCTGGAATCATTTGTATACTGAGTAAACAACAGTCAACAAACAAGACTGTCTGAGCATTCATAACATTCCTTTACTATAAAGCCAAGAACTACAGCTGTGAAAAGTTTTGGAATGTTAAGCACTAAAACTCATTTCAATGGGGGAAGGAGTCATTAGAATTGATGATCTCATTGTTACCTAAAACAGCCAAGCCACTTGCTTGAAGTAGCCCCCAAATGGCAATATAGCCAATAATATCTACGAACATAGTTAAAATTACATTCCATAGTAGGTAAAGTATTGCCTCTGGTTCACAAATTAAACACACATATTTGCAAGACAGATAGGAAACACCACCATGAAAACGAAGAAAAATCTTCCAATTACAGACTATCATCATAAGTATTCTAAGGACACACCACCTTGAAAATCTAGGAAAAGACATTCCAGGGACTGAATGAACACACCAAAAGACTGGACAAACTTGTTGACTGTGCCAGCTTAGAATGGTCACAGCAGCAACAGAGGACAGCACTGTGAATACAAGTGCAGTAGAGGCCCTGGGACCCCATCACAGTGGGAACCATCCAAGTTCAAAGACAAGGAGTCACCTCAGACTGCAGTAGCAGCAAAAACCATGAAAAAAACTAAAGTAGCTAATAAGACCAGGTCATGGAGTATCAAATGCAACTGAACACTACCCAAGTAACAAGGAAAACATGCAAAACAGTGTTGCTTAATCTGTACTTTAATGGGCAGCAATGCTGGGAAGAACCCATAATGCTTCACACAAATATAAAAGAATACCCTTAACTATTTGTTACTGGGGAAAAATGACATATTCCAAGAATATGACTCTAAAGAATCACATTAAATTTTCTGCGGGATATACTGCCACACCCACTATATAAATGTTCCTGCTACTGTCATGCCAGTTTGTATTTAAAATCACTTCTACAAGAAACCCTCTGAATTAACTGTAGCAGCATCTGCTTGTCCAATAGCCACCACAGGTCCAATCTATATACCTTTCCATTCTGAATTCACTAAGGATGTGAGATTCTGTGGTGAGCTCTCTTTTAAGGAAAATAACTAATGTGGTTCATGAAGAATTTACTAGAAGCATAGCAAACAAACAATCAAGCTACCTTTGTAACTATACATGACTATATTAAACTCCTTATGAACACAGAAAGTGCCGAAATGCTGTATTCAGCAAACTACATCATCACACTATCGAGAAAAACTAATCAAATGCAGGTTAATAAATGTCTTCTTATACAGGGTATGGAGGGGACTATAAATTATTTGACTTCAGGTTCTGATTTAAGAAAATGAATGCTTTCAACTGTTAACATGAGTTGAGATTTAAAACATAGATAATTTTAAAAAATAGATAATTCAATACCAAGTTGGATACTCTCATCAAAGAAAAAAAAATTATAACAAAGGGACTTGATCCTAAGAGAAATAATCAGATAATGATATGGGAACAAAGTAAACAAGGTTTGCCAAAGGTGTGTTTGAACTGCTAATAACTAGAAGTGTTAGATCAAAGAGTCATTTAATATGGAGACATAAGCCTTGGAAATGAAGAGGAGGAACAGAGTTATACAAGGGAAAGCTTAGTGCTGTTTTCAGAGGAATTACAATGAATTTATTAATTTCAGAAAACACACTGTATTCCTGTTTAAAATGACCTGCCACACATACCACTAATGCTCTATGCCCTTGTGTTATAAAGCAGGTAACGATGAGCTTCCATGTGGCACTATGCAACAGGAGGTAAGACAGAGGAGATTAACCTTAGACGACGGGGATACTACTTTAAACAAATTTCTTAATTTCTTCATTCATGAGGTCCCTTCATGAGAGCAGCACTTCGTAAGATTTTTGTGAGACTGAAGAACCTAATACATTTTTTAAACCCCCAGACTTGTGCTTGGCTCCAAGTAAATACTACATAAATATCAGCTGCTGCTGCTGCAGCTACTTCTTACCATCAGTTAGCAACAGGGAAAAACAAAGAAAACAGAGAGAGCAGAGTCCCAAAGCCACCGCCCAAAAAAGAAACCCTTAGAGAAGGCATCTTTTACTAAGGAAGTTAGTTTTCGTTTCCTTGAAGTGTCCAATTTCTTTGGAGAAAGTGGTGCAACAGAGTCCTGTGAGTTTTGTTATTAGAACTGAGACAAGGCCATCTCTGCCGTCTGTACCTCTGTGGAGTGTGGGCGAGCAGAAGAGTGGCGAAGGCAATGAGCTGGAGAGCCACCAAGAACAACATTAGCATCTAAATTGTGGCACTGTGCTCTGGAAAACTGGAATACAAGCTCCTGGAAGATTGTCTTGCCAGGAAAATCTCCTTTAAAACAGAGGCCAGAGCCAACATGAAGACATCACCAGAAACAATTCTATTAACAAATGGGACAGAAGAGAGAAACATCACCAGTCTCTCTTACAGCAAGCTTCATATCTGTAGGGGACTCCAAACAAAACTTATTTTTCAGTATTCTAAAATGTGTTATGGGGGGCTGGAGAGATGGCTCACACTGGCTACTCTTCCAGAGGACCTGGGTTCAATTCCCAGCACCCACATGGCAGCACACAATTGTCTATAACTCCAGTTCCAGGGAATCTGACCAATACACATAAAATAAATAAGTTAAATACATTTTTTAAAAATGTGTTATGTTCAGAAATATTAATGAAATGCCTTGAAACAAGTCCAGACAGCAAAAGACTAGATGAATATCTGCTACGTCAAGCTCTAGTTCACCAACTAATTCATTTCCAAATGAACTAAAACAGTTAATAACTTATTTCTGGGGGCTGGTGAGATGGGTCAGTAACTAAAAGCTCTTGCTGCTCTTTCAGGATTCAAGTTCAGTTCCCAGCAGCCAGGTCAGGTGACTGACAGTCATTATTCCAGCTGCAGGGGAAAAAAATCAGCCTCTTCTAGCCTCTATAGGCACCCAAATACACACCTATACACTCACACAAAGAGAAATCCATTTTTAATCTTATTTCTGACAATACATATGATACTTATGAAAGATTTTAAGTTCTCTATGAAAAGAGTGAGAATCAAGTCAAATATTTTAACATGAAGATTAAAGACACATTTTCTATATGATAAAATAAGCCATCAAAAGAATAAAGTGATGCTCTGAACAACCCTTTACAAAGAATACTTCAACTAATCTCCTAATATCTACTCTTTGCAATTATTATTAGGCCAATCACAATACCCCCACGATAGCCCTCTATCTCGACAGGGTCAATGATGTCCTCCTAAGCAATGGTCATACCCACGGCAACTCTAGACACTGAGGCTCAAGAAGACATTTTCTGAGAAAATTTCTGGCTCTAAAGAAAGTCATGAAAAGCCAAGGCTTCTCCTCCTGCACCTGCAGTCATATTCAAGAAAGCAGGCTTCCAAGGTCTAGAGATAGCCATCTTGAAACCACAAGATATCTAAGCCTTTGAATGACAGGATCTGTAATTTCATAATAAGAGCTGATGACTCACCCAACGGCATTCCTCTTACAAGGACTCTCAAGTGTCCTTTCAGTCTTAGGGCCAGTTTTACATTTGTAAAAGCATCCTAATTTACAGGGCTTGCTCTCCAAGTCCATCACAGAGATAGAACAGACCCCAGACAAGCCAAAATCCAACCCAGAGTCTATCACAGTAACAGGAACATACCCCAGACAAGCCAAAATCCAACCCAGAGTCTATCAGAGTGATAGAACAGACCCCAGACAAGCCAAAATCCAACCCAGAGTCTATCACAGTGACAGGAACATACCCCAGACAAGCCAAAATCCAACCCAATCTTGTTAAAACAAACAAATTGACAGTTACAAAGAAATACTCTAATACTTTTCAAAGAACTTCCACATAGTTTCCTTTTAATATTTAGCAATGAAAGAGGTAATTAATAAGATGTTATAGAAACATCAAGCAATTTGGCATAAAATTTTACTTTTAGAGTTCAGTTGTAGGAACTAAGACTTCTTAGGCACAAAAGTTTATAACTACATGGGACTTAAATTATTCATCATGTTTAAATGATTTAAAGCATCACTGAAGGAAGAAAATGTAATGTTTTTGATGTGGTTGAATTTAAGCCAGATGGAGTGGCACACCCCAATCCCAGCACTCTAGAAGCTAAAGTATGAAGACCACAAGTCTGAGGCGGCCTGAGCTGCAGTAGTGAGGGAAAAAAAAAATTAATTCTTTAGAGTTTGGTGCCAGGCAGTAAGCGAGAGGGGACACTCTAAAGCTGACCCTCCAGCTCAGTGGTTCAGACTTTCATAGACTGAACACGTGGTACTAAGTTCAATCCCCAACACTGTCCAAATTGGTGGGGGGCACAAAAGAAAACCTTGATGTGTTGACAATTCTCTGAGCCAGGGAGATGGTTCAGTGGGTAAAGTGCATGCTTCACAAATGTTAAGACCTAAGTTCGGATCCCCAGGACCCAAATTCAGTGAAGTAGTACACGTATGTAATCCCAGCACCAAGGGGAGATAGGAGGGAAACAGGGAAGTCCCCAGAACTCAAGGTCCAGCTAGCCTGGTTTGCACAGTAGCTGTGAACAACAAAGAAACCCTGTCTCAAACAAGGTAGAAGGTAATGGCCAACACTTGAAATTCTCATCTGACCTCTACATAGACACCATGGCATGGGTGTACCGGCACTCACACATAGGAACACAGACGCGCGCGTGCGCGCACACACACACACACACACACACACACACACACACACACACACACACACACAAATATGCACATGCATCACATACACAAAGAATGGACTGACCAGCTTGAAGAGAAGCCAGAATTGTTTATCTTGTCCACTTATGGTATTTCCAACTTTGCCAGACTAAAGTGCTAAAACACAAGTGAAGATATCTCTGGAGAGCAGTTTGATTTTACAGCCGCAGCAAGGTGAGATGGCAATAAAAGCTAGTAACAGCTGGTCACTGGACTAACCAGTCACAGAAAGCAGAGGGGCAAAGCGGGGAAGCAAGGACCAAACCACAGAGCCCTTACATGAATGTCACAGATTAACACGTGCACAGACCAGTTGTTCCATGAAGTACTTTTATACTTTTATAAAATGGCTTTGCGACCTGAGGAACACTCGTTTAAAATGAAAAAGCTCCCATGCTTCCCAAAAGAATGTATCCTGTTGTATAACACATCAGATGAGCACCACTTCACGCACCTTAGGTTAACCTTAGGTTAACAGTGTGGTGGCTCTTTTAAGGTTAACGCATACCATAAATATACTATCGATATAAGTGGAGTCTGAAACACTAATGTTCGTGTGTGTGTGTGTGTGTGTGTGTGTGTTCAGCATAACATGCCCAAGCTGCACAGAGGATATGGACATCCCTGGGGAGTACACAAATGAACAAACTCTACCACACAGAGGACAACGACGACGATGATTTCTCTAATGGGAAGAGGTTACTTAGAACCTTGGGATTTCTTCTTGCTAACTGGCAAACTTGATCAGAGCTGTACTTCCAGCAGACCAGAAACGAAGCACACAGAAGCTCTGGAGCCAAGAATGTGTGTGATTTCCTACCTAAAATTAGCCATGCCTATTTCACCACAGCTGGGCTGGACGCCTCTATTTTAAGGTGTGCAGCGCCAAATGACTTAAGAGTATGTAATTGCTGACTAATCTTAGGACTAAGAGTGTCAGAGACTTCCCAACCCAGGCTTCAGGATGGCCAACTGGTCTCCACAAAACCCCACACTTAATGGCCTTGCCATCTAGGGGCTAAGTATACTGCTAATGAGCCACGTACTAAAAACATGCGTGAAGATATAGCATGCATAAAATAAGCAAAAAGAGATGTTCCTTCGCCTTTGACTGATACTCTGCTCCCAAATACACACATAATATAGAAAGGTGATTAAAAAAAAATGGACAAAAGTCACAATACTTTAAAGAGTAAGTATTTGTTTTTCTGGAAAACTGTATAGAACCCACAACCAAAACCTTCCAAGTTATGTCACACACGTTTACTTCCCCAAGTTCTGTGCAACTGGAATAAATCCAACAGAAGGAGCGACTCAGCCTACACAGTGCATTCCAGAAACATCAGAAGGGACTGGGGAAGGCCCCGTTAGTACCAGCAGGAGAATTTACAGTATTTTTTTTTTTTAAGGAGCTGACTTTTCCAACACAGATGAAAGAAAATGAAAAGGCATGCCTTCTTACTATGAACAAGGGCAGTTTTGTCAACAGGGAGCAAAACTGAGCTGTAAGTTGAAATCCAAGCTGCACAGATAACAACCCTGATTCCTACAAGCTCAGAGCAAAGACCTCGCATCTATTTTATTACTAGCAATTTGAGATCCTGGAACAGACACCTGGTACTATCAGGTTCCTGACAGAATCATGCTCCAGCAGAACACAGTATTAACACTTGTTTTGACATACTCGATTACATTAGGAAGTAAAAGAACACACATACCTTCATTTTCAGAGGCATGACACTTCACTTTCAATACCAAGTCAAAAGTTCTTTCTGGATTTTCCCTAAAATAAAGAGAATCTTGTTATATTTACTTTGCACAGCAAACAAGCATTACCTATAAAACTTCTATACAAGCATGTCTCTGTACACGTGGACTTTTGTGGTACTAAGGCTCGAACCCAGAGTCTGTTCACGCTAAGGAAGAGCTCCATCCTCTGTAATTTACTGAATTCTAAATCTAGTCCTTTTCCTGCCTCAGTGGATTTGATGAGGCTACATGACTGTGTAGCAGAAATATAAATGATAATGTTTTATCAGTTTGATAAGGGTTGAAGTTCAGACTTTGGAGCTCTGAATCTGAGGGCAAAGTATTTCATTCACCTCTGAGATTACTTCCTCTCCTATAATGCACCGTCTACTTCACAGAGTAACCGTAAGGATTAGATATCAAAAGAATAATGTGAAAGTTCGTTAGAGAGTAGTAGTTTTCATCTTATTGACTCAAAACTGGAAAGCCAGTGCATCTCTAAGTGTCTTCTCACACTGCCACAATGCTAACAGAGGCTCTCAGGCTTTCTCCAAAGCACCTGCCCTGAGTATAAAGGATGAAATCCTGATTCCACCTGCCATGTTCTAGAGACTATCACAGAAAAAAGCACCATGGATAGGATGTTTTGCAATGCTTTTCCTGAGATGTTATTTACTTAAGCATGTTCAAAGTAGGAAGCTGTTCACACACTCCAAGCTAACAAATCTTAACAAAAATTATTTTCTTTATACCATTTTCTTTAATGAACTTGGACATTTTCCTCCTTGTTAAATCTTTGACCAAGAATAGAAAGTTTACTTCACTTCCTTTAGAAGTTACTTTGTTTTTTTTTCACCCTAATTTCTTACACATTTAACCTATTTATTAAATTTCAAAAAGTGGACTGAAATCTACTGGGATACTTAAAGCAAACAAAAATTTGCTCTTGTAATTTCTCTTTCCATGAGACAGTGTAAGGTTAAGTCTGGGGATGTAGCTCACCAGTACACAGTATCTGCCCTAGAGTGCCTGAAGCCTTGGGTTTGGTCATGATGGGGTGGGGGATGGGGGGTAGTTGTTAAAGGTAAAAACATCACAATGCAAAAAAGTGATGACATATATTTCAATTACTTCTGCTATGACTAGTGCCTTTGTATATTGGCTTTTTTAACATATACTTTCTTAAGATATCAATGCTATTCCTCACTTCTAAATAAACATTGATTTTATATATATGTGTGTGTATATATATATGTATGTATATATATATATATATGTATGTATATATATATATATATATGACACCCATTTAGAACCAGAGGCCATATAAATTAACTTACACTTAAGTTAAATAAACACTTCCTCATTCCACCCACTATTAATTTGTTTCATGGGCATAAAATGGGCTCTGGTGAACTTTTTTTTTAATCCCCTCATAATACAATTAATTGTCCAAAGAGTATGCTTTTTTTTTTTAACTCAACCTGCCCTCCATGGTGTCAAACACTCAAGGAAATATTCTAAAACTGCATAAGGCTTCTATTTCCATAAGCTGTTTAAAATTAGTCTTAGGTAGAAAAGCTAAATACTGACTCAGTTATACTTCTCTACAATCCAAGGGGCCTTTCTCGGTGGCATAACAAATACATCCAGACTGAGGTAGAACAGAAGGGGAGGGAGGGAGGGGGCGGTAAAAGACGGGATTTCTTCCCAAAGTAAAGTTTCAGAAGGAAAACAGCCATCACCCATCTCCAAGACACCTCGAAGCCCAGCCACCACCGTTATTCAAATGGCTTTCTACCTACTCCCCAGAAGTAAAATGGCCAATGATGAAGAGCCACCTTGGGGCATCTACCACTCTGCAAGCAGCTCACACAGGGCGGCTGTATAACCAGACGCCGCTTTCATTTCATATAAAGGGAAAGCATCAGAAAGCATCCCGGGGCCACCCTGGGAAACCACCCACCCGGGGGCACCGGCGACCCTGAACGCCGGGGGAGCGGTTTTCATAACAACCGCTCGCCCGCTCGTCCGCCCGCCGGCTCGCCCGCTCGTCCGCCCGCCCGCCAGCCCCGGCGCTCGGCCGACCGGGCCCGGGGAAGCAGGGTCGCGGGGCGGGCAGGCTTTGCGGCCTAGCGCCGACCGCCGCGCAGCCAGCCGTCCCGGGCGGCCAGGCCGCACCCCGGGGGCCGGGGAGGCCGGGCCCCGGCGGCGCTCACCTGGTCCTGCGGTCCATGGTCACATGTCGCTGCGGGGCCGCCGTCGCCCCGCGCCCGCACGCCCGCACGCCGCCTGGGACGCGCTGCTGAGAGCGGCGGCCGGCCCACGGCGCCCTCCGCGGCCTCGCGGGGACAGCACCGCGGTGGCGACGCCGCCCCCGCCCCCGCCCCCCGCCTCCCGGTTCCCGCGACCCGGCCGGCGGCTACGGCGGCGGCGGCGGCGGCGGCGGCGGCGGCGGCGGCGGCTCGGCCACCTTCGGCGAACCAGGAAGTCGGCGGGAGGGGGAAGGGGCGCACGGGGACGCGCCCTGCGGCTGCACCTGGCCGCGCGGCCCGCGGGCCCGACCGGCCCTCCCGCTGTCCCCGGGCACCGGTTCCCGCGGCCGCCGTCCTGGAAAAGCACTTCTCCGGTCCCCGGGTTCCCACATCCCGACTTCCATTCGCTGCCAATTCAGAGCGCTGGTGGATGCGCCCGCGTCTGCCTCGCGCCAGCTGTGGCGCGGGGTAGGGCTCTCTGGAAGCCAGAGCCGCCCCCTCCTGATTCAGGAATGTTCAGGACTTAGGCACCTGCTGAACAGCCCTGCCAAACCGCTCAAGGATAGGCTCCAGTTGCCTGCACATATGGGAAACACATTCCGGGCCCCAGTCACTGACGCGTAGCCAAAGACTTAACTTGGGAACACGCAGTGGCAGCCCCCCTAGAGTGTCGTTCTAGGAAGCTCAGAGGGCACCACGGAGGATGGAGGAGGTGGGACCTGATTTCCAGAACTCCAAAGCCTGTGTTCTGTTAGGCGGTGATGAACATTGGCTCGGCGGAATGCCCCACACCCGAGCTGTAGGTGCCTTAATCACCACCTCACAGAGCAAGAGACTGGGACTAAGATAAGCAGTGAGCAGTGGGAAAGCTGGAATCAAACCAAGCCCGTCCGCTGCTGATTCTTTACTGTGGCTTCTTATTGCCCCTTCTTCCGCTGTCTCAAATTCGGGATCTGTTAAGAGGACGTTTAGAAAAATGTATGGTGGACGTTCAAAACAGGGGACTGGGAAAGGCCTTCTCCCAGATAGCACTCACCCTTGACAAGGCTAGAGTGACTGTCATCCATGGGGGTTGCTTCAGACTGTATCCACACAGAAGGTACAAGAATGAGGAAACCGAGTGTGGTATGAATGTGGTGTATGAGTCATGAGACATAAAAGTCTGACTAGGAGCCTTGGAAAATAAAGAAGAGATTTGATCTTAAACTTGCCTGTCAAAAGTGGTGTTGCCATCAGCATAGCAAGACATGCTCCACAGCCACAAACTTCATTGTTTAAAATTGAGATCCCAATGCCATTGGCAAACAAAACAAAAAGGCACTGTCTTTGTGCAGACTGTCTTGTCACGACTTGACTTGGTGTGGGATGTCTAACTTCAGTTTCTCGCTTCCTACATTTGTAAAATGGGAATTATCGCTTGTATAGCACGAGGCGTGCGTTGTTCAAATTTAAAAGTGCTATGCCCCTTGTGAGACATTTGGAGAAATCATTCAGTGAGTTTCAATTTCACAATTAGGCCAACTGCACCATGTAATTTTGATTTTCCCATATCAAGTTTTCTCCTGCCTAACAAGTTAACATACTCCCAAAGACTTGAAACAAATTCTGAAAACTAAAAACCACTTTGCCCCAAGTGTTACTGAAATGTGTGAGTTTCTCCTTTCATTATAATTAATTCTTCTCAAAAAAAAAAAACCCTACATCAAGTACCTGCGTCATGAATTCTCAGTCTGGGGTGAGAAAACAGTAACAAATATTTTCACCATCCACTGTTGGGATTATGTAAAGTGATAGTCATACCACTGTATACCATAAGATTGTTACTTACTCAAACTGCACTAAGTGTATGAAAACAAAATTCCACACATATATACACCAGGCCAATCCTTTTTGAATCACATTTGAGGCCAGCTACAATGAAGAGTTTGATATTATTGAGTTTAATAAACACAGAGGGATATGATTTATACGCATACTTTGTCAAAAATTACTGGAGCAGGAAGTTAAGATAAAGCTATCGTGGTATGTTTACTAAAACCAATGGTATAAACTTGGTAATGCTTGCTTCATATAACACTTACAGTATTACTAATAGAAACTTATTGAAGGCAAACCTTCAAACTGGCTGCTACATTTTCCCAAGACCATATTTCAGCAGTAACATTTCCTACTTGACAATAACATTTTTAGAATCATAATAATCCAAGAACAAGGTATATAATAGTATTGTCAAGGAGCACATACAGGACCAGGCTGTAGGTCAGTGGTAGAGCACTTGCCTGCCATCTACAAGGTCCTGGTTTGATCCCCAGCACAGGAAAGAAAGAAGAGAAATAAATTCTTCAGCTCATGGATGTGGTATTCTAAGAATATGATCTTGATAGTAAGTGTGTTGATATCTACTAAGTTTGTTTCTGCTTGACACAATTCAATAATAGGAGAAGTGAATTAAGATACCCTAATATATCAATAGCACTGTCCATTTCTTTTTTTTTTTCCCCAGAGCTGAGGACCGAACCCAGGACCTTGCACTTGCTAGGCAAGCACTCTACCACTGAGCTAAATCCCCAACCCCAGCACTGTCCATTTCAACTTACAGTTCTGTCTTTTTTTTTTTTTTTTGCTTTATATACCTTGTGACCATGTTATAATAGACATTCCAGTTCGTAAGTACTGAGTCTACCCAGTAAAGTGAACCATTTCTCATATGTTATGACGCTTTTGCCTTCAATGTTCATTTTTGTTTGTTTGTTTGTTCTAAATAGTGGTTTCCTGGCATCAGTCTACTTCTTTCCACCTTTTACACAGCAACTTTCTAAACCATTGTTTGGGGTTTATCTAACAACTTTTCTTCAAAAACTGCTTGTGCCCACTTTCCTCCAGCTACACCCACATGGTCTCTGGCTGATAGTTACTACCTACTGGTGACACGAAAGAACCCAACCAGCTGGGTCATCTAGTGAACCAGCTGCTCTGTTTCCCAAAGTACCTATAACCACAGAGGTCAGCACTTACGTGGTTTATCCATGTTGATTTAAGCCTTGGAAGAAAAACTTATTAGTATGCGAGTGTACTCCCTGCCAGTCCCTTCCCTCTGGAAAGAAAGACACTGCTATGGATTCTCAAAGATATTTAGAAAATAATTGAGTTATAGTGTAGTCCAATCATCTTGGCTCTTAGAATAAGTTTCTATTATCCTTGCTATGAACTCTATTTATTTCTGCCATTTAATGTACTTTCCACTGATTTCTCCTTTCCTCTGCCCCTTCTCTTTCAGCTTCTTTAGATTCCATGACATTTTTTATGTTTTTGTTTCTGGCCTCTTACTCTGGGAAGTAATGGACTCTGTTCATTAACTAGACACATATTGACTGTGGGCCTCCTCGGTTTATATCAAAGTTTGAAGTTTTAAATAACTAACTTAGGATCCGGTTTTTAGAAGTACCCCTGCTCGTCAACTGTATTTGGTATTTGGCACATTTCCAATCAGCCATTCTCTAGAATCTAACTCTCCATGGCTTCCTATTATTATTCTTAGGTTAAACTTTTTAATAGTATTTCAATATTCATTTATTGTGAAAAAACTTCTTTCAACAAAATACCCAACAAGTCAAATTTCTTTTTAAAAATTACCTTAAAAATATTATTTCTTAGCTGGGCGGTGGTGGCGCACGCCTTTAATCCCAGCACTCGGGAGGCAGAGCCAGGCGAATCTCTGTGAGTTTGAGGTCAGCCTGGGCTACCAAGTGAGTTCCAGGAAAGGCGCAAAGCTACACAGAGAAACCCTGTCTCGAAAAACCAAAAAAAAAAAAAATATTATTTCTTGACCGGAAATGATGACCAGTGACTTTAATCTTAACACTAGGGAGGCAAGGACAGGTGGAGCTCTATGAGTTTGAGGCCAGACAGACTACATAGTGAGAACTTGTTTCATTTTTTTTTTTAATTTCCAACTTGAGTTTTAATGTTAACTGAGACAGTGTTGACAAGGGAAAACATTCTTCTAGTGTCCCCATCATACTCTACAGTAGTATCATACATTCGAATCTAAAGGTAAAGTCTCCTTCAATAAGATATGTGTACTATTGAAAAAGAAGCCAGAGGGGAGAATGCAGGAGCAGTATCTTTACCAAAATCATGCTTTCTATGTTGATTTAAAAGTCAAGTTCGCCGGGCAGTGGTGGCGCACGCCTTTAATCCCAGCACTCGGGAGGCAGAGCCAGGTGGATCTCTGTGAGTTTGAGGCCAGCCTGGGCTACCAAGTGAGTTCCAGGAAAGGTGCAAAACTACACAGAGAAACCCTGTCTCGAAAAACCAAAAAAAAAAAAAAGTCAAGTTCAAAGGTACCTTCCAATTTATAGACAAAAATGCCACAGACGAATTTTGAAATCTTTATTACCAAACCTGAACATAAGCAAATAATTATAAAAATTTAATGGTAAGTTATATTTATTTAGCTGTTAAACTTTTAATAAAAATGTTCTCAAAAACCATATAACAAAACATCTTCTTTGCCCTTCTCCAAGCAATGTGTCCCAACTTGTAAAATAAATTATCTTACCTCTGACCAGCTTCTGCTAGTTCACACTTATCTTCATTCCTCAGCCTGACAGACATTGGCAAATTTAAAGCAGTCCTTGGGGTCAAGAGCAGAAGGGAAAACAGTAGGACCAGGAGACTGTAATCAGAGGACTTGGATTTCTTCTGGGACTCTGAGAAGTCTTGCTTGAACTTCAACAAGCAGTACAATGTTTGTGTAACCCTGTGCACTGCATGGGCAGCAAGCTCCTGACCCCACCCACGAGCTACTCCACATAAATAAAACATCATCATTGTGTGACAGCCCTGCTCACACCCACTGAATGCTATAATGGAATGAGTAATCACATCCAAAGAACAATGTCATTAGAATTTACTGGAAGGACTCAGAAGAGACTATCTAATATGGTACTGTGATCCAGCAAAGTCAGCAACCCCTATAAACAACCCTAATCTTGATGTAAAAGAAAAGTTCCTGCTTGCCAAGTTCTTCTTTCCTAAAATATAATCATTAGACAAACATGACACGCGTATCTACACATGAGTGGCTCAGGGCATGAGGAGATGCAGTACGCAAGCCAACAGAACTCAGTCAAACAAACATCAGGGCCAAAAAGCAATTCTACAGCACAAGGTTCCTTGAAGAGTAGAGAGATTCACAATCCTAGTGTATTTGACAGGTACCATCCCTCATTTCCTCCTACTACAAATCAGACACGATAAAAGTAGACAAAACCAGCAGTTCTCTTGGGTGCCAAAAAGTATGGGCATCACCTTATCTCCCTACTATTGCCTGGCATCACAGACCCATGACATAGACAGCGTCTAGTAAGGCAAGATTATTGCTTGTAACCTTTTGTGGGAAGGCAGGAGAAACGGTACAAGATCTGAAGTCCATGCGGAAGCATTTGTTTTCTCTGCAAAAAGGCACTGTCTCGCACACCTTTCTTCATTCTCTGTTCACAATTGAGTAGTTTCTTGCCGTCTTCTTGAGATGACCAATGGGGACAGCTGGGCTTGACTAGAATGGAAGAAGGTTTTAGGACCTGTGATTCAGCCTGGCCATCCCTGGTGACAATAGTGTTCTTGCATCAGTGAGGACAAACAGGGCTTTCGGCCTGCTATATAGATGCTTCCCGAGGCTTCCCTTCCCGTCCCTCTTGTATAGAGTTATGGATCAGGAACAATCAACACAGCGTGTGCTGGGCACAGTAATTACACTGTGTCTTCAATGTGGTTACTCAAGAAAGCTACTGAATAAGCACTGCTAATTCCTATTCTGTGGTGACATAAATAAAGCCATCGATTGCTACATGATCCTTTCATTATCTGTGATTTCTAATACAAATATGTTGTACTTCTTCTTTGAATAAGCAGGTATTAATTCTTAAGTAATATATGCATGGATTTCTGTGGTGAACCCTAGTATTAGGATTGGAAGTAAAGCTTTAAAACTAGTGGTCTTCTACTGAGTTACTCACTCTGACAAACCAACTGGTAAATCCACTTCCAATCTGTGGAAACACAAAAGGCAGACCTTTTGTCATGATAGTTGAGTCACTGTGTCATTTCATGCACAAAGACGTCACGCACACACCAGAAGGACAAGCTTTACCACATTTGCCTTTATGGTTGCCAAGTGCTTGGCGATCATTCTATTAGCTGAGTCCCTCCATAGTCCTGTGGGGGACAACAGGTTGTGAGTAAAGCAGGAACCATAAAGATGAAGCAGGAAGCGCTCATTCTACGAGGACTTTTCATTTCTAAGAACACCTGCATGGAAGAGTGTACTTTTCCATCTACCAGAGGCACCCGGAAGTAGAAATTAGTCTACCCTATACCACAGAATCATTTTTGAAACGCTGTTTCCTTCATAAAGAACCTGTGTACATTCCTTCTCTCTGACTGGCACTTTTGTCTTTCAAAATAAACATAAGTAAGCTTCAAGTGAGTCTCTAGCGTTTGCAAGCGGATGACATACGATAGTTTTTAAATGGAGGCTACAAACAACACTTACTGCGTATGCCGTCAACCCTTGTTTTCTGTTTTTGCAACTCTCCGTCCAAGTAGAGTGATTTTCAAAGCATTTATATAAGAAAGTAAAAGAGAGATAAATCTGCTGCTGTTACTACTCCATCCTCATATTACAGAAATGGAAGCTAAAGTCCAAAGAAACTCTCCTTATTAATCCATAGAAGAACTGATTATTAGGGGAAAACTTTACTTAGAAACTCCTCGAAGATTTCCCGGTCCTTTTTTTTTTTTTTTTTTTTTTTTTTTTTGAGACAGGGTTTCTCTGTGTAGTTTTGGTGCCTGTCCTGGATCTCGTTCTGTAGACCAGGCTGGCCCACCACCTGGCTGATTTCCTGGTTCTTAAAGATGAAAAGGAAAAATTAAAGAAGACCCATGAACACCCTTAGAAACTGAAAATAAACTTTATGATTATCTTTTTTGTATTCACTTTGATATATATTCTTGGTATGAAACTACTCAACATATAAATGTTAACAATGAGACCGCAATCATGTTTTGGGAAAATTATGTTAGTGGATGTTTTGGCTTGTTTATGGAGGATGGAGCCTAGACAGGAAGAACCGATGCCTACATAATCAGGCGTGCATTACTAGTAATGGGTGCCAGGGTGATGGATCTGAGCTGACTGACAGGCACAGTCACTAGCCCTCAGCCAAAGCTTGTGTGGTACTCTTGGCATGCTTTGCTTTCTACTTTTGTTCCATATTACCTCTTCTGGCTTGGGCTGTGCTGTGCAGGTGTCTTTTCCCTCCCACGAGTGAGCAAAGCCTCCAGAGATGTTTCTCCTTTCGTTGTGAGCTACCTTCTGTCTTTCCTGAATTCTTTTGCCTCTCCCTGATGACTTCGTGAGTCCTGGCTCCCATCGCTTTCTTTGGCCTTGACTAAATACCACACACTGTGTAATTTATAATAGAAGTTGGCGTCGAGGATGGTTCTGGAAGCCGGGGTTCTGGAAGCTGGGAATTCCAAGAGACTGATGCTGATATTATGGAACTTGGGGGTCGTGGCCTGTGCCCCAAGAAGCCATATTCAGCCCCCTGTCCTCTGTAAATTAATGGAACCAAATTAATTGTGGGAAGCAGAAAGAAAAGGGAGATTTATTCAAAATCACATGGGAAAGGGGGACAAAGAGATCAGCAATCCATAGACACAAAGTTGTGACAGAAGGATGGTGTTTAAATAGAAAGCAAGAGCTAGGCATAACTAAGGTATGCATAACTAATATGGCCAAGGTGTGGTCCCCGGTCCACCCTGGTCTCACCTCCTAGTCTCTCCTTCCAGGTCATGTATCTGCTGCAATGTCATCTGACAAATGTAAATCTTTTTCCTGCAGACAAATTCCTTTTTCTTGCAGACAAATTCTTCCTCTGCATGCCTCCAGGGCTTTGGACCATCTTCTCCCAGCAGGAGGTTCTTCGGCAAATCCTGGTTTCTTGAGTGTTTCCTATAGTCTGTTCACCAAAGGGTCTCCTTAGGATGTGTTCATCCCTGCCAGACAGGCTGGCTGCAATGGCATCTGGTGACAGCCTTACTTGATGCTTTATAACACGGTGGTTGGCAGCACCTACTGAGAAAGAGCAAGATTGTATCTCTAAACTACTGCCATTTTTGTCAGTAGAGACCTACTTTATAGGGGCTTATAATCTATAAGCAGAGACCAACAATAGCCATGTAAACATACACATAATCAAATGTCTTACAGTAACAAGTACTAAATATTAAACAGACCAATGAACCAGCAGGCTCGGTAGCAGGCTCCTTTAATAGACGAGGCAACACCTCTTAGGTGTGGACATTTGAACGGCCACTTGAAAGATAAGACAACTGGTAGCTACATGAAGAGATACAGGATGAGGCTTCCTGGCAAAGAGAACAGACACGCATGTTCTATGAGGCTCAAGCAAGGCTGCTACACTTAAGTCAAGTCGGAGTGGCTAGTAAAAGTGGTATGATATAGCATCCGAGGTGAGAAGGGGCCAGACTGTGAACGGTTTTTACACGTCGTGATCAAAGTCGCTTTTTATTTCGTTCTCTGTGAGAAGCTGCTAAGGATGGAGCCAAGTGTGGAATTAAGAAAGAGATTTAGGAAACTGCTCCTGTCCTCTGGAAAAAGGATAACTGGCCTGCCTTTTCAGTCAGTTGCAGTGATACTAATCAGAAGAGGTATCCTCCAGATGAATTACCTAAGAAATAGATGTCCATAGGGGAGAGTAAACTAAAGAATAAATGGAGATAAAAAGACAGCCATGGCTAGCTTTGTGGCCGTTTACTAAGGGACAGAGGTGAGGATGGCTATGTGAGGATTTAGTGAGGAAGGAGCCAGCGCAAAGTTCTACTTTGAACACTCAAAGACAGGCCTGCCTTAGACACCCCAGTAGCCTTGGCAACTTGTCAAGGAAACCAGCCTGTGTTGCTTCCATCCTGTGAACTATCCCCTGGCTATTTCTATCATAATAACCACCAAATTGCAGGTAAATATCGGAAAATTTTGACTGGCATGCTTTTAGCTCAAGGATATATTGGGAAAATTGACTAGAAATTCTTAACCTTGGGTGATTACAAATTTCACCATTCTCCTTGAGCTTTTAATTCATTGTCCGCCCCGCCCCCATGGGCACCAAAAATAAAATGCACGGGAAAATGAAAAGTAAAGTAATGTGTACCCTAAAACCTAAAATACAAAGCAAGAAAGCATGCAGAAATTCAGAAGTGAAGAGTAGCTTCACTTTGTGGCCCAGGCCACAAAGACACCAAGAGGCTGTCTGAAACCTGGTCCGATGGCTCTGGCCTGTAATACCAGCATGCGGGAGGCTGAGGCAGCGAGGACACCGAGTCTGAGACCAGCCTAGGTTGCACAGCAAAACTATCTGGAACAGGAAAACTGGCTCTGGTTGCCTTGCTCTCAGTAACACTGGTTTATAGACACTGTAGAAGGGAGCTTGCCAGCCTCTGGGGGCCAGGGAGAGGTCTATAGGAGTACTAAAATGACTTAACAGAAAGCCCCCAGTTTATCCTGAAATTGGACATGCCGTCCTGGGAGCATGAATACCGAAGGCCCACCGCCTGAGTGCCGCCTGCCGCCGTCAGTTCCCATAAGGAAAAAAGTGCAGAGATGATTACAGCACAGCCTTGATTGACACACTTTGCGCTTGGCTGTCTGGACAGACACTGGCAGGTGCTAATTAATGAACAGGACAGAAGCCTCTTGGATTGGGAGCCTACATTAGTTCGTTTGGCGATCACAGAACCAAGTTCAAGGGTGTAAGCATACAAATACAATATTAATGCCCCTGAGTCCTAAGGTATGCGTAGATGACAAGTCACCCTGAAAGAAGGAAGTGGGAGTTTCCATTCCTTCCTCTTTTGGTTGTTTCGTGGGCTTTGGGAGTGGGGTGGTTGTCACTGTTGTTGGAGACAGGACCTCACTCTGTAGCCTAGGCTGGCCTAGAACTCATCATCTATCTAAAGCTGGCCTCACACTTGCAGCGGTCCTTCCAATCAACTCATAATAAGCCAAAAAAGAAAAAATAGTTTTGAAGATTAAGTCACCGGATCTGTCTGACATTCCAGCTTAGGAAGACCGGTCACGGAACTGGTGGGTTTTATGCTTACGCCTGTGTGGCTCACTGAAGCTGCCGCACGCTGCTACTACTGCCGTGTGTGTAGGAAGAGAATGTTGTACCACAAACAGCTAGGCAGGAAGCTGTCAATATTCAAATGTTGACACGTGGTTTCTACTGAAAGCGTTTTCATTCCATAGCATAGTAAGATCAAAAGTCACACATCAAACCATCGTTAAGTCAAGGAATTGTCTTTATACCACATAGATGGCCCTTTGAAGCTCCATTTGTTCATCTCCCTTGTCTCCCAGAGTGGTCAGAATGCAGCCACCAGAGAGGCGAAGAAAGGAGAGAAGAGGAAGAGGTGTCAACAAGGTGGCAGGCAGGAGGAGGGTTTCCAGGATGTCTGTCTTCACAGAAGTGTCAGTCTGAACAACCACCCTTGCACATGAATGCCATCACGGCAGCTACGTGAGAGACGACGGCACCTAGGTGAGGCATGGATGAGAAAGAAGGGCCTTCACAGTTCCCGTGTCTCCCTTCCCTTAGACCACAGGCGGCAGTGGAGAGACAAGCGCCTTCTCTCTGGAGAGTGACCTGGTAAACAGCCACTCTGCTGCTCTCCCCGGCACCTGGACTGTCCCAGTGAACTCGATGCCATTCAGCACTGAGGAGTCAGGCACTAGGCTTCCCTGTTGATCCACCTCAACACCAAGCCAGTTCCTGCCGCCCTGGGTTCCAGAAAAGCCACAGCTATAAGCCTGCCATAACAACCCGGGACACCAGGCTCCAGAATCACCCCATATACCAAACCTCCATGCCCACTGCAGGGTTTGGCCAGCTCTCACTGCCCTGGGCTTCACCACTTATACAGATGCAGGCCTGCCCCAGGCTCCAAGTCCTCCCAGGGTCAAGTCAGTCCAGACAGCAATGGGTGTCACCTCCACTCTAGTACCAGGTCAGCACACCTGGAGTCAAACAACAGGCCAACACCCATGAACACAGACTTCAGGCCTGCCCACTGACAGGTAATTCCTATGGCTCTAGACCTCAGTCCAGGCCAATGACTGCATCCATGCTCCCAGGCTCTAGCAAAGCCCCCAGAGACCCAGGATGTGTGCCTTTCTAGTTCCCATGGCTCTGGTGGACCCAGAGTCAAAGCCCACTCTAGCAGATCTACAATCCAGGCCCAGTCTTTTAAACTTGGAAGCACTGTGATTAAAGTTCCAGGAATAGCCCTGCAGACCTTGCTTCCAGTCTAGCCTCCTTATTCCCGAGTCATAGCTTACCCCATGGATTCACCATAGCACCAGATCAGTCCTAGGGCATTCAGGTTCCAAGACTGGCCCAGTAGACTCAGCTTTCTGGCCTCCCAGCCAATCCTAGTGCCTGTCTGTCCCCTGTGGACTGAGGCATGAGTTTCCTCCGGTAGACCAAGGCTTCAGAATGGCCTTCACAAATCTAGGCTCCAGGTTGACTCTAGTAGACTCAGTTACCAGGCCTACCTACCTGTTGACCTTACTACCATCGCAGCCTACCTGGGGAATCTGCCAGTAATTCTACCCAGCGACTATGCCAGATAGGCTTGGGTGGACTGAAAGGTAAGAAACTGAAACAAAACCAGTCTGCAATGACCTACATCAGTCTGATATAACCCCCCCTTCTTTATTCAAATAGGCTAATGGTATGCCACGGGCTGTTAACAAGAAGAAAAAGGTGATATGCTTTCCTTTTTAAGGCTAAATAAGTGGTGGAATTACCAATAACTGGCTATTGAGATCTATATGCTGGACATTGTGGGAGGAACTTGTATTCCCAACTCTTCAAAACTAGCCTAAGCTACACAGTAAGACTTATCTAAAATAAAAGGAAAGAAAATATTTATCAGTTCCCTACACCACACTGTATATTAAGTGGCCAGAAATTATTCATCTTATAATTGAAATTTTGAATTCTTCAACCAATGTTTCTTGTTGCAAGTGTCAGCATTTACTTCATTTAGAGGTAAAATAACATCTCATTGTTTAATACCCCAAAGTTACTTTTCTCCTTTGTCACTGATGCAGGATTAGACCAGCTCCTTATCGTGGTGCAGATGTCTCTTTGACAAATCAATTTCATTGCCTTCGGATATAGCATGAGACTAGATTGTT
This sequence comes from Peromyscus californicus insignis, assembly GCF_007827085.1. NCBI lineage: Eukaryota > Metazoa > Chordata > Mammalia > Rodentia > Cricetidae > Peromyscus > Peromyscus californicus. The sequence continues at coordinate 25,749,119 of NW_026294436.1, read as the reverse complement.
GGATTATATAGTAGTTCTAGTTTGATTTTTTTTTTTAGAACTCCAAACTACTTTCCAAAATGCCTATACCAATTTCTGTCCCCAGAGGTGCTCAAGGACTCCCTTTTCTCTGCCTTCTCATCAACAGTTGCTACCTTTTGGGGTTCCTTCAACAACCCTTCTGACAGTGTCTTGCTATTCAAGAGTGTTAACATCTATTCATTTTTACAAAATAATGGGTTTCATTGTGATAGCTCCATACACACATAAATCATATTTTAATATGTTCATCCCTCCCTATTACCCTGGCTTTCCATTCTTGCCTCTCGCCAATCCCTCTCCTCTTCCCAGTCTCCCTTCTATTTGTATGCTTTGCTTTTTCAGTTTTTGTTATGAAAGAAAAATGTAAAATGGTTATTTTTCTGAGTCTAGCTTATTTCAGGTAATATGATCTCTAGTTCTATATATCTTCCAGCAAGATACATGATTTTGTTCTTCTTTGTGGCTGAATTATATTCTAATGTGAGCATTTTGCTTATCCTTTTGTCTGTCAATGGGTAATGGGATTGATCTGATCATTCAGCTATTATGAATGTTTCAATAAACAAGAGTATGTAGGTATCTCTACTCTTTGCTACCTTTGATTCATGCATTGTGGTTTTGACTTGTATTTCCATGATGGTTAGTAATGTTGAGTACTTTTTTCATACATTTTGGCTATTTATGAAAGTATAGTTTTTATGTATAGCAGTTGTTTTTGTCAGCTTAAAGAAGATGTTCATAACTACATGGTACTTTATATAAGGCTCATGATAACCACACAGGAAAACCCTGCAGTAAGGCACCATGCAGGCTTCCAAATAAGGGAAGCAACCAATAGTGCTACCCAGCTATGATGCCTATGAACCACAACAGTGACCAGCATGACACCATAACCCTAAGAGTGCAGTAGTGCATGAAAACCTTGGCACTCACCAACAGCTCTCTAACTGAACTTAATACCCAATCAATAAGAGGAAAACCATGCCTAGTAACCTAGCCAACTACACAGTTCTAGTGAAGTCATGGATCTCAGAAGTGAACCAACAACTCCCACTTTACTAAACCAGAGTAATCCCTAACTACATCCTAAACCTTTGTCCTTCTACTGACAGGTAAGTACAGTCCTCACCTCCTATCAAGGAAATGTCTTTGCACCAGACAGACAGCATTACAGAAAACCACAAACAATCAAAATGCAGAGTTTTGCAGCCCAGCCACAATGGATAGATCTACAACACAATTCAAGCACCTAACCCTTGGGGAACATTGTGGAAGAGAGAACAGAAAGATTGTAAGAGCCAGAGGACCAGAGTTTGCTGTGAGATTATGTCTCTTAGAGATGTCAGAAGTTGCAACCACAACGTCTTATCAACATGACTGACTGCCTAAACATGACCTAAACAAGATGACACTAATGGCCATGATAATATGGATGGGGAAAAGCTCACAAGCACTCAACCCTACACAAAGATCTATAGGCAACTAAGAAATGCTGAAAACTAAGAACACCTTAAATGGTTATCCAATATCAAATGGTCAGCTTTGAAAACATATACATACAAGTAACATTACACAGACTGAGCAGGCTGTATTTATGTTTTTAGGAATGTGTTTATGTATGTAATAACAGTTAGTGAAAAAGTGGTGGTGAATTTGAAAGAGAAAAAGAATGAGTTTGAAGGGGGAAAAGGGAGGGAGAAATTAATTAATTATAATCTCAAAAAATTAAAAATATCCTACAGAAGATATACAAGAGATGAAGAAAAAGGAATGAAGCATTCCACACTAGAAACCATCATTCACTAAGACAACAAAGGAAGAAAAGAACAACAGTTAGCAAAACCATTAACTAAAAACAATTAACCAAAACATCAGTTGCAAATCCCTACCTAGAATTCATTATTTTAAATATAGATGGATTAAATTATCCAAACAAAATTCATAGAATGGATAAGTGAATGAAAAACACAGATCTTGCTACATGCTGCCTGTGAAAGCCTCTTCTTGTTAGCTTTAAGAAAAGTGATGAATATATTTAAGAAAAATATAAGGAATATATTTGATAAAAATGATAATTAAAAGAGAATATTAGTGGCAAAACAGGCTTTAAATAAAAAACAAAGAAAAATGTAGTAGAGGCCAAAGAAAGTAACTGTATAAAAACAAAGGAGCTAATTGACCAAGAGGATAGGACAAGGAACCCCAGATTATGCTATATAATATAAAGAATAACACAACTGAAGAGAAACATGGGCAATAGAAGAGTAGAAGGTGACTTCATATTGAAAGAGAATAGAAAGATTACAAACTAAGGGGTTGTGAAAAGGACATGGAAAGAAGCCCTTACTCCAGAACTTTCTTGGAAGTTACATGGTTCAACAACACAGATAAAATCACAACTGCTTGCAGAGACTGTGCTTGCTTTCCCAAAGACATCTCAAACAACAAACTATGTTGGGGCAAGTGAGACTGCTCAGTCAGTAAAGTGATTGTCCTACAAGCATACACACCTGGGTTCAGAGTCCCAGCATCCACCCACATAATAGCCAGCCATGGTGGAGTGTCTCTAACCTAGTACTGGGGAAGTAGAGACCACCTGATCCCTAGAGTTTAGTGACAAGCCAGTCAACCCAATCAGTGAGCTCCAGGTTCAGTGAGAAACCCTGTCTCAAAAACAAGGTGGAAAGGAATGCGGAAAAGCACCCAACATCAACCTCTGGTTTAAATATAGATATGTGCATTGGCATCTGAACACATCACATGATATCATAACTTCATGAGCATGTATATACTACACACACACACACACACACACACACACACACACACACACACACTATGCTAGCTTAGGGCCAGAATGTTTGTGTTTGTTAGTTTAGTTTAATTGTGCTACCACTCATCTCCCACCCCTAAGCCTCTGTGCTGGATAGTTTTATGTCAATCTGACACAAGCTGAACACATTTAAGAGGAAGGAACCTCAATTAAGGAAATGCCTTCATAGAATCAAGTGATAGTCAAGCCTGTACGGCATTTTCTTCATTAGTGATCAATGGGGGAAGGCCCAACCCATTGTAGGTGGTACCATCTCTGTGCTGTTGGTCCTGGGGTCTATAAAAAAGGAGACTAAGCAAGCCATGAAGAACAAGCCAGTAAGCAGCACTCCTCTATGACCTTGGCATCAGTTCCTGCCTTTCAGGTTCCTGCTCAGCTGGACTTCCTTCAGTGATGGACTATGATGTGGAAGTGAAAGACAAACAAACCCTTTCCTCCCCAACTTGCTTTTGGTTGTGGTTTTTCATCACAGCAATAGTAACCCTTCTAAGACAGTCCCAAAAATACTTCCTATTAAACAGCCTTATAATTTAATTTACAAAACAAAATTCTACTGAAGAAAAATAAACCAAATGAAAAATTTTACATATTAAGCTCCATTTATTTTTTAAGTGCTGTTTAACCTTTGTGTATGCGATTCCTTATCTCTATTTAAACTTGCTAATTACCCTACCTTCCAACACGCTCTGAAATTCTTTTCTGAGGCATCATCATCAAGGATCTGCCTTTACCTGCAAGGAGGACACTAAGGAGGAAATTCCTCAGGCTACTGGTAGAAGTGTTGGGCCACACCTCCCAGCTACCACTGACCAACATCACATTTCAACAAACAGATTATCTTCAAGACAGGAAATCAGCAGACTGGAGCATCATCACAAACGAAATGGACCCAAGAGATAAATGTAGACCTTCCATCAAGCACAAAGTACACATCATCCTCCAGCATCCATTGGTCATTCTCCAGGGAAGCTCAGGGCACATCACAAAGCTAGTGTGAATAATTCAAGAAGACCGAGGTCATGTAAACTGTCTTTTCCAACTGCAATGGTATAAAACTAAAACAAACAACAAGAAAAATGGAAATTTTACAAATGTATAAAAATTTAATACTATCCCCAAAACATCACTGAATCCAAGCAGAAATTTAAAAAAAAACTAAAAATCTTGCAACAAATAAAAAATAGAAACATATCAAAATTTATGAAATATAACTAAAGCAATTTTTGAGGGATGCTGATACCCATAAATGCCTACATTATGAAAAAAAAGAAATATCAAATAAACAACCAAACTTTATACTTTAAGGGACAAAAAGCAGAACATCAAGCTATCTCCAACATTAGCAGGAAGAAGTAAATAATAAAGATTGAAATATAGATGAATGAAATAAAGAGCATAAACGCAACAGAAAATATGGGTGAAACATAGTTTTCTGAATGATAATACAAAGTTAACAATATAAAAGAGGAAATATTAGAACTGATATCATAGAAATATAAAGGATCACATCTTCGAAGGCCCAGTGATAAAGAAACAGACATCTAAACAGGCCAGAGCAAGGCGATGGGATCAATAATTGAACATCAACCATTAATGAAAATTCAGACATTTGATGACCTCACCTGTAAGCTCTACAAAACATTTAAGAGTTAACACAACTTTTTCTCACACTCTTCCAACAAAATCCAAAAGGATAGAAAACTTTCAGAATCATTCTATGATGCTAGCTTCTACATTGATACTAAAACCAGTTACAGATGCTGCAAGAGAAAGAACCAACCCAAGGCCCAGGGGCCACACACACATGGTCCCAAATCCCTATGATTACAAATGCCACACCCGTGATTTTCACATGGGCTCGGGGGGGGGGGGATCCAATTCAGGTCCCCCTGCTTGCCTCACTCCACTGATGGAGACTGAAGGTCCTCAGCACCTTCTATCATTGTTTGGTTGTTGTTTTATTTTGGTTTGGTTTTGTTTTTTATCCCCTCTGTCTATTCTTACAAAGTTTCAAAAGAAAACAAAACCTCCCGGAAAGAAAAGTTACAAACGAAGGAAGACTGTTTAACACGTAGACAGAGCTACATTCTTGTCAAGCCAAATGGTAAGGCACTCTGATCTGTAGGAAACTTGTGCAAGCTTTCAAAGACCAGTTTTAAAAGGCAGTATATGCAAAAAGCCAGCTGCCAGATTTGGTGTGTATCAGGACAGAATAACAAAACTGGAAAAAACATCTGCTTTCCCCAACCTCAAAAGTGTTTAATTAAACTTAGATGGGTTCTACTGTAAAAGCTGGTTATGTGGGAGTTTGTGTGGACAGTTCTAGATATAATATGCCTTGAAATATACGGAGATATTTATTTTGTCAATTATTTCTTTTATTTTATTGAGAATTATAATATAATTACATCATTTCCTCTTTCCCCTTCCTCCCTCCAAAGTCTCCCATGTTTTCCATGTGGAAAAGACAGTTTACATGACCTCGATCTTCTTGAATTATTCACACTAGCTTTGTGGATGTACCCTGAGCTTTCCTGGAAAATGACCAATGGATGCTGGAAGATGATGTGTATTTTGCTCTTGATGGAAGGGACTGCATTTGTCTCTTGGGTCCATTTAGTTTGTGTATGTTAAAACAACATTCTTTGTCCATTGTCAGTATATATGATGTAGTTACTGGCGGTGCCCTAGCCACCGTAGGAAAACATACTTACAAAATTCACAGGCAATGGAAGGGCCACCCAAGCCTCTCATGGAATGAGGTATCATTGTATAGCACATCAAGGAAGTTTTTGGGAAAAAGCATTAAAAGTGAATAATGCCATACAAACAGTAAGACCTTAAATTTTGGGTCTGTGAGATGGCTCAGCAGGTAGAGGGACCTACCACCAAGTCTAATGACCTAAATTTAATCCCCAGAATACACAAGGTAAAAAGACAGAATTGACTCCCAAACAAGTTGTTCTATGACCTCCACACATGGACTGTGACACACCCACTCCCATACACATGCATACACAATAAATAAATAAATTTCTAGTATTTTAAGTATTTTTTAAAAGGCTATGAAGATCATGGGGGTCAAGGGACCAACTCATCACTAGTTCTAAGAACTCATGAAAAATGTTGATGCTGATGATGGTGGTATGGTTTACTTTTTTGGAAGAAAGATGGTTAAGTCAAGGCCAAATGTGGAAAAGATTTTATGATTCATGACATATTATCAGGATGCTTATGGTTTCAAAACACAATTTGTGCCAGAACTTGACTATGAGTTAGGGCAAAATTTTTAATGCATTTCACCATGTTCTGTGACCAGCAAAAACTATGTAGCCTTGATTTTCAAAATGATATAAGAAATTGAAGACAGAATTTTTTAATTTCTGGGGAAATGATATTTTGATATATTTGTAATCTACTTTTAGTCCATATAAATATCTTACTGCCAGCTTTCAAATGGACACATAGTCCTGCAACCTGACATTGACTTACAGCAAATTTTCTTATGTCTCTTTACTTGACTTCCCCTGTTTGCACAAATACCTCTCAGTTCACTACTACACCCTATTCACATCATAGCTTCTTACCTGCCCCTGCGTCTTGAGTGACTACTTTAAAATGAAATACACACAGAGTAATTGAAACCAAAATATCTGAGGAGCACCTTGAGTGCTCTCTGAGAATTGCAGCTATGTCCATGGAGTCAGATACTAGGACATGAGTTTCTCAAATACAATGTCAAATACTTCAGTAATTTTGTCTGAATGGGGTACCATATAATTAGGATTATTTTATGAGCATAGTTTTTTCTTATCTGTAGAGGCGGAGATCATGAAAATTATATACAAGCTTTTTCTTTAAAGCTCTCATTAGTGATTGCGTATTGCATATTTAGTGTGTGTCTTGTGTGACAAGACTTTTCCTGGGGAAACACAACATACACATCTACTCATGCCAGTCAGGGAGCCCACAACAGACCAAAGTACAGATATCACCCAAATCCAACTTGGTGAACCAATGAGTTCTACTGACATTACTGTCAGGAGTATGGTTGAGGGGTTACTTAGAGGAGCAGAAATGACTCCAAGACTGCTGCCTTACTAAAGCCCACCCAGCAGGGGTGACAGTTCACAAAAGCTGGGTGCCTAGAATGCACTGAACAGCCTACAGGCAGCTCAACATGTTGGAGAATGTCCTTTCCAAGTGACTGGGTTGATCTAAACCTCTTCCAGGAAGCTCTGCAGGTTTCTGCTTCTTCCAGGCAGCTAGCTGGTCTTAGAGTCTTGGTTTCATTTTACCTTGTCTGTGACTGTACCTTTATTAGTTAATTAGTTAATCAATTCTTCATTGATTGTTCTTGGGAGGGAGGTACCTAGTGAATCTGGTAGGTTCAGCAACTTCCTGAAGCTATTTTGAGTTGTTTACCTTCTGACCTAACGAACATCCTTGGAAATAGAATGTTTCTACTTTAAATGTGTCAATGGGAGGAAACTGCTACACAACAGTATGGCCTAAGATAATTTGTCTTCATCCAGTGTGGCCCAAAGAAGCCAAAAGTTTGGACCCCTTTTAACTGACCAAACACTTGATGAACCTTGATACAAAATTTCCCAACAAAAATAATAGTAAACCAAATTTAAAAGGCTATTAAAATCCTTATATACCATAATCAAATGCGTTTTCTCACTGGGACTCCAGAGTAACTGACATGTTATTTAATAAATGTTATATACCATATTACACAACGTTATATATCATATTACAATTCATAAGACCATATCAGTAGCTGGAAAAATGTCTTTGATAAAATTCTTCATTCTTTCATGAATAAAAAGTCTTAGTGAGTGGGGCAGTGGTGGTGCACGCCTTCAATCCCAGCACTTGGGAAGCAGAGGCAGGCAGATCTCTGTGAGTTTGAGGTCAGTCTAATCTACAGAGTGTGTTCCAGGACAGCCAAGGCTGCTATATAGAGAAAACTTGTTTCAAAAAAAAAAAACCTTAGTGAATTAAGATTAGAAAGAAGGTACCCAACATAATAAAAGTCCAACTGACAAGCCCATCATTAACATGATACCAAACAATAAAGAGTGGAGAATTTTTTCTCTAAGGACACAAACAAAACAAGGGCACCCATGTTTTCCTCTTCTATTCAAGGGACTGATAAAAGTCTTAGTGAAGAGCAAATTTAGGAAAATAAATAGGCCCATAAATTAAAAACCATAAAGGAATACAGTTGACTCGATGTTCTAATGACACAATCTTATACATGGAAAACTCTAGAGATTCTGCTGTCTCTGTGCATTTTGGCTGCTATAACAAAGTATCCCATACTGGGTAATTTATGAGTGATGGGAATATATTTCTCTTAGCTCTGGAAACTAGAGAGTTGACAAGTAGTATACTGGAAAGCTTGCTTTCTGTAACCAACACAGAACCTTGTTGCTATAGATTCATCTGGTAGACGTCAGAAAGGGGAATGTACCAGGGCAGTCCCTTTTATCCCCTCCGTTTGTGTGTGTCTGTCCTTTGCTTGGTACAATGTTCTGTCTTGACACGCATATTCACACATGTGTATGTTTCAATATGATGATTTAATACACATGTAATGAACAAAGCAAGGTAATTAGCATTTCCTTCTTTTCAATGCTTGTCATTTTTATGTATTGAAAACGTTTGAACTTTTTGAGTTACTGACAAATATGGAATAAACTGTTATGGACTATAAATTATTGTTAACTATACTTGCTGTAAACTATAGTTGCCCTCTTGTTGTAGAACACTAGAACTAATGTATCTGCATGAATTACATAACTCTCTCAATCTTGCTTTTCCCTATTCTTCCCAGCCTCTGGTCACCACTGTTTTTCTGTCTGCTTCTGTGACATCAACTTCTTTTTCCTTCCATAAATGAGTGAGAACACATAGTGCTTCTCATTTTGTACATGGTGTATTTTACATAACATAGTAGTCTCCAATTCCACACCATGTCACTACGAACACCTTTTAAAGAATACATATCCAATGCATGAAGACTGCATTTAGTTAATTAGCTCATTAAGTGCCACCTCTCACTACTTACTATCTATTGATGGTTAATTTTCAACATGTGAACTTAGGAAATGCATTATGACTGTTCCATGCCAGTGGTTCTCAGACTGTGGGCTATAGCTTCTTTGGGGTCAAATGACCCTTTCACAGCAGTTGCCTAAGACCATCCTGCATATCAAATATTTACATTACGACTCATAACAGAAGCACATTTACAATTATGAAGTAGCAATAAAAACAATTTTATGGTTGGAGGTCTCCACAGTGTGAGGAACTGTATCAAAGGGTCGCAGCATTAGGAAGATTGAGAACCACCACTCTATAACTCCAAAAACTTCAGAACTAGTGAACAAATTCAGCTATAAAATCATTATATAAAATCAATATCATTTATATATAGTAACAATAAAATTAAGAAAAAATTCTATAAAGAATGGAATTAAAAATAACATAGAGGGGTTGGGGATTCAGCTCAGTGGTAGAGTGCTTGCCTAGCAAGCGCAAGGCCCTGGGTTCGGTCCTCAGCTCTGGAAAAAAAAAAAAAAGACAAAATAACAAAAAAAAAACAAGGAAAAAATATGGAAATCAATTTGACCAATGAGATGAAACAGTCTATACATTAAATATTGTAAAACACTGATAAATATGGTAGCAAGCACAAACAGAAGCTCCTTTTTGCAATAGATAGAGACCAGAAGATCTCCAACTGTTCAAAAGGCAGAGAATAAGTGACCTGTGGGGCACCTAGCCCTAGCTGGTACATCTACAATACAATCCCAGACCTAAGGTTCAGGGAAAATCCACGGAAGATATGATAGGAAGATGGTAAGATCCAGAGGACCAAATGCTTTCAGCTAAATAGTGTCTCCAAGACATGATAGGGAAGCTGCACCCATGAAATCTCAAAAATAAGATTGCCTAAATAAGACATATCAGTTGATATGTGTCTTAGTTAGGGCTTTTATTGCTGTGAAGAGACACCATGACCATGGCAACTCTTATAAAGGAAAATATTCCATTGTGGTGGCTCACTTACAGTTCAGAGGTTTGGTCCATTATCATCATGATAAAAAGTAGGGCAGTATACAGGCAGACATGGTGCTAGAGAAGGAGCTGAGAGTTCTTGACTCACAGGAAACAGAAAGTGGTCTGTCTCACTGGGTGTAGCTTGAACATATATGAGACCTCAAAGCCTGCCCCCACAGTGGCACACTTCCCCTATCAAGACCACATGTACTCTAACAAGGCCGCACCTCCTAAAAGTGCCACTCCCTTTATGGGCCATTTTCTTTCACACCAGCACATTCCACTCCCTGGTCCACAAAGGCTTGTAGCTGTATTATAATTCAGTCCACCTTCAAAAGTCCCCATAGTCTATAACAGTCTCAAATATATTAAAAAGTCTAAAGTTCTAAGTTTCTTCTGAGAATCATGTAATCTCTTAACTGTAATCCCCTAGAAAATCAACATCTAAAAGCAAATCACATTCTTCCAACATGTAATGGCACAGGATATACATTACCATTCCAAAACATAGGGAAAGGAACATAGTGAGGAAATACTGGACCAAAGAAAGACCAAAGACCAGCTAGGCAAACTCCAAACTCCACATCTCCATGTCTGATGTCAAAGTATTCTTCAGATCTCCACCTCCTTTCAGCTTTATTGACTGCAACACACTTCTTTCTCGTGGGCTGATTCCACTCCCTGTTAGCAACTCTCCTGGGCAGATACCTCACAGCTCTGATATCTCCAGTCTTGGGGTCTCCAAGGAAATCCAAGTTTCACCTTCACAGCTTCACACAATAGCCTCTCTAGGCCCCCATGCAGGGATATCCCTGACATATGCCTGGCCTCAGTGGCTTGCCTTAGTCATGCAGAAAGGTTCCATAACCCCTTTCTTCTATCCTTGACACCAAGACCATGTGGCCAAAGCTAGCAAGTTCTGCTGCTTGCTGGGGCTAGAACCATGGCCCCCTTGTTCAATTACATCTTTACCAGATTTCTGGTTTTGATACTTTCCTTCACTGGCTAAGCTTGGCTGTTTTGGAACTTGCTCTGTAGACCAGTCTGGCCTCAAACTCAGAGATCTGCCAGCTTCTGCCCTCTCAATGCTGGGATTAAAGGCGTGTACCCAACACCTGACTCTAAGATTTCTTTAATCCCTTTTTACAAGTTGGAAACTTAGCTGGGCAGAATCTTGGCCTGAAGTCACTGCTACCTTTATTCCAGTTCTCACTCTGTGAACATATCCTTGAACACAGAATTCAATTCCATTCCACTTAACTCCATTCCTGGTACTCCTTTTCTCCTCAAATTCTTCTACATCTTTTTTTTTTCTTGCTCAGCTTGCTCCTTTTCATCATAAATCTTTATCAGAGTTACCACTAATAACCACATGACAGGGTCTATACTAAACTGTTTTGAGATTTCCTCTGCCAACAGGATTAATCCAAATCTCTTCACTTTAGCTTCAGGTATATATACTCTTCAGACAAGGGCAAAAATCAGTCACATTCTTCACCAAAATATCACAAGAACAATCTCTAGGCAACATACTAAAATTCTTCTCCTCCGAAACCTCTTGAGTCAGCCCCCCACAGTTCAAATCACTCTTAGCACCACTGTCTTCCATATTCCTACTAGTATGGCCCATTAAGCAGCAATTAAAACATTCCACTGCTTTCCTAACCCAAAGTACCAAAGTCCAAATTCCTCCAAACAAAACCAGTGCCCAACCTATCATAGAAATACCCCAGTCCTTGGTACCAACTTTGGTCTTAGTTAGGGCTTCTATTACTGTGAAGAGACACACCATGACCATGGCAACTTTTATAAAGGAAAACATTCAATTTTGGTGGCTCAGTTACAATTTATAGGGTTAGTCCATTATCATCATGATAGGAAGCAAAGCAGAATGAAGGCAGACATGGTGCTAGAGAAGGAGATGAGATTCCTACATCTTGATTCACAGGCAACAGGAAGTGATCTGTTTCACTGAGTGTTGCTTGATCATATATAAGACCTCAAAACCCATCTCCACAGTAACACACTTCCTCCAGCAACACCATACCTACTCCAACAAGGCCACACTTCCTAATAGTGCCACTCCCTTTGGGGGCCATTTTCTTTCAAACTACCACAATATGGCAACAAGGATGAGGGAATTTTATCAGACCAAACCTAGATAAAGAGCTATAGACAATCAGAGCTGCTGAAAAGTAGAGAATCAGTTTTCTCCAAGAACAACTTCTGGGATAGGTTATTCTAGTGTTTCTCAACCTTCTTAATATTGTAATCCTTTAATATAATGCTTCATGTTGTGGGGACTTGCGACCACAAAATTTTTTCCTTCCTATTCCATCACTATAATTTTGCTACTGTTAGGAATTGTAATGTAAATATCTAATATTCAGGATGATCTACAGTGACCCCTATGAAAAGGTCCTTCAACCTCATGACCCACAGGTTGAGAACCACTCAGCTGTTCTGTTCAATCCCAATGGTCATCCCTAAACATATGTACATATTACCCACACTTAAGGAACTAAGTAGAACGTGTGTGTGTGTGTGTGTGTGTGTGTGTGTGTGTGTGTGTGTGTGTAACAATAACAAAGACGATGTCATGACTTTGAGAGGGAATGGAATGAGACTAAAGAAGAACTGTAGGAAGAGAGGGAGGAATAGAAATGATGCAAATACTATACTTAAGTGTAAAGTTTTCAAAATGAGAAATTTTTTTTAAAAATCAAGCACAAATAAATAGAAGATATCTGATGTTTATGAGCATAGAGAATTAATCATGTTAAAATTTTTGTACTATGTAGAACAATCAATAGATTAAATATCATAACTATCAACATTCCAATTACATTTTTACAGAAACAGAGAAAACAGCCCCAACATTCACATAGACCCATCTTTGATATCAAATAATGATGGTAGTCTTGAGTAGGAAGAACAAAGTTGAATACATACTATATGATTTCAAAATATATTGCAATGTAATAGCAATCCAAATTATACCAGCATGAAGCCAGGCATATAGATCAAATGGACAGACTAGAGAGTGTATAATAAATTTACATATTTGACAGATAATAAACAACCAACAGAAATGCCAACAATACTCAATGGTTGTATTGGTCAAGGTTCTCTAGATGAACAGAACTGAGACAATGACTCTTTCTACATAAAGGCCATTTATTAGAGTGGCTTACAGGCTGTGGTCCAGGTAGTTCAGCAATGACTGTCTTCTCATGGAAAGTCAATGAGGCTGGATGTCTCAGCTGGTCTCTCGTATAAGACTGAATCCTGAAGAAGTAGTCTCCAACCCCAGTGAAGCAAGAGTGAGCAAATGTTTCTTTCTTCCCTTGTCTGCCATGAGACAGTGTGGCCCAGATTTAGGGTGCATCTTCCCTCAAATAATCTAGAACTTAGATGGGTCTTCCTACCTCAAATGGGATCCAATTAACTAAAAATCCCTCATAGGTATGTTCAAGTGACTTAAATTTTTGGTTAATTTCAGATTTAGTCAAGTTGACAACCAAGATTAACTATCACAATAGGAGATGAAAAATGATATTTGCATGTGAAGAAGGAAGTAAGATATTTATCTCACATATAAAAAGCAAGACAATGATTAATATTATATATAAAACTAGAAGTTAGAAACTCCTAGAAGAAAATATAGGGAGAAACACTACAAACATGAATCTGGGCAACGTTTTCTGGATATGACCCCAGAAGAGTAGGAACAAAGGCAAAATGACAAATGTCTACAGAGCAAAGGTACACTCGACAACATGAAGAGACAACTAGGAAATAGAGACTATTTGCAAGCGAAACATTTCTAAGGTATTTATGTAAAAAGTACATTGACTTACCAAGCAAAACAATAGAAGAAAACAAAGTCAACTAAAAATGGACAAAGGGTTTAGATAGATATTTCTCCAAATAAGATGTATGGCCAACAGGTATATGAAAAAAAACACTCAACGTTATTAATCATGAGGGAAACATAAATAAGAACGGCTGTGAGATGTCACCTCACATCTATGAGAATGGCTGTCATCAAAAAGACGGAAGATAGTGTTACTGTTTGCGATTACTTGAATCTGAAATGTCTCCCAAATAGGCTCCCATGCTGGCACACTGGGCTCCCAAGCTGATGGCACCATTTTAGGAGGGCAGAATATGGAGAATGTGGGGGAAGACTGCATGACTTCTGTCTTTGGTTCCAGCAAACTGCTCTCTAATTCCTGGTTTACTCTAGGTACACCTGTGAGGGATTTTTAGTTAAGTGAATCATCTGAGGTAGGAAGACCCACCCTAAATCTGGGCCACACGTTCCCATGGCAGCCTAGCTAAAGGACAAGGGAGAAAGAAACTTTTGCTCTTTGTCTGCCTGGCCTCACTCTGGCTTCATTGGAATTAGAGCCTACTTCTTCAGGATCCTGACATATACTGAAGACCAGCTGAGACATCCAGCCTTGTCGATTTTCCATTGGGAGGAACTCTCACCTCATGCCCCTGGCCACTAGAGAGGGAGCTGCCCACCCTACCATGGTGGACTTTGAGCCAAAATAAGCTTCTTTCCTCTTGAGTCACATCCATCAGGTGGTTGACCACAGTGGAGACAAAAGTAACACATGTGGTCTTCGATTGTTGGTGAGAATGCGAAGAAATGAGAACCCTAGTTCACTGCTGTGAGGAATGTAAATTCATACAGGGAACATATAAAATAATATGGAGATTTCTCAAAAAGCCAAACATAGATCTACTTACCCCTGTGGGTATAGCTCAGTGGTAAAGTTAACGACTAGCACATATGCCACATAGATCACACCAACCATGACAATGACAGCAGAAAAGATCTACCATATGAGCCAGAAATGTTACTAAAAGGTGTACTTTCAAAGAAAATAATATTAATATGTCATAGAGATAGTTTCATTCCTATTTTCATTACAGCATTATTAACAGCCAAGATATGGAATCAATCTGTGTCCATTAGCAAATGAATAAAAATAAAGAAAATGTTATATACATATTGGGATACTATTCAGCCTTAAAAGTACAATCTTACAAGTTAGTTTAAAATGGCAGAAACTGAAGTACATTATGAAGTACAGGAAGGGAAATAGTACATGAATTCACCAGGGTTTTGGGTAGTGGAGGAAATTGGTTCATGTTGTTCAGTTATATAAGATAGGTGATTTCTGTAGGTCACTTGGACAGCATGGTGGCCATAGTTCACACTACTATGCATTTGACACTGTCTAGTAGAGCAGACCTCACATGTTCTTGTCACAGTGTGGAAATGATATTTGGCTTTATTGTGGCAATCATTTCCAAAATGTATAGGTTTACTAATACATTGGACCCTTCAAATAAGTTCAACTGTTGTATGACAGTTATAAGTCAGCAAAGTCAGAGGGGTGGAGGGTATGAGAGAGAAAACTGTGATTGTTATGAGAGGACAGGAATAAGAGTTTGCATTTATTATCATATTCATTGCCACTTTTAATATAGCTATCAGCCACGATCAAGTGAGACTTTGATATACATATACATATATATATATATATATATATATATACATATATATATCACCTCTTGTGACAGGAAGCTTTTAGTCAGTGGTTTATATTTATGTTAATTTTTTTCTTTCCCTTTCCATGAGAAACATAGTAAGTTTCTTCTCAGTTTACCACTGTGTTCCAGTATAATCTGCAGTAATAATCCCTTTCAGCATTACAGGGTTGGATGTAACAAATGATGTGATCTTCATGAGTATCACTGCCTATTATATGAGAAGAAAGAGAAAGCAGGAGAAGGGAAAATATTTCAAGAGCCAATCACGTGTCAAGTGACTTACTAGATACTCATATTTCATCTTCCCAATCATTAGATGAAGTCATGTTTTCTTTCATTACACGTGATTTTCATAAAAGTAGCTTTCATGAAGTCACCCAAGGGCTGCAAACCTAAATCTTCCTATTTCTGAACCATCAGTGCACACCATTTTGCTATGTTGTCTTGGCTAGGATTTCTATTGCTGTGAAAAGACACCATGACCACAGCAACTCTTATAGAGGAAAACATTTCATTGAGGCTGGCTTACAGTTCAGAAATTTAGTTCATTATTGTCATGGTGGGAAGCATGGTGGCATGCAGGCAGACATGTGCTGGAGAAGGAGCTGAGAGTTCTTACATCTTGACACACAGGAAACAGGAAGTGGTCTGTTTCACTGGGTATGGCTTGAGCATATATGAGACCTCCTCCACAGTGACACACTTCCTTCAACAAGGCCACACCCCCTAATAGTGCCATTCCCTATGAACCTATGGGGACCATTTTCTTTCAAACCACCACCTATGGTCAGCATGGACTGAGGGTGCAAATCACACTGTAGCAAAAATAAAAAAAAACAGTCTAAATAAATCTAAAACAATAATGAAACATGTATTCACATTTTCTAATCCACAAACATGTTTAAATTGTTCAGTTAAAGCATCTTCAGCACAAAACATCAAGATTCAAAATCCACCTCCAAACAATAATGCCACTGTCAGTTCTGACTGCAGCGTTCCCGAGTCCCCTGAGTGCTATCCTCACAGTCTCTTACATGCCATGAGATTTGTCTCACTTTGGTTTCTGCTATGGGCTGTAAAGCATCAGCTTCATCTTCTCAGTTTCCATGTCTGTGTCCTAGCAGACACTCCCACCCTCCACCCCATTATAAACCTTTTCCTCCCTACCTCCCCATTCTGCAAGTTCCGTCCAAGTCTCTTTATCTTGGTTTAGGTGTGCAGTAACTTATCATTCCCTGTTTTGTCTTATATTGTTTTTTGACCCAGTTTCTAGTTGCTTAGTGCTTAACTATGCTTTGCTTTATTTTAAACATATAACCATTTCAACAATTCCATCTATAAGCGCATTAAATATAGGACCTATGATTTCTGTTTTATGTGGATATGTCCCCCTTTATAATATCTAAGGAAATTTTGGAACCATTAGATATTCAGTATTTACTGACTGAATAATACAATGGTATGATGACCACTAGACAAATAAATAAATAAATAAATAAAATGATAAATTGTCTATTGTTGTTACTCTGGAATTCTTAAGGCTGGATTTCAGGGGTAGAAATGTGACTCGGTGGCAGCATTTGCCTAGTCCATGCAAGACCCTGGGTCAAGTTACTGCCACACCCTGTCCCAAGGAACAAAAGGAAAAATTATTTAGGTATTTTAATAATTTGAAAATTATATATACTACATGTCTGTAGTAAGAGATATCATTATCAGTAGCTAATTTAAACATTTACCATTAAAGTGTCAGACTGCTTAAACTTAGTCCAAGAACAAGGTTCTCTACCTTCCAGACACTTCCCCAAGGCTACTCAGTATGTCATTCCTTCATCTATTCCACAATGTTTCTGAGTACATTCTTGTCTAGCTTTTTTTTTTAATGTTTTTTTTTGAGACAGGGTTTTTCTGTATAGCCTTGGCTGTCCTAGAACTCACTCTGTAGTCTAGGCTGGCCTTGAACTCATGTAGATCTAGATGCTTCTTTCTGCCTCTAGTGCTCGTACTAAATGAGAGCACCACCAGGCCCGGCATGTCTCTCTATATTAAGGGCTGTGCTGACTGAACCATGTGAGTTGGTGGTATACGTTAATTTAGTTTATAAAACAGGTTTTCCGTGTTTGCATAGTGCTATGGGGTTGTACAGCTTCCACAACTGTAGAGCATCTTGCTGCTGCTGGCCCTGGTTCACACCGACGACTTTCTGGCTGACGCACTCTTTTGTAGGAGATGTGGCAGGTGGAGCTGTTAGGAGCATTTTCCGTGTTAAGTGGTGGGGATTCCCCCCACTGTTCCCTCGGAGCTCCTCCCAGGGTGTTGTTAATGAAATGTAGTCTCTCGTCACATGGTCTTCTGAACTGTGCAGGAGCTACTCCCTCGTGGTTTTCACGAATAATCGAGAGTTCAGGCACACCGTAGCTAAGCTGTGATGTTGAGGACTTAGTTAACGGACATTCCTCAACAGCACTTTGACCAGTTCGACCAACACCAATCAGATTTGCCTTGACCTGGTGCTTATAGGAAGCCGATCTTTCCCTAGCCAACTAACATATCAAACAGCTACTTTTTCTCAGTTTTTCACTAGGCAGGACTTTCCCCTCTGTCTGTACTTGTAGGCAAGCCTAAATTCCCCACGCAACAGCACACGAGGAGTTCAGTAATCACGCTTTCTCAGCGTGCATTTTCACTGGCAGGTCTATCAATTAGCACCTATCCTGCACATCTGTTACCTACAGTGCTTCGGCCCTGCAGTTAAAATCCTTCCTGAATGCATTTTGCCATTGGACAGGCTCTTTGTACCTAGCCAGTGGGTTTTATATTCTATCAGCTGGAAAACTAACTATGCAAAGGTAAATATATAAGATACTGAATATGGCAACTGTGGTATTTCCTAAACACAAAAACAGTTCTGTTAGCGCTGACACCATTTCTGGACTGAAAATCAGAAATTTCAATGCTAATATTTTTTTTCTGTAAAATCTTTTGTTGTTGTTGTTTTTAGAATTTAAAATACTCAAATACTTTTGTGGAAGAATTTTTTATCAATTACATACTTTAAAGAGTATCTACAATAGTAAATAGCTAAATAACAAATAACAAATCATATTAAGGCCCAGGATAAGTTTGGAAGTGGACTTAAATATTTTCTGAGTCCATAAAAATTTTACCATCCTCAAGCTGTCTTGGGCCTTATTGCCCTGTGGATCCTTTATAGTCTCCCATCTCTATCAAGCCTTTGCCTAAGTCCCAAGTCACTGCTGTATCTGCTACATCATCATCATGTCAGAATCTTGGGCTATCTGATGTAGTTTATGTAACCCAGTGTAGACTCGGCTTCCCCTCTGAGCCACCAAGATGGCACTGTATAAGGAAACAGGTGGAAGAACCTTGTCACTGTAATTCTACACCCCCTCACAAAGGGAGGGTAAATCCTTTGAGTCCAGTCACACCAATCAATATAAATCAATGTAAAATAATTAGTACTCGGCCAGGACCAACTAATTAGAAGAGGAACTTAGTTTACTTGTTAGGTATGAAAATGTGAAAGAAGAGTTATTAAAATAGACTCATTAAATGTCTGTACTGGGAACTTAGATGGATTCCTTAGTCATAAACCCAGAGGAAACAAAAGACAACAAAATAGAACATGTCAGCCCCGTACTACCTTGTGGTTTATAAATCCCAAAGCAAGCGGTTCACATCATTTACAACTATCTAGAGTTTCCATATTGTGGTGATATTTTAAATGTGCTGAAATGTGATTTTATCTGTATGTTAATAAATAAAGTTTGCCTGGAGATCAGAGGTCATTAGCGAGCCATGAATAGAAGTCCGGTGGTGGTGGCACACACTCTTAATCTGATCACAAGGCAGGCAGAGTCTCTGTGTGGTCAAGGACACAGCCAAGCATGGTGACCCTTGAGTCTTTAATTCCAGTACCAACCATAGAGACCAGGAGGTCTGTATAGACAGGCAGTGACGAGGAAGTCATGTGGTTGGGCTTAGAGTCAACGAGAAGGCAGAACAGGAAAGCAATAAAAGACAAGACACACAGGAAGAAGGTCTGTCTCTCTCTCGGGGGAAGGATGACAGTGAGTGGTAAGCTAAAGGGAGTCGTGGCTCTTGCTCTGATCTCTTAGGCTTTAACTCTGTATTTGGCTCTGTGCTTCTTATTTAATAAGACCATTTAGAATTTCGTCTACACCATATGTTGCATCCAATTTCAAAGTTTAAGGGTCGTCATCGTTAGTGTGGAGCAAGGGGGGGGGGGGTGTCCCAGCTGCATGTGAGGACGGGAAAGAGGCGAGGTGACAGGAGGGAGGCTCGTGGAGAGCAGGTCACCTTGAGAAGAGCAGCTGCCTTTGGTGAAGGAGAGAAGATGGAAGAGCAAAAGAAGAGATGAAAGGGAAGAGATGCTCCAGGTTCCTTCTCTTTCCTTCCATTTCTCTGTGCAGTTAGAATAAATGCAAGACAAAAACAGGCGGCCCAAGAGCCTGTCCAACACAAAGAGTCCATCAAGCGGATGCTGGCCTGGAAGCCTCTTCTCTTCTGGCTAGATGTCAGCACGCTGGAAGGTGCCACGCATACTACCAGGGGAGAAAAGTAGTTATCAATCTTACCCAGCTGTGAAACCGGAGAGCTAAAGTAAGAACTGGCCCGACAAGATGTGCCCACTAGTGCAACAGCGCCATGAAGTGTTACAAGAGTAACCAACCCCTTTTTGATTGGAGAGGACTAAAGCCCTCTCCACTAATGAAAGCTTTTGAGGTCCAGTCCCTTGATAGCTTTCACCCAGAGTTCCAGAAGAAAGGCTATCTATCAGTGGTGGATTAATCTGAGGGGGTTAACCAATAAGTCTACACACATGAAACTCTTTAGTCCATGCACTTTATTCTTCTGAGTCAGTTCTCTCTCTACAAGCTTCTTTTCTGCTCTCACGCTTAACTCCTTTCTTGCCCGATTCTCTCTTCATCTTTCGGCTGTTCCCTCTAAGAGCTTTCTTAATTCCTTAGCTCTGCACCATCTTGGTCTTTCTCATCTCATTCTTACCCACCTAGTTCTTCCCCATCTGGCTCTTCCTTATCTTCCCTCTTGTCCTTCTAATTCTAGTCCTCCAATCTAGTTCTCTCAAGACTCTGAGCTTTACTGTTATACACCCATGCAACAGCAATGTTCTGGCTAAGACAAGGTCACCAGGCTTGAATTCTACAGGGTCATCAAGGCAGATAAGGGTTTTCCCCAGGCAGTGACTGTCAGGCTTTCTTTTACAACCCAAATGGGGAATGGTTAAAGGAGGAAGTCAACTAAGAGCTAAAATCGGTTAATATATCAGAAAAAGGGAATTTATGTGCTCAGACTACATTCCTAAAAGTGGTTAGGTAAAATGTTAGGAGTCTATAATGTTAGTATAAATACCACTAAAGCTGTATAAGAAAGGAGGGTATGAGCATAATTTGCACAAGAAACAAAGCTACGTACCTAAGGTTCTCCTGACCTAGGCTGTGTCTCCATATGGAATTTATCTTAATTCAGGAGACTAGCAGGTGGTTGTTTGGAATGTTATTTATGTCTGTTGTTTGTCCTAGCTAAAGGAGATATCTGATTCTAATGCTAAAAAAGAAAAGCATAAGACCTGGAGGCAGGAAACCTTGCCTGTGTGACTGTATCCAAATACCTTAGAAGTTCTTGGGGAAGCTATGAGAGCACACAAGAAATTCATAGCAGGAAACAGTTGCTATATTAAAAGCCTAATAACACCAAATACTCCTTGAGATTTGGGTTCCTCTGGAAGAATTCCTTGATTCTTCCAGGTGTAGCTTTACCACATTCAACTGAATTCTTGCTACATTACTGCAACTCATAGCACTCCACAAGATGGAATTTATGTCCGGTATCATTAACTGGGCCCAAAACCCATGTCTAGATAGGTCATAGGCCCTAAGGGAGAACTTACCAATATTCTGCTAAATGGACATAGTATTAAATTGCCTCCTAACTTCTTATCTTTATACCCTTTGGATGAGTGCATCTTTCAACCCTCTTAAGAGAAATTAGTTTTTGCAGTAGATGGTGATTAATAAGAGAACCATAAAGGGCCAACATATAGAGAATAAAATCTCTGGATTGCTCATACCTAAATGGTACATCTGTATCACACTCTCTCCTCCTCTCAAGGCTTGGGAATCGTCATGAAAGAAGAAACAGAGATTGTATGAGGTGAAGGGAGTGGATAACTACTCCCTTCACCTCACTCCCTTCACCTCATGACATGGAATTTTCCACATGGCAAGGTCACTGCACTCATGAAGTCACAGCGGCTGTGACTGCATGCCACAAAGCCACACAAGACCAAGACAGAAGACAGTCCCAGTGTGAATGAGGGAGGGGCCCCTAAAATCTCATCCTTAGATAAGGAAGTATTGGCAATTGAAGGCTGTGAGCAGAGAGAAAGTCAGTTTTCTTCAGGCATGCAGCCCCCAGTAGGCTGCCCACGCTCCGTAGATAGACCTACGTGCACACACATGCTGACAGCACTAAGTGGGCTCAGTGGGTTTTTTTAAAAAAAAAAGAGTACATGAAGCTGGGAGGGGAAAGTGGTGGGGCAAATAGTAAAGAAATTGGAAGAGAGTGAATTGGGGGTGGCTCTGATCAAAACACATTATATGTAATGGTGTAATTCTCAAACAATTGAAAGAAAAGAAGTAGTCCAAGTCAGATGTTCAGGACAGATGTTCAGTTCAGACTGGGACAGGACAGAGAAGTGATGAAGGAGGGGAAAGGAGATGTTTTGCCCATTGAATTAAATTAAAATTTTCCCTCATATCCTTTGGAAGAAAACAAGTTAAAAAATCCTAAATTCAAACCTCAAGCATATTAAAATAAGAGTAAGGTGATATTTGTTTCTTTTACTTCGTCCTCTCTTTTTTTTTTTTTTTTTTTTTTTTTGGTTTTTCGAGACAGGGTTTCTCCGTGTAGCTTTGCGCCTTTCCTGGAACTCGCTTTGGAGACCAGGCTGGCCTCGAACTCACAGAGATCCGCCTGGCTCTGCCTCCCGAGTGCTGGGATTAAAGGCGTGCGCCACCACCGCCCGGCTACTTCGTCCTCTCTTACAAAAAGCAGTAGCATAGTGTTGTAGAATATTATTTCAAGGTGTGTTACTTTTGTTTATGCTCTGGAATGTGTGTTTAATGATGTAAAGATGTATTTGATAAATAAAATTCACCTGCGATCAGGAGGCTGAGTCAGCAACTAGCTGACAGGAAGTGGTAGGGAGGAGCCAGGGGAAAAAAGGGTTTATAAGGAGGGGTGAGGAGAAGCACTGGGGCTTTTTGGAGGATGCGAGCAAGGAGAGGAGGTGAGCTACTTGGTATTCAGCCTCTCTGAGGAGCAGAATTCCACCTTAACCTTTGAATCTTGAGTTCTTTAGAGGGAGAGAGGTTTAGTTAAGTTCCCTTCACAGCTTTACAAGAGTTGGAGCCTGAGGGAACAGAATTCCTTCAGGCCACAGCTCTCCAGGCCTAACCCATAGCAATGGAGCTGCATCTGCTGACTCAGACAACCGTGGCTTAAAAGGGCTGGGGGGAAGGTGAGGGGAGCGGGAGGGGGGAGAACAAGGGAATCCGTGACTGATATGTAGAACTGAATTGTATTGCAAAATAAAAATAAAAAAATTAAAAATTAAAAAAAAAAGGCAGCAACAATTTTTAAAAAAGGACAAGAGCATAGTGTTTGAAAGGAAGGGGGAAATGCTGTGTTGGCGTGCTTACCCACTGTGGTTCTTCAGGCTTCCAGAACAGGTGAAGTCCAAGGTCTGCCCTCCCTATGTCTGTTTCTTTATCTCCCCTACACTCATTTGGGTCATGCACATGCGCAAAATCAAGTGTCCTGCCCTCTTCCCTCCGTCCTCTGTTCACTGGGACTTACTGAGTATCAAATAACTAACCCGAATCACACTGCATCTGGCTGGCCCATAGCTCTCAGGGTTGAAGCAGTTAGAGAAGCTGATCTCTCTATAAAGCCCTTGCCAAGGTAGCAGAAGAAATCAGTTTCTCACTCACATGGTCACTCAGATTGACATTTACAATGGAAGAAAATAGGGAGCTAAAGAAGATTGTCATTTAAAAATAAAATAGAAAGCAAAAAATACCCTCATTTCATCCCTAAATACTGCTACAACTATTGCCCAGGAAACTAGGAAACTATGCCATCATTCAACGGAATAGTTGCTAGAAACAGAAGGGGCAACTGATTCAGCCCTCTAAAGAAAGCTGAGTTGCTCCTCACCCCACCCTCAGACAGTGCTCTTTCAGTCTCTTTATGGAGTATCTGTTTCACTTTGCTTTGCCGTGTTAAGTAAAATTCTTCTAAATTGTGTCTCTTTGCTGAATTCTTCCCTTTAAGACGACAAGAGCCAAGGTGAAATTTTACCTTGTAACACATGCAACAAGGCAAACGGGAATTCCTACCTGAAATGTGCATTGACTCCCTGGAGTGGTGAACCCTAAGGACTGAAGTACACCCATCCTGGGTGATCATCTAGATCAGTGGTTCTCAACCTCCCTAGTGCTGTGACCCTTTAATACAGTCCCTCATGTTGTGGTGACCCCCAACCATAAAATTATTTTCATTGCTACTTCCTAACTGTAATCTTGCTACTCTTATGAATCAATATGCAGGATATCTGATATGTGACTCCCTAAGGGAGTCATGACCCACAGGTAAAGAACTGCTGATTGAGGGAAAGGAGAATATGGGGGAGACATTCAAGACTTGAAAGGAAAATTACTAGAAGTTGTCATACTAAATGCTGCAACCTCTCGATCCATTTCCCTACAGCACTAGCAACCAAGGGACCTAACCTCTAGGCAGAAAAGGAAAGACTGTTCTCTAGGAAACATGATAAGCTCAAGGCAAAAGAACTACAGACAGACATTGAATATTTTGACACCCACAGAATGACCTCATGGTAAAGCCCGAAAGTGGATAACCTACATCTGCATATATTGAGCTTCTAATTGGCTTGGTAGTGTCTAATTCATCATCATCATCATCATCACCATCATCACCATCATCATCGTCAGATTGCTAAGGATCATCCAATTAAAAATATCTAACGTAAAAAGCAAAATGAGGGGATCAATTTTAATAAGGATGGGGGCTATATGGTGCATAAGCAGAAACCCCTCATCCATAGTAGCAGATATTCCAGGGGGAAATGCCCCAGATACTGACTCTGAGATGGAGGTCAGCATTCTGGAAGCTTATTAGTGAATGTTATTTTGGAAGGAAAAAATGAGCTGTAATGGGGTCTCAGTAAAGGTGTTATGACTTACACAAGGTTCGTGTGCTGGAAGCTTAGGTTGCAAATAACAGAATGAAGAAGTGGTAGAGTCTGTAGGAGGTGGAAGCTCCTGGGAAATAATTAGATCAAAGGGCTCCAACCTCAGAAAGGATTAAAGACTATGCTATAAGAGTGAGCTAGTTTTCAGGGACTGGATTAAATACAATGGAAATGGCTTGTTATAAAGTGAGACTGCCTCATGCTTTGTCTCTCCTGCACATGCCTCTTGCCCCTGGCTGATGGTCCTCCTATGTAATGTCATTCATTATGTTATGATACAGCATGAAAGCCATGCCAGATGTGGTTACCAGATGTGAACTTGAATTTCTTCAGCTTCTATAAGGGAAAAAAAAGTTCCTTACCTAGTCTCAAGTATTTGTTATAACTACACAAAAGGCCTCTTAGCCAATTCTATGAGGTGCTCTGATTGTGGTTACATCTGCAGCCATGGTAAAACTTGGTGGTAACATCCACATGGTACTGGTTTTGAAACCATGAAAGATGTAAGAGTGAGGGCATCGTGGAGAGCAGGCTAGACACCGTATAGCAAGGTTGGAGTCAATGAAAAGAGGCTCCGTAAAACCATCGCAAGAAGTGGTAAATGTAAAGTGTAAGCTGCAGTGTAGACCCTGGAGTATTGATGAGGATGCCAGGACCATGAGACATCCATAGAGGAGATCTTCAGATGTGGAGGAGAGCCAGTCTATGCAAGAGATAGAAGCTGAGTATGTTGTAGATAATAGGGCTAGAGGAACCCACGATTACATTAGAATGCCCAGATGCCAGATGTGGAGCTTCAGAGAAAACATGATGTTTTTCTCTGCTACATTTTGTGAGCTTGTTTTATGCTACAGTTTTTCCCTTTTGGAATGAGACTCTTTATTCTACACTATTACAGAATTCTTACTCTTGCTATTATATGTTGGAAGTACATAACTTGTTTTTGATTTTGTAGAAGTCACCGTTAGAGTCCTAGGCCTTATAAAGCATTGGGACTGTTGATGACTGGGACCTTGTAAGGTTGGTCTACAGCAGTGGTTCTCAATTTGTGGGTCTCGACTCCCAACCCAAGGATCCTGTGTTTCACTCTTGATCTCCAGCTCTTCATGTTATTTGGGGAGGTGATGTAAATTTCAGGAAGTGGTCCTTGCTTCAGGAAGCACATCACTAAGAGTGTTCCTGGTCCATTTCTGGTTCTCTGCTTCCTGTCTGCCATGATGTAAAACAGTTGCTTCCTGCCTCCTTCACACACTCCATTTGCCATGATGGCTGGCCTGCCTCAGGCACAAAATAATGGAGTCAGCTGATTTCAGACTCAGCTGTCTGAAACTGTCAGGCTAGACAACTGCTTCCTTCTCTTTCTTAAAGTTGTTTAGGTCAGGTAGTCTAGCAACAAAAAAAGACACTGACACAGGAGGATCAGCCCTTTGTTCCTAAAGGCATAGTTCGCTCTACCGTCCACCATGGAAATGTCAAAGCATTGCAATGAAGAAATTTCAGACTAAACATTAGAATCTTGGAAATATGTTGATACAAGAGGTGAAAAGGAGATGGTACGATGGGAAAAGGCACGGGGCAGGGCCTTTTGTTTTCATTACAAGGTTTGAAATTCTATGGAACATTGAAACTAAGCACTTGAAAGATAAAGCTTGTGTTTTTCCTCAAATTTTATTTTGTTTTATTCTGGGGGAGGGGGAAATAGACAGGATCGGGATGCATGGTGTGAAAAACATAAAGAATAAATACATAGAAACGAAAATAAAACAATCATGATGAGGTCCCTCTGGAACTGTTGACTAAAATATTTTCTGAAAAATAACAACAAAAAAAAATTAGTTCTTGCTGAAAAGACCCAACAAAGACAGTTTCATCTTCAAAAAAAAAAGTTAAAGCTTGGGCAGTTTTTAATTTTAACCACAGCTAAGGAAGTGGCCCTAAGATGTGAATCACTATAAATGACTATAGTCCTGAGTCCTATTAAGACCAGAGGTTACAAGGTGGAAAGGGACAGAGGTAAAGTTTCCTGAAATGAGGAAAATGAGTTCTGTGGGAGCCCACAAGGCTTCCTAATGAGAACTTACTCAGGGTCAGAGAATCTGAGCTGGCTTTGTTCAGCAGGGTTGCATAAGGGAATGATTTGGTCATTGGCATGTTTACCAAGTGTTTTTGAAGGGTCTACAGTTGGCTGTACGGTGTGCTTTGATCTAGCAAGGGGGAGGTCTTTTGCCTCTCCCCTTGCCATATTATAAAAAGCCCTTTTGAATAAACTAAGAGGCTGTTGGGTATTGACCCAGGCCCTCCTGAAGCTACCCTGTGTTTCTGTCTTTCTTCTCGTCGTCTAGGTCTCTCTTTCTATCTGATATTTTTTTATCCCTGTCTCCTCCACCTAAGAACCCTTCAAAAGGTGGGGGCAGGTTGGAGCTAGACTCCCACAGAATTCATATAGACAAGATGCACAAGAATATGAATGAGTAGCTCCACTGCTGGCCAGGTGGATGGCTTTGCAAAGGGAAGCGGAAGATAGTTTTAGAAAGTGACTCTCTAGGCTGGGGATGCAACCAAAGGTAGAATTCTGCCCTAAAAAAAACCAGGACCCTGGGTTGATCCGCAGCACTCAACAGAGAGGTCACTGTCTTTTTCTTCAGGATAAGGGGCTGAAACAGTGTTTCCCGTGTTCTTCTCCAATCTGGCTCTGTGACGAGAATCATGGGAACAAAGCCTGCCCTGGAAGTTATTCTAAAACTGGGAATGGAGAGATGGCTCAGCTTGTTAAGAGTCAAAGGGTAAAAGAACTGGGGTTGGTTCCCAGTACCAATATGGTAGCTCACAACCTTCTGTAACTCCAGTTCCAGGGGATCCAGTGCCCTCTTTTGCTTCCCCCAGCACCAGGCATGCATGGGGTACACATACATACATGTATACAGCAAGTACTCTTACCCACTGAGCTATGGCCACAGCCCCTAAGGACTAATTTTAAATGTGGCTATTATTCCTTTTATTTTCTCTAACCCACCAAAGCTTTGCCCACCTATCCTATAACTAAGGAACTCTTCCTATCCTAGGAAGACCTGTGATCTCTATCATCATTACATCATGGACCACAACCCTCAGGAATCTCTGCCGCCCTCCTATAGAATGAGGCCTCCAAAGTAACCAGGAGCCATCTAGATTTACACAGGTCTTGTATCAGTTCGTTGTGGTATTGTTGGGTACAACAGGATAGGAAGGCAATATGCTGAGCTATGTGCATCTCAGTAGACCGTCCCACCCATGTAGCTAGAGTTTTCCTGCCTGGCCCACAGTCAGGACAAATCTCTCTCACCTGTCAGTCCCATAGCCGCTCAGACCCGACCAAGTAAACACAGAGACTTATATTGGTTACAAACTGTATGGCCGTGGCAGGCTTCTTGCTAACTGTTCTTACAGCTTAAATTAATCCATTTCTATTAATCTATACCTTGCCATGTGGCTCGTGGCTTACCGGCATCTTCACATGCTGTTTGTCATCGTGGCGGCTGGCAGTGTCTCTCTCACTCAGCCTTCCACTTCCCAGCTTTATTCTCCTCCTTGTCCTGCCTACACTTCCTCCTGCCTGACTACTGGCCAATCAGTGTTTTATTTACCAACCAATCAGAGCAACACATTTGCCATACAGAACATCCCACAGCACACCCATGTATAATATAAGATCCACCTCCCCTCCAAAATATGCTGGGAACTATTCTCCTGAGAGAATTCAGCAATATCAATCTCCAAAATGAGTATCAGTGTTTCCAACAGGAGTAGCATTCCCAAACTGGGACAAAATCCAAGGAGGGCTTATTTACGAAGTGACTCACTGCAACACTATGGCGGTGTTGGGAAGCTAGCGAGAACAGCACAGTGTCCAGCTATTAGCAGAACACTCCAACCTCTAGGGCAAAGAGGATGAAGATAGAGATTAACAAAGCCCAGGAGAGAAAATTCTTTTGACTAGAGCAGTGACCTTCCAAAGAGGGTCCACACCGGGAAGGACGAAGGTTATCAATAGTGAGCCCTCATTTTCCTGTGAAGACTTCACCACTGATTAACGCTGCTGGAACCCAGAGGGCAAAGGTGCTGGTGATTTGATGCTTTAAAGTGCAGCCTCCCAGGGTAAGAAGCAGGGTGAAAGGTGATGAGTGGTACGAACAGGCAGGTGGACGACACCCTGCACACCTCACAGCACCCAGGATTCTGACGACTAGCCCATGTCATGAACGTAGCTACTGTTGTGGATCCCATCTCATTATGGTTTCTCAAACTGAAGTGTTTGGATGCTTCCCAAGGGTGGGAAGGCATGGATAGTTGTAAGGGATTTACCAGAATTTTTTTTTTTTTTACTTCTGTTCTGTATCTATATCTACAATGTTCAGTTTGGCCATGAACCCTCCCTCTTAACAAATATAAGTACATCTCGCCTACCCCCAATTTGTTTGCCTGTTTGTTTTTGTTTTTCAAGACAAGGTTTCTCTTTGTAGCCCTGACTTTCCGGGAACTTGCTCTGTAGACCAGGTTGACCTCAAACACAGAGATTTGCCTGCTTCTGCCTCCTAAATGCTGGGATTAAAGGGGTGTGCCACCACCACCCAGCTCCCAAATCTTAATTAAGGGTGTTTTCCTGGGATTTAAAAAGCCTCTGGGTTTTCATTAAACTCAAATAAAAAGAAATCATCTCTTAATGATAAAGTTCAATAAATTCTTTACCTCTTTTCTTTTCTTGCATGTATTTCTGTTAAGATGAAGCCTGTTAGAAACAAGTTGTTGTGGACATTATTGTGATATTACTATTAATTCAAACAAACAAACAATGGTTGGGGGAAGGGCGACAAGTTTTGTCTTTTGATCATACATTATTCTCCTACTCAAAATCAGAACCTATGCTTTACTTTCTTCTTCTTCCGTGTGTGTGTGTATGTGTGTGTGTGTGTGTGAGAGAGAGAGAGAGAGAGAGAGAGAGAGAGAGAGAGAGAGAGAGTTGCTAGAGGCCAAACTTTAGGCCTCATACATGCTAGGGAAGTGTTATACCATTGAGTTATATCCCCATCCTTAAAAAACACTGTTGTGCCGGGCGGTGGTGATGCACGCCTTTAATCCCAGCACTTGGGAGGCAGAACCAGGCGGATCTCTGTGAGTTTGAGGCCAGCCTGGTCTACAGAGCGAGATCCAGGAAAGGCGCAAAGCTACACAAAGAAACCCTGTCTCGAAAAACCAAAAAAAAAAAACAAAAAAACAAAAACAAAAACAAAAAACAAAAAAAAACCACTGTTGTTATCTGTTTTTTTTGGTTTTTGTTTGTTTGTTTGTTTGTTTTATCATCTAGAGTGGAAGGCTTCCAAAGAAAGGGCCACAGCCTGTGGGGATTCTGTTCCCTCAGGCACTGACTCTTTCAAAGCTACTAAGGGAACTTATCTAAATCTAAAGAACTCAATGATTCAACATTCAACCATTTAGGTGGAATTCTGCTCACTCAGAGAGGCTGAATAGCTAGTAGCTAACCTTCTCCCTTTGCCGGAGTCTTCCAAAAAACCCAGCTACTTCTCTCAGCCCTCACTTAAAAACCCTTGCTCCACGGGGTTCTCCCTTACCACTTCCTGTCAGCTACTTGCTGACTCAGCCTCTTACTCCCAGGTTAATTTTATTTAATCAAACACATCTTTGAATTGTTAACACAAGCAGTAAGAAAAAATGCAACACACTTTAAAATAATATTCCCCAACAAAACACTTCTTAGAAAAGATTTATTTCTTATTTTTCACATATGTGGAGGTTCCTTTGTGAATATATGTGCGCCATGAGCACTCAGGTGCCTGTGGAGTTTGGAAAAGGGTATCATCTCCCCTGGGGCTGGAGTTGCAGGTGGTTGTATACTGTCAGGCATGGATTCTGGGAATTGAACTAAGGTCCTCTGCAAGAGAACTGCTGAGGCGTGTCTCTAGCCTAGGTATACTTTAGATAGCAGTCACAGACCGGGTAGTGACTGTAGTCTGAGAAATGAGTCCTTAGGGATCTTTTTCATCATGTGAGTATCACAGATCCCACTTGCATAAACCAAGAGGTTATGACATCACCAGTTGATTTGTTCTTCTGACTCCATCGTAGTAGAGGCTGGCTGTCATCGCTTAAAACGTTATGAGACATATGACTTCCTATTGCTACGTATTAAATAACAAAGAAGCGCATTTTCACGTCTTTCTTTAGCGCCTGAGAAAAGCAACGAATTACAGGAAGTCTACATTTCCATTTAATCTTGGCTGCTTTACACACACAATCACCACTTTATTTTTGTGTGTTTTTATGAAGTGGATGGAAATGCATACTATAGACCTACTTGCCAAAGAGATTTAAATTTTTCTGACATATTTTATGCTATTTGCCATAAGATCTTGCTTTATCAACTCGACTACATGAAAGGAGCTTCTTATAAACTTAATGAGCCAAATATGTAACTCTAGTTTTCTGATGAAAATAGAACATAAGATGCAAAACAGTAAGAAGTACAAGGGAATTGAGTGTATTTCTCATTTCCCAAACTTTTCTTATAAAACCAACAGGTTACATCAGTGAAATGATGAGACTAGACATCTTGCTAAGACCATATTGTCACACACAAAATGGAGAAGGGACTTTAATAACTGTACCGAGGCTCCTGGAACATTGGGGTATTTTTCAGTTCTCTGCATCTAACATAGTTAGGAAAAAGAGTCACTACAACTGTTGGCTAATAAGTATGTTGGTTAAACATACTTATTTTTCAAGTTACAAAACTGATCTAAATTTATAGTATGCAACATGATCATGGTCTAAATACATTCATCACATTGTGGAATGGCTACATCAAGCTATTGGAAGCATGCCTGATACTCATTTATTTGTTAGCACACTTAAAACCCATTCTTTTTGCAACATTTGAATATGCAATTGTGAAAAGTTTTAAATGATAAATCAGTTTTTACTTTGCCATGCTATTTAAAATATGTGAAAGTATTAATTAATACTGCTATAATGAAATTTCATTTTTTGCTTACTTGTTATTTAGGCAATGTCTCAGCACTTCCTTCAATGAAAACAGGTCAGACTGACTGAAACTAACAAGTTCAAGTTAAATTTTGTTTCATTCCAGGGAAATATCATATTTATGCAAAGACACATACTATGTTAAAGGCTCCATTTCTCATTAAGAGTAGTATTTCTATATTGGTGAACGATGGCAAAGGCCTGTAATTCCCAATCTTCAGAAGTTGAGACAGGAGGATACAGAGTTGAGGTCTAACCCCAGCTATATATATAGCCATCACTATAGTGAGTTCAAGGCAGGAGAATCCAGAATTGACTTCTAACCCCAGCTACATACAGCTAGTCTTGACTACAAGAGACTGTGTAAAACAAAACAAAACAAAACAAAATGTTTTATTTTCATTTAAAAATTTACTCTTTATCTTTAATATCATAATTAGAAAGTTTGAAGAAGTAAAATAAAACCATGTCCCAGTTAAAATATCATCAGTCATAGTATGTATTTAAATATTTTTACAATTTGAATCTGAAAAATTCTAGATGCAGAATCCAAATGAGATTTCAATGCCAAATAAGTATTTGCTATTTAAATGCCAAATTACACAAATTTTGCCACAAAGCAGTACAGTGTGTTCAGTAAACATGCTTTGAAGCATAAAATACATTATACTTTGGTAAAATTATAAATTTGAATTTAAGAAGAGAAAAGCAAAGAAGTTAATTCCAAATGCAGAAGAAAGGTTTATTTGTACATTTATTAGATGATGGTGGGGATTAAACTGTCATGTACTTACTTAAATTCCAGCTTGATTTTTTTTTTTTTTTTTTTTTTTGGTTTTTCGAGACAGGTTTCTCTGTGTAGCTTTGCGCCTTTCCTGGAACTCACTTGGTAGTCCAGGCTGGCCTCGAACTCACAGAGATCTGCCTGGCTCTGCCTCCCGAGTGCTGGGATTAAAGGCGTGCGCCACCACCGCCCAGCCCCAGCTTGATAGTTTTATGAGCATGAGCTAAACACTTTTAAAGTGTCTTTAATTTCAACATGCCAGCTGGTGTCTGCTACAGATCTTTTAATTATGTTGGAAATTTTAGTTACCGACATAAGAATGATGTAAAGATACCAGGTTTTGGAAACTGTGTCTGAGTAAGAAAACAAAGGGAATTGAAGTACTTGTCTCACAGCAATGGTTCTCAACCTTCCCAATGCTGTGGCCCTTTAATACAGTTCCTCATGTGGCGGTGGACCAACCATAAAATTATTTTCCTTGCTGCTTCATAGCTGTCGTTTTGCTACTGTTAGGAATCATAATGTAAATATCTGTGTTTTCTGGTGGTCTTCAGCCACCCCTGTAAAAGGGTGGGTCAAGGACGGGTTGAGAACCGCTGTCTCACAGCTTCAGGTGGTGGTGTGAATGAGTACAGCGTCAAGGATGGGGGAGATGTTCCTCTTTCGTTCATCTCTTGCAGCCTGATGCAGCAGGACTCAGCAAATAACAGCAATTCTCCACTGGAGAAGGCATAATCCCCAGGCGCTAAGCCACAGAAACCTAAGCAGAACAAAGGGAGCCAGGGAGGGGTAAAGGAAGGAAAGAGGCTCCGCAGAGCAGCAGTGATCCTGACCTGTACCACCCCTAGTACTAAGAAATACATGAAGAATAGCAAAGACACTAAGTCTTGGATTACATATAAAAGTAAGGAAAACTGTTGAAGTTAATTATGATGACATCTTTTTTCTCTTCAACATTCTGTCTGGCTCCTACCCGATGTGATGAGAGGGTTAAAAAAAAGTGAAATTTTAAAAATTAGAAACTGGAAAGAAGAGTTAAGCTGTCATTATTCACAGATGGTGATTTTATGGACTTTAAAAATCCAAGAGTCTACAAGACAACTATGAGAATCAACAAGTACCTTGCTGGACACAGATTACTATACAGATACGTCTGAAGATATACATCAATGATTGGATGAGATTTTTTTTTTAATTATTATTTGCAGTGTTGTTACTCAAACTCCTTCCCTGGGTGACACTAAGGCATATCTACCTCTTCTCCTCAGGTCCCAGTGACAAATGGAGTCCTGCTTCTACCCAAAGTCCCTCTGGAGAACCAATGTGTTTATTGGGCTTCCTTATAGTGCCCAGTGTTCCCTGATCTCTATACTCTGACTCTCCCCAAGGCTACGTGCAGAGTTGCCCTGTGGCCAGGAACAACTGGATACCCAGGCATGAATCCCGTGCCCTATTCCACCTGTCTATGCAGGGCTGCAAACCATGGACCGGCCCAGCTGGGATGATCTTTTGCAAAATGAGGCTAAGCTGGACTCTGCAAGATAGTAGTTGCTTGGCTCAGAGGACAGTCACTTATGACAAGAAGCAACAAAGGAATAAATCTAAAAACAGACATTAAAGAATGTCATACTGAACACAAGCAACTATGACGGAAAGAAAAATTTTAGAACACAAACAATGGGGAAATGCATTTTTATTGGGAGATGAAATGTTATTAAAATGTCAGTTGTGCTCAAAATGATATATAGAGTCAAACACAAAAACAGTCAAACTTCTGAAAAAAAGTTGTATTTTGTGGTATTTGACAAGTTGAATCTATAGCAAAGAATCTAGAAGGGTAACCGAGAAATTTTGTACAGAGGTGCAGACTGGACTGAGGAGATGGCTCAGTGGGTAAAGAGCTTGCTGTACAAGCAGGAGAGCCCAAGTCTAGATGGTTCAGTTCTGCAACCCAGGCCAGAGGTGTGAGAGACAGTAGCTTATGGAAGGCAGGACTTTCTAGGTGGTCGATCTTGCTGAGATGGTAAGCCCTGGGTTCAACAAAAGACACTGTTCAAAAAAAAAAATGGTGATTTGGGAGGCAGAGGCAGGTAGATAAATGTGAATTTAAGGCTTGCCTTGTCTACACAGCAAGTTCCAGGCCTGGCCCAGGAAAGCATTTATAGTCCTACGTCTCAACGTTTACTATAAATTTATAGTTGTTAAGAGATTGTGGTATTGATTCAAAACAAAACAACCAAAATGGAGAAGCCCAAAGCTGACACGTGTATATGGTCCCTTGATTCTAAGCATGTTCCAGCAATTCAGTAAGAAAACGCAAAAGTCTCTTTTTAATGATGATGCTTAAAAAGATGGAAGGAAATGAACTTTGCCCTACTTCATAACCACGGATAAAAATAAACTGAGATTCTTATAGCATAAAATCTAGACAGCAGAACAATGATGATTCTAGTAGAAGACATCAGCAAAGGTCTGATTCATTTGGTGTATTGAGGACGTCTAAAGATAATAAGAAAGACACTAGGTAAAAAAGGAAAGGTTAAAATTAAAATCAGGAGTTCTGAGCCGGGTGGTTAATATCAGTACTCAGTATTTTGATATGTAGCATAGCTATATTTGATATACATACATATTTATGGCTAACATTCATATGAATATCTATGTATATCTGTATGTGGCATACATGTCTATATCTAACAAATGAGTCAATAATCAAAACACTTAAAAACTTCAGACTCATTAATTAGTAAAATAAACACAAAAAGTAAAAAAGACCTTTAGTCAGGCAGTGGTGACACATTCCTTTAATCCCAGCACTTGGGAGGCAGAGATGAGAGGATCTCTGTGAGTTTGAGGCCAGCCTGGTCTACAGAGTGAGTTCCAGGACAGCCAAGGCTACACAGAGAAACCCTGTCTTGAAAAATCGAAAGGAAAAAAAAAGATTCTTAAATGTTACTTCTTGAAAGATGTCCAAATGGATATAAGAATCATGTGAAAAAATGCAAATTAAAAACAAAAAAGTCACAATACACATACTATAAGCCCCAATTTATAAAAATATTAATCATACCAAGTGTTAGTGAGCTTGGTGGTACTGTGACAGAATCCCTACAAAATCTGCAAAGAATGTTAGGTTTCTTCTGACTGGCAGCTGCAGAGGTTTGGATGATCAGTTCCCCTAGTGTCTAGGTGACTGGGGGCATGTGGTGAAGCCAAGCTGTCTGCCATGCAGAGGCCTAGGAACGAAACCACAGAAAGGAAGGGGATGGGGTCTGATGCTCTGATCCTACTTCCCTCTACAAGCCCTCACCTTTGAAAGGCTCTACCACTTCCCGGTCAACCTGTGACTGGTGGCCAAACCTTTTAACACAAGGCCTTTTGGGGACACTTCAGATCTAAACTGTAATGTTATGGGTTGGTAAAAGATTTCTAACAACTGGGGTTGCCACACGTTTTGTGTGAGACTGTAACCTTAATCGAGTACTCGGAAAACATCTTTGGCAGTCCTGACTGAAGCAAAACCTGCACAGCCTCCTCCAACATAAAAAGCCTGCAACCAGTTTGTTGTACTCTCAGGACACCAAATGTGCGTGAAATTCAGACCCGTTCATCAGAGCCCAAACCTGGAAACCTCCAATAATCTACCAATTGGAAATCTGGGTAAATAAACTTCTCTGTGCCCTATAGGAGAATTCTACTCAGCCATGTAAAGAGTAAGCTTTCCATATGCAACATAGATGAGTCCTAGAGACAAAGGTTGAGCAAAAGAAGGCAGGCCCAGGGAAACACACTCTGTACGGCTCCACCCCAGGAAGCTAAGGGATGTGAAACCAGAGCATAGTGACAGAAGCCGTAGGAGAGAATCCCTGTGCAGGGGGTAACAACCCGGAGAAGGATGAGAAGTCCTCTGGAGGACTGAGAACGGTCTAGACTAGGGCTAGGTGGAGGTAACTTGGTTGTATGCCAGTGTGAAGATTCATTAAGCTTTTCTGTTAGTATCTATGCTCTTCACAGAATCAGTACCTAAGCTAAAGGATTTAAAAGTATCAGTGCTCGTTTCTGGTTTCTGTGACTTTGTAAAAATTTTTTGTTTATGTGTATCTGTTTGTGTTTGTGTGGATGCAAGTCATATGTGTGTAGGTGCCTGTTGTGGGTGCTGGGACTGAGTTCAAATCCTCTGGAAGAACAGCAAGTATTCTTAACCACCGAGCACTCTCTCTCGTCCCCTTTCTGTTTTCTATCTACCAGAAAGTCATCAAACACTAGTCCACCGCCGAAGATGACAGAGGGGCTCAGTTTCCAAGGGCAGATGTTCTCTAAAAAGCCCTAGCCTTTGAGGTGTGTAAGAGAGCTGAGTTACTTGTGGACAATAATATGCAAGTCAGTATGGAACAGACTTCCATCCACAACACACACGGTATGTTTGACATTCTCAGGCCTAGTCTTAACTCATTGAAAAGGAAAGTGTGAGTGTGGGATGGGGGCGGGAAGGGACTTTTTCCAGAACAGCCAGTTATCACTCAGAGGGTAACTTCTCCTGACTGTGCATGGCTCAGAGAACATCACAGAAGAGGAAGTAGAATGTAAGAGCAGGAGGTTGGGGAAGTAGGTAACAACAGCTAAGTCTCCTGGCCGTGACACAGCACTATACTCAAGGACTCACTGCAAAGGGCTTGTGCGAGACTGGGCCGGTCAGAATTTCCTGATGGAGACCTCATCCCTCTTTGAGGGAATCTCGACAGTCAGTGGTTGCTAGAGGAAGGAATGGCTCTCTCCACTGGTGAGGGAAGCACTGTTAAGTTGTCCACACTCCAGGGAACTACCTCCCACCCAAGCTCGTGCACGCAACTATTGTGAGTTCAGAGGGCCACCCACATACAAAGGGAAGACGTGAGAATCGTGAAGGGACTTGTTAGAGAGGATTTCGGCAGGAGACGGGGTGGGGATGAGGAAGGTGGCATGGTAAAGAACTGAGATTGGCTATCTATGTGTATGGAAGGGCTAGAGAAAACCAGGGAGAAACGGCAGTGCTCCTTTTAAAGACTGGGCTCACATGACCAAATTGTGTAGGGGCCAGTGAACAGTAGTGAGAGGGCTGACGACCCCTTCCTGTCCTTCCAGGATGGTATAACACCCAGCGTGACCACAGGGACAGAAAAATGGTGGCTTCGGGCTGTATTTCTGCACCACCACTCCACAGTTTACAAGTTTCCAAATAATGAATTTCTCCAACTTTCCTGGCCAGTTCGACTTTCAAGCCACCATGAAGATCCTGCATCAGAAAAGGTACATTCACCCATTAGAATTACTTCAGATGTGCCAATGTCCCCAACTATCTCATAAACACCTGAGTATTCAGACATCGTTTTACCTTTCTATCTACAACTTGAATTCTCTCTGTCATGAGTCCCTTGTTTGTCCTTTGGGTCAGCCTCTCCCAGACATCATCATCCCTATGACAGCTTTCTCCCAGCAGGAAGCTGACTAGATCCTGGGTCTCTGTGCTGATGATTATGATTAACTTCCTGTGCACATCGCTTTCTTTCATTCTAATGAGTTTGATGTGGGGAGGCATCTTTAGAAAGGAACCCAAGATTTTAAAAATCAAGCCCTTACTGAAATGTTAGTTTACTCGGGGACTTGGCTCACCTTATCTCTCTGGTCAAAGCAAGTAAATATTCTACAGTTTCTGCTCCTGACTTTCCCTCTCTTGCTAATCTATTTATACTCCCTTGAATTCGCACATTTTCCTTCTAGCAATTAACCCTGATACACTGTCCTCTCCTGTTACTTCTGACCAAGACACAGAAGTCGACAAAGGGCACCTGCACCAGCCTGTCTAGGGTCTCAGAGCTCTGAGCTAGCACATAGCAGTACCTGGCAGAGTTCACCTCTGGCTGTCCCAGAAGGAGGACAAGATGGCAATCCTGGGAGCAGAGAGAAATGTCAAAGGGACTGTTAAAATGTTATCCACCAGTGTGGATATGTAAGAATCATATTCTAAATGTAACAGTTAGTTTCTACAGTTCTCTTGTAAAACTATGCATCTATGCGCACACACCCTACTTTTGTCTTTTACAGGGTTTCCAGTATTGTTACACATGTGTGCAATAGTTAGATTTTATCTAGAACTGGTGATTCTGTGATAGCCCAAGGTTAGAACACTTCCTACCTCAGGACAAAGTTTAAACATTTCTGTTTACTATGTCCAGAGAAGAATACAGTGTTTGCCCTTCTGGAAAGCCTTCTTAGATGACTCTTTGCCAACCTGTTCGTTTTGCCTCAGAGTCTCCAAAGAGGCCCTTACATCACAGAGACTGATTTCAATACAAAACCCTAGAATCAGATAATCCTCAACCAAATACCATGAGGCTGCTGCTCTGGGGGTTGGGATTTAGCCGCAAGGTCTGTGGCTATCTTCCAATTTAGGTAGATGTATGCTGTCAATCAAATATTTCCTGGTCTTTCAGTTGATTACTGTGCTTTCTTATTTGGAGTTCTAACTCACCTGCTACAGGTCTCCTTGATGGGTTAGGATAGAAGGAGTTGTGTTCTGTTGAACAGGAAGTATGACAGATAACAGGACATAAATGAAAATGTTTAAGGAGAACAGAAAAAGATGAAGTCCAAAGAACATTCATAGCATCTGTGATCATTTATTCTCATACCTTTCCTCTACACAGGTGATGAAATTTAGTGTTTCCAATATGGATAATGGTATTAGAAATACTATCAGGGAGTGATCCTGTATGCTTATACATATAAACAGGCATATATGATCATTCCCTGATTTTTATATATATATCATATGAGAATAAGGATTTTTAAATAAAAAAGAAAAGAATTGTAAGTATAAAATGTGTTGGAATTCTTTTTTCATTTTATTTTTGAGATTATAATTTTTAAGTAAAATGAAAGTCAAGGATCTTAATGAAATAGTGGTTTTTATAATCTAAACACTTTCTATTGGTTGTCCCTACTAATTCACTTATCAGACTACATTTTAGAAATAAAAGAAGGGCCCAAGAATTACTAGATTCCTAATTTTCAACACAAAAAGCTCCTCTTATATTGGATATTACTACTCTCAAGCAAGTGTGATTTCAGAATACCAATGGAACTCTACACTTTTTTTTTTTTTTGCTTCTGTTATTAAAGTATAGGTATTGTTCTGGTTAGTTCTTTGTCAAACTAGCAGAAACTAAGAAACTAAGATTATCTGGGAAGAGTGAACCTCAATTGAGAAAAATGCCTCCATGAGATTGGCCTGTATGCAAGTCTGCAGGGGCATTTTCTTGATGTGGGAGAGTCCAGTCCACTGTGGGTGGTGACACCCGTGGGCAGGTGGTCCTGGGTTGTATAAGAAAGCAGGCTGAGCAAAGCCATGAGAAGCAAGCCAGTAAGCAGTGTTCCTCCATGGCACCTGCTTCAGTTTCTGCCTTCAGGTTCCTAACATGAGTTCCTGCCCTGCCTTCCCTTCATGATCAACTCTAAGCTATAAAATGAAATAAATCTTTTCTTCTCCTAAGTTGTTTTTGGTCAGTGATTTTTTTTGGAGGGGGGGCGGTTCTGAGACAGAGTTTCTCTGTGTTGTTTTGGAGCCTGTTCTAGAACTCAATCTGTAGACCAGACTGGCCTTGAACTCAGTGTTTTATCACAGCAAAAAAAAAAAAAAAAAAAAAAAAAAAAGGAAACCTGACTAGAACATGTATCAAAACAAAATAAAAAGAATAAATAAGAACATGTATTTATTAGAAAGAAAAAAGCTAAAAAAAACATACTATCACTAAAATAAATGTTGTGTTTATAAAATATCTTACAGAAGTACTTAGTTGAAATTAAACTATGGTCATTTACAATATTGTACAAGAAAATTTAACATGCAGCCGATTAGCCATCTTTGATGTAAAATTGTACTAGAAAAAAGTTGAGATTTTATAAAGAAATAAGCATGTTTATACAGTTTGAAAGAACTGATTTTTCAAAAATCACATAACATTGTATTAGTTTCTTATGGCCATTATAACATGTTAACACATGCTTCATGGCTTACCACCATACAAATTCACTGCCTTAGAGTTCAAGGCTAGGAAGTCTAAAAAATACTTAGGGCCCAAAATCATGGGTGATAAGGCTATGCTTCTTCTAGATGCTTTTAGGGAAGTGGTTCTTAACACATGGGTCATAACCCCTTGAGAGTTGAATGACCCTTTTGCAGGGGTCATGTAAGACCATCAGAAAACACAGGTATTTACATTGTGGTTAATAGCAGCAGCAAGACTACAGTTATGAAGTAGCAAAGGAATAATTTCATGGTTGGGGGGTCTCCACAACATGAGGAACTATACTAAAGGGTCGTAGCATTAGGAAAGTTGAGAACCACTGCTCTAGGGGAAGAAAACATTTCCTTGCTGATTCCTCTTTTTGTGATTATTTGTGGTATTGGTAGTCAACCTAGGCAAGGACTCCACTGCTGAGCCTCATTCTCTGCTCCTTTTAAAAAGGGTAGAGCAGTGGTTCTCACCCTACCTGATGCTGCAACCCTTTAATACAGTTCCTCCTGTTGTGGGGAACCCCAACAATTATTTTCTTTTTTAAAAAAGAAAATAATAAATATTTATAAGATAAAATAAAGAGCCTCAGAATTGAAGTGGACAATGCTGTTTTCAGAAAATAAATTAGTTTTAAGATACTGAAATCACGCAACTGAGAGAAAGGAAAAGCACCAGTTTATAAGGCTCTTCCTTCAAATTCAGATGGACAGTTAGGAATCCTTCCAATTCCATGGGATCACGAAATCCAGGTCGGACACGTCACAGACTCACGTGTTTATGATGAATTCAGCAGCTGATGAAGAGCCACACGGAAGAGTCAGCCACAGACAGCTGTCCTATGAAGAGGTTGTGTACTCAGCACTTGATCCATCCACCTGGGCTCCTTCCCTGACGCTCAGAATTTGGGTTCCCGGAGGGTTTCTTCAGCATTTAACTAACTCTTTGTTGACTGAAGGTGCTGGGACTGTTTCTCCACACATAAACTGATCTTTGTCATAAATCACTTTTATAATGAGAGAGCAGCTAGGACACATTGCCACATCTTCTCCATTCTCCAAATCTTCCTTGGTGATAGAGAGTTATCCCCACAGGGGCAGGGGTAGAAATATGTCTCCGAGTCCTAGTCATATTGAAAGTCCTTGATCTCCACCTCATCGTGAAACACCGTCATGGTCATGGGATGGACACCACCTCATCAGTTTGCCTAACTCAGCTGGTGCTGGAAGGCCTGGGCTGCCTGGCTGACCCTGGAGCAGGGACAATCCCCCAACAATTATTTTCGTTGCTACTTCATAACTGTAATTTTGCTATTGTTATGAGTTGTAATGCAAATATCTGATATGCAGGATATCTGATATGCGACCCTTGTGGAAGGGTCATTTGAACCTCAAAGGGGTTGCCACATGAGTTGAGCATGACTGGTGTAGAGAACCAAACACATACGAGGCAAGCACTCTACCACGGAGCTATACACTCAGTCCTTAAAGCGAGGTTACAAGCTTCTTTGGGCGGCCGGGGAGGTGTTGGAAAACTGTTGCATTCTGTTGTCCAAGTCTTTCTCTTAAACTGGACTCAAAAGACCCTTCCGCCTTCCAGCTGGTCAGGTAGTTTTGTTGGTGGTTATTTCATTTTCTCTTTTGTCAGCTTGGAACAAGCTAGAGACATCTGAGCAGAGGAAGGACCCTCATTTGAGAAAATATCCTCATCAGATTGGCCTGTGGGCAAACTTGTGGGGCATTTTCCTGATCGATGATTTGTGGCTGGATGCTAACTGCTCCCTCAGGGGAGGGAGAGGGGTGTGAGAAGACGTGGTGTCAATGACACAGACACTGGGAGTCAGTTGAAGGCAAACAGCAAACTCACATATTCAGTAATGGGGAAGGCCTTATATACCCTCCTCCCAGCACCCAGGCTGTGTCCCAGATCAGGTGGCATTGCGTAGTTGTCCCTCATTGGCTGGGCGTGATCAGGAATCCTAACAGTGCCTGTTGCTAGGCCCTTAGGCAGACTCCAGTTTGGCTCATAAGGAAGTACTTTATGTGCATGCCTTGGCAACTGGTTTGAGCTAATTTCCTAGACTCAATGGGCCTGTCCTACTACAATGATTGATGTAGAAGGGTCCATCCAACTGTGGGTAGTGCCATTCCTGGGCTGGTGATCCTTAAGTGTATAAGAAAAAAAACCAAGCAAGCCAGTAAGCAGTACCCCTCCATGGTCTCTGCTTCAGTTCCTGCATTGGCATCCCTCAATGAAATATGACCCAGAATATGAAAGGCTATTTACCTTTCATAGTCTTTATCACAGCAATAGAACCCCCAACTAAGAGATGCTTCAGTCTCTCCAGTAGCTGGAGCTACCATTTCCCTTTCTTTTAGCTTCCAGGGCCATCTGCAATCCTTAGCTCATGTCAGTAGGACAGAATGTTCAGTTCTCTCCCTCCTCCTCTTCCTCTCTCTCATCCACTCTTTTGTATTTGCTTCCTTGTCACTCTGTCACCCTCTCTGGCTCTAATATCCCTCCCCATGTGACTATATAGAGCCCCATGTGAATGATCTATAATAACTTTTCCTACTTGCGATGACGT
Source organism: Peromyscus californicus insignis (assembly GCF_007827085.1). Classification (NCBI taxonomy): domain Eukaryota; kingdom Metazoa; phylum Chordata; class Mammalia; order Rodentia; family Cricetidae; genus Peromyscus; species Peromyscus californicus. The sequence continues at coordinate 25,705,823 of NW_026294436.1, read as the reverse complement.
CACTTCATCACATCTGCATAATCTCTTTGGCCCTTAAAGCTAATATCTCCACCTGTTCCAGGGATTAAGATAAGGGTATGTTAGGGAAAAAGAGCCACTGCACCTGCCCACTACAGGTAAAATGGTATTTTTAAATTTAAATGTAATACAATATATTTTTTTTTCATCAAGCACTCTAAATTTCTAAAAGATTTTGTTTTAGATTTATGGGGAAATCATATGGTTTATGACAAAATACCATGACCACTCTAGTTTGAGGTATGCATCCAACATTATGCATGTTAATATTAGTGGAGCATAGCCATATACTCAGATGTTCATAGAAGTGATACTCATAACAGCACCAAACTGGAAGCTATCTACATCCCATTGACTGTTGAATTGATAAATTGTGCTGCAGTCACACTAGAAAATTCTGTACAGCAATGAAAATACCTAAATCTAAGCAACATGGGTGAATCTCCAAAACATCATGGCAAGCAACATGATTCAACTCCCCACACAGACATGTACATGTTCTACGTAAAGCTCAAATGCCAGCTAATTAATTAAAAAGATGATGACACTTAGAGGAGGGAGGGACGGATATGGGATTGGTCAGAGGCTTCCGGGATTCTAGTAACATCCCATTTCTTGACCTGGACAAATGTTACTTGAATATACTTTCAAAAGTTCACAGGGCTGTAGCATTGATGATTTATGCATATTCCGTCATTACTTTTCATTTTAGTAAAGAGGTTATGGGAGTTGCATCACAGGTAAAGTACTTGACATGCAATCATAAGGACCAGAATTTGGATGCCCAGAAATCACATAGAGCCAGGTGTGTGTGGTCTGCCTGTAATCTCAGTAGAGGCAGAGACAGAGGTATGGAATCCTTAGATTAAGCTAGCTACCCAGACTAACTGAAACATGGATGACTGGATTCAGGAGTGGTTCTAAGTCACTACATCAGATGGAGAGCCAGCCATGAGTGCACACACACACACACACACACACACACACACACACACACACACACACCTCCCAAAGAGAATGCTCCATCTAAAAAGTAATGCTTCATTTTTCTTAAAATATAAATGAATACAAATAGAAACTTCTCTCGGGTTGTCAAAATGCCAAAAGTTATTGTTAAGGCTTTTAACACTATTTTTCTGTGTTCAAATTATATGCATTGTATCAAGAGAAATAAGCAAATTAGCTACTGCAATTTCACACTTGTCACACATTGAGCTACAATTAAAAATGTATCTTAAATGTGGCATTATGGAAATTCTAAGTACTTTAAGGTATTAGCAAATAAAATTAGAAAGCAGGTTCTCCCATTTGAATCTGAATACTAACAAGTGATATTAATATTTCCACAGTAAGCAGAGGGTTTTTTTTTTTAACCAAGCAATAGTTACCTTTGCTTAGGTTAACCGTCTTTTAATCACCTTTACTTTTTATTATTTAACTTCGTCCTTTAAGCAGTTCATGCACGGGTGCAGGGCTTGCTCTTAGTTCGTCCCTCTCCTGAGCCCTGCAGTTTGTGTTGTGATCCACTGGTTTAACCAGAGCCATTTGTATAACCACAGGTGTGAACCACCCACTGGAGTCTGGTGGACTCACTAGTGGGTATACAACAGAAGGCGATGATCCCTCCATAGCAGCCCTCAGTAAACAACACTGAGGAGAAGTATGCCTCTTGAAACTCTCCTGCTTCCATGACTGATTATTGCTGTGCAGACCCAGTGCAGACAACCTTGGCTCCCGTGATTCCATAATTGTAATGGCTGTGTGTAGCTTGAGTTTTCCTGCCTGGCCCACAGTCAGGACAAATCTCTCTCACCCGCCAGCCCCACAGCCGCTCAGACCCGACCAAGTAAACACAGAGACTTATATTGGTTACAAACTGTATGGCCATGGCAGGCTTCTTGCTAACAGTTCTTACAGCTTAAATTAATCCATTTCCATTCATCTATACCTTGCCACATGGCTTGTGGCTTACTGGCATCTTCACATGCTGTTTCTCATCATGGCGGCTGGCAGTGTCTCTCTGACTCAGCCTTCCACTTCCCAGCTTTATTCTCCTCCTTGTCCCGCCTACACTTCCTGCCTAGCCAATGGCCAAACAGTGTTTTATTTATTGACCAATCAGCAACACATTTGCCATACAGAACATCCCACAGCAGCTGTGCTCATGTATTTAACATCTATGACCTATCAGATAGACACTATATATCATTTCTGTATGCAGATGAGGAACATGAGAAATAGAAAAATAGGCCAACTTGCCTAAAAAATCAAATAAACAATTCACAGAGGTATGATTAAAAAAAAAAAATGAAGTCAATGGGGCTCCAGGCTGTGCTTCAAAGACACAGTGTGTGTCCCCTTCATTCGGTCTTCGGGCTTACAGACTATCAGCATTCATTGCTTCTTGATGGGTGGAATGAAGCTTAAAGATGAATTGTTCTCCGGTCATTTCCCGGCGGCCTGGAACGGGGTAGCCAACGGCCTGCGGAGCAACATGCCTAGCCATCTATGAGAAAGACACACTGTAGTGGTCGGAAACACAAAGAGAATGTGGAAGACTACTACCAGAAATGGGTGGAAGAGCAGGCCCAGAGCCTGACTGACAAAACAACAGCTGTATTTCAACAAGTAAAGATACCTCCAGCTCCATTCTCTGGTCCTCCTCCTGCAGGGGCCATGATCCCACCTCCCCCAGTCTCCCGGGTCCTCCTCGCCCTGGCATGATGCCAGCACCCCACATGGGAGGCCCTCCCATGATGCCAATGATGGGCCCTGCTCCTCCTGGGATGATGCCCATGGGACCTGCTCCTGGAATGAGGACACCCATGGGAGGCCACATGCCTATGATGCCTGGGCCTCCAATGATGAGACCTCCTGCTCGACCTATGATGGTGCCCACTCGGCCTGGCATGATTCAGCCAGACAGATAAGAGCAGAAAGGCTCTTTATCAGTTTACTTCTTGTTCTGTTTCACCAGGAGATGATGCTGCTGAACCTGAGTGTTTTCTAGCTGCATGACAGGAAGGCTTCCCCTTTCAAACAGAGAGAAGTGGGGCAGAAAAGTGCAGCTTTCATTGATATTGTGAAATATGAAAATAAAACTGTCAGCTGTTTTAGTTAAAAAAAAAGATTAATTGTTCTCCAGGTCAAACAGTAGTATATATATATATATATATATATATATATATATATATATATATATATATATATATATATGCTCTTGGGCACATAGAAAAGTCCCTTTTCTCATAGGATGTAGCACACGTGACACTGATTTCAGGTGCTAAGTGAAGTGGGCATTAGAACCATTCCAAGTCCAGTTTTCAGGAGCCCCATAACACAGAGCAGTCTGTTCTGTCACTGTCAAGGGCTCTGAACACAGCAAGAGCAGGGAACAAATCTACCGCTAGATTAAGAGTGCCAACCTGGAATCTTAAGCTAGTAATTCTACATTTTGTATTCTTTGTTTTGACCCACTCTCCCCATCTGTAAACTTTTCTTTGAATACTGATTCAAGTTTTGATCCCTGTCAGGTTTTGATCTTCTGGACTTTTGATTTACCAGTGTTTGGGGATTTTTATTCAAATGCAGTCAGACAATCAAAGAGAAACGTACCCAGCGAGAGTGTTTTCATTGAAATCGCTGTAAGTATTCTCAGCTGCTCTGCGTCAGTATGAAGAGAATTCTCTTTAGACCTCGCTTCTTCTTTCTCCTTTCCCAGTCTCCCTCTGGATGGACTCCTCCCTTTCCATCCCCTTTCTGCATCTTGCCATTTTCCCTCATCACAGCGCCATCCCTTCCAATGCAATCCCAGGAGTCAGGCAGATGTATTTCTGAGTAACAACGTTTTCCCAAGGACGTCACTTCCATCTGTACTTTGTATCTATTTCTTCATCTTATAGAGGCCCAGTAACACAAAATACCCTGAATACCAAAGGCAATAATATTGAGGCAGCTAATGTATCAACAAAAGCAGGATTTCCCTGCAGACTTGGGCCTCGTCAGGTGAGCCATTGTATAGCTTCCTGGGATGACCTTGAGGTCTGAAATATTCCGTTTTTTAGATTAGTTGGAAGCAGAATAGTCACCCTCTCCTCGCCCTACTTCATAAACAGTCTTAGAACAGAGCTCCTTTCAGACCAGATGTCTCCCATTTTACAAAAGGGTTATTGATCTGTATTGTATGTGTGAGTGTTTTGCCCACAGGTATTCATGTGTACCACATGCATGCAGTGCCCCCAGAGGCAAGGAGGAGCCTCATCTCCCCTGGAACTGGAGTTACCCAGGGCTGTGGGGTACCACCTGGGTGCTGGGAACCAAACCTGTGAATTCTGTAAGAGTAGCAAGTGAGTTTAACCCCTGATCCACTTCTCTAGCTCCCTCCTTTCATTTTTTTTTAACCAATTAAAAATGTCGTGAGTTGTATAAAACTGAATTGAATTAAAAAATCCAAATCCCAGCCGGGCGATGGCGGCACATGCCTTTAATCCCAGCACTCGGGAGGCAGAGGCAGGAGGATCTCTGTGATTTTGAGGCCAGCCTAAGCTATAAAGTGAGTTCCAGGAAAGGCGCCAAAGCTACACAGAGAAACCCTGTCTCAAATAAATAAATAAATAAGTAAATAAATAAATAAATAAATAAATAAATAAACCAAACAAACAACAAAAAAAATCCAAATCCCTTGCTAGATGTCAGACAATCATTTGCCTTGTTTCCTTTATTTCTTCCTTTCTTCCTTCTTTCCCTCCTTCCTTCTTTTCCTTCCTTCCTTCCTTCCTTCCTTCCTTCCTTAACATATTTTTTAATTGATTCTTTTGGAATTGCATATCACGAACCCCAATCCCATTCATCTCCCAGTCCTTCCATGTCCACCCTCCACCCTTGTAACCAACCCCCCAAGAGAAAAATTTAAAAAATAAAAATTAAGATTAAAAAACGGTATAATAAAAAGCACATCTCGTCAAGCCTTCTGGGCAATGACCTGCTCCTGTATCTGCTGCAGCCTTCTCTCATACCGGTCGCTGTACTTGCACAGCTCTGCTCTCTCCATCACGTGATCGTCTGTTGTAGTGGCATTGGGTGCTGCGGTGTGTCTGTCACTCAAGATAGTCTTTTGCCCAAATGGCTTTCATTGCAACGAGTCGCTGGTCTGGTTCAGGGCCTCTGGCTTCTGCGACACCATCGATTCTGGACCCTCACCAAGACTCCTCTTGGATATCGCGCAATGGCCCAGAGTCGTGGAGATCCTTCAGCTACGGTTCTGCAGAACCGGCCCCTTCACAAGCTCCAACAGCTCATAAGGAGGGTAGATGTTGGGGTGGGCCAACTCAGGGCCCTGGATCTGGGCCTGGGTAGTGGCTGAGTTGGTCACCGGGGTTTCCACCTCCAGTGAGGGGTGGGGGTGCCCACGCCACAAGGGGCAGTTGCCTTATTTTCTAAGCCTCTTTCTGAACATTAAAAAAAAAAATTACTTGTCAGAAGAATTAACTTTTGAGTAAGACAACAAAGCAACGTGGAAGAAAAAAAACAAAACAAAAAACAACAGAAAACAACAAAAATCTCCCAATTGCTTACAAAAACTTTTTAAGGTTTATGCACATCAAAGAGACATAATAAATTTGAGTTCCTGAAATATTTTTTCTCTCCTAAAGATAAAACAGATTCTTCCCTTTTCTGTCAGTCCACCAGCAAAAAGATTGCTCTCTGTTGCCTGATAAGCAAGTGGTGTAAAACAAAAGCCAGGCAACTCTGGTTCTGTATCCTTGATGGTTTTAACCCCCCAGCTCCATTTAATGGACTTAATTTCCAATTCAGGCAGTTTATTAGGCCTACTATGTGCCAGACACATTTTGGATTTAGAATTCACACAAGCCACATTAGAGTCTACTATTAGGTGTCAACCTATACACTGCTATTCCTTCTTGCCATTCAATAAAAACATAATCATTTAATTATCATTATAACAATTTGTTTTGTGTTTATTTCCTCTCAGAGGTTTTAAGCTTCCCAATGCCTGGGTTTCTATGTAAAATGTTAGTTTTTCCACTCCCAGTGTCTAACCCAGGTTCAGACACAAGACACATAAGAAATATGTTTGAATATGTGGTTGAGGAAAATAAAATGTGTAACAAATCCTGAATCCCAGGGGTCAAGGGTGTCCAGGAGCACATTGTAAAATGACAAGCTGTGACCAGAATTCCGGCTTCCAGAGGGAGTGAGTAAAATACAATACCTTGCTAAATTGGCAAAGACTGAGAGAGAGTATGAGAAAGAACAGGGAGACAAAAAACAAAGTTCCCGGGGGTCTAAACAAGGTGAGGTGCATTATTTTATGTTCTTCCGATTGCCCAAGCTCTAAGCATTGATAATGTTATAAAGATGAACCCTTTCTCTTCAGAGAAAGACCCTGGTTGTACATGGTGTGTTCACTATGAGTAAGGTGGGATTTATTAACCAGGCTCCCTACTGTAAATGACCCAAAGGAAATAATCAGCAAAATGCAGTAAGCATGCCTGTCATTTGCTTCAGTCCCACCAAGGGGGCCTTTTCACAGGGGCTCTTGCTCATTAGACTAATTTGTTATGCTGATTTATGCTTAAGTATGGAAATGTTAAAAAATGTATACATTAGTAGATTCTAAATGTATTATGTTTTTCATTTTGGAATTATTCCACAGAAATACATTTATAGCATTTTTTTTAAATACTAGAGATGAATGTGAATACACTTGCCCAAAACTATGTAGTGGAGTTCCTCATCTTTGGAGAAATCTCAGAGGTCAGCACATCCAGAGTGCAAGAGTTTAGTCCCATTCTGGGGGAAAAAAAAAAAAAAAAAAAAAAAAAAACCTTAGTTCTGTGACCACGTTAACTCCTCTGCCAGGTAAGCACAACATAAAAGGAAAACCGTCATAGTTAAGAGGGAGAGGGGGAGGGGGAGGGGGAGGGGGAGGGGGAGAGGGAGGGGGAGGGGGAGAGGGAGGGAGGGAGGGGGAGAGGGAGGAGAGGGAGAGGGAGAGGGAGAGGGAGAGGGAGAGGGAGAGGGAGAGGGAGAGGGAGAGGGAGAGGGAGAGGGAGAGGGAGAGGGAGAGGGAGAGGGAGAGGGAGAGGGAGAGGGAGAGGGAGAGGGAGAGGGAGAGGGAGAGGGAGAGGGAGAGGGAGAGGGAGAGGGAGAGGGAGAGGGAGAGGGAGGGAGGGAGGAAGGAAGGAAGGAAGGAAGGAAGGAAGGGAGGGAGGAAGGAAGGAAGAAATTCCAATAGATAATCAAAATAAGTTCTGATATTGTCTTACAGCATTCATCCTTCAACGTCAGTCAGCTATAACCATCCTAAAACGGGAGGCTGGTGGATAACCATCTCCTTCAATTTTGAGCTAGGAATAAATACAAGAGTAAAACACACCCTAGAGGACTCTGGGGGAAGACATGCTGCACTTCAGATTTTGAGTTATTCTCATTCACAGTAATAATTGCCAAAAGACAGGGTCATTTTCCAAGAAATTTACGCTGTTTGGACTTTCTGCTCCAGCTGGCGTGTTGATTTCCTAGCGCTGGGTTCCAAATCTTGGTTCCAAGTCATGGCTGTTTCTACCCCACCCCTGATCACAAAGGAGGGTGTCACAGGGTCCTGAGGGGACAGAGGGAGGGGGAAGGAAGGAGGACTTCATTTCCACCCTGAAAAGCCCAGTGTTGTCTCGCATTTTTTTAGGGTGGCATAGCCATTTAGACACACTGACCACAGATACTCCCTGCTTCCGGCTTTTTTTTTTCTACACAAGGGAAGACAGACTGTTTTGGCAATGACCTTTCTCACTTCTGCCCATGCTGGTGGCTGCATTCCATGCTCTAAATCATTGTCTTCATGAGGTTTAAGTAAACGCTCTTCCAAAGCACTTCAAATTCAGTGGCATATTGTAAATCACATGCTGGCTTTTTCAATTGCCTGGACATTATTTTTGAAGATCTTTGACTATTTTTTTTTTTTTTTAGTGCAGCAGATTTGTGGCAAAAGAAAAAAAAAAGTTGGCCAAATGTTCTACATCATTTGCCAAATTCTGAATTTTAACTGTAGACTTTCTATTAATCTCAGCTTTAGTTTAATAGATGTGCTCTATACTGAACCAATAACCAGGGAGCCTGTATAAGTCTGAGCTAGGTCCTCTACATATATGTTATGGTTGTGTAGCTTGGTGTTCTTGTGGGACTCCTAACCGAGGGAGCGGGGGCTGTCTCTGACTCTTTTGCCTGCCTTTGAGACCCTTTTCCTCCTACTGGGTTGCCTTGTCCAGCCTTGATATGAGAGTTTGTGCCTTACAGTCTTATTGTATCTTCCTATGCCTTACTTGATTGACATCCCTGATAGGCCTGCTCTTTTCTGAAGGGAAATGTAGAAAGAGTGGATCGAGGGAAGAGGAGAGGTGGAGGCAGGAGACGGGGAGGAGAGGAGGGAGGGGAGACTGCAGTTGGGATGTAATATATGAGAGAAGAATAAATAAAAGAGAAAAATTAGATGTGCTCCCTGATGCTCAGTAAACAATCATTTCCTTTTACTGATTATGATGCCATCCTTCGGACTCTTCTCGGGTCTTACAATGTCCCACGGTGACTGCAGACACAAACTATCCACGTGGTCTTCTAGCACCCAGAATTATAAAGTGAGATGGTACCCAAGCCCACTTCTTGGTCCTGTGAGATGCCTCCACTCCTGTAGGGTCAGTACCCTCCTCAACATGGCAAGGCCATCAGGCTTTGTCTCTCATAACTTTGACTGTTTCCAAGGGCACGCTTTCCATCCTCATAGATCACAACAAGGTCCCTCTTTCTTCCTATACCGAGTATTCATTTTGAACATTTTTTGGTGTGTCCACTTAGGTAATCACTCAGCCCTGGCATGGCTGTTCTGTCTTTGATGTCACCTTGTTCATATTACATTAAGTCTCTCCCCTACACTCACTTCCTCTCTACAATAAAAACTATAGATAAGCTGTAGGTGGCTAGGAGGATATGCACCACATAGGCAAACTGCCTGGACCATACCAGGTGCTAAATATGTCAGTACTCCTCGTTTTTGCCCTATAGTTTAATGTTTTATGTGGCTAAGCGCTGCCATTCCAATAAAATGTCCCAAAGAAACGCTGTTATCTATACATTTGCTTTGCAGTTTACAAAAAGTATGTTCTGTCTGTGAGAATTTGGGGACTTGGGGGAAGTCATAGGGAGACAAAAACTGCAAGATTAATTCATCTATTTCCCTAAATCAGATGAATGATTGTGGACACTGGGTTAGGTGTTCAAGTTAGGAAGAGAGAATCTTGGTGCTTCTTACTGATACTGTTGGGGACCAATCAAAACTGGAGCCTCACAGTCTGCCTGGCTCAAGGTTGGCTCTGTCATGTGAAGAGTACCTCTGGGTATCAGCTTCCTCTTCTATGAAACAGTGAGAATGACAGTCCTACCTTATTAATGGGATACATTAAATGAGTTTACACACATACGTATGCGCACACACACACACGAAGTGTCAGGTACATAAAGGCTTGCTGCTGCAACGATCATACCATTGTTGTTGTTGGAACTAGGGAGAAGATGCAGCAAGAAGCAAGATAACCTAGCAAAAGAGTACAGTATGTACTCATAACCGGGTTTGGCAAGACCTCATCTCATGTATGTTAACTCTTCTGATGCCAGTTCTCTAGTACATAAAACAAGGCTAATGTTTCTGTATTAATACTGTTTTATTTCTTTAGATGAGATGATAATCACAGAGCGAGGGATGGTGGCACATGACTATAACCTCAGCGCTTGAGAGGCTGTGGCTCTCAAAAGGATCATGAGTTCAGGGCAAGCCTATGCTACATAGGGAGACCCTCCTTCTCCACCCTTCCCAAAAGATACTAATTATAAAATGCTTAGCACCGTGACTAAGTGCAAAGAAGGTCTTAAAAGTTAAATTGATACAAACATCATTAGAGTTCTACTATTTTATTTCTTTTATTATAAAAGGGCAATTATTTTATTTCTCAATGAAGAAAGAAAGAAATACTGCTAACTAATTAATAATTGGCCATGAAGATAAAATGTGTTCTATTTTCAGATACATAAAAATAAAGGAAAAATATCTTAGACTAAATATACTAGTTTTGCTACATGAAGGATCAAAATAATCCACCGCGGCACGTCCATGGACTTATGTGCAGACTATGTGAGTTGATGTTTAAAGCATAGTCAAGCCTTTGGCTAGTCAGGTGTTTCAAGGCCTTTTTAAGTTTCAGGCCTGAGGGTATGAGAATATTATAGCTGTTGCCATAGCACTGGAGAAAGCTACTGAGAACATATGTCTTTGCATAGATTCTTCGTCTTCCCCAATATCTTGACATGAGAGTCAGCTAAACTAAGCTGTGGGTGAAATGTTGCTATTATATACTATTATGATGGCCTTCTCAGGGCCATCTCTGTTTTAAACTCTGAACTATTCTGATCATAAATGGAATTCCCTGTTTCTTTAGTTTGGTGGATCTTTCTTCTTTCTTTTTTTAAACTATGGGTATGCAAAGGTTTGCTTCATTTCCTCTGAGTAACCTTAAGAACAGTTTCTCTTTTGTCTTTTTCTGGTCCTCAGACTCTACAGAATAAATTGAATTTCGGGAGACACTGCTAGATGTGTGATGGGCACAAAGAAAACAACAGGCAATCTTTTCTGTTTGGGGGAGACTGAACTCAGAGGTTGTGGTCCTGACAGGGTAGACCTGGAACAGTACTCGCTTCTCTCCTCCAGCCAACAGGGGACATGGTTGGTGTCCACTGGAGAGTGCTAGATACTAGCCAAGCAGTGGAAGACATTCTCCCACCCACACAACAGGCACTTCTTTGTGCTATTTTGAAGCAATGAAAGACCCTTTGTTACCAAAATAGATAGATAGATAGATAGATAGATAGATAGATAGATAGATAGATAGGTAGATAGGTAGATAGGTAGATGATAGATAGATAAAAATAAAAACAGATCTAGACAGCAATTATTTAGATGTTCTGATTAGCTTTGCTTTGAAGGCTGACTGAGATGGCCACGGTGTCTTCGCTCATTCATGTCTATGGGATTTGGGGGTGTTAAAATTTACACACAGCACTTGGACCTTTGCAATGCCAGATTCTAAATCATCACTGTCGCTGAGTTTAGTCTAGCACCACACCTCATCAGACACATATTTCTCTGTGTCATAAGGGATTTGGGGACCAGATATTTTAAAGTCTTACAATATAACTATTTCCTCCTCATTCCTACACATTCTTCATTCAATACCAATCTGAATGGCTTTTTTAAGAAATGTGCCTCATTTTATTTCTAAGAAATGCCGGAGCATGCATTCCTAGTTCAATTTGTGAACATATGGCTCTCATCTTCTTGACACTCTAGGGTGGAAAGGGCCAATTATCAGAGATCAAGAAAAGATCACAGACTAGGAACGTGTGTGGTTGAAGGAGAAGAGCAGGCATGCGTGCTTGTACAGCCTTTCTATTTATAGCTGCAACATGTACGTGTTGTCTCCAGCCAACAGGGACATGGTTGGTGTCCACTGGAGAGTGCTAGATACTAGCCAAGCAGTGGAAGACATTCTCCCACCCACACAACAGGCACTTCTTTGTGCTATTTTGAAGCAATGAGAGAAAGACCCTTTGTTACCAAAATAGATAGATAGATAGATAGATGATAGATAGATAGATAGATAAAAATAAAGATTCTCTGTAAATAGATCTAGACAGATGCAGTGGTACTACTGAGTAAAGCAGAAGCTTACACATTCATTTCACTACATCAAATTAAGATAGAATACAGTCAATTGGCCATAGCATTCCTACTAAATGTCTCTTATAATTGATTCTCATTTATAAGACGGAGAACGGGCACAATAAGACTTGGTTATTAATTGCCTGCTGTTTGAAGGCAGTGCTGGCCAACTGTAATCAGGCAAAGGTTTGCTTGCTAGAGCAGACCAGGTGCTCAAGCTTATCTTTATGACTACAATAGCTCATAAGGAAATACACTTGGAGACAGGCTTGGTGGCACATGTCAATAGTCGGAACTCTGTCTTCAGAATTTCAAACTCAGTAGAATTGTATACAAGCTTTACTGTGATAAAAAAAAAAAAAATCAGTAATTCCAACACAAATACAGTGGAGTGTCAGAATAAAAACTTTAAACTAGTACAGGATAAAACCTTCCCTAACTCACAGTCATAAAGATTGTGGTAAGTGGGTTTCCCAGTGAACAGATTATGAGGTGGAGTTAGGTTATTTGTGGGTACAATATGCAAAAAAGGGAAGAATGACTGTGGGGGGATATGGTGGTATTTTATTTGTACTGAAATGTGATTTTAATTGTATGTTAATAAATAAAGTTGCCCAGGGGTCAGAGCTATTAGAGCCATAGCAAAAGCTGGGCATTGGTGGTACACGCCTTTAATCCCAGCACTTGGTAGGCAGAGCTTCTGTGTGCTCAAGGATACAGCCAGCATTGGAGACACACGCCTTCAATCTCAATACCAACCATAGAAGACCTGGAGGTCTATACAGACAGGCAGTGATGAGGCAGTCATGTGGTTGGTTTTACAACCAATGAGAAGGCAGGACAGAAAGTCTATATAAAGACAAACAGACAGGAAGTAGGTCTCTTTCCGAGAGGTCTCTTGGCTGAAGAGTCTAGCTGCAGCAGGCGGGTAAGGCTCTTAGCTCTGATCTCTTGGCTTTCATCTTTGCATTGGCTCTGTGTTTCTTATTTAATAAGACAGTTGGTTACATCTACAGGGGGATGCAGAACTGAAAAGGTTTCTGCCCCTTCAAATGGATTATGGAACCAAGAATGTCATCCAAGGAATCTTATGTTGGGTAGAAATGGCTTAAACATTAATTACCTTGTTGTTCAGTCATGGCCTGGGAAACCCCTCCCCAATAACAGCATGAAGATAATTTAAATGCAGACATCAATCAGACTAAAGTAATAGCAGGACACCCCAACACCTTACATCTGACAAATAAGAACATTTATGAAAATGGTTCTGAGTAGTGTTTCCTTATTGGCTACAAAGATATTCTCTTATGTTTTCTCTCAAAACAAAATGCTTTTCATTCATGGTAAGTATATTCTTGAGTGTGGTATTCTTGAATTATACCTCTAAATTCTTCTGTCACTCACTGAATCATCTATCTCTTTCTGAAGAACTTTAATGAGGCCTCACAATGGGACATTGAATGTTTTAGGAAATAATAGATTTGGAGTACTGATTTTAAAAAGTCCCTAAATTTTAAGGGTTGCACTTTTAATGCATTAGTTGTATGCATTATGATCTGGAGCTCATTTTTGTAGGTCTAGGTGATCAGCAAAGTAATAAATTCAGCCCTGATTTATGATGGTATCTAACTCCTATTGTGTAAATCTTTCCAACACAGCTGATTTCAAGTAGACCATGTGAAGTTACCTGAGGAAGAGGAGGGATGAGAAGCATAGTCACTCAGCAGTGTGGAGTATTTCCTTAACTGTTACCGTAATAGCAAATAGCCTAGCAAATAGAGAATTCTAGTGTGCTCAGTAAAATAATTAGCAAGAGGTTAGCTTTAAGTGTTCCCTTTGTTTCAATATAATTCACTTAATTATAACTTTATACTATTTAATTTTAATAGCTCTTGAGTTTGATAGCCAGTTCACTAACTTTTTAGAAATTTAGAAATAAAGGGAGCTCAAGAGACAGTTCAGTAGTTAAGAGTGCTTACTGCTGTGGGATAATGCTTTTGTACACTGGTTGAATAAAACGCTGATTGGCCAGTAGCCAGGCAGGAAGTATAGGTGGAATAAGCAGACAAGGAGAATTCTGGGAAGAGGAAGGCGGAGTGAGGAGACATCAGCCCACCATCCAGGGAGCAGCATGTAATGGCATACAGAACATATGGTGACATGTAGATTAACAGAAATGGGCTGAGTTTAAGTGTAAGAGCTAGTCAGTAGCTAGCCTGAACTAATGGCCAAGCAGTTATAAATAATATTAAGCCTCTGTGTGATTATTTTATAAGCAGGCCAAGGGACAGCAGGGCCCAGGCAGGACCAGAGAAACTTCTAGCTACAGCTTAATGTTCTTGCAGGGGACCTGTTCATTTCCCAGGACCTACATCAGGTGGTTCACAAAGGCCCTTTAACTGTCCAGGAGAGCTAATATCATCTCCTGGCTTTTGTAGGTACATATACATTTGTAGGCATATACACATACACATACACAGTCTGGATTTAGTTTATAAAAATATGCATACTTAAAGTATGAAAACCTGAAGCACACAAACTCAGAATCATCTTTAACTCTAGAGAGGGAAAGGCAGAGGGCTAGAACGTTAGCAGTAACTTTAACTTTTTATTTATTTAAAGAGATAGAAAAAGAGCACACGATAATGTGATCTGAGTCACAGATAGGAAAGAAAGACAAGAGAATGTGATGTACCCCTAAGAGAGGTGCACATGATGACTATAAAATATTCCTAATAAAAAGAGAGAGAGAGAGAGAGAGAGAGAGAGAGAGAGAGAGAGAGAGAGAGAGAGAGAGAGAAAGAGAGAGAGAGAATGTATAACTGTGTCAATGTCTAAATCCAAGTCCCACTGTCATGAAAACAGAGGACAAAGAAAAATGTTAAATGGAGCAACTATGAAGCAATGGGAAAAACCTAGAGTGAGATTCTTCAGCAAATAAATTGCAATGAAGATAAGCAGCGACAGAAACAAAGAATCCTCAGGTTGGAAGGTGAGGGCTCTCAGACATTTTCATTCTGGTAAAAACAAACTTATAAATTACAGAAAACAGAAAGCAGGAAAATTCGGATACCAATGGGTACTCTAGCACGTTAAGGAACTGCTATTAAATGGTTTAGGTGACATGATAGTGTGGCTATATTTTCTAGATAACCCTTTTATAATTCAATGCATAAAAAATGCATGGTTGCTGTGAAAAGATGGACGAGATTTCCTTATCAATGTTGTAAGGATGTGAAAAAGTGGGCAGGGTGTGGACAGGATAAGATTGTTGCTTTTTCCCCTTATATATTAAAAGTTTTCTGTAAAGTTTTTCTTTTGTTAAGAAGAGAAGGAGGAGAAAACGGGAAAATAAGCAACAAGGTAAACACTGAATCTAGGTGGGCTAGTATTTGTCTTATACAATGGTCTCATTTTGTTTTCTACATATATCTGTTGAGCAACTGTATTATTTTAAGAAATTGAATTTGCTATAAATATCTCTGCAATGTTCCACATGTAAAATATACTCTGGCTATATTTCAGCTGCATGATCCAGCCTCACTGCAGCAGACAGATAAGTTATCAGCCGAGAGCCTGGGGCTTCCCACAGCCCGTTCCTCAAACGTGCCAGACACTTGATTTACCCTCCTACCAGATTCCCTCAGCCTCTCCTCTGATAGTGGACAACCATTATCTAGTGCCATGAGTCAGACATTAACCTCTCATACCTACTTGAACAAAAAGCCCTTAGTCCTCCCAGGAGCCTGAGGGGTATGACGACCACTTTCCCTCAACTTTCCCTTCCAGTGATTTACAGTTTGCCCCTTGGTGAAAGTCAGAGTTACAAAATTCATCCATCAGCGATATCATCCCTAAAGTGTAGCATGCTTTGTTCTTATGAATGTGAAGAGGGTACAGTTGCGTTCTGTTGTGCTTGGGTTTTGGTATGTGGATTGATCATAATGATCCACTATCAGAGGCTTCCTATAAGCCGATTATCTATTTCTAAGTTTTGGCAGCCATTCAGCAACAAGAACAGAACATTAATACCTATGTGTATCACTCTGATGTGTTCTCGGGCTGCTGAAATGTGGCTGAACCCTTCCAAATGCTTCAGGGTGATTGGGTGTTTTCCATGGGACCCACAAGCTCATAGTCACTTGTCCATATTAAAGACTATAAATCACTCTCCTTGATGGCCATTTACCAAGGAGAAGTTAAGCATCTTCAAAAGTAAGTTAGCTAAAAAAATAAAACAGTGCTAGTCAGAGGCAGGGAATTGTTTCTATGACCTTCTGAAGACCCTGTGCTTAACTTTTTAAATACGTAAAATGACTGTTCTGCTAACTTACAAACTTCTGTGCCACATTCCATCTCTTTTGATCAATAACAGCATTAAAGAAAATCTCTCATTAATGCACAGATACAGGAAGGTATCGGAATGATCTCCATATGAACGACAGCAAAAGCAGTACAAAGATGTCTGGGTTGGGCTCTGATAAATGATTTACTACAGAGGCAATGTGTGGCTATTAAGGGCATGGACTTTGAAACCGGAATGCTTGCATTCAGATTTCAGCTGTGTCATTACCAGCCAATGGATCTTGGGAACGCTATTGGCTCGTCCTATGTCAGAGTCTCTGCTGTCTTCATGTGGAACTAATAATACTTATCCCATATGTACACTGTATAAAAATTATGTAACTGTAAACCATCTAGAACTCATGATAAATACGGAGACCCAAAACTTTGAGATATAATTGCTCACTTTACAAGTTGAGAGGAGGGCCTGAAGAGATGACTTAGCAGTTAAGATTCAGAGAACCTGTCTCAGTTTCCACCACCTACATCAGACAGTTCACAAGGGATCTGATACCTCCTTTTAGATTCTTTGGACACCCCACACCTGTGGATAACACAGACAGACAGGCAGACAGGCAGACCATACAAATAAATAATAAATAATAAACAAACAAACAAATTTTAAAAAATATCTACATTGAGAGATACTGATTCGAAACTGAAAGAGTTTGGACAAAAGTTAGATTTAGTGCCAGGTGACTGACATGTTCGTGTATACATTCAGAATATTTGAACTACGTCATGCTATGTTGGATTCCATTCATAAGTGCATGTCACACCCTAACAATGAATGTTAATTATTCTAGAATTAACTATGAAAATATCATGAGTCGTATCAAGTCTTTTCAGGTCAACCTGCAAAAAGATGAATTGTGAAAGGAATTATATATCTGAAATCAAGTGAGAAGATACAATTAAAACTGTTTATAACCTTTAAGATACACACAACGTGCTTTACATACTGTTCTGGTTTAACTGTTTCATCCAAAGTAATATGTCAAACTCCTATCTCAGTACCTGTGACTGCGATTTTACTTAGAAACGGAGCCTGCTAGTATTGAATTTGGTTTAAGTATGGTTCACGCGTTGGGAGTGTGGTAACAGTGGAGTGGATGGAACCTTCCAGAGGTAGAACCTACAGACTATTTGGTATCCATGACTTCAGAGGTGCTGCTCTTCTGAAGGGAGTTCTCACAGAAATTGGCATAAAAACCCAATCCTGAGCTGAGAGTTTCTCTCCTCAGCTTCCTACATGGCCAGGTGCTCTCTGCCTTCTACAGACATCCCTGCCGTACGACTATTGCCACAAGGCCCTCACCAGAGACCTAGCCAATGAAGCCACACAATCTTGGACTTTCAAGCTTAACAACACTGAGCTAAATAAACCCCTTTCCTTCAAAAGTTAGGGCTTTGAGTGTTTTGTTAGAATAATGACAACCAGATTAATACATGGTCTTTGGAGATGCAATCGCCTTTTTTGTTTGTTAGGGCCACTCTGTTAACCTCACGCACATATGGACATTACTTAGTCCAGCAGCCACAGTCAGTAAATGCTCCATGACCTCACAGAACATTCTGTGCTCTGAATATTCTTTTCTAAACTAGTACAATATGCTTAGCTATCCTCATTTGTAGTGTGTTTAAAATAAATACGCATATTCACATAAATTGTATGTGAAGACAAAAGAAATGATGGAAGTTGTGATTAATTAAATGCTAACTAATAGTAAACATAGTAAATATGTACCACTCACCAAACAAGCAAAACACTATCCTGATGAAAATGCAATCACAGGTTTGATAGTTAAAAAAAAAAAGAAAGAAAATCTGTAAAACGGAAAGAAAGCCCTGTTGGCACAAAATATTTCATTACTTGAATATGCTTTAGTTTTTTTAAAAAGAACTAACTAAAACTAAATAAACAAGCAGTAGTAGAACATCTTGGAAGATAATTATCAAAGAGACTTCCATAAACTATTGTCTTCTTTTAATCAACCATTTCATGTTTTCTTTGCTGCCTTGATTTAAAATGAGGGAAATAAAATGTGCCATGTCTCTTTAAGGGGCGTCTCGCAGATTCCATCCATTCTTCCTTCCCTGTGCCCACTGATAAACACAGGGGTTCCTCAAATGTAAGCAGGAAAAAAAAAGCCCACAAATAATTCCTTTGTTTCCAAACATAACTTTTCTTCAGTAAACATAAACACTGAGCACTTAAATGTTGTTGGCACAAAACTGATGCTCCCGAGGCACCTTCTAGGTGTGCTCTTATATTTGCATGGTTTAACTTCAATTATTTTCTTATCAGGGGGTCATTGATAGAATCATCTCAGATTTTTAACAAAGAAATAGAAAACTCATTATAACAAGGAGGGGGATTTTTGTTTCAAGCAATACCTTAAGGTTTCAAATCCAATTACAATTATGGTGATACAGATTCATAAATTCTAAAGGATAGAATTTAAGTCAAAATCTTCCCCAATCCTCCTCTCAGTAAATACTGAATTTGCAAGCAAAGCCAGATGCAAGCAAGCACACTCCTGAGAATTCAAACAACAGGTCTTTGAACATAACAAATAAATGCTGTTCTGAGAGGTGGCATGAGCAAATTTGAATAGCCCCCTGAAATGATGATTAAAAGTACTGAAAACGTGTAAGCTTAATTTCTTTCTTCCATTTCAAGAATTAAGGCAACGTGAAGCAGAATTAGAGGCATGTAACTGACGGTGGAGAAAAGCGTTTTCCTGTCGCTTGTGTACAGTTAATGTAAGCTCTCCCAAATCAGCATTTGTAGTAGATTTACTCGGTGACTGTATGTGTTTATATGATCCTTCTTAGCAGCACTGGCTTCACAAAGAACTGTCGGGTCCTTCAGGAAGCAGATGCTGATGCAGCGTTTGAAGAGCCAGCAGTTTATTGGGTAACAAGACCCATGAAAGATCAAAAGATGAGGTTGCAGAATTGGACAGGGAAAGGCTCTTCCACGCATCTTGCTGATTTGACACTTGTGAAATGGAACGGGGAAAGGAAAGAGAATTTGGCAGGGAGATCTCGTGCCAGAAGGCAGAGCTGGCAAATCCTCAGCCACTGCAATACAGAGCTTAGAAAAATATTGTGTTAGAAGAACCCATGTTGGGTAGGAATGACAAGGCCTTAATCTCCCTTAGTGCTCAATTACTGGCTGGAGGCTGACCAAGAGGATCACGGCTAGCCCCAAATCTGAGCTATAGCCCGAAGGTGAGGCAACTGCCGCTATCCGCATTCCTTTGAGCAGATTTGCCTTTTTTCTTGAAACTAGATCAGAGAACCCCCTGGCTTTCATGCACAGAAAAACTTACAGCCTTGTGGCTCACTACCCTCCCCCATTATCTTTAGAAACCCACCCCAGTGTTCTCAATCTCCCAGCCTTCTGCAAACATGGTCATCAGCCCTGCCTATATGAATGTGCCATCAGGCCTCCAGATCCTCTCACTCCAACTTTCTCTCATGCCCCCTCAGGCTATCACAAATTAGAAGTAGCGATGTCTACTTTGTGGGTCCCGAAGACTTTCTGCAGGTTGATCTACCATCCCTCTGAGGTAACAACGTAGTCAGAGCCTCTAACTAGTAACGAGTAATTTTACACCCAGTCCACCTGCAAATAGGAAGAAGCACTTTCTCTGTTATCTCGTTTCTCTGTTTTGATGGCTGTGTGCAATAACTCAAAATTTTTACTAATGAATTAGAATTTCTGGCATTACGCCAGACAGTGGCTTACTTCTTAGAATGCAAGAGAGGTGGTCCTTTTCAACGCTTATCATTTCTGGTTAGTCCTAAAATGGCTTCTTATTTGGAACACACTGCTTTCCAATCTGTGTACTCAGAGAGGCTTGCAGACTCAAGAGGGTTAGGAACTTACTCTCTAGAACTAGGTTGTTCAATATATGACCATTAGTAACAAACATCCATTTAGATTTAAATGAACTAAAATTATGCAAAAATTAAAATAATCTTTGCCATTACAGCAGCCATATTTCGAACAGTGTCTAGTCACATTGACATCATCCTAGAATCCCCACTGACAACATTGAGCTAGAATACAGGGTAGGTGGTGCTTTTCACTCTTTCAAACCATGAAGAATCTGCTGTGAACACCCAGTTCTACTGTTTCCACTTAACAGTGTAGACAAGAAGTGATCAAATGAACATAGGGATTCCCCTAAAGCTATTTATAGAAACAGACAGCAGACCAGATTGTCCCGGGCACTATAGTTTGCTGGCCCCCATCTAGAGAAAGAAACAACCACAGTATGAGGCTGTAACATGGGAACAGAGAATCGAGCAACTCACTTCTGGGATGATTTTTGCTATAGTCACTTACTTTTGTGGTAGGGATTGAACCCAGGACCTTGCACATTTTAGGCAAGCACTGTGCTACTGAGCAGCTATGCTCCCAGCTCTCTGCTTTCAGATGATTTGTTGTATAAAAATAGGTAATGGAAACAATAATGCATCTTCTTCATTCTTCTTTGGGTTTTGTTTTTTTGTTTTTCAGGACAGGGTTTCTTGGTGTAGTCCTGACTGTCCTGGTACTCACTCTGTAGACCAGGCTGACCTCAAACTCAGAGATCTACCTGCCTCTGCCTCCCCAGTGCTGAGATTAAAGGTGTGTGTCACCACCACCCAGCAACATCTTCAATGAATTACATAAGCAACCTTCTCAATACCAAAGTACAGACTATTTGATGTATTATACTCCAGTGTTCAAATGTTATATCCTCTATAGAGCCGCTATGACTTTCTCCATGCAAACCTGTCAGTCTCTCCTTTAATGGCCATAAACACTTTAAAGTCTCTGTGACTGCACATTGGATTCTAAGTATTTTCACTAGGTATCTTTCTATGGAGGTACACAAGCTGTTTAACAGTAAACTTGGTGAATCCTGAATCCCTAACATCTAATACAATTTTGGCATCTAATGGGTATGTAATAGAAATTTAAAATCGGCATCTCCATGCCTTGATATTAACATCAGTGCCTTTACATTTAGAATTTTCTAGTCATTTTTGGGTTCTCGGTATTTGGGGATTCCTTAGCTCTTGTCTACATTCCTCCAACAGCTCAATAGTACAAACAGCTCACTGAGGACAGCAGGACACCTATGCTATCTTGTTCCAGAAGAGTAAAACCCATTAGTCCTATGCTACAACGGGTCCACAAAGACATCTCCTAACCCCACAAGAGCCCATGCTCAACACCTGCATTGGCATCTATAAAGTAGCAGATGTGCAGGATGGCTTGATAAAATATTCGTGTTTCAGGAGTAGGAAACTAGATCCACTGACATGCAGGGATCCTCCACTTTACTAGGGATCTACTGAAACAGAATATTTCTGTATATTCTCTCAGTGTCTACAATAAAGAAAATAACAATGCTTAGCAAACAGCATTTGATTGAACACAGCAGATACTGTATTTAAGCATACTGCTCCCATCCATTTGTCAGATTCACCAAAAGGCTAAGTGCTTTGCAGAAGTCCCAACGGGAGTGAAACCTTCACAAACGTCTAACGCCGTGCCAATGGGGCTTTAATTATATTCGAGTGTCTGTGACCAGCTGTGATGTTTCTGGCCAATTTAGTAAAAACAAAAAAAAAATCTTAAAGCAAAGTCATATTTTAGCAGCAACAATCCTCATTTGAGAAAGTGCTTTTGATTTGATCTGTTCTTGGCAGAGAATGAAAGTCTGACTTTGGTGGCAATCGGACACCATTGCTATCGCATGCTAGAATCACCTGACTTTTGTCACAAGAGTGGGTATTCCCAGTACATTGCAGTATTGATGTGGAAATAAAATATGTGAGTCAAAACAGAGAAACCCCTTGAAAACACAAGAAAATTTGCCCTGGCAGTTGATTTTTCACTCCCTACAACTTCCCTGCCTTGTCCTTTGCTCTGCCAGCCCTCCCTCGATTTCCACTCATATCTCCTGGGGAGTTTCTTATTATTAATTGATCAGAAAGAGGAAGATATAAGGCCCGTTCCCAGTCATCATTCTATTTTCTGGTACTAGTCACCGTTGACATTTTATTCGTCTGTTTTTGAGACAGGGCTTCACTGTGTGGCTCTGGCAGCCCGGAAATGCCCTTTGTAGACTAGGCTAGCCACAAAATCACAGAGACCCACCTGCTTGGTGTGCACCGTCAGCAGCTGAGGTTTTGGCATGCCCTTTGGAAACACGGTGAAGAAAGATAGATGCCAAACCCTTTTGGTAGTTTATTAGGGAGGCCACTCTGCCTTGAAGAACAGGTAGCTTGGCAAGAAATCTATGATTGTCTTTCTCCTAGTTATCACCTTCCTTTCCAGGAATTTTCTGGGCCTTGTTCCTTCTGAGGTAGTGGTCAAGCCTGGGATTTTAGTTGGGACTTTCCATGCAATGGACTGGATATTTGTACACAACATTTTTCCTGTTATTGATGATCCAGATCCTGATATTTTAGAAACATCAGTAATTAAGAAGGGAGTGCTTCTTCGAGGTGCAGAAAAATGATACAATCAATTATGTAATCAGATTCTGCTTGTCATTAAGCCAACAGATGAAAAATGGAGTTTATTCTCGGTTTAGAATGATTATTTGTGAAACTAAGAAGAAAAAGCAGAGCTAGGGTGTGTCTCAGTAATAAAGTGCTTGTGTGGCACATGTGAGGCCTTGGGTTCAGATTCTAGGCCTGCGAAAAAATAAAATAAGATGGACTATGAAACTACACAGGTGGAAGAAACCAGAGAAAAACCTGGTAGACTGTCCATTTTTAAGTTAAAAGTAAGTGGAATAAGTTAGCCAGGCACAATGACAGACAACTGTTGTCCTGGCTACTTGGGAGGCTGAGACAAGAGAACTCCTTGAACTCAAGAGTACAAGACCAGCTTGGTTACACAGTAGATACAATCCAAATAATATCACCAACAAAAATCAGTGATTTGAATTCAAACTATCAAGTGAGTGTTGGGGCCACATTAACTCATCAATGTTAGACAACTAGAAAATGAATCATTAATCTTCAGACATTAAATAAGAGAAAGAAGATAAAAGAGTTTTAAGGGCCTGGTAGAAGTGTGTGTGTGTGTGTGTGTGTGTGTGTGTGTGTGTGTGTGTGTGTGTGTGTTTGAATGTGTATGTGCATGTGTGAGTGTTTGTATTGTGTGTGCATGTATGAGTATTTGTATATGCATATGCATATGTGTGGGGTGTGTGTGTGTGTGTGTGTGTGTGTGTGTGTGTGTGTGTATTAGATGATGTCATAAATATCTTTCTGGAACTTTCTTTCATAATTACCAACATATCCTAGGCCTCTCAACTATAAAAACAGAACTCAATCATTATTTGAAAGTCACTTAACATTCCATAGTAAGAGTATGCCACATTGAATTATTGCTAGACAGTCAGACTGTAGTTATTTTTTACTGCCACAATCAATGCTATAATAAAGACTTTTAAATATAAAATTGCTGTTTATATTTCTACAGGAAAAAATTGAAGTGGAGTCAGTAATTCAAGGAGCATTTACATTTTAAATTATTGTAGACACTAGTAATATTTGTAATTTTTATTCCCATTAACAATGTATTACAATGACCACTCTCTATGTGTTTGGGCCTCTGACACCATAACTGGTTTGCTCTATGAGGTCCAACACATGGTTGGACTTAAGTGTGGTTTTCTTTGTTCTACAGTGAGGTTTCAAGATTGCCTATAGGAGATTGCATAGCTAGAATGGTACCACGTAGAAAAAAAGCGCGTAATGCAGGTGACTACCACCATCGCCACATTTAAAAGATACCTTAGTATTTGAAATAAAATGATAGAAACACAAATCTTTGGGACTGTGGGAGATTTTTAATGCTTAAATCTTGCTTATAAATTTCCTACCAGCTTTTTATTCTGCGTCTGCTTAAACTTGGTAATGATGTGGACCGTACAAAAGCAGATATTGGGCTTGATAATGATAAGGTGAGCATATATCGAATGTTTACTCTGTGCTGGATGCAATTGTGTGTGCATGGCAGGAAGTACCTCATTTCATCTTAACAAAAACCCCATAGGGGAGGATTTGCAAGGATGTCTGTTTCACAGAGTAAACCTAGGCACAGATCACACAGTTGATGAGTGGCTGTGTGGATTTGAAGTCACAAAGAAACCATACTCACCCTCTGCACCCTACTGCCCCCCAGAGGTGGGTTTATAAAACTGTGGACACCACTCAACAAGGCTGAATTTTCCTTCCTGGGGATTTGTTTTGTTGCTGTTCTACTGCTCTTATCTCCATGACTTATCTTAAAGTCTTTAACAAAAGATAACACTAAAAATATTTTAAAATAGCCGTGAGGTGATCCAATAGCTTTAGTTCTCGAAGACAGAGAGCATTTAGTGGACGCCCAACCATTGACTCCACCCAATAGCCAGAATCAGAAAAAAGGGATTATTTCTCTTGCTAATTACAGACTCCAAGACAAGCGGAGTATGAGTCTTTATGGGAGATAGTGCTAGGCTTTGAAAGAGGAGAGACCAAGTCCCCAACATGAAAACAACCTACAGGAAAGATGACCATATTATCCAAGTCGCCGTCAAATCCATCAACGGATGCTCACTTCTGAAGAGACTCCCAGTGAATAGCTCAAATACCTCAGGATTAAGTCCTTGAGGGGCAGAATGACAAGTGAGAGAGGGGCACCTCCAGGAGATAAGTTTACTAATGTATAAGTTACAGGAATTTAGAGATGATGGAGAACACAGTCATGCAAACCACCCCATGTTCACATTTATCGTGAGGAAGGAGTTAGTAGAAATCCTAATGAAAGCAGGCAAAAAAATCTAGTGGCCAAATGGAAATAAAACATGAGAATATGAGCATGGCCACAATGAATATCTGCAAATTGAAGTTGCAGATCTCATATAGACTATGTATGCAGGGTTATTACATGGCTGTGAGCCTCCCCTCCGTGCTTCTATTGCTAAAATACAAGTTTTGTTTAATTTCCATTTGTCAAACTTTCCCTTATAGAATTATGTTTTCTTTGTACTTTGCAGTTTCTGCTGGACTAAATTAACTTCAGTAACTACATTAAACACTTCTATTAGACACTAAAACCTCCATACAGAAGAAGGGCTGGGCCTCCATGATGTATGTGTTTGCTTCTCATGCACTGATCCCTCCCTTTGACCTCTGGGACCACAAAAAAAGCAGGAGCTTTACTCAGCTATTGTGGATTGTTGTGCTTATTCTACTTTTTAACTGACATTTGTAAGCAAGTTTGTGGCATCTCTAAATGATTCAGTTCTATGTCTTTAGAGCAATGAACTGCTAAGATCATTGTTAAATCCACCTACATATTTCTATAACTGGTTTTCTTTGAACTTGATCATTTATTGAATACATTTATGGCAGTTAACTAGATACTGTTGCCTTCAAGTTTTCTAATTTTAAATGAAGTGCAGGAACTCTTAAAATACAGACTTTGCCCTCGCCCGACTGGGGCAGAGACTCCCTGCTCTACCAGAGACTACACTGGCCACCAGAAGTCCAAGTAGCTATTGGAGGACCTTCTTTGCTCTCTCAGTGCCCTTCCACTATATCCCTAACCCTTACCCCTTCTGCATCACTGTGTCCCAGCCTTAAACTTGGATGGAGACCCCCTACTTGATGAGAGTCCACAACCACAAGAATTCCAGCTCTCGGGTGGAAAATCCCTACTCTACCATAGGCCACACAGACCAGAAGACTAGAGAGGAACAGAAACCAAGGAACAAAACACCCATCCTCTTGGGGGATATTCAATCATACTGTGAAACCTGAGTTTCCATTTGTGTTAATTAAACAAAATTAACCTTGGGTCAGGAGGCTGAGTTAGAAATTAGTTGACAGAAAGTAATTACTGAACATCAGAGGGCACCTGGAAGAGAGAGAGATGCACCAGAAAACATAAGGAGGGATTTTGAGGGGCAAGACTTTCTTTTGTTGGGCAGGGCAGAAGGTTGCTCTCTTTGGGACATGCCAGCAAGGAGAGAAGGTTAGGTAGTTGTTATTCAACCTCTCTGAGCTAGCAGGTTTTCACTCAAGCCTTTCAATCTTGAGTCTTATTTATAAATAGAATAATAGAGATTTAGTTAAAGCCGCCAGAGCCCAGTCATCCTATTACAGCAAGCCCTGAATATTCCAACACAGCTAAAGCACAGGGAAATGACCTTAAAACCAACTTCATGAAGATGATTGAGTTGCCTAAAGAGAAAAATAAATAAATCCCTTAAAGAAAGCTAAGAAAAAACAAACAGGAAGGAAGGAAATGAATAAAACTACTCGAGACCTGAGAAAGGAAATAAAAATAATAAAGAAAACACAAGCTGAGGCAATTCAGGAAATGAAAAATCTAGGTAAGTGAACAGGAACTACAGATGCAAACATCACCAACAAAATACAAAATGGAAGAAAGAATCTTAGGCATTGAAGACATGATAGAAGAAATAGATACATTGGTCAATGCAAATATTAAATCTAAAAAATTACACACACACACACACACACACACACACACACACACACACACACACACACAAGAAATCTGGGACACCATGAAAAGACCAAATGCCTGGAAGAATAATAGGTCTAAACGGAGAAGAATCCCACCTCAGAGGCCCAGAAAGTATTTTCCAGAAAGTATTTTCAACAAAACCATAGAAGAAAATTTTCCTAACCTAAAGAAGGAGGTGCCTATAAAGTTACAACAAGCTTGCAGAACACCAAATAGTTTGGACCATAAAAGAAAGTCCCCTCACCACATATTAATCAAAACACTAAATATACAGAACAAAGAAAGAGTATTAAAAGTTGCAAGGGAAAAGGTGCAAATAACATATAAAGGCAGACCAATTAGAATTACACTCGACTCCTCAAGGGAGACTCTAAAAGCCAGAAGGGACTGGACAGATGTCCTGCAGACTCTTAAGAGATCACAAATGTCAGCCCAGACTACTATACCCAGAAAAACTTTAATCACCAAAGAGGAAGAAAACAAGATATTCCATGATAAAGTCAAATTTAAGAAACCATGTGGAAGTCCGTGATCCATACTGCCACTGACTGTAAAGGGCAAGGAAAATTGTTTTGCTGTGGTATTGATAACTATGGACTCACAGTCGAGAATGAGAGACATAGAAACAGTCTAAACAGGGAGTCAATGAAGGAAACTCTTGAAAACTGTGATATGACTGCTGAAGTGTATTGTTTCCTTTGTTGTGGAGAAACCTTGTCATTCCATGTGACCCCACAACATGTTTAAAAAGTTCTTGCTTATGTCAGCACATGGAAATGTTCCGCCTGTGTTTTTCTCTAACACCTTCAAAGCTTCAGATACTACATTATAATCTTTGATCTATTTTGAATTAATTTTGTCAAAGATGAAAGACGTGGATCTAGTTTTATCCTTAAACAGGAAGATATCCAGTTTTCCCATCCCCATTTATTGAAGAGGCTGTTTTCCATTGTATGTTTTCGGTGCCTCTGTCACTGCAACTGTGTGCATTTTTCCTACATTCTATTCCACAGGTCTGTGTTTGTGCACCTACAGTGCTGCTGTTGTTGCTCTGGCTGTAGGGTAGAATAGGAGATCAGATATTGTGATGCCTCCAATATTGCTACTTCTGCTTAGGTTGTTCTAGTGATTTTTTGGGGCCTCTTGTGTTTCCATATGAATTTTAGGATCATTTTATTGGTCCTGTGAAGAATGAAATTGAAATTTTGACGAGGCCTGTACCAAATACACAGACAGATTTTGATGATGTAGCCATTATTGCAAAGTTAATACTGCCAACATAACCCCTGGTTGTCTTGGGACTCACTATATAGATGAAGCTGGACTTGAACTCACAGAGATTCACCTGCCTCTGCCTCCCCAGTACTGGGATTGAAGTCATGTGCAACAACTATGCCTGGCTTGATTCTGCTAATCCTTGAGTATGTAGGCCTTTTCATCTTTGAATGTCTTCTGCTCCGTGTGTGTGTGTGTGTGTGTGTGTGTGTGTGTGTGTGTGTGTTTAATGCTTTGATAATTTCCTACATGTATACACTGAGTTTGACATTTTTGTCCCCCATTACTGTCTCTCATCCATCCCTCTCTCCCAGTGAAACGTTTTCTTCCCAATCATCTCCCCACTAATTTGATACCTTTTTAAATTTTAATTAACTTAATTAATTCAACTATGGTTGGTGGCTATGGCAGGGGTGAGGGTGGGCAACACAAATTGGACTTTTTTTTTTTCTTCTTTGGTTTTGAGGGGAGTTACAATGGTGCAGAGAGACCGGGAGGACTGGAAGTGGATGTGACTGAGGTGCATTAGGTGAAATTTCCAAACAGTCAATACAAATATTATGTTAAAAAAGAAAAGGAAATAGATTCTTCTCTCATGCAATACATCCTGACCACAGTTTCTCCTACCTCCACTTCTCCTTGCTCGCCCAGACCCCACCTTTCCCAGAACCACTACCAGTCAGTTTCCTCTTCAGAAAAGAGCAGGCCTCCAAGAGATGACAGCCACACAGGACAAAACAAGATACAATAAGACAGGGTGAAAGTCCTCATGTCGAGGCTGGAAAGGGCAACTCAATAGGAGGAAAAGAGTCTCAAGAGCTGGTAAAAGAGTCAGAAATACACCTGCATCCAGTGTTAGGAGTCTCATAAAATACCAAGCTAACAGCAATACCACATACACAGAGGACCTGGTACAGGCCCATGCAGGCTCTGTGCTGGCTGCTTCAGTCTCTGTGAGCCAATATGAGCCCTGCTTAGTTGATTCTGTGGTCTGTGTTCTTCTGATGTCCTCTATCCCCTCTGTCTCCTACAATCTTTCCTCCCCCTCTTTCATGGGGTTCCTTGAGGGGAGGGACCCAATGGAGACCTCTAATTTAGACTCTCTGCATAATGTCTGGCTGTGGGTCTCTGTGACTACTCCCATCAGCTGCTAGAGAAAGCCTCTCTGACGATAACTGGACAAGGCACTGATCTATGAGTATAGCAGATATCATTAGGGATCGTTTCATTGGTTTTTTTGTTTGTTTGTTTGCCAGTCTTCTTTGGTACTACCCTAAGTCTTTGGGCTATCCAGTCTCTGGTTTCTGGTCATCCAGGCAGTGTACATCATGGGCTCCCACTCAGGGTGTGGACCTCAAGTTAAACCAGACATTGGTTGGCCACTCATATAAGTCTGAGCCTCCATTGCGCTATCACATCTCACAGGCGGGACAGGTTGTAGATGGAGGTTTTTGTGGCTGGGTTTGTGTCCAGTGTAGTTGATTGTTTTTACTCTTTGCTCTCTTGGCTCTTTTGGGGGTCCTGCCACCCAGCTCCCAAATAAATCACACACAGAGGCTTATTCTTAATTATAAATGCCTGGGCTTAGGTTGGCTTGTTTTTTACCTGCTTTTCTTAACTTTAAATTTCCCATCTACCTTTTGCCTCTAGACTTTTACCTTTCTCTTACTTCTGCAATCTTACTTTCACTCTTACTCTGTGGCTGGCTGTGTGACTGGGTGGCTGGCCCCTAGCATCCTCTTCTCCTTGTTCTCTTGTTCCTTCTTCTCTTTCTTTCCTCCCAGATTTCTTCTTCTATCTATTCTCTCTGCCTGCCTATCCTTTCTCCTGCCTTGCTATTGGCCATTCAGTTCTTTATTAGACCATCAGGTGTTTTAGCCAGGCAAAATAACACAGCTTCACAAATTAAACAAATGCAACATAAAAGAATGTAACACATCTTTTGCATCATTAAACAAATGTTCCACAGCATAAATGTAACACATCTTAAAATAATGTTCTACAACAGTCCAGTTTCCTCTTTCTGCAGTGTATAGAGTACTACCACCAAAGAGATAGAATGTAGGGTTGAAGGCTCCAAGACTACACCAGCTCAACCTCTCTATGTTAATGTGTGGAAGTTGTCCCCAGCAATGGAGCCCTGCCGTCAGTTTTCAGAGAGTGACCTTATGTCTTAGCATCAGCCTGGGTTGTTTAGAGGTCTCCACAGGACCTCCTAGGCCAACAACTCAACCAAATGTAACCGAGTCCCACCACTGGAAGCCTTGCCTGGCTACAAAGATGACTAGTTCAGACTCCGTATCCTCCATTACTAGAGTCCTTGCTAGGGTCGCCCTCGTAGATTCCAGGAAGTTTCCCCTGCGATGGGTTTCCATACCACCCTCCAAATGTCCCCCAAATCCACTTAACAAAGTGGGTCTGTTTTCACTCCTCTTCTTTATCAGTCACTTGGGAGACTCTTGTTCTCCACATGGACCAAGAAGACCACTAATTGGTCTTTTCAATCCATTTTGATCCTTGCATGGAGATTTGATTCGCTTATCTTATGTCGACCTCAGTAATAATCAGGGAGACTGCTTGTATCCAATATGTAGAGACTAAATGAGAGCTATAAGAATTTTGCTCATTTAATTTTCTGATAATTTGATTTTTTTAGGTGGGAATAATATAACCACTTTCAAACATAGTTTATGAGAGCTTCTGGAGACTCAGTTATAACACCAATTAAGGGAACACTTAAAATTTTTTAAAAGTAGAAAAATTATTTGCAAAGGTCTATATTTGACTAGGAAAAATAATTCCCCCCCCCCTCTTTTCCATAGGGGAACAAGATTGAGGTTAATGAACTACTATGCATCTCATATAACTATACCAGATTAAACATCTAGGAGTCAGTTTAAGTTAGAAGGCTATTTGCTAACTAAAAACTACACTAAAGAAATACATTGCAAATTTCTCTTTGAAAGTTTAAAACAAAAACATAATAAAATGAATAAAGTTACTTGTGATGGCTAAGCTTACAGAGAGTCTGCTCTATTCACAGTAGTAAGGAAGTGGAATCAGCCTAGATTCCCATCAACAGATGAGTGGATAATGAAAATATGATACATACATACATACAATGACATTTTTCAGCTATAAAGAAAAATGAAATTATGAACATTTCAGGAAAAAAATGAATGGAACTGAAAAAAATTATAGAGTCCAATGATAGGAAGGAGGACCACAAAATGCTGTCACTGTCATATGGGCATGACATGGCCATGGGAGTTATGAACTTATAATAGCCATGGTTGCCTGCATAGGGCTGTAAGACTGACCCCATTTAGTTATAGATGGGGGAAGGGCTTATGGAGCTCTTCCTGACTCAGGGGAGCTCATGGCAGTCTTGTCCTCAGTGATGTAGGCATGAGTGAGTTACTCACACTGCAGTGGGTAGTTTTTCAACCCCTGCCCACACTGGCAGCCTTGGTTAAAGCCAGTGGGCAACAAAGCAAAAGCAAAACCCAAACAAGAAGACATGAAAGTGGAATGGGGACTTGGGGAAATGGGAGGGAGGAGAATCAGGGACGGTAGAAGAATGAGTGTAGCCAGAATGTATTATATACGTATGAAATCATATCAAAGAATCAAGTATTTAAAGAACACAGACCAAAAAACTGGTAAGATCATGTACATATGCAAATAGAGGTGAATTTAGCTAAAAGTTAGAACAAGGGTTGAAGGTAGCCCCTTGTTTCCATGGGTTTCACAGATTCAACCAACCATTGATACAACATTCGTTGTGGCTGGAAAGACAGCTCAGTCACGAAAGTGCTGGCAAGTATGAGGACCTGATTTTCATCCCCTCAAAAGCAGGGGAGAAAGCCAGGCACAGGGGATGTGGAGACAGGAAGATCCCTGGGACTCTCTGGCCAGCCAACTTAGCCAAATCAGTGACTTCCAGGTCACTGAGAGACCCTGTCTCAGAAATTAAAGGTCAACAGCGCCTGAGGAATGTCTAAGGTTGACCTCTGGTCTCCACACACATGTATGGGTACCCATGCATACACACACGCACACACAAAACTGTTTTCAAGATGCATTTATTATAAACATGTACAGAAATGGTTTCTTGTCTTTCCCAAAACAGCGCAGACACAGTATAACAATGATTCACATGGTATGTACGTTGTATAATTTAGAGATGACAATATGTATATATATATATATATATATATATATATATATATATATATATATATATATATATATATATATTAGGCAGATTCTGCACGGCTCTATATTCTGAACTTAAACACCTAGGGGTGTTTCAATGACAGATGATTCTAAGACCAGCTCTCCATCAGATTGTCTATTCAGTATTTCCATTATTGGAGGTTTCCATTATTATTTCATTTTGCTATCTGTGGGATTTTGTTGTTGTTGTTGTTTGTGGTCCATGAGGCTTGGATTCCTTGTGTGCTGTATTTGAGAAATATGGATTTGTTTCCATCAAGACTGTTATTATATCAGTTTTTATGGGATAAAGAGTAAAGTTTGTAATTCTCTAGAACGAACTTATTTGTTTTCAGTTCTCTTGGGCAACCTAAGGGGGGGTACCACCAGCCTATCACAAGGTCATATTATTATCCTAATTTGTATGTTCATGAAAATATATAATTTTTAACCCAAAGCTTATTTGTAAGCACAGTCCCCTTTGTCCATGTTCAGGACAATGCAAACACAGACAGACAAGTTTCGTCCCTTCCTCCTGCTGAGGAGGAGGCTTACTTCATAACATCCTTCCTCTTGCCAATGTTGGGCCTTGACAAAGTAAAAGTCAGTGACCCAGCTCTGATTCAGGGTGGAGCTCTCTGAATGGTTCAACTTCACAAAGGGTGTTTTTCCAAACTATTCATCTGGCAAGGGCCATGGTCTATGTCCTGGCTCCACTCAGCTGCACAAACCTAAGTATCGTGCTCATCAAGATGGTCAGGTTTCTCCAGGATAGCAGTAGTGCCACAGACAAATAGACTCTGACATTTGGTTCAGGTTTTAGATATAGGTGCCCAGATTTCCCCTGCTTTTTGCAGGTTCGTCTTTGTATTTAAAAAAAACAAATATCTCATTCGTTAAATAACACCATATTTTGTAAGTGGGTATTTTAAAGGATATTTACAGTACTATATTCAAAATAGAAATTCCTTGTTATCCCATGTAGGGGAAAAAAAATCCCATATTTCCCAATGGGCTCTAGATAGAATTACCTCTCATGGTCACTGGTCCCCTGTTTGCATAAATCTATCAATAGCTAGAAATGTGGAGTTTTCAAAATTGACATAAGACTGGGCAGTGTCTACCTCAGGGACACATGGAGGAGGCATGGACAGTGAAATACAACTGGGGATCAGGGAGGGAATCATTGGGAGACCGACTTGCCTGTCTGCAGCACGGATAATTTAGAGGAAACTGAGGAGACCAGCCTGGTTACAGCAGAGTGCTTGACCTGGAGAGCAGCAGCACAAAAGAGTGCAAAGGTTCTGCAGGGGTCAAAGTGTGGGAGCCTCTCAAATGTCCGGCTAATGAGTTCATACACTACCCTATATGTAAAGTAGCAACACTGAGAATTTTTGGAACAGAAAACGATAACGAGAATGGTTTGTGAATTAAGTCAAGAATGGTACCTTTTACGTATAATCTTGGTACTTGGGAGGCTGGAACAGAAGGATTGCCATGAATTCCCAGGCCAGAACAGGTTACAGAGTAACAACCTAGTCAAAAAGAAGATTAAAAACAAAATTCCTCCAAACAAAAAAACCATTAAGTAAGGCCAGTACTGCCATGTAAATATTACTATTTTGACATCAGTGCTAAATATGAATCAGAGAGAGAAAAAAAAAAGAAAAGCAGTAATTTTTATTCCGGAAGCATTTGTAATAATGCAGACACTAGAGAGAATAGATTCAGCAATGTTAGGGAGCAACAAAAATTCAAGGGAATGGGGCCTGTTATTTAAAAGAAGGAGCAAGTGGAATTTGATAGTTAAATTGGTTGTATGGCAAATTATTTTTTGAAGCATAAAGCAAGAGGGGGGACTGCCATTTTTTTTCTCAGGGGTGTAGCCACTAATAAACTGCCTGTGTATGAGAAAACAATCCCCAACTCATGCTCATAAAGCAAACTTATTTTAACTTAGTGGGTCGAATTTTAAAAGATATTACCAGCCCAGCCAGGAAGACATAGTGAGGCCCTGTCTCTGAATTAATTAATTAAGTTAATTAAAATTTAAAAAGGTATCAAATTAGGAGGGAGATGATTGGGAAGAAAAAGTTTCATTGGGAGAGAGGGATGGATGAGAGACAGTAATGGGGGACAAAAATATCAGTGTATACATGCAGGAAATTATCAAAGCATTAAACATACACACACACACACACACACACACACACACACACACACACACGGAGCAGAAGACATTCAAAGATGAAAAGGCCTACATACTCAAGGATTAGCAGAATCAAGCCAGGCATAGTTGTTGCACATGACTTCAATCCCAGTACTGGGGAGACAGAGGCAGGTGAATCTCTGTGAGTTCAAGTCCAGCTCCATCCATGTAGTGCGTCCCAAGACAACCAGGGGTTATGTTGACAGTATTAACTTTGCAATAATGGCTACATCATCAAAATCAATCTGTATATTTGGTACAGGCCTCGTCAAAATTTCAATTTCATTCTTCACAGGACCAATAAAATGTTCCTAAAATTAATATGGAAACACAAAAGGCCCCCAAAATCGCTAGAACAACCTAAGCAGAAGTAGCAATATTGGAGGCATCACAATATCTGATCTCCTATTCTACCCTACAGCCAGAGCAACAACAGCAGCACTGTAGGTGCACAAACACAGACCTGTGGAATAGAATGTAGGAAAAATGCACACAGTTGCAGTGACAGAGGCACCGAAAACATACAATGGAAAACAGCCTCTTCAATAAATGGGGATGGGAAAACTGGATATCTTCCTGTTTAAGGATAAAACTAGATCCACGTCTTTCATCTTTGACAAAATTAATTCAAAATAGATCAAAGATCATAATGTAGTATCTAAAGCTTTGAAGGTGTTAGAGAAAAACACAGGCGGAACATTTCCATGTGCTGACATAAGCAAGAACTTTTTAAACATGTTGTGGGGTCACATGGAATGACAAGGTTTCTCCACAACAAAGGAAACAATCGCTGAGGCAAAGTGACAGCTACAGAGTGGAGAAAAAGACCCTGCAATTATGAGACAGGGGAGTAACCTATAATATATTAAAAAACCAAAAAATCAAATCACCCAACTAATAAATGAGCTAATGAACTGAGTAGACATTTCTCCAAAGAGGAAATAGAGATGGGTAACAACGTTTTGGAAACTATTCAACTTCTTGGCCATCAAAGAAACACAAATTAAAACAATTCTGAGATTCCATCTCGCTCTGATAAAAATTTTTATTATCAAGAAAAAACAAACAGTGACAAATACTGGTAGAGACTTAAGGAAAATGGAATCCTTGTATGGTGCTGATGGGAGCATCAACTGGAGCAGCCAGTGTGGAATCAATGTGTAGATTTCTCAAGCACCTAAACATCACACCACATGACCCCGCTATACATCTCCTTTGTGGGGCGTTTACCCACCACCCCCACAGTTCCCCAGAGTTTTCTTGAGTGCGAGCAGCAGGAAATATTAGATAGAAGGATTTATTGCGGAGAATCTTGCGGAGATAAACTGATAGAAAATAAAGGATAGCCTCGAGAGAGCCTGGAACCTATTCCAATGGGCCCCAACTGTCTCTGCCCCAGGGTTTTTATAGAGACGCCAAGGGGTGGAGCAAAAGACCTCCTCCCCCAGCACAGTCAAGTGCAGACCATCCCAGACACCTGCACTCAGGCCCGGTCCTAATCATCCTCTATGCGGACCTGCTGGGTAAAGCCACGAGGAACCCGAGAACGGGCTCCCACAGGTCCCCCTTTCTTAATATATATATATATATATATATATATATATATATATATAAATAACTATCAATGGCTTACAACAATCTCCATAGCTGTTACACTTCCCAATATGGGAGTAGAGGATGATAAAGATGGCATTTCTCTTTTGAATTAGGTCCAAGGTGACTACAGCAGTCTTAACTGCCTCAAGCCCTTTCTAAACCAGAAACTCTTGAGGTGACTACAAACTTAAAGAATCCCTTAGCTTCATCATTACCATTAACAGGTTAACATAAATATTGCTATACATAGTCACAATTCTCTCAATCTTACAACACAAAGCAAACTCTTAACAGAACCATTTGAATTAGCATATATGGTGCTATATATAGTTAACAATTTTCTCCGTCTTACAACTTTAACTCAATTTGAATTTTCTTGCTAACAGAACATAGGAAAAAATTCAATGTATTCACAAACTTAAATATTTCCTTAACTCCACAAAACCAGGGTGCATTAATATCAATAGGTTTCTACAAACGTAATTCAATCTCATAACTCCTCCTTTTCTTTATAATTTTTTAAACAATCTCAAACCTAGTTAGAGGAACCCAAACTTATACAATTTCTACAAACCCATATTGAAAAGCAATATTTTCAATCTAACCATTAACACTTTGAAAACTTTTAGCAAAACATCCAAAAGCAGTCTCTTAAAAAAACTCTTTACACTTTAAAAGTAGTCTCTAAGTATATCCCATTTGCATTTCTTACTAACAAAACATGACATTAATCCACTCAAAGAAAATTTTTTAAATTAAATAGACTAAGGAATATTAACTCTCCCTTTTATAATTTTTTAAGCAAAATCTCAAGCCTAGTTATAAAATCCAAATTTCTGTTTAAACAGTTCCATTTATAACACAAAACCAGTTCTGTAAGTAATTTCATTTTTACATAAACAGTTCCACAAAACAATTCATGAATCACCAATTAATAAAGCATATATGCATACACAAAACTGCATCTTGATTCTCGGTAGAAACAATAAATTTCTTCATTTAAACAGTTCCATTTTTAACCCAATTCCAGAAAACAGTTCCTAGGTCATTAGTATAAGTAAACTCAAAATTGTCCCATTGCAATGAAATCTCTACTGTTCATTTCATTTCTTAAGTCCCAAAATTCAAATGATAAATTCTGGTACGAGCCTTCCAAATATGAAGAAATCCATAACCAAAATCTTTTTGTAGTTTTATCTCATTTTAAGTTCAAAAAGTTCAAACAAGAAATAAATTCTGGTATTAGGCTTTCACTTCAAAATATGAAGAGACGTTTTTCAACCAAAACTTTTTGCAGTTAACAATTTTTGTTTAAACAAGCGTCTCTGAACTTAGTCTCAAGCCAGAGACCTTTTTAGGTACAATAGTATTCTAAACCACACCGTTTTTGATGTTAGCTCAGGTTTTTCTGTGTTGCGTCGATTTTCCACGGATCTCAGCTGCAGATGCCTTGTGCTGGTTCTGGAGTCCGTCATTCTTAGCTTCTTAGCGGCTTCTGGAACTTTTGAAAACCGCTCAGACTGCCTGCTTTGCAGTCTGCTAGGACACTAACTTCTGTATCTCAGGTTTTTTCACTATATACATTAAGCATAGATTCACACTTAACATTTACACTTTTTAAACTCACATATAACCTTTTGCCTTGCAAAGCATTTAGACTCACATTCAACATTTACACGTTTATAACATTAACATCTACTTATTTATGCTCCTTAAGGAAACTATAGAACTACTTTAGCAAATATATTTCTTATTACTTCTTATATACTTATATTCATTCCATCTTATTTCTTATTTAAACTTACATTTACAACTAACATCTTTACTTCTTACAAGCTTATTACTACATGTCTTAAGACTACCTTAGATACTTCTTGCAAGCTTATATTCTTAAAGGAACTCTATAGATCTATCTTACAAACTTATATAGGGCTACCATTAGCATATATTTAACTTAGCAAACACCTAAAGATTTCTTAACACAGATCTAACAAGACAGAATTTCTACAAACTCACATCTTATTTTCATCTTTTTCTGCTTCTTACTCTTAATTATCACTATCTCTATTAGAAAGATTCTCTCAACTAGACGGGAAGTACGTAAATCATTTCTAAAGTTTAGAGTTTATAGTCAGCTTTGTTATAAAGCACTGGGATTTAGTGAGTGTTGTTGTTATAGAATTGTGATAGTTGTTGCTAGGGGACTGTAACCTTCCCAGGATGACACCACACTCCAAAGTTGCCAGTTCTCTCAGCCGTTCCGGACCAGCAGAGATGCACTGTCAGCGGCAGACGGTTTTTAACTAGAGGCTGTTCCTTCACCCAAATTCATAATAGTTCCCCTAAGTGCTTCAATTCAGACAAACATTTCTATTACAGCAGTACTTTTGGTTTGTTCTACCGAAAAACTTCACTTCACGATGAGGGTGAAATTACCGTATTTAGCTGCTGTAAAGTTCTTCTCCAAATACTGCACAGCTATTAGGTGATATAAAGTATTTTTCTAAAGGAGCTAGTAAAGCCACAAGTGGCACAGCTCCGAACTGTATTTAGTATTTTCATATCATTAGCTTTAACTCCTGATATTATTAGCAGCTGTAATATTTAGCATTGATTTCTTATAAGGAACTTTCAGGTGAAGCAACTCTTTTGTAAGACAGCTAGATTGTCTGAAGTTTGTTTCCCATCTACAAAGCAGCCATTTCTTTTTGAATGCCTGTTTGTCTCCTTATTAGATTTGCAAAGGAATTATTAATTGCAGGCAGTTTGTCCAAAAGACAAAGAACTTTAATTTCAACATAAGTTTCTTCATATCTAAGACAACGTTCAGTGTATAAACAGCTTTCCCTTGTTTTAAGGATTTTTAAGTGGCTTGTTTGCTCTTATAGGTAGCTTTTTGTCATCCAACTACCACAAAAACTTTGCACAGCTATTAGGGTAAATAAGGGATTTTACCAATGGAGCCCCAAACTGCGAAGCACCTAGTTCCGCATCCTTTCAATTTTTCATTGGAACTGACACTTAGACGAAACTCTTAGACGATTTTCCTCCTTATTCTTTTAAAAGCTGTATTTTAAGTTTACCATGAACGTATTTTCGAGCTGACAAAAGTGTTTCAGGGCAATGTCGCCATCTTTAGCGGAAAAACTACCTTTCCCAGAATGCATTTCTCTTTTATCAGTCCATAATAATATCAGTCCCATATCAATCCCTTATATCATTTTCCTTATATCATTTCCCATCAGTCATTTCCCATAGTTCTTTTCGGGTCTGAGAGTCAACTGGTTCTGTTTTACCAGACTTGCTTACAAATTCTTGCCCGGGAGGTTTGAACAAAGTTTTTTGCTTTTGCAACGGGAGATTTGAACAAGCATTTTACATTTTCATCTATGGCACATTGGGAGGTTTCTATTCTCTCCTCAGCTGGCTTTAACAAGTGTCTCTCCTTCATTTGACACTGGCCCCAAATCAGAACTGCACCTGCCTCGTTAGCGCACATTGAGGTGGGCATTTCTGATAGCAACTTTCCTCGGGGTTTGTGTTTGTCTTAGCCAGTCAGTGACAAACAAAATCATTTACAACAGCTTTTCCATAGCTCCTTCAGAGATTTTCTCCCACTGATCTATCTTATTTTGCTTGTTCCGTCCTTCCCAAATGCAGAGCTTCAGGTATCTGTCTGTGGCTCTGTTCCTTTGCTAGCTGCCTTTGGAGGTAGGGGCTTTTTTTTCTCCCCCCGAATCCACCTCAAATTCTAGCAGCTTTTCACAGGTCATGTATTTTCTGGGGAGGAATATGTCCCTTCTCTTTCTTCAGAGTCTTTCTCCCAGACAGTTCCCAGTTTGGTCTCAGTTTATCCCCTCTACCCCAGAAACAGTTTCCAACACTACAGTGGCGGCTTTCCCTGCTAATGAAGGTAGGGGCTTTTTGTCCGTTTGTTTTCGGGGTCTGTGTGGTTTGCATACAGACTGAAAATCTAACAAGGGAGGTTTTTGCCATTTCTAAACTCCCAGTAGGACAGGTGTTTTGCCTCATCAGGCCATCACCTGGCCCAGTCCCCCAGTGGGTTGTATTTGTTTATCTGGGTGCTCAAGGACAGAGCTTATGCCAGAGGCAATCACCCCTCAGGGCTACACTCCCTCATCTCAGAGAGTCAGTTGAAACAAAGCTTTTCTCAAAAAGATGCTTTCTCGGATAGAAAAGAAAGCTTTACTCCTGGATAGTTCTGTTCTGCCCTGGCTGGGCTCTTTCCCCAGACAGTGTTCTGACTCAGCAGCACAACTGCTTCAGACACAGTTCAGCTTTACTGTTTTCCCAGAAAGGTCCTTACTCTGATAGGAAAGCTTTTTTCTCAGATGTCTTTTTGCAGCTGTGGACCTATAAACCTGGGACTTGTAGGAAAGTGGACAACTGTGCCGTTCCCACCGGCTTTAGCTTTGTTTGTTCATTAGCAATCTTCCCCTGGGTCCTGCACCTTCCTGCCTCAGCTCTGTTCTCCAGGAAGTTTACCACTGCAGGAACCCTAGTATCCCTGAAATGCACCCCAACTCAGAGACGCTGGCCAGTAGCCTCTGGGTTTTTGGTCAGAAGAGAGGATACAATGCTAACAGTTTGCATTGCTTCAGGGGATCTTTGTGT
Organism: Peromyscus californicus insignis; assembly: GCF_007827085.1. Classification (NCBI taxonomy): domain Eukaryota; kingdom Metazoa; phylum Chordata; class Mammalia; order Rodentia; family Cricetidae; genus Peromyscus; species Peromyscus californicus. Next base: position 25,665,182 of record NW_026294436.1, on the reverse strand, counting down.
AGGATGATTAGGAGCACCTTTTCATTCTGAAATGCTCAAACAAAACCCTTGATGCCTCAGCTGTAACTGAAAAGCTTGGCTTTTTTGCTTTTCTCAGGTAAAGTTTCCGGCCCTTTTGGGCTCTCTGTAGCTCTTTACCCACACTCTCCCAAGTGTTTCCCTCAGGGTGCTCTGACCCACTGTCTTTTACTAGTTTGAAGAGACAGAGCTTAGAAGAGGTTTTTAGGAACTTGTCCCTGCCTCCTGCATTGCAGGGAGGATTTTTAAAGCTTGAAAGAGAACTTAGGTTTTGCTGTCTTAAGAGGTTTGTTTTCCCTTTGAGCTAATCACAGGTGGTCCCCATACTAATCTTCAGGTGATTCTAATTTGTCCTTCTGAGAGAGAAAGTTAAAGGCTTTAGTTTTTAAGTTTAAGAGAGCTTTTGAGAAAGATGAAGGCTTTTTAGAGAGTTTTTTCCCCCCAAATTTTCCAAGAAAAGCTTTTAGTTTGAGAGATCCCCCCCCCAAGAGAAAGACCAACTTTTCCCAAAACTTCCCAACTTTAAACTTTTTGGCTTTTTACACCCCCATTTTTGCCTCAGGGAGAAATCACTTTCTCCTGCCACTTGGACTTAGCATTTCAGCTGTCCCCAGGTCAAAAGCTTCCATAGGAAACTTTTTCTTCCCCATAAGCTCAGAGAAGAGCTTTTTTTTTTTTTTTAATTTTTTTATTTTTTTTTTTCCAGAGCTGGGGACCGAACCCAGGGCCTTGCGCTTGCTAGGCAAGCGCTCTACCACTGAGCTAAATCCCCAACCCCGAGAAGAGCTTTTTTACTACTCGTAAAGCCCAAAGAAAGATTTTTTCCCCCCAGTTTGCATTCATAGCCCCCAAAGTTAGAAAATTGAAGAGTTTTTCTGTCTAGTTGCCTTATTTTTTCCTACACAATCTTACACTTCTAAGTTTTTCCTACACTATTTTACTACCCTATGCCTTATACTTATTTTTCACAGATAGAAATTGAGAAAGGGATAGAAGATAGAAAATTTTGACAGAAGAGAATTTCGCTGCAGCATGGACATCCTTCCAGTCCGCTTTCCTTTTCTCTTGAGGATAAAACCTCTGCCTCTCAATAATATATCTAAAAAATATATATTTTCCATAACACCGGCATGCCTTATCTACTGGCAGGGCTGAACTCACTTTTGCCAAAATCTCTGTAATAAAACTATTATTTTCCTTTATCTTTAGTCCCTATCACTTTGTCTTTAGTCCCTGTTCATTTGTCTTTAGTCCCCCCTTTTTTTAGTCCCCCCTTTTTTTCTTTAGTTCCTTTATTTTTCTTTTTTCTTTAGTCCCTGTTCATGGCGCCATTCTATGGGGTGTTTACCCACCACCCCCACAGTTCCCCAGAGTTTTCTTGAGTGCGAGCAGCAGGAAATATTAGATAGGATTTATTGCGGAGAATCTTGCGGAGATAAACCAATAGAAAATAAAGGATAGCCTCGAGAGAGCCTGGAACCTATTCCAATGGGCCCCAACTGTCTCTGCCCCAGGGTTTTTATAGAGACGCCAAGGGGTGGAGCAAAAGACCTCCTCCCCCAGCACAGCCAAGTGCAGACCATCCCAGACACCTGCACTCAGGCCCGGTCCTAATCATCCTCTATGTGGACCTGCTGGGTAAAGCCAGGAGGAACCTGAGAACGGGCTCCCACACTCCTTCATGTATAGCCAGAGGATTCTAAGTCCCACAACAAAGATACTTGCACATTCATGTTAACTGCTGTACTATTCAAATAGCTAAGAATTGGAGCCCCCTTAGATGCTCAAGAGATGAATGACTAAAGAGGATGCCGTATGTATATACAATGGGATTCTGTTCATCCACAAAGAAAAAGGAAGCTGGCATTTGTAGGAAAATGGGTGCAAAGGGAGTATTCTGTTAGGCAGAACACGCCAAATTCAGAAAGACAAGTGTTACATGTTTTCTTTGATAGTGAACTTTAGATTTAAATGTATGTCTTTCCTTATCTCCCCTTCTTGTCCCTCGGTGCCTGCACACACACGTGTGTGTGTGTGTGTGTGTGTGTGTGTGTGTGTGTGTGTGTGTGTGTGATATAACCATGAAAGGGGAGGAAAGGACCTTACGAGAAGGGTGAGGGAGAGGAAAAAAAGATAATAATGAAATGCCCGTGGCATGAACGCAAAAGAGAGGCACCATTTGAGGGAGGCAAGGGACCAGCAGGAGAGGGGAAGGATAGAAGGCAGGAGTTGGAGAGAGTGGTGGACAAGAACAAAATAAAAATGTGGTCTTGTGCCTTAGTCACTGTTTTTATTTATTCATTTTATTATGTTTTGGGGTTTTCTTTTGTGTCTCACTCTGGTTGGCTTGTTGCTATGCAGACCATGCCGGCCTCAAACTTAAAGCCATCTGCCTGCCACTGCCTCAGTGATGAGATTAGAGGGATGTGCCACCACACACAGCTTAGTCACTGTTCTTAAATTCAGAATAAAATTGTAGGCATAATGTAATCTTCTTATTACTAATCGAGGACTTTAGCTCTGGTCAATGACATTGCATGATAACATTCAAACAGTTCACAGTTTGAGTACTCACTGTGTAGATACAACATGTATCTTAGAGTGCTCAATCAGTCATAAAGTTCTGAATTTTCTTTTATTATTGGCCCCATAAAGTAATGGAAACCATTTAGTTCATAAGGATGCTGTCTAAAGTGTGCCATAGTGAAATACCATCAGATCTGGGGGTGATGCTCAATTGCTACAGTGCTTTCCTAGAATGTGTGGGTCTCTGGGTTTGACCTCTAGTATTGCATTAAATCCAGTGTGGTGGTACATACCTGTGATCCTAGCTTGAGAGGTGGAGACAAGAGTTCAAGGTCATTTCTAACTACACTGAGAGTTCAAGGCCAGACTAAGCTATAAGAATGAGACCTGTCTCAAAAAATAAATAAGTAGGGGGCTGGAGAGATGACTCAGTGGTTAAGAGCACTCACTGCTCTAGCAGAGGGCCTGACTCAGTTCCCAGTACCCAGATGGCAGCTCAGAACTGTTTGTAATTCCAGATCCAGGGAATCTGATGCTTTCTTGAAGCACACACATGGTATATATACATACGTGCAGTAAAAACACTCATACACACGAAATTAAAATAAACAAATCTTTAAAAATAAATAAAAGAAATATGATCAGACAGTGCAATTAATATGGGTGATGTCTTGAATACATTGTATAAATATGACCATACTGCCATTTGACGGCCAAAGTCGAATCACACTCCACAGCTTTGGAGGTTGCATCAGCTTTTACACCTGTGGAAAACCTAAAGGGGTTGCATGTGTTGTGTTGATCACTGAGGCATAGCATTCCTACCCACCACTGGGAAGATATTAACATGTATCATACTCAGTAGACTAGTCGTACATGTCAATGTCATGGATATTTGACCTGAAGCTCAGTGTGCCTTTCATTCCAGTCATGGAACAGTGGACATGCTTTCTCCCTCAGGCAGCAGTAAGTGTGCATGGAACAGCTCTCTGATTTGTATGCTGCGTTTACAGACCTAGCCAAGATGCCTGTTACAAATGTGTTCTTATGTAGGAAAGCCTGGAAAACTGTGCTATCCATACAGTTCAAAAGCACAAATCGAATCTACGTATTTTAACAATTTAAAAATTATTGCTTTTTTAAAAAAATTTAGCAATACTCTTTTGATTCCACAGTTGACACTGAACAGACACAATTGTGGGTTTCATTTCTAATGCTTGCATAACAAAAGGGCTAGAAGTAATTAGTGGGGATATTTCATGGGACAGTGATTGTGTGCATGTAGTTTATAATTGGAATGATTGTTCAGGGTTAACAAGGCTTCACTTCACTGTCAACATGTACTTACTTCATTTGGAATGCAGCCCATACACTGCGCTCACCATTAATCCAATGACTGTTTCAGGGAGACTTGCTAAAGAGATTGCCAAATAAAGTCACAGTTACTTTATTATCTTAGTATACTATGTCTCAGAACAATAGCCTAAGAAAAACTGATGTGTTGGGAAAACCCAGAGCTGATTCTTTACCATAGCATATTAGGAGAAAATGCAATTGTATTACTTCTTGATGATGTGATTCCCAACTGGACTTCAATGCCATTATTTATTCATCCATTCACTAGGCCAGTTTTTCTTCTCTCTCTCTCCCACTCTTTTGCAGCATTTCTTATGTATTTGTGCCACTATACATAAAAAAATAAGTAAGACCATCTTTATCCTTAAAGACCCAACAGTAAAGGAGTAGGAAAAGAAAAATCTCAAACAAAATTATATAAGAGGAGAGTGCAAATGTAGTTGTGCTTTAGATTTTAGGGGAGTTGTGAAAGAGTGTGCACACATCTTGCAGAAAAGACTGGAAACCATGAGCAAAGTGAGCTGACAGAGAAGCTTCCAGAGCAGGAACAGGCTAGGACCTAAGGAAGGGCAGGTGCAATGATGTCACACAAACAAAACTGACAGCACCTGGTGATGAACCTGGTTGGCGGGAGGGTGGAGGTGGGGATGTGTGTGTAAAGAGTTCAGGATCTCTTGGTCAAGTAGGTACCACGTGAGTGTACTGGACTGGCCAGTCATCTGAGAGACTTGAAGCAGGCAGGCAATGGAAGTTAGAAGCCAGACTGCTCTTCATTACAACAGTCAAGAGAGAGGGGCGCCAGGGAAATGAAATGGTTAGATTCCTTTATGTTCCAGGGCTCACCTACACTTGTCCAGAATAACAGGAACCCAATGGAAGGATGGGAGTCAAGTGCAGCTGTGCTCCAGGCATGGGATGCTGGTGGAGCAGCATCCTCTGCGAAGTCAGCAGAGCTCACAACCAGAAATGGTTAGAATTCCCTGAAGAATTTTCTAAGACCAGCTCTGTGAAATAACATGTGCTATCCAATCTCTGATTAAATGGGGGAAGAAAAGGAAGGAGATTCCCACAGGCAACCTCAGGGGCATGTAACATTTGCTCTCAATCATAGAAATTGATAGTGAAGATGCATCTGCATGCAGCATGGCATGTCATAACACACCATCCAGCTCGTTGAAAAACATCAAGTACATAAATCAGCATCCAAAATAACTGAATATAACAGGCAGTATATGGACAAGGAGAGTACTGTGAGCTCTGTGGTTCCAACACTAATTGTCCACTCACAGTTCAATAAATTCATAATGAAAAACATCACTTGAAGAGGCAGAAACTTAGGGGCTCAGATCAGATCTATGTTAATGTATGCATGTGTATTGTCACCAAAATAGCCCAGTTATTTAGTAACATTCCAGACTTAGTATATCATTTCACTTAGGTTCTTTGAAAACATTTATTTACAATACTATACATTTGTTCAAATATGCAATATTATGTACAGAAAATTTTCAATTCCAGATGGCATTTCTGACTAGTGTTTAAGAGAAAGACAAACAATGACTTAATTATGCACCCACGGGTCGTCTGGTCATTACTGTTTCATAGTACTACACGCAAGAGTGCATGATGAGGCTGTAGAGGTGAGAAGACAGAAAAGGCATGTTCCCTAATGTTTGGAGTGTTTTGAGGATGCAATACCAAAACTAAAAGGGCGTGTATAATAAATGAGAGGTCAAGAAAGGACAACCAGGGTAAAACAGAGGAACAGTTTTTAAAAAATTTAAGTTTCATTTATTCTTCTCTCATACAATACACACCCACCACAACTTCCCCCCTCTCCCTCCTCCCAGTTCCTTTCCCCAACTCCTCTCTCCCTCAGATCTATTCCTCCCCTTCTTCTCCCAGAAAAGAGCAGGTATATCAACCCAACATGGCAGGACAAGATAAAATAAGACCTGGCACAAACCCTCACCTCAAGGCTGGACGAGGCAACCCAGTAGGAGGAAAGGGGTCCCAAGACAACTTTTAAGATGAAAATTTAAACATTGAAATCAGTGGGTGGGCTGATGAATTTATTTTGCTTTTGCAAATCACACCATAGTGAATATTTCTTGACTGTGCCCTCAACATTAATAAAGTCCACTTATTGTTTTTGGTTTTTCAAGACATGGTTTCTCTGTGTAACAGCCCTGGCTGTTCTGGAACTCACTCTGTAGACCAGGTTAGCCTTGGACTCATAGAGATCCACGTGCCTCTGCCTCCTGAGTGCTGGGATTAAAGCCTGTGCAACCACCACCCAGCTAATAAAGTCCACTTTCAGACAGGGATAGGAGGGTTACCCACAGGAAGGTTTAGTAGATTAACCTTGATTGGTTAAGTATAACCTGTTCTCATTAAGACTGATTAAAGAATGAACATGATGCTGGTTGTACGAAATAAAATCTGATGGGTCATTTTCAGAGGTGCCTCAAGCCAGAAAATACTAGACCCTTACTGAAGCCTAATAGTCTAGCTACACCCAATCCACCCAAACTCTGCTAAACTTACCGCCCTCAAAAGCTAAAAGTCTTGCCTACAGGGTCACACACCTGATAAGCTTGAAAATCAAAAGGATGTAAAATGGAGAGATGAAGCCCATGTAGAGTGTTTTCCTGAGAAAACGACAAAGGTAAGTGAAAGAGGGGCAAGGAGGACATAGATGGCCTGTAGGACTGCCCTCCCCATCCCCCAGCCAGAGAGGAGGGGCAGGAAGGAGGCTTGCTTCATTCATTACGATGTCCAACCGTCCTCTGCACACAGTCAGCACACCTGCCTTTCTGAGTCAACACCAGTTTTTTATTTTACACCTTTGTAAAATAAACTGCCTTACTGCCTATGATCGAAGGCTCTGGTGCTTTTCTTAAGAAGCAAGGATTTTTTTTTTTTTAAAAAAGTGTTTTTTTTCATACAATATATTTTGACCATGTTTCCCTTCCCTCAGATCCTCCCCACCTCCCTACACACCTAACTGTATGTCCCTCTCTCTCAAAACAAATACACAAGAAACAAGATACCCCCCATAAAAATGAAAACCAAAAACAAACAGGCTAACAACTAATGAGATTTTTTTTTAAAGCCAAAGCAAATAAAAAGTCCACAAAAATACAACTGAGTTCATTTTGTGTTGGTCAACTACTCCTGGATATGAGGTCTCCCCTGGAGTGTGGTTGATAAACTGATAGACACAGTGACTCTCCAAAGGAAAAAGATTTTCCCTTTGACCGTGGGTATCAGTTGCAGATAGTTTCTTGGTAGGGGGTGGGACCCTATGCTTGCTTCCCCCTCACGGAGCTGGAACTCCATCTTGTGCATGCTGACACAGTCTCTGTGAGTTCACACATGTATCAGTCTGCTGTTTCTGGAAGACACTATATGCTTGGTAGGGGGTGGGACCCCATGTTTGCTTCCCCTTCACGGAGCTGGAACTCCATCTGGCCTGAATCTATGCAGGCCTTGTGCATGCTGACACAGTCTCTGTGAGTTCACGTGTCTATCAGTCTGCTGTTTCTGGAAGACACTGTATGCTTGGAGTAATCTATTACCTCTGGCTCTTACAATCTTTCTACCGCCTCTTCTGTATGGATTCCTGAGCCTTGATGGAAGGGGTTTGATCCCATTTAGGGCTGAGTGCTTTGAAGTCTTTCGTTCTCTTCACATTGTCCAGTTGTGGGTCTCTGTCTAAATTTCCATCTACGGCAAGAAGCTGCTTCTCTGATGTGGGCTGAGCAAGGCAATGATCTATGGCTTTAGCAGTATGTCATTAGGAGTCATTTTATTGTTATGTTCCTTTAGGAGAATAATTGTATTAGGTCCCCCCATCCCTGTCCCATGGTATATCTAGTCTCAGGTTCTCGGCCACTTTAGCAACGTAAGGGATGGGTTCCATCTCGTGGAGTTGGCCTTAAATTCAATCAGAATGCGGTTACTTACTCCCATAACATTTGTGACACTATTGCACCAGTATATCTTGCAGGCAGGTTGCTCTTGTAGATCACAGGATGTTTCTCCTATGGTAGCATTCAGAGTGACTTCCAGTACCATGATCACTAGTCAGTGGGGGTGAAGCTTCTAGTTAAGTACCAGACTGATCTCTGTGTTCAAAGACAGTAAGTATTATCTTCAGCAATAGGGCCTTACCATCAGGAGACAAAACAATAGCTCTTTAAATAGTTTGTGATGTTTAAGGGGTTCCATGGGATCCTCTTTAACAACTATTCAATAAAATGTAATCCATTCCTAGCAATGGAGGTTTTGCTTGGTGGCATAAAATGTCTGGTTGGGTCATTGTCTTCCCTATTATTTGGTGACTCTATTTAGATTCCTTTCATATTAAATAGGGCCAGAGGTGGGAGGGAAGAGTAATGGAGGGGATAGAGGGAGAGACAACTAATATTAAATGCCATTTGAAAAACCATCTGGAAACCTGAAGCAAGGAGATTTACACTGATAACTGAAGCATTTATCTAATTATTCTTTATCAATAAAAACTTGGGAGTCAGATATTGGGGTAAGAACCTGAATGATCAGAGAAATGGCAGAGAAGTGACCAGTGACCTCCTCTTTCACTCCTTCCTCGATCCAAAAAGGGCTGGGAACCTTTCTAAGCCTCTCCCCACTACTTCCTGTGTCATGCCCTTGGTCCTCCAAAACCTCCAAGGCTAAGTTTGGTCAGCTAGTAGCTAGCTCCACCCTCTGAGTCAAAGTAAACTTTATTAGTAGTCTCGGGAGAGTCAGAGTGAGATCAAAATATCCCACAACGGATGATGACTACTAAAACTTCTAGGAGGCCGGAGCTTCTCTTGACCTGGAGCTTCCCTGTAAGGTCTGCTTTTCTTTGTAAGACAAGGTGAAAATCTGTGACACCCTAGGATCTGTTTGCAGCCACTTTCCACCAATAAGAGAAGAGCCTGTGTCGAAAGTGAATTAGCACTGAAGCAGAAAATAGAGAGCCACGCTCTGGTTAATTCATCAAATGCTAAATCCAGTTATGCTTCATGGATATCTGTATAAACACAGTCCTTTTATTCTAACCAGTCTGAGTTGTATGATGTATGTATGTATGTATATGTGTGTATATGTATATATGTGTGTGTGTGTGTGTGTGTGTGTGTGTGTGTGTGTGTGTGTGTAATCTTGCAACCCAGAGTCCTAACACACCTATTTAAAAATTAATGTAGTCTGGGTGATGGTGACACACGCTTTTATTCTCAGCACTCAGGCAGCAGAGGTAAGTGGATCTCTGTGAGTTTGAGGTCAGCCTGGTCTACAGAGTGAGATCCAGGACAGCCAGGATACACAGAGAAACCCTTTCTCAAACAACAACAAACAAACAAACAAATTAATGTAAATGAATTCTAAGGGAACGTATTTCCCTGAAACCTACCCTTGAACATGACAAGCATGCTTAATGCCAACATAAACACCCCAAATTTGGGGAAGAGTTATATAATCTACCTAATATGTTGCTTGAAAATTCAGCTATAATAGCTTCATAATAAAATAAGAACTTCACCTACTTTTCTAGAATCATGACAAAACATCATGACCAAGGCAACTTATAAAAGAATGTGTTGAACTTGGTGGCTCATGGTTTTTGAGTTATAGTCTATGATCATCATGGTGTCGAGCATGGCAGCAGACAGGCAGGCATGACTCTGGAGCAATAACTGAGAATTTACATTTGATCCATAAGCATGAGGAGCAGAGAGGGAGAGCTAATTGGGAATGATGTGGGCTCTCTAAATTTCAAAGCCCACCTCTAGTTTCACACTTCTTCCCACAAGGCCACGCATCCGACTCTTTCCCAAATAGTTACACCAACTGGGTACCAAATACTCAAACATATGAGACTATGGGGATCATTCTCATTCAAAATCCACATCCACCTTCTTAGGTTAGACGTGATGATCTCATTTTCATACGGTTTTGCCTACTGTGAATAAAGGGAATCTGGAAAAAAAAATGAACATACACAAGAATGAACTAAAATGCTGTGGAAAAAAACTTTGTACATTGTAAATATGTATAAATATGTATTTCTCTCATTGTTAATAAAAAGCTGATGAGCCAATTGCTAGGCAGGATTTTGGGGCAAAGAGAATGCTGGGGAGAAGGGCCAAGTCTTAGGGAATCACGAGTTAGATGGGGAAGAAGCAACATGGAAAGTTCATAGATGAGGCAAACGAGCCTCAGGGTAGCACATAGATGAATAGAAATGGGTTGGTTTAAGTTATAAGAGCTGGCTGAGGACAAGCCTGAGCTATTGGCCGACATTTATAATTAATATTAAGTCTCTGAATTGTTATTTGGGAGTGGCCGCCAAGACACAGAAAAACACTACACCACACTAAAACTCAAGCCCAGCAAGGGCCTTTTAAAATAAGAGGTGCAAGGAAAGGTAACTTGATATGACACAGGAGACCAAATGAAAACTGCAAAAAAGACAGATATTTACTCCATATCTAAATGATGTCATAATTAAACTACCAAAGTGCCTGGGAATTATTAGAAGTGAGATATTTTCTCATCTCTTCTAATTACATTTTCAAGTTTGATTATTTTTTAAAGATGTATCCGTAAGAATGAAAACAGTGGTAAGACGTGAATAACACAAAGAACATCCTCAGCTTGCATGCCCATAGGCATTGACTAACTAGGATGATTTTTTTTTCCTTAGACTGGATCTTCTTATGACTGGAACTCAGTATATAGCCCAGGCTGGCCACAAATTCATAATCCTCATGCCGCCACCTCCTGAGCAAAGGATTATAGGTACGCACCATCATACCTGCATCAAGGTGACTGCTAAAATTGGGAACAAAGGAGATAATGAAGAAAAGTTCTGTGTATTCAGTAATCTGGAAACAATTATTTATCTAATTTATTACTGTTCTAATTTTTAAATAATTTTAGATTCACGAGTTAGAAATATATTAGAGAGGTTCTATATATACCCTCCATCCAGTTTCATCCAAAGCTTACATCTTACATATACTACAATATGAAAAACAGGAATGTGATATTGGAATACTGTGTGTACAGTTCTATGCTATCTACCCACATGTAAGTCTGTGCAAACTTCATGGTCGGCACGAAGAGCTATTATATTACTACATGGATCTCTAGTGTTCAGTCATTCTCTAGCCACATCTCTCTTTGAACCAGAAGGTGTATGTAACAGTTATTCTTCCTAGGCAGGATGGCTCTTTGCAGTTTCTATTTCAACCTAGTCTTCTCAATGTCATTTCTGTAAAATGCAGTCCCCATCCTTTGAGTTGATATTATGTCAACATTTCAATCCCGTAGTGGTATTTGCTCCCCCCATGACCTTATAGGGTCTGAAGGAGGTGGTGCTTCCTGCCATTGTATGGGACCTCTTATAAGGCAAGAGAGAAGGGTCATATGCCCCTTCTCCCTGCTCCTGCCTGCGAGGTGGATTCGCTCCAGGTCAGATCAGAGGACAACTTCAGCTGTCTATTCCGTTCTATATTTGTGAGTGCATTTCCTCAATCTATATTTTAATAAATTCTGTTAACTATTTAATAGACTCACATGGGTTGATCGTAATACGATCCTTAATTTTAAATAGCGTGCGATAAAGTTGAACCGATAAATTTATTTTTGAGATGTTGGTTGGGGATGATATGGCACTTATACTTAAATTCTCATGTTTAATGATACTCATTTTAGATGAGTTTGACTTTGGACCCATCTTTCCAATTTTCCTTAGGGTCTCTCAGAACTTGGGGCAGTCTCCAAATCTCAAATATATTACTCCAATATAAATGAAACATTTGAACACAGGATTCCAATTTATTAATTCACTGAGACTGAAAATGTACCAATAGAGCTGCTTCAATCTGTGACTAACAGCATCAAATTGTGATTTCAGGGTTACACAGCAAATGTAGACACTATAAAAAGGAATTGGTATGGTCTGTAGTGGCTTAGACACCTTTTCCCAGTCCAACTAACCCACTTTAGCTACCAAGGATCAACTCTTGTCCTTGGTTCTTTATACCGAAGATCACTAACAAAACTCCTCAACACCCCTTCTCTTGAAACTCAGGCTGTGGGGTCAAGGGCTGGGGGTGGTGTTAAATTTAATTAACACATGAAATTATCTCCTGGGCTCGTGCTAACTTCCAAATTAACTTTGTGGGAGTATGGATGTAACTTTGTCTTTCAGACAGGATTTTAGGTTTGTGGTTTTTTTTTTTCCTCCCCGAAAACCTCGCTACATGAAAACAGCACCTTTTCTTCGTATGAGGCTTTTCCTTAACTTTCATTCTAGAGTGAGCCAACTAACCAAGTCACCAGGTTTGTGCTCCCAGCTTTATTCCCTCCACACATGACCAGCAAACAGGCAGCCTTTTCTACACGGGCTGAAGGTGCTTAGTGACAAGGCTCACTTTATTTATTTATCTATTTTAAACAATTACGATTATGCTGACTATGAGCTAGCCTGACGGGACATTAAAATGCTCGCCCTTTATCTCAGAAGAAAAACAGAGATATTAGGAACAGAGAACGGGAGAGGGCACCTTCTTCCAGTCTTCAGGTTCATGTTTTCCTCTGCAAAGGGGCCAAGTGGAGGAAACTGGAGACCCAGGGACAGCCCGGCCTTCACCGAACAGTGCTCGCCTCCCCTCTCCGCCCCGCCCCCTCGCTTCGCCCCGCCCCGCCCCGCTACCCCGGCCCCGCCCCCTCTCCGCCTCGCCCCGCCCCACCCCGGCCCCGCTCCGCCTTCCACCGTGGCGGCGCCATGGCGGCCTGCGGGCTCCCGGCGCTGGCCCGAGCGGCGCTCGGGAGGCCACCGCCTTGGCCTGAAGGCTTCCGACAGCAGCTGAGCTCAGCCCTCCTCTCGGCTTCCGAAGGAGGCTGCAGCGGCTCCCCTCCAAGCTCGCAGGGAACGCCCGAAGGAGAGCCGAAGCATCCGGCGAGTCAAGAGTTAACGGCGGCTGACCTGCACATCGTCGGGCTGCACCGGGCCGCCTGCGCGGTGAGGCCCGCGCCGGCCTGCCCCGCCGCCTCTGCGCCTGCGCGTGCTCGGCCCCTAGCCCTCGAGGCGGCCCCGGGCGGAGGTGCTGGAGTTGTCGGTCCCGGGCCTCCGGCCTGGGGCGGGTCGGCTTCGGGCGTCCGCTGGGAGGGTCCCGCGAGAAACCTGGCCACACTCTTGGGTTCCGGACAGAAGAGGGGTCTGCCCTGAAAGTGGGACTCGGTTTCTGAAGAGTGTGTGTGTGTGTGTGTGTGTGTGTGTGTGTGTGTGTGTGTGTGTGTGTGTGCGTGCGTGTGCGTGCGCACGCGCGCTCTGTTCAATGTCCCAGAAGAGTGTGTGTGTGTGTGTGTGTGTGTGTGTGTGTGTGTGTGTGTGCGCGCGCGCGCGCGCGCGCTCTGTTCAATGTCCCAGCTAAAGGCTTGTCTCGGTGTGTTTGTGTGCGTGTGTGCTCTGTTCAATGTCCCAGCTAAAGGCTTGTCTGGGTGTGTGTGTGTGTGTGTGTGTGTGTGCGCGCCCTGTTCAATGGCCCAGCTAAAGGCTTGTCTCGGTGTGTATGTGTGCGTGTGTGCTCTGTTCAATGGCCCAGCTAAAGGCTTGTCTGGGTGTGTGTGTGTGTGTGTGTGTGTGTGTGTGTGTGCCCTGTTCAATGTCCCAGCTAAACGTTTGTCTCGGTGTGTGTATGTGTGTGTGTGTGTGTGTGTGTGTGTGTGCCCTGTTCAATGTCCCAGGTAAAGGCTTGTCTTGGGTGTGTGTGAGTGTGTTGGGTGGGGAAAGGGAGTGTTAAGGAACTGAAGATGGGAGGACTGAGCAGGGAAAAGTATGTTGTACAGACATGCTGCCTGTGCACGATAACTTGAGCAGCCTGCCATCCAGTGACTTTAATAATGAAAACATGAGACAGACGCTTTACATTTTTGCCCTATGTCCTCTCTCATCCTTTGCCTCCAGACCATGTGAGTAGAGGAGATTACTATCGGGCAAGTTTGCATTTTTCCCTGGGCATTCTCGAATAACCTTTTCTTCTGGTTTGTGGATTTAATAATTGCTTGTTACCACTAATATCCAACCTTATCTCCCCGCAATTTCCTGACAACTCAGACTATAAGAGTATGAAGATAGCATTTTTATATTTTAAGTCCTATAATGATATAAAAATGATTTGTAATAAACCTGCATATTAAGCTCTCTGTGTGGCTAGTACTTTGTAAGACCAGTGTTATTTAGGTTGCCTTGAACCACAGAGTAGAGAGGAAAACCTCCACCGTTTCCTAAGGTTGACATCCCTCCCTTGACAACAGTATCCCCTGAGAATCCACTGACCCTTTCAGGTGTTGAAAGTAAATAAAGATTCATCAAGAGATTATTGGCAGCATGTGATTATTCTTGCTTATACTCTTATTTTAAATATAACACATGCAATTTGTTTCCACTAGTCACCATGTAAGTATGGTGGATAAAACCCAGAAGTCTAACCAATTCTTCAGAGCAAACAACAGTGGCATGTAAAGACTGGTTCACTCAACACGGGAAAAGAAGGGAACTTCCTTTCACTAGGGAACCCACTACGTTTTCATCAATGTGAGTTTCACTGGTTACATGACTGTCCAGAAGACCATAAGTAAACCCCAAAACGAGCATGATATTTCTCTTTTCCACACATCAGAGCTCCCAAGCAAGAGTACTTTTCCATGCCTCAAGGCAGATAGCCCTCTGAGCTTTCTCCTGCTGCTGACAGCATCATCACTGGACATGTTGCTTTCCGGGGACGTCTTGCTCTCCAGTCAAACGTTGGCACATTCGCCTTGTCTTTGTTGCCATCATTATCTGAGGTTCATTTAATGCGGACAAATGAAGTGTGTATAGTTGGCCGCAAACTCAGAGTTGCACCATATCCACATGGAGAACAGGAGAGCATCCGTGTAGGAGCAGCCTGGTGGCTTGCCAGATAATTGTCCCCAGAAAGCTCACAGAAGCTAAGAAAAGTGAAGGCTACTGAAGACTTTTCAGTGTTTTTTTGCCTTCCAGGCCTTCAAACGTAAGCTTTGTGGAGATGGGGAAGAGAAAAGAAAAGGAAGTGAGGTCCCGATAGTCATTCTAAAATAGTGTTGAGTGCACCTAGTGTCGTATGGCCCCAAGGATTTGGGAAGCCCTTGAGAGCATCATTGAGACTTAATGGATTCTTAGTGTCATGGTCTATCTGTGTGGGGATGCCTTAGAGTGAACCTAGACTTGAACCAAAATAAGTTGGTCTAATTGTCAACCAATAATAAGTGACGTCATTAAATATGACACCTAACAGCTGAAGTTGTTCAAGACTAAAAAATGTATGCCATAGCTGGTAATACTGGTGCACACCGTTCATCCAACATGCTGCTGTGAGCTTGTGGCCAGCCTGGACTACATAGAGTTCCAGGCCAGGTAAGACCATATAGTGAGACCCTGTCTCAAAAAAAAGAAAAGAGGAAAATGTATGCCTGAAGACCTGCTGCCTTCATGCATATGTTAATGAAAGTCTATGTGCAAGAGTGATACACTGAGTTACTAAAGGTGAAAGTGTTCCATAAATGCTCATAGGGAAGTTCCCTCTGTAAAATCTGGAGGCTAAGAAACATTATTAAAGTGATACCTGTATGTAGGTGGAAAATGCTTCCCTGACATTTGAAGTCATATACTGGAAATTGCTTTTGGTCAAGCTTGTTAAACCAGTGAGTGTTAATGTGGCAAAACAATACTTTTTCCAGTCAAGACTGGAACTAACAATACTGGGAGCTAGGGAGGAGAGGAGACGAATGTGGCCCATGCAGTGGAGTAACACATCGTGAAGGCATAGAAAGTGTTTAATAATAGCAAAGGTAATGCTTTTCTGCAAGGGCTGTTTGGGTTTGATTAGCGCCTTTTCTGTGAATTTAAATCATTATCCACATATTGTGAGTACTGAAATTATAACTGCAACTCCTGAGTGAAGTTCATTTTCAGCCTCTTAAGCTCTTAAAATCATCTAAATCACCTGTTACTGAGCTTGTTGCCCAGAAGCAGAATGAAAAATATCGGAGCGGTGACTACGTAGTTATTGCATACAGAGGACTTCTTGTTTTCCCATCAACTTCTCATTTTACTCAAACTGTGTGTTTTTTTCCTCTAACCACATACAGTTAGATTGTATATAATGCTGAAATGCATCCTTAATTGCAAATGCCACTACAATTACTGGGGTAGAAATTTAATATTGTTCTTTTTTTATTTTTACAGTAGTTTTGGACTAAAACTATTATTAGGGAGATAGGATGATCATTAACAAAGATTAAGACATTGTTTTATTACTCTTCAGGCTGGCCAGCTCAGCTATGTGGACCCAGCTACTGGCTATGTGGTGTTCACAAGGCTGGCCCACTTGCAGAGAGGCGCTTGCTGTGGTTCTGCATGCAGACACGTGAGTAACAATTCTCGAATTACCCAAGCAGTTTGCTGAGCTTCTGTAACTTCATAAATACCTATTATTTGAACAACAAGTCAAATAAAAAAGCTAAATAGACCTAGAGTGTGCTTTTCACAAGCTGTTTCAGCAAAGGACAATGAAGCTGTTAGTGCCAACACAGGACCTTTAAAGTTAATGGAATTTCGTACTGTTTCACTGCAAGCATCAGCTCCTCCAAATGCTCAGACTGGAAATTCAGGGGAGCTCTTTATCGGGAGGAAAGCTTTCATGAAGTCTGAAAGAAGTTGTATTCACTAGGCAAGCGCAGAGGGCAGGAAGGAAAACAAGCAAACAAAAACGTTGCAGATCAAATCCTAGAAATATTGCTATCTTAAGAAACTGAAATTTGCCCATCGCTGAGACATGGCTCTCCTTCAAATGATGAGACTTCCTCCCCTTGCATTCCACTGCCTGCTTCACAGCCTCCTTTCCCAGGGCAGCTCTCCAGTGCTTAATCTCCTGTAGTTTATATTCTCCTCTCTCTCTCTCTCTCTCTCTCTCTCTCTCTCTCTCTCTCTCTCTCTCTCTTTTCTCTTCTCTTTCTCTCCCTCCCTCCCTCTCTCTCCTCCTCCCTCCCTTTTCTCCTCCACTCTTCCTTCTCTGCTTCCTTCTAGTCGGTATTTAAAGGAACTGGGAAGCTACCTTACTCCAAAGTTAGTGCTGCAGATCTGAGTATGCTTATTTTGGGAGATACAAGCCCATGTTTAATGGTCAAAGTGAGTGAACTGTTCCTTCCTCTGTTCTGAGCAAAGAAGAAATCAGAGTATTTCTTTTCTGTTGGGAGGCATACCACCGAGGTATATTGTTCTTTGTATGTTTTTCCTGCAAGAAGATGTCATTTCCTTTTACTAGCCCACTTTCTAATTAAAGGCTAGACACCAAATACACATATGAACTGTAGACAGTGTTTTAAAAGTTAGTCTTCACTTTTATGGATACTCTGACCTATGCCATGAGCTGTTCTTAATCAAATGCATAAGAGCTTTGCATAAATGTAGGACCCATGGATTTTGTAAGAATGGGGGTTTGACAGTAAAATTCTTGAGGTTGGAAGGATATACTTAGGAAATGGTTCTTGGACCCTAATTTAGGGCTATTTACCGAAGTTCCCATTGTGTTGTTTAGTACCTAAGACATGGTAGATCACATGACCTCAAACATGGCTAACAGTCCCCTTCCCACCAGGGGATATGTATGTTCCCGCAGGAGTGTTAAATAATTCAATAATAACTTGTTGTCCTTCTTTTTCAGTGTCCATATGGCCAAGTCAATGTGAAAGATCCATCTAAAAAGAAGCGATTCAACTCCTATTTTTATGTTTGACAATAACTTTGTCTCTGTTCTGTCAAATTGAACTTATGTTTTTGAAAAATAAAGCCTTAATCTAGCATTCTTATCTGTTACAAATATTTGAACACTGGTTTAGTACTAAGCACATCTGTTCAGAAGAACATCCACAAAACATCCTTTCTTTTTACTGCATGACCACATGCGTGTGTTGAAGAAGAAAACAATGGCCAGCTGTCCTGTTACATGAAAGTAGCAGTTGAGTCGCAGGAGTAGCAATGGGTTTTCCTTAGCCTTGCTTCTCCCAATGTCTTCTCAACAGTGCAAGGAAGTTGCTGGCAAACAGCAAGTGCATTCTTCATTTTATGTAGATCTTCAACTTCAGGGGATGGACATAATACCATGTAGTGCAGCATATGAGCACCCCGGAAATGCCGTCCTCCAGCAAGAGGATGCTCATTGTCCATCTGTTCTTTCAGATCATTTTGACGGGGGTAGGGGGGGGTGGGGGGGCGGATGTCAGACCACTTGACATGCCTCCCTTAGGCCATTCTTCATTCTCCTTCTACTCAGTCCTCCACATTTTCTTTTGACACTTCTGAGGCAAATCTGCCTTTGAACACCTTTCTTGCTCTGCATCCATTTTGTCCACTGTGGTGATTCCCCTGTGAGAGTCCAGCCTTCAGTGAGGCAAGATCTCCCAGGGTTGTTCTTTTCACACCTTCTCTGCTTCTGATGCAGGGCAGCAGCCACTGGGAGGCCCTTTGCCAGTGGAAAAGGTATGTGATAAAATGAGGCTGGTGCCCAAGAGCTGGCCCTCAGACATGGCCCACCACCCAGAGACTTTCAGATCTTAAGCAACCAAAAGGTTCTAGTGCCTTCTCCAATATTCATCCCCAAATAACAGTCTTTCTTAGCTATAAAATATGTGAAAACAAGTCTCTACTGTTTCTGGTTTTCTTTAATTACTACTTTGTTATTTACATAGTTTTCATGCCTGATATTAAATTGCCCCAAAGCCTGTTGACCGTGTCGGATGGCTCAGTTCTTCCACTCCAGTAACCCTCTGGAGAGAGCACCCCCAAGATGGATGTAGGGTGCCTGCAGCTTCCTTGGATCACAATGCTACTGTATTGGACCTGGGATTGTCAGAGCCACAAGTTATGCTGAGGAAGAGAGCAGTTGAGACTGTGAAGGCAGTTACTTTTTTCAGAAAGCCTTAAGGATTCCTTGCAGCCCCTTTCTTTCCTGTTCTTAGATCCAGGAGCAACCCTTATTTCTACTTTTTAACTAAAATTGAAGATTAACCAGATAGTTTCTTGGGTGGCAGATGGATGATGTCTAAAGAAATACAGTCTAAAAAGGTTTAACTTTCTGAAGAATCTAGGAAAGGAAGAAGGGAAGATTATGTTGAAAAGGAGTCCTACTTAAGAGACTGTTTAGAAAAAGACCCTTGGTAGATGGAAGGAATTCCCAGGAAGTCTTTTACCCCCTGGCTGCTCTTTCTTCCTCTTACTACAATCTTTGAAAAAACAACCAAGCATACAAACAAACAAACAAAAACAACAACAAAACTATCATGGAGGTTGGCAATTCTTGGGATCTCAACTTGCAGCCCAGCAGCTGCTGGCTTAGGGAGGGAGGTGGAGACATTTATTCTTGCCTCCACCTGATGCCAGGCATAGAGGTCTGCTGTGGTTCTGGAGAGATGCACCTGAACCATGGTGTAACAGTAGGGCAGCAGGGCAGGTGCTCCCACAGTAAACACAATATTGCCACATAAATGGACTTCGCTGCAGAGGGTTTAAGCTATATTGTTTTCACACATTGTAAAGTAAAAATGCAGGTCTCTTATTGGATGCATAGATACAAACACATGGAGATGCCCAGAAATAACAATGACCCCCATATAAATCAACTCTGGTGTAGCTCCATTCTCAGGGTTTCTGGAGACTCCTTCTGCCCCAGGGCACAGTAAATCAAGAGAGACTGATTTTGGGATTGCTTCTAACACAGAATGACCCAAAGGAAACTAAGGTTACTAGAGCAGGGGTGGAGATGGATTTCTGGGGCTAATTCTTCTCTCAGCTGGGAGAAGGTCCTCTCTAGCTGTGAATGGGGATGCACACAGCTCTCTGGGAGCTGCACTGTCCCCACTGATTAAGAAGGTCGAGATGAGAAATAATTTTGTCCTTTCAAGTGAAACTTGAAGTTCCAAGTAGGGTGTTTGCAACAAATGAGATCCTGAAGTTTGCCCTGCCTCTACCAAGGATCTTTGTTTCAGCGAAGTGCCCCATCTCCAAAGGCGTTTGCAAAGTCCTTTGCTCAACACGGTTCTAACATCAAAAATCGGTGGGGCTTTGATTCTTCTCTAGACAAGATTAGTGGAGGAGGCTCCCTACCTACCTACCTGATGCATGACACTTGCTATGTTGTGGTCCTCCGCTGTTAGAAGTGGCAGGGTCCCAGGTCAGCCCCCAAGGAACCTTGCTCTCCACTCACCACCCACCCTTCATTCCTCACCTTCGCCAGTCACTTCATCTTCTCTACCTTCCCGTGATGGCTAAAGCTTGTGAGCTGACATCTGTCACCTGTGGAGAATTTAAAGCTCTGTGTTACCTTTTCACTATCCTACATCCTACAGTAGTTAAGATGTATTTCCAGATTCCAAAATGATTCTCCTTGGGGGGATTTCTCTCTCTCTCTCTCTCTCTCTCTCTCTCTCTCTCTCTCTCTCTCTCTCTCTCTCTCTCTCTCTCACACACACACACACACACACACACACACACACACACACACACACACACACACACACACACACGTCATGCATATATGATATCCTTATCAAATACCTGAAACGGGTACCCGAAGAAATTAAAAGGCGCTGCAATAGGACAGAACACCGAAGAGTTTCTAGTGCTCCTTCACTTATGAGTATAAAGCTGGACCCAAGAGTCTTGTCCCCACCAGGAGCGTACACTAGAAAAAAACAAGCTGAAATAGGCCGGGGTGAGCCTAGGAAGGTCTGGTTCGGTAAACGGGTGGGACTGATTGACTGATTGGCCCGAGGGACTAGTACACGAAGTCTAATGTTCCCGTGGAACACGGGGCACAGTCGGTCCCTAGGGCACCCTGCGGTGTAGGGTGCAGGGTGAGCATGCGGAAGAGCTGGGGGGGGGGCGTTGGATACACCATTCCTGAGCCATTCCTTAAAGCCCCCAAACTGTGGAGAGATTGTGGGACCGGTTGCCTTCCATCCCCGCACAAGTCCGCAATTTTCGCTGGTGGCTTCCAGGCACACAAATGCCTTCAGCCCATCCCGCCCTTGGCCGGTGCCAAGTCAAGGAACCGCTAAGACCGCCCGGGCTTTGGGGAGCAGACGGGTGGGGGAGGGCGGCGCCGGCGCTGACCGGCGTTCCGGAGCTGCCAATCTCTCTGCTCACACCTCCTTCCCCACTGGCGCGGGAGCCCAGGCTAATCCCCCGCCTCCCCATCTCCGACTGCGAGGGGCGCCCTGGGTGGGGAGTGGGGTAAATAATTGGCAGACGTCTGGCTTCCGATTCTCCTCTACCAGCGGCTGGAAGGGAACCCCGGGGCTACGCAGTCCTAGCGGAACCTAGACCAGGTAACAGTGTCCCCGCCGGGTCCCGGGTCCCACAGCATCCCTGCGATAGCCTTTTTTGAGTGCCCGAGTTTGAGCGCAGATTTCCTTCTAGAAGGTGAATCTCAGCCGTCGCTCTTTAGTAAGGACTCAAAAGGGACAGGTGTCCTGGGCCCCCTCGCAGACCGGTCACAAAGGCGGCCGGCCCTCCAGCGCAGAACGCTCTCCAACTTGCTCCAACCCGCTTTCCAATGCGGAGCTTAGGAGCATCGATGCTGAGCGAAGGGTAGGAAGAAGAAGGCGGGGACCGTGTGTGAGCAATCAATAGCTTAGCCCAGTTTCCCCAGGAGCTACCATCCATTCACCGTCTATGCAGCAGGCACCAGCTGGCAGCAGCATCTTTTAGGTACCAGCTTCAGCAAGGCAAAGGCAGGCTGGGGGTCCGGGAGCCCAGGGTGCACTGCGGGGCTCCAGCCCTCCCTCCCTCCGGCCCGTGCCCCCCCCCCCCGTCCCTCGCCCCCCGGCTGCGCCCAAGTCTCGGGATGCTCGTGGCTTTATGAGGTTCCCTTGCCGCCAAGTCTTCCATTAACACCTCCTCGGATTATTGAGAGGCTGGCAGGGCTGAGCGTGGCCTCAGAAAGGGTGTTGGGGCACTGGCCGGAGGCTGAGCCCTCTGCCATCCCCCCACCCCCGCCTTTTCCGATTTGAGAAAGCATAAACAGAAAATAAAAGACAGGTGGAGGAGGCTGAAGGTCAGAGGTGAGAGATTCAGGTCAATACTGGGGAGAGAAGGAAGGAGAAAAGGGACAGAGGGAAGGAGGGAGAGAGGGAGGGAGGAAAAGAGGAAGGGAGGAGAGAGAGAGAGAGAGAGAGAGAGAGAGAGAGAGAGAGAGAGAGAGAGAGAGAGAGAGAGAGAGAGAGCGAGAGCCTATGTTCATTCACTGGCTTGTTTATTTGATTAACAGAGTGCGACGCGGGGACTGGCCCGCACCCCTGACCGCCACCTCTGGCCACCACCTCTCCAAGAACCAAGTTCTTGAGAGGATCATCTGACACCGGGACATCAAGGTAACAATCCCCTTAGGTTCCGCGCGTGTAGTGGGGAGTGCTTTTCTATCCCTGGAGTGGGTGGGGGGACCGCTCCGAGCTCTGGAGCTCTGGAAAGGAAGCTCAGCTTGGCCATGACTGCGTGGGTCCCCGAATCTCAGCAGAGAAGAGGTTGAGACCGGCCCCACCAAGGGGAGGAGGTTCTTGGGGAGCCCGGGCAGTAATGTCTAGCTGACGCACCAGGTTTTCTTCTTCTGACAGTACAACCGCAGTTAACCGCGCCATCGACCACCCTCCTCTCCCAGTAAGCATGCTGAACGGCACCACTTTAGAGGCAGGTGAGTTCTCGCCAGGTTCCCCTGTATTTTCCTTGCCACTGTTTTCTTGGGCCCGCTTGTGTTCCAGAGGGGGCGAGGAGAGAGAGAGAGAGAGAGAGAGAGAGAGAGAGAGAGAGAGAGAGAGAGAGAGAGAGAGAGAGAGAGAGAGAGAGAGAGAGAGCGCATGAGTATGCCTTCATTGAGTGGAAGGATCGTAATTGTCTTAAAATTGAGCTTTGCTTTGGAGGCTGGAAAACATTTTGGCTCAGGACTTCCCGGAACCCGCCCCCTCCGCCCATCCCCTCGCCGCGGCGCGCGCTTTGGCTCTTTTCTTGAACGCCGCCGTTGACTTTCTTGGAGTCTAGGGTCAGGGCTCTGGGCAGAGGTCAGAGTGTCTTGGGCCTGGAAAAGCACAGGCACCAGGGACTCGCGACCCTCGGCGGAGCTGCCGGGGCTTCACCTTGCTGAAAGCAAGTACCTTGTAAGGCTTGAATGGCAGCTGGCTTTATTCACATCTCGTTGTTGTTCATCCCCGATCCATTGCGCTGCCTAGCGTTTATTGTTTGTTATGGGGGCTCTGAGGGCCACCGGCACAGCCAGCTTCAGGTAAAGGGGCTTCAAGTTTCAGAAGCTCGATATTCTAGACGAGGCGGCAGCCCTGTTGGGGGTGACGGGGGGAGCAAGATTCAAGAACACAGGTTTGAAGATAGCAAGCAGTTGACAAGGGTTTTTGAGGCCGCAGGTGTTCCAGCACTCCCAGGGTGTAGACTTGCCCGGCCCTGACCCGGCATAGACGTCTGTCCCTGAGAGCAGCAGGCAAGGGTGCGGGTGTGGCAGCTGGGCTGCGGCGAGAGCAGCATCTCCTAAGCCTCCCGGCTCCTGCCGCCACAACCCTTGAAGGCTCCCTTGCATTTGTCTTGAGGCAAACTTTACTGATAGGACTGAATCAGAGGCGCTCTCTGAAGCAGAAGCAGACTGGACCTGCCAGCATCATTGTGGGGAAGGTTTGCTCATCGAAAGATCTGTCTGGGCTGTTCAGAGAAAGGTTTGGGGACTTGCCGGAGGAGCCTGGTCATCCAAGACCGGATGGCGACACCAAGGAAAGCAGGGCTCCTAGCTCCATAACACCTCTGACTTCTCTTGGCTGTTGAGATACACACACACACACACACACACACACACACACACACACACACACACACACGCCAAATTCTAGACGAGATCTCCAGAGCTTTGCCTTTCCAAACAAGAGTATTCTGAAGATCTGAAGGGATGGCCTAAACGTTCAGGGTCAAACTTGTGAGCATTAGATTATGGTCACCAAAATCCAGGGCTAAAGAGACCTTGAGTCTCTTTAAGCTAAATGATGAGCCAGCCGTTTGCTGGATTATTTTCTGTTCTCCAGCCTAAAGCTATGCAGCTATTTGAGCAATCCAGGATATCTCCACTTTTTCCCTTCTAGCCTCTGTAAGCCAGAGACCTTTTCCCAGGTGAGATGCCAGAGCCTAGACAATGGCCCTTTAGTCTCCTCTGGAAATAATGTCATCTGGTACTCTAAATCTAAAATCTTCTGTCTCATTAGAATCCAGAGTCCCACTCTTCTGAAAGTTGTAACAATAGCCCCATGGATAGCCATAGAACAGAAAAGAACACATTAGATTGCCTATGCTGGGGGGGGGGGGTGGGGGTGGGGTGGGCAGCGTTCTGCCCCGATATCTCTAGTACTACTTTGGACTTAGAAGGAAGATTCCAGATCCTTCTGGGAGTGTGGGCAAGAGAGCCCCCACACCATGCACCTGTCCCATTAATGGAGGTGAAGTCTTAGTCTCTGGACTTGATCTTGCTAGTGCTCTAACTTTTATGGAACATGTGCCAACCATTCAGCCTGGAGTTGGGAGAAAGGGAAACACTTCCTGGGTAAAAGGAGTGTTTTCACCTGGCAAAGTTGCCAGGATGCGTTCCCTATTTCAGTCACTTATGTCCTAGACAAAAGGTTGGCACACTCCTGTGACACAGCTAAGTCTTAGGCTATTTTTCACCCCTCTACCCCTTCAGGGTTTCTTTTTGAGGAGCCGTGAGAGGAGGGTAGGCTGGACCTATGGGGAGCTATTTCCCCCAAACTAACTGGGACCTCCCAAACTCTAGCAGACCCTGCCCCGTTTCCACCTTTCCAAAGACTTCCTACATTCTCAGAGCAAGAAAAAAAAAAAATCTTGGCAGTTCTCGTCTTTGTGGAAGTGGCCAATCCCTGTGGGCACTGGAACTTATAACCTGAATTTTATAAGAAAGAGCAGTCCTAGCTCTGTTTCAGCTAGGGTGCTGAGGGCAGGACATACTCTGCCTGTCTCACCCTTATAGATGCTTTAAAGATATGTACAGAGGAAGTGGATTGGATGAAAGGGTGAATGAACGAAGGCTGACAAGATGTCATTGCCCAGCTTCCCTAGGGACTCTTCCCAACGCTATGGCTTTTTCTAAGAGGTGTTTTTAAACTTTCCTTCCACAAAGTCCTGTTTTTTGTTTTGTTTTGTTTGTTTGTTTTTGTTTTTAATGTTCTTGCTGAAGAGTTCAGGACCAAAATCCAATAACCAAAGCCAATTCCAAACACCCCTATTTGAAAGTGAGGAAGGATGTAGGGAGGGGGGAACTAAGCAAAGTGGACCACAGTCTTGTATTTACTTGGTGCTTTGGGTTAATTGAGTAGTTCTTTGGGTACCCCCCCCCCCATTTCTCCTCCTCCTTGGGCCCCCGGAGTCACTTTAACTGCTGACTTGTATGAAGGCAATCTGCCCCTTTGTAAGAGGACCTGCTGTCTCCGAAAGGGCCCCTGCCCCAGGTCCCTCCTTGGGGCCCTTCGTGTGTGCACGTGGGTTTGAAGAGCTCATTGATTTCCATCCAAAGGGGCTAATTACATTACTTACAGTAAATAGCCGCCCTGCTGTCAGGTAGGGCTGCCAAAATGGGGGGCGGGGGAGAGGAGTGTTTCTTCAGCTTAGTTTTCTCCACTTGATTGGCTTCGTTTTTTGTGTGAAATTGTGTTTTATGAGCTGTATTCTGGTACCCAGAGGACCTTAAAAGCGTCCAGTCTGCAAATAACATTATTTTGACCCTGAGAGAGGAAAAAAAAAAAAAAGGATGGGGAAACAGTGGAAGCTTGAGTTTCATGGTAGAAGAGACCCCAGGAGCCTCCGAAGGCAGGCGAAGCTTTGGTACAGGAAGTGAGACTGCTCCACCGGGGTGGTTTCCTCCTTCTCTGCATTCCTTCTTCCTCCCTTCCTTCCTCTTTCACTTCCTTCCTTCTCTCCTTCCCTCCTTCCTAAGTCGTCCTCTCATCCTGTGTTCTTTCCTTTCTTCTCTTCTTCCGATAACCCTTTCCCCCAGCTTCTTCTCAGCCTTCCCTCCAGACTGGGCTAAAGCTCCACGTGGAACCGGCAGAGTGGAGGGAGGCGGGCCTGCTGCCGGGCCGCTGCTCTGGGTGTCTAGACTGAAGCCCCAGTGATCTCCGGCAAGGCGGCAGAGAGGTGGGGAAACAGAGGCTGGCGGCCGCGAAGACCGGGCGGGGTGAGAGCGGCTAGGCTTTCTTCTCTTTCAGATTAAGTTCCCGTCGCTGGTCCTCGCTCCGCGATCCTAGGGGTCTTCTGGCCGTTGCAGGGAATCCACAATATCAGAGTATTGTGGACACTTTTTTAATGGGACCAGAGGGAGGGGAAGGGCCGCGCTAGCAAGAACAGAGGGCGACAGAACAATACCATCTCTTGTGAAGAGCAGTCTGCCATCCTGCCTGTTAGTTCTCACCTCCCAGCCTCCACCCGGAGCCCCTTTCACACCCACCGAAGTGTGCCGAACGCCAGCGGCCAATGCCTCGTCCTATCCCGATCGGGCGCCCAGCTCCCCCGAGTCCCACGCAAGTTGACAAATTTTAAACGGGACACTAGAATCTCCACTAGTTTGCCTTCGATCTAGAATTACGTAAAAGAGTCAGTCCTCCATGGTCAGAGTTCTGTTGACTATCTGGGTCTACAAAACCATGCCCTGGCCTCTACACTCAAAAATTTCAGACTGTATATGTATTTCCCCCCACTCCTTCTCCCAAAGTAATAACCCGGAAAAGTAGGTTCTCCACGCCCCTTTTCACTTAGGGGGACGCCTCGGAGCCTGATGGTGCCTCCTGCCCTCGGAGAGGTGAGGCGAGTAGACAACCGTCAGAAGAGTGCTTTAAAAAGTGAGTTGAGAAAGAAGGGATGAGGAAAGGGGCAGGCATTACAGGCGCGATTTCCGTGCGGTGCCCTTAAGACTGCGGGTTTGATACCTTCCTGGTGACAGACGCCTTGTGAACTGGGTGGGGGGATTTTAAAAAAGCCTGCCCAGGAGAAGGAAACTTAAGGTTCGCAGCTCATCTTCTGTGTACGCTGGGCTGGGGTCTGATGAACTGGGATCAAATGAGCCTGGCTCGGCCGCCTGCTCCATCCAGGACTTGGACAATAAGGGCTCCTTTACCCTTTTTAAAACAGGACTGTTGAGAACTCTTGGAAGGGTGTGCGTGTGTGTGTGTGTGTGTGTGTGTGTGTGTGTGTGTGCAGGCGCGCGTGTGGGGGGTGGAGGGTGGGGGTAAGGGCCCCCTCCTTCTGCCTCCCCCTGCAGTCCCCCACCCCTTTGAAATGTTTGTCCCTGCTTGCCCATCACCAGGGGGTTGAGAGGAGTATGACAGGTCTTTGTTGTCTGAATAAAAATCCGTGGCAGCTCCAGGGAGAGGACTCCTCCTACTAAATTATCAAAAATGGGCTGGCTTTAGTCTCTTAACAAATTGGACACAGCTCCGGCAGGAGCAGTCCCCAACCCAACCTAC
The DNA here is from genome assembly GCF_007827085.1 of Peromyscus californicus insignis. Taxonomy (NCBI): domain Eukaryota; kingdom Metazoa; phylum Chordata; class Mammalia; order Rodentia; family Cricetidae; genus Peromyscus; species Peromyscus californicus. The sequence continues at coordinate 25,637,672 of NW_026294436.1, read as the reverse complement.
AGGCACTGGGAACTTGCCGGCAGCCGGGGACGCTGGATATAACACTTCGTTTTCTTTCTTTGTGTTCAAAACTATTTTTCTTTCTTCCTCAGATTTTGTTTTCCTCCCCCCCCTGCGCCCCCCCCCCCAGCCCCCGCGGCAGTTGTTTTTCATTAGTAATTCGAGCTCTCAATGCAGTAAGATTCTCCTGCTTCCCTCTCCGTCCGCGTTTGTTTGTTTTCTGCACATCTCCTTCTGGGAAGCGCCGGACCTTTTTTTCCCTCCTTCCCCGTCCCCCACACCCCCCCTTTTTTTTTTGACTAGGGTCTTTTCCCTCTTCAATAGATCTATTTCCACTCTGTCGTTTGTCGTTTTCTTCTTTTCTCTCTTGCCCTCCTGTCCCCACGCGTCTCTACTGCTCCGTCACCGCGCAGCCCTGTGGCGGGTCCTCTTTGCTTCTTCACGCGGATGAACTGAGAGCCCTAGGCGCGTGTTTATGGAAATAGTGGGGTGCCGAGCTGAAAACAATTCGTGTCCTTTCCGCCCCCCAGCCATGCTCTTCCACGGGATCTCCGGAGGCCACATCCAAGGCATCATGGAGGAGATGGAGCGCAGATCCAAGACCGAGGCCCGTCTGGCCAAAGGCACTCAGCTCAACGGCCGCGACGCGGTAAGGACCGGCCCTGGTGCGGCGCTGGAGAAACTCACAGTCTCCGGCCTGCCCAGGTTGGGGATGTCGGGTCCCGGGGATATCTTCCTGGGGACGCTCGCTGGGTTTTCTCGAGAGGTCTGCTTGCTAGGCAAGGGTCCCTTTCCGAACCGAGGTGTCTGGGATGCTGCGGTTCTGAGTTCACCGGTCTTTGTAGCGGCGGATCGCGAGCGCGCAGGGCAGCGGGCCTTGGAAGGAGCGGGCTTGCTCCTTGCCAGCACCAAACTCCGGTCTCTGGTGACTCGGCCGCAAGGCCGGATCCGCCGCCTCCAGGGCAAGCCTTTGGTGCAGGCAGGTACTAGGGGACCGTTTGCCGGCACGGCTGAAGCCCTGGGAATCCAGTCTCTGGGATGGAGGAAGACCAGACCTTCCGACCAAACCCACGCACTGGTGGGTTTCCAGTTCTTAGAACGCTCGCTCGGAACTCAACACCCGAATCTAGAGATGGTTAGGGCCTCTGGCATGCCGGTTCAGCTACCCTGGTCACACAATTGCGTTTCTCTTTCTTATGGGGAGGGTGTCTTGTGTAGCGGGAAATCGAATAAAAATGAGAAGGAGCGGCCCCCTAGTCTAAAAGCAAGAACACGAACTCTGAAAACCCAAGAGAAGCAATCAGCTACCACTGCCGGTTACAATTCGTAATAGCAGTTATGTCTTCGTGAAATTAATAGTAATCTAAGCATTTCCCCTCTCCACTTATGGACTGGAAGGAGAAAACTACAGAAGTCTGCAGAAATGATTCCTGACGAACAGTACTGTGTAAACCTTTCTTGTCACTGCGGGGACTGTAGCTCAACCTGACCCGAGATGGTTCTAGCCACTCAGCGAGGTTTTTCGTCTCCTTAAATAACACACTATCGCCCTTAGTACCGTTAATTAAGAACCCATGATCTGAGTAAAAGGAGAAATTTAACTTTCCCGTGTCGCCAAGTTGTAGTAGGGGAAGCCCGGATTGTTTCTGCTAGTCTGAGGAAAGGATCCAGCGAGTAACTTCTTTTCATCTTTCGTGGCTATTTTATTTAAAAATAAGAAACAGCAACCAAATTCGACTGGGATCCTCAGAGTGAGTTTTACCGACTTAGCTAGCCTCAGTTGGGACCTAGGTGGAAAGCTTCATTTGGGAATCACATTTTCAAGAGGAAGATCTATGTTGTTTATGCTGGCTAGGGAAAAGAGCGCGTGTGCAGAGAAGGCTGGATGGGGGTCCATCCTTCGGGACAGACACTTCACTGCCTTATGGGAACAGGGCGACGGCCTTGAACTTACAGAATAGCAACATCTGCTAAGCATGTCCGAGTCACAACAATGCCGGCCAAATTACTCCGCCTATTAAAATTCAGAAAAAAATTGATTTATAGTATTGTTTGTGTTAAAAAAATTTGTGTACTTCAGAATTCTTTTTACTTCTCAACCACGGCTCTGTTGTTTTATTTTGTGTATTGTCTGAAAGTCACAAATTTTTAGCCTTCGCTGTTCTAATTCTGGGACACTTATCAAACCATTCTCTAGGCTCTAAATGTCCGGGTGCTAGGGTCACCGGGCCAAGAGAACCGGGACGCTGGTCCAGGCAAACCCCTAAGAAACGGAATTAACTGGTCGTTGAAAAGGGAGAAATTGGGCATGCTTCCCCTGCTCTTGCTTTTGTGTGCCGGTGGCCCCTGGTATGATGCGCGCTCCTGTGCTGGGGGACTCGCTCTGCCAAAGGCGTCCCGGGTTGTGCGGCAGCGGGCAGCGCCCCCGCGCCTCGCCTCCCATCAGCCTTGACTTCTGCTTGCTTCACAGGGCATGCCTCCGCTCAGCCCCGAGAAGCCCGCTCTGTGCGCCGGCTGCGGAGGCAAGATCTCCGACAGGTATTATCTCCTGGCCGTCGACAAACAGTGGCACCTGCGGTGCCTGAAGTGCTGTGAATGTAAGCTGGCCCTGGAGTCTGAGCTCACCTGCTTTGCCAAGGACGGCAGCATTTACTGCAAAGAGGATTACTACAGGTACTTCCACCCCGCGCCCCCCCCCCCCCCCCCAGTCACACACTCCTCTGACCCAATACACCTGGTTGGAGCCACCTGCGGGGAATCCGGGAGTCGCCTCTCTATGCCCGTTTCGTTTCGTTTGTTTGTTTTGTTCTTTTGTTTGTTTGTTTTTGTTTTGTTTTGCCCGTCCAGGGTACAGTTATTTCTGAGATGGGGGACATTCTTTACATATGCCTGCCTTAAAGCTGTGTGCACGCCATGGGTGAGGATGGGCGAGAAGGATCCCAGGCAGCAGAGAGCTTTATGAGGGTTCCTAGCTCTTCCCAGCTACACAACTCAGCTGAGAAATCTGGGAGAACAGCCAGTGGACAGGTCTCTGGCGAACACGACTTTGGTTCTGTTGGTCCCCCTTAATGTGAATTGGTCAACTTCCTTACTATTGGCCCGGGCAGCGGTGACCAAGTGGATGACATAGTTCATGGCTATGTACAGGCTACTGCTCCCCAAATGGCTAGCCAGAACCAGATCGAAGAAAACAAAAACCAACAAAACAAAACAAAAAAGCAAGCAAACAACAGCAATAAAAACCAGCAGCTTGAGAAAGATTCGAGCATGTGGAAGTGACCTAGCTGCCCTCTGAGCAGAAGCAGGAGGGCCGCCAAAAGAATAGCCTTTCTTCTGCAGAATTCCCGTTTTCTGGGATAGCCAGGCACACGCCTACATCCAAGAGTGGTACTCTTCCGTTACCGGTAATGCCAGGCTTCTCACTTGGCGGTTGTAACAATATTCTTTCAATAGGGCTTCGAGTTGGGCCAGTTCAGAGTTTTGCTGGTTTTTTTTTTTTTTTTTTTTTTTTTTTTTTTTTTTTTTTTTTTTTTTTAAATACGTCGAAGCTACTAAGTTCCTAGTTCTTCTGACTTTCCCGTAAGGATGCTTTTGTTCTGGTTCACCAGAACCAGTATAGGTCACTGGGCAAATAAAGCTGATTTCCAAAATGGCCCTCAGCCAGTTCTCCCCGCCAGTCGAGTCTTGGGCTCCTGCAGACCAAACCCTGGCGCTGTGAGTGGGAGATGGGTCCTCCTTGCACCAGCTGGCACCCTGACGCTCCTGTTTGCTTCCAGAAGGTTCTCTGTGCAGAGATGTGCCCGCTGCCACCTTGGCATTTCCGCCTCTGAGATGGTCATGCGCGCCCGAGACTCTGTCTATCACCTGAGCTGCTTTACCTGCTCCACTTGCAACAAGACCTTGACCACAGGCGACCATTTCGGTATGAAGGACAGCCTGGTGTACTGCCGCGCACACTTCGAGACCCTCTTGCAAGGGGAGTATGCACCTCAACTGAGCTACACGGAGCTGGCGGCCAAGAGCGGAGGAGGCTTGGCTTTGCCTTACTTCAATGGCACTGGCACCGTGCAGAAGGGGCGGCCCCGGAAGCGGAAGAGCCCAGCTCTGGGAGTGGATATCGTGAATTACAACTCAGGTGGGTCCCTTAAACTTACCCACCCCATCTCACACTGCTGGAGGATTTGGCAGAGCCGGAGCTGCTGAGACCCCCCTTGGCCAAGACAAGTGCCTTGCCTAACATGACCCTGCTTCCATCACAACCCTCTCCGCCTGGGGAAGAGAAAGGAGAACAGAGTAAAGGAGATGGCAGGGGAGAGAGGATGGGTTATTGGTTATTGAGCTTGTGGAGGGAAAAAAAAAAATTTATAACCATGGGGCTGAAGTGACTTCCCCCAAACAGGCAAAGCCAAATCCTTGTTGCCCATTAGTTAATGAGCCCATTAGTTTCTGGCTCTCAGTTGGAGCAAAACAGCCCCAGGGCAATTCCTTTGTTGGAGCCAAATTATAGATCCTGGAGGAGGTTTTCCTAAATAGTTAATGGGGGGAAAAGAAAGACTTCAGAGCCCAGCTCCACTCTGTCTGGAGGGGGCAGAGGCTGTGGTCACCAGCCCAAAGTTAATCAGCAACATGGTTGGCAAGGGTATTGAAAAACTGAAGCTCTGATTTTGGCAAAGAGCAACTGTAGGGTGGGTCTCACTCTGTACAGCTGAGACAGCTGTTTCTCTACAGGGTCAGGGTATTCACACAGCCTCCTCACTCCCTGCCTGAGAGATCATCAGGTCCTCTAGACCTCAGACAACCAGAGGAATCCCCTGGTCAAGTCCACCGGGGGTGGCTCAGTGCTATCTCAGGCTGCTCATCTGCCCTCTGCCAGCCTCCTCTCAATTCAAAACAAAGCGCAGGCAACAGCCCCCAAAGACTTCCTTGCTTTGGAGGATACACCTATCATTTATCAATCTGCTTCACACCCATGCACCAGCTTCTTATTGTTGCTAGCCTGTCCCCACCTCCCATCCTCGGGGGTCAGGTTGTTGGCAGACCCCAAGACAGGAGCTCTTAGAATAAGCACAGAGGGGAAAGGGGCTCCAGAAAACCCAGGCTGATTTTGGGGAGCCCAAGGAACTGGACTGCTCTGATTTTCTATGCCCTGACCCAAACTGATTTGGGCACTCAGCACACAGGGAACTGGGAACTGGAAGAGACGCACTAGCGAAGTGTGAGCATCCAGTATTTACCATCTTCCAGTTTTCAGTGTCTATTATGGCATGTATGACTTGTAGTTCAATGATAGTGGAACAATATCTTAGTTAAATGATCTGCCCTAGGTCATAGACACGGTGAACATCTGAACTGAGAATCCTGCTGGAACTCCATCGTTTTTCAGGTGGTCCTGGGAGCAGGAGCGCTTCCCAAGCACTATGCTAGGCTGTTTCCTGGGATTCTTTCCCAAATTTAGAGGAATCTGTTCTAGGCACAAAGAGATGGCATCTCAGAGAGAAAAGGGACACACAGTACAAGGAGGCCACATCTGTCTTTACCGAATTCACATCTGGGCAGAGGCTGGACCAAGGGAAAAGGGCCAACACAGAGGCTAAGGGCGGGTCTGTGTCAGGCGGCAAGTGGAGCCCAGTGGTTGGCCAAGGGCATTAGCGGCTTTGCCTGGCTGCACCCTACCCGGGGGTGGGGGGCGGGGGTGGGGTGGGGGCTGCTAAGATGGGACAGGGCTTTGCCTAGGGTCCAATTGCCCAGTGCACACTCCATCTTCTTTGATGCATGGTCCTCAAGGCAAGACAGGCAGAACACTAATTGTTCTTTATTAATAGAAGATGACATTGGAATTTCCAGCCACTCACCAAGACCTGACTGTCCTACTGAGAGAGGAGAGGAGGAGAGAGGAGGGGAATGAAGAGGGGAGGGGGAGCTCGGAATGGGAGAAGGAGGAAGGGAAACGGGATTTTATACAACTACTGGGAGAGAGAATGATGCCGGCACCCCATGGAATCCAGAGGGGTGGGGATTTCTAGTTAAACTGGGAGCAAGCTCTGCTGTTTGCTTGTTTTATTTAATCTAATTAGCTAAATTTGGTTTTGCCTTGGATCTTTATGTTAGGTGGATCTGAGAGCTTTCAGAAATATAGAATTTAGCTTCTCTTAGTTTTTACTTGACTGAAGACAAACAGAGAAGGAAAAAAGCTGCTTAGATTCTGTGTTCGTTCCGTAGGGTTGCTCAGTCTCTGACTACATTGTCCTGTTCCTGGACAGCACAAAAGTGGCCCAGGCTGCCCAGTCCACTGCTGCTTCTTAAAGCTCACACCCTTTCCAAGATGTCCCCAGAGGCACAGGCGAATAGTACACATTTCTTTAAGATTAGGTGAAGATTGCCTGGAGGAATTGGTCTAAAGTAATCTGAGCAAAATCACCCTCATTTAAAAAAATGTTTATGATTCTAATGTCAGCTTGCCACACAGTCCGATGGGGCAGGGGTGGGGCGGGTGGGTCAGCACGTTTAAAACATATTAAAATATAGAACATACAAGTCACCTACATTTTAAGCTCATTGTTTTTTTTTAACATTCTTTAGGTTTTCTATTGCCATTTCTGCTGAAAGGTAAAGCTTCATGAAGAACAGCATTAATTGGGATCCAAATAAATTCATACGAGTTTTTAAAAATGTGTACACAAAACGTGGTCATGATCCAAACACTGTCAAAGAACCTGTGAAACTTGACAGAGATCAGCTAGTGCTTGCCAGAGGTTAAGTTCCTTTCAGTGGAATGTTCCTAGATTAGTTTCTACTTCTTTGTACACATATTCATCAGATTATTCAGGCTGGTATTTTTGGAAAAGGCACAGGTAATTTATCTGAAGTTGGAGTGAAATAAAGTCCTTCAGAGGTGAGAGGATTCAGCCTAGGGTAGACAGGTCCTGTTTGGATAATTGACCATTGACTAAGAAACTGGATTTTTGCTACTTCTCACTCCCCCGCCCCCACGCCCAACTTGAGGTTCTTTCCTGTAAATGTGCAGGATTTCTCATTGTTAAATTAGCCTGGCACTGACCCCTAGTGGTCTCCCAGGAATCAGTTAAATCTCAGAAGGTCCCGAACCCTTCAGAACAGAAGAAACTCCTTTTAGATAGGTGACCATCTCATAAGTAACCGAATGTGAAAACACTTAGCTCTTCTCGTTCAGTAGCAACAGATGCGTAGTTTAGGGTGGCGATTTGAAGCAATTTAAAGAGAGCTATTTGTTCTTATAATTCAGGGGGAAACATCCCTAAGGCTTAGAAATGGGGAGAAACACGATCACTTGCAAATTTACATAAAGCTTTTGTCATTAAACACAAATAATTTAGGATAAGCTGACATATTGTGGCAGAAACAGATTTCTCTATCGTGAAAATCGTACGTTGTAAGAAAGACCTGAAGCCTATGTTCTTCCACATTAAATTGTTATGTGGCAGCAGACCCAATAATTCTTTCTAATGCACTAAACCGCTGTACTGAATTTACAATGAGCAAAACCAAACACAGAGTACATATATTTAGAAAAGCAATTTCCTCAAATCTTATTTTAACTATTTTTTTCTTAGATTCATTTCAAATGATGAATAGCTGGATAGCTAAGTAGGGAATCATATTCATTTCTAGGAAATGTTATCCTGGGAGAGGCAGAAATAAGTAAATGCGTTATTTAAACATCAAGTTGAGGCTTTTGTCACAATTGATGTGTTGCTCAGGGAAAGTTGCTCACATGGGCTAGGCATGCTATCTTATTTGAAGAAGCCTCCAATGACTGGAATGCGCCTCTTTGAGCATTTTGCTGAGGTGTATTTGTAATCTGGCTGTGAAATATGGCTCAGTTTACTGGAGATAACATAGTTTTATAGTCACAAGATGCAGTTTCATCCATTTGAGGATCTGAAAGTGCAATTCTGTAGACTATTTGAAGTTGACATATCCCCCCTGGGATAAAATAGGGTAAAATGTAAACTATATCCTCTCTGTTATCAGGGGGTATATGCTTCCATTCTATCAGGCCTAAGAAGCTTGAGATCAAAGTTAGGCAGTATATCTGACTTGGACATCATCTCAAATTGATTTGACTTTGTATTAACGTGCACTTATGATTTTCTTGGTGAACAAAGGGCTTGAAGAGAGTACTTGCTAAGTTCATGGCCTTGCTTTTGACTTAGGGAATCCAAGAGAGACTATGATACAGTCTTTTCCCCCAGAGAACTCACAGACCTGCTCTTTTGTATGACTCTGCTCCTGTAACTTTCCACCATTGTGTCTTAGGATACACAAAAGTTCGTAGTTCTTCATCTTATTGTATTTGGGAATAATTTCTCATTAAATGAGTTTTATTTGCAGTTAATTTCCTGATTGATGATGACAAAACTGCATACATACTGATTTCTGAGCACTTATATGCATATACACATACTGATTTGCTAGGAAAAAAAACTGAAATTCTAACCAGAGCCTGTCAGGCAGCTAACACTTTAAAAAGGAGGAGAGGGGTAACTTCTTTAAAGATGTAAGCTTTTCCTTCAGAATGACATGATCAGGTTGATTTTAAATAATGTGTTGAAGCGCAGGATGGTCAGATGTGAAAATCCATCAGATGAACATGTGAAATAAAGGTTTAAAGAACCAAAGACAGCTATGTCCTTGAATTGCAGAGGTAGGGAAGTTAGTAAATCTTTAGTGGAATGTTTCCATCTTGTAGTCACATGTCTTGTGCAGGACTAGGAAATGGCTCTAAATAAAATAAACTTTTCCATCTCAAGGATGAGGACTTTCCCCCCGGCTTTAAAGACTGACTTATTTTTGCCCTTAGGTTCCAAGGAGGGTTTTGCAAGAGCAGAGAAGACGCTGCCCTCTTCCTGCCAGCCAGTCAGGGGCACAGCTCATACCTGGCTCACACACGTCCACAACACAGGGGACCAAGCAGGGTAGAAACCATCAGTATGTCTCAACAGTGAGCTGTGGGGAGTGCTTCAGGCATGAGTGAGTGAGAAGGCTGGGATCATTTTCTTTCAGAAATATTTATTAGAATAACTCCAAGGGAAAATGTTTTCTTCCTAGCATAGCTCAAGCTAACCAGTTTTAGCTGAAACTCTTCAAATACACTGCTCTTATGATTCTCTAAGACATTCAAAAACATGTCATTTTTTCATGTCTCCTCATTTTTTCAGCCACGTTCTTTTTCCCAGTCGAGAAAGCTCCACAAATATAAGAAAATGCTTTAGATTATTCCTTTGCTTCCTGTGTGTGTATACATGTACTGTACTGTTAGATAACTTGAAACTTGAGACCTGAAATATATATTTGCCACATTTGTCATGATAAAGAACAGTGCCTTGACACAGTACATGGCAATCCAGAAATAGGCAAAATGTCAACCCCCCCAAACAAACAAACAACAACAACAACAACAAAAAACCCCAAACCCATGTGAATGTGGACACCTGGGTGCAAATCCACATAAACTATCAGAAAAGAATTTCTTCTTCTTCTTCTTCTTCTTCTTCTTCTTCTTCTTCTTCTTCTTCTTCTTCTTCTTCTTCTTCTTCTTCTTCCCCTTCTCCTTCTTCCTCTTCCTCTTTTGAGGTTGCTCTTACTCCCCACATTTCCTGGAGCATCAAGCAGAGAGAGAAGGTTTTATCTTATATTTTCTATCCTGTGAACCAGCTGTATCCCAATAGCATAGGTTAGCTGATTGTAGTCACTGTCTTCTTGCCTCGTTATCACTCCCCACTGGTTGACAGCCTTTTACTTTATGATGACAGCATAGCAAACACCCTATGTCGTTTAAGCCAATGGAGAAGTTTCCACTGAGCAGTTTCGTTTTTTTTGTTCACTGTTGCTGCAACAGGTTGTAATGAGAATGAGGCAGACCACTTGGACCGGGACCAGCAGCCTTATCCACCTTCACAGAAGACTAAACGCATGCGAACTTCCTTCAAGCACCACCAGCTCCGGACCATGAAATCCTACTTTGCCATCAACCACAACCCAGATGCCAAGGACCTCAAGCAGCTTGCTCAAAAAACGGGCCTGACCAAAAGAGTTTTGCAGGTAAGACACGTTCATCGTTGGCTTTGTGTATATCTTCTCCCTTGCCCTTGACAGTGACTAGTTCTCTCCCTAATCACCTGGATATGAATATTTCCTATTCTGCTTCCTAGTAGTCTCCTCCCATAGTTATCTTCCTACAGGGGCTTCCTGGAGGGTATTCAAGGAGGCGTCCAGGACTCACATTCTCCCTACAGATGGAGAGATGGGCTCTAAAGCTTCATTGCTGTGTAAATGGCATTGACTTTAAACAAGTGTTGCCTGCAGGGATGTCCACTCACACTGAGTTTAGAGTACTAGCTTCTAAGGATCTGCTGTCCCATGCCTACAAACTCTTGGCAGCTCACTCAATGTTACGACCTTCGAAATTCAGGTGGCCCACCCCCAGCTCTTGAACAGTCAAAGGGAAGGTTAATATCACAGCAAGCAGTTGGAGCAATAATTTTTCCACTTTACCAATCCAGAGTTATTCGGGGCGTTGAATTGCTTCCCCAGACTTATAGTAAGAATTATAAAATGATACAAGGTTGCCGTGAGTGGCCTGTGATCTCCCCCTCAGTGACCCTTAGCAGACATTTTCTGTTCTCTGGCTGGGAAGAGTATTACTGTCTGTAGAGCTTTTGTTAGGCGTCAGACCAGCAAACAACTTAAACTCTGGTGGTGTTCCCTCACGTGAGTAGTTCCTCCTTTGAGATACCTTTGGTGACCCCATTTTCCCCTATTCTTTTGAGGGATGGTATAGTTTCCCCCCTAGTCTCCATGTCTTTGTTTCCATGGTTTCTCTGCTCCAGTTATCCCATTTAATGGGCACATTTAATGCAGGAATATGTACAGTTAAGAGAGAATAATTCTATTATTACCCGAATTAGTCTATTTTGAAAGAAGTAAAAAAAAAAAAAAAAGTCTACTTTCCAAGAAAAATGATATTTAATAGGAGAAATAGAGGAAAGAAAAGGGAAGAAAAAAGAGAGAAAAAAGGAAGAGAGAGAAAAGAACTTAAAAAAAAAATCGATAAAGAAATCAATTGGGATTGGTTTGCAGGTTTGGTTCCAAAACGCACGAGCCAAATTCAGAAGGAACCTTTTGCGGCAGGAGAATGGGGGTGTTGATAAAGCTGACGGCACGTCGCTTCCGGCCCCGCCCTCAGCAGACAGCGGCGCTCTCACTCCACCCGGCACTGCGACCACTTTAACAGACCTGACCAATCCCACTGTCACTGTAGTGACGTCTGTGACCTCTAACATGGACAGCCACGAATCCGGAAGCCCCTCACAGACTACCTTAACGAACCTTTTCTAACATTGGTTTTTTTTTTCTTTTTCTTTTTAAAAAGGATTCTTCCTCTTTTTATTATTATTCTAATATTATTATTTTATTATTTACGAGACTTTTTTTTTTTCCTTCTCCTAACCCACAAGATATTTGGGGAATAAAGTAGCAGCTTGGTGTGTAGCATCTACACCACTTGGCTATGAGTTTACAGTATTGTCGCTTTTAAGTGAACGTATTTTGTCTACAAGGTGTATTTGATCTTTTTTTCTTTAATCAGGTTTTTTTTTTTTTTTTTTCAGTTGGTAAGGGGAGATTTTGAATCATTCTATTAAAGTGCCTCTTAAAATTGTATGTTACTTATTTCCAGAATCTCGAAGGGAAAAAAAAAATGGATGGTATTACGATGGGCAAATCATACTCCTGTTTCTGTGATCAAGTTATTAAGGAACCAGGCAATTAGTTGCTTTTTAAAATCTTACAATTAAAATTTTTCATGTTAAAAAAATTTAAAAACAAATGTATTATTACGGCTGTTTTTAACCTGAACTATTAATTCAAGTGAGGGATATAGTTAAACAAAAGTATTAACATCAGTTTTAAGGAGTAATGATTAACTGGGCGGGAAGTCTAACTCAGGAAGGTAACTTTTCCTCTTGTTAGGACTGTATACCCCCCCTCCACTTTTTACTGTTTTTCAAAATTAAAAAAAAACTTAAACTCCTTGTGTATCCATGGAAATTACACTTAAAATTTGAAATTCTGTACTTTTAACCTCCCACATTAAAAAAAAAAAAGAGAGAGAAAAAAGAAAACTTTTTTTTAGCCAGTCTCTGAAACTATTCTGTTTACTTAACCTTTTCTCCCTAGAGAAATGGAAATAAGCAAAATACAATTTTTTAAGAAGTAAAAAATTGGCATAATTTAATTAATAATTAATTGGCTTCAGCTGTACCATGATATTGTATCTGGCATTCGACACAATGTCTTTTTTTTTTTCAAGCAACTTAGTAAACTAATACCAACAATGAGAATTATTTGGTTTTTCTTTATTTTATTTTGGCACGGGTTGATTTATGTATAAAAATCTTTTTAATATCACAGATGTGAAGTTATGAGTCTTAAAGCAGATAAACTCAGAAGCCTTGTGGATGCTGATCTGAATATATTTTGTAGTTTACAGCAGCATTTTTTTCTTTTAATTTAAGGTGAAATCTTAATGGTCTGGGCAGTGGTGAATGTTCATCTATCTGCTTCTGTTGTAGTTAAAAAAAAAAAAAACCAACTAGATTGTGGATTTCCTAAAATAATAAAGAAGAAGTCAAGATCTATGTCTTGCTTTAGTGGATTGTTAAGAATGACTTTGCACATACTGTCCACTTTTTTGCACCCCTTAAATCTCCTCTGGTGGTCGAAGTGGCTATTTAATAGATTTTAAAGGTGCCCTTCTGGCTGTATAAATGTGTGGTTACATATCGACAGTTCACTGCCCACATTAAAGTGCATTATTGTAACTTTTGCTCAGGGTCTTTAGAAAATTAGCACAGAAAGTAGCTTATTTTTTAAAAAAAAAAAGATGATGGAAGAGAAGCTAACACTGTAACAGAAGAAGAGTGTGATCGCCATTATATATTTAGCAAGTGTGGTCATCTTCTATGGAGCTTAAATCTTGACTTTTCATATTTCTCTTACATTTTGGGCATTTACCACTAACCAGACCAAACAACCTTGTTAAGGCTGAGATCTTTATTAACACACTTTTACAGGTAAAAATATCGATACTTAGAAATTTTGTTCTTTGACAGAACAATATATGGTACTACAGACCTACTTTATTAAGTAGACTAATTATAACTCAGTTCTCCTATGTGCCTTATGATATAACTTGGAAATAAGTTTGTGAAAAATCAGGATATATGTGTTGTTTGTTAAATTAACTGTTTCAAGCCCTTTGACACCTCGCTAGTTTTGTACTGTTTTACCTCTTATTTCTGAAACTCTTTTTATGGTGTATCCTGTTAGAGGGGACAAACATGTCATAGAAAGCAGTTGTGCACTCTTTCAAATATAGTTGATAAATTCAATAATCTTATATATTGAGCTTCGTGTTTATAGTACAGTAAGTGGTCTAGCAAAATTGTCCATGTTCCTTTGTTTATTGATAAATGCATTGTATAGAAACTATTTCCCCTAAATATTTATGGACCAAACAATTGTGATATATCCTATTAAATTTGTGTGAATAAACCATTTTGAATCTAAGGAGTTTTATTTCCCATCAGTTTTACTTGTATTAGTATGCTTCCACTATCTATGTGTAAAAGATAAGACATAGCAGCGCAATTAAAAAATTCAAACAGACGAATAGTTCTTAGGTTTCCAAACTTGTGACTCATGTTAAATACACACACCATTGTATATAAGATGTGATTCAATCTTGAATTACCCTTAAATATCCTTGTTTATAATAAAAGTAATGCCCCACTGATTTGACTCAATTCAATTTTTAGAATAAAAATAAATGAGCAGACCCATAGGTGCATGAAAAGAAACTTAGAGATGATTAAGATTTAACATCAGGTCTATTGAGCACAAGTGGATATTTGTAAATCTAAATAGAAATTGCAGACCCCTAAAAGCCAAGTTGCTCTGTAGTTAATAAATTGTCACTATGATTTTTTTTCAGGGAGAACAAATCTTGGGGCATTACAGCCAAACATCCCGACGTTTGAAAATTCCCTAAAGTATTAAAAGAAGGGGAAAAGTTTGATCGGAAATCCACTGCAGTGAAGACAAAGACACTATTAGGTTATGATAATCATACATTTAAAAGTTTATTGAACCAAAAGAGAGAGAGAGAGAGAGAGAGAGAGAGAGAGAGAGAGAGAGAGAGAGATTGAGAGAGAGTGACTTAAGTGTCATTTATTGAATGTTAACAAAACTTCTGTTCTTTATGATGTCTCACACAAATGAAGGCTTAACCTCATGTGGTTTAATAAAAGAGCAAGATAAACCATGTAGAAAACCAACCAGAGCAACCTGGCAGTAATATGCCCGCCCCACATTCGAGAAAATTATTATTGAAACAATTCCACACATCTGTCAAGCACAATATAACTGTAAAATAAAGTCCAAAAACATCCATCTCATCTGCTTGCTAAGGTGTATCAGTTCTATTTCTTAATGTTATTTTCCAATTGTAAATTCAAAGAGTAACTTTTACTCATTCACGAGAGCATAGGGATCAAACCCAGTGATTTTAGTATTATTGTCTGTCCTTCCTTTCTAAACAGAAGGCTCTGCATGCACTTTTGCATCTATCACCTCTAGTGTACATCTCTGTAATGCTGACTTTGCTGTTTCCTGTATGATAAATAGCTTTCATTAATAAACATTTTATTTGATGCAAACATAGTTAACTTTATGTTAAGCACACATTGTTGAAATTAATTTTGAACACTGTCTTAAAGAGTCAGGACAGTACACTTGCAGCCTGTTATGCCCAAGGTGGGAAATATAGACTAGAGAACTAGGTGAAATTATTTTCTTTGATTTTTAACTTTTATGACTTATTTTCATTTATTGTATTTAGTTGACACATGGATAAAAATAAAATAGTAAGCCCAAACTACAACAAAGTAAACATCAGAATAAATTATGATGTAAAATTTCAGCAACCTTTTTTAGATTATAGGGTGACATTTATAGATTCTCTGTGAGTTTACATGTTCACTATGCAATGAGCAAATTTATTGAAGTATATGAGTATATTCTGAACTCTGACATTTTGTTCTTTGTATAGTTCAGGTTGCACAAGTTATCAGAAACAAAGGATCAATGGGAAAGAAGAACAAATATTTAGGAATGAGCTTTCTTTTCATCGTTAAAGGGAATACTTGAAGAAAGAATTTCGTAAAGCTACTCTTACTTAGCTCTATATCCAAAGCACATGTTAAACAAATTAGCATATAGAATACTTTCCAGAAAAAAATTTCCTTATGAAATTTTTTATTATGTACAAATAAACACTATGTAAAAGATGTAAGTTTTACAAATGATAGGCATACAAAAAAAAATCTCACTTATATTTATTCTCAGAACTTTGGATGTTTTCTCAAACACTTTCATTTTCTGAATGCTAAACCAGGAAAAACAATGATCAAAGGACAGGTATCAACTTAACTAACAGTGCACCCAGAATGCACCGCAACAAGTGAACAGCTTTGAGTGATCATGGAACATGTTGGTTTTATCAGTCACTTGGATGTTTATGCCTCATCGAAATCTCATCCATAGTGCTGCTGGCAACCTGAATGGATTTTCCAACACATTTTCAGCCAGTGTGCTGAAATCTTGGTCCTGCAGGCTCTGCCTTCTTTCCTTGTTCTGTCACCTAGGGCAGTTTCATTTTGAAATATTTTGGAAGTTCGCCTGGTTTTGCAGACTTTTAACTATTTGTCTGGTATGTGAAACTCGGGAAGAGACCAAAGAGAGAAAGAACGTAGCTGAAATTAGACATCTGAAAAAAATAATACAAATTTGAAACAGGCATGTCTTTTTTTTTTTTAGAAGAGGAAAAGAACACTAATTATGTGAGTGGGAAGTGGAAAAATCACGTGATGCAGGCTTGGAAGGTCTAACACACTTTCTTATGATGTACGACAGTCTTCTGTCTGGGCAACTGCACATTTATTGTTGGGCATAGATTAGAAGACTGAGGACATTTTAGACGGGTGCAGGGCACCAAATTTTATAGCTTCTACCTCCCCAAATACCTAGATGAATCTAATTTCTGACAAATTGATCCTAGGAACACAAACTCTTACCGACAATATCTGTGAACTTTGGTTGAATACCATTGTAATATTGACTTACATAGTAGGTAGGCTTTTGATACTTTGAATAGAGTAAAATTTCATAACACAGAAACCAAAGCACACAGCTCTTAAAGCTTGGTGATTTTCATTACCTAAAATGCCAATAGCTTTACTTAGCAGAATCCCAGTTGAATTTACTGTACGGTTTTCAGAGTGAAAGCCTCTTTTATTAGCCACATATAAGATAGTATCATTTTCTATTGCAGTATGCCTGCAGAGAACACTGTGGTGTGAGGCATCAGAAATGGGAAGTGCTGGGACAAAAACATGGCATTCTATCATTTTAGGCTTATAAGGAAATTCAAGAGATAATGCTGTTGTTATAAAAATATGAAGTTTTGAATAGAGTTTTGTTATTCCATTTTTCACTGTGTTCCTAGCACAGTAGCTTCACTAATAGGAAGATTATGAACTGTGAAGGAGATTCAACACCTTTTATACTTTATGGTCACTAGCCATCAGGGGACAATAAGAACACTGGGGCTTAGTCTAGACTAAATAAATAATGTTGCATCTTCTTTGAAACTTTCATATCGAAAAGGTCTGTATTGGCCTGTGGGTGAATCTATTTTCTATTTCTAGTAATGAGAAGTCAATTCTGAAGACAAATGAAAAATCATAATAAAACAATAAACCTCTGGTGTACAATTCTTTGCTTTACAGACAATGTCAAAAAATTGGAACTTAGTTTCTTTAGATTTTGCTACTGATTTGTGTCTCTTTTGGTCATACCTATTTTGTCTTTGTAATATTTTTCAAATTAATATGGCTTCCCTTATTTTCAAAATAAAATCCCAAATTAAAATATTCTTTTTACTGCCTGCTGGGAACATTCCCATTGTGTTTTCCTGGACTTCACAGCAAAAAGAAAAAGTTTAGAACTGTGCATGATGTTCAAGGAAGTCCCTGAATAGGATGTAAGCAGTAATATGATTGCCAGGATTCATTTTCTTGTTAACTATGTTTCAAAATAAGTGTTTCTATCAGAAACTATCCCCCTGCTTGCTACATTTCTCTGTGAACAGTAATTTAAAAAAAGTAACCACTCCAAACATGTATCCCATTGGCAAGTTTCTCGTTTCTTGGATTGTTGATTTTTGCTTCTCTGCGTTACATTTTGTCTTGTGCTGAAATGACAAAAACAGGCAAGGATAAAGATCCAGGCATCAGCTGTGGCTAGAAAGTTCTGGTGTCTGTTTCTGTGTCCCTTCAGGTCACTTGTTAGAAGCGTCAGGAATGTTTCTTTCCTTTGGACTTTTTCTGTTTACACCGTGCATGATGTCATAAATTACTCTGAAGAGTACCTGGATACCTTTTATGGTTATTTGAAAATAAAATTTGCTACAAATAAGACACTCTGGTCTCTGTTGCTTCATATCATGCATGTATTTATTTTTTTCTTACTTTCACATAGAAACAGAAAATGTTGACATTTGAGGACATTTAAGTTGTTGTTTATGGCAAATATATAAAAATGAAGAAATTCAAATGTGAGATTGCCTTTATCAATTTCATTTTCTTCTTCTCCTTTTCCAAAGGAGGACAAATGATGATGAGTTGTTAGCATTGACTTTGACATTCAAGGCTTTTGAGAGCCTGTACCACTTAACGTTAGATTTGTTACTCGGTAAACTTTAATTCTATAGAATAAATGCCCTTTATGAAGTCTGATTTTTGAAAAGCACAGAGGTATTTCAGGATTTCAAACAGCTGTTTGAATTCTGAAAGCAAGAATAGTTCCTTAAAAGAAAAACTGTGGGAAATTATTTTAAATGTAATATTCATAGCATTTTACCCAAGTGAACTGGAGACTGTAGACAATTTTTAAAGAGCTACAAAAATGTTATGAGGTAAATAATGAAACGATGGCATTTATCTATACCAAAAATTGGGATAGCTCACTCTATAAAATATGATCACAAAGTTGCCTTATTTTTGGTATGCACATTTGCACACTTCAGTGATAAGAATATGTTTATATTTCCAGTGGTACTGATTTTTATTTATTATATTTATTAGATTTTTTTCTCTTAAATTCAACAGTATTATCCTGTTGTGTGCATGTGTACATGTTGACTATTTTGTTCCTATCACCTATTAATTAACCAGCTGTTAATCAAATGCAAAACAAACAGGTAAATAATGGCAATTATTTGTTTCAGGTACAGTGACAAGCATACTTTTCATAAAGTAACATGTGCTTATGTTCTTCTTACACATTTGGTGACAGTAATTTTCTGTGTTCTGTGCAGGTTACCTCCTCCTTTCAGCTTGGCCATAACTTTTCTTTTAATTGGGATTTCTATTTTGAACTATTATATTCAACTAAGTTTGACCAATGTATGCATTCAATATTAATAACAAAAGGTATTTTTTGTTGGAAGGAATGGTTTGATTGACTTAACCTATAAAGGAGGACAGTAGAGAAAAAAGTTCTTTCACAATGCCAAGAGAATATTTTGATTTAAAACTGGCATTATTAGTATATTAAGGTGTTTAGACATCAGTGAGTTCATTATTAAATATGAAACACAAATTTATTGACTTGTGCATGTATATAGACCCAGAAATATTCATTATGGCATGCTAAATATGCATGCTATGCAGGAGAGCCAGATCCAGAGGCTAACCAAGAGACAGTCACACATATGCAACTTTAATATTAGAAATACCTAGCACACAATGGACTAGGAGGTGCTTGATATAAACACTGATAGTTTTCTTTCTTTAGTATTTTCCAACCAAATTCTTACTAGAGACTTGACTTGTGTTTATGTATTTACTTTTTTTACTCAGATATGCTTAAATTTATAGAATCATTCCGTGTGCTGGAAGGAGCCTTACTAGATTGGCTCAAATTCTTTCTCTTCCTCCCTCCTTCTCTCCCTCCTTCCTTCTTTCTTTTATTATTATTGTTAATTCTTTAAAAATTTATTTTACATACCAATCACAATTTTTCCTCTCTCTTCTCCCATTCCTTCCCCCATCTCCTTTCTACTCCTTCCTTCTTTCTTTCCTTTATTCCTTCCTTCCCTTCTTTCTTTCTTCCTTCCTTTCTCTCTGAGGCATGGTCTCATATATTCTAGTGTGGCCTCAAAATTGAAATGTAGCTAAGGATTAACTTGATCATGAGATCCTCTTACCTTTGCTCCCAGGGTGCTGGAAATACAGGCTTGTGACCCAGTTGCAGGTTATGGTGGTTTGAAATAAAGTGGCCTGCAAAGGGAGTGGCATTATTAGGAGATGCGGCTTTGTTGGAGTAGGTGTGGCCTTGTTGGAGGAAGTGTGCCACCGTGGGGGTGGGCTTTGAGGTTTCCTGTGCTCAAGCTATGCCCAGTGCGGGACACAGTTCACTTCATGTTGCCTGCAGATCAAGATGTAGAACTCTCAGCTCCTTCTCAAGCACCACGTCTGTCTGCACACTACCATGTCCTGCCATGATGATAACGGACCAAACCTCTTAATCTGTAAGGCAGCAAATTAAATGTTTTCCTTTATAAGAGTTGCCTTGGTTATGATGTCTCTTCACAGCAATAGAAACTCTAACTAAGACATAGGTATTACATATGCAGAGCTGGAGACTGAACTCAGGGCCTGCACATGCTATGCAAGCCCACACCAGTGTAGCTGAAGCTCGGTCCGTTCTCTCATTTCCTAAAGGAGAAATTACAAAGATAGTTGTGTATTGTTTCTAGCTTAGACACCATGGCTGTCTGCTTTGTTTTGTGTCAGGCATTGAACCTAGGGTCTCAGGTATGCTAGGCAAGTGCTCTACCACTGAACCATAGGACCGACCTTTAGTCAGGGTCTTCTTTGGAGGAACATTGATGTCAGAAGCTTCTGTTCAGTTTCTGCTGATATAGTCTTCTTTCATTGCTGGTGAATTGTAGCAGCATGGCAAATGCTAGTACCTCTTCCTCATTGCTCTGAAGTGTTGCATTCTGTTTGGGAGGATTATGATCATTATGAAATGTAGGTGGCTATCATACCATAGAATTTTCTACAGCCTTTATCCAGCACATCAATTATCACTATTTCCTCCTAAATTCTTTGATCTGGCTTTTAGTTTCTATTCTATTGTGCTATAAAACCCACCTTCCTTAGAGTAAGTGATCGTTACTCACTCACAGCATTTTCCCTCTCTTTATTCACATTATCTCTTGTGCCAGTTTTTACTTCCCCATGACTTGCTTCTCTTGAGAACTTCTTTCCTGCAGGCCTTGCACCTGCTGCTTCCCCCTGCAGCTCTGCTGACTCAGAGCCAGCCCACCAGTCAGGCCTAGGAGCATCCCTGGAAACCACATCCTTCCCTAAAGGTTCAACTTTCAGTAATGATTCCAAATATATTTCTTGGGACATTTCCATCTAATGGCTCTGCTATTGCTTGAAGGGTGAAACTCAACTCATGTTTTCCCTTCAGAAAATGTCCAGACTTTTTCATTCTGTTAATGGCATTTCTGAAGCTCCCTGTGATCATCCAAAGTAGGAGTAAGGAATTTATTCATAACTTTCTCCTCCTCCTTTTTCCTTTTAAAACTATTTCATGTCCTATTATCTCTACCCAATATCTTTGTCCTAGGGCATATTCTACCTGTGTCTTGCCATTCCTCTTTGGAGGAAGCAAGTGAAGTCCTGAGTGATGTATACTGTTTGGCATCAACACAGCCATATGCCTTAGTCCCATGAGAGTGGCAAACGCTTTCCTGGGTGAGGCTCAGAGTGAGGCTCAAAGCTGCCCTTGGGTCTGAGTGTGAATGTTGTAGAAAATGATCACTATAGCTTTTCCCCTAGATGATTACGGCCTGAAGATGGCTCCCTTCCAGGACTGCTCCTACATAGATTAGCTAAACCTGCCTCCTTGCTCAGCTGTATGTGATAACCACATCTTTTTCCTTGTTCAACTGTATGGAACATGTTGAACTTCTGGGGTGCCATGGCTTCCCCATCAGAGAGCCTAGACCACCTGATCCCACCTTTTATGTGTGTCCATGTGTTTGTCATTTCTTCATCCCACCAGTGTTCAAGTTAGGTCGGTCCCTGGATCCATGAGGGACACAGTACCTGCCGCCATCTTACTCACCAGGGCTGAGCTTTTTCCAGCTGGTGGGAAGATATTCTCATTAGGAAGCTGTATGGTTTGTTCAGATGTTGCTCCACATCCTCACTTTCTGCTTCTCCATGACAGCACAACCAAAGCTAGAGATTTTTTAATAGGTTATATGTAAGGGATATTGAATACCTTCTTTTATGATGTAGTATTATGTAATGCCGGAGATGGTGAGCCTTGTCTTCAGGTATTGAAAAGGAACTTCACTTTCAGTAAGCTGGAAAACCACGAAAGCTTTCCAAATCTATGTATAATCAAAATAGCATAAGCCAAAGACAATTAACAAAGAATTCATATTACAACCAAGGCGAATACACAGTGCAATAGAATACAAGGACTGCTTGAAAGTTAAAGTTAAACTTCAGGGAAGTTTTGGGTCACATATGGATCTCCTAGAAGTGTGCCCCAGGTTTTTAAGATGACTGCTGTGGAGAAGGTAGAGAACAAGTAAAGTGAGACCAAGGTTGTTTCTGGTTCTATCCATCTGTGGCAGACTCTATGAAGAGAACTCGTGAGCTTTGGAGAGACAGATCTCGGTTCACAGTTCCCCTCGCTCACAGAGGTTCTGGTGCAAGCCTTCTTCTGCCCATCACACTCATATCAGGCTCTCTTGTGGCTTTCCCTTACCCTGCCAACATTTGTCATTTATTTATTTTTGGTAGTAGTCATTCTGACTGAGTTGACAGTCTCACAATATAGTTTTAATTTGCATTTCCATGATAGCTAATGATACTGGGCATTTCCACATACTTATTAGCCATTTTGAGAAGTACCTATTTAAATTCTTTTCCAATTTTTAATTGGATTCATTTTCTAAGTTGCTGAGTTTGTTAGATAGTCTGGATAAGAACTATTTTGTGTGTGTGTGTGTGTGTGTGTGTGTGTGTGTGTGTGTGTGTGTGTGTGTGTGTTAACTTGACATAAATCATGTTCATCTGATAGGAAGGAACCTGATTTGAGAAACGCCTCCATTAGATTGGCCTGTATGCAATTCTGTGGGGCATTTGATTAATGATTGATGCAGAAAGGCCCAGCCCACTGCGAGTGATGCCCTCTGGAGAGGTGGTCCTGGGGTGTATAAGCAAGCAAGCTGTGCTGGGAATGGTAGCACACGCCTTTAAACTCAGTACTCAGGAGGCAGAGGCTGGAGGATCTCTGTGAGTTTAAGGCCAGCATGGTCTGCATAGCAGGGCAAATAGGACTACATAGTGTGACCCTATTTCAAACACACACACACACACACACACACACACACACACCGAAAGCAAACTAAACAAGTCAGAAGACAGCATTTCTCTCCATGGTCTCTGCTTCAGTTCCGCCTCTGGTTTCCGGCCTTGAGTTCCTGTCCTATTTCTCACCATGATCTACACAGGTAAGCCAAACAATCCCTTTTGTCACCAAGTTGATTTTGGTCCTGATGTTTATCATTGTAGTAGAAACCTAAACTGAGACGCAAACCCCCTGTCAGGAGAGCTGGTAAATACTTTCCCCATTTGGTAGGATGCCTGCTCACTGTGGACCATTTCCTTCATCAGGCAGCAGCTTTGTGGGGGTGGAATCACCCCACGAGGCAATTGTACTGTGCTCAGCATCTTCCTCAATTTCTTTCATCAGTGTGTACAACCTGGCATTCTGGAATTCCTTTACCTCCTTAGTTAAACCTGTTATTAGGTGTTTAGTTGTAAATTTTTTGTTAACTATCGTGAATGAGATTGCTCTCAAGATTTCTTCCCCTCCCCCACTTTGGTCATGGTATTTTATTTATTTTTTTATTTAATTTTTTTATTCATTTTACATACCAATCAAAGATCCCCTTCTTCCCTCCTCCAGTCGCTCCAGCCTCCTCCTCCCAACCCACTCCCGATTCCCTCCTACAAGAAGGTAAGGCCTCCCATGGGGAGGTATATTTAGTAGAGTCAGGTCCAAGCCCCTCCCCCTGCCTCAAGGTTGTGCAAGGTGTCCCATCATAAGTAGTGGGCTCCAAAAAGCCTGCTCATGTACCAGGAATAGATTCTGATCCTACTGCCAGGGAGCCCCTTAAGCAGATCAAACTTCCCAACTGTCTCACTATGCAGAAGGCCTAGTCCAGTCCCATGCAGGCTCTACAGCTGTTGATCTAAATTTCATGAGTTTCCACTAGTTTGGTTTGGTTGTCTCTGTAGGTTTTCCCATCATGATCTTGATGCCCTTGCTCACAGAATCCCTCTTCTCTCTCTTTGACTAGACTCTTGGAGCTTGGCCTGGTGCTTGGCTGTGAATCTCTGCATCTGCTTCCATCAGTTACTGGAGAAAGGCTCTATGATGACAGCTAGGGTATTCACCAATATGATTACTGGGGTAAGCCAGTTCAGGCACCCTCTCCACTATTGCTAGTAGTCTAAGCTGGGGTCATCCTTGGGGATTCCTGAGAACTTCCCTAGCACCCAGTTTTTCCCTGTCCCCATGATGTGTCCTTCTCTCACGGTATCTCTTTCATTGCTCTCCCACTCTATCCCTGGTCCAGCTCGACCATCTTGTTTCCTTATGTTCTCATCCACCATCCCCTACCCTCTATTGCCCAACCCTCATTCCCAGTTTACTCATGGAGATCTCATCTATTTCCCCTTCCCAGGGTGATCCATGCATCCCTCTTAGGGTCCTCCTTGTTATCTAGCTTCTCTAGATCTGTGGGTTGTTGTCTGGTTATCCTTTGCTTTACATCTAGTATCCACTTATGAGTGGGTACATACCATGTTTGTCTTTATGAGTCTGGGTTACCTCACTCAGGATGATATTTTCTAGGTCCATCCATTTGCCTGTAAAGTTCATGATGTCATTGTTTTTCACTGCTGAGTAGTACTCCATTGTGTATATGTACCACATTTTCTTAATTCATTCTTCAGTTGAGGGGCATCTAGGTTGTTTCCAGGTTCTGGCTATTATGAATAATGCTGCTATGAACATAGTTGAGCATGTATCTTTCAGGTATGATTGAGCATTCCTTGGGTATATGCCCAAGAGCAGTATAGCTGGGTCTTGAGAAAGATTGATTCCCAATTTTCTGAGAGACTGCCATACTGATTTCCAAAGTGGCTGTATAAGTTTGCACTCCCATCAACAGTGTAGGAGTGTTCCCCTTGCTTCACATCCTCTCCAACATAAGCTGTCTTCAATGTTTTTGATCTTAGCCATTCTGACAGATGTAAGATGGTATCTCAGAGTCATTTTGATTTGCATTTCCCTGATGCCTAAGGGTGTTAAGCAATTCCTTAAATGTCTTTCAGCCATTTGACAATCTTCTGTTTGGCTCTGTATACCATTTTTTAAATTGGATTGTTCAGTATTTTGATGTCTATTTTCTTGAATTTTTTATATATTTTGGAGATCAGCCTTCTGTCAGGTGTGGGGTAGGTGAAGATCTTTTCCCATTCTGTAGGCTGTTGTTTTGTCCTATTTACTGTGTCCTTTGCCTTACAGAAGCTTCTCAGTTTCAGGAGGTCCCATTTATTAATTGTTGCTGTCAGTGTCTGTGCTACTGGTGTTATATTTAGGAAGTAGTCTCCTGTGCCAATGTGTTCAAGACTACTTCCTACTTTCTCTTCTATCAGATTCAATATGTACAACTTTTTGTTCTGAAATTCCTTTACCTCCTCAGTAAACCTATTAGTAATAGTAAAATTGTAAATTTTTTTGTTAACATTGGGAATGAGGTTTCTCTCAAGATTTCTTAGTAAATTTGTTATTGTGTAGAAAAGCCATGATTTCTGTATGTTTATTTTGTATCATTCCTGAATTTCTCTGTTCTAATGGTCCTTTGGTTAGGTATTTAGCTTTTTCTATGTTAGAAATGCATCACTTGCAAATTGTAATAATTTATTTTCCTATCCCTATTTGTACATCTCTTCCTTCTCTTGGCTAAGGGCTGTTGTGAAAACATTATCATATTAAGCATTTAAAAATTTGGTAAAATTTCAGGAAAGTTTTGGGCTGTTCCTTGGAACATTTTTATAACAAATTCAGTTGAACCACTTGTAACTCATCTATCCATATTTTCCTTATCTTTAAGTTGACATTTGTTCATTTCTCTTAGATTTTATAATTTATCAGCATATATTTATCCAAAACAATCCCTAATTTTTTTCAATTTTTGTGGTATTTAAAGTTTCATTTTTTTATTGCTAAGTTTGTTTACTTGGGCATTTTCTTTTTTCATAGATCAGTTAAATATGTTCATTTTATGTTTTCAAAGAGCCAGCTCTTTGCCTCATTGATCTTTTGTGTGGCTTCAGGTTTTTTTGGGGTGTGTGTGTGGAGGCCTTTTACCAGTTTGTTTCTGCTTTGATGATGATTATTTCTTTCCTTCTAATTTTAGGTTTGGTTTATTCTTGCTTTTCTAATGCCTTGAGATACATTGTTGGTTGTTTATTTGAAATATATTTCCATTTTTCTTTTAAAATATTTACTCTCTCTCTCTCTCTCTCTCTCTCTCTCTCTGTGTGTGTGTGTGTGTGTGTGTGTGTGTGTGTGTGTGTGTGTGTAAACATGACTATTGGTACTTCAGAGGTTAGACACATCTGATCACCTGGGAGCTGGAATTACAGGCAGTTGGTTGTAAGCTGCTAGACTTTCATGCTTGGGAACCTAATCAGGTCCTCTGGAAGAGCAGTATCTGCCCTTAACCATGGAGCCATCTCTTCTGCCCATTCTTTCTGTTTTTCAGATGTGAGGCACAGAATGAGGCATTATTTTCATCTCTAGCCCACTACTGATTTTGCTTTGCCCCTAAGTTTTTGACATGTTGGTTTTCCCATTTCATCTGTTTTGAGACAATTAAAAGATTTTCTCTGACTTCTCCAGTGATTCACCTTTTCATTGAAAAGCATGCTGTGGTCTTATTTTGTTTGTATGCTTTCCAGTTTCTTTTGTTGTTGATGTCCAGTTTCATTCCAATGTGACAGAAAAGACAAAGAATATGATGTGTTTTAACTTATTAAGGGTAGTTTGTAGCCTCATATGTGCTATATTATGGAGAAAGTTCCAAGTTCTGGTAAAAGAATGTGTATTCTGCAGCTGTTGAGAACATTCTGTAAATGCCTGTTGATCCCATTAGCTCCATGGTACAGTTTGATCCTGATGGTTCAATATTATTTTTTGTTTGAGTGACTTGTCTGTTGATGAGAATAGGGGTTTGAAATATCCACTGCAAGAGCCTCTGTCTTCCTGTAGGTTTAATGACATTTGTGTTTATAAAATTGGGTGCCCTGATATTAGGTAGATTTATAATTCTTATATCTTCCTGATAAATTAGCTCCTTGATCTTTCTCTGATGACTCTTTGCCTTTGTAGGTGTCAGTAAACAGAAACTTCTTTCTGAGACTTCCAAGGTTCTTGTTTTATTACTAGCTTGCCTTTCCAGTTCATTGTGTATTCTTTCTCAGCATTAACTCTCATTGTTCACATCACATCACACTGATTCTCACTGTCCTGTTTTTATACACAATATCTTCTCTCATTACAAAACACTTTACATTACTTTTTCATGTATCTAAATCTATCTTGCAAATTCCTTTTCTTCTTTCTATCATTCTCTGTTAGGCTGTTGCTGTGTAGCTCAGATGGCTGGAGCTCACTGTATAGCCCAACAGAATTCATGATCCTCCTTCCTTAGTGTCCCAAGGATTCTAGGGTTCTACCATCATGCCCGATTCCAAATTATTTTTTCATTACATGTTGCACATGGGATGTTAATGATGAAAGAATTAACATCCTCAACCTCCAAGTTGAAAATTTATCCATATAAATTTTCCAAGTTCTAACTCAATAAAATCCTGGTCATTTTGTTAAAGCTTATAGTCTGGTAACTGCAGCTAAACATGCAATCAATGCAAATTGACTTGGAATCTCAAGTGTTCATCATGTATGTATTGTTCTCTTTCCATGAAAATTGTCCTCATCAACACTCATCATAATTGATGCATCCTTCCTGACCTCCCCGTAACATTGTGACCTGAGTCACATTAGGCCTTTATCCTACACACATCACAATTCTAATAATTTTCTAAGTATCCTCAAATATCACATTAGACTCTTTTTCTGTTTTTGAGGCAGAGGCTCATATTGTTCAGGCTGACATTGGACTTGCTCTGTAGCTAAGGGTAACTTGAACTTCTGATGCTTCTGCCTCTATCTGTCTTGCTTTGATTACAGTTGTGCACCAGCACACCCAGTTTTAGGTGATACTGGGATGCTAACTCAGGGATTCAGGGATGCTAGGCAAGCACTGTGCTAACTGAGCTACATCCCTAGCCCTATAGCTTTCTTGAGGCAGAGGATGTGATGTTGCTTATCCTTCTTTATGATGTCTCTGATGTCAACAAGTGCTTCATTGTGCTGACCTTCATGGGTGGAAGGAAGAATGGTTACCATTTTTACACTTACAGCATACAGTGACATTATCACATTCCAGTGACTAGTCCTAGTATCCTTACAGGAGAGGCAAGATCTCCCTGTCTTAAATCTTAAGAGTTCGTATTACCTGGTAATTCTTTCCATTTTTATGAATTCTAACCTCTGTAGAGCTTTTGGCGGCACACTGGGAAAAAGTCAAAGACTCAAAGAAACATTAACTAAGTCACAGATGGTGACAAGACATTCCCTACTACGGAGTCATCATGCCTGCCACCAATGACAGAGGCATTTAGTAGTTATTTGTTGGCATCTCTGTCCTTCATTCACGAGCATTGGTTTGAGTAAGATTTGGGGCTTCCCGGAGTAGACTTTCCTATATATTCAAAAAGCAGAGTCTCAAGCCGGGCGGTGGTGGTGCACGCCTTTAATCCCAGCACTCGGGAGGCAGAGCCAGGCGGATCTCTGTGAGTTCGAGGCCAGCCTGGGCTACCAAGTGAGTCCCAGGAAAGGCGCAAAGCTACACAGAGAAACCCTGTCTCGAAAAACAAAAAAACAAAAAACAAACAAAAAAAAAAAGCAGAGTCTCCCATTTCAGTAAGTGTAAATGTTTTTTGGGTGCCAGATTAGTGTTAAGCTCTATTCAACCCTCCCCGACTCACAGCAAGGGTTAGCTGATACCACACAACCTCCTACCAACTGCATTGACATATCAGTATACAACACAGAAAAAAAATATGAATCTTACACGTGGACTGAACATTGGCATCAAACCTGAAGGTGTGCAAGCACAGCTGTGAGGTACCTGCAGTGTCTCTGCCAGCTGTGCCATCCTAGCTGAGAACCTCTGTGCTTGGGCAGGGGCCTCTTGGGCCCTTCTCCACCCTTGCTGCAGCTCATTTCTCATACAACCCATTGTCTCCCAAGGACCACTGTTGATTTGTGCAGTATTCACATGAGAAAACAGGCATTAATTTCCTTCCCCAAATTGATGCTAATAGTCCTTATTAAGCATGACCTCTTTGAGATACATGGCGACCAATCTAATTGGTCACCTCTACATTAATAGAATAAATATGACCTTTAGATAAATATGTGAGGATGTTACTAGCTGTGGGGATGAACGAGCAGGGAATGAACTTTAAAATAAGAGACTCTGAAGCAATTTTTTTTTTTTTAGACAGGTGAACTTTTAAAATATAACCAGGCTTGAAGATAGGAATATTTTAAAATTCTTGCTCTCAAATTCTTTTTTTTTTAAAAGCAGGAAAGCTTGCTTGGTGAACTTTTTCATGGAGAGAATATATAGAAGATGAGAATAGGGCTGTTTTGATGGAAATAGGAGGGTGTGAAGAGAAGAAAGCTGCTGTTCTAGCATCTGGTCTCTGGTCTCTTTTATGCCGGGCATCTGTGTACAGCGTCCTTCATCATCCCTGCTGTGGTTTAAATGTGAAATGCGTTTCAACACTTGGACCCTGGCTGATTTCTTAAGGTTATAGAACCTTTAGGAGAAGGATCCTCACTGGAGGAAGCAGGTCACTGGTGCTTTGTAGGTGGGTCCCACCTCCTGGCCACGGTCTGTGAGGAGTCCTGCATACTCCTTCACCATACAGTTGCCGGCTGCGTGCTTTCTCTCCCACCATGATGGCTTTCCCTCCATGATGGCTGTCTCCTCTCTAACTGTGAGTCAAGATAAGCTCTTCTTCACCTGACTTGCTTCTGGACAGGTGTTTTGGTCACAGCAAGAAGAAAGCAACTCATTCAGACTCCAGCCAGAAGTCCCCCAACAGCTGCCTCCTGCACGTTTACTCTTCTCAGGCTTGTCCATTGGGCCAGACATACTTGCATCTCAATTTCAGGCTCCACGAAAGAGGGCCAGTGTGCATAGTTCTGTTGGCTGATAACTGATTTGGACAGTCAATCCCAGCGTGCCAGTTAATGAATGAATACCCCTGTGGGAGGTGTCTAAGGCCTCACTCAAGGACTGAATTATTTTCAACGTTTTTTTTTTTTTTTTTTTTTTTTTTTTTTTTTTTTTTTTTTCGAGACAGGGTTTCTCTGTGTAGCTTTGCGCCTTTCCTGGAACTCGCTTTGGAGACCAGGCTGGCCTCGAACTCACAGAGATCCGCCTGGCTCTGCCTCCCGAGTGCTGGGATTAAAGGCGTGCGCCACCACCGCCCGGCTTATTTTCAACGTTTTTATTACTGAGTTAGTTTAAGGACAGAGCTGTCAAGTGACTCACCCCTACAGATGGCACAAAAGCTGGGAGGGACAGAAAATGCAGGGATGGCAAAAAATCAGAATAGAAATGACACTAGTTATCAGAATGCTGATTTGAACCTGTGAGATAAGATACGGAAGGAAGAAAACGGATAGCTTCATGTAGACCCAAGGTTCCCCTTGCTCAGATATGAGCTATGGCAGTGATATTGAACCACTTTACTGTGGAATGCTTCAACACATGAACTGTTGTCAGTATTTTCTTTTCTTTTCTTTTTTTGAGACAGGGATTCTCTGTGTAGTTTTGGTGCCTGTTCTGGATCTCGCTCTGTAGACCACGCTGGCCTTGAACTCACAAAGATCCTCCTGGCCCTGCCTCCCAGTGCTGGGATTAAAGGCGTGCGCCACCACCACCCAGGCAGTATTTTCATATATAAGAAAAAAATCTGCTGTGGTTGCTGTAGGAGAGAGACAATGGGGAGACCTGCCCTTCCCCCTCATCTCTCTCTATGACCTCTGTGGCGGATCTGTGAAACAGCCTGGAAACTCTTAGGCTCTCAGTTGGAGGAAGGAGGGAAAATAAGAAGAAACAAGGGCCAATCACACAGAAACAAGAGCATACTGGAAAAAAACACTGACAAATTTGAGTCAAGGGTAGACTCAGTACAAAGCAGTGGTGTGATGTAGCTGTTGTCCTGAACACGATACTTTATTTGGTCAAGTCCATAGGATAATGAGACTGGGAAAGATAATCCCTCCAGGACAGCTACACAGTTACAGTATTTTTATAACATCGTGATCACCTGAAAGTTACTACTTCATGTCTCCATTAACATTTTATGATTGTATCATAGGCATCCCCCTGCTATGTAATTATTGTTTGTAATAGCTGTAAATCATACTGTAACACAGATATACCACTGTGGTGGTTTGAATGAGAATGGCCCTATAGGCTCATATGTTTGAATACTTGGTTCCCAGTTGGTGGAACTGTTTGGGAAGGATTAGGAAGTGTGGCCTTGTTGGAGGAGGTGGGTCACTGGGGATGGAGTTTTCAAAAGCCCATGCCAATCCCTATTACTATCTTTATTTATATTATTATCTTTCTCTCCCTTGTGCTTATGGATGAGATAGATACAAGCCCTCAGCTACAGCTCCCATGTAACGCCTGCCTGCCTGCTGCCATGCTCCCTGCCATGACGGCCATGAACTCTAACCATCTGGAACTGTAAGCCCCTATAAAGCCTTTGTCCTATAAGTTGCCTTGGCCATGATGTCTCTTCACAGCAATAGAAAAATGACTAACTAAGTGTACCTAGGGAATAGGTTACAAGAAGTCACAGTGGTATTAAAAATAAAATATAGAAGGCTTTTAAAAATTAAATTGGAATGCATTTTTTTAAAAAACTTTTATACCCACAGAATGTATACATTTAAAGGTATGCATGAAACTTAAGGTAGAGCATCCATTCAAAAACTGGTCTCTCAATGTTTAATCTAAATATTTAATGTAACCATTTCTATGTAATATACATTGTTAAATAGAACATCCAAGTATTTAATTTGAAACCCCACCAGTACAAAGAAAATGACTATATTTATATGAGGCTTTCATTTTTTTAAAACATTGTATAAAAAATACCAGAGACTGGGCAACAGATGAATGTCATAAATCAACAAGATATTTTTAAGTGTTTTGTAGGGAAACTATCTCTGTTTTCTTCTTTTTGTTTGCCATGCCATGTATATTATATAAATGAGTAAGTGGTTCCAGAAATATAAATGTTTTCTTAAAATATTATAACAGTGGAACAAAAGAGAAGTAACTAAGAAAATCTATAAGGTCACTCTCCCACTGTTGGAAGCATGGC
Organism: Peromyscus californicus insignis; assembly: GCF_007827085.1. NCBI lineage: Eukaryota > Metazoa > Chordata > Mammalia > Rodentia > Cricetidae > Peromyscus > Peromyscus californicus. Next base: position 25,605,864 of record NW_026294436.1, on the reverse strand, counting down.
CAGGAGTGCTGTCCATGGCCGCATAGGCTGTGCCTTGCACAAAGCCATGGGCATTATTCTCAGAAACTATGATGTCTTCAGGAAGCTATTTCTCTTGTTATATTCTCTCAGTTTCTAATGTTGTCTGCCATTTGGACCTCTAAGATGTTCACTTTCAAGGGCAGATATACGCCAGTAGTCCAATGGGGAAATGGTATGGATGGGAAAAAGAAAGGTCCGTGTTCTTTGAGGCTTTGGAGGAGTCTTTTCATGCTAGGAATGGTTTAATTTTCTTGTTGGTCTGTGTGTTGAGAAGAATAACAGAGGGGCTGGAGAGATGGCTCAGCAGTTACGAATGTCCACTACTCGTGCAGAGACCTCAGTTTGGTTTCCAGCACCCATATCAGGTGGACCACAGTCACCTGGAACTCTGGCTCCAGAGGATTCAATGCCCCTTTCTTGCCTCTGAAGATACCTGTTCACCTATATCATTCACTCACACAGACACACATACGTGTAAATAAAAATAAATGTTAAAAAAATAACCAAAGTACTAAAAATACTACATATGCTATGAATCCCAGTGTTTTACAAACCACCAATGAAAGGATCCCAGTATTTTACAACTCACCAATGAAAGGATCCCAGTATTGTACAACCCACCAATGAAAGGATTCCAGTATTGTAAAACCCACCAATAAGATGACTCCAAGTCTGACTTTCTAATTAGCAAGATGGTTTCCATTGTAGCCTTGGCCTTGTTTAATGTTCATTTCTTCCTCTAAAAAACAAGAACTTAGATTAGTCACACCAATGCAGATTTCAGCTTTGACATTGCCCTCTTCCATCATAGTTTCCAGTCACTGGAAAGATAGTTGTAAGAGGAAGAGGTGTTGCTATGTAGCTTATTACCTTTTTGTTGAATTTATCCATCCATATTAGAGTCATTCAAGTTCCTCATAAGGATTCTAAGACAGTGTTCCCCCAAGTGCTGCTGTGAGATGCAAGAGGTTCCCAGGATATGCAGTCCCCCCCATCAAATTATTTCTCCCTAATTCTAAGATATGATTTGCCATTTTCAGATGAATGTGCAGAATATGAATTTCATGTTACATTTCCAGATTCTATAATACTTCAACTGTCCTTTAAGAAGATGTAGTTGTCCAGTCTGTGTGTGTGTGTGTGTGCATGTGTGCAGTTGATCATACTTCCACTATCCTTTAAGAAGATGTAGTTGTCCAGTCTGTGTGTGTGTGTGTGTGTGTGTGTATGGGCATGTGTGCAGTTGATCATACTTCCACTGTCCTTTAAGAAGATGTAGTTGTCCAGTCTGTGCATGAGTGTGCATGTGTGCAGTTGATGCAGTACAAAATAAGAAACTCATAATTATCTGGTTTCTTTCATCAACATGCCACCGTGTTCTTGTGGTACTGGAGACTGAACTTCCTACATGCTAGGCAAGCTCTCTGCCCAATATCCCTAGCTCTATTCATAATCTTTTGAGAGCTTGCTACAAGGTGTTTTTCTTCCCCAAATGTCCATCCCTCTGAGATCAAATTTTTCTTTATAATTTTTATTAAAAATAACATAACAGATTAGAAATAACTGCCAGATGTGGGATCCTCTGGAAATACTAAGGAGGTGAAGGGGGCCTGAGATCAAAATTTTTAAGAACACAAGCTTCAAAAGTTACCATGGCCGCCAGACTTCCTTCTCCTGCAGGCCACTTGCTGCTGCTACTTTCCTCTGGTCCTCCACTGCCCTGTCCTCGTTTGCTCCCATGAAGGAAGAGTCATCAGCAACTTGAAAAGCAATTATCCTGTAATAGTCTTTGGATAACTACTTATTTGTATGTGTGCACTTGTGTTTCATGGTGTGTGGTGTGTGGTGTGTGGTGTGTGTGAGTGTGTGTGTGGTGTGTGGTGTGTGGTGTGTATGTGTTGTGTGTGGTGCGTGTGTGGTGTGAGGGGTGTGTGTCTGCCTGTGTGTGTGTTGTGTGGGTGTGCATGTGTTTGTGTGTGTTGTGTGGGTGTGATGTGTATGTTGTGTTGTGTGCGGTGTGTGTGTGTGGTGTGTGTGTGTTTGTGTGTGTCGTGTGGGTGTGATGTGTATGTTGTGTTGTGTGCGGTGTGTGTCTGTGGCATGTGGGGTGTGCGTGTGTTTGTGTGTGTTGTGTGGGTGTGATGTGTATGTTGTGTTGTGTGCAGCGTGTGTGTTTGTGTGTGTGTGTCGTATGTGTATGGTGTGGAGTATGTATGTACATGCCATGAAACAGCTGGCCGTCAGAGGATAAGTTTGTTGACTCAGTGTTCTTCCACTCTCATGTGGGTTCCAGAGATCAAATTCAGGTCGTCTTTACCCACTGAGGCATCTCTAAAGCCTCCCAGACTCAGTTTACAATGGCTGCTGTAGAGTCTGAAAGCTATGAGGGGAATATGAGCATCCCCTCTCTCCCAGGGACCTTTGTTCCCTGGAAAATGACTTAGAAGATACTTTTTCTCTCTCCGAAATGATTGTCCTCTTGAACCTTCACAATTCAGACATCAGAAGAGAATGGAAAAGGTAGGAGAGAGAATACGAAGAATTAGAAGTTTTCACTTTTATATCATCTCCAAGTGAATTCTAGATTTCTGGCCTTTGGAGCTCTCCATCTCCATTCACCTTCCCTTTTAGAAACTGCCAGGGCTCTGTCCTGACTCAGAGTGAAAATGCTATCACCTAGGCGAGGTAGAGCCAGGCTGTGCTTGACCCTGCCATGGAACAGGAGTTGGGAGAGGACACAGAGACTTTTTATCAATGCCACAGGCAGAGCTCAGGCCCCTTCATTCCTAATCAGGTCACCAGTAATGAGATCCTGGAACCTTTCCCTGAGGTTAGCCCCTGACGTTATAGTTGAGCCCAATGCTATTTGGCCTCATCAAATGGAACATGTAAAGAGAGGAAGTGACAGCCAAAATTTTGAGCAAATGCTAGAATAGTTACTCTAGGACTGCCTTGAAGCAAGGTTAGAATTAGTGTAACATTGCTATGATATGTAATCATATGTAAAATGGTCTAGTTATTATTGTTTTCATACATGAACAAATTAAAACAGTTTATAGAATCCATTCATCACTCATCATTTACTAAGCAATCTACATATGTCTGTTAGGTTCCAAGGCCCTCTCCAGCCTTTCATCACATTTGAATGATAAAAATTGAAATTCAGTTAGTGTACATACATTCACTCTCTCCATGATCATGGTACAACAACAGGATCCATGAGAGAAATTTGCATGATGGGTAAGATAGGTATTGTGAGGAGTTCAAAATACTAACTAACCTCAATATTTCCTGTCCATTGTATTTCTCTGATGAAATTAATCTCACCCCCTGCAAACAGCTTTTTAGCTATTCTCCATTCATTCCCAGGCTACCACTGAACCCTGCATCCATCTCTAAGCAGATCACATGGTTTATTCCCTGGAAGTCCAGGATCTGTTAGATGGGACTACTTCAACTTTCTTCTAAAACATCTCAGCCTAGGGACGTCAGTCTTTCTTTGTTCTTTCATGGAAAAGGGTCTGCCATTCTGATTAAGTCTTTTCATTGGTGCCCTACATTCTCTAGTGTTTCCAGGAGCCTTACACACTTCACTCACCTTCTATTTTTCTGCCAACTGATCTACTGGTTGTCCCGAAGCCCACTCTCTCTTTCCCTCCAGTGTTTATTACTTTTGAGAATGGTACCACCATTCTTTCATCATTCAAACCAGAGAACCCTAGAATCATGCTTGACACTTGGCTTTCTTTGTGATATCCATCAACCATCAATTCTGAAAATTTTTACTCCCCCACCCACCCAATCTACTTCCTTTTTCATCCTGTTTATGGTCTAGGCAGGCATCTTTATTTTTCTGCACTGCAGCAGAAGTTAACACCTTCCCAAACCCTCTCCTCCCCTGTGTGATTCACTTTCACATTGACACCTGTTCCAAACATGGCTATAGTCACGGCACCCCTAAACTCACCCATGCTCCCGTTTAAACATTTCTTCAACTGCTCTCCATACTTTTATAAGGTCATGATTTTTTTCCCCATGTATAGTGGAAATCCACCTTTAATTAGGTTCCTCCTGACTTGCTGAGCTCTGGCCTCTCCGGTCACAGCCTCCAATAATACAGGCCTTTGCCCAGGTGTGTCTCCCAGTCAGGAACGTGCCTTGGTCCCTCATCACATGCTAATACACAGTCATCCTTCATTTGTAGCTGAAGTGGCACTCTTTTTCAGAGGCATATCTCGGACATGATCACTCCATAAGGTTTCATAGCATGGTGTGTTTTCATGTGTCTTTCCGTGTACAGCTCTTGACAGCTGCCATTTTATATTTATTCATGAGATTGCTTAATAATATCTGCTCTCCACTAGCCTACAAACGCATGGGAGCAGGACCTGTGTTCTTATGCTATGTACCTAACCTCATGCCAGGCAGGTAGTAGGCAACCCATACATATTTATTGAATGGATGCAGAATGAATATATATTCAGGAGATTGTTTTAGATGCCCTAGGGCATTGGTTCCCAAACTTTAACAACCAGATCACCCAAAGGCTTGTTAAAGCACAGATTGTTGGGCCTCAACCAGAATTTCTGATCAGTAGGTCTTAGGAGTCACATAAAAATTTACATTTCTAACATGTTCCAAGGTAATGCTGACATTGCGAGTCCAGGGATGGGGATGGAGAGCCATTGCTTTGGGGAATTGGACACATGATGACTGCCCTTATCAAGAAACTTACAACTGTACTCTGGATGAAAATCATAGATGAGACAAATTTTAAAAAAATAATATTTAAACATAGAGGGAACTAAACTTAGAGAAGATGAGGCACACACTCTTGGCTATTCGGTCAACAGTTGCTACTGGTTTTTGAGGAAAAGAAATATCATTTCAGATGGAATAATTAGGAGTTTAGAGGCTATAAAATAGGTCTGAAAGGAGACTTAGCAGGACTAGGGAGATGGCTCAGGACTTAAAAGTGCTGGCCACTTGGGTAAGAAGGCCAGCATTCAGATCCCTAGAGTGCATGTAGTAGATGTGCTGGCCCACCTGACACTGTCCGCAGAAGACATGATCCCTGGAGCAAGCTGGGTAGTAAGACTAGCCATATGGGCAAGCTTTGGGTTTGACCAAGAGATGTCTCAAAAAAGAATAAAGGTGGAGAATGAGGAAGGCCTAAGTATCAATCTTAGGCCTCCAGACACGTTCATGCACATGTGCTCATGCACCTGCACACACACACACACACACACACACACACACACACACACCCCATAAAACTCATGTAAAGAAAAGAAACAATTGGAGCTTAAGGATTAAACCATTGAATTACCAGGGCAAGGTAGGATGTACAAATATGTGAGAGGCAGACAGAGCGATAGGTCAGAGGAAAGGATGTAGACAATGTGCCTGGAGACAAAGGGGATAAAGTAACCATCTTAAACAGGATGACTGATAATGAGGGAATTCCACGGAGTCTATCTGATAATCAGAGGAATTTATTCGGGGTTAACTCACAACGAGCATAAAGGAGTTGGTCGCGAAATCCAGGAGGGGTGGGGCGCGATCTACACGATTCTCTGGAGAACTCTGCCTTGATCAGCATCACCAGCATCCAAGACTACGTAAGGGGTCCCTGTCTCAGCCACGCCCCGGGCCGGGGCGGGGACAGATACCTAGCAGTAACCTGCCTACTAGGAGCAGTGTTTCAGGGGTAAACACGGACGGCCATGCCTACAGATTGATGCAAAGGTAGAGTGTAAAATTAGGCAGGAAGCAGAGAGATGTTCCGCGTTGGCAGCGGTAGCCGAAGGGAAAGGTGGGCTAATAATCTCTGTGTGTGTGTTACCAGATTGTATTGGTTTTTGACCTCCGCATGTTATCTGCCTCATGAATAGAAGAAAACCAAAGGCGGTTGCTATAGAGAAGCAGGTAGTTCATGCCAACCTGTGCTACAGTCTCTGCTGGGATGTCCGCAGACCCGGATAGGAGCACCAAAAGGACCGTAATACCTGGTTCTCTGCTGATCAAAGTGGGTCTTGGCACAAGTTAACAAAGCCTGTGTGCGTGTGTGTGTGTGTGTGTGTGTGTGTGTGTGTGTGTGTGTGTGTGTGTGTGTGTGTGAAAAGTGCTACCAATCTTTCTATTGTCTGAACACATTCCTCAGCCATTGTCTGAGCCATTTTCCAAAATATATTATTATAGAACATTCAGGGCCACAGCAGAGCGCTCACTGCTCACCATGAAGAACTGTGTCTTGGGAAGTAACAAGACAAATGCCCCCTCACACTGACCAGGTGGCAAGACTCATGCCGTCTTGCCTGTTGTCACCTCAGAAAACAGGGAAACTCAGCTGACTGCTTTTATCCTGTAGCAGCTGTTGGTTTTAGAACTCATCAATTTCCTAACGAGATTGTCTTCAGTATAATGAAACTCAAATGTTCCAATAAAATGGATTTGAGTTCTTCAGAACTCTTTTTACTGACTAGAAGCTTTTTAGGTATGATTTGTCTTACATTTTGACACTGTTAGACAATAAATATTGTGTCACAAAATTTGTCAAATGTTTATATTCACTTCGAGCAAGTAAGAAAAATAGTTTTTTTTTCTGAAAGATTTCAAAAAAGTTCATTATCCATGAGCAATCATGAAAGCAATATTTGATAAAAAAAATTCTGACTTGCCACTGTCTTCTAATGTTAAATTGCTCTGGTGACTAGCAATTTTGTCTTAGCTTAAAAAATACAGTTCATGGATGACTGACTATCTAGCTGTAAAACAAGAATAAAATCTTGCCATTTGTGTTAACATGATGAACCTGGAGTTCAGAATGTTTAAATGAAATAAATCAGACACCGAAAGGCAAATGCCACCCAGCTCTGCTCAAGATGGAGTCTAAAAAGCTGAGCTGAAGGAAACAGGGTGGGATAGGAGTTTTGAAAGTCTAGAGGGAGATGAGGTATTGGATGATGCATACATAGACAGACAGACAGACAGAAGAAATAGATATTGTGCAATATTGCATAGAAGGGTGATTGTAGTTGGCACTGTTTATATGGATCAGAATAGCTGGGAGAGAGAGCTTTGAAGACTCTCATCACAAGCATGTGTGTGTGTGTGTGTGTGTGTGTGTGTGTGTGTGTGTGTGTGTGTTTGATGATGATGCTAGGCCATCAAAATACCCTGAGTTGATCATCAAACAACGTATATATATATAATATATATATAATATATTTATTATATAATATATATATTTATATATATATAAACAGAACTGTTGAATTGTGCCCCATAAGTATGTATAATTATTATCTGTAGTTTCAAAGTTTAAAAAATTATTTTTAAAAGTAGAAACCCTGTAACCAAAAGGAAGCATTTGTACAGTCCCCAGGCCTTTCCTCTTGTTTCTTTAGTGTGCCAGGCTCAGGAGAGAAGGGGTCTGTCTCCTCCTGGTTGACACAAAGCACAGCTGATTGTTTCTTTTCTTTCAGTTAGGGTAGTTCCTAGTTGTTCCTTTTCGAAATTCATGGATCATGTTTGATTAAGATTCACTGAAATTTAAAAAGCCAACACTATTTCCATCTTTAGAAATGCCATCGAGGCTTCATGTGGTTTACCTCATAAAGAAAGTGGCTGACTTCCCACTGTCTGTGCTCTCTGGCACTGTTCCATCCCTTTATGTCATGGCATACTTTGTTTCAGTGTCATTTTGACTTATGCCCATCTTTTCTCCTGAGATTGCTAGCTCCTTGTATCCAAGGGTAATGCCATGTGATTAATCTCTGACGTTTGGGGACTCTGGATTCAAGGATTTAAAAAAAAAAAGCATTTGAGGCTGGGGTCTGGAGAGATGGCTCAGTGGTTAAGAGTACATACTGCTTTTGCAGAGGACTCTAGTATGGTTTCTTGTGCACAGGTTGGGTGCTTATAATCAGCTTCTCATGGTACCCATACACATCTGCATATGCCCCCATACAGAAACACATACATAATTAGAAATAACAGAACTATTTTTTTTAAAAGCACTTGGAAATTCCAGAACATTTGTGTATTAATTGGAAATGTGGTAATGAGTAGACCCATAAAATTCATTAAACTCATTAATTTTTTTTGTTGGTGTTCTGTTTTGTGAATAAAACACTGTGATGATTTCACTATTTTAAAGCAGATGGTTAACAATCATAGTAGGAAGGAAAAGCATTTCCCTAGGCCATCAAGATGCTGCATGTGAGGGAAAATGAAGACCGTTCTAAGAATTGAAAAAAAGAATTTAGTTTACTTTGCACCGAGGTTTGAGGCAAGAGGTTCCAACAGGCCCTGTGTTATATGTGTCATGGACTGCGCACCCCCCCCCCCCTTGCCCGTCATTCCGTGCACATGTTAAAGACTGATTTCCCAGTGTAGTATTTGGAGATGGGGTCTCAGAGGAATCAATTAGCTCCAATGTCAGCATTATAAAGCTGGGGCCTGAGGTTCACGGTCTCTTGTTCACAGCACCACAGACTTGGTAACATAAAGGCAAGAGGCTTGTTTTTGGTTTATGTTCTGGAAGTGTGAAATCCAGGGGCTACTGTAGGGAAGGGCTTATGGCTGTCAGAGTTCCCCAAATGGCACAGGACACGACACAGTGTCCTAGTTTGTGTCTCTGTTGCTATAAGAAGACACTCACCAAAAGCAGCTCGGGGAGGAAAGGGTTTTTTTGTCTTACAGGCTACAGTCCTGCCCGTCATTAAGGAAAGCCAAAGCAGGAACTCAAGCAGAGACCACAGAGGAGCACTCCTTTCTGGCTTGCATTCTGTGGCTTGCTCAGTTACCTTTCCTTTGTAGGCCAGACCCACATGCCCACCATGGCCCTCCCACATGAGTCATTCATCAAGAAAAAGCCCCACAGACACGCCCATAGGCCAAGCTGATTGAGCAATTCCTCACTTGGCATTCTTTTTCCCCAAACCTGTGTAAGTTTGTCTTGAGTTGACAAGGGCTGCAGTGTCAAGGAAGGTGGCTGTGTGTCTCTTTTGGTGTCTTTTAGTCAATCAAGGCACTCTACCCTGAAAGCTTTATCTGATTCAATCACCTTGCCAAACACCAGAGTCTGATGTACTTTGCACCCTTGTTACCTCTGGGCATCCACTAAACTTGATCCTGTGAAGCCTCGAGAGACAGTCAAACCTTTCTAAGCCACTGCAGCGCATGCCCTGGAGAGCTGGCTCTCCCGCTCTGTGTGGGAGAGGTCCAGTAGGGGAAAGACAGAAGAAAATGGCTCTGATGCTCAGGATGATCTCATCAGAAATGATTTGGCTGGGACACCGGTCTTGGACATCTAGCCTCCAATTTCTCTAGTCTCTGCTAGGGAAATTTCTCTCCTTTGTTTAAGCTACCAAGGCCATTATTTTGTTTTGTTAGCCCAGCAGGGTAATGCTAACCTTGTACGGTCCCCACGGGATTTCCCGCCCTTGCTTTGCGTCTCCCTTAGTCAGTAGCTCTTCTAGAGCAGAAGTGACACAATAGTACAACTTCTTACTTCTGCTTGATTTACAGACAGGGAAAGGCTACCGTCTAAGAGAGATGCACTTCGGCTAGAACAATGAGGGGTGTGGTGGTTTGCACAAGAATGGCTCCCATAGACTAATATATGTCAATGCTTGGTCATCAGGGAGCGGCACTACTTAGAAGGATCAGGAGGTGTGGCCTTGTTGGGGTCGGGATGTGATATTGTTGGAGGATATTTGTTACTGGAGGTTTTGAGGTTTCAGAAGCCCAAGCCAGGCCCAGTGGCTCTCTCTCTCTCTCTTCCTGCTGCATCCAGATGTAGAACTCTCAGCTACTTCTCTAGCACCATGTCTGCCTGCGAGCTGCCATGCTCCCCACCATGACGACAATGGATTTAAACCTCTGAAACTGTAGACACGTCCCCCATGAGATGCTTTGCTTTATAAGTGTATTTTCACAGCCATAGAACACCGACTAAGACCAAGGCTGGCAGGTGTCACTCTTAATTTATTCCACAAACAAATTATGAGGGTTCCCTTTGTGTCTGGTACTGATATCAGGTGCTGGGATGTTGCGGCAGGTAGGACAATGTGTCCCCCAGTTTCAAGAAAGTTTTGTTCTGCTTATTGTCAACTGTGGACAAAGAGAGCATAGATGTTAGCACCGGTGCGGAACAAAAGTAACTCTGGGCCTGGTGGGCACAGGCTTGTAACCCCAGCTACTCAGCACGGCCAAGAAGACAGGGCTGCAAAGTCAGGGCTTGCCTGAGCTAAAATGTTCAAGTCCAGCTCAGACACCTTAGAGTGATCTTGTTTCAAATTACAGGTGAAAACTGGGCTGTGGATATAGTTGAATTATCATTCAGTGCTTACCTCACATGGGCAAGGCCTTAGGCTCAAATCCCAATACTGGAGGTAAAGAGAGCAGGGTGTGTGGAGGATTGAATAGTAATAATGAAAGGGAGAAGGGGGCTGAACTTCAGGCCTCTCTTAGGTAGCCATCCAATAAGGTCCTGGCAGGGCATTGGGAATATGATAAATGGTTTTCTGGCAAGAGTTCCTATCCTGAGTGGTTTTTGAGGAACAGGAATGAACAAGGAGAGGCAGCAAATGAGAGCCAGAAGAGAGAAACTCAGAGTTAAGATCATGCAGGGTCTTGTAGTGTACTCACTGGACAGTTTTAATTCTGTGAAGTGGGGATCCAGAGTGTGCGAGTGTGTGCAGGTGTGGGATTCAGGATATCAGTGTCTATTTGTGTGTGTGTCTGTGTGGTGGTGCTGGGGATGGAAACTTGGGTCTCCTACATGACTAGGCAATGTGTCTATCACTGAGCTAGCTGTCCAGTGTTGGTATTTTAATCCAGTCACTGCGCTGTTGGGTTGAGCCTTGCTTGAAAGAGATGACTGACTCGTGAGGAGTTGATTGTGATAATCCAGTTGAGAAATGCAGGTGGGTTTAACCAGGCTCAAGCCAAGAAGTGACAAGAAACAGCCGTGATTAAAATTTTTTAATATATTGAAGGTAATGGATATGTTGACCTATTGTGGGATGTAGATGAAAGAAATGAAGTTATTCCAAGAATTTTAATCTCAGTAGCTACAGAATGGTGACACCATTAACTGAGGTGAAGGAAGCTATGGGAGGAGATGTCTGGGGCTTGGGGATGGGACAGCAGGATCTTGGTTTTAGGCAAATTAAATTAGAAACATCTCTTATGTAACGGTATGCAGTAACTAAGAAGGAATAAATGACAAGACATGCATTTCCTGGTGGGTAACATTTCTCAGAGATGGGAAGTTGATAGTGGAGGGGTTGCTGGGTGGGTTCACAGGTGAGTTGAGAAGGCCTGCGGCTGAGTGCACTGAGGATCACGGGAAGCTCATTGAGAGTAGGAAAATGGCAGCGTTTATCCCACAGCGGCAGATGGCGGCTGCCGGTGATGGTGGGGGCTTGCAGGAATTCTTTACCAACGACAGTGCTCTCAGTGGAAAAGGAAGTGACAGCTGAGAGAGAAAATAGGTATAACGATATTGGAGGCACGACGAAAAGAAGATAGGAAACACTGGTCTAGACTAGTGGGGTACAGAGACTTGGCAGTATGGCAGAATTGCCTGCCAACCGGAAAGGGCCCCCTCTGAGGTTCCGGTCTAGAGTGTAAACAGAGAGTGGTCTGTCTCCAGCCACAAAGAGCTCAGCAGGTGCAGTACGGATTAGGAAGAGGACTGGAGCTCTGCCAAGCAGGAAAGACAAAGTAAGAGAGGGTCCATGATGTGAAGGGTCTGACCAAGGGAGCAATTACCTTGATGGACCACGAAGGCCGAGCTGTTAGAGGAGAAGGGTGATGACAGGCAGGGGCCTTGGGACTTTGAAAAGGTGGTAGGATCGACAGATTGAGGTTTCCTTGGCCAACAAAGGATTGTGGGAAGAATGGTTCCAGAAGAAGTGGTGGGGGAGTGGAGCTGGATGCCAGAGAACAGTTCATAAAACAGATTGTGCCCACCATGTCCCCAGTCCCGGAAACCAGGTAAAATCTACTAATTAATATGAGCTTGAAAATAAAATCTGAAAATGCCCCCAACAGCTACACTTCCTGTTTATTACAATTTCCACAAAGTCAAGCTCATAAAGAACACTAAGGAATTCCTAAGAGTTAATAACAAAACCACATGCCTGGAAGCAAGTTCACAGTCCTAGTGCAGATGACTTCAGTCTCCCACAAACACAGACCCTCCAGAAGCAAATGCCACCACCAAGGTGAGCTGCTTATTTGGATGCTCCAGAACTCCATCAAGTTACAGACTTTGTGAAGCACTTTCACGGAGTCAGAGGCCTTGAAGTTTTCTGTCTCGAGTAAGGGAAAGTCAGTGTGCCAGGCATTGGTCAGGTCACTTGAAATCCTAGTGCTTGGGAGGCAGAGGCAGGCAGATCTCCAAGTTCGAGGCCTGTGTGGTTTCTTGAGTGAATTCCAGTTCAGCCAGGGCTACACAGAGAAACTTTGTCTCAAAAAAACCAAAAGAGAGAGAGGAGGTGGGGTCAGGTCAGTGTTAACCTGTTTTATAGCCTTAATTGCGCTGGAGGCAGCTTTCAGCTACTGCTTGTTATATGCAAGCATTTACCCGTGAGGATGGTAAAGAAAGATGTAAGAGTTAGAGAAGAAAATTTGGACCATACAAATCTTAGCCCTCTGCATTCCAAACAACAACCAAAGGACTTTATGGTGATAACACAAAACCTCACTAAAAAGCACCGAGTCCCACATCTGATGGGAAGAGAGCATTCAAATCTCCTGATTATAGATAGCATCAGTCTCCTTTTCTGAAAATCCATGTTGTGTCCAAGGTGGATCTCTTCTCTTGTCCGAGCTAGACTGGAACTTTTCAGTCGTCTGTTTGGGAATGCACATCTCTCTGCTTTTGTAGAGCTTGTTAGGGACTGGCCACACAAGGACAGGCTGACTCAGGTGCCCTGGAGGGGAGCTTTGTTCAGGACAGAAACTCCATCATCTGACCTTTAATAAGGTCTTTGAACTGTGGGCTCTGGCTGGTCAACGTACTACATCACTAAAAACTATGGAAAGTCAGATAGTCATATCTTTATTTTTCTTCTTCTTTTCGAGAAGAAACAAGCATACTAGCCAGATCAGCCAGATGTGACCATGAAGGGAAAACAGCTGCTTCTGAGATCCCGTCCCCGGCACTGTTGCTCCAAACTCCTGATGATCTGCTTCTGCTTCTGATTAAAGGCAAGTGGGATTTCTGAAGGAAGTGCCCTTTAACAAAGGGCTCTCCAAGTCCTGCGTTCAAGAGTGAAGGAGAACAAGGATAGATTCTTTCAGATTTACCTTATTTGTTGCAGCAAAGGAGACCTACAGAAACATTGTCAAAGAATCTTAAGTGAACACAGCCAGAAGGAAGAAACATATTCTTTCAAGGTGTTGTGTTTCATATGGTGGGAAGTAGGCAGGAAATGATCAGATGGCTGAAGGAGGTGGGCTCAAAGTGCTATAATAGACGGTGTTTAGGAACTGCCTCAAAGTAGCTTCCAGGAGAAATGGAGCTGGAGGGCACAGCCAGCTGGATCCAAGGGGTTAGAAACAGGAGCTAGCACAATGTTCGCACCACCCACCAGCGGTCTCTCCCCTTCCAGCCACACAGAGCCTTCTAACTTTGCTTCCTTCTTTACTTTAAGACTCTTGTCTTCAATTCCATAATGTCTCCTCCCTCTTCCATTCGCCTTCTCTGGATCTCCATGTGTGTGCTCTGCTCACTCTCCATTATCCTTTTCTACTGTTGAGATTTTGCTGCTCAGTGTGGGATATCCATGTGTGTGCCCAGCAACTCTTTGAAGTGCAGGCTCTGACATCAAGGGCCAAAATGCCTGATTTGCCTTTTTGTACAAATTCTAACTCCTAGAGAGAAATTCTGACAGGAACCATTATGGTCAAGGTGGGCTCAGATGGTTCAAACAAAAAAGGCAAATTCCTCCTTTTGTGCGTGGAAAATGGAGTTGTCTGAGAACACTGTAGGCTGGGGTAGCATCCCTAGAGCGACAGATACAGAAGATTTTATATCTCAAGGTGGATTTAAAGAGGACTCTGATGCATGTGTAGTTGGCACAGTGTTTTGTAAATCTGCAGTCCTGTCGACATGTTGGGTAGTTTTCCACTTGAGATGAGGGAACTTGGGAAATATCATCTCTCATAGTTAATTGCCAGTTCAGACTGCTCTACCTGCCAAGGCAGCACCATTCTGTTACATTGGAAAGTCCTTAGTAACAGTGTGGCATGACTGCCTAGTGCTCACTGCTCATAAACAAGGCCCCAGCTTCCCACTATATCCAGTTCTCTCCAGCACATGGAAATGGAATTATGGAAGATATTAAGACAGAGGTTATTTTTCTTTCATTTTTGAATACATTAACACCACTTTAGTAACTATGCTATTAAAATATATCAATCTCATTGTATCTTTAAATACTTGAGGAAATTTTAGCACAAAAATATTTCAACACATCTGGCCACAAGCTTATTTGCTAGTGTATTTCTGTGGTAGCAGTATGACAAATGAAGAGAGGAATCTGGGTTCTCAGGGAAGCATTCTGCACTTCATAAGCAATTGGGAGAGTGCTCACTGTATGAACGGCTGTACATTTCTGCATCTGTTTGGGCTGGTAGTGTTACAAATGTGTGAAGCATGCTGTCTGCTGTGTGTCAAATATTACTCTCTGGGGGCTGCAGCTCTTCACACATCCTCCTTGTTGAGAGCAAGAAGGAGAGGAGAAAGTCTTTCTTTTTTCTTTCTTTTTTTTTTTTTTTGGATGTTTTGAGACAGGGTTTCTCTGTGTAGCTCTGGTTGTTCTGCACCTCTCTCTGTAGACCAGACTGGCTTCAAACTCACAGAGATCCACCTGCCTCTGCCTCCTGAGTGCTGGGATTAAAGGTACGCACCACCACCCAGCTGAATCTTTCTTTCTTAGTAGAATGTTTGCACTAGGTTCATTTTGGAAATAAAATTTAGGGTTCCTTCTTTTTGTTTGTGTCTTTCATGGTTTACATTGCTTCTTGGCTCATATCTTTATCTTGCCAAAAAAACTTAAACACTAGTCTATATTTTGAGATGCCATCATCAACCAAGGGGTAAGCTGTGAAATTCTTTGCAGTGCTTAGATTTAAATTCTTGGAAATTATTTGATTTGTTCTTGCTGGTGTTGATATGATGCTTTTAAATATAAAAATGTGAAGTTCTAGTTCCATTAAATAAACGTTTAAAATACTGTTTTGTGCTGAGCAGTAACTCAGAGGTAGTCCTTCACTAGGTCCACCAAGTCTTAGGAACTGTTTAACCAAGGTCAACATTTTTATAGACATTATAATAAATATCCTTCTTGTTATTGGCTTGTGTATAATATTACATGGGGGGGGGGACTGAATATAGCCACAGACATGGACTTGACATCATGGGAAAATCTAGAGCGACACCAAGGCTTTTCATCCCTGCTCTGATGAGACCTTGATGTATGGAATCAATAAGATACTGCATCCCCCCCCTGGAAATCTGTCTCCTACAGGTGAGAGAAAGTGATGTCTACTGGTCAGTCTTCAGGGATGGAAATCAGCAAACCTAGTCATTCTCGCTGTCCTTTAAGAGTTGGTATTAAAGACTTATTGTCATGGTGTTTGTTGGGCTTGGTGCCTGTGCAGAGGAAGCCCCGAGTTAGTGAAGTTCTGAGTGAATGTGTATTGTTGACATGAGTACAGGCATGACAAGGACCAAGGACTGAGACTCATGGGAAAATGGCAAAACCTTTCCCCGTATAGATCAGGCTTGAAGTTGGCAAAGTTTTTGTCCTGTGGTCCAAGCAAAGGTATTTGCAGAAGATTGATCAGTGTGTACAAAAATTAGTAACTTAAGCTTCTTCCTCACAGATGTTTACAGTCTGAGACTGCTTAGCTGCAGAGACCCCCTACTGAGACTAACTAACCCCTCTCTCTGTGCTGTACATAATAAACACAGAGAGGTTTGGGTAGGTAGTGCTGTGGTAGGTTCAGCTCCACCAGAGTACACGCATCCCACCTGACCCCAGCTTTTCAGTATGTGTGTCTGACTTCTTCATCCCCTGACCACTCCAGCCAGATTTCCCGATGTAAACCACACTAGTCACTGAGGCAAACTAGATCAGAGTCATAGGGAAGTTTGAGTTTTATAAGGTTTCTGTACCCAGGGACTCTAGTGGGTCCTCTAGTGGGAAAGCAATGGCGTTTTGATTTTTGACATGCCTTTCAGACCTTCTGAAGCACTTAAAAGTCTGTCTTATGTTACTCAACTGACATCAGTACGAATAAATATCTGATTATATTAACAGAGACAGTTGATTTCTAGAGAATATACCCTCCGATATCCAGGTATTTGTTTTGTTGTTATGGGGGGGGGTGAAGCCTTAACTAATTATTCTTTATCAATAAAAAAATTGGGAGTCAGATATTGGGGTAGGAAATTGAAAGATCAGAGAGGCAGGGGAGTTGCCACCAGTCATCTCTTGTCTCTTCTGTTCCTTCCTCCAAAAGGGTTGAGATCCTTTCCCAGGCCCACCTTACTACTTCCTGTCTCCTATCTGTCTACAGTCCTCTAAGCCACTATGGCTAATTTTGGTCAGCTAGTAGCTACCTCCGCCCTCTGACTCCAAGCAAGCTTTGTCAGAACACACTCAAAATATCACACAACATATTCACAAAAATATTCACAATATTTTTGTCTAAATAAAAAGGGAAGGTTTTCACTAACATAGTAAAACTACCCACAATAACTATATACAAATATATACAGACAAGAATTACATTATTCTTCTATCCGCTGTACACTGGTTAATAAATAGCTGACTGGCTGGTAGCCAGATAGGAATTATAGGTGGGACAACCAAACTAGGAGAATGATGGGAAGAAGAAGGGCAGAGTCAGAGGAGATACCAGCCAGCTTCCGAGGAAGCAGGACATGTAGAAAATGAGGTAACAAGCCATGAGCCACATGGCAAAACATAGATAAGAAATATGGGTTAATTTAAATGTAAGAGTTAGTAACAAGCCTGAGCTATTGGCTGCATAGTTATAATTTATATTAAGTCTCTGAGTCAGTTATTTGGGAAGTGGCTGTTGGTTATTTGGGATAGGCCGTTGGGACAGGAAAATTCTGCCTACAGGGTCCATTCCTAGGGTTAATAGGAAGAACATTTTTATGAATGCAGTATTGGTTGGTGATTATGGAATCACAGCAGAGAGAGCTGGATTAGTTTGAATAGTATCTCAGTGACAAGACAGCACATCCTGGTACCTTTTGTGTGTTCCTCAGCAGAGTATAGCTGTTCTGTGACTTAAAGGAAACTAAGGTAGATTCTGACATAGGCTTACACAGACCAGGGAGATACAGTGGAAAAGAGAAATACCACAATCAGACAGCAGCAAAGTGGCCTGGAAATAAGAAAACATAAAGCTTGTTACAGAGGGAATTGAGAAGTATTCCAGAGAAAGTCTGCTGTGGGATGGTCTGTATGTCAAGTGTGTTGCTGATTGGTCAATAAATTGGCCAGTGGCCAGGCAGGAAGTGTAGGCGGGACAAGGAGGAGAATAAAGCTGGGAAGTGGAAGGCTGAGTCAGAGAGACACTGCCAGCTGCCATGATGAGAAACAGCATGTGAAGATGCCGGTAAGCCACAAGCCATGTGGCAAGGTATAGACTAATAGAAATGGATTAATTTAAGCTGTAAGAACAGTTAGCAAGAAGCCTGCCATGGCCATACAGTTTGTAACCAATATAAGTCTCTGTGTTTACTTGGTCGGGTCTGAGCAGCTGTGGGACTGGCAGGTGAGAGAGATTTGTCCTGACTGTGGGCCAGGCAGGAAAACTCTAGCTACAAAAGTCTGATGAAGGAGCTGATGGACACAGGAAAATAAGCCTTGACAGTCAGGCTGGGACCAGATTTTCGAGAGTCTCTTGGGGTTTGGATACTGAGGCCAACAGGGAACAACAGAATATTTAAGCATTATGGTGACATGCCTACTACAATGTGAGTGGAGGATGTGAGTTCAAATGAGGAAAGACCAATATAAAAGTACAATTGGATCATAATACAAGTGAGACTACAGGGTGGATATTTAATCTAGAAACTCAACAAAGGATACAGAGATTGTCAAAGTCAGAACCAGAGTAAATGGTAGCCAAGAGATGGAGCCAAGGAACCCTGGGGTTTCTCACTTGGGCAATAAAATAGAGATTTTTCACTTTGACAATGAGGCTTATGATGCTTGCTTTTTGAAATGTCCTAAGTTGCAAGGCATTTATCTTATTGTGTTTTCCTTGACAGAATATTTCACCTTTAATAAAAATAGTTCTAGTATAGTTCATTAAGTCAGACTTTTGTGGAGTGTCTAGTGTGTGTCCTGAATGTTTGACAATGATTGCTATTCATTCAGTTCTTGGGTGAAACAGGCTGGATACAGTGAGGACACCTCACTCTTTCTATGTTTATCCTGTAAATTTGAAAGATGCTACAAGCAAACAAATGGCCTTAGACCATTTTTTGAAAGGTTTTGTTTAGTTTTTTAAACATTCGAAGATATATGTGACCACTGCTACCTCTCATTTTATAACATTTTGATCATTTAAAATTGTTTTCGATTAGCATTTTATCTATTTATTGTGTGTGTATGCATTTGTGCAGGCAGGCGTGTATCACAGGATATATGTGCAGGTCAGAGGATAATTTGGGGTGGGGTCTCTTGTCTCTATCCATGATGTGGGTCCTAGGAATCAAACTCAGACCATCAGGCTTGCTGTTAAGTACTTGTCATTCTCTGAACAATCTCGATGGTCCCTCGTCATTTTAAAAAGAAAATCTGTGTCCTTTAGGGTGTCAGTCCTTCCACTTCCCCCTCATAATCCCTAGGCAACCATTAATCAGCATTCTCTTCTATGAGTATCCCTTTTCTTAGCATTTTGTGTAAATGGCATCATACAGGGTGAGGTGTTCAGTGAGTCGCTTCTTTCACCAAATGTGCTTTGAAGATTGACGTGTATGACATCATGGCTCAGTGCTGTCTTTCTTCCTATGGGCAAGTGACATTACATTGTGTGGCTACACCACACTTTGTTTACTCATTCACCAGTCAATAGACATTCGGATTGTTTACTCTTTTAACTAATATGAATAACACTGCTGTAACATTTGTGTACAAGTTTCTGCATAAACGCACACCTTCATTTCTCTTGGGCATATACTTAGGAGTGGGATTTCTAGATCCTGTCTTTTCTTAATTTTTGAAGTAATAGAAAATAATTTCCAGAGTAGCTGAGCTGTTTTTACAATCCTGTCAACAGCAGAGACGCACTCCAGTTCTGCTGTCTTCACTGGCACCTGGGCCCTTGTTATGATCTGACTTTTGGTAGCTATCCTAGTGGGTACAAAGGGCCGTCTCACTGAGACTTTGACTGACATTACCATTACTAATGCTGTCAAGCATGGTTTTATAGGCTTATCAGCCATTTGTGTATCTTTGTCTTTTTATTTTTCAGACTGAAAGATTCCTTTCCTATTCTAGGTACAAATCCCGGCAAGTGTCTATTTGTAACCACAGTGTGAGTCTTCTGATGTTTCTTCTCAGAATTGTATTCCCTGAGGTTAGTTTCACAAGTATTTGTTGTGAATCTATACTATTCTCACCACCACAGACACAATAATAAATATAAGATGAAATCTCATTGGGAGGAATTAAACTACGATTTCATTCTATGTGATACACTCAGAGCTATTTTCCTACCAGTGTTTCAAGAAACATTTGTGTCCCATAACACGCTAAAAGACAATACACTAAAGAAAAGTTCTGACCAATAAAGAACTTTGCAAGTCATTAGGTTAACTGCTCTTCACTGCATTACCTCTGGATATTTTCTTGTAACCAAGCACTGCTTCAGTTGCCTTAAGTCAGTAAAATGTTGTGTCCTTAAAAACAAAACAAGGGGCTTAACAGGTGACCTCGTGGTTAACAGCACTTGCTGCCTTTGCAGGGAATGCAGATTTGTTTCCAGTTCCCCAAAGAGTGGCTTACAACAGTCTATAACTCCAGTTCCAGAAGTTCTGATGTCCTTTTCTGGCTTCTGCAAGTACTGCACACACATGGTGCCTCTGCACACATGCAAGTAAAACACACATCAAATCAACAGGTATAAATAAATCTCTCAAAAACCCCAAACAAAAACCATCCTGAGGTTGAAGAGCTACCTTAATGGTTAAGAGCACTTGCTGCTCCTGCAGAAGACTGGATATCAGTTACCAGCACACACATCCAGTGGCATCTAACTGCCTGGAACTCCAGCTCCAGGGGACCCAATGCCCTCTTCTGGACCCCCCACACCAGTGGTACGTACACATACACACACAGTCTTAAAAAAAAAAAAACCATAGTCTCGCAATTCTTCCAAATAATAATCGACTCTTTTAAACTAAAATTTAAAATACAAATAACACTCAACCACTCAGCTACTTTATGCCATATGTTGACACTGTTGCTTCCCTAGGAAGAAATTATTTTCCTAAGTCAAATATCTTGTGAATTAAACTCATTTCTGATGCTTTCATATTTACAGTCTATAAGTAAATTAAGGAGTGAATAGATCTTGGTAAATATCTTCAAATTAATTTTTAGGATAGGATTTGGATGTGGCATTAACATATGAATCGAGGGAAGGAATATTAGCTTGAAACATGATGGCCCTCAGAGAATTCAAGAGTCTGATAAAGCAGTTACTATTTACCATGTCTAAATCCACAGAGTAGTGTTAGTATTTCAAATAAAGCAAATATTTGCATTGATCACACCTTTTCCAATGGTTTCCTCTTTTGTACAGAAGTGCCTGGCCTCACCCTTAGAAATAATCCACACACATTATGATTTGGTGTGTAGTAGACTATGTGATACCTCTGTGGGAACCATCATGGGCAGAATGTTTTTTGAGCTGAACGATAGCATAAACACTCTCGTCCTAGACAGGACTTGGATATGGCAAGGTGAAGAATGGAAAGTACCTCAGAGGACTTTGGCTCAAGGTTCTTTCTCTCTGTGGACAACCTGAGATATCTCCCGAGAGGGATGTGCGTGTAACCATCTGGGAAGTTCTGATAAAGCGAGGCTTAGGTCAGGAATAGTTCTCTTCTTTCTAGTTCTCTGTGATGAGAAATACCCAATGTTAGGTAAACAGCAGGCATGGCCATCATTTATCTTGAACATGTCTCACACATCTCAGCATGTTAGTATTCTATAGGAGAGTTTGAGAAATGGTGAATTAGAGGCTAGTATAGGCCCTCACTTCTTTAGGAGCCAAGATCTGTAAAGCAGGTAACAGATGGTACTGCTAGAACTAATACTTGCACAGGGATCTCCATGGCAGGTAGATGAAGAGGAAGAACCCTCACCAGGAGGAATTCAGAAATGATCAGGTTAGATAGCTGGTCAGTCCTCCGGGAAACTGTTTAAGGCATCAAAGGACTCTGTTCACTCCAGCGCATTTCAGTTTGGTCTGGTTTTAATTGCAGGTGGGTGGAAACACAGCTTTGTTGTGGAATGGATGCTTGAAGTCAAGAGAGTGACAGTGACATGCTTCCCAATGCCATATTTTGAAACCTGATGTGAGACGATGTCAGGACATCCCTGGCTTCTGTTACTCTGGCAGGCCAGTTGCCTCTCTTTAGGAAGCACCACTCTAACTGCCTTCTCCCACTCGTTCCTTGTCTCATGGACCAATTCTGATGTCTTCTGCACTAGCACATCCTTTATGATGCCATGCCACTGTCTTTACGCTACCGGAAAGTGTGACAATGGGAAAAATGGTGAACTAGAGCAGCATTTTGTGAACCCGAATCTGTAACTAGAGTCTCTTCTGATTCAAGTAAGCCGCTTGGGTGAAAATCCTGATAGTCACCAGGAGGTGAAGGAGGACAGGTGATGTCCTTTAAGCTAGGCGTGAGATAGAAAAAGACAGCTTACTAAGGAAGGAAAAGGCTCTGTGAAGAGTGGGAGAGGGCTAGTGAGCTGAAAAGGGTCCCCCAAGTGTTGGCTATGTGGTCCATCATCTTTTAGAGTCCTCCCCTCTCTTGCTTATATTTCATGGGCTTTGTTTCACGTGAAGTAGCTTGCTTTTTATCTCTTACCATGGAAGTAAGTTTTGGTCTGTTTCCAGGCAGACTTTAGACAGTGATTCTTAATTAGAATTTAAGTTTAACTGAATCATTACATTTAATTAATTGTCAATTAAATTATTAATTGTCAATTGTTAATTAAAAATCAATCAATTCTTCCCTAGGGGAACAAGTTAAATATCAAGGAATAGTAAGTTTTGTCATTTTTTTTTCTGGTCAGTTTAGGTTTTTGGAGGATGACAGAAAACTGTCCTATATAAGTATTTTCTCAGTGGGAGAATGGAAACTTCAGTGTTTCAGGTCTTAACAGGAACAACTTGGTCTCTTGACTTAGAAAGCTATCATTTTACAATGGTCAAAGGATCATGTTACAGGAATACGAAGCTACAAAGTGAGGAACAGTTTCCAATCCCTGGCAGGCTACACCTTGAATGAATGTAGTACTCAATCAGTAAATCACACCTACCTCCGGAGAGGGCCCATCGTGTGCCATATTGCATAATCAGTAGAGTATAAAGATGAAAACCAGGATAAACTTACTGGGGAACACACACACACACACACACACACACACACACACACACACACACACACACACATAATCTTCCCAAGTGCAGTGTTACTATGGGAGCATGGACTGGGGATGCTTCTATAGCAGGTGATTCAGGAGACATGTTAAGAGTTTTCTCGGGGCCAGAGTGATGGCTCAGTGGTTAAGAGCACTTGGCTGCTGTAACCGAGGATCTGGATTCAAGACCTGTCATCCATATGGTAGCTCCTGACTGTCTATAACTCTAGTCCCAGGGGATCTGAAAGTCTTTTTTCACTTCCAGTGACACAGTCCACATATATGATGCACAGACACATGTGCAGGCAAACACTCATATACATAAAACAAATAAATTTAAAAAAGGAGGAGTTTCCCAGAGCAACTGGGACCATGAACATATCAGAAGACTGAGCCAGCTCACCTTGCCTTCCCTCTCCACCCCGTCCCCTGTTTGAGATAAGGAAGAGAGAAAATCAGGATTGTAGAGCAAGAAGAATGTAGCATTTTGGCCTCGGGATGCTTGGCTGTCACTTATGTGCCTACCCACACATATAGGTTATTGATCCTTCATTCCATTTTCTTGTTTCGATTCCTATCTGCACTCAAGGGAAAGACAATTAACTGTCTGGTTTGCGTATTTCCATGTTTTGGTCACTTCAAACAATGCTATGCAATTCTTTTGTGTAAATTTTTTTTTGAAAACTGTTACTTTTCTGAGAATATAATTGATGGTTGTTATAGAAGCTTTCAAAAATAAAGAAGAGAATGATGAAATAAAAAAAAGAGGGCTGGGGAGATGGCTTAGTAGACAGAGTGTTTGTCATGCAAGGGTGAGGACCTGGAGTTCAGATCCCTAGCACCTACCTAAGAATCTATGCTTGCCTGTGCCTAAAATCCCGGCACTGGAGAGGCAGACACAGGAGGATCCCTGGGCCTGTAAGCTAGTTTAGCCAAATCACCTAATTCCAGGTTTACCGAGAGCTCTTGTTTCAAAATTAATGTGGAGAGCAATTGAGGAAGGCACACGATGCAGACCTCTGGCCTCCATGTTCTGTACAGCCCTCCCCACCTCCTTCTCTCCTCCCCTCCCTCCCTCCTTTCCTCCCTCCCTCCCTCCCTCCCTCCCCCCTTCCCTCTCTCTCTGTCTCATACATCAAAAAGAAAGAAAGAAAAACCAAGAAGAAATGATCAACCATACCTACCTTATAGGAATAGACACTTGCTGCATTTTCACGGCTATTTCGGTTCTTTACTGTGCATTGATATGTGTGTGCTCACACATATATGCACACACACACACACACATAGTTCTTTTACAGCATTGGCATCAATGTGTACTGCTTTGTAATAGTTTCCTTTCAGTTAATACAGTCAGTGCTTTGCCACGTCACTGAAGAATCTTCTTCATTCAAAATAACCATAATTAAAAGAAAAAACAAAACAAGACAACAACAAACCAACCATCCAAAAGGTGGGCATGGTGGCTCATGCCTTTAGTCATACATAGCATTTGGGAGGTAGAAGCATGTGGATCTCATAGTTTGAAGCCAGCTCTCTGAGTTTGAAGCCAGTGTGGTCTGCAGAGTGAGTTTCAGGAGAGCCAGCGCTACACAGAGAAGAGAAAACCTGTCTCAAAAAGGCAACAAAATAAAACCTCAATTTCCCGCAAAGGTCATATAGGAGAATGAGCTCATTAGCATTCAGTCATAGATGGGGTAAGGGTTCATGGGCCCTGCACCACCCATGGGAACTAACAGCAGTCAAAGGTTGTTGTGGGAGAGGAAGTACCTGTCTTTGGCAACATAATCATTGGTGAATTACTCAAGCTTCATTGAACAGCTTTATAGCCATGTTCATGCTTGTGGCCCTGGTTAAACCCAGTGGGTCACAAAGGAAAAATTAATAACAACAAAACAACAACAACAACAACAAGACATGAAAGTGATTTGGAATGTGGTAGGAGGAAGGAGGGTTGGTGGGATAGATGGAAGATAAGAGGGTGGAGGCGTGAGTGAATGCAATCAGGATGTATCATACACATGCAGGGAATTGTTAAATAATAAATTAATAAAATATTGGGGCTGAGCAATGGCTTATGGTTAAGTACATTCATTGTTCTTCCAGAATATCTAAATTCAGTTCTCACCTGCAACTTATTTCTAGTGGATCTGAAGCTTTCTGGCCCCTGTGGGCACCTGCATTCATGTACGCACACCTAATTAGAACTAAAATAAATCTTTCAAAAAAGAAAATCTTAATTACTTTTCCCTATTCTGATTATAAATATACATGTGTTATAATGTATGTAGGTATATGGCAACTCCATATTGTGTTTGTACATGTACTAATTGTAGGTTAGATTTCAGATTTAAAATATACTTTGTAATTGTATTGTGTGTGTACCTAACACCACAACTGGGACCATATGACACATACTACTTAAGAAACAACATTTCAAATAATTTACTTTATGTTGTGTGTGTGACTGTTTTGCCCACATATAATGTATGTGTATCATGTGAGTGAGTGACCAGTTGCTGTGGAGATTGGAAGAGGGCATCAGAGATGCCTTGGAACTGGTATTACAGGTGCTTGTGAGCCAACATGTGGCTGCTGGACACCAAACCCAGGTCCTCTTAAGAATAGCAAGTATTCTTAACTGTGAAGCCGTGTCTCCAGTCTCTAAATGGCATTTTTATTAGACACGTCTGGAACAAGTCAGTTCATACAGAGCTATTTTTGAACTGTTTCATGGCAGTGAGTTGTCATCAATCTCTCATCAACTATCAATTAATGATTAAACACCAGTGGTTATATATTGTAATTGTTAATAATTTTTGCTTAGTATAAAGAATGCCAACTGAAAAACTGATCACATGTAGTTGGCTATTATGATAACATTTTAACTAGCAAAATCAGCAGTTTCCTTCATTCCTAGAGTATTTGTTTCTTATACTTTCCAGGACTCACAGAAAATAAACCAACCACTGTTGTTTTTATTAAATAATTTAAATGCTCAAAAACATATCTTGTTTATGTGGATATTTAGATCTCTAAGTTGATGAAATAGAGTGAGTGAACGTTCATCTTTCAGCATAGCATGATTGACATGTTTAGTCAAGTGACGTTTGTTAGAGATTATGATCAAGACTCAATCTAAATTTTCCCCGATGAGAGATTTTTGACTCTCACTGTTGCATCATGTGGGTGGCTGCAGCCAAGACAGAGGCCAGATTCACTGTCATGGAAAGAGAAATCTCATGTTTACAGTGATAGCCCAATACAGCACTGAGCATCCTGTCGGCAGCCTGTAAATTCTTGCTGACTCCTGATGATGATTAGGGGCCATTCTCTGGTGAACCCGGAGAGAAGGCTCTTGAGAGTGACTTGGGCTTTCCGATCACAGCCACCTCTGCCAAGGCCCTGCCTGGAACCCCACTGCCAGGACTAGTTCGGCTGTCAAGGAAGACTTCATGGAATTTGTCATCAGTAGGTTTCATATTTATTCAAACAGTTTATTCAAATTCTTCAACTGCTGTGGCAGTGAGCATGGTTATTAGACCTAGAGTCAAAGTCATGTCTGCATTTTCGTTAGAGAAACTTGAGGCTTGTTGTCTCCTTTCTTGAGGTGTTGAAGTCCAAGGTATCAGTGGTACAGGTGATAAATTATATAAAGAACTTTTTTTAATTTTTTTTTTTTTTGCCACATATCACGTAGTGTAACGTTTGTAAGCAAAATGCTCTTCTAAACAGTCTCTCTAGAGCACATCTAGTTGCCTTACAGATAAAGGCTCTGGCAAATGTTTGGTTAAAATGACTGTATCTCTTTATTGATGATTTGTGTAAAATGCCGCTTTCATGGTCAGAACCACAGTGGTGTGTGTATTTGAGACAGCTCTATATGGATTTATGATGGGAATTAAAGGTGCCTTACTAGCTCGTGAGATCCTCAAAGCAGTACATTGTAATGCCAATATATGCTGGTCAGAGCTTTTGGATGAAAGTTTTAGTTAATTATCATGGCCCTGAAAGAGAAAAGCTGGATCCACTCTCTCCAGATTTAAAAAAATTAGCCCTCCCACCCCCGACAACATGTACAAATAGACTCACTTTAGATTTTAGGAGCCTCTTGGCTCCAAACCTAAGTGCTGCTTGAAAAATGGCCCTTTCAGCTTTTAGCCAGCAGCCACAGCTTAAATCCACAAGAGAGATGTAGAACAACGCTGCTCGAAATAGCTGTTTGCATTTTGGAAAACTGTAGGTTTTTGAAAGACACCAAGGAAACAAGGCCCTCTACACCCCACCCAGCTCCTTCTCTCAACCCACTGTCCAAACACAGAACGTTCACTGTGCCCCCGTGGCTGAACTTGTGAACCCTTTCGGCTTGTGGTACTCTGTCTCCTCTCATCCAAATTGCCGACTGGTAGAATGAAGGGACATGTAAACAAATGAACTGAGAAAGTGTTATCTGTCCCACATCGATAATACATTTAGGACACCGTTTTCAAGGAAATCACAAAATAATATGCCACATAGATGAGGGAGATGAGAAAGCATTACGAGAGAAAAGAACACTGTGAGGAGAGCCATGCTTGGGGGACAGTCCATGACATCATTTGTGGCTGAGGGATGGATGAGAGGAGACAGAGTAACATGAAATGAAAGAGTTCACACAGGTTCAGCCTGCGGGGGGCACAGTGAACATTCTGTGTTTGGACAGTGGGTTGAGAGAAACAACCGTGTGGGATGCAGAGGAAGCCCCGAGTTCATGAAGTTCTGAGTGAATGCATGCTGTTGATGTGGGCACAGCCAGTCAAGGGCTCCATAGCCTCAGGCTCAGGGGTATGACAAAGCCTTCCTGGGACTGGGGCTAGTGCAAGTGTTGACAATGTGTGCAGAAAAATCTCCACCATAGTTATCTCCCCTCAGATATTTACGGCCTGAAGACTCCTCCCCTACAGAGACTGCTCTTCCTGAGATAGCTGAAACTGTCTCCTTGACCCAGCTGTTTTTAACCCTGCCTCCTTGCTTACTGGTATATGATAACACTGCCTCCTTGATTAGCTGTATGCAATAAACCTGCTTCTCTGCGCAACTCTACATGACCACCTGACCCCAGCTTGCTGTCCAGTGCCCATCTGTCTTATCCTCATTCTCTTGCTTGCTCCCAGTTGGACCCAAGTCCCTGGATCTGTGCCAGGACACAGTATAACTGAAATCTAACACTTTACAGAATGGCCAGAGTTGCATTTTATTTCTTTGGCACATGTCACTGCCAAATGGCATGATAGAGGTCCATCGTAGAGTTCTTTATAACTTGGGATCCAGAGGACTTAGCAACAGGCCTGCTGTCAGGGATGAGAGGGGCAGAACTACTCTCGGGTCTTCAGCTGGATGTCTGAACATATCAGAGTGGCATTCAGTGAGAATGGGAGTATGTGCATTGGAAGTGACGGGTATCATTGGTATTGGTATCAACAGCCTTTTAGCATATAGTTGGCACTAATATTTTGAACTCAAATGGGACTAGTGTATTTGTCAGTGGATATACTGGGTTTTTTTGTCATGTGACTATTTAAAATGTACTTTTAGCAATTTTGAAATATGCAGTCTGCTATTAGTTATAGTCAGACTCTTGAGCATTGGACTTCAGAAAGGTTTTCTCCCTGTTTAACTGGCTAGCATCTCTCCATCTCCCAGCCTTCACTCCCAACCCCCAGAAACTACTTACTACTCTACTGTCTAATTATATATGTTCAGCTTTTTGCACCGGTAAGGCAGGACTTACTTTTCTGTGCATAGCTTGTTTCACTTAGCATAGGTTCACCTGTGTTGTTAAGAATGATAGAATTCCCTTCTTTCTAAAGGATAAACCATTGATGGCATAAATGTACCACCTTTCCTTGACCCATTTATCCAATTGTAAAGAGTTCGGTTAATTCCATATCTTGGTTATTATTATCAGAGCCTCACAACACAGGACTGCATGTATAGCCACTCTTAATTTCCTTTGTACAGATACCTTGATGTTGAATTGCTAGCCATATGCTAGTTACATTTTTAATCTCCCAAGGAGCCTCTGTAGTGCTTCTCATGATATTTATAATAATTTGCATTCTCACCAGTGTATGCTTCCCTTTTTCTGAATCCTCACCAGACTTATCATTTTTCATTTTGCTAATAGCTATTCTAACAGGTGTGAAGTGATATCTATTGGTTTTTTTTTTTTTTTTTTTTTTTTGGTTTTTCGAGACAGGGTTTCTCTGTGTAGCTTTGCGCCTTTCCTGGAACTCACTTGGTAGTCCAGGCTGGCCTCGAACTCACAGAGATCCGCCTGGCTCTGCCTCCCGAGTGCTGGGATTAAAGGCGTGCGCCGCCACCGGTTTTTAATTTTAAGTTCTTTGATGACGAGAGATGGTGTACATTTTTCATATACCTGCTGGCCATTTGTATGTCTTCTTTTGAGTAATCTATTCAGGTCCTTTGTCTATTTCAATAGTGTTAGTTTAGATTGATTAGTGAATTTTTAAATTCCTTAGATGTTTTGGATATTAACACTTTAGCAGATATATAGTTTTTAAATATTTCCTGTAATTTGATAGGCTGTTTCTTCAATACACAGTATTGAGAAAATATAAATAAGTAGAAGAAACCATACATAGTGGAACATGTCTGTAATCAAAGCACTTGGAACACTGACATACAAGGTTCATGAGTTGGAGGCTAATCTGGTCTAGAGCAAGACACTGCCTCTAAACAATGAATGAATAAACCAACCAACCAACCAACCAACCAACCAACCAACCAACCAACCAAACACAAGCGTAAGAATGAAATTGGTTCCTTATCTCAGAATAAGCTCTGGGAGGTTTAAAGACTTAAACATAAGTGAGAGAAATTCTGTGCAACCGGTTTGGGCTGTGATGATGTTTTAATCGGACTCCAAAGATACAGGCAACAAAAGCAGAAATAGAGGGATTAAATCAGGATAAAAAGTTTCAGTCTTTAAGCAAAAGATTATTAAATGATTGCCAAGCAGGAAGCTGGAAAAAACAAGCTGGTTTGTTTCTTTACTTGGTGCCTAAATATTATTCTTACATACTCAGAAAAGACCTGTCAGGACACTGGGCTTCCTGTGTGGACAACATCAGTGTTCTAGTCAGGTTCCCTTAGATGTTCACTATTGCTGAGACTCCTCCTCCCTCCTCTCCTCCCTCCTTCCCAAACTGTGCTCCTCTAGCTTTCTTGTGCCTTCAAAAATCATCTATTTATTTATTTATTTATTTTATTTTATTTTTTTTTTTATGGCAACCCACTACTACTCTCGCATTTGAACTACTGGAGTGCTTTTGTTCACAGAGCCCGAAGCTTCCTGTCCTTTCTATTGCGTGTCCTGTGGTCGTAGCAGAAGGGCAAATGAGTCCTAAGTCCAGCTCCCTTAGGGGAACTCAGGGCTCAGTGTCCGTACCCCAGGGATCCCCTGCAGGACAAAGCTAACGGTCAGATTTGGTAAGAAGTGGCTCCTTACCTGACTTCCCACTGGTGGCTTCCTCTCCATTTCTAGTATTTCCAGGGATGACCTTTGCCCATGCTTCTTCATTTCGGCACAGGGTCGGCTTCAGTAGGACTGTCCTTACAATCATCATTTGGATAACTAAATGTGTTTTTATCGTCATCTCTCATTTGAATCCCCAAATATTTTGATTTAAAGGCCAGTTTATAAGCAGAGTTTAACTTTCATTATTGTCATGGTAATATGCAGAAATCCTTGAATGGCTGAGTTCTCTAAGAGTATTCTCTAAGAGTTATTTTTGACAATTTTGAAAGCTTTAGCTGGCATAACTACGTAGTGTTCTGTTTTAAGTGTCTAATGCCAATTTTGTTTGTTAATGTATGCTGCATGTCAAGCTCTGTGAAAGTGATTTACAGGTATTACCTCATATAATCTTCTTAGAAGCAAGATTGATTTTATTACCTACAAGTTACAGATGAAGAAACCACGGCTCTGGTGATTAGGTAACGTATCCCTAACTACACCATAAATAACTGGACCTTGAATTTGAGCTTGGAATGAACTCCTGAGCTCATGTGCTTTTGCCGTCAAATTTCACTGTCTCAAGAAAAATAAAAAGAACAAGAAATACTTAAGGAGTTTAATGTGTATTAGAATTATTTGTGGATGTGGTTATTCCTTGATTAAAACTTACTAAAAATTCTATCGATTAATATATTCATGTGTAGAAGAGTGAACTCTTATGTGGTACAGCATTTAGTTTCCAGAGGAATGTTGTCTTGTAGTAATAACAGATCCTTTGGGAAAAGGCTCCTATACAGCTGTCTAAATGAAGGAACTTGTCTTTGACAAATGATCATTTTGATATTTTAGGCCATTTAAAAATATTAAATCAGCTTCTTTTAGACATTTGACTAATGGAATGGTAGAAAGCAGTGAGTTAAAAACAAGTCACTCATCTGACCGAGATGCTTTGTGTCTCCAGCTATCTGCAAGATGGATGATGTAGTGCTTTTCTTTTGGGAGTGTCTTAAGAATTGTTAAACACATTATTTTCATAGCTTCTCGTCAGTCTCCGTATCATTCCTTGGCCCAGGGAAGTCTATTGATAGGATTCACTCAGGCAGAGAGAGCGGCAGACATTTTTGCCAGGAGCTATTTGAAACTCTCACAGGAGATGTGGCCAGCTCTGCTTTTGTATGATGACGGGTGGGCCATACATTTCTCTAAGAAATTAGCCGTTGACTGACCCCAAGATGCTAAGGTAGAGCAATGAAGACTGCACAAGATTATGGAGAGGAATGGCATGCCAGCTCACAGACGACATTATAACAAAACCAAAACCAAAACCAAAAAACAGTGTTGTAGAAAATATGGGGGAAACCCAGCCTTGTGCCTCTGGAGGATAAGAATAAAGAAGAAAATTGAATTCAGGTACAGCCTTGCCCCTAAAGCCTGATTTTTGCTTGCGAGTTGAGTTTATAAATGAAAGAGGCTGGCCATACAGTGTGCTGAGAAGAGGAGAATTAAGAACATCTGATTTTTTGTGACAGGAGACAAGCCTTCTGAAAGCCATTCCTTTCTATGGGAAGCAGCTAGACAAATATTTTACCACTCAGCGACAATTCTCACATATGTACTCTGTCTGTTCTTTTAAATGTGAGGGTGGAATACTGTATGTGAAATAGCTTTTGTGGCCTGGACTATGATGCCCATGCATGGAGCATGTGTGGGTATGTGCCTGTGTGTAGGCATGTGTTAAATGGAACCAGTTATGGTGGGGCAGCTGTGCATTTGTGGACAGCTATGTGAATGTGGGTCACTTGAAAGGATGATGCATTCCCAGCTGTAGAAGGAAACTCAGAACAAGAGGAAGGTGAAGGAGTTTGCAGAAGAGACAGGGTGAACAGAAAAGTAAAGGGGAGAGAGGAAGGGCTTGGAGGGAAATGCCTACTGTGCGGTCATACTTGTGAAAAAACTCTCAATTTCAAATTATACCTTTTTAGTTGTGATCTTCCCTCTCTGGGTCCTCATGACATGCCAGGTTTCTTTTGCTGTCCTTGCTCTTGACGGGTCCATTTTAAGTCTTAGCCTTCCATCCTCAATTTTTTTTTTTTTTTAACCACAGTTCAACTTAGAGAGAAGGAAATCCAAATTTGTATTGCTGGGTTAGAATCATGTTTATTTAAATGGACACTCCATTCCCATGAGAACTCTCTGGAAAAGTGTGTGTGTGTGTGTGTGTGTGTGTGTGTGTGTGTGTGTGTGTGTGTGTGTGTTTGTGTGTGCTCTCCCCATTAAAATATTTCTTCCTGTGTGTGCTGAGAATGTAAAATGGCCACTGCATTCTCCTTCAGGGAGTTCATAATCAAACCCAGGACCCAGTGAGATGAAAAAAGAGCCCCCTTTAGCCCTAACAAAGTTATAGCCTTTCTTCCACCAATCCTTGCCCTCTGTAAAACATAAAATAAAAATTTTAAACCTGTTTATAAAAAAAATGTTTCCAACTATTAGAGCATAACAAGGAACCAGAGTTTTTAGAATGAAGGAAGAATAATGCTGCATGCTCGCTCTATTGTGCGCGCATGGACAAGCAGCTGGTTGGGAGCCCAGCTCTCTTTCACTGATAATCATGTCATTCCTTGACCGCTAAGTGTTTGCCAAGCCCTTCTGATGTTCCGTTTCACACTGTTGTAGATGTTAGAAAGCATGCCGTGGTTATAAGACATCCCCTGCCGTCTGTCTGCAGTGTAATAGACATACACCCTCCCAAGGCAGTAGGCAAGCATGTTTGCATAAAATTCAGGCATGCAAATTCAAATATTGAAGATGCCAACTAGGTAATCGGAAGGTGGGATTATTGCCTCTGGGGGCATTTGAGACTGGTGGGCATGACGGCTAAGTTGAAGACTGTTGAAATGATTTCAGCTTTGTAAGATATGGGTGTTTGACTGCCTGTAAATTTACGGTACCTGGCAAAAAGAGATTATGTGATTATATGAATGCACCCAGGGGAAATAAGAAAATATACTAGAGATAGTGCCAGCAGCTTGGTGACTAAGTGGCCTTTATTAGGAGGTGTTTTCTAGGGAAGGAACATTAACAGGGAAGGTCTAAACTAAAGAGCAGAGACAGTGGCGAGTCCTCCCAGTGAAAGGCTGGTCAAAGTGGCGTTTCATTACAACATCTCCTGAACCCATGCTTTCTCTCTGCTGTTTCCAATCAATTTATCCAGAGAATGGGAAAGGCAAAGAAGCAGAGCTCAGAAAGAGAAGTGGGGGGCCCCCCTTCCATCAGTGTAGAGGTTGGTGTTGGGTTGGGGTGGCCTCCACTCTGAGAATGTTGCTTGCTGTGGGTGTGGAAAATCAAGGCTGTGAATTGCAGAGGGAGGAAACCAAATAGCCAAGCGCTGGTTCCTAATTCTGTGATGATGAATCACATGTATTTATTTCAGTGTCAGAGAAAAATTTCCCAAGAACCTTCCGTGAGTATTAGGATGCCATTTATTTTAAAGCAAAGAAGGCCCCAGTATATTTATCTCTCTGAAGGCTTACTCTTCTCCACCACTTTAATTGGCCACGTTAGATTGATTTGTGAAAGATGACATCTGACTGAGGAAACATTCTGGTTTCCTAGTGCAGTTATCTTCTGACTACTTATCTTCCCAGTTAAAGGTTCTACCCTGCCGGCCCTTCAGTGGCTCCCTCCAGTGAAGGCTTTAAACACGTTTTCAAATAATGTTTGGAAGGAGAGATAAGGATGACTCTGTTGACAATTCAAACCTTGCTTTAAAGGAATTTTAGGTGCTAGCAACAGCTTGAACACCAAAGGTCTAAAATCAAGGAGTAATGTCTCTAGACTGCAAGTCGGCTAAGCCGGAGACTGAAGGTATGAAGGCGCCACAGACAAGATAGGACCGGCTCAAGTACTGAGTTTCTCCTGCGATGTCCCTGTT
This sequence comes from Peromyscus californicus insignis, assembly GCF_007827085.1. NCBI lineage: Eukaryota > Metazoa > Chordata > Mammalia > Rodentia > Cricetidae > Peromyscus > Peromyscus californicus. The sequence goes on along the minus strand of NW_026294436.1, from coordinate 25,571,660 downwards.
AGTAATCCAGCTTCTCTTTGAAGTTCCTCAAGACTGAGGGAATTTGCTGTCTCCTCATGAACCACACTCCATTTTTCTTGGCTTCCCAAGTCATTTGTAAATTCTTCCTTAAAGGCAAAACAATATACCCCCCCCCCCCCCCGCCGCCGGCCCCCATGTTGCTTCTACTTATATGTTCCACACTATATGAGTTTGAATTCTCCTGTAAATAGATTTTCATATATTGGAAGAAAATATCCATGATCACACTTTAAATAGAATCATCAACTCTTGATTTACTTTCTATTTCATTTTTGTAGCTCATTTATAGTTTTTGGTCGTGCTGAGTACACAAGGGACGTCTTTTGTGGTCAGAAGGTTATTTCTCTAAATTCACCACAGGGCAGGATGGAGCAGGCATACACAAGGCAGACCTAACAGGGTTGTTTCCTAGACTATCCGTTTGGCAGGAAAGAAAACTATCAATGGGTTTGATTCCTAAGAAACTCCACCATTTGAAGGGGGAGCAGATCACACTGCTAAGAGCTACTTGATGAAAGGGAATCTGATGGTGAGATTCGGAGAAAGAGTTTCGGGTGGGGCAGTCTAGGGGAGCTTTATGAAGAAGCATAAAGACTCAGGATCTGGGAAATGGTATGGTTCAGTGTCACCCCAAGCTCCAGATTAGACATCAAACTAATCTATGTAGTTGACACTTTCTTGCTTCCTGTTTGAGGCAGAGACACGTTAATAAATTAATGACCTATTCAGACAACACCAAAATACAGTGAGGGGCTACAAAATGTTTAGAATTTATTTTGGAGGCAGAGTGTATTTCTTTTCCTCCACCACATGCATGAAGTAGTGCCTGTTCCAGAGACAGGCAGAGTTATGTTGCAATTGATCTCAATGCTTAGTTTTATTCCAAAGCAACTGTTTAAGAATATTTTAATATGTGTTTCATTGGTTGCTTATTGTGACCTGTGACCAACAAAACAGAATAAGTTTTTTTCCCTCAAAAATATTTCTGAGGCAATTATAAGTATAATTAATACTGTTACGCTGTATATACAGCAACATGGATTTTTTGTTTTGTTTTGTTTTTTCAAGACAATTCCTCTGTGTAGTCTTGGCTGTCATGGAACTCTCTGTGTACACCAGGCTGACCTTGAACTCATAGAAATCAGCCTGCCTCTGCCTCCCAAGTGCTGGGACTAAAGGCGTGCGCCCTCACCACCCAGCCACAACATGGATTTTTATCTTAGGGTGAAAATAAACATTCCCTACTTATTTGATGACTTTCTTACTGTGTAACCAATCAAGCTAAGGGTTTTAATGTAAATGTACATATTTTCCATTGACTTTGTTTTCTCTGAACAATTTTGTTATGATAAAATTAAAACCACTTTTCACCCTCCATGAATCGCTAGTCTTTGCTAAATATTTTGTCTATGCCTCTCCACCAGTGTTTCCCCTTTAGGCTAAAACCAAGGATGGAAAATTTCACCTTTCTAGACAGGCCCTTTTTGGAAACTATAAGCAGAGGGAGGGGGGGTTAAATTTATATTTAACTTCAATTTTTCTTAACCACAAATGATATAATATGGGGCACTGAGCAATCATTTTTTTGGAATAATTGAGCGAGCTTGTTTGTCGGTTCAATTATTTATGAGCCACTTAGAGATTTATTTAGGCATTTCAGCCTACCCTGACCTCCATCTCCCAGAACTCAATATCTACATGGTTTGTTTTCCCTGTTTGGAAACATAAATAAGACGACTTCATGCTAGTATAAAACACTTTCATGTGCAAAACAAAAAGGCGATTATGCACTATATGAAGTTACCTCCATTACTATGTGAGGGGACCCCCAAAATATAAGGAATGCTGAAACGAGGTCATCTAAAAGCAGTTCTATTTTAATATGACTTGATATTGGTTTAAATAAAGAGTGGGGAAAATGTTGGGAGAGCCACATATTTGCTACTTTTCAGGCTTCTCGTGGGAGGTTTTATGATTAAAAAAAATGGGCAAGCTAGGGATCTGAGAATTTTCAAATGCTAAATCAAAATTGACAGATTTTCTCCGGAGAAGGATCAGGTATTGAACATGGAGTTGCAGAGTCCAGGGTACCACATATTGGAGTTCTCATTGTTTCGATTTCTACAGAATGCATACTAGTACAATACAGAAATTTAGAGAGGGAAACAGTTAGAGGTGGAAAAAACAGGCAATGGAAGAGATTTAGTGAAAGCCTGGAATACTTACTGAAGATAAAGGGGGCAGTGGGAATTCAGAACCGTGTCTGGGGCTGCTTTCTTGCTGGCTATAGGTGCCCTGGAATTCTTCGGGAAGGTGCAGACAGAGCGAGGTCATGGCGGTTGTAAGTATTTGGGATGAAATGGGGAACAAGGCTAGCAGAGCACTTGGCTCTTATAACGGCTTGAAGGTGTGCCCTGAATCTGTCAGCAACTTTTCTGTTTGTATTGAGTTGGATAAATAGCAGGGCACGGAGATCAAAACTAACTTATTTTTATTCTGGGTCTTCATCAGCCCCTGGAGAAAGTGACAATCTCACTGACGTTATTTTCCATTATGACTTTTTTTAGCCTTAATTCTGTTGAACTTATTCATTGTTAGAGTTAGTATTGTGCTTAGCAGGCTGTGTATAGGATTAACACCTCTGTCCACCTCTGTTTTCCCCTGAGCTGCCTACAGCCTCATCAGCTACAATTTGTTAATTTTAGAAATTTTGATCACATCAGTGAGGGCATTTCACTTGCTAGCTTCTGGTACAGAACCAGTTCTTTTTGATGCTGGCCTCATGCTGTGGTGGCTAGCTCCTTCACGTGTCCTTCCCTGTGCCCTGCCAAGTGCAAGCTCTTCATGAAGTAACACAGAACCTAAAACTCACCTCCAGGCTTCACAGCAGCAGAGCATGCACCCCATGACTTTCAAACAGTAATAAGTATTTAAGTAAACTGGAAAGAAAGGGATAAATTGAGAACAACAAACCCATGCTTGAAGGCAAGACTTAAGGAGACTTGCATCAGAATGTATTTTAGAAGATTTAATATATGAATGCACCTTATGCATGGTCAGGAAGGGAGAGATAATGGAGGTTACACTTCCCAAATTTAGTTGAGTATTTTGGTTGATATCCAGCACCCTTTAGAATGTAATATCCACAGCACAAGAAATGTTGCTTTGTATTTGTTGATGGAAATTTTCAATTCCCAAGAAGATTCTTGTGTTTCCAGTTATTTAGGTTTTTTTTGTTTTTTGTTTGTTTGTTTGTTTCTGAAGCAAGTCTTTCTATGTAGTCTAGGCTACATAGAAAAATCTTAGATACTAACATTTCAGCTGCCTAAGTTTCGAACATGTGCCTCCATGCCCATTGAGTCTTGTTTTTAGTATAAGAGAATCTTGTTTCGAATATTTCAACCAAGTTGTAGGGAGCATTTTGAATATTTGGAGCACAAAGAAGTGATGAGTGAATATGCAGATAATCTAGACTTGATTATCACCCAGTGTGAACTTGTCTTGAAGCATCAGCCTGTGACTTCATAAATAAAGTCAACTGAAAATAACATGTAAAAACTAAACACAGTAAGAACGAAAAATGAATAAAACCCAGTCCAACACAGGAAGCCATCATGCACACACATGTGGTCTTTGGTGTCAGCTGGGCTCTGAGCTAAATGGTCTCATTTCTCCTTCTGGAGCCTGAGGCAGGCCTCTAGCACTGTGAATGATGAGTGACTCCAACTCTGGAGGCATACTTACTTGTCACTTGCATGACTCTCCTGATTACATCTGTTAGATTTAGAAACACCATCCTTTGCTAAAGAACACATTGACAAATGCCAGATTTGCCAAAGAGAGTTCACCAATTTGTCAAGGCACCTGAGGACCACTTTTCTGAATGTGCCAGTTTCTGAATACTTGCTTCTTGTAAGTAGTCTAAACATTATAGGCCATATTTTCATAGAATGAAATGTTTCTGAATAGTTTTTGAGCATTAAAATGTTCTAGCTGATATTTTTTTATAGCAGCATTTATATGTTTAACTGGCTCTGGCTGTGGTTCCTGCTGATGTGTTTCTAGGTGCTGGGGCAGGATGAGGGCTATGTCCTTGTGGAAAGCAGAGACTGAAAGAAGAGAGCTGAGGTGTAGCTCAGCCTGAACTTCCCACCTCTGGGAGCCTCAGGAAACTGCAGAGCAGAGCCAGGGAGGTTGAGTCTCTGAGGGAGAGTTTGGAGAGAAGAGGGGGAATGTAGTTTAGCAGAAGAGAGAGGAGCTAGAGGAATTAGGAAGCAACTCAGAAAACAAGAGGTAAACACAGGGAGATTTTTGAAAGCTTGAGTCCTGTCTTTCCCACACCTTTTAGGTTCTGCCATCCACTAAGAATTTCTGTGAACATCCAAAATATATAAAATATATGTAGACTGCTGCTTCTTTTTTTTCTGGATGTGGTGGTGCATTCCTGTAATCCAGTATCCAGGAAAGGAAAGAGAATCATGAACATTGTCACAATTTGAAACCAGCCTGGTCTACATAATGAGTTTCTAGCTAGCCAGGACTTTGTAGAAAGCTCCTGCCTCAGAAATAAAAGTAAAACCAAAACCAACATTCTTCTCCCCTCTATTTTTAAAACAGTCTAGTAAACTAGTAACTTGGTAAATTCAGAGACTAGGTAACAATTGGCTCTGGGTGATTTTACTCACATCCTAAGTCTTGGTCTTGCAAACTTAATTCCCCAGTATTAAGGTTGGGTTCACAGTTAATGGTCCCCAGCACTGTGCCAAACTCGAGGGGGAGAAGCAACACATATTTCTTGAGGGAATACAGGCTACACTAATCAGATGAAGCTAAACAGACTCCAGGTGACACTGATGTGGTCTTTGTGTGCCTAGTCTCACCAAACTGACTTTATTAATACTTAGTGGTCACAAAGAGACATCTGAAATGAAATGTGAACAACAGAAAAGATGGAACTTGAAATTTTCAAAGTGCCTTTGGAAACCGACTCCTTTCCTCATTTCTCATCTTGCCCTTTTATATTGTATCATTAATTGAATTCTTTGTACTGTACTGGTAACTAATTGTTCTGACTCCTGTACTTTGTCTTCTGTAGGCAATTTTATAAATGTTTTCCTAGTTGGGATTTTGCAATGTATCCTAGGCTGGCCTCCAACTCCTATAGCTCCATTTCCTGCTTAAAGTCCCAAATACTGAGAGTATAGGTGTTCACTACCACTGGTTTAAGGAATTTGATGGTACTGGCCAAACTGGATGTCAGCATGTAGAAGAATGCAAATAGATCCATACTTACCACCCTGTACAAAACTTAAGTCCAAGTGGATCAAAGACCAAAACATAAAACCAGACACACTGAACCTGATGGAAGAGAAAGTGGGGGGTTAGCCTTGAATAAATTGGCACAGGAGATGACTTTCTGAACTGATAGCACAGGAACTAAGATCAGCAATTAATAAATGGGACCCCATAGACTTGAAAAGCTTCTGTAAGGCAAAGGACACCGCCAATAGGACAAAACCACAGCCTACGGAATGGGAAAAGATCTTCATCAGCCCCACATCCGATAGAGGGCTAATATCCAAAGTATATAAAGAACTCAAGAAACTAGATATCAAAAATCCAAATAATATATTTTAAAAATAGGGTATATTTATTGACTAATCAGCAACACATTTGCCATACAGAACATCCCACAGCACTTCCCCTTTTTTTTTTTCAAAAAGGAAGGTTTTAACCTTAACAAAGTAAAATTACATATAATTTGGGGATTTGGGCATAGCTTCTCTTACTACTTCCTGCTGGAGGGGGGCACTGTATCTTATGGGGACACAAAGAAAATTTTAGGATCATGGAATAGTCCGTGAGGCTGTATCGTCTGAGCCAGTTGCCTTGAAACCATTCTGGATGTTGGATCATCTGGGCCATGGTGTCATCGAAGACCTTTCAGGGGGTCTTGGCTGGTCAAACCTGATGTATCTTAGTCTGGAACAAATCCATAGCCTCTGACTTTCTGTGGAAACAAAAGCAGAGACTCTTTTCCAAAGCAACACATCCTTATATCCAAATTTTGAAGTCAAGGTATCTTTAAAATATACATTTTGGCATAACTCAACAGCACTGATTGGCCATTGGCTAGGCAGGAAGTGTAGGCGGGACAAGGAGGAGAATAAAGCTGGGAAGTGGAAGGCTGAGTCAGAGAGACACTGCCAGGCGCCATGATGAGTAACAGCATGTAAAGATGCCGGTAAGCCACGAGCCATGTGGCAAGGTATAGATTAATGGAAATGGATTAATTTAAGCTGTAAGAAAAGTTAGCAAGAAGCCTGCCATGGCCATACAGTTTGTAGCCAAAAAAAAAAAAAAAATAGGGTATAGATCTAAACAGAGAATTAAAAGAAGAATCTAAAATGGCTGAGAAACACTTAAGGAAAGGTTCAACATACTTAGCTATCAGGAAAATGAAAATCAAAACTACTTCGAAATTCTGTCTTACATCTGTCAGAGTGATTAAGATCAATAACACAACCTAGATGTCCCTCAACAGAAGAATGGATAAAGAAAATGTGGTATGTTTACACAATGGAGTGTTACTCAGTGGTTAAAAAAATGACATCCTGAAATTTACAGGCAAATGAGTGCAACTTAAAAGAATCATCCTGAGTGTGGTAATCCAGACCCAGAAAGACAACTATGGTATGCATTCACTTATAAGCGGATATTTGCTGTTAAGTAAATAATAATCAAGCTACAAACCACAGACCCAGAGAGGTTAGGTAAATAGGGGAACTCTAGGTGGGAACCATGGCTCTCTCTGGGAAGGAGAAATAGAATAGATTCTGTGGGTGGACTGGGGTGGGGGGGTGGGGGACAGGAGAGGGAAGATTATATAGGGAGGGAGAGGAGAAATAGCTGGAACTGATGGACATTTGAGGGATGATATAGAAACCTAGGACAGTGGAAACTTTCTAAAATATATGAAGGTGGTCCTAAGAGGTCTTTTAATAATGAGGGATATGGGGTCTTAAATGGCCATCTCTTGTCTTCAAATGAGGCTTCCAGTAGCAGGACTGGGTTGCATTCGATTGAATTGTTGGCCAAGGGGTTTCCACAGAAATTCCCAAACAACCCAGGCTATTGCTAAGACAACAGGTTGCTCTCTGCTAACTGACAGCAGGGTCTCATTGTGGAGGATAACACCCAAACAACTCACTGAATGTGGAGAAGTTGAGCTGGTGTCTACATGGAGCCTTTATGCCTACTTCTAGTGTCTTTGGTGTGGGAAGGTACTCTGCAGGCTACTGGAAGAGAAATGTAAACACCAACCCAGCCACAAAAGCTTTGACCTACAATCTGTCCTTTCTGCAGGGTATTCTAGGGCAGTAGTGGCTCAGAACTTGGAGTAGTCAACTGACATCTGATTTGACTTAAAGCCCATTTCATGAGACAGAACCCATATCTGACACTGCTAGGGTAACCAAGAACCAGAGCCTAGATAGACCAGAGACTTAGGTTAAAACAAAACACTACTGTTCTAAAAAAAAAATAAATAAAAGTATCAATAAAATGACTCCTAATGATAATCTGCTATACTCATAGATCAGTGCCTTATTCAGTCATCATCAGGGACACTTCCTCTGGCAGCAAATGGGAAGAGATGAAGAGACCCATAGCCAGACATTAGGTGGAGAGAGAGTCAAATCTCTCCCCTCAGAGCTTAGGGAACCCCAGTGAAGAATAGGCAGAAAGAATGTAAGAGCCAGAGGGGATGGAGGACACCAGAACAAGGCCCTCTGAATCAACTAAACAAGACCCGTATGAGCTCACAGAGACTGAAGCAGCAAGCACAGGGCCTACATGGGTCTAAACCAGGTCCTCTGTGAATATTTCGTAGCTTAGTGTTTTTAGAGGACTCCTGACTGTGAGAATAAGAAGGTCTCTGACTCTTGTGCCTGCTCTTGGGACTCTTTTCCTCCTATTGGGCTGCTGTGTCCAACTTTGATATGGTATTTTTACTTCATCCTATTATATTTTATTTTGTCATGTTTTGTGTTATCTCTTAGAAGCATGTTCTTTAATAATGAGAGACAGAAAGGGAGTGGATCCAGAGGGGAGGTAAGGGGGTGGTGGTGGAGGGGACTGGGAAGAGTAGAGGGAGGGGAAACTATAATCAGGATATATTGAATGAGAAAAGAATCTATTTTCAATAAGAGAAAAAAAACTCTTTTTCATGTTAAACCAGATCTCAGGGGGACAGTTTTTATTTATCATTTACTTTTATTTAAATTTTTTTATTATTTATTTATGTGTATGTATATGTGTCTGTGAATGGGCCCAAGGAGTCGAGAAACTTTTAGCTCCCTGAAGCTGGAGCTCCAGGAAGTGGTGAGCTGCCTGATGTGGGTGCTGGAAATTGAACTTTGGTCCTCTACAACAACAATATGTGCTCTTAACCATTGAGCCATTTCTCCCGCCCAGGGCTGCAGTTTTACACGTGAGTCACGGCCAGTGTTCTACACTTGGGTTTGCTTTCATTCATCTAACCATTGACATTTAAATTCATGCCTGTGATAGCTGCTGTTATTTCCCATTTCAACAGTGCAAAACTTTATGAAAGAAATGCAATTTTTGTAATTACGTTACAAAATATAATTTTTATATATTTTATATAAAATTTTTATAAAATATAAGTTTTAATTGACACACAGTAGCTCTACATATTTATGGGGCATGGCATGCTGAGGCACATCTAGAGAGGGTGGGGTGAACAGATCAGGGTGGCTTGTATCTCCGTCACCTCATTTCTTTGTGTTGGGAGGCTTTAAAATTCCCTCTGCTATTCAAGCAGACATTGTCAACCTCCGGCCTGGCTGTTGCCCACACCCACCAGCCATTGTCTCTCCATCACTCCTTTTCCTGTCCTTCACAGGCACCGATAACTATGATTTCATTAAATGAGACTTTATGTGTCACAAAATATGCTATCTGTATGTGTATATGTGCATATGCAAATTTATTTCACAATGAACTCTTTCGCCCAGTTGCACATACTAGGGAATAATGCAGGATGATGGCATGCAAGGGACTATTCTTGAAGCAATCTGTTTTGAAAGATCCTTGTTATAGCATGTTTTTATAAGAAAACAAAACAAAACAAACCACAGTGTGTTCAAATTTAGGTTCTATAAGATGCTAAACAGGTCTGACTGTTCATATCTAATTTCTGCTCATTTAATCCATTCTGGTTGAAATATTTAAATGTTAAATATTTAATGGGCTTATTTCTAGACCTTCACAGCCTAAGAGATGATCTGGGCTGACAGGTGTTTAGAAGCCTTTGTTGTTACTGTACTGTCTGTAACCATACTAATTGTGGTTGTTCTCATTAATTTGATGCAGTTGCACTGTAGGAATTAGGGTTAATCTTGTGGGCTGCTCTGATTGTTCCAAAACCTTAGTTCTGAATCATTTCAGTTACGTTTTCCTGGTGAGGCATAATTGAATGCCACCATAGCACCCGGGCAGTAGTGGAACCATATTTATCTACAGGGAGGGTTGTTTCTATCTGTGACTCCGGGGCAAGCTTTGCAGACTTTAATTATACCCAAGGGAAATGGTTGTGCTTAGCAATATATCAAACTTTTGATGCCTCTGGAGTTCATTACCATACAATCACAGGACTCTCTGTCACACCTTATTGCTTAATTTTTGCGTTTCAAAGACTCTTTATTGGCTGCATACAAAACAAAATAGGCTGCTATCATTGAGAAGCTGGCTTCTACTGCAGGCAGAACTTCAAAACAATGCTCTTTAAATATTTCAATGCAAAAGATGATGGTATTTTTAATCTGTATTTTGTTCAAAAACAAGACATGCCTTTGCATGTATTATTCAAGGTCCTGCAGAAAAACAGAAGCTATCACATATATACTCACACATGGAGACACATGTATGCAAGTTCACAAACATACATGTACACACATACACATCTCTATTAGAATATGATTCTGAAGGCTGAGAACCTCTACACCTGCTTTGTGCAAGCTGGAGGTCCAGGAAGGCTGGTGGTGCAGATTCCTGCTGCACTCCGCACCCCCTTAATTCGGTGGGGTAAGTGATTCACTTAGTTTACAGCTGGGATACAAAGCACTTCCAGCATCACTGTTCCAGAACAACTCAGAAACAATGCTCAGGTCACTACTTGGTCATCCTGTGGCTCAGGCCAGTTGACACAAAAGATCATTTATCACACTCTAGTATTGGTTTTGCATTTATTCCTCTGGATGGCGTCTGGGGGTTTTATGTATGTAGGTTGTACTTATATTCCTCTGTAATGAATTCGTATTGAGCCTTTACTGTGTGCTAGGTACTGTTTTAAGTGTCCAAGATAGAAAGAATTAGACAAGGAGGGTGACATGCCAGTAAGAAGACAGGAAGTAAACATGAATAAATCAGTAAGTTAAAGAATGTGCAATGGGAACTCTTAAGAAGTGTATGGGCACAGTTGGAGGTGGCAGAGTAGTAGCCACTTTAGCAGGTGGTCAGGGAGTCAGCAGAGATTTGCAAGTGGATGAGGATCAAGGCAGCTAGAAGTTGCAAAAGGATGGGGACCAAGAAAAGCACTGGGTCAGCAGGAAGGCAGTGTGGTGAGACAGGAGGAACATAGGACCAGTGTGTTGTGACTTGAGATTAGAGGCAGGCAGCATCCAGAACACAGCTAAATGGGAAGCGCAGGAGGTGTTTGGGTCAGTTCTAAACAGAGGAGGTGATGATCAGATTCATCTTTTATCGAGGGTTTTCCAGCTGTGTTGGGGAAAACAGAGTGCTGGAGTGCTGTGAGGTGAGGGAGAGAAGCGGGATGCTCGTTAGGAGCCTGGCACTGTACTCCAAGCACAGAGCCACAGTGTGGAAACTGGAGCAATAGTGAGCAAGGTCTGGTTACTTAGGAAACATGAATATGTAATTAGCCAAAGGAAACTCAAGATCTGGACTCCCTAAGATGTCGTCTTCAAAGTAGTTTCTGACATCTTTCAGGGAAAGAGGCAAGAAGGACAAACTCAGGGTGGGTGCTGAAAGGAGTTATGCAAGGGAATGAGAAATTGCCAAGTGGTTACTGGGCATGTATCTGGAGAGAATCTGTTTTATTTTTTATGCCAGCTTCATCATTTTTTAATCTCTCTCTCTCTCTCTCTCTCTGTCTCTCTCTGTCTCTCTGTCTCTCTCTCTCTCTCTCTGTCTCTCTCTCTGTCTCTCTCTCTCTGTCTCTCTGTCTCTCTCTGTCTCTCTGTCTCTCTGTCTCTCTGTCTCTCTCTCTCTCTGTCTCTCTCTCTCTCTCTCTCTCTCTCTCTCTCTGTGTGTGTGTGTGTGTGTGTGTGTGTGTGTGTGTGTATCTGGTGCTCACTGAGGCCAGAAGAGGGAACAAGATCCCCTGGGAGTTAAAGGTAGTCTTGCCTTGCCTTGTGGGTACGGGCTATTGAACCCAGGTCCTCTGGAGGAATAGCCAGTATCATATTCCTAGCCTCAAGATAGGTATTTTTATAGCTTGTTATGACTTTTTCAATATTTTATATTTATTAAAGACTACTAGTGCAAAGTACAAAGTTTCATCTTGATGAAAACACTGGCTGATATGGCTAAACTCTCACCATACCCATAAGGGGAGAGGAGACAGCAGCATATCCGTCCTCCTGTAGGCCAAGGGCACAGTGGATCAGAAGCATTTGCCAGAGACTATTGCAGACCTTGTGGGCATCAGGTCTAAACAGGATGTAAAGAAATTGTATACTACTGATATAATTCATATACATGATTATATGGCACAAATTTTTCTGTAATATTTTTTAGGTTGCAGTGTAGTTTAGTGGTAAACTGATTATCTGGCATGTGTAAGCACTTGGGTTTGATGCAACTTTTGCATTTGAAATAATATCATTACACTTAAAATAACTATTTTACTTTTAAAAGTTAGCATACAAAGTCATGAATTTCATTCTGACATGTTCATCTATATTTTGCTTCTGTTGAACCTTCTCAACCACTCCCCTCCTCAGCCCTTTATGTCCATTTCCCACTGGTCCTCTTCCTTCTCCCAGCAGCCCCCAATCTGTTTACATGTCCATGTATTCTATTACCCTGTTACTCCATCCCCAACCCTAACACCCCAATTCTAACTAAGTCATTTTCCTAGTTTCAAGTCCCATCTATCAATACCTCCACACATGCATGTACATGTACATAAAAATTAAAATCAATAATCTGCATGTAAGAGAAAACATAGGCTACTTGTATTTCTGAGCTTGGTTTTTTTCACTTAAACATTTTTAATTCTAGTTATTTTCTTGCAAATGTCATGGTTTCATTTTTTTATAGCGGTTGTTGATAGCACTGTGAAACTATGAGACTGTATTAATAAAATTAACCTTGGGTCAAGGGGCAGAGCCAGTGACTAGTTGATAAGAATTATCTATAGAGAGTATGGAGGACCCAGGAATATGGATAGAGAGATACACAGGAATGAGTAGGGAGGGACTTAGAGATTCATGGTCCTTTTTGTTTTGGGACGATGTGGAGAGATGCTCTCTTGCTGGGTCTCTGGCAGAAAATGAAGTGTCTCAGCTTCTCTGATCTAGCAGGTTTTCACCCCAACATCTGACTCCCAAGTCTTTATTGGTAAGTAGAACAACTTAGATAAAAACAACAAATAGCCAAATAGAATTGTGCTGTGTTTATGTACCATACTTTTGTCCTTCATTAATCTATCAATAATTAGGTTGGTTCCATTTTTCTGGCTATTATGAAGAGAGCAACAGCAAACACAGATGTGCAAGTGTCTTTGTGGTGTGTGATCTGGGCCAAATGGAGGCTGTTTCACTTTCTTGAGAAAGTCCACACTGTCTCGCACAGTGTTGTGCACTGAACAAGGCTTACTCTTCAGCAGCATCCTCACAAGGGGTGGTTTTTGTTTATTGTATTGGATTGCCCTGGGCCTTTCTGACAGTAGTGAGACAGAATTCAAAGCAGTTTTAGTTTGCATTTCCCAGATGGTTAAAGATCTCAAAAACTTAAAAAAAATTACTAACCATTTTTGTTTCTCCCGAGAATTGTCTGTCTAATCCATTGGCCCAAATACTGATTAGATGATTTGTGTCTTAGTATTTGTTTTGTACAGTTTTTTAAAAAAATATGCCAAATATTAATAGAGCTGGCATTGACTTCCTCCCATTCTGTATGTTGTTTTTTTCACTCTGATGACTTTTCTTCTGCTATGCAGAAGCTTTTTTATTTCACGTGGTCCTGTTGGCCAATTCTTGGGGTGATGTGCTGTTGCCTTTAGAGTTGTGTTCAGAAAGTTCTTGCTTGTAAGTATATCTGAATGAGTTTCAGTGTTTTGGTTTTAAACTAGAGTCTTTGATCCATTGTCGATCATCTTTTGTGTAGGGTGAGAGATACGAATCTAACTGGCAGTCAGATATTCAGTTTTCCCAGTATTATCTGTCATGTTTCCCATTCTATTCCTTTGGTTTCTATGTCTGGTTTTCTGCCAGCTCCATGCTCTTCTTGTCACTAATGCCCCTTAGCATAATTTGAGGTTAGATATTATAGTATTTTCAGCAGTGTTCTTTCTGTAAGGACCTCTGTGACTATAATGACATCATTTCCTCCTTCTCCTTTCCTTCCTCTAAACCCTCCCAAACTCTATTTCAAATTCACAGCTTCTTTTTTTTATTAATTGCTGTTATGCACATATAAGCATACACATTTCTAGATATAAGCTGCTCAGTCTGTAGAATGTTACTTATATGTATGTTCCCAGGGCTGGCTGATTAGTGGTGTCGGATGACCAATTGGCTTATTTTTTTCCCCTAGGTAAGACTGCTTTTCCCATTCTGCATTTAATAGTTGCCCATAGTTCATTGTGTAGGCCTCATGGCCTTCCCCTATCTACTTTGGCGTGTCTATCGTTGTTGTTATTGTTCAGCCCATGTTCAGGTAGTCATTTTAATGAGACTCTATGGGTATAGCTTCTAACATAATGTTGCAGACAGCTCCCTGATCTTCTGAATCATACAAATCTTTCTGTCCCCTCTTCTACAATGTTCCCTGAGCCTTGGGTGTAGAAGTCATCTTGTAGTGTATCCAGTGGGACTGGTCTCCAGAACTCTGCATCTTGACTGGTTGTGCTTTTCTGTAGTGGTCTCTGCTTATTGCAAAGAGAAGTTTCCTTGATGAGGGATGAGCACTACACCTATCTATGGGTATAAGGACACATAGTTAGGGGTTCCTTTGGTTTAGTAAAGTGTTGGCTGTATGTTCTCCTCCAAGATCCATGACATCACTAGCCCTGTGTAGTTGGCTGGGTTTCCAGTACCAGACACGATTTCCTTCTTGTTAATCAGGTTTCAATGAAGTTGAATTAGAGAGCTCTTGGTTACCACCAAGGTATGCATGCTACTGCTTAGGGTGATTGTGCCATGCTGGTCATTGTTGTGGTTCATAGCTGTCATAGTTGTATAGGACTATTGATTGCTTCCCTCCTTTGGAAGCTTTCATGGAGTCTTCTGGTACATGAAACTAGTCCTGGAGCAGGATAATGGAACCCAAGCCTGTTGCATCTCAGGGACCTCTAGACCCTGTGTTTGAAGTGCATGACATTTTCAATAATAGGGACTTACCTTCTACCTCTAGGGGGCAACAAAGGGCAATAGCAATAGCTTTTAATATTATGGAAGTCTCTGACCAACAACTCAAAAGAGGAATTCTCCAGCTTGTATTGAGATGTTTGCTAGATAGTCTTTGACTTTTGGAGAGAGCATTGTCACCCCAGAGGAGAAAATGTCATTAAAGCTATAGTGTGTGTGTGTGTGTGTGTGTGTGTGTGTGTGTGTGTGTGTGTGTGTTCTACAGTTGTTTTTAAAAGTTAGTGAGTTAATGGTATGATTCTTATGACTTTTTCAAACATCCTTACAGTTATTTATCATCTTCCTTTCCACTATATTTACCTTCATCTCCCTTCCTGATCAGGCCCCGCCCCCTCTCCATCATTCCCCCAGTCAGATCATTGGTGCCCTGCCTCTTTATTTTCCCCTGAATCCTTGGGGTTAGGTCTTCCTTGAAATACAGTAGAAATCAGCAGTGAATTTATCCAGTCTCGGGATTTGCTTCATTGGAGACCTTAATTATGCCTCAGTCTTTTGCTTGTATTGCATCTGTTTAAGTGTTTATGTGTCTGTTATTTAATATTGGTAGGCTATATGTATTCAGGAAATTATCTATTTCTTCTAGGCTTTTCAGCTTTTTAAATCTAAATTTTCAAAATACTCCTTAATGATCCCCTGGAAAGCTGTTAGAGTAACTACCACTTCATCTCCAATTTTATCATTTTGAGTCTTCTCTTTCTTTTGGGTAATTTCCCTAGGATTTGCCAATCTTGCTTTTATTTTAAAAATACCCCATGATTGAGTCTATGCACTGTTTCCTTGGTTTCTTATTAACTTCTGTCCTATCTTTATTATCTGTTGCCCTCTACTGTATTAGAATTTGGCTTCTTGTTTTTCTAAACGCCTGAGGTACATCAGCAGGTATTAACTTGATTATTTTTTGAGAGAGACTTTCTATATAGATGAGACTTGCCCCAGACCCTCTATAAAGACCAGGATGTCCTTTAACTCAAGGCAATCTTTCTGCTTCAAGTTTTTTTTTCCTGAAATTATGGGACTTCCCCACAATGTCTAGCTTATCTGATAATTTAATGTGAGCACCTATCTCCTCTAGAACTGTCCTATATGTATCCCAGAAGTTCTGGTGGGTTACACTTTCACTTCCATTTGATTTTGAGGATTTCTTTTAATGTCCTCTATCATTTATTCAATCACTCACTGTTTACTTAACAGTACATTGTTCAGTCTTTAAATATTTGTGCAGCTTCTGTAGTTTCTCTTGCTGTTGATGTCTAGGTTTGTTTCACCACATAAGAGACACAAAGGCTTATTTTGTGGTCTGTAATAAAATTGCATTTAGAGAAAGTGTCATGTACCTTCAAAAAGAGTGTGTGTCTTCTATGGACAGGATAAAATATCCCATACATATCTGTTAACTCCAAACAATATAACGAATCATTTAGCTATGAAGTTACTTGCTGATTTTTAATTTGGAAATCCTATATAATGGTGAGAGTGAAGTAGTCTGAAGTCTTTCACTCTTGTACTATCAGGACCCATCTAATCATGTTTGCTAATGCTTGGTTCATAAAATTGAGAGCGCAAAGAGTTGGTGAATGAATATTTAAAATTATTATATCAGTTTTGTGTGTGCATGTGTGCGTGTGCACACACACGTGTGCATATGTGTGAAAGCCAGACCCAACCATGTGTATTGTTCTACAGATACTGTTTAAGCACTTTTTTTTTAAAAGACAATCTCTTATTGGCCTGTCTCTGCCTCCCAGCACTGGGATTACAAATGGGAAGCAGCACACCTGTAGTTGAGTTGGTGGTTCTGAGCATCATAGCCAGCTCCTCATGCTTGCAAAGCAAATACTTCACCAACTCAGCCATCTGCCCAACCCCATCTTCTTGATGAACTGTTCCCTTTATTTGTATGTCATGGCCTTCTTTATATCTTCTGACTTATTCTGAATCCTCCTTCATCAGACATGGAAATTGCTACATCAACTTGTTTATGGCTTCAACAGGTTTGGTAGGCTGATTTCTATCCTTTGATGCTCAACCCTTTGATGGTTTTGACAGTGAGGTGCGTTTCTTGGCAACAGCAGATAGCTGGTTCTTGTTTTTGAATGCAGTCACTTAATCGCCATCTTTAATTGGTGAGCTAAGGACATTTGAGTTTGAGGTTATTACTGTGCTAGAGCTGTCCACACATGGGGCTTCTGTGGCTGAGGCTATAGGGGTGGGGTTGAAGGCCCACTCCCCTGAAATACCATGGCACACTGTCTGGATACTGCTCTAGGCGCCATAGCATTCTTCCAGTGATTCTGTTTAAGTCACTCAGAATATAGAGAGGAAGAAGGTGTTTTTGTTTTTGTTTTTGTTTCTGGTGTATTTCTTCCCGGTCTCAGCCTCAGGTTCTTTAGCTACACATCTGTTTCTCTAGTGTCTACCCGCAACACTGGTCTTTAAGTAAGTGTTATCCAGGCTTGGGTTGAGTCCCACAACCAGAATCTTCGGCTTCTCAGGGGACATTCACAGGGAGCATATTGTTGGCAGCTACAGCTGGCAACAGTTGGCAGGAACAGCATGGTGGGGCTGGGCACTGCTGCAACTTGGCTTCTTTGAAATTTCTTCCTTGGCTCATTTCTGTTCTGCTTAGCTCCTTCTCTGATATATGAAAACCATTGTGTTTTCATCTACACTTTTGTTGGGTGTAGCTTCTAGTCAGCCATCTTACTTGGAAGCTCCTAATTATGCTTTACAAGAGCCTGAAAATTCTGTCCTTTATTCCTTTAATATGTATCAGTCATTATTAGCTTGGATTGCTTGCTATTTCATATATTTCATGGAATTCATTTGATCTTCTCTGTGATGCTGTACTTTCATAAATCTTCATTTTCATTTTACAAGTATAAAAAGCAATTCAGACACATGAAATGCTTTGCCCATTAAAAGCCATCTAGTGGCTCCCAGGCCACTCAAATTCTAGGTCTTTCTCAGCAAGATCAAATTATTTTTTATCAGTCTAATGAAGAGCTTGTATAATTAGTATCATATTTAAAGTGACTAGTTAATATCCATGGTTATTTATGTGAAATTAGTTTCTATATTCTGGTAAGAACAAAGTCCTTAAGTGATGAGATGGGTTTGAAAGATGAGGGACATGCGGCTTCTGAGAGAAGGTGAATGTTTGGAGGCTTAGCTTGACAGTCTTACAGGTACCTGGATCTACTTGAGGTCGGACGGTACCATCTAGACTAGCAGTTCTCAACTTGTGGGTCATGAACTCTTTAGGGTCAAACAACCCTTTCACAGGGGCCATATATCAAATATCCTGCATATCAGATATTTATATTATGATTCATAATAGTAGCAAAATAACAGTTATGAAGTAGCGATGAAAATAATGTTATGGTCATCAGAACATGAGGAACTGTATTAAGTGGTGGCACCATCAGGAAGGTTGAGAACCACTGCTCTAGACTCTTGCACTGCTCTAGACTCTTGTTGAGAATCAGTCCAGTGCTGTGCAGCCTCTGAAGATCACTCTCAGACCTCTATGGGACTTGTCAGAAGAGAAGTGCTGGCATTGAACTCCGATCGCTTTCATTTTCATAAAGACCAGATCAACATTTCCCAGGTTATGGGGAATAATTGAGGAGACTCCTTTGGTAGTCTTCACAGCACTGCTGTTTGTCCCTGCCCCCTTCTCTTATTTTTTGGTTCCTTAGTATGAGGAAAGCTGATATGGAGATGGGAGGTGTTGTTAGAGTTAATGTAAGCTCTCTCCCCAAGCTGCCCAAAGACTGAGTAAATTGGCCATTATTTTCATGTGACTGTCATTTTCAACTTTTGTCCTAGGGCCCTTCTTAAATCTTACTTGGATCTTCCTCAGCTGTTGAGTCTATTTGTGGGAGACATTTCCTTTCTGACTTTTTTGGGTTTTGAAATGTTGCAGGATCCTGAGACAATAGCTTTTGTGACACGCGGTGCCATGTTTTTGGTGCTCCTATGCATGACCTAGTCAAAACTGCAGCTCCAGCCCTTCACATTCTGGAGTCTTCTACTGACAAATGCTTCTGCTCTTGCTCATTTGTGTCATCCTTGGAAATGCGACCATTTCCCCAAAGTAGTTTAAGAGTTGCAGTAGCTGCTATTGGGGGTGGGGGGTGGCCTTTTGGTATAACTAAAGTTCTTTATTTGAAATGTGCCTTGGAATGAAATAAGAAGACAATTCCAAATATCCAGTAGTCTGCACCAACTGCATGCCCCCACTGGCATGAAAATGAAACTCAGATTTCAAAATTGTATACTTAATATGTTCCAAAACTATCTTTTATTACATCTCCTTTTTTACTCCTCAGACTCAGTAGCTTTTAGCATAAGATTAGTGTTTTTCTTCTTATCCTCTCTACATGCCTGTTGTCCTCTGCTTTAGTCTCCCTGTGTGACCAGCTCCTCATTCTTCTTCTGCTACTTTTAAGATGATATATCCTTGAAGAAACACTTTAGAGTTGATTGAAGGCCTGGCTTGCTCAGAGCTCAGGTTCATTTGAAAAGGTCCACTGTTGGTGGTTTGGCACTAATAGGAGATGTAGCCTTGTTAGAGTAGGTATGGTGTTGGTGAAGAAAGCATGTCATTGTGGAGGCAGGATCTGAGGTCTCTTACATATTCTCAAGATACCACCCAGTGTCCCATTCTACTTTCTGTTGCCTGCATAAGATATAGAACTCTCAGATACCTCTCCAGCATCATGTCTGCCTGCATGCCACTATGTCCTGCCATGATGATAATGGACTAAACCTCCGAAAACATAAGCTACCCCAATTAAATGTTTTTCCTTTGTAAGAGTTGCCATGGTCATGGTATCTCTTCACAGCAATAGAAACCCTAACTAAGACATTCACTAAGCCCAGATGGGGTGGAGAACAATTTTTGGAGAACGTGGTACAGTTTTAAGACTCTTTCAGCAAGGGGTGCCAGAGCTGTGCCAGCCTAATTTGCATGTTAGCATGAACCTCAGAAGTGATAAATTATGAAAGGCAGAACAGAATGGAGAAACCTGAATGAACTGCACAGGAATACAGGAGCAGGGGGGTTAGAAATGATTAGATTAGGGCTAGTCTTTTAGAGACTATCCCCAAAGTATTTTCTATGAGGTTAGAATCAACCCAGTTCTGAGAACATAGAAAAGATGACCCTATGCAAAGCTTCAGGCTCCAGAACATATTTAGAGAGCAGTTAGGAAAATACTGCAAAGCACAGGTAAATGCACCTTTCTCCTTTCATTTTGTAAATGGCATGATCCCAAATAGAAAATTAAATAGTAAATGTAAAGTCCAATGGGAAGGAGCCCACTGTCAGAATTCTGTCTTAGAATACAGAGCAGATTAGTGAACTTAATCATTGTATTTAGTTAAGATTCACCAGATAAATAAAGTCAGCAGCTACATTGACTTATGAGGAGGGATAGGTTCATTTGAACATAGAATCTAAGAACTCCCATGGTCTGTCACCTAGAGACCCAGGAAGATAGGCAATGTAATTCTGGCTGTGGGCTATGGTTGTGAGATGACATGTCTAGGCCAAAGGCACAGTCAGAAAACAGAAAGGAATGAAGTCTGCCTTCTACCTTCTCTCCTATGCAGGCCTTTGAAGATATATTAAGTGGATCTTGGTTCAAATGGTAAACTCATGCTGAAAAATTCTCACAGATATGCTAGGCATATCAACATGGCCGATCAAGATGGCACATAAAATCAACCATCTGGACTGCTGGATAAGATGGTGGATCAGAAACCATGTCTGAGAAAGTAAATGAATATAGTTAGGGAAACAGAAGGACCAGGTCTGCTGTGCCTTGGACCCAGACTGTTCCTTCCCACTCACAACTCATGGAGTGGCCAGTATTTGCTCAACATGTCAGTGCTCTTCTCCCACAATTGAATCAGCTGCCACCTCAGCCAACATAGTCACTGTGCGGCTCAGTCTAAAGTGCCACTCCAATGAACTGACTGCAGAAATTGCACTACCAGTGATCCTGTACAACCAGGGCATCCCTAGTGACCACCACCCCTGAGATGAGCCACCCCAGCCACAGCTGTCACTGTTAGCCATCCCCATCATGGTTTTTATGGGGGCAGCTGCCATTGAGCTGGGATCCCTTCAGCCCCCAGAAACCATGAACCAGCATCAACTGCGTTTGTGTGTGAACTTCTTGGAGGTGTGTCTCCAGGAGTCTTGGACAGAAACACCTGACTGGTGAAAGCGAACGTGGAGTGCAAAGCAGAGCCGGTTAGCAGGGGAATGTGACAACATAAAGTGAGAACCAGATGAACCAAACACAGCCTGCTAGCCAGATAGATAGATAGACGTCTACTCACTCATTCCTAGGTCAAGTTACAAGGGGGCAGTGTGCAGTGGAAACTAGCCTTTGCCAGTGCACAAAGGTGCTCTGGTGGGAGGGTCTGCCCCATCCCTCTAGAGCATGATTCACAGAGAACTGACTGTGGAAAGCTTGGTCCCTAATTCCCAAGGCACTGGCCTGTATCTGGCTGAGAGGGTAGGTGACCCAGGCCAGGAAACTGGCAGGAGTAAGTTTGTGCCTGTAGAATGCTCTCATCTGAAAGGGTACCCAGACTTTGTTTGAACTGTTCTGCCGAGCTCTCCTCCCTGCCTGCACATGGAGACTCATGCAAATGACCACACTAGTAGTGGGGGAAATCACATCCTCCAACTAAGAAAAAAATTAGACCGATAGCTTCCGTGTTGATTGTCAGCTGGACACAAGCCTAGATATATCTAGGAAGAGGGAATCCCAATGGAGCAAATGCCTCCATGAAACTGACCTGGAGCAAATCTGTTTTGTGTCTTGACTAATGACTGGTGTGACTGAGCAAGCCATGAAGAGTGAGCCAGTAAGCAGTGTTTCTCCGTTGATTCTGCTTCAGTTCCTGCTTCCAGCCCCGAGCTCCTGCCCTGCCTTCCTTTGATGATGGACTGCGATATGGAAATTTACTGTGAAATAAACCTTTTCACCCCCAGTTTGCTTTTGGTCATGGTGTTTTGTCACAGCAATAGAAATCCTAACAAAGACACCTTCCATTTCAGGCTGTTGTTCCTGCTGCAATGTTTTGGTAGTTAAGTTTCTTTTTCTGATTTGATACTTTTTTATCAGTAGTTGGAGTTTTGTAGGTGAATTGTTAAACTACTGTTTTATCCCATGTCATCAGGAAAAACTTTCCTGACTTGTATGTTACAGTGCTACACCTACAAAAATCTTACTATATTTCCACATATGTAGTGGTCTAGTTCTTTCATACCTTCAGCTTACATACTTCCCTTCTCTTTCATATTCCCCCCTTTCCTCCTTTCCCATTTCACTAGCTAAATACTGATAATCGTTGCTTTAAAAAAAATCCTATAAACCACAACCTTACCCAGCCAATACTCCAATTCCATTGTCTTTGAACATTAATGAGGACACACATGTGATATAAAAAGGTCTCCTCAGCTAAGCAGAACCATGGATGTTCTCTCCTCCCAAATAACTGCAAGAAATGTAATTCCTCATAAAGACAATCCTCTAAAAGTCCCACATAAAACAAAGCAAAAAAACTAAATACAGTTGGGAAAAAAGGAGTGTTAAAATTAGAATATACATTTATCTCAACATATTCATGAGACAGAACAAAGAAACAGCAAGAATCTGAAATAACAACCCACTTGATATATTCCCATACTCACAACTCTCTTAAGTAGCTGAACTGTCCAGGAAAGAATTCAAAGTTGTGCTTGAAAAAAAATGATCAATACCATAGAAAAGACTCAGACAGATGAATGAACTAAAGAAACCAATTCATGATCTTGACAAGTCTCTAAAGTGAATGAAACAGTGAATTGAAGAAGAAACTAAAATTATAGAGGAATATTCAGTAATGAAAATGAAACAATAAAAAAGAACCAAAAAAGAAATTCTGAAAATGAATGAAACAACCTGTCCAAAAAAAAATCAGAAAACATAATGAACAGACAAGACCAAGAAGGAAAATAGGGATGGAACACAAAGTCATGGCACTGATACACTCAATTAAATATGAAGAAAAAGTGAAAATGACCAATACTTCCAAGTGCTTGGCATACCTGCAAGAAACCAAATTTAATAAGCTATAAGGTATAACAAGCTGATATAATAGCAAAAGGAATGCAGTCTAAAGAAACCCAAAGAAAAAGGCTGACATCTAAACTTGGGAGGCAATTTGAACCCTTAATAGTCATGACCTGGGAAGAACTTCTCCATGACACAACATAGCCAAGGTAACAAAGTCACAAAGTAAATAAACAATCCTAAAAGCTGAAATGGAAAACTCTCAAAGGTAGGAATGCCAATATAATTTGAAATCTTTCATGAACAACCCCCCCCAAAAAAAACTAGGAAGGCACAGAACTCTATATTTCCCCCCCTTTTTTTTCCGGAGCTGAGAACTGAACCCAGGGCCTTGCACTTGCTAGGCAAGCGCTCTACCACTGAGCTAAATCCCCAACCCCGAACTCTATATTTCAAGTCCTGAAAATAAATAACTGCTAAACAAGAATGCAATACCCAGAGAAGCTATCCTTCAAAATTGATGGCTAAATGGGGATATTTGAAGACAAACACAAAGTAGAGAAATTCATTACAAGCAACACAGCACTAGAGAAAATTCTTAAAGGAATATATACTGAGCAAGGAGACAGTCTTATCCACAAGAACACATGACAGAATACACTCCATGAAATGAACAAATGAGCAAAGAAGAGCTGGGAACGAGCCAGCCACATCCAACCCAGTAAACCAGTAAACTCCTTAGAATAACAAGGGAAGGAAAAGAAATAGCAATAATCTGATGCACTGGCTCTCAGATTCGTAGGAAATAGTACACCTCTGTCAGTAATAACCACAAATATAAATAGATTCAACCTACCAATAAGAACACACCAACTAACTGACTCTTGTTGAAAAAAAAATGAGACTGCTATTTTTTGTCAGGGCAGGATATGCATATCAGTTCTAGAAGCAATCAGAGAGATGTCAGATCAATAGCCTAATGATGTCCCGTAAGGATCTAGAACAACAAGAAGCAATCCTGATCAAGACTAGGGCTGGCCTTAAGGAAATAGAGATTAAAGCAACAGTACATAGACTCCATAAAGCAAAAGGTTTGTTCTTTGAAAAGAGTAGCACGGTCTACAAACTCCTAGCCAAGCAATACAAAGAGGGACAGGACAAAAATTAAAAAAAAAAAAAAATTAGAGCTTCTGCTTTGGCTTCCATCAATGATGGGCTATAACCCCAAATCCAAATAAGCCCTTGACTCCCCAAAGTTTGCTGTGGCCAATGTTTTATACAGGCAGCAGAAACCGAACTACAATACCACCACCCCACAAAAACACAGTATGTTTCTACTGTAGTCAGACTTTGAAAAAAAAATACCATTTTGAAATGGATTTTTAAAGTAAGCATCTCTATACCATGCTCACAGGTGTATGCCATTGTCTTTCACTCATTTCCACCCCTACATCACACCCTCTTTTCCTGAGCCCCTGCAGACACATGGTTCCATTCTTCCTCTCAGAAAGCCTTTTATGCTGTGTGCATCCGCATGTATTTTTCTACAGAAGACAGAGAACATGATGTTTGTCTTTCTCTTTGCCATCCATTTCCTCTCCTATTCTCTCTTTCCCCTCCATTATGGTACATTCCTCCCTCCCCCATAGAATGCACACACATACACACACACACACACACACACACACACACACACACACACACACACACACGCACGCACACACGATTCTGCATATGGGAAAAATGTGAGTGATGACTGTCCTTCTGGTTCTGATTTACTTGATGTCATGATCTCCAGTTCCATCTATTGTCCCGGAAATTACATAATTTCACATTCTCTTTATTCATTTATCCATTTATGGGCATCTATGCTGGTTGTGAATAGTACTGTACTAAACTTAGATGTGCAAATATCTCAATCATACCCTGACTTCCATTCCTATGGGCTACCCCTGGAATGGCAAATCTAGATGACATGGCAGTTTTTGAAGAACTTCCATATAGCTTTCCATAGTGACTGTGTGAATTTACATCCCACTGGCAGTTAATTTAGCCCAGTGTCTCTGTCAATATTTTTTGTCCATTGTTTCCTAGCCATTCTGGTTGGGAAGAGATGGAATCTCAGTGGAGTTAGAAAGTGCATTCCCAGACAGCTTAGGATGTTAAACATTTTGAGCAAGAGTCTCTTGATAAAGATGCTTTAGGTGCTGTGAACAGACAGGCCCTGGGAAAAGAATCAGCTTTGATAGTTCACAGGAAAGAATCTAAGGAAGGCAGTGAAACAAATGATCAATAGTGGCACTCCAACAGGGAAAATCAGACCCTCACTTTCCCATTTTGACCTTGAATTCACAAAGAGAAACTTGATAACGTGTGACAAAACAAACTTGAGAATTTGTTTATTGACATATGTACTATCTGTTTATTGACACATGTGTTATGAAACATTTTCCACACTTAAAAGCTACAAGCATTTCGCACTCTTTTCCTAGAAACTGACAAATTGCTTAAGAGGTAGATCCCTTCAAGAGTCCTCAGACATTTCTGTAACCCAACTGTCACCTTACAGTGCAGATGGAACTTCCAGGTTAGGTTAACTCTTAGAGTTCTTCTATGTATCTCCTGAAATCAGAGTAAATTGGGCTGATTGATTTACCAACACCTATTTTTCCAACAAGTACACACTAAAGAGCTCAATGAGGTACAGACTATTGGGGAAGAACAAAGCATTTGACTGACACAGGCAGGGTTATCGGGGGCAGAACATATTAAAGCTCCAATGGGGTCATTGAAATCCCTGCTTCAACTTACACAGGACCAAAGCAAAAGTAAAGTGATTTAACTAACAGTTGAAATCCTGATTGATAAGAGTCATGAGATCTTACACAGCCCTGCTACTCATTTGTTTTTCCAGTGGAGAATAAGAAAATAAATAATGAATGTAGACATAGGGGGCCTTTTAAAAATAGCTTTGGGATCATAAATAGAACAGTCATTCTTCACTTCCCTGGGTGGTTTAATTCAAGAATCATTTCATCTCTGGTGCTTCTTAAAGTATTACTGGGCCCATTTGGGTAAGAAGGAAGATATTCTAAACAGACACTTATGCCCCACTCCCTTTGGCTGTTAGGCTATTGAAGTAATGGATCCAAAGAAAGTGGAGTTTCCAAAATGTCCTATGCTATGAGCAGAGAAGCCTATGGCTCTGGTGGTAGCCAGAGGGGAGACTTGTCCCCTGGACAGAGATTTCACACAGTCTAGACAGATCATCTTTCAGGGGAGTCTGGAGTTGAGACATGGTGGGTCAGTGATGGCAGAATCTCATCTTTAGCAGGATTGCTTAGCTATGTCTATCTCTTGCCCTCTTTAAACCCCAGGCTTAGGTCACTAACCTAGAGATGGATGTGGGTAGCACTCTGTCTCCTCACTTGTTCATCCTCCCAATGTGTCCTCATTGAATAGACTTCCTTTCTCTGATAATCACTATTTCTTGTGTCTTTCGCTGACCCCTTGGGAACATGTGACTGAACCTAGTTTGTTATGATCTTCCAAGGCCCTGCACCGACACTGGCAACTTCAGCAGCAACATATTTTATAGCCATGAAATTGTATATTGATTACAGCTGTGTTTTATGAAGATGTCGTTAGTGTCCTTTTAGTATCTAAAGTTTAAATGAAAACAGTTATCTTTTATTTCCTTCTGAGTAAAGTTGAGAATATTTATGGACTATAGTACTTACCAAATTTAGTGAGACACGATTTTTTTTTTTTTGGTTTTTCGAGACAGGGTTTCTCTGTGTAGCTTTGCGCCTTTTCCTGGAACTCACTTGGTAGCCCAGGCTGGCCTTGAACTCACAGAGATCCGCCTGGCTCTGCCTCCCGAGTGCTGGGATTAAAGGCGTGCGCCACCACCGCCCGGCACGATTTTTTTTTTTTAGTCTAACAACCAGGAGCTTGAAGGCATTCAGTTTTTCCGTGATTCTGGTCTGGTCAAATATTTGCATGCCCTGTGTTATGTGCTGAAGATTCAAAGTAAGCTCTAAGATGGAAGCCATCAGGTTGCTCAACTCTCGGTTGAGAAATGTTAGTTTTCCAACCAGAGGGCAAGATGTTCTGAAAAGAAAGTTTTTTTTTTTTTTTTGACTAGGGCAGAATTTCTCTAGAAGACAAAGTTCTCCCCTCTGATAAACAGCATGTGTCTTACAACTATGCTTAGCTTTACTGAAATCCCGGTGGCCCCGTAGGACGTAAGTCCTTGAGGATGGAATGTACTCACACAGATCTGAAACATACGTAGGACTTTTGTGACTTAAAATTAGTCCTTTTACTACAAGCTGCTGATGGCATGACCTAGTCATTGTAAGTCCCTCAATTTGTATATAAAAAAATACAGATAACCCCTTGGACTTATGTTCAATTTCATGGTGACTGTCAAAGATCAATGGTTCTTTTTTTTTCTCTCTCTCCATATATTTATTCTCTTTCCAAAAATGTTTTGGTCTCCTTCTATATCTCAGAAATGTACTACTAGCTGCTTTTAAGTTATAAAATACAAAATAATTTATTTCTTGGAGAAAATCTTGGGGGTTACCATTACAAAAATGAAATTCTGAGTTCCCTTAGACTTTCTGTTAACAGTCTTTGAAATTTCTCATGGCTCACACAGGGCTGCTTGTGACGTGACAAGAAAGTAGTTTTCATAAAACTCATGGCTCTGATTGCACAGTCCCACTTGCTAAAGCAAAGGGCACTTTCTTTTAAGGCTACTTCAGAACTGGTCTTTGTACTTTCTCTATGCGATGGATGCAGTCATGTCCATTTAGAGGCACATGTCACAGGCAGCCCTGTGTGATCAATGGTTCTTGACCAAGTGGCAGGAGCCTCTTCACCTTACATGCAACACCAGGAACACCTGAAGCAACAGAAGCGCACGTTAGCTTGACATTGGACCCTTCCTGACTGTCCTGGTCCTTCATGAAATGTGCGGTTTCTTAAGCTAGTGGGCCTACCACCTCCCACGAAATTTAGTTTTGTCCACATTTTGTCATTGTAACACTTTGAATTCTGACATTCTTCTTTTCATAACCCAAAGCAGGGGACATTCTTGACCATCCGACTTTTTGTTTGAACTATTTTTGCTCCAAGTAGATTTGTTCAAGATGATGTTAGCAAATCCAAATCTAGTTTTCCCTCTAGGAGCATCCTATCTTAGGAAGGAAACAGGGAATTATCAGGTAAGATTCACCATCGCAGATCTCATTTCACTCCTGGGATATGGCTCTTTGCCAAGTGGCAAGATCTGCCCAGATGGCAGAACTTATTTTGCACACCAGATTTTGTCATTATCTAGAGGTTAAAGGGTTAATAAATATACAGACATCTTTTGGGAACATGGAGGGAACATGGTTTTGTAATGCTGTGGAAATAGAAAGCATTGCTGATCTAATTAGGAACCCCTAGTAAGAATGTGCAGGGAGTTAAGTGTTAGAATGTTGGGCTGCTCCTGGAAGAGATGACTATACTATAGTGGATGCTCAGACAAAAAGCTCTCATGGACGCTAACACATTCAAAGTGCCATGACTGATCTGTAGATGTAACCGTCTTATTAAATAAGAAACACAGAGCCAATACAGAGATGAAAGCCAAGAGGTCAGAGCAATAGCTAAGAGCTAAAAACCTTACCCTTCACTGTCGCTGTTGTCCTACCTCTCCGAAAGAGACCTACTTCCTGTGTGTTTGTGCTTTTTATTGACTTTCTATTCTGCCTTCTCATTGATTGTAAACCCAACCACATGACCTCCTGGTCACTCCCTGTCTGTATAGACTTCCAGGTCTTCTATGATTGGTATTGAGATTAAAGGTGTGTGTCTCCATGCTGGCTGTATCCTTGAACACACAGAGATCCGCCTAGCTCTGCCTCCCAAGAGCTGGGATTAAAGGCGTGCGCCACCAACGCCTGGCTCTGCTATGGCTTGCTATTAGCTCCGACCCCCAGGCAACTTTATTAACATACAAATAAAATCATATTTCAGTACAAATAAAATATCAGCATACTGATCACTGTGCCAGGCAGCATTATAGGAGGCTTAAGGACTCCATCTTTAGACAGATTCAAGGAAACGTTTAGAGAATGCCTTTGGCCAGCACTAAGCCAGAACACAGGGGAATCATGGATGTGGGTCTGGTAGAAGTTGACTGCTTTTTTCCCTCTTGGCTGACTTGGATACTTTTTTCTGTGTTAATTGTAGGATCCTGACCTTAATGCTGCTTCATGTTCTTTTTTTTTTTTTTTTTTTTTTTTTTTTTTAAAGATTTATTTATTTAGTATACAATGTTCTGTCTGCATGTATGTCTGTCTGCAGGCCAGAAGAGGGCACCAGATCTCATTACAGATGGTTGTGAGCCATCATGTGGTTGCTGGGAATTGAACTCAGGACCTCTGGAAGAGCAGTCAGTGCTCTTAACCTCTGAGCCATCTCTCCAGCCCCTGCTTCATGTTCTTAATGACTCCTTGAGATGAGTGAAATACCTGAATACAATTGGCTAGTGAGCTGAATGAGCGTCCAGTCCAGGACTGTTGGGGTGATGCACATTGCTACTTGAGGATGTGGCACTTTCCCATTGTTGCTGTCACATACTGCCTCAAACTAGGAAAGATTTCTATTTGGGGGAGGGTTGTGCCACTGGTAAGCAATAGCTCTAGTCAGAAACACTCTGGATATAACACTGGCCATGCAAGGGGGAGCATGCTTCTTTAAGAGAAGGAAGGGGGTACTAATATCACTTTAGTTGGATATTACTAAAAAGACCTGGTAAACAAGGGAGAAATCATAAATTAGGTCAATTGGTTAATACTGTCTCTGGGTTCCCAAGATGGGGGGGGGGGTCTTTTTTCCTCTTCATTTACCCTTCTTAGCTCTCTGCTGGCAAGAGGACTATATACTCTAATTATAATCTTCCTCCTAGTGTTTGTCCAAGTTGTGGCAGTAATAAACGTGTGACCTCCGGAGTCCTACATGCTGCTATACACTTAACTCTCCCATGAAATGGTCCAACAGATGATCACTCAGTGCAAAAATTGAAACAAGAAAGCCAGACACTTATGGAGGTTAAAAAGTTAAGTTGTGTGATGCTAAGAAAGATATATGGAGTACCAAGATAGAGTTTCCCCTCCCCTCCCTCCCCTCTCTTCCCCTCCCCTCTCCTCCAATCTCTTCCCCTTCCCTCCCCTCCCATCCCATCTCCTCCCCTCTCCTCCCCCCTCATTCTTTCCCGCTTTCTTGTCTCCCTTACTTACCCATTCCTATTCCCCTTTGTTGCTTTATCAGCACTCATTTATTGAGGGTCAGGCCCTCCTTTAGGTACTTCACTGGGAACAGGGTTGTGACAAAGGTCAACAAGGTGCCCATCTTCATAAAACTTCTACTGGGGAGACATGATTAAAAATGGTGGGAAAATAATTTCTGATAGATGGGAGTTCTGTTTATGAACTCAAATAGAGTTAAGAGAGAGGGTGGGATGGCAGAGTGGCTAGAGAAGACTCCTTTGAGAGTAAGATCCCATTTCAGACCTAAATGACAGTGATAGGGAAGAGGAGCATTAAGTCTGAATACAGAAGGCTGCAGATAGAGCAAAGACCAAATTATTAATGTTTTCTTGCTTGCTATGCTTGAGAAAGACAAAGAAGCCACTCTGGCCAAAGGGGGGCAGTCTGAGGAGAGCATGGCAGCACTGGAACAGGGATTTTTCTTTGTATATAAATAATTCTCTTGTCTTTTATGAAACTGTTCCCACAGAACCCAGGGAACTTTTCGTAAACAGGCAAAATAAAGTATCTGAAGCTGAAGAGGTGCCATGTGTCCCTGAACTTAATCCTGAAATGCTGCTGCTGCTGAGTCCTGTGATCCTTCTAGAAGCAGCCTATAGTTGTTCCCTCTGGTTCTTCCTCAAATGCCTTGGAGACATATTAGAAATGTGTTTAAACAAGCCAAGTAAAGGGGCATTATCAGAGTCCTCTGGCTGATTATGGGTGGATGGTGCTGAGATTCTGTTCAACTCAGTGAATCCGGCCATTGCATTGACTCCACGCCCTGGCTTCTGAAGGTGGTCTCCTGGAAGCTAGTTTTTTTTTTTTTGTTTTTTTTTTTAAGGCTGCAGTAAATATGAGCCTCAGCTTTAATTCCTGCATCATCAGATGCTTGAGGTGTGAGGAGAGTCTGAAAGAGAGGAAGCCATTTTCCTAGAATCTCTGGCAAACATCCCTCCAAACTCACTGTGTGCAGTTCAATCCTTGGTGAGTTCTGAGTCAGTTCCGTGGGCAGTGAGATGGAATTTTCTCCTTGACTCAAACCAATGGGTACTCCTGGAGCAAAGGTGGATAGTTAACTCTCTCTACACTGAATGACACAGAATGTGGAAACATGTCCTTGGGAAAATACCTTTGGCAGAAGAGTGAGGCAGAGTAGGTGCTCAGGGGATATCCAAAGTGTACATTGGATCAGGGTTGGACAACATACAGCCTTTTAGCTAATGCCTGCCCGTGAGCTGCCTAGGGTAGCCCTGGAGCTCAGAAGAGATTTACCTCCCATCGCAGTATTAGGACTTGAACCCCACCTTGTACTTGGTAGGCAAGCATTCTAGCACTAAGCCACATACTCAGTATTAAGTTTTACCTTTTTAAACAACCAGGAAAGACAAATTAAAAGAGATGGAATATTTTGTGGCCCATAAAATTGATACGAAGCTTCAATTTTAACATATGTTATGAAAGTTTTCTTAGAATACTAGCGTTCTAAATTGTCAGTGTTGCCTGTGGTTCCTGCTGCAGCACAGAGACAGAGGACTGGGACAATGTAAAGAGGAAGCGAAGCATATTACTGTCTAGGCTCTATGGGAAAAGCTGTCCAGCTCCAACACTACACCATCCAAACCAGCTTATTTGATGCTGGCACAACTGGAAAGCTGTATGAGGGCTTTGACAGTGGTCACCAAGGTTTGTTCCTCCTCCTTCCTCTGTGGCCCTCCTTTCCACGACACAGCTCTGCTTTTCTCTGTGACAGCTTGTCAGGATGGCTCCTCCCGGGTGGTAGCAAATGCTAACTTCCAGTTCTGGGCTCAGTCTGTTCCTACAGTTAGTCAACCCAGAAAGCATGCATTTCCCGGGAGCTTTTGCAAAGCCCAGAGGAAAATGCGTGGTGCCTTGGATCTATAGCTCATTGATGGAATAAATTATTGTGCCTAAAGAGTGAAGGATTCTGATTAGCCAGGCTACTGAAGTGCTTGCCCTGATTCCGGGGTCCTAAGGCCAGAGGACTGACAGCCCCTCCAGTGGGAAATAGGGAATTCCCAAAGGGAAAGATGCCAGAAGGCAGAAAAGAAAGCACCAGTTATTTCCTGAAAACCTAGCTGTACATTTTTTTAAAGCTTATCTCTTGTTTTAATAGATGTTCAACTAATCACTGGTTTTATTTCAAAACCCTGCTTGTACTGCACCCATTTATTTTAGCTCTTTAATACTAAATTAAATACGTTTTAAAATGAAAAACAATAGCACAATGTCTTAAAAATGAGGTAGGTATCCTATGATAATTTGCTACATGCATTTATTATAGAATGCCAATGCCCTTCTTTCTAGAAATTTTCATGTTTGGAGGATTGCACAGTGATATGTAGAGTGATTTTATCTCAAAATTTGCTTTAAACATTGGAGAATTATTTAGGTTCTATTCTTCATAAGTTGTTGGCATTGCAAAACAGATTTTTTTCCCCCTAAAGCCAATTCAGGAGAATCTATGTCTGCTCATCCAGTTGAAGCATGAAACAAAAGGGAATGTTTTTACAGCAAACAGATTTTCTGAAAACAGTTGCTTAGGCAGTTTTTGGAGCAATGGGATTTAGATGTGGTGGAAAACATGTAAGGCCCAAATACCTGATGAGACTTGTCAACACTTTGAATTCTACATCTGTTGTTGATCACACTGCGGGACTTGTTAATATGTTTATGATCATGTTGCCACAATGGAAAACACCAAGTTAAATTGTCATGTCTAGTCAGGTAGGGCACCAGGTCCTTCATGTATATTTGATGACAAACAATTTCGCTAAAACATGGCTGGGTTATTTCATTAATGTAAGTCAGAGAACGCCTTGCGTTTGGTTTTGTTACTCTTGATGCCCGAGGCATAAGCAAGTAGAAGAATTCAAGACACTTATGCCAAGAAACTGGAATAATAATTAGCTCCCCCTTTAACAAAGCATCAGTGTTGTGTGAAGTGCTAGCTGGGTGTGCAGGGTTGTCATCTCTCTGGTTAGTGAGTGAACAGAAAATCCGGTGTCTCGATGGAATGTGCTAGAGTTCAGGTACTTGCTAAACACCTTTGGTTGTAAAATTGAGAAAATCATGAAAGCTTGTACCAGCATGTTACAGTCAGGGTTCTACATGAAAAGAATCCTCTCAAAATGATAAATAGGGGTTTCCCTTAATCTCTGCTATGTCTGTCGGCTCCCCCCCCCACTTTCCACCATCATGCCTAGGAGTGACTCAGATGTGAGATATCTAATTCCACCCAATAAAATCTTTGCAGCTTGAATGCATCACATAGAAAATCTTTATGATAGTCCCACTTAAAAAACATCATGGTTCTACATGAACAGCCTGGACATGAGTGGGGGTAGTGAAGGGCGAGGGTCAAGGGAAAGAGAGCTTGGGGGAGCGGAAGATCCCAGCTGGATCAACAACAGAGAGGGAGAACAAGGAATAGGAGACCACATGAGAATAGGAAGAAGCAAAGTGCTAGAGAGGCCCACAGAAATCCACAAAGATACCCCCACAATAGACTGCTGGCAATGGTCGAGAGACAGCCCGAACTGACC
This sequence comes from Peromyscus californicus insignis, assembly GCF_007827085.1. Classification (NCBI taxonomy): domain Eukaryota; kingdom Metazoa; phylum Chordata; class Mammalia; order Rodentia; family Cricetidae; genus Peromyscus; species Peromyscus californicus. The sequence continues at coordinate 25,537,995 of NW_026294436.1, read as the reverse complement.
TACTCTGGTGATGGGATGGCCAAACACCCTAATTGTCGTGCTAGAAACCTCATCCAACTACTGAGGGATCTGGATGCAGAGATCCATGACTAGGCCCCGGGTGGATCTCTGGGAGTCCAATTAGCGAGAATGAGGAGGGTTTATATGAGCGAGAATTGTTGAGATCAAGGTTGGATAAAGCACAGGGACAAATAGCCAAATGAATGGAAACACATGAACTATGAACCAATGGCTGAGGGGTCCCCAACTGGATCAGGCTCTCTAAATGGGTGAGACAGTTGATTGGCTTGATCTGTTTGGGAGGCATCCAGGCAGTGGGACCGGGTCCTATGCTCATTGCATGAGTCAGCTGTTTGAAACCTGGGGCCTATGCAGGATTGTTTGGCTCGGCCTGGGAAGAGGGGACTGGACCTACCTGGACTGAGTCTACCAGGTTGATCTCAGTCTGTGGGGAAGGCTTTGCCCTGGAGGAGATGGGAATGGGGGGGCGGGCTGGGGGGAAGATGAGGGGGGCGGGAGGGGGGGAGAACAAGGGAATCCGTGGCTGATATGTAGAACTGAATTGTATTGCAAAATAAAATTAAAAAAAAAAAAACTTCATGGTCTGAGAAGATCATGAAATAAGATCCACTTAAAACTGTCAAGGGAAACTCACATTACTCAGCTCATGCCACCAGGGGACTCGTATTCCATGGGCTTCAGCCTTGTTTGGTCTGCTATCTCTGCACCCCAAGTGCCTAGAATAGTGGCTAGTAAAACAGTACCATAGAAATGCACATATGAACTGGTGTCTCTCCAGATACACATGGCCTTCCATTTTGTTGTAGCTTTTTATATATATATATATATATAATCTCCATACTAGAAACCATCATCCTTAAAGGTGAGAACTTACTGTATATATGTCTGTTGTAGACTTAATATTTGAAAGAAATATGACATTTATTATATCTGTGTGAAACAGAACATGTTGGGATGTGGTAGTAGTCTTGTTTCCTTTTAATCATTGGTTATTTTCTTATGAATTAAAGAAATTATTAGTGCTATGGTCAACATAGAAGAATATAAGAGATCGTGCCCATAACTGACCTTTCACTCTTAACCATTTCCTATCAAGTAAAGGGCAGGATAAAATAGTAAAACCAGGAGATACAGACTCCTAAATGGAAATTCCTCAGCTGTTAATTTGGAGATGGTCATTAAGACCCAAGGGTGAGAAGATCAAAGACTCAATACCTCTCAGAATAATGATTGGCTTGTTAATATCCTGACTAGACTCCTTTATTTAGGAACTTCAACTTCAGGTTACATAAAAAAAAAAAAAAAAAAAAAAAAAAAAAAAAAAAAAAAGGAAACAAAAGGCAATGGGAAAAACCAAAGAACAGTCATTCATAAAACACTGTAGATGGTAAACACCATGGTCCTAGAGCAAAAAATGGTGAAAAACAAACCAACAAAAACCTCCAAAGACTTTTATAGCAAAGGATGACACAGTAGGCCCATGTCACTTAGGATGAGAAGGGATTTTAATTTCTTGACTGGGTTCACAGAGATTAAGGGCAGGGCTCCTGTTTGCTTATGTTTTAAACCTGCTGTCTACAGCAATGACTTGCACATAGTGCTGAGGAGGAATGCCACATACAAATAAGTGGTTAGTAGAGACCAAGGGCTTCATCTCAAATTGCTCAGCTTTGATACTGTTAGAATACGAAGACAGAAAGGAATGGCAGTGATGGACCACTGGCGACAATTTGTTACTTCCACGGTCTGTCTCCAGTGTTTCTACTGTTTGTTACCCTATTACCTTTGGACTGTCCTCAGTCCTTCTATTCAGAGAGTGGGAAACATTGCTGAAGGAGAGCGGCTTTCCTTCTGGGATGAACACAGACTTCGGGTAGTATGCTGTATGTACTTAAATAGTAATGATTATTCTTTTAGTTTATGCAGTATCTACCAAATAGAGAATATTGTTTTGGTTTCAGGATTTCCACATTTTCTGTAAACAGAAAAAAAATGTTCTCCTTTGTGGCAAGAACTTGAAAAAAGAATTATTCCCAAATAGCTCTCATTAAGACAACAAAATCAGTTTATGTCCCCAGAGTTTCTCGCTGTACCATCTTGCGGCAGTCCCATCTGTTTTTGACTGTTGGTATAACAGTTAAAGTAATGTTTTAAGTTAATACGTAGCAACAAGCTAATTTAGCAGACATGTGAAATGATATGTTTTTATAAAAGTTTGCCTGTCAAAACTGATGGAGTTTGACTAAGAAAAATGGTAAAAGAAGATCTAACTGTTCAAATGAATGTTTGCTTTTATAATTAATATCTGCGATGGTAAGGAGAAAAGCCATCACTGACAGATGATTTCGGATGGGGAGCGTGCTCCCCGATGCCTGCTCCTGTGAAACGCCCAGTACTTAAATTTATTGCCAGTGAAATAACGAGACGAGGCTCACTTGTGCTCCTGGTACTATGCTGGATCGCAAGAATAATGTTTTGAACTTCCCTTCTGCCTTTGACCTCTTCTCATAAAGCATAAGAGTTACTAAGCACCAAGAAACTCAGACTGCCATTTTTCAAGCTAACTGAGCATTCAATATAAACAAACCGTGCACTTCTCTGCCTGTCTGTGGGCAAAACTGTGCCAGAGGATTCCATGTTGGCTAGTGTTTAAGCGTAGTTATTTTCTGTCTTCAGAATTATCTGAGAGAATGCTATAAATTGAAGATTGCAAAGATTTCACCAACAGTCTACTATCAGCAAAGCAAAATGGGTGGAAAAGCAGAGAATGCATTGCTGTTATTACTATTGTCTTAATTAATTATTTTTTCAGATAGGGTCTCATGTAGCCCAGGCTAGCCTTGAACTTACTATGTAGTTGAGGATGACCTTGAACTTAAGAACTTCCTGTCTCTGCCAAGTACTGGGAATACAGGCATGTGCCATCATGCTCAGTTTTAAGCAATGCTGGGTGTCAGTCTCAGGCTTTTTTCATGCTAGGCAATCATTCTAACAACTGAGCTACAGTCCCAGTCCTTATTTTAGATTTTTGAGACAATATCTCACTATGCATTTCAGGTAGGCTTTGAATTCTCAGTCTTCCTGCCTCATCCCCCAGAATGTTGGAATTGTAAGTGTATACCACTACACATGGCCAATTATTATTGACTTATTATTTAAATTATATATAATTTCACAAACGGATATAAGAAAGAATGTTCATTTCCTTGACTTGCAAATAATAAAATGCCACATTGCTTATTTCCAAAAGATAATATAAAAGCTGAATAATATAATAATATGTAAAAGTATGTGTCAAGTACCACAAAATACATGACATTGTTACAGAATTCACATTAGGTAAATGTATGTCAGTGTATGTATACTGTTCACTATTTATGCCATATATCATTTATATATTATATACATAAAATCTAGAAAGAGAACTTCTTTGTTTGTTTATTAATTTATTTGTGGATTTTAGAGACAGGGTTTCCCTGTGTAACCCCATCTGTCTTGAAACTCACTCTGTATACCATGCTGGCCTTGAACTCACAGAGATTCTCCTGCCTCTGCTTCTGGAGTGCTGGATTAAAGGCATACTCTACTACCAATCGGCCAAAAGAGAATGATTTTTAAGGTATTAGTTCACATTACAGTGGAGGCTGAGAGCTATGCAATCTGGTGGCATAGGAAAACCAACAGTGGTGTTTGAAGGCGTGAGAACAGGGGGCTGGTGGTATAAATTTGCTTTCAGTTTGGAGCCCTTATAAGCCAAGGATAGATGGAGTTTTCCTGTCCTGACCTGCTTACTCCCACATAACTGGCAGCTGCTTCCCAAATAACTGACTCAGAAACTTAATATAAATTAGAAATGATTGGCCAATGGCTCAGGCTTGTTACTAATTAGCTCTTACAATTTAACTCATTTCTATTAATCTATGTGCTACCCTGAGGCTTGTGGCTTTTATCTCTATCTCATTTTGTGTGTCCGATTTGCTCTCCATCTGGTTGGTGACTCTTCTGACTCCTCCCTTCCTCATCCCAGCATTCTCAGTTTGGCTTTCCCACCCAACTTTGTCCTGTCCAGCTATTGGCCAGTCAGCTTGTTTATTAAACCACTCATAGTGACATATATTCACACTGATGGATTATTCCACAGCAGCCAAGAACACAAAAGGATGAGCAGAGAGAGTGAATTCATCAGCTTTTGTGTGGTATTTGGATCCTGGAAGGAGTGGATAGTATCAGTCTACAACCACATGTGCCATCTACTTTATTCAGTTCACCAATTCAAATGTCTGTGAGATGGCTCAGCAGGTAAAGGTTCTTGCCACGTAAGCCTGGAAACATGTCCTAAATTCCTGGAACCCATTTAGAGGTAGAGGGAGAGAACTAACTCCACAAAGCTGTCCTATAACCTCCATACATGTACCTTGCACATGTGCCCACACCCACATCATACACACACACACACACACACACACACACACACACACACACACACACACACACACCCCACACACACAGACACTACTAATAAAAATGCTGAAATCCTTCAGAAACATCCTCATAGATACACTCAGCTGCTGTGGGATGTTCTGTATGGCAAATGTGTTAATAAATAAAACACTGATTGGCCAATAGCCAGACAGGAAGTATCAGCAGGACTAACAGAGAGGAGAATTGAGGGAACAGGAAGGGAAGGGAGAGACTGCCTGGAACCGCTGCCAGGACAAGGAAGATGTAAGGTACCAGTAAGCCACAAGCCACGTGGCAAAGTGTAGATTAATAGAAATGGGCTGAATATAAGAGTAAGAGCTAGACAATGATAGACCTGAGCTAATGGCCAAGCAGTTTAAATAATATAAGTGTCTGTATGTTTATTTTATAAGTGGGCTAAGGAACTGCCAGGGCTTGGCAGAACCCAGAGAGAAAACTCTCCAGCTACACTCAGCAATATATAACCAGATATCTGAGGCCAGATATCTTACAACTCAGTCAAGTTGAGGCAAGATTGACTATCACCCCTTAGAGAGATGAAACTTGCTATCTTTATATCTGTTTTTATTTAAAATTTTCTTTCTTTTTTTTGTGTGGGTATAGAGGTGTGGGTTGTCCTGCTGTGTAGCTCAAACTGGCCTTACTCTCACCATGGAGTTTAACCCACACTGCCCTCAGGTGCTTCCTCAAACTCTCAATTATCTGCTTAACTTCCACACAGTGCCAGGATTACAGGCCTGCACAGACAGTTCCCGTCCAAAGACAATCCTTTAAAGATGTCACTCAGGTTTCTTTCCATTTATTTCGTGCCCCAGTGCTCTCTGGTGTGTGTGTGTGTGTGTGTGTGTGTGTGTGTGTGTGTGTGTGTGTGTGTGTGTGTGTGTGTGAAAGAGAGAGAGAGAGACAGAGACAGAGACAGAGAGAGGCTGAGGTCAATATCAAATGTCTTCCTCTATTGCTCTCTATCTTACCATTTTGAGATAGGCTCTTTCACTGAACTTGGTGAAACTGATTCTGCTAGTATGGATGTCCAGCAAGCCCCCAGGATCCTTCTGTCTCTCCTTCCCTCGGGCTGAAATTACAGGTGTGCCTTCATACTAAAATTCCTGCATGGGTTTGAGGGGATTTGAGCTCAGGTTCTCATGCTCACACAGCAAGCTCTTTACCACATGAGACCTCTCCCCAGTGCCTCTTTCTGCTTTTAAGTATTAACAAAAATGAATATGCATTGTATAACGTATGACAGCAGCGGTAAAAATCTATTTGTCATTGTATTGAGTTATCTGTCTAAGCCTGTTTGTATCTCATTGGTCTTTTCCTGGCTTTCATTGACAATACTATAATAAATGAGATTTATTACAGCATGTGCCTGCCATGTGGGATTTTAGTTTCCTAACCAAAGCAAGAAACCTCACAGAACCCAAAGCAAGAAATCCTATCCTGTCTTTTCATGAATAAGCAAACAAACAACATTCCCAAAATAGGTGAGAACATCTCTTGACTTTCTTTTAAATGAGAAAATAATGATTTCAAGGGTTTCTCCCCCTTGCTCTGTAAAGAACTATAAAGAGGCAGAAATTTTGACACTGGGTATGAACAGACACGTCAGCTTGCTACATGGATGTTGGTGGAGACATTTGACTTCGAGTTAGAGACAAAGGTCTTTGTTAATCACAGCAACAGTAGCAGATAGAGTATGGACACTGATTGTTCTCCAGCTCTGAACCTCAATCCCATCAGGGTGGCATGACACACGAGGAGAGCCTCATGTTCACTGTGTTGGAGGGACCCAAAGCTACGGAACCTGAACATTTTACATTATACAAAACATATCCCTGCCCTCTGCTTGAGAGAGAAGAAACACCCTTCCAATGATGACCCAGAACAAAGGCAGTCAGAGTCTCTGTTTGAGAAAAAAAAACAAACTGCAGAAATATGAGTGAAGCAAGGGGAACTTCAGTCCCTCAGCACCAATCCTCACTCCACTTATAGACCATCGCCACTATAAAAAGGGACAGTTTGGGCTTGCATATGACAGCAGTTTGGAAGTTTGATCCCTCTTGGTTCAAGACATTCTATGATGATTATGTAACCCAACCCCCAACGTCTCTTTTCCTCCAAAGACCTGTTCTGTGGCTTCGAGCGTGTTAAGATCATTGAGCAACTGCATTTATTCAGATTTTATGCTGAGTATGTGATTTGGGTGAAAGACAAAAGAGCCTATTCTGAGAGAAAAGAACAAAACAAGACTCTCTATTATGCTACTGGTGCTGATTAAATCTTCTGGCAGTGGGCATGTGAGAGTCATCAACTCTGTAAAGAGAATAATGTGTAGTTTGGGGACATGTTCTGCAGGACTGAGTTGAGAGGATTCTGGATGAATCTGACTGTCAAAGCTTCACATCAGGTCACATTCAGCTGAGCACTATACCCTCCCTGTCTCAGTCAGGGTTTCGGTTGCAGTGAAGAGACACCATGACCATGGCAACTCTTAGAACGGAAAAACATTTAATTGGGGCTGGCTTATAGTTTCGGAGGTTTAGTCCATTATCATCATGGCGGGGAGCATGGCGGCATGCAGGCAGGCTGGTGCTGGAGAAGAAACTGTGGGTTCTATGTCTTAATCCAGAGGCAATGAGAAGTGAACTGTAACACTGGGCATAACTTGACAATAGGAAACCCCAAAGCTCACCCCCACAGTGACAAACTTCCTCCAACAAAGCCAAGCCTCCTAATAGTGCCACTCCCTCTGGGGGCCATTTTCTTTCAAACTACTACACTCCCATCGACTGGAAATAAGATTGATTTTCAGTAAAAGCATAATATATTAAAAACTCAGTGTTGTTTTTTTTTAAACTATAAGCAGGAAATAGTTTTTGTTTGTTTGTTTTTTTGTTCTTTGTTTGTGTAAATTTGTCCCGTTTTCTTTCAGGCACAGGCCAAATTCTGTGTCAGTGATAACACTACTGAGCAAACAGAACTATATCACACAGAAAGTGATATAGACCACACCGAAAAGCATCTGACATGTTACTGCGCACACAGGAAGAAGCTGGATGGACAGAACTCATGGAAAGACCTTCCGTTAGAGATTTCAGTAGGGCTGGGGGAATAGCAAGATCAGTGAAGTGCTTGCCGTACACTTGAGACCAATCCTCAGACTCCATATTAAGAAAAAAAAAACCAGACATGATGGTGCATGCTTTGAATCCTGGTGCTGGGGAATTAAGACAGGCAGATCCCTGGGGCTCACTGGCCAATCAGTATAGCTTACTTGGTGAGGTCCAGGCCAGTGAGAGACTCTATGAAAAACCGCAAACAAACAGGGTAGAAGACACCTGAGGAACAATACTAGGGGTTGATATCTGGCCCACACACACCCCCACACATGTGCACCTATTTGAACACACACACACACACACACACACACACACACACACACACACACACACACACACAATTTTAATAATTGAAAGTATTAACAGGCCCAGAAAAATAATCACTTATAATTAGATTGAAACATCCCATGCAGTGTTGTTTAGGAGCGAGCATTCTGGGAGTGGTCACCCAGCAGAAAGTCGTGATCCAAGGTTAAGAATGGTGTCTTTGAAGAACCAGTTCCTCATCTGCTCCAGCTGTTTTAGCAAGACTTGTGAGAATCACATCTTTCCTCTGTCCCTCCCTCTCCCCTCTCCTTCCTCCCTCTCTTCCCCTTTCTTTTGCTTAAGACAGGGTCCTGTTGTAGTTTAGGCTGCCCCTGGACTTCTAGCAATCTTCCTGTCACTGTCTAAGTCCTGATGTAGAGGTATGCAACACCATGCCTGGCTATAAGAATGTACCTTTTTATTTTATTTCCCTTTCTTCCTTCCCTTTTTTTTTTCTTTTTCTGAGACAGGGGCTCACTATGTAGCTCTGGCTGGCCTGGAGCTCACTACATAGACCAAGAATGACCTTGACTTTACAGAGATCCACAGTGTCTGTGTCCCACCACGGTATCCAATGGTAAAACCTACTCTTTTTTCACCAGTTTAAGGACTGCCTTTGCCTCCTACAAGGGGTTCCCGGTTTTTAGCATTCCTCAGCAGCATGCTTGCAATGTGTCACATGACCCGCTCACATTCTGTCCCTGCTGCCACTGCTCCTGTTTCTTTTCCTTGTCACCCCGCAGCAGAGTCAGAATGGATATTATGATGATACGAGATTAGCGTTTAAATAGCGTTTTCTTGCATTACGTGCCCCTATTACGTCCAACAGAAACCACTTGGACATCCACAGCCAATCTGCAGAGACTGTCCCTTCGGTGAGTCACGCCCCTGCAGTCTGCCACTTGCAGGAGGGGTTTGATATAGGTGCAAATGGACAGGGCTTAAAAGCAGTTTCTTTTACATGTTCTTAAGAAGCACTGGTAAAACTATTTCTCCTCATTGTGTGTGTGTGTGTGTGTGTGTGTGTGTGTGTGTGTGTGTGTGTGTGTTGCATGTGGGTATACAGGTGTATGTACAGGTAATATATGTGCACATGTGTGAATGCCAGGGGACAGACAACCGTGTGGGCTTTCCTCCTCAGGTACTGTCCACCTTTTTTGAGACCTGGTTTCTAACTAGATGCTGGAGGCTCAACAATTAAGGTAGGTGACTGGCCACGAAGCTCTAGGGATCCACCTGTCTCTGCTTCCCCAGAGCTGAGGGGTTTTTAGCCACCATGCCAGGCTTTTTACTTGGGGGCAGGGGTTTCCATGGGACTCAGGTGCTCCTGTTTGCACAGCAAGCCCTTCACTGACTGGACTATCTCCCATCTCCCTCACTTAAGAATGTAATTCAAGTGTTAGTGTTGTATGGATGCCATGTGAGTTAGAAGGACAGGTACCATCATTTGTTGGCGTTTTGGGGGGGAGGAGCCACATTCATAACTGCTGAATGAAGGAATGGTCCAACTTTTGTTGCCTGTTCAGCAAAGGGAGAGATGTGCTTACATGTTGTGAAGAGGGATGAGGAGAGAGCAGAGTCCAAAAGGTGTTAGTCTCATAAGCCAAGAGGGCACACAAGAAAATGGGGTGGGAAGCTGTGGTTCTCCGACCTACAGAGCACAAGAATCATTTCTGAAGCTTAGGAAACAGGAGACGTTTGGGTCTTTACCCGAACTTCCTGGACTAGAATCTCTGTCCACCAGGTAAGGAGAGAAGGGTGTCTATGGTTCTTGTTTATTTAAGAAAAAAAAAAATCAAAAGCCGGGCGGTGGTGGCGCACGCCTTTAATCCGAGCACTCGGGAGGCAGAGCCAGGCGGATTTCTGTGAGTTCGAGGCCAGCCTGGTCTAACAGAGTCAAATTTAGGACAGGCACCAAAACTACACAGAGAAACCCTGTCTCAAAAAACAAAAACAAAAAAAAAAATAAAATAAATAAAAATCAAGTTGTTCTTATTCAGAGAGCCTGAAAGAGTGAATTTTAAGAAATTCTCCTGACTTTTGGAGACAGTAAAATCTGACATAGTCACTTTCCAGCAGCATACACTTAATCACTGGATGTCTCAGTTTTCTGTCAAAGGGAAGTAACATCAACGTACCTCATGGGGTTGCTGCGAAATTCAAAATAATGAAGCCCGCATGGTGCCCGGCATAGGGTATATTTGGAAATATTTACGGTTCTGACGTTTTAGGAAAGCTAATAGCTGTGTCTTCCTTCATTTGGCCTCCATTTGAAGCGACATGGATTGTGAAACTCTTTTAGGAGGGTCTGCGGGTGGAGGGGAAGGTGGGAAGCGTCGCTCTTTCATTTGAGCACCCGGGAGGACGATGCATTGTTGGGCTGTACAATTAACAGGGGGAAGATAATCTGCTTATTGTGGGGATCCTCGTCTACACTCGTCAGTGCCCATTTTTCTGGGAAATAATAGAGCTGAGAATTAGCTTCAAAAATAGACAGTCAAAATCTGAAACACCATACTGGTTCAGTCAGCAGCTTCCTTAATAATGTAAGGCTAAGGGAATATCCTGGTAGAACACAACAGCCTTCTAAGAAAGCCAGATCCAGAGTTCAAAAGAAAAACCCCAAACCACTCTCCTCTATAACTTTATGAGCCAATTTAACCCAACTTTATGTATGCATTTAAGTCTGTAAAAATTCATCATGATACACTGGATAAAAACCTCATACTTGGAAGACTGATGACCTTGAATATAATTGAATTCTTGGGAAAAATAGCCTATGTCTTCTTGGACTTTTAACAAGACAATACTCCCCAAATTTAACGGATAAAATTTTCATGTATATTCAATTTTTTTTAAACGTATGACCAGTGCTTAAATTCTTAACATATATAAACTTTTGAGTAACAGACTGAATTTTCAATTCCTGCCAGATTAAGTGGAATGTTCTTTTATGGCTTTTGCTATATTCTTCATTTTCCAAATATTTGATGTTTTGTTCTTATTCATTGGGTTCAGTATGAATTATCTCAGGCCAACAAGCTATAGTTTTAAACTCTCATTTTCATAAGAAGCCACTGAGTCTCTCAGGCCATTTTAGTTCTTTCTCTAGGCGTTTCTATGATTTTTTATAATTAAGTGAAAGAATGGGATTCCTTTATTTTCCTTTTCAATAAATTTTGATGTACTCTTTACCAGACAAATTGTTTTAACAATACTGTTTAGAAAATGGATTATATTTATAAATAACCAAAATAAATAATGCTTCAACTGCACATGCCCAGAACTAGTTTCTATGCAAGGGTATTCAGCCTGCAAAATAAATGTATTAATGCAAGTGAATTCACAGATTTGGAATGTAGGAGTTGAAATCGTTAATGGTGGTTATGCCAGCCTCTTTCATGGGAAGAACTAATTTTAGGACTCTAGCACATCGCTTTTCCATTTATTCTTAAGTCTCATTGTTTACGGTTATCTTAGCAGCCTCGCTATTAATAGTAAGCTGCCATCAAGTTGGCTGTGACAGGTTTCAGATGACCCTTCATTGTGACTGTCTTCCTATGGCTTCATACTGTTAATCTTCAGAAATTGCGTTCTCTCTGTTTAGTAAGTGTGTCTGATATTTAGATATTCTGACAGCAGATGTCAGTCACCTTCACCAGCATTTACAGTTACTGAAGTAAATAAAATATAACAAATACCAAGATAGCTTAGAGTTGACGAATGAAACATTATCTAGTAATACTGTAGAAATAACCTTTTTATTATGGGTGTAATATTTGTTCATTTTGGGAAATTAGTATAATTCACAGAAGCACAAAGGAGAAAATCAATTCTCAAGTATGCTACTCTCTGAAGATGAGTCTGTAGTAGCTTGATGTGTATGCCAGTTAGGCTAAGCTGGGCATTTATGCATAGACACATCTGTACAATATTTCTATGTACTTAGGCACACATGTAGATGTAACCGTCTTGTTAAATAAGAAACACAGAGCCAAATACAGAGTTAAAAGCCAAGAGGTCAGAGCAATAGCTAAGAGCTGAGACTAAAAACTTCCTTAAACTTCCTGCCACTGCTGTCCTTTCCTCAGCCAGAGGCCTACTTCCTGTGTGTCTGTCCGTTTTATTGACTTTCTGTTCTGCCCTCTCATTGGCTGTAAACCCAACCACATGACCTCCTCGTCACTGCCTGTCTGTACAGACCTCCAGGTCTTCTATGGTTGGTATTGAGATTAAAGGCGTGTGTCTCCATGCTGGCTGTATTCTTGAACACACAGAGATCTGCCCAGCTCTGCCTCCCAAGAGCTGGGATTAAAGGCATGCACCACCACTGCCTAGCTTCTGCTATGGCTTGCTATTGGCTCTGACCCCCAGGCAACTTTATTTATTAACATACAAATAAAATCACATTTCAGTACAAATAAAATATCGCCACACACACATTAAAATGTTTTTAGCTTTCAAAAGTTGATACATAAGCATCTTTAATTACCAATAGGCATTTGTGGAAATTGAAGCAGACTACAATTTTTAGGTAGATATTTATCTAAATCTAAATAATGAAACTCAGATTAAATTTTCCCTGTTGAAATTAAGGATTAAGTTCTCAACTAAAGAAAAGATGTCCATTATGTTGTAGAAACAATTACAGGCACCATATTAAAAACAACTAGAAAAAATCCATCTATGTGTTGGCTATAATTAATATTCTAATGCCTCTATGTTTAAAATAAGGTAGACCTGCATTGACTTTGCTTAATAATATGTTACCATTGCCCCACTCTATAAAGTTGTGTGGTTGTTCTGTTTATGTTTTTAAAGCAGGGCATGGCTATGTAGTCCAAGCTGGTCGTGAACTCATAAACCTCCATCTTTTAACTCCTAAGTGTTGTGACTACAGGTGTGTGCTACTATGCCCAAATCAAAGTTTTATTTGTAATTTTTCACAGCCAGAAGTGAACAATTAAATGCAAATGAATGTAAATCCGGCAAGTAGGGACTCTAGAGGATGTAAGAACACTGCCTAATTTAATTTTCATGTAAGAGGAATTTTGTCATATGTTCCTGTTAATGGAGCACTATCACTGTGTTTAGACAATGAAATATAAGCTTATGTTTGGAGGACAGTCGAAGCTCATTGACTGAGGAGTCCAGTGCTGTGAGAACTGAATACATTTCTCTAGCTCATTGACATGGTAACTTGGTACAGTAAGTTGGGATCAGAACTCATATTGCCTGCCTACTTTCCTAACATTTTTACATATAGGGAAGAGTCTGCTATTGATTACCTTTGTGTCTTGTTTTTCCTTTATTGGATTTATCCAAACTCAGAGTACAAACCCAGTACTAACCTTGCCTTGTTCAAATTAATTTAAAATATTGGATCAACTGAAAACAATAACTTTCAGGTAAGACAGACCTAGGTTTTAATCCTTTCTATACCTCTGCATGGGTAGGTGACCCTGTGAGTTATGTTGCTACTCTGTGGTCTCTTTGTCCACCTGTGAAATGCACGTAGTGAGAGCAATTCCTGTAGACTCTATAAAAGTGGTTCTCAATCTTCCCAATGCTGTGATCCTTTAATATAATTCCTCATGTTATGGTGACCTCCAAACATAAAATTAATTTTGTTGCTACTTAATTTGTTGCTACAAAATTACTTAAAATGGTAATTTTGCTACCATTATGAATTATTATGTAAATATCTGTGCTTTTCAATGTTCTTAGGCGACTACTGTGAAAGGATCATTCCTCCCAAGGGATTGAGACCCACAAGTTGAGAACCGCTGCTTAGTAGTCTGAAGGGTCACCTCACATTTCCACTGTCCTGTGTGGCAACACAGAACTCAGGTGCTGTCTGGCCCTGAATCTGCGATCCCAAGTCTTCTTAACTCTGAAGTCAGTTTCATGCCACATTGTAACTTGAAATCCTTTCCTATGTAGAAACTGAAGCAAGATACTTTTAAAGTTTGATTAAGATTGAAAAGTCAGACACAGCACATTGGATTGTTAATGGGAATTAGTCCAGATGTCAGTTTGTGAGCATCGGGGCCACTGCTGGTCAAGAGGCTGCGGAGAGCAAGAACCTCATGAAGAGCCGGAACTCATGAGGTTTTGTAAGAGCTCTTCACTCCTGTACGGACCCCTGAGAGCCAGACACCCCAGTAACAATCCCTGTGTAACTGTAAATGCTTAGACTCAGGGGCTCTCCATACCCTGAGTCGAGAATATGATGTAAGGAGCCATCAAAGATGACGAGACCCCCTCCCCTGCAGCATATAAACAAAGTGAGGTGGAAAACAAAACAGAACTTGCACGATAATCCTCCGCAGTATACCATTTCATGAAAGGGCGTTTTAGCCCAAATGGCAGAAGCTATGCCAAAAAACTTGAAGAGAGGCAGGCTGAGCCAAATTAGAACAGAGTCAAAAATTTGTCATACCTTTGTAATTCACACAGCAGCCTTCTCAGCCCCACCACAAGCTGTCCAGATGTCAGCCATCTGACTCTTTATAGCCATGGTCTGTTTTTTCTTTAAAGCCTGACTTCCTCCTCAAAGTTCCCAGACACGCGGTGTTTCTCTGGAATTGGAACCCAAGTTGAGTAAAGAAGAACCAATCTTCTCCTCAATTTGCAGGACAAGTTCTGTCTTTCAGGAGAAACGTTTTGAGATCTGAGATTCTTTGATTAAAATTACACTGTAGCAAGCCAAGTAATTGGCTAAATAATAAATGTGGAGTCAGACGGGTCTAGAGGGGAATCTTTGAACAAATGCTTATGGGTCGCTTGAGCAAGTCAAGTGACTTAACTGCTCTGTAGCTATTTAATTGAGCTATTCCTCAGTTTCTCCCGTGTCGAATGCAGATACTAATACTGACCTCAAAGTACTAAATGTGATCATGTACATCGAACACTAACCACAGTTCCCAGTACATACAATATGCATCAGTTGTTTTGTTTAAAATCTGCTTTCTTCTCTCCTTTGAGTTCTGTAGACAAAAGCTCTCAAGACAGCGATAGATAACAGCAGAGTCTTTTTGTATCAGTTTATTGATGACCCTGCCATTTCTTCAATATTGGCTTCAAAACAGAGTGCAGCTGCTGCACATTAGATCTAAAGATGATACCTGAAGACACTAGGGCCAGAACTGGACAGCTGAGAAGTGAGCATGGTCAAATGACAAGGTGATCGCCTTCTCATGCCAGAAGCCAGTTTCTCAACTGAATCCATGACTAACCTCATTCATTCTCCACCAAGAGAATGGTTTTCAAAAACTGAGGAAAAATCTGGAACATACCAAGTCCCTAACTGAGAGTGGGGAGAGAGAGAGCTCAGGGGTTAAGAAAGTAAACTGTTCTTGCAGAGGACCTGAATCAGTTGCTAGAACCCAGGACAGGTGGCTCCCAATTGCCTAAGTTCCAGTTTCAGTGGGACCCAATGCCTCTGTTCTCCACAGGCAATAGCATTAGATGTACAAACACATCTACATAATTAAAAACAAATGAACAAACAAACAAACAAACAAAACACTTCCAAACCATCCCTATAGATCAGAAGGGTGAGGTTCAAGCCGCAATTGTGCCAATAGTAAAATAGGTCACTATATAATACGTTTGCTTTCATTTAAATACAAAAACAAAAGTAAACCACAAACTGAAATACTACTCATTTTTAAAAATCAAAACAAAATTAAATGGAACAAATAAAAAATTAAAAAAATAATAGTGCTTACTCTACATGCAATAAGGTAGCAGTATGATTTAGAGGAACCTGGAGAGGTCCTCTCTGCAGTAAGTAGAATCATGGCCTTTGCTGACGTGGAACGTCAACACATTTGATGGACAGCATAAAATCTGACAGCTCCCGAAATGATCTTACCCAGTGACAGGTGTGGCACAATAACAGCTGTGACCGTTTTAGGTAATGGAAAAGTAATTAGTGTCTGACACACAATGCTGAAAAACATTTGCATTTGATTGCAAAAAATATAACAAAATGCAATAACATTTCTTTCTCAAGTTTTCAAGTATATGGGTAAAAAAAAAACATCTGAGGTAGCTCCTAAATCCAGCTACTTACTGTTTTTCTAAAATAATGTTGACACTTGGGCATTGCCCCAAAGATGTGACTTGTAAAGCCCAGAATATACCTTATAAAACTCCTTAGGGGACTGCTCCCTGAACTGTATACTATTGTATGGCACTGTTGGTTTTTAGAGCTTGTATCTTTATCTGACCTTTAAAACAATTACTTATTTTCAGTGTGTGTGTTGGGGGGTAGGGGCTTGTGCACAAGAATGAGGGAGCCTGGGAAGGGTGTTGGATGCTCTGGAGCTGGAGTTACATACTATTGTGAGCTACCTGGTTCCGGTGCTGGGAACTGAACTTGGATCCTGTGCAAGAGCGGCTTGTGCTTTTAGCCGCTGAACTGCCTCTTCAGCCCCAGATCTGACCTTCTTAATGCAAGATTAGACCAAGATATTTGTGACTGATCATTTGTGGGCATTGTTAAAACTAGATGATAAACGCAGAGCCAGACAGCAATTATTGCTCCTGGGGAACTGCTGTAAACAATTCAAGGGAACCAAACTTGTTTAACAAGTAGTTATTAGGCTTCTGCCCTGTAAAAGGTACTGTTTTATGTGCTTGTAAGATAGACTAACTACAAGAGAAAAATATATCTGTTCTTCTGAAGGTGACATTTTAGGAGTGGGAAGCTGCAAAAATACATAAAATGTTAGAAAATAATAATGATAGGAAAAGTAATAGAGATGGTGATTTCAAGAACGTGTGTGCACACACATGAGTGCATGTGTGGGTTTTACACAGGGCTATAGGGGGATGCCTCTCTGAAACTGTATTTGGTCAGAGACTTGAAGGAGTCCAGGAATTAGCATTGCTCATATCTGGCATGGGGAGATACTAGGATGAGGAAATGGCAAAAGATGTTTATGTGAGTTTCAAATGACAATAAGCTTGGTGAAACCAGAAAGTCAGGGCTGCAGGTGTGGCTTAGTGATGGAGCATTTTCATAACACGTGTGACATAAAGTGTTCTATCAAAGTCAGGGTCTGTCTGAAAGGAGTGTGCTGGCCAGGCCATGTCTGGGGTTGAACGTCAGGGAGTTCCATCTTCTGTTGGTTTCTGGTAGCTGCAGCATTCCTTGGCTTATGGCCACAGCATCCCTGTCTAGTCTAGCATCTTCAAATATCTCTCCGCTCTATCTTTTCATTACCTTCTCCCCTGTTTGTGTCACATGGCCTCTGCCTCTCTGTTATAGAGTCTGTGTAATGATGTTTAAGGTCCATTAGATCATCCTAGGTATTTCTCCATGTCTATATTTCTAAACACAATCATATCCACAATGACTTTCCTACAGACACAGCTCAGTGGTGGAGCACTTGCATAGTATGGGCTGGGCTCTGGGTCCAAGGCTCAGCCAAGCAAAAAACGAGAATGAAACAGGATCACACAAATAGATTCCAGGGATTGAGGCTGGTGTATCCTTGGCTAAATTGTTGTGTACCACAGTGAGTGCATACTTGATATGTTTGAGGGACAGTAGGAGAGCCAATATGGACAGAGTATAATAGGCAAGAGAGATGCAATGAGATAAGATCAAAAGCTAATGGTGCAGAAGAAATCACATGACCATGATAAGACCTAGGCCCCTTTCTGCAATTGAAACAGGGATACATGAGATAGTTTGAACAGGGAAGTTATATGACATAGGGCTTGAGTGTTAGTGGCAACAACTATAGTTTGAGTGAGGCTGGTGAAAGGGGCTGGATTTTAGATGGATTTTGAAAATTAGAAATGGAAGAATTTGTTGATGGATCATATGACTATCAATGGGCAAACAGATAAAGAAACTACACACATACACACACACACACACACACACACACACACACACACACACACACACACACACAGAGGAATATTGTTCAGCCATAAGAAGGAATGAATTAGGGATACCAGGCAGGTGGCTGGCATCATGAAGAGCTGGACTTGACAGCACATCATTGATCACCCATGGGAAATAGTTACCACTGGTACAGTGCAGAAATACCCAAACCTCATGAACCTGATTGTGGTTGGCATTGGCATGCTGGACAGACATCTTGATCCCTCGGGAAATCTGCATGGCTACAGACTCCTCAGCACAGAGTGAGTTCCTGCCTTCTGTTGTGAAGTCTTTTATTGGTGCAGCACGAACGAAAAAATATATGCAAGAGCATTCTGTAGCTGACCCCATAAAGAAGACAATGGCGTTCAAGTCCACTAATACCTTATTTCAATTAGGGTCTCAGTAGATGAGAGGCTCACACAGAAGCTGTACTCCCAGGACCTAGAGAAAACTGTTCTGACCCAGCAAGCTATCATCACCATGGAAGGGGTCAGCCTCGGTAGCTACCTTGAAGGACTGATGGCAAGCACCATGTCTTCCAATGCTAACAAATGCTGAGTAGCGATGGAATGGGTGATGCATAAACTGTATGCTGAGATTGAAGAACTGACAGCATCAGCAAGAGGAAGCCTATGAACGCCAATGGCAGCAGTGGGATGTTGGTGGAAAAATGACAAGGGAAATTAGTGTGCAGCAATGAGGCCCCCAGGACTTCAAATTTATGTGTTATTTAAGAGATGCAATTATTTTAGGTAGATTTTATTTTTTTATTAAATTTATTCCGTTCTTTTACATCTTTTTTTTTTTTTTTTTTTTTTTTTTTTTTTTTTTTTTTTTTTTTTGGTTTTTCGAGACAGGGTTTCTCTGTGTAGCTTTGCGCCTTTCCTGGAGCTCACTTGGTAGTCCAGGCTGGCCTCGAACTCACAGAGATCCGCCTGGCTCTGCCTCCCAAGTGCTGGGATTAAAGGCGTGCGCCACCACCGCCCGGCTTCTTTTACATCTTGACTGCAGTTTCCATTTCCCTTCTCTTCCCATTTCCTCCCCCCTCATCTCTCCGCTGTCCCTGCCCATCCACTCCTCCTGTTTCTGTTCAGAAAGGGGCAGGTCTCCCAAGGGTATCAACAAAGCATGGCATATCAAGTTGACTAAGCTCCTCCCCTTGTATTAAGGCTGGGCAGTATGAGGAATAGGTTCCCAAAAGCCAGACAAAGCATTAGGGACAGTCCCTGCTCCTATTGCTAGGAGACCCACAAGTAGACCAAGTAACACAACTGTCACACATATGTAGAGGGCCTAGGTTGGTCCCCAGAAGACTCCTCAGCTGTCAGTCCAGACTCTGTGAGCTCCTATGAGCCCAGGTTATTTGTTTCTCTGGGTCCCCTTGTGATGATCTTGACCCTCCCTGGCTCATACGATCCTTCCTGCCTCTCTTCAACAGGATTTTTTGAGGTCAACCCAGTGCTTAGGTGTGGGTCTCTACATCTGTTTCCATCAGTTACTGGACGAAGGTTCTCTGATAACAATTGAGGTAGTCACCAATCTGATTACAGGAGATGGTTAGTTCAGGCTACTTATCCGCTATTGCTAGGAGTCTTAGTTGAGGTCAGCCCTTGCAGCAGGTTTCTACCTGACCTCAAAATGCCCTCCATATTAAGACATCTCTTTCAATATTCTCCCCCTCCATCCACTATCCAACCCCACCCACTCCCAGTCTACCCAGGAGATCTCCTCTATTTTGCTTCCCAGGGAAATCCATGCATTCCTCTTTGGGCCCTCCTTGTAACCTAGCCTCTTTGGGGCTGTGATCCTTTATTGTACAGCTACTATCCACCTATGGGTGAGTACATACTATGTTTGTCTTTCTGGGTCTAGGTTACCTCACTTAGGATGTTTTTTTTCTAGTTCCATCCATTTGCCTTCAAATTCCCTGATGTCATTATTTTTAACAGCTGAGTAATACTCCCTTGTGTAAATGTACCACATTTTTTTTTATCCATTCTTCAGTTGAGGGGCATCTAGGTTGTTTCCAGGTTCTGCCTATTATGAGTAACACTGTTATGAGCATAGTTCATCCTTCACAATAGCCACAAATAATATAAAATATCTTGGGGGTAACTAACTCTTAACTAAGCAAGTGAAAGACTGTATGACAAGAACTTCAAGTCTTTGAAGAAAGAAATTGAAGAAGATATCAGAAAATGGAAAGATATCCTATGCTCATGGATTGGTAAGATTAGCATAGTAAAAATGGCCATCTTACCAAAAGCAATCTACAGATTCAGTGCAACCCTCATCAAAATTCCAACACAATTCTTTACAGATCTTGAAAGAACAATACTCAACTTCACATGGAAAAACAAAAAAATCCCATAACAGCTAAAACAATCTTGTACAGTAAAGGAACTTCTGGAGGTATCACCATCCCTGATTTTAAGCTCTACTACAGAGATATAGTAATAAAAACAGCATGATATTGGCATAAAAACAGCATGATATTGGCATAAAAACAGACAGGTGGATCAATGAAATGTAATAGAAGATCCCCGGCATAAATCCACACACCTATGAACTCCTGACTTTTGACAATGAAGCCAAAATTATACAGTGGAAAAATGAGAGCATCTTCAACAAATGGTATTGGCCTAACTGGATGTCAGCATGTAGAAGAATGCAAATAGATCCGTATGTATTGCCCTGGAATATCAAGCTGGGGTAAGGCTGTGACTTTGATCAATACAAAAGATCCAGAGCTTCTAGAATCAAAGGGATCACCTGAGGTGAGAAGGACTTAAGACTGGAAGAGTCTTGTGTTCATGTGAACGATTCACAGAGGTTTGTTTGTTGTTTTTGAAGTACTTAGAAGAAATTGATGTTGATCATGAGTCTCCTTGGGTAGAATCTTAGAGCCTTTCAGATACAGGAACACTGCCTGGCTATGGGTCAACCAGAACAATATCCAGCTGCCCTTGGCCTGTGGCCGCTGTGAACTAGAATGGCCTGCAGGAGGAATGCACTTTAAAAAGAGAAATTGTATATTCAAGTGACATTAATTTGTATAAGTTAACCTGTTCTGCTGAGAACTAGAGATTGGATTTAGAACTCAAATGATATTTTTGGAATGAAAATTAGCACCAAGGTAATATATGACTCCAGCAAGAATAGTATGTTATTGTATTAATGGTGTATTGGTTTGCCAAAGTTTTGAGACTTGAAAAAGGTTTGAATTTGTTTTTTGTGATTTCACATGCTGTATTGTGGGCTGGTTATGTTAACTGAAAAAGTAAAGTCATTACCTGAGTGTTGCCAAGAAAAAAGAAGAAAAGAAAAGAAAAAGGAGGAGGAAGAGGAGGAGGAATGAATCCTGCCATTCACAGCAGCATAGGTGGAACTAGATGACACTATTTTAAGTGAAAAAGCCAACCATAGAACGACAGATACCACATTTTCTCTTTACAGTTGGAGCTTTAATGAGCTGATTTCTTAGAAGACCAGAAGGCTAGGCACTGGAAACTAGGAAGAGTGAGGGAAATGGAATACACAGTCTGATAATGGGTAGCAAAACACAGACGAAGGGAATAAATTCCAGTGTTCTACAGAACAGGAGGGTACCCTAGCTGGCAACAATTCACTGCTATTTACGTTTATTACATATTAGGCAAATATATTCATGTTATTATTTTTAATTTTTGAGAATTTCTTATTGAGTAATGTATTTATATCAAGTCTCCCTCCTTCCCCCTCCGTCCGTGACCCCACTCTCAAATTAATGCCCGTTATTCTTTAATAATTATTATGGCATATGTATAAATTTATAAATATAACCTACTGAGTCCCTTTAGGGTTGCTTTTATACATGTGTTTTATATGTCTGACTACTTGAGATTAGATAATCTATCAGGGGTCCATCCTGGAGAAGACTGATTCTCCCTCTCCGCAGCTTCTTGTCCAGGGATGGGGCCTTGTGAGATTTCTCCCCTCCACATAGGCATGACAGCTGCTGTAGTCCTTTAGAGTATATATATCTTTCACCTTTTACTAAAGATTTCTGTATTTATATTATTATTAATTATTGAACTAGAAGAGACATTCAAAATTACTCAATACAAAAATGCGAAGAAATAGAGATGGAAATGCTTTTCACCCCGATTTGTCCCATACCCATCACACCCATGCACTGAAATATTGTGCTGTACACCAGAAAAATGTAAAATTAAAAACAGCAAGATTTGGGGGGAGGAATAGATAGATTCGATTTTTTAATGTTTATCTTAAACTTCAGGAATAGCATGCTATGAACTGAGATAGAAAAGGCTATGGGGGAGCTGTTTTGGAGTGACCAGGGGCTTCTGTTTGTATATATTAAATGTGAGAAGCTCATTTGAATCCTGAGAGGAAATTTTGGAGGGAAAACAAAGCAAGGAAATGATTAATGTGTGAGTCAGTGGGCGCCCGGTGTTAAGGACTGGAGACTAATGGCTTTCCAGAACTAGTGAGACCAGATCGCAAGGAAAAGGGGCTGCAAAGACAAAGCCCTGAGTGCACCTGCTTGAAAGGTGAGGAGCACGTGCAGGAGATGTGAAGGAACCACTGATGGGAGAGGGAGACAAAGAAGAGAAGTGTCTCCAGGCAGAGATGCAAGCAGAAGGTTTCAAAACAGAACTGGTGACTGTGCTGAGTGCTTCTTAAGGGTGACTTAGATGAAATGTTTGAATGTCCCATTTGTAAAAGAGAACTGAGAGATAGGAACTAGAGCAATGGAGAATCTGGACAAGACTTTTGCGAATTAGCTATAAAGAGGAGAAAAGGCCCAGTGAGGCGATTGGAACTGACAGTGAGATTCTCTGAAGTGTTTTTAAAGGTACTTACTACTGAAAAGAATGATCGATGGCAGGGAACATAGTTGATGCACAGAAGTGGGTAGGGTGGTCCCCACCTACCCCCTGACAAGGTGGGAGCTCATCTCTAGCAATTCCAGCAAACAGAGATGGTAAAAGTTGACAGAGCTGGGAGTGTGCTCACGTTCTCTCGGCAATGCTTGGCATTGCCTCTTTGAAATGGGAAACAGGTTACCATCTGAAAATGTTGGAGATCCATTATTAGAGTTCGAGGCCAGACATTGTATGAAATAACTCTCTGGTGAAAGAATAGATGGCGAAGGAAATAGGGAGTATATACAAGCAGCGTTATATGCCTGCATGGGCTGATACCGTCTACTGGAGCCCACATGATGCCACACCAGTCGTGGGTGCTGGACGTGGAGCTGCAGGGTTTGCTGTTTGCCTCTCAGATTGTTAGGTCCTTTAGCTCTTCCTACTTTTTTAATTTTAGAAGATTTGTTTATTTTATTGTGTGATTGTTTTGCTTTCATGTGTGTCTGTGTACCATGTGCATGGCCTGATGCCCACAGAGGTCAGAAGAAGGTATCATGTCCCTAGGAACTGGAGTTATAGATGGTGGTGAGCACCATGTGGGTCCTGGGGACTGAACCCAGGTCCTCTGCAAGAGCAGCTAGCGCCCTTTGCTGCTGAACCATGTCTCCAGTCCTTCCTCCCTCTTCCCACTCTGTTTCTCACAGGTACTATCCTGAATAAGACCCCTGTGTTGTCAATGCCATCTTAATACCTGCTTAAAGAAACAGATACAGTAATGTAATGAGTTCAAACCAAGGCATAGAACATTAGACTGTATATGTATAGTAAAACATTACATGTTGCCTCGTAAATGCGTACAGTTTTATGTGTCAATTAAAAATCAACCTTAAAAAGTGCATGTTTGATGGCATGCCTGTTGCCTTGAAACTAGGAAGGGCTAAGACAGGCAGAATCCTGGGGTTTGTTGGCTGGATGGCCTAACTATTTGATAAGTTCCAAGCTAGTGAGAAACCCTATTTCAAAAAAGTCAATGTACATTACTCCTGAGTAAAACCACCCAGAGTTGCTCTCTGGACTCCACACATATGTAGAAATATTCATATGCACACACTCCATACACACTCATGGGCACCCAAGAGAAACAGCAGAACCTGGCAGTGGTGGCACACATTCAAGGCCAGCCTGGTCTACAGTTCCAGAACAGCCAGGGCTACCCAGAGAAACCCTGTCTCGAGAAACCAAAAATAAACAAGCAAATAAATAAATAGCAACTATAAACATCTGCATTTGCTATTTACTTACTGAAAAAATCGAAAGCTGGCAGTAGTGCTAAATATTCTTATGTCAGATACATATACAGTGTATACTCCTAAGGCTTTTATATGATCTTACTGTGTCAGACATTCATCAAACATTATCTACCAATTAAATATCATATGCTTCTGATTTGAAGTGCACACTTAATGTCAAAATCAGCAAAGGGAATTTTAAAAAAAATGTGTTTGAAGGGCCTCAAATTAGCAAAACCAATGAATATTTTAAAACATGTTTTTGATGTCCCAAGACCAAAGAGCATAAGATACAGATACATATGTTTAAATATTTCAAGTAAAATAATCATTATGGAGGCATACAGTCACTCAAACATGAGAGATTCTATCCAAGGTGATAGTACAAATTACTTGGGGCTAATACGGCTTACAGTGGTGGGGTGAGTTGTCTTAGTGTGGCGATGCAGCAAGATTCACCATCAATTGCATTGGGGATGAGTTGTGTGAGCCTGATAAAGTTTTGTGCCAAGTCACTCACATCCCCCTATGCATGTTTTACAAATCAGCAAAACTACTTGCAAGATGGCTGGCCAGCATTTGGGTGAAGCCTGTGGCCACTGATCTTTTCGTTTTGCACTGCACTGTTCCACAAAGTGTGTACAGGCTATGGCATCACTTCCGTTAACACTGCCCTCTGAGCACATAGCTGAAAGGTTCATGTGAAGGAAGAACATATGGCAGCCAATAGCAGTTGTCTGGAAAGTCGACTTAATGGCCCATGTTCTTTTTCATTTGCTTTGGCAAGAAAAACTCTTCCTGCCCTTTAGAATGTTACTGGATCTGGGCATAGGGCACGCAAGATCCCCACAGAGGGGGGCACATTCAAGGTGAAGATAACATTAAAAATGTAAAGACATTTGAAAAAGAACAAGGAGTTAATTTGCATGTATGTGTACTTTAAGTTTTAGAGTTAGTTTCAGAATAAAAATTAATCAACCATCTTAGTTTTAATCACAAAGTAAAATATAATGCCGTTTCACTTTCAATTTTAAGTAACTTGTGGAAATTTAAAGTTAAAAAACATATGTGCCTTCACTTCAGAAAAATAACTTACCACTAAGATTTTGTTCTAGAATTATGAATAATTAACATACCCTAAAGAAATATCTGACATTTTCTTAATATGTCAGATAGATTAAAAGGTAAAATGAGAGATTCATTAACTTAGGATCACCATATAGAGAATTAAAAAAATCCTTTGTATTAAAGTTAATGAGTATGATTTATAGTTCAGGGGATCACTTTGAAAATAAAGGTAAATGGAGCCTTGAAAGCATTGTTGGAGCACTTCTAGGCTCTCCCGGTTCCAGGTCTGTGGGCCTCCCTGTTGTCTGTTTTAATCACTGTCGCCCTCCTCTTGCTTCTCCAGCTTGCTGAAGTGAGAGTGGCATGGGGGGTGTGTTGGGGGCCGCAGTGCCCCCCGGAGCTGCTCTGCCAGCTGCTTAATTGGCTCAGCTACTGTAACTCGGGTGAACTCTTCCAGAGCGAGGCTCTTGTCACATTAGCCTCGGTGACACCTTTGAGCGCGTATGGTATTTTTTTCCCCTCTGTAACTCGGTGGTGTGCAGGATTATGCAGAGAACTCAACTATACTCACAATTTCTTTCAAAAGACAACTTGAAACATTTAAAAATTCAGTTCCATTTATTTCCAAATTTATTTTCCCTCTTGTGAATGTGTGTGTGTGTGTGTGTGTGTGTGTGTGTGTGTGTGTGTGTGCATTTGTGTGTATATACCTATAACATAAATTCTATTCTTCTTTAGAGGAGTAGAAATGGATTTTGTTTTAGATGTTTTAAGATAGGATCTTGCTGTGTAATCTTGGCTGGCTTGGAACACAGTATATAGACCAGGCTATCCTTGAACTGGCTGCCACCCTTCCGTCTCTACCTCCTGAATACTGTTAGTCTGAGCATGTAAATCATGCCTAGCTTTCATTTTATAATTTCATGGCTCTCTATGACTTACAAGATTTGAACCACAATGAACAGATATTAAAAGAAACATGAAAGACCCTTCCTCTTTACCCTAATAATTAATATTCGTGGCTGTTGTAAACAAAGGGGATCAATGTTATGCTCAACAACACATGTTTTTCACTTCCCAGCTTCCTATTATCATTGACTTGCTTATTCCTAGTCTCCTTCATGTGCCTGTTGGCTCCAAAAATCCTGAACGCCCTCCCCTCACCGTATTTCCAGAAAGTGGAATGTGCAACCATTGTTGAACAAATGCAGGAAGGAATGAACTTTTAAAGTGTTGATTGTGAAATATTTCATTTTGCTTATCTTCTCAATATGAAAAATACAATCTCCCAACAGTACTGTGGTACATATCAGAAGATATAGGAAGGATGTTTCTAGCCTAATTCTTACTGGATATGTTGGTGCTCCCTCCTTTCCTGGTGGTCCCCTAAATGTGTGAAGCACATTCCAGAAATTTGTTGGCAGAAATATTAATTATAAAAAGGAGAAGCCACTAGCATTAATAAGTGTCAGGAATGTTAAATGCCCTGCAATGGGCAAGAGAACCACACACAATAAAATGTGGCACAATATATGAGGTTTTGATTGTTTTTCTTTACCTTCATGTACATGAAACCCTGCTTATATGGTACTCAGGTTGAAGCTGGACTCTAACTCCACAGTACACACATAAAAGCAAAGTGTGTTTGAACTCTGCCTCACTGTGGCCTAGGCTGACCTCTAACTCCTGTGCTCAACCTGTCCTCCCACCTCCGCCTCCTGAGCCACAAGGAGGACAGGTACAATTACCATGAAAGAGTCAGGCAAAGACTGGCTCAGATGAGAGTCTTTATTTTGTATTACCCCCTGCCCCTGTTTCTGAAAGTTTTATTCTTAGATATTTACATCTTTGCATCAGTTCTCCATGTTTCTGAACTCCTTTTTTTCTTTTTCTTTTCTTTTCTTTTTTGTCTTTCAGGAAAATTTTTTAATTTTTCTGTGCTTTGTTTTTTTTTTTGTGTGTGTATAAAATGTGATTATGATTGGTTCCCAGGATAGATAACTTTCATGCAATTTAATGATAGCAATAGTCACAGTGATTTTAATATAAATTCTAGTGTTAGTTAATTTCTGGAGGCTTCAACTTGCTTCCTTGTCTTTCTTTTCCTGTTATTAGTTATACCGAATTATCTTATTCCTCTCTTTAGTTTGACAGTTTCTGTATTTATTCTTTAGCACACATACTTGACATAGAATTTAAAGGTTAAATCACTGCCAATAGTGTTTGTGCAAATAGGACAAGGAGCTTGAAGGACGTAAATCTAAACAATGGCTTGAAACTTAAATGTTATTGATGCTTATTCTTAAATTACTTCTTTGTCAAGAGATAACATAGCCAGGCAACTCATCAAAGAAAACATTGATTTGGGTTCATATTCCAGAGGGTTAGAGTCCATGCCCATCATGGTTGGGAGCATGACAGAGGCAGACAGGTGCTGGAGCAGTAGCCGAGACCTCACATCTTGAGGCAATAACAGAAGGAAGAGAGAGAGAGGGAGGAGAGAAAAGGGGGAAGGAGGGAGAAAGAATGAGAGAGGGAGAGCAGGTTAGAGCTAACTGGAAATGGCATGGACTTTGGAAACCTCAGAGCCCACCCCTAGTGACACACTTCCTCCAACAAGGCCACGCCTCCTGTTCCTTACCAAACAGTTTGACAACTTAGGAATCAAATGTTCTAATACATGAACTGATGGGGCTGTTCTCTTTAAAACCACGTCTTTGTTAACTTTTTGTTGTTCTTTGGTTTTGTTTTCTGTGGCTTCTTGCAAATGTCCCCTATGCCATTTTAGCTCAGTAGTCTTCCTCTCAAACAGACTGTTCAGAAAATCTTTCCAAGAGTCTTTTGGCCCCAAACTCAATCTTTGAAAGTGGGGAAAGGTCTTTTTGTTTTTTTTCTTGAGGTTGACTGTATCAGTTCATTGTCTTAGAGCCTCTCTTCATTGCTCATTGATTTTTATGGATAATTTCTCCTTTGCCTTGATTGGTTTTAGGATTGTCTTTGTTTCTGATGTCCTGTGATTTATGTAAAATTAGTTGAGATATGAATTTCCTTTTATCTTTCTTTAATACTGGCTCTGATTCAGGATTTAGAAATCTATGTTAATTAAAGAAAAATTCTTAACCATGATCTCTTCAGGTCATTCTTGTTCTCTTTGTGTTCTCTTTCTGAGAATTCTCTGAACTACACATTATATATTCACATTCTGCCCAAATGTCTGAGAATGTTATTTATTGTTCTCTAGCTCTTTATATCTCTTTCTATTTGGGTACTTTTCTATGGTCTAACTTCCCCTCGACTAATTATCCCTTTAACTGTGTCTGGTGTTTCAGTTACTCAATCTATTCTGGCTTATGTTTCAATCAATGACTTTTATATTTCACTGTGTTTTTAATTTTTAGATTTTATATTTGTTTAATTTTCACATTTTTATAGGGGGAAAGATTTTTGTGATTTCTACCTCCTTTCCTAGTTAAAGAAAATGATTTTGTAGTGAATTTAGTCTTAAGCTCTTCAGATTCCCAAACCCCCTATAGTATGTTCTAGTTCTGACATATCATTTTCATCTGTTTTCTAGTGTTTGCTATAAACTTACCTTCAGAACATTTTAGCTTTGTTGTAGCAGTTCTCAGCTTCTGTTTGTAGAAGGAATGATATGAAATCATTTTAAATGTGCTGCTGCATGGGCACCCCAGTGGAGTGAGACCGGGCTGTGGACGGTTTTTAGATGATCTTGTGGCATCTTTTAGACGATCAGGAGCCTCTCACCAAAGAGCAGAAGTTCTGATTTCATTTTATCATGTGTCTTTAATTTGTTTTTCCCCTAAGATAGAACTGTGGGTGAAGACAAATTTCTTTGCTACCTACACAAAGTAGAAAGGGATATTTTTCAAGTTGCGCACAGAGAAGATAGCTTTGTTGAGAAGTCTCGTATACAGTGCCTAAGTTCCAATTTGTGTGCATGTGTGCACAAACTCTCTCTTCCTCTATCCACACATAGGATGTGAACCCAGCTCTGTTATTGTTATGTTTCTTGATGTGACAGGGTCTAGTCTCTGCAGCCCTGGTTCTGGTCTGGGTTTTCAGTTCTACATTTAACATCATCATCTGGAATTTTCCCTTTTTTCTTCCAAGCCCAATTTTTTCTGTTAAACTTACATTTTTTCCCAGGTAACATTGTTATTTTTGTCTTTTATTGTTACTATTTACCTACTGGTTTGTCCCTACAGAAATTCTAATTACATATGTGTACTTTCTCCTTGTGTTCTAGGAATACATTTACTTCCCATACCCTTGTTTTACATTGCTAGTTTTCATCAAGTGACTTGAGCCCCTGTTTTGTATTCACATATTTTTAAAAGACTGAGTGTATGTATTGGTTGTTCATTTCTTCAGAAATCATATCACCCTATTTTCTTGGATGCTGTTCCCTCAGACAGGAGTGCTAGCTCTAGAATATAGAATTTTTTCCAGGCACATTGAAGCCTTCATTTTATTAAAGTAAGAAGCTCCTTTAGTGGGGTGGAATGCTTTAGCTTTAAAATGCTTTAACCACTGGATGGAGCTGCTTTCTCTGTTAATTAATGGCCAGTGTGACCGCCTGATGGTTTGTTATCTTGGCTCTCCTCTGCTTCTCCTTTAGGTTCCAAAATATAGATGACTCTTCCAGTGGGGGAAAAGGCGAGGTTCAGTTTTGACCTTGAGAAGTAAAATCTCCAACTTCTTATGTTTTCTGCATGCTGAGGGTGGGTAGGAGGGAAAGTTGCCTAAGCAACACTGGAAGCAGCAGAGGTTCAAATATCACCAGAGTCCAAAGCAACAGCGAATTCGATGATCATCACAGCCGATTGATTCCTTCTATCTGAGGCGGTTGCCTCTGAGCTGGCCCTCTTTCAGGACCCCTCTGGAAAGAACTACTCTATGGTTTTAGATTAAAACTTGTCTTGATTTGTTTTCTTCATAGACTTGAAATTTTCTGGCTCTCCTACCTTTCCAGGCCTCTTCTGTCTTCAGTCCTTTAAAAAGATTTCCAGACTTTAAGGGTAGCCTCTGAGTGAGCAGAGGTGACCACATGTCCCCAGCCTGCCCTCCTAAACCCGGAACCCTTAATCATGTGGTAAAAGCAAAATCAGTCAAATACAATAAAGGAGCAAACACATCTTAAAGCTTTTCAGTAATAATTTAAATAGAGCACAGACATATAAAAGTGTGCAAATATAAATATATAGCTCAATGATTTTTTTCTTTTGGAGCAAATATAACCTTGTGACTAGGTCAGGTAACACAATCCTGCCAGGGTCTTACTTTTTTTGTGTGTGTGTGAAAGAGAGGGGAGTGGGGAGGGAGGGGGAAGGAGAGAGAGAGACATAGATGAACATAGATCCTCACCTCATGGTAACTGAGAAAGAGGAGAGAGAGAGAGAGAGAGAGAGAGAGAGAGAGAGAGAGAGAGAGAGAGAGAGAGAGAGAGAGAGAGATTGAGATTTGCTTTGATCTCAAGGATCAAACAGCTACAAGTAGATAAGGTCTCCCCTAGTTATCTCTTGACTATTTTCGGGCATGCAGTGGGGTATGTGTGTGTCCTTTTCCAAACAGCAGACCCTTCTGGCTGCTCTTCCTCAGCTTTTTGAGTTGAAGCCTGGGATTGCTTATTGTAGCAGGTTGCCACAGCTATTTCTCCCTTAGCGCCAAACCACACTTGCATGAGGTATTCTGGATGACTTCCTCAGGAGACTATTTTGATTTTTTATAACATTTCATCCTTAGAGCTGGTCACTGCTGCCAAAGAGAGTCCAAGTGCCTCTTTCTGGAATCTCAGAAAGTATAATAGTTTCATCTTTCTGAACTAGAAACTTGACAAGCCTAGAAAGGTATTTGAATTCTATATAAAGAAAATGAGCAGCAATTCAATGAAACTTTCTCCAAACTGTGGTTGTTCCTATGATCCAGAGATTTCTTCAGATTTTTTTTAGCATGTAACCCACTTCATCCTCAGTGAAGAAGCATATGAATATATTCTCCCTTTTTATTGATTTATTTTAGTAACTTATCAATTCCAATTTTGTCAGTTTTTTTCTCGAGTGCTAAAGTATGTGATTTAGACACAAATTAAGACTGAGAATTCCATTTTCTTCTGTAGTTATTGGCTACTTCTGGGATTCTCCTGTCTCTGCCACTCATTTGTCTTTTATGCTGGAGGCATTATGAGTTCATGGTCTAATAATGATTCCATACAGCAGGTGTGAAGGGCAATGGGGCAAAGGGGAGGGACAGAGGGAATTTTCAGTAGTGTAAAGATGAATATTCTGAACTGTCATTTAAGTGGTGTGCACAAGACTACAGAAAGGTATTAGGCAGGAAGACAGGCATTGTATTCCAGTTCTTATTATCATGTATAGAGAAAACAGGACCCAAAGGCTACTGGGAATTAAGTGAGATAAGAAGAAAAGAGTGTACAGAACCCAATCACTTGTTTTGGCTAGAGCCTTCCTTAATAGTGCATGTGCATGCATGTCAATCTCAGTATTATTCCTCAAGAGCCATACACCATACACCTTGCTTTTTGAGACAGAGTCTCTTTTTAGGACCTGGGGCTGTAGTAAGACCAGGAAGCTGCCTGTCTTCATGTCCTCAGACAAGTGTGTCCTACCCTGCCACATGTTTTAAGTGGGTGCTGGGGATCCAGAATTGGGTCCTCATATTTGTATGAAAGACATTACTCATGGAGCCATCTCCCTAGCCCTTCTAACAGTCTTGGTCCACGTAGAGCATGATGCCTTTTGGTTTTCTCAGTGTTATTCTTCATCAGAGTCTGTTCTGTTTAACATTAAAAATGAAAAGTTCAATATTGTCAAAACAAAATAAAGGATAAGTAGTCTCTGTTTGGCTGAATAGTCATACCTGGTGTTTATAATCCCCCACAGTCTGGTGAGGATCTTATCCCGTATTACACAAAAAGCCAGCACATCCTTCCTCTAGCCTTATTTTTTCTGCTGATAGTATACAAGGATGCAAACATGCATCTACCCGCACATCAATAGTACTGTTAATTGAAATAAACAGAACACTATGTAATGATGCCAATTCAACCTATGGAGATAGGAAATAGGTCCAAACATAAGTGCAGGCTTCACCTACACTTTCTGAACTGTAGCGTAACGTTTTGAATGTCTGTTGCTAAAAATCCAGTGTTTTCCCCCTTTTCCTGCCCCATTTCCTTCTTCCCCCTTCCTTCCAAGTTGAAAAGAAATGATCAGCTTCATGAAAGTGACCCTAGTTTGTCTTTCCTGTAAAGAATGAAAAAAATGGAAGGTTTGAAATTGGCCACGAGACACAAAAGGAGTTGTGTGGCATCTTTGCAGGCCGTTATTAATTGGTATGCCTTGACCATTTGCTGCATTTTGTCTGATTTGTGTGTTAGCTGTGCTAATTGCACATCATGTTTAGGACAACACTGCCAGGCTGTGTAAATGTCAGTCTCATTATCCACTGCGATATTTGTCAGGGAGGAGGTGCTCTCAGTGAATGATCATTTCCCCTCCCATTTCAGAGAATGCATCCACATTTAAAAATTGTTTTTTATGTTCACCTTACTTTAAGGTCTGGTGATCTTTTTTCTTCCTTTCAAAGGGTATGCAAACCATCATCTAAATATTTCCTGTAAAAGAAATTGACCTGGTTATAAGTTACTAGCTTGAGTGAGTTCAGATTAATTCAGAGGGTAACTTCAGGTAGAGCCCACTGCTTTAGGTAACTCAATTCTAAGGTTATTACTCAGATCGCTTGAAAGGTAAATATGAGGGGGTACCACTGCTGATTGATACGATTTAAAATATCTGTTTTTAGCCTGACCAACACAGATGAATCCATCTTTGCCTGTTTCCAACTCGAAGGTCACTATTTAGACCAACTTGTCAGGGCTTTTGAGGATATGATAATGAAGTGACCCCCAAATGGGGCCATAGAAGCCTCCTAGTCCTTAGAAACCATGAAAGATGAAGGATCTTAGGATTTCAAAGAATTTTCATGACTATGCTTCGTTTATTTTGGTTCCCACAAAGTGCATGAGGGTAGTAAAAGAGAACACCTATACAGAATACTTATTTCATAGTTACAATAAGACACAAAGGAGAACAGTCATTTGCTGAAGGTTACTGACATGAATTGCGAGCAGAGAAAGCACCATTTGTGCTACTTACTTGATACTGGCTACATAAACAGCATGAATAAACATTTCTTAAATCACATCATTCTCTCTTTTTATTGTGGGCAAAACCAATGACGTAGACGAGGTGGTGACTCAGCTTCGTAGTTCATGAAGCAAGAGAATCATAGTTGTTTCTTTTCCTACTCTTTCTGTACAAGGAGATTTATAAACCCGAGACTTCTGAAGAAGGATTGACCTGGGCCAACAAGGATGAGGGAATCCAGAGTATACTGAAAATTGATTTTCGTTCAGGTGTTTGGAACACCTAAAAAACTAGACATTACTTAGGAACTATTACGTGAGAGACTGATTTTCTGATGAGCTTACTGTAATTGCTGGGGGACATACTGAATTCAGTTACTACTTCTTAGAAAGGGAAATCATTCTTAGAACTTTATAACAAAAATACATTCATTAAGAATGGATGATCAGGGCTGGAGAGATGGATCAGTGGTTAAAAGCACTTGCTGCTCTTCCAAAGGACGCAGGTTCAGTTCCCAGAAACCACATGTGTAGATGGAAGTTCCTGTGTCCTCCAGCCATTTGGTCCCAAATAAACACACAGAGGCTTATATTAGTTATAAGCTGTTTGGTTTATGACCCAGGTTTATTACTAACTAGCTCAGTCATCTTAATCTATGTATTGCCATGTGTCTCATGGCTTTGCCTGAGTTCCATTACATCTTGCTTCTCAGGAGGCTCACAGCGTCTCCTCCGACTTTTGCCTTTCTTCTTCCTGTATCTGTCTTGGATTTCCTGCCTGGCTGTCTCCTGTTTTGCCATAGGTCAAAGCAGCTTCTTTATTAACCAATGGTACAACATATGCTCACAGTCTATAGAAAGACCATCCCACAGAACACATGGCTGCTCACAGCAGTCTGTCACTCCAGTTCCAGGAAATCAAATACCCTCTTCTAGCCTCTATAAGGACTGCATGCATGGGATACATCAACATACATGCAGACAAAACAGGAATATATATAAAATAAAAATAGATCTTAAAAAAGAATAGATGCTCAAATGTTTACTAAGCAGTGAAATTAAATGTTAAACCACAAATTTCTAACTGTATGCAGAAGTGGAGGCAGTGGCCTTCTAGCATACACATGCAGCCTCTCCATTAGTGTGCATTTAGAGCGATTTAGCTTTGGCTGTCAACTTGACACAAACCTAGAGTTCCCTGGGAAGAGGGAACCTCAACTCAGAAATTTCCCAGATCAGATTGGCCTGTGACCATGTCTGTGAGGCATTTTCTTATTTGCTCACTGATGTAGGAGAGCCCAGTCCACTGTGGGCAGTGCCATTCTTCAGAGATGGGCCTGATCTCTGTGAACCTATGGGCAAGCTTACAAGCAACTCTATAGGGTTTTGCTTCAAGCTCACGTCACTCCTTGTGTTCCTACCTTGGCTTCCTTCAATGATGGACTAGGATGTGTGAGTTAAAAATAAACTCTTGATTTTGGTGAGCAT
Source organism: Peromyscus californicus insignis (assembly GCF_007827085.1). Taxonomy (NCBI): domain Eukaryota; kingdom Metazoa; phylum Chordata; class Mammalia; order Rodentia; family Cricetidae; genus Peromyscus; species Peromyscus californicus. Next base: position 25,503,256 of record NW_026294436.1, on the reverse strand, counting down.
TTTATCACAGCGATACAAAGCAAACTAAAACACTCTATAAGGGGTGATAAATGTGTGTGTGGGTGGGTGTGCGCACGCGCATGCGCACACATGACTATACACACGTGTATGGAGACTAGAGGTCAAGGTTAGGTCTTCTTCAGTCACTCTCTGTCTGTCTTTAGAGACAAAGTTTCTCACTAAAGCTGGACTTCACTAACTTGGCTGGACGGACTGACTAATCTGCCTCAAGGATCATCTTGTCTCCACCTCTCCAGGGCTGGGATTATTGGCATGCACACCATCAAAGCCAGCTTTTTCCTTGACTTCTGGGAGATCCAACACAAGTCTTCATGCTTATGTGGTAAAGACTTTACTACCTAAGCCCTCTGCAGCCCAGAGACTGTAAAAATCTTAGTTGCTGCTGTCACTGACCTCTGAAGTTTGCTTTGGGATAACCCCTCTGTATGCTGTGAATATGTGTTATGGCCATTGGCTAATAAAGAAGCTGCTTTGGCCTATAGCAAGCAGGATAGAGCCAGGCGGGAAATCCAAGCAGAGATACAGGGAGAAGGGTGGAGTCGGGGGCAGATGCCAGTGAGTCGTGAGAGCAACAAGATGTACTAGAGAACAGATAATGCCACAAAGCCATGTGGCAAAATATAGACGAATAGAAATGGATTAAATTAAAGTGTAAGAGCTGGTTAATAATAAACCTGAGAAATAGGCCAAATGGTTCGTAATTAATATTAAGCCTCTGAGTGATTATTTGAAAGCAGCTGAGGGACCGGGTGGTACAGAAAAGCCTCCGCTTACAGAAGCTTCTACAAACTCAGAAATCAACTAAAAAATGCCAACCAATGGGAGTGATTATGATTCAGAGTGCCAAACATTTTCCCTTCTTTCTTTTTGTATCAAGGCCCTCAACTTCTCCTTTGGGAAACCATCCTTCCAATTCTGTGTAGCGTCCACTGGGGCTGTCACCATTTTCCTTTTACCTCTGCCCCCCCCCGCCCCCCAAATCCCAGCTGCAGAGTGATCATATGTGTTAAGTGTTAGCAATCAAATATCTCATCCCACTGGCCACCAATTCCCAGATGGGCATCTTCCTGGGACTTCTCAGCTGGAGTAACTTGTAGCACAAATCTTAAAAGGTCTTATTAATAAAAACAAACCTGGAGCCAGGGAGTGGGGTGAATGCTGGAAGATCAGAGAATCAGAACAAGCCACAGCCACCTCACCTTGCCAATTCCTCAGCTGATCCTCTTTCCTCAGACTGGATGCCTCTCAGTTAAACTGTGCTGCTCAAAAGCCTAAAAGCTTAACCAGACCTAGTTCCTGGTCTTCACGCCTTATATACCTTTCTGCTTCCCAAGTAATAGGATTAAAGGTGTGTGTGCCACCATTTTCTGCTCTCTATGTCTATCTAGTGGCTGTTCTTTTCTCTGACCCCAGATAAATTTACTAGGGTGCACAATATATTGGGGAACACAATATCACCACAGTAACTATGAAACCTGTCCCACTAGCCTCTGGGTTCATCTAGCAAGAGAGTTAAGAACCTGGGACAGAGCTACTGTGTGTGTCTATGGTACTTTTGTATGAATTTGAATAGAGTAGCCTTTCTCTTAGAAATACTTTGTTAGCCAATTATTTTGTTAAAATATATAAAGTAATTGAGCATAAAATAATAACACTAAAATACTCAATTACAATAAATAGGAACTTGAAAGGACTGAAGAAATAAATTAGAACTAGTTGCACATTTTGCTTTCTTGGAATAAAACGCTTTTTGATCATCATTTGCTCTAATGTTTTGTTTTTTCCTGTGATATTGTTGATAATAGTTTTCAATGCACTTTAACTTTGAATGTCTATTCTCTGCAGGGTCTGATTTTCCAAGTTTCAGGGGTTTGTGATGTAAATTTGCTCTGGGTCGTTGATGGTTTTCAAGGAAGGATGGTTACATGGTTGTGGTAGTTCAAAAGCTGTGATTTTTTTCTCAGTGTTAAAAACCTTTCTTTTAAGGGTGATATGCTTATGTCTGATACAGAGATTTTGAAATTGATTCGAAATTCAGTTTTAGGATAAAGACATAGGGATTATGGGACATGTAATCAAGACCAACCCTTCTATTTTCCATGAATGTTGTTCAGTGTTAACTGTGTTGATGTACATTTCAAATGGTTACAGTTTATTATTTATCACCAAAAAGTTGTTTTTCATAAATATAATTACTGGGAATATGCCCAGGAGTTGGCGTGGCTGGGCCATATAGTAGTTTTATTTTTAGTTTTTTGAGGAACTGCCAGACTGATTTCCATAGTGGCTGCAGCAGTTTACATCCCACCAGCAGTGGATAAATGTTCCCCTTTCCCCACATCTGCACCAGAACGTGTTGTTACTGATACTGTTGACAACATCAATTCTGGCTGGGATGAGATGGTAGTTTTTCACAGCATTTCACTGATGGCAAGGATGTTGAATACTCTTAAAAGTGTGTCCCAGACATCTGTCTTTTGTCTTTTGAGACTCTCCGTAGGCCATTCACTGGGTTGTTTGTTTGCTTGGTGTCTAATCTTCTTCATTGTTGTTGTTAAATGTTTGTATTCTCATCATTAACCCTCTGTTAGCTGTAGAGCTGGCAAAGGTTTTTCCCCCCCATTCTGTGGCCTGCCTCTTCACTCAACTGTATCTTTTGCTGTAGAGAAGCTTTTTTATCTTATGAGAGCCCATATGTCAAGTATTGGTGTTATTTTCTATGTCACCAGAATCCTTACTCACCTCTGTGTGTTCAAGCTACCCCTAACCTGTTCCTCTAGCATATTAGAGTGTCAGATCTCCCGTTGAGGTCTCTGGTCCATTTGGAGTTGAGTTTTGTGCAGGGTGTGAGACACGGATTCTGGCTTCATTCTGCACGTTGAGACACAGGTTTCTCAAAGCCGTTTGTGAAGCTGCTGTCCTCTCTCCAATGTATGTTTTTGGCATCTCTGTCAAAACTCAGATTAGTGGAACCGAGGTTTATTTACTCAGTTTTAAAATTCTGTTTTTCAGCCCTTTCCTTTGAATCATCAGTTTGGCTTAGCATGTGAGTAGAACTGAAACTCATCCTCTGTGTTTCCAGACCGCCTGTGCCTGTGCTTCATTTTGCCCAAAGCAGTGATCATCCTTACTACATCCCCTTAGTATAGAATGACATGCATTTTTTACTATCTGTATATTCAATATTCCAAATATTTAAGTTCTTCTTTCATAGTGGATTTATATGTTCTTTTTTATGACCATAATCATTAACACATATTTTCCTATTATTTGGAGAAAGGCAATGCAATGATTAATATTTTGTAATATTTTGAAATGACTGCACTTGTGACAAGGTCTTAATTTTAGCCCCAGTTAAATATGGCATTAATGAGGTCCAAAACACCATATTATACCTATGCTATGCTGTAATCATTAGATTACGATATAATAATGATGAGTTTGTATTCAAATAACTTTTTAGGTTGTTTTGTAACAATTGGTTATTACTTAGAGATTTGAACTGACTAATATAACCATGCATTTATATAGGAAGTCAGAAATGCTATTCCAGCAAAGCCAAACAAAAAGACTGCAGAGGCTATCCACTGCAGCTTGAAATATCTAATTCACTCACTGCATTCATATCCAAGCAAGAGAGTTTGAAAGTGCTGAGATATTGGCTATTCAATATAACAGCCCCTCAAACAATAATAGCTCAGAAACAAAGACTAATTTTTTATGTTAGATTGATGGGGCTTTTTAAATATTCAATTAACGCCATTTTTGTGAGCTAAAGTGGATCAGCAAGCACCAATCCTGTTAGAACAGGAAGCTCGGCTGTCATCTGCCAAAAATATTGTCATGACAAATGTGGAAATTGCCTCCTTGGCTCAATAAAATAGAAACAAAGGAGTCTATGATGTGACTAACAAATTCAGAGAGGCAGCTCCCTTGCACAGCCTGAACCTCCACAGCTGTGCATGGTAGGAGTGTCTCAACCCCATGAAGAATCTGAGCTTTGCCAGCATGCACCAGCAGGGGAGCTGCCTCCAACTTGAGACAGAGGCTCTTTATCAAGCCTCCTTTCCTCTGGAAAACTTAGAAAGTCTTGGCAGTAGTACACATGGGCAGATGTGTCCAGACAACACTGCTTTGGGACACCATATCTGTACCCAGGCAAGTTTTATTTAGTTTGAAAAGTCTCTCTGCTCCACCTCTCCATTTCTCTGAACAAATTAACTAGAGAAGGGTGTAGCAGAGGAAAAGATTTCTCTTTGCTTGAGTATGTCATTGAGGACAAGCTACAAACACTAGTCATTTTTGTGATTATCCACGTCTATTCCCTTGTCTTCTTTAACAGTTAGGGGTGTGAGTATACAGAATGATAGAGAGAAAGATGAGAGCTGGAGGAGACTCTCCTTAGGAGGAAGCTAATTGCCTGGGAAAAGAGCTGAAGCTGGTCGGAACAACCCTCAACCAGCAACAATGCATTGACTGTATCTTTGATGAATATCATTTGTTAAATGCATATTACTCAAATAAAATGGGTTTATATGTAATGTGTATATGCGCACTTTGAGGAATATATAGCAAGAAGGTGTTATTTATTACACTAATTTTTGGAACACTAGTCTTGCAAATAAAGAAATATTAGGTATCAGACCAAGTGTTCCTATTCCCAGCTGTACATGAAAATCGCCTGGGATCCACATTAAATTCTATTCCTAGGCTGTATTCCAGCGGTGTTGAATCATACATCTGATACTGTGCCAAGGAATCCATATATTTTTAAAACTTAGGGGTGATATTGACACTTAGCCAGGCTTCTGGATTTCCCCTTCTTTTTCCAGTAAGATTCTTCCAATTCTTTTTTTCTGAAGCACAGAACAGTCTTTGAGAAACATTGCCAAGTGTCTGTCATGTGCATGGCATAGTCTGGAGCATTGTGGGAACACAACTAAGGTCCAGTTTATAAAGAGCTTAAAGTATCCCGCAAATGGGAAAGCCACGGGCAAAGTCATCACTGCTCCATTCATGAGGAACCTGAAGTGTAGTTGTGGGTCTTGGTTCTTTCGCTTTGGATAGTGTTCACTGTCGAGACATCTGAGTGACACTCAGAGATCAGGAACAAGTGGACTATCATGTGTTAGCCAAAGAAAATCAGCGCAATAGTTCTCGTCTATGAAAAGATAGGAATTTTTCCTGCCTCGGATCCATGTAGAGAGTTGTGTTTGAGGATTGAAGATTCTATTGAGGCATAACACGAGCCTTTTTCATTACTGTTGTGGATATACTATCTACGTTTATTCAAAAATATAAAAGTCTGCTTTCAGAATTGATCCCTGATTTATAAGACTATCATTACAATTACAAATATGGCATTATTACTCGGCGCTCCTCATGTTAGAATGATTGCTTAATGCTTACGGTAATTCCTCCCCTGTTTTCCTCCAACTGATTTATCCTTTGTCTGACCCAACTTCTCTGCATGCCATTGTTCCTCTCTCTCCAGACCGCCCACTCCACACAGGAATGTTAATAATGGAATATGTTATCCACGTTTTCATTTGCATGCTTCTGAGGTGCCGTTCTCTATAATTAATCACCATCATAAATATTCTCATGTATATGCTGTACATATAGAGTCTTTCTGGGTCACTGAACTGATAAAACAGCTTATTCTTAAGCACTGCTGCAAATCACAGGACATAAGCTACAAGGAACTTAATAAAATGCACGTGGCAAGTGTAGCTCGTAAGGTTTTCTGTCAGCTGAGGATGTTGAGAATCTTTTGTTTTCAGATAGTACATGGGCTGATAGGATCAAGAGTTAGCACTCTGTGTTATATTTAATAAGTTCCACTGTTCTTGGCACTCTACATATTTATAAATAACTAGAAAGTATAACTGAAGAAAAGATAGGGTTCACATAAAGTAGTGGGTGGTATGTTCCCTCTAAGCAGATTATACTCAGCCTGTGTCCTCGCTAAGATCAAATGACTTTACCAGGTTATTAACTCATTAAAAGAACCATGTTTAAAATATTTTACATGAGAAATCTTCCTTCTGATGACATTTCTTTTGATTTATAAGGTTGATGGTACTCTCATGTGATCCTGTGTAATAAAGTAAATATATTTTTCTTTACATTTGGGGGGAGGGATAATTATATATAGGTGCAGTCCTAGAGATGGGGGCCTCCTACCTTTCTTCCCCACTATTTTGTAGCACCTACTTTGACATTGGAGACAGCTTGTTTTCTTCCACCTAAGATTAAAAAAAAGGTTTTCTGTATGACACTCAGGATATAACCTGTCCCCAAACTCCAACACTGGCTCAAAGATGCAGTCAGAGACCAGGGTGACATAATGCTATTATGTCAGTATCAGAAATGTGGGCACTGTGTTTTTAGGCTAAGCAGAGGTAATAGAAAGATTGATGTTAGAGTGACATTTGTTTTAGTGGGGTTTGCTTTTCCATCCATTCATACATTCACTCAGACCTTCAGTCAGCATCTATGGGTTCCCTAGCCTGTGCAAAGTATTTTGCTTTATGAAACTGAAATTTAAGGTAAAGGCAGTACTTTGAAGGCAAACACCATTCAGTTACATATTTTATTTTCTTAGAACTGTGATGGTAGTGAAGGAAACATACTACTCTATAAATAGAAATGATTAGAACAAAAAGGTCACCAAACTGTGCCATCTGGACCACCGTACACAGCTGAAGTCAGCACACGTGCTGTGGGACGCAGAGTGTCAGATTAACACAGCACAGTGTTGCGCTCATTGGCCTGGAAACCAGGAAGGCCAAATTCAGATTCCAGGCTCGCCTTCTCTGCTGTGTTGTTATCTTAAACACACCAGCCCTTCTGAGCATCAGTTTAACTATCACAAGCAGATGATAACCCAGTAAGAGGAAAAATGAGTAACAATTTTCACCTCACAACAGTGTTGAAAGAATTGATTTCAGGATCTTTGAATCATGGACTTTATGACTTTACAAAGCAAGCTCCCCTCACCTCTACTTCACATTCACCTTTCCTTCTCTTCTAGTCTCTTCACCCCCCTTTCCTTTTCTGCCTACTTCTTTTTTCTTCTCTTCCTTCTGGTAGCACATGTGTTGCAGAATAAACTTTCATTAACTCAATTAACCACACATCCAAACACTAAAGATATCAGGATGGTTGATAAAATGGTTTAAACTTAGTTCCCTAACCTGAGTTGCTAGCCAAAATTGTTCTGCTGCGATACCCAGTGATCACTAGTAGTCTATGTGTGTGCACGTCTATGCTTTTCTATGAGCATTTTAACGTGAAAGTCCACATCTATAACCTACAATCGTAAACACTTTGAGAAATAAAGGTCACTCATCCTGACCATCGTGTATAAGGAAAAAAGTCAAGATGTGTTAGAAAGTGAAATGCCTCTGAAAGGAAATGTTCAATCAGCTGATTTCCTGGGGGAACTAACTCATGGATGGTTGATTGATAGATATTAGAATTATGTTAAGTTAATTATATGTCTTTATCAGCCAATCTTCAAGAATAAGATATAATGGCAAAACTACTTATATGATTTTTTAAATCCACTGGTACATTATTTTATCTTATAGAGAAATAAAGTAGTAGACTTTTATTTTAAAAATTAAGAATTGATAAAAACATGAAATATATTTGGGCATGAAACTGGTTTAAAATAAGTTCTAGGTACATAGTAGGAATTAAATGCTTCCAATACAATGTACAATACAAATGTTAAACATCTTCCCACATGTGAATATATGTTTAATAACATGGTGATCACCTTGCTGAGCTTTTATTCTGAAGTCTATGTGAGTCCCATAATGTTCAGTTCAGTCAATTATACTATGCATAGTTGAATTGGGAGTATCTAGAAACTAAACAGCTTATAATAACTTGTTAATTTAACATTAAACAAATGGCAAGTGGCTTAAACTTGCCTTCAACTTCTTTATTCAGAAATGCTCACTCATGAGATACAAGGTTGTTTTCTTTTAATCCTTGTTCATAATGTTTTGCAAGGTTGAAATCATGTTTTATCTTTAATTTCCTCTTCTTTTTTTTTTTTTTTTTTTTTTTTTGGTTTTTCGAGACAGGGTTTCTCTGTGTAGCTTTGCGCCTTTCCTGGATCTTGCGCTGTAGACCAGGCTGGCCTCGAACTCACAGAGATCCGCCTGCCTCTGCCTCCCGAGTGCTGGGATTAAAGGCGTGTGCCACCACCGCCCGGCTAATTTCCTCTTCTAATAACCTTTTTCCAGATAATAATGCTCAGCCAGCCTCCTACTCATCCCTTCCTAAAAGCAAGCACATTGCAATGCTGAATGACACATTGTTTTTAAGTTACATGCCTACTCAACGTTCTCTGTTATCATTAAAATTCCTTATGGATTCCTATTGATGGCTACAGACTAGTTTCCTAAGTGGAAAATTCATAATTGATTTTTCTGATTCCCTGTCTTTAGGTGTTTATTTGTTTCAATAGCTAACTCTGTTAGGAATATCTGTTCTCATGATATTTTGGTCACATTTCACTGCACTTAGCAAGTACCTCTTGCAATGAAACCAACAAAACTCTCCTTGACTAGAGCAAAATGAGGTTAGTATATTTAAAAAACAAACAAACAAAATAACACCAATAGAACTACTAAAAGTATAAGATTTGCTGTGGCATATAAGTATGTAAATATTATGTAACTATTAGATAAGTATGTATATATTTTTCATCTTTGAAATTTAATAAACATTTTAGATGCCCCCTCACATTCTACTACTTTAGTGATTATGAGTCTTTATATTTAAAAATATATGATAGAGAATAATTATTTCTATCATTTAAAAAATACTTAGCTTCAAGCCAAGCATATTGAGTGTTCTAAGTCACACAAGCTCTTTTACTCATCAAATAATCATAGGAGATATGTACTGTTACACTGTTGTTTATTGTTGTTTTTATATTAAAATTATTCATAATAATATAAAAGATAAATTATATAAAATAAAATCCTATTATTATTTGTAATGTAATTTAATAAATAATACCTACTGCATATGGCTATTGTCAGGATTAAATGAGTTAATGTTATTTATTCATGTATTTTATGTAATTTGCATGTATGCCTACATGACAGAAGAGGGCATCAGAGAGGAGAGGGAATCAGATCTCATTACAGATGGTTGTGAGCCACTATGATTAAACTCAGGACCTTTGGAAGAGCAACCAGTGCTCTTAACTGCTGAGCCAAGTCTCTAGCCCCAAATCATTAATGCTATTAAAAACAAATTACCATATATAAAAATTGAAGTAAATATTAAATACTGTATGAAAAAATAGGGAGCTAGGTTCTTTGGCACTATGTGATATGGAACTTGAAAGTGCAGGATATTTATTAATCAGTATATGTGAATGGAAGGAGGAAGAAGCAGAGCAGGGCAGATGGAGAACTCAAAGCAGGCTTTCCTGAACTTTAGTCTGTTGAGAAGTGTGTGAACTATCACTGTTTAGTTACCAGCTCCATGAACTCCCTCTCTGTGGGCAGGCAGCTCTGCTCAACTGTGGCAGACCCTGAAGTAGATGGAGAATGAGTGTGACTTTAAAATTTCAAATAAAATAAAAAGGTAGTATTGTTATTACTAGATTGGATTTTTTTCAAATTGAGAAAGCCTAAGAAAAATAAAAAATATAAATAGTATGAAGATTAAGTAGGCAAGTTGCTTACACTTAGTACATGAAGTTCAAAAATTTTCTTCTATGTATTGGGCTGGTACACTTTTCCTGTAAAAGACCACATAATAAATATTTCTGGTGTTGGCTATTTAGTTTCTGTTGCAACTAATGACCTGTTCCTGTACAGAAAAGTAGCTATGGACAGTATGCAAATAGATGAATACTGAAGCATTCCAGTAGGACTTTATTTTCAGAACAGAGGGTCAAATTTGTCACATGGCTGTAGCTTGTACCAAACTGCTACCAACTGAGAAAATGCTACCAAATAACCATTGAGAAATGACAATGGATGAAGAAATCGAATTCATTCCAGCAAATAAAATGATAAAACATTGTAAACTTGATTAAAATATAATGTGAAATATGTAAAGAAAAACTTCACCAAAGAGTATGAAGTATTTTTAAACAATCAATAAAATCCTGAGTTGATTTGGAAGACTCTGAATGTCACGTCATATTTTCTTAGTTATTTTTACATCATTTTAAAGACATCTCAGCCTCTATAATTCTTGTTATATCATATGCATATTTTATACTTTAGCCAGGCTCCTAGTAATGAAGGCCCTGGTTGTTACTAACATCTTTTCTTTTTGATATTCCTAATACTTTCTGCAATACATATGCTTACATATTCTGGAAAAATTATCAAAGTAAGCCCAAAGACTAAGTTCCTGAAGAAGGGATTGCTGAAATGGCACGTCATCTTCTGTGTTGATGAGGTTGAAAGCAGCTGCCTAAGAGGATTCCCCACTTCCTCTCTAGGAGTTGGGGCATCAGCTTTTGTTTTTGCATTTCTGATATGTGAAAAATCTACTCTTAACAGGTTTCTAATTGACAATATTTTCTACTACGAGGGAAATTGTGCATTTTATTGTGTGCAGTCACTGTCATAGTCTGTCCTGGTTAGATGATGATGATGATTTTGTTGTTATTATTATTATATTATTTGTCTATGTGACACGAGGCAGGGTCATTTGGAAAGAGGGAACTTCAACTGAGAAAATGCTACCATTAGGTTGAGCCATGGTCAAGTCTGTGGGGACATTTTCTCAATTAATTACAGATGTGGGAGGGACTAGCTCCCTGTGGGTTGTGCCATTGCTAGGATTATATAAGAAAATTGGCTGAGCAAACCATCAAGAACCAGTAAGTAGCATTCCATTCTGCTTCAGTTCCTGCCTCCGGGTTCCTGCCTGGAGTTCCTGTCTCGTTTTCCCTCAATGATAAACTGTTACCCAGAACTGTAAGATAGAATAAACCCTTTGCTTCCCAATTCACCTCCAGCTATGGCCTTTTTCACAGCAATAGAAAACAAATCAGAACACAGTCTATTCAGGTTCTATCACAAAATGCTATCAACTGAGTATCTCCTTAACAACTGACATTTATTTCCAACATTTTAAGGAGGTAGAGAGTCCATGATGAGAATACCAACAAAATTAGTCTCTGTCCTGAAATGGCTTGTTCTCTGGCTCAGATATGGCATCTTCTTGGTGTGGCTTCATGTGGAAGAGGTAAAGGAGCCCTCTTGGGCTGTTCATCCATGCCACTAGTCCAACTATCTTCTCAGCCCCCAAAGGCCCTACCTAGAACCATCTTTGAAGTTAAGATTTCAATGTATGAATTTTGAAGGAGTATAAATGTTCAGGCTACAGCATTTATCATGGCCAGTGTTTTTTTTCTAAACTGCATATTAATACTCAACGTTTGTTTATTTTACTATTCTCTTTTTTGTTCTTTATTTTCTTATTGTTTATGTGATCTCTTTTCAGTTACAGAAACTATCTCTAGGTGTATCATTTCCCTTGGACACCATATGGTTTTCCAGTATGTATAAAGACATTAGAACCTTCTGAAACTCTCCAACTTCTTAGAAATACCAACTCTTTATATCACTCAAGATACTTAAAAACTACAACAACAACAAGAGCCCTATCTCCTATGAAGGTTTTTTTGGTCAGCTACCTAGCACTGGCAGTATTTCTTCCCTTATATAGCTCAACAAACTAGGCAGGGGTGGGGGTAGATCAAAAGAGACAGCTGAGTCAAGGTCACAGAGCCTGTAGACAGTGGGATAGTCACCACCATCTGTGATTACAGAGGAAATACTGCTGCATTATCTTTTCTTATTCTAGGTTTGCCCATTTCACACATATGGAAATATAAATTTTATGATTGGAAGGTATTTTGCCCAGAGATTCCTGTAATAGATGAGAAAGGACATAAAGGGTCAAGACCTGTCACACTCATTGTTTTATAGACAGTTACCTCTATGGCCACACAGTGTTTTTACTCTGATATTTGACTCAGTGTTATTTACCATTCTTACTATTACTACAGTCTCCATGCCCCTCCTAGATTTTAAGCATTATTTTGTACAATTGTTATTACTTGCACTATGAAGCCTATTATTCCTAGATGAATTTAGTAATTAATCCCCATAAGTATAGTATTTATTATATTTATATTCAGAACATTCTATAGTCACATAACCATGACTTTTAGTAATTGAGAGTTTCTGCAAAACTCCTTTAGAATGAATCTTCAGATTTATGGAAAACAAAAGGCTGATTAATGATATATTCCTGCTAAATGTCATGAAAACAAAACATATGCTCTCAGTCAGTAAATCACAATTACTGGTAATCCTGAAAGAATACATAATCAGGAAAGTTGGTAACATAATGTTAACTAATCCTTCATATCTCGCTTTGTTAAGATGAATTATTAATCTTTACTGACCATAGAAATTACATTATTTGAGCTGGAGTTCAAGGCAAAAGAATTCTACATAGCAGGTCTAATTTGTACTCCCATAACTTGACAGTTAGTGGTTGATTATGGATGAGTATGCCATAGCGTTATATTATCTATTACTTTTAATGTGAGATGTGAAAGGAAAAGATGAAGGCAAATTATATTTACTGCTACTATTCATATCATGCCAGTTCTAAATGTCTTTCCTTCAAATTATTATGATTAATTTTTTTGGTTGACACGTAGAGATTGTTTAATAAATATGTTGTACTATTATTTAATTTAATAGCTATTTATGAGTCCCTAAACACTATAGGAAATGTTGGAGGGGTGGGGATGATGAAGCCATGCTTTTTGATTTTGACAGCAGTGGAAAAGAGATATTATGACTCTTTACTAACTGATACATAATCTTTTTTTCTGTATTCCTAAAATTAACATGCCTTTGCCCACTCACCACCCAGATGCAGAACTCAGAGGCATCTTGCTTTCTCCATACAGAAGCCACTTGAACACAACACTTAAAGAGCAGCTTTCTCAAATGCCTCTACAGAGACAACATAGAACAATGGTTAAAGCCCTGGTTTCTTTCCATTCTGTGTCTTCCTGGATGTTAGTTATGGGGCAAACAATTTAACTATGTGCCTTGACTTTCCATCCCTAAGGGGCAGTTAGCTCATAAAAGCAAGGAAATACTTAAGCAATATAATGGTACAGTCTATCTGCAAGCATCACAGAGAAAAAAGCACTCTGAAATGTTGTTATGAGAAGGCAGAGGAAAGAGTTTGCATTTCATATTGCAAAAGGAGAAAATCTCCAAAATGACAATTAGAAAATTCTGCATTCTCTAGAAGGAGCATCCCTATTACCTGGTCCTAGAGTTGGGATGACTCCTTTAATGTATACTCTCATATTAGCCCATCCCCAAAGTGGCCTAATGAGTTAGCAGAGTCCAAAGATTATCTATGTTCAACCAAGAATCAGTCTCAGGATAAGGTAGATATATTAGGACTATAAACAGAAATTTAATAATCCTTTATACAGAAAAAAAAAACTGGAGAGGGGCTGGACAGATGGCTCAATAGTTGGGAGCACATACTGCTCTTCCAGATGTCTCTGAACCCACATCAGGTGGTTCACAACTGCCTGTGACTCCAGTTCCAGGGAAATCGGACTACTCTCGTCTCTATAGGCACCTTCATTCACACACACACACACACACACACACACACACACACACACACACACACACACACACACACACATTTGTGTAATTAAAAAACAATAAAATTAAATAGAAAAATCTAGAAAAATTCAAATAGTGATATTGAAGAGAAAGAATGAGCAGACAGACAGGAATAAGCTGAGGAAAAAACTTCTGGAAAGCACTAAATGGTTAATGAAAAATTTTAAACATAAAATATTAACTCCCAAGACTAGATGCTAGTCTGAACATACTCATTAAGAAACCTCATTAAAATTCTATTAAAAAATTGAGGTAACCACACAACACTGGGAAGTGTGGTAGACACCACAAGATATAGAAGAAGGCAGAATGCTGACAAGTGTCACAAGTGTGAAATCCCCAGGGAAAGGCTGCATCAGGGTAGAAAGGAGATGCCATGTTAATCAGCAGAGCTCTGAGAAGATACAGGACTCCTAACCACCATGCTGGATTGCCATAGAGAAAGCTAGAGAAATAGGGAGAAATTAGGGGCTAATGGCTAGTTTCTAGGTGGAACTTTGAACAATGGAAATAAGTTACAGCAATTTCTTCAAAGTTGAGGGACAAGTGCCCTTAATCCAGAATTCCATGCCCAAGAATCAATCCCTGTTAAGTTGAATAAAGGCATTGTGTAAACAGGCAGACAAGAAGTAAAAAAGTTGGTCTATTATGTGCCATTTCTCAGGAAGTTACCTGAGGATGTATTCCAGAAAAACAAACAAGAAGGTGAACGCATACGGAGCAACATATGGGATTCACAGAACTGTAGCCTGCTCAAGCAGCAGGAGGAACGTCTAGAGTGAGAATCAAGCAGGAAGACCCATGGATCCAGGCTGGACAGCAGAACAGAGGTGGCCACAGGACCAGTGGTGAGAACTCAGGGTCAGGAATAGCAGGATGAACAGAGTTATTAGTCACTCCATGTCAAAGTGACCCTGATCATCGAGGAAATAAACAGGATGCATCATGGAGACTGATGAAATAGGTTCTTAGCAAATGATAGAATAAGCAAGAAGATGGAAGACAAGAAGAAAAGAAAAAAATCAAACCAAAAGATTAAGTATTTATACAATAAATCCATAAATAAAAAATATAGCAAACAAATAATGAAGTGATCTTGTAAAGATTAGGACCAAGAAGGGATTTGCATGAACTTACTTGTAGAAAGTTCTTCTTTTGAATTCCCATGAACCTGTGTCTTCTAGAAGTACATGGAATTGAGGCACTGTATTTGGCACAATAATAATCAACATTTATGTTGCCATGTGATGTTAGTATCATTTTTTTTCAACTTACATTGAAGCACATATTGAAAACTTCCTTTGGAAAAAATAAAAGAATATAAACATTTAATCTTGAGAATATAAAAGTATGAACTTGGCTATCAAAAGCAGTAGAAATGTGGATAAGAATGGCAGGAAGGACTCAGGTGACGGCATGGTGGTTTGATAAAGGAGAAAAAATTATTAAAGATGAAGCAGGTAATTTCACAGGGGCCTAGAGAATGGGAGGCCTCCTAGATCTTGATCAGACATCACAGAACTCTGCAGATAATATCTTCAGCTAGTTATTCATAGGCAGCTGTCGTAAATGTCACAGTGTTTTTAGTTAATCCTTTAACATTCACTCTGCCTTTTAAAACAACACAATGGTAATCAACCTGGAAACATGACCCCTCAGCTAAAGGCTTTACTCCCCTTTCTAGGAAGTATGGCCAATGTGGAAGCCGGCTGAAGTCAAGGGTGCAACCACTTGATCAGGTCCCTCATTTGAAGGAAGTGAGGCTTCCCTCCATCTTCTTTTCCAGGTGTGGCTGAAGCTAAGGTACATGCATGAATCTCTTAAAGACGCAGGTGGGCCACATCCTAGAAAGGTCAGAGCAGCAAGAGGAAGAAATCTGTATCCCAACACTGTTAAATTGTCCCAGTTTCTGCTGGAACTTATACGTGAGGAAAAAATAAATCTCTAACCCACTTCCATCATTATATTTTGACTTTGTTGGAACAGCTTGAATTACGTTATACTCTGACAAGCAATTATTTAGAGGCGTAAAGTTAAATATGTGGTGGCTAAATAGAAGATGATCATTGCTTTCCAATTTAGCTTTTCTGATATTTACTTTTTATTAAAATTTATACTTAGCATTCAGAATGCCAGCCAAACAGCTATAAGTTTTTTTTTTTTCTTTCGCAGTTACAAAGTGATATTCAGTTAACAGGAGTAAAACTATTTTATATACACCACACCAGAAGTAACTGAAGATGAAAACCTACTGTCCCTATATATAATCCGCTTGTGCTGTGAACCAAGAGCCTTCTGTGTGTTCCCATGTCAATTCACAGCCCCTAGCCTACACCAGACACGGTTAAGGGTAACCTGAACACATGTTTAGAAGGATGTTAAGTCTACAGAAAGAGACACTGAAGAGTTTAAAAAGAAACCTTACATGGCCTTATGTTTAAACGTTTTCTTTAAAATGAGTGAGTTGTGTATACAGGGGCTAAAATGCTCTATGCACAAGGGGAATAAAAGGGGGAGGGCATTAGAATCAGCACACTCATCGTCACTGTGATTTTCATCTGCATTTTCCTCCTCTTCCTTGTCCTAGCTCTCTCTCTTCTTTCTCCTGTCCCTTCTTGCTCTTTCAGCTTCGACTGCTCCCTTCCTCTCTTGTCACTCACCAGGCTTCCCTTTTGCTCAGGAGGCAGCAATTTCCCTTCTCAGCTCAGCACCTTCTTTTCATCCAGTGACTTGTCGTTGGCAGCAAGGTTGTTTCACATGCCCGCCCTGGTCTCTTTGACTGCCACCAGTGCATAAGCCGGACATCCTCCTTTGATTTGGAGGCAAAGCTCCAAAAGAAAGCTGAGGGAAGCTCTTGAGTGCATTGGGTTTTTAAAATTCGTTCTTGTTTCGCCTTTCAGAGGGTTGTAGATGTTCATTTCTCTTTCATCGCAAGCCATGCCTCTCTTTGCCGTGTCTTCAGATTTTTCCCTTCTTCTGCCAGACATAGTCCTTTCTTGGATCATTCTAAGAAGTTGGCTGAAGCATCTGGGCATGTCTGCTCCTCCCAACATGTCTGCACAAAGAACTCACATAAGGATGCTTTGGCTCCTGGCTTGTTAGGATCTCTTCTGCCCATGTTTGATTGTTTTTTTTTTCCCCCAACAAGGCAGATAGTCAACTAGAGCTACTCTGCACCTCAGTGTTGTCTCTGTTACTCCCAGAATTTGGTCTGTGCTAACTTCTAAGCCTATGCATGCATTATTTTGAAAAGATAAAATGGAATCTATTATATCAAAAAACAGTTGCAAAATGAAAATGAAACCCACTCTCTCTCACTTCAAGAAATCCTTTTGGCAGTTTGTTTAAGCTCTTTTTCTTCATATTTTTGTTGTTGATTGGTTGGTTAAAAATGTGTAATTGGGAGTTAAACACCCTAGGAGACTAAAACCTATTTGCAGATTTAATGGGCAAACCAAGAAAAATTGAAGCAGTTGGGAGAGTATAGAGACCAAGTAATGTCTAATTATTTAGTGGTTTTAACTCCCTGGTAAAGTTCATAGACTAAAGACAGGAAACATTGGATCTGCATGACGGCTATTTCAATGGCAAGAACATAACAAAAATAATTGGCTGCAGACTACACAGAGCAAGTGGCCATCCACCATTTTCTTTTTAAAAACTGTTTGAAATCCATCCAAATAATGGGTCCCTTCATTACAAAGAGAGCCAAGGGTCTGTGTCCACTTAGGTGATGGTACAGGTGTATGGGTCTTGACTGATTCTTCATCTTTATCAGGGGCAGTGAAAATCAGAACCAGAAAAATGTCTTGGCTTTGAAATGGTTGGAAGTGCATCACGCTGGCAAAACCAAGGGTGGGGACGTTTGAGAACAGCAGTTTTATCCTGAACGATTAAATAAGGAATTTTCGCATTTAAAAATGTTAAGCGAAATGATACGCCTCATCGTTAGCAATCATTCAAGACTTCCCTGCGTTTGACCCTGAGTGAATCCAGGGACCACATATGAGTATCTCCTCCACTTAAGCATGGACACAGGGTGATGACTTAGCGAGTATTGGATTAAATAAAAGCCTCACTGAGAATTTGTTAATGTGCTGGTTGGGTAATTAAACTTAGCACATTTCTGAATTGTTGAGACTCAGGTAATAAGCTTCTACTTTAACCATCCTTGTGACTCACTTTCACATTATAATCTCAAAGCTGCTTGCCAGACCCTTAGAGAGAAGATAATAAAATTAATAAATTTTGAGCTGGAGGGGACTTAGAATTTGATTCTAAAATTTAACACTGCTTGAATCATCAGGATATTATAAGCATCTGTGAATTCAGTGAACACTCTCAAAGGAACATAAAAATACTTGTAAAGAAAAGGTTTAACAGCAACCTACGCCCTGAAAATTATTCATGTTGGTAAAACTTGACTTTGGGCTTTGGGCAAATGCTCTTTCTTTTCTTTTCCTGATTTACTGGCAGTTTTAACATTCTGATTGAAAGCAGTCATGCCACACTGCTAACTACCTTTCCAAACTGTTAACTTCAGCTATAACTCTCAGAGTAATGCCAGGGAAAAGGTGGGCAGTTTAAATGAGGCAAGGAAATAGATATTAACGCCAAGACGCAAAGACAGCAGCTGTGATGCATTTCAGCTAAGCCGAGCATGCAAATGCTTCCCACTAGAAAGACTGAAAACCCTGCTCAGTTCTAGTTTTTTATTGTTACTTATTTGTTTTCAATTCTTTTAATTCATTTTACATACCAACCACAGATCCCCCTCTCATTCCTTCTCATGCTCCCCACTTCCCACCTTCCCCCTTCCTCCCCTCCTCCAACAGGGTAAGTTCTCCCATGGGGAGACAGCTAAGCCTGGTACATGCAATTGAGGCAGGATCAAGTCCCTCCTCGCTTTATCAGGGGTGAGCAAGGTGTTGGATCATAGGTAATGGAATCCAGAAAGCCGGCTCATGCGCCAGGGATAGATCCTAATCACACTGCCAGGGGCCCCCTCAAACAGACCCAGCTACACAACTCTCCCATATGCAGAGAGTCTAGTCCAGTCCCATGCAGGTTCCATAGCTGTCAGCCTAAAGTTCCTATGAGCTTGGTTCAGTTGTCTCTGTAGATTTCCCCATCATGATCTTGACCCCTCCCCCCCCTTGCTCATGTAATTCCTCTTCCCTCTCTTCGACTGGACTCTTAGCCCTGCTCAATTCTAAGCACACACACACACACACACACACACACACACACACACACACACACACACACGGCTCTCTGTACTGGGGATGAAATCCATGAGAAAGTCTCATGTTTCAAATTCTGCTGTAAGGACATGGCTTTGTTTATGAGGAACAATTGGATCAAGCTGAGTCTGGAAGATCCTTGTTAGCCATTTTGTGGCATGGGATGTTCAGAATGGGGCTGGCATTGCTATGTGAAGACATGGATGGTAAGGCAGTTTCCCAATGCTGACTGATGACCAGAATAAAGGCTCCTTGTTTAGGAGGCACTTCGGGAAACTTGGTGATCAAGTAAGCCAACCTCCCATTATGGCATCTCTCACTTAAATTGGGGTTACTTGTCTTCTCTTTTTTTTCCCTTTGCTTATTTTGTATGTATGTATGTGTGTGGTATATGCATGTGGATATGTTCATGTGTGTGTGTGTGTGTGTGTGTGTGTGTGTGTGTACATGGGTATGAGTGGGTTTTGTGCACAGGTATACACGTATGTGGGGAGGACAAGGTGGACATTGGGTGTCTTCTTCAGTTGTTTTCTACCTTATTTTTGGAGACCAAGTCTCTCACTGAGCTGAGTGCTCACCACTTGGTTAATTTAGCCGACCAGTCTGCTTCAGGACCTGCCTGTCTCCACACTCCCAGCACTGGGGTCACCGGCCTGCACTAAACCACTCATCTTTACATGACCCCGAGGATTTGAACTCAGGTCTTCAGGCAATTCGTGTCCGTGCACCAGGTACTTCACTGACTGAGCGACCTCCCCTGCTACCGGGCTTTATTCTTCCATTAAAAGCGTGCATATATCCATTTCTCTTGTAAGTCAGAACTTTTGCTTTGGTCATTTGATGCCATTTGGAAATAAAAAATTTACGATAATGATACACAAATTGCAGTTTGCCAACTTTAGATAACAATATGCTCAATGTAAAAATTAGAAAACAGACCTCCAAAGGAGTTAAATAAATGCTTCAGGATCAGAGAGATGGAGATCAGCGCAACAGTTAATACAGTCTTACTCTTTCAGGCACATCTTAGAGCTTTTAATTGTTGGGATGGCCATCAATTGCTTTTGGACTTATCTCCTCGGTTTTATTGGTAGGTACTGTGACTGTAAATAATGGCAGTTGGGTACAGAGAATTTCTGTGTAGTCTTAGTTTCTTAGTACTGGGTGTAATTTTCTAGCATTAGCAGGCAATGCTAACATTGGTTTCTTGAGACTGTCCTAGCTGTTGAATGAGTGTAAAAACACTGACAAAGATGCAGCTATGGAAGAGGTTGCTTGAGCTTGGAGTTAGAAGACCGGATTTCCGGTCTAGGCTCTGTCATTTCTCACAAGGCCTTCCCTGGGAATGACCAGGTTGACTAAGCCAAATACCACAAAACGGAAGAATCTTAAAAGCAGGGACTCAGTAGTCAAAGAAGTTCAATTTCTCAGTGTCAACCAAAAAGTTAAGCCTGTCTCAGAAGAATACAGTACAGCATCTGATCTGACCAGTTACCTCTTCATGGTTGTGAAATTAGAAATAGATGGGGCTCTATTCAGCTTGTTATTAAAATCTATTTGTGGCCACAGGGGTCCACAAATGATGACTGTGTTTCCTTCTGTGAGTTTCTATTGGAAACACCAGGACTCGTGACAAGCCTTTGTCGTGAAGCTTAGCTAAAGACACAGAAAGGAAGGGGCTCCGTGTTTATAGATTGGTTGGGTTTCCTATGTGGTTAGACGTGATCTGACTTAGACTTACGAAGTTCTTGGAGTTAACCATTTTGTGTGCTCTACTGATGAATGAGGTGAAATGCACACAGGGTGAGTAACCCCCTCAGGAACAGCAGAGGCACAGTTCAAACCATTTCTGTTTCATTTCCCAGCTGTGGTCTTCACTCCAGTGTATTACTTCATGTTATATAACATAGTAGCACTTCAAAGGAAAGTTGCTTTAAGACATTTCCTATTGTTGCTCCTGCCTATATAGTGATCAGATTCTAAAAGTCTCAACCATAAAATCTCAGGGCATCACCAAGGAAACCAGCAATAAAAAATATGGTTGCTTTTGGCTACAATGGGTTTAAAAACTGTTCATTTACATTTTTAATGTCATGAAGAAAAGGAAACAAAACTAAAATTTCATATATCCAATTACTCTTTAGTAAAACTTCAAAGAAAGGCCTGCAATATTCTACATTCAATATTATTATTTAATAATATTAATTGATTCTACAATCTCAAACCCGAACACAAAATTGACTAACATTTTTATAGCAGTCCTCATAAGTATGTAGTGTGGTGGTATTATAAATAAAGTTGCCTGGGGTCAGAGCTATTAGAGCCATAGCAAGTGCGTGGCGGCGGTGGCGCACGCCTTTAAGGACCTGGAGAGCGGTACATACAGGCAGTGACGAGGCAGTCACATGATTGGGTTTACAACCAATCAGAAGCCAGAACTAGGAGATGAGAGACAGACACACAGGAAGGAGGGCTCCTCTTTCGGAGAGCTCTCTTGGCTGAAGAGGATCCCTGAATCAGGAAGGGTGAGGCTCTTGGCTCTGACCTCTTGGTTTTCTTCTCTAAATCAGCTCTGTGTTTCTTGTCTGATATCTACACTGAATTACATTTACAATGTAGCATTAAAGTTTTTCCTAATTTAGGCTGAAGAGATATTTTTAAAAAAGTAAAATATGTCTATAAGGTTATCAGGTAAGAAATTAAACCATTGAATTCTAATGTTTCAATTTATAAATTGTTTTTGAGAACTTTTATTTATGAGTACTATATTTACATTATTTTTACCCATTCCTTCCCCCATCCAATTCTTCCCATGCACCCTTATTTCACAAATTATTTTCTTTTTTTTTCATTTTTTTATTTTAATTTTTTTATAATTAATTTAATTTACATATCAGCCACAGATTCCCCTGTCCTCCCTTCCCCCACACCCCCCCTCCCTCCAATCCACTCCCCATTCCCATCTCCTCCAGGGCAAGGACTCCCCTGGGGATTAAGCTCAGCCTGGTAGATTCAGTCCAGGCAGGTCCAGTCCCCTCCTCCCTTCACCCAGGCTGAGCAAAGTGTCCCAGCATAGGCCCCAGGCTCCAAACAGCCAGCTCATGAACTAAGGACAGGTCCCAGTCCCACTGCCTGGGGGCCTCCCAAACAGTTAAAGCTAATCAACTGTCTCACTTATCCAGAGGGCCTGGTCCAGTTCCATGGAGGCTCCTTAGCTATTGGTTCATAGTTCATGTGTTTCCGCTAGTTTGGCTATTTGTCCCTGTGCTTTTTCCAATCATGTTCTCAACATCTCTCGTTCATATAGTCCTTCCTCTCTCTAGCCAATTGGACTCCTGGAGCCCCACCTGGGGCCTGGTCATGGATCTCTGCATCTGCTTCCATCAGTCATTGGATGAGAGTTCTATCATGACAATTAGGGTGTTCGGCCGTCCGATCACCAGAGTAGGTCAGTTCGGGCTTTCTCTCGACCATTGCCAGTAGTCTATTGTGGAGGTATCTTTGTGGATTTCTGGGGACCTCTCTAGCACTTTGCTTTTTCCTATTCCCATGGGGTCTTCATTTATCATGGTCTCTCTTTCCTTGTTCTCCTTCTCTGTTCTTGATCCAGCTGGCATCTACAAATTATTTTCTTATGAATGCTCGGCCTTAGCTTGGCTTGTTTTTAGCCAGCTTTTGTTTTTTGTTTTTTGTTTTTTCAAGACAGGGTTTCTCCGTAGTTTTGATGCCTGTCCTGGAACTCACTCTGGCCTTGAACTCACAGAGATCCACCTGGCTCTGTCTCCCAAGTGTTGGGATTAAAGGCGTGTACCACTGCCACCCTAGCCAGCTTTTCTTAAATTATCCCATCTACCTTTTGCCTTTTTCCTTTTCTTCCTTCTGTATATCTTACTTTCACTCTTACTCTATGGCTCACTGTGTGGCTGGGTGGCTGGGTGGCTGGGTGGCTGGGTGGCTGGGTGGCTTGCCCATAGCATCCTCCTCTCCTTGTTCTTGCTCCTCCTCCTCTCATATTTCTCCTCCCACTTATTCTCTCTGTCTACCAGCCCCAGTTATCCTTTCCTGCCAAGATATTGGCCGTTCAGCTCTTTATTAGATCAATCAGATGTTTTAGACAGACACAGTAACACAGCTTCACAGAGTTAAACAAATGCAGCATAAAAGAATGCAACCCATCTTTGCATCACTAAACAAATGTTCCCCAGCATAAACAAATGTAACACATCTTAAAATAATAGTCCACAACAGCCCACAACAACTGTGTTTACAACCTAACAATACAAGGCACAATTTGAATGACGTATAAGGAAGTCAGGGAAGGAATGACCAAGGGCAGGTGCATATATTTAGAAATTGACCAATCCTCCCATTTACTCCTATAAAGTTATGAAACCTGAAGTGAATCTGGGAAACAGGGGATTGTCCAAAATGAGTAAACAAAATGCTTCCTTTTTACTTGTACCATTAACTCATACTGAGTTTAAGTCAATGCATGTTAGGCCCTGGGATAAAGATGTTCCCAGAAGACGCATCTTTCCTAGGAAATATTGTTTTAATGCTTTTTCTGTTGCCACAACATATTGCCACAGACTAGGTCAATTGCAAACCATAGACTTTATTTATATTATGTGACTAATAGTTGCAGAAGCTGTGAAGTCCAAGAGCACAGTGCTGGCCCCTGATGAGGGCCTCTGTCCTGTGCCAAGGCATGAGGAAGGAAGAGTGGCCTCAACTCACAGGACCTCACTCTGGTGATGTGATACTCTTCTGCAGTGACTTACCCTTTCTCACCATAACAGCTTTATTTGTGAGGCCAGAGCTCTCAAGACCCAACTTAAAATCTCATTTCTTAATATCACAGTGGCAATTAAATTTCAGCATGACTTCAGAGGGGACATTCAAAACATAGCTTAAGTAGTTCATGTTTATCAGCCTTCTTGCTGGTGTGGTTCTAATTATGAAGTCAGACACTTTGGAAGCTAAGCCCCTTTCTCCACTGCATACCTGATACTTCAGACCCTCTAAGCCTAAGCCCTGATCTGGGTTTGTGCATTTGCCATTTTGTGCATTTGTCTAGCAGAGTCTGAGAATCTATTGTCTCTTTCAAAATCCTCCCTGTCTCTGGACCACTTCTGTGGTGTCCCTGTATGCTAGAGAAAGCAATGCCTCCCCCAGAAGATGTCCCTGGATTCTGTGACTGTCTTAGAATACAGGATAAAGGAGGTTTAAGGTTGTAAATGGAATTAAATGTGATGACTCGCAGACTTCAAAATAGGAAGACTATATTTCATGATATAAGTAAACCGACTATTATCCCAATGATCTTCCAGCGTAGAGAGGGGAAGCAGAAATGGTTGTATGAATCCCGGTGAGTGAGGAGTATCTGACGGGCCACTGCTGACCCTGAAGATGCAGGGAAGGAGTCAGGATCTAAGGAATACCAGTGGCCTCCTTAGAGGCCAAGGAAAGCCTAGGAAGTGGGTTCTTCCCTTAGCCTCCAGGAGGAATGCATATGCATTGTGTTAGCGCAGTGAAAGTGACTTTTGACCATCCTCATTTTCACCTTCTGCTTCAGCTCCTTGTAGTCAACTGTGGTCTGAAAATATTAGATGGAAATTTCCTCAAATTAATGTCACAAACTCCAGAAATAAACCTCGCATAATAAATTATCACTGCATGTTGTTATGCTTTGCTATTAGCTGCTGTTATTCTCTTACTGCACATAATTCATAAATAAAACTTTATTATAGGTATGCTTATATGTAAAGAGCAGTATACGCAGGATTAGGTGCCATCATGGTATACATGAGTTATCTTCAAATGATGGAGTGGGGTGAATCTACTGACTTGACTTCAGCCATTAAATTTATGACCATTTGTTGTAGCAGTAGCAAAACTCTCATAATCCTCTATGTTTTTCAGTTAATCTCTTTTCTTTTTGTTTGGTTTTACAATGAACCAACTGTGTGAGTACTTTGCTGTTATCAGTATTGAAGGGACTGTGTGTAGGAATCTCTGGGTTGCAGTGAATTTCTGTTCTGTGAAGATTGAACTTTTCATGTCCTTGTTACAAATTGACATTTAAGAGTCTTCCAAGCAGGACCCAGGATTCAAGAGCTACAGGGATTTCTCATCTGTGGTTAGTGATTTCATCATCTAATAATCTGACAATGCCAGCTTTCCTTTTCTTTGAGCTTAGACAACAAACCGTGCTTCCCCAATATGTACTGTCTAGTGTTCTCATCAGTAAAGGGCATAGTAAATCTCACGGGATAAGGTTCCCACGGTGATAAAAGATAATGAGTTTAGGACAGTACCTATAATAAATTCATCCTCTGATAAATAAGATTTGTTAGTATTGTCAATCTTTTTTATATCTCAACTAGTACAACAGATACCTTAAATATGCTGACGAAATAAACCTGGAGAACCAAGTGTATGGTTACTTCTTCTTCATTGAGCCACAGCCTCTGGATCACATGTGTGTGTATGCGGTGGATTATCAAGGGAGGGGACTATGTCTTTGATGACACAGGGACCAGACTTCAGAGAGGCGGGAAAATAATAATCAGGTCATTTTCAACATAGAAACTTGAAAATAAGTTTGTATGGTGGAACATATGGATTAAAATTCTAACTCTACCGCTTAGAAGCTCAGTTCACATAGCCCACAAGGGCTCTGTCCTCTTGTAAAATGAAAGTGATTATATGTACCTTACTGACATCATAAGGGCTCCATAAAACAATATATATATGCTTATATATGGTATTTAGCATACATTTGCCATATGACAGGAAAACAGAAAATGATGTTTAATGTATTTTGATTTTTTTCATTTGCTGTATCTGTAATAGTCATTCATAACACTTTAGTAAATGAATTCAGATTCCCTATAAAAACAAAATATGAAAGCTGGGTCTCACAACACACATTTGCCATCCCAGCACCCAGTAGGCTGAGGCAGGAGGATTTCATTTCAAGGATCTCCTAGTAATACCCAGTATAAAGAACCCTAAAATGGGGGAGAGGGGCAAGTTCCCTCAATATAAAATTCTTGCTTGAAAGACTAGATTAAGTGTCAAGTTCAAACTTCCCAGAAAAATCCAAATTGCTTGAGACAGAAAAAAAATTAAAACACCTTTATTGTCAGCTACACACTCTCTTTGATGCAGCCTTTTGATGTAAACTGATATTTAATGAGATCCTCAGAGTGGTGGGGAAGCTTAGACTAAATTGCTCAGCAGCTTTCCAGGGCTGATTAGGAGACATGATGCCAAGGGCTGAGCAGCAGAACGACTGAGTGACTAGAGACTGAATGTATATCTCAGGAATCAAAGCATACACATGGTCCTGGATTCAATTTCCTGCCCCTAATGGATGGATGGATGAATGATTACAAACAAGAGACCCATCCTATGAACAGTATCCTAGACTAAGCCCTTAGAAGTCATTTCTACTCAATAAGCATATTCATGGAAAGAAAATGTCCTGACCATTAGTGGGGTGCCAGCAATGTTTATCAGTATAAAATATGAACTTTTAAACCTAAGTTTTAATGCTGTAATCCAGTTCTCTCAGAGGTTTTTGATCCCGAGGAAATTAAATGCTTCCATTTAGGAGACTGGGATGGAGATATCAAATCTTGACCCTTTGAAATGCACCAACCATTCCAAACCCTTTCCCAAATATCAACCACTTTTTCAAGATTGTACAGCCCAAGGTCCTTCTACAGAAAAACACAGCATAAGAGGCTAGAGTGGACTCAGGCATCCTACTAAATGAGAAGGTAAGACAGAGACCCTGTGAGTATGATCTGAGGAATGATGGTGCTGTGAGGACCCTTCCTCCTACCAGAAATGCCCTGTAGAGCTGAGGGGCCAGCATCCGGGATTAATTTTCCTAACTCCTCTCCTGGGACCTTGATGGAGTTCTGTTTTAAGTATGGGACCTGTGTTGTAAGAAAGGCTTTCTGCTCAGTTTTGGGTGTATTAACTTTTTCATTCCCACGAAGGGGAGAGCAGACAAAGGAAATATGTGCACCGAACCCCTCCCCCCAGGGCTTTAGGGTCTGAGCTCCTGACCAAGCATAGCCCTGCTCTACTGGTGTCCTCAGAGCCAGCCTGCTGGCAGCCATGAGAAACTTAGTCTCTTGATAGTTTCCAAGATGAAAATCCTATGCATGTGCCTTAAAAGAGCCTATAAAACAGTGTCCTCATTTTGGCCTTATAATTAGGTATTAATGGAAGGACTGCACTGTTTTACAAGGCAATATTCTGGTTCCTGAGTGGCTAAGAGACACAGCTGCTTGCCAAAAATTGTAATTTATTCTGACAAGTACTTGCCACCTTCATAACATACCCCAAAACTTGAGCAAAGATGGGGATAGGAAACCTCTGAAAGAGTTAAGACACAGAATTTCTATGAGGCTAAAAGAGCAATTGGGGGCTACTGACTAGAGAGGAGCTGGCTTTGCTATTGTTCGGGGCATCTTGATAATAGCTAATGCGAATTAAGGGTTAGGAAATAAGGGATTTCTGGATGCTGTCTCTTGCTGAGGGAGAAAGAGCAAGCAGAAATGTAGCCACTTCAGTCTCCTGCAAACCGAAAGAGCCATGAGAAGGTACACCATCTTCCATAAAGAAAAGTGAAATGTGTTTTCATTTTCCCCCCATAAAAAAAAATTTTTAAGGTATGGTTTGCTTTCCAGACAGTTTTAAGAGCTGAGCAGCTCAAGGGGTAGGAGTGGAATGAGTTAGGAATGGTAGTAACATGGAAATGTGCAAGAAATTACCTTAATTTGGGTGACTTTTAGGGATTGGGTATTTGATATCAGTTTCTATTCAGATCAATATTTTACTTCTTAAAATATTTATATACTGTGAAGCCAAGACACAACTAAATTATAAAATGAGAGGTTTGAAAAGCATTTGTTTCCAGAAGATATGCCCTCGGAGGCACACAATTTGGTGACCTTAACTTTAGAAGGCCTGCTCTGGCAATTACATCAGTGACAGAACCCAAGACTGGGCTGCCTTCAGCTGCTCTATTTCAACAAAGGTTTCCCTAAAAACTGCTTTAATAGACTATCCTTGAAGCTAGTCCCTTTCAATGTTACTCTACACTAAAGATATGTAAAATGATGCTTAACTGAACTAAGATCTATGTAAAAGAAAACCAGTCTACAATAACTTGCCCGTTTCTACCCAGGATGGAAGCTCTAAGGAGAGAAAGCGACAATTCAAGTTTGGGGGCCGGGAGGCATACAAGAAAGAGGAGGAGAAGGAGGGGAAAGAGGAGGAAGAGGAAGGGGAGGAGAAGAAGAAGAAGAAGAAGAAGAAGAAGAAGAAGAAGAAGAAGAAGAAGAAGAAGAAGAAGAAGAAGAAAGGAGAATGAAAAGGAGGAGAAAAGATAGAAGAAAAAAAGAGGCAGCTCAATTTATTCCTTAGCTCTCCAGAAATTATGAACAAGTTCCTAGTAGCCTTTTCATTGCCAAAAAGCACAGTCCTAAGGCATGCCTCATGTATACAAACAAACAAACAAATAAAAAGCCCATAGTTGAAATGTCTCCTCAAAAATAAATTAACATCTTTAAAAGTACTTTTCAGAAAAGGGCAATAAGTCCAAGAGTCTCAAAAGCACCTGCAAAGACTATGTCATGGCCTTCCCTGTGGTCTCCTGTGTACCTGAAGGATTCCTCTGTACTCAACAACTCTATACTCAACAACTCTGGCAGCTCCATAAAAACCCAGAGTACCCTCACCCTGCTAGAATACAGCTAGTCAATGCCATATAACAAAATTTCTGAATACCTGACTTCAGATAATATGAGTTTTTACAATTCCTGGAAAATCCTTTTGTTGCTTTTCTCTGGGTTCATCCAAGTGACTCTGTTTGCTGGACTCAGTAGGACCAGATGGGCCTCTTTTTTACTTCTAGCATCTGTATTTATTTATTTTTAAAATTCCCTTTGTTGTGGCCATCTGAAGGATCACTCACTTATTCTTAGCACCTTGACCAGCCATGTATCTCCACATTAACTACCATCCATTGCAAAGAGAGGAGTTGGGAGAGGCATTTATCTATGAGTATAGATAGAAATGTTTATAAGGCAGCTTGGTGTCATGACAATTTAGCTAAACAACAGGATTAAATTTGTTTAACCCTAGGGCCTACGAGCCCATAAGCCATGGGGTCTTGACCAGGTTTACGACATTAAGTAGTAATTCCCTCCTGTGAAGTGGACCTCAAAGCTAATCAAAGAACGATTGGTGACAGCCATGACAGTTGCGCCATGATTGCACCCATGGGCACATACCTGGCAAGTTGATCATGTAGATCAGAGCGTTCACAGTCGGTAACACCACTGATGTCTCTTCTTCCCAAACAACCTGTATACCACCTTCAAGTACCATGAAAACCAGCCATTTGGGAGGAAGCTTCTCTAGTGATACTTTTCTATCACTACCTACTGATTTCTTCTGTAAGCTCACAGGTTTAGTGAAGTATCAACTTTTCTCAGAAAGTTTTTGGTACATTCCAGAGCAGTTATACTGAACTGTGTTGATTAAGAAGATATGGATGGTTCTTAATCCTTTTATAACAAATAAGTTTATAAGAAAGGAATCTTGGGGTCTTTTTGAGAAGGCTATAGGCTGGGATGGAGCTTCTCCCTTCTGAGGAGACAGATTTTGACTCCCTCCATCCTATGTTATTGGCAAACCATTTTTGAGAATGGTGACGATGGTACACAGCAGAAAATCCTCTTATATATCGAGAGTGTGAAGGAGAGTTACCATATTTTCTGTTTCATGAAGACTGATGATCAGCATCTCTTAGCATGTTCCTATCTCTAGAACAACTTCGTTGTGAAGCTCTGCTACACTGAGTGTATGACCCTGGTCAAGTCAGTTATTATAAAAGCTGTAGCAATATTGCTAATACATCTCTGTGTTTTCTCAGATTATGACTGGGATAAAATAACCCTGCATTGCTTTTCTCCTTGCTGGGACAAAATACCCAACCAAAGCAATTTCAGGAAGGAAGTGTTTATTTGTGTCATAGTTTGAAAGTACAGATCATCATGGTAGAAAAAAAAAAAAAACATGGTACTGGGAGCTTGAGGCACCTGGCTACATTGCATCTACAGTCAGAAAGCCGAGAGAGAAGAACGTTGGTACTCGGCTAGATTTCTCCTTTATGCCATGGTATGGTGCTGCCCATATTCAGGGTGGGTTCTCCTATCTCACTTGAACTATTGTGTAAATAACCCTATAA
Source organism: Peromyscus californicus insignis (assembly GCF_007827085.1). Taxonomy (NCBI): domain Eukaryota; kingdom Metazoa; phylum Chordata; class Mammalia; order Rodentia; family Cricetidae; genus Peromyscus; species Peromyscus californicus. The sequence continues at coordinate 25,472,987 of NW_026294436.1, read as the reverse complement.
AAATACTCAGAAGCACATTTTTTTTGGTGACCCTAAATCCTATCAAGTTGATAATTAAGATTTATTATCACACTTTGTAATGAATTTAGAACAAAACACACTAGACTTTTCAAAGTCTAATGTGAAGACTGTCAGCAATAAAATGCCATTTTCTTTGTCCCCAATAAAATTATTCGTAGAATGATAATTTTTATCAATCTGCCTTGCAGCAATGTACTTGCTATTTTGTAGTTACAGTATATATACTCTTAGGTTCTGTGTTTAGATATTTTGTTACTATCTGATGGTGGTACTGATTAGGAAGGTAGTGGGACCTTTAGGAGGTGGACCCTCCGTGGAGGAGGGGGAAGATCAGTGTGGGTGGACCTTCAGGGTTATAGCCAGGCCCTACTTCCTGTTCGCTCCCTACTTCCGGAGTACAGATGTAATGTGACCAGCCATTCTCCGAGGTCTGCCATCATGCCTTGCCTGCCTGCTGCTGTGTCCTCCTGGCTGTGATGGACAGTGTCATGCTGGAACTGTAAGCCAAATACTTTCTCTCTTACACTGATTTTGTCGGGGTATTTTATGACAACAACGGGTGAGTAACTAAGGCGGCAGCCTTCACCCGCACATTGGTGCTCAACAATTACCATTATCATTCTCTGGCTTACTATGCACTGAATCCCCAAAAGAAAAAGTCAAGTGAATTTAAATTAAAATAAACGGATGTTAACATTCTCAAGACATCTTTCTAATATTGTTGAGTCCCAAACAGTAACTTTTGAACTAAATGGCCATATCACATAACAGATAAAACCTGATTTACATTTTATTTTATTTTATTTTGCTTCTCTTTTCTAATATTACTTTAATAAATATAAGAGGCTGGCCAAAAATATACATTTCCCCTTGTAAGGATGTCCTCTACAAGATTAAATTTATTTTGATGTACAGTTCCTGAGACTATTCCTTGCCTTGGGGTGAAACGTCTGGATGTCTCCAGCGACCATGCTTCACGTTCACAGCACTGTCTTGATTTCACTTGCATCAGTATTGAGTCTCATATCCCCTTCAAGGGCATGCCAGTGACCTAAGGACCAGCCCCAACTGGAGAATATCTAATAAAGAGTCAATGACCTTCCATCCTGGGGACCAAACTTTCAGTATAAAAGCCTACAGGAGACATTGAGATCCAGCTTTAGTATCAATTTTTTGGAAAATTATTTTAGTTTGTGTGTATGGGTGTTTTGCCTGCATGTATGTCTGTGCACCATGTGCATGCCTCGTGTCTACAAAGGCCAAAAGAGAGCACTGGGTCCCCTAGAATTGGAGTTGCAAATGTTTGTGAGTTGTCCTTTGGGTTCTAGGAATCAAACCCAGGTCCTCTAGTGGAACAGCCAATATGCTTAATGGTTAAACCATCTCTCCACCTCCAATAGGATCAATTATTTATAAGGTCTATGAATTTTACTAAAGAGTTGAAGATGACTTAAGAAGATCATGCCTCTCTCTATTTAGTGTCTTCTTTGAACTCTTTCGTTCCTCCCTAACTCTTCTAGAGACAAACAAACAAAAAAAGAATCTACTCTCATGATGTTCTGAGGTCAGGTTCACCACAAAGGGGGCACTTCAGGCCTCAAATCCCTGACTGACCGTATCAATCAATCTTCCCAACAAAGGCTTCTCACTAAAGTGATTCCCATTCTAGCCAATAAGTGAATGAAAATATTTTCATGCTTTAACATATTTTTATCTTAAGTTTCTACAGTTTAAATTGATATCTGTTCCCTTTTACTCACTGAGTGTCCTAATCACACTCATGACGAACCAAAATTAAATTGGAATTTTACTCCAGGAAAACTTGACATTGTCAATAGTGATTTATCAGAAGCACAAATTTTCCCATTCTCCTCAAGATAGCATCCCACTCTTTCCCCAGGCTACGCCTTCTCATTTCCATACAAGGCCTTCTTAAGCCACAGACCTAGCAGAGGTCATGAGGCACAGATTCCTGAAATTCCCTCTCTTCCACCCACAGATTAAGTTATACCTGTACCTACACCCACCTCTTCCTGTCTGGTCTCAGGGCTAATTCCGGCAGCTGTTCTTGTGACAGTTTGCAATCACAGGGACTGACTCTTAGATTTGCTGCTGGCATCTCCTCATCCTTTTTCTCATCAGTACCATTCCCTCCTGCCACCTCATGAGGTAAACCTCATCTCATCGATCCCTATTTAGCTAAGCAATATTGGTTGACCCTGGGATGTGCATGCGACCCATATCAGGGCAAATCAGATCACACTTAGGAGTTTTTTTTTTTCCTAGTAATTAAAAGCATGGGTTTTCTTTTTCAAAGTTTGAAACCTGGATGTAGAGAACACTGAAGCTGCAACAGGCTACTAAAAGAAAAAGCTCAGCTAAGAGGAACAAAAGAGGACCAGCAGAGGGATGGAGGGATGCTGGCTCAGGGGACTTCAGCAGGGATGAAAGCCAGAAATGCTCTCAGATGTTGGGGTGCATTGGCAATGGACAGCGTTCTGCACAAGTCATTTTCATTGTATTGCTTTCCTGTCACGTTCAAAGCAAACGTCTAATGTGACACTGCCTTCGTTTCCAGTTCCTTACTCTCCATTCATTCTTAGCCTCAGTAAGCTGTCCTCCAGTCTGCCTGAACTATTAGAAGTTCTGTCACTGAAGTCACCTATTGTTGGCTGCTACTCCACTTGTCTGTACAATAGGGAAATATCGGTTAATTGCTCCTCATTTTAAAGTTCCTTAATCCTTTGAACTCCATTTCATTGTTAATTAGCTTTCCTATCTTTTTTACATCTTTTTTCTTCTTTCTTTCCTCAAATCTTAATCCTAAGCAAATTTCATTCCTGCCTTATTACTTAAATATGCAGTCATTTTTAGTGTGTTTCATCCACTGTCAAAAATTTACCAATTATATGCTATTTTTTGGTTGTGAGCCTAGCCTTTAACAGCTGAGCCATCTCTCCAGCCTGATATATGCTATTTTTATTGTCAGTATATCTCATTGTTAAGTCCTTTGGACTCCATTCTCCTAAGGCCAAATACTTTCTGACATCCTTAACTGAAAATATGTAATGTAGCAAGCACCATCATCCTCCAAAGGCTGACCTACCACTTCCCTCTATTTTCCATTCCCCTAATGTTTCTGTATTTATTGTCATGCAACAGCATCACCACAACACCCAAACTTCAGGTTACTCTCTACCAGCTTTCACACTCTCCTCTTTTCTTTACTCTTTCCTGTTAGTCACCCCCTAATTTTTCACCTGGAAAAATCCTAGTGTAGTTTTCTCATAACAAAAACAGAGATGCTCGTAATGTTTGCTGGGCTGAAAAATTCCACATAACTATCTTGTTAGATGGATTTTGACATACATTATGCCTTAAGTAAACTTAACTTAGTGTCATGTACTTATTGTTCAAGAAAATGTTCTATAACCTCTATACCTAGTGGCTTTAAAGAAACGACCATTAATTTTGCTCATGAATTTGTAATTGGGTAGGTTTCCGAGAGGATGGCTTATCTCTATCCACTGTATCATCAACTGGAGTGGCTGAACTGGTCTGGAGAGTTCAGTTGTAAAGGGGCTCACTGGGTGGCTGGCACATTGGTGTGGGTGTGTCTGAGTGATGATACCCAGAGACCTCTGCTCATCTCCACATAGGCCTCTCTGCAGGTTCGATTGTCTCACAGCATGAAGAATAAACACCCTGAGGGAGGAAAGGGATCTTATTACAAACAACCCACAGGTCAGGGAGTGGAAACTGTGAGTTCCCTTGGCCCACACATTGGCCAATGATCACTTCTCTCACATTGTTGTTGAGGCAGTCATAGAAGCAGATTCAAAGAGACGGGACAAAATACTTCATGGGCAGTATGCCACAAAATTGGGACCTAATGGCTGCCCCCCCCCCCCCCACTGCAGCGCTCCTCCTCCATGTTGCTGCCTTTGTTTTTTTCTCAGCCACTACCAGTACTTAGCTTCAAGTCTTCCTCAGACTTCTTGATCTGGTGTCACTACCTGCCTACTTTTTTTTGTCTCTATTCTTCCTCACCTCCCCATACCAACCTTTCTTTAAAAATGGGTTTACTTGATTTAAATCCTTTGATGGGTCCATAGGATATGAATAATACTCAAATTCTGTCCTTCCATACACCAACATCCCATCATACACCAAGATACTCTGAAGCCCTGACTTAGACTCTCAGTGGTGCAAATAATAATTTGAAGACAAAGACAGAAGCATTAGTCTGAACTGTGAGATCTCTTATAGGCTTTGTTAGCTCAAGGTGATTTACAATTTGGACAACAAATCTAATTACATTTCTCTTAATGGTGTTATAATTTTGCAGAGGTGGGTTTGAGTAATTTCTGGGCTTAAAGTACCATGTAAAATTTAGTGTGGAATAGGAATTGGTGGTTGTCTGGTGTCCCAAATATATTGACACAATTGCCATTTGTAAATGATGATCAGAGATAATTAACAAAAACTACAACTATCAAAAATATTATAATCTACAAAGTACATATTAATTTTTAAGTGCTAGCAAACCATTAGGACCTAAGCTTTTTAGCAGTTTGTTGGGATCTATACACTTAGCAGACAGAGTTGGTAAATATTTCTTTTACCTTAAGGAGTTCTGTGAAGAAATTACTGAGCCATAAAGGACATTGTGAATTGAAAAGTTTATAATATATGATACAGAAACTTAAGAAAACTTTCAAACAACTTCTGGCTGTCTTTCCTATTTAAAACTTGCTCCCATCCCCAAAGTGCCTAGTGGGGAAGAAAAAAGTTTTGGTTGCTTGCCTTTTTTGAAAGTCTGCTGTTCTGTGCCTAGCATTCTCTGCACACAAAGGTCGACCCCTCTAGCCAGTTTTACTCTATCAAGTTCTTGGTCAGATGATGTTTGCTGCTTCCTTATCTCTAATCCACATTCACATTCCTCACCTTTCATTGTACTTTCTGGCACTTCTCCCATGATCCAGTGCTTTCAGATACCTTCGGAACTTTAACCAAAACACATGTCTAAATATATAGCCGTCTCAGCAGCCTTCTTAAATGGAGGCTTCTTAGTCTCCTAGCAACATCCCTTACGTTTCCTTGTACAGAATAACTTGCTTTTCGTGATCCCCATTGGACCATTGCTTTCAGGTCTTCTGATGAGAGTCCTGTCTGCATACTGAATCCTCACACACATTCCCACTCTTCTCTGTCAGGAGACCCCCTTCACACCCATCGACTAACTCATCCTGCATCCAGGCTTCTCTGCTCTGTTCTTCTCTTCTTCTACCAGCTCATCCCCCGCCATATCCACCACTTAGTCCAGCCCATGGTTCCCAAAGAATATTCCAGGGACTGACTGCATCAGGATTTTCTAAGAAAAGGCACAGATTCCCATAGTAAGTAGTGTTGGATCATATTTTTTTTGAAAAAGAGTCTCATCAGGAATCTGCATTTTAACAGCCCTCTCCCGTGATTCCTCACACAAAGTAAACTTTGAGATCTGCTCTTCTGAACTTGGTTTCATCAAAACTGGCTCCATGTTTTATATAATAACCTGGAAATCAAAACCTCTAGCCGGCGTCCTCTGTTTTTCTGGATCATTCCCTCAGCTGTTCTCACTTTAATTGGTCTTGGTATAATGGAACCCTTCCTCCTCTTCATCGTCTTTATCTTCACTCAATTTTACTTTTGTTTATCTTTAGCTTAGATTTCCTAAAAACGGTTAACTTTACTGTATTCATTCATTTAACCTTCCCAACAACTCCGGGAGGCTTATTTCAGTTCTTCATGCCGGGATGTTCGACTCCCTTTCCCCCTTTACTGTTCTGTTTACCCGTTCTTCCTCAGCCATCCGTCAGGAACAGCAGTTTTTGCTACAGTCACCAATCATCTCAAGCCACGCAATCCCGAGTACCCACTCTGTTATCTGCTCTCTGGGCAGCATTCATCCTTTCACACTCTTCCCACATTAACGTCACTATTTTCTTGGCTTACATGGCCTCACCCTTTCTGGGCTCTTTTCTTTCTTTATCTGTGGTTGTTCTTTACACCCTGTGCCTGGTACCTCCTATTCTTCCTCACCTTGCCACATGGAAGTGTCTGGGTGTGTCCCACACCCTTTCTGCTCATGTGTCATCTGTTCCTATGTGATGCCGCCTCCTCTCAGTTTCCATCTGAGTGCTGATTAAACCACAGATGAGCTGCTCTGCGGGAAAGTCACTCAAAGCAGCTAATTAATTGCCTGTAAATGTCTGCCTTCAGCCAGCACTGTTCCAGACATTACAAGCACAGGGTGACCCAGGTATACTTCTTAAACTTGAGATCAGGCTCACTTGTTTCAAGTTTTCGGCCCCTTTCTTAGAGTAAATATGGAGAAATTTCTGTAAAGATAGCTTTAGTTTTATAGCCTTACTAATATTATATAACAAGTATGAAATATGACATATGATTATTATGTTCCATTTTTATCGTGCTAAGTACTAGCTATGTGTAACATTTAATCTTACCTCTGTGTACAAAATTGGCATCATCCACCTTGGTTACTCATTGAGGAAACGGAGGTTCACAGAGTTAGGTAAGTTTTCTCAAGTCCTAACACTGATAAAGGAAGTATAAGGGTTCAAACTCAGGCCGTGTGACTGCAGGCCGCATGCTTGCTTCTATCCTTGTGATAACAGGTTCAGTTCACAGTACCATTCTGCCGGCTATTCTCCGTGCTTTTTCTTTACAACCAGAGACTGGTCCTGGGTACATTCCTCTCTTGCAGGGTGGAAACTGCTCAGAGTCCTGCAGAAACTTTCTGATTCTAAGCCCGGCCAGCAGAGGAAGCTCTAAAGAGGCAGTCTGGGTGTCTGAACTCCCAACTAACAGACTATGGAGGGGAAGCTTAGGGCAGTCACTACCTAGGGTTCCGGTTCAAGGAGAACAGCATCACTTCTATCTTTAAAAAAAACTATTAATATATATATATATATATATATATATATATATATATAGTGTGTGTGTGTGTGTGTGTGTGTGTGTGTGTGTGTGTGTGTGTGTGTGTGCTTGAGTTGTACTCAAGAATATAGGTGCTCTGTGGAGACCAGCAGATGGCATCGAGTCTCCTGGAGCTGGAATTAGAGGTGATTGTAAGTCATCCAACATGGAAGCTGGGAATCAGACTCAGATCCTCTGCCACAGCAGTATGTGCTTTTAATCATCTCTTCAGCCACCCCGACTTTTTATTTGTTTTTTGAGGCAGTCTCATGTAGCCCAGGCCAGCCCCTAACTCACTATGTAGATGAGGATGACCATGAACTCTTGATCCTCCTGCCTCCACCTCCCAAGTGCTAGGATTACAGGTGTATGCCACCAAACTCAGCTTCCTATTTTACATATTTGATTATGTATAAAATTTCATTTTAATAATAGTAATAAGGAAGAATTCTCATTTTGTTAACAGTTTGGAAAAATCATTCTATTATTTCACCAGGTCCTTTCATGAAAAACCATACCTAATCTATTTTTTTCTGAAGCCAGAGAAGGCAGTAAGGGACACCTTCATTGAAGTATTGAATGTGGCAAAGCCATTTTCTTCTTCTTCTGATAACTGGAAGAAGAATAATTGATCATAGCAACCCTCTACTTAACAGTTGTGGAAGTTTAATGCTAAATTCCAGCTCAATATGGACCATACAGTTTATTTGTCTCAATTCTGTTCTCTTTAGTTTCAGCCACCCATTCTAGGTGTCCCTGTGCTGGTCTAGATATTTTTTGGGTTTTCTTTCCTGCTTTCCTCCTTTCCCCCATCCCTCCCCCCTCCCTCTCCCTTCCTTCCTCCATTTGACCTTCTCCTCCTCCCTTCTTTCTTTTTTCCCTCTCATTTTTTTGTCTTTCTGAGACAGGACCTCACTCTTTAGCCCAAGCCGGCCTTGAACACATGGTAATTCCCCTGCTTCAGCTCTCCCAAGTGCTGGAACTAGAGGCATAAATGGCCAGCTCTAGCTTTACATATGTTTTCAGTAAATGCCCCAGATCCTTTGTGGAACACAATTTTATTTAACCATAGACAATGCATATTAAACATTTATAAGACATAACTGTAAATGTATGACCACAAAGAGACAAACCTGATTCATAACCTAGACAAAGATTGTTTTTCAGCCCGGCTATATTCTTCTCTGATGTGCTGAAGTATAGATTGAGAACTAGAGTGAGATCAGCCAGTCCTCATTTTCCATCCATGGCAACAGTCCATGGAAAGCAAGGCGAGCAGGGACTAGTGTAGTGAGCTGGGAACTCTGCTTGGTTTAGAGTACGGACATAATAATACTCTCGGCCGCAGCAGCATCTGCACAGCAAACGGTGCATATCTGCACCACTCTGAGCAACAGAGTAAGTTTCTCTTCCTCTTAGTGGCCCATCTATTCCCAATATATCCTGGTCAGATGGTAAGATCCAGCCCAGACTGAATTTTTTTTGTTTTCATAGTAAGGGAAACATATCTTGAAGCAAAATTTAAGGAGAATCCCGTTTCTATCTTATGCCTATGCATAATTGGAAGTGTATGTGATTAATGAGGGCACTATATGGGAGTGTCTGGGGGGAGGAAGGGGAGGGAGAAATGTTGTAATTAATTTATAATCTCCATGTAATATAATAAAAAGAAGCAAACGTCTACTGAGCATTATTGAAGAGACATGCTCAGTAGAAAAATGATCATATGACCTAATCCAACAAAACAGAAATTACCCCTAGCAATCGAACTCCTCCTTATCTTGAACCCCATAAAAGAAACCCCCAAGCAATAATGGGGGGCCCTCACACAGCTTCCTTCGTGTGGCCTGCTGTTCCTTTGCAGTATTCTGATCTTTGTATTCACTTTAAATAAAGTTTCCTCACTAGTTGGCCAGACTGTGTAGGCCTTTATCTCAATCCTTTGGAGAAGAGGCCAGGAAGCTCAATGGTCAGACCTGACCCTCTATCATTAGGGAGGACCTAGTGCTCTGCCCTCTGCTCATTGATTCAGGAACACTGGAATTTCTCAGACAAAAAAACATCAAGAGTGCTTGCTACTTAAAATTTTAATTTTTTAATTTTTACATAGATAGAATTTTATCCTGTGGATTTCCCAAAATCAGCTTTATTTGATATGTATACATATCAAGTATGTAAGCACTTAGAAATAGCATGTCCCTAGGTAAAGTGTTTGCTTATGATTTTGAAAGGACCAAGTTCAAAGTTCAGACTTGCATGTTTATTTAGATAACTTGTAGAGTTGTACAGAAAATGACTAGGAAAAGGTACACAATAATAAGATTTTAAAAGAGTAAATTTGAAGTGGAATTCAATCAGCCACCAAGTGTCTATTGAGTACTTACTATATGCAAGGCAGGGTTGTGGGTACAGAGAGACACTAATGAGAAACTCAAGCAAGGTCTCTGTACCCTTTCACCCAGCTTATCGCCTTTTCAACCCCCCACACAGTCTTGTTGTAAAAAACGATACACCTCCTTTGAAAATTCACTTGCGTACCTAAACTTTAAGGTAAGAATATGTCTGGTAAGAATGATCAGGAGAAGACAATTTTATTGAAATTCTGAAAGAAATCACAACCCCTTCCAGTATCCTGGAGATGCCCCGATGGTCTCACACTGGGTGTCTTACTGCTTCCACAAACATCACTGAGAATTTCTTTTGAGCATCTTCATTTTCTCAGAGGTGTATTGGACAGCTTATTGAAGTAAACATGCTTTTAAGAATGTAAATATTTAAAAAGAAAACACAGAAGTCTATTTTTTTTTAAAGTGGAAGTCATCTTTTAATGATCAGCGTGGATAAAGGACTGAGCAGCTGCATACACACTCGGGGATGTAGGGAAAGGGCTTGGGGAGTAGAGCTAGCATTATGAACTGAAAGAGGAAGGAACCTAAAAGTAGTTCCCATGTAAGACAAAGGGCATATAGAAGAAATGATTTCAATGAACTATGACATTTATGCCTTGGTTTTGCAGCAGTATCTAATTTTTTAAAAATGACTTTGTAGTCTTTTCTCTTTCCAGTTTTTAAAACATATTCCCCAACAAAATAAATAATTAAAGTATAGATGAACTGTCAAAAGGGAACATTATTTTAATGCAACATTAACATTTTGGTAATTAACATGGAAGTTAATGCTTTTAGCAGATGTAACAACATTAGACTTGTAAATTTTAATTAAAGTTAATGGTTCATGATAGCTGTAGGGAGTAGGCATCCTCCATGGATACTGAAAGCATGTCTAATGTGATTAGAAATGCTAATTGTAGGAAAAGGAACAGTACTGGCAATGCCTGGTCTCCATTTCTTGCAAAAGTCAGTAACTTGAAAATCTTTCAAATGAGAAAATTGCAAGTGAATAGAAGTTTATAGGAGAACCACTGTTGATGGTATTTCAAGGATTTAAGCAGAGAGAACAAACTTGATGCATTCTTTCTTTCCTCTGAGTAACTATGTGAAGTAATTCCAAGCAGGTAATGAAGATTGTCTTGGGGTTTCTATTGCTGTGATACATCACCATGACCAAAATCAACCTATGGAGAAAAGAGCTTCTTTCATCTTAGAACTCTCAGGTCACACTTCATCCCTAAGGAAAGTTAAGGCAGGGGCTCAAGACAGGAACCTGGAGGCAGGAACTGATGCGGAGACCATGATGGAGTGCTGCTTATTGGGTTGCTCTTCATGACTTGCTCAGCCTGCTTTCTTATCCTGCCTAGGTGTGGCCCTACCCATAGTAAGCTAATCCTAACCCACATCAATCATCATCCCCTCAAAAATGCACCACAGGCTAGCCCACAGGCTAATCTAGAGGGGACATTTTCTCAGTTGATGTTCTCTCTTCAAAAATGACTCTAGCTGGTGTCAAGTTGACATAGGACAACCAGCACAAAGGTGTTTAGTAATTTTCAAATGGGAATGAGTGCTCAATCTTTTGTTTTTCTCTGCATCTTCTGATGTGGAGTTTCTTTCCCAAACTGTTCGGCTGGTTCCACCGTCTTGATCTCTTTCAAATCCATGACTAAATATTTTCTCCATTAATCATTATCATGTGTGCATATGTACATTTCTAAACACAACCTGCTCAGTCTGTACAAAGTTACTCTTATGTATATGATTTCAGGGCTGACCATTTGGTATTAGATAACCAAGGGGTATGCTCTACCCTGGGGAAAACTATTTCCTCTATTCTTAGCATTCCTTAGTTGCTCCTGGTCTTTCCCCTGTTCACTCTGGCATGTTTATTGTTGTTTTCCTTGTTCATCTTCTGTTTAGGCATGTATATTGGTGAGGCTTTATGGCTGTAGCTCTGGCATTCCTAGGAGACACAGTTTCACAGCAAGCTCCCTGATCCTCCGGCTCTTACAATCTTTCAGTCCTCACCTCCTGCCCCTCCTCAGTGTTTCCTGAGCCTTAGATACGGGAATTATTTGTAGATGTAGTCTTTGAGACTAGACTCTACAAGACTGCATTTTGATTGGTTGTGGTTTTCTGTAATGGTCTCTGTCGTAAAGAGAAGTTTCCTTGGTGAGGGGTGAGAACTGCATGGCATAATCTACAGTAAAATTTTAATAAAATGACCAAAGTGACTATATATATAGGCAAGCAGTTTACATTCAATCTATAGATATCTAGAATCTATTTATGAATGAGTGTCATGGTGCTTCTAGTATTTTCCAAGTATCTTTGTTTTCACTTACAACTAATTATGGCCACTAATTTTAAACTATTTACTATATATTTTTGCAATTCTAGGGCACATTTAAGGCACATCAAAGATCTATCTGTTCCCCAGAATGTAAACAAACTCCTTATCTATCATGTTAAAACAGAACTTAACAACAGTAAGGATTCAATAAGCATTAGTTGAATGAACTTAATTTTCTTAAATTAGTATAAACTTGTAATGAATGTAAGTGTGCATTTAGCATTATCATATAATTTTATTATTATATAATATATATTATATCTTGCATATAAGTAATATCATTTTGAGATTCTCTCTCTACATAGAGCCTAAAATCCCTAGAATCAAGAGCACATAGAAAGTTAATGTTTCCATGCTTGGCAGTGATGGAGCACATCTTTAATTCAGAACTCTGGAGGCAGAGGTAGGCAGAGTTCTGTGTTTGAGGCCAGCCTGATTAAGTTTCAGGAGAGCCAGGCTACACAGAGAAGCCCTATCTTGAAAAAAAAAAAACCAAAAAAATAAAAAAAAAAACCTTTACATCAAGTAAACATTCTTTTGAGGATAAACTGAACTCTCCAAATAATAACTTGTGCCTGCCTCTAAACAATAAAGAATTACAAAAAAAAAATCCTCAAATCTTCATTGAGAGTTCAAAATATAGATGGCTCAAGCAGAAATAACTTTAAATACCAGAGACTTTGGATGCTGTCACTCAGTCAATAAAACATAAAGTTGGCCAAGCTCACCATTTCACTGTCAGATTTCTTGGACTTTAAAGCATGGGGCTGGTTGGTACTTGAACTTTCCTCACTCCTAATAATGGTGTGGTATGGTCTGCAGAACTTACAGATTAAGAGCCCATTTTAACTCCTTTTAACACTCAATTCTTGGCTCAGTTTCCAGCCTACATGTAGACAAGCTAATTTGTGAGGCTAGTGAAAAGTAGTAGCCCCAAGGTTTATTGTATATTATAAACCTAATGGAATGTTGAAAATTAAACTTGCTTTCCAATTGGTTACCCTAGCAAGATTTCTAATTGGCTAGTCTTTAGATGATTTTTTTAAAAATGATGAGAATTTCAAACTACACAGACCCCATTGGCAAGTGACCGTTCAACATCTCGCATTTCAACACATAAAACGTTGATTACGCAATGTTTGTACTGTGGATTTGAAGTCACTTTAAGTCATAATACTGACCGCTAGGTCCAGTATTTTCTGAGAATTTGTAACTAGTGGGGTTAAGAGTTCAAATCTCATAAAATATCATTAAGATGATTTTGTGTTTTTGTAATTTAGAAAGGTCAATCAGAGAACCCAGGCAGTTCTATATTTGTGTTTATTCCTAACGCAGAGTATGAACTTAATCTCACGTAATGTCACACCTGTCATTTTGTAGAGCACAGACTATTACAATGCCATTAGAGGTAGAAATATCCAACCACAAAAAGGTAAAGTTCAGAAGCACACATAGAGAAGGTAAATAGTAAATTTACTGGTGAGCAGGGATTTTAATTTGAAACATGACCTGCTGCCCTATATAGTGTAGGTGTAGTTATTTTTCCAGCCATCAATTTTTAGGTCTTTCCAAGCTTTAAGAATAATATATAACTATACATCAGCCTGGCAAATTGGTTTCATTCTACTGTTGTCAAATTTGATTAATGAAAATATGTATATCCCAGGCACACAAGTGATATTTTAATATGCATTTCCTATATAAAGATTATACTTTACAAATTCTTTATCTGAAGTTCCAAGGCAGCTACTGCATTCCATACAACAGGCCTATCTCCTTATCCAGATCTAGCCCTCTTTGCCAGGTGACACTCCTTGGTGATTTTCCAGTTCTCCATGGGTTGATATTAGGGAAGAGTGACCTGGGGAAGGCACATGAAGTCATGTGTGGGTGGCAAGCTCAGGGCGCTTTTTCCAGGTCTGCCATGCCACTGTTCACACTTCGTTGGATCTATCCCGTATCATCATGGAAGACTTAGAACTTCTCAAAGCTCCATTAAGGAAGTAGGAGCAAGCCTCTATGCTCCAGGACATGGGATCTATCTGGTGGTCTCCAATGACACCCCCACCAGTATTTCAAGCAGAGATCAGACAACCATTCAGATGCTCTAAACCCAAGGAACATACTATCCCCTCACTTCCCATTTCATCTCTTCATCTTCAGGCTTCTGTCCTTAGTCTGGGAAGGATGTTTAACAGTATTGAGGCAACACATCACTCCCCCATCAAGATCTGCTTATATGTTTTTTTTTTCTATTTAAAAATTTTAAAACTTTTAAAAAGAATTCCAGGGATCAGTATTAAATTTACATCATTTTCATTCCTTGTTCTCCCTCCTCCAACTCCTCCTGTATTCTCTCTCCCTCTCAAATTCATGACCTCATCTTCTTATTGTTACATATAAACACAGTACATATAAGATATAATTGTCTGTAAGGCTTTAATCACCCTGCTCTTGAATTGGAAACTTGGATTTCCCATCTAGTGTAATTGACACAGACTTCAAAGACCTATTTTTGGAATTGAAAACCTGAATATGAGACTTTTGATTGCTTGTTTGCTGTCTGTTTTCACCTTAAATCTAACCTGAGTCAAAAATGGCTTGTCATGAACCAGAGGACATTACCATATAATAAAGAACAGAAAGAGGGAAGGTGTTCATTACGGCATCTGTTTACAGTATTGTGTTGCTACTCTTCAAACATCACTTTGGCTAAATGTTTTATTCCAGGCTGTGACTATGTTTTCAGATTGAGCTACTGGTCATGTTTATTTTTAAGTGTTCTTTTATTATCTTAATTATATATGTGTATGTGGATATATGCATGTGAGTGCTGATGCCCACAAAGGCTGGAGGCTTCAGATCTCCTGGAGCTGGAGTTGCAGGCAGTTGTGCATCACCTGATGTGGTCCTGGGGAGCCAGGCTTGCATTCTCTATAAACATGGAAATACTGGTTGGGGTGTCCTTGGAGATCAATGCGCTTAACCGCTGAGCCATCTCTCCAGCCCAGGTCATATTTATAATGTGCAGATCCTTCAGTTGTCTTGTAAAAGTAACTTATCCTTTCTCACTTTCTGTTTTCTTCTCTATTTAAAGAATGAAACATGTAGAAGAGAGGTTATACAATCATTTATTGAGTGACTCTGTGTTATCTGTGTTAATCAATGCAAACTTATCAACTTCAGTAATTCCTAAATTACAAAGGACAAAATGTTCTTCTGAAATATGATCCGTACACAGACTATCTCTAAGATTCTTTTCCACTAGGAAGGGTGACGTTTGTGTGTGTGTTGATGACAGAATTTTGGAGTTAGGAGGATTTCTAGATTACTCAGTCAATTGCCTCATTTCAGAAAAGCACTGCTGTGGATTTTCAGCAAATAATTATAGTCAGAGTTTCACACTTTTATAGCCCACATGCATTGTATTGACCACTTTATGAGTGTCTTGTCAATAGTATGGACCATCTCTTAGACTGGGAAGTCTAAATGAAAGATTCATTTATCTAAGGTTTAATTGGTTTTACTAGGTTACTCATGAGTTTCCTCTTAACTGATAAAAATTCTATAGAACAATAAAAAAAACTAGGGTGGGAACAGGTTATTCTGTGATGAAAGTGTATATCAATTATCAACAAAGACTTTAAAAGTATAGTTTTTAACAATAAGCAAAGAACTATGGATTAAAACAATTAGATGAACTTTTTATTTTTCCCTTCCAAACTGCCAAAACTTGAAATTTGGAACTAGAATATTCTAGATAGATAGAAATACATGAAAGTGAGTCAGAAGACCAAACTCTAAAATGTTGGCAATACCTAATATAGTATTCTCCTAACACAACCCCACTTCCCTCTTCCTGTTGGCCATACTCTTCCATAGTGATGCCTTCACTAACCATGTTTGCAGTTGGGGTTTAAAAATCAGGCGCTCTCTCTCTCTCTCTCTCTCTCTCTCTCTCTCTCTCTCTCTCTCTCTCTCTCTCTCTTCCTCCTCCTCCTCTACACATGCACACACACAAATATATATATATATATATATATATATATATATATATATATATATATATAAATTTATTGTGGACTGCCATTGTGTTAAGGACAGAGTTCTGCACTAAGCCAAGCAGACCAAGTCAACATGAAGTTACTCATTTTAAGGTCCAACTCCACAAGCCAAAGCTAAGTTACTTATGTATCTGACCCTCAAAAAAATAAATAAATAAAACCAAGAGAGAGGACAGCCAATGGTGGCCTCAGAATGTACACTTTGTTCCACAATTTTCTTTTCTTCTTTTGTGTGTGCCTTTTCATGATGGTGCAATTGTGTCAGTTTTTAAAACTCAGTCTATCCCACTGTGCCCATTTTCTCAATCCATTTCCCTGTGCTGTTGCAGTTCGACACTGTCACTTGAAATTTTGCCAGGCTTTGCTTGCCCATCTCCTTGGTTACGTTCAACCTATTTCTCCACAACTATCTAGAGTCATCCTTTAAAACACTAAATTTAGCTCATATGAGTAGTAGTAGTGTAAACTGGGGTACCTAGATGTCATGGAAAGAAGTTTCATTTTATTCCAAAAGATTAAGTAAGCCATTGAAGTGTTTAGGAGTGGGGACACCACATACAGAGAACAACCTTTTCAAAATGTCCCTAGTGCTGGGTGAAAGTGGGAAGCACCAGCTAATTAGAACGAATAATGAGGAGGCCTCAGTGTGTGTGCAGATTCCAGGTGATGGGGGCTTAGGCTGGGGTAATAGCAGTACTATGGGCTGGGTGAATTCTAGAAATATCATGTAGGCTTAACTGATGAGACTTGATGATGAACTGGAGGAGGAAGTAAAGGAAAGAGACTAATTGAGAGGTGTGGGAGCAGGGTAAGGAAGCCAGGAGAAGTTTCATTCCAGGCCTATTAATCTTGAGATGCTTCCAATTCATGTGAGTAGGCACTTATATAAATAAATCTGGAGCCTGGTAGAAGAATATAAACTAATGAAATATATTTGGAATTGTGTACACGATGATATTTAATGTCCTGGCTATGGAGAGACACAGCTGCAGAAGCCAGCCAGCCTTAAGAGCTGCTACATTTAGAGACCAAGTCAGGGAGGATGAACCTTCAAAGTAGGCTAAGAAGGAGCTCTGGGGGAGGAGAGGAAGCAGAAAAACCAGGAGGGAGATGACTTGTGCAAGGCAAGAAGTGACGGTGTTACAGAGAAGTGCCAGTAGGCCAAGTCAATTTAGCACAGGAAAGTATCTGCTCGATGTGGCGGCACAAGGCTAGAGGCCATTTTGATACATTATTATTATTATTTCTCCCTATCGAACCTTCCCTCCTGACATTGTCTCTGGTTTTCTTCTAGTTGCATTTCTGGAAACACACGATGCTCTTTCCCCTCAAAGCTCCCGGTGCAGGTCTGAACCGATACCAGTTTCAATGCCATGTAAGTATGTGGAGTGATGGAACACAGTGGTCAGGATCACTGTCTGAGATAACCTGGCCACACTAGAATTCTGGCTCTTGCCTATTTGTGTGATCTTACAAATGTCCCTTTTCTATGCCCTGTTTCCCTCATTTATGAAATGGGGATAATAAATATACCTTCCCTCACAGAATCCTTGATGAAGGGGTCATGTTCATGAGAATACGAATTGCAGAATATCAGAAAATGCTAAAAGATAATTGAATAATGACTTTAAAATATAAAAGAAAATCATTTATAATGTACTTTCTTTCTCCAGAATAAAAATCAACCTAAGGGCAAAATAGACAAGTCTTTTTAGATCAATAGTTTTCAACCTGTAGGTAGTGACCCCCTTTAGGGTAGAATATCAGATAATATCAGCATATCAGATACTTACATTGTAATTCATAGCAATATCAAAATTACAGTTATAAAGTAGCAACAAAATAATTTTATGGTTGGGGTCACCGCAACATGGAGAACTGTATTAAAGAGTTGCAACATTAGGAAAGTTGAGAACTACTGGTTTAGACATTTGTGGGATTCCCCTGATCCCACTGAAGAGTTAGGCCCACCGCCGGAAGCAGACCTTGACTAAGGACCGCCACCGGCTGTCACCCAGCCTCCTGGTACCCAGAGACAATCAGACTCAGTGGGGAGCTGTGTCAAGCAGGAACTCATTTATTAAGCATCAGCACACCCTTTATAAAGCACCAAACCACAAGCCAGCTTTCCTTCTACCAGTCACAACAAAGGTCAACAAAGGTCACATATCCACAAGCCTCTCTTGGGCATAGCTCAGCACAATGATCACGAGGAGGCCATGCACCTATATCATCTCTCCTGATCCCAAGAGCCAATCATAATTTTTGATAAACAAATTAGGTCCCTGCCCAGCTCACTTCCTCTCAGAGCCATCTTTGGCTTTTGCAGCCCAATATGTGCTCGGCATACCCACAGACATTTATTTAGCTTTCAGAAATAAACTTTCCAATTACCTTTTGAAGGACATGTTTTTAGTACATATTCTTAAGTTAAGAGAATTAAACAAAAAAGGAAGGAGCAAGAAATGCAGGAATCAGTGGCTATAACAAAAGTAAAGACAATGGAGCGTGAAGGGGAAGGGAACAGTCAAGTTTGGTCCGAACCAAGGAGAATGGATTCCTGGGAAAAACACAGAGTCTGGGAACTGACCATTTTCCTGTACTTGAAGTGATCTGAACAATGACTTAATGGGGCCAGTGGGATGGCTTAGCAGGGAAAACCCTAGCCACAGAGGCTGGCGACCTGAATTAATTCCCAGAAGCCAGCATGGAGGAGAAAAGTGACTTCTGTACTCTGACACGCTCATGGCATGTGGGCAACAGTAATAAAAGAAATAATAATTGACAGTACAGATCACAAAGAAGGGTTTATGGATAATCCAGGATACCTAAGGTATGTAGTATTGCTTTGCAATACTAATCTGATTTGAAATAACAAATGATAGTTTAAGTGTGATTGCTTTTTTTCCCCTCTGGAATTAACTTTTAGACAAAGCAAAGAAGACTTAGTTATGATTACAGATTCAAATATACATGTCATTTTTATGGATTGAACATTTGTGTCACCCTCAAATTTATATATGGAGAATCAAAATCAAAATGTGGTGCCGTTTGGAGGTGGAACCTCCTGGAAACGATTAGCTCATGAGAGTAGAACTTTCATGGGTGTAAGTATTGCCCTTACTGAATGCTCTCTGCCCTCTGAAGACACAAAACGTCTGGACTTTACAGTTTGGAAAAACACCCTCCTCAGAACTAGCCTCAAAAAAACCCCAGGCTTCAGGATCGTGAGATGTAAATCCCTCTTGTTTGTTGTCCAGTCTTTTGTCATAGCAGCCTGAGCTAAGACGGAAGTGTGTCTTGATTCTCCAAAAGTTCACATTTAGATGGTTGATAGTATGATGAGGAGTAAAACTGAGGTGAGGGCAAGACAAACTCGTCACCATTCTCATCCAACCAGATAAGGAATGAAAACATACTGTGTGTTCTGATCGTGCCCTTCACGTTCCATATGTCAGAGGTGTAAGCTGTTTGTTATGGAGCACACCCTTGATGTCAGCACTCTAGAGGTAGAGGCTGGTGGATCTCTGTGAGTTTGAGGTCAGCCTAGTCTACAGAGTGAGTTTCAGACCAGCCAAGGTTACATAATGATACCCTCTCTCAAAAAAACAAGCAAGCAAACAAAAATGTAGTCCCTAGTGCGGCAATTTGGAAGGTAGAGCCCTTTGAGGGTGCTTAGATGATGAAGGCTCTACCTTCATGTATATTTAATGCCAGTATTAAAGGGGCTTATGGGAGTAGGTCCCCTGTCTTCTCTACAACATTCTTCCTCTCTTGAGTGTATACCAACAAGACACAGACCTTGAACCTGAGGCTAACTTAATAGTACTTTGACCTTTGGTTTCTCCGTCTCTGGAACTGTGAGAAATAAATGTTTGTTTCTTATAAGTCACCCAGTATGTGGCACTCTGCTACAGTAACACAAATGAACTGAGTAAGATGCAGATACTTTTTCTAGTTGCTAGCATTTATCAAGGACATGTGCAAGCCATGGAAGATAAGTTCGGCCTTAATAAACATGAAGGAGATTGGTAAAATTATACTAGAAAGCTAACAATGAGAACTGAGTCTTAGGAAAGCTAAGCGGGATGTGGGGAAAAGCTGTCCCTAAGAGTAACACCCAAAAGCATGTTGCAAACAGGTCTGATAAAAACTCCTGGTGCTGTCTCCTGAACACCAGAGGAAAGGGCTTCTGCTTCCCAAATGGTTAACTCTTCTGTGCCAGGAACCACATCTGACCACACAAGGGGACTGTCAGAACCACTATTGCCCACACACTTGCCCAAATGCAGCTCATAGGAGCCTGGTCCTTCCCCTCAAGTTATTACCAATTGGTGAGATTTGAGTAGGTGAATCTGGTTGCCAGAAACTAGGTCGCATACTTATGTTGTAGTTGTAAGGAGAGGGAGACTTTGAGTGTGCCTCTCACATTGGCAAGGAATGAGTCATGACATTGGTTTCTTCCCCAAATGCATACATTGATAGAAAAATATTGAGAACATAAAATTAGAAAATAATGATTTAGAGACTAAAATCATTGCATTATCATTTACCACTACCATTTTCTTAACATCCTGAGTTCAATTCATCAGAAATTTTGTTGGTTCTATTTTCTTTCTTTGACCTTTATTTTTATCTGTATTTATTTTTTGCTGGCTTTATTCCTGTGCTATCTAAGTTTTTGTTTTTCCAGTTTCTTCTGAGATACCTTTTTCTTCTGTGCAATCTCCTCTTCTGGCTTTGGGACAACTTGCTCCTTTTCAATGAGGATCATCTCAGTGTGGCACGGGGAGCTCATGTATGGGTTAACCCTGCTATGATAGGATGGTTGTGGCGCATGCCTTTAATCCCAGCACTCAGGAGGCAGAGCCAAGCGGATCTCTGTGAGTTCAAGGCCAACCTGGTCTACAGAGCAAGATTCAGGACAGGCAAGGCTACACAGAGACACTCTGTCTCAAAAAACAAAAAAACAAAAAAAAGATTATGGGTTCATCTTTGGTGCTTTGTTCGCCTGGATGTGTTCAATGACTGGAGAAGCTGCATCTAAACCCTTCAGTTCAGCACTCTCTGCCTTTTTAAGCATGTGGTGCAAAAACTCAGCACTCATTTTTGGCTACCGACCCTGTGTCCAGCCCCAGTGTTTGGCCTGGATGCACCTACTGAACCCACCATTATACCATCCAAGAGGCACACATCTTTCAGATACTTGGTGGCTTTTCAAATATGCATGCCCTTGATGCCCTGGGCAGTTTCACAGGTGTTCTTAAAGTGAACCTGAAGATTTGAACCTCTTTATTTGCATGATTTGTAGGGTTTTCTGGGTCAAGAGAACAGCACACCATTGTCACCGGTCACCTCGGGCTGCTTATAGGAAGAGTTGGTTCTATTTTCAAAATAGTGTATCATGTAGAAAATGAGTCCTACTCAATGACTACACTGCTCACACCACATCCCACCTATTGTAGTCATCCCTAAATTACAACAATAGCTTCCCTCCCAGGTAATCTTTCTATTTAACACATTGTCCAAGTAGCAGAAGAGTTAAACTCAACAGCTAGAGAGAGCCTTTCAAGCCGTAGGAAAAATCCTGTCATGTATCCTCTCAGAGTCACACCTAGACCTCATAGATGACTCAGAGCAAAGCCGAAGGCCTTCCAAGAGCCTTACTGATCTGCTATCACTCCCCCCTGTGACCTCATTTTTTCCTTCTCCTCTTCTTAGCCATTGTTCTTACTGTGGCCTCTTGTTCATCATATACGGGCATCAGATTCCTAAATTCCTGCTTTCATGCCTTAGCAATAGAGAACAGATAACCAGGTGAATGTCTTGGAGAATACACACTTCCCCCAGGTGCCTGCATAGACAACTCTATAATATCTCCAAGACCCACTGTTTTATACTTCTCTGCCCAATGCTACTTACCTTATATTTTCCTATGGTTCTAATCATCTTATAACTGCTATATGTAGGACTACAGATAACTCACTTAATTATGTTGTTTATTTTTTTAACTGAGATAGGAATTTTGGCTAACATTAGGGCACAGTGATAGCAGAGTGTTTGCTAAACATGCACAAAGCCCTGTGTTTGACCCTCACAACTATGGAGTGGGGGACAGTGGTTTTATACCTTTTGTTAGCTGATATATGTAGCTGTGTAGAAAAGCCTGGAATGGGAAAATAAAAAATTATTGGCTCGATGGCTGGATGAATAAAGTACTGATATAAACATGTTTTGAGAGCATGGAATAGAGCTACTTTACCTAGACCTTTGCTTATTGAAGAAGAAAGCAAATAGAGCATAAAATTAATCAAGAATTAACATCTGATTCTACCAGAAGGGCTGGAACCAGAAGCATCTAAAAATGGTTATTTCTGTAGACTGGAGATGGAAATGAAGTGGGACAGAGAATGGTCAGCTTTAATTTTAAACATATGTATGTTTAATATATATGTTTAAATTTTAATCAAACATATAGTTTAATATATGTTTAAAAATATATAATGTAAATATATATATATGTGTGTATGTGTGTGTATATACAGAGAAAGAGAGAGAGAGAGAGAGAGAGAGAGAGAGAGAGAGAGAGAGAAACCTGGTTATCTGTTCTCTATTGGTAGGAAGTTGAATTTACAGTGAAAACTGGAAATCATGGATAATAAAAACAATAGAACTAAAATAGTATTAATATTGTTGATTTCTTACTAAATGTATTTACAGTGACAAATCTCAAGTGAAGAATGGATGTCACTGTGCAGGCCTCTCAGCTTTGTCACATCTCAGCACTGCACTATATTTTCGGTGCCTAGCCTTTTGGGTGATGTGCTTTGTAAACATAGACTTGGCTGACCCGGAAGGTAAGGGTTTGCTTTTGCAGTATTGGCAGGTGACTCTACAAATCCTTAACAGCTATGAACACGCTGCTGGAAATTACACATAGACTAATGTTATACAATTGAAATAGGCAAAGTAGGATAAGAATGGCATCCTCACACATTCTTAGATAATGAAATGTATGAGCTAATTATAATGTTTTTGGCAGCTGAAACGTATGCATAGAGTATATGACATTTATGGCTATGGAAGAATAAGTTCTGAACATTACACCGTGAAAATGTTAATATTCTCATGTGTAACTGAAACTCGATTTATGACTTCAGAATTTATTTGTTATGAATCTAAAAATACTTCGAGGAATAGATCTCAGTTGTTTCCTTTGAAATTTGCAAGCTTATCTAGTCTGTGGTGTAGAATGCCATTTTGGCAATAAATGTGTAATAATGTTATTTCTACTCTACCTTGCTGAAGCACGTTGCTTCAAATTACTCTCTGATGACTTATAAAGCATTTCTCTGACCTGGTTATAATCCATGACTCAGTGACAATGGTGAATGTCAGCTGACTGACTTGTGGAACACTCTTGAAGATGTGTTGTCTTCCCAGTTAATGAACTGTATTCCCACCTACCTCCGAGGAGCAAGTATCAGCTCTCCTAGCCCTCATGATACTGTCATGAGGATGGATGGATGGACTTAGGGCAAAGAAACCTGCATTAGTTAAAAACAAAAAAGGATCATAGCCAGTTTTGCTAAGAACTAAATTAGCATTTGCAACCTTAACCATTTTGACTAATTGTAATTTTCAAAAATATCAAAAGGAAAGCTTACTAGGTTAACTATTTATTTACTGTATTTTCTAGTGTATGTTCTTAGCGAGGCTGCCTGGGTTTCAAGGTATCAGTCAATACAGAATTTATATGAACACAAAAAGCATGTATTAATCACAGTAGGCTTCTAGACTCTAGGAATTACCATTTTCGGCTTCAAATTTTATTAAAGTTATATAAGAACAAACAATTTTCTAGAAAAAGAAGATGTTAATCTTCCTTTGAAGGGACCCTTAATGCTTAATAATCATGTTAAATGTGACCCTTAAAACTTTTAAGAACTTCATTTAACTATCCCCCCACCCACCCCCCACCCCCCATCCCCCAACCCCTCGCCACAATGGAATGGTGCAAACTTTACTGTTGGAACTGTTTTTTGTTTTTGTTTTTTTTTTATTGAGATGCATGTAAGGACTCCATAGACAAAGAGCTCTCAAAATGCTTTCTGTTCTAAGCACTCATTCCTTGAGAGATGTGAGAATGTGTGAGCATGTGTGCCAGCATGGATGGCTGTCAGGTGATGCCGGTAAGTCAAGTTCAGCTTTCAACTTGACAGATGACACTGAGTTCTCATCTCTGCCATTTCTCCTGCTTCACCTTCATGCTCCCCTTCCTGTCTACCCTTTACTTCCTCTTCTTCCTGCTCATATTTCTTTGCTCTCTCTCTCTCTCTCTCTCTCTCTTTCTTCCTGTCTGTCTGTTTTTCTTTCCTTCTTTCTTTCTTTCTTTCTTTCTTTCTTTCTTTCTTTCTTTCTTTCTTTCTTTCTTTCTTTCTTTCTTTTTTAGAATCCAATGTCTAGCTAAGAAATCAAAGAGAGTATTTTTTCCCCTCCAACTCCAAATCTGTCTCTTTGAAAAACGAATCACAAAAGCACTGGGGATAATGCAGAACTTACAGCAAGGAATTTTGACATATTTAAAGGCCCCAAATATTCCGGTCCACCTTTGGCATGTACTAACTGTGGTATATTATCTCTGGCTGTGTGGTAAAATACAAAATGATTATCTCAATAATCACTTTAGAATTTTCGTGTGTTAGGTTTTTGTTAGTTTACTGAGGTACGTGTCTCACACTGAAAGAAAGAAACGGAAAGGAAGAACCTGCTGGAGCTTTCCCACGAGTGTTCATCTTGTGGTGTGAAAGCTGATTCTGCAATTTAAGATGGGCTTCATTCTAACAGAGGAACTTCCATTGAAGGAGAATGGTCCTGTTGGTGAGCCTCCCTCCCCTCACTCAAATTTGCTAAATATAGGTTTGCAATGTGCAGAAATGCTAATTAGCATGATTTGATCATTCCTGGACACATGCAAATATAAAATCATCACACTTACTTCAGTATACATACTGTTATTATTTCTGAATTTAAAATGAAAATACTGAGTTGTTTAGATCTAATTATTTGATGAGCTGAACTGGTAGGTGACTCTTTTGGTTTGTTTGTTTGTTGTTATTGTTCTCTGAAGTCTTCTATTAAGAATTACTAAAATTTGATATTCTGTCCAATGGCATTGTGCTGAATGTTTCAAATGCTATACTACGGTGCACAGGAAGTTATCTTGAATTGTTGATAAATCTGTGAAATTTTAAAAGTAGAAAACGTAAGGTATCAATGTTGTGTTCATAATTATTTGGCAAATAGCATTGGCAAGCATGTTACAAAGAAGGTAGATCTCACAGATAAACAGTTCATTTTGTAGAAAGTCTATGTGTGTGGGGAAATATAAAACAGACTTGGAAGGGACACTGTGTACCATTCATCAGTACATGTGCCTGTAGATTTTGTAATATGCAGTGAATATTTAATAATCATTTATTGGATAAACAAATTTAAATCAAGATAAAACAAATTCAGGCATCTAAAATCTCAGGTTGTTTAAAATACCAGTTCCTAGATGAGGTCCAAGATGGTGTACAGTAGCCAACATAGCAGAAAAGACTTCCAATTTTTTCAGTTCGTCTTGTGTTTAGCATCTTAGTAATTTTTAATGGAAGCTTTCAGAGATCAATAACAATAAAGTAAGAACTTCATCCCCTAGTTCAGTTCATGGAGTACTTGGATCTAAACAACTAAGTATTTTAATTTTAAATTCACAAACAATAAATTATGAGTGGAATGATGTAAGTGTGGTATTTTTATACACATCTATATTGTGGAATGATCAAACCAGGACAGTTAGCACATTATTACCTTGAATGCTTATATTTTAGCAATTTTGAATATACAGTGCATTATTACTAATGATAGTTAACATGCTGTGCTGTAGATGAGCAGAATTCATTTCTCTAATGAAACTTTGTAATTCTGACCAACATCTTCCTCTGCAGGCTTTGGTAACCACCCTTGTACTTTCTTTATCTGTGACTTCATCCAAATTCCACATCCCGAATGGCATGGATCAGTTTGTTGTCCATTAACATAGTGCTCTCCAGCTTTATCCACACTTTTACAAATGACAGGACTCCATTCCCCTTTAAGGCAAATAATATTCTATCGGGTGAATACACACTCCATATTTTTTTGTTCCACTCTTTTATGGATGTGCACTTAGGCTGTTCTCATACCTTGTCTATTCTGATGTTGCATGAACAAGAGGAAGCAAATGACTTTTCTACTATACAAGGGTATTGGAAATTTACCTAGAATTGGGATGGCTGGGTAGTATGGTAGTTCTATTTTCATATTTTTCCTTCTCTTGAAGCTCAAGGACAATTTTATTAGGGTTTCACAGAAAATTTCCAACAGGCAAGCTGTATGTCTTGGCACCTGCCTGAAGCAGTATGGAAAGGGAAGACAAGCTGGGTTGTTTGAGTCAAGCTGACATGGAGGTCAGCCACATCACGGCAGGCAGCTTCATGGTGGGGAGGAGTGCTTTAGAGAAAAAGTAGAGAAGCCAATGTTAGGGAAAGCTATGTTAGAACAGAGATAGAAAAAAGAAAGGGAAAAACTTACACTTTTCTGGATAATTCAGAGAAATGGCCTCACTTGTAAAGTTGCATGCCTCTGGCCCCGTGAGCTACTTAGTTAAGGAACAGGAATTCTGAGAAATAAAAGAACATTATTGTTGTAGAATATTAGTTGAAGATGTGTTACATTTGTTTATGCTGTGGAATATTTATTTAATGATGCAAAGATGTGCTGCATTCCTTTATGTTGCTTTAAAAAAAAAACCAATTCTGTGAAGCTGTGTTACTTTGCCTGTCTGAAACACCTGATTGGTCTAATAATGAGCTGAATGGCCAATAGCAAGGCAGGGGAAATGATAGGTGGGGCTGGCAGGCAGGGAGAATAAATAGGAGGAGAAATCCGGGAGGAGAAGATCAAGGAATGAGAAAAGGAGGAGAGGAGAACATGAGGGGCCAGCCACCCAGCTTTACAGCAAGCCACAGAGTAAGAAGTAAAGAAAGGCATATAGAGTAGAGAAAGATTAAAGCCCAGAGGGAGAAGGTAGATGGGATAATTAAAGAAAAGCTGGCTAGAAACAAGCCAAGCTAAGGCTGGGCATTCAAAAGTAAGAATAAACCTCTGTGTATTTATTTGGGAACTGTGTGGTTCCCCCCCCCCAAAAAAAAGCAAAGAGCCAAAAGAGTAAAACAACCAACTACATATTATCTCATTAAAGGGATAATTAGTCTGCCCATCTCCTTAGCATGGCTTAAAGTGACCTCATCTTCTTAGAAGTGGCCCTGCCTTTTGAGAGGTGGTCCCTTAGCCAGGTCATTGACCCTGCCCTACCGAAGTGTTCAATCTCAGTCAGGGATTCTACCCTCTTGACCAGAAAGAGCTTGTTTTCCCTTAATTGGATTTTCCTATCATGCCATTTCCCCCCATAGTGAAGTAACCCTAAAATAATTTATGAGATGGGCTGAAATGATAGACTATATATGTGTACATATGTATATACTTATTTTTATCAAATTTAGAAATCCAGTTCCATCAGAAGTCATCAGTGTCTGGACTGGAATTCTAGTCATTCTTTTCACTTACAGCCTTCAGACAGATGTGCTCAATGAGGGGGAATAAGAGACCAGAGCTTCCTTCTGGCATTGCTGTCCAGAGAACCAAGGATGTTTCTAGAATTGCTGCTTTTGGGGTCCTTGCCCAGAAAATGTTTCTACTTCCTGTTCTCATCATTCTCCCCTCTAAGAATGTAACCCAAACAATAGCCTTTCTGGCTTCTTCAAGCTGAATGGGGTGTCAGGTGTGGCAGTTAGGAGTATGCCTTCTGGTGATCTATCTAAAGAATACAAAATTGCATCAGTGGTTTATTCACATAACTCATATGGAGGAAAGAAAAGATGTGTCTGGAAAAAGATGTGAGGAAGAAGTAAAGGAAAGAGTCATAAGCATTATACACCCTGTTCTCTTTCTTTTTGGAAATTTAAAAGTATTTTCCAAAAAGACTGCATTAATATGCATTCCTGATAATAGTATGCATGGATACCCTTTTCAACATTTTCTCACCAACACTTGTGGGATTTCATGTTTTACATTTTAAAATTAATTTATTCTAATGTCAGGTAATAATTTCAATTGTAATTTGCATTTGCCTGTTGAGTAGTAAGTTTTTGTATATCTATGAGTTAAACAATATAACACAACTCAACAATTTAAAAGTGTGTGTATGTGTGTATATTTGTATATGTGTGTAACTTCAAAAAAACAAGATTTTGGTATTTTTTTTTTTTTTATTTTTTATTTTATCTTTTTGGTTTTTCGAGACAGGGTTTCTCTGTGTAGCTTTGTGCCTTTCCTGGAACTCGCTTTGGAGACCAGGCTGGCCTCGAACTCACAGAGATCCGCCTGGCTCTGCCTCCCGAGTGCTGGGAATAAAGGCGTGCGCCACCACCGCCCGGCTGGTATTTTTTTTTTTTTTTTTAAAGCCCAGTGAGGCAATTCTTTCTTTTTTTAAAAAAAGCTTCTTAAAATTGTTTTTTACTTTTTGAGATTATAATACAATTACATCATTTCCGTCTTCCCATTCCTTTCTCCAATCTACCCATATACCTTGCTCTTTTTCAAATTCATGGCCTCTTTTTCATTAATTGTTGCTGCATAGGTAGATGAACATATAGTCATGCATATTTTCTTTAATACCCAAGTACAGCCTACTCAGCCTGTAAAATGCTCCTGTGTATGTGTTTGCAGAGCCGATCAGTTGGCATCAGATGGTCAGGTGGTGTGCTCCTCTCTGGAGAAGACAATTTCTCCCACTCTCGGCTTTCCTTAGTTGCTTGTACTTCTTTGTGTAAGGCTGAGGCCTCCTGGGCCTTCCCCATCCGCTTTGACGTGTCTGTTGTTTTGGGTCTTGTTCGTCTCATGTTTAGGCAGTCATGTTAGTGAGACTTGATGGGGGTAGCTTCCTTGGAGACATGATCTCATAGCCAACTCCTCATTCCTTTGCCTGTCATACTCTTCTTTCCTGCCCCTCTTCCTCAGTGATCCCTGAGTCTTGGGTGCCGGAATTGTGTTGAAGATGTATCAGTTGGGACTGGGCTCTACAACTCTTTATTTTGAGTAGTTGTGCTTTTAATGTGGTGCTTTCTGTCTGTTGTAAAGAGAAGTTTCTGTGGTGGTACTGTGTTCCCCAAAATATTGTGTACCTTAATAAACTTATCTGGGGTCAGAGAACAGAAAAGCCACAAGATAGGCTACCAAATGTTAGCATATGCCTTTAATCCTAGCATTCCAGAGACAGAAATCCCTCTGGATCTCTGTGAGTTCAAGGCCGCATTGGAAACAGCCAGGCATGGTGACTCACGCCTTTAATCCCAGAAAGCAGCCTTTAATCCCAGGGAGTGGTGGTAGAAAGCAGAAAGGTTTATAAGGCATGAGGACCAGAAACTAGAGGCATTTGGCTGGTTAAGCATTTGGCTGGTTAAGTGTTCAGGCTTTCGAGCAGCAATTCAGCTGAGACCCATTCTGGATGAGGACTTAGAGGCCTCCAGTCTGAGGAGACAAGACCAGCTGAGGATCCGGCGAGGTGAGATAGCTGTGGCTTGTTCTGTCTCTCTGATCTACCAGCATTAACCCCAATAACTGGCCTCGGGTTTGATTTTATTAATAAGACTCTCTAAGATTCCTGCTACATGTTTCCTTGAGGAGGAATTAGGACTAGTTATCTGTAAGTATAAAGACAAATATTTAGAATGTAGTTAGGAATTGTGCTACTTCAGTAAAGTGGAAGTTATAGGTTCTCATCCAAGACTCATCACTTCACTAGCCAGAGGGAGTTGGCTGCTTCCAGTGCAGGAATGGTTTCCCTCTTGTTAAGCAGAGCTAAAGTCCATTACACAGCTGTTATTTATTATCACTAACTCTATGTGCCACTACTACCACCCTTAAGGTTATTGGCTGTGCTGGTCACCGTTGTGATTCATAGGCATCATAGCTGGGTAGGACTGTTGGTTGCTTCTCTCCTTTGGAAGCTTTTATGGTGATTTGTGGTATCATGAAAACTATTCTGGGGGCGGGGCATTCAGGTCAATTCCAGATCAGAAGCCTCTAGGCCCTGTGTCTGAAGTACTTGGTGTTTTCAGCAATAGGATTTACCTTCACCCTTTGAAGGTCACTAAAGGACAATAACAATAACCTGTCGTGTTTTGGGAGTCTCTTGGACATCCTTGACCAACTGTCCAAAATAGGGTTTCTTAAGCCTGGTTTTGTTAGACGGTCTTTGATTCTTGGAGGTAACATTGTCAGCTTAGATGTGGTCTGTGCCATTGACTTGGGAATCTTCTCCCTCATCTATGGCCATCACTAGAAGGTTTAGTCTTTCCATGGTGTTCCACATTTCCTGTATGTTTCTTTTTGGTGTTTTAAAATGTCTTCCATAATCCTCTGCAAGACAACGTATTTTGTGAAATGTGTTTCAAGACCCAAACCAGTGTAGCAGGCACACTTGACCACGATGGCTTCTGTCTGTTTATCCCTAATGTAGGTGGCAACTGTATTTCATCCCATTGGCAGGAGCTCAAATTCACAATCTGTTGAGATTGGCTGATCATCACCAAGAGGAAGCTAGGAGTTCAGGAAATATGAGTGTTTGCTCATAAACTACCTTTAGTAGAAAAAAATAAAAATTAACTACCTTTGATAGCATTTTTCCATAATTCCCACCTTCTTATTATACGTTTTTCCTCAATGTTAGCCAGCAGGTATTGACTGTTTGAAATCTCTAGTAACAGTAAATTATTGCTATTATAAGTGATGGCTGAAGTATGGTTTGAGGCAAGCCCACCTTCTTAGCCATGGTTCGGTGACCAAGCAAGTGTCCTGATCTAACTAGAATATGAAGTTTTCATCCTGGCCAGAAATTCTGTTCTTCTGACCAGAAGGAGTTTTGTCTTAACAGCCCTTTATTGGTACATTATTGTTGTCCTCTCTGAAAAGGTAACCCTAGAATGATTTGGAAATCAGATCAGAGATCTTACCTGCCCCCAAACACTTTTGGCATGTCTGTTCTTTAGCAAGGATGAGGCTGCCAAGAAGCCCAGGGACATTTTTGGCTCTTACAGAAGAAATAAAATAGTTTTCTTTAGGATCTTGTTGTTGTTGCTGGTTTTTTTGAGAGAGGGTTTCTCTGTGTAGCCCTGGCTGTCCTGGAACTCCCACTCTGTACATCAGGCTGGTCTTGAACTCAGAGATCCATCTGCCTTTGCCTCCCAAGTGCTAGGATTAAAGACCTGTGCCACCACTGCCTGGCTTCTTCTTTTTTTTTTTTTTTTTTTTTTTTTTTTTTTTTTTTTTGCCTTTAGGATCATTTAACCCTGAGCTGCCTAGCCAATTTCTTCCTTCTGTTCTTCACATCCCCCCTCCCCTCTGAAGAGGAAACACTGTTTACCCTTATGGGACTGGGGTGACAGCTGATCTGGCTTTTCCTGCTGGATGGGGTCATCAGCCACCCCTCCAGTGGGCCTGTGTAAAAGATGCCAACAGTATATCAGCAGTTTAATTTGCATACCAGCTGGGTGTAGTGAGGAAAGGACATCCTTGGTGGTGTCTGGAAAGGGATGTGAGGGAGAAGTAAAGGCAAACACTGTTAGCATTATAAGTACTAGACAGGGAACCAAGAGAACCCAGAACAGAGAACAGTTTTTAAAGGTTCAAATCAGAGTCCATCAGAACCTCTTGATGGGCTCACAAGAGCATCTCCCTATTGGGAGCCTCCTCATTATTCTTTGGTCTCTAAGGCTGGTCTCCACAGTGATGAACCCAGGATCTGCTTTCAGGCCCTTTGATAGCTGTTGGGGTGGCTAGAATCAGTGTGATTTCCTTCCCAATGGCTTCTAGATAGGCAAAGAAGAGAATAACCATCATAATGAACCATGATTTAATTTTTAGGTTAAAACTGTAGTGGATTTCTTTCTCTCTATTGTCTGTAGGTGTTGCCATAAGCCAAGGTCTGACATCTTTTATCTGGTCATCATTGTCCTTATCAAGAAGGTATCATTATTGAAAAATAATATATATGTTATTATTAAGGAAGAAAGAAAGAAAGATAGATAGATTAATTTTGGCCATCTTTATGGTCTAAAACTATAATGTTCAGCTGTCTAATGGGACTCCCCAAATGTTTTATACACACACACACACACACACACACACACACACACACACACATATCTGTGTGATGTCTGTCTGTGGGTCTCTGTATCTGATTCCCTCTGCTGCAGCTTCTCTGATGATGATGACTGAATAAGTCTATGAGTATAGCAGAACATCAGTAGGTGCTATTTTATTGATTATTTTTTAGACCAGTACTATTTGGTTTTACCCCCCCCCCCCCCCCCCAGTTCCCTGGGCAATCTAGTCTGGTTCTTGGTTACACAAGCAGTGTTGAGTATAGGTTCCTTCTCATGGAGTGGGCCTTAAATCACATCAGATAATTGTTGACTACTCCCACAAGTTCTCTGCCACCATTGCCCTACCATATCTTTCAGGGAGGACAGATTGAAGGTCAAAGGTTTGGTGGCTGGGTTGGTGTTTACATTTCTCTTCCAGTAACCTATAGAGTACCTTCCTGCACTAAAGATGCTAGAACATAGGGGTGAAGGCTCCATGGAGGCCCTGGCTCCAATTCTCCATGTTCAATGAGTTGTGTGGGTGTTTTCATCATCAGTGGGCCCCACTGTCAGTTTGCAGAGAGCAACTCATTGTCTTAGCAACAGTGTGGGTTGTTTGGGGATTTCCATGGGACCTGCTTGGCCAACAACTCAATTGAATGCTATGCAATCCTGGTACTAGAAGCCTTGTTTGGTGACAAAGGTGGCCAGCTGTGACTCCATCTCCCTGACTATTAGGAGACCTCCTTTGGATTGCCTTCATATATTTTAGGGAGTTTTCTCTGTACTCGGTTTTCATACCATCCTTCAAATGCCCCTCAATTCCAGCTGTCTTTGCTTGCATTCTCTCCCTTAACACTATCTCTCCTCCCACTCCTCACCTGATCCTCCCATTTGCCCCCAGTCCACCTATAAAATCTATTCTATTTACCTCTCCCAGGGAGATCCCTGTGTCCCATCTACTCCCTTTCTTGAAACCTAACCTCTCTGGGTCTACAGATTGTAGCTCGGTTACCACGTATTTAATGATTAATATTCACATATAAGTGAACACATACTATATTTATCTTCCTGGCTCTGGGTTATCTCACTCAGGATGTTTTCTTTTTCTAGGTCATCCATTTGTGTGCCCATTTAATGATGTCTTTTTTTTAACAGCTGAGTAATACTCCATTGTGTAAATATACCAAATTTTCTTTACCCATTCTTCTGTTGAGGGGCACCTAAGTTGTTTCCAATTTTTGGATATTGTGAATAGAGCAGCAGTGAACATGGTTGAGCAAGTGCCCTTGTGGTAGGATGAAACATCCTTTGGGTGTATGCCCAAGAGTGGTATAGATGAATCTTGAGGTAGATTGATTCTCAACTTTCTGAGGAACTGCCATCTTGATTTCCATAATGTCTGTACAAGTTTTCACTCTCATTGGCAATGGAGGAGTGTCCTTCTTGCTTGACATCTTCACCAGCATGAGCTGTTACTTGTATTATTGATCTTAGCCATTCTGACAAGTAGAAGATGGAATCTCAAAGTAATTTTGATATGCAATTTCCTGAAGCAACAGGAAGCAGGAAGATAGTTTCTGCTCATTGGTTCTGAGGTTTTATTTCATAGTTAGCTGCTTCATTGATTTTAGGTGAATGATAGTGGAAAATCATGAGGAGAAGGGCATGACATAGGAAAGTTGTTCATATCATGGCCGCCAGGAAGCAAGGAACAGTAACAGGCGGCAGGCATAACCAGATATACTCCACGGAGACACACTTCCAGGGACCCAATTTTTCTAAATAATCCCTGCTCTCTATACTCTGGCACGTCTACTATACTTCTATCATCTGTTCAGAGTTTTATCCCACCAATGGATTAAACCAGAGCCTTCAAAATCTAATTGTTTCTGGGAAAAGCCTATAGATTATAGCCAGAGTTGTACTTTCTTCATCTTCGAGGCATTTCTCAGTCTAGTCCAGAACAACCATTAAGCCTGTTCTAGATCTAAAGATGCGAAGACTGGGACTATGTCCCAGATGGCTATAGTTTGGCTGAAAGGAATAAGAGAAGCATCCTTATCCAATGTTCATGGCATGGAACAGCAGAGGCAGGCAGTAAATGCCGTCCCTACACAAGTCTTTGGAAATGCTATAGAAATCTCAGTTTTTCTGTTTGGGTTTGCTCTCCATGCCCAGTGGGAGCGATTACTGTCAGGGTGTAGGGTTCCCTGTGACAATGTTTGGGAAGATTCAGGAAACCATGATCTTAGCCTCCCCAGGTCATATTAGGGCTTAGGGATGATTCCAAGCACATAATGTTGTTGTGCTTCTACAGGAAGAACAGCCATTCTGATTCTTCTAGATCAGTGATTCTCAACCTTCCTAATGCTGCAACCCTTTAATACATTCCCTCATGTTGTGGTGATCCCCCCAACCATAAACTTATTTTCATTGCTACTTCATAACTGTAATTTTGCTACTGTTATGAGGAGTAATGTAAATATCTTTTTTTCTCCCCCCTCCTTTCTTTTAATTTATTCTTCTCTCATACAATACATCCCAACTGTTCCCACCACCTCAGCTCCACTGTCCTTCTATTTCCCTTCAGAAAGGAGCAGACCTCCCAGTGATATCAACTGAACAGGATAAGACCAGGCCCAAATCCTCATATCAAAGCTGGAGGAGGCAACCAAGTAAGAAGAAAAAGGTCCCAAGAGCAGGCAAAAGAGTCAGAGACATCCCCACTCTTACTGTTAGGAGTCCCATTAAAAACCCCAAGCTAAGAAAATACAACATATTTGCAGAGGACCTAGTGCAGACCCATGCAGGCTGTGGCTGCTGCTTCAGTCTCTGCGAGCACCTGTGAGCCCTGCTTAGTTGATTCTGTGGGCCATGGTGTCCTGACCCCTCTGGCTCCTACAATCTCCCCTCCCCCACCTCTTTCTCAGGGCTTCCCAAGATCTGCCTGTGTGACTGTGGATCTGTGCTTCTGTTTCCATGAGCTGCTGATGGAGGCCTCTCTGATGACGACTGGGCTAGTCACTGATCAATGAATAGAGCAGAGTATCTTTATGAATCACTGACTAACTCCTTCTCTCTCTCTCTCTCTCTCTCTCTCTCTCTCTCTCTCTCTCTCTCTCTCTCTCTCTCTCTCCTCTCCCCCTCCTCTTCCTCCTCCTCCTTCTTCTTCTTCTTTTCCTCCCTCCCTCCCTCTCTCTCTCTCTCTCTCTCTCTCTCTCTCTCTCTCTCTCTCTCTCTCTCTCTCTCCTTTTTCCAATCATGTTTGGTTCTACCCTATGTCTCTAGGCCATCAAGCTTCTGGTTCCTGCCATCCAGGCACCATCAGGCATGGGCTCCCTCTTGTGGCTTGGGCCTTAAGTAAAACCAGACATTGGTTGGCCACTCCCACAAGTTCTGTGTCTCTATTGCCCCAGCACATCTTGCAGGCAGGACAGGTTGTAGGTCAAAGGTTTTGTGGCTTGGTTGGTATCCCAGTCTCAACACTGGAAGCCTTGCCTGGTTACAAGCCTTATTTAGTTCAGGCTCCATTTCCTCCATTACTAGCAGCCCTCTCTAGGGTCATTCTCATAGGTTCCTGGAAGGTTCCACTGTACTAGGTTAAGATCTTTGTTTTCTGATGATCTTAGGTGATAGCTGTTCTAGATTGATCCTTCCCAATTAGCACATAACTCAGGCTCTGAAATTAAAGGCAGAAAAGAGGTAAAAACGCATAGAGGAGAAGTGGCCTGCACACCCTCCCACCCCTCACCCCCACTCTGTCACCTTTCTGTTGCCTCTTTGTCCTTGATGGAAGGAGATACTCATGACAGTTTGCTCTGGATGGATTATGGCATGTAACATAAAACTGGTTAGGGCTCCTGTCTTTGCAGGCATGGACATCTTAATTAAACTGTCAAGCTAAAATTGAGAGCCAGCAGATTCACTCTTGTGACTGGGAAGCCCAGTAGAGGCTGATTTTGAGTGGGACTCAAGTGAAGGCAAGACATTTGACTTGCTTCCCCTCTCAGCTCTTCTTTCTTGAGGATCAACTTTGTTACTTGGCAGGCTTCTCTTGCCTTGGGTTGAGAAGCAC
The DNA here is from genome assembly GCF_007827085.1 of Peromyscus californicus insignis. Lineage (NCBI taxonomy): Eukaryota > Metazoa > Chordata > Mammalia > Rodentia > Cricetidae > Peromyscus > Peromyscus californicus. Next base: position 25,436,868 of record NW_026294436.1, on the reverse strand, counting down.
TCCAGAGTTCTGGAATCATATTCTACTTGCTCTCATTTGTTCCAATAAAAGTCCACACCGTGAAGCTAGCATGGATCACAGTTACTTGTTAGCATTGTCTTGTTTGGGTGTGCTCTTCCTTCCCTCTTCCTGGATAGAAAGTGTGGAAATATGGCCAGCTTCCCCCTCACTTGCTGTCACCTGGAAGAACATTTTTTCTTCCTTTAGGAATCTTTCTTTTCTCTCTCTGCCCTTTTCTCCACAATTAAGATTAAAAGCTACTTGATGCTGACAGGTGATTTATTCACAAATCAATAGATACTCTTTTAAATAAGATTTAGTTTAAATTACTTTTTCATTGTTGATTTTCCATTATTTTCCAATGTAAAAAAATCATTAGAGCAATGAATGCTTTCACAGATCATCAGAATCAATCCCCTGCCTCCTCCTCAATCCAAAGAAAATTTTAGTCTTCAAATTTTTACATTTTGCTTAAAATATTTAAACCTTTTTACATTCATTTCTCTGTCTCTCTGTTTCTGTCTATCTTTCTCTCTTTCTGTCTGTCTATCTGTCTGTCTCTCTTTCTCTTTCTGCACATGACATAATGCACATGTGCAGTTCAAAGGACAAATCTGTGGAATCAGCATTCTTCTTTTACCATGTGGGGTCCAAGGATAGCACTCATTCCTCAGATTTGGCAGCAAGTGGCTTTATCCATTAGGCAATCTCTCCAGCCCTTTTAAAAAACATTTTGTTTCTTTTATAATAAAGATTGTATTACTCACTTTTTGCTCATTTTAAGGTAGTAGAGGAAATACATTTGAAGCTCACACATGTTCATGTTGAAAAATGTCTTAAAAACAGTGACATGTTGAAGAATTCAGTAGAGTACTGGAGCTTTAGAAGAACTCAGTAAGTTCAAGAAAGAAAGAAGACAAGAAAGAAAGTAGGAGGTTGGGACAAAAGGAAGGGAGGAAGGAAGGAAGGAAGGAAGGAGAGAGGAAAGAACAAGGAAGGAAGGAAAGAAGGAGGCAGAGAGGAAGGGAAAGAGAGTTTGTAGACTGTGAGGAAAAAAGGGACTGGACTAAAGAGTTCTGAGGACTAATTAAGTTTTCTTCCCCAAACACACACAAAATTTTAAAGCTTTCTGGGAGGGAGACATCTCCAAGTTTGCTTTCACAGACTGCTATAGTTGGATCTTAAACTCCCCCTAAGTTCCCTACATTGAAGGCCTAACACCCAGTTTGTGCTATTGGGAGACAGTGAAAACATTAAGAGATCAGGTCAAGCGAGAGGTCTTTAGGTAATTGGGGGCATGCTCTGAAAGTGGTAGTGGGACCCCACTGTCTTCTGTCTTCCTCTCTAACCTGGCTAAAAGGTGGACTGGCATTTTCTGGCCTGTGCTCAGCCATGATGTACTTTGCAACTATAGGCCTCAGGGAATGGGAACAATTGGTCATCAACTGAAACCTTCCATACTATGAGTCACATAAGCCTTTCTGCTTTTTAAGTTGCTTAATCACAAGTGTTTATTACAGCAATGGAAAGCTAACACATGTATGAAAATTTACTAGGTTACTAGTGACCTAACTGCTTCTGAATTAGTCAAAACAAAGACATTACATTCCCAGGTCCACAGGCTCCTGCATGCTTTCTTTCCAAGTGGGAGGAAGGGCAAGAGTGGTGTCTTTGGCCTTCAGTGAAGGTGTGTACTTTGCTGTTTCCTTCCTTATCATCACAGCCTTGTTGTTGTTTGCTTTTCCTCTTTTGTGGGGCCCACCACCCAGATCCCAAATAAACCACACATGGAGGCTTATCAATTATGAAGGCCCAGCCTTAGCTTGGCTTGTTTCTAGCCAGCTTTACTGAACTTGAATTATCCCATCTACCTTCTGCCTCTGGGCTTTTCCCGTTCTCTTCTGTAAATCTTACTCTTACTCTGTAGCTTGCTGTGTAACTGGGTGATTGGCCCCTGGATGCTCCTCCTCCTTCTCTGGATACTTCTTTCTTCACTCTTCCAACTCTGTTCTTCTCTTTCTCCCAGATTTCTCCTTCTCTATATTCTCTCTGCTTGCCAGCCCCACCTCTCTCTCTCTCTCTCTCTCTCTCTCTCTCTCTCTCTCTCTCTCTCTCTCTCTCTCTCTCTCTCTCCCCTGCCTTGCTATTGGCCATTCAGTTCTTTATTAGACCAGTCAGGTGTTTTAGACAGGCAAAGTAACACAGGTTCACCGAGTTAAACAAATGTAACCTAAACAAAAGTAAGATACCTTAAAATAATATTCTATAACACAGTCTACTTGGTGTGACACTTGCAGAGAGAAGCCTCGACCACTCCATTTAAAGAGCCCCCCCCCCCCCCCCCCCCCCCCGTTTGTTGCTCCCTTTGGAGCAGCTTATCCTCTGCTCTTTCAGGCTGTCTACTTATCCCCATAGGGTGCTCATTAAGTTAGTTTAATGTGTAGCTCATTTCCAAAAGTATGTCCATGGTGCCAGAGATAGCAAAGATCAAAAAGCATTTAAGGTCCTCCAAAGAAACGAAAGCCTGCATATTAATTACAAGTTTCAGTTTGAAAATCAATTGGTAGGAGTTATTAACTTCAAAATTAGAAGACTCAAAATGTATAGCTAATACATGAAGGTAAATGAGAGCAGAGCTGTGCCTGCCTCCCTTGGTGTGGGGGGCGGTGGGGGGGGGGGGGGGAGCGAGGGTAAAGTGGCTGAGTTGAACATTTCCCCAGTGCTACACTGCAAACAAGCTAATATATAAACCCACCATGGGGCAAGTTTTGTTTCTAGGCAGGTTACATTTAAACCCGAGACAGGAAGTGCATTCCATTTTAATATTTCATGAGAACAGAATGTTTGATTATTTAGCCTGAAAGTTTACAAAGTTTAGAGCAAATTGCAGGCCATATCTTTTTTTAAAGTCATTTTTGTTGTTTAATTTTTGAGGTGATAATATAATTACAACTCTCCCTTCCCTTGCCCTATCTTTGTGGTCATTGTTCTTGTTTCACTGGTTTAGGGTGGAGACCGGTGAGCTCTTTGTGCATGGTCTATGGTCTTGCTGCCTTTGCTCACACAGGCTAGAAGGACTGCGTGTGGTTTGTTACAAACTGTTGGCACTTCCATCCTCCACTTAGTTCCTGTCTTGTCTTTTTAACCTTAGCATCTGATCCCAATCTGCCAACCTTGAAGGAGCCCTGGAAGCTCCTTCTACAATTCTTCTAAAATTCCACCCCAAATGCTGTTGCCCCTAAAACTCATTCAGAGTGGCTGCTAGCTCACTGTAAGTGTGAAATCCTTCACATAGTACTGCATGCCTAGAAACAGGCAGATTGTTAGCACTCATTTTTGTATTGTTTATGGTTCCATAACCTTGAGGAATCATAAATCAGGAAATCCACAGAAATCCACAAAAGAGTAAAACCCAGGATCCTGAGACTGTCTGATAGAGGTGAAGTTTCTGAGACAGAACAGCAGCACAAAATCAGGTGTGATTTTTCCAACTTAATACAATCCCCTTACATATTTAGATTTTCAGGTCATTATAATAAATGTATTAATCCCTTATTAATAATAGTAAAGATTTAGTTGTACATGAAGAGTAGACATATACATTTTTTAATTTTATATTAAAATTAAATCTAATTCATGATGAGATTCATTTTCTTGTTTTGTTTTCCCCCCTTATCATCTCTATTTTTATTTCCACAAAGTTTCTATTGTAATCAAAGAAACACACTTTACTGCTTAGATAGGAGTCATGGGGATAGGACTGCAGATCTATTAATTTTATTTAATTTAAAAATGAAGAACTAATGTTTTAATTATATATCTTCAGAAAGACATTAGTTTTGACTTTTAATTTCAGTGAGGAAAGGGTAAATAAAAGACAAGATTTAAGTTGTTATGTCTTTTGGTTGTTCCAACTACTTTGTTAAAAATATATAAAATTAGATTCAAAAACATATCCCTTTAGAAGGTAACAGAATACATGCGGTATGGTAACAGAATAGGGGAAGGCTATCTGGACAAGGAAGGGACTAGCCAGAGGGGGAAGGGGGAGGAGTATGTGGAAGGGATACATTAGAAAAATTATAATGGCACATATGTATGAAAATACCATAATACAAATATTAAGTTATATGCTAACCTAAAACATCAATGAAAATTTATTTATCCATATAGTTAATAATTTAAAAATTCCATAGATTAAATAAACCTACTAGTTTTACAGTGGTAAATAACACAGAAGGACAAATGTAACTCTAGCAAAATAAGGTTACTTTGAGGAACATTCTACTGTTTGCCTTCCACACTTTTAGAGAGCAGATCATACCATAAGGCTGATGGATATGGACAGGCTTGCCTTAGTGCCACTTGAGTGGTATATGCAGTGCAAAATTCTCAAGTCTTGGAAACGACAGTGTTCTATAAGTCTCATTCCCTAAGCTTCTTGTTCTACCCAATGCTGATTTTTGCATGAACACAGCAATAGTTCAGAGAGTAAAGAAAAAAAAATCTCCATAATTGGGACGGCAGCCAGTGGTAAATTCAGTGGCATAATCACAAAAGCTGCTGAGGCTGTTTATGATTGACTAGGCTCATTGTTCTAAAGTGTGGGGAGACTGCTTTCAGTAATACCTTTGGATTCAATGGAGCACTATTCCACATCTGATTTAACTCACACCCTGGGCTTCCTAGCAGCTTGAACATTAGCACCCAATTGAACTGCTGAAAAAAATTACTGAAGTATTTTATACTTCTGTCATTAAGTAGAAGATTGAAGAAATGTACATTGTAAGTGGTCAGTACTTAAATATGAACAAAGAGGGTTGGAAAGAGGAAAACAGTATTGGCTTTCACTCTTTTCACTGAATGTGTGAGGGGCAGGCTTTGGAAATGTAACCTGAGGCAAGCCTCTCAATGCAAGTATGAGGAAATACTAACGCTAAACAGAAGTACTTATTGTCTTGCTCTTATTCCTGTTAGGAAATAGACCACTGCTCCTATTGTCCACACCTGAGTGGATCTGGCACATTCTAAAGCTGGAATGAGGAACACAAAGCGACATCTCTGAGAAGAGGTGGATGGAGACAGAACAGGAAAAATCAGCACCATTCTTTGAAACCTTTCCATCGAGCTGTGTAAAATGACAGGGTATTTATAACATCTTATTTCCAAGGAGACACAAAAGCATGCACTCATGTGACAGAGAAACCTGCAATTAAAAACTGTCTTTGAGATTTGATTACTGTATTGACCTGGATTTCTGACAGTATAGATAACTGAGGGGTGCTTACAAACTGTGGCGATGGCTGGAGGTACCACAGCTACTGAGGAAATTGCATTTGCAAAATGACTTCATAGTTTGGCTCTGCAGGATAGGGTGTAACTTCTTAATATCTTTCCCACATTGTTCTTTGTGCCCACTGCATATTGGTCCTTTGACTTTTGTAAAGGGAAAGAAACCTAAATTCAATAGAATTCTGTCGAGCAAAGGAATCGTGATATGAATAGAAGCTGCTGTCTGGACTGATTGCTTTCTGTTTTGACAAGTATATCTCAGTGCTTTATATTTAAAATATATCTCACAATATCTCTTCAGTTTCAAAACTACTGCAAAACTAGTCATGAAAAGGCCCCGGTCAGTATGCCACTATTTTTAACCAAGAACTATATCCCCAAGCTATCATAACTCAATAATTGGGACACAATAGCATTGCATCTCTGTGATTGTGAATTATAGGGATTTGTGTGAGGAAAAATGAAGCTGGATTCAGCTGTTTTTATTGGAAGCTCATCTGCTCACAATCCACTAACAATTGCAAGGAGCCATTAAATATGGGAAGGAAATTTGCTAATATTTTTCATGGGTGTTTTCAAAGCATCATATTTACTTTCTGACACTGTACAGTGACCACAAGCCAAGGCCAGAGAAAAGTGATCTCCCTTGGGCTGTCTGCAGTCTGTTTTCTGACTTCCTCCTCTTGGCCCAGTGTAGTCCAGACATTTCAACAGCTTGACTAAGCCTCATCACCATTTAGCTGCCAAGCTTAGTGGCTGCCAGTCTCCCTAGTAGCTTTTTAAGTGCACCTGTTACCAGTACTATATTTCTATGTTTGAATCAAGAAGGCTAGATCTTTCCGGTCTACCCCAGTGGCCAGGTTCTCCCTCAAAGGAGAATTATTTTTAATATTACTTCATCATTCTTCTTCAGGGAAAAAATTTTTTCCTCATAAGTTTCTTTCCTTGTGGAGAAATTTCATTTACGCCAAAACTGTTATGCAACATCTGTTTTGGGTTAGTTTACGGAGAAATGGGTTTTGAGCATAAATACTGCTGATAATTTTTTTTCTTGCGTGGGGCCTGCAGATCTATATGAAAAATACCCGAAGACTTGGTTAAGAACTGAGAGGTTTTAAGAATGATATCTAAACACCACTTATAATGAAGTTAATCTGATACGTAATGTATGTATTACATGGTAATTATGTATAAATACAGGGTCCTTCATACAAAGGACTGTAATTAATGCATATCATGGAGCTAAGGCAGCATTTTGGGAGCAAGCTCAGAGGACAGATGAATGGAGAAGCAGTTAAAGCTGCCTCTTAAGTGTCCTGGACCAGAGAAGCCTCCTTGGGCAATCTCCTCTGCTTTTCCATTAACGTTTGCTCCAGGCCAGGAGGCCGGCTGCTGGTGGCTGGGAATAACCTTGCCTACTCACAACAAAGGTGATATAAATTTAGAAAGAAAAAAAAAATACAGTGTCTTCTGTTTTGACTCTCTTCCCAGTCTGAAACACTGTATACTATTTATCTGTAGCCATGAAGCCTTTATAAGTGGAAAAAAAACAGGGCATGTTAGATTATTTTAATTCTTTGGACATCATATAACAACAACAAAGGGGTTCTTCCTAGAAAAAGTCTTTGCAGCCACTAAGGATGTTTGAGCTAATTTTTGTCTAATTTGACCAACTCTAAGTGTTCATTAACTAAAGTGTTTGCTTATCAGTGGACTATTTGATCTGTAGATAAATTGCTGGTGTGTTTAAAAGTGGACTATTGGAAAGCTACCTGTTAATTTATATTTTCTAAAATGCTAATATCAACTATAGTAACAAGCTCTGAAGCATGCAACTGGTCCAGTGTTGAATTTTACCTTGAAGATGTCTGTTAATTTTTCTACAAGCTATGGCAACTCCACTGACATCGGTCCCACGACTGCTTTGGTGTGACGGGACCATATGATATGGTTCACATGCCAACGTACTGGCTTCATCCTATCTTCCTCTCATACAGCACATTCAATATGCCAGCAAATCTTGTTGGCTCAACCAAGGGAATATATCTGAGGTCTGCTAGCACATTGGTCTAAGCCTGATTGATATTTTCAGGGACGATTATTATCTTTTTTCAACTTCTAGTTGCTCCATCCTGCAGTCTACTCGCCACAGTGCTGTTTTCTCTCAACTTCCTCTTGTCATGGCTTTCCATTTCATTCAAAATAAAAGAGTTCAAAATTCTCTACCTATCCCTTTTCTGGTATCTCACCCCCTCTTCCTTCATCGGCTGCTGTCTACTGTGGGATGGTCTGTATGTCAAATGTGTTGCTGATTGGTCAATAAATAAATCACTGATTGGCAGTGGCCAGGCAGAAAGTATAGGCGGGACTAACAGAGAAAAAAATTGAGAGAACAGAAAGCTAAAGGGGAGACACTGCCAGCCGCCATCAGGACAAGAAAGATGTAAAGTACCGGTAAGCCACAAGCCACGTGACAAGATATAGATTAATAAAAATGGATTAATTTAAGCTGTAAGAACAGTTAGCAAGAAGCCTGCCACGGCCATACAGTTTGTAACCAATATAAGTCTCTGTGTTTACTTGATCGGGTTTGAGCGGCTTGGGACTGGCGGGTGAGAGAGATTTGTCCTGACTGTAGGCCAGGCAGAAAAACTCCAGCTACAGCTGTCCCTTGCTCACTGGATTCTGCATGCATTGACTTCCTGGCTGTTTCTCCAACACGGCAAACCCACTTCCACACAGGAGGGTAACTTTGCATTTTCTGTGTAAACCATTCTATCTCCCGACAGCCACATGACTGCTTTCCTTGCTCCTACAGCCTCTGCTCCATCGCCCAGCGGCTTTTCCACATAAGCATATTTAAAGTGGCACTCACGCCCACGCGCCAGTTTTGTTTCTCTATGACTTGCCATCAGATATAAAAGACATTGGGTATTCTGGACTTGCACGTTGACGTTTTATGAAACCAGGGCTCTTGCATGCAGGTGCGTCACTGAACCCTCATCTTAGAACTCCACATATGTGCAGTTTAAGCCGCTTGCACCAGGTCTCCTCTTGGAATCTTAATTTTCTTTCTAAAATTAAAGTTTACAATTTTTTTTCTAATTATACCACACACACACACACACACACACACACACACACACACACACACACACTCGCAGTACGTGTGCCACATTGCCGTGTGGATGTCAGAAAACAACTTGTGGGAGTCAGTTCTCTCCCATCATGTGGGTCCTGGGCATCAACATCAGCTCATCAGGCTTGGTAACAAGCGCCTTTAACTCCTGAGCCACCTCGCTGGCCTAAACTTTGTAGATCCTTATTCCATCGTTTAAACATATTTGAGCTAATCCCGTTTTTGGGCTCTACTTTCTTCGGCAGGGGAATGAAACCAGAGAAAGACCTAGAGATACCGAATGACAAGGCTCTGCGCTCAAAAACGCCGCTGTATCTCATTTCTCAGGAGAGACATTAAGGCTGTTCTTAAGACAAAAGACTTTGACAACTTGAAGTTAAAAGACTGGGCCACTCAACGGAGACCAGAACCCAGGCATCACGTACTCTATACTGCCTCCTAGCTGGCTGCCCCAGTAGTTCAAGTCTGGTTAGTGAAACAGTAGGAATTAAATCAATGCTTTTCTAGCAGCTCCTTACATGGAGAGGCAGACCCATATTGCAAACATGTGGCGTGCAAAGTATATTTATGTAATGTAATATTTCTGTAATTCCACTTTATAAGTATGTTCATATCTCAAAGATCCTGTATCTCGTACCAGGTCGTTCAACTTTCGGAAGCGTCCTGAAAGGCATTCCCGGTGCTGGGACGTTAAAAGTCAAGGTTGGCTTTAGGCAGACTCTGGGAAAACTCCCTGCACTGACACGGGGTAGAGGCTCCTTAAACCACTTGGTCAAAGAGACTAGGATCAAAACACGGTGATCTGGAGGCAGGGGCCGACCGCCATAAGCGAGGCACACCCCAGTTCTCTGGAAAGCAGCTGCGTGGGCTCCGGAGCAGGGTGCGGGCGCGGGGAGGGGCCTGCGGCGGCCCGCCCTCTCCTCGGGGATGCCGGGATGTTTACCCTCCTGACAGCCGCGGCCGCGGGAGGAGGAGCGGAGCCGGGAGGATGGGCGGCCGCTAGGCTCGCACTGGTAAGCGCTGGCCGAGCGGGGTGGGAGCCGGCGCCTGCAGCGGCGCGGGCAGAGGCGATCGGCCCGGGGTCCCGCAGCCCGCAGCCCTGCAGCCCGCGTGGACCGAGCTGCCCCAGCGTCCCGGTGAGTCTGCACGGCCCGTCCGGGTGGGGCCGGTGCTGGGAGCGGGCGGGCCGCGTGGAGCCTCGGGCTCGCGTGCCTCCGAGGTCGGGCCGGGCCGCCTGCAGCTGGCGGAGGGCGGTGCAGGCCGCTGGCGGCGGGAGATCGGCTCCCAGGAGCCGCGACCCCCGGGACGCTCCGCTGAGCTGGTGGCGGCGGCAACAGGTCTCCGTGCTCCGACGGGAGGAACTCCAGCGAAGACCCGCCTCCGGGCCGAGCTCATTGGCCACCGTGGCTATTTACCGCTCGCGGATTGGCTCAACCGAGTCGGCTGCAGCCCAGTTTAGAAAAAGTGAAGTTCAGCGACCTGGGAGTCGGGGTGGCCGGGTGGCAGGGTCGGGAAGCGTTCGAGACCGATCCCCGGCTGGGATGCCGCAGAGTATGAGCCGAGTCACAAAGTGGGTCTAGGTGAAGTTAGAGGGCAGTGGAGGAGGATGCTGAGCAATGCCAGCTGCCTCCGCCTGGTGCTGGAGGCCTTGCAAGACCCACAGTAGATGCTTTTATGGATTCACATATTGTACTCCCAAAGCCGAAGTCTTTGCCCTCGCTAAATACTAAGAATATATTTACTTTAGAGCAAGATATGATTATGACCTTTACAATTCTGGTGATGGAACTGAAGACAGATAAAACAGTATAGAGATGGGATAACTTTTTTCTCTTTGAGATTACTAATCTTAAAGGTTGTAACTAAAAACAGTCAGAGGCCCGTAATTTGTATTGTTAGGACTACTCTTTAGTTTCCCCTCCAAGGAATCTGCAGGTCCCAGTAGTCACGTTACCCTACAGCCGTTCACGACCGTGCGCTTTGATAGGTTGTTTTACAGAATATTCAGAATATGTGTATGATGAGTCGGTTCTCTTCTGGACGATGGGATGTTGATGTGATCCAAGAGCGGCTTAGTACCCACTCTCAAAAAATTTATAATATGTTTGGGACAACCGGACAAACTCCGAAAACGGTGAATAAAAAAAAAAAAATACAGTTAAGCCTTGCAGTGCATGGTAGCATTTCTGGCTGGTCTTCATGGCTGCTGTATTTGGTGACGGCCAGTGCACTTGATTCAGCCGGCATACCACCTAAGCAGTTATTTTATCTTCCTAGCTCTCTGCTACACTCCGAGAGATCCGGTCCACAATTCGTTTTTACTTCCCAAACCGTTGCATCCTCTGCTTTGGCGGGGGTGGGGGTGGGGGTGGACGTTTGAAAGAAAAAAAACTTTACTTCTTAGCGGGGCAGTAAAGTGGATGGGGGTAGGAGATGAGAGGAGGGCCTGTGGAGAAAGAGGAGAAGGGACTCTGGGGTGGAGTGGAATCGGGGACCCGGTGACCATGCAGTCCTCAGATTCCGCTCTAAGGTGGGAGACCCCGCCCTTCAGGGCACTGACAGCCACCGCAGCCAATGGGCGGCGAGGACACCCGGCCCTAGCTCAGGAGGGCGGGTACTTCCTACCGCTGCCCTGGCCTGGGAGAGAGAGGCCAAGTTTCTCTGAGGATGTGGGCCTGTGGAAAGAAGGGCTGAGGCTCAGTCTTGTGAAATCAGTGCATAAAAATAGAGGGAGGGGGCTCTGGTTTCCTTGGCGCCCTTTGTTAACTTTCAAGATTCGGGCTCAGCTTGCAGTCACCGCTTCCACCGAAACCACAGTAGATAAGAAACGAACCTGGTCAGCAAATTAAATATAGTCGGTGACTGACTGGGGCTTTACCCTGGGGTCATCTGAAACTGAAAACCAAGAACTGCCAGAAGAAAACTCGGTCGACACTTTCATGGCAGTTTGGCAATCTTCCTACGGCTAAGACGATCTTGATTTTAAAAAGTCAAGACTGCATTTTCAGACAAACAGACCTATTTTGTAATCTGAACTACTCCTCAAGTGTATTTAGCTGGACAATACCTGTCTCACGTCACCCCTTTCCCACAAACATGCTCTCTTGGCTGGACACTTAGGAGATTTCTCTCCAGTGGTAAAACAAGGAAAACGCCCCTAGTCTGATGGCCGCACACGAGTGGAGGAGGGGAGCAGAGGCCGCATGGCTGGCATGCCCTTCCTTACTAAATTAAAACCCAGCATGGCAGTTTCAAATTAGCTGAAGTGCGGAGCAGTTACACTCTGTAAAGTTAAGTACTGCCAGGACTCTTCTCCCACTTCCGGCCTTCTGGGTATTGCAGTTGAAGTCTTTCAGCCCTGGCTTACTACAAACTTAAGTAGTTAGCATTTACAAAAAAAAGAAATTCAGTGATTTTTTAAAATAGATTTTGTTACTGTAAGAATGTGCAGGGTAGCTGTTCCCAGTTTCACCTAAGCGTCTTTTCAAATATGTGAGTAGTGTGTGGGCAGATATTTTACTTCATAATCTAGGCAATGTAGCGGCAGACTTACTGTAGTTCTGCAGATGTGTGAATGACATGGGTGGTTACTATGTACACTGAATTGATCTATCTGCACTTCTACAAATATAGCAACATTTTCCAAGAAGCATTTCTTTATACTTTTGAACTTGTTTCGCTTAATTCATCCTCTTGCAGTTTTTTTATTTGTGGAGATTTACAGGTGAAATAACGTTAGATTATATAAGTATAACCAAGCATATGTATTTGTGTAATTTAATGGAAGTTGACAATTTAATTTGTTTTTCCCTTGACATAGGGTCTCACTTTGTAGCCTTTGCTGGCCTGGAACTTACTGTGGATCCAGCCCAGCATGGCTTCAAACTCAGGGCATGCTCCTGCCTCAGCTTCTCAAGGGCTGAGATTATAGGCATGAGTTAACTATTCTTGGTTTAGAATTTTTAAACTTACACAACTTATGAGCTGTAAAACATCTAGACTACTGTTTTGTCATTTGTCAATCAATAGTTTGATTATCCCTATGGTATTTCTCAAAATATTTTTTCCTTCTAAAGAAAACAGCTTATAGTTTGTGCTTTTTTGATGAGGGGTGGGAATGAGGACAGAGCCTTAGGAACAGTCTTTCCTTTTTTGAGCAGGATAAATGATTTTTTTTTTAACCTTTATTTAAAAACCACTTTATCATACATTATATGATACCCTAATAGGATGAGCTGTACTGGAGTTAATAGCTGTCCACCGTATTATGCAGACAGTGTACAAAAGAGAAAAATGTACTGGTCTGTAAAAATTTACAGATTCGTGTTTTCTATGATTTAGTGAAAATAGTCCTTTTTGTGCATTGCCACAGCTCTTGTGTGGACAGTAGTTAAGGGCTACTTTAAACTCCAACTGCCTTTGTACAGATAGGGATTCACAAACTCTAAACAGTCTGATAATAAGTATTTTTGGCTTTGTGGGCTGTATTGTCTGCTGGAGCTCCTGCCTTTATAGCCACAGACAATACCCATATATGTGGTTATAGCGGTGCTCCAATAAAACTTTATTTATATAGAAGATAACATCAAAGGCCTACGCGTGAATTCTAGGCCACTGAGTTTCTGACAGCAGTGCTCTGTAAACGTTTTTTATTCTTTTAACCTGTGTAAGAATTCTAATGAATTCCGTAGAATAATGGTCACCGTGCATTCCCAAATTCTGCTTGCCGGCATTCGTAAACATACGAGCCACTTAGGTTAGTGTCCTGCCGTGAAGGATAAGGGCGCCAGGGTAAAAGTGTTTACTAGACTAGAACAGATGCCGAAAAGATTTGATAGAGAAAATAATCTGTAAGAAGAGACAGAGATGCAGGGGGCAAATACTCAGAAAGAGAAGCCCGGAGAGGGGATGAGGGGGGCTGTCTCTACAGTTAGGTTTAGACAGCCTTTGCGTCTGGGGAACCCCAGACCCATCCTGTGATGCAGAACGAGTTTGTGAGTGTGGACTATTTCCTGCTTCCTCCTTAGCAAACTAAGGTAGGATCCAATGCCAGTCACTTCTCCCTACTTTCTAACTGGTGAATTTTGATGTGTTTCATCAATGAGTTCTTATTTTAGCCTGCTGGTATGACTATTACCATTAGAGGGAATTTTGGGCATATGTGACTTAGTAAGCCCCTTTCCCCCCTTTCCTTTTTAAAGGAAAGTGGGAAAATTGAGAACGAATGTCACATGCCTGTAGTCCTAGACAGGGTAAGCTGAGTCAGAGAGTACTGGGAGTTCTAGAGCAGCTTGGACTACATAATGTCTCAAACAACGACTACATCTACCACAACAGAAAATAGAACAAAACAATGCCCCCTGCCCCTCAAAAAAGGAAAGAAAAGTGGACTTAGTCTTTGTAGCAAAAAAGGAAACCAATAAATGGCTGCAAAGGGCCTGTTGTCAAGGAGCGTGTGGCCACAGGGAGAAGCCGGGCCTCCTTCTGCTCAAAGAATGAGTTTTAGGCTGACTGGGGTGCAGCTCCCGAGAAGCAGTGGAATGCAGTGGAAAATGAAACACCTTGCAAATCACACAGTAGAACTTCTTCATCCTAGTCAGCCGTGGATCTCAGCTGTATGAGAATTTTGACTCTGTAAGCCCTCAGGGAGGCCGGGTGGAAAGTGGGACATTTCGGAGCTTGTGGCCGGTTGCCTTCAGCTACAGGTAATGTCTTTATCTGACCCTCCTGCGGGCTTGTATTCTCTTTTGCTGTGTTTACCATGATGTGAAGGGTCCAGGCACAGTGCCCTGGGTTTGTTTCCCTTCCTGTCAGCCTTGTTGAGCAATTTTAGTTTGTTCAGACTGTGGTTTTTTCCACCTCACATCAGCTTGCTTTGAATAGGAAATGAAAACATCTTTGGAAGTGCAGAGTAGTCGGTGAGGGGTGGTTTCATTTCACCCATTTCTTTATCCACGGAACTTTCAGGGGAGGGAGACGGTGGAGAGATACTTCTGATGACAGGTTCTGTCATCCACTCTGCGCTGGCCTGGCCTCGCCTGAGGAGGGTGCCTCCCTGCTCAGCACTTACAGCTTTCTCTGCTTGAATTCCTTCTTTCCCTTTGCCCTGTGATTTCCATATTTATAATTTAATGCTTTGCACATTTGAGATGGCATTGTAATGATTTTTTATTAGTGGAGCTGCAGTAAGGAGGAAGTTGCTGCTCTGGGGCCCCCAGAACTATACCCTAGCCATTGCCAATCACAGACGTGGCATCGCTGAGCCCTGGGACGCCATAGTCATCTGAATTTCTTAGGGCTGCTCTAACAGACTACTAGCCGGCAGCATAGAACAACCTGGATTGATTCCGTGCCAGTTCTGAAGGATGGGAGTTGGAGGTCAAGTTTCTCTTTGAAGGCTATGGAAAGTGTGTGCTGTGTCTCTTTTTTCTTTTTTAACTTTCCAGTATTGGTGGCAGACTTTTTCTTTATCTGGTTAATAAATATGTCGCTCTAAACTGCCTCTGTGAGGAGGTAATGTCACTATATGTCTATATCTGCGTCTTGCCATACAAGGACATCTTAATAGCTCTATCTTTATCTCCAGTCATTTTTTTTTTTTGTTTGTTTTAACTTGAGAGGTTTATTATGGCGCACAGCTGCAGGGAGTACAGCCCCTTATGTGAGAGGAGTCATGGTGATGGGAGAGACTTGACCACGGTGGCAGGAGTGTGTGATACAATTTGTCCATAGCTTGGTGGTGCAGGAAACAGATGAGTGGCCAGGAGCAGGGCCAGGCTCTACCTCTCATTACTCTTCCTCCCCAAGTGATATATCTCTGCTAGCTAGACTCAGTGTCACAAGGATCTACAGCCTCCCAAAGCAGCAACACCAGGTGGAGAAGAAGGGTTCAAACATACCAGCCCGTGGCGAACGTTTCACATTCCAGCTGTAACGTTCTGCACTGATGCCCATAGGTGCGTGGCTCACTCACAACTCAAAATATATTCAGTCTGACTTAGTCTTAACAGGTTCAACATTATTTAAAAGCCCTGCGTTTTAACCATGAGCTTCTGTAAAATGAAAAAAAATCTGAGTCATATATATACAGTAGCACAAAGAAAACGTCATCCAAAAGAGGAGGGATGGGGCACAGAAGGAAAGCCTCCAAGGGAAGCCTAGCGAACAAGCAACAAATTCTATAGCTCCTTATCCAGCACCCGGGGCCCTTGGTGGCAGCTTCTCAGCACTCAGGGGCTTAGGTAGACCTTCTTGTCTGGCTCTGCCATTTGTAATACTTGTGATTTATCTGGGGTTGAATCTTCATGGTGCCTGCAGCTTTCCTCTGTAGACATTGTTATGTTCCTGGCACTTGCAACATCCTGGGGTCTCCACTGTGACTTAGACTTCACTTTTATAGCTTTGTCCTTTGTCCTTTTAGGGTCTCTTCAGAGAACCTAACCCTGTAACACACTGTACCTCTAATTCTTGCACTTAAAATTTAGTGACAATATCTTTATCTATACTCTTCATTAGATTCTTTGCTGTATATGGATTTTAAAATTTCTGATGGTTTTGTCCATAATGGCAGATTTTTCAGCTTGTGGAAGGGCTGTATCTTAGAGATAAAGACGGGCATTGTTTTATACATTTATAATAGGAATAGTATTCTACTGAAACAGTGAAATGAATGTTCTGGAGCCAAGCTTCCATTTCCCATTATTATCTTGTAGTTCCCCCGAGGGGACTGCAGATGCCCAACTTACTAAATCATGTATTTTCAGAAGTAGTAGGAAGCTGACAAAGTCTGGATGAGACCTCTCATTGAATGTGGGAATCAACTGAAACCCAGAGAGGCAGGCTCGCTCATCTGTGTCTCACTGGATCCCAGGTCCTCTGATAGACAACTTACGCTTTTGTATGCTCTTTGTTTTCTAATAGTGACGAAGCCTGTGTAAGTTTCACGGGCTTCTGACCATGTGCACAGTGTGCTTTTCGGTTGTCTTGAATTACCAAATGCATGGTGTTTTGTTGGTGGCACTGGTTTGCTCAGTTCAAGACTTGCCGATAGACAGGTAACACTTTCCCTCTTTCAGCACCCACGTTAAAACCTGGAGCACTTTATTCAGTCAGCAGATACCTGAATGCTCTAGTGTGACCTTGGGAAGTATTTCTGTGGCAGCGAGAAAAGAGAAACGTCCGGGCTAGGTGTTCCATCTCTGCTTTGAAATAGGTTTAAAGGAGAAGAAATGGCCAGGATAGAGGGTTGTCCTAGGGAGGAGTCCTTCCTTACAGCAGTAGGTAAGACAGGAAAAGTTAGTGTTCCCATGTAGTCACAGGTTGTCCGTCATTCCTACACAGATCAGATACCTTTATTAGTAAACATCAAGCATGGCTATTTAGTATATTGAAAGTTTAATATAGCCACTGATATTTTCACCTTCCAATGTCTTCTCTTCTTCTGTGATGCAGACTTCAAATGGCGCCTCAGTTTCCTTTACCTGTTTTGTAATGATTTGCTCTTAGAAACTGAGTTGGGTTGATTCACTGTATGTGCTCCCTGTGTGGTAACAGTTCTTCTTGTCAAGTAGAAATGGACCATATCAACACTAGAGGATTTCGTGATTCCTTTAAACAGTCTTTATCCATTCACTCATCTAAAATAATTAATACACTGAAAAGTGTGTATGGCTTTTCAAAGTTGTTTTCTGAAGCTTCGGACCTCAGAGTGCCTGTGTAAGCAATTCTGATTTGATGATCATGAGCTTTGGTATTGGAAGGGTTTCTGTGTTGGAAACTTGGGTTGTCAATACATCATGCAGGTGACTCTCAAGCAGGGGTCCCTCAGGCTACCCCTAGAGACTGCTCTGTTACAGCGTTTTTTTCTTTTGTTTTACTCTACGTGTGTGTGTGTGTGTGTGTGTGTGTGTGTGTGTGTGTGTGTGTGTGTAGAGAGAGAGAGAGACACAGAGACAGAGACAGAGAGAGACACACAGAGAGAGTTCTTTACTATTGTAGATATCATTTCCTTTCCAGCAGAGGTGGGCAATTCTGGGCGTAGCTTTCTTCTAGCAACCAGGCTCTCCTGGCATATGTAAACAACATCTCAGCTCAAAATATGGATACGTGTTTTGAAATCACTGTTAGAGACTCACTGTAATTACTGAATAAGGAAGATAAATGTTTTCTACATAACAACTGAGCAAGGCAGAGAAGCGTTCCACTTGAGAGTAGGTGAAAGGGAACAGCAAACATGTCAGCTTTCGCTGCCTCCCAGCCCCTTGCTAGTGCGCTGCTGCTGCTTAGGCTGTGTGTTGCTCTGCAGTGTTTGGCATTGTTCCAGCGTTGTGGCTCAGTGTGAAAGCTTACCTCTTCCCTTGCTCCCGGGTTGCCTTGTTCTTTTTTTTTTTTTTTTTCTTTTTCTTTTTTTGCATAAGAGCAAACTTCCTTTGCTTGGCCATCTAGAGCTTTTGCCTCTAGCTCCCAAGGCCCGAGACCCACCTGCACTTACCCACCTCAGTACACATGGGTTTTCCGTCTTGAGTGTCTGGCCGGACTGGAAACCGTTCAAGAACGTTAGGATGAGTAGCTCCCTCCTTCCCTGCTTTTTCCATGACCGCTTTATTTCCACTTGGTGCTCTGATAACATGTGACTGAGTTCCTTCAGACTTCCTTCCCTGTCTGTAGACATGAGACTTTGCATACAAACGATTCTTTGTCTACGAACTCCTATTTGGTCATTTGAAAGCTGCTACCAGTGATTTCTGTTTTAAACATATACTTACTTTACGAGCACTGTGGCTCCATTTTTGTTTATGACTCTTTCTCCATCCCCTTTCCCTGATGCTCTGTCAGAAGTCCAGGTTCATTTTTGTATCTTTCCAAATGTTAAATGCAGGGTTTGACAATACAAGCTCACTGAATGGCCATGGAGCTCAGTTCCATGTCTGACTTTGGGGAGAGCATTGGTAGAGTGGGAACGGACTCAGGTATGCATGGAGAGGCTGAGCTAAACAATGCAGTACTGAGTACAGTATGGAGTGCCAGCACTTCTGCACAGGCCGCATTCTAGAACTCTTCATGAGGTCGGTGACCATGCTCAGGAGGTCAGAAGTTCCACATTTTCTGTCTTAAAAATGTTGCAGGGTGTTTTGCATATGTATTTTGAGAACATTCAAAAGACAGCCAGCTGGCTGCAGAGTTTGCCGCTAAAGTCAGTTTCCAATCAGGGCGAGCTTTTCTGAAGCCCTATTTGCCAGGGACAGACCATGTGACCTCTGGAGCCTCCCAGTCTCTTTCAGATGCTTCTGTAATGACATTGCCTTTGTTTCTTATGTTTTCCCCTTTTCTTCTTTATTCTTCCATTCCCAGAGAAACTTAAGAGCTGGTTGGTGAGTAGCCGAAAGTGAACTGAACTGCTGACATTTAAGGAAAGGGCCATAACAGAAGGGAGAAGGAAACTCCCAGTCAGCAGTGGCATTTGGGAAGTATGGGCCCAGAAATAGAACCATTGGTGTAAGGTAGGAAGGGAAAAAGAGACCATCAAAAGGGAGAGGACGTTGCAGTAAATATGAGAAAGGAAGATAAGTGAGTAACTGTCTTGCTGTCCAGTCGTTTGGATTATTGTGGATTATTATAAAATTGTAGTCATGTAGTATGTGCCCTAGTTAGTTAACATTCGTCCAGTTTGGAATTATGGCGGCAAACAAAACATTTAGATTTACACGTGCTTGATTATTATTGTAGATATAAAAGCTGCTAGGTGACACCTGGTTTTGTTGATTGTTTATGGCAGGATGGAAGATGTTAGTTAATCCATGGCCAAAAGAGCCTGCTCCTGCTCTACCAGGAGGCGCCACGCTTCATAGCCAGCTCTCGTGATAAGACTCTGTGCTTGGGGTCCTCACTGTCGTATCTAGACTATACATTGAGTCTGTAGGATTATGCTCCAGATTGAAGCAAATTCCCAGCTTTCCACATTTTGTACTTCAGCTTTATGTATAGAATATGAGAGTAAATTAACCATCAACACTGTATAGTATTGCCTGGCTCGCCAGTTTCCATTGCGGTGTCTGATTTTACCTAAACTGACCTATCTTGTTAGATTTACTTCTGTATTCCCTTGTTTTAATCATACCTGACAGCTTAAACTTCCTTGGATGAATTGATTTTTACTTTTTCTCCCCATTGCTCAGTCTTTATGCTCTCTCACTGTTTTTATGCTGCTTTCCACACCTCAGCAACTCTATCTTAGTTATCAAAGTCGTCTTCATCTTTTAAAGCCCTGCGCTATATTATACAGAACTTTGTAAAGGAGCACCTGTTTCTCTGCCTCTTGGCTTCGAGACCTTTCTCTCTCATCATTGATAAGCTTGTCCCACTGTGTTCCTGGAATATCACTTTCCGGAAGGTGTGAATCATGTCTGTACATGTTTGTGTTTCCTACAGGGCCCAGTACCATTCTTGTCAGAACTGGCCATTCAGGGAATGGCAGATGCCTGCTTCCCAGAGACTGTCAGGAGTAGGGGGTTTGGGCAAGTTCTAGTAGTGAGAGACCAAATGTCCAGGACAGTTGAGCAACTGGTTTCAGGGAAGGCTAGGGTGGGTGCCAGGCATATGCTTCCTTCCGCAAGGCTCACACAGCAAGGTGAGAAGGAGGGTATACCGTGAGAAACAGCTGAGGATCTGATCTGGGAGTGCTCCCTGTCAGGGCATTCAGGGACCTTGACAGGAGACAAGCGTTTCGTATAGGAGTTCTAAAGTATCTCCAGTGGCACCCATGAGATAGGAACTCAGATTAGGTATATCAGACTTGGATTTGCTATGAGGAAGGATGTAGAGTCAAAAAAGACACTAGCTGGCTTGGTGATTAGATACATTGGAGGCATGAGTAAGATGGATTAGAGTAAGTGCCATAGGTTTGTAAAGGTTATGAATTTGAAAGGGTGTGGGGGACACAGAATAGTTGGGTAGAAATTATGTAAATACAGTACTAGTGTTAAACAGTATTCAACTACGACAATATTTTCAAGTTTTGGTTTGATTCCTGTCAACTCTTTAATGTAATAGCCTAGATCACTTTAATCAGAAGAACATTATGTTTGTTGTTCCTAATATTACTTTAAAGTTGCAATGCTTATTGAATAATGTCTTCGTACAATCAGGGTTTCACAAAATACATTTTCTGGAGAAAATGCCTTTTCCATCCATATGCTTGTGTGTGTTGAAAGGCATACACTCACAGTTTGGCGTTGTTGGCTGGCTTTTGCTCAGAGCAGGAGGACAGTTGCAAGGTGATGCAGGTTAGAATTAAAATAGTTTGGGAGAGTTTGCTGAGAAGGCAGGTTTAGCAGCTCCCAAGTTAACTTTGTGTCATTCACTCAAAGAATAGTTCAGTTCTGAGGTATGAAGAATGATATGAGAACAACTGAATTTATTTTCTCAGAAAGTAAATTTTAAATGTACTGCATGGCCATGGCTTTCTGTATAAAATCATTAACAACTCTTGCTGTGAGGCCAGAGAGATAGATGCTCAGAGGTTCAGAGCTTTTTTACAGGATGGGATTTGGGTTATAAGAGTCACAACTGCCTGTAACTCTATCTCCAGGGGATTTGATGCCCTCTTCTTGTCTCTGAGGAAAGCGCGCACACACACACACACACACACACTCCCTGATTTAAAAATAATTTTGGAAATGTTGCTAGTAAAAGGCTAGTTTGCGGAATCAGGAGTCTCAGTGTTTTTTAATCTACTTGTGTTTTTCCTGATTTGCAGTTTTCTCAGAATTCAACTGTGTCTACCACTTGAGTACCAATACATTGCATTTTCTCCTTAATCTGTTTTCCCTTAGGAACAGGATTAATTTTTTAAAAAAAGAACAAACAAAAGGCTGTAATTATTATACCTTTCTTTTTTTAATGTTTGCGTGCTGTGGGATAGACAAAGAAAGCTTGAAGTTTGGTAGAGGGAATGTAACAAACTGGCTTTTTGTTTGGTTCAATTTTGATTATGTCCTACTAACCTAATTATTCATTAAATAGACTGTTGCTGTGACTCAGGTCCTAAGAATGCAGTCAGGGCCTGGGCCAGGGTTAATGAAAATGTTCGCTGGGCTGGAGAGAGCCCCAGCAGCCCTGGAGTTCTAGCTTTTCTTCTTAGCCAGGGCCTGTTTCTCCATCTAGATCTTAGGAGCATCCGATGAATTGATGAGGAAGATTTTACAACCACTTTATGCATTATAGTAAACTGTAGTATGTAAAGAAAAAAGAATTGTGGAGGATCAGAAGGAACCCTAAGAATGTTAATCATTATGAGCAGTAAGGCATTTTACAAGCAGAAGGTGCAACATTTGTTAATTCAGAAATGTTATTCTTTCGCCTTTATTTTACTTAGATAGATGCTATTTTCTGCCTTTTTGATGATTTTTCTATTAGTGAGTGCTTGTTTCAGACCAAAGGCTGATGGAAACAAATGACCTTATAATTAATAATTCATACAAATCCGAGTATTTCTAAGTTGTTGGCCTCTATTCCAAAGGGCCTTCAACTTTGTTGTGAGAGAAGTCACTACTGTGCATTATTTAGTACAATAAATTCAGCAGAAAATTTTTTTATCAGACTTGGGGATGGGTCCAATGTTATTTATTATGCTTTGTTTTTTTCTACACTTAAACTAGAATCATCTGAGAAGAGACCTTCACTTGAGAACATGCCTCTATCAGACTGCCCTTGGACAATTTGTCTCTGGGGCACATTCTTAATGATTGACATTGGAGGGCTCAGCCCACTGTGGGCAGTGCCACATTAGGAAGGTGGTCCTGAGTTGCATAAGAAAGGTAGCTGAGGAAGCAGGGGTGGGATGGATGACTCTGCTACAGTTCATGACTCCAAGTTCCTACCTTGAGCTCCTACCCTGAGTTCCTTTGATGGAGTGTACCCTGGAAGTCATATAAACTCTTTCCTGCCTGATTGCTTTTGGTCAAGGTGTTTGTCATAGCAGTAGAAAGCAAACTAACGCGTTCATCCTAACTCTTTATGTCAGTCTATGTGCTGGGATGTTTAACAAGCTTACTGGGCTTCAGTTGTTGCTGTGTGAGCAAATGTATGGCATAGGAGTCACATGAGCGGCCTCTGCCTACAGTTAACCTAAACAAAAAGTTTATCAGGAGCTTTTTTTTTTTTTGGACAAACTTCTTTAAAAATCCAAATGGGGATCTTGTCATTCACATTCTCAGAGAGATTCTGTGACGAAAAGCAGAAGAAACAGTGCTCCCTCTCACCCCTTTATCATTTCACACTTTGGAGAAGCATCCCTGACTTACTCCTTAGCCTTTTGCACGGAAGGCGGCCGACGTTTGTCCCTTCTAGGATAAGGATTTGGGATCTCGCTGTATTGTTGCACCTGGACACAGTACACGTTCCTTTAATGAGGAACAACTGAGGAAGAAGGCAGAGCTCTTGCTCTTAATCACCTCAAGTTAGATGCCCATGTGAATTTGCATTCCGTTTCCTGACGGCTAGGTCAGTACTCTTTATAATCACTTTTTTCTTCTGACTTTGTTTATTCAAATATTTATTGGAGTTTGTGTATCAGAGGTATACAAATGAGGAATAAACATCCGGCTTCTAAGTCGTTCTTGCCTCAGATGTTTAGTAGACGGATTGGACCACAGATGGACTTCATTAAAATTTATGGCGACGAGGAGTGTGCTAGTTAGTTCTGATGCAGTGATGCAAACTGGAGGCATCTGCGAAGAGGAAACCTCAGTTGAGAAAATGCCTCCATCAGATTGGCCTGCGGGCAAGTCTTTGGGGGGCATTTTCTTAATTAATAATCAATATAGAAGGGCCCAGTCCAGTGTGGGCAGTGTCACCCCTGGGCTGGTGGTCCTGGGTTGTGTGAACCAAAGCAAGCTAATATAGCCATTAGGAGCAAGTCAATGAGCTGCTTTCCTTTGTGGCCTCTGCTTCAGCTCCTCTCTCCAGGTTCCTGCCTTGGCTTCCCTGGATGGACTATAACTGAGCCAGATAAACCCTTTCCTTCCAGAGTTGCTTTTGCTTGGTGCTGTATCACAGTAACACAGACGCAAACTAGTACAGAGGGTTACCCGGGAGGGAATAAGGCCCACTATGACAACCAGCTAGGAAGCTTCTTCAGTAAGATGGCACAACCTTTGGCAGAGGAACGGAGGTTTGAAATAACCTGGCATTTGGAGGAATATAAACGGTGTATTAAGGCCAGAATGTAGTATTTCTACGGGGAAGAATGCTGACGAGGACAGACCAGGGCTCAGAAAATTATGCTTCATTCATTAAAGGGGTTGTCAACACAGGAAGGACAAAGTTATTTGATTGTCTTCTCAGATATATTACTTCTATGGAGGTAAGGGGGTAAGTAATAGGGTTGCTATAACCTAGAGAATTATATGGGTGGCCGAGGCAGCAGTGCATTCACAAGAAAGGGACTACAGGATTGAGTGGGTTTAGAATGTTTAAGACTTTAAACATACTGTGCCTGGGCTGTTGGACAGAAAAACATGGCCGTCACAAATGACATTGTAGAGCTACAGGTTTGAAACTCATCAGTATGTTGGAGACAGGCTCTGTGCCTCTGAAAATGCATGACTATTGATTTAAATAATCAAGGGATTTACTGTTAAAGGAAACCTGAGCAAAAGAATCAGCAGCCTTGTTTATTGATCATGGAGCAAGAGGTGCATTTTGTATAGAAATGATAAAATAGATAAAATAATTTCCCCATCATGCTCTTCATCTTAGATTCACCTGGCCCATTTGCTTTATTGCAAGTGAGCACAGAGCAGTAACAGTTACACATGTAGTATTCTGAACCCGTGCATAATGAAACCAAGTTACTGGAACCAGACTCCTCGTCAAGAAATTGGAAGTGATCAGAGTATTCTTTTTATTATCACAAAACGTCAAAAGTAATGCAACAGTTACTTTAATAATCTGAGGAAAACAGGGTAGTGACTAAAAAAAAATGTGTGCAACCAAATTCTTGTTTGTGATGTCAATGGAGTATATGCTTACATTTTCAAGGATTAGAGAGGTGTATGTTGCACGTGAGCTTTTAGAAATAACTTGGAAGCGTGCGATTAGAGAATTACAATTTCCCAGAGGTCATTGGGGACTGGGGATCTTTGAACAGAAGCTCTGTGGAGGAGCATGGGAATAAGTGTAATGCAGAAGACTAAATGGGTGTTCTGCAGGACTAGAAATGCTGCTACACAATGCCAGAAGCCGTTAAAGAGATAGGCCGGGGTTGGAAAGTCCTTAATCTAAGAACTAAGAATCGGGTATTAGGGAACAGGGAAGAGGCTTCAGGATCAGTTCCTCAGCCAGTGTGGGGCTGTATTCCACAACCTCTCAAATGAGCACACGTGTTGTTGAAGGAGGCCTTCGAACAACTTGGCGTTGCCATCAGTAGACTATCAAATAAGGGAGGCAGGGCTATATGCTTGTTTTTTTAAAGCTTGATAAGATCAAAGCAAGAAAACATGGTCCCCATGGCAGGAGGTTCAAAACAGTGTGTGTAGGGGGGTGATACCCAAGACAGAGTGTAAATAAAACATTTATTGCAGCGTAGTAATGGATTTGTTCAAGATTTAGATTAACGGACAGTCCTCAACTGAGTGCACTCAGAAGATACCATCTCAGAACCAATCAAGTGAGGGAGATTAAAATTAGAAATAGGCCAAGGCCCATCAGGAACAGACAACAGAGAAGACAGAGAGGTAGCAGTGTGAATACTAGAGTAGAATTAATGAGAATAATCATTAGACAAGGCTGAAGAGTTGCCTAGTGCCCTGAGAAGTCATTCTCTAATAACTGGAATAACTAAAGAAATCCTCCAATAATCGGAATAGCAAAAGGAATGTGAGTCGCCCACACAGTTAGACTTCTAAGCTTAGTTTCTAAATTTGTGCTTTAACATTTTATATTAACTGAATAGGGAGCTTCTAACCCATACTATTGAATTGCTAACCAAAACCTGCCAGAATTAGGACCAAAAGAAAACATTTTGATCATCTATTCACCAAGCCATGTCCAGGATTTTTTTTACCAGGATTTTCCAAGGTAATACTCCAGATTTAATAGAAATTTATAGCCAGCCAAGTTTGGAAAAAGCTGCATAAGGCATCTTTGGGCATAGCACAGTGCACTGTAGCGTATTAGGAACCTGGTAGCTCAGTGTCCTGTCGACTCATTTGACATGGATGCTGCCCTTTTGAATTTTGGTCATGAAATACCAGTTAACATGTCATAGGAGACTGGTCTTTTAAAGCAGGCTTTGGAACACATAAATATAAATGTACAAATATGTGATAAAATTAGAATAAACCATGTAGTTGGAGCCTTCGAGAGATGTCTTAGTAGTTTAAAGCACTTAGTGCCAAGGCTGAGGACCTGAGTTCTCTCTTCAGGACCCACAGGCTCTGGGGCGTGGAGTCTCCCGAAAGCTTCCTCAGCCCCCACCCCTGCATTCCCCATGGCATGTTGTGACCCCTCAAAGTAAATCAATACAGGTAATAAAGGGATTTGATAAAGATGTGGTTTATGTAACTATATCAGCATATTGTATAGTAATATATATGGTTAACATACATTACTTATATTGTACTTTATTTTTTTTTTATTTTTTATTTTTTTTTTTGGTTTTTCGAGACAGGGTTTCTCTGTGTAGCTTTGTGCCTCTCCTGGAACTCACTTGGTAGCCCAGGCTGGCCTCGAACTCACAGAGATCCACCTGGCTCTGCCTCCCGAGTGCTGGGATTAAAGGCGTGCGCCACCACCGCCCGGCATATTGTACTTTATGAGATAGTTTTTATACTTATGTAAATTTGTAATAAGAACGAAATGAAATTACATGTTTAACAATAATA
Organism: Peromyscus californicus insignis; assembly: GCF_007827085.1. Taxonomy (NCBI): domain Eukaryota; kingdom Metazoa; phylum Chordata; class Mammalia; order Rodentia; family Cricetidae; genus Peromyscus; species Peromyscus californicus. The sequence continues at coordinate 25,410,555 of NW_026294436.1, read as the reverse complement.
ATGGCCAGGAGTTATCTGAGCATTAATAAAGATGACTTGCTAGGAAACAGTTGCATGGTTCATTGACTCCTTTGGTTCAGTAAGAGTTTTACGCTGAGCTGAGAGGAACAGGCAACATTATCTGTCATCTGATGCTGGCTCCTCTTTAGTTCAAAAAACAAAAAATCCTCTTTAAAAACAGGGATTACTGTTTGACCTGGGATATGGCCAGTTTAATATTATAATTTCATATAAGCCTGCCTTTTCCCCCTTTTTTCTTCTCTTTCTCTGCAGACCAGGCTGGCCTCAAACTCAGATATCTGCCTGCCTCTGCCTCCCGAGTGCTAGGATTAAAGGCGTGCGCCACCTTGCCCATCAAGTCTATGCTCTTAATTGTTGTAGTTTAAGTTCTTTGATAGAGGAAATATGTGAACTTTATGATTTTTATTATTCATTCTAATAAAGAGCCTTCTTAGGGCTTCATTGGTCTAGCTATTTAAGTGAAAGCATTATTTGTAATGTAGCCTTGTATAATTTTAAGATTAAACTAGACTTTAGAAAAAAAAATTGTTGTTGTTTTCCTTTTTTTAAAATTGTGAACCACCATGTGGTTACTGAGAGTTGAACTCATGACCTCTGGAAGAGCAGCCAGTGCTCTTAACCGCTGAACCATCTCTCTGCCCCCTCTCCCCCTTTTTAATTGGTAAAACACAGTGTTTCAGAATTGAAATAGATGGTCTTTAGGGCAGGCTTTTATATTTGGTTAATTTATGCAGCAAGTCTTGAATTCTTAAGATGAAGCTAATTATGGGCTAATCCTTAAGTGACTAGATGTTTATAAAGATTCTTGAGCACTGAAGTGTGTCTCTCGGCATACAGGACGCTGAAGGCGGCTCTCTGGAACAGAAGTGGTTGTACAGGAAAATGAAGGGATTTGGGGACCTGAGGCTGGGCTGGAACTTTCCAGGATGCGGTTGAGTCTTGAACTAAACACAAATTTCTGTGGTCTTGGCAAATGTCTGCATAGTTCTTGAAGCCCTAGCTTTGACCTGTGGCATTTGAAGAGTTTGAGAAAATGTTCATATGCGGATTTTTGTACTTGTTCCTGCCCAGAAGGAGCTTCCGGCACACCCAGCTAGTTCCGTGTCCGTGAGCACTTGCACATGCGCACAGCACACAGGGCTATGGCTCCTCTTGTTAAATTTCTTATCTGTAATCTGTAATTATTTCCTATTCGCTCTGTGGTAATGTTTTCAGAAGTCTCCTGTGGAAAAGTTCTGTGAAGTATAAAACAGTGTGTGTATTTTTGCGGGAAGAATACATACCAGCAGAGTTTGTAAACCTTAAAAATCAAGACAGAAGGACAACTTGAAGATCTTTTTTGTTTCCCTTTTATATGGGTTTCCAGTTCAAAAATAAGCTTGCCATAATATTTAAAAGCCATTATTACATTGTAGAAAAAGTTCATCAGTAACATAGTTGTGCCATAACTTGTAATCTCGATGCTGACATTGTTCCTCTAATTTGTTCCGAATGAATCCTGAGACCTGTTTTAACTGTAGGTTGATGAAGACATGAGCACAGTTGGATGAACTTTTGTTTCTTCCTAGCAGTGTGCCCAGGATTGGGCAGACTTTCCCTCTTATGCCGGATTGCACAGGAGAGATGGGAAAGGCTCTGAGACAGGCCCAAGGACTTCCTAAGTCGGCTTGGCTCAGGAGTGATAGGGTCAAGGCCAGAGGTAGTGTTTTTTGTTGCTATCACTTAACACATCTCTCCCTTTTTGGATACACTTTCTTGCTGATAATTATGACTTTGTAACCCTTTTAAAATTATTATAATCAAATTACAATCTTATAGGGAGGTAGTCAGATGATAATGTTGCTTTTGTTTACTGAAGAATCACAACGAGAATACACATGGAGTATTGTCAAGCAGTTGTTATTTTTTACCTTAGAGGAAACAAATTCACAGTTGTAGTAAATGAATTACCTTCATATAGTCATGTACTAAAAATTAAAGTGTGAATTAGTGAATAGGCTTAGAGCTCAGACATTTTTCAGTGTCGATTTGCAGTAGGGAAACTGTCTGTGGAATACTGTATGAAGCGATGCTCCAAATATACGTCCCTAGTGATTGACTTCATTTTAATGTAAGAAAAATATGGGGAAGTTTGTGCACGGGGGACAAGTTCTTGCACAGAGGCCACCTGTTTTTCATGCTTTGCTCACTTACTTTAAATATATAGTACTGCCCATGTTTGCTGAGAGAACTAATTATAATTTGAAATCTTAGAGCTTTGTGTTATCTTTAAATAGTTTAGAAAAAAAACAAAAACAAGTGGAATTAAAACAACATTAATTTTTGTTTGTTTTGTTTTTGGTGAGGTCATACATGTTTGGTATGTCACGCTAAGCAAATAAAAAACTCTATCCTTCATATCTTACCTTTCAGATTACTCAATTTTTCTTTTCCATAGAAAAACTTAACTGAGGGGCACCTTTGGAATTACACATCACTTCCAAGGTCATGCTCTGGGTGGTCACTAACCCACAGCACCCCTAAATCCCCATCTGACTCAGAATGTCAATAAACTCTGAATTTGTGTAACATGAGTTATTATTTATGAAGAAATTAGAATTGGGTGAACTTTAGAGACTAGACAGGATGGGAGGCTTCATCATCCAGTGGTGTCAGTTGATACCGAGGTAACTAAGGCTGGGAGAGGATGGTCAGATGTCTCAGAGAAATCCCTGGTTAGACTTGGTGGAGTCTGTGTCAAGTCCCGCCTTCTCCCCTGTGACTGTCCCTTTGTGAGAATTTCCCGAGTGACATCCAGGCTGCCAAGGAGTTGGGCAGCTGCAAATGTGAAGCCAGAAACTCACCAGCTTGTGGGACTCTTAGGTCTCATCCACTGGCTTTCAGGAGAAACAATCACTTGACCATTTGACGATTTATTTTGCCCACAGACTAACCCATAATTTACATTTAAAATATAATTTACTAACATTTAAAAGTCAGCTTTTCTGACTCATATTCTTGCTGCCAGGCCCGGGGCACTTGCTTTCAGTGTGTATTATAAATAATTAATAAGTTATGGGAAAGCAAACGCCTCTTTAAAAATGACAAATTAAAGGGCAAGTGGTTGAAGTAGAAACTCATTGAACTTTGTCAATTAATCAAATAATGTTATATTTTAGTATTATTGGTTTTCTCTTCTAATATAAAAGTGATAAACATGCATTTAAAATGGCTTTGTATGTTTAATATGTTGAACAAATTGTAGGTGTGTAGTATTGTTTGTTTTTTGGATCTTTGGCTTTTTTTGTGGGGGCCCACCACCCAAATAAATCACACACAGAGGCTTATTCTTACTTATGAATGCCCGGCCTTAGCTTGACTTGTTTCTAGCCAGCTTTCCTTACTTAACTTATCCCATCTATCTTTTGCTTCTGGGCTTTTCCCATTTTCTTTTGTAAATCTTACTCTTACTCTATGGCTTGCTGGGTGGCTGGTCCCTGGAGTCCTCTTCCTCCATTTTCTTTTCCCAGATTTCTCCTTCTATTTATCCTCTCTTCCTGCCAGCCCCGCCTGTTTCTCTCTCCTGCCTCACTATTGGCCCTTCAGCTCTTTACTAGACCATCAGGTGTTTTAGACAGGCACAGTAACACAGCTTCACAGAGTTAAACAAATGCAACATAAACAAAAGCAACACACCTTAAAATACTCTTCTCCAACAGGGTGTTCTTCGGGTTTATTTCTTTACATGGAAATAGACTGAAATAATCAATAGACAACAGTAGGTCAGTAGCGAGTGTCAGAATAATCAGCTTCTAGAAAGTTCTGTTTAAGGGACAGTTTTAACTGGAAGACTGTAAATCCCAGAAGAATTAGAGGTGCCTGTAATGGTAGCTCTCAGTTAGGAACTTATTTGTTGACATACTAATTTCACTAATACATGTTTCACTAATATTTAGGGGTTTTCTCTTTTGTTTAACTCTTGTATTGAGTGATAAGTAGCCCTATTTTAGCCTGTGTGTCTAGATAGAAAAAACTGTTTTAAAAAAAAGCTTGGATGTGCATGCATGATAAAAGGGAGAAGGGAAGAGAGATGGGTTATTTTGTATTTCTGCTTTCCCATCATAGACCAATTGCATGGATTATAAATCAGTATTTGAAATTGCTCTTCTGATGGTTCTGGGGTATTTGATTTCAGTACATATTACCAATAATTAAGTAATCTGAAAGTAGGCGTTGCGGGCCTTGTAAGTTTATGTTTTGAACATGGCTTCTGTTTTCCAGATTTTGGGAACCGTTAACTGTGTTCTGTCTCATGCTGACTCTGTTTACAGCATTCACAGACGAGTTGAATAAAACGGAACACAGCTGGTAACCCACAGTAGCTTATTGTGTTCCCGGAAGGTTAATTGTGGAAAAAGAACTGTGCCAGGCATTCTGGGAGAGTCAGAGGGCTCTACTGCAGACTTTGCTGGTAAGGCCTTCATAATTCCTCTTGGTAGTGCCATTAACGGTATGAAAAAGGCCTTAGTGCCGAGAGTCTGCCATAGCATGGGGCTAGCATGGGGTAGTAGAACAGGTGGGGGTCATTGTCTAAGCCCTCGTGGGACTATGCAGATTTGTCCCTAGCTTTGAGGGGAGTTGTTTCCATGGGTGAAATTAAGATCCCTGAAGCCCAGAAATGGGCCTTTTTTGGCAGTGAGAGTTGGGCATGAGACTGATTCATTCTCTTTACAAAGGCCCACATGGTGGCATCTGTAGAATGAAAACCCTGCCCTCTGACTGTCTGAGACCCAGTCCTAAGGGCCGCACTGGGTAGCCTCAGGCTTGGTTGATATTCCTTGGCTATCTGTGGGGTGGAAGTTTCTGCAAACTGCTCTGCGAGGTTCTGAGTCTCAGTAGAAGGGCCCTTTGCTGTTTATCTTTTCACTAGCATCTGCCTGGTTTACACAAGGAACTGGGAAAATTTCTCTTGCCTGAATAAGGGCCCGTGATGCATGTCCTCTAAATATTACACTTGATATCCTTTTGAGTGATGGTAAGGTTAGTCCTATACCTGTGGTAGTCATTTGAAAAGTTTCACTCTGTGCTTCTCTTATTTGAATGCAAGGTGCCATTTACAGATGGTCTTTACCAATATTTTTCAGATCCATTGAGACAAAGCCGGATTATGTAGGCTTTATGTTCCCATCTACTCAGCAAACATTTGCATATCTACTACACACTCATGGTGATATCAGCATTGGTACTACAGTGTTAAGCATGACAAACTCCAGGTTTTTAATGGCCTCATATCATTCAGAACTTGAAACGTGGTTCACCAATCACAAAAAAGAAGGGTTTTTTTCCCCCTTTATTCTGATTTATCCTAAACAATGTCCCAAGTAGACATCAGAATATAGGGACCCACCTTGGACATTATGTATAGTGGAGGGACTTAGGCTGTTTAAAAAGTTTGATGCCTACTAAACAATAGCTTTCTTTAAAATGATTTTATAATGAGGATACAGAGATGTGAGAGTTTATAGTTAAAAGTGCATTATTACTGCTACTTAATATTCATTAATTTCTGACAGTATTCTAAGTAGCATGTAGAGTTTTGCCTGGATTTATTGGTCAGTCCTAAGTGATTGAATCTAACATGTCAGTGATTCAGGCATCAAAATTAGTTATAGTAATCGGTTATGACTTTGAATGAGCATCATCTTTTGAAATAAGATAATTTATAGTTTTCTTTTCTCTCTTCAGTTAATTGGCTTCATTTACTTCATCAGTGTCTAAAGGAGAGACAAATTCTACCTGGCCATTCTTGGAAATTTTGGAATATAGTTTCCATTTAAAATAATCGTACTACTTCTATATATTCATTGACCTGACCTGTTTCCCTAGATCTTTTAAAGATCCAGAAGGCATGTAACTAATGGTTAACTTAAGAATTCTAAATGAAATTTGATTCGTGTCTAAAGCCGTTTTACCGACTTTGAAATGTGCCACACACACCACAGAACCACCATGATACCCAGGGAAGCTGGTTATCCTTGAAGATGCTAATGGAACCTTAGTACATAACACAGTGCTGGGGAAAGCCCCTTCACTTTCTGAGAGGTATTGGGAAACTTTATAATAAAGTTGGTGCCTTCAGTGCTGTGTTTCCAAAATCCAAACACACACGTAATGTAGAAGCTTTGTGCGTTATTATAGATCTCCTGGTTTCTGCACATCTGCTTTTAGGTACTGCCCTAAAAGCAGATATTCTTTTTTTTTTTTTTTCCTTTTTAGAGAGGCCTCATGCTTAGTGGTTCTGTATTTGATTCTTTCTGTCATGATTGGGAATTGCTTTCTTCTGTCGTTGATAAGAGGCCCTATTCCCCCACCTCCCCATCTGGGCACGTACTTGCGCTTTAAGAAGTGCTGTAGGGCGTGGGGAGATGACTATTGGTAAAATGATCGAGGACTGTAATAAAAACTGGTCTGTCAGTTGGGGAGACAGGAAGATGGGTGCCTAGCTCCATCAGAGAGCTCCAGATTCAGTGAGCAAGCCTGTCTTAAAAAAAGATAAGATGGAAGTCCAGCATTTGACAGAGACGCCCAGCATTTGACAGAGACACCCAATATTGACCTCTGGGGTCCACTTACAAGCGTGTGCACAGGTGTAACTCCTATCCCCGCCAAATAAAAAGCAAACAAGAAGTTCTGTCAGTGACCGCCTCCTTTGTACTTGGTCTAAATGTGAGAGAGTAAAAAGTATATTTTTTACTTCCTGCTTCTCTAGGAGAGCAGAGCAAGTGAGTTCTCCCAAGTCTTAGGCTTAGTAGAGTGTTTTTGGTAGACATATGCATATGGACTGTGTTTGGACTTGGAGAGTTCAGTATCCCGTTTCTTACAGAGGTCTAATGTAAAAACATTAAGAACTTAAATAGTTCTCTGGATGTTGCAGATTGCCAGCCGTGAGCATCCCGTAGTGATGTTCATAGAGTATCCCTGGCGAGTATGAGGAAGAGACAGTGTCTCCTTTTATGGGTAGTGCTGCCTGGCATCACTGCTCTGCCCATCTCCTTGCCTCTTCCTCCCTTACTGTCCATGGTTACTGCTAATTATCCACTTTACAGAATCCAGGATCACTTGGGGGTGGGCCCTTGGGCTTGCCTGTCTGGGAGTATCCTGATTATGTTAACTGAGGCAAGAAGCCCCACCCACTGGGAACTGCTTCTCCTGAGCTGAGTGAAAAGGAGGGAGCTGGGCAGGGCCATTTCTGATCTGCTTCTTGACTGAAGATGGACGGACCAGCTGTCCCAGGCTCTTTACTGTGACTTCCGGCAGCGATGGACTGTAAACTGGAATGCTCAGCCAAAGACACCATTTCTCCATCATGTCTCTTTTTTTTGCCAGTATGTCATCACAGCAGTGGGGAAAGAAAGGTGGACACTTGCCATGTGAACTTCTCCTTAACCTTAGAGCGGCAGGCAAAATCACTTTCTAATGGAAAGGATTCCTGAGAAATGTCCTCACCACTTGATTGCATGCCCCTGCTGTACCTGGCATTTTTCACGTGTAGAACTTACCACATTTGTTCTTACCCAACCAGCTAATCTTCCTAGCTACATTTCAGATACCCTGAGGGCAGACACCCTGCCAGTTTGATTCAGGCTCCCAGTGTCTAGTACTGTGCCTGGCGTACAGTAGGCCCTTCCTTAATAATGCTAGTGTTGTAAGGATATAAGCACAAACAGAGAAGCTATCACTACCAATGATAACAAGGAATCATAAGCCACATTCATATAATATATATTATATATATATATATTATATGACACCTGAATTTAGTTAAGTGCCCAACATTGTAAAAGATACACAAATTAAAAGATTTGTTCCGTTATTATACTGTGGATTGAAGCTAATCTGAACATAATATTTCCATGGATTTCTTTAAAAGTAGTTGCAATTGTTTTATTTTTTAATCTTTCTCAACTATGTGGTCGTTACTGCAGTAAATGTACTAAGGTGACAGCTAAGTTTTTTTTTTTTTTTGGTTTTTTGAGACAAGGTTTCTCCGTGTAGTTTTAGTGCCTGTCCTGGAACTCACTCTGTAGACCAGGCTGGCCTCAAACTCAGAGTTCCACCTGCCTCTAGTTTTGGGATTAAAGGCGTGTACCACCACTGCCTGGCTCAGCTAAGTTTTATCTATCTATCTATCTATCTATCTATCTATCTATCTATCTATCTATCTATCTGTCATCTATCTACTTATCTATCTCTATTTTATTAAATATAGATATTTTTCATATAATATATCCTAATTATGGTTTTCTGTCCCTCTCCTCCTCCCAGTTCCTCCCCATCTTCCCTCCCATCCAGATTCACTGCCCCCCCCACCATTCTCTCTCCAGATTCACCGCCCCCCCCACCATTCTCTCTCCAGATTCACTGCCCGCCCCATTCTCTCTCCAGATTCACCGCCCCCCCCCCCATTCTCTCTAGTTAGAAAACAAACAAGCTTCTAAGGGAGAATAATAAAGCACAATACAATCAGATAAATGAAAACAAACAGAAGGAAAAGAGCCCAAGAAAAGCTACAAGAAACAAACACAGACGCAGAGACCTACTTGTTCCCACTCTCAGGAATCATATAAAAACATAAAACTCAAGCCATACATAAATACAAAGGAACTGTAGGGGAAAAAAAGAAAGAAGGAAAGAAGAAGCCCTGACATGGCATGAGGAGGAAGGAACCTCCACAGGCGCTCTTGAGTTTGTGTCCTTTGGCCATCCAGTGCTGGCCATGTAGCCTGTCCTAAAGAGTAATTTGTTTCCCCAGTGAGACTCCCTCGGAGAAAACTACATTTTCATCTGCAAGTGGTTATCACTTGGAGATAGCTTCTGGGTTAGGGATTGAAGCATGTGTCCACTTCTCCTTTCAGCTCTGGGACCCCATCTGGCGCAGACCTGTACAGGCCCTGTGTATGCTGCTTCAGTCTCTGTGAGATCCTATGGGTGTTGGTCCACTGTGTGTAGAGGCCTTCTTTCCTTGGTCAAGCCCTCCATCTCCTTTGGCTCTTAAACTCTTTCTGCCTCCTCTTCTGCAGGGTTCTCTGAGCCCCGAGGGGAGGGATTTGATGGAGGCATCCCATTTAGGGTTGAGTCTTCTAAGGTCTCTGACTCTCTGCTTATTATCCTGCTTATTATCTGGCAGTGGGTCTCAGTGTTTGTTCCCATCTGCTGCAGGAAGCAGCTTATCTGATTATGACTGAGCAAGGCACTGATTATGAGGATAACAGAATGTCAATAGGAGTCATTTTATTGCCTTTTTATTTTTTTGACCCATAGTATTTGGCTTTACTCTCGGTCCCTGGCCTATTTAGGATCAGGTTGTTCGTCACTCAAGCAGGGTCAGGTATGGGTTTCATCTTATGGAGTCAAATCAGATATGGGTTGGTTGCTCTCACAAACTTTGTACCATCATTGCATTAGCTTTTCTTACAGGCAGGATACCCTTGTAGGTTGAAGGGTTTTTAGGACAGCTGAGGTTTCCTAACAACCACATATATGTTTAAAGTCTGATTTTTCCATGCCTTCTGAGCAGATTCTCAAGCCAACACCATAGCTGCTTTTGTTTCTTAAAAAAACTCCTGCTGCTGGGGATGGGAGCGTCGCTGCTGGCTGCTGTTCACAGCGTCAACTCTGATGCCTACCGAGCTTGCTGCTGTAGCTAGAAAAGGAACAGAGCTCAAAGAGATTTCCCCGTTTGTTTTTCTCATTTGGTTGTTCTTAATTATGCCCAAACTGATCTGAACATTAAAAATATTCTGAAAACTTTCTCACGCTAATGAAAGTGCGCCAAGGACAGAGCATGCCCGCAAGCACCACACTGGGAAGTCTAAATTAATTCTTGGGCATGTTTTTCTTGTACTTTTGAAAATCGAGACCACACAGTTACGCTGTGATATGTCACCTAGAAGAAACAGCCCTAGAAAGCTGTAAATTGTTGAGTTGGATGAGAAAGCAAACACTCCCCACCTAGCATGAATGTTTTTCTGCACATTGTGTGGTAGCTGTTTAAGTATTAACTACAAGGTGTGGTAGATGTTTAAGTATTAACTACAAGGTGTGGAAGGAATAACATTGGGAAAAAAGGCACCAAGGAGAAAGGTAATCTTGTTAGTACTGTCAGTAAACCTGAATAAACCAAAAATGAAACACATTTTATATGTATGTGTGGATATATGTTTTATTATAAGGAAAGGTGATTGGCTGCTGGTTGTCTTCTGATTAGTTATCACTTTAGTTTCCCGATGCTGTACTAGCGGGCACATAGTGAAATACTACAACAGAAAAGGCCAGTTGACCGATCACGCCATAGTGTGTGGAGAGGTTAGAGGCCATCTGTGGGAGTCAGTTCTTTCTTTCTGCCACAGGCACAGCAGGGATCAGACTCACATTGTCTGGTTTGGCAGCAAGCCCCTTCACTTGCTCAGCCATCTTTCTGACCTCACAGATCATTTTCTCTGTTACGATGGATACACAGAATGGGCTTTAGACAGTGGCTTGTGCTGTGACCCCTCCACTGCCTGGACCGTCTGTGTTACCATGTCTTCTTTCTAATGATGATCATTTTACTTCAATTGAAATCAGGTGATACCAGGACACACTGAGTGCCTGAAATGTTTGGCAAAATAATTTAAATCTTGCGAAGTAAATATTCAGGATTGTTGACTTTGTTTTCACTATGGTAACTTTCTTTAAAGCCTGTATCTCCTGGAGACTGTGTACAGAATCCATTGTTGTGTTTCTGTGGTGTTTTTGTGAGTTACTGTGCCAGGAAGAAGGATTAATACTTTCAGAAGCCGAGAGAAGAAACAGGCAGACTGGAGATAGACGTGGGGCCAGAGCAAGACAGAAAGTAGAGCTAATAGCAGAAGTATCACTATGCTTCTCTGGCCCTCCAGACCCACCAAGAGATGAGATATACCTGGCCTGGATAGGTGGGTACTTCCAGTGAGTTGGTCAGAGCTGAGGAACCCAAGGCCGAGAGCTCGATGCCTTTTTGAAGTGATGTTTGTCACACACAGTAGAAACCAAGGTTCTGTGGCCGACATTTCCACAGTGGTATTGAGCTACAGAAATGGCTCAAGGGTACCAGAGAGGTTGGCAGTCTCGGTGAGGATGTACAAGGATGGTTGGGATGGGGGACCACGACAGCTTTCGCCAATGGTCTACTCTTTACCCATGCGTATTTCCCCATACTGTCTCAACAATAAGCTTGGACTAGGTATACTGTCAGGTGCTAAGGTCACATTCTTTTAATCCACTTCACAGAGTACTCTGCGAAACCTCTTATCAATAAAAAGTGGTCAGATGGCAATGCCAAGTCAGCCGTGTTCCTTAGGATTCTGGACTCAGCAAACCAAAGTAATGCTCCCGAGAGCACAGCGTACTCTATATCAGATAGTTCTTTAGAGCCCTTTCTTATGTGCTGTGTCAGTTGTCTCACTGGCCAGTGCTATTATTCGTACCTCTTCCGTTAAGCCAGGATGTAGCTGAAGGCTGGTTATTACCCATGCAGTTTGTGCAAGGCGGTTTCGAACCTCCAAGGAGAGGATCCGTTTCTCACTATTTGCTCTGGGGCATGAGCCCCATTGGCACAGAAAAGTACTTTCAGTTCTATAGGAAACAAAAGCCTTGTTTCCTCTAAGAATATGGCCTGGCTGTTTTTAATACCCAAGTAGTTCATCTCAGTGTCAGGGTGCTGTTTAGGAGGCAGGGGCTGGAAGGTAGTTTCTCCTTACTGTCTCAGGGTTGCCCGTGTGGCACTGAAGAATTTGACTTGGATAGGTTGTTACTGTAACTTGTCAGGATTAGTGCGGTACCCTTGGGCTATCACGTGAGTCAGCATTTGCTCTAAAACCTCCACCTCTTCTCTGAGTCTGTGGATCAGCATGCTATCGCTGATGCAGTGCATTCAAGACACTCCTGAGGGGAATTGTTCTGCAGCTCAGAATCTGGGCATATAGCACAAGTCAGGTATACCCGTGGTTAGTCAGGAAGCCTGTCCTGGAAACTGCAGCCGCTTGAAGAGAACTGACTTTGACCTTCTGGTACCCAAAGGACTGAGAAATGGCTACTAGAAATATTCAAGGTGGCACAGTAGGTGTTCCTCTCTGGGGCGGTTGGTTCATTCTCACACCGGTGTTTGGAGCAGCATGAGCACTGAGTGGGCACAGAATTCGGTGGGTGCACATCCACCGCAGGATGCCGGTGCCTTTAGTTCCCTTGCCACTGCAGTGACTTGAGTCAAATGCTGCATGCCTCCGTATTTCTCAGTGTGTGCACATCCTAAACCGTGTGCGTGTTTTGTCTCTTGGAATCCTGTGCTGGTTTTTATGTTTTGCTTGGAGAGGAGACTCTGTCTAGTCTGTCACATGTCCCACCTCTCTACAAGTATTTCCTGCCCCCTTCCCCCCAAGTCCATAAACCACTCTGTGGACTAGTGAGTGTTCATGGTACACACAGATCAGACATTCCGCACTTATGTTCACATTCAGAAGTGGAAGCAGCAAAGCAGTGCGCGGTTAGGGTTCAGGGCCCCATTTACAGCGTTCCCCAGCAGCCCTTGATCTTTTTTGTCCATTCCCAAGTCCTGACAATCAAATGTGTGCCTTTTTTCCCTTCAAGAAAAACTGGGAAGATAACCCAGTGAGAATCAGGATCCAGAAGGGCCAGATAGTCTGGCTCTGCCCTCTCTGCCCTTTCTTCTTGCAGCCTCTGTGCATGAGGAGGCTTTGGTCCCATCTTTGGGCTCCTTTCTTTTTAAAGTGGTGGTCCTCAACCTGTACGTCAAGACCCCCTTTGGAGATGAAGGACACATTCACAGGGGTCACCTAGGATCATCGGAAAACACAGAAGTTACATTATGATTCATAACAGTAGCAAAATGACAGTTATGAAGTAGCAACGAAAATAATTTTATGGTTGGAGGAGGTGGTCCCCACAACACGAGGAACTGTATTAAAGGGTGGCAGCAATTGGAGGATTGAGAACCACTGCTTTTAAGGGCTGGCAAGTCGGGGTGCAAAGGCCAGAGTTAGGTAGTGGAGATCCCTAACAAACAGTGAATTCTAAATTGCCACCCTGCTTAGTTTGTCCTAAGAGATGGGTTGAGTCCCAATCTCTAGTTCTCGAGGGGCACATTTGGTTTCAACTGTTCAGCTTTGTTTCAGCTAGCTGCTTGCTTTGAGGCTTCCTTCATTCAATTCCGAGATCACATTTCTTTGGTGGCAGTCACCTTCATCTTTCCTGGGAACTCATGTTTAAAAGCCATCTCCACATTGCCTCTGGTCGGGCCTTTTGGAAGATCCTCCAATGAAGCCATTGTTTGTCTTAGCATACTGCGTGGTGCACCTCCCTCCCCCACCGGGGAAGAAGGCAGACTTCACCCAGAATGCCGTGAGTAACTGGATTCAAAAGGAAATGACTGTTTGGCACGTCGGTTTGCCACACTTCCATAGGTGACAGAAGTTTCTGGGTAGATCGTGGTAGCAGTTGAAAGTAACAGCAGGCAGCTGGAGAAGTAGCCTCCCAAGTGCTGGTGCTCTCACCCACAAGGGGTTGGCTGGTAGCTGTGCTTGCAGTGAGTTGGGTTCCAGCTGAGGAATACAGGGTTCAACACTCGCCCCCCGCTTGTAGAAAGCACCACGCAAACCTGTCACCCCCACCCTTGGGGTGAGCATTGCAATGAGGCGATCCTGTAGTCCCTGATTTGCATTAGTAGTTATCAGAAAGGGTCCAGGGGAGAGGGAGTTAGACTTTGGAGTTTGGCATCCTCCGTGAGGCCTTTACCAGGGTATTTGGCTCTCCTGACTCTTTTAATAATATAAACACCTAAAATATACTAGGCATTTTTTCAAGCAATGAACAGGAAGCAGTATGGCAATATCATACTGCATTTGAGTTCTGCTCTTAGTGGTAATAAAACACTTCACAGTTTATGTCACTGAGTCACTGACTGCTTGGGGAAGTGGGTCAGGACTTCATGTCATCCTCTATATTTTGCGGAGAAGGAAGTCGGTACATTTCGAGAGGTGAAGCAGCACGTGTTGCAGGTTCGACCCGGAAGTGATGGGACAGTTTGCTTCTAGTACCTGGACCCAAGGGGCTTGACTGGGGAGGAGAGGTTGTGAGGAACGCTTGTACGATATTAAGAATTACAGTACAAGTCGGGTGCTGGTGGCGCATGCCTTTGATCCCAGCACTCAGTAGGCCGAGGAAGGCGGATCTCTGTGAGTTTGAGGCCAGCCTGGTCTACAGAGCCAGTTCAAGGATAGCCAAGGCTACTAAAGAAACCCTGTGTCAAAAAAACCAAAAAATGAAGAAGAAAAAAAGAAAGAAAGGAAGAAAAGAAAAGAATTGCAGTACAATTATCACTCCCTGGAGTTTTCAAAATCCTGTCAGCAACTTGCCCAGGAAAGATATTGTTAATATTTTATTCCATTCCTATGTGGCTTACTACAGAGTCTGAATATAAGCTTGAACTAAGATTTTACTGTTCTTAGTGTCAAACAGGAAAAGGGAGTGGGGAATGAGTTCAAATAGCTCTTTGACTTCTGTTCAGTTTTGATGCCAAAGCCCAGTTGTGTGTGATGATGCCGTAGTTTGACAGTTACACTCAGAACAACGCTAAAATGAGAAGTGGACACTTGGAACGTCCATGTTGAAAAGACTAAGGCTCATTCCGAACTCTCTGTGAACGGCAAGTCGGGAACATCACGGTGGCCAGGCTAGTATTAGGTCAGACACTCCCTTATTAATCTTTCTTTTGGTATTTATAACTTTGGGTTGAAAATTCTTCCCAGGGCACAATTTGCATGTAGCTTCTCAGCCTGGGAACAAACATCTCATGGCCCCCATAAAAGCCTCTTTAAACCTTCTGACTTCTAAGATGAAGGCAGTTTGTTTTCTGAAATATGAGTTATTTGGGCCTAGTAACTTAAAGCAATTTCAGTCCCCTGTAGCAGAATTATCTTTAGTATTATACCCAAAACAGCTATTATAACCTCAGATGATAAACTTTAAAAAATGTGGAAGCTGCAACTATTATAAATTAAAACAGCATACGTGCTTTAAAGAAATGCTTAGATTTCAGTGAAGAATATGTGTACTGACTTAGAAGTGGTGAAATTCCTTACCACTTGTATTACTATATAAGCAAATGCTTATTTAAGATGCAACACTTTGAAAACACTTTCTATATGTAATTTTGTAATTTCCCCAAATGCTTACATTTTATTTGAAAATGAGTCAGATGAAAATATTAGTTTAAGTTTTGTGTTCCTGGAGATATGTAAAAAAAATACTTATACATTTTTCTTGGCTCCTAACATATTCCCAAGGTTTTATATATATACATATATATCTATCATACATCCCAATCAGAGTTGGCTTGAAAATCTGTGAAAACCTGTCATTTGGTCCCATTTTGTGGTACTCAGTTGTAGCAGATTGATTAGTCCTCTGACTGTCAGTATACACCTGTCTTCTTAAATCCATGCCTTTGCATGTTAGATTTTAGTTGGCAAGAAGATCGGAGGGTTGGGAGAGATAAATGCTGAATGGAGTCACTCTTCAGGGCAGAGATGTGCAGTTCAGCAGACAGGCAGTAGTACAGTGTGATGGGGGTTTCATTCTTGCCAGACAAAGCAAGATGCTCTCTCTTAAAGGTTTTGGAGGGAGACAGCCCTGTACCACGGAGGAGCATGCTTAGTTAATGTGACCTGTGCCGTGTCTGGAGGTAGGGGAGTGGGACACATGTAACTCAGGCTTCATGACAGGGGTCACTTTCTTTGGTTAGGAGAATGGGGCTTCTATATGATTTAGAGGAACAGGTTCTAACAGCTATCTAAAAACCTAGATTTAATTTGGCTTTGAAGTTGAACTTGAGTAAGAGCTAGTATTCCTTTTGTTCGTAAAAGAGCATTTTACTAATGTAATGTACTTACATGAGAAAGTTTTCCAGGGATATGGGGTATTTCTTTTTAATAAAAGCATATCTGGATATTTTCCTCTTACTGCTCCCGTTGTTAGAAGATACTTTTCTCATACTTAGGCCTTGATAAGATGAAGGCGAAATTCATATCTCACTGTTGGAAATGCTTAAGACTCTTCTCCATCCCTGTTCTTGGAAAACCATAGCTTCATGTTTGTTAATTCTAAGGCTAAATGCGTCTGGGGAGCTTCCAGGAGAGTTCTTGTTTATACACTAACATCACCACTGCTGTATGTAAAGGTCAGGGAAGGGTGGGCATAGCTTGTTCAGTGCAGTACTCGAGCACAAGCTGTACAAGGAAGAAGAGTTCCTGCATGACTTGTCTTCTTGATTCTACGGTGTGGATGCCATGTATTAATCATATGGAGTAAACTTACTTCATGGAAAAGTTATTCAGTTTGATACTTTGGAGAAAGACCTAGCTTCTAATCTTGCTTCCCCCATTTACCAGCTGTGTGACATCTGTTTGGAGCACATTGGCCTTCAAATAGCATCAGTAGCTAACTACAGAATGCGTTTTTCTTCAGACAGCTAGAAATCTGGAATCAGGAGCTGTGAGTGTCTTTTTTCCAACTGTCAGTGACAGTGTTCACCTAGGTCAGAAGTGGCAGCAGGGAAATTCCTTGGCTTTTTTTCTCTGAGAAGTGCCTGCTTCAGCTTGAAACATCCCATCAACACTGTGTGGGAGAGAGGGTAAAGCTTTAGTCAGGATAAGAGAGGTTTGCTTATGTCTCGACAGATGTAGACTACACGGTCCATTGTAGCTGTAGCAGACAGTAGGCAAGCAAGGGATTCTTCACTGTCTGTAGTGGAGACACCAAAGCGAGAGGCTGGATAGGATATGGGTTGATCTAGAGACAGGGTATACTACAGTGACCAGGGGTGCTGTGGGTAACTTGAGCCAGCCGTTTTTGGGATAGTAAATGAACCCCTGGGTCTAGGAGAGGGTATGAACTTATTTTTTCTTTTCTGCTGAATATCCTTTAGAACCCAAGATAATGTTGAGTTACAGTTGATCAATGAAGATTGTTATGAGAGTTACATGACTAATCCATAAGTTATTTGCCCATACTAATTTATAAAGGTATTCTCCAGCTACAGGTGTTAGTTTGGCTTTACTTTTAGTTTATGCAGTGATTAAATACACTGATATACAAGGCAGGTGTTGAGGAGGTTCAGTAATTGAGTTCATTTTGAGGAGGTTCTGTAGTTGAGTTAATTTTTCATATTGATATCTCCCAATTATTATGTTTAATAAAGGATAATTATTGTGTTAATTGGCCATATATACAAATAACAATATGACAATATGCCTTAGAAGTTTCTTTTTCTTTGGAAATATAAATTGAATATGATTGTTTTTTAAAAAGTTATTGAAGGGGGCTGGAGAGATGGCTCAGCTGTTAAGAGCACTAGCTGTTCTTTCAGAGGACCCATCTCAATTCCCAGAACTTGCACTGTGGCTCACAACTCTCAGTAACTCTAATCCCAGGGAACCCAATGCTTTCTATTCCGTGGGCACCAGGCATGCATGAGGTACACATACATACATGGAAACAAAATACCTATACATACAAAATAATTTTAAAAGTTATTGAAGTATTAGCATATAAAACCCTCTAGTGTATTTAAGTGTCCAACTCAGTATGTTTATGTAAAGCAAGCATACCCATGTAACTTCCAAGCTGGTGAGTGTGTAGATCATTGCTAGGCTGTTCCTTGTGCCTTCTTTGGGTCATAACTGCCTTCCTTTGATACTAGTTATTGGTCTGATAGCCAGGAAGATTGGGCTAGTCGTGTGACGTAGAAGCTTGGTGTAATCATCAGTGGAAGGAAGAGGAGCCTCTTCTGCAGGCCCACAGGGTTTTAAATGATTTAGAGTTTCAGGATTTTCAGGCTTCCTGATGCATACATTCCCGAGACTCCTCTTGATTATTCCTAATTGTCATCTTAACCTTGTCAGGTTCGTGATGATTAGTGGTAATTGTTAATGTGCTATAATCTAGGATCACCTGGTCAACATTAATTGAGGTGGGAAGACTTTCCCACTATGAGTGGCACCATTCCCTATGCAGGAGATCCTGGACTTACTTGCCCATTCCCTATGCAGGAGATCCTGGACTTGCCCATAAGAGTAGCAAGGGAGCTCGAGCAGTATGCGTGCATTCATTGTCTGCTTCTGACTTCAGATGTAGACTACTCAGCTGCATCGAGCTTCTGACACCTTGATTCTCTGTGATGATGGAACTGTTATGATGGAACCTGAAACTGAGCCCCGTCTTCCTTAAGTTGCCTCTGTCAAAGTGTTTTTATCACAGCAACAGAAAAAGAAACCAAGGCACCAAAGTGTGTGTTGAGTTTTTTTTTCAACCCCTTGATCATTTACTGCCCTAAAAATTTAAGGTCTGGACCTGATCCTTGGGTCTTCCTGATTTCTGACAACAGAAAATGAGTCCCTCTTCTGTGTTCTTTAGAGGTCCCATTTTCTTTTGCGTGATATCTTAAATTGTTTTCTGTTTTTGTTTTTTTTTTATAGAAAAAATTCCCCCTGGTTTATTATGTTCCCCATTAATAGCTGATAGCCTCTATAGTTACTACTTCTCAGGCTCTCTTTCAGCTCCCAATGACTTTCCATTGTTTGGTATCCTGTTCGCTGGTAAATGTTGTAACAGTTTTCTATGTCTTAGTTTGGTTTCTGTGACTGTGATAAAATACCTGTCCAAACCAGTTTAGGGAAGAAAGGGTTCATTTTAGCTCACGATTGTAGGTGACATGTTGGAGAAGTCATGACCGCAGAAACATGGAGCTGAGAGAGTCAACATCCAGAGTTCAGAGCAGAGAGCAGTGAATGAATGAATGCTTGAGATCAGCATTCTTTCTCTGATCTTAAAACAGTCCAGGATCCCATGCCTAGGTAATGCTCTTCCCATCTCTATTAACACAATCAAGATAATCCCCCAAAGACATGCCCCCAGGCCAACCTGATCTAAATAATCCCTCTCTAAAAGTCTTCCCAGGTGACTCTAGATTATGTCAGGTGACAATATGATGACTCTTTGCTACTCCTCTGGCAGTCTATCAATATTTTGACTGTCATCAATGATTGGGTCTCTTAACGCCAACCGGTGATTCAGCCGCGAACTCCCATCTTTTGAGTCTGTAGTTTAGGTCACTTTTAGCAGCATCTGAAATAGGCTAAATTTCCCTAGTCACCCATTCTGAAATGGAGATTTCCATTCACAGTGTTCATTGCACAATGCTTTTGGGAAGGAAGAAAGCAGGATGAGGCAGAAGAACCTGAACTGCTGTGTGGTTGCAACAGAGGTCTCAGCCAGCCAGTGGGGGCATTCTGGAGCTAGACCAGCTCTTCAAGATCATCTTAGGTTGATGCAAGCAGCCAGGGCCTGTGTACCCTCACAAGGAATAGTCATTGGATGCAGCTGCCGTGACAGGGACTCAGGTGTAAGTGCTCAGCAGTATCTTCCCCTGCACGGTGGGAAGTGAGTTTCTCATCTCTGATGCCTGGAGGCTGACTTTCGGAGTTTGCTGCTGCTAGGTAGGTCCTTTTATGAGGCTAGCTCTTCTCTCTATGTTGATATTTGGTTTTGATGTTCTTTTTCTTTATTTTCTAATTATTGCTGATTGTTTTTAGCACCCCACCTCACTCCAGCTCTTAATTGTAGAATTGTCTTTCTTTTTAGTTTTTTGTTTGTTTTGCTTTATGTATTCTTGCTGTATTACTCATGTGTACAGTTGTGGTGTATTTTTGAAGTAGCCTTTTTACTTTTATGAACTATTTTTCTTTATTTTTAATTTTCTTTTACAAATTCTAGCAGCTCCTTTGTCTATGAAATTACATTAGTTTTCCCTGGGCCATTGTCCACATTGTGTTTCTCTTTAATTTTTAGAGACTTTTGGGCTTTAATATGTTGTTTTACCAACTTAGAATTAAAAAGGTAATGTCATGTCCTTTTTCCTGGAGTCTTTCGTTCACTACATTTTATATCATCACTGATCCATTTGACTTGACTCTGCCTTTGTATTTCTTTTCCGTTGTTCAACTAAACCTCCATTCCTTTTTGTTTCTCAGACTTTTAAGATCAACCCATTTTTGTATGCACCCCCCCACTTTATTCCTTGCTGGTTGTATGTCCCTTCTTGTTCTGTTACTAGACAGCCTAGAGATTTCAATACATCTTTGCCCATTTAGAGCCAATGTTAAATTTGAACTTTTTAGTGGGCAGTAACCTTGTTCTATATAAAAGCACATTTGAAAATTTTTTTTTTGAGATTATTATTCATTTTCTCCTTCCCTTTTGTTCTAGGCACGCCCATGTACTGCCCCTCATGCTTTCTTTCAAATTCATGGCCTCTCTTTCTTTAAATACTAGTGTGTGTGTGTGTGTGTGTGTGTGTGTGTGTGTGTGTGTGTGTGTGTGTGTGTATTTGTTCCTAAGTACGGAAGTACAACCTTCTCAGTCCAGTTGGTGTGCTCTTCTCTGGGAAAGACCATCGATTCCTCTCTTAGCATTCCTTAGTTGCCTGTAGCTCTTTGTCTGGGATTGAGGCCTCTTCCCCTCTTGACGTTCATCTAGTTTATAGAAACTGTTACTCTGTAATTAAAGTTTGTTTCTGATTATAAAATCTCATTTTTCTGTGGAACTATTCCCCTCGCCCCATACATCATCTCATTTCTTGGTCAGGCTCTAGATATTATATCCACTTAAAGACCAGAGTCAGGTTTTTATTCTGGTGGAGGTACCATTGTTCACTTTGACCAAAAGAGGCTTAGTCTGCCACTGGGGTCTTCAATGAGCAGCTACGGTATTTACCCGGACTGCACATTGGTGGCAAAATATATTCTAGCTGTGTCTTCCGTACCATGAACCTGTGACAGTTTCTCTTTTGGGCCTATTAGCAGCTGTGTTCTCTCTGGCACGTTGGTTTGCTTGAGCTAGCAGGCTCCACCATGCCTCTCCTCCGGAGAAGTTTTTGTTGATTTCACTGTGCTTGGTTGAGTTCCAGGGAATTTCGGGTAGAGAGAAGTTCTTGTAGGGTATAAGACATGAAATACTGTTTTTAATTCCTTTATTTGTGGACTTCTTAGAGAGAGTTGCTTTTCTGTGTGTTGGAGAGAGGAGGGGATAGATAACAAGTATAAAAGAGAAAATCCTACCAGAGATTTTTATTTCATAGTTCATACCTAAATTCCTAAAGTCGGTAGATGACCACAACATATTTCAACTTTGCTTTAGCGTAAATTGAGGAGGTTTGCATTCTGTTCTCACAGACTTGTTTTTTGTTAATTGATTTAAAATCTAGGAGTATTCTTTATTTTTGTTACTGTTCCTTTAAATGTCACCAATGAATACTTTACTGTGGTAGAATTGAGCAGTTGCAAAGAGATCATGTTATAGCCATAAAGCTTAAAATGTTTACTACATGGCTCTTTTTAGGACAACTTTGCTTCTCTCTGTTTTAAATCACAGAGTGATTTAATTATTTTTTATAGGATTCATGATTAATATTCTAAGGACCTGGTTATAGATTGATAAATATATCTTTTCTCCTTTTTTTTTCCTTCATGTTTTAAAACATGGCTCATTTGTTCTCATTCCCTTCTCTCTCTGGAACCTGATCCTGTTGATAATCTACTAGTCCAGACAATAGAGAGACACACTCAGGGTTTCTGCTCTGGAGATTTAAGTGTAGCTAAAGAGTGCAAGCGAAGAGGTGTGTCATCTCACACAGGGCTGAATAAGAGAGACACTGGGTCACGATTAAACTACAGCGTATGTTGAGGTTAGTATGAGATATAAACTTGATTGAAAGCTGTCACATTGGGGAGCTCTTTGTTTAGCAAATGTCTTTAATACGAGCATGTGGCCATCAGAGCACTGTAGGTCGGATTTAGCACCAAGCTAAGGTTTCATGTCTGAGGACAGTTTATTACAATCATTCATCTTAGGGCATCTGGTCTGCTGACTCTTTTTGGCTGTACCTAAAAAGTCAGAGGTACTTTGCCACGTCTGTTTCCAAACCAGAAATAACTCAGACGTAGGCTCAGCCTCGCTGGAGTTCCACATTAGTTCCACTGGCTTAGGATTTGAATGCTCACAGGCATCAATCATCATATTAAAGTTTTAATGCTGTTGTAGGTGTTGTCAGGAATCCGAAAAAAAAAAAAAAAATCAGTGTGACCCAGTCTTTGTTCAGGAGCAGGACTGGCGAGGCTTGGCATTCTCATCACTTCAGTAGTCCCTTGTCAATCAGCAGGGAACTGGCCTGAGATCCAGTGTGGAAACTCATTACTGTGGAAGGTGTTATTTTGGGGTTGGGAGCAGATGACGGTAGCACCTGTGTAATGCTGTGGGCACAACTTCCCAGGCAGGTGCTGTTCGGCTTCCAGGCTCTCCTCCTTGTCCTGTTACCCTCTTGCCGTAGCCACGACAGTGGCCAAGCTCCCAGTGCTCTTTGTGGAATCCCTGTAGACAGGGACAGGGAAACACAAGTAAACAGTGCTTTGTTGGGAAAAGGCCTTGTTGATGGCGTCTTTTTAGAAGCTGGATTTGACATTTGAATGACGGGTTCTTTAGAGTGAAGTCAGATCATTAATACGTTTTCCTGGATTCTCACACGGCATTTGTAACCATTCCTCTCATTTGCCAGTAATTCCTAAAGTCTGTTAGGCTTTGTTGATTGGATTGTATCAGTAGGAATTACAGGGGGCTGAGAGAGATGACAACCAAACTCTTTTTAGCTTCTGAAATACTGTGGTTCACTTATCAATACCTTATTACAGGTATTTTTGCTTAAAGTGGTCTCTCAAGCCTGTTCCTCCAAACTGTCCTCCATGGCGAATCTTCAGCAACGCTGAAGCGTTTCCTTGAACTTGTTTGCTTTTAGAAAAACATGTTATACAACGAAGAAAATGAAGTCACTGAGTGAATCACCAAAGTCCTTGCTGTGCAAGCATGAGGACTTGTGTTCCGTCATCAGTAAAACAAGCAAGGGGACTGGAGAGATGGCTCAGCGGTTAAGAGCACTGGCTGTTCTTCCAGAGGCCCTGAGTTCAATTCCCAGCAATCACATGAAGGCTCACAACCATCTATAATGAGGTCTGGTGCCCTCTTCTGGCATGCAGACAGAATACTGTATACATAATAAACAAACAAATCTTAAAAAACAAACAAACACAAAGGCCAAGTTATGATATGGGGCACCGTTGTAATCCCTGAAGCTCACTGGCGAGCCAGAATAGTCTTAATTGGTGAGCCCCAGGCCAAGGAGAGACCCAGTCTCAAAGAAAAGCCCCCAAACCAAGTTAGATGGGATCTGAGGAATGACACCTGACCTAGTCTTGCCTTTATATGCAATAGTGAGAGTGTGTGTGTGTGTGTGTGTGTGTGTGTGTGTGTGTGTGTGTGTGTGTGTATGTGTGTGCATGAGCACATCCGTGTGTGTGTGTGTGTGTGTGTGTATGTGTGTGTGTGTGTGTGTGTGTATGTGTGCGCCTGCACACACATATTCTCTCTGTCTCTCTTTCTCTCTCTCTCTCTCTCAAGAAGTTGAACAGATTGTTTACAGTGTAAATGCTTTAAAATTCCTCCCCAGGTTCCAGGAATAGGCTTTATCTTTATTACTCTTAGAAAAGTTTGAGAATCAGTACATTGTAAAAATACTTACGATCTCAGGTCTAGGAGAAATAATGGCTTAGGTCTTCTGGGTCATTATTACCTTTACCAAAGAAGAGAAGGTGACTCTGTCTTGACACATGCTATTTAGGGTTCATGGCTCATGCCCGTTTGTTAAATGGGGATGGTGAGGAGTAAGTAATGTCACATACACTTGTGATATTAAGTGAATACTCCTTAACCAGTAAAGAAGTAGGTTAGGAAGCATACGGCAAAGCCCACAGAAATAATAGGAGACAAATCTAGTCAAAACAGGGCCTTCCTAATACTTGGAACTCAGAAAAAGGCATCAGTTTGGCCTGTTGTAGAGAAGGCCGGATGCTGACGTCTTGGGGCTCTCCTTGATGGCCTTCAGCATTCTTGTTTTCTCCTGTGAGGGCCTGTTCTGGAAAGCAGTGTTTGGATAGTTTGGTGACATGAGGGATAGCTCTAAGCATGGGAACATGCACAGTACTGTCTTTTGCTGAACTCCGATCCTGTGTGCACATCACATCTCTTAAGCTGGCCAATGTGCTCGATTTTGTTTTTAAAAGTTCAGTAGCTTAAACGTGCGGGTTTGTTATTTGGAAGTCAAATCCAGATCCAGACATTTCATTTATAGACAGGATCGAAAATGCCAAGTACAAATATTGCACTTTGGGGACTAAATCAGATTTTATATGGATTTGAACTAATGGTTGACTTTCACTATTATAAAACAGAGTGAAGAGGTAGTTCACGAGGCATTTGTGTGCATATGGAAGAGATGCGTGTGTTTCTTCCCAATTTTCCTTCTTTTAAAATGAAACAACGAACATTAACATCAACAACACGATGTCCCGAGACCAGCCCAGGCTCCTGCCTGCCTCCGGCCTGGTTTCCTCTTGCCTGTCTTCCACTACATCATCCCACAGTGTCAGTTGCTTATTTTGAGGTGGATCCAAGTTAGATTCAGAAAGGTCCTGGGCATGAGCTGCCACTCTCGTGTTCCTGGCCTGCATCTGAAACAGCTTTATTAGTGGGGCCAAACACAAGGGGCAGTTTTAGCAGCCGCTGCCAAGTACCCATCAGCTGTGATACTGCGTCTGGACACAAAGAGCCAAGCTTAAAATAGACCCAACCTGTGACCTATTACATTAACATACTGTGTAGATCCTGAACCTGGTGCCTAAGCACGTGTCTTGTGATGTGTTCATTGTAAAATAGAGAAATAGATGCTCCACTTCCCACTTACTCAGTCAATGTAGGGATGGGAGTGAGTGGACCAAGATGATCTATTTAAAAAAATAAAATTAAATAAAAAGAAACAACAACAACCAAGTTCTATAGGTGATTCGAAAGCTAGCCAGCTTTACATCTCCCGATATAATATGTACTCAATATTGTTTTTGCTCAGAATGATTGATTATTAAATAACTTTATTCATTTTTGTGAGGAGACTATAGTTAATAAGTGGAGGGCACATATTTACTTATGCCATGGTTGCATATTTACTTATTTAGCTCTGCCTCCCCTTACACATCCTTAGGTCCAAAGGTCTAATGTGTCACTTGAGTTAATCCTTTCTCTGATCTGGTGGAAGTGACTCACTTGGTTCTCTTGGGTTTGTGAAGCTAGAGAAAGACAGTGGAAGGCGGTTCAAGGCAGCCGCCTGGCTCCCCCTTAGAAAGGTGTTGTTTAAAGAGATAGGGTCTGTGTCATTTACGTTTGGAATGTGAACCGGAAACCTTTGGAAAGATGACAGTACACTTCCTTTCATGCTGTGTTTTAATATGTTGAGACGAAGGAGAATGGAAAGTTGGGAGTAAAACTTGGAGGACCTAGTAGGACCACATCATATTCTTTCACAACTTACTATTATACGGTACAGAATTTACTAAAACACATTTAAAAGTCACATTGTATAATATTTTAAGAATTTTAAGAATCCAGCTTTTTCTTTAAAGTTTTTTTTTTTAGTTCTGTTAGTATAACAGTATAACATACTGACTTTTGCAGTTTAAATTAAGAAATGTAACTTTTGTTTTAGAATCAAGTCTCATAGTTAAATGAGACAATTGAAATGGAGAGTAATGAGTTTGTGTTGGGTAAGGCATGGGGCAGTGAGTGGTGGTCATCGCGGTAACCTGTTTCCGGAAAAGCCAGGGGGCCTGGGAAGTGATTGGTAGATTGATGAGTGCTCATTTAGTTTTCGGGACAGTGGCTCCTTAATCAATCAACCTAAGGGTTGATGTGTTAGAAGCTGTTTGTGGAAGTCTCTCAAAATTCTGATGTGTATTAAGAGGAAGATAAAGTGGAACCAGCAGGTGTCAGCAGGAAACATCAAACCATCAGTCTTAGCAGTATCATCATTTGATTTTATTTCAATGATGCTTCAGCCCAGAGCAGCCTTACAAGGGTGTTAGTGTTGTCTGGACCCCTAGCTGGTATTTAATGTAGAAGCCTTCCTCAGTAGGCAACATAGTGGGAAATGAGTGAATGCTTCTGGAAAGTCTTTCTGAAGTAGAGCAGTCACTCTGCAAAGATCTGGTTCAAAGGAGAGATGTTTGCCAAGCATGGGAAGGTCTTCCGTATTTCACGGTGCTGAAACAAAACACATATAAATGAGTCCATATCCGAAGACCTTATGTTTAACTGTTTAAATATTTTCCTGGTTAGCTGTGTACTACAGTTTCAAGTATTTATTTGTTACTGATTAGTGAATAGCCACATGCAATTTGTCACACTGTAAGAATTCATAACCTTGAAGTGAGCTTAATTTTACAATAGAATATATTATTTATATCTTACAAATAGTCACTTTATTTTGCCATTCTAGCTAAATAAATAGCCATTCTAATTATTATATAGTCTGAGAAAGGTTAGTGTTAACTTTTCTATAAAATTGAAAGTCTTAGAACTCTTATCCTTTATTTTCTTCTTCATCTGATGAAATTGACCAGAATACATCTTAGAGACAGATATATTACTCAATCTTTTGGTATGACCTTGAAGAATTAAAAGAATGAGTGAGTAGGATATTGCTTGAGGCCACAGAAGGTATGTGATAAGGCAGGGCAGGCAGAAGCATTTTTATTTTTTGTTTTATTCCATATAACAAAGTTGTTAATTTTCTATGTATCATTAAGAAATCTAGTACTAGTCTCATGCCTGGCTATTTACCCAAGTGGACTGAAATTGTCCTAGATAGGAAGGTTTGTAATAACTTTATTCATGGTTCTCCAAAACTGGAAACACTGCAGATGCCCCTCATTTAAGGATTAGGTAAACACTGGTATGCCCATCCATGCAATGGTAGTGTATTCAGCAATTAGAATGAATAACCTATTTGCAGCGGGGAGATGAACCTCAGATGCATCATGCTAAGTGGAGGGACTGTATTAAAGAGGCTGTGTTTATACAAATACAGCTGGGCAGTATCCAGGGACCAGGGAGGAGTCGAGTGTGGAGGGAAATGGCATGAGAATGGCTCTTTGGTACTTCGAATCTGATGTTGATGTTGCTGTTTGTCAGACGTGTAAAAAGTATAACATTAAAAATGAAATAAATATGCTGATTTTAACCTTTTGTTTTTGCACACATTTTAATAGAAAAGGTAGAATACGACTTCATTTATCTTCTTCTGTTTATAAATTGTTTGTGTATTTTAATTTTAGGTTATATTTCTAATTCTGTAATCATTATGTCCTATTGTTTTCATGTAGATAACATTTAATTAAAATTTCTCCATCACACGCTTTTGCTGGCTTGTTTTTGTCAACTTGACACAAAGCAGAGTCACCCGGGAAGAAGGACCATCAGTTGAAAAAAAAACGGCCTCATCAGATTGGCCTGTGGGCTTGTCTGTAGGGCTTTTTCTTTTGCTCATTGTTGTACTAGGGCTCAGCCCATCTTTGGGCAGTGCCATCCCTGGGCAGGTGGACCTGGGCTGTATTAGGAATATAGTTGAGCAAGCAAAGAACAAGCCAATAAGTAGTAGAGATCCTCTATGGTGTCTGCTTCTGTTCCTGCCCTGGCTTCCTTTAATGGACTGTAAAATGTAAACTGAAATCAAGCCTTTCCTCCCCAAGTTGCTCTTGGTCAGTGTTTACCACAGCAACAGTAAACCAACTAGAACATGCAGTATTTAGCTTCCTGGCTTTGCTTTCCATTTGAGAACATTTTTGTTTTGCGTATTCTATCTGTTGGTTTTGTTCACGGGTTCTTAATTGCTTAAGTATGTGCTTACGTTTTATCATGTGTTGGATATTATATGTGGGAAATCATTTCTAGACATACGATGGAGCCATGGAAGTTCCTCCTCCAGCGAGTGTTCACATCTGCTTCTGCCAGGTGTCTTCTGAGGGCAGCAGTTCCCGGAGACCCTCAGTCTAGATCTGAAGTGATTGAATGCTAAGAATGCTGTTAGAGTTCAGGCTTTCAAGGTCTCCATCCCAGCGCCGGGGCACTCGCTCACCATAGCCTTCTGTTCCCAGAGCAACCGATGCCGCCTCTTAGCGCGTCAGCTGTCCCTGGACTGTCAACCCGGCACTCAATGGAAAACAGGCCTGGGTGCTGGGCTTGCTTTTCTTGGTTCCCTGTCCTCCCCCAGAGCCTTGTGCTCGGGTGTGTTTCTGTGCCATGTTGCAGTCACACTCACAAGCAGTCCGACTAATTGTCCTCAGAGCTTTAACCTGATCATTTTTGTCATGGAGATAGGATGTTCCTGTACTCATGCACACATATGAGACAATGTAACAGTTATTTTATATATGAGTGCAGGTGGTAGTTTTGTTTAATACGGTTACATGTTATGGTACCTTTAGGTCTACTTAATAGATTCACATAAGATACATTAACAAATACTAATTTGTAACATTTAGCCCAGTGCCAGGCACTATGGGTAAAGCAGTTATGTAAAACACACTATCGTAACCTTATTTGGCCTTTATTTTGGCAAGGTAAGATAGGTAATTTCCTGCTCCTCTTTGGCTTATATATTGGCAGTGTGAATAGTATAAGCTGTCCAATTAAGGGATTGACTGAAGTTTGATGTAAATAGTATCCTTCAAGTCTATATATGATGAAATTTTTCTTCTTGGGTCTTGATTTATCACTGCACATTATACTGGTTCCATTTTAAAGTCACTTAAGCTATAAATAAACATTTTCAGTCCAGTTTTTCATTTTCTCTGTTGAATTGTAAAGTTATTTTTTTTATTTAAAAATTGTGTGTGTGTGTGTGTGTGTGTGTGTGTGTGTGTGTTATATGGAGGTCAGAGGACAACTTTTGGAACTTGGTTCTCTTCTACCATGTAGGTCCTGGGGATCTAGTTCACTCAGTCTGTCAGGCTTGGCTGAAAGAGCCATTTTCTCTAAGCCATCTTGTGAGACCACCCCCCGTTTCCGGTGTTTAGCCTACCTTCATGTTATTCCTACCAGTTTTTCTTTATTATAAACATTTTTGTAATATTCATTTGAAATTCAGTTGATGTATTTTTTAGAGCAGAATTGAGGGTACTCAGTAGTACACCAAATTTTAAAAACACATATATTTCTTTTTTTTTTCTTTTTTTTCTTTTTTTTTTTTGGTTTTTCGAGACAGGGTTTCTCTGTGTAGCCTTGCGCCTTCCCTGGGACTCACTTGGTAGCCCAGGCTGGCCTCGAACTCACAGAGATCCGCCTGGCTCTGCCTCCCGAGTGCTGGGATTAAAGGCGTGCGCCACCACCGCCCGGCATATTTCTTTTTGAAAGGTGATACACTGATGTATATGTATATTTCCTGTGATTTTTGTAATATGCCAATTCACATCAACATATCAGTATATTTTCATCTTTAATTTGCATTTTCTATTAGAGATAGTATATTTTGTTTATTTGTTCTCTCTGTGTGTGTGTATATATATATATTTGTGTCAATTAGGTTGAAAGCAAATTAGAATGACATACTGTTTTATGGAAAAAAATCATGGGTTTAGAGTTCGACAGGAGTCACGTGAAATCCATGGCTTTTCTGTGCTGTGATCCTGTCTTCCACTTGGATGAACACGTGTAACTCAGTCCTCTGTTGAGTGCATACAGCAAAAGACTTCTGCAATGAATAGTAGAAGGTACCAGAGTCAGTACTGTAGGACAATGGTTGTTCTCACCGTAAAGCAGAATTGGAATGACCGTCCAATCACAGACCTCCTGCCCAGCAGTTAGTCTCACAGATCCTGCAGTTTTCAACCTTGGTCTTTGGGGCTGTTCTAAGTAGACATTCTGGGTTGTGGTGTGTGTGCGCACATATGCCTACTTTTCAAGCCTCTTCCTTTGCAGAGTGCTCCATAGCACCCAGACTTGTGGAAATAGCATTTTTTAGGAAGTGAATTTAGTGTGAGCTGCAAAGTGGAAGAGAAATAACAAGGCCGTTGAAATAGTCATGATCCCAGAGCTTTAAACACACACATTTCTTAATGGGAACGGCTCCTATTGAAATGGTTCCTCTAGCTAAAGGAGATGCCCACTGAAGGAGAGGAATCCAGCTCCCTGCTGACCCTCATTTGTTCCACACCAGCCAATGACTTTTAAATTCCATTATTACTTCGATGGTGATCTGTTGTCAAGAATGGCCTTTGCCTCTCCGCTGTTTATATGTTCTTATGGACCCCAGCTCTTGTTTCACTAACTGGGCCACCATGGGCTATCAGACGTCTAAATGTGGTCAGAGGGATCTGTCCACTTCGCTTCGAGCCGACGAACAGTTTTTTTTGACATGTCCCCATTGTTCTTTGAGCACAGCTTTGTTGTTTGGTACAGTAAGTTCCAGGCTCAGCTTGTACTTTCCCAGCCCTAGCTCTGGAGCCACCCATTTCTTTCCACAGATCACCAATTCCTTTAAAGGGAGAATGGCTTCGCAAGCCAAGTTGTTGATAAATTACCATTCTTAACTATAAATCTTGAGACTGGGGTGGACGAGAAACATCCATCATTCTCTTCAAACACCCAATAATCATCCTAGTACCTCTTCAAGACTTACTTATCATAACACAGAGATGTATGAATGGAGTATTGACTCTGAGTACTCACTCTCTTTGCCTTGGCTGATTTGGATGCGTCACTTGCTTCATTATGGGAAATACTGGATGACTCAGTCACTTAAATGGAGACAAGAGGGTGAGGTCAGGAATATTCCTGTTGAATGGTGACTCGGGGCCAAGAAAAATATTTAGATCTGGATTTAAGTATTCAGACTCTGCCAAGTATCAGTCACCTTAAACTTTCCATTATGTTCCTTGACATTTATGTGAGCGCATGTGTGTGCGTGTGTGTGCGTGTGTGTGTGTGTGTGTGTGTGTGTGTGTGTGTGTGTACTTATATAGCTAGATCAATACTTGTCCTTTGGGTGGGAGAAGCATGCTTCTATTTTTCAGCATAGTTGTTCCTGTTTTGTTCCATATTTCATTCCTTTTAAGTGTGAGTTGTCTTGTTTAGTAAAACATGACTTTTTAATGTTCTCATAGAATATTTGGGTATGTAAGCATAATGGGCATTGTGAAGGGATACTAAACATTTTATTACCATAAAGATCGAAGGGAAAAGTTCATTTCAGAAAAGGAAACTTAAAGTTGAATCATGTACGTCCCATGTGAAACCCATTAGAATTCTGAAAAATCAAAAATAAATAAATAAATGAAAGCAGCCTGTAATTGATTGTCTGCACGCTCTCTTTGGATCCCCATGCATTTTCTCTGAGCACTTTGCACCGCACTGGAAAGTTGTGGCTATGTGGTGGTATCATGAAAATGTATATTTGGAAATAGACTCTGCAGGTAACCTTTGTTGTTAAAACTGATTTTATTTTCAGTGTGAACTAAAGTGAAGATGAATTAGAACAACTTTGAAATTGACTAGTTTTAATATTTTCCTTCGCTAGTAAGTAATGAAGGAAATATATCCATTTACCCAAACCCTGCTAGTGTTAAAGAGTCAATCAATAGGCAAGTTGCAACTTGTTTTTTGACAAAAATTACTGTTGCAAGTACAATTTATTACATTTTTTTTGAAAGACATATTTTCAAAGTTTCTTCTTTTAACAAAATTTCTATAACTTAAGCTTTAAATTTGTATTTTGTAATTGGTTAAGAATTCTGTACAGAAGGTTTGAAACATACTGATTTATTTTCTCTGTACAATGTAGACTTTTAACACATGACATTCACTTTGGATTCAGTAGGGGTGTGTGTGTGTGTGTGTGTGTGTGTGTGTGTGTGTGTGTGATCCTTAAGAGTTCTGCCGAAGTGAGTGTAGTGATTCTGGTTGTCCCATTGAGATTTTGTTTGCTAATAATGGTCTCAGGATTTTAGTTTGTATACATTTGATAAATTGGTTAAATATGGGAACAAAGACATACTTTACTTAAGGGATGATGGTAATATTTTAGTATCGAAAATAAGATGGTTACATTGCCAATGAAGTAAACCACATTGCTTCATAATGTATTTATTGTGTTTTATTTAATAATTTTGTTAAGGTCATGTTTAAAGTCAGCTCACTGGCAGACCTGAATTCTTTATACTTTTTTCCCCCTAATGAGGGATGAGTGACCATTGGCTTGGAACATGGTGAAAATGGTCACATGTACTTCTACAGTCACAGAATAATGACAGTCATAAATCAGTGCATTGGCCACCAGTACATTGGTGGAGACAGGTGGTAGGCGGATTGAAACAAAGCAAGAAAAACTCGGTTATAGGCTTCCTCTACTAACTCATGACAGTTACCTTTTGGCTGGGTGGAAGGTAGCTTTGCTAAGGATACATTTCAAAGATTTTACCTGGTAGACAAAAGGTGTGTTAGGTTAGAGACAGAAGTGAATGGAGTGACTCTCATCTGCAGCCTTCCAATTCCAGGCAATCAGGAAGTTCTAATCAGACTGTGTAATCTTCTGCATAGGTATGGCTTTTTCAGAGAGCTTCAGTTCGCAGAAAAGGGTTGTTTTCAACCATATGAAAAAAGTTTTAGCTAGTAATAAACAGCAATGTTTTGAAAATTGCAAGACAATGTATTGACCTGTACATCTCCAAAGATTCTGTGCAAGGCTTTGTCTTCATGGGCTTTCTCCTAATCATTCACAGTAAGGCCTTTCTCCATTGTTCTCATCCTCCTCTTTGCTCTTCTGACGCCCACCCTGCTTCCATTTCCCATCTGTTACTTGGTTGGTGGTACCACCATATGCTGTTTCCTTCTAGAAAAAAAAAAATCTTACCATCAATTGTAACTTTCCTTTTCTACTCCCAGCCAAATCTAATCATTCCCAAGTCCCGAATGTGTAATGATAAGCTTAGAAGCAAGACTAAAATCTGCCCTCTCATGCCCATTCCCATTCAGCTTTCATTGAATCACTGGATGCTGCCATGCTCACTTTATATCAAGTAATGGCCGAGAAATAAAGTAAGGAACAAGTGGCAGGGCTCTTGCCCTTGAGCTGTTTGCAGTAGAATAGAAGTGATCCACAGTAAAAACAAACAAACAAATAAAAACAAAAACAAAACAAAAAAAACAGGAAACCAAAAAACATGGCAGTATAATTACAAGTTCTTACAAGTGCTGTGCAGGAATGGAAGAGTGATATGTAAAAGATACGCAGGGAGGAGGGATACCATGGAACCCTGGTTAGGGTAGGCTTGGTGTTGAGCCAGCTACTTGGGGATTCTGGACCCCGAGGGTAGCAAGCAGCAGGCTCTGAGGCCAGAGAGTGCTTAGCAGGTTTCAGGGACAGAAAGGATTTCAGTGCTTCTGGACAGTAGCAGGAAGGATGGGGCTAAGCTATTGTGAGAGGGGCAGGCAGAGATGCATCCCAGAGATAAAATTATCATCCATCATAGATAGCTTCAGAACAGGGAAGAACAGGATAAAGTAATGAGAGAAATAGCAGGATAGATTTCAGATTTTAAAATAGGGTTTTTTTTTTTTTTGTGTGTGTGTGTGTGTGTGTGTGTACACGTATGTGTGTGTATGTGTACCTTTGCATGTGCATAGAGGTCAGAAAAGGGCATCAGGTATTCTCTTCTCATCTTTCCACCTTGTAGCACGAATTGTTAGAAGGTCTTATTAATAAAATCAAACCCATAACCAGGTATTGGGGTGAATGCTGGAAGATCAGAGAAGCAGAACAAGCCACAGCTAACCTCATCTGGCCAATTCCTCAGCTGATCCTGTTTCCTCACACTGGAAGCCTCTGAGTCCTCATCAGAATGGATTTCAGCTAAACTGCTGCTCAAAAGCCTAAAAGCTTAACAGACTCTAGTTCCTGGTTTTTATGCCTTATATACCTTTCTGCTTCCTGCCATCACTTCTTGGGATTAAAGGCATGTGTCACCATGCCTGGCTGTTTCCAGTATGGCTTTAAACTCACAGAGATCCAGATGGATCTCTGCCTCCCAAGTGATAGGATTAAAGGCGTGTGTGCCACCATTTTCTGGTCTCTATATCTAGTGGCTGTTCTGTTCTCTGACCCCAGATAAGTTTATTAGGGTGCACAATATATTGGAGAATACAGTATCACCACACCACCTCTTTCTTTGAGGCAGGGTCTCTATCTGAATGTAGAGCTGGCATTTTCCCAACTAGGATGGAAACCAGCAATCCCCAGAGATTCTTTTTGTCTTCTCCTGCCTTGGAGCTAGAGTTCAGCCATGCAGGAGACACTTATAAAGGTACTGGAATCTGAATGCTGGTCCTCAGGATTGTGTACCCACCGAGCCATCTCTCC
Source organism: Peromyscus californicus insignis (assembly GCF_007827085.1). NCBI lineage: Eukaryota > Metazoa > Chordata > Mammalia > Rodentia > Cricetidae > Peromyscus > Peromyscus californicus. Next base: position 25,376,117 of record NW_026294436.1, on the reverse strand, counting down.
AGATTTTAGATTAGATTTTAGGTTTTTGACCAAAGTGGCTCTTGTCAAACTGTTGAAGGCCAAGTCTGTGGACGGAAGCATAGGAGATGTGACCAGGCCGTTAAGATCCTCTTACGTGGTTGTCACGATCAAATGGATTTTATGTTCATTACAAAGACATTATCAGCACAGCGGCAAAATGTACTGCTCTTTGTATCCTTTATCTGCTATATGGCTGTAAGTTTCATTTTTTTAAAATGTGAGCTTTGCTTTACAATGTACTTGATTGGGGCTGGTGACGCGTGTCTCAGTAGTGGAACACTTGCTTACCAGGCTTGAGCCCACTCCTCTAAACCGAATGAAAAAAGAAATAGAAAGGAATATATGACTGCACCTCAGTATGGTGGAGGAGAAGGTTTATTGTAGGTATGAGGGAGAGCAAGCCAAGGGCGGGGACAGCTGGGAGAGTCCAGAGTCAGACTCTGAGGCATGTGAGGAGAGAGGGGAGGTGAGAGAGGAGAGCCAGGAGAGTAAAGGGCAGACCAAAAAAGGGCCAGCTAACCAAAATGACTGGCTTATATAGGGAAGGGCAGCTGGGGGAAGGGCTGCCCAGCCCCTGGGTGCAGGGCATGCCCGCCATACTCTGTAACTAGTAGGGACTGAGGGATGTTGGGAGAACCTGGCAGCCAGGTCAGTTTTGATATGCTGAATAGGCACCTCAGCCATTTGTCCTGGGTTGGATACTTAACACAAATACCCAACACAAACTGACTGAGATGAAGTGAAAGTGAGTAATTATCAGATATCAAGCTTTGATGACATGTCTTTGACTATGATGTGTGATGAGATGAGACATAGCTTTAAAATATCACTTGAGTAAATTACAGTCACCTCCAATGAAGAGCAGTCTTGCAGGTGTTTGAAGAACATGGGGGACAGCCGCCTTTTTTGGAGTATCATTTTAATGTTAAGGGTGATTGACAGGTTGTGGTTATTCTGAGAAAGTTTTGTAGATATTTTTCTTGAAATTTATTATGAAGGCAAACTACTAACATAATTTTTGCCAATAATAACATTCAAACTTTATTATCTAGTTACTTCTAAAACATGGTCTCTCTATAAAGCTCTGACTATCCTAGAACTTGCTCTGTAGAACAGGCTGTTTCCATACTCATAGAGATCCAGCTACCTCTGCCTCCCCAGTGTTGGGAGTAAAGATGTGTGTTGCACAAATCTTAAAAGTTCTGCCGGGCGGTGGTGGCGCACGCCTTTAATCCCAGCACTCGGGAGGCAGAGCCAGGCGGATCGCTGTGAGTTCGAGGCCAGCCTGGGCTACCAAGTGAGTTCCAGGAAAGGCGCAAAGCTACACAGAGAAACCCTGTCTCGAAAAACCAAAAAAAAAAAAAAAAAAAAAAAAAAAAAAAAAAAAAAAAAAGTTCTTATTAATAAAAGCAAACCTGGAGCCAGGTATTGGGGTGAATGCTGAAAGATCAGAGAAGCAGAACAAGCCACAGCTACCTCAGCTGATCCTGTGACCTCAGACTGGAAGCCTCTGAGTCCTTATCCAGAATGAATCTCAGATGAACTGTGCTGCTCAAAAAAGCCTAAAAGCTTAACCAGCCTACTTTCTGGTTTTCACGCCTTATATACCTTTCTGCTTTCTGCCCTCACTTCCTGGGATGAAAGGCTCACTTCCTGGCTGTTTCCAGTGTGGCTTTAAACTCACAGAGATCCAGATGGATCTCTGCCTCCCAAGTGATAGGATTAAAGGCGTGTGTGCCACCATTTTCTGGCCTCTATATCTTATTTTTAGTAGCAAAGATGAGTACTCAGACTGATAGGAAATGGCTATTAAAACTCCACATGTATAGAAGGCCAGCTGTGTACATTGTTTAAGTTTTACATACTGTCTGGGTAGACAACACGTCAACAGATCCAGTGCAGACGTTACATCTATGAGTGTGGGCATCAAAGACCTTTGCACGGTGTAAAGTAGGCTGGTCTTGTGACTAAGTTTTTGAAAAAATAAGATAAGTTTATTAGGGTGCACAATATTTTGGGGAACACAATATCACCACAGATGTGAGCCAACCTGCCTAGCCAAAACTCAAGTTTTTAAAGGGAGAATTTTGGAAAACTTGTGTTCATCACTGTATAATATTTTTCTGGTATTTAAAGATGAAACTTTTTTGGTAAAATTAGTAGTGATACAGTAAGACTTTAAAAAATAAAGCATAAAGGAATGTTTGTCATTTAAAGGCTCTCAGCCAACTCAGTGAATTAAAAATTTCCAGATGTTACAAGGTTACAAAAATCAGTGACTTAAAGATCTACTCAAGGGCCAGCTGGACGACTGGATTTCCAAAGAATAAAAGTGACCTAATTAGAGTGCAGAATCCATGTTGTAGTTAACCCCGAGTTTATCACCTTTTTTTAGGTGTGATGTTGTAGCAAAGATGAGTACTCAGACCGATAGGAAATGACTATTAAAACTCCACATGTATAGAAGGCCAGCTGTGTACATTGTTTAAGTTTTACATACTGTCTGGGTAGACAGCACGTCAACAGATCCAGTGCAGACGTTACATCTATGAGTGTGGGCATCAAAGACCTTTGCACGGTGTAAAGTAGGCTGGTCTTGTGACTAAGTTTTTGAAAAAATGTAGCAGTTTTTCATAAAAATGTTTCATATATAAACACGGAGTATGTGATATATAAATAGAATAGTTTGTAAATAAACTAGCATATATTTAATTTTTTTGTTAAGATTTCAGTATATAGAATACAAACAGATGTAATCTACATAAGCAAATCAATTTAAGGATCCTCACATAATGAGGTCCAGAGACACAAATGTTTAAAAAGTGTAGGGCTGGAGTGAGTAGGTCGTAGCACATGTGAAGACAGAAATACAGGGACATGAAAGATGGAGTCCTCTGTTCTGGTGGACATGCCAAGGTGGCCAGCTGGCTATAGGCATTGGTAGCTCAGAGCTTAGGAAAGACGTCATTGTGAAGATACAGACTTGACAGTGATCACATTTGAGTAGTATTCAGAGTTCACGGATTTACTGAGATCGTCCAAACTGTGACCATTCCTTTATGCTTTATTAAACAAACAGACAAACAAACAAAACCAAAGCTATGGCTGATTTGAGGAGAAAGTGTAGTTTTAACAGAAGTTTCCAGTTTTGGAATAATCCAGTGTTTGAAGGTTGAGAGTAATGGTAGCTCTGGAAAAGTCATAGGAGAAGAGGGGAGAAGGTTTGAGGTCACGAAGGCTTAGTGGGGTGCACACTGCTTGGTCAGTAGTGTGCACTGCTGTTAAAATAGGGAGGGTCTTGTCTTGCTGAAGGTCATCCTGCCCTTTATGTGGGTGTGCAGTAGCTTGTGAACTGGACTTCTGGCTTGTTATATTATCTTTCAAGCATAGTGAACTTCTGTTTATTTTTTGGAAACAGAATCTCACGGTATAGCCTTGGCTGATTTGGAGCTCACTATGTAGACCAGGCTGGAGGTCCTCCTGCCTCTGTCTCCAGACTGCTGAGATTAAAGGCCTACACTCCCACACCTGGGCTTGATATCGAAGTTCTTTCTTCTCTCAGCAATCCTTTGCTCTGACAGTAATCCTCCATCACCCGCCAGCGTTAATTTGAAATTACATACAAGATGTGCTGCATTTATTGCTTGTTTGTTTTGTATTTTGATGCATTATTTTCCTTCTCTGGCTCCCATTTAAACCTTGTTAACTTTTCCTGCTCATCATTTCAAATGTAACTCATTGAGCATCTTCTGTTAACAGCAATTTTATTTTTGGTTTAAGGATTAACTACAAGTTAGTTGAATTTGATGATTCTTTTCATCATTAACTTTATACTTAATTAGTATAAATAATCACTGGATGTCTTTGTGACAAGCACATGTATATTCATTCATGATGTTTCCATTCAGCTACCTATTTATGCCAGACATTGAACCAAGCATTAGGAGTGCAGTATAGATGTCATAGGCATCTGAAACATGAACTCTGTAACCTAGAAGGTCAAATGTATGTTAAATATGTTTTGTGTATTAGAATGTGTTTTGCTTCAGTTATGCAGGATTAGTGAAAATTCACAGTAGCCGGGGAGCTGACTAATTGGGTAAGGCACTCACCACACAAGCGTGAAGACCCGAATTCAGATCCCCAGAGTTCAGATAATTCCGGAGGTCTCACAGCAAGAGAGGAGCGTGGATGGGAGAAGTCTTGGCCAACTAACAAGATAGACTTTGGGAGATCCACACCCGAGGTTGTCCTCTGATCTCTGTAGGTGCAATGTGGTACACATATACCCAGGTGCATAGACAGGAGCATGCATACACAAACACAATGAGCATAAAGCACCTGGTGAGTGGTACCCAGGTGCATAGACAGGAGCATGCATACACATACCCAATGAACATAAAGCACCTAGTGAGTGGTACCCAGGTGCATAGACAGGAGCATGCATATGCATATACAATGAACATAAAGCACCTAATGTGTGGTACCCAGGTGCATAGACAGGAGCATGCATATGCATATACAATGAACATAAAGCACCTAGTGTGTGGTACCCAGGTGCATAGACAGGAGCATGCATACACATACCCAATGAACATAAAGCACCTAGTGTGTGGTACCCAGGTGCATAGACAGGAGCATGCATACACATACCCAATGAACATAAAGCACCTAGTGTGTGGTACCCAGGTGCATAGACAGGAGCATGCATACACATACCCAATGAACATAAAGCACCTAGTGTGTGGTACCCAGGTGCATAGACAGGAGCATGCATACACATACCCAATGAACATAAAGCACCTGGTCACACAATGAGCCATGTTATATCTGAGGAAAGAAAAGTGCATTGCTTTTTGTTCTTTTTGCTTGGGTGCTGAAGCTTAATATATCATATAGATTTTTATGTTCAGACAATCTGTCATTTGTAGGCAGATTATATGATTAGGTCACATTTGGTTTCTCAGAGTTTTGAGTTCCTTTGCGTTGGCTTCATTCTCTCCTCCTTGTGGTTAGGTAGTTGTTGTTGTCGTGGATCAGTGTGTATGGTAAGAACACTTTATTGTAACTTAATAGGATTTTTCAGTGTATTCCTGGATCAATTGAGCTGTGCGATGATAAAAAAGATTACATAATACTTTTCAGTATAAAATAACTTCAAATTTAAAAAAAAATTGCTGTTAGGGTTCTTTAGTTAGCTAATATTTACTCTAACCCTCAGAGAGAATTTAAAATAACAAACAGTGTTTTATAGAGAGCTTTGACAGAGAAGTGTTTCTTTGTGGGATGTCTTAAGAAACCATCTGTGGATACCAAATGTGAAATGCTGATTTCAGTGTTGGGTTTCATCTTTACTTTCTTCTTCTTTGCCTCCTCAAATCCAATAATATGTAAAACCAAAGCCGGCCACATGAACTGAGTAGATCAAGGCACATAATAAGAATGAACAGCTTTGGGCTGGGGAGATGGCTCAGTGTTTAAGAGCACTGGCTGCTCTTCCAGAGGACCAGGGTTCAATTCCTAGCATCCACATAGCAGCTCCCTCCACCTATAACTCCAGTCCCAGGGGATCTGATACCTTCTTCTGGCTTCCATGGGCACTGGACACATGTGGTACTTATATATGTGCACGCCAAATATCCATACATAGAAAAGAAAACAAAGTAAAACAGCTAATGTTTTACTTAATGGTCAGACATTATTGAAACTATTAATATTTTCTCTCTAAGATGAAAAATATCTGCCTGTATTTATGTTCATTATTCTATAGGCTGCGGCCATTGCAATAAAACAAGAATCTATTTTAAAAGCCATTTAGACTAAGTAAGTGGGGTTACACCTTTATATGGTTTTATTCAGTACAGTTACTTTTAGTGTACAGTATAAATTCAGAAAACTCAATGAATATATTCAACTTTTACAATGTAGTCAAAATATAAATTACTTAGGAGATAATCTAGAGAAAGGTATTAAAAACCAGTGTGTTGAAACTGAAAACCAGTTTTGCAGGAAATTATATATTTCATGTCCACAAATTTGAAGGTTTAATTATTGTTATTCTTAAATTCAACTACAGAATTATTGTATCTCAATCAAAAACACTTTTAAAAATGGAATCAGACAGATTCTGAAATTAATATTAGAGTTAGATATGTAATTAATCAGGATAAATACTTTTATTTTGACATGTGTTTTGAGACCAGTTCTTACTGTGCAGCTCAATCTGGCCTGGAACTCATAGTGATCCTCCTGCCTCAACTTCCCAAGTCCTAGGATTCATAGGTATGCACCACCATGACCAGTTCTCAAGATTTTGTAGTAAGCCAGGTATGATGGAACACATGTGTTTTGATCCCAGTATTCTGGAGGCAGAGGCAGGCAGGTCTATTTGAGTTTGAGGCCAGCCTGGTCTACATAGCGAGTTCCAGAGCAGCGAAAGCTATGTCGAGAGACCCTGTCTCAGACCCCCAAATTCTTTTATAATAAAGCATTGTTAGTTAATACTATAATTTTGTAGTCTCTATGGCAGTAGTGATACACGCAGTCCACTGCAGTACAGGTAGATTAGGTGCTCAGTGACAGCAGGGTTAAGCAGAGACAAATGGGTCTCTGAACAGAAAGGAAAGCTAAGCTGAAGCAGGTACAGGCTCCTGTGGGACTGGCAGGTAATTGACTCCAGGAGCCTCTGCTTTGCCAAAATATGGTGGTACTCTGATAAACCTTATATAAATTAGGGCATATGTATTTCAAACCATTATGTAGCTTCATATAACCTGCACATTATCCTCTCATATACTCTTAGTCATTTACAGAGCACTTACACCTAAGGAAGTCTGAAGGTTCTGTAAAGGACCATATTCAAGGAATTATGCCAGCTGAGAAACATCTGTATGTGTTCTGAACAGACGTAGCCCTGTGAATACAGAGTGCTGATTGTGTGTCTGTGTCTACAGAATCACTTGACACAAGACAAAGATGAGAAGCAGTGTGGTGGTAAGGTGAAGGGGCAGTCATTGAAAAGAGTGCAATTGGGTATCCAGAAGGAAAAATGTATTTTTTTTTTGCATTATATAAGTATAATTCCAGACAGTTGGCAGTCTAAACTCAGAAGGCTAAACCATTAGAAATTAGACATTAGAAAATACCGTGAAGGGAACTTACTGTAGGGAACTGATTCATAGGTAGTTTATGAGTCATTCATCAGAGATACGACAATACAAAAGGCATCTCAAGGGTAAGATTTTCTATGCCTATGGTGCTTCTTGGAGAAGCGGAAATGGTGAGATAGTAGTGTATGATTATGGGGACTAAACAGAGTTTGGGTTTAGTAAGTGTCAGAAATAGAGGCGGAGGGTATCTTAATTGTTCTGAAGCATCATGCAGATCTATCCTATATGGATGCATGTGTCAGGCCTGTGGAAATGGGGTGAATCGGTAAGGACCACATTATTTCAATTTCAACTTTCCATTTTGCAGGATTCTAAAGTCCCTGTTGAGTCAGACAATGGATGAACAACCACAAGGAATGCAAGGGCCACCTGTTCCTCAGTTCCAGCCACAGGTAATTTAATGAAGCGGGATAAGTTTATCTCCCTGTTAAATGCGTGTGAGTAAGTTTACAGCTGCAGAAAAGTTGCTGCAAAATGTTCATCTCTAACTTCCACGTTATAGTCAGAGTGACTGGCTTCCAAGTGTTTTATAATGCTTAGTTTTCATGTAGAACGTGATAGGAGACCAGCCCTTGCTTATGATTTCATCTCAGTGACTTCTTGGCTTTGAGGGTTACTTTTAGACATAGGGAGAGAGGAAAAGGCAGGTTTGGGAGTATCTGCAGTTTGTACTCACTTGTGCTTTGGCTGGCTGCTCTTGACTTCCATGTCTGTCTCTGTCTCTCTGGAAGTGTTTCTCTTGTCATGTTACTCCTTAGTTCTTGTAATATAAAATGAAGTAGAAACGATGCGGGCATACTATTGAAATTCAATTGCGAGTTCTCCCCCGCATTTGTTGTTACGGCGTCCTGCAGAGCCCAATTCAACAGCATGGTTAAAATTATGAGCTTCGCTTTTGGAGGCAGCACCTCGTTATCATTGTTATTTTTCACCTGGGCTATTTCTCAGCCTGGTATTTGAGAGGTCTTCTACAACAGACCTTCCATGTGCTCTGCTGGCTTTCCCTCAGTTTTGCTCTGAGGTTAAGCTCAGTGTTGAGGATTCAGTAGGAGTTCTTTCAAGTGAGCTCTGTAGTGGAATGGGTTCGGGCTAGTGCTACGGAGGCACCTGTGGCCTTGTCTCCTCAGACTTCTCTGTGCAGTGTGCCCTGAATCTCAAAGCTAGTAGTGTGGTGCCCATGTTGGTCTCCAAACTTGCTGAATCTGTGCTCTCCATTTGTTTTAATGCATCAGTTGACTTCTCCCAGGAGCATAGCTCAGAAATACCACCTACAGAAGACTGTCTTTCTGTTTCTGTGAAGTCACTCATTTTCAACCCTCCTTCCTGCTCTCTGGTTTTTAAAACCGGGTCCACACTTCCAGTGGCATCTAAAGCACTGGCGCTGCCATAGGGCTGTCAGATCTTCCAGTCTTCTGGAAACTTGATGGTGGTTCTCAACCTTTCTTCCGTGTTTCCTGAATCTCTATTATCTTCATTTCCTTTTCTTATTTGAGCGTTTTCCTTCTCTCTCCTTATTAAGCTAAAGTCTTGTGGGAAAGGATGCATTACTTTGGACACTCTGTGGGATTTTTACATGTAGCAGGGCTCAGTTAGATACAGAGTGGAAACCCAGCAGAAAGAATGTCCTTTGAAGGACCCTGTTTACAATCAGTTCTTAGTATACTTTCACATTGCATTGTTCTATTCTGTGTACTTATATTTTCTGTATTGAGAAAAGCCATTTAGAGGAAGGACGCATTTGTTTCAGGATTGGCTTTATCTAGTCTGTAACTTTGTAATGGTCTTAAGTTACATGATCAAGATTGTTTTAGCAAACTTTAGTAGATACACCTAGCCCGATTCCATCTCAAATCTCTGGTGAGACACCATTGTTTCATATTATACCGTTCCTAGCAAAGATAATAAAAGAACACCTCTAAAAATTAGGCAGTTCATGTTGTGATTTTGAAGTTCACAGTTTTGACTGGTCCTGTGCTTCAAAGAACGAAAAAAAAAATCACTTTTTTTTTGCCTCCTACTGACTCACCAACCAAGAAAGGTCGGGGTGGCAGTAGGAGGCAGAAATGAAAGTAATTGTTTTCTTATGAGACACTAGGCTGCCACACAGTTTAAATTTCAAAATCATAGGAACGGTTCTGCATTTCTTTTCACACTGTTCCTTTCCTTTCTGCCTCCTGCTGCTGCTCCCCTGTGGTTGGAGCACTTTCCCTGTTGGAGATAGGCAGGTGTCATGCCAGGCTCTGGCTGCCTTGTGGCGTGTGGGGGAAGGGAGAGCTTTCCTTTTTCCTCTTCCCTGCCTGCAGACTGATGGTGTGAGACAGTGAAAGAAAGATCGCTTGACAAGAGCTTATAGGCGTTATTGCTTATTAAGTCTTTGAGAAACGGTCCTGCTCTCAGTGGCATTTGCAAAGACTGGGAAGGGCAGCCTCAGCCCAGGGTTGACAACCTTCTTTGTTTTGTTCCACACCATTGGCCTGAATAATGGGGGTGATATGGCAACATATGGTTAGCCCAGCGACTCCTTGGCTTTTGTCATGCTAATGGAAGTGTGGACGTAAACAGAAACCTAAAGAAGTCAGACACAACTCTGATGGAGTGATGAACAGTGTATCTTCATGGCATGGCTCTCCTTTCCCTTGTTGAGATGAGCCGATAAACCCATACGTCGCCTATAATGTGTGGTCTCATTTTCAGTGCCGTATGAGTCCCTTTGTGGTTCAGGGTTAGAATGTGGAGTTTACTTATTTATTTATTTTGCATTACTGCTGCTCCATGACATTAGGGCCAATTTTTCTATTAGTGCCTCTGTTCTTTTCTCTCTCCCTTGATACCACGCACTACCGTCTAGAGAGCAGTGCATTCACATTTGACCTGATTCTTCCGTGTTTCATCCCTCAAACTTCTACTGGTACACCAGTAGATTTTCCTCTCGTTCCTTTAACGCAGACTGTAGAAACGGTGGGGGTGGTCAAAGGGAAACAGTACAGGAAGACTAATTTTAAACAAGGAAATTTTGTATTTACTTTTCAGTAGAGGTTTATGACAATATGTGGCTGTCCTCATTTTTAGATTTTAAGTTAGGAGGGTTATGTTGCATATCTACTTTAGAATGCTAAAATTAATTCTATAACATTATCATAGTGCAAATCTAAGAATTTCTAAGAACATTAATTGTGATAATGATCAGAGGTTTGAGTTCTGGGGGGGCGGGTCTCTGCTTTTATTTTACAATTTGAAATATTATAATATTTGGACTGTTTGTGAAAGAGAACATATACCAGAACGGCATGTAGAAAACAGCCCATACTTTTACAGTTTGCAGAGTATGAGGACACTATTTTAGAGTCTGCTTCTTTGACCACAAGGAGAGGTAGCCATTCTTTTAAGCTTCTTGGCAGCACAAGCTAGCATTCACTTAGGATTTTGGATGTGTGAAGTGAGCAAGGTCAAGTGTACCTCCTTGCAAGTTGAGGGTATAACAAGTATTGACTGTGGCAGGAGGAAGGTAGCCCCCTGGTGGCTCCCAGCATGGATAAGGGCTTGGTCCTGATCACTGTCTTGCCGCCTTCTCTCTCTAGTTTACCTTCCAGAGTTATTCCCTGAGCAGTGAGGCTCATTTTGCTTGTGTTGATGAATTTGGGCTGTGAAGGTGTTTGTCATATGGCATTGAATAGAGCTTATTCTTCGGGAAGTCTTTATAGCAATTTAGGTGATGTAGTGTTCTCACAAGCGTTCATTTCATGTAGATTTTTTGGGTGTAGTCACGGGGCGATAGACTACAGCAGCAGCTCTGAGAAAAGACAGTCTTGTTGTATTTGAGCTTCACGGCCTGATCGTTCAGTAAAGTCCAAGGCTCCTCAGTAGTCACATCCCCAGTCTCCAGGTTTCCCCCTGCCTCTTCAAGCTCTCCTGCCTTCTAGTTTTCCTCCAACCTCAAACGTACCATCCCCTGACCTCCCCCTCAGGTCACATGTCCATCATGAAGGTCACCCCTTTTCCAGTTGAGGTCTGTGCTCAGATGGTCTGCTTCTAGTGAAGGGGTGAACCTACCGCCCTGCCCCCACTTGCCAAAATTCTCAGTAGAGCCAGGTACTATACCATCCCCTACTCCATTTAGACTTCTTTAGAAAGTGGTGTTTGCTATATTCAAGTCTCTGTTTCTTCTTTCTCTTAAATTTACCCTGTGTAAACCCCACCCCTTCTCGCCATCTGAGCTACTCAGACCTTATCTTACCATCTGCATTGGAAAATAATTGAAAACACACTATTCTTTGAAATCCTTCCTTCTCCTGGCTTCCTTTTCCCCCCTCTTGTTTTACCGGCCTCCCTTTGCCCTGTGTCTCCTCACCTGCAGAACTACTTAATAACGAATTCCCCGAAGGCTTAGTACTTACATCCCTTTTTTGCCCATTTGTATTCCTTACTTGGGCTCTCTTCCATTCTTACAATTTCATGCATGTGGCTCTCAGAGTCATCTCAGCCTAGAATTCTGCTTCTTCCAAACTCATATGCCCAACAGCCTTCCTGATACCGAATTGTCCATCATAACCATAGTGGACTCAAGCTGATCTCTAAGTATTTGCCTCCTACCTATCCTGTCCCTCACCTGGATCCCAGTTACTGGCCAGTTCATCTTTCTTGCAACTGACACTGGAACACCCAATTTGTAGCTGGAGAATTTCTCTCCAGCTCCTGCCAAGCCCCGCCAGTCCCTGAGCCCACTTATAAAATAAACACCGACTCTTACATTATTTAAACTGCTCGGCCATTCGTTCAGGCCTACCATTGTCTAGCTCTTACTCTTATACTAAGCCCAATTTTGTTAATCTATATGTCGCCATGTGTTCCATGGCTTTACCTGTTGCCTCTACATGATGCTCCCTGGACGGCAGCTGGTGTCTCCCCTCTCTGCCTTCCTGTCCTTTTCTTTTCTCTTCTCTGTTAGTCCTGCCTATACTTCCTGCCTGGCTACTGGCCAATCAGTGTTTTATTTATCAAGCAATCATCCACAGCAACCATGGCTTCCCCCTTTTCCTCTCATTATGTTTGGTTTATCAGGCACCAACAGCTCTACATTTAAAACATTTTAGAACTGGGGATTTCTTACTCCTTCCATTCCCCCCGCCAGGCCAGAGGCTTCTGTTATATTGTAATAGCTTCCTCATTGATCTTGCTGAGGTCTTCCCCTCTCCCCTTCCATCTCATCCAGCATAGCATTCAGGAACCATTATAAAATTGTAGTCAAACTCTGCTTCCTTCAGACTCTTATATGATTTCCAATTCGCTCATTCATCATTTTCCAGTATATATTTATATACACTGAAGTGGTGTGTATGCGTGTGATTTTTTTTAAGCACTAAGTGAAAACTGAACCTTCCTAACCACATAATACACCTTTGTTGGCATATTTTTCCATGAAATCTATTGGTTTAAGTCTGCTCATTGTCTTTCTTGTTTTAGACTGCAAACTGCATCAGTAGTCTGATTTATACACAGTAGCCATTCAATAAATATTTTTGAATAAATACAGACTTGGTTTCAAATCAGCCCATCTTTTTTCTTTTCAAATATCACCTTTTAAATAATGTTAATATGTATATATAATACATATAAGTATCTTCAGAATTTCCTGAATTATATATACAACTTCTCATATTCTCCATTAATCTATCGATCATCTATCTCTATCTATCTACTATGACCAATCTAGATTGCAGTCACTTCACAATTTCAGGTTACTTCTTTCCACTGCAGTAAGAATCAGTTTTTAAAACTGCATACTGTGTTATATTCCTTCCCTTATTCCTTCTGGCTTTCACGGTTTGGGGTGAGTTCTGTGTTGTATATGACTTTAAAGATCTGCACCCTCTAGTCACCTTTTACTTCTCCAGTGAATCTCTGACTTGGCCAGCTGTGGACTCTGATCCAGTCGTCTCTTGAAACCCCACAGGTTTTTGTTCCTCTCCAGTGTAAGGTCTTAGGTGGTTGTAAGAATATATGGTCACTGATGGGACCCAGGGAGCTTTGTTCCTTACGTTGTAGATTACTGTGAAATTATGGTATTATGATTGAGGCTTTAGGGGAAATATTCTAATAGAGGAAGTAGGTAATTTAGAAGACAATTAAAAAGATAATCCTGTGAAAAATAATGATTATGGGTGACTCCTTACACTATTATGTTTGTTACAGACACACACAGAGACAGATGGACAGACAGACACACACATATGCATACTTTATATAATTCTTCTCTTCTCTTCCTATCTCTTAAGCCCCATGCTTATGCTAGAGATTGAATCTAGGGCCAGCCCTTTGTGTATTTTTTATTCAGAGACAGGCGCCCACTAACCAACCCAGACTGGCCTTCACCTCACTCTACAGTACAAGCATGTTTTGAATTTGAAAAATCTCCTGCCTCGGCCAGCCACATAGCTGGAATTACAGGCTTGGTAAGGCCTGGTTGTTCTCATTTTATACATCATATTTTATATTAATGAATGATAGATGATATGCAATCAGCAAATGCTTGTTGAGTAAGTAATTATTTCCAATGGAAAGTTTCATTTTAACCTCTTCAGCTCAATATGAATCAAAGTGTAATATGTTACATTATGTGAATTTTAGTTGCTTAATTTTATTCAGTTACAATACTAAGAAGGCTGTCAAATGAGAAATGGTTTCAACATATTTAAAATATGATTGAGCTCTCTTTGATTTTAAATTGATTATTTATGTTTACGTACTTGGGAGTGAACACTCCTCGTATTTCAAAGGACATGTTTTGAGAAGTGTGGGAGTGGGGGAGTTTAAAGGCTGAGATTCTCTTGCCTGCCCTCTTGCAGTTTGAAGTCCTTCAGAGAGATGTGGGTAAGGATGAAGCCAGTAGTCATCAGACTGGCTTTCCAGCTGAATTCAGAAGCATAATTTTAGGAATCATAACAATGAAATATCTGCACCTTTGAGGATGACTTTCATAATTGAGAATAGCCCAGAATTCGTTAGAGCTATATATTTACTTAATCAATAAAGTTATTTTTTTCCCAACAAAATAAGATACAGTTTTAGTTAAGACCTGTAATAATTTTTATGTGGTTCACTAATTAGCTCACTGCAGTACTCAAGTTGGACTTCAGATTTCTCTTCAGTACTTGAAACTTTTCTAGAATAAGACTAATTCCCCTGTGGTAGACATTCCAAAGAATAACATTCAATGTGTAGGTTGGTTTGCTAGAAGTCAGTAGCCCTGGACTTGGTGGTACATGTGTATATAGTCACAAGAGGCCAAAGCTGAACTTGACCTCTCAATCAATGGTGAATTTAAGGGCAGCCAGAGCTCTGAAGGAGTCGTTTTCAAACCGTCAAGGATAAAAAGTCCCGGGGTTGATCTCTCTGCATCTCCCCCAGATATGAGTGGTGTGATTTTGTATTTAGAAACTGGAAGGAAACGGAGACTGTTCTCTATGGGTGTGTAGTGTGAGCTCTGATGTAAAATTGTCTGGGATTAGGTCTTGGTTCTTTCACTTTCTATAGAGGGCAAGATACTTACTCTCTACCATCCTCTGTTTTCCTGTCAGTAAATTAGAATAGTGTTTGCCCCGTAGAGTTGACCTGCAGCATTCTGTTTGTGTATTGCTTAGCAATAGTTAACCTTTGCTAAATGTTAGCATTGATGGCTATGACAGTGACAGCATGGTGTTGATCATTGTCTTCTTGGAGCTAGAGAGATGGCTCCCAAACGGCTTGCTGTTCTTGCAGATGACCCCGTTGTTCAGAGTACCCACATAGTGGCTCACAGCTGTCTGTAATGCCAGTTCTAGGGGATCCAGTGTCCTCTTTGGGCCTCCATGGGCACCAGACACCCACACAGTGCATGTACAGGCCTGCAGGCAAAATTCTGATGCATATAGCACAAATAAAAATCCACCTTGAAAAAACATTTTCCTCTTGTTTGCTGATGTATCCCGGGCTATCCTCAAACTTGCTACGCTGCTGAGGCTGGTCCCCTTGCTGCTACTCTCCATCTCACTGTCCACATGCTGGGGTAATAGGCATGTGCCAACACACTTGATGCCATTAGCTGTCTTGGCCCAGAGGCCTCTATCCTTTGTTCGTTTGTTTTGCTATATCAAACATTTTCCTTTATTATGTCTTTATTATCTTCCTTCTGTACAAACTTTCTCGTTTAGTCTAGCTTATGTCATTAAACGAGATTACTGTCCATATGTGCTCAAGCTCAAAGTCAGTGATGCTTGCTTTCTCTTTGCTTCTCAGTCCTGGTCTGCACTGGCAGATCTGTCGGCCCCTCCTGATTCCACCTCCCCCTCATGTTGCTGTAGCTCCCAGGCATAGCCTATGCCTGGCTGCCCATGCTCCACTCATCCCCCTTCCAGGTCCTTTCTCACACAGCCTCCTGAGGAGTCTGCACAGTGTGTCCCAGAACATAGCATAGTGCTCTCACGATTAAAGCCCACATCCCTCACTCCTGTCAGACAGAATTCAGGGGATTTCATCGATGCTTATCTCTTTAACCTTATTTCTTAACACAGTTCCCCAAACATGCTCATCTTACTCTAGCTCTGGTGTCCTGTTTGGTGTTTCTTGAACACGTCATATTTACTCTTTTTATTTTGTTTTGTTTTGTTTTTTGTTTTCCAGTGCTGAGGATCAAACCCAGGTCTAAGCATACGCTAAACCAGTACTCTGCCACTGGATTCCACCTCTAGACTCCTTTTTGTCTTTTAATCTCAGTTTAAATGTTTTATGTTCAGCACGGTCATCCCTCCATCATGTAATCTAAAATAACTGTGTCTCATTGTCAACTCTATGAACCTAGGTTATTTCTCTGTATAGTGTGTAAATATAGAGTAAATACCAAATACTGCCATGTATGTGTTGTCTTTTTATTGTCAGAGTATTACATGATTCTTTATTGTTCAGCTCTCTACATCAGTATTGGTGGGATGAATGAACAGTCTTAAAGACAATCTGTTTGACTCTGAATTTGCTTGTATTGCAAACTTTTTCTTCTGTGTTCTGCTTTATCAGATGTAGCTCGTAAATGGGGGAGATGGGAGTGCCTTTGGCTTTGTCTTGCTCATGGTAATTTAAGCGAGATGTAGTATTTTTCATTCATTCCTTTAGATGTAGTGATTGTTATAATGGGTAATACAACTAATGATGATCAAATACTGCAAATACCAGATCTCATAATATTGTTGCATATTTGTGGGTTTATCACTCATTTTCCTGCTCTATGGTCAGTTTCCTCCTTTAAATCACAAAATCTACTTAAGAGTGATAAATGACATATTTTTAAAAACAGATGTTGTCTATTGTACTTAGAGGGCTTTGGGGATGGATTGCTTTTGAAATAAAGACATTTTAGGGAGATACTTTTTCAAATGAGAAGAAACACAGATAGGCATTGATGGTATGCATGGCATTTTGTTTTTCCCTTCTGGTTTCTAGTGAGAGCTGTAGGAACTATATATTAGAATTATGTTAGATATGTTGGAAGAGGGGTTCTTACTTTGTGGTTTGGAGGTGAGTAGTGTACTTCAAAAAACCAAAAGATTGTAAATATCACAGCAAAAGGAAAATTGACGGACTTTCAGTGTTTGGTTAGTTTTCAGCTTAGGAGATGTTTGACAGCATTAATAAAAAATATAAACGGAGTCATTGCTTTAAGCAAGTAGTAAAGTGGAAATCAATAAGAAGAGTTTGCAATAATGATAAAAACCTTATTAATGGTGTTAAATATTGCAATTAGTACTGGCTTGTATAGTGGATCATTGCTAATACCTCAAGGAATATCAGGACATAATTTTCTCTCTGGGGACCTAATGCTGTGACTCTTCTAATTTCTCCATAGAGAATTACCATTATAATGTTTGCCTGAAACATCTATTGCTCAGTACATGTCCTTGCCTTCAAAATTTAAAGCAAATTAGAGAAATTAATTTAATCCTAGGAAATGATAAATTATTTAAATAGGAGCCAGTGTCATACAGAATACATTTTATTTTAAAACTGGAAAGTATTCATGTGAAGGAAACACAGCTTAAGTAGAGAAGATCATAATTACTGTAATTCATAACATTATTAAGTGAGTTCTTCAGGTCAGTGAGACACGCCTTCACAAGAGCTCTGAACATTAGCATATTAACAGCTTCATTCACTTGAGTCTAATTTCTTGGTTGCCATATATGTTTTTGAATATGAGTTTTTGAGATCTAAGAATTCTTT